>NC_080850.1:43588822-45988822 GCF_030435755.1 Ochotona princeps
GCAAACTGAAAGACGCTTGCTTTACCTGCAGGCTTGGCCAGAGCAGCAACTTACTTTTCATTGTAAAACTGGGTCTTGCACATTGCTCCTTCCCACAGTTCCTCTGGCAGCTGTCTTCCAAGGAATATCCTAGAATCAGGGCTTAGGGATCTTGCAGAGTGTAGAGAGGAGAGGAGGAAAGATGAGAGTGAAGAAGGAGGGTGACAGTACGGGAAGGAAGGAAACGGGAGAAAGAACTGGAAGACGAAGCAGGGACGGAAGGAGAGCAACGGGGCGGAGGTGAGAAGAAAGGCAAGGTGAAGGGAAGGGTGCTGAAAATAGCTCCCAGTAAGCTATCTGATAATCACCAACCATGAGATAGAGTAACAGATTCTGTTGACCTCTGTAAAACTGAGGGTCTCATTAGGAGACGGCAATCAAGTGCTTGCTTGAGAAATTATGTAGAACATTGCAACAAAGAGTAGAGGGAAACCCTATCAGAGAAGACACAAGCATGAATGTGCATCTGTCCACACTGAGCGCTTGAGCAGCACACAGAGGGGAAAGGGCACCAGCACTGTTGCAATGGACTCCGTATTCTGTATTAAATTGTTTCAACTAGCACTAAGTGAAGCAGTAGACACTGACAAAGAAATGAATGTGTAACTTGGGAAATCAAATATTGACAGGCATTTCCTCTATCTTGTGCCATCATATTGCTTGACTATTCACTTGGAGAAAAAAACATCCAGAGCTGCTTCTTGAAAGAGATCTTCAGAACAGCTTATCCCCATTTCCAACCTTGTCATGTATTTTAAAATTAGGGCTGAAGCCTTGTTATCCATGTTTTAGGAGAATAAAGAAGGGGCATTCAATCCATTCAGAGTAGGGATGGTTACTTGCTTTAAACCTGATGTGTTGAGCTGGGGCACTGCAAGTCTCTTCAGAGGTATAAAAGCCAGTCTTTGAGAGATGCTCACAGGGGTCATGACTGTTTGTTCACAGGGGAGCTGCATTTCCCCATGTACAGTCACGTATGGGGACGGAACGCGATGATTTCACCGAGAGGGAGTGAGGGCAGGGACCACAAGCTTCCACTTCCTAAAAGGAAACACACTCAGTCTCTCTTAAACATGTAGATGTGCCTCAGTGTCTACAGGGAAATCCAGAGTTTGTGCTTTCATTTGGAAAAAATGCTGCAACAAAGCCAAGCCTGTGGCAAGGAAAGCCACCACCTCTACGCACTTGCAGCAAGCATAATGAACCTGTTTCACAGGAACCTGGGCAGGAAAGATGTGTTCACATGTGATTTAAAGGCCAGTGTTTTACACACAGGATGCACTGTCGTCCACTGTACCCTGACCCTGCCTTATTTTCCTGATTTCATGCGTCTTATTCTTGCAGCTCCTGTCTTCAGTGCTGCACAACTGGAGATGCCAGGTGTCGAGATGAAGGCAGCACACTGTCTTTCAAAGTCTTGACATGCTCTCTGCTGTTTTATTGGGAACCATGGCTTAGCAGGTCTCTACAGATTGCCCAGCCCCCTGCATCCTTCTGAGGAGCTGAGGAGCTTCCATTCTGGGCCAGGACCAAGGCTGGCTCCTGGTGGGACTCAAGGCTCACCTCCCCAACAAGCAGCAAACACGGAACTCCGTGTGTGCACGCACGCTTGCTGTACATTCCCAAGGAGAACCTCAAGCAACAGGATAACTCTGTGAAATGTGGGGACAAACATGGAGACGGGGCATCCCACATGAGAAAGAGACATGGAAGAAATGCAGGAGCAACAGATGGGACTCCAAACAAGGACAGAGGCAAAGGGACTGTGTCTCACACACATAGCTCTCCAAGTCTGAAGGAACCTACCTCCTCGATGCAGGCAAACTTTGCCCTCACGTGAACTTCCAGAGGAGCCAGTACCCCACGCTGAAGACCAAACAGGCATCCAGAAGTAGAGACAGCGCCCAAACCCTGATTCCTGTGTGCCAAGCCAATGGTCACACACCGTGGAGAGAGCATAGGGTGGAACTCACAGTGGGACAGAGAGCAAATCTGTCTGAAAGCCCAATTCTGCCATTCATGAGCAAAGCTGCCCTGCAGATTGGACTTAAAACTTCCTGAAGTTTCATCTTCTAATCCATAAAATGAGCCACGTTATCATCACAGAATGATGTCTTAAAGGCACCTAAGTATGCAACTGTTCTGTAGCGCCTTGTAGCTCACCAAGCCCAAGTTTGTGGGACAGCCCCCATATACGAGATGACTTCCCACTTCTTAATA
This sequence comes from Ochotona princeps, assembly GCF_030435755.1. Lineage (NCBI taxonomy): Eukaryota > Metazoa > Chordata > Mammalia > Lagomorpha > Ochotonidae > Ochotona > Ochotona princeps. The sequence goes on from NC_080850.1 coordinate 43,591,082, forward strand.
AAATTCTGTGCCCCAGGGGACAGACTGGTGTACACTGAACTGCGGTAACACTGCTGCTAACTGTGACAACAGATAGTTCTCCCTCCTACGGGTAACATTACATTCTACTTTCAAACTTCAACTTGAAAGGTCTCTTACAGGCCATGCCAACACTTTGAAAATAAAACTCCTGTAGTTTCAACATCTTACACGATAGGAAAAAACCTTCTGGAACGTGGGGCTTACCGCGGATTGAAAAAACCTGCATCAACAATAGGGGCCTTATGAACTTGGGCTCCACGCTGTCTCCTAAAGGGATTAGACAGGTCTCATAACGTGTCAGAAGCATAATAAAGAGACCCACGACGCGGTTAAATCCTTCATTGTTGCTAGTATTTTTCCCATGTCAATGCTGAGATTTGAGAAGGCAGAAGGAACTGACTTCACTTTGTATACTTGTCTGATCCTTCAGTACTTCATGAAACACACAGTTTTATTTGACTCCTACGGGAAAGCACTAAACTGGGAAGTTTGTTCCTGAAATCAAATATCAGCACTCAAAACACTTTCAAAGTCCCTTAGAAATCAGAACATCATAGATTTATTACAAAGTAGGGTTCCCCAAGCTTTATAGGTAGCTGTTAACAGTGTTTTATTTCCTTTATACAAAAAGTAGAAATGACAGGAAACAATACCACTGACCTGGTCTCATGAAGGAGCTGAGCCAAAAGAGCCCATAATTACGGGGACAGGGAAGTTCAGCCAACGTTAGCAAACACGCATGCAACTGGAACATGAAATGAACATGGCTGGGTCAGTGTTCTGTATGTGGGCTGGCTCCATCCAATATTAAAAAACACTTAACCAATCATGCTTTGAAACAGCATCTCTTTAAAAACAAGTTTATATACATTTATCATCCCCAAAAATGTATCCTAGAGAGTTGAATACTATAAATTTAAGGCATCCTGATACTTTATTCTTCTGCTGGTGAGGTGGTGTTGAGGTGGATCTATATCCGGTAATTTCCAATGGTGTCCCAGGGACATTGATGAGAGATTCAAAAAACGAATTTACAAGAAGAGTTCTTTTGACTCTGGCTCAGCAATGTGCTTTATGCTGTAGGATTTCTTCATTTTTCTATTGATGTCATTATGCCTAAGTAGAAGAAAAACCACAAGCCCAAATTAGATAAAACCATAGTCAAGTTACAAGAGACTACCACTAAACATTTCACCAAAAATGGAAATTATCCACATACAAACCACACTGAAGAACACTTCATTCCAACAGGGAAATTATTCTCTTTTTATATAAACCACTCTTAAAACAATAAAAGCAACAGTAACATAAAACTCCTAATACACAATGACTGAACTTTGTTTTTCAGCTCCAGAAGTAATTTCTCAGTCATAATGACTGGAATCTTGGTGTCCCACCATCAAGTGCATTTACCAGAGCCAAGCAGAGATGTGCAGAACCGCTAATTGTGTAGGAACAAGAGACTGGCATGCACTTCTACATAAATTTTCTGGGAACACTTTTTTTTCCTCCAAGAAAACTGTCAAAGATGCGCCATCTCCTGAGAGCAGGCAAGGCTGCCGATCACTTCCCACTGGTCCACGAGAGAAAACCTGCAAAGGCCACGCAGCCTGCTCTCAGGGTTCTAGCACACATCGAATGATGACGTGGCTTGATGGTGACCTGGAAGTCACAGTTCTTATCCCTACTTATTCCTTTGACTAAAGCATCAGAGAGTTATCCATTGACAACAAAGGGAAAGGGAACAAGAAAGAAACTCCTTGCTAACCAAACTGTGTTCTAGGCATTTCTAATTACACACATTTAGCATTCACTTTAAAATTTTCTATTTCAAAGGAAGATTTACAGAAAGAAGGAGAGACACGGAAAGGATCTTCCATCCACTGGTTCACCCCCCAAATGGCTGCAATGGCTGGAAATGAGCCAACCTGAAGCCAGAAGCTTGCTCGGAGTCCTAGGGAGCCCAGGGAGCTGAGCCATCCTCTGCTGCTTTCCCAGTTCATAAGTAGTTTGCTGGATCAGAAGTGGAGCAGTCAGATAAGAATTATAAGAATTGGCAACCGTATGAGATGCCTGTGCTGCAGGCAGAGGATTAGCTTGCTACACCACTGTGCCAGCCCCCACACACATTTATCATCTTGCATTCAACACAACACTAAAATGAAAATCAGTAAACTTTAAAAGGCATATTGATCCTATAGGAATAAGGAAAACGGATGAGGAAATGATAATAGAAAAATGCTAACCGTATTTAGTATTTATTCAGAAGAGGGAGGGCAGATGGGCACTTGGGAATGATTTAGCAGTGCAGAAAAAGCAGAAATCTAGGCTTTCAGTCAGCAAGCCCAGCATGCTGACTTGTAATTATGTTACAGGAAAGAGGACCAACATGCACTTCTGAAGACGACAGCAAGTGTGGAAAACAGCCAAGAAGCTCTCTGCACGTGAATACGTAAAGGCCTCCAACATGTTAGGCAAAAAAAAAAAGAAAAAAAGAAAAAAAGAGAAAAGTACAAGGGCACAACGCAGCAGCCCAGTCTAGCGGCTGAAGTCCTCGCCTTGCACACACCAGACTCCCATATGGGCACCAGTTCATGTCCTGGTGGCCCCGCTTCCCATCCAGCTCCCTGTTTGTGGCCTGGGAAAGCAGTTGAGGATGGCCCAAAGCCTTGGGACCCTGCATCCTTTTAGGAGACCCAGAAGAGGCTCCTGGCTTTGGATTGGCTCACACTGACCATTGTGACCATTTGGGGAGTGACTCAATGGATACAAGATCTCCCTCTCTCTTTCTCTCCATCTCTCTGTATAACGGACTTTCCAATAAAAATAAATAAATCCTAAAAAAGAAGTAAGTACACAACCTTTACTACAAATGGGAAGCAAAAAATATAAATTGTATCTGACTGTCAACATTTAGATAAGATATATATTTTCCAACAGCAAATGAGAAGCCACAAGAAACCCAAATACTGGAAACAAATACTGTTGCTACAAAAGATACCCAATAGCTAGGGTGGCAGGGAAATGTCAGCAAAAATGCTAGAATGTAAGATGACAAAGATAAAAGTGTGGGTAAAACAGGAAGCACAAACAGAAAACCTCAGGATCAGTATGTCCAAAAACAGAATGAGAGGATTTTCAGCAGAAATAGACAAAATGGAAGAGGGAAAATTGTCAAAGAAATTTTACATTTTCCATAACTGAAGCACACAAGACTCTGGAGTTTAAAAGCCCACTGGGTGCACAGCCCAGGAATGAAAATAGACCCACAGGTCGGTGAAGTGTGAAGACATCAAAAGTTTAGGGAAAATAGATTATAGAAGTTTTCAAGCAATTAGCACTCAGACAGGCATGGGCTCTTCACAGACACATGCAAGCAATGGAAAATGGAGTGACTAAATCACCCAGATTCTGGGAGAGAATCGTTTCCGCCTAGAATTCTATCCCAGTCCACACACCCCTCATCTAGTAAACTTAGGAGAGTTTTGGATAGTCAAGGTCTCAAGAAACTTAGCATCTATTCATCTGCTTACCAAAGCAGAATCCACCAAAACAAGGAACAGACAGGTGCAGGAAATAAGTCTGTAGAGGAGAGAAGCCAGAGAGAAATTCTCAGGCAATGAGGATAGGGCTGTGCCAGGGGTTCAGCTGTGCCCTGGGCCAGGTAGCCACCATGCAGCCTGAGGCAGGATGAAGGGACCCTCCCTGCACAGAGAGAAATGAAGAGCACTTAGGTTATATGAAAGAACCCAAAGGTGGCTTCTGTCTTCAGCAGAGAAACAGAAGATTTAGAGAGTGATGGTGAGCCAAGACATTAAATTATTGCCAGGGATAGTACAAACTTAAACAAGAAAGAAACTTTAATCTGGGACCATGTGGATTCACTGTGATTACCATTCAGAAAGCCACAATGGAGACAAAGGTGGATTTAACTCCTGCTATCCTGGCAGGGGAGGAGAAGCTGGTGGATGTGAGCCCAGGTGAGCCCAGGTGTGAGGATGTAACCCAGTGCTGTATGCTCAACCAGAGGCCCGCAAATTTGGTTCACTGATAAAAGTATGCACCACTTTCTCGAACCAGACGGAGTTCAAATCCTGACTCCACAGTTTGTCACCATCTTGGCTGTGTGACCCTGGTCAAGATACATAACCATCTATTATCCAGTATGCCAAACTTGGATAATAAACATGTCTGCTGCAGAGTGTTACTAGGGGGGTTCAAATAATAAACATGTATAAAATGCCTGGAATGTTTTCTGGGATACTGTACATCCAATCATCATTATTATCTGCCATAGTAGTAAGCCAACAGATAACAGAGAAATTGAAATGGAACTCTAATGGGAGCATAGTGTTCACAAATGGGAAAGTATTAGGAAAATCATGTGAAGGAAAGGCCAGTGGTAGGTTCAGGGGTGTGGGATGGGCAAGGCACAGGGACAGCCATTTATGGTCGCAATGCCAGTGTTACTACTACATGTAGCTATACTACTTGGATAAGAAACTAAAAACAGAAATGTAAAACGATTTATATCTTTGTGGACATTTCTACTTGGTCACCAGGGGGGTAATGGTGAAAAAGCACTGAAAAGAATACTTTAGGGGACACAACTTGGCATGGCTAGCAGGTGAGTCTACACCAAGGAACACGTTCACTTAAGGCACGGATCTGAAGAATATGCAGATAATGCAACCCCCCTGGAGCCCAGCAATCACCTGCCCTGAAGTGCTAATACTCCAAAGAACTGGAGTAGCTCTGGCAAGAATGGTTCAGCTCATCTGCCACTCCCTGATTGCATTATTGGGTACTCCTTAATGACCAAAAGTGGAAGGGAAAGGTGTGACGGTCAGTAACAGTCCCTTTTCCAAGTAGTTTTTAACTTGTGGGGGCACACCCTGTCCCATCTGCCTGGTTCACAGCACGCAGAAATTCACAGGATCAGAATCAAGTGGTCCATTCCACAGACGGTCAAAACAGGGATGCCTTGCTAATTTGGGGACCTGCTCAGAGTCACATGGATAGAAGAGCCATAAATTCCAATGACCGGAGAGGGGAAAGTGGGGGAGGTCCCAGCATAAAGTACCCCAACCGAAACTCACAAGAGGAAGGTGAACTTGGGACACAGAACAAAGTTTTGGAGCCTTTTTGTTTGTTTTCCTTTCTCTCTTCTTCCTCCCCTGACGTAGCCTTTCTCCAAGTATTTGTGAAACCCCTGCCAAGTGCCCAGTGCCAAGCTAGATCCTGAAGCTTACAAACCAGAGCAGCATGGCGCTGTCGAGGGTCAATGTGCAAACAAAACTCACGCCCATTCTTAGAATTTACCATGCTTCCAAAAGATGCATATGATGACCAAGTCCTATACAGATTCCAAGTGTTTTCCAACGGGAATTCATCTTCCCACACACATACTGAAGTCCTCTCTTAGGGACTTCGAGGAAGGAAATGCTTGGAGCAGGCACTGAAGGGTGTTTGGGGAAAACCTTCAGTTGGTCGTTTTAAACCTATGCGCACTATGACTTCTAGAACATTTAGGCTCTTTCAATGTACTAAGGTGCCCCTAGCGGTGGCAGACCTGCACTGCAAGCCCGGTACTGCTAGAATACACTCCTTTGGGGTCTCAATACTCAAATTGGAGCAGAGGGAGTAAGGGGAGGAGGGTGGAGGTGGGAGAGCATCCTGACGTTTTCTTTCCACACTTTTTGAGAGCATGCGCTCTGGAGGGATGACTAGTTTCTAGGGCGGATTCCCCACGTTCATTTCCCGCCTCCCCAGAGCAATGGTTGGAGAGGAATATAGGGTTTTCCTTGTGGCTCATCATACTTCAGCACTGAGCTCTCCCCATCTTCCTGGTGCGGGCCGTTTTCCCAGATTGTGCAAGGAGCCTCTGAAAGGAAACTCCGTACGTGAGTCATCCTGTCTTTCATCTTGGACACAGAACTCACTAAGTTGTGTCAGCTAGCAGAGGGATCTGACTTCCTAAACTGTTCCATGTACCCTGCACATTGTTCTCTGCACACAGGATTCTGTCTCAGTAGCAGGCAATCTCCTGCAGTTGTCCTAAGCAACGGCCAAGGGCAACCCAAAACTATGGCTTGGTTCCAAAGAAGAAACTCACTCCACTTCTTGTAGAGAAATGGCTCAAGACACAACATCATAGGCACAAAGTTTTCGTAAGAAATACTAAAGGTTCCCTTTGTGAAACCCATTTGTGTGCAGGGTCAGGCAGAGTTGGAGTGAGGTGCAGCACCACCCTAGGGCTCTCCTGGAGCATAGGCAATTCGCTCAGGTTCTGTACTGGCTGTTGCCTTTCAGTGCCTGGTGATCCTGGTAGTCAGCCCTGGACTCCAGTGGCCACATATTGGAAACGAAAACACAGAAAAACCTACCTCACCTCAGGCCATAGGATCTGGTGCTGTGGTTTCTGAGTAGAAACCACGAGGTCTGTATGATAAGAACCAATTAGTTCACTAAACACTTTTTTTTCATCTTTAGCATACTGTTCTGGCTGTCACACAGGTCAGCTCTGGCCCACCCTGGGGTACTCACCCCTTACCTGTGCCACCAGCACAGCCTGGCTGCACACTGGCCACTATGCTTTCCCCCACAGAAAACAGCCACTGAAGATGAAGATGTGGTTATCTCAATACACAGAAAGTATGGCAAGGACACACGTGTGCCCTATGACCAGGGGCTCCTCTGAGTGCTGACTGCATTTCCCCATTAGGGTTCTAGAAATGCTGCAGTCGGGTCAGGGTGGGGTATGACTGAGGCACACTGATTGGGAGCAGGTGCCGGCCCTGGCCTTGCCTCTGCTTTCCTGATGTCTCTGGGCTCCTGTTTCTGTTTGGTATGACGATATGATGAGGAAGAGACATGGGTTTGTGGGTGCTGGGAGTGTGGCAGGCTACTCTCACCTGTCACTGCACACAGCATTTGTCACATCATCATGGTCTCCAGGGACTAGTCCCTTGGAAGTGGCTGTTGGACAACCTAGAAACTGCCACAACTAATATCCCCTGGCTCCAACTCATAACTACTCGTATGGCTCATTTCTTGGCAGTAAACCCCACACTAATGGTATTTTCCCTTATTTGCTTTTAAATGAGTCTCCTCGAATGCTGCCTGCTGGGGTAGGGGACTTCCTGATGTTAACCCTTCAGGCAACAGTGCCAGTGTGGCCTGGGATAAAGGTGCAGGCGATGCCCTCCGGGTGTGAGTAACCTCAGCCAACCGCACACTCAGGTCCCAGACAGACTGGAACTGACCAAAGGATGTTTCTCAGGCATTCTAAGACTAGTCATCGCTAGCACTGTCCTGTAAGACAACGTGAAGAGAAAGCTGCTCGTTTCTACAGCCAGTCATTCTCTGCAACTGACACACACTGGGAAAGCTGTTTTAAGTCATTGGGTTGAATCTAACCTTTAGGGCACTGGAAAGAAAACTCAGCTACTTTGCTATCAAGCTGTAACCAGCTTAGAAAAATAAACAGCAAGCAGGGCCTTCTGACGTGGTGCTAACGTTTACAATAATCATTGTTTCTTTCACCAGGAAGGAAGGAGTTTCTCAGGACACTGCGCCATGCCTGTCTCTGCTGCTGTGCTGACCTGCCCACTGGCCACTCCAGTAGAGTGACTGCCATCAGTCTCCTGATTATCTGACACAAGGAGCTCATCTGGCCTTCTAGCAACTTCCTGGGCCAAGACTTGCGCCACTGTGGACAGACTTTCACTGCAGCAGGATTCCATGGACAGCAGCGACAGGCAACATTTCCTCACTCCAGCCTTGATTTCCAAGAGGTATCCCACCCTCGTCAGCTGGACAGAGGCCTCCTTGCTTCCTCTATCGAGGGAACTGGGTCAGTTTCTCCCTGCCTGTGTGTGACACTGAAGCCTTCAGTGAAGCTGGACTCTGGCAGGCAAAAACCAGGGTTCCCTCTTTTATGCAAACTCAAGTCAAACTAAAGCCCCGATGAAGCACAGGCCGATAAACAAGACAGTAGTTGTGGAGGGGTCAGAGTCTTAGGGAAGCACACTGAGCATTTTACACTTCAGAGTTTAAGTGTTTGCTGCTGAAAGCAAACTCCATGATTATATGAAACGAGTGAGCGCGAGGGCTTGAACGTGGAGCCTTCAACCGGCTGCCACTCCTGAGCTGGGCGGGCAAGTGTGACTGGGTGGATCTCAGCAACTCCACCACTTTGTTCTGTGCTTGAGTTTTGCTCCCTTGCCTGTGCAGACAGGGTGAGCTATTTTATGGCAGGAAAATCTGCTGGGATACTTGCTGTTGGCTTCCGAGGGTAGCTGCAGGGGCGACACACAAAGGAGAACATTTCTCCTTCCCTCCCAGGCCTTCTGCTGCCTCTGAGTCATTGTGTTTCTCTGCCCTGGGGGTTGTTGATGATGTCTGTTTATGGACAAAAGCAAAATCTGCCTGGCACCACAACACACTGGATCCAGCATGGGGCTGCGAAAGGCTTTGGGGGTGGGGAGCCAGGGCTGGGGGTGAGACAACAGTGGGCTAACTCCAAAGTCTGGCAGGGTAAGGGGTATTCTTCTACTATTTCCTTCACTCCAGGCCTCCGGCTGTCAGCACTGGCCAAACTCCCCTGACCTCTGGGCAACATGCGAGACTGGTCCAGGCAGACACTGGTGACCTGCAGCTCCAAGGCTCAGCCTTCAGCTCCAGAATAATGAGATCCCCAGGGGCACCTCCTCAAAAGGACAGGGGCTTGCTTCCCCTGCAGCCTCAATAGAGACCAAGCACAGATTAATCTGATTAAGGGGGGGGGGAAACCAAAGGAGGATGATTTCTTCATGATTTAGTATTCTGAACTCAATTCTGTAACTTGCAGCTTCTTGTTTCTCTATCCTTCCCTCTTCCTGGAGGAGCTGGAAAAGTACTACATGGCATGTCATGATTTTTAAAAAATAATTTAGATGATTTTACAGTGCTAGTTGGTGGGGGCTGGGACTGTGGCAGTGGACTGAGCTGCCGCCCCCAACACTGGTATCTCATATGAAGGCTGCTCTACTTCCAATCTAGCTCCCTGCTAATGCACCTGGGACAGCAATGCAACATGGCTCACGTACTTAGACCCCTGTCACCCACAGGGGAACCCTGGCCGCTTTGGCCATTTTGGAGAGTGAACCAATGGATGGAACACTTCTCTCTCTGTAATTCTGCCTTTTGAATAAATACATTCTTTTTTAAAAGTCAGTCCTGCTTTAAAGTGGGTTAGGGGTTTACCTGCTGAAATAAACCAGTTTTAAGAGATGCTGACCGTATTCACTGCCCAGGAGCTACTCCTGCCTCCTCCTCGTGTTTTCTGCTCGCTGGGAAGTCACACACCAGAATGGCAGCAGGTGCCAGCACTGTCGGAGGAGGGCTTGGCCCCATGAGCTGCCTGCTCATCACCGGGGGCATGAGCCTCTCTCTTGTGTGGGCTCAGTCCACAGTTTCCACATTGCAAACCTCTTCTCTGACACTGGGGGACACTCTCAAGACTGGCTCACGGAGTGAGATTACGGTTTATAATGCCAAGTTGGAGAACTTTCATAGTGGCAGAGCCTTGCTTCTCCTGAGATCAGCAGAACGGTGACGAAAGGAGCCTTCGGTCTGTAATCAGCCCCGAAATGAAACCCCAGCTCGGTTTCAAAGTTCTGATTCTGATCAGGGACTGACTCACTCCACCCAGGGCAGGAAATTTAATTTCAACCCTTTCTTGTTACTTGACGCCACTGAAACAAAGACTGAGTGCCAAAAGCAAGGAGGCTACACAGTGAGGAACGGAGCAGATTCCTCTCTAAGACCCAGCCACCAGCCCACGCCTGCCGCTAGGGAGGGAGCTGGCCCACGTGTCCCTCTCCCTGGCGTCACGCCCAGCTGAAAGGTGCTCTGGGGCCCGTACAGAGCAGCTCAAGCAATTCAAAGCAAAGGCACAGCCAGTGCTGCACAATGCCATTGCCCGCCCCACGTACCGTGCACAGCCACGCAGAGGCTCTTCAGTCAACATGCTAGAGGACAGACTGGCGCAGCTGCCAAACATCCCCTAGAGAGGTGCAATTAAAAAGTCATCTGAGAACATGCAAACAGCTCAGCATGTGCGTAGGCCCAACTGACACGAGGCATGCAGGAGAGATGAGAGAAGCACGGGTTAGCCCACACTGCAGGAGCACCCAGCACTGCTGAGGTGGTTCTTCTTGTGCTACTGAACCAGAGAGCCCACTGAGCTACTTGGAAGGTTTTATTCAAGTGATTTAAGGTTAAGACTTTTGGTGTCTTGGGTCCAAGTGTGCCTATTCTAGCTGAAAACATTCACGCTTCAGCGTCCTCCGTAGCAAGTGCTAAGTGAGCAATAGTTTCTCTGTTCAATCAGAGGGACACTAACTAAAACTTGATTTGGTAAGAAAAAAACTTGGACAGTTGTTAGACCTCACTGGGATAGGACTTTCCAAACTATGAAGACTGTGACGATGTATGTGGAGGCCCCTCTGAATTGTTGGGTGGATGGTCTGAGTCACTGAATTGCACAGGGCTGCTACACTGCTCCTGGATGTGGCAAGCACAGAACATGCAGGAAACACTGCCTCAAAGACGTGTACCTCTCTTACTCACTGGATATAAACCATGGCCTGCAGAACACTGTCTCCCAATAAATGCAACTAAGAAAAAAAAAGTAGTTCATGGCACACTCTGCCGTCTCCCATGTTCTGGCAAACATTTCCCACTCTAATGGCCTCTAAGGAACACTGGTAGGTCTGTGTTGTAAAACGCCAATGCGGAGGCCCCTGTGGTGTGTTCAAGGTCAAGCAGTTAAGAGTACTGAGCAATGGGTCTCTACTCATGCATTTTTTCCACTGGGTTTGAGAATAAACGAGGCAGGCCCATGAGGAGAACAAACTCTTTATGGGGCCGAATCTGTGCCCAGGAAGGCCATGACCCTGCACGATTAGTGGTTTCATCTAACAAACACCTCCCAATTGAGGAGTCCTAAGCCCCAAGGATCAAGACATTTAGGGGTGATTTAGGACCAGATGGAAATTTTCTGTGATTTATTTACCATTCTCTCTTAAGAGAGTTTTCCAGGGGGAGAGCAAAGGCAATGTACACTAAAGGGCCATGAATCCGACTTCCCAGGCATTCCCTCAGGATGGCTGGGGCCCCAGTGGCAGCGTCAGGCAGGACACGATGGACTTAAGGGGGGAAGACAGGAACTGTCCCACAAGCACTCACTGCCTTGCTTTTTCCTTTGCCAGCAGAGCTCACGAGGCTTCCCTTGGCATCTGTTGTCTTCCTTCCGAGTGAGGTTAAGGGCAAGGTCGAGGTCTTCAGCTGACTGGCTGTCTGTGAGTTATTGTTGTTGTTCTGGTTACCACTTAGTGTCTCCATGATGGACCGGAAGGTCCCAAAAGGCCTTTTCAGCTGATCCCCTGACTCGCCACCTGGGGAGGCCCGGGGGGCGGTCCTGCCCCGGTCTTTGTCTCTCTCCCCATTTGGGTCGATGCTTGTTTGTTCCATCTGTACCACAGGCTCCTCAAAAGTAACTCTGAGTTTCAAGTTCTGAGATGTCCGGCGCTTAGACGAGGGGGACTTGAGGGCACTCTTGGGACTGGTGGCCACCTTCTGGGCTGCAAGGCTGTCGGGGCTGGGCTGAGCAGAGTCTCCAGGGCCCTGGCCTGGGGCAGTGCTTCCGGGGCTCACGTACTGGGATTCCATGTCTGCTTCGCTGCCCTCTGACGTGGGAGATGGGCTATGGCCATCCAGGGGCTTAGAAGCCTTGATACCAAAAGGAAACCTGCGTGTGGACGCCACACTGTGCTTCTTTATCATCAGGTGCAGGCTCTCGGTGCTGTCCACACCCTCCACGCTCTCAACCACGGGCTGCGGCCTGGGTCTCTCAGGCTTCCTCAGCGGGGTGGCCTTGGGGTCCTCGGCATTGGTGGCGTCTGTGTCGGACTCGCTCAGCGACCTCTGCATCAGCTGCCTCAGCCTGGCCAGCTTCAGCTCTCTCTTCTCCACTGGGATCTTCTTTGGGTTTCTAGAGGAAGCCTGGGCATCCTGGAATTCCAGGGACAGCTTTTCCTGGGTGCAGACATTCTCCGAGATTTCTTTGCCCAGTAGCTGACGTAAGATTTTGTCGGGATCTTCGTCTTTTGCTCTGGTCCTGGCCCGGCTGCAGGTGGACAGGCTGCCAAGCGCTGGAATCCCCTCCTGGAGCCCTGGTTTGCTTTTGGCTGCAGACTCCTCCTCTGCATCCGGAGACTTCCACTGGGCATTTCTAGAAGCAGGTGAGGATGGGGAACTGCAAAGAGGAGGGAGGAAGTAAGAGAAGGTTTCCTGTTGGGATTGGCTGACCAGGACACAAGGAGCTCCTAGGACTTTAATGCCACTAGTCATTTGAAACCAACACAAATGGAATTAAGCATAATCACTTACTGTCTTTTCAAAGCAATTCACAGCCACCACTATGGCACAGCATGCCCCACACTACATGCAGGGGCCACTGTGATTGTTAAACACATCTGTGGGTTCACTATCCAGACATCAGCTTTGCAAGAATTTTCTCAGTCCCATTTTGAAAAACTTTACAAACCTATGCATCCTTATTTTCACTTTACACACGAAGAAATTAAAGAAGCAGAAGGAATAAGTGACTTGTGACAGTGTTGGAGCAAACAAATGGCAGAATCCAAGACCGGCCCAGGTCTCCTGACTTTATGTCCACTGCCTTGTTCACTGTGATAGCTCATTTTAAATCCCTCTTCTTTAGAGTAGAATGCTCTCTGTCATCACCCTCTCAGAAGACATTAGAAGAAGTCCTGAAGAAGGCTCAGGGATGTAAAATACTTCAGAATTCTAAAGCACAAGTGCTGAGTTACCTGGGAGAGGAAGGGAGAGACTTGCCCTCTGATTTCTGGGCTTCCAAAAGCTGCTGCAGCTGAGTCTGGAGGGTGACGCGCTCCACTGTCTGTCTGCGGAAACAACGAAAACCCGTGAGCCTCTAGTGACTGGCCCTGACCATGGGAGTGGGTCGATGGTCTTCCTTACTCTCCAGCAAGTTGTGATCAATTCAGTAGCCTTGACAGTGTGTGTGGTCATCATCCTTGCACTGCAGACATTTTCTAAAGGAAAAAAAAAAATCAAGGGGCCAACATTGTGGCTTAGTGGCTAAAATCTCTGCAATGATGCTGGCATCTCGCATGCACTCTGGTCTGTGTCCCAGCTTCTCCGCTTCTGATCTGCTTGCTCAAAAATGTACCTGGAAGAGAAGCAGAAGAATCCCAAGTACGTAGATCCCTGTCACCCACGTGGGAGACCCTGAGGAAGTTCCTGGTTCCTGGTTTCGCATGGCTTAGCTCCAGCTATCACAGCCATCGGGAGGGGTAGGGGATTGAACCAGCAGATGGAAGAGTTCTCTCTATATTTCCCTTTCTCTGCGTAATTCTTTGAAACAAACAAACAAAAACACAAAAATCTTAAAAAATCAGAAGTCCCCATACGGGTATTTATTTTCAGGTTAGTGAAACACTGTAAATAAATGCTCATCAATAAGATCGAGTGAATAAGCCATTGTTCTAATAGAAGCTATTCAAGATGACTTATACTTGCTGTTTACATAGAAAAAGTGGAAGGATAATAAAATATTACTCCTTCTACACTGAGTTTTTGCAGTAATTAGTTTAGTTATCATAAAAGCACTAAACAATAAAGCAAGAAGACTACTTACATTCTGCGTAAAATCAATGAATTTTTTTCCCTGTGGAAGAAACACACTCCCTCTGGTTATAAGAGCATGTGTACCAGAAAGTGCTTCAGAATTCAAAGTCACAGATTACAGAGATCTCCATCTGAGCATGCACACTAGAAGCCCAGCAGCCGTACCTGTGAGCTCCCTGAGGACTGTCCAGATTCGAGATGGTTAACCAGTAAGGCCCATTCAGACACTGGACATCTTTGATAAGCTCATCGAAAATGTGCATTGAAGAAGACTAATCATGGATTCCCGAGCTCTGAATTACAAGTATGCCGTCCTTAGAGATATCCCTCTACACTCCAATCACCAGAAGGTGTGTAAGGTCACCTCACCTGGCAATGGGCAATCAGGGTGGCCTATCAACTGATGTTAATGTGGGAAGATTACCCTATATTTCCTGGTGGTGGTCCAATCTCTTCATATTAGGGTCAAAGTATGAGAATGTCTCAACCTGTATTTGCTCCCTGAATGCTGGAGGAAAAGGGCCAGGAGCCATGAACTCAGCAGCCTCTTGGAGCTTAATCTCCACCCTTCACTTGCCAAGGGCTGACTGTGCCGACAGCCAATCCAGAACCTCCAGAAAGGAGCTCTGCCTGCCAGCATCTCACATTAGTCCAGGGAGGCTTCTCCCAGCCTCCTGACCCACAGATATGTAAGGTCCATTTATGCTACCTTTACTTTGTGAAAAATCTGTTATAGAACAAGAGAAAATATAAAATGAGAACCAAAAATGGTAATAGCCCTTCTAAACTGGGGAACAGAACTAAATAAAAGAGCAGTGTTAAAATGATGCCAAGCCATGGGTACTGGATAGAGGAATTTCAGTGTTCTCCTGGTTCTGTCGGCTGGATTGTTTGCTACTCCATAACTCCTGTGTGCCTGGGTCAGCCTCTGTAGAGCCAAGTCACTGAATTGCTTCACTCAAAGGTTCAGGCACTCTCTTTGCTTGTCTCAGGAAATAATTCTGAGTCCTGACTTTCCATCCCTAAGAGTGGAGAAGTCTGTGATCACATGTTATCTTAGTGATCTTGCCAGACTCACCTATTGAAAATTTAACTGCCTAAAGTAGGCAAACTTTTCATTAAAGGCCACAGAATAAATATTTTGGGCTTTGAGCCATATGGTTTCAATCACAATTATTCAATCTGTGCTCTATAGCATGGTGCCAGCTCTACACAACACATAAATGACTGCATGGCTATGTTCCAATAAAATTTTATTTACAAACACAGGGGCATTGCTGGATTTGGCCACAGTCTGTGATGTGCTCTGGCTCTGTTTTCATGAAATCATAAAAACCCAAAAACTCATTAGAGGGTCTACTTTTCCCATGTTGCTGGTTGGTACTGCATGTCCAGTTCTTGAGGGAAAAACGTTTTGGGGTTCAGAAACACTACTGTCCCTTACAGAGGCTTAACTAGGATCTTACAGTGAATTATGACACAGTCAAGAAAAATGCAGGCAACACTTGGGGTACCTGATGCTTGGACAACATAGACTCTCCTCTTAAGGTCTCAAGAAACCCTCAGACAGGACTAATCAGCTTCTTCCACAGCAAGGAAATGCAGCAGCCGTTGTCTGCTGCGTCAGTGCTGCGGGGCTGCTGTGACCAAGCACCACAAGCCCCACGGCTTCAAGAACAGAAACTGACTCTCGCCATTGCAGAAACCTGAAGTCCGAGGTCAAGGTGGCTCCTGCCAGGGCTGTGGAAGGGTCCACGGACACATTCTGGCAGTTGGCTAACTGTGGTAGTCCTTGTCTTACAGACTCATTGCCACACTCTTTGCCTCCACATACCTGTGGTGTTCTCTCTACTGTATGTGTGACTGCCTTGGTGTCAACATTTCCTCCTTTTGGTCGGAATGGATTAGGCCTGCCTCATGACTGCTTTTCAACTTGGTGACTTCTATAATGACCCTATCTTCAAACAAGCTCACACTTGAAGGTGTTGTGGGTCAGGACACCAACACAGTTTTAACTTGCTGACAAGGAGCTCAAAGAAGCTGAGGCTTGCCATTTCATGAGGAGTTGGCAATGGACCCCAAGAGCGTCTGCACCCAGAATTTTGGACTGGGAAGACTGGTAGCTTTCTTCTCTGCTTCTGGACATTTCTGAGTTTATCAGCATCCAGGGCCCTGCCAGGTAGACTGCTGTGGTACTCACTAGCAGATCCTTCCACTGATGCCCAGTCTTGCCAACCTCACCGAGGTTCGTGGTAACAGAAGACTAAATCCATAACATAATCTCTCATAATTTACTTTGTCATTGTCCTACTGCCAATTCATTGCATTCAAGTCCGGAGGCCACTGAGAGACCGTTACCTGCAGCAAATATGAGTCTTTTATGCTGGGATCATCAACAGAGAGGGGTTCAAGACCTAATTCTTCAGCAGTTCACCAACAAAACAGCTGCTGTGGCTCATGGAGCTTTTTGATTCTGTGAGGCCAAGATGGAGAAGAATGTTCTCACCACCTTCTCTCTGAATATGAACGTTTAGAAAAATACTGTAGGAGATCCTTCTTCAGTTCCCTTTAGAGCATACCACCAGATCAAGCAGACAACTGGAGAATATTTTTGCAAAAACATTAGGTAGTATTTCTTCATATTTCAATTACGTAAGCCTGTTGTTTCAGTATTTCCTAGGAATTTACTTTCAGAAATACACATCTAAAGGTATTTCTAAGGTATACTCCAAAGCTATATACATAAGTACATTCACTGTGGGGAGACACTTGCTGAGTTACCAGTCATGTGCACTTTCCCTTGAATTCCATTGAGGTGTCCAAGCCAACCTGGCTCCCCCGTCCCGGGGAAGTACTTAAAAATAACCCCTTATTTTATTTTATTTTTTATTTATTTTTTTTTTAAAGATTTATTTTATTTTTATTACAAAGTCAGATACACTGAGAGGAGGAGAGACAGAGAGGAAGTGGAGCTGCCGGGATTAGAACCAGCAGCCATATGGGATCAAGGCGAGGACCTTAGCCACTAGGCCACGCCGCCAAGCCCAAAAATAACCCCTTATTTTAAAAAAAAAATCCCACATCTTGTTTTTTTAGCAAAAGTCTTAACTCATGAAAGAGCTCATGATAGGTACTGGGAAGGAATTCGGGGACAGAGACTTGCACCTCTGAGGTGGCAGTGAGAAGATGGAGACGGAGAGCCCAGAGCCTTGTCATCTGTGGCATGACTCATATGCACAGTCAGCTAAGGTGCCTCAGCCACCCCAGGCCTTTCCCCAATACGCTGTATTCAGAAATCAACGTATTAACATGTATGTGTATGTATGCATACATACACACACACACACACACGGGAAATTCTGAAAAGTTCATGGGGAATGGAACTGAAATATACATGTCTGTTCTGGTGTACAAGCTTTTGAAATGCATGTATAGTTTTTTCAAAGTATGTATTTTCCATGAACTTTCTGAAGGACTTCTGTGCATATGTATGTAGATCTTACAGGTAGGAATTGGTATGTTTTCCCTCTGAAATGTAATGCCCAAGGTTTTTCCTCCCCAATCCACCAATAGTACCTTTCATACTGATTTAAACTTACAGGACACAATCTCCTGGACGGCACCTGTCATCCAAGCTGGCCACTGTGATTTCTGGTTCCCTTCTGTGGCATCAGGTGCTTAGTCCTCCACGTCCCCAGGGCCCACCCTGATAGATTCTCATCAGGTCCCCCTTCTGTCAAGCAAATCACAGCCGTCTCCCAGAAATGATTCCCTGTGCACAATGACCTGTCCAATGGGTACCTGCTTAATGACCTCGCCAACTTCAGGCGAGGCACAGGGTTTAAGTAACTGCTGACTGACCACCACCAGCGTTTTCTATCCTGAGGATTCATGATTTCATTGCTTCATGTTTATAGTAAATGTGTTGTGATGCTTATCAAGTGACTTATTTTAAATCTGCCAAATATGCATTTGACTTTTGGGGAAAAGTGCGAGCCTGGTCGATCTCTGGCACTCCTTCTCCCTCCCACTGCACCCCTGACGGCTTCCTGGGACACTAGGCACAGCTGGCATCCGAATGGGCTCTCCGTCTCCTGGTGAGAACAGAGGCATGCTGTCATCTGCCACAGGCAGAACTTTCTGTCTAGGGTGCTTGCTCTGCCCGATGCTGTCTAATTGCCATTTGTTATTGCAGAGATGCCATCTGCCCAGGGACACTGTCTGTGCAGTCGTGGGACGGAGGAAGAAAAGCAGCTGAGGAGAATGCCTGGAATTCCCATTATAACAGGAACCAAGCATGCCCACCCCAGCTCAACCTGTGCCTTAGCATGCCAAGCACGAGTCAGGTGATGCCCAAGGGAGTCACACACCACTTACTCTTTGAGCTGCTTGGTCAGCTTCACCACCTGTGAGGCCAGGGACATGCACGTCTCCACCACCACCAGGTACCGGGAGCACAGTGTGTGGCCATGTCGCTCGGCACTCTGGGACGGCTTCTCCCCGGCATGGTTCTGCATGGTCACGTTTGCTCCATATTCCACCAGAGTCTGTTGGGAAAGGCAGAGAAGTGTCTGTCATTGCATGCAGACTGTTGGGCAACGCTGGTTCCTAATGACTGTAACACAACGTGGAACATGACTTTGCCTGTTATCTCAACGTCTGTTACCTGAGGCAGGGTGCTGGGCAAAACACCTGCCCGGCCAGACGCTTAGTGTTCTGTCAGCAGGGCAGCCCCAGCAGAACCCACCCCACAAGGAAGCTGTGGACAGAGGGGAGGTCTGGGTGGCACAGGGGTTGCTGAATTCACAGAGGCCCTTTCACGGTGAGATGTGCAGTGGGCTCCATTCATGAAATTGAGGATACCAGGAAGGGGACAGAGGAGTGGTATGTACCTGTCCCCATATTCTGAGGCTCTGGGAACCTGTCCTAAGGACAACAGCTGCTAATGCAGGTGGACAAGTAGCAGGACAGACAGTAGGCAGATGGTGGAGCATTCCATACTCCTGCCAGGGCCGTAGTGTGTCTGTGGCCTGAGCAGATGCTGCAGGCTCCTCCCCAGTTGAGCTCCTCACTGAAGCTGGGATTGACAGCGAACAAGAGCTATGTGTCAGAGGCTGGCCATGCCTCACTTGCTGTCCCTGGCATCTCGAGTCTAGCTTGGGCTGGGGAGCCCATATTGTCTCAGGATTTTTAAACTGCTATGGCAGTAGATCTGAGTGCTCCTAAGCTTGTAGGGTGTCACAGAGCCTGGCCCAGGTAAGTATCAGCACTAGAGGGGTGAGAGCTGATGGAACATGACAGAACTGGATCGTTTTTAACGATACAAACTATGATAACAGCCGTAGTCACTGACAGACTGGTGGATGATACCGTGATAAGACGGCAAACTCCTGGTGATTTGGCAACTGTTTTCTCCCACAAATAGAACTTGTACCATTAAAGTCTAGGATTGGGCTATGCAGGAACTTTATTTTCCTTCTGGCTGATGACTCCTTGCCAGGAAGGGTCAGCCTGCCACACAGCCCTTGTCGCCTGCTTCCCAGGGCTGTCCCGGAGACTGCAGGAGTACAGTGCGATCCACAGATGTGATGGAGACTGACTCCCCGTGCCACCCGCTGGCTCGGGCTTCTTCCCACTGCTTGCCTTGCCTGCCTCACATCATGGACCCTTTTCATCTTTCTTTTCCCCTCATTGCTCTCACACATCCTGCACACAGAGGCTTTCCCAGGACCATCCAAATTTTCACATCTCTGGTTCCTGTGCCAAGAACATCACTTGTATTAAGTGGAGGGACGACTGCGATGAAGACAGGCCACCTCCCCTTGCTTATTACGAAGAAAAATAACTAAAATCAGAAATGCAATCAGGGAGAGCCAGTTTTCTTTGGCTTTCAGTCATTTAGCAGCTGATAAAAAGTTTATTTCAAGACTATTAAGCATTACAGTGTCTTGTTAAATGCAACAACACAGTTATCGGTGTTTATTCAGTTATCTTTATCCGCCACAAAAACCCAACACTATGCCTTTCTTCTTTCTGCAGATCCTGGTAAGAACTTCCATTTCTTTCCTGTCTAATTTTCCAATTTCTTATCTCTCCTTTGAAAACTTGCATCCTCAAAGCAGAAGATGCATGCTTTTCCAACAACAGTGAGAAGTCCTTCAGACATTCGGGATATTTCCTACCAAGTCAGTGCTCCATCTATGAGCCAGAGCACAGCTTCCCGAGAGGCAGAAAGTGTTTTACATATCACAGACAATTATTTTTCATTTTAATTGACACTTAATAACTTCTTAGTTATCAGGCAATACTTATAACATTTATTTAATGGCATGAACTTGCTGCAGAAGTATTTACTCTGATTATAGATGTCAATGTTACATTGTCATTTCCCTCTCCCATCTCAGGTAGATATGGGAATGAGTCCACAGATGTTGGGTCTGTTTTCTTGAACAGAAAACAGGGTATGTTTTCTACTGAATCATAGCAAAGCATAGTTATTTTGGTCATTATGATTTATGTTAATAAATAAAATTCCAGGGTCTGGAACTGTAGCGTAGCTGATAAGGCCACTGCCTACAGCACCAGCTGCCTATCTGGGTGCTGGTTTCAATTCTGGCTTCTCTACTTCCAATCCAGCCCCCTGCTAATGGCCTGGAAAGATGGTTGTGGAAGATGGCTCAAGTGCTTAAGCCCCAGCATCTTGGTAGAAGAACCAGATGAAGCACTTGACTCCTGGTCCAGCTCGGCTTGTTATGGTCATCTGGGGGCTGGGGAGTGAATCAGGGGATAGAAGACCTGTGTCTCTCTAACTCTGCCTTTCAAATAAATAAACAAGCAAATAAATTAAACAAAATAAAATGCCAGGCCAAACCTCTATAAACTCGGATGGATTTGCATGTGTAGCCTCCCTCTCTACTTGCCCTTTCTCTCTTCTCTCTGTGTTGTTGCAACACTAAGGCCTGTCACCTGCTAGGCCATGAGGTCTACCTGGTTTCAGCAGTCATACCAGCAAATTTCTGGGGATCACAGTGGGTCCCCTCCATCCACCCTCTGTGGGCTGTCTGATGGGGACCCAGGACTGTCTCAGCTTCAGGCAGCTCTGCACTCAGCCTGGGGGAACAGGGCTATATCTCTGCCCGGCAGGAAGCCTGTGCCTTGGGAGGCCCCTCAGGAGGCCTGTGGAGGGATAGCAGGCCCTTCACATGGAGCCCCTTCTCCCCAGATTCTGCACCCTGATTCGCTGACCTCCTTGTCCACATGGGGCGTCATAAGGTGTGGCTGTCCGCAGGATTCGAGCACTTGCTGCCAGCAGGTGGGAGGGTCGGACAATCATGCCCAGCCTCACCTAGAGCAAGGCACAAGAGGACCAGTATCTAGGGCTTTGTCCCCAGTTCTCAGCTTTGAAAGGCATGTGTGGAGCTCTGGAGGAAGAGGGAAACCACAGCATTCTCTTCAGTGTCTGCTACTCCCTTCTTTCAATACTGCTAAAAATCTGTCCTGTCTTTTTTTCTCTACTATTTTGTGTGTGTGTGTGTGTGTGTGTTTGACGTTTTTATCTTGAAACCTGAAAGGTAGAGAGAGGGTCAGAAACATCTTTCATCTATCACCCCAAATTTCTCCAATGCTTGGCCAGGGTCAATTCCACCCTTGGGAACTCAAGTTGGGTCTCCTCCTTGAGGTTGGAATTGCAAGTACTTGAGCCAGCCTTGCTGCCCATCCTGACTGTGCAGCGGCAGGAAGCTGGATCAGAAGTGGGTTGGGGCTCGAACCCAGGCATTCCAACAGAGGATGTTTCAAGCAGCAGCTTAACCACTGTGCCAAATGAGCACCCCTCTCCTGTGTCTCAGACATCTGGGCTATACTGTCACAGGCAGCCTGAGCAACCGAGGTAATCGGTGTCACAGTGGTTTCTCTGCTGTCTTGAGGACAGGGCGTATTTAATGTGTAAGGCCCTCAGCACGAGAGCCTTTGAGCAATGTTGAGAGGACAGAGTAAGTCCTTCCAGCAGCCTGGGACATGCAAGCAGAAACTCCGAGAAGGTATTCAGGGCATTATCTGTGTGGATTTCTGGAAATACAAAGAGATCAATACCATTCCTTACTGTCCACTGTAATGCAAAGTGGTGACACAATCCAGGCATTGTCCTCTAGCGAACAAAACCTCCCTGTGAGTGTTATCATTTGATTCTCCGTGTACCTGTATGCAGCCCAGGAAGCCGTGCTGTGAGGCCACATGAACGGCACTGTTGCCATCCTGGTCCACCTCATCCAGTGAGATGCCCTGCTCTTGCATGAACTGAAGCAGCCACAGAAGAATCTTTTCCTACAAACACAGAGACAAGTGAGGTTAGCAGAATGCCTTTCAGAAAAGTCAAACCTTATGCAAAGGCAGAGGAACAAACAACTGCAGCAACGTGTGAAGTCGCTTATCAGATGGAGAGAAAATCCCCCTACAGAATGAACCAAAGACCCAGGACTCACTGAAACAAACATCAGAGACCCCACGGGGTCTTACAAATGCCTGCATTTTACTTACTGACTCTCGGATGCAAAAACAGATTCACAAGGTGGAAAACCTCAAAGCCACGTGGCTAGACTGATCAAAGCAAGAGCCCGAACCCAGGTCTTCGGATTCCAAGACATGCAAGGCCACATTTTAGCTACATGTTACACAGCCTGGAGGCTTCAAGAGTATTATCACAGAACCTTGGGCTAGAACTAGCGTCTAGCTTTCAGGATAATTTTCAAACATGCCTTCCTAATCCCACATGTTCCGCAACCACAGGCTTACAGAAAGAGGCAGCATTTCAGCTGGCCATCACAACCACAATGAGAGAAAACC
Organism: Ochotona princeps; assembly: GCF_030435755.1. Lineage (NCBI taxonomy): Eukaryota > Metazoa > Chordata > Mammalia > Lagomorpha > Ochotonidae > Ochotona > Ochotona princeps. Next base: position 43,613,660 of record NC_080850.1, read on the forward strand.
AGCACTCTGGATTTTTTTGACCAACTGTTGGTGGTATTTTAAAGGTAAAGTTATTTTTTTCTCCCATGTTATAGGCAGGGAACCAACAGCTCTGAACACAGGCCATTTGAAAGCACAAACCAGTCAGTACGTCTTGTCATAATCTGCTTTTATTTTATCCACTGAGCGTTTTGTGGCATTTTCCTGTTATGCTTGGCCTTTGCAGAAAGCAGGGGGATGGGACTTCACTGTTTTAAAATAGAAGAATTAAATAAAAAGTTAAAAAAAAAATGAGAGTGGTAAAAACAACAGCATGAAGTTTAGTGGGTGGAATGTGACATTTAAAAAGATGATCATGTGTTTGAAATAGCCTTGAACTTCTTTCTTCTTAGCCTTTTAAAGGATTTCTTTCCAGTTATTTGCTCGAATGGTCATGAACTTTTATACTTTTCTGGATTAAATTTGCCTTCAACTTCTGAACATGCCAACTACCCTGCCAAAGGAATGCCGGATGAAACCAGCCAGCTCCTTTCATGTTTCCGCCTTATGCTGGGGGGACGGGACACTGTTTACGAAGCCATCTGAGACATCATGGGCAGGCTGCACATTTGCTCCACACTTTTCTTCCAAATGAGTAAGACCCTTAAAGAGCAAGGAGAGAAATATGTAATCCATGTCTACAATCTACCAGGATTGCTCTGGAGGAGCAGGGTGAATGTTGGCTGCATAAGCACACAGGCTTCCTGGGAAGTCAACTCCACAAAAGGCACTGGAAGAACAGGCCGGGCGGTCCCGAGGTGAGTTCGGCATTGGGTAAGGAAACACCCACATGCTTATCACAAAGGTGGAGCTGGTGAACAGAGACCACTCCAGGTGCTCGCTCCTTCCTTCCTTCCTTCCTTCCCTCCTTCCTTCCTTCCTTCCTTCCTTCCTTCCTCTATCCCTTCCTCCCTCACTCACTCACTTCCTCTTCCTTTTATTTTCAGATTTATTTATTTCCATTGGAAAAGCAGATCTACACAAAGAAGGAGATGCAGAGATCTTCCATCTGCTGGTTCACTCCCCTAGTCACCCCAACGGTTGGAGCTGAGCCGGTCTGAAGCCAGGAGCCAGGCGGGTCCCAAGGTCTTGGACCGCCCTCTGCTGCTTTCCCAGGCCACAGCAGGGAGCTGGATGGGAAGTAGAGCAGCCAGGACATGAATCAGCACCCATGTGGGATCTCAGTGAATGCAAGGTAAGGCCTTCAGCCATTAGACTATTGTGCTGGGTCCAGCAGAGGTTATTTTGACAATGCATGATGTAAAACACCACTTCCTTCATCTTTCCTAACTATGTAGAGAAGGAAATAACTGGATTACTTTATGGAAACAGATGGTTGCATGATGTGATCTGAACTTAAAAATCTGGATGAGCAAAGGTGCTTTAGGATAAAAGACAGAACCAATTGGTTTGAAGCCAACAGCTCAGATGGTGGTGCCTGCCTGGGGCCAGGCTGCTAAGCCTCAATGGAGAAAGGTAATACTATCTGCAAGGCAGATTCTCCTTGGTGGGTCATTTCCATGCTTGTAGTGGCTTGATTTGCTCTGTCATCCTGAGTCCTGGACTCTTCATGTGCAGAATGGGAAAGATTTTAGGGAATCATCCAATTCACTCACATAGCCCTTATTTTACAAATGAGAAAACTGACCAGATAACTGTACATTCTAGCATGATATTCTAGCTGCTTTTCTTTCTTTGTTTAGTAAGTTAATCTCAGTGGTATTCAGGATACTAAGACATGTTTTATCTATATCATCTTGTGATGCAAATTTTCCTATCTTTCATATCAAATCGAATATTATGGTATATGTGACTGTCACCTGCATGTCAACACACACACACACACACACAATGCCTTTTAAAAAGGTAGTGGGGGTGTAGGCAACGGAAAGCAGCATTTTTTTAAAGAGTAGGAGTGTTTCTGCTGTGGAATCCATTCAAAACTGCAAGCCCTGGACTTTGCAGGAGCTGAGGAACCTGGGACCACAAGACACACAAGGCCGGTGTGAACCAAGAGCTGTCTCAGCCCCAGAGTGCTTGCTGATAAGACTTCGAGTTCAGGTTTGTGTTCTGAGGAGGAGCATTCACTTGAATAAAGAGATTTGCAGTTGGCCTGTCTCCTGAGATACTTTGTGAAAACCAAAGCCTCTACTATCAAACAGAGCAAAAAGTCCTACCCACAGGGACTGGCTGGCTGGCTTTGATCCTGGTCTTGATGGGAAGACCAGCATCTAGGGTTTCTGAGGTAGCTGTGAAGATGGTCAGAACGCACGGTTTTGGTAAAAGCACACTTGGCACACGCTCTCAGGCTTCTGGAGAACATGCCTGTGGGGATACACAGTTCAACAGTGACTTGGCTGACAAATACTTCGCAAGGAGGACAAAATAGTTTCTCTGACAACTAAGAAATCTTCATTAATGAAGACATGACTAGAGACATTTGCAATGCTGCACACTGTCCCTTTTAGCCCCTTACTGTCTCTCTCTCTCAAGCATGCACACATGTGTCTACCGGGAGGCAATGCTAAAGTGGAATGTAGCTTTAGACACTCATTTTCCTGTGAGTACTGCTTTCTGTAACATACACTGCAGTCACTGGGTGCAGAGGGCCTCCTGCACTGTCCACCTCACAGACTCTGGCTGCAGCCCGCAGGTGCAGAGGGCCTCCTGCACTGTCCACCTCACAGACTCTGGCTGCAGCCCGCGGGTGCAGAGGGCCTCCTGCACTGTCCGCCTCACAGACTCTGGCTGCAGCCCGCGGGTGCAGAGGGCCTCCTGCACTGTCCACCTCACAGACTCTGGCTGCAGCCCGCGGGTGCAGAGGGCCTCCTGCACTGTCCACCTCACAGATTTTCTCTCCTATTTGCATTTCATCCATCTGCCCATTCAGTTTCCATCTGTTCACTGAAAATTTCCTTCATATACTATTCCTTCTTCTGGAGATTTTCTGGTATTTTATAATCTGTTTTAATGTTGTATGTTATGTATATCTAAAGGCAGGAAATTTTGCTTAAAGAAGCAATTAATATATATAATTTATGAGCTTTACAGGACAGTCTTTTACAAAATTTAATATTAAAATGCATGTCAAGTTATATTGCTGGCATCATTAAACTCCGTAAGTTCTTAGAGGAGTCAGTTTTGTGATCACAGATCAACAAATCACATCATCACTTGTAAGACTTATCCCAGTTGCATTAAAAAATCACAAGATAAATGTGGAATCCAGAGGTGGTAAAATATGGAGAGAAAATACACTTAACAATCAAGTAGGTTAAGCTCTACATCACAGGAAACTTTTTCTTATATTTTATTTATAGTGAAAATAGAAAATGTTCTTGGTAGCAATAAAAACAAGGAATTTGGAGAGCCCAAATAACCATAGCAGCCGGCATCTACCACCTACCCTTGGGTACGCAGCATTGCTTTTCCTCACTCAGTTCTCAGAACAACACCGTGAAGAAGCCTCTATGATCTCCATTGTAAGAAACAGCCTTCAGACAAACCTCCTGTCCTTCTGTTTTAAAAGGATTGGGTCCAGGCTTGGCACGATGGCTCAATTGGCTCATCCTCCCCCTCCAAGCAGCAGGATCATGTATGGACACCAGTTCATGTCCCGGCTGCTCCATTTCTTTTGTTTGTTTGTTTGTTTGGGGTTTGTTGTTTTTTTTTAATTATATTTTTGACAATCTTTACATAGTTAATTAGGGTAAAAAGGTACAAGGGCTATACCAAAGTGGGTAAGACTATTATTTCCATATTGTTTCCTTCATATATCTGAGGTAAAGGGACTATTGAGGGAGAAGTCCCACCCAGTCTCCCACCCACCCCAGGTCCAGGATGTGGAGCATGCTCTGAGATACTTGCTCAAGTGGTTTTGATAGTTCACCAGTTATGAATCGCTGCCAATCTCGCCACTCCAAGCACGATGAGGTCGTTGAAGAATCCACTGATTGACAAAGTCCATGATAGAGTCTCCATTTGTCCAGTACTTCGCTGCTAACATATAGCTGAAGTGGTTGATTGACCTGTTCTGTCTTCTGTCTTTTCTTGGTTAGGGTTCTGAGTCCGCCATTTCGACTGGGAAGATCCCCAAAGAAACTTTGAGGTGTTCCCAGACCAGATTCTTGTATGTACTAGCAAGTACAGGGCCAGCCACAGTCCATCGCCCCGATCAGTTGGTGGTTGCAATTGCTGGGTTGGTTCTGCTTTCGGCCCCGACTTCCACTGGAACCAATGGGTGTTGCAGTCCAGCCTGGTTCGGCCCAGCACATACTCGACCCTCGCATAAACCAGTGGGAGCTGCAGCCTAGCTGGAGCAACCCACAATAACCCCTACCAGGAACGCCCCTACCTTGGTTTGCCAGTATGTGTAGAGACTAGTCCAGTCTGTCTCACATCCCATTTGGCTCTCATACATGTCGATGGGTATTGAAGCTTAGTTCCATCTAACCAGCTCAACTATCTATAGGCTGCTCCATTTCTGATCCAGCTCCCTGATGGTGCCTGAGAAAGCAGTAGAGGGCGGCCTGAGGCAGTGGGACCCTGCACTCACAGGGAAGACCTGGAAGAAGCTCCTGGTTCCTGGCTTTGGATTGGCTCGGCTCCTGCTATTGCAGTCACTGGGGACTGAACCAGTGGATGGAGGATCTTTCTCTTTTTCTCTCTGTAAATCCACCTTTCCAACAAAAATAAATATATTTAAATAAAGAAAGAATGGGTTCAGTGAAGCAGTGTTTGTGGTAGAGCTAGGACTAAAACACAGGGAGCTGCAGTTAGGAAGCAACACTCCTGTGACTGTGTCTTCTGAGCATGGATATTCACGACGCTCATTTCCTTTGTGATGCTGCCTCCTGGTCACTGCCTCGCAGAAGGACACGCTGTTGGCATGCCCCTGGCGTCAAGGAAATCATGAGGAACTGCCTGTCAGTCTGGGCTTTGTACAGCTCTGTGCTGATTATGCTTTCTCAAGATCAGATGGATGCTCACGTAGATCAAAGCTCTTTGCTACTTTGCTTTCATCTGCGATCATGGCACTATCAGATTATTTACTAGCTTCTGCCCCATGAGCGGGAAACAAGAAAGTCAGGGCATCTCTGTCACTTTTAGAGTAAACTGTGGGGAAAACAGTAACAATGTGGCCCGTGGAATCACGCTAGCCTAGTGAGTGGCCTGTTCTTTATAAAGTGCCCTTAAGCAATTTGCGCCAAAGCAAATATTTTAGAGTGAAGAACACACACAGCACAGGCAAAGGTACTTTCAGAAAACGCTTAACACCAGCTATGGATGCCCTGGCTCAAGAGTCCATGCGAATGTAGCAAAAACAAAGGGAATCACAGGATTGATGCTGAAAGTAACATGGAGCCCACTGGGGTCAGTGACCAGTGCCCATGCCCCCACCCCACCCTGCGGAGCTGGGGCTGCTGGGAGTGCCTGGACAACAATATCTGAACCTGCATCCTTAAATAATGCAGCCCCAGACACACAGGCAGAGATGTGGAATGGAGAGGATTCTGTTCTGACTGCTCTACTGGCAACAGCCCTCTCCCGAGACGGTAAAGCAGGCTACGCCAGGACACCCCTGCTTGTTCTGAGTCTCCCCAGGGCGTTCACCTTCCTGCTCCCCATGGCTGGTTCTGCGGGGTACAATCAGGCAAGGAAATAATTGCACCCTCTGAGACTTTGCATGTCAGGATGGGGAAAATCAATTCTATCACGCCAAGATCTGTCACCGCAGGAGGTCACTAAAAACTGCTAGCTATCCTGCGGTACTGCAGTCTTTAAAGATAATTTTTACAAGAAAAAGCACACAAATTGGAAGTGCAGTGGGCCCATTCTTTAAGAATCTATAGGCAGGGCAGAGGGCAGCTAAAACACACCCAGGGAGGTATTTTCCTCTGTGCTCCCCTTCTCAGCGGTGTTTACTGAGGAAACAAACCAGGATCCACTCAAGTGCCCGCCTGATGTAGAAAAACACGCATGTGCCGAATCCATTAGAAAACTGCTCAATAATATCCTTCTCAGGAAAATATTAGCCTTGTTGTGGCTCCAAATCCAGCCTCCCCACAGGTGATCTGCTACAAGCAGAGGGGGCGGAGCAGGATCCACTGCCCTTGGGGGCTCCTCTGCCCGTCTCCCCACAACCTGCAGGGTGCTCTCCTGCACCTCCCTCAAGGCTGTGCTCCAGGTGACAAACACCTCTCAGCTTGAAAGAACACCTGGAGGGCCTGAGAGCAGCCCGAAGCGAACATCCAACGCAGCTCATGTACTGGGTCGCCCATCTCCTCCAACCCTTCCATGTGAGCCTCACCGTGTTCTCACCGGTCCACAAAACGGCGCTCCTTTGTTCTCTCCCAACTTCAGCCTTAAGAGAAACCTGGTGCCTGCGAGATCTGAGTTAACAGGGCTGTTCGCCAAGACACAGCAGCCCATGAGTCCCAGTGTGTAGCTGGGGCCTCGGAGCAGGCCTGCCGCCCTTGCCTCTTGAACCCTGGCAGCCTTTCTGCTGAGGGCTAGGGTTCCCAAAGAGGCTGCACCCCAGCAAACTGAATCAGGGACACCAAAAAACTATTCAGGTGGCTGGATAACAAGATTGTTTCATACCAAAAATGAATCCCAAAGGTTAGCCCTGAATAAACTTCTGGTCATGTGGAAACACTGTTCTCTAATTGCCTGGTTTAAACTAACTAAGGGCATCATTAGGGCCACTCACCATTACTAGCTGTTTGCAGAACACCACAGATGGAGACTAGCAGAATTGGGCACCAAGACAGCTGTTGTAATGATTCAACGAGAATGGTGCTGCAATTTGCAAGTGCTCGTCTTGTTCTCCTTTTTGAACCAGACAAGGGGGTCAGAACAGAATCTGTCCCCAAAGTCATACAACCTGACCTGCAATGTAGTCTCTGCTCCTACCGTCTTCCTTCTGTCCCCTCCTCTACTGAACAACATTTTGCAGAGCTGCTTGCGGGGAGCACATCAGACAATGGGTGGTGCCTGACACACACACAGGACACATATTACAGAGTATGTATCAATCAAAACTACCATAGCACAAAACAGACTGCTGCAAGACCCAGCATTGCGCCACATGGGAGAAACACTGGATGTAGTTTTTGGACTTGAGAAGGTGCCGTCTCTCATTGACCACACCGCAATTTACTGCTAATGGGAACATTTATGAAACCAAAGGGGATATGGTTATATGAGAAGGAATTTTCTTTGCCACAAGTAAATATGATTAAATCTATTTTAATATGGTGCTGACTTGATTATTTTTTGAGAATGAGATTGGCATGTTGTGGTTCCACGTTTTTTCTTAATGATAATTTACGCTCACCTCACTGAAAGGGAGGAAGTGATTTTTTTTCCTCTTCTCATACTATATCATGATCTGTGCAAACCAATGATTCACACTGGGGTTTCCCAATGTAGAAATAGTCATCTATTGCATTCTAACTCATCCCTGAGTGAGACATCTTTGATTAACGTCTTACAAAGATATTCTTTTAAACTTTGAGTTAAATGAATACATCATCTTTTCTCTTGCTGAGTGTTCCATCTGTTCATTGAATAATTGAAAAGTAGGGGCCTGGCACAGTAGCCTAGCAGCTAAAGTCCTCGCCTTGCATGTACTGGGATCCCATATGGGAGCCGGTCGGTTCGTGTCCCAGCTATTCCACTTCCTATCCAGATTCCGGCTTGTGGCCTGGGAAAGCAGCCAAGGATGCCCCAAAGCCTTGGGACCCTGCACCCACATGGGAGACCCAGAGGAAGCTTCTGGCTCCTGGCTTCGGATCAGCTCCGCTCTGGCTGTTGCAGCTACTTGGGGAGTAAATCAACGACAGAGCTTCCTCTCTGTCTCTCTTCCTCTCTGTATATCTGACTTTCCAATAAAAATAAATAAATACATCTTTAAAAAATATTGAAAAGTATAAAAAAAAGAGGAGCCACTAGTAATTCCACCTTGAGTGACAACTACCGTGCACGTTCTACCTTATTTTTCATTCCTCTACAAAAGTCAAAGTTAATGCTGGATCCCAGAAAGCGTTCTGATTCAATACCATGTCATTGCATTTGCCATACATTTCCATAATATGGCTGCAGCTTCATTTAGCCAAGTATTTGACTTTCTTCTTCACAGAAAAAAATGCTGTAAGAAATATGAATTTTTTAACATATTTTTGGTAGTTTCTTATGGATTCCAACGGACAATGAGAACAGGAACGTTACCCAGCATGGGAAGAGACACACCGGGATTCTCCCTCATACCTGGCCGTAGCAGCCGGCGTAATGGATGAGGCTGGGGAAGTCCTTGGAGCAGCTCAGCTCTGCGATGGCTTCTGTCTCACTCACCATCCAGCGCACACACTCCAGCTGGCCATTCTAGGGTCACAGAAAGCAAGGAAGGGAACTCAGGGTTGAAAATATCTCAGAGATGGCTCTTATGGCTGTCTTAATTTCCTGATGGTATAAATGTATCACGTTATAACCATGATTTGTGGTTCTGTCTCTAAATCAATTGCAAAACTTACTTGAACACATGTTCATAATTTTCTCCTGACTTTTTTTTTAAACCAGTATCCAGGAAGGTTTCATAATATCCACTAGCTATTTTAAAATCACTTCATTGAGGTCTAATTTGCACATTATAAATGCACTTCTTAATTGCATATTTGACAAACTTTAATTCATATCAGTACTCTTTATACTACCATTCCAGTCAAGATAAAGGCCATTTCCATTAGGTTAGATGAGTTTGTAGCTTTCCTTGGCTTTCACCCCCTCCAATATTGTGTAGGAACCCTGCATCCCACATCAGGGGGTCTGCGGCTGAGCTGCAGCTCTAGTCCCAACTCTAGCTTCCTGTTAATGAGCACAGCAGGAGGTTGGTAGGGGATGGCACAAGTACTTGAGTTGAGTTCCTTCCATCCACAAAGGAAATCCAGATTAGTTTTGGGCTCTCCAACTTCAGCCCAGCCCAGCTTCTGTTTACTGTCGGATCTGGGGAGTGAGCCAGTAGATCAGAGATCTCTCCGTCTTTCAAAACCATCAACATGAATTGAAGAAAATTGATCTTCTTGTGTACCTTTATTAAGTATTTACTCTCTGGCACTGTGAGAGCTTTTGAAAAATGATTAAGTAAACAGTTACAACAGAACATTCACACATCCAGAGAGGGAGTCCTCCCTGTTGTTTACTGAGTAGTGAGTATGTCATAAGCTAAGGATTAACACCCAGACAGCCTCTGAAATGGGCTGAAACCTTTTCTTAAAAGACAGTGAAGGATGACTTACTTCTCTGGTAATTTTCTCATCTCTGAAACAGCAGGGGGAGACAGTGAAACCTCAGCACACAAAGTGAAGGTTAAGCGAAACAGAACAGTTGTATAACACACAACCCACGCTGTCCCCTTCCACCACACCATGTGCTCCCGGCGCCCGCCTGAGTGCAGGGCTAGCACTGGACTGGAGCAGGAGGAGGGCCACAAGGGGGGACCGAGCTAGCATAATAGGATTTGTTTTCTCTATTTTTAGAATCGTAACATTTAACAATGTTCTCGAGGGAAAAAGTTCATGCTGAAAAGCAAGACAGAGGAGGCAGTTTTTGCCCATTTTCACTCTATTTGGACAATGGAACTAAAAAAAAATTATCTTACAGATTTCTCTGTTTATTTGAAAGATGGTTACAAACAGAAATGGGGAGACAGAGAGATCTTCCATCCTTTAGCTCACTCCACAGATGGCCACAATGGCCATAGCTGAGCCAGGCTGCAGCCAAGAGCCAGGGGCTTCATCTGGCTCTCACAGGAGTGGCCCTTAGCAAAGAGCTGGATTGGAAGTAGAGCAGCTGGATATGATGTGGCGCCAATCTGTGATTCCAGCAACATTGTGGGTAGTGGTTTAACCCACTGTGCCACAGTACCAGCCCTGAAAAGGGGATTTCAAGTGGAAGCTCACGACTGTTCCCACAGAGCTGCCCTGCTGGAGGTATCTGCTGACATTGCTTTAGGTGCCCTGTTCACCTTTCAGCATGCCTGTCTTGCTGCTACGGGAGGTTGGACTGCATGGGCTGGACCCCAAGCTCCGAGCTTCCTCGTACCTCTCTGTGTTCCCAAAGCTCAGAGGAGAGTCAGGTTGCGACCCTTATACTCTTGGCTCCCTGCCATGGAGTGCCATGGGCCAAATGAGCCCATCAGTTAAGGTCAACAGTCAGCCAGTATTTAATTTATTGTTATTTATTTCAAAAGCAGATGAGAATATATATATGTATATATATGTAATGGAGAGAGAGAGAAGGAGGAGAAGAGAAGGAAAAGGAAGAGAAAGGAGAGAGAAAGAACAGAAAGACTTCATCCCTGCCTCACTCTACAAATGCACCATCACCTGCTGTTTCACGGTGTGGTCTCCAGCAGGAAACTGGATCGGAAACAGAAGCAGACTCAATCCCAAGAACTCTGATATGGGGTGTTGGTGTCCTAAGAGGTGGCTTAACTCCACCTGCCTGCTTCCAGCTAAGCCCTCTCCACCTCTGGTTCCTACAGCTTCTCTTTTCCCAGTTCCCTGTGGCCTCAGGGGTGCTGGCCACGCCCTGGTTGTTGCCAATCTCAGGATATGACATTTTCCTTAGTGGACTCTGTCCACACCACCCACCCCCTTAGGTATTATGCCTTCATTACAGTCACTTGAGACCTTCACACTTTGAGCAGGCTAAGAAATAAAATCACTATACAATGTCCTTCATTTTTTTTGAATAAAGAAAGGAGGAAGGCCGTACTAACCACCTAGGAGCCAAGACAGCTTACAAAAATTGTTTGTTTATGCAGAGCACATTTCTTATTTTAGTCATTTGAGGCTTCATCATTTTTGTCCATCAGTAAAGGTTTATCTTTTTTTATATCCTTTCAGAAGCCAAAAATTTGTCTTTGGGGATTTTCTTCTCTATTGTATTATTTCTATGCAAACTTCATTTCTTCATTCCTAAGGTAGAAGATTAGGCTACTGATGCGAGAGCTCCTTCGTGCCCACCCCTCCCTGTGTTCCCTCTAACACAGGCACTGGTAGCTACAAGTAACTCAGTGAGCACTGAGTTAGCTGTCTCCTATAAAAGCCGGCATGGTGCATTTTCACTAATTTTTAAATATTTTCTAATTTCCTCTATGATTTTTCATTTGACACACAGATGATTTGGGGAGTGTGTTCACCTAACATATCTATAACCATCCCAAATGTCCTTGTGCCTCTGATTCCTAATTGCATCCTATTATGGTAAAAGGACAGAATTACAATTCAATCCTTTTAAATGTGAACCCTGTTCTACACAGCATGTGCTCTTGACAAAATGTGTGCTGTGCTATTGTTAGGTAGAATGTTCTGCCAGATGGGTTAGGATGAGTTAGTCAAGCAGGCAATAAAACGCTGTTAGAGAGGCAGAAGGAAAAAATGCATAACCAGGAGTTTGAAATCAATATCACCTGCTATAAATCTGCATACCAAAGAAACCAACCATGTTATTACATTTTCGTAGGAGACTTTTGCCTGCCAAAGTGTTTAGCCTGGGGTCACTCACGGTGTGTTGCAAAGGAATGTCAGTGAGGCTCTGTGTTTGAAGTTGTGTCATCACCACAGCAAGGCTGTACCTTTGGGCTTAATTAGAAAGACTAAATGAGAAATGAAAAGAGAATTAAGGTTATCTCATGCCAAGTCTGTTTGGCTCCCCCAAATAATTTCTTCTGTGGGTCCCAGTTTAAGAATCAGACTGTTCTCACCTTGCAGAAATGTCTTCTTCCAATTACTTTGTTTAACCGTTTCCAAAGGGCACTCAAAAAAGCCTGGAACTCCCCAGTCCCTACTCCTGGGTTCCCGGAAAGCATGTGGTGCTTTGTGCCCCGAGTAGCAGGGGAGAGATTCTGGTTCAACGCTGAAAGCCCCTTTCTTGGGAACTCCTGCTACCTGCTGCCTATCTCTGACTCTGCTTCCTGTCAGCCAGGTCTACACTGCAAGTGTAGTAAGTGTGTCTGTCCGCAGTGGTGGCAAGGCTCTCGGCAAGGCGTTTAATAAGATGAAACACCACCATTAAGTTCCTGGTGCTGGATGGACCGGGGCAGGAAATGTGCCCGGAGTGCTTTCCACAGTCTGTGGTGTTTGCTGTAAAACACTGACATTTACTTTCATACACTGTAGATTAAATAAGGGATGACAAGAACGCTTCCATTTCCTACACCATGGCTCAGAAATGAAATACAGGGGCTGGTGTTGTGGTCTAACGTGTTAGGCCCCTGCCTGCAATGTTGGCATTCCAGATGGGCACTGCTTGAAGTCTTGGCTGCTCCATTTCCTATGCAGCTCCCTGCCTAGCGATCCTGGGCAGACAGTGGAAGATGACCCAAGCCCCTGTGGTGCTGCCACTCATGTAGGAAACCCCAGGAAGCACCTGGCTTTTGGCTTTGGCCTGGCAGAGCTCCAGCTGTTATGACCATTTGAGCAGTGAACTACTGGGTGGAAGAGAATCTTTTTAAAAAGAAATAAGATACAGAAGGCCTGAGATCCCAAATCTGTACACATTTTTGAGACTTTTGAGTCTGACGTGAGTTTTCCACCCTAAACAAACTAAAGCCAACCCAAAACTGCCGCACAAGCTTACATACTGACTGTATGATGCAGATTCTATGTGTTGAATTACGGACTGAACTAAAGATTAGTACATACAGACATTGCAGGACATGCCAACACTGAGGGTTGGCTGTGTGAACGCCGTTTCTTTTGTACCTTTCCACGTAGAGTTGTTTAATCTATGAAAATAAGCACTGTGCAATATACATTTAAAATTTTCTTTATCCAACTGTATATTTAGGAGATAAGTAACGTATCACTGACCATGAAAAATGAGAACAGTAGTTTATAAACACTAAAGTTTCCAGGTAAAGTTCAACTTTTGCTCACATCCTAAAAGTATTCGTCAGTGTCACACGCCCAGTGACGGGTCCCCCGTAGGTGTCTGTCTCCCTGTTTGTGTACCTTAGCCACCAGGCTGTGCACTCCTTAACAGTAGGGACTGTGCTGCGTTTGCACTGTCAGCATCTGAGCAGTACTGGTGCAGTACTGGGTAGTACTTGGTGCTTGGAACCCATGATTTGGCTCAGTGACACTGAACTTTGGATTTGGTTTCTTGTGCATCACGAGGCCTGCCAGGAGCACAGCTCTTAATCTGACAACCAAAGGAAAATGATGCCTGCCAAGGTCACCCCCCTTCCTATTCTGCAAAAACTTAGTTTTATATTATTTTGAAAGTCATAGCTCACCACGGAGCAACGATCTTTAAAAAAGAAACTTTTTTTAAACTGTATAGAATTTTACCAACTGGAAAACAAACTAAAAGTAAAAAAAATTCATCTCCGTGTAAAAGATATATTAGGTTCAGATGGCAACTGACTTTTTTCAAAAGTAACATGGTCTTTTTTTCCCCATGAATTCGTAAGTAGAATTATTTCACTAGTGAGTTCCAGTCAGTATCAATATAATCCCATTTATAAAAATTATGCTATGCAGCTTATAGAGAACACGACTATTATGTAACATGGAATACTGCTGCAGAAGCACCAGCTGTATTCTATTTCCCTGAATGTCACTTCTGGCTTGTGAATAAAGACGGTTGAACTCCACACTGATTTGCCAAAGATCTTCAAAGTAATCCTAGTTTAATCATTAACCTTCCAGGGATGTGTAAGATTTCACAGAGATACTGGTTCCAGCGCTGTGAACTACAGTGCCCCATGCTTTTGTGCATTTAGTTTTTCGGTTTTAACTCTATCTTGGCATCCATTGTGCAGTTTCTGTAGACATACCATACTTTCCAAGAGCTAAATAAAAATGCAGCACTGAAATGGGAAACGTGGAACAACAGGTATTGTGGAGGGTGAAACCGCCGAGGGCATCTCTCAAAGCTGACACTGAGCTGTGAGATTCCCGGGGTGCCAGCACTCCTTCCAGCCCTACACCTCCCTGTGCTCAACATGCTCACTCCAGGAAGAAAAGTGAACTGTCCTCTGATGGATCCAGGTGTGCCTGGAGGCAGAGAGTTTCCACAGCCACACCAGACCACCCTCCGCCTCTTTCTTGGCTGATCTACATCCTGCATTCATTGGACAGTAGCCTGGAACATGGTGTCAGCACCTCCAAGCACCAGCACGCAACTGCCCCACATGGACTTGCTGCAGGCCGGACGAACACATTCCTCTCCCTTCCGACCCAGAGGCCCCCAAGGACTCTCAGGAAAAGGCACCGCCCGCTCACCTTGATGGCCAGGCCTGCAGGAGTCAGCTTGCCTGCATTGCGCTCGTTGAGGCCGTCTTCCCCCATCAGCGAGGTGAGGTGCTGCAGGCACTCGGCGTGCCCCTGCGAGGCGGCGATGTGCAGCAGGTTGTTCCCGTTCTCATCGTGAATCTTGTCCAGGTTGTCTGCGGCGAGGTGTGGCTGCGCAGAGTAAGGTGGGAGAGCCAAGTCAGGAGGCAGAACAAGAAGCAAGATGTGGTGGATACTGGGCAGAACAAACGAGCTGTTTAGGCAGTGCGGGAAGTCAGCCAGTCAGAGCTGTTTGCTGGGACTCTCTGTGATGACACGTTTTAGGTCATGAGGTCCCAGGAGAGAGCTCTTCATGTGAGCCTGGCACTGGTGCAGGGCCAATGAGCTATGAGGCTACTGGCTGGCTGTGCCAACAATTGCAATGACATTACTGGCAGGTTCCTTGTCTGTCTACCTGCTTCACGACCCAGTCCTTGAGGACTTAGGGTGTGTCGTAGGAGTGCAACAGCTTGCTTCCACCAGCTTACCCGGCCGTGAATTGTAGACAATGGGCTTGGACTACAGACTCTTGGTGCTCTTGGTGTGTACCTGAGACACTGTCATCCACACACCACCTCCAGGGGCTTTGGGAGGCTCGCTGGCCTTCTGCCTCCTCACTGCTAGTGAATTTAGGTCCCCTGAGTGTGACGGGTGGATTGAGAGTTGTGCGAGTGGAGGTGCTAACACTTGAGAAACAGGAAAAGACACTGAGGACAGAGGAAAGCAAAGATTCATAGAGAATTAGAGGAGATGAGCCAGGGCAATGAAAAAGACATTTTCAGGAGAAAGAAAAATTGGCAAAATTGTTCCATCACATTGTCCTTTCACAAAACTATTTGTAATAACAATCCAAGTATGTTCTATTTATCTCTGTATGGCTTTATGCTAAGTAGAATCCCATGCCAAAGCACAGTGATTTCCTCGAAGGCAACTCTCCGTACCATTACAGGATGTGCCCACGCACGCTACTGCACTATTTCAGGCTAGCTATTTGCAATCCTTAGGAAAGCTTGCTCAAGCTCCCTAGATGATCAAAGTTGGAACTAAGCTAAAAAAAAATCCCTTGTGTGTCAGAGGATTTGGAGCCACGGAGTAAGCCTCTATCTGCAAACACGCCTCCAACACCCTAGGACACCTCTTCTGCACAGCAGCCAGGATCAAACACAAGAGCCTCTGTTCACTTGGCTGGCAGGTCGATCATGAGTGAAGGGTTCACACCCCTCATCCCTCCCCAATAACAGTGAGGGCATTTGGGACCACCTGAAAGCAAACTCATACAGGCTCAATGTTGTTTTTGTATTAGATTAAAAGCCTTATTCCAGCAGAATTCATGCAAAGTTAAGATGAGAAATAATGCCCCCTCGGCAACTGTCTTCCCATATTAATCTCTCGATTTTTTCCTTTAAAAGCTCAATAGGACACACCCCCTAACTAAAGCTCCAAGATTAAGCAAGGAGCCAAAGATGCATCATCGTTCCATGCCTTACAAACAGAGCTGATAACGACAGATTCCAGGATTAGGATGTGTCTACAATAGGAGAGGCCACTCACCAGGAGAGAGATCTGCCCTTCTCTAACGATGTTCAGGATGCTCCTGGCTTTGTTCTGGTACTCCGTCCTCTCCTCAGGCCCCTGGCAGCTGGTCCAGCTCACACCATTAACTGGCTCTTCCAACTTGGTTTCTGCAGCTGAGCAGGGCAGGCGGAAGCCTCGCAGCTGGCAGTCTGACAGGGCCTTCTCGACCCTTCCGCTGGGCAGCTCTGAGAAGGCCTTGTTCACCAAGTCTCCGCTTTGGTTCTCAGGCTCATATGTGGAGCCACACTGGACCAGAGCGGGCACGCTCTCGGATTCCTCCGGGGCCAGTTTGTGCTGGTCGTGGACTGTGGGGGGTGCTTTTCTCAAGTGAGGACTTTTCACGGGAGACAGAACACAGAAGGGCGTCATGGTGGATGGCGGGTTCTCAGCACCTCCAGCAGAACATGCTTTACTGGCGGCAAGGCCATTGATGGTAGTGCACAAACCCAGAATTCTTTTTTCCGAAGTCGCCTTGGTGAAAGAGGCAAGCTGCTGGCTGGACTTGATGTAAGGCACGTCCAGGATCTCATCCATGTCCAGGTCGTAATGCTCC
The DNA here is from genome assembly GCF_030435755.1 of Ochotona princeps. Classification (NCBI taxonomy): domain Eukaryota; kingdom Metazoa; phylum Chordata; class Mammalia; order Lagomorpha; family Ochotonidae; genus Ochotona; species Ochotona princeps. Next base: position 43,630,145 of record NC_080850.1, read on the forward strand.
AGCTCGCCCAGTGAGGTGGGGGGCTCTGAGCCCTTCCTGGGCGGTCCACCCACTCCCTCCTCAGGGCCAAGCTCCTCCGGCTGGGGGCCTGGGTCGGCATCACCTCCCTTCTGGAAGTCTACCTTCTGGTTCTTCTGGTCATCACTCTCAGTGTTCTCCAGAGTCTCTGGCTGGTGCTTCAGCGGGGAAACACGCTTCACCGGGCGGAACTTGCTGTATACATCGGCGATCCCTGTGGGCTTCTGTGTGTTCGTAATAAGAGCAGAGATGCCGCAATTCCAGCCAGAGCTAGAAACTGTTCATGCAGGGGTTAAAAGGGGACACTGTTAAATCAGACAGCCAAACACTTCTTGACCAAGAATGCCCAGTCTATTCATCTCAAGTTCAGAATCAGCCCCTGGGCACAGGCATGCCTTTGAGGGCACACGCAACCAGCAATTCACACGGAGCACTGGAAGACCATGAATGGTTAACAGAAAGCTGTGATGTGATGACTCAAAGCATAGGTGGGCACATGTGGCACAGTGGCTTAAGAGTGCCACGGTCAAGTGCAGCTTCTCTGCTTCCAATCTGGGCCCCTGCTCACTCGTCTGGGCATATAACAGATAGCAGCTTAAGTATGTGAGGCTCTCCGACTCACACCGGTGACCTAGACTGAGTTCTTGGCTCGTGGCTTTGGCTTAGTGTGCACCCGGCAGGTGCTGACATTTGGAGATTTCTCTGTCACTCTGATTTTCGAACAAACAGATCTTTACAGATTGATCAGTAGTGGTAGTAATGGTGAGAGTGAACAACTGAAGAAAACAAACCTGCATGGAGAGTTAGGCTTACTCCCTGGATAGAACACATTGGCTCCTGGCTCCACACGGGAAGATGGGATTAAAGGACAGGACTGTGTATTAATACAAACTAATTTAGGGAGAAAAGAGGATCCACATTCCTACCCTAGACCAGCAGCATGGTCAGCCATCGTGCAGGGGGTTTCCTTGTTGTTCATTTTGGACCATGGCTGAGCAACTTAATGCATTCCCATCTCCCCAGGCAGCCTCCTCTTTAAAATTCAGTGCTATCCTCCACTGCTGGGAAAGCTGGGAGCAACCGGCAGGAGAACCGCCAGGAAGGGAGGATGGGGCAGGTAGTGTTATTTTTGTTTTTTTCTCTTTGCTTTGTGAGTTTAGCAGAGATGTGTGTTGTCTGCATTAAGTGAGAAAGTAAGCCTGGCTGAGATGAAGTGGGAAGTGAGACAGACAGACACACATGGAAGTGAAACCACTCCACATCTCCCAGTCAGTGGCATCTCCTCTGCTCAGCCATGAGGACAGCACTTCCTCCAGGAACCACGTCTCTGCTCTACTGCCAGACGACCCAGGACCCTCAGGAACCTGTGTGCCACTGCTCTGTGGGCTTCTACTCCAAGCTTCCGGTGTACTATCTGCCCCCCGAGGGGCAGATTTCAGGGCACGCCCTGAACTGGGGTCCCTCTTGTTTGTCCCTCCCTGCCCCTTGAAATGGCAGCAGGTGCAAGTGTTTGGCCCAATACATGTGCAGGTGGGTGGAGTCTGCTCTGGAGCACAACCACAATGAGAGTGTGTCGTCAGGTCTGTAACTTCTGCCACGGTAAAAGAGAAGAGTGACTGATCCGCAGGGTCAAAGTGCGTGTTATGAAGGCTCCCTCACTTCAGACCGCTCATCACTCTTCTTCCTGCCAGGGACACGTGCTCAGGACGAAGAGGGGCTCTGAGATCAAGGGAAGCAGGTGAGGTTTTGAACCCGAATGCTATGTTTTTGCCAGTGAGTTCTTTCTCCCACATGGACAACAGTTTGTCCTGGGGTTCCAGAGGGCCTGCACCATGGGAGCAGATGTAAAATCTTTCTGGAACGAGCATTTCAGAGTCTAAGGAGGAACTACTGTGAGCTGTGGAGTGAGGTTAGGATTCTCTCCAGTAAGCAGAGTGTAACCCAGTGCTTTGGCAGGAAGCCAGGAACCTAGATGGTGGCAGAATCTGGCTCCTCTTCCGCTCTGTGGGCTCTCACTTCCGGTTTTACCCAGACAACTAACAAATGCTACTATACAAATGTGGATCTCATTTCCTACAGAACTCAAAACCTTTGAAAAATCACAAAGAGCATCCTTCTGGTGGATTCACACCCTGACTGAACAGGGGACAAAAGTCCTGGTCATAAATTCAGAGTAATAATTTGAAGTACAAGGTAAAATTTCCAAAGTTATTTATACAATGCAACCAAGAAAAGGGAAAAACAACTAATTGCTGTTGTCCCCATTCAAGTTTAAAAGTCTCCTAACTTTTTAAAGTTCTTTTCTCACTAAAGATGTGAAGCTATGAAACACTAAGGTCTGCCAGAAGTTTCTACCACGTTTTTCTTTTTGCTGTTCAAGAACAAATGGTGACTTACCTACTGCAAACAGGAGTCAGTGAGAGGGAGAGAGAAGAAGGGAGAACATAGAATTTTTCAGGCTCGAGTATGTCTTTTATTGTACTCATCCTTTCTGAAAAACTTTAAATTATAGGTTGAAAAATGTGTTATATTTAGGATGTTTGAAACACATACTTATTAGGTATGGTATTTGCTAATATCTTGCCAACTACCTTGATTTCTTCAGAACTTCCAGAAAATGTGCATCTCAGAATGTAATAAAAACAACATAAAGCTACATAATTTCATGGGCCAACACAATGAGTGCATTGTACCAACCAATGTATTTATATACCCTACCAGGTCATGGGTTCAAAGGGTTCGTACTCTTTTATGTTGGCTTTATTTACATGTGGAATTTTTTCCAAGTGATACAGGGGAATGGATACCATATGCTTCCCAGCTGTTCCTGTTCTGACAGGAGCCATTAAGAACGCTCTATGGAGATGAATTCTGTCTGAGTCTGAGCAAAAACACTTCTCTCCACAGAAGGGTCTAGAAACTAAAGAGGGAACATCAACGTTTAGGCTTGTTGCCCTATCCTTACTCAAACCCATGACTCTTTCAGGCTGAGGGGAGAATCTAGGCTTTCTAGTCTGCATGTTAGCTGCCAAGAAAAAAAAATCCCAGCTACGATAAATGAATTAGTGGATGGCCTCTAACTTATTGTTCTATCATATATTTGGATGAGAAGAAGGGCAATTTTATGCCAAATGCAAGACATTTGATTAATTTATTTCTCCTGGATATATGAGCTGGACGGATAGATAATTTAAGCACAACACCAAAAAAAGACACAGACTCACCACATTTTTGCTTCCAATTTTGTAAGTCTACTCAGAATTTCACTTACACTCTTGCTCAGCTCCAATGCCATAATAAATGTCTTAACTCACAAGGAAAAAAAGTTCAGACTAAGCATGGTTATTAAGAAGACTTAAATTGTGAAAAACACTCTTCACATGTGAACAAAATTTAAATTGCCAAAAGGTTTAATCTATTTTAGACTTTTATAATCTCCATGATAATGGATGTTTCATGTAATTTTTCTCCCTTAAAGTAGCCAGCAAATTGCCTTACAGAAGTAAATTCTTGTCTGAATCACTTTTTGGTTGGATGAGTTCAATTTGTTGAATGTTTTGTAACATCCTACAGAAACAAACATGCCTAATGTACCTGAAATCTGCCTGAAATTTATGTCACAAATCTTCTGAAGTGCCCAGTAGGTAAATGGGCACAGACTTGATGCTGATTCATGGGCCAGAAGTTATCTTGCTGAATTGTGCTGACATTTATAACGCCTCTGACTTTTGGGAAGGCGTTTCCACAACCCGCTAAGCATGCACATTCAGGCAGCCACTGATTTATTCAACAGCCATTTACCGAGGTCCTGAGATGGGCAAGGATCTGTGACCGGCATGTTCCTAACCAGGGCCTTATCTCTCTTCACCTTTGCTGGTCATCCTGTCCCTCCTTCAGCCAACACACACACACACTCTCTCTCTCTCTCTTCACCTTTGCTGGTCATCCTGTCCCCCCCTCAGCCAACACACACACACACACTCTCTCTCTCTCTCTCTCTCTTTCCCCTCTCTCCCACCCTCCCCTTCTCCAATCTTCTTTCGTAGATTTTTTTGTGCTTTGGCCTGGATTATACAAGACCGTTTATGCAGCCTCCCAAGCAATTTATCTCTAAGACATTACTGACCCTTCTCTTTCCTTGACCTCTGGCCCACATCCCTCAAGCACTAAGCCCTGCTGTGGCTTTATCTCAAATCCTCTTAAATCTTGGGCCATTTTCTTCATCCCCAGTGCACTGCCTGGGCCACATTGGGATCCTCTCTTACAGCCTTGCAGAATTCTCCCTGCTTCTCATAAGTTATTGCTTGGACATTTTGCAAGGGACCCTGGTTCTTTATTTACCACAGTCATGAAGCTTACTGTTAAAAAGCATGTTTAAAAGATGTTTCAGAAAGATATGTTAAGTAACACCACAAGGACACTTCAAAAAGTTCATGGAAAAAAATGGAAGAAAAAGGTGCTTTGGTGCAAAGGCTGTTAAAGTTTATGCAAACTTTTTTCATTATGCAAATTTTGAATGGACGTTTTGGAGAATCTCTGGGTATGTGGTGCACAAATAAAGCAAAAACACCCTAGGTAGGCCTTGCATAGAACACATGCTGCAGCAGCTGCACTGTTAAGTGAACTTTACCTACCACGCTTTTCTTCCACCATTCCTGCCCTTGGCCGCTTCTCCTTGTCCTACAATGTCTCCTCTTTCTTCTCCATCTACTCTCTTGATCTTGCACAGCACTGTACTTCAGTTCCCAGCACTTCTTCAAGCTCCCAGGTAACAGCTACTCGTGGCTTATCAGTCCTTCGGCATTACCCGCACCTGACTACAGACAGCTGGGCCATTTCCAAGTTCTGCGGTAACAATTCTCACAAGCATCCACCCCACCTTCTCCTCCGAGAGTTCCTCAGGGAAAACACTGTCTGAAACCTACTTGACAACCAGATCTTTGTCTAACACAGTAGCTCAAAGATACCGGGGCTCAGGGTCTAAATCTTTCAGTGAATGAATACGTACACTAGAAAGGAGGGGGATGAGGGAGCGAGGAAGGACCGTACCAGACTAGAGATGCCAAGTACAGTCGACAAGCACACGCCTTATTACAAAGAATAATCGCTCCTGCCTCATTGTGAGTACAGTGCATGCTTCAGTGCTGATATTACATAAGGACAGTGTTAGCAAGCTGCTGAAGATAACCTCAAGTGTTAAACAGATACATTTCATACAAAGAGCTTCCACCTAATTCCTTTGCTAAGTTCCATGCCTCAGTCTCCCAATCCGTAAAAGGAAGGGGTTAGACCACCAATGGCTAAGACTTGATCCACCCCCGCCCCTCTTCTCTGGCCATATGGAATATCCACAAATAACAGGGCTCTTTTTTCTGAGTGATTCACTATGAAACACTGTAATTCCTCACAAATTTATCATGATGAGGCCATTTTGACTGCTGACACGAGCAGCTCGGGTTCTGAGGCCTGATAAATTAGTATTTTCTGAGGGAGATAATGGACAGTTTGCTCTTGTCATGGAGGACCCGGCTTTTACGACCAAACATCCATGCTGGCTCTTAAAATGCCTAATTTTTAAAATTTGTAAATAAGGAGTTACATTTTCCTATGAGAATGATAGTTTGAGATATCAAGATGAGAAAGAAAGGGGCATGTTTGGATAGCAAGACACTGCTGCTCCCCTGCTGTTGTCCAAGTTAGGTAAGCTCTATTTCCCATGAGAAACACGTGGTCAGCTGTAGTGGCAGTCACCCTGAGGTCTCCACACCAGGCACTCCATTCCAGAGCCTGGCAGCCACGCCAGTCCAGTCTCCACCAGTCCATCTCCTGGGTGCCATTAGAGCACCAGAGCTGGAGTCATGGGCTTTCTTAGTCCCATTAAAACTGCAGTCTGTGGTAGAGCCCCCTCATTACTACAACCCCTCAGGTTCCACAGGAGGTGAGGGCAGGTGGTCTGTGCCATCTTATGACAACAGCAAGAAGGGAATGAGGTCTAACTTATGGCCATCTTGTTCCTCTGTGCTGCCCTTCGAGGTCAGGCTGCACCCTGGGCCATGACAGGGCTGGGTTCACTCTGGACCAGCGGAGCTGTATCAGGGAACTGTGCAGACACAAGCAAAGAGATGTGAAAGGAATACATGCTCTTGAATGGTCCAGCCCACAGGCCGGCTTGCTCATCCCTTTTACCAGTGCCATAACCCCTTTACTGAGGGTACTGTGAGGCTACAGGAAAAATACAGAGAGGCTTTATTCAAATAAAATGCCAGTCAACGATCCATGTTAGGTCTGCCAAAATATTATGGGTAAGATTCACTGATTTGCAGCAGAAGCTTCTCTTTAAGTGGCTATTGATGCCAAGCAGCTGGCTCTGAGCACATCAAATCACCGACATATTGCTATATGCTACTATAAGCAACAAGGCCTGTCACACACCCAGCACCTGGTGTCACTGAGGCACTCCAGTCCTGCCAACCTCCATCGAAAAGCTGCTTCTTCACCAAAGAAGAGCATTCTTTCCTGAAGACACATTTAATACCTTGACAACTTTTGAACTTTGAGTTTTTAGGAGTACAGTTTCCACAAGACAGAGCTGGTGAGTCTGAAGCAAGCACTTGGTCTCAGAATTACTCTCCCATCTCCAAAGCATGTTCACTTTCAGTCTGGCACTGGCCAAACCAAGCAAGTGGACTCAAGGCTGCGCTCACTCCAGATCTACTTGCTGAACCTCCTTTCCTTCTATGTAACTCTCTCTGGAGCTGCAGGGCCAGTGGAGGGGCTCACGTGCAAGCTGTGTAGTGTCAGGGCTGTGCTAGCTGGGAGACCTGGCTGATTCTGGTGCTGAGCCATCACTTTGCAGCTCTCACTGCAGGTGGCGCTGTCTTACAGTGTAGGCTACCGGCAAGGACAAAGAACAGGGAGACTTGCTCCTTGGTGAGAGAGACCTAGCTGGAGGCCCGCAGAACAAGGAGTGGGAGGCAGGAAAATCCTTACCTTTTACTCCCCAGATTGCTCCAATGCACAGCTCCTAAAATGCTTCTTTTAGTTTTTAATATGTGTGTGTGTGTGGGGGGGCTGCTGACATTAGAAAAGACAAAGAGGAAAGGGGGCGTGTCTTTAGGGTATAAGAATGCACACTACTCTCTCTTTCTTCCTTTTTGCTGCAGGTTCGCTGAATTCTCTTTTCCACAAAAAACACAGTGGGGATTCCGTGACACTGGTCTGCTTTAGAGAGGGCTGCACTGGAAGTTCTCGAGGGGAGCAGAGCTGGAAGCAGAGGTGCTGGCCTGCGGCCCTGGCTTCCTCTTGGCAGCCACATCTGCCCCTGCAGGCTCCTGCCCTGGCTGAGCTCTGTCCTGGCTGCAGAGAAGCCGGGCAGGTGCAGCAGAACAAAGCTAAGCCGGGGACAAGCACACGGAACTTCTTCCCCTGCCAGGGAATAGAGGCTCCCGCGCCTCTGCCTATAAGCACCTCTGCCTATGTCTCATGGGCATCATAACGAATGATGACGTAGAGACAAAATACATTTCCAGAATTCTGCAAAACGTGCTCTTTCTCTTTTTTAAAAAATGGTTTATTTTCAGGCTTTCCTTTCAGCTCTTTGGTATTAACTGATTTTTAATTTTTGAGACACGGTGGGGGGAGAAGAGACAGTGGAAAGAGAGAGAACACCCATTCACTAAATGTGCATAATGGCAGGGTGGGAAAGCAGAAGTCAGGAGCAAGGAACTCAATCACACCTCCAGGGTGGATGGCAGGGTCCAACCCCTTACACCGGCACCTGCTACCTCCTAGCATGTGTACCAGAAGGCTGCAGGGAGCACAGATGAGCCTTGAATACAGACACCCTCATCTGGGTGTGGATGTCACAGTGGTAACTATTTTTTTTAAAGCAGTTTTTTTAATTGGAAAATCAAGATATACAGAGATGATGAAAGGCAAACAGAAAGATCATCCATCCACTGATTCACTCCCCAGGTGGCCGCAATGGCTGGAGCTGAGCTGATCCCAAGGTGGGAGCATGGAGCCTCTTCCGGTCTCCCACACGGCTGCAGGGTCCCAAGGCTTTGAGCCGTCCTTGACTGCTTTCCCAGGCCACAGGCAGGGAGCTGGATGGCAAGTGGGGCTACCAGGATTAAAACAGGCGCTCACGTGGGATCCCGGCGCATGCAAGGCGAGGACTTTAGCTGCTAGGCCACCAAGCCAGGCCCCACAAGTGGTAACTTAATTGCTATGCACAACGCCCACCCAAAAGTGGTATCCCACTTGGAATTCTTCTAAATTTTTTTCCATTTAATACAAGAAGATCTTGAAAAATACGGGAATTACATATTATGAGAAAAACTTACATGAATGTTAAATGTTTCTGCAACAACATAAACTGATCTTTTATTTGTCTGACTGTGTGTGAGAGAGACAGACAGAGGAGAGAGAGCAAACAAGAGACAGCTATCCCATGTGCTGTTTGATTCCTTAAGAGTCTGCAGTGGCTGGACCAGACCAAAGCAGGAAGCCAGGAGACACAGCCCAGGCTCTCTGTGTTGCCTGCAGGGACCCGACTGCTTGAGCCATCACTGGTGCCTCCTCGGCTGCACATCAACAGGCAGCTGGAACTGGTAGCAGAGCTGGAATCAGAACCAGGTACTCGGATGCGGGATGTGGGTGCCTCAGGCTCTGAGCAAAGGCCTGCCTGTAAACACATACTTTAGCTCAGTTTTCTATGAACTTTCCGTGGTCCCCTTATATATTTTAGTCTGTATTTCTGAGCACAAAGTGAACATGAGTTTGTCAGAGACTTTTTTTCAATAACTCTGGAGGGCAGATGGGAAGTTCTTATATGTTTTCATTTAAAAATAAATGAGAACTCAGGGAATTTTAAGTGTCGTGTGGAAAATGACATTGCATGCTGACTGCCCAGAAAGGACTAAAGTTCCCAGAATCCAGCGTTCTATCTAGGACACAGAGGGCCACTTCATCAAACTCATATTAGTCTCTCTACAGGCAACTCACATTTTTTCTATTTGGGTCATACTCAGGCAATGGAATCCCAGAAACCAGTGGCAAAAACCACTCATACTCACTTGAAATTTACTAGAATCTAAATCCAAAACTGTGCTCTCAGCCTTAATTTTGGTAGCCATTTGTATGAAGTTTCTGTTTGTAAGGAAATGGCTTTTGATAATAACTTAAGTATAGTTCAGTGAGGAATTTGCCTACTCTACATTATCTTTCACAGCACTTTCACCCAATGATTCCTTCAACTGGTGTCCCTCCTCTTCAAGTGCAAGCAGGAGTTCCAGGAATAAAATAAAGCATGTGTGTATGTGTTAACGTGGTGTGCTCTTAGAAGGTCCATTCATTCCACAGACGCATGCTCAATGGCTCCAGGGATGTAGGGGAAAGTAAAACAGACACAATCTCACCCATACAACCATGCAAGTGCACATCTAAATACAAATACAAAAGCAGACCAGCACGGCACTGTGACAGACAGGAGCCAAGAAGCCCCCTCAAGGAAGTGACGTTTCCGCTAAGGCCTGGCAGTGAGAAGGACCTAGGGGAAAACACACGAGAGCCTGCTGGAAAGGTAGAAGGAAGCACACTGGGAAAGGCCCAAAGCAGGAGAGCACCTGCCAGGATCTGTGACTCCGAGCACCAGAGCAGAGAGCGCCAGGGTGAGAGGGAGCTGAGAGGGAGCCGAGAGGGAGCCGAGAGGGAGCCCAGAGGGAGCCGGAGTTCAGGTGGGGTCTTTCTGGTCACAACAAACATCTTGGTTTGTAACTGAACTGAAATAAAGTGTCCCTGGGGTGGTTTCACAGCGAACTATGTGTCCTGACGTAGAGGCAATGTCACTATCTTGGGATGTTTCTGGAAGGGCTCTAATCCCATTCAGGAGGGCGCCCCTCAAAAGCCTAATCCCCTTCCCCAGAACCCACCTCTGAGCACCCCAATCTGGTATGTGAGTAGGGGGTGGTTCCTGGGTTTCAATTTGTGGGTTCTGGAGGGAGGCAAATGCAGCATGGGGCTCTGCAGTGTACGCACAAAACACGCATGGACCTGGACAATGGAAAGACTGGCATGAGCAGGAAGGAGGAAGGAGGTGGGAATTCTGGCTTTAGGGACTGAGCGCAGGTGGCAGTAAGGGGAATGCTATTTACTGCCATGTGCAGGTGTAGGGGGAGTGTGGGAGAAGGGTCACACTGGGAAAGGGATCCCAGTGAGGCACCTCAGGGACGAGTAAACACAAATAGGCCATTAGAGAAGAGCCAGAGTGCGGCAGAAGGAGCAGCCACTTAAACAGGGTTAAGATTTCAGCCATGAGCTACAGAGAGACTGAGATGAGGGAGGCAGGGTCCCGCTGAATATTTATTGCCACTTGTCTGTTTGAAGGTCATGGCGAGGAGGAGGAGTTGCTGCACAGGACACTAAGGAGATATGAGAATGTCAGGAGAAAAATGAGAGACATGGTCGCACCATGCCAAGAAAGGAGACTGTTTCCAGAACGGAGCAGCCCAGGGTCTCAAAGGACGCTGAGTGGCCAAGAAAGAATGGACTGGACTACATGGCAGCTGTGGTCCTCCCTGGAGAGGAGAAGTCATCCTGGACGTGTGCACTGGGAATAGGAGGGGCAGGAGGCTCATGGAGTCCCTCTCTGCAACTCTGATGCAAATACTCTGGCTCTAAATGGGGGAGGAGCAAAGCAGGGAAACAGTTGCCGGGTTTCCAAAGAGGTCTTACTGGGTTTTTAACATGGGGGAAGGGGGACAGTGCACTCATACATGGAAGGTAATAGCCCCGTTGACAAAGGTTTGGTGGTGTAGGTGAAGGAGACACAATGCAAAGATCATGGTGTCAAGCAAACGGAGGGAAGCAGGACTCAGCTGAATCAGAAAACTAGAATGCTTGCTGGTCCAGCAGTAGAGTATTAGATTTTCCCATCAGTTACTCTGAGGACCATCATGAGAAACCATTGCCTGTTTGGGGCATGGAGTGACTAACCAGATTTGCATTTCTGAGGAGTTACCCACACACCTGTCCTCCTATCTGGATGCTGGGAAGCTGCAATGAGCAAGCCACTCCCGTAGGACAGATGGAGGTGACCATGGCCACCTGGCCCTGTGTCCTCGCTTGCTCTTCCTGGGATTTCTCTGTGCCCATGAGCACCAACAAGAGGAATGCAGAAATGGAGAAAAATGTTCCCTAGGGTCCAAAAAATAAATCCGTGGGACAACAGTGACCCCCTTCTGAAGCTCTCTTTCCCTCAAACACTGCCTCATTCTGGGTTTCCTTAATTCTACTGCTTGTTGACCACTGAGAAAACCAGGCAGCTGTGCACTCCAGCCTGTGGAGAAAGAAACGCCCCAGAAAGAGAAGAGGGGTTCCAGGACAGAGAAGGGGCCAGAGACAGGCAGTTCAACTCTTCCATTCTTTTGTTCCTTTTCACACCAACAAAGTTTGCTCCCAACCTTTCCATCACCCTTGCCCCAAGCACTGACGCCCCTTCTCTCAGAAGCACAAACTGAGGATTAGCAGGATCAAGACCAAGATAGTCTCTTGCTCGGGGTGGAGGGCAGTTCTTCCCATCGCACAGGACACTGCCTGGGGAACACCGTGACTGCGCTGCTGCCTTTGTCTTTACTGGTAAGGGTAACTGCTTTTTGCATTTGTTATGATCCATCATACACTTGGATAATTTTGTCAAACAAAAGCAAAAACCCAACTTTTACTGATGAATATCGTCTTCTAGGTGTTTTACCATTTGTTGATGCTTACTTTAGCTAAGCTGAGATTTCTGTCCTAAATGTTAGCTCCCCAAATGCTTGCAGAGGATGGGGCTGGGCTCAAAATCCTGGAGCCTGGAACTCAATGTAGGTGTCCCACGTGGGCAACGGGAGACGATCACCAGAGTGTTGACGCAGGGACTCCCGGGCCTGCACTGGCCGGAAGCCGGAGTCAGGAGGAGCCTGGACGTCAGCATGAACCTCTGGTGTCCTGAGGTGTTCATTTTCTTGACTGAGATCTCAGATAATACATTTCCCTGTTCCTGGGAATCTGGTTGATATGGCACAAATGTGGAATAGGCCGATCAACAGGCCTGTCAATTTAAACTGTTCTCATGCCTTTAGCATTAAGCTTTTGAAAACAGCAGGCCTGTGGTATTTACCCTCGTCAATGCTATCACAGACATATCTAGAGGACAAATTCCACACCAATTTATTATTTCAGGTGCTGGCTAAATTCCATGAACATTTCAGAACATTGTAATAGTTTTACTTTCATGGTTTTGGAACTTTTGCAAAATTTCCTGAAGACAGTCTAGAAATTTTAACAAATTTGCAATGCTTTTACACATATGTTCAAAATCACTGTTACCAGCTACCATTTTTAAAAAATGTTAACAAATAACATTTTCTATTACTTAGGTATTACAATTCTTCCAGAATCTATTCACAAACACATCACAGGGTTATTTATTACTGTGTCAGAGCTGAAGTTTATATCCTCAGAACGTCCAAAGCTGCATTAATATTTATTTTCCTCTTTTTGTGAGAAAATTACTCAATGAGCTTAGCAGATACATATTTTGAGACAATCACATGGCATGTAGAGCATGAATGGAAACAAATATGTATCTGAATGTCTAATTAATTAAAATCTCTAAGTCAATGAAACTGAATATGTTTTGATTTGAATACCGTATGCTGTATGTTGACATAACGTATTTTTATCTGCATTTGGGAAAAAAGCCAGAGCAAGTGTCAACATTCACGCCTTGAGCTGTCCTTTATTGCTACACGGGTAGGAGCACTGCTTACAAACCTTGAACACATAAGCCTCTGTTGCAGGGGGCCTTTGTGAACAACTTCCTTTGCCATCCACGCCTTGCCCTACACAATTACCGTGTGACCAAATCAGTCGTCAGGTGACTCAGCCTGCAGCGGCTCTGCAGAGGGCAGAAACATTACTGGCTCCAGGATGCTAAGCAAACTGCCAAGTCTCAGTCTTCTCTTCAATGAAAGGGGCCCAAGAGTCATTTCTCAGGAGGTCATTCTGAGCAGCAGTGCCTGGCATGGTGGCATGCTGCCCCTGAGAAGGGCTCAACAGCTTTGGGAACTCGCCTGTGCAGTAGGCTGGCACAGCTCTGCCCATTCTGGGCTTCCCACGGGTACTCTGTCACTCCTGCTCCCACATCATAACTGGCAGATCTGACTCCTATTTCCTTCTGTCCTAAACCTCTTTTTTCACAACTGAGCTGCGGCCATAGTGCAATGCATCTGATGGAGAACAGTTCAAACAATTCTATTTGGAGGAAAACAGCAACCTTGGAATCAAAACCTTTGGCTAGGGGAAGGACCTGAGTGTGGGCCCTGGAGAGTTGGAGGAGGGTACATGGAGAAGGCCAGCAGTGTCTGCTGCCTGTGTTGGAGCCTGCTGTGGGGGCTGGCCAGGCTGCAGGGCAGAGTGAGGGCTGGCTCACATTGCAGCTTCTCCGGCCCTTCCCAGAAGACATTGGAAAGGGGGCGGATTAAAGGCAGGGGGGCTTGAGGTACACCCTGGGCTATTCATAGTGCTGGCAGCCTCAGGGCAGACCACAAAGGGAGCTGGCCAGGTCCTGGTTATGGGGGCTCCTCTTGGGGTGGTGCTGGCGAGTGGAACTGGGTCCACCAGAGCCAGCTATGTGACTAAGTTCCCCTGTGACTCACAGGAGGCACTTCCAGAGCTCACAACCAGGACAAGCACAGGCAGCTCTGCTGACGTCTTTGCTTCTTTTTCTTATTTCTGAAAAGTATCTTTAAACACACCATCTAACTTTGTTCTTCGCACCAGCTTGGTGACACTGGCCCAAATTTGTCCTGAAAAAAATGTTTTTGATCATTACAGTCACAAGCTCAAGGCCATTTCACTGACAAGTGGCTGGACTCTAACTTGAACCCTGAGGCTGGGCGTAGGTGGCTGCTGCCGGGCCACTCACCCCCCTCATCGATTCCATCACCTTTTAAGGGGACACGGCCTTACAAGGCAGAGAGCCACAAGCCTCCTTTCAGCCCTACATGAATAGGAGCGGCTTAAAATACATATAAAGAAAAACTGAAGACAAGTGAAAACTTTTATTTGAATTTCAAGTTCCTTTCTGGGATGTTTCTAACCCAAACAGGGAAACAGTCCTTTCATTCTTCTTTCAAATACACTCAAAAGACTCAGAGATAAATGGAGAAAGACTCTCTCTCTGCTCAGCAAGATGTCGCAGGAAAACAAACAGCCTGGACAGGCTTTGCAGCACCCTTCGTGCTGGTCAGCCCGGAGGAGCTGCACAGGTGATGTTGCTGTTCAGTACTTGTTGTTCTGTATGTGTTTCTCATCTAACAGGGCTTTACTTTCACCCCTTTTCACCCACAGTTCTCAGGAGTTTCATTACTATCAGTGGGGCCCAGTCCTGGCAAGAGTAATGAGGATTCAGGAATCACTGGAAAAAAACCAAACACAGCCTTGCAGTGCCACATACCTGCTATCACTCCCATCAACATCCCTTTTTCATTTTCAGGTTTGTTCATTGCACAGAGAAAGGCAGGGAGACTTAATTTGATTTAGTGGGGGGGTTGTTAAAAAAAAACCCCTGACTCTACTTTTTTTTCATTGGAAGGAGGGGGAGCAAGGAGAGCCGGGCCAGCTGGTTCTCATCAACGTGCCATAATTCTCTGTTTGGTTTACACTATTAAACTCTGAAGCTTGACTTTCATCTTCCCTGCCACAGTCTGGCTTACTGTGGACTAGACCATGTCGCATCCCTGGTAGGGGTTCAACCCTTGCGAAGCCCCACCCTCAGAGCTGATCCTTACCCAATTTTTTTTTCTCTACTGGCGCCTGCATCATCATGTTTTGTCACCCATGAATTCTTGGGCTTTCGGCAAATCGCTGAGTATACTGTGGTTTGGAGCCGCCAAGATGATCATCCATGTTTATTTGTACACAGTGAGTCCTTGTTCAGGCCTCCCTGTCTTTTTAACCTCTTGTGAACTACTGCTGGTTGGAGAGGGGCGGGAGGTGGTACAAGCAGAGAGGGCAAAGAGGGGACAGAGATGGACAGCAGGAGTCATGGATGAATGCAAGCTGCTCGTGGCTCAGGAATGCTGCATGGAGCGGCGAGAGGAAGGGGAACAGAGAGCACATAGGAAACTTGCCTGATCTGTCTTCATTTTGTGAGTCACATCTTCGGCACAGTTCCGGGATGGTCTTGAGTGACGTGACTGAATACTGGATGGGAAGCCAGAGGAGAAAAGGGTGTAAACTGGCAGTTCAAAGTCAGTGCATTCATTCAAATCAGCTAGAGAAGCCAATCACAGCAAGTGATACTTGAATACGCCAGGAACATTCAGAAACGGTTTCTTGTTTTTCCTCAGTCGGCTGTATGGGGATCTGACAGGCTCCCCGGCTCCACTATACCTGCAGAAACAGTTTCAGACTAACATGGCTGAGCAGCTCTGCCATGACCATTAAGGTAAGGACAGCCCAGCAGACACTCCATGCCCCATCACTTCTGCCACTGTGGAAGGTGAAGAACCATCTGCCCCGGAGAGTTTCCAGAAAACAACCCTAATGTTTGCATTACGGATCCTCAGAGTCAGTTTAAACGTGCAAAGCTGGCAGGGAAGTCAGGAGGGAGATGCGGCTATGTTGACGTACACAGGAGTATGCCTGGTTTTATGTCATCTCCAAGCAGAAATCAGGAAACAAGGCAAGAGAAGTATGATGCTATGCTTGAAATCTCATCTATTTCATGACTAGATTAGCCTGAAAAAGATCACCCAGGCTCTGTCTAAGCACCAACTAAAGCCGCCTATCAGGATAACAAATTACAGCCTAGGAAGAATGAATTTCAAAGAGCTAAAGCAAATAGGAGATCAATAGCTATGATTCATGTGGACTGTGTTGGACGCCAATCAATCTTTCTTTAGAGCAGGATACTTTCAACAAATTAAACAGGATGAATTCTTTCCTAAAGGCCAAGCCAGAAACTGTCTTCAAGCACACATTTTCTTTAATTCATGAAACGCATCTTCCTAAAAACATCTCTTACTCTGTAACTCCATGAACAACACTCTCATGGAATAAGTATGTATCACGTATTAGTTCCCTACTGCAAAATTTTGAATAATTAAGAAAAAAACAGTTAATCTGAAAGAAAAGTGATCACGGGCAACTCACTAGGGTCATTCTACGCTGCGAGTGAGGGCTGTATAATTAGCACTCGGCTGTTAGGAAGAGGCTATGCCTGGAGCCTGCTGTTGTCAGACGGGGCAACACCTCACTGCCGCCCACGCTGTCAGGGAGGTGCTTGTAGCTACTATCACTCTGCCAACTGCATGTCACAAACAAATTACGTTTTCAATATTTCCAAGTGAAAAATGCAATCTCAGATGACTAACTGGAGAAGCTGTGCTCACCTGTCTGATGCAATCCCAGCGTGTCTATGCTGGCCAGCCTCTGGGGACTAGGGGCACTTTAGCAGGTCCACCCACATGCTCCAATGGAGGGCTCACTGACTCCTTCAGCCAAAAACGAACCTCAAAGTATTCCTCTTTTTATATATAGTATGTTCTTTAGGCGGCAGGTAACACAGGCACACAGGGCATTTTTCTTGGTGCTAATAAGGTAGCTCATGTCTCACCAGTTATCAGCTCTCCAAGGACTCTGTAGCTTCTTGGGGCCAGCTGGTACAAGCTAAATCATTACAGCATCTCTAATTCAATTACACAGTGGGCCCTGTGGGTTGGTTGCCATGTGCCCATAAAATGCTCTCTCACCAAGCCTCTCTCTCCTTTTTTTTTTCCCCCAACCAAAGCAAAATTTTAAAAGGAGGGCATTGTGTTTAAATGTAGTTAAAGAGAAATTCAGTAAGGTTTGGTCACAGACATGAACGGTATTAACATCAGTGAGGCAGCTGTCCGCATTTTCAGGCATGCACCTGCACTCCCACCCCAAAGTCACACATGTCAGAATCTTAGATCAGCCAGTTCCAACCTTCCCTTTATGAGTCCCAAATCCCATCACATGCAGCAAGTTGTAATTTCATGAGGTTCAAGTTCATGCAGCACAAGCTGCCTGGCTACCACAGCAACTGAGTCGTAGGGAGAGACCAGCCTTGGTCAGCCTTGCCTACCATGTACACCTGCACAGCATGTGGTGGCTTTGCCTTTCTATCAGTCCTGTAGCTCATCCTAAGTGTTGATTCTTTGGGAATAATGACATTGAAAAATGGCCACATGCTGCTCCAGGGAATGAAAATAAAAAGTATATCAAACTAAGAAAAGGATTATGTGTCAGCCAGAAAATAAAAAGTTGGGACTGAAGGGGTTGGTGCTGTGGCACAGTGCATTAAGTCAGAGTCTATATACTGATGCTTGTTCAAGTCCCGGTTGTCTTACTTCCGGTCCTGCTCCCTGATAACGTGTCTAAGAAAAGCAGCAGAAGGTCCAAGTGCTTGGCCCCTGCCACCCACCTAGGATTCAGGTGAAGCTGCTGGCTGCAGTTTTCAGGATGGCATAGTCTTGGCCTTTGCAACTATTCGTGAAGTGAACCAGTGGATGGATGATCTCTCTTTCTCCATAATTTAGGAGTAATTTCAGGATGCATGGATTGCTAGACTCAGCAGTGACTCTGATCTACACAATGAACAAGTCCATTGTTCTTCAGAAGGACACAGGGGGACGCAGCCTGGAGGTTTGCTGCAGGGGAGGACAAGTTCACAGGTCAAGCTGGAAATGTGAAGAACAGTGCAGGAAACACAATTCAAAAAACCAACACACAAAAATGCTTTCCTGTTGGCAAATTTGGGACTGGGGAAGCGGCCCAGGAAGTCTCCCTTAGAAGACCGCACGGTTCACCGGCTGGGAGCTGGAAGCAGGCAGGACCACAGCTCACAGGACAGATGGCCTTTTACAAGGCACTGTCATGTGGCCAGCCTGTTTCATGCTCAGGACAGTGGCCAGCTCCCAAGGCAGTCATTAGAGTCACTAGTCAACAGCAAAACCAAACCCAAGGCCTCACCTTGCCTCCTGCCCTCCAGTCCAGGCTTTGGCAGCTAGTTCCTGTGACCGTGGAGAGGACGGGGGACACTGGCCTTGCAGGTCACTGAGAAGCACTGTTTCCCACCACTCTCTTGCCCTCAGCTACTTTCCAGAATTCTCCCAGAGGTGACACAGCACAAGCAAACTGTTGGCCCCAATTTCTCTTTGACTCCTCCTCCGTGGTTCAAGATCAGCCCCTGATAAAGAGGCTGCTTCTATTTCTTCCAGGTCCCTGTGTCCTGGAAGCTTAGTTGACCTTTTATCCCTTCACTGTGGGGCTGCGTGGCCTGTAATACCTTCCTCTAGCTGTGTGAATGCCATTGCTGCCTAAACCTACGTACATTCTCCCTTCTTTCTCAGCTCTTTTCGTGAGTCCCTGTCCTGCTGTGTGCACTGGGGCTTTCTCTGTGTGTTGGCTTCCGCCAGCACTTGAGGGAAAAGATGGTATCTGTGACTTGAGTGAGTGCACTGTACACAGGGTCCAACGAAGGGTTTGAAAGAAATACCAAGAAATACACACATTTTGCTAATTCCCAGGCATTTTATTATATACACATGTTCAAAGCGGCTCTTGCATGTTGAGGGAATTTCTCCCAAGCCTTCATACTGGAGACAGATGAGCAGCTTTCTAAATGCAAATGTGACTAAGGTGAGCCTCTGTGAGAAATCCTGCACTGTATTGGGGGACAAAGTCCAGGCTTTCAAAGCCTTCCATGAGCTTAGCCTCATCCCGCCCCATTGCTTGCTGGATCATGGAATATCACAGTTCTTATCCTACTTGCAGTACTATCTGTCTACACCCTTCTGCGTGTGTTTCCCTCCACCAGAATGTTCACTCTGCCTGTCTTAGGCCAACTCATCTGAACTGTCCGATTTTTGTTTGGGAATTTCCACTGGACCATCTTCTAATCTCCCAATGAAGAAGTGTCAGCTTTTCAAGTATGGTCTGTGGACCAGCAGATGAGTACCACTCCAGCCCCCTGCAGACACTCAGTAGGAGTTCACACATGGGCTCCATGCCTCTCCCAAGGAATTGGGAGCCCTGCGGGCGGGCTCAGCCATCTGTCACAAGCCACACCAGGGGTTCTGGGGTACCATGAGGTCTAAGGCCCACCAGTCCATACTGTTTCCTGAGCCTAGGCTCGTGCTCATCATAAACGCAGCACCCAAGCACTGAAACAGCCTGTGAGGGTAAGGATAACATTTTTCCCCCACAAAATTTGAGGCATTTATGAAGTGGAATCAAATGAATTTGATTAGGAATCCCACAATTTTACTGCCAGTAATAATGATGGCAGTTAATATTTAGTACTAATTTTTTTTTAGGAAAAGACCCACAAGTGTAGCAATCATAACATACTTAAAAGAAAAAAAAGATACCTTTACTGTATTATTAGACTATATTACTAGTAAGAGTACTAGCTGATGCGTCAGCCTTTTGTATAAAGGAAAAAGGATTTGCAACCAGGAGAGCTGGATTCCAGTCACGGCTCTGGTATTCCACTCTGTGGTTCTGCATAAAGGAATCGTCCCCCTAGTGGGGGCTCAACGTGCTCATGGTAATAGCCAGCTTATCTTAGGAGATAATGTAGGTGAGCTCATTTGAATGTGTCAAATGCTATGATCCGTTTTTGCCTCCTTTCTCTTAACCTGATTTTCAGGCTGGCCTCAGAATCCATGTGTGTAGCAGCCACCTTGAAAACAACTTCAGCTGGGCATCTGGGTCACTGCTGGCCTTCCAAGCTCAACGCCTCTACCTGCAGCTCTTACTGTCGAAATCAAATAGGTATAAGCAGGGGTTTGATGAAAGTCACTCCCTGGCTGAGCGCTGCGAAATGGGGAAACTCACGCTGTGAGAGGGGCGTTCACCAGGAGCACTGATTTTTCTATGGGTCAACCGCCACCCAAGGAAACTGAACCCATATCACATTGTGTTGTTCCTCCAGCTTGTAAGCGGCAGTGAAGTAGAAGGACATTTGTTTCACTTGACCTCATGAGCCCCCCACAACAGAACAGGCTACACAACTGCCAACAGGTAGCAGCTTTCCTTGAAGCTGCAGACTGGAACAGAAAGGTGACAAAGATTCCCACCTGGAGGAAAACAGTATTACTGATGTCTGCGTGTGTGCATGCATGTATCATTACATACACACATATGTTGATACATGCAAGAGTACATTTCTAAAACACAGAGACACAAATGTTCAATTTCCTCCACACAATGCATGGCATAAGAAGGGCGCTTTACAAAGGTCATAAAAAAGATGCTTATTTTTGGTGCCAAAAAGTTAAAATCCACACATTGTTCATTACATGCATTTCTTATGAACTTTTGAAGACCCCCTCATATGTATGGATCTTAAAATGATTCTGCACCAAAAATAACCACCTTTTAATTTCATGTTCCACCAAGTTTTTAAAGTATTCTTGAATGGTAAAATCAAGGTCTTCTTTAGTTCTCTTTAGCTGATTTCCATCTTTCTATCATACATACAACCCCATGACTTAGAAAAAGCAACCATGGGGTAGTGGGTGTTGCAGTGCAAAGGGTAAAACCACCACCTTTAAGGCAACCCATATGGGTGTTGGGTCAAGTCCTGGTTGCCTGGGAAATCACTGAAGAATGGCCAAGTGCTCCTGCACCCACACGGGGCACCCACACGGGGCACCCACACGGGAGACTCAGAGGAAGCTCCGTTCTTTCCTGTTTCTCTGTAACCCTGCCTTTCAAATAAATAACAAACAAATCTGAAGAAAAGAAAAAGTATTTGCTACTTCATGTCAGCACCAGCTGAAGACAGTGGGGGAACTGACTGATGTAGGGACATTGATTAAGTGTCCAGGTCATGAGGCCACACCTGCGGACTTGTGCCCTGCTGATCATCCATCTGTGACCTCGTGACAGTCAGTGTTCCCAGCACCTCAGCTCTAACATCCACCAAATGGGTTAACAATAGAGGCTTCCAGGCAGGGCTCAGTGACTAATAGTGGTGGAGGGCACACAGCCTGTCCTCAGCTCCAAGAGCCAGCCCCAGATCTGCTCAAAGCTGCATTGGTCACGGTTGCCTCTATTTAATAAAGCAAACACACTATGGCTCCCAAGACCTCCAGGGAGCTCTGTTGTAACACAGATGGGTCTGCCTCCCAACAGATCAGGAGAAACCTGCGGATCTCTCTGCAGGGACGGCAGAAGCTCACTCTGAAGCTGCTGCGTGCAAACAGCATCATATTCACCATGCAGGTCTGCAGTGACTGCACGGCCTGCTGAGCTCTCCCGTGGCAGGGGTACAAGAATGCACAGTTTAAGCCCCGCACTTTGCAAAGGATGCACGTTTGTTCCAAGTCTGGGAAACTTCACACTACTTTGGTTGCTTTCTGTGTTTTGTCTCTTTAAGTACAAGCAAAACAAATTCCAGTTCTTTCTTTGCAGCAGAGCATGTGTTGAGATGGGAACAAGCAGTGGGCTATGAACAGAAGGGGAACATCACGAAAGCATAAAGGGCACCGTGGTTGTGGAGCAGGAAGAGGGCTTCAGCTGCGGGTACCCTGCCCGCCCTCCAGCTGCTCTTCCGAAGATGGTGTGCCCTCTCCCCTGCTGCCTGTTGACCAGGGACAAGGCTTAAGTGCTGTCAGCAAAGGAGCTTTATGGAATCTTCATTCCTGGGAAGCTACAATTCCTCATATGCCAATGAATCAACACAAGGAAAACCCCTTAGCTTTCCAGCTTTAACAACTGGTGTAATCTCCAATTAACCCTTTAAAGAAAGTATAGCATTCACTGTTCCCAGTGAGTATCGTATTATCTAAGAGGCTGTCTATCTCTGATTCTTTTTTCAGGAAAACATGAAATGAGATCACGCAGTTCTGGCATGTTTACGGTATTCAACCTGCAGCAAACAGAACTCTGATAAAACAGCCTATGCTTTAGAAGCCAAGGTGGACAGTTTTGGTCTCAAGTCGATGAATCAGGGAGGGCTTCTCATTCCCAGAACTGCTGACATTGGGGGTTGGGGAGTTCTTTCCACAGGGGACTGTTCTGTGCACTGAGAGTCACAAGCATCCTTCATCTCCACCCACTAGATGCCAGTAGCACCTGCCCAACTATGACAATGAAAAATGTCACCTGGCATTGGCCAGAGTTCCTGGGGAAGACAGAGATGGAATGCCATCCCTGACTAAGCACCAGTGCGACAAACCAATTCCACTCTGGAGAGGCAGCAGTGTGTTGGGGCTAAAGGCAGTTTTTTTTTTTTTTAAGTTTATTTTTATTCATCTGAAAGACAGAGTGAGAGGGATCTACAAAGATCCACCAACGGATTTGTTCCTCAGATGCCTGCAAGAGTTAGCATTCGGCTACACTAAAGCCAGGAGCCAGGAACTCCCTCTGGGTCTCCCATGTGGGTGATAGGGGCTCAAATACTTGGGTCTGCCAAGCTATGCATTAGCAGGAAACTGGATCAGAATTGGGAGCAGCACTTCAACCTCGAGCACTGTGATACGGAGGGCAGGGGTCTCATGCAGTGGCTTACCCTCTGTTCCGTAACACCCACAGCACTCCTAAAGGGGCTATTCTGGGGACAGAGTGCTCCTAATCAGCTGGGTGACCCTGCAGAAGTTATGTGTATTTTCATGTCTCAGTCTCCTCCTCTGTACAATGAAGTTGATAATGTTCCCTTCTTTTTGGGCCTGTTGTGAGATCTGAACAAGGTAACGCCTGTCCCACGGTGAAAGCTCAACAACTGTTACTCCTATCCGTGCCATCAGTTCCTACAATTTCAAAGCCTGATCTGAACTTCAATGCAGGTTGAAGATGCCAATAGCAGAGGCTAATTTAAGAGGGGGGAAGGTTTGGGTATAGTTACACAGTTACAGATGGATATCTTTATTTATATTTCAAAGTGGTCAAGTTATAGAACTTCAACTATTGCATAATCCTGTAGACTGCTTTGCTAAACAGCTTCAGTTATTACTGCACATATTTTATTATCTTTCAAGTGGAGATTCCTAATTTATCAAAATTATGGGCCGCTGCCAGATGATTCTTCTGTAAATACAACCGCTCCATTGTATTTGAGAAAAAGAAAGCTTGACATCATGCCTGGTCTTTTCCCTTGAGTTCTTTCTTCACCATTGGTCATATAAATATTATTGTATTATTCGTTGAAGTAATAACAGAAGCTACCATTTCTAAGAGCAACTCTCTGTGTGCCAAGCTAAGTGTTTCATGTATGTTATTTCACTCAAGTCTCAAAAAAAACACAACTTTTAAAATGATATGGGTATCTCAGAGAGGTGAAGTTCACATTTCCCAAAACACTTGCCACATAAAGACCAGACAGCAAAGCAGGGGCTCAGGCTGGCTGCCTCCCAAGCTCTTGAAACATAAGTTTATTATAAAAGCTCAACACCCAATCCTAACACAGATTGTCCTTTCCTTACCACCTTCCTTCCTACCTGCGTCCCCCATCCTATCAGCCACCTGCCTTGCTCTTCCCTTATCAGATGAAAAACACCTTCTGGAGTCTGAACATGGAAACCAGATTTTGGGTACTTTCAAGCCAAGCTCAAGGCGAGAAAGAAGAGAGACAGGGAGATGCTGTTGGAAGGACCTATTGTTCTTCACATTGATCCTGATAGGAACTAACAAACTGCTTTGAAACCGAAAAAGGGTAAAGTGGCACCCAAAACATCTCATTCCAAGTTTCACAAAACAGAGTCCCATTAATTCAGCTCTTGGATGGATCTGCATAACCTTTTCATCTGAGGAAAGGAGCAGAGGAATGACCCACAGAGGCCTTTGGTGACCCAAACCTATGGCAGCTGGATGGGAGGAGGAGCAGCCGGGACATGAACCGGTGATCATATGAGATCCCATCACATGCCAGGCAAGGATTTAGTCACCAGGCTACTGTGCCAGAACCAAGACAGCACGCTATTCCCTGCTGGTTCATGCCACATATGTCTGCACTGACCAGGTGGGTACTCAATCCAGGCCTCCCCTGTGGCTACATGGGCAGCAGGGACCCAACTACCCGAGCCATGACAATTACCTCCTAGTGTCTGCATTAGCCTGAAGCTAAAGTCGGGAGCCAGAGCAGGGTATCCAACCTAGGCATTTTGATCTCAACCAGTATCCTATCCCCTAATATCAAATGCCCGTCCTGCTGTCAGTTTCTAAACGTGCTTCAAGTGTCAAATACATACTGACTGCTACAGAGAAAACAGTTCATGAGCAGTTTGAAAACACTGCATACACATAGCAATACTTACAGATATGTCATCACTGAAGTCAATTTCATCCAAATCAAGGTATTCAGGGGCTTCCATTATTCTTTCTTGCACATTTTGAGTATGCCCAGATACTTAAAAATTCCTGGGCAAAACAAAGGCAGAAAAAAAAAAGTCAGCCATCTGACAACCCACAGTAACACCTACATTTAAACAGAAAGGGAAGGATGACAGATGCTGGTCCTGCTCGCAGCCCACTTTCCCTCTTCAATGCTCCAGCCCGGCTTTCCAGGGCAGTGAGCATGGCATCTATGCGGCCCTGGCTGGCTTCTCAGTGAGCACCCCCACAGCCTTTACTTGATTTGTGGCCCTCTGTGCTTGCCAGAGCTGTAACTTGGTCAGAAGTCCACCCTCCTCCTACCCCCTTGGTGGCTACTAGGACTCACTCAGTCCAATCCCAGCTGCCACCACACCCGGGGCAAGATCAGGGACTTTGGAGATGGGGAGCCAGCCTGACCATCTCAGGAAAACCACATTCAGATATTTCCTGTGAGCACATTCTTGGATGCGGGCATATAGCAATGAATACTGGAACCCCACGGTACTAACATGAGCACAAAACAGCAACAAATCCAGAGTAATGCATATTTTAGAATATTATACAGCTTCCAGATCACCTTCCAAGCAAAAGAAAGGAAAATAATCTAGGTCCAATTTAAACCATGGAGTTACTGTGGTGTCCTCCTCTTCAGACAGCTTTGCCTGACTGCCAGAGTGACCTGCTGCAGCCCTCAGAGCATCCTCTCTCAGCACTTGTCCCAGGACTGCCTGCAGCACTCCTGCGCATTTGTCAGGTTTAGGATCCACCACTACCCATGGTGTCTTCCTGTTTCTGATCAACATCACCTCTGGCAGTGCCAGCCACACCCACAGAAGCCAAGTACAGAAATCCAGCTCCTATTTGCACCCTGAGAACTCTCAGACTGTCAACAGAAGATTTCATCTCCTACCACTTGCCTTTCCTGTGAGAGTTGTCCTGAGCAGTCAGAACTGAGATCTCAAGTAATTCACCTCAACCCGAGTGCTGGGGAACCGCATGAAACTTGTTATTACAAAGGGAAAGTTCAACCACACTGGTAAAACTGACTCTCCAATAAAGGGCAGGAATGTGGATTCACCTATATTTTATAAGGAAATTCTTATTCTGAAGGTATCACTTTAGTGGAATTAAACAACAACAAAAACGTTTTTTAAAATCATCTCATACCTGAAACTCATCTTAGTTTTCCACATTCTCTCTCCCTCCCTTCCCAAAAGCAAAAGCAGTTACACCCTATTTTAATCACAGCAGATACAGAATCTACCCAGGAAAGGATTAGGATGCTACTTCCAAGATCAAGTGAGATTATCTAGTCAGAGCGAACAGCAGAAGTTCTTCTAAGGGACAGGCATTTGGCACAGTGGTTAAGAAGCCACTTGAGGGCCCAATGCAATAACCTAGTTGTGAGGAGCGATTCCAACATCCCATCTTAGACCCTGTGTCACTTTTTTTTTATTGATTACATTACATTATGTGACACAGTTTTATAGGCACTGGGAATCCCCCCACCCCTCCCCAAACCCCCCTCAATGGTGGATTCCTCCACCTTGTTGCATTACCACAGTTAAAATTCAGTTGAGATTCTTTCATTGCAAGCATAAAGTCCAGCATCTTATTGTCCAGATAAGTTCAACGGTTTCTTCGGGAGACCATCTCTGGTCTGAAGGTAGAGCCAGCAGAGTATCATCCCGATCAATTAAAAGCCCCGACATTACATCAGTAACAATTTATAACGTTACGGAATTAGCTGACATGGTATTGAGTAACCAATACGTTAAAAGAGAAAAAAAAAAAAGAATGCAAGTTCTGAACCACATCCTGTGACTTCTACATTGACATTTCAATTATTAGTTTATATACAACCAGGTTCTACACACCTTAACCTGCGCCACTTCTTGCTTCCGCTTCTCCACAGCTCACAAAATTCTCCCCATTCAGGTTATGCATCAATCAGATGTAACCTGGTGCCTTACCTGAGAATCCCATTCCCTAATCTCTAGCCCCTCCGCCTACTCTTCACCCATCTACCTGTGGTTCAAATAATTTCAGTCCCCAGTCCCTGGGGCCAGCACACAGCCCACACAGCCCCTCCCTTCTCTTCTCTTCCCTTTGGCTCTCCCCATCCCCTCCATCCTGCCCCTTTCCCTTGCCCTGGCAACCCCCATCTTGCCACCATGGCAGGAAACGTGTCCCTTCCTGTTTCCCTCTACCTCCCTCGCTCCCATTTCTACCCCACTGGAATAAAAGTATAACTAATATCTCATCATGTCTGGTGTTTTGGCTCATGGTAAACTAATTGTGAAAAGAGGACTTAGCTGTGAGAATTAGCTGCATTTGACAATGTAAGAACTTTAGGAACTTTAAGTGCATATAAAATTTAACACTAGTGTCTAAATCCTCGACTTGAATCCATCAGGATCCCATATGGGCACCAGTTTGTATCCTGGCTGCTCCACTTCCCATCCAGCTCCCTGCTTGTGGCCTAGGAAAGCAGTAAAGGATGGCCCAAGACCTTGGGACCCTGTATCCTCATGGGAGACCTGAAAGAAACTCCTGGCTCCTGGCTTTGG
This sequence comes from Ochotona princeps, assembly GCF_030435755.1. NCBI lineage: Eukaryota > Metazoa > Chordata > Mammalia > Lagomorpha > Ochotonidae > Ochotona > Ochotona princeps. Next base: position 43,657,123 of record NC_080850.1, read on the forward strand.
ATCCACTCATCTCTGCCCATTGCAGCCACTCGGGGAATAAACCAGCAGACAGAAGATCTTTCTCTGTTTTTCCTTCTCTCTGTACAGCTGACTTTCCAATAAAAATAAAATAAATCTTAAAGGAAAAAAAGAAAGAGGCCATTTGGAACACCTGTATCCTAGTTGAAATCTCAGTTCTGCTTGCAATTTCAGCTTCCTGCAGAGGCTCACCCTGGGAGGCAGCCAGTGCTGGTTCAAATACATTGGTTCTTGCTAGCCACACAGGAATCTGGATTCAGTTTCTGGCTTGTGGCTTCAGTCAGGTTCAGTCCTGGTTACTGGAGGCACTGAGACACCGAACCAGAGGATGGCAACTCTGTCAATGACTAACTCTGCCTCTGTGTCTCTGCCTTTCAAATAAGAAGAAATGAAATCAGTGTAAGAGCTCTTTTAGAGGCTGGTGAGCTGATGTAGTAAGTGAAGTCTCCACCTGTGGTCCTGGTATCCCTTAATGGTCCTAACTGCTCCACTTCCTATCCTGCTGCCTGCTAATGCACCTGGGATGGCATCAAAAAGATGGCCCAAGTCCTTGGGCTCCTGCACCCACGTGGGAAACTCTGAGGAAGCTCCAGGCTCTTGGCTTTGGATCAGCCCAGCTCTGGACATGATGGCCATATGGGAACGAACCAGTAGATGGAAGGATGCTCTCTTTCTCTGTGTAATTTTTTTTTCAAACAAAAGTTTAAAATAAAAAGAAAATCTATGTGTGTTTCTGAAAAATATTTAAAACAAGAGATTATATTATTTACATAAATCTAAACCTGAGTTCTGAAATTATTGGATGCAAGTATTCATCTCTTTCTTGTGAATCCTCATGGGGCATATCAGAGGAAAACACAGGTATTGCTAGTTGAGAGTTATTTTCAAGAACGTCCTTGTCCTTTCTGGTGGATTCTGAGAGCACCTAGCCCTTCTGGCTTCCAGCTAGGCAGCAAGCACACTATTGCAACTCCTTCCTGATCTGTTTTTGATGATACACTGCTCACCTCAGAACCCGTCCCATGGCCTTGGAGCTAAACACAATGGATGTTGGGTGCCAGGCTGTGGCACAGCACAGGGAACACGGAAATGTGAGAAAACCAAGCAGCAAGCAGACAGCAGACAGCCCAGGGGTTCTCTAAATACGTGAAAAATACCAAAATAAAGCACGAGGTTACTTCAACAAGCTTGTAGGAAAGACAGAAGACACATTTTCTGTGATCCTTCCCCAGATCCCTGGTATCAACACAGATGAATTCAGCTTAACTAAGCCAACAAATACAAGATCATGGAAACTGTTGCAGGTACCCTGACAACAGAAAATTAAGCAGTGCCCACTGGAGCGTCGCCTCTTCAGTGGAACACGGCCCACAATGACACACATGATGGTACGGCAGGCTGGCCTGGCATGTGAATGGGGCCAGGAGGGTGCAGTTCTTTGTAGGCTGGGGCACGCAGATCACAGCAGTCACAGAGGCCGTGACAAAGCTCACATGTGTGCCAGTGGGTTGCATGACCCTTCCCAGAGTAAGGCAAGTGCATGTTCGCTTCCCTTGTGAGGAGGCCTCCTTGGCTCTGCCTAGGCACCCTTCTGTCCGGCTTCAGTGCACTCCTTGGAAAGAGCCACGTGGAGAGAGTTGAGTCTTGCTGGTGCCTGGCAGAAGCCCCCAGGGCTCACCAACCCTGGCCTCCCCCAAGGCAAGCACGGAGCTGCCACTGATGCTGCCTCCTTGCCCTGGAACTCCTGGGCATGCACTCCTTTCAGGACTCAGCAGGACACAGGAAGAGATGAGGTTGGACTGAACCAGATGTGAGCAGGAGCCCAAGCTTTCCTCCTGCCTCTTCTGCATCTCCTGCTAAGTCACGGGTGGAATGAGGCTGTTCAGCAGCTCCAAGGGGCCTGCAGGACAGGCCTATGAGCCCAGTCTGGTTCTGGCAGCAGGCTCCAAACACCAAATCAGTTGCCATCCTGTAGACTTGGGATGAGGTCACATAAAATTCTACTTCATTTTAAAAAATACCTGCAGCTCTGACGACACAGACCTTCTCTCCTTTGGGCAATGACCAGCTGGAGATGGCAGCAGGATCTCTTACTTGGCTGCAAGACCCAGACCAGGTCGCTGCACTCATCTCAGGACAGTGAGCATTTACGAAGCTGAACCTCAAAAGGAGTTCTGTGCTTTGCAGGAAGCACCAATGCCACTACCCCATTTCTAGCGGAACCTCCTGTCAAAACATTGACTGCATCCATATACTCAGATTGATTCTACATCCAAAGATCATTTTCAATCCACAACAGCAACAAAATAAAGTTTCCTGCACATGCACTACCAACATGTCACAATTCGGTGCTCCCACAGTCTCTTTTTACCTCTTAGTAAGAGAAAGAGAAACCCTTCGCAAACACAGTAAAAGGTTATGAGGTGGGATTACGTTTCCCTCACTTTACAACTGGAGGAAGGAAGAGCCTTGGCTTTGCTGTGACTGGTGAGAATTTACATGGTGCCACTCCACAGCTACGACCAGAGGGGAGGAAGGAAGCTGTGCCAAGGGCAAGCCCAGGAACAGGCCCAAAGCCATCCATAGCCTGACCCCAGGCAGTGGCAGGGAGGCCAGAGGGCTAACCTACTAGAGCCCATGGGAGTGGGCAGTCTCTGGGGGAAGACAGCCTCCAGGCTCCCTAGCAGGTGCACCCAACCTCCTGTGGGAGTTTTTCTGCTGTGTACTGCAGCGGGCCCACAGCTGCCAGTCAGGGCTCAGCGAGTCCTGCAACTTTCCACCAGCAGTCATGACCCCAGAGGCTGTAGTCCCTGGTCTCTGGTCTCAGGTGTCTCCCATGGGCTTTGTTTTGTATCAGAGCCATGTGCCCTCAATCTGTTCACCCTGAAGACTAACTTCGCTGACTAGATCCTTCCTACTCTCATTTCAACTGACTTTCTCTTCACTAGTGTTGGCAATGTCTACTTAGTATTCATGTTGGCAGGGGTGTTGTGTGTAAATAAGTGGTTTTTTTTTGAGGGGTGAAGGGGGAGGGTTAAGATGCATGGCGTGCGAGGTGAGGGGAGCAGAGAGGTCAAGGGAATATTTCACTATGTTGTGGTTCTCCCAGTATGGATAGGTAAACTGACAGGCGGGTAAGAAAAAAAGCTATCAGGACACTGGGTACAGAAGGCCAGGGGATCGTTGTGCTGGGCAGGTGCCAGGGTTGAGTCCTTGGTCCCCTTCTCTGGATGTGCCCTAGACATGGGAGAAGCCAGACTCAAATATGAGGCCACTTCCTCACAGTTTCCACACAAAGAACATCAACACACACAAGAGGTCTGCAGGACTTTTGCAGCTGGCAGGCTCATAAACTGCCAAGGGCAGGGGTCTCTCGAATGCCCACTGAAATGCAGGTGTCAGGCTCAAACCCCTAAGGGGTCACCCAGTTACCTTCTCCTAAGGGACCTCATTCTTGGCCCAACAGCTTCCCTCAAGGGAAGGGTCCACTGGAAAGAAATCAAAGGGCAGACTCAAGTTGGGTCACAACAACTACACAAGGAAGTTACAAAGCGGTCACCTCCCTACCTTCAGGTGATAATATTTTGCTTTTTTGTTTTGTTTTTGTTTTGCTTTGTTTATGTGATGACTTGAAAACTGATGTTCGAAAATCATTGCGAATGAAGATTTCCAAAAACTTGCTGGCAGAAGTGTGCAATGGCCCACATTAGTTGGAGCAACCACGCTCATTTTAATGCACGCTTTCTGGTGTGCTTGGCTCATAAAGGGCTCACTGGTTTGCGACTCCAGCCACATATCACATAAATCGCTCCACTGAAATTCTTGTTAAAATGTATTGCCTCACTCTGTTTTACAGGGAGTCAGCAAGGGCTCATTCTGAGGGCTCACATTACACAGACTTCTCCACTGCCAAAGTCACCATCGCTACGGTTACTAGTCACCACAAGACCTGATAATTAAAAATAAGGCAGTCTTGTCACAATAGATGAAGACTGCATTTGCTGATGAGGTCATATGAGTCCATTTGCAACACCGTGTCTTCCCTCTGTACCCACAAACATTCAAAATTACAGTCACTCCCTACACACACACACACACACACACACACACGTGCCTACCAAATTTTGCCCTGGGATAAATTTCCAAAAATTACCAATGCCGTGCTGAAAGGGTGGAGTGGAAATGCTGTCCCCATTTGGCTCAGTAGCTTTCCTGGCCAGGAAGCTACTCATCCCAAATGCTGGATTTAGTTTCCTTCACTCGTTGATTCAACAGAGGCCAGAGCATGGCAGTTGCTAAATGCATCTTGAGGCAGAAAAAGGATACAGAAACGACATTTCTGTTGCACAAAAAGGAGACTGAAGGAGAGCCAAGCAATATATGTGAGGAAGAAAGCGGGAAGCAAAGGGCCTGTGGATTCTCACTTCTCTCTTTATGGAATATTCCGGGTGCCCAAGCTGGGTATTCCGCACAGCAGCATGGGGCATGCTAAGACTACAGCCACCACAACAGAGGGGGTATCTGGCAAACGCATGCACAGGGGCCCCAGAGGGGGTATCTGGCAAACGCATGCACAGGGGCCCCAGACACTTAATCTGGACCTTAGAGAAAGGGAAGTCTGCTGAGGCTGGGGGCTGCAGGAGGAGAGGAGGAACGAAGAATAGACAGAACGGTAGAGGGAAACATGCGCAAAGGCCTGGTGGTGAGAGTTTGAGGTGGGATTTGAGGAAGGGTGGGCAATGTGGATACACCAACTGCTGTGTTCTTGCTTTTGAAGGGGGTACTACTTCAGAAGCAGCTCCCTGCTAACGCACCTGGGAAGGCAGCAAAGCGTCACACCTGGCCGTCTGGGGCATGAACCAGCAGATGGAATATCTCTTCATTTCTTCATGTTTCTCTGTAACCACGCCTTCCAAAATACAAATTAATCTTTTTATTAATTTTTTTCAATTGGATATTAGAGAAGGCTCAAGGAGATTTTGAAATTGTCTCATATATACACAAATACACACAGGCTTCTGGCTGCAGTCTTTCTCTGCTACTTAACTTGCCAAAACTGTAGTAGTCAAGGAACACCGCACCTGTGTCAAGCATTTTATATTTTCTAATCATCTTCGATATTTCCCATGTGAATTTACCCATTACAATTTCAAGAAGGAAAAAGAGAGGGGTACAGAGTGATTTATGCCTTGCAATCATATACTTGCTAATAGACAGACAGAAACTCAGAAATATTCAGGTCAAGGTTAGGATCTACTCAGTGGAGCAAAAGTCAGCAAATCACTTCCTGCTAAATGGCCCAAACTCTTCCAATTCAGCACAGACTGCTGCAGAGCAGCTAAGCCCGGGATTCCTTGGACATGCTTATCTCTGAATTGTATTGTAATGAGTGTTCACAAACCATTAACCCACACAAATTCTTCTTTTCAGCAGAGTCTAAGCAGAAATGGCGGTGGGCACTTGGCACAATGGGTTAAAGTGTTGCTTGGGACAGCTGCATCTGATGTTTGAGTCCTGCCTGCTTAGCTTCCTGTTGATGCACCTTGCAAGGCTCCAGAACTCAAGTTCCTGTCACCCATGAAGGAGACCTGAATGGAATTTCCAGGATCTTGGTTTTAGTCTACCCCAGTCCCAGTTATTATGGTCAACTGGGGAATGAATCTGCAGATGGACGATTTCTGTACATTTTTTTTCTTTCTTTGCCTTTCCATTAAATGAACATAAGTAAATTTTAACAAGAGAAATGGCAGAAAAGATCATCATCATTACAGTATGTATACTCTATACATAGTATAGGTCTGTAGGCCTCTGTGTATTTAGCACATTGTATCCACGAGTTCTCCTGACCTAGTCTACAAAAACATTACTTTCCATAGAGGGTTAACTTTTGTTCCTCTTCAAAAAAAAAATGCATTGTGACCATTCTCTATTCTCCTGCATGCTGTGTCTTAAAACGCAAAAGCCAAAAAAAGAAAAAAAAAAAAAAAAAGGCAAGAAGACAGCACTGCACAGGAAACTTCATACTGGAAGTTGGGATCATATCTAGGTCTTAAGAAGTTTTAAGCTGGAATTCACAATTTAAAATTCTTCCAAATGATTTGGGGGTCATTTCAGTTCCTAAAATCCAAATACTGAGACAAACCTCCTTGCAATAGCACTGTAGACTTCGGGAAGATCTCAAGATTTTTTAACCTAGAGTAGATGTACTCAACTTTTTTGTAGCTTTAACTCACCATCTCTATGCATGTGTAGAATTCAAAACGCATTTACCATTCAAACTTCTTTATGGAAGAAGAGAACCGATACTCACAAGATCAGTGAGTCTAAGATAAAGGAGGGTAACACAGGAAAGACACAAACACACATACACACAGGAAATACAAGAAAGCACACTCATATGCACACATACAAGGAAATACACACACAAGGAAGACATACACCGTTTAGTTCTGGGTCTCACCTTTGAACAGGGCCTCTGAGCCAAGACAGTCTGTGACAGCAAGGTGGAGGCAGTGTAGCCAAGGAAGCACAGAACTAGGAAAAGTTTTTTCTCAAACTCTGAGGATGAGGACCTGACTTCAAGGGCAGCTCTCTCCAAGGGACCATCCAGGGAGTGAGTCTCAGAAAAGACTGTAATCAAGACACCTGAGTGGGCTTCACTGGGAAGGGTGCTTTGGGGGATCAAAGCCAGCTCAGCAAGAAATGGATCACAGAGAAGCAAGGAGGAGCCCTGCAAAGGAAGGGTAGAGCCCTACACAGGCAGCAAAGGGCAGAGAGCCCATACAACTCAAGGATCCTGAGTGGGCTGTGGTGGTGGCCTTGGTAAACAACCCTTCAAGCCCCAGCTGGGCCCTACACAGTCCTGACCCAGCCAGATCCTTCCGCACAATGCCACAGGGACCATTACTGCTGAACCCGCCTAGTCTCCTTTCATCCCTTCCCCTGATCCCACCAGCAACTTGGGTGAAATATGGCCACTACGGGAGAGAAGAACGAGCGACGGAGTCTAAGTGAAAATTAGTTTACAAAGAGAACAGAGACTCTGGTTCACTCAGTGAGCATACGATTTATTCTCTGTTGTAGATTACAACTGATCAATTCCACAAGGACAAAATTATGACCTCAGGAAGTCCAAACAAATAAAACAAAGTATTGGGGAAGAAAACGGAAACACTCCTAGTGCTGGGAAGTTGAGCATAGTTTAAGCCAACTGCTTCTCCCACTGGCTTCTGGAAAGGAGCTTTAGACTAATCTGGGAACTGGATCCTCATTCAGTCATGTACAGGAAACCATCCAAATCTAATCCAAGTACTAAATTATTGGCACACCTGAAGTGTGTATGCTGTATGCTTGATTTTGCAAAGACTGTTTACTTCTGACAACGGACTTGTTTAGCAGCTATTACTGCAAATTTCTGGGACATGAATGGACACCTTGACCCTACATAAGAGGGGCAGACACGACAGTGAGATGCCTGGGGAGCAATGAAGACCACATCCTAAGTCAGTGATCTTGGCTTCCCTGTGAGCACTTGTGAGGATTAAACTTTGGAGGAACCCTAGATATGGGTTCCCAAATGTTATCATGCATACAAATTATGCAGAAGGCTTATTAAAGCAGATTGCTGGAGCCAACTCCCAGAGTTTCTGAGTCAACACTCTGGCATGAGACTCCAGAATCTTCATTCCCAACAGGTTTCCAGGTAATATGGATGCTGCTGGTCTCAGAACTGCATCAGAGAACCACTATCTAAGATCAGTGGCTATTCCCAGCTCTGCCTACATCTGTATTTAATTAAAACACAGTGACCTCTTCCCCACATCCTCCATCTCCCCAGATGTTAAATTCATTACACAGGATCCATGGCTAGTGCCCTTCTGATTAAACTGCCTCAGTGGACTTGGCTAAGCATTTCCCATGAAGACCACCCAGAAATCTCAGAAGTCTAGTCTCGCTCTTTCTTGCTCTCTCTCTCTCTCTCCATATATACATATATATTCTTTCAATCCCCTGTGTTATACTTGGGACACACACTGGCCTGTACAATCCTAAAGAATTGGAGCCTTGGTTGCTTTAAAATTTCCTTTCTCTGTGGCTTCTGAAATGTTCGCTGTCTCTTGTTAACGAGGTACAGATTTGTAATTTTCAATGCAGCCTTTTTACAGCAGAAATCCCAACTGGTTGACATCACTCTTGAACTACATTGTAATAAACTCTGGCTCCATTAATATAGAAGGAAAATGGGAAAAAAAATCTCAGTAAGAATTAGCTGAAAAGTTAATGCTTACACAAATACATGCATTAATATTTACAACAATTATCCATTGCTTCTGAAGCAGTCCAAATGGTTGCACTGGCTAACAGTGAAACACAAAAGCTGGCCATGTATTTTTAATTAGACTCCTAATGTGAATATTTTGATTGACTTTAAACCCAGAAATTAATTATGAGGATTTATAAATTCTTCTGATTTATAAATGTACCAACTTGCTAAACAAGCATGAAAGTCCTTTTTACCTCCTGAAGAAAATATTAAATTCTGAAATATATTTAGAAAAATAAGCAAGGATAGAGAACAAAATATTCGTAGCAATCATTTATGTGCATATCTACTCATACCTGCAGAGCACAACTTCGTAACATATTAACTCAATGCAATGCTTCTATCTAACCCTGATTTACTAAAGACACTGAGGATAAAATGAGAGCAGTGATCAAAATCTGCTTCCATCTTCGAGGAGATATTAGCATCCAAGGTGCAAAATGAGAGACTACATATTCCCTAACACAATTCCAACATGGGTGGGGGGGCATCTCAAGAAGAATATGAGTGGGGAATATTCATGAGTACCTTTAGGGATTCAGCAAGGAAATGTTCTCTTCGGTGCCAATTGTATGTAGCTTTTGAACCTTGCACGGAACACACACTTAACATCTTGTTTATGCTGAGTTCATTCCCAGGCTGTGATCACTGCTGAGTTACTTTAGACATCTTGGCATTGTCCTACATCACACGGGCCACAATGGCTATTCTACTCAACTTCCAAGGACTGACTTCATGTATCTGTTTCTTGCAAGCCTTCCCTCCGAGGTCAGTTTCTGGAGAGGAGTCCATTTTCTGGGGGTTCTTTCAGAAACAGTCTGCTGGTGAGGGTTACAGACACCTCAGCCGTGCCCTCCAAATACAAGGCTCATCTGCTCCTGATGAACATGCAGCTCTCTGCCTCTAAGCATACGGAGAAACAACAACATCTGCAGGCGGAGGCATGGGCTTTTGCTTTTTGGCACCACAGAAGGACACCAACTTCATTTTGTAATTTACCAGCATAAGCAGGAAAGGACTGAGAGCAGAGAAGCCTGAAGAGAGGACTGAGAGAACAGCTGGAGTGAAGACACACGTTGCCAAGTCTTTCAAGAAATAGACTAAGATAAAGTGAGAAATCCAAAGTGGAGTGATCAGCAACATTAATAAAATGCTGAACTTGGCTCCTCTAAGGGTTTCAACTTCTGAATCATCATCTCCAATCCAGATGTCACCATATGTCATCTTCCTTCTCTCCGAAAGGAGCAAAGACATCCAGAAACAGACAAAGACTAAGACGGCTAAAGGCAGAACATCAATCAGAACTAAAAAGATCTTCCCATAGTAAAATTCTACCTGCCTGTTTCCAAAGTCTATCAGGCAATCCACGTAAACCCTGTTCGTGGACAAGGTGTCCGTACCATTTCCTGTGTTCGAGCTCGCTGCTTTGCTGGTATAAACCACCAGTGGGATGTATACAGTCACCCCAGCCAACCAGAGCACAGACACCAGCTTCAGGGAGTGCTCCTGCTGGTCCGGGCTTGCAGCCTCACTCGAGGGGTGGACAATCTGGTAAAGCTTCCGGTGGTAGAGCAGCGCCAAGTGTAACACGAACCAGATGGCCAGTGAGGTTGTCAGGGCTGCTGTGAACTGCAGAACTTTGCAGCCAGCTGAATCCAATGTGATCCCTGAAGAGTAAACAATCCTTATGACGTTCACCACCAAGGTTTTAATAAGGTTAACAGATGCAAGACTAAAAATGACAAGAAAAGATGCCTGCACACGTCCAGTGATGCACTTCCTGGTGGTGTAAAATAAACACGTGTTCCCCACACAGCTCACAAGGACCAAAACAGCACAGGCGATGAGTTCAAGCATGTCTGCGGAGGGTTTCATGGCCAACGCCACACCTCAAACACTCTGTTCTCTTTGGTTTAAGTCATTTGCCGTTTGGCAGAAGTTTAAAAAGAAGACATGGATCTACCAAAAAATACCCCACTGTGTTAGCAGCACCCTAAAGTGGTACTGACGATGGCTGGAGCGATGTGTAACAGAATCCTACCAGCTGGCTCCAACATGTGATGCTGGAAACAGAACTTTCCCAGGAGGATTCTGTGGGCTCACCTCCGGGGAGCTGAGCAAGATGACAAAGCTCTGGGCAACAGCTCTTAATTAAAGGTTCCCAGAAAAGTATTTATAGTGCAGTAATGCAATTTCCTAGATACAATACATCACAGATTTCAAGAGGATGACACTAAATATATGGAAGCAAAGGAAAGGTGACCAGAAAAATTACCGTCACTATACTCACAGGGAAAAATTAAAGCAGCAGGTGTCCGAGCAACAATGAAAATAAAAAATGATCAGATGAAGGGAGATAGCACAATAGAGACTGATGAGAGCTGAAGGTTCATCTAGGTTCTCAAAGCAGGGACACTATTATCTATCCTGATGACTTCATTGGCTTGGGAGGCGCACAAAGGAAGATGAAAGAAATACCTCTGTAGGAAGCAGAGCAGGGAACAGAAAAGGGAGCAGGGGAAAATGCATGTGGAGACAGGGAAAAGGAAACAAGAGACTCCACCATGCACACAGACATCACATCCACAGTCACGCCTCTCAAACACTGGCTACAGAAACACTCAGCAACAGGAAGTGATGAAGGACTAGGAAGAATTCTCACCTCAAGGCGAGTGGAGAGAATACAAGATGGACATTGAAATACACTCTCCACTGGTCTGCAGTGAACTCACTTTCTGGATGACTCCTGTGAGTCAAGTGTACCATAATAATCTATTCTGGGGATACACTTTAGTAATGCATTGATTAATGGTGGGGACACGAACTGAGAAACAGATTATCAGGTGATTCCATGCTAATACAGACCTCACGGAGTGCACTAACACAAATGCAGAAGGCTGCAGTTTCACTAGGCAATAGTGTCTCATGGGGCCACTATGGTGGCCGTGATTAACCAAAACCGTGTTGACTCATGGCTACACTTTTCTCTCCTGTATTCCTTTCAGATCTTGTTGTCAGTCATCCTATGTTGTTCTGTTGACGCCTCTCCCAAGTGATGGAATGCAGCCAGCTGATATGGACTTGAGCAAAGGTGAACAACTGCCCAGCCCTCTGTGCTCAGTGACTTCACACTGAGAGTTTGCAGTCAGTCATACTAGGGACATTTACACCATGGAAACTCACGAAAACCACAAAAGAGGACTTCCTTGTGCTTCACAAGCACAACATTGGTGTGGTCAAAAAACACAAGTAGGTGATCCTTATTCTACATAAAGATAAGTAAGACTTTCAGAGAAGCAAAGGGAAAAATAAAGCCACATACGGTAAGAGGCTTAGGACTATGGTTAGGCAGGTAGCAAAGTGGTCCACAAACAACTCCACCGTGGAGGAGCAGAGTGCTAGGAGCTGGCCTCTCCCACTATGGCCTTTCCCTTCGTGTGTTGCTTAGACAGCCAGAAAACTCGGATTCCCCTACACAACACGCTTTTCCTTCCTTAGAAATATACTGCCTCGGTGTCAATTACACTCAGTCAATAAGACACCACTGTGTTTCTAAAAATAAAAATGTTGAGGATGATCATGAAGATACATAGTAATATCACAGGGATAACTCTCTCACCATTTACTTAACAACAACTTTACGTCAGACACTGTGTGGCACGTTGCTGTGTAAATTTCACCTGACTTAATACTTAGTCATTCACACTGAGGAGGAAGCAGGCAGAGGGTGAAGTAAATCCCTCGGCACTGTTGACCACGGGGCCAGGAATCACAGCCAGGTAGGACTGGCTCTCAGCTGCCAGACCATATCCCTCCTGACTGTTCTCCCCCGATGACTTAGGTCTGGTGCACCCAGGACCCAGAGCCATCCTGACTCTGTCAGACACAAGTCATGCTGATTTCTGCATGGCTGTTATTCATCATCTTTCAATGAAAATCACAAATGGGGATTTTTTTTTAAGTCATAATAATCTCCAAGAGTTCTGTATATGGGTTAAAGATGCCCTACTGGAAACGGAAAACGCTGTTTCCAGCACAGGCAGGGTTAAGGACAGGTACAATGGGCTGAACTCCATCCGCAGAGCAGTGACAACGACCTGCCTGGCAGGCCCCAAGAGGACCTTTGTCACTGGGGCCTTCACTTTGGGACACTGTACTAAGAGACCAGCTGCGTAATGGCATTTCTCAAATCTAGACAGCAATTTACAGCAAACACCTACTTTCCCCACACAGAATTTGGGGACTAATTATGAAAATGTTTTGTAAAACCAAATAAGATAAAAAGCTTACATATGCATTTGTTTTTCTGTTTTTGTAAACTGTCTGATTTATATCAAAAGCAGAGGCACAGACAGCAAGACAGAAAGAGATCTTGCATTCCTTGGTTCACTCTCTCTAAACGGCTCAAACAGCCAGGGCTGAGCTAGGAAGCAGGAACTTCACCTGGGTCTCCCACGTTGAGTAGAGGTCCCAGACACTTGAACCACTTTCTGATGTTTGGCTAGATGCATCAGCAGAGAGCTGGTTTGGACGTGGAGCAGGGACTCAAACTAGCACCCACATGGGATGTTAGCGCTGGTGTTTAACCACAATGCTACCCCTAGCATTTGTTTTTTAAAGGATTGGCAAACATGTATGATGTTATTTCTTGTTAGGATCAATGGAGTGTGTGACTTTTTTTTCCTTCAGGATTATTCCTGTGTAAAGAAAGAGCATACGGCAAATACAAAGGGAATAAAAGTGGTTTTAAAAAATAATTATATGAAGGGCAAGAAAACTATCTGTGAATATCTGACTGATGAATACTTCCCTTGTCAACTACATGATAAGAGGATAAAGACGAGAGATAAACTGACTTCAGATGGCTGCCTACTGAGACCCTGCCAGGTGCCCAGCATGGCCGGGCTCCAAGGACAGGGCACAGGCATGTCACCTGCGGTCACTGCCGCAGACACTCAGCCTTGCTATAAGAACATATTAATGAACAGTGTGTGTACTACATGTATAGTGTCTGTGCACTTACAGCAGATGTTCAATATTTTAATAAAATGCTTTTCTAATATTAAGTTTAAAAATGACTAACCCAACGCAGTAAACGTCATGATCCTGACTATACATGAACGAAATTCCCAGAGAAGGGCTATATCATTTTTTACCTGCAGCTCACAGTCAAGAAACCCAAGTCTGGAAAGTGGAACTGCTTGCCCTGAGCGTGTTCAACTCCATGCCCACTGCCATCCAAGGCTCTTTTGGAGAGGGAGCGGGGGAGGAAGCAGTATAGACTGAGCTGGGAGCCAGAGGTGCTGGGATTCTGGAGGTCTCCTGCGGGATTCCAGAGCTTCGTCAATGAGCTCCTTGCACAGAGAACCCACCTGTCCAGGCAGGCGGAGGAAGCCACACTGTGGTGTGTAAGGTTAGTGTGGGATGGACCCTTCAAGGGGAAACAAGCCAAACACTGGCCCAACCAGCCCAATTCACTGAGGTCATCTGAGAAGTAAGCAGTCAGAGGTTCTCCAGGGCTGCCATTTACTTTGGCACAAGATTTAAGAGAGAACCAAGGGAGATTTAGCACAGCGCAGGCTCTTTTCCAAACTGCACACTATTCAACGTTCTTTAGGATTTACTTGAACTCACGGTCATGTGTAAAACGGCTCAGTTGCAAATACTTTCTCAGTGGCTGAAAGCAACCAGGTGCATTTCTGAAGAGTACCCCCGGGGCTCCCCTCAACTGGAGACTGCCAGTCAGAGCAAGAGGAAAACACACGGCCTTCATCTGGGCATTCAGTTCTCACAAACTCTCAAGCTGAGAGATGGGCACATACATGCAATACAAACAGACATCTTCTAGGAAGAGATGCTTTTTACTTCTCAGTCTGCATCTCTCCAGGGCACTGACTCGGGAGGGCGAGCCAGGACAAGCCGACCTGGCTGAGTTCAGAGCAGAGTTTTCCACTGACCCACAGATGACTGGCATGATCCTTTCCACTGCCAGGAGCAACCTGGTGGCCATGTTCTTATATGGGACAAAATGGAAGGACTCACCCAACCTTTCATCTTGGATTTAACGGCTTCAAGCAGTTTTTTAATTCTCTCTAATTCAGTGATTTTGTGACCAGCCAGGGTGAGGACGTAAGCCCTCTAAATCCAAAGAAGAAGTGGAGAGCAAACTCAGGCTGGTTGGGGCCACTACAAGTAAATAGTAACTGCTTTACAGAGACACTGATGCTGTGAATTACACTGTTATGCTACCTGCCAGGAGATGTGGACGAGAGCTCCAGGCCACGTTGCTTGGAGAAGTGGGTGAAGGTTCAATAAGCCTGGCACTGAACTGGAGCCCTCAAGTGAGCCCCTCCCCGGGAGGCACCTCAACAGGCAAGTCTCCCAGTTAGTTCCAGCTGATCCAGGATTGACCCAAGGGCCCCACCAGGAAAGCACCAACTTCACAGTGTACTAGGAATCCCCCAACACCGAGGGGGCCCAGGGAGAGGCCCCCTTAAGGCGAGCAGCAGAAGGCCCAGGGAGCCAGGAAGTGAAGATTCCTTGGGTCTGACACTTTCTAGGCTGGTCTAACAAAGCAACAGTCTGTGAGGCATGTCCAGGGATCCACAGCCAGAGGATGCAGTTAAATCACACACAGCGTGTGACTGGTTTGACATGTCCCATTTGCTCCATATATCCCAATCAGGAGCTGCCTGGAGACAATGGGACATACACAATTGTGTGTGTGTCTTGCACAGAGTGACAAAATGACCACAAAGTGCAAAGGAAAGTGAATGGAGGGCCGCACAAATGATGACTGCTTTGGGCTGTTATCTCCTAAAATCATGCACACGGGCACAGAGGTGCTTCCTGCATGTAACGGGAGGGTGCTACCGAGCTTCTTGCCAAAGACTGGCATTCTAAGCACTGTCTGTGGAGTATAAGCTCAGTTCTTTATCCAGCAGGTGTTCAAAGTCCCCCAAAGCTTCTCCAGGCCTCACTTAAGCCCTCCAAAGACTGAGCTCACACTTGGGTGTGCACACCCTCAAGTCTCACTAACCCTACCAAGAAGACCCCGCCCCACTTTGCAGTCCCTCCCTTCTTTTCTCTCCCCTCATGCAGACTCTGGAAAAGGCAGCCACAGTCACAGCTGTCATATTCTGATCTCCTTTTCGGTAACCCAGCACAACCTGGCTTCTGCTGCTTTTCTTTCTGAAAACAACCTGGGATTCAACCCCACCTGGATCTGCCAGCCTTCTTTCCTCTTCCCTTTAGGAATCTTCTCTCTACTTTTCTCCCTTTAGCCAAAAGCTTTGGTTCAGTTCTCTTCACTCCTTCACTGGTCCCTCTGTGTGCAGATGTCACCTGCTCCTGCTGACCAGCACCAGCTGCCCCAGGGCCTCCCCTACCCAGACTGAACCTTGCAGGCAACACCCCAGCTGCTATTTAGTACAAGTTAGAGAGCTGGGTGTCACCCCCAGCTTCGCCCTCTCTCACTTCCACATCCCACGCCCCAGGAAAGTTTTTATCCAATCCAACCGTTTTCCACGGCTTGTGTACTACTGCCTCTCATTATTTCATGCTTAAAAGAATCTAAGAAAAAGACTAAAGATAAGGAAATTAGTAGATCTTTACTTTCTTGAAATCATTCTCTGTGCCTACAGCTCTCCAAGCAAACTAAAATACAAAGATGACCTTGCCAATCCCCACTGAAAACGTTGGGTGCTTTCCCACCGCCTACAGGGCAGGCATCGGCCCCCTGTAAGCTGCCTAGGGCTTCCTGGGGTCGATGTCCACCTCTTGAGTTTTCAGTTTCTGACTCACAGTGTAAACTGACCAAGCTGAGTGAGCTCCATCCTGTGTGAATTCCACGTTCCCTAGGGTACTGGTGTCGGCTCATGTGACTCTACCAGTAACCTCCTCTTGTGAACACAGCATGCCCTCCCATCACCAGCATCTGGCTTTTCTCTTGCCAGTGAGTGGTACAATCATTCACTTCTTCATACCCAGAACTAACTCATAGGAAAGTATTCCCTAAGCTTGTCAACTGACTGAGTTCCTAGTAGGTGCAGGCAAAGGGAAGCTGAGGCAAAGATTGGAGAGCATGGAGACCCATCTCCGCGATCCAACCTCCACCACACACACACCTGTGGCATCACAGGTAATGTCTTCCATGTGTCACCAGCTCTGAGCACACAGCTGTAGCGTCATTCCAACCTGGCCAGAAATTCCTGAGTTAGAGGTAACCACAGACCTTGTTCCCTGGTCCTTTCAGTCTGGTGGGTGGTAGTAGCATTCCAGCTTTCACTGATTTCACAATGGCCTTATTTTGGAGAAAGTTTACTGTGTCTTTCCAGTGTTAAAATCTGAAATAGTTAAGAGTAGTTTCTTTGATTCTCATTCAACTTTACTTCTTTGCCCTTCCCACTCTGAAAGGACCCATCTTGGGGGTTCCTTAAGAATTTCTTAGCTCTGCTCGGTGACATAGGGGAGAGAAAGGCATGACCGAAGACATGCACAATCCCAGTTCCTCTACATGGGGCCTGAGAAGGAGCTCCACCATTTCCAGGGAGTGATACCAGTGAGCAGAATGGAAGCAGTATCATGGTAACGGGACTACTTGAATTCTGGGCATCAAGTGTAACTGAGTCAGTGAGAAAAGCCTGAAGGCAGGGTAGTCAACTCAATGCTTCAACACAGAACCTTTCCTTTGGGACTACATTTGTGGTATGAGGCTCAAACCCTGACCCACTTGCCACTGGGCACACTCAGGGTGGATTGGCCGTCAGCAGCTCATTGAAGTCGAACAGTGCAACTCCCTAGGTGAAGCCATCTGAAGCCTATGCTGCTCTACCATTCCATTCTTCCGCACATGCTTGCTCTCACTGGCAGGTGGGCCCTGCCAAGGCCACTGGCTCACGCGCTCAGCTGGACCCTCAGCTTCACTCTATCAACTCCAATGAACTTCTTGGCTCACTCCCTTCTTGTTATCTAGTGTAACGTAGACATTCTCCACTTCCCTGCTCCCATAGCTAATCTGATCCTGCACTTGGTAATTATTACAAATTCCAATGAGTTCTCTGACTTCAAACATTCCATTTCCACTGATAAGCCTTACATTTCTCTGGTTCTTATCCATCACAATTCTTGTCGAGTCAGTACTGCAGTTCCACTGAATAGCTCTGAGCTTGTCAGGAAAGTGGACCAGCTTCCCACTGTTCTTTCCATTTGCTCTTCCTGTTGTCAGGAAACCCCCATTTCCTAAGTCTCTATGCAACCCTGTAGACAGCCATCTTAACAATCTTTCCAGCTCTCTGCACCTCAAGGTGCCACAAGAACTGTATTCATCTCGCATTTTTTTTTTGCCACATTGCTTCTTCTTTACCCAAAATTCACAGTTGAGGAGACACGGTCACCTCACCTACAAAACAGATACTTTGTGAGGTACTTGGGTGGCACTGTGATGAATGAACGAGACAACCATGCCACATTCCTGCAACAGCTACTGGAACAAAGCACTCCAGACATGTTCAAGATTGGTGTTTTTTTTCTTATTACAGAATGACTATATTAACCCCTTTTATTAGATTAAACAAGATTTTTCAGTGTACCAAAGCAGGACCTCAAGACTGCAGCCCAGAACTCTTTCAAACATTATCTTCCTTTTCTATTGTTTCCAGACTGTATCCAACACCCAGGAGCAGAACATTGCAAGCATCATCCTTTCCTAGCCCTGACTGGCCAGTTTCACAGAAGGGTGGATGGAAGCTGACTGTGGCGATTCAGGGCATGATGGACTGCTCCCCATGACCATCCCCAGTCTGTCATTAGGAACTGATGATCAAACGATGCCGACGGAAGAGTTATCCGGGGAGACCCAGGGGACAGGGTGAACAAACTTGCTGCAAGAGATCCTGCTGGGGACCCTCAGGACATGATGCTGCCCTTTACAAGGGGATGACAATTCCACACAGGGAGCCCTGCTTATTCAATTTCCCACAGTTTCAAGGTTACTTAGGGATCTAAAAGTCATCATAACATTAAAATATTCAGGAAATGGCTCTTAGGAAAAAAAAATAACACTCCTCCAATTTCCCTGCTGATAACAGCATCTCTCTATATACATTAAATCATCTTTGGAATCTCACTGATGTGGGAGGTTTCAAACCCTTCTTCTATCTAAGATAAATGCAGTGCAAGTAGGTTGGAAGTGGAACTGCAAAGTTTGCAAAAGTTGCAGGATCCATGAGGTCAGAGAAAGTGATACGCAAGAGCTGAAATCCACACCTGGGCACCAGAAAGATGGAGCAGAAATTAAATAAAGTCAGTGGATAAGTTAGTGGTGTGACAGACACGTTTCAAAATGGATATGTGACTTCCAACAGATAAACAGGACTGAAAGGTGAAGAAGCCCAAGGACATTAAGAAAAAAAAAGCCCGACTCTCTTTTGACACACTATGAGGCAAACAAGATATTTAGGAGGTAACATAATGCCAGTGTGTAACTGAAAGAATTTATCGCCAATTCATGACAAAGATCTAACCTAAATTCCACTAAACACAGCCATTCTTGGACTTACATTCATGATTTCAGTTTTTCAAGACACATTCCACTGGTTTCCCCCACTTACTATGAAAAGACGGCTCCAGTTTCCAATGGTTTTATTCCTCATCTGGTCCATTTTCCCCTTTTTCTGATCATGAATATATAATGAGACTTCTAGAAAATGCAAAAACACTTTTTCTCATGAAGGAGGCTTACAGGAAATTCACAAAGATACAAATAAAACACAAGTGCTTAGCAAATGAAGCTGAAAATGTCAGAATTCTTTCCCTCTCCAAGGAGAATTCCAGTTAATCACCTTCACGGCACTAAAGACACATAACTGCTTTTGAGCAACTATTTTGTCAAGCGGTTTCCATACCTAATTTTAAAACTTTCAACTCTGCAAAGTTGGTGCTATCATGCCACATGACAGGAAAACTGGGATGATGGTTAACATTCATTGCATTCATTAGTTCACCGAGTAAGTAACTAGTGGAAAAAGAGTTATAATCTATGCAGGGAAACAGCCTGATAAGAGAACAGGACGTGTGGTGCTGCCCACTGGACCTAGTGGCAAGCTGTAGTTTTCAGCACAGTTGCTGTTCATTACCAGGCTCCGCAAAACAGAGACTGAAATGCAGGCCCTGGAGCCTGCATTTGTCAGGCCTGCAGCTGTCAGTAGAGAGATCCCTTGCCAGCAGGGCTGTGTGGATTGGGCATTCTGTCCACTGGTGCCGCTGCAGACACCCGAAGCATGTCCAAGCATTCACAGCTGTGTGCTTGTGATGGCAAAGTCTCCCAGCTATGCTGCAAAATGCTCAGGTCTCAATGAGCCAAAAGCAACTGTGATACTAGCACATTATCTGTATCTAAACAGGAGGATGGGAAAGTGGTTTCCGGTGCTCCCTGGACAGCCCCACCCACCAGTGCCGACCAGCAACTGAGACACAGACAGGTTTTAAGGCTCCAGCAGGTTCCCTGAGCTTGGCATGCTCCTCAGGCAGAACTCGGCATATCAGGAGATCCCCTCTGGAGAGGCACAGCAGTCTCTAGCCAGAACCACTGATTCACAGGATGCATCTACCCAGCTTTTCAAGATCCACTATCATTCACTTTTCCCAAGAAAAAGAAAATCAACTCAACTTGCCTGCCACTGATAAAAACAAGCTCTGCTCCTTTCAAGCCATGTTAAATAAAAGTGTTCACTAACTCATTAATTTCTTGGAGAAAGGCACAGTAGATCTGCCAGTTATATCTTTTTATTCCAGTCCTAAAAACTCATGTTGCTCTTCAGGGCCATGATCCTTGAACACAGAACCTATTAAACATTTTAAGTGTTTTGACATTATTGAAGCAGTTCAAGTCCAGTCGATTTCTAGAATCTAGACTTCAGATCATAAGTTAGTAAATTATTCCTGGCTTAAATGATTTGTCTTCAAAATGACAAAGTACTATTTTTGAAACCGTCTTCAGTGGATAATTTTATATCTACTTAATGGAATGATTTCTTCTTCTCTCATTTATTAAGAATTGTTCTTCTGGGGCTAGTACTGTGGCACAGTGAGCTTAGTTGTCACCAGCAAAGCCAACATCCCATACAGGCACTAGGTCATTTCCCTTCCGGTTCCTCACGGATGACCTGGTAAAGTCACAAAAGACAGCCCAAACACTTTGTCCCCTGCCATCCACGCGGGAGTCACAGAAGAGGCTCCTGGCTTGGCCTGCCCCAGCCCCAACCACCGTGGCCATGTGGGGAGTGCACCAGCAAATGGAAGATCTGTTTCTTCCTCTACTTCTCTCTGTGTGACTCTGCCTTAGAAACTATGCTCTTTTTTATTTTGAAAAATGTATTGCTCCTTTAAAAACCTACATGGAGTGTATTTAAAGGTTTAAGATAATTTTTAAAACATTAAATTTTATGAAGCCATGGGAAAAGTCGGGAATCAAAAGTATTTTGCAGCCTGTGTGATTTGTCTCAGGGAAGACACAAACTGTCAGACCTGGATTGCTGACTGCCTCTCACATCCATGCAGAAGTTCTGAGTTCAGAAGTTCACAGGAACCATTTGTAAGGACACTTGTCCTGAGGCAAGCCAGAGGCAAGGTGCTGCTTTTAATCAGCACTCGGCTTGGGGCCAGGGCTGGGCTGCCATCACTGACTCCGTCAACATGTGCCTGCCTTGTGCAGATAGGAGGGGAAACAGCTTCTGTTACACCAAGACCACAGGCAAATGCATCTTTCAGCTGGAAGTCAAGGAAAGAGTTCACTTGAAGGAGGGAGTGTCAAAGTAAGGGCTCTACACCAGAGATGATATTAAGGCTGGCAAATTGGGAGACCTTAGAAGAGACTCCAAGACAGCAATGAAATAGCCCCCATAATTGGCCCTCCCATACTAAGAGACAATGGCGAAGTTCTTTAATGTGAAATTGAAGCCAATGTAGGGTATGGAAGGACTGAAGATAAGTATTAAAGCAACCAAGGTAATTATTCCAGAACATTGGAAGGTTCCTGTACATTCATTCACTAACTGATGCCTCTCACACTAACTGAGCACCACGCATCAGCCACACAAATGAGCTCACTGCTCTCAGGGATTTGCACTCTAGCTCACAACCAAGCAGCAGAACAGTCTGACTGCTGTGTCTGCGTCCCAACACACGCAATAGGCCAAGTGGCTGCAGGGCATCAGAAACGCACCTAGTGCAGCCCAGCAACTGATTTTCAGTCCCATTTCATTTTGATCGACTACATTTACATTTAAACAGCCACGTGTGTGAAGTGGTTACCACAGCACAGTTCAAATGGATTAATCCGATGACAGACAAGTAAGTGTATGAAATCTATTTAGGTTTAGAGTGGTGAAACCAAGGGGAAAAGCAGGCTTGGCAAAGGTTGGAATTGCTTAAATACGACAGGTCAAGACAGGCCTCTTTAGAAGGGGTTACTCTGGAAAGTAACATGTGGGACCAGTTTCGAGCAGCTCCCATCCCCCCAAGGCCCATGTGGGTCTTCCAGATGAACACATTATCTACATTAGACCAGGAGGACGCAGTGGGCATCAAAGGGCGTGGAGAAGCATCTGCAAAAGCATGTATTTGCACACAAGATGAGCACAGCAGTGGCAAAGAATTTGAAAAGCACTATATTTTTAAAATCAGACCCAAACCCTAACATAAAACTTATCCTAGATACATAAATGCTCATTCTATTCTCCAAAAAGAAAACAAGGGCTTCTTTAAAGAGGTTATGTAACTGACAAGAGAGAATAAGCCATGCAAAAACGTGGGGACAGAGAATCCAGGTGGAGAGTACTGTCAGCACACGAGGTGGAAGTGAGCTAAGCAGAAAGCCTGGGCATTAAGACCAGAATGCAGAAAAAGGAGTGTCACGAGATGGACAGAGAGGCGAGCAGAAATGTGAACCCATCGCTTTTAAGTTTTTAGGAATAGACAGACACTGTATGTACCTGCGGCAAGTTAACACGATTAAGGTGGTAGTGATCAGCATGTGATGCTGCTGCTTGCAAGGCTGGCGTCCAATAGAGCAATGCTGGTTACAGTGCAGGCTATGTTGCTTCTCATCCAGCTTCGTGTTAAAGTTCCTGGGAAAGACAGCAAAATGTGGACCAAGGATCTCACCCGTTGCCACCCATGTGGCAGATTAGTAAAGAACCCCTGGCCTCTGATTTTCGGGTGGCCCGAGACCTATTGTGGACATTTGGAGAATGAAACAACAGATGGAAGGCCTCTTTCTCTGTCTCTCCCTCCTCCTCCTCTGTCTCCCGACTTTCAAATAAACATACTTAAAAGAATATGTGTGGATATCAAGTCCGTGCCATGTTGTATGTTCTCATCCTCTGCAGCGTGCACATCCATTGCGGGTTTTCCTTCCTACCATGGCCTTTCCTGATGACTGTTTCCCCAGTCTGATGGAGATCAGTAAGGGCCTTAACGGACAGGAACCCCTGAGTCTGGTCCCACCTGTTGGCTCCCAGAATAACCCACCTTCTAAACAGGCCTTTCTTGATGGTTTAAAGAGCAGAGGAGCAGGTCCCAGCCCCGGAGAGAGAAGCTGAGAACTGAGTGACGCTCAGGAGAGCCAGTGAAAGGTTTTAAGTGGAGGGGTGTCAAGCAACGGATGTGAGGGACAGTCAAATGGCCTTGGTGAGATGACTTAATTCGTTCCTCCTCCTCCTGAAAGTGCTGGCTTGTGTCACGGCTACTTCACTCTCCACTTCCCATCCTACTCCCTGCTTGTGGCCTGGGAAACTAGTAGAGGATGAACTAAAATCTTGGGGCCCTACATTTGTGTTGGAAACTCAGAGGGCAGTCCTGGCTCCTGGCTTTGGATTAGCTCAGCATCAGTTGTTGTGGCCATTGGTAGAATGAATCAGCAGATGGTAGATCTTTGTCTCTTCTCTCCATAAATCTTCCTTTCCAATTATATATATATATATATATATATATATATATATATATATATATATATATAAACATATATATATATATAAATTCTAGGAGCTGGTGTTGTAACATAGCATACTAAGCCTCTGCCTACAGTGCCAGGATCCAGTATAGGTGTTGGTTCCTGTCTCAAATGCTTCTGATCCAGCTCCATGCTTATGGTCTAAGAAAGCAGAGGAGGCTGGACCAAGTCCTTGGTCCCCCATATCCACGTGGAGGAGCCGGAGAAGTTCTTGGCTCCCAACTTTGAACCTGCTCCATTCCAGCCATTGTAGTCATTTGGGGAGTGAATCAGCAGATGGAAGATCTTTCTCTCTCTCTGCCTCTCCTTCTAACTCTGCCTTGCCAATAAAAAGAAACATATCTTAAGAAAAAAGCAGCTATTACAAAACATAAACAGTGCCAAATAGAAGCACTGGGTACAGAATGGGCACTGAATTTCCTAACAAGGGCTGCTTTAAGTGCTGAGGTTGGGCCTGGTTCTCCGGAGTGGCCACTGGTGCAGTGTGTACAGAAAGAACCCTTACAGATACAAGTGTTTGAGCGTGTATGCCTTGAGCTCAGTTCAACTTCACACAGACAGGGAGGAAGGCACGGGGCAGGAAATTCTACTCATCATTCCCCTCGAGTCTATACTTCCTAACAAGTTCCAGAATGAGAGAGAAAACTACCTGTTTCCTCTGTCACTTGAGTTCCCACTTGCATCACGGAGACCTGACCATAATGAGTTATGCTGTGGCGTGTAGTGAAATGTACTTCTTCCTATAACAAGGCCTTACCTCATCTGGTGCTCAAAGACCAAGTGCATGCTAGGGGAAAAACTGGCAGTGTTAGGTTCGTATGAGGTAGAATCTTATGGGCAACTAAGCAAGCTTTTAAGGGCCTTTATGAATAGACATAATCTTGCCTCATATGCTGAATCTATATCCTAAATTATTTTGTAAGATAAAGATTTGATGAATCCTGCGTTAGCATGGGACTACTCTGACTTCACGTAGAAGGAACATCATGATGGATGGAACTTACTATATTTCAGTTTAAAGTCATCCTATAACACAAACAACATCTACATAAGCAGGAGAATATGCAAATTCTAAGGGACGGACCCATTACTTGCATGTCTTGTGATATGTGTTGAATCTGGACTGAATTTGCTTTGTGTTTGTTTATGCAACCTGTGGACAAGAAACAGGACCATCTTGGCATGGAATCTGCTGATCCTTCTAGAAACGTCCATGGTAAGAGGCTAAACTCTAACACAAAGAACACATGCATCCTCTCACACATGGACTTTTTTTCCTACTGAAGATTATGCGATCTCAAAACCTAAACATTCATCTGGAACATAAAGTCAGAATTTATATCCTGGCATTTGCAGATTTGGGAGTGATGCCTAGAGAAACAAACATGTTTTCTTTAATTAGTCCTAAAGGACAAGAAATAACAACTGGAAATTAATAGTGTTGGTCTAAAAATGCTACAGAAAATATGGTTCACATACTCTCAAGGAGATCTGCATTCATACCATGTTTTATCGGAATGAAAAGTACAAAAATAAACAAAAGGCCAGTTGATCTGCTTTAAAAGGATGTTGCATTTAGTGTTTTTGATTAGTTTGTGTTTTTGCTCATGTTTGAACTCCTACTAGACCAATGGTCGAAAATATCACATAACCCGAGCCACATAATATTAACATGATTACTTCACTGTATCTCTGCTCCAAGACAATCAGCTCAGTCACAGCAACTTTCCTTTCAATTGCTCTTGCTGAAAAGTTGCATAAACAACCCAGGCCAGTTAATTCTTTCCTTGGGCTTTAGGCTCATTGACATGCAGATGAGAGCCTGATCAAATGACCAGCCTGGGTGCACAGTGGAGGAGTCCACAGGCACAAAGGCAAGGGCTACTCTGCCTGCCAGCCAGAGGGGAGCTGGCTGGAATTCTCTGTCCTCATTGCAGCCTCCCTGGACAAGCATGTACTCTTGAAGAATACTAAACTCTCCCAAAACACTCCCTTCCTTCAACACAGCACAATCTGCAACTTGTAGAGGTAGGCAGGGAAGCCCAGTCTGCAGCAGGGAAATGCAAAACCAGACTTCTAGAAGGGCCAGGCAGATCTTACTTGCAAATGATTCAGCTCAGCTCAGAACACCTGAATACTAAATCCAGGGAAATTAGGTTCTGGCCCAACTACTCTGGCACCTTTTAGGACGTCTGGCACACAGGAAGTGGTTGGTGTGCATATACAAGTATTAGGTAAGTTAACAAATGCTGCCAGCAAGAGGTTGTGTAATTTCGTGCACATCACCTTCTCTGGAGTAGCTTTTTAGTCTCCTGCTAAAATGTGGTGAGAGGAGGTGGGTCAGATCTTTGGTTTTCAATATTGGCTCACCCCACCCAATCCCAGCTCTGGGCCCTCTCTACTATCCTGCTTTCACTACACCAGCTGCCTTTTGTTCCCAATTATTTCCTAAATGTTCCTATGTTAAGTGGTCTGTTGAAATGCATACAAATCAAAATCATATAACCTGATGAGATAATCTGCACAAACTGAAGCCTTTTCCCTCCTACACCATTTCAGTTCCTGTCCCCTGCACAGCTGCAGGACACAGGGCTCCTAAATCCCGGCTTCAAGGATGGCTTTGCCCTGTCAACTTTCTGTAACAGGAATCACACACCAAGCACTATGTACTCCAGAGTACTTCTTTGCCGCAAATAATGGCTGGAATGCTCATCCATGCTGCTGTGTAACAGTTGACTCTTTCCAGCTCCAAAATGCTACTAATTACCAAGCCCACACATAAGAGAAGAGCATGATCGAACGCATCCATGCGATATACTTGGTCACAGCGATGAAGGTTACTGTAAGGAGAGCTGGGCAGTGCCATCTTCGTGTGTGTACTCCATGGTTCCCCACACAGATGGAGCTCTGCCTCTGGAGACAAGTGACTGCAAGCTCTGATGGTGCCAATGCTCTCGCAGCTAAAGTTCCCAAAAGGCCATGGTTCTAAAGAACAACTCAAAGCCATGGCGAATTAATCACAGATTACCACAAACTTACATGCAAAAATGGTGATTTCGAGCAGCCTGTAATTCACCTGTATGAAGATGACGTAGTTAAGTGCCGAATGAGTAGAATACCACCAGAAACCTAAAGTCTTCTCTGTTACTGTGTCGTTTGGCCATAACTCAAGGTTATTTTTTTTCCTGGCTTATCACTTGGAAAATTAAAAGGTCTGAGCCTTCTTAGAACATGCACAGCAGGAAAAAAAATTTGAAAATTTAAAGAGGTTTAAAGACACACAAACATTAAAAAAAATCTCTATGGTCCTTTTTTGTAGTAGGGAACTGTTTTTCTCAACTCTATATGAAACTATGAAAAAAGGGTTTCTAAGGAAGATTGCTGATAAAATAGAATCATGCAAACAAAAAAGGCCACTGAACTTTTGTCTTTCAGCAGGAGAAACAGGGGAGATAATTCAGCCACAGAACTGAATTGTACTCACCGATGAGAGCTGAATAGAAACTGCAATATCAAGGAAACAAATACTATATTTTAAAAGAAGTCCTAACAAAAACATACAGCTTAAAAATCACTGGAAAGTCAGTAAAGACCCTTGAGGTTTGTATGCAAGTAGTGGTATAATCTTGACGACAGTGTAGAACTCACAATACAAAGAACCCTTTTTTTTTTTTTTTTCCTGGAAAGGTCTGCCTGAAATCTAGAGTAGAAATCAAAAGGTAAGACTTTCATCAAAAGTATCGCTTTACCCATCTAAATCATTCATTAAAAATATCATTCACAAGCACTAAGCATCCAGTGTTTTGAAAGCCACTCCCTGCTGACCACAGACAGGTAAGCCACATGCTCCTGAGAGCCAGGCATCCACCAGTCACGGCCTCCTCCTAAAGGACATGAGAGGGCGGGAGATAAAAGGCCCTCATAGCCCTTCTGTAGGACACAGCCTTCTGGCCTTCTGGGACACAGCCCACATTCTGTATACAAACTCATTTGGTTTGGGTTAGAATTGAACAAATTTGCTAAGCAGCTAGCCTTCCCCGATGAGGTCAGCAGCAAACATCTAAATTACAGCTGGGGCCAAATACAGACAAAAGACGCTGCGCACTGCTGATGAGTGCCCTTAGTGGAGGCCTGTCTGGGTCCTCTTGACACCAACTGCAAACCCCAAAAGCTGTTCCCTGGCTGGGCTTAGTTCACAAACCCCACAGAATAGCATGGCCTTCATCAGCTCACATTCTCAATTCTTCCTCTGCATTTGAATATGCACATGTACTAATAGGAGGGGAAAGATACAAAACAAAAAGATATCATAGGCAGAATTTAAACAGGGTAGTAAAAAGTTGTTAAGAAGTAACACTTTTTTAATGCAAGAGAACATTAACTCTGCTGTACTAACATCCCTGCAATGACAGTGTGCAGTGCTGTCTGGGAGATGGGACAGGATGTGTTGACACGTCTTTAACGTTTCCGACAATGGCCTTTAAGATGAAAGCAAGTCTCCAGCAATTCATGCTATGAGCAAGAATAAACACCGACTGTCTTGCTGTTCATGGACTTTAGTGTTCTGGCTTCCATTAAGCTTTCTTCTAAAGAACCCATTAGTACTCTGCAAGTCTGTTCTCCTCACTCCATTACAGACAGGCTGGTCTCTGCTCACATCTCCCCTTGATGCCACATGCCCACGTGAGGCTCACCTGCTTGTCTGGCTCTATTGGGAAGAAAGCTGCGGGAGGCTGGTTCACCTCTCTCATGATCCCACCATCCCATCCTGTGCTCCCCTAGGCCCTGGCTCACACGTAGCTTGGAAAAACCTGTAATAACACGACCATTGCTTCCAACTCTTACAAAGTGAAATGTTTAGCAACAGGCTAAGGGGGCTGAGATCCACAACAAAGATCCACAGCAAAGTGACTGGTCAGAGTTTTCCAGTCATCAACACTGATTTTATCTAAAGCTCTCTACTCCTTCTAAGCCCTTTGTGAGGCACTATTTATGCACTAAATACACAAACTGAAATGACAGTGCCTGCTTAGTATGTACCAAGACAAAATAATAAACTCGCATCATTGTCATCCAAAAAAATACCCATTCGCTGAAATTAATTTTAGAAAACAAGAATGAAGAAAGTTTTCTGTATTTAGCTGAAATTTTAAAAATCACCTACTTTTCTTTCTTTTGAACAAAGATGACCATAAAGCGTATTTATATATTTACAACCCTTTCCAGCTGGGACAGATCTCTAAATTTAGACAGTACCATGCCTTGCTTACTGCAATCGGCCATGACCCAGAAAATGCAAGTTCTGGAAACTAATCTCCCTAAGGTTGGTTACAGGTAAATGAAACTTTGCAATCTCCCTCAGCATCACATCCTGGGCTACCATCCCTTGGTCAGCTCCGACTGTCCATCTAGTCAGTGCTGGGAATTCTAACCCCTACGAAGGGAGGAGTTCAATGCACTGCCCTTTGCAGAAAGTACATGGCTGGTGGAGTAGCACAGACTAACGAGGTGCAGCGATGGCCTTCACACCGTTTGGAGGTTGCTGAGGAGGGCACTGCGTACCTGATCCAAAGGATGAAGGCCTGATGAGGCACGTGGGTCGCTGGTGTACAAGTTTTCAGCTGCCCAGATACACAGCACTGTGATGCACAAGCAGGTGTCAACAAATCAGTGCGAAATTCATATTACAGAAACACTTGGCATAAATTTCAGTTTTTCTTGCACCAAAACAAACACCTCTTTCATTCTGATCTTCATGGACTTTTTGAATTCTCAAATCATAACAGAAAAAACAGAAATATCTAGTTTAAAACATGAGTTATCTTGCTTAAAAATCTAATATGCTGCTATTAATTTTTAAAAGTTGATTTCTCTAAGAGAAGCCCTAAAATGGTTTTAATATAATAAATGTGTGGCTACGAGGCAAATTACTTGCATTTCTTGAGATGCCAAGCTAATCCTTGTAAGTTCCAAGGCTGTATGATACACTATCAGTGGGGAAGATTTTAAACAGTTTGTTTCAGGAGATCCAGGAAGTCTGAGTAGCAAGACATCAACCACAGAAAGATACCAGAAAAACAACAGAAGGGCCATCTCCCCAAAACACTAATGGAGAGAAATTTCAGTGGAGAGCAGAGAGAAAACACAGACTCTGGAGTAGCAAGGGAAGGATGCAGCAGACTCCCACACCTACAGAGCTGGCTCCTGGCTGGGAGGCACCAGCTTCCCAGGGTCAGATGAAAGGAGCATGCTACAGTCCCTAGCAGTGGACCCTTGGACTCAGGGAGAATTCTGCAACCCTCCCTGGCTGGGAGAGCTGGCACAGCCTCTGGGAGACTGCTGTGCCCCATGAAGGGCAATCCCATAGTTTCTCTCTTTACCCCAACCACAATACCAGTGCAGTTTGCTGTGATGGGATCACAGCAGGTCTCTGTTCTGTTTGGGAAATGGGGCAGTTCTGACACTGCTGCAGTCCACTGGGGCAGGAGCTCACAGGGTAGAGTTGACACCCTGTACTCTATGACTTTTATACTCTATGATGGTATAAACCACAGAGCCAACAAGCCATCTCATGGAGGAGCTGGGGTGGAAAAGCACACTGCAGAATGGGTAGGGATTCTGTACAATGCACATGCCTGCTGGGTGGGACACTAGACAATGTGAATGCACTCCAGGCTGTGAACCAGCTGCGTCATTTGTCACAGAGCAGGTTGGGACTCCAAGCCTTCTCCCATACTGGCTGCAGCTGAATGCTCCACTGTGCTCAACTGGGATGCCACTCTGGGCTCCTGTCCCACCCACAAACTGAAGCTATAGCTCCCTAGGCCCATCCAGTACACTCCCTTGATCCCCAGCCATAGGCCTTAGGTGCTCCACAGAGCCACACTCAATGGAGTCAAACAAATGAAGAAAATAAGTAACTGTGATGCACAAAAATCAACGTGAAAAACAAGAAATGTGCACAAGCAGGACACTACAGTCTCCACAAAGAATCCAATAATACACGAATACTGGCCCAGGAAGAAGGGGAGACTGACAGAATGCCCAAAAGCAAATTCAAAAGAATGACTATAATGTCATTCAAAAAACACACAGAAACAGTGAAACACAGTAAGGAAGTCAGTCCCTGACATGGATGAGAAATTCTTCAGAGAATATAAAACATAGAAAAGACCATGCGATTTGCAAAAGAGAAATGTCAGATTGCATTTAAAGGCTCTCCCATCAAAACGACAGCAGATCTCAACAGAAAATCACAAGCCAGGAGAGACTGGAAAGATACTGTACAAGTTCTCAAAGAAAAAAGCTCCAAAACCCAGAATGCTTCACCCAGACACCTGTATTCCTAAAGAAGGGAAAATAAAGACTTTACAAGACAAGCAAAATTTGAAAGAATCTGTTATCACCAGGCCAGCCTTACAATTGATATATTCAGACATGCAGTTCATATAAAAAACAAACAATCAGCATTTTGGAAAAATGCGAAGGCAGAAAAACCTCCTGGTAAAACAACAAAAAAGATTCAAAAAACCACAAATATTGATATGGTAAATAGTACTTATGGCAAATGGCAGGATCAAGGTATTATTTATCAATAATCAAGTTATCAAATATTAATTTATCCATAATAAACTTGAATGTAAAACAACTAAATTCTTCAACTAAAAGACAGGATCAAAAAAGACACTCCATGCAAATGAGAGTCAAAATCAAGCAGAAATTGTTATATTCATACTAAACCAAATCACTTTAAAGCAAACACTATCAAAAGATTTTTAAAAGCTTATTATGTAATAGTTAAAGAGACTGGTTCACAAAGAAGATATGACAATAGCTAATGTGCACCCAATGCTAGCAAACTAGTTTTATAAAACAAATGTTACTGGATCTAAAGGGACCTATAGGCTCCAGAACAACAATAATGAATGATTTTGATACCCCACTTGCATCAATGCACGTATTAACCAGACAAAAAAAAGCACCTAAGAAATAACAGAGCTAATCTATACTACAGAACAAATGGACCTGGTGGGTATCTACAGAACATTTCATCCCATAGATAGAGAAAATAGATTCTTTTCATCAGTGCAAGGAACATTCTTTAGGACACATCATACATGAGGTCAAAAACAAGTTTCAACAAGTTCACCAAAATAATAATAATAATAATAACAATAATAAAACCTTATCATGGGGTCCAGTGTGGTGGACTATCAGCTAAAATCCTTGCCTTGCATGTGCCAGGATCCCATATGGGTGCCAACTGTAATCCCAGCAGCCCCACTTCCCATCCATCTCCCCGCTTGTAGCCTGGGAAAGTAGTCAAGAATGGCCCAAAGCCTTGGGACCCTGTGCCCATGTGGGAAACCTGTAGGAAGTTCCTGGCTCCTGGTTTCGGATTGGCACAGCACCGGCTATTGCAGTCACTTGGGGGGTGAATCACTGAACTGAAGATCTTCATCTCTTTCTCTCCACTTCTCTGTATATCTGACTATTCAGTAACAATAAGTAAATCTTTAAATAAAAAAAAACCTGATCATGTACTTTTCTAACCACAATGGAATAAATTTGGAAATCAACAGAAGAAATTCTAGCAAATGAACAAACACATGGAAACTGAAAATCATGGTCCAGAATGGACAATGGGCCATAGAAGAAACAGACAGGAAGTCATCAAGCTATTGCAATGAATGAAAATGAAAACACAGTCAGTCAAAATGTAGGAAATAAAGCAAAACCAGGGTCAAGAGGGAAGTTTACAGCAAAGAGTACCCGTATTTTTAAAAAAGGAGAAGTTGTTAAATGAGTCATCTAATAATACATTGCAAAGACAATGGAAAAACAAAAACAAACCAAAAGCAAGATTCATAGAAGAAATGGTAAAAACTAGAGAAGAAAAAAAATGCAAAATAAAAGTTTTTAAATTATACAAAAGATCAGTGAACTGAGCAGGCAATTTTTCGATAAACTAAGCAAAAATGGTAGTAGTCATTGGCCCAACAAACCAGAAAAAGAGGAAAAATCCCAAATTAATACAGACAGAGATGAAAAAAAGAAAACGTTGCAACTGCTACCACAGAAACACAAAGTATACTCAGGATATTACAAATGGCTATATGCCAACAAACTGGAAAACTTGACAGAAATGGATAATTTATAGTCACAGAAAAATCACCAACAGAAGACGTATAAAGACACAGACTGAAACTGATTCATTCATAAAGCTCCCCCCAGCGCATGAAAAAGCCCAGGACCACATGGCTTTGCTGCTGAATTCCAACAGACTTTCAAGGAAGACCTAACTTCAAGTCTCCTTTATCTATTCAAAAAGATAGGAAGGGAGGAAGTCCTCCCAAACTCTTTCTATGAGGCCAGCATTATCTTAATTCCCAAATCAGAGGAAGATTCAACAAGAAAGAGAACTATAGATCAATTTCCCTGATACACACACACACACACACACACACACACACAAATCCTTAACAAAATTCAGCAAATGGCATCCAACAACACATCAAAAAGACCATCTGATCTTGCCAAGTCAGATTTATCCCAGGGATGAAGTGATGTTTGCAAATCAATAAATGCGATCTATCATGTCAAGAAAACAAAAAACAAATGATTTGCTGATATGCTTACCTCAACAGATACACACAAAACATATGGTAAGACATAGTATTCTTTCATGCTAAAACCCTTAATGAAATTTTGTATGGAAGGAACATACTCCAACACAATCAAGACAGCACAGGCAAAACCTACAACCAGGCTTTTCATGAAGCTCTACAATCATATGAAGATGTCTACTCTCATCGTTATTATTCAATGTATTTCTGAATGTTTTACCCAGAGCGAATAGACAACAAAAAGAAACCAGGAAAAAAAAATAAATCTTAAAAAAAAAAAAGAAAAGAAAAAATAGAGAAGAAAAAGGAACCAGGGGCTGGCACCGTGAAGCAGTTGGTAACGCTGCTACCTATGACAGGGACATGCCATACCCGTGTCAATTTGCTTCCTGGTAGTTCCACTTAAAGTGAAATTCCTTGCTGACGACCTGGGGAAAGCAGCAGAGCATGATGAAGTGCTTGGGCCTCTGTTGCCCACAGGGGAGACCCAGATGGAGCTAACAACTCCTGAATTTGGTCTGGCCCCGCAGCAGCTACTGCAGCAATCTGCAGAGTGAACCAGCAGCTAGAAAACTCTCATTCTCTCTCTCTTTCCCTCTTTCCTCTTTCCCTCCACTCTTCCCTTTCTTCCCCCTTTCCTCTCTCTAAACACTGTGCGACTATCACTATATTTAGTATATAGTTTAAATACGGCTTCACTGATTCACATGATTTAAATGACAATAAACTCTACTTCTTCATGCTAAGGAGTTTTCCTTTTTAAAAAAGAAGAACAGCAAGGACTCTTGGGGTGCTAACAATACTTTGTTTTTAATTTGCATGTTAGGTATGAATAATCAGATGACCCAAAACTCAAAGCATATAGCATATGTACATTGCTTAGTATGTATACTGTACCTAAATAAAATCTTTCCTTTAAAAAAATTTGCTTGGGGCCCGGCGGCATGGCCTAGCGGCTAAAGTCCTCGCCTTGAAAGCACCGGGATCCCACATGGGCGCCGGTTCTAATCCCGGCAGCTCCACTTCCCATCCTGCTTGTGGCCTGGGAAAGCAGTCGAGGACGGCCCAAAGCTTTGGGACCCTGCACCTGCGTGGGAGACCCGGAAGAGGTTCCTGGTTCCCGGCTTCAGGTTGGCGTAGCACTGGCCATTGTGGTCACTTGGGGAGTGAATCATTGGATGGAAGATCTTCCTCTCTGTCTCTCCTCCTCTCTGTATATCTGACTTTGTAATAAAAATAAATCTTTTAAAAAATTTGCTTGAAGATCTATTTTCCTAGAGATTCTAAGTTAATTTTTATGAGGGGGGGTGGGGCCTGGGCATTGATTGTTTCAAAGATTCTTTCCATTATTTTTAACATCTATAGGCTAAATACTCTGAAAAAAGTTGACAAACAATATGGCTTTTTATATACTTTTTTTTTTTAATAAGCAGAGAGAGAGAGCAAGCATGTGTTGGGTCACTCCCAAAAGTCAGGGATGAGCCAGGCCAAAGCTAGGAGCCATGATGTCCAGCTGGGTCTGCAATGTGGAAGGGACCCAATTACTGGGGCCATCACCAACCAACGCCTCCCAGTATCTGTATCAGCAAGAAGCTGAGTTCAGGAGTTGGAGCCAGGTATCAATCCAGGCACTTCCAACGGTGGGAGGTGGTGTCTAACTGTGAGGCCTCTTGCCTGCTATGGGGGTCACACAGAGTGACCACTGAGGGCACAGTGATCTGACTGAGGACGCAGAATGGCAGCTTAACTCTAGGAAACAACTGGCAGCAGAAAAGACTCCAGAAGATCACACAGGGGTTTATTACCTTAATTATGTTCATTAAAAACTGTATCACAAGGAACTATAGCAATGAACTACAGTCAAGACTGAATGACTTGAGGGGACATTTTTCTTTTTCTCCAGATAATGTCATACAGTAATTCTACCTCAACTGGAACCATTATTGCAAAAGTACTCAAAATGTCACCAATTTTCCCAGGAGCTTCTATTATCATTTGAGTCTTAATAATTCTCACAGGAAACATTTTCTCACACCTTCTCCATTTTTTTTTCCTCTTGTCAATTGTACAAAGGTCTAACTCTGCTGGCTTTCCCAATCTGTACATGATTCAGGTGACTTCTGAATAACAATTGCTTTAAGGAATCCTTACCATCAATGTGTTTAGTTCTATGGATTATAGATACCCTCTATTTTTAACAAGGCTTTTTTTCCCATTAAGTTTCTATAAGCAGCTTACAGTGAGTTCCAAGGAGAAACATTGGCTTGATAGGCTTGTTGGACCTCCCGAGAGTTGTTTCATCAGTGAGCAGGTTTCCTTGACAACACAGCCCAACTCAGCCGCAGGATCCCAGGTGGTGAGCAGGGCGCCTGTTAACTCACCACCCATTTAGGACATCAAGTTAATAAACAACAGAAATTACCTAGTCCATTACGTATTAGAAAGTGAAAGCTGGCTCAGTATCTTGTTTCCCTTTAATGGGCAAAGATAGCATAATAAACAGTTATTTCTAAGTTTACTGCTTCTTCAAGCAATGTATAAAGCACTTAAGAATTAAAAAATTATCGACTTGCATCTCTACTGTTAAAGCATCCTGAGGGGGCTGGTGCAATGGCAAGGCAAGCTAATCCTTCACCCAGGAGTGCTGGTAGCCGATTCATGTCCTGGCTGCTGCACTTTGGATCCAGCTCCCTGCGTATGGCCTGGGGAGCAGAAGAGGATGGCTCAACTGCTTGGGATGTTGCACTCACATGGAGAGACCCCAAACTCTTGGTTCTGAGCTTCAAATCAGCAGCTCTGGCTGCTGTGGCCATTTGGGGAGTGAACCAGCAGAAGGAAGAACTTCTCCATTTGCTCTCTGTAAAACCTGCTTCTCAAAGACAAGTAATTTTTTTAAAGATCACTTACATTATAAAGTGTTTGGAATGGAAGATGAGTATTCAGTGTGTTTTTAGATGTTAGGAATAACGAAATGGGGGGTACATCCCAGTAATTTGAGGAAGATCTAAATAGAATCAGTATCTGTAGCAATTCTTTACACAGTGGGAGCCAATACTGACTCAAGCAATAAAAACGGAATGCCTATAGTATAGCTTGTACTTCACCTGTTGGTGGAGCTCAGTGTTCATAGCCTGAGCAAAAAAAAGACACACACAAAAAAGGAACTAGGATGGGGAACATGTTCATTTTAATTTTTTAATGAAAAATATCAGCAGAGGAAAGAATCACGACCACTCTTTCCCAAATAGAACTTTGTTCCCCTTGAAAAACACCATGGTCACATTTTCGGTAAAAAAACAGAAAGCTATCTTCTTTTCACTAACTTTTGTAAGATATGCCCAGAAATGTTTAACTAAGGAAATCATCATGCCAAGTACTATGCTGAAATGCTTATTTTAGTGAAAAGGTAAAGCATTCCCAGAAAATGAAAACTAAATTAGAAGAGAGAAGAAGGAAAATCAAAGTATGTTTTCGAACTGAGGGCTTTTACATGTATGTGGAGGAACTAACGGCCCCGGAGAGCCAGACGCGTGTGGCTGTGTCTAATTTTAGCATGCTCTTCATGTGTGCACACACACACAGATATGCACACACTGTTGTTATCTTTGGAGTCTGGCCTTGAGCACAGAAACCTGTCAAGAGAAAGAAAAAAATCATCCGCTAAAGTCCTCACACCACTGGTCAGAGAACAGAGCTGGTAAGCAGATGTTCCCTGTGTAAGGATGTTACGATGGCCACTTTATTCCAACAAGCTTTGAAAAGCATTTCTCACACAGGCCTTCCAGAAAGCTGCACCATATTACGGATGACAAACAATACAGTCTATCTTTTCAAATCACTTGCAGGTAAATGACACTGGTGTCTAGATGGTTCTACAAAGTACTTTTTGTTTGTTTGCTACAATGGCATAAAAACATGAGGTTATCTCTAATCTAATGATAAAAATTAGCTAACTCACATCTGGAAATCATTCGTGAAAAGTCTGCCTCAAACTCTGTTTTAATTATTTTGCAATACAGTTAATAAGACTTTAAAGATTTCAAAACAATCCACTGACAACTGCTTTCATTATATTCATAATTACACCAGTATCCTCAGTGTCTCTTACAACCTCAGAGTTCAAGCATCTCAGTAGTCAAAATTACAATTTTGAAGCTACCAATGAGATTCAAAATACTTGGCACCATTATGGACTGGACAAGTCAAAAACTTGCAAATAAATCATCTGCATCCTGCTTTTATCTACACAAATTTCAGTAACCCATTAGCAATGAATGTGAGAGTCCTAATGTTCAAATGACTAAAACGTACACTGTCTACTGTCAACTGTATACACAGTTGTGTATATAACCTCTAGTTTTACAGCTCTGTAACTCCATTAGACCCGGAATTTATTCTCTGCAGCATGCAGGATCTAATCAAATTTACTGGTCAACTCTCCTTCCACTTGAATGGAAAGAGGAAGTTCTGTTACAACTTTGGAAAAATCATTAGTTATTTGAGACAAACTCTATTCCCTCATCTCTAACTCTGGAAGACTACTTCTAACCTCATTCAGTGATGTTAATGTACTTAGAAAATACAAAGTCATGTGGAGAAAAACACGAGACACATGAAATATTTTTTTTCATTTAAAAAAATAAAGCCCTTAATTCTCAAGTACAATAAAAATGCTACTAGCCAAATAATGCAGAGGAAGTCATTCTGTTGTGTGTCTGAAACTCACAGCAGCCTAACAGCCTGGAGTCTCTGACACTTTCTGGAAAATATAGGACTAAGAGGTGCACTGAACTGACTAGCAGAGGAAAGCTGTTGCAGTCCAGGCTCTCTGCAGTGCTGGGCGAGATCTTGTCCATGTCTGCATCCACACATCACCTACAACACCTTTATCTACTGGAAATGTAATCTCTCAACTGACTGGGAAACATCCGGCTGTCAGACAGCTTCAGGATACGGTAGCCTTCTCTTTTCTGGCTGTAAAACTACAACAAAACAAAAACAGAGACTCTTGGGACTCAATGTTGATCAACACTAGACTGGAGGGTACAATATAGTCTATATTATGCCACAAATGGAGGGTGGACAAGCACCAACAGTAAACATGGAAACTGGGTTTCCAACAGGAGACTATCACTAACACATGGTTGGCCTGGGAACTCAACTCCAGCAAAGCCACAGCCAGTTAAGAAATGGGACAGGATAGGATGTTCAGTAGGATTCTGAATCCATCTGTCTGGCACTCTTAAAGACTTTACTCCAGGAAGCAGGCATGAGCAAAGGAAGAAAAAAACAACAAAGCCAGAATTTACACTAATTATTTGGACTCTACCTTTAAAATAGTGTTAGGTAGGTTTTGTCAATGAACTAAATAAATCTTACAATAAAAAAGTAGGAGGGCATTCTAATCAACCGATCATTAAATGACATTAACATATTCTGAAAGACACATTGCCGTGATCTTTATGTTGATGGAAAGGGTGAATGCCGGTATATGGTTGCAGGCAGGTGGTCAGTCTTTTCATGGACTCACAAAAGTTCAGCCTGGCAAAGCTGCACTCCTACCCTGCCAGAATGTCTGCCGTGTCTCAAGTTTCTTACATCTCTGGTGAAATGTGTACCTTGGCTGTTCGTGAAGCATTTCAGGCTGACCATGACTGGGCACTATAACAAGGCCAGGATTTTGTGTTCCATTTTTAGGATGAAATGTAGATCTCCTTTGAAAGGTAAATACTTCACTTTAAAATATTAAATATTTTCAAGCACTGGAAATTGGTTAAATGTGGTGAGCTTTTGAAAAAGTATAAAAGAAAAAAAATTGTTTAAATATACAACAGGAATTTAAACCCAAGAGCTATAAGGCTTACTCTAAACTCACACTTAGTCATCAGTTCTCCATCTTAAAACAGCATTCAAAGGAATACTGTGTTTGCCCTGTGCCTCCCAGGCACAACACCTCACGAACACCTTCTGCTTATGACATCTTCTCAGTGACTGACTGAATAAGAAATACTGGCATTTTCCTATTATTAGCTCGCCTTATGAATCATTGGGGCTTTCTTTCCTCATTTCCTCACAACTCAAAGCCTTCCCTTCTCTGAAGCCATTGTTTGTGTGACATGAAAAATAGATTCCAGTGAAACTAATTATATAAAATGAGGGGGAAACCTAAATCTCAATTATGGAATAATTAACTATTGAAACTGTTAGGTAGCATTAACATAGCTGAAGCTGTGCTTCTTCAGGAAAAAAAAATCTTTCAACAATTTATTTTTGCCTTCAGTAGTGATCACTAATATCCTTACTCTTTATCTTTCTATAGCAAGTGTCTCTAAATAATTGACTCATTTAGCCAACCATTACTTAGGGACTATAAATTATGTGCCGGGTATTAAGCCACGGATCTCGGGCTACAGCACTAAACAACAGAAAACCGCCCTGCTCTCAGGAGGCTTCCGTTCTAGTGCAGAGGGAGGAGGTACACAAGTGCACAATTTTGGGTGGAGGAGGGTGAGGTGAGAGGGACAGGCACATGGCTGTGCTAGTTTTGAACACATCTAGTATGGACAGCCTCGAAGGGGCTACTCGGGCAGGAGTGTCCACCATGTGCTCCACCACAGCGTGGCCATCAGCACATCTCCTATTCTG
This sequence comes from Ochotona princeps, assembly GCF_030435755.1. Taxonomy (NCBI): domain Eukaryota; kingdom Metazoa; phylum Chordata; class Mammalia; order Lagomorpha; family Ochotonidae; genus Ochotona; species Ochotona princeps. The sequence continues at coordinate 43,696,745 of NC_080850.1, forward strand.
AAGTCTCTTTACCCTGTGGCTTCTCATCTGGTTAAAAGCCACAGAACATTCATTGTTATTCTAGGGTGATTTTCCCCCAGAGATAGTGGGTAAGGTCATAATGGGGAGCAGGCTGCCCCTAATGGATAGAGCTTAGTAATACCACTACATATTTAAAAATGAATGGGACCAACTCCCCAAACTGCAAAGGGTCAGCAGGACAGAGTGTGTGAACCCGTGCCACAAGTTAAGCCATAAATGGCCGTTCCCAAACCCTCACCCCATTCCTAGAGAACACACAACCAAACGCCACCCTTTCAGCAGCTTTTCACAGAACTGATGACTGAGTTACGAAACATTCCTAGCTATCCACCAACTCAAATTCATGATTATTAATATTTCATTATTTCAGTTAACTGCTATTGTTTTTAAACACCCTGTGATTAAAATTTGCACTAAATTCAAAGGTTTCCAGTTCAAATAATTGAATTTTTAAAAAGTGTTTTAACTTGAATGATATGTTCTTGCTTAAACGGAAGATACCAGAAACAATTAGTAGGAAAAAGGGTAAATGGGCATTATGAGAAGGGTTGGTATTTTGGTAAAGGGGATAAACCTACCACTTGTGATGCCAGCACATAATATTGACTTCGGTTGATGTCTCTGAACCACTTCCAATCCAGGTTTCTGTTAACAGCCTGGGAGAAGCAGGGCAAGAGGGCCCCAGAGGGCATTCTGCCACCGATAAGGTAGACCTGGATGAGAATCCTGGCTGCTGGTTTGGTCTGACCAAGTTCTGGACGTTGGAGCCATCTGAAGAGTGAACCAGCAGATGGAAAGTCTCTCTCTCCTTCTCTGTACGAATTTCCCAATTAATAAATACATCCTTAAAAGGGGGAGCACTAAGAAAACTATTTGATAAGCAAGAGTTTAGCTCCATAAGTAAATATTTAGCTACCCAAACTAACAGGGAAGCAGAAAAAAGTTAATTGATTTAGTTTGAGAGATCAGAACCTAATTAAATCCTAACATTAAAATGTTCACTCTTTACTGTGTCACTGGAAAATCTGGCTGGCACAAGGATTTTTATAATTTCAACCATGAGCATATTTGTAAAACTATTTTTAAGATGCCATCTGCCCTGGCACCTCTTGTAACACAAGTGTAATCACATGTTTAAGAGGAAAAGGCATTCAATGTTGTTTCTGAAGGCAAATACGGAGAGAACTCATGCATCAATTGCAGATACTCCTCACAAGCTGTCTCTAGGAAGAAAACCATAAATCTTAAACATTCTGTCACTAGAAAAAGAGCAATGCCTGTGTATCACACTGTCACTGTGAAAACAAATGACAGATAAAAAGAAGCCATCACTGGGAAGGCATAACTCACACTGGTAAGAAAAGCAGACAGCTGTGAGGACTCAGGGCTGTTACAGTCAAGGGCTTTGACCCCACTCACCTGCAGGATACCCAGAGGCAAGTTTCTCCTGCTCTCTGTTCATCTGGGATACTGGTCATCAAACTGGGGGCGCTCTTAAGAATTAAAATAATGTCTGCAAATTCCTTCAATTCAGTGGGTACTCCACAAGGACTCAACCATGACTGACAGCTAACAGCCACTGCAATAGCTGTATGTGGATTGAAATTATCCTGTGCTTCCTTTCCTATAGAAATTCATGTCTGGGATACAAAGCACAGTGAAGAGAAATCAGATCTGGCTCGCAGGAGGCCACAAGCACCTCCAAGTGACTCCCTATGAGACAAATGTGGCAGGTGCAGGATCGACCCTTTCATCTCATGGACTGTGGCCTTTGACCTGAGTTCTTGGGTTATGACAGTGGACATGCCTCCTGGGAGAAGAGGAGGAGCAAAGAAAAAAACCAAAACACTGCCACTTTGCCTGGACTAATTCAGGTGCTTGGCAATCAATGGCCTGACAGCCATGTGAACCAACAACTGATGCTCACACAGCTGAAATCTGAAGCTTTTCACACCAGGCGACACCGTCCACCCAAGTGGCAGCCCCACTCGCCGAGAGGCAGGTGGCTTGCAAGTGAAAGGGTGCTCTTTAAATTTATTTAACACCCCTTTAACTCCTGATCCTATGACACAATCAAGAAGCAGATTTACAAGAGATGGAATTTGGGGAGCAGCTGGCTACTCGCCACACCCCAGTATCTCCTCCTATGTAGCATTTCCAAGTTCCTAGAATGGACCTCACATTGTTGGAGCCTATCCACAGACAAGTTTCCCATGGACCCCAAGAGGTGAGGAACCTTTCTGCTCTTCTGAGGCAGCCCAGGGAAGGGCACAGGTCTGAAATGTGGTGGGAAGTCACACAGCTTCCCAAGGAAAAGTGCAAAATAAGCTAGAGACTCGGTGCCCTTGTCTGATGTGAGGCAGAGTTCTTTTAAGACCCATAAGCGGATTAACTTCCAAAGGATTAAGCCTAGGTCTTTAAATGGATTTGCTTTTTTAAAAAAGATTGATCTATTTTTATTGGAAAGGCAGATATACAGAGAGGAGGAGAGACAGAGAGGAAGATCTTCCGTCTGATGATTCACTCCCCAAGCGACCACAACAGTCGGTGCTGCGCCGACCTGAAGCCGGGAGCCAGGAGCTCTTCCGGGTCTCGCACGTGGGTGCAGAGTCCCAAGGCTTTGGGCTGTCCTCAATTGCTTTCCCAGGCCACAAACAGGGAGCTAGATGGGAAGCTGGGCGGCCGGGATTAGAACCAGTGACCATATGGGATCCCGGCATTCAAGGTGAGGACTTTAGCCACTAGGCCATGGCGCCGGGCTTGGATTTGCTTTTTTAATGTTCAGAGACAGCCACTATCCTTGACAGACTGGGAAATGTGTTATTCCTTTTTTAAGCATAAAACTGTAAAAAGACAAAGATCAAAAAAAAAAAAAAAATGGTCACTGCGGTGCAGCAAGTTGTCATCCGCTGGATGGCCTACATCTGGTTCCAGACTGCTGGTTGAGCAGCTCTACTTCCCACCCAGCTCCCTGCTCATGTGCCCAGGAGGCAGCACATGAGGTTCAAGTGCTTGTTCCCTGCTTCCCACAGAGGAAACCACAGTGGACTTCTAGCATCCAGGCTTTGGTATGACCCAGCGCTGGCTGTTGTGAGCCAGTGAGGCGTGAACCACCACATACAGGATTCCCTCTTTTTCTCTGCATCCCTCTGTCTCTCAAATAAATTATTTTTCAAAATGAAAAATGTGATGAGTAACAGTGATTTTTACATTGCTGAGAGTGTATTCCTGGTTTTAATGTATCCATTGCAAGGTATCTAGAATGAAAGAGGCAGATGCCTTTCACTGACTGGAGTTTCACCTTGACAACCGCAGAGCAAATGAAGTTTCAGAATGTTCTCCAGGGCCAAGAAATTGAGACTACTCAGCCTGTAAGCTCTGTGTACTTCCCTCTCAACACATTTAAAATGTACCTGTCAGTTTTAAGAGAGACAAGGTGCTGATTCTTACTGGCTAGCCAAGACGTAAAACAGAAATTTCTGGCACTAGAGATTCTAGTTTTAAATATATCCATTCTTGTAGTAATGCAGGCTATTGAGAGTGAAAGAAAAAAACAGGAGGGCTGGTGTGCCAGAAATACATTAAAAAACATTTTTCTTTCCTTTCAGTCCACGATCACTTGATTCAATTTATGAATGCCTAATCCCTGCTTAAGCTTAAACTCTAAGGCACTAAAGTTAATTTATGAAAGCGCTCATGTAAGTAGTCTGAAAATCAGCTTAATAAACAGGTATTACTCACCATCAACAAGTGCCTAATAAATTTGTCTAGACACAGATGATGAGGTAGCAAAATTTACTTGGAATTACTTCAGGATTAGATGCATCTTTTTTTTGAATGACTAAATATGAGCATTCATATACTCAGACCAAAGGGGTCTCTGAAGTGACAGCGGATGTGTAAGGAAAGTAACATAATTACTGAGAAAACTCTGAAATACGGACAAAGCTAATCACCTGAAGGTGAGACTGAAGGTACATGCCATGCAAAGCATCTGCTGCTTCTAGGTGCACGCAGTTCTCAAGAGGTAATCTCTCACCTGAAGATTCCTTGACAAAAGAGAAGAACTGGAACTCTCCTGGTGAGGGAACAGGACAGTCGGCACTGGGAAACACGGCACCGCGCAGTTTGTCACTGCCTCTGCCTGTGCCCATTCCCAGCCACTGAGTAGGAATGAGAAGGGAACGCATCTCTGGGTCACAAGGCCACAACTGACTCCTCAGTATTTCCAACAATCCAGCAGTTTCTTGACCTTTCCCGAGCTGTCACATGTTTAAGAAACAGCAGAATTCCCATGTTCTCCTCTGAACAACCAAACTGAAACTCAACCCGTGGAAAAAACACCTCAGGTGCAACAGGGGAAAGACACGTCCTGCAGTTCCCAGTCCTAAGTAGGTTTCCTACAGTGTCTTTTTCTCAACTGCGCACAAGGGCAATTTACGAGCTCCTGATGACTATAACATATTGTGTTCTTAAAAGGAAAAAAGGTAATAATATCTGGCTTCTTTTTGGCATTCCATTTTTTATAGATTATTATACTGTCTTTAAGCTGAGCCGAGTCTGAAATTAAAGTAATTAACCCTCTCCCCTCCCCAGACCCACTCAGCTACATACATCTCTTTTCCATTCTCATTCATCTTTTCTTCCTGCTCCTGAAGACGGACTTGAAAGGAAAGAAACTCGTGTTCAGCCGTCTAAGTTTCACTGTGAGCTCCCAGACTTCTGCTCTGGAAGCCAGCATCAGTGGAACATGAAAAAAGCTTACAACTTGAGAAGTCACAAGAGACCCTTCACAGCCGACCAACTTGTGTTCCATAAATAGCACGTACATTTTCTGTTATAAATGCTGTAAAATCCTAGTAATGGCATCAGACAGACAAATGATCAGATAAAAGTTGCCCACAAAGGTCTGAATCAGGACAGGAAATCTCATATTGAGATATAAATGGGAAAAGAGGAAATTTGGTGTCCGATTTGGACCAATCAATAATGAAAGACAGAAAGCCAAGTGAAACAGGATTCCAAATGCTCCTTCCTTTTCCCCTGCTAAACAATGCACATACAGAGCTTAAACCAGAAAAGCAGTCCACTCAGCATCCCCAAAGCCAGGAATTCCACCAAACATTCATATATAATATATATTTTAAGATTTGTTTATTTTTACTTGAAACTAAGATGTCCAGAGAAAGAAGGGAAAGGACAGGAAGAGAGCTTCCATCTGTTGGTTCATTCCCGACATGGCTACCATGGCCGCAGCTGAGTTGAGCTGAAGCCAGGAGTTTCTTCTAGGGCTCCCACATGGGTATTGGGGTCATCTTCTACTACTTTCACAGGACATAAATTGGGAGCTGAATTGGAAGTGGAGCAGCTGAGACTAAAACCAGTATGCATATGGGATGCTGGTGCCTAAGGCAGAGGATTAGCCTATTTCATATGGCACCAGCTCCCAAACATCCATATTTTTGTATTTGGTCAGAAATCAGAAGATGTGGGAAAAGTGATCCTACATTCCAAAATGATACAAACCCAACTGCCTGCCTCTAGGCCCACATCTCGCCCCACTATCTCCTCTCTTCAAACCTTCCCAAGTCCCTTCCTGACTGCTGAACACACAACTTCCTGGATATAATTGTGAATCCTGAGGAGGTCTTCAAAAGCTTGGACAAAAAACAGAATTAAAAGGATAAGTTTATTTTATTGCAAAATTTATCTGAAATATGTGAGATTCTTGCCACAGACGCTGAAGCCCACGTGACTCCTAGCATCATCTCACCTGTTTAGAACACAAAGAAATTTTAGGAAAGGAGATTTTCATTGGAGCATGGGTCAGCAGGCCCAACTGACACAGGATACCTTCCTCCACACGTTATGGGAACCTAAAGCAGCAGTGAGACCCAAGAGTCTGCAACCACTGTCCTGGATCCGTGAGTGCTAAGATAAGTATGCAGGTACTTCAGTTCTGATTTTGCACATCAAAGGGAACTCAAGGCATTCTTGATGGCTCTCCTGTACAAAGCTTTATAAATTTTCAGGCTTAACAAAATTTTATAAATTCATAAGTTGCCAGAAAATATTATTGTAGTTCTAGGACCATTTTAATACTAAAACAAAAAACAAAAATAAACTCTTTATCTTGACTATCTTGGTAGTGATGATCAATTTTCAAAGAGACTGACACAGAAATTAATGAACATACACAAATGCAAGCATGCATGCCCCAACATGTTCAAATCGCTGTCTGTATATACCCGCATCTCTCTTTCTGCATTCGAAAAGGCAAACCTATTGTCATCTGTTTTTGATACTAAGGTGCCAAATAATTTATAACACAGAGTTATATATATTTGTCTATATGACAGTGCATCAATCATACAAAAATATCTGTTCCATCCAACTGTTCTTGAAATCCTCTATTTAAATTGATTTGGCTGAAACCAAAGACAAATGAATACAGTAACAGTGGCTCGAGAGAAGACATAAAACATGTCAGATGGAGATTAACTGTCATTTACATCATTACATCAAAGATACGCAACTGAAGATATTACAGTGAGTCTCTTCCTACTTTTATTATAGAAATGAAATATAGGAGGCTCTAACAAAAGTCTTACAATCCTCTGGAATTATCCATCTCAAGCAGTTCCCCGTTAAAACAAACAAAGGAACTAGAGAACCCCATCTGCACTCTGCTTGTGTTGTCCAAACCAAACCGGAAGACACCAATGTCACAGGGCAGTCTCACTTGTAACAGGATCCAACAGGAGCATCACTCAAAGACACAAGGCTCAGGCAGCTCATCAACTAGAAATCCCTTAGGAAGTCATTCTAATGTAAATGAGCTTTAAAATCATAGGAAAACTCATTTAAGACACATACTTAAAGAGCATGGGCTTACATTTTTCCTAATGGCCACTCAAATGATTTCTTTCTACTGGTTCCAGAATCTCATCATAAATAAAAGGATTTTTAAAGTGGGAACTTGAAAGGCTGATTGGTTTATATGCTTCAAATAGGCCTGTTTTTCTGCTTTCTAGGTTAATCGCACTCGTGGGGAGACCAAGCAAAAGATTTCCAATTAGCAGACCTGGGCTTAGCTCTGACTCTCAGCCGGAAAACTGTGCATTGTGTGTTTGCTTTACCTGCCAATGCGTCCACTAAAGGCAGACACAGGCCCAGGGCAGAAGGTCCCAACCTCATGAGCTGCTGGGCCACTGCAGCCTTCGTAAAACAGGGGTAAAATTCCTCCTTTTCACCAACAGAGCATGTGGTCAGGGTCAGGAAAACAACACTCTGTTTAAACAGTAAGTTTTGTGAACACCAAAAGCTGAAAACATTAAAACTAGGGCGGAAAGCAACCTACCGAAGCAGGACATCTGCCTAGGGTTCAAGGTCTGGAACAGATAATTCTAACACTAAGAAACAGGGGTCTGGGGCAAACTCAGCTTAGAGTCATGAATATGCCATTAATTAGTTCTATGTGATGTTGGACAAGTGCCTTAACCTCTCTGATACTGCTTACTCAATGGAGAATTGGAACAGGACTTTCCTTGAAAGAGAATTATAAATTTTAAATGATAAAACATGTTAAGCTCTTTATAGAGTGCTCTAAAGTGGCACATTCTCTCTCTCAATCTCTTTCTTTCACACACACACACACACGTACAACCAGTATGGAACTAAACATAATACTTTCTCCTCTTTACTATGCAAAAAGGCTTATCTTTTGTTTTAAAGATTCACTCATTATTTTTATTGGAAAGGCAGATCCGCAGAGACAAGGAGAGACAGAAAGAAAGATCCTTCATTCCCTGGTTCACTTCCAAAATGGCTGCAATGGCTGGAGCTGAGCTGATTCTAAGCCAGGAGCTAGGAGCCTCTTCTGGATTTCCTACATGGGCACAAGGCAAGCCATTTGGTAAGCCTCTGCTGCCCTCCTCACCAGGCCACAAGCAGATAAGTGGAGCAGCCGGGACACAAACTCGTGCCCATATGAGATGCTGGCACTTGAAGGGGAAGACTTAGCCAAATGAGCCCTCACACTGGGCCCAAAAAGATCTATGTTTAAATAAAATTTCTCCTTTTTCTTTATATATTTATTTATTCTTTATATATTTCTTTTTTATGTTTCTTTCTTCTCTATTTCTTTTTTATTTTATATATGCTTTTTCTTTATGTATACATACATATACACACATACATATATATATAAAGGTTTCTGTGATAAAACTATAAATAACTGAAATGTCAGCAATAAAACATAAATGCTACTTTTAATTGGTCCATTTCTCATTTAAAACCGTCTAATATTCCAGCAGATACCATAGAGGGCATCGGTGTGTGTCAAGGATATGCCCTCTCAAGACAAAAGGATTTAACTCTACCTCTTCCACTACCCACTCCCAACCCCCACTGCTGGCATGGAAGATTTCTTAGGCATGGCCTCTGGGCAGAGACCACCACCTTCCCAGGGCAGGGGAGGGGTGCACAATGTCTGGAGGGTGTTGCTGCATAGGCCAGGGCGCGGAACAATGTGGATAAGCAGAGTCCTTGGGGGAGGTAACACTGGAATCCAACTTCTCCTTTCATCCAAAGGGCAACAGGCCTTGGGTGTGCAGCCTAACAGCACTCCCTAACAAAGTTCCTGTGCATGCCCTGTGTCCTGTAGCACCCGATGCGTTAAAAGCAAAATGCAGAAAAACTACCAAGACTGGGTGTACGGTGGAAGTCAGAGCAGTCAGGCTCCCTGCACCTTCTTCTTGGAGACACCTTTTACTTTTCTTAACAGCTGGTACACATCTGTTTGTTCTGTAGTGACTAAAGGGAACTTTCAACATAAAAGATGACAGGAAAAATCTGTTCACAAACCACATGGTAAATGAAACTGGTTGGTTGTTCTGACGTGGTAGAGACAAAAACCTTAAAAATGTCATCTGAAGAAGCCTGTCACTTTTGGGTCTTGGGCATTCGCATTTGCTCATCTCAAACTTCTCCACAAAACTGCTTTTTCATGGCTGGCACTGTGGCATATTGGGTAGACAGCCGTGGTTGTCAGCATCCCATAAGGGAGCTGGTTTGAGTCCTGGCTGCTCCATTTCCAAACTGGCTTCCTGCTACTGGCCTGGGAAAAGGAACGGAAGATGGCTCTAGTGTCTGGGCCCTGGCAACCATGTGGGAGACCTGAAAGAAGCTCCTGGCTCCTGGCTACGGCCTGGCCCAGCAATGGCTGTTGCTGCCATCTGAGGAGTGAACCAGCAGATGGAAGCTTTCTCTTACAGTCTCTTTTTATTCTCAGTAAGTCTTTAATTTTTTTACAAAACCAACTTTACCCCTTTAAAACTGCATTCACTGAAGATGGAAACTAAAATAGCAGGTTTGGTTTTTCTTCACAAGCAGATTAGACAGTATTCTGGTCATTCAGAAATAAGACGCAGGGGGAAATACTCAAAGACGTGTATTTCGTCTTCAATCTTTCCCCCTCCTTTCAACTAAGTGATGAAAAGTGAAGCCTTTGTGAAATGCACCTTAGACTACCCCCTGTAAGCCAAATTTAAACTGACTTAACATCTGCAGCAATTTAGTAACATTTCCTAAAAATCGTAGTCATGGGACTGGCATTGAGTAAATACACCACTTATAATGTCAACATCCTGTATGTATACTGGTTCATGTCCCAGCTGCTCCATTTCTAATTCAGCTCCTACTATCGCCTAGCAAAGCAACAGAAGATGGCCCAAGTGTCTGGGTCCCTACCATTCATGTGGGAGATCTGGTTGAAGCTCTTGCTTCAGGGTCCAGCACTGGCCATTGTGACCACATGGGCAGCGAACCAGTAGATGAAAGATTTTTCTGTCTCTCCTCTCCATAAATCTGCCTTTCCAATAAAAAATAAATAAATCTTTAAATATGTATATATATATTTTTTTTTTTTTTATAATTTTTTTTTCTCTAGTCCACACTTGGAGGCCCCATCCTCAATTTCACCAATAGATATTCATTGATACGAATCTTAGTACCTGTTGTACTCACCAATTCTGTGATGTATCAACAAACCAGGTGTTGATCTTGAACACTGGTCTGTCTGCCAACTGATTCCTTCATACTACAAACAACTGAAGTCTTAACAATCATCCTATTTTGTTCTCACTCATGTCTAAAAGAGGCATTCAGAGTTATCAAGAGCATGGAGTTACATGGGAATCTCCCAGGGTTCAAATTTCCATTGGGCCTCTTGTTAGTTGGTCAACTTAAGCAAGTTGCTTTATCACCTTTTTAAAATTTTTCACTAACACATACTTGCATATTTCTATGGGTAGCTGAGCCACACTGCAACACATACATTCAGGGTACACTGACCAAATCCAGCAATCAGCATCTCCAGTTCCTGTTATTCTCTGATTAGCACCTCCTGCACCCTCTTGTCCAGTTCTTTACTCAGCATCTAACACACTATTGTGGACAGCAGATGCCCCATGGGGCTGCACACCACCAGAGCCCACTACTTCTTTCTAACTATGCTTGGGCACCTGTGAGCTAACCCCTCCTCTCCTCTCCCTCCACTCCCTTCCCAGTCTCCAGTCATCACTATTCTAAGCTCAAGATCAACCTTTTTTCAAACCTCCACATATGAGAGAAAACATGTGGCATTTGTCTTCCTGCATCTGTTTTACTTAACATAAGTATCCATCAATTTTGCTGCAAATGTCAGGATTTCACTCTTTGATTGTACGACGTGTGTGTGTGTGTGTGTGTGTGTATGTGTATAAAAGCAGGGGTGGAAAGGGGAGAGAGAACATTTCTTCTGGCCATTCATTCCATCAACACATCCAGAAGAGTGCAAGTGATGCTTCGGTAGGCTGATTTCGCTTTCACTGCACATATACCCAGGACAGTGGTAGCTTGGTCACTGAGATCGATTTTTCTAAGGAGCTCCCCACAATGGCTATACTAACGGGCACTCCCCTGGACGGTGTATAAAGATTCTCTCTGTAGCCATGATTCTACTAGCATTCATTTCTAATCTTTTCAATATATTTCTAATTGAAATGATGAAATTTCCCTGTGGTTTTGATGTGCATTTTCTTGGTGTCTAGTGATATGGAGCATTTCTTCAAATAGTTCTTGTTATTTGTGTATCTTCATTTGTAAAATGCTTCTTCATGTCCAGTTCCCATTTCTTAACTCTTCATTTTGTTGCTGAGTTTATTCATATTCTTTCTCCTTTCTGTTGGTTGTATCTTTATTGTCTCCTTTGCTGTGACAAAGCTTCCCAGTTTTATATAGTTCCATTTGTCTAGGTTTGGTTCTATTGCCTGTGCTTTTGGTTCTCATCCAAAAAAAAAAAAAAAAAAAAAAACCAAATTAAAAAACCAAAAGCCAAAAAAAACCAGTTCTCCATATCAATGTCTTGAAAAGGGCAACAAAGATAAACACCACAGAATAGACTCTCACTTCAATACTCAGTGCTGGAGTTAAAAAACAAACAAACAAACAAACAAAGATAACAGCAAAAAACCTGGATATCCATATAGAGATTGCACCTAGATATTCCTTCCCCCAACATCTCATCCCTGGTGAAAATCAACTCAAAATGAAGTGATAACCAAAGAGCTAAATGTTAAGACCCAAAGCTGTGAGACTACAGAAAGAAAACACAGGCGGAATACTGTAAGACATTAGCATAAGTAAGCTTTTTTAAAACTTTCTTCATTTTCTTTTTCCATCTGTATTGTGGAGACCTTAATCATTCCCACATCACTAGATTATTATGAAGACTAAATGAATTAACATATGCAAAACATGCAGAAAAGAGTCTACACATGGCATGCATGTGCTGTTTAAGTTGTCCCGATGTTTATTTTGCTATTTTGTTTTCCGTTCTCCTAAACTGCTCTTCTTACCATCTCTGGAGAGCTCAGCACCTGCTCCGTCACTGCCTCATGCTGCAGCTGACTGCTGGTTCCCTTCTCGCCTCTTCATAAAGCTCAGTCTCCCCTCCTGGGCAACTATTTCTCATGACCTCCATCTCCCCCGTCTCCATCACAGTGAATACTGTCTCCCCACGGTTTCCAACACCCGATTGCCATCTGTCTCCAGCCCACTGCGGCCTGAGCATTTAGGATGTAAAACATAATTTACTAGCATTGAAAGGAGACTGCAATTCACAGGCTTCAAGGCACGCCAAACACAGGGCTGCTGCTGTAAGTCCTGTCTTGACTCCATCTGGCAGAGAGACACCATTAAAGTCTAAGTGCGCGCGCGCACACACACACACACACACAAACTGATGGAACAATTAGGATATAAAACGTAGTTCCAAGTCACATATGAACTGGAATTTTAAAGAGTCCACTGCTTTTCTGTAAATGATGTGTGGGTTCTGCCAATAAAATCCCTGCACCTTCATTTCTACATCATTTAATGTCATCAGCAACAGCAGAGGCTCTGGTTTAAAGAGTTCCCAAGGTTTTTCAGGGATGGATGAGGTGAAGAAGGACTCTATCAGGCACTTGCGAAAAGTTCACGCAAAAAATGGAATTAAAAGAGAAGCTAATGAGGATATCAAAAGTTTGCAACTACAGACTAGAAGTCCTCAAAAGGCTCATGAACAATATGGTATTATTACACAACGAAGCTTGGATTTCACAAATTTTTGGCATAAAGATAAACCTACCTTTTAATTCCGTGAACTTCCTGAAGTCACCGTATCTCACTTTTAAAATAGCTACTGTGTCTTGGCTCTGCAAGTGAAGCAGTAGCAAAATCTAGTGGGAGTCAATAAACCGAGTAGATAGGAGTCTGAAAATATCTAACCAACAAATAGGTTCTGGAAGAATGTGACATTTTTATAGTCACATTTTTTAACCATAACAGCACTTGAATGGTCTGCATTATAGTATTTCAATTTAGTCATTTATCTGAAAATGAGTTTTATCTGGGCTCATAAATAAACAGTGACATCTCAGCGATTTGAAAAGCTGAGCTTCACCTTTTGCTACAAAGCTCATCTTACAATTACGGAAACACATGCCCTTTTGAGCCATCTTGCTTCATCTCTGATTTATGGTTCCTATCTCTGTGCTAACCTCTTTCTACAAACCACACAAACTTTGTACAAGCTCAGCTATTGCGCTCTTATTTCCAATCTTAATGGCTTATTTTCTCCCTAGTGGCCACGTCTCTCCAAATAAGTTAGAGAGAAAGTACTCTCTCTTTCAGTTCACCACATCTTAGTATATTAGTGTCTGTGCACGCTGGAGCTCTGAAACAAGTAATGCACTTCTCTTCAAGGCTGGTCAGCTCTTCCAGCAAGCCTCTGCTTTGTCCTATCCCTACTCCTGCCATCTGGAATGCCTCAGGCCAATTCCTCTTGGACAACTGTGACCTGCTCTTCCTCCCTGGCGGGTGCCCTCAGCCAACAGGACAGGGGCAAAAGGACTCATTTACAGTCACTCCACTCCCACCCCATCGTCTAGCAGGGCAGCTCCAGCTCCCACCACATGCATCAGAGCACACTGGAGAGGTCCTCCATGGCAGGACATTAGTTCACTAGAGGGCAACCTGTCCTAAAGTCCAAGGGGATGAGGTAAGTGCAGACTCGTAAGTCCTCCCTCCTCACCTGCAGTCAAACATCATGTACTTGGCAGGTGTGTTTCAAGGACTGTGCTCTGGGTTGTTGCCAGAGACCTGTTTCACTGCAGATGGATTTTTCTTCTCTGTGCTTTGTTATTTCTTCTATTTTGGAAGGTGGAGAGAACTGTATTTTATTCCACCACTTCATAAAGACTTTTGTACAAATGTGAAATGATGCTAACGTTGGAATACTGAGTTTAAAAAATGCAAGATTCAAAATAAATAATCCAGGATTACATAACAATAATGAACAGCTCCACGAAGGAGAAAACAAATTCAGCATGAAAGCATCATCTCAGAGTTGGAGAATTTTTCTTCCTCTAGTAATATTTTCTTGCATTTCCCAAGTTTGTTTTGGCAAGTTTATATTACAATCAGCAAGTAATGTTTGCAAAAACACATTAAATAGCAATAACACCTGACTGGCATTCTCTACTGAACATAGGCTTACATGCAGTAAGAGGATGTAGAGGGGTGGTGTTTGGTGTGGTGGTTCAGCTACTGCTTTGAATACCCCAGGTGTGTATTAGGGTGCTGGGGTTGAGATTAAGCTACTCCACTTCCACTCGAGCTGTTTCTTAATGCATTCTGGGAAGCAGTTGCTCATGTCTCAAGTTCTTGCGACCCAGCTGGTGCATCAGGCTCCTAGTGTCAGTCTAGCCCACACCTACATATCAACAGCATTTGGAGAGTACACTAGTTCATGGACGATAGGCTCTCCATCTTTCCATATTTTTGCCTTTCAAAAAAGTGAAGAATAACGCCTAACAATTTTTTCAAATAAATACATAAAAGTTTGTGTGAATGCAAAATTAAGAAACATATATTTTGGTGAAAAAAATCTTAAACCTTTCATCGTTTTTTCATAATACTTATTTTTCAAAACTCTTTGAAGACCTCCCCCCTCCCCCAAGCATATATGAACTGCCAAATATCTTTGAAACAAAATTAATTATCCTTTAATTCAATTTCTCAGGCTTATTTAAAATACACTCCCATATCTATGCTTTTCTTCCTTCAACAAATAGTTATTGAAGTCCTGCTGTGAACCAGGCAGTGTTCTGGGTTTGATGGATTTAACAGTAAACACAGGACAGTCTTGCACACTCATCAGCTTATATTCGGTGGGGTGAACTGGACAATAAACAAATATCGTGATACTACTAAGCTGCGGTAAGTGCTATGATAAGAGGCCAAAGTCCAGGGCATGACAAGCAGTGAGAGATGACACCAACATGTGGAATCCGGATGGATCGCAGAAGTCAAGTGTGGCAAAAGAAGAGCTTCACCAGATGTTTGTCATTCATTCATTGTTTATTATCTGTGAGGCCGACCTAGGGTCTGCATACTTGGGTCCCTCTCCACTGCCCCCACATTCATATGCTGAGGCCTCAGCACTGGTGAGGTGGAATTTCAGGAGGTAGGGCCCTCTGGGAGATCACCAGGTCACAAAGGAAGGAAACCAGAGAGCTGCCTTGCCCCCTCCCCACCCATTCCCTCCCCACTCCAGGCACAGTGAGAAGGAGCCATGGACAAACTCAGAAAGGGTCCTCTATGAAATCAGCTTTGAGTTTGGACTTCCTAGCCTCAGGAACTGTACGCAACGATTTTTGGTTCCCCACACACTCCCTATTTTGCGGCATTTCTTTGATAGCTTGAACACACTGAGACGAAACCCACTCCTAGTTCCTGCATCCTGCGAATGTGCACCTGAGAGGCAGTCGGCAATGATGGCTCAACTGGTTAGGTCCCTGGTATCCAGGCATCAAAGCTAGGTTTGGTTTGGTTTCGTTTAACTTAGATGCAGCTCTCCTTCAGCATAATACTTCCACCTTAAAATGCAGAGGCCAATAATAATCTTTGACTATACAGAAAATGATGTACTTTAAAGGTTTTTTTTTAGGAATCCTAGTAAATATCCTAGGAAAATATCTTATTTTACTAAACAGCTAAAATAATGAAAAGGGACTGCTTAATGACCACTCAAGACCAATGGACTTAAGATTTCCCACTAAACAGGAATCAAATAGCAACTGCACTGTAACATATTGCATGCATTAAATGCTTACTACTAACATGTGTTCATCTCAGTAAGAGTTTTCCCATGAATGGTATAGGAAAACCAAATGCACTTACATTGCACTTTAATAAACATAAGGTTCATTAGGGTCAATTATAGTACACAAAGACATGATTTTTAATATAAGGCAAGGCAATTACAAGTCATCTCTCCAAAACATGAGAGCCAATTGAAAATGTAAGTTGAATCATAACTGCAGTAAATGCTGGCTTCCCTGTTACTGCCAAGGAATCAAGCTGTTATGTGTATGCAGAGACTGGCCCAGATTCCATGGGGCTCTCCCTACATACCACAGAACCACCGCAGCAGGTGATTCTCTTTTTAATCCTTGAAAACACCTAACAAAGAATATGTGCACATTTCAGAGGTTAAGCTACAAGTCCTGCAGTGAGCAAAATGGCTGAGCAAGAAGTAAACCTTAGTACTCTGATTCCAAGATCCATATTAAAAAAAACAAACAACTTACTTGAGAAATAGTGATGGAGAGAAAGAGGAAAGTGCTGATCAGGCCAAAGCCACCAGCTAGGAACTCAGTGTAGGTCCCTCATGTGGAGGGAAGGGACAGCCACCCGAGGCATTACCTGCCACCTGCCAGTTCGTACACTATCAGGGAGCTTGAGTAAAACTCCAACCCAAGTACTCTGATCCAGGATGACCTGGGCACATTAACCAGCATCTTAGCCACTTTGTCAAATGCCCATTTCCCTTGACGTCCATACTTTTTAACCACAGCTGTCACTTAACAACCCCTGAACTTCTGTTTACTCTACTAGAGGCTATGCTTTTGAGCAAAAGAATTCTAAAGTATGTAATACAGTCTCATACTTACTTGAGTAATTTTGAACTTAATAATTACTTGGTGCCAGGGAAAAAGCACATCCATGCCCCTTTTAACTGATGTTCAGAATAGAATGTTCACTCAGCTCAGTTTTCTTTTCCTCTCAGCTCTCTTTGACAGGAACTCCTCATACCTGCTACTCAGAACACCTTATCCTGCCCTGCTTCCTGTCTGTCGGACACAGGTCAGCACAAAGTCTACAAGACTTTTGCTTATGTAGCCATAAACCCAGAATATTTAAGAAAGTTCTCCAAACCCCTAGGTGCTGCTGCTTGAAACAGCTCTTCCCTGGTAAGCCAAACTCTGCCAACCAATTACCTAAACCAATCTTGGTGGCACCGGAACCTCTGCCTACTGAACACCTGTCACTGGGGTCCCTGCCACCCATTTGCAAAACCTGAACTGAGTTCCCAGCTCCTAGCTTCAGCCTGGCCCAGAACCAGCTGTTGTGGACACAGAGTGAGAGAACTGGTGGGTGGAAGTTCTTTCTCTGTATTTCAAGTGAAATATACTGTGTAATGTCACACAATGATGTGACGACCTACTGAAGTATTTCCCATCATCCAGTGACACATGTCTATTTTTTTTCTTTTTTTTTTTATTACATTGTATTATGTGACTCAGTTTTATAGGCACTGGGATTCTCCCCACCCCTCCCCAAACCCTCCCCCATGGTGGATTCCTACTTGCTGCGTTTCCACAGTTCAAGTTCAGTTGAGATTCTTTCATTGCAAGCATATATTAAGCATAGAGTCCAGTATCTTATTGTCCAGATAAGTTCAACTGCTTCTTGGGGAGACCATCTCTGGCCTGAAGGTAGAGCCGGCAGAGTATCATCCCGATCAATTAAAAGCCCCAACATGACATCAGCAACAATTCATAACGTTATGGAATTAGTGGACATAGTACTGAGTAACCAACATGTTAAAAAAAAAATGCAAGTTCTTAACCACAACTTGCGACTTCTTCATTGACATTTCGATTTTAGTTTACATACAACCGGGTTCTATACACCTTAAAATGGCTATAGATTACTATTCAGTTGTCTCGTGTCTATTTTCAGTGTAGTATTTAGCTTTTTATAGCATTGAAGCGTAATTTTGGTGAACCTGGCCTTTTTTTTTGGGGGGGGGGGAAGTCTTGTTATAACTCTAACAAGACATATGTCAACAGTTTAGGTGCAGAACAGTTTTATGGAGGGGTGGTGCAGAGAAATCTTCAATGCCCTAGTGAGGAGTAACTAATCTTTGAAAAATGTCTATTTTTAAAAACCATGTCATTTCACTTTTTCACAATATTGGGCCATCCATCCATCTACCTACCACCTTTAGGACCTTTAGAAACCACCTTTTTATTTTTGGAGCCTATACCCCAGGATGCAGCTTTTTTAGATGCTTATTGGTGTTGCTAAAATACCATCCTGATTGAACCCTTGAAAACAAACCTCTTGTTAATCTTCATTCTTGCTAATCTTCATATTTGGACATCAACTTTCCAAAACATAGTTTGATTTTGCTTTTCCCTTTTAAATGAGATGCATATGTAAATAAATTATCACCTCGCAGGTCTATAACGAGTGCTCAGTAAACACTTCTGCTTTTGCTCTAACTGCCAGACAGGATGCTAAGCAAGGGGAAGAAGACAGATGTGAATGAGCCATGCCATGCTGTCACCACACCTAACATGGATGCAGGCAGAACCAAGGAGACACGGGTTGAAAGGATGGGAAGGCTGACAGCAGAGGCAGCAGCAAGAGCAGGAAAACGCCCACACTGGAAATCTCAGGCAGCTTCTAGTTACCCACCATTGCTGGTCCAGGTCTCGCAAGGCTGGGCAGGTGGGCAGCGAATCTTAAGGGCATTTGTGTGTTACTAAGGTGTTTGGAATGAAGACTTCTCTAAAACCTTACCAGTGAAGTCACGGGTGCGATCAAGAAAAGACAAACACAGTAACAGGGCAGACTGATGAGAAAGAGGTAGAGCTCAGTGCAGAGGCTCCTGCACCGATCAGGGGGAAACAGTGACAGCGTGAAGAAGCATCACAGAGGATGGAGAGGAGATGGTCAAGTTGCAACCAACCTAATAAATAAGGCTTGCTGAGAGTTGGGACATGGCAAGTTCTGAAGGTGTCCAAGACAAGGGGGTAGCACGGCTGATTCCCCTGAAAGTTGGGGCCATTCACTAAACTAGAAAAATTGAGATGGAGCCAAGATTTTGTAGGAAAGGTACAAGTTCACGTTGGAGGTATAGATTCTGTGAGCTCTGATTCAACAGAATTCCAGCTCAGTACTTGAGGGAACAATTTGGAAGTCACCAAAACAGGTGATGGTATAAGTAAAGGGAAATCATATTACTTATTGATAGCATTCATTGAAAAAATATATAAGCTCCTTTTTTTTTCCACAGAGGGAAACAGATGAAGATTTGGCTCCAACCATCCGTTTAACATTATCTCCTGTCACCCCACAACATATATCTTACTGTGAAATCACATCACAATACCTATAATTTCTCGAAGAGCTGTCAAACTCCAATGCTCTCCCCTAAATTTTCTTCCTGGAAAATCCTCATGCGGCCTTGAACTCTAAATCAAATGTCACTGGTAACTGAGAAGCCTTTGGTAATCTGACCAGTTCCTGCCCAGTAGTCCAGGTACAGTTCGCTGCTCCCTCCCTCCCTTTCACCACCGGGTCGCTGGGCCTCCATCATTAACATTTAGTTGCTAGGAAGAAAATTCCACAGCAACACAGGAAAAGGTACCAAAGTCTCTGTACAGAATGAGTGCATCAAGGAACGCATCCTGTGGCTGCATACACATCACTGAACTCTGAAGAGCCCTCAGTGCCACCTGTGCTTGGCAACAGCTGCAGAAGGCTGTGAGTACAATGTGCTACCGTAGTGTGACCCTCTCAGGACTTTACACTATTCCTGCATGACCAGCCTTCATGTTGACACAGCTGATGCAGTGAAAACAGTGCAATCACTTAGAATAGTAACTGCTATAAATAAACTTTTGTCTCTTGGTGAAAATACAACTGTGTTTCAATCCAGGCAAAACAGACAGCTAGAACAAAGCCAGAGAAGTTGCACACAGATTAAGTGTGGAGCATTATGGCATTATGATGTAGTTTCTCCCTTGGGAATGGTAACCCACGGACAGTACATAAATACTCAGGAAAGTCTGTATTTGTGGAGTGCCCAATACAGAAAAGCATATTCCTAGTGGACGGGAGGCAGGGTTCCTACCTGGGTTGGAAATCAGAGATGTAATTTCTATTCTGTATATGTGTTGAAAAAGTACACTGTACACCATGAAAACAAACATAAACTGTATGCCACCCAAAAAATTTTTTAAAAAAGAATACATTAAGAAAAAGATTCAAAATTATAAATGACAACAATTCCTTCTAGAATCACCAGTTCCTCCTGCCATGGGAGGAACCAAGAGGGACAACCTATAAATCCTTACCTGTGCCAACATCAAAAGACCTTGAAGCTGCTGTTCCTCCTGGTCTCTACTCCACTGTAAAAAATGAAGATTTCTGACACTCTTGTCCTACTCTGCTAGGAAAGACTTGCACAATTTTGTCAAGACACTGAAATACACATTCACGTGGTCTGAAGTTGCAATGACAAATATATCATCAAAGGAAAAGAAGTCACAGTTGCTTTGTTCTTCAAACTGACCACTCCTTCAGTGAATCTGTTCATTTTCATTCTTGAGAAACAGTTGAATAAGTGTACTACATGTTATACATAAGTCTAAATATCATACAGCAATTTACTTGATGTGGCTCAAGAATGAGAACTCAAATACAGAACTCAGAAAACTATGAGTAGAAAATCTACTAGACACACATTAGAAAGCTAAGCTTACTTAGCCTCAACTCTATATAAACAGAGTTACCCTCAAGAGCCTAAAAGAAATTTGGTACTAAGCATCATCTGTCTTGGAACTAGCAAGAGGAATGTGGAATGAGAAAACGCTTAGTCCCAAGCCCTGCAATAATTAAGCTGGAGGAGCTGAGTAATCCATGATACAACCCAATTATGAAGCAGTAATCACCAAAAAGGTCTAATACTTCAGACAAACCTTTTTTTCCCCAAGTTAGTTATGTTTTAATTTACTCAGCTGTTTAAAGTTTCAGCTTTCTTTTCTAGACATGCTGTGACCATGTATTCTGTCTAAAGAATTAAGTTAGCAAATTCTTTCGTGTGTGTGTGTGTGTGTGTGTGTAAGGCACAATTACACAGAGGGAAGGACACAGAAAGAGAGTTAGAGAAATCTTCCTTCTGCTTGTTCACTCCCCAAATGGCCGTGTGGCTGGAGCTGGGCCAGTGGGCAGTCAGGATTCAGGAGCTGCCTCTGGGTCTCCCTTGTGGGTACAGGGGCTCAGGCATCTGGCCCATCCCCCACTAATCTCCAAGCCATTAGCAGGGATCTGGATTGGGAGCTGAACAGCCAGGACTTGAACTGGTGCCCACAAGGGATGCCAGAACCACAGACAGAGGGTTAACGTCCTATGCCATGGTGTCAGTACCCAAGTTACAAAATTCTAACTTCACTGCTTAGGTCTACTGTTGTAGACTGTAATCTAAGCACGGACTTTAGCCTGTAACAATTCATTATCCCTTCATCCATTTGCAAGGTAACAGATTTCTTCTAATCACTCAACAACAAACAACAACAACAACAAAAACATTATGTGGTAAGATTATAAGCCTAATAGTTTGTAAAAAGAAAAAAATGTAATAATGACAATATGACCTAAATCAAGATGATTTTACAATGACAGATGTCAGTTAGTTACAAGACGAAATTAGTGGTATCCTCAAAAATGTAATTTGAGGGTAGCATAGTAAAAAGGCATTTGCAAAGGCATGGCAGGGTTCGGGGAAACTACAAGAGATAGTGCAGTGGCTTTAGCCATAACACTAGATAGGGTACAGCTGTCAGGCTGGGGAGGACACAGCCACCAGAATGTAGACTGCGGGGTTACAGAGCAGGCTGCCTGCCCAGAATGGGGCCTCCAGATAGGGAAGGAGACCTGGTTAAGAGACAGGCCAAGCACTAAACAGCACACTCTGTCTCCCCACTCATGAACTTATGTCCATCTGAAAATCCCATTGGCCACGTCTCAGCCAGAGGTCAGAACCCACTTAATGGGTGGGCTAACTCACACCAGAGGTCAGACAGGGTTCTCAACCTAGAAGAGGCAGTGGATGGCAGAGCAGATCTGAAAACTGGAATCCGCATTTCAGCCCTGGTACCCAAACACTTATCAGAGTAGATTAGGTAATGAAGATGTATCTGTTCATCTAGAAAGGAAGCCGAGCCTTGTGTGTGTTAGGTTAGGTTAAGGCCATACTCAAAGCCAGCATGTGTTGCCTCCTGCTCACTCAACTTTCTTTCCCACATCATTTATACATTAGTGGATGCTTCAAGATTAATGCTCTCAAGAAGTGTGTGATCTGCACGCTAGTTTTGGTTACCTTACTTTCCTCGTTGTTTTCAAAGTACTAGGTTCCTTTCCAGCATTAGAAACTCTATAAAAGCAGACTTTAAACCTCTCACAACTCCATGGTTTACTCCAACTCATGGCCCTGCATCACATGAATGCTGCTCACTGGTCTGCCAGCACCCTACATCAGGGGACTGTGCTGAGTAGAGGCCACATAGGCAAAGCCAGATCTTCTGCAAACACAAGCCCCTAACCTCTGTTAACCTCTATTAACTGCAGCACAGTAAACCTTCAGTCTTTTATTATGAACTAATTTACCTACACAACAGGATCAAAGATTGATCTATCCAGCCAAACATATTGAGCATACAGTACAAGCCAGATGCCATGCTAGATACTTGCACAAGAAGACAATTCTTACCCCAGCCAACAACTGAACTTCTACAGCAATGAGCTGCTAATTGTCCAGAGAGTAGATGAAAATGTCCTAATTACCAAGACAGACTCCAGGCACACCTGCTGGAGTGCAGTCACGATCCTGGCCCTCAGGAATATCTCGCCCTCATTCTAGCCAGACTGTTCTGCACCTGAACAGTGGCTATAACCCCATAATAGTACATGTCATCCTGAACCTGATTTCATTCCTTGAGACAGTCAGCGATGCTGCCATTTCCCCCTCCCTTCATTAGGGTTCCTACTTGCATATACGAGTCCTTGTACACCAGGGCTGGCCTCAAACAGATCAAACAGGGCTCTGTCCCTGCAGGCTTTTTCTTAGGAGACACTCATGCCCATTCCAGACTGAAGCAGCACTCGGTAATCATTCGCCTTTTCCAGGGACGAGGCAAGTAAGCTGGCATAGCTACTCCTTTTCATACTGTGCAAGTGTCCAATTTGCATTTTAAAAAATCTATTGTACAATGCATCACGCAGTGAGGTTTGCCAAAAAGCGAGGAGAAGGAAAAGGGAAGGAAAGAAAAGCAAAATAATGTTGGTTTTCTACATGCGAGTTTTACATCATTTTGGGAAACCATCAACATGGATTAAATTTCTGCACTAATTTGGGAGTTTCGCCATTAACACAACAATACAAAACCACCCATTAGTCTTATGATAATCAGATCTGAAAGCAATCTATTTTTGTGATAATTATAAAAAATTAATTTCACTAAAATTGCAAATACTTACCCTTGTGGTGCTTACTTCCTGCTGTTTCTTAAAAATACCCCCTAAACGTTTACCTGGCTGCACAACACTGCTGGTTCCTTGCCAGGAGGCGCTGTGAGCACATGGGACTTCTGCCATTCGAAGCACTTAAGACACGTTATGGCAAAGCAATCGCTGGGAGCGACTCACAGCCCTCTTCCCACCGAACCAATCTGTAAAGCTGGGAGGGCGCTGCTGTATTTCCTAGCAACAGGAGTAAACACTGACTCCTTCCAAAGCCAGAGATCTGTAACCACGTTAATCTGTGAATACTCCACTTAATTAAAGATTATACTTTTAAATTGTATTTTTAGTGCACAATAGTACTGCGAAATTATGAGTATCAGCAGCTAAGTGTGCTTACGTCTGCAGAACTCGTGGAATGAAAAAGAAACATACCCTTCCATCTAGCTATGACTGCTCTGCTCAGAGGCGCTCTGCTACAAGTTCACAGGCCTTGCAGTTCATTGGAATTCTATGGTGAGCACACAGCTTGGAGACCTCATTTATGAAAATTCCTTTAAACCTTTCACCACTTTGACAAATCCAGTCCAAGTTCACTGAGCCAATTCAAAAGTAGCTCTCAGCCTTTTTTTTTTAAATGGGTTTTCAATTACACCAACACAGCACACCACAGCTGCCCTGTTTGAAGCGAATTCTAGATGCAGAGGGCCCCAAGGTCTGTTTCAAGGGACCCAAACTAAAGCAGCTTTCCTAAAGCTGGCGTCAATAGATGCAAGCTTTGTGTATGTGGAACCGCCCCCACCTTACTACAGACAAGATCACCACACCACTTACCATGGCTTCTGTTATTACGTGAAATGTTAGGATCTTTTCAAATCTAAAGATTTACTCTGCAAAAATACTGCACCTCACCCTCAAACTGTTCCAGGAATTGTGCAAAGCATTTTCTCACTTCATTCTCCCGACATAGTAGGAGAATGCTGCACAGGTTGAAACAGCTCATCAACGGAAAAGCTGAGGTTGGCCCTCATTCTGCTCTCAACTTCCTTGCACCATGTAAATGAACCTCAGATCACTACAGTCTTTTCTGAGGCAGAAATCTCCTTTAAAAGTTCCAATGACTCAAGAGACAAAATATGAGTATTTCCTTCCACTTGCAAACTCCGCATTTATTTGAATATGTGGTGAGGGTGGTTTTCCAAGCAAGCGATCATTTTGGCATGGTTCTACAGATTATCTTAAGAGACACTTATCACTGGGGACAGGCAAGCAAGCCGTGAGTTGCTGAGAAGTGCTTGTCTGTGAGAGATTGAAGTCCTGGATGCGCAGAGGTGAACCTACCAGGCAGGCTACCGCTCTCACACCCTCTTCTGGGGTAGCCGTGACTCCGGGGCTACTGGTAGCACAGTGTATTCACAGCAGCCGCTCAGGCATCCCCTGCATTCGGAGTCCACCCTGGCATGCTGAGCATGCTCTATGTCAGCCGCCCTTCAGTAATTGCAGCAGCCAGCGTGTTGGATGCAGGAGTATTCACTGCTTTGTTGCTTCTCTCCTGTTCTGTTATCCATCCCATTTATGAGACCCATTACAACCTAATCTTGGAGCTCTTTGTAAGCTCCTCCAGTATTCAATATTAGAAGAGCTCAAGTCAAAAGCTACACTGGATGTGTATAGGCTCAGCCGACCCTCAGTGAGAGGCGCATGACTGGGCATTCTGACTGGTTCCAGGATGGTCCTGCAGCACTGTGGGTGGAGCTGGGAGATGGAATGGGGGCTCTGAGACAGGACAGCCCCCATACACCACATCCTTCAGCCCTTGGGTCACACATAACCCCTCCCCAAACGTTCACACATCATCACTGTACTTAGTGCTGGTTCTGGGCCTTCAAACACTGACCATCAGCCCTAGGGGAGGTGGGATGACAGACATCACCCCCATCCTCAAAATCCCAGGCTGAGGTGCACGGGTGTCCACAGAAGCTGAGTGCCCAGGGAGGCTGGAAGATGGTAGACCCTTCAGGGTTCTTGTCTGCAGTCTACTAGGTAAGGCCACTGGCCACTGAGGCTCCAGAACACTGAAAATATAGCAGGCCTGAGGTGGGATCCAGCAAAAAAAAAAATGCCGAATGTGAAAAACAGAGTATGAAAAAAGATTGTCAGGTATCTGGCTAATGAATTTTTCGATTGACTACGTGTGGAACAGCCAGTGGTTTGGACAAATCTGGTAAGGGAAATATATTAAAATCAAACCCACCTGTTTCCTTCGACTTTTCTTAAGGCACCTACTGGAAATATGAAATCATCTGTGTGGCTCAGCTTCCTGACCTACTGCATTTCCATTGCGCAGGGCTGGTCAAAGCCACCAGGAGACAATGCTGAGGTGAACACCCTGGCGAGGCCATTTGTGGACAGATCAGCACACAGGGAGGCCATGGGGAGCGTGAGGAGGGTGGAGACCTGTGGGTGCTCATTGCCGGAGGGGTGTTTGCCTGCCAGGTCCGCGTGTAGGGAAGAAAGTCCTGGCCATAAACACCAGGATGGCAACATCTGGAATATACCAAGAGCAGCTTCTACCACGGACAATCCACGAGTTAGCCCTGTCCTCACGTCACCTGTGCTGAGGGCACTTGGTCACTCTCGCCTTCTCAACTGCAATTGGGAAGACCGAGATGAACTCCTCGGCTCGAGAGTTGCCCCCAACTGTGGCAGATGCACCCACGCAGGACCAAAGCCCTAGAGAAGCACACCAGGCTTTGGGACAAAAGCTTCAAAGCTGCAAAACGTAACGGAACTTGAGTCAAATACTTCCTTTCTCATAAAACTTCTAGCACTTTATTTAAATATTTATTAGCTCTCCTCCTGGCAAAATAGAAGCAAAACGGCAGTAGCATGAGCTTAGGTCCTCATCTGTCTGCTTGCCTGTGACTGCAGCACAGAGCAGGCATGCAGAGGCCTCAGTCAACGTCTGCAGAAAGGGTCACAGGGAGACCCTGCGGTCACGTCATTGATGGGAATGAGGCAGGAGCTCAGCTGCCAGGCTGGCACTCCGTAGCATTCTGTCACGCATGTGAGAAGGTTGAGAGGGAGGAGGACAGCAGAGGAACTCCCAGCTGCCCTGCCCCTGGGTTGGCACGTGCCAGGAGGCTGCTGCAGCAGAAGCAGCCACTTAACCTATATTCAACAGGGATGCTGTGGCAGATGGAAGTCAGGACTCACACAGGCCCCAGGATGCCTTGACAGGCCTCTGTGGCATAGGCAGGAGGGGAGACCAGCAAGGCAGCCTGAAGCTGCTGGGACCAGAACTGGGTTCTGCACTGAACTCCTCTCCTGGCACTTGCGAGCTGGGTGGCTGAGTAAGTCCCTGCTCTCGGCCCCATCCTCCACCCTTTGAACAGCTTGGAGCGTGTGGCCTAGATGGCTGGAGAGCTCTCCTATGCTGCTCACGGAGGTCTGGTCCACAACAAACACTGCAAACACTGTCTTCCTCTGGAAGACAGTTTTGGAACAGGGATCTGAACCTGGAGCACAGAGAGTTCCAGAAAATCCAGACAAGACATAGAGGTTCCTCAGCACCTCAGAAACGAAGTACAAGGGGTGTGTGCATGTGCATCTTGTTCTCTGAGGAAAAAAACACACAGACTTCATGAGAATTACACAAGGTGCTCACACCGAGCACAAGTTAGGAACCATGGTGTGTCTGGGGCTTCCAAAGTGTGAAGTTCCTTTTAATGTATCTACAGAATATTCTAGCATTTTCTATGTCTTCTCCAGACACACCCTGCACACTTCAAGATAATGTCCACAAAGGGTTCCCAGGGTAGGGCAACAGCACACCAAAGGACTACCCTCCGGGATGTCTAAGGTGGAGACTCATCCTAATTTCAACTTTGTACCAGTGCACTTACCTCTTTAAATGAATCTTTTCCCACAGTCTATCTGACATAGCCTATGCCCAAGGGAGACAGCTAGGATAGTTCAGTAACTTTAAAATCTTTTTTGTTTTGCACTTTATTTGCAAGACAAAGAGAGGGGCAGGTAGAGCAGAGTAAGCCAGAGCCCAGCCTCCTGGGACAGAGCGCTGGATCAAGTCCCAGCTCCCTGGCTTCTGATCCAGCTTCTTGCTAATGCTTGTGAGAAGGTAGTGAAAGATGGCCCATGTTCTTGGGCCCCTGCCACTCACACAAGACACCAGACAGAGCTCGGAGCTTCTGGCTTCTGCCTGGTTGTTGTGATCACTGGAGAGTAAACCAGGAGAATGGGAGACCTCTGTTTATCCTTTGACGGGGGTAGACATATGAGGGCAACTCTAGACATTCACAGAAAATTAAAAATAAAAGATGAGATCAGTTTGGGCAAAAAAAAATTTTTTAGATGCATGCAGTTTTCTCAGACGTGTGTTTTCCATGGACTTTTCTGAAGACCCCTCAGATGCATACATGTCATACATGTATGCATACATCTTTTTTTCCTACCAAAGCTAGCTTAACTTTTCATTGTTTCTCTATAACCTTTCTGTCGTACCCTGGGCTACCCAAGACTGTACCACGGGGTGAAGTGGGAGGTGGAAGGGCCACCCTCAGTTGGGCTTTGAGAAGGCAGACGCTCAGCAGGCCAGGAAGGGTAACCACCCCAACTCCAGGACAACAGCAATGCAAAAGCATGAAGATGAGGGAGTAAGAGAACAAGCGCAGGAGAGAAGAGAGGAAGCAAAGCCCAAGGCAGCCCGGGGATGGCATGAGCACGCTGAGGTCCCCGTGCCCCTGCAGCCCATCACGGGCAACCTTGGGAGTCACAGCTCAGAGTCGGGGCTTTCCCCAAAGCTGTGATAAAGTTCTACCTGGATATTAGCTGGGCATTTCAGAGCCTAGAGGTGAACTTCTCAGAGGTGACCTGTGACGAGTGATAAGCAAGGGGAGGAAAGGCCAAGAGGTGCAGCGGGGGTCTTGGTGACTGATGAGCTGGAGGAAAGGCAGAGGTCAGATGCAGATCGTTCCCAGGTTTCTGGCTCAGGGAAGAGGGAGAGAACGATGCATCCTGCCCCGAAAACAAATGGAATGGGAGACAGCCGTGACTTCTGCTGGCACAGCATACATCCCTGCTTCCCCAGCCTTTCTTTCTAAAGCCACCCCTCCCCACTCTGGGGTCATGTGGCTCTGGAGGGTTTTGCTGACCACACTCTTATGCGCCTCCTCCACCCCCAAGCCTCACACAGCACACAGTCGCCCTGCCCTTCCAAAGGGTTACAAGACCAAACGCAGAACCAGAAGGAATCCAAGTGGCATGGTCCACGTCTCTGGCCACAGGAACTCCAGGTGTGCACTGGGATCACAGGGGTTGACCGCCAAGAACTATGACCTGGGCTTCTCCCACTTGCTACCATGAGGCTGACAAACACAAGGAGGAAAGACAATTATGTTCCAAAAATGGGAGGAAAAGCTTATTTTCATGAGTGGCAGATTTGAGAAACAGAGAAAAAAAACCCAACCCTGTGTGACTGACAAGAGTGTCTTAAAACATTTAAATCTACAAAAGGCACTTAGGGACTTCTTCTGTCCTGAATAATAAAAAGCCCGACTGGAATGTTTTAGAAAATGTTACTGCACCAGATAATGGCACATTCACTCATTCAATTAACATTTATGGAGTATCTTCAGGGTTCTTAGCCTCATGCAGTAAAAACTATAAAAGTGTATGCTGGCCTTGAGCTGGACCATCCCGGCCCTTCCATAAAGAGCAGCTGTGCATGCTGTTTAGACTGACTATGTGACGTCAGCGAGGCCAGGTGTTTGTCTGGCTCAACAGCTGCACTTGGAGGGCAGGACACCACCTGAGTATGTGTCTGGCCTTCTATAAAATCAGACTGGTGAAGCAGCAACTCGAATGAGCCCCAGGCGAAGGAGAGAAAGACAATGTGTTTAGCATTCCTCTAACCTCTAATAAAATGTCCACTAACATTTATGGAGCAGCCTGGATGAAACGCTGGGCCAGACTTTCATTTCTTTACCTTTCACCAACAGCACGACTGTGACTGTGCTTATGCACCTGTAACTCCATGTGAATACATATAACTCGTCACTTCCTGCGCCGTCTTGGCCACAGCAAGGCCAACTGTCCACAAGGCAGTGTCTGCTGGCCCTGGTGGCCATCCCCATGTCTAGCAGCAGAGCTGTCCATCGTGGCTCTCGCATGGGGTCACACCAATGCTGCTGCCATAGCACTCAGGACGCACAAACACTGCTTCCTTTCCTGGAATGTTGGGTGCAAGGGCAGACCTCTAGCTGTGCCAAAGAATGTCAGTTTGCTCTTGGACCCCCAACGCAGCCCGTTCCCTTGATAAAAGTGATCCTTCTGTCTTCCCTTTGCATTGTCAGGGAACCTCCAACCTCATGCATTGCTCTACAATGACAGAGACTGACCTATAGCCAAGAGTCCACTGCAGCTGAAACACCACACACTAACATTCATAACCTACACCGCAGCTTGTAAAGTACTTTCACATTCGATTTATCTCTTTTAATCAACCTTTCTGGTACTGAACTTTTCTCCTCCCTCAAAATAAATCACCTATTGATTTCTCTATTTCTCACAACAGCACAATCATTCTTTCAGTCACTTAAGCTTTCTAAAATCTCAGAATGATTTTAGGTCTATGCTTTCATTAAATTCCTTGTAATCAGTCGCCTAATCCTAAACACAGGAGCTCCCAGATCAATCTTTTCATGTCCATTTTGCCCACGACCACCCGTCCCAGAAGCTGCTCACCTCCCAATAGCACTCCGAAGACTTTGCCTGCTGTCTCCAGGCCCTGTCCGAACGACTGTCAGGAGGCGGCTGGAGCCACAGCTGCTCCTGTCTCCTGCCCTTCTCTTCATGAGAAACAAGTGTTAGCACTGATGCAGCAGGCTGCCAAGTGGGTGCTCATCTGAAGCGGGAAGTCTTCCGACAACCCTGGAAACTCAGGTGGCCTTGTGATCTGACATGGTCAGTGGGGGAACGGCTGATGTGAGACAATGGACAGACTTCAACGTGGTGGTGGTTCTTCGGCTGCTCACAGAACACCGCTGACTGCCACGTGAGGCAGCCCTGCCTGATCTCCTGCAGAGTGGCAGCGACAGGGTTTGGTCACTTGGTCACCCTTGATAGCTGCCAGACACGAGTGAGGCTATCCCAGACCATCCTATCAGCCAAACGATGATGCCCATGGGCACCCAATTCAGACTGCCTTGAGAAGCACCCAGGGGAATCCAGGCCAATGGTCACCAGGACCATGGGCTTCTGAGCCTGTGTCCGGCGGCCCCCTCTTGGGATGGCCTGCTTTGCAGTCCTGGACAAGTGATGAAGATCTAAGCTGATTTGGTCCCTTTTATCTCTAATTCCTTTTCAAGTCCTGTTTAGCACCCCAGGTACTCAATCACAAGACATCTTCTTTCCTGCCCTGTATGATGATTTGATTTTTCATGTGTTCTCTACCCCCACTTCACAAGTGCAAGTACACACACAGAAAATACAGAATAACTCCTCAGGAATCGGTACTCTCCCAGGGCCCAGCCACCAACCCTATCAATTAGCAATCAGCACTTGAACATACATGTTGCTCATTGATTTTAAAAGCTTTAAAAAGAGCCACTAGGATGTAAGTCATAAATTAGGAAATCTGGTAGTCTCACCTATAAGTGTAACTCATGAAGGATAGGTACTCTACAGTAGCTGATTTTTTTTATTCATTTTTGGGAAATGACCTCCTGCAAATGAAACCGCAAAGCAATCAAGCACAAGGAAACAAGTGTGCAAAGGTAAAAGTTTCACAGAAGCAACTATTTGATTTTCATCAGGATATTGTTTTTCTTCCAGGACATGTATTTTTCCTATGTGGTTTTCAACTGTAAGCTGACAGATTGCCAAAAACCGAGGCTTCTTCTGCAAGTGTCACTGATTCTCTGGTTGCTCTTCAATTACATTTTGCATTTAAAAGAGAAATCCCCTTGTGTTTCTTATAATGATGCACCTGTTCCTTGGGAGAGTGCCTCTTTTGATAAAGAATGCTTCAACTTTGGCAAGAAAAATGGCTCCAGGCTTTTTGTGATAATATCAAAGATCACTTGTTTGTATTAAATGTTTGGGTGGGTTTCCCTCCTCCTAAGGGCAGTGAGTCGTGGCTGCAGTTCCACCATCCCCAGATGCTTGGCTCCTGTTCTGTTTTTCCATCATACACCTGCACCAGAGCAAGGACCTGCAACTAGCAAAGCTGGGATGCCACAGAGAAATTTTTTCTCTACTCACTTCCTTCTGGCTTCCACAAACACTAAATGTCAAATAAGTGAAACATTCCAAACACATCACCCAGCGACCTCTTCCTCCCCTACCAAATGCCTGCTAGGAAGAAAAGAAAGATTATGCACAAAAACACTGGCTTCTTTTGAAATCCCTTCTACATTCTGTTTCTGAGAAGAGGTGCCGCAGCATCTTTTCCCTTGATTCCACACCCAGAACTGTAAATCTTAAGCCGTGATCACCCTGTTGTTACCACTTTCCTGAGAGGCTTCTGTGATGGAGAACCAAAACCTACATCTTTTCCAAGTAATTTTAAAGACACCGTCAAAGTGTTTCTCTAACCTTTAACCAAATGAATTCAAATAAACACTGAGATGCATCCAAAACAACCAAGAGAGGCAGGGTGTAGGTTCAACTCCTGGCTGTTCCATTTCACACTCAACTTCCTGCTAACGCTCCTGAGAAGAGAGCCAGAGATGGCCTCTGCACCCATGTCCAGTCTCCTGGGTCAACCTGATCCACGCCCCCCCAACTTTGTGGCATTTGCTGAGTGAACCAGTGGATGGCAGACAGACCTTGGTAACCCTCTCTTTCAAATAAATCAATCTTCAGAAAGGAAACATGCTACAGACCCCGCTCGCCCACACACACCAGCACACTGCTCTCCTGCACTTTCTTTGCCTTCAGACGTTGAACACTTTAAAACGCAATGTCCCCTCCGTGATAACAGGCTGGATTCAGGTGGCGCGGCAAGGCTTGACAGAGCGGGCAGTGTGCCTTGGAGCCCTGACACAGCCTGCACACGCGCGACCGGCACAAACCTCCCCAGGCAACCCTCACTGCAGTCCGCGAAGTGCGCCCTAACCCTGGCCAGACTGCCCCCACAGCAGGCCTCCTCTGATGGGCACTTGTCAGTAACCAAAAGTAGCCCCTGCTGGCCTTCAACCCATCAAAAAGCAGACCTCCCCTTGGCTGCCAGGCTTCCTAATCAACTTTCCCAAGGAAAACGACGACGTTCCCACAGGAAAAAACAACATGCTTCCCCCACACCCCCCTCCTAGCGGTCCATTGAAAACCAGCAACAATGCTGTTGCCTTTTTGTTTCCCAAAGACTTTCTTCTTCCCTGCGAGCAGTAGCGTGTTCCTCCAAGAATGCTAGTATTTCCTGTGGAAACTGTATGGCTGCCAGTAACGGCTCGTAACGTGCCCCCTCTTCTCTCCGTCAAAAAGACATAACACAAAACGTGGCATCTGACAATGGCCCAAATTCGGTTCCCCCACTGACCACCTGCACAGAAAAAGTCATCACCCGGAGGGAAGGCCCCGCGAGATCGTTCCCTCCAGCACTGACGCGCGAGGAGAGCCTTGGGCGCAAGACCGCACCGGAGGGGTCGCCGGCAGCCGCGGGGTTCCGGGCTGGGGGGCTGCGCGGGGCGCCCCCTCGCCGCGGACCCGGGTGTCGGGGTGCTCCTGCCATTCCCAGTCCCGCGCTCCTCCGGCTCTCAGCTGCCGGGCGCCGCCACTCCGCCCATCCCCGGCGCCCGCGCGAGCCGCGGCGGCAGAGAATAACCCGCGAGGCGCTCAGGAGGTACAGAACAATCCCGTGGACGCCGGGCCGGGGCCGAGGCGTTACTATAGAGACCTCCCCGCCCGGGGCCGAGGCGCCGCGGCCGCCCGAACCGGCCGACTGGCGGCACAAAGGGGGCCCGGGGCTGGGGCAGCAGGGGCGACAGCGCCCGGGGTCGGCCGGGTGCAAACTTGGAAAGGCTGGGCCGCCCGCACCGCTGGCTCGGGACCTGGACTCACCGGGGCGGGGGCAGGGGTGGGGTGTCGCGGCCAAGGACCGACAGACGCGCGGTCGGACGGCGGCGAAGGCGGCGGGAGCAGAAACAGCAGCGCGGCGCTCGGCCGGGCGGTGGAGGCGCTGCCGCGGCCCCGCTACGTCACAATGCGGCCGAACTGCGGGCGCCGCTTCCCCGAACCCCCCACGGGCGCGCGCCGGCCGGGCCAGCCCCGGAGGAGCGTCCGCGGTCCGGAGCCGGCGCCGAGGAGCGCGGCGTGGACGCACGGCCGGGGTCGGGGGCGCGGCCGCCGCTGGCCAGGCTGCCGGAGCCGCCGCGCCCTCCGGCGTCGCCGGCCGCGACCTCGCTGCACACACACACACACACACACACACACCCTCACACACACACAGGGCTGGGCGCCCCGCTCGCCCCAAGGACAGAACCCTCCCCGCCCCGGAGGCGCCCCTTCGTCGTCCTTACCGCGGCACCCGCCAACCTGCTTGCTCGCCGTTACCTTTTCGCTCCCCGCCTCCTTTCCCCACCAGCCGGGTCCCTTCTCTCCTCCCCGCCTACTTTTTTTTTTTGCCCCCGCTTTCCACTTTCTCCTCCCACCCCTCTCCCCTGCCTCACGGCCTCGCCCCCCTGGAAGCGCAGACGCCCCTCACCGCGCGTCCGTGAGGCGCCCCGCGGGGCTGCCGCGTTCCCCCGGGGAGAGGCTACCAGGGTCGGGGACGCGCGGCGTCTCCTGCCGGACTCGGGGTCTCCCAGTCCCGGGCTCCCCCTGAGGGCTCTGGCGAGGGAGGCTTGGCCCAGAAGGTTCCGCGTGCCGTGTGTGGCAGGGAAAGGGAGCTTGGGTCTGAAATAACGGCTTCTAAGCTTTCTGAGGTGATATTCACTTCACTTTTTTTTTTTTTTTTATAACTGTGGGGCCGGCGGCGTCTCCCACCAGCCCACGCCCCCTCCGTGGCGTTGTTCTGACACTCCTGGTTCCGAGATGCCATCAGGCGAGTGGATGCCTTGATGGCCGTGCACAACCATCTCGCTGTTTGTTACCCCGTGGCAAGCTTTAAGTGATTTCTAGAGAAATCCCTCAGCCTGGTGAGACGGTGGTGAGAAGCCGGCTCAGCACTGCCCTTGAGGACCACACTCGGGTTCCCGGATTTGGCTGGCCAGTTCACAGGGCCGACCTGGCTCCCCTGCCGATCCCACAGGACACCATCCCGGGGAGCACCGCTCCCTCTGGGCGATGACACTGAGCTGTGTGTCCCCTGTGGGCCTGGCGTTTGAGAGTCTGTGTCCAGTGACAAGGAGGAACCCGGTTTTGGGAGCTTGATCGATTACCTTAAGGCAACTTGAAGTCCACAGGGACTGAGGAAAGGTGGGGAAGGAGGGTGGCTGGGGGCCCTCACCGTCCTGCTCTCTGTCCTGGCCCCGTGTGCCCCGTCACACCATAGTTGCTGAAGTGACATGCCGTGGAGTGGCAGAGGAGGACATTTCCACATGCTCTTAATTACACTTGCCACTGAAAATCTGGATTTTTTTTCTCTGCTTTGGACATCAGACAGCCAGGAGCCTGTCCTATGTCGCTCGTGTGTTGATCATAATTTGTCGTGTATAAGACTTCATGTCCATGGAAAGTGGTTTCACAATGTTAAAAATACACATTACTCCTCAGTAGAAAATATAAAGTCAGATGACATCATACAGCACTAAAAATACTTGAAAATATTGGGTTTAATTCACTCACATCTGGTTAAAATAAAAGTGCTTTTTTTTTTTGGCTAGTGTAAACTCTGAGGAAAACACATCTTGCTTCTATCCACTAGGTGGAAGTGGAATTGGTGTCACTATCGAGATGCCCAACAGAAAGTAGACCTTCAGTCCCATGCTCTTAAATATTTTGACACCACGCTCTTTTATTAAATCAGATTGTAGTTAATTGAAAAAACCCTTTACTAAGGAATTGTAACTGGGTATCTTTTCCAACTGTCCTAAAAATCCACTAATTCAATCTATGAGTCAGGTGTTAATTCAATATAAATGATTCAATGAGAAAAGCCTGGGCTGTGTTGTCTGAAAAGGAAAAAGAAATGGGAAAAAAAAGAAGAAATTGTATTGTCCTGGAAAAAATTATTTTGTTTTGGTGTAGCTGGAGCAGTTTGGCATGCCATCGTGTAAAAAGAAAAAGTCATCTTTGAGATGTTTCAGATAGTTCCTCCTACTTTTTTTTCTAGTTCCTTTGTTATGTTTTTCTGTTTCTAGTATGTTTTTGATTACATATTTACCATTGTTTCCATGAGATTATTTTTACTGTGATTTAAGCCGGTGCCTGTGTACACTTTCCCATGTAGGCTATGAGTTTGCTTTTGTTTGGACTGTGTGTTGCTTTGCTTCTCCTGTGCAAACCTTTGCCAGATCCAAACCACATGTCGATAATACACCAAGCGTGGCACTTGGGAAGTGGCTGAGTTACAACACAGAGGCTGGATGTTAAACCGAGTGGCAAGAATGCCAGCTTCCTCTATAGCATGTTGACTTTTTAAAACCAAGTCACACACTTGTCCTGGCCCTTGGATCATTGTTACTGACCAGCAGGCTGTGATAATGCCTTTTTCCTGGTTGGTACTGTTGAAACACCTCTGTAGCCATAGCTGGGGACCACAATCTGTTTTTCCAGATGCCTGGAACCCATCGGATGCCTGGCACCTATCGGGTACATTCTGGGAGATCAGTTAGCATCCTCCTGCTGCTTGTCGGCATCTTAGCCCCTACCATTCCGTCATCGCTTCCCATTATGATAGCAAGCAGTTCCTATTACAAGTGTTTGGGTCCTCAACCCTGAGCACATTTTTTATCCTCAGAGTTAGCTACTGAAAATAATTAGCAGAGAAGTGCAAATCACTGCCTATCATCTGCCAAAGAGCTGCCATGTAATTGTTCATTGAATTATTACAACTAAACATCTGCCTCCTCTCTCCTTTTGCTCAATTTCTGTATCTTTAGCATGCTACAAAAAATGGATGAGACTACCATAATACTGCTAGTCATAAAATGGAAAAATATTTTCTATTTTTTGAAGTGTAGAGTTTACTTAAGGAGAGATTCAGCTCTGAAGGAAAGCCTCAGAATTCTTAGTCTTGGTCATGAAGAGTTCTGTTTGAGGAGGACCTTCCTGATTTCCGATTGGGAACTATAATTCAGTGTGATCAAGCTGACTTTTTTTTTATTCTGGAGCCTAATTTGTTGTATTTGCCTGGTCCTCACTGCATCAAATTCTAAATCACTTCTACCAAGAGGCAAGCCATTATGGTATATGCAAGTGTGATCACTATCAGATAGGCCGGGTTAGATTCTGCTGTGGTATCATATACAGCCACCCCATGCCCTGGCAGGTTAATAAAGATTATTCTTTGCTCTCACTATCCCACCGTGGCAGGCCCATTGCACCTTTGTTTCATGTCTTTCTCACTCTAAAACTCCAGCCTAATAGAACAGCTACTGACGGCAATATTGCCGGTCATTCCAGTGAGAGAAAGAGCTCTCTAGAGTGTCCCACACCAGGAATAAAACGCTACAGCTCAGGAGTTGCACAGGTCACTCCTGCTCACGACTCATTGACCAGGACCAGTCGTGTGGCTCCACTCAATCACAAGATAATAGCCAAGGTCCTCGATCCAAGAGCACCCAGGATCCCTGGGCCATAAGAATAGGACAAAGGCTGGATAGAGCCATTTCTGAATATTTTACATGAAAGCCATCAAGCTTCAGTATAAACACTGATGCCGAACACAAGTAAAAAAAAAAATCCAGTAGTAGCTCTGATTTCCAAAATAAACACAGATATAGGAAGACATGTGGACTAAGGAACTCAGTTTTTGAACACGTGAGCTTCACAAATAAAGGGATAATTGAAGAAAAACGTGCTGTCAACCAGTTTCACACCAGGTCTCAGGACACCCTCACAGGAGACCTCTTCTCTTCCGAGTGTCCGCTCCCTGACCTCCCTCATTCTTCAGAGCATCTGTGTCTTCTGCAGTGTCTTTCTGGGCATGCTTTACCTGGCTGGCTTTCTGTGATCATGTCTTTTAAACGTTCCCCCCCACCACCACCTCTGTATTTTTTCTTTTCTGACTTCTTGGATCAAGTTATGGCTTTTGCTTTGTCTAAGAACTTTAATAAGGGATAACTGGGGAGGGAGATGAAATCCAGACTCAGCAATTTTGATGCTTTTAACACGATCCGCTTTAATACAAGATTTCATGTGGCAGAGAATATATGGATTGTTACTCTGATTCACTGGAATTATCCTAGACTCCAGCTAATCCTATTATTCTGCTTTACACATTCTTACACAGACTATTAGAAATTCTGTTGTTTTTTTCCATGGGAACAATTAGACTATGTGTCAAATTATAATTAGATGAAAGAGTTTCTTGCCATGTGTTAGGAGGCATTCTGGGACAAAAATACAGAGCAACTCTTCAAGAGACCAGGGCATCTTGGGTAACTCCTCTGAGCCAGGGTTTGTGGTGTTTTCCCTAGATTCATCTTCCATCAGAGAGCATGCTGAGCATGTACAGCTGCAGAGTGCAAGCTACAGATGCCAGACCTGATTCAGAAAGGTCAAGCACAGGTTTCATGACTGGTTTTAACTGGAATCTAATAGCTGGGTTGCTGCAGAGGGGAACCAGGGGAGACCTGGGTTCCCTCTTCACCTTGGCCTTGAAAGAATCCTTGTCTGTTTCCAGCAGGTTTCTTCTATAAACATTTTGACTTTAGAGTGGTGTGTCTGCACCTCCCTCAGGCTCAGGTGAGCAGTCTTTCCCTGGACATTCTGCTCACATTGTCTCTAACGGGTTGGCTTTTAAAATTGTCTTTTGATTTTTCCTGGAGCGCCTTTTCCCTTCCAGGTGATTTGCTAACTCTATGTATATTGGAATGACTCCCCTTGGTCACACATCACATCTCCCTGTGGGTCCACCAACACCTTCAATCCCAGTGAATCCCATTGTGACAGAGCACAATGGTGAGCCGCAGCTTAACCCTAAGAGCTCAGGGAGCAGCAGTGGCTGACAGAGCCGTCTTCCACCGTTTTGTGTCTGGGGATCACTCACACAGAGATCCACCCAGATAAGGCTCTCCACATCAGTCTCCCATGTTTCCCATAGGACTTCCAGATGACAGTCTTGTTGACCTATGACAACACCCAAAACACATTTCCACTGTGCCTGAATTGTGCTGACAAGACCAGATCCAGACCCTCCAGCTTCCCCTTTGTAGTCTCATGAATGGCTTGCTAGACACACAGATACGCATTTCCTGCTCAGCCGACTGACCTAGACTCTGCCAGATTGTGAAACAACCCCGACTGTAAATTGCCCACCTGTAACTTGTCTAGCCCCTATAAAAGTGTAAGACAAAACGGCCTGCAGAAGCACTCTGCTCATCAAACTGGGCTACTCTTCCCATTGCATGAACTGGAATGAAATAAATCCACCTTGTCTGCTTTCTGTCTCAGACACCACCCTTCCACCCCAAACCCTTTTGGACTCCACTCTCTCTCATCCTCTTCTCATCAGCTCCGTTAATTACTGACATTATAGATCTGATAGGTAGCCACAGAATGGTTATTGATCAGCAAACTTTTATAACTGAACATTATTGAAGTGTGCTAGTCCGCTTTTCATTACTTGAACTAAAACACCTGAGGAAGATATTTCTGGCAACAAAAGACTGACTTCAGCTTAGAGTTGTGGAGGCTGGAGCTGGAAAGCAAGGAAGATTATATATTGAGCCAGGAAAGGGACTGGGAGGAAGACAGGGAGAAAAAGAGAGGGGAGAACAGGTAAAATCAGAGAGAGAGAAAAAAACCTCTAGCAAGAAACACCCTCCAAATGGACACCCCCACTGACTCAAGCACTTCCCAAGCATCCCATCTCTCAGATGCCGTAATTAATCCATTTCCACCCTTAACTCAAAGTGTGTACATGTGTTCAAGGTTTGGAGTGACAACTCCTGTTGCACCTGTAACTTTAAGGGAAATGTTTAATAGTCCACAACAACCAATGAGTAGCTAAAGCACTTCAACTGGTATAAGCTTATTCAAATTTCTCTTCAGTTGGATTTTTTTTCTGTTGATGAAATAAATAGCCACCCCACATCAGAGTATTCACCTGAGAGATAAATATGACGCTATACGCTGGCTGAGTGGGCGCCACATTTGCTTTCACAATGTGACATGTGCACACGCTAGCTTAGTTGTGACTACTCAGCCAGACTCTCTAGTATGGGCTGCACATGGGATTAATATATTTTCCAAAGCTTCCAAATTGGTAGTTTGCCTGCTGAGTTACTCTACTTTCTAATTTAAGCCATTAGGAAAGAAGTATTTTCTAAACAGAGGGCCTAGGATGGGTGCTTTAAAAAACTGTCTATCTCACATGCTGAAGAAGACCTGAGGGAGAAGAACGAGGGAGGCAGAGGGCAGAGGTTCAGGGAGGGGCACTTGTGTCTGCATACACAGACTCCCCGATTGGACCTCGATGTGCATTAAACCAAACATCATCCAAGACAGCCTGACCCTGACTGGGGATTTCCACCTTGCAAGAAAAAAGAGGTAAGAAAATTCACTGTGGCTGGGAAGCGTTAGGAAATTCATTTTCCGTAAACAAAGTCTTCCCCAACAATGGCACACTTGGATACTAGAGATTTCACACGTGTGCAGAAACAGGTTAAATCGCTATCTGGAAGTTCTGGCATTTGATTAGTTCGTTTTTCAAAGGAATGTGGGTTAGCTGAATGTGGTTCAGTGATTTGAAGAGGAATGTAGCGCCATTTCTGAACACTATGATACTTTCATATGGACCCATTTGGTTTCAGCCTGCGACTTTTATGAAAATATACTCCATCAAATAATTATCAACTGTCACCACATTGTCTATTTAATTGCATCCGGTTCTATAGACAACTGTGAAGTTTCCTTTCTGTGTTGGGATGGTTATTGTGCTGTATCTTATAATCTGCACTTTGAACGTAGCTTTGATGTCTATCTTTGCTGCAGTCAGCATTTCTGATGCCTTTACAAGTAATTCACCACTTCTCACTGACTCTGCCTTGAGACAAATGAGAAGTGTTTGGAAAGAATTAGATTTACAGAGAGTGCAGATGGCCATGGAATGGAGCAGAGGGATTTGCATTCAGTGGGACTTAAAGCCACAGTTGATGTTAGTCGCTGGCTTTAGTTGTAAGCAGTTTTTAGTGGGTTAATATAACAGAAACGGTCTCCCCTTGAATAAGCCATGCAGAGCAGCAGCAGAAAGCTGTCAGCAAATGCAGTGCTTAATTATGACTCCCCCACTTCATTCCAAAACAGAATAAATCCTATTTCCAAACGGTTTTTGGGAGGAAACATTCATTCTGAAAATGAAGTAAGCTTCTCCATATTCTTAGATATAACTAATCTCTCGACCTTCTACTGTATGATTCCAGAGCCTGGGGATGCATGTTCCTCTTGAGAAGCAAGGAGAAAAACTTGGAATGCATATTATATTGAATGAGAAAAGCTGATGATGTTTTTTTTTTAATGTTCCTTGTTAATAACAGAAAGTTTGTAAAAGGTCTGTGGGATCAGAAAAAAATGTAGTTGTGATGGAATAAATAGATAAAGTCAAGGTTCCAGGGAGCTGTGCTGTGTAGCAGTTACACAAATGCACCTGAATTTTCAGAGATCCATGGTTCAACTCCCGCCTCGCCTTCTCATTATCTTTAGTTACTCAATGTGACTTGAGTGTAGATGCTCGAGAAGAGGCCAGCAGTGTGAAAAGGTACCTTCCCACTAGAGGAAGCTCCCTACCATGCTGAGCATCCATCCCCAACCACTCAGAGGCTCAAGCATTGGAGCAGTTCTCAAATAGCTGAGTGATTTAGGGAGGGTCACATGCAATCGACCTCTTGGACCAGCACAACACACACACACACACACACAAGAACAATGCTCATGAACATTGCTGCTAATTGCAAAGTCAGGAATCAGCAATGGAAATGTTGACTCAGTACAGCACCTGCAAAGTATCTGCACCTGTATTTCCTCTTGGGTAGAGCTCCCAAGGCTTCCATCCAGGAGTGAGGACCAATCAGTGCCAATAGAAATGTGTGGCAGAGGCAGACAGGAGAGAAGGATTGTTCCCAGTCCCAGGTGAATGGAGACTAGAACACCAGATAAAAAATTAAGAGCAAGTCAGGTAGCAAAACAGCATGAAGGCGATGACAGACTCTGTGAGAATCGTAGATAATTAGTTAGACATTGAAAAGTCATTTTAGGTCATGTGGAATTTAACGTAAGAATTATGACCTGGAAATTTGCTATAGTTTCCTTACCTCGAATTTCACATGTTCTCTCAAATCTTGTCACCGCTTTGGAAATGGCATTTGCTGGATATACTGACTGAGGAAAAAGAACTGGAAATCTTAACATAGGTTTGAGAAAACAGGTATTTAAAAAATTCTATGTTCACATCACTCTGAATTGCTAAGAAACAAGTATTATAGGAAAAGTGCCACATAGTGTACAGCAATTTAAAATTTTTTTCATTATATGTGAAAGGCAAAGGCGCACGTACACACACACACACACACACAAACACACACACACACACACACACACACACACACGATAAAGGCAGTAAGATATTGCCCTCACTGGTTTGCTCCCCAAATGCCTGCAGCAGCCAGGCATGGGCCTGGCTAAAACTAGGAACCCAGAACATAATCTGAGTTCCTCATGCGAGTGACAAGTTACCCAAGGAGTTGAGTCACCACTTGCTGCCTTCCAGACTGTATATTAGGAGGAAGTTGAAGGCAGCAGGAGATAACACTCGGTCCAGACATTCTCATATGGGACCCAGGCGCCACAAGCGGTTTCCCAGGCACTGTGTCCTGCTCTAGCTCC
This sequence comes from Ochotona princeps, assembly GCF_030435755.1. Lineage (NCBI taxonomy): Eukaryota > Metazoa > Chordata > Mammalia > Lagomorpha > Ochotonidae > Ochotona > Ochotona princeps. Next base: position 43,738,946 of record NC_080850.1, read on the forward strand.
TCATACTCTACAGTCTACAGGTTGCTTCCAGAACTGCGCTGTTCACTGCAGGAGCTGCTAGGCACAGTCATTCCTGAGTGCAAGAAGCTAGTCCCAAGGGAGGCATGTTACATGTGTGCTATGTACACCAGATTTTAAACTCTCAATGCAAAGAAAAAATGCAGAACTCAGTAACAATTGCCTCGTGTTTGAATATACCGAATTAAATATTAAAAATAATTTCATCTCTGATTTTTTGCTTTTAACCCAGCTACTAGAAACCTTAAAACCACATATGTCACTCTTGCTGTGATTTCTGTTGGATAGCTCTGCTCTTTGAAGGTAGAAAAGCCTCCCTGTCATACCTGATCCTCAGACATTCATCCCAGATTGCTCTGTCAAAATAGATGGCAGGGCTCTCTGCAAGTGTGGGGTTGGGGAGAGGGCAAGGGTAACAGGTGGCTAATCAGCCACCATTTATAGGGAAGGTAGTGGATGGATGTAATGGTTACATTGTATTGAAAAAATTGATGGTTGGTGGAAAACCCATCCATAAATGTCAGAAGAATACAGATGTGCTCTGTAGCTGTTCCCACCAAAGAAACTGAGAGTGTTGAGAGCAAAACACTGTTTTTCCCTTAGACTGAGTGGCGGAACAGTGGCGACACGTAGGATCCTTTACACCTGTGATGCTTTCCCAACCAGAAGAACATCCAATGCTCCAAGCCTACACCCAGCTTCCTCCTGTCTCTCTTTCCAAAACAACAAAACCATCAGGAAGCAGCATCCAGTGTGCATGCTGAGAACTTGGCAATGGTAGCCCCGCTCCAAGTCGCCTGTGCAACAGATGTGGGTGATAGTTAACAGAAGCTGGAGACAGAAAGCCTATCACATCTCCAGACTTGGCGGAAGGAAACATTGTCGTCTTGATGAGATCTGTACAAGTGGGCAGCACCCTTTGCACAGCAGCTGATGCGTCGGGTGTCACACTCACCCTCTGCTGCTTCTGTTTTGGGCTGGCCACAGAAAAGGTCCGTTTGCAGTCTTTTCTCCTTGGCTTTTACACTTGGCAGAGCGGTTCACTGTCCTCGGCTCTTCCTTGTGTAGTTATGAAGCTGTTTGTCATTGCTAGCATCCGGAACACCTGCTTTTTAAAGGGCTGCTGGCTCAGGAAGAACATAAGTCATTTTTATGCAATAACTCATCAGCTCAAGACTTCATAGATTTGTTTCTGCAACAGTCTATTTTTGTACCCTGGAGAAAAAAAAAAGGTATTTTCAAAATCAAAAATTTCCATTTTACCAGAATTTCCTTTGGCGATAAATCACTAAGAGGTGAGAGATAGGACAGCTTGGCAAATCAGAGGAAGAGAGGCCCTTTTGCCCATAACAGGATACACAGAGGGAAAAACACAGGCAACTCTGTCTTCTAATCCAGTGAGAAATTTTCAAGACAAATTATGGAAACTTAAGGCAGGGAAAGTCAAGAACTTAAAGATACAAAGAAGATAGTTACAGCTCTGCTAATTCTTCATTTGGAATGTGACACATTTAAACTTCCATCCTTAGAAGGTTCTCTGAAATGACCAAGGAAGGTGGAATTAAATAGTTTACTTCTGTGAAAAACATTTTTGAAGCCCATGCATCTTTTTCTTTTCTTTTTCTGTTACAGACATTTCCCATGAAATTGTTTACTTTTATCCAGTGTTTCTCCACTTCGCAAAAATTCTCCTTTCTTGAGAGAGCTGCTAGCTTTTTATCCCTAGAACCTAAGAGACTTATGGAGCCCATGACCTGTGTCCCTCATTGTAGTGGTGGGCACATGACCAAGACTGGTCAGGCAGTCTCTGACCCTATTCCCATAGCGACTGCACAAGGTTGAGGATTGGTCAGACCTATTCAAAAACAACTCATTCTTATTCCCTTAGGTTTGTTAGCATAGAGAGTGGCATAAGTAGTTGCCATCTTTATTAGCATACAGGAGGAATTTAATTGAGAATGACAGCAGGACAGAGTAAAGTAGCACTGGGAAGTAGAAAAAGAAAGACAGTCATGGCCCTGATGCGATAGCCTAGTGGCTAAAGCCACACCTTGCATGCACCAGGATCCCATATGGACACTGGTTCATATCCCAGCCTTTCCATTTTCTATCCAGCTTTCTGCTGGTGACCTGGGATGCCCCAAAGTCTTGGGACCGTGCACCCATGTGGGAGACCTGGAAGAAGTTCCTGGCTTCTGGCTTTGGATCAACTCTGGCCGTTGCAGCTACTTGATGAGTAAACTAGCAGATGGAAGGTCTTTTTCTCTGTGTCTTCTTCACTCTTATAAAACTGCTTTTCCACTAAAAATAAATATTTTTTTAAAAAGACCATCATGATAGAAAAATTTAAGGTTCCAGATTTCATACTCACAAAATCACAGAATTCTAATCCAGCTACCTTTTTGGTGTAAGTTAATTTGAATTGGATTTCTGTCTCTTTCTTTAAAAAAAAACATGCATTTGGTTTACTTGAAAGTCAGAGCTACAGAGAGAGGAGAGAGAGAGAGAGAGAGAGAGAGAGAGAGAGAGAGAGAGAGAGAGAGATTAGTTTTCCATGCACTGGTTCACTCCCCAGATCACTGATTCACTTTCCAAATGGCTGCAACAACCAAGCTAGGCCAGTTTGAATCTGGGAGCCATGAGGTCCTTGGCCTCTACTATGGGTGCAGGGGCCCAAGACTTTGAGCCTTATTTTGCTGCATCCCCAGGCTATTATTAACAGGGAGCTGGATTGGAAGTGAAGCAGCTTGACTCAAGCCAGCACCCGTGTGTTTTGCTGGCACCACAGAGCCTTGGGCTGATACACCATCATGATGGCCCCCAAGATTTCTGCCTCTTTTAAACAAAAACATTCTCACTGGGGCAAGCATTGTGGTGCTACAGGTTAATGCCACTACTTGTGAGGCTGGCATTTCATATACAGAAATGCCAATTTGAGACCTTGCTACTCCACTTAAAATCTCTTTTTACTAACATGCCTGGGAAAACAATGGAAGATGGCCTAAGTAGTTGGGCCCCTGCCATCTGTGTGGGTTATCAGGAGAGAGCTCAGGGACCCAGGTTTTAGGTCTGGCTCATAATTAATGGTTGCAACCATTTGTGGAATGAAGCAGCAGATGTAAGATCTCTATGTCTCTCTTTGTGCTGCTTTGCTCTAAGGAAAAAAGATTCATGAGCCACACATGATGATTTTAAAACAAAAACTATATAATAAAAGGGAAGAGGGAAGTAGAAATGATTCTGTATCTTCTCTTTCTTTTGATATGTTTGCAGAAACTACATACGTGCACATACAAAAGAGACAATGCAAAGTTTAACTTATCCTCCATAATTGCTTGCCAATTGTGTAACCACAGTCAAAGTAACCACTGCTGGAAATGTATGTTGTCTACCCATGGAAATGCAAAGTATGGATCTAACCCCCTTGGCTCTTCCCGCATAATCTATCGAAATGTTACCTGTTCCTAAACCCATCCCCAGTGCATCCTTGAATATTCTCTTCCAGATCTTTTCCTTTCATGGAGTAATACAGATATACATATAAATATATGTATGTATAACTATGTGTGTGTGTATATATACATATATATAACTAAAATAGTATCAAGTCTTATTTCTAATGCTTAGAAAACTAATTTTAGGCTTTTTAGGATATCTTCATGCAAAAGGTTTACAGCTCAATCTCATTTTCTTTAGCAGCTGACTGATATTTCAGTGCATGGTTGGACATCTATGTCTTTAGCTTTGTGTGCCCTTTTAGACCCCATGATATAATAAAGAGGCTTCGGTATACTCTTATACTCTTTTTAAAAAAAATGATGCTTACTTGCATTATTGCTTCTGCAGTCTCCTTGTTGCAGACCATGAACGAGTGATCAAGGCAAGGTGAGCACAACCCTTTGCCCTGCACACAGCCTTGTATGCTGTGGGTCTGACCAAGGAGGCAGCGGCTGAAGTGCTAGCAGAAGCAGCAGCATCATGTACTATTTGACCCAGGACCACTGACTCACGCCATAGTCACTCATGTGCACAGGCCTTCCTGTGTGTTCCTGGAAAGCATTCAAATCATCCACGCTCCTGGGTTAAGGCCCTGGCCAATGACTGTCTTCTTAACTTGCATGTCTGCCATATTCATGGTCGGCGGCTCTCTGTGAGCACGTCAGATGGTTCATAGAACAGTTCTTCACCTGCAGACAGAGGTCTGTTGTCCATTTGTCTACATCAAGAGGCTTACAAGCACCTCTACTTCTGAATTCTTAGGGACATTTGAGTCCTGGCAGGAATTCAACACAACTGCTACTCCTTAATCTGCCCAGTGAGCAGGATTCATTTATTATACTTTCTTTGCATTCCTTTCCAAGGAAATGCCTATGGTTTTAAGACAATGATCCCTCTCTCCTTTTAAAGTTTTATATTGTTGTTAACCCTACAGATCATACCAGCCCTTTTGGGGGACAGGATGGTGGTACATGACACCTAAGGTGACTGAAACTTGGCCCAGTTGTCTTTAAGAGTTTCGTTTGCTGTCTTAACATAAGAAAACTGGGCCCCAAATCCCTTCTGGTGGTGGATTGTCACATGGCTTATTCTGCCTGAAATTGACATTCTTACATCTGGGAACAGTGAGATAGAACTTATTCAAGTGCAGCCCCTGTTCCCTATCCTGGCTTGTCCAGGTCACCTGACCAGTACAGGATGTGCAGGTGACTTGCCTGTGGCCCCAGAGAGCCACATTTCATTTCCATTTTATTGTTTTCTTCAGCTCTCTTGAAAGTAAGACAATAACATGAGACTATTTTGTCATAAAACCTTTGATTGTGACAGACAGTTTGGCCAGAAAAGTACTGTTCAATTTAAACAACTCCTGAGGGCAGATTCCTGTTCAACACTGGCCCACGGGAGAGAACCTGGAGCCCCTGCCAGCCAGACTTCCATGACCTCTTTGATTTGCTTTGTCTGGCGATAGGAATGAGTCACAAATGCCACCAAAGCAGTGTCCCCTCCTGACTCTAGGCCAAGATTTTGACTAAAACTTAGTGTGCTAGGCCAAGTTTATTTTGGGTACCACCCAGCTCACTTGATTTGCCAGTTACCCTGAGTCCCTCACAATATAGCACAATTCCTTTACCTCTAGAAACATGACTCTCACCCTAGGCTAGGCTTCCCACGACTCTACTTGCTTGTCTTTATTCTTGGATTCACATTGTATCCCACATCTCTGTCTCCACCCAACACTTGCCATCAAAATATGTTTATCTCGTTCCCAATTTCTCTCAATCCTTATAAGGATACAGGGCCAAGCTAACAACACTGTATTAGTGAATGCCATCAGTGGGTACACTTCTTGGGCAGTCACACACAGTTACATATTAAATGAATCCTATGGTAAAACTCTCAAACACTGTCTTTGGGCCACCAGAGCTGCTTTTTGAAACACACGAGAGCAACTCTGTTAGGCTGCCACATGCCTGGCCCTCCACCTCTTGCCTGCAAATTTCATGGGATTTCCTCACGGGGCTTTAGTACAATTCAGTAGCCATTAGGTCTCCTTCCCACAGCAGGGGAAGAGAGCTATGCCAGGGAAAAATCTCCAACAGGAGGAAGCAGCCTCTTGGCACTCAAGAGAGGTCATGAAAGATCTCGTTGTTTGAAATGGGTGGATTTTGAGATCATTTTTCTGACACTTATATCTCACTTCCTGCATGGCTAAGCTGCCCTCCTGTTTTATAGAGCACATGGGTAACAAGGTTGCTGACTGCTTCAAAAGAATGTTGTTTCATCGCTTCTCGGCCTTTTGGCTAAGATCGAGTGTGCAAAGAACCTTGTTTCGGTGCCTGTTGCAGAAGACATCCATGCTGAGTCAAGGCAGGATAAGGAAGACTGCACTGCTCTAGTGGGCTCAGCAACTGCTTCTAACTCGAGTTTTTTCAGCTCATTCCCATCTTCCTGGCACCCTGCAATTCTGTTTCATAGATTTCTTTAAACAGCAAGGACGGATTCAATCGTATTCCAAGCTCCAGCATGTGATGCCATTTTTGGTTAAGATAACAGGGAAAACATCTAATACTGAATGAAGAAACTTGTTTTTCCACATTTCTTTTAAAAAAATAGTTATTTACTTATTGAACAGGCTGAGAGAGAGTGATCTTCCATCCACATGGTCACTCCCCTACTGGCTGCAATGGCGGAGACTGGTCCAGGCCAAAGCCAGGAACCAAGAACTTCATCCTAGTCTCCCACATAGATACCAGGGGGTCCAAGCACTTGGGTCATCTCCTGCTGCCTTCCCACATACTTTAGAAAATAGCTGGATCAGAAATGGAGTAGCTGAGTCTCAAACCAATGCCTTCACATGGAAAGCCCGCAGCCCAAGTAGTGGCTTAACACACCACACTGCAAATCTGACATCTGTGTTTCTTAAAAGCAAAAATCCAGCTAACAGACTGCAATTAGTAGTATCATCTGAATACTTCCCTATATTTGACTGATAATTTGTTTTCTTTCCAGTTCCTCTAGTTCCACTTAGGTGCTTTTGTAGGGCACTCTGGAACTACCTAGTACAGTTCTGTTGTCAGGGGTAGGTTTTCCTGGCTACATTGTAGAAATGACTTATCTAGGCACCATGCTTTTTAATTTTTCCATAGGTGAAAAATCTTTTTTTCTGTTCACTGAGCTTTAGTGCAACATAAAGAAAATTTATAGGTACAACATGAGTTAATTTTCTATTCAATGAAATAGTTATTTGAAGGTTTAAAATGATTCATACCTTTGGTTTCAATTGCATTGGTTCTCATAAATCATTTAAGAAAATGTATTTACTTTTCACTCATTTAATTAAATGTGTATATACCAATCATGTTTAAGAGAGAGGAATTACACAGTAGGGAAAAGCTTCATGTCTCAAGAAATATAATTAAAAATGAGATTGCAGTTATAAATCCCCAATCAGGGGATCTTAATGTTGGTGATAGTACATTAGGAACAAGCTAATTGGCAATGCAAGGAGATTTTCAAATCAATAGAGTAAACAATTGGCTGGCATTGGCTAGATAAGAGAAACTTGTTGCTTTGTAGCATCTAAAAGCTGTCCTTGCCCTCAGTCTGGGAAAGACTGAATACATAATATGAAGCAGCAAATAGGGGTGAGTCCTGGGATGTCAGGTTTCCAGCCTGGGACTTTGCCATAGTCCTGAAGCAGCCAGATGGTCTCCTACAGTTCCTCCCTCCCTCCTTTCCCTTCCAACCATCTGTAAAGGCAAGAAAAACAGGTGTCACCTCAGCATTTTGAGGTAAAGGTGTAAGAAAGAATCTGAATTCCTTTTGGAATTTTGTTAAAAGAAAATATTTTTATGGTCTGGAGCTGTAGGGCTATAAAATTTGAGCCCCTTCCCCTCCTAAAAGTGATTGCCATCCTGTGATATAATCACCATCAGCCACGTGCACACGGTTGGTTGTTTTTCATCATTTTCCATCACTTCTACCCCTGTATCAGCTTTGAGTCTACAGGACTTTGCAAGTGAATTTTGGGATTTTTTTTCAGCTTCTAGTTACTCAGCTCTGGGGACATCATTAACTCCTGCAAGCACACCAGGAGGTGTCATCCATGTAAACTAAAAAGTGGTTACCCCCTTGCATTGTGCCTCTGCATGGCCCTCATTGCTGTGCAGAAGGACTTGGGGTGTGGAGGCAGGTAAGCTGCATAGGCACAGGAATTTAGAGAAAAAAAAGAAGTTTGAAAACACAATCTCCTGGGAACTCCATGAAAATACAAGGAAAAACAGGGGAACTGGAGTATTAATCCATATACCCCCACAAATGCACAGCCCTCTGCACTTTCTGCCACAGGGGCCATGCAGCTGTGATCTGCTCCTGGTCCAGCTGAAAATAAGGGGATTCAACCTGCCTGAGCGGAGGGAAGGAAATCACCAGCTGCCCAAGGTTGTCCCAAGTAAGTCTTGTCCTTCACTTCCACCCTTTCAATAATCAAGCATGCAAGGCCAGAGGGCTCAAGCTGCAAACTGATCAACTGTGAGTGTAATGGGTTTTACCTAGACAATTGTACCCTTAGACAAGGGTTGAGGAATTCGAAAAATCAGTTGAAGATAATTTGCATTTTAGTTTTATATATGTCATTGAATTTCCTTTCTAACATGATTTTCCTTTTTGTAAACATTTTTGTGGTTCATGTTCTATGAAAAGCAGAGTGAGAGGGAGAGAGGGATGGAGGGGTACAGAGAGAGAGGGATGGAGGGGTACAGAGAGGGATGGAGGGGTACAGAGAGAGAGGGATGGAGGGGTACAGAGAGAGAGGGATGGAGGGATACAGAGAGAGGGAGAGTGAATGCTACCATCTACATTTCACTCACCAGAACAAGGATGGGCCTAAGCAAGAATCCCAACCTCCATCTGGATCTTCCATGTAACCTATAGGAATCCAAGAGCCATGCAGCATTGGTTGCATCCCAGGATGCACTAGGATGCTAGAATGGAAGCAGAGGAGCTAGGACTTAAACCAGGTACTCCAATACGGGATAGCAGAGTCCCAAGTGGAATATCAGGTGCTGCACCAAGCTTCCGCCCCTCTTCCTAGCATAATTGCATAAAAACGCTTGCATTCTTTGTTTTATTTATAAAACTGCACAGTGCTTGAAAATATTAGCAAAAACTGGACAATTAAGGAGATGAACTTAGTATCAAACATAGAAGAGGCATTTGAACACCCCCTTTCCCTTCAGGTAACCCCTCTCTGTTTCAAAAAAGAGAAATAAGTCTCTTTTATTTTAAAGTAACAGATTGGAATTAAGGGGACTGTAAGCTAATGTGTCTCTGATTTAAAATATTTTGCATGTAAAAGAGCCAAGTTAGAGAAAACCGGTTCAGCTGTGAAAATCATGTGCTCCTGCAAGAGCGGGCACTGGGGCACATGGGAAAGCAAACAAGAAGCAGCTGGGGCTCCAGCACCCCCACCAGGGGCTGCAGTGCCAGCCCGACATGCCTATTGCTCGACAGAGCTTAGCTGTCAATAACTTTTCTCTTCAATTCATCTTGCATCCATTAATAGAAATACCCCCATCCTGCAGTGCCCCAGTTCAGAACATACAAAGGAGCCTATGATTCTGGGAGGAAGGGAATGGTGGACACTTGTTGTTCTCATGTACTTGAAAGAGTAGGTGCCAGGATGTGCATAAATCACCAAGAGGAAGCAGATATCTATAAACTGTGAAAAGACATCTCTGCCATTACACTGGGCCAGAAACTGAGCAGTTCAAAAACAAACGCCTTTGAAACAGGTCCTGCACCTGGGATGGGGTTTGGCAAACGCCAAAAGATCTGAAAAATTACATCAGGAGTGTGTCTTCAACGGCACCAGTCTGTAGACGAAAGACTAAGTGTATTAAAGTGCAGAACAGAGAACACGGGGAGATGTTTTAGATATTATTCCATGTGATCCCAGCTGTTAATGTGAGCAGCTATTTGTAATAGCACGGCATGTCAGCTGGTTGTCAACGGAAGCCAGCAGGGGAAATCAAGCACTTGTAATTGGCTCTTCAAGTTCAAACAAGGAGGACATTTTGGTTGTTTGTCATCTTGGAGCAGTTGGAACCTTCCAGTGTCATGTGATAGCAAGGGGTCTTTGGGTTCCTCCTGGTCTGTTTCCAGTGCCAGGAGGATTATGGGCATCCGTTTGCTGACTGTGCCTTTATCTGTGTTAGTATGGTCAGCAGACTCACAGAACTTGTGGACTTCGTCATTTACACTGAGTGAAATTCTTAGGGGAATAAGCTGTGCCCGCTCATGGCAAGGATAGGAATATAGTTATCACCATCAACTTCCAGCTCTCTTCTGGCTTACAGCTGCTTCACAGCTAACCCCAGGGCACTGCACTGTCCCATAGGACACAAAGAGTGGCAATTGAGAGACAATTCCAGCAGGTGAGGACGATCAGGCCAAACCCACAGTGGACCTCATCCCACACTCAGATTGAGTGTGGTCCTGTATGCTCTTCCCCCAGTCGTGGGGAACTGAGTCACACTGCAGTTGACAGATGTGTATTGGATGAGATGGGAAAGAAGACAAAGACCTGAAGTTGCTTCAAGGCATCTGGGTCGTGTGTGACCACCATAGATACCTGCTCACTTAGGAACTGGGGAATCATGCTCCTCCAGCCATGCCCAACAGCCCTAGTCCTGACATTAGCCCTTTGGAGAACTGCCTGTGTCTTGAGCATACCTGACCGCAACACATTCTGCAAAGCCAAATATTTCTGTCAGTACAAAATAAGTATGCTTGCCAAAAAACTACAAATCCACAGTTCCAATCTGTTAACACTTCTAATGATAAAGCCATGTCCAGAACAACCAGGTTCCTCAGATTCTTTAGCCTCCTACTTAGCTTTTCCATAGTTTTTAATCACCTTTCAATTTGAATTTGGACATCAAGAAGATCACAGAGTTCAGGAGACAACCTAGGTGTGGAGATAAAAGAGCTGTTAACCTAGGTCTTGAATTGTTTATAGGCATGTGGGTGTGGGGTGTTTCTCTAACGTGTGCAACTTGTGATTTGGAACCAATACTTTAACATTGAATGTTCAGGATCCTCCAGTGACTACAAGTACTTAACAACAATTCCAGCTGCAGATATTCAACACAGGAGTTTCACGTGTTTCTAAGTTAAGTGTTATCCAAGGACCGAAATTCTGATCTCATGCTGTAGCACCTACAAGAAGCCAGTTGTTGTTTTGTTTTGTTTTGTTTTGCTTTTTTTCAGGTGAGCACACTAGACCTTTGCAGGAAAGAGAACTCTAGTGCTGTGTATTTCTGCGTGGTTACCAGGGGTTTGACGAGACCACCTCAGCTTACAAAATCTTATTCCCTTAGGGGGTCTTTACCATGGGACTGATGACTTGGGAAAATGTGCAGAGTACTTGAGAAAATGAGTCAGAAAGAGTTTACATGTTTTGTTTACATGGTGAACGTGCAATGTACTCGTCACAGTTGAGGATGAGCTCTCGAGGCCATGTAGTAATTAAAGGTCCCAGTGACGATGTGGGATCCTAGACAGCATGTCTCCCAAGAAGCTCAGTCCTGCAATCTTGTGATTACAAGAGCGAGCTTTGTGATCATCAGATGGTGGGGGGCGGGGAGGGGTGTGAGTGACAGCGAGCCTGCTATCTGCATGGCTGTATGAAACGCGGCTCATCAGTCTAAACTGGAAACACTGTCGATCTGAGTATGCTTTTTTTTAATGTGCTAACAGAAACAGGTTTGTTATATAAATTCAGAGGATCTCCAAGGACTTTGAGAACAAGTCAGCAGAGAATGTGAGAATCATTTATGTTCACATGTCAAGACCTTATGTATGGTTTACTTTCATTATATCACCCAATTGACAAACTGGAAATGGGGCATGATAACAGCTAACTATTTTAATGTTTAAATAATCTCAAGATCAACACGTGAAGTTTCACAAGAAACTGATAATTATGTTTGGGATACTCACAGTTAAATACTCACATGAATTAATAGACCTACTTTTTACAATTAATGGAAGTGGTTCTTAGAGTTTTTAAGGAGGTAGAATGAAATACAGTTCTAATAGTTCACATGTGAGACACTCACTTTATCTGTTGCCTCTGGCTTCCCCACTCCAACACACACACACACACACACCCATAAATGTGTGATCGGATACTGCGTCTGACATTCAGTTTTGACCGGTTGTCTACCATGGAAGTATATGGGTGACCTTCACAAAAAGATGACCCAGGATGAACTAGTGTGCAAATGGAAAACTCCAAACACATGTCTCAAGCACTTCAGAGGATGAATGATGAATGAATGCATGCAATTCAGTTATTTACTAGCCTGAGCTTCAACTGCATGGACTCAACTTGGAAAAGACTGAGTCTAGCACTTCCTTATGAGGGTGACATGTAGTGTCTCATTTTCTTTAGACATCACCACCAGGGCTTCATTGTCACCACCCTTCAACATCAAGCTCTCCCACCCCCAGTTTCCATCCTTGTTGATCATTTTCTGTCCGACTGCTATCCTTCATGTGAATAACTTCTAGTTCTATGTGCATTGTTCACAAAAAAATAACAAAAATATGTTTTTACTTGAGAAATATTTAGGGTCTTTAATTTATGAACACTCATTTTATAAAAAGAGAACACAGAGCCCAATAAGACATTTACTGAGTAACTGAAGAAACTTCCTATAAAGCAGACACTGCGCTGTCACTGGGAATCCAAGCATGTGACCAACTGTGCAAGATGAGACAGACACCGTTGTCACCTTTGTCAGTCTACATGACCTCCAACTTCGTTGCAGCCATCTCTGCCTAACACAGCCTTCTTAAAGACTCCACCTGACACCATCTCAGCCTGGCTAACCCAGCCTTCTGAAAGTCTCCACCTGACACTAGCCTCTTCAGGTGGTCTCCTTGTTTCACTGCATCTCTTCTTCTGAATGCTGATGACCCTTTGCCTCTATGAATTATATGTTAGAAAATGTTAAGACTTTCTACTTTGTATTATGGATGCTTCAGGATTTGAAGAACATTGAAGGAAATATGGGGCCAGCATTTACTGACCCACTAATGTGCTGTTTTTAAAAATATATATTTGTTTGTTGTTATCTGAGGGGTAGATATGCAGAGATGAGAGACTGAGAGTGAGTGAGTGAGCTTCCATCTACTGGTTCACTCCCAAATGGCCACAATGGCCAGAGCTAAGCCAATCCAAAGCCAGGAACCAGGAACTTCTTCCAGCTCTCCCACATGCAGGAATACAGGGGTCCAAGCAGTTGAGCCATCTTCAGCTGCTTTCCTAGGTCATTAACAGGGAGCAGGATTGGAAGTAGAGCAGCAGGGACTCAAATTGGTGACCAAATGGGATGTCTGCACCACAGGTAGAGGCTTAGTCTACTTGCCACAGTGCCAGGCTCCCACCATGTACTCTTAACTCCATTTCCCTCAGTAGTAACACCCTCTAAACCACGTCACAATGTCACAGCCAGGATGTTGAGATTGGCGTGGGCAAGATATAAAACAGCTGCACCATCCCTTCTGCTGTCCTTTAAGGCCACCTATACCCTGCCTACATCCACTTACACCACACTACACCCACATCCTGCACGTGGGCAACCTAGTCACTATTTCTATAATCTCACCAATTAAAAATGTTACATAAATTAAGTCATAGGGAAGGGAAGGCCAATCTTTAGAATTGGCTTTTTTTTTTACTTAGCATAATCCCCCAGCAATGTAAAGTTGTTATGAGTATTCTTTTCACTGCTGAGTATGGACACGGATGTGCTGGTTGGGTTAGCCATTGCCCTGCTGGAAGACATGTGATCATTTCCAGTTTGAGACTGTTATAAAGAAAGCATCTGTTAGCAAGTTTTTGTGTGAACACAAGTTTTCATTTTTCTCGGGTTGCTCAAATTTGGTCTTAGTGTTTCATATAATAACTGCATGTTTATTTTCATAAGAAGATGTGACAGTATTTTCCATAGTGGTGGCACCATTTTTCATGCCCACAAATGGTATGAGTGAGTCAGTTTCTCTGCAGCCCTGCCAGCAATTGGTGGTGTTGCTATTTATAAGCCTAGTCATCCTAATAGGTATGTACTAATACCTTATTATGGTTTCAATTTGCATTGCCATAAAGATCATATCATTTCTTGTGCTAACTTGTCAACTACATTACCCTCTTTCAAGGACTTATTTTTATGAAATGAACAAATTTTAGACATTTCACAATGCGGATTAGGGGATATGGTGGGATTCCGCACGTCCCACTCTCCTCCTTCCTTGTTGCTTTTTTGTTTTTTCAAGTTTTGCAATGGAATATGTTTATTTCACTCTGAAATCACAGGTTTATTTCACTCAATAGTAATTGAGTAAAGATTTCAACAAATAACAGTTGGGAAAAATAATCTGTTCTTTAGGAAGACAGACACGGGCTATAAACAATAATCACATCTCCTTCATATTGATTGCATCTTCGTACTCTGTGTTACTTGACGCAGATCAAAGAAAACATATGGCACTTGTGTTTTCAGGAACTTACTTCCTTAAGCATAATGCTTTCCAGTTGTACGATGTTGTGGCAAATGACAGGATTTTATTCTTTTCTATGGCTGAGTAGTATTCCATAACGAGTCCGTCGCCAATTCTCTTCACCCAGTCATCTTTTGATGGACCTCCAGGTTGATTCCATCTCTTAGCTATTGTGAGTTGAGCTGCTGTCCATGTTTTTTGCTGTTTCATTGTTTACTGTTTTGGATTATTTGTAGCTTTGGACTGTCTTAAATATATTCTATATACTAGTCAGCCCCTCCTGGCTTATGATTTATTTTTCATTCTTTTCAAAGGCTGTCTTACTGAGTGAAATTTAAAAACTTGCATGAGGACTGACCTATCAATTTTGCCTTTAATTTGGACTACGATTTTTGTTTCAATATAAAAACTCTCTGTGATCCTAGATACCAAAACATTGTTTTCCAAAGATCTTTTTAAATGGAAGATTCTATGTAAAATATAAAAGAAAAACTAAAACTATACATCAAAGTCAGCAAAGTCAGTGACATACTTTCTAGTTCATTTTTGTAAAAGGAATGAAATTTAGGTTGAGATTCATTTTTTCCCTTGATGTTCTCACATCGTGCATGGACACACCTCCCCTTCCTTCACTGAACTGCTGCTGAGTGCCTGTCCAGCATCTAGTGAGATTCTCAGTGGATATCTTGCTGTGTTCTTTATATTGTTCCATTGCTTTTTATCTATCTGTATAACAACATTACATTGTGTTGATTGTATCTTCTTACTAGGCCTAATTACCAAGTAGTCTCCATTATCAATGGGTCTTTCAACCTTACCGTGTTTTTAAGATGGTTATAGTTATTCTAGGACCTACATCATTCCACATAAATATTAGAATAAACTTGTTTTGTCTGTGCCTGAAACACACCTTAGTGAGATTTTGATAGAGTTGCGTAAAGCCTATAGATTGATTTTGAGAGAATTAACATCTTTGCTGAGACTTCCAAGTCACAAAAGCAGTAAATCTTTCTATTCATTTAGGTCTTTGATTTTGAAAATCATCACTTTGTAAGTTTTGGCAAACAGATGACATGCATTTTTTTGTCAAGTTTATATTTAGTGTGTTTTTTTTTCTTTGCAAAGTATGTTAATGGAACTGTGACTTTAATTTTGACTTTGTATGTTATTTGTTATAGGAAAATGATTTTTGTGCTGATATATTATGTGCAACCTTGGTGAAACTTCTTATTCATTAATATTTATGAATTTCTTGGGATTTTCTGTACAATCATGTTATTACAAGTAAGGGTAGTTTTATTTATTTCATTCTAACACCTGTTACCTAATTTATCTTTTTTCTTTTCTCTTTTTCAAGTAGTTAGAATTTGTCACTCTGAGTGACAGTGCACATCCCTGCCTTGAGTTTTCTATCCTAAGTATGGTATTAACTACAGGTGTTTTGTGGGTACATTTTAAAAATCAAGTTGAAGAAGTATTCCTATATTCCTGGTTTGCTGATAAATTTTACTGATTTAATGTGGGATTTTTGTCAAGTGATCTTACTGTACAAGGTCATATAATCACACAATTTTTCTTCTCCAGCCAGGGGGCTTGGTAGAGGATAGTTAAAGATCTTTTAAAATCCTGAACTAGGGGCTGGTGCTATGGTGCAGTGAGTTAATTTCTCTGTCTGCAATATGGATGCTGGCTTGAATTCTGCGTGTTTCACTTTCAATCCAGCTCCCTGCTAATGGCCTGGAAAAGCATCCGAGGATGGACCAAGTCCTTGAGTCCCTACACCCATGTGGGAGGCTCTAAAGAATTTCTTATCTCCTGACTTCAGCCTGGCCCAGCCCCAGCCATCATGACCTTTTGGGGAGTTAATAAGCACATGGAAGATTTCTCTGTTCCTCCTCTCTTTCTCTGTAACTCTTGAAAATAAGTAATCTTTTTACTTGATCAGGTTATGTAGTTTTTCACAGCTTGTTTTGTCCATATTTTGCTGCCGGTTTTTGCATTTAAGTACATGAGACATTTAGGTCTGTAGTTTTCATTTTCTTTATTGCTTTGGTGTGGTTTTGGTATTAGGATGGTATTATCTTCACAAAATGAGGCAGGAAATCTTATTATATATTTTTTGAAAGAGATGGTATAAAATTGATTTTAATTACTCTAGTGTTTGGTAGAATTCTGTGTCCAGAGATTTCTTTACAGGGGCTTTTTAATCACTAATTTGCCTATTTCTTCTTATGTGAGTTTTGGTAGCTTGTGATTTTTCAAGCCCATTTCTTTTGAGTAGTGGAATTTGTGAGCTTAAAATTGTTTATAATCTTATGTTATTACCCTTTTTCTGTCTGCAGGTTGTATAATGATAACCCCTATTTCATTCCTGATACGGGGATCTGTACTTTCTCTTTGCAGTCTTGTTGCAAATGCTCAATGCTATTGATTTTTTTCACACCGCTAGCTTTCTGCTCCATTGATTTTCTCTGCTGTTTTCCTACTTTCAATTTCACTGATCAATGCTCATAGTTTTCTCATTTCTTCCGTTCTGCCCAGTGGTATCATTCTAAAAGCTGGTGGTTCCTGGGTTGACATGATAGGCAATCCACAAATGTGACTTCATGTTGTTAAATACTAAATAACCCTTACTTAGGCAATAATGTGTAACATTGAAATGTTAGTGATGACAAAAATTTTTGATAGAAAACAAAAATCAGGGGAAAGCATAGCATCCCAAAGCAGGTGAAGCTGGTGTCTGCGATGCTGGCATCTTATATGGGTGCCTGTTTGAGTCCTGTCTACTTTTGACCCGGCTCCCTGCTAATGTGCCTGAAGTAGCAGAGGAAGGAGGCCCCAGCATTATGCCATATGGGAGGCCTGGATGAGGCTCCTGGCTTCTGTGTGGCTTAGCCCTGGTTGTAGTAGCCATCTAGGGAGTGACCCAGCAGATGGAAGATCTGTCTCTCTTTTGCTCTTTCTTCATGCACACGCACAGCATGCATTAGTGTAGCTGTGCCCTCTCCCTGCCTGTAACTCTGGCTTTGAAAGAAATTAAATAAATCTTTTTAAAAAATCAGCTCACTGGTACATTAATAAGTCTTACTTGAGTTTCCATCACAAGGGAATCTGGATATTTAACCAGCATTCATTCTTACATTTGAGAAAACTTGCAACAGATCTTTAAATCACTGTGGTCAAAAAAATATTCAGAGCTAAGAAAGTTCTATAAGGGTTCTCTCTTCCAAGAGACAGAGAAACTGCATAGGAGAAAATAAACCAGAGAGAAATGAATTATCCACACAGGAAAGAAGGGATCTTTTAGCTGAAATGTAACTGGAAAATGTAGGTAGAGGTCTTACATGAGCTAGGGGGAATGGCAGAAAAGTCTGAGTCAGAGAAAGATCGCTCCCTAAAGAGAAGCAAGCTGCCAAAAAGAGCTAAGGTTTGCAGTTGAGCTATGTTGAGAATAAGCGTAGATGGAAAAGAAGCCCTTTCTTTAAAGAGCATCTAGAAGTTTCTCAGGCAGGAAGGAGTATGAATAGAAGTAAAAAATATCAGTTAATTAATCCTTAGGAGTTTATTGGTTTAGTTTACACACTGTTCCCTCTTAAAGCTAGAGATCTAGTGAGCCCACACTGTTTGATCAGATGGTTCTAAAGTGCCCAAGCACTGCACTTACAGTCAGTGCTCATCGATTCCCCCATATTTGAATTGCCAAAAGAGAATGTTTTTTTTAAAGTTACACATTCATGTGAATCCCTGAAATTTAGCTAGAGTGTCTGCCTTGACAACGAGCCCCCCTGAGCTCCCGTGAGCTGGGCTTTCTATAGACTGATAGGAGGTTCGTATTGGTGATGTCTGCTTTGGCTTGAGGGGAGCATGCAGATAATTCTACGTCATTTTAAAACTGAGCTCCAGATATTGTTTTCTTCCAAGATCTCTCTTTCCCTTTTGCTTCTTGAATATAAACTTTCCTCAGTGTTTTGTCTGCAGGCTGTTCTTCTAGCCTTAAATTCTCCTACATCTCAGGGTAGAATGTCTGTTTCTCCCCAGAACCTCCACTCAGAACCTGCCAAATCCCCACAAGAATTCTCAAACCCAGTCGCCACCTCTGGAAAGTCATGTCTAAACACTCCTTTTTTCCCAGTCCTCCCTTCATGCCTATTCAAGGGCACTTTGAAAAGTTTATAGAGAATAGGTAGAAGTAAAAGGTACATTTATTTCAGTGCAAATTTTGACGTCTATGTGAAGCTTTTTCATAATTTTGCATGAACTTTTTGAGGACTGCTCATTTGCACCAATTCGAAAAATTTTTTGCACCAAAATAAATGTATGTTTTAATCTCATCCCCATGAGCTTTCTTGGAGAGTCTTCCCGTTGTCTGGCTGCTGCCTATCACTTTGCACTGGGCTTGGATTTCTGCTTGCTTTTCTACCTAGACTTGAGGGCACTGGTTGGGTTTTAGCACTTGGGATTCCAAGTGTGGCACAAGAACATTCTTGACAATAACTGCTGTTGAATGAGAGGATATTTTAATATGCAAGCAAAGATAACACATTTGATAACTTGCATGAAAATGTTTTTGACAGATCTATCTAAAAATATGCACCTGTTCAGAGTATGCTTCCATTAAAGTAGTAAATAAGTAGTTTAAAAGACTTTTAAAAACAATTTCAGTGGGCCCGGTACGGTGGCCTAGCGGCTAAAGTCCTCGCCTTGAACGCCCCGGGATCCCATATGGGCGTATGGGCGCCAGTGCTAGTCCCAGCTGCTCCACTTCCCATCCAGCTCCCTGCTTGTGGTCTGGGAAAACAGTTGAGGACGGCCCAAAGTCTTGGGATTCTGCACCTGTGTGGGAGACCTGGAAGAGGTTCCTGGATCCTGGCTTCGGATCGGCATAGCACCGGCCGTTGTGCTTACTTGGGGAGTGAATCATCGGACAGAAGATCTTTCTCTCCTCTCTGCTCCTCTCTGTACCTGACTTTCCAATAAAAATAAAGTAAAATAAA
Organism: Ochotona princeps; assembly: GCF_030435755.1. NCBI lineage: Eukaryota > Metazoa > Chordata > Mammalia > Lagomorpha > Ochotonidae > Ochotona > Ochotona princeps. The sequence continues at coordinate 43,758,022 of NC_080850.1, forward strand.
TCTTTAAAAAAACAACAATTTCAGTGCTTCCATGACAGATTCGGAACTAATCAGTAAAGCTTCATTTCATGAAAAAAAAAATTCTAAATAAGAAACAATAACTTTTGCCCTTAAAGAAAAATTTAAAAACAAATACCATCTCTATTAAGAGAGCAAGACTAGTCCCAACGTAGGAGAAAATATTTGCCAAAGACAAATTCTGATGAAGGACTGTTTTCCAAAATATACAAAGACATTTCAAAACGCAACAAGAAGATTCAGAGCAGCATAATTAAAACATAAATACAGGTTGGAGACTTGAACAGAAATTTCACATGGAAAATAAACAGATACCCAAGAAGCATGTGAAAAGTTATTCTTTATTGCTGGTCATTAGGGAGCTGCAAAATACATCAGCAGTGATACATCAGTTTGTATGTGTTTGAATGGCCAGAATCCAGGGGACAGATGCCATCAAATGCTGTTTAAGGGTGTGGAGCAACAAGAACTCTCATTTGTTGCTGATGGGAACACAAAATGGAACAACTTTTCAGAAAATGGGCAGGTTTTTTTTTTTTTTACCAAACTAAATACCATGACCATATAACCCAGCAACCTATCCCTTAGTTTCTTAAAAGACACGAAAACCTAAATCATTACAGGAACTGTTATATGCTGTTTATAACAACTTTATTCATGATTTCAGAATCATGACAGCAACCACTGTGTCCTTCGGATGAGCAAATAAACTGTGGTAATTTGGAGAAGGGAGTATTAACCATCATTGAAAATAAATGAGCTGGCAAGCTATGAGAAGACATGGAAAAACCTGAAAGCCTTTTACCAAAGAAAGAAATTAATAATCTGGTCCAGCACTGTGGCCTTGCACATTAAGCTGCTGCCTGCAACACTGTCATCCCATGGGGCACTGGTTTGAGTCCCAGCTGCTCCAGCTTTAATCTGATTCTTTGCTAACGCATCTGGGAAAGCAAGAGAAGACCCTCCAAGTTCTTGGGCCCTTCCTTGAACCCATGTGGGACATCCAGATTGGTCAGCTCCTGGCCGCTGTGGCCGTCGTGGGACATGAAACAGAGGATGGATGGAAGATCTCTCTCTGGCCATTCCACCCGCTCTGTAACTCTGCCTTTCAAATAAATAAAAATAAATCTTTAAATAAAAGAAATGAATCTGTTGATCCCTATTAAGAGACATTCTGGAAAACTCAAAGCTATGGCGGGGGTGGGAGGAGGTGGGAGGTGGGGGAGGTGGGCGGTGGGGGAGGCGGGAGGCGGGAGCCCGGGGGAGGTGGGAGGTGTTCCTCCGGGAGCACCCTGTTCTCCTGACTGAGGTCCTCGAGCGTTATTTGTGTGTGTGTGTGTGTGTGTGTGTGTGTGTGTGTGTGTGTGTGTTAAGGTATTTAACTAGTAAAGATGAATATATTCAAGGTATACAATAAGACTTGATATGCAAATACATTTTGTAATGGGTGCCACAATCAACTGTGTGTTTTCCAGATGGCATGGAAGATTTCCTTTTCTTATTTGAAAGATGGAGTTATAGAGAGAGAAAGAGACAGAATCTTCCATCCACAGATTCCACTCCCCAACAGGCTGGACTGTTCTGATGCCAAGAGCGAAGAGCCAGGGGCTACTTTTGGATCTCCCATGTGGGTGCAGAGGCCAAAGCACTTGGCCATCCTAGGTCATTAGCTTAATTGAAAGTGGAGCAGCCAGGACTTGAACCTGTGGTCATATAAGAAACTGGCGCCACAGGCAGGGACTCAGCTTGCCATCCTGTGGTGCTGACCTTGTAAAATTACTTTTCTAGCATTTTTAGTACTATTGGAAAATTTATGGAAAGAAGGCTAAACATTTTCTTGGTTTGCTTATGTGTAATAAATGATTTTTTCTTCTGACAAACAACTTGACCATAAGATTATCTCACAAATTTACCAATTTTATTATATTTGAACTACTTATAAATTTAATGAAAATAGTGGGATTCATTATTCATATATTTTATATAGTCAGTTTTCCCCAGATATTTCAAAGCTGATTACTCCAAGAGAATGTGTCTTGTTGTAATGTTCTATTGTCTCATGTTTATAAAGTTTAATTATTCCTGAAAAAAAATATTCCTTGGGATAGATGTTGTGGCACAGCACATTAAACCTCTACTTGGGGATCTGGTGCAATAGCCTAGCAGCTAAATCTTCCTTGCATTGCCAGGATCCCATATGGGCACCAGTTTGTTACCCCAGCTGCTCCACTTCCCATCCAGGTCCCTTCTTGTGACCTGGGAAAGCAATAGAGGATGGCCTCGGATGCTGCACCTGGATGAGAGACCTGGAAGAAGCTCCTGGCCCCTGGCTTCAGATTGTGTTAGCTCCAGCCGTTGTGGCCAGTTGGGGAGTGAACCAGTGGATGGAAGAGATTCCTCTCTGTATCTCTATCTCTCTGTAGATGTGACTTTCCAATTATAAAAAAATTCCTTTACTTAGTAAGCTGGTACCCACATCACAGTGCGTGAGTTCTAGTCTCTCAGCTTCTTGTTAATGAGCATTGTTAGCAGCAAATGATGCCTCACTAACTTGGTCCCCGGCCACCCATGTGGAAGACCCTGATCGACTTCCTGGTTCCTGGTGCCATCCTGGTCAAGGTCCGGCTGTTTTGGGTAGTTGAGGAATGAACCAGTGATTGGATGGAAGAGCTGTCTTTCTCTCCTTTTCTGTCTATAGTCCTGCCTTTCAGATAAGTAAAAACGAATAAATGAAGACTTTTCTGTTTTCTACTGCATTGCAAATCTGTTAATACAATTCATTTTCTTCTAATAATTATAATACCCCATTATAGTTTTATGTTTTCTCGTGGTATTTTCCTGAAACACTGTGTGTGACTCCCAATAAAAGCCAGTGAAATCCTTGAAAGTGTTTGTGTGACTTCTGTTATAAGATGTCCCTACTTAGGCAATCTGGAATATATCCAATGCAAGTATGAATCATCGCTGTGTAATCCTTGAAAACATGTTGAAAGGGAAGTTTTTGGAGAAGAAAAAGTACCTGAACACACCCTTACAGCATCTGTTTCACACCTGTTTCACACCAAACTTTGACTTTGCCACTGTGATCACTTGAGAGAGTTAATGTGAGTGGTCCTTCGATTTCACCTGTTCTTATTGCAATCGATTTTCATCACCACAACGCATTTGCACATTTTCAGTCCTTCTGTGGATACCCAAGTCTCTGAAGTGACAAGCTGCAGTAAAGTGTTAAGTTAAACTACACCATGACCCGAGCTAGCATCTGCAGGACTTTTTATTATGATGACGCTCACATGTCCGTCAATCCTCACCCGTATTTGCCTTCCCAGTCCTTGACCTGAGATTCATATGCAAAGCATACTTACACACATGCAGGGAATTAGGCCAGGCCCAAACCAAGAACTGGGCATCCAATCCAGGTCACCCGTTTGGGTGGCTGACAGTGACAAAATGACTTGCACCATCTCCTCTACCCTCCTGGGGTTTACAGTTAACAAGAAGCTAAACTCAGACAATGTGGTAAAGGATGTGGGGGCCACACTCACTAGGCTAAAGGTCCACCTCTGGGTATTTTCTGAATAGTGCAAAAAATATTATTGAACATCAGAACAGCATAATTTTCCCCCTTTTGTTTTAGTGTTGTTAGGATTCCTAACTAATTGCTAATCCATATTTATGACATCAATTAAGACAGATAGCCAGGGATTCACCTTTGCCTTTTATTTTGGATTTGGATTTCTCTTCTATTTTACCAGTCCTTACATTTTATGCTCATAACAATCCCTATTTTTCCCAATGATGTCACATACATATGTGTCTATGATTTTCTGATTATCTCTGTCTGTGGAGTCCTTGCTCCTCTGAAACCCCCTGCCAGTGTTGGCCTTGTCCCCACGGTTCACTCATGCGTGATTTCCCAGGAGAGCTCATGACCTGCAGATATGTGCGGTCTACACATATGACTAGAATTTTTCTGGTCATTGCTTTCTTGATATTCTATGAAGAATACCCAATCACTGGGCTCCACCTAGGTGGAGCAGGCCAGAATGGAGCAAAGCTTCTCATCCCTAACCTGTCCTCCTCTCTCTCAGCCAGTTCCCCAGTGCAGTCCCCCAGGGCTTTCTCTTTCCAGCTGTGGAAAGCATATAACATTTCCAATTTTACTTTTTCTTCCATAATTTACTTTATAGAATATATTTAGAGAAAATACATTTTGGAAAAAAGTTCATATCCTCACAATGATAGATCACTGTTTTCAAATGATGTGATAATACATTTTAACAAAATAAATTATTTTACTATCACTGAATTATCGATATTAGTTCTGGAAGGCTGTATGTTTTTTGTACTTAAAACTTTGCCTAAATGAGACAAGTACTTTTTACAAATAGTATCTGGTTACGTTTCATTAATTAATTGCATTTTCTCACTTGGACAAGTTGAAAAATTTTGGTGCTGTTTTAATTCTCACTCCATTTTCTTAGCTGTAGGACCAGAATCTGATTAATCATACTATTAACAGTTTCTTAATTTTCAGATATTCTGTTTCATAACCTAGAGATTTCACAACTTTATGAAAATAAAGGATGTCAGCAGAACACAGCAGAGAGTCCCCAATTCAAACACATAGAGTCAACTATATTTCACAAAAAAACACTGGTAAGAAATAAATAAGGAAAGGATGGTCCCTTTAATTCATACTGTTAAGAAAAACCAGCTAAAAAAACAGAAAAAAAATTATACCCTCACTTATACCAGACATGGAGATCAGCTCAAAATGAATGGAAGACCTAGACGGAAGACCTACAAAAACCTTATCTTAATGTAAAAACCACCGAAACACTATAAAAGTCCCACAAATATGTGAAGGAAAAGCTCCTTCACACTGCCTTTTTGGGATCTGACACAAAAAAGGCAACAACAACAAAACCCTAAAACATATCAAAAACTGCCCCACAATGAAAGAACATATAGAAACCAGACAGCCTTCAGGATGGGAGAAAATATTTAGAATTCACGTGTCTGAAAAGCAGTTACTATGCAGATTGTGTAAGGAACTCACCAACTCCACACCACAATTGCAAAGCAAGCACAACTGCAATAATAACACATCATTGAAAGATCAGAAAAGGCCTCTAATAGAACATTGCCCCAAAGAAGACACAGAAAGGCCTAACGGGCGTAGGCAAAGTTTCCAGATATCACAAATCATCAGTAAATGAAAGCAACTTGCTAGATGGCTTCTATTAAAGAAAGTTGACAAGTTACAGGAGGTGGTAATGCAAATTGATACAGCCATTGTGGAAAAGAGTATATATATTCCTAAATAATATAATAATAATAAAGAAAGAAGATACAACTACCATCTAGCCAACAAATTCTTCTAACATTCCCACGTTTATTGCAGCCAAGAAATGGAAAGAACTTACATGTCCATCAACAGCTGAGTGCAGTGATGGATGGATCTATAAGGACATTATACACACACCAAAAGGAACTATTATTCAACCTTTAAAATGATCCTGCCACTTTAGACAACATGGATGAGGCTGAAAGACATTATGCTGAATGAAATATGCCAGGCAGAGAAAGACAAACGCTGTATGGTCTCACCTATTTGTGGAATCGGAAGACATTCAGATACACAGAAATAGAATGGACTCGTGCTGGTCACCAGAGCTGGTGCGTGGAGGGCTAGGGGACAGAGAAGCGAGGGTATTCACATTGGGAAATATTCCTTAGTCTTGAAGTCCGTTCGAATGCATCAGTTTTGGGTCACAGCCTCTTGTCCTTAGATAAATGGCAGATCCGTAATGAATGAGTCATCAAACTGGCCTCAGGCAGTGGGAAAGTGAGGGAATGCGCTCACTTTTTGAGACATAGTGAAGTTTCCTTTAGCTGTATTGTCTCTTCTCCTTTAGGATTCACTTCCTGGGTCACCTCCTGCAAAAGGCTTTCCTTGGTGTCTTATCTCTATTTCATCACTGTGTATTTAAAACTTGTATCAAAGTATTTGGCATGTACAGAATAGCACCTAAATCATAAGCACACAGCTTGACACGCCATAGAACGTGATTTTGAGGTCCCAGAGCCCCGTGTCATTCCTCCTCTTCCGTCACAAAGGTAATCACGTTCCTGACACTTTGCCCCAAAGATTGGTTTGCACATTTTTGAACTCTACAAAATTACTTGAGTCTTTTCTCATGTAACATAATGTTTGTTAGTTTTATCCATTTTGTTTCATGTATAGTTTACTCATTTTATTTGAGCATGAAAGATTTATTTTACTTGAAGGTAGGAGTTATAGAGAGAGAAAGAGAGATTTTCCATGCACTGATTCACTCCCCAAATGGTAGTTATGGCCAGAGCTGGGCTGATCTAAAGGTGGGAGCCAGGAGATTCTCCCAGGCCTCCAATGCGGGTACAGGATCCCAAGTTATTGGGCCCATCTTCTGTGGCTTTCCCAAGCCATTAGCAAGGAGTTGGATCAGAAATGGAACAGTTGCAACTTAAACTGGTGTCCATATGGGATGCCACTGCTACAGGCCTATGCCACTGTGATGGCCCCTATTTGAACATAATTTAATTGTGTAAAATATAACACAACATACTTATTCAGTTTATTGCTGATGGACAATTTGTTTCCAATTTGGCACAACTGAAAATAATAACATTGTGGATATTTTTGTCCATGCATTTCGATGCATGTATGTATGTATTTCTGTAGGCTATATTCACAGTGGTGGAATTCCAGCTCATATAATAATAATTTTCAGGTTTGATAATAACACAGATGAGCTTTCCAAATTACTTGTCCCAGTTTACATTCCTACTACCAAAGTATGAGAGCGTTTCACAACCATGCCAACCCTTGATAATCATTTTTAAGTTTTAGCTCGTGAATGTACTATTATATCTCATTGTGGTTTTGAGTTGTATTTCCCCAGTGACTAATAAGGTCTAGCAAATGTGCGTGAGCCTTTCCATTTCTTTCTTCTTAATGCCTGCTTAAATTTCTTGCCTAGTTTTCTACTATGTGAACTCTACTAAGTTGTAGGGATTCCTTACATATTTTTGGCTTATCTTTTAGCCCTGATAACGATGTCTTCTTATAAGCAGAACTTAATTTTAACATAGTCCAATTTGTACATATTTCTCTTCATGGCTGGTGCCTTTGTATTCAGTTGTGAAATTATCTCTTCACCTCTCAATGTCAGAGAGATGTACTAAAGCCTTCCCATCTAATACCATTGGTGTTTTGCCTTTTGTGTTTAATTCTGTGATCTGTGTCTTGGTATGAATAAAGAGGAGAATAAAATTTTATCTTTTCCTATATGTGCATGACACATGATCATTTATTGAAAACACTTCGCTTTCCTCATTTCTGGGCAAAATCATCTTTGTCATAAATCAAAGGTCCATTTGGGTGTGGGTCTATTTCCAAATTATATCACCATGCTGTTTTAATAATTGTCAATGTATATGTCTCCATGCATTTGAGTGCAAGTCTTCCAACCTGGTTCTTCTACAATATTATCTTGGCTATTCTTGGCTGTTGACTTCTCCATATACATTTTAAACCAAGCTCTTTTATTTTCTCACATACAGATCCTACTGAGTATTTTACAGAGAATCAAAACCTGACAAGCATATAAGAAGAGCAAAATATAAACACCAATGCCCTTCATGAATATATATTTAAAAACCTATCATAAAATTTGACAAACCACTATGTCCAAGAGACTTTTATATAAAAATGTAGTTCTTGGAAAAAAATTTCATTTCTTGACTGACATGCTTGGCAAGCTACCTCATCTTTCTGGACCTTAATTCTGTAATTTTTATTTACTGTTCTTTGATGTTCAAATAAAATAATGTATATAAAGTACTTGTAAGGGTAATATAGAGGACCGAAGTCAAAGAATGCTATGCTTCTATCACAACACCATTCTACTGATTGGCCTAATAGAATTAACAATGCACACACAGCTACTCAACAAGTTTGTGGAAAAAAAAATAGGATTCATAGAAAAAAATTAAAATTGATGCATAGATTTTCCATAATATGCATTTTCCATCAGCTTTTTTTTATATAGCTCTTTTTCTAAGATTTATTTTTTTACTGGAAAGGTGGATATCCAGAGAGGAGGAGAGACAGAGGAAGATCTGTCCAATGATTCACTCCCCAAGCAGCTACAACAGCCTTGGAATTGAGCCAATCCGAAGCCAGGAGCCAGGAGCTCTTCCTGGTCTCCCATGCAGGTGCAGGGTCCCAAGGCTTTGGGGTGTCCTCGACTGCTTTCCCAGGCCACAAGCAGGAAGCTGGATGGGAAGTGGAGCTGCCAGGATTAGAACCGGTGCCCATATGGGATCCCAGCGTGTGCAAGGCTTTAACCACTACGCTATCACGCTGGGCCCCCATCAGCTTTTTTGACTCTTCATATGCATAGATCTCAAATATTTTGTAGCAAAATAAAATTATCTTTTAATTCCATTTTCCATAAACATTCTGAGGTACCATTGTACGGTTATTTCCCTTAGTAAATTATAAAAGTGGTCCATGACCCAGGGGTCCCATTAATAAGTGCCATGAATCATACATACCAACATTTAAATCCCTTCAAGAATACCAAGCAGGCTCTTAGTCACTTGAGACTCCATTGTGAATCCTGACACGACGGAGCTTGTAACTCCTAAACTCCAGCTCTTGTGATCAAATGGAGAAAGTTTTGTCTCTTGTTCTTTGTCCTCAATACCTTCTGCTGAATGATATGAGAGCTTGTGAAATAGTCTCAGTTCCATGTAATGCCCAGAGTCCCTTACTTTCTGTTGTGTTCATGGCTCTGGTTCTGGAGGTATAGTATCCCTGTGGCAGCTGGGTAGCAGTTTGAAATATCTGAACACTTCCCATGCTGTGTTGAAGTCTAGGCATATTATGCATGGAACATATTATTCATTCTTCCAATTGACAGTGAAAGAGCCACTCAGTGGTTAGAAATGCAAATAGTGGGTCCCATGCAGTAGCCTAGTGGCTAAAGTCCTTGCCTTGCACATGCAGGGATCCCATATGGCTGCCGGTTCATGTTCCGGTGGCCCTGCTCCCCATCCAGCTCCCTGTCTGTGGCCTGGGAAAGCAGTCAAGGATGGTCCAAAGCCTTGGGAACCTGCACCTGCGTGAGAATTCCAGAAGAAGCTCTAGGCTCCTTGTTTCAGATCAGCACAGCTCTGGCTGTTGCAGCTGCCTGGGAGTGAATCAGTGGGTGGAAGGGCTTCCTCTCTCTCTCTCTCTCTCTCTCTCTCTCTGTGTGTGTGTGTGTCTCTCCTCCTTTCTGTGCATCTGACTTTCCAATAATCTTCCTTTCTGTCTCTACTCCTTTCTGTATATCTAACTTTCCAATAAAAAAGAAATGCAAATAGTTTTATTTTCGTAAAATGATTTGATGACATTTTTCTATTCTTCAAACATCTTCAGTTTTGCTTAAATTGTTTTAACATTTAAGGCTAATATGCAGCCAATCAACATCAGGGCAAATCGTCTGTGGGCTTCCATTTGTACTCTTGACAGGACCTGGCAAACAGGAGGTGAGTCTTTTCCTGAAATCAAGGACTGATTTCCTCACTGTATGAAATTGCCTAACAGGAAACTTGCCTCCTTTCTCAATGTTTAATTAACGAATGTGTCCCTGTTGAGTGAATTTAATGATGAACCAAGAATTTTGGAATTGATGAGTCTACTGATGCTTCTGTATTATACTATTCGTTGGATAGGCACTTTTAAGGCAGCATTGAGAGTGGTCACTGCAAGCTCAGACTGCCAAGGAGGATGCTTGGTCCTGCTCAACCACTTCCTTCCCCCGTGGCCCTGGTGCGACTTCAGAGTCCATCTCCTGGGGCTATCAGATGAATCGAGGCAGGAACACTGGTAGAAAGGTTAATACGACTGGATCCAAACCTGGGAATGGTTTAAATTCAAGGGTTTAGTTGCTAATTTTAGTCCCAGGGTAGGATATCCAAAAAGTAGCCTGTGTCTCTGTTTAAATAATCGTCTTTAATAATGATGTAAAGTAAAAAGAAATTGGTTTTAAAATGTCTTGGAGACAGAAAAAGTTGTGTTTTTTTTTTTCAGCTGCTTGGTTTTTCCTTATGCCCACTCAGACTGGGTGTGGAGGAACACAGCCACAAAATGCTGCCAATTTTGGAAAAATAGACCAACACAGTTTTGCGTTTACTATAAAATGTAAAAAAAAAAAAATCCAAGAGACCTCCCACTGAGTTGCTCTGAATCAACTTAACTAACTTCTTGATCATTATTCCCCCTTCACTTTGTATAATTCTTTCCCTGCCTCCTTCCTGCCCACCCCCTTCCCTTCCATTCCTCACCCGGAAAAAAAGTTTTAAAATGCTACAGGAAAAACCATTCAGCTTGATCTGATGGACTGTTCGGGGGCTTTGGCCTACATCCTTCATTCAGGACCCATGTGTGATTGCCCTGCTGCCACAGGCAGAACGCTTGCTGTGGAACCACAGTCTTTATTTAGTTAAACTCTTCCATACACAAGCTTCCCTGGACGATCCTTGCTTTGGAGGAGTCATTGAGTATGCCCTCTGCACAGCTGCGGCCCTCAGGCTCTCTCCACTCAGGGGTTGACATGGTGTGGCTGCTTCCAGCACAGCACCTTGTGTTGAACTGCACTTAGGAAGCCGATGAATAAGACCGTGTTTATCAACTTGGATTCTCTCAGGCCTGTCTTCCTCATGCATTTTGCCACTTAAGGCAAAATCAAGGGCTTGTCGTTTGCTTGTATTTATCTCTTGCTTGCCAAAGCAGTCCCTGAAAGCGACAATGGGAAGAGGAGTTTTGGTGACTCTGATCGGATGACTTTATTTGGTTCTTTTTGGTTTTTCTGAAGCTTACTGTTCATCCATAAAATTAAAACTAGAAGTGAAAGTCCTATCTGCTTTTATCATTAAGGCGTCATTTAATTAGGCTGCATTTTGCTGGCAGGACTTAAAGGCCTACCCTTCCACTCATTGTCACCACCCTTGAGGATCCCTGTGGTTGTCACTTCTGTGGCGGCTGATTGTGGTTTCTGCTTTGTTGTTGCTGTTTTTGAAATACACATCCCTTGCTGTGCTTTGGAACATGGCCACTGTTAACATGGAGGTTCTCCCATACTCTGTCGTTTATGCTTGCCAGATGCTTAAGAAAGAAAGAGGATCATTCAAAACACATTTGAATACTTTTTTTTTTTTTTGCTCCAAAGCTTAAGCTTGGCATCCAAAAATCGATGAGGCTCGAATATGATTTTCCTTGTATATGATTAAAACAGTTACAGGCAAAAGTACCTCTGCTTTTTCTCCCTTTATAGACAATGTCATGGATACTCCTATGACTCCAGTAGGGTCTCCAGTATCCTGCTGCGAAACTGTCCAAGGCCAACAGAAGGAAATGTAGGAGGAACTGCCACACTGTGGGAAGACGCTGTGGGAGCCTCACTCCCATTGTAAAGACAGAAAAGCTAACAGGCAAACTCACACTATAGGGTTTTGACTGTGTGTATCAAACAGGGACCTAGCACTCAATATTAAGTGAGGTCAAAAACCTATGTCTGTTGCAGAATGAAATGTACACTGTGGTGATTCCTTCTTCGGCCACAGACATTTTTGTTCTTAAAATGTTTCTGTCTTTGAATCGATCTGTCTTCTTTTTTTTTTTTAAAGACTTATTTATTTTTATTGGAAAGTCAGATATACAGAGAGAAGGAGAGACAGAGAGAAAGATCTTCCGTCTGATGATTCACTCCCCAAGTGAGCACAACGGCCGATGCTATGCCGATCCGAAGCCGGGAACCAGGAACCTCTTCCAGGTCTCCCACACGGGTGCAGAGTCCCAAGGCTTTGGGCTGTCCTCAACTGCTTTTCCAGGCCACAAGCAGGGAGCTGGATGGGAAGTGGAGCTACTGGGACTAGAACCGGCGCCCATATGGGATCCCAACGCGTTCAAGGCGAGGACTTTAGCCACTAGGCCACGCCACCGGGCCCTCGATCTGCCTTGTTTAGGAGTTCCGATGGCTTCCTCAGAGGCACTGACCAAGTGAGGATGTTGGAACTGTCTGGTGAGCGGTCCTCCAAAGGAGGAGAGGCAGCTGGCGGTTGTAGCAGGTACACAGAGTTTGGAATTCTTCTTCAGTGAGGCCACGAAACATAAGGCAGGATCCACAAGGAAGAAGGAAGAAGTTATAGGTGCAAAACACAGTCTGAAAATCCAGTTAATAAGCTCCCCAAAAGTATGGTCATCTGAATTTGTGTCCTCAGGCCGATAACATCAGGGCTCACCCAGCAACCATGCCATGCCACGTATGCAAAAACAAGTAGAACCTCAAGGTGAAGGACATGCTTGTACCTGAGTACAAAGAGTGGTATGGCTACCACCGTGACCTTGCTGAATGCCTATCAGAGTCTACTACAGGCAGTTGGGCCTCCTTGGGTGAGTTCCAAGATAGGCAACTAAACTGATGAAGGCATGGAGGAAGGTGTGTCTAGTTTACACACACACACACACACACACACACACAGAGTCTCCCTCCATCAAACAAAGCAGACTCTTGCTGGTAAACATTGGTTCCTAGATTGTATTATCTTGGCAAAGGGTCTGGAATTGAAGAAGGCTTTTGAACCTTACCCTGAGAATCATTTCAAAAACCCAAAGCACATTCATATGCAGCCTCCAGAGTGGCCTAGGACAGGTTCGATGACTTGGGCCTGTATACCTTCTAGGTGTTGAAAGCTCAGACGAGGTTATACCTCTGCCCAAGGCCGAGAGCCCCACAGTGAGGAGCAAAAGCCATCGTTGAGCATGTGTGGGAAACTAAGCTTTAGGATGCCTGCTTTCCCAGAGAAATTCTTAGCACCTTGCTCCTTCGGCCCCACAAATCACCCTGGTCAACAGCAATAAAATAAAACTCATGGCTCTAGAGTTTGCCCTTGATAAAGCACCTTGTCAAAATCTCAGACAACAAAGGATTTTCCACACATTCCCAGTGTGGTTCCCAAGTTGAATTGAGTAATCTTTGGTTCCAGGACAAGAAAAATAGTATTTAAGAGAGCAAGGAAGCATTTTTCTCCTTTATGAAATAATACAAAAACATAGAATGGTGGTGGGAGAGAACCAGAACATTTACCTTCATTGAAGATGTAGTAACGTGGAATCAAATTTTGTTTTAGTTAGGTCTAAATAGGAAAAATTGTACCATATACCAACACATTGGAAATCACTGAAAGTACATTCTAATAAGTTACCAATTTTATGAAAAATATTCAGACTTTGGTCTTCCTTGCTTTTTGATAAGCCGGATCTGCATCTTACCTTTTCAAAGGATGATATGTGGACCTGCAGCCTACCTTCCGAGCTGCTGAGAAATGAACCTGGGTCCCAACGTGACATCCTGGGCTAGAATCTGCAGACTAACAGACACATACAGGTGTACCAAAGTATCACACAGGCTTTAGAACACTACCCTTCCCTCCTGCAACCGTATGTAACCTCACTTAGGAGAGAAAAATCATGCCTGTTATGGAAGAGTAATTTCAAGATGAGTCCATTGCTTAACAAACATTCTGGGGCCACAAGATAGCCCCTTGCTTTACTTCTTTCTCTTAAATACTTCCCAAGGAAAATTCCTTCACTTTTTGCATGGATTCTTTTTTTTTTTTTTTTTTTTTGCATGGATTCTTTTGTCTATGATTTTGGATGGTTTGGAAACAGATGTGAAAAGATAACGGAAAGAAACAATACTTAGAGCCCTCTAAGAAAAAGAGCATGTGTGTGAAAGAGAAGGCAGAAACACGAATGGGAAAAAACAGCACGAAATGAAGAGGCAAACAACTACCACGTAGCTCTAACATCTGTATGTTCAACTTACTTGAGAAGTGGAAGAAAGAGAGATAAGAGAGAAAGATCGGGGAGAGACAGACAGAGACGTGTGTGCTGCCCTCTGCTGGTTCACACTCCAGCACCTGAACTGCCTGAACGGGGCTGACTCCATTCACGCGTCCCATGTGGGGACAGGGACCCAATTACTTGAGCTAACAGTTACCTCTTTTCCTTAAATTTGATTGGATTGAGTTATTATTGCTAACAAGAAAAAGAAAACAAATATAGTGTAAATAAAGCCCAGTTAGATATCCATCCCTACCCTAATGTTTCTCCTTGAGAACAGGAAGACGTAGACTGGATTCAACCAGCTCCAAAGGCTTCCTGAGCTATTCCAGAGGACTTCAAGCTTCATTATAATCTAATTTACATACTAAATGACACGCCCACCAATGCCATAAACGTTGACAAAGGCATGACAAGGGTCAGGGATGACAACATTAATAAATCAAAAAGAAAAGTGCATAGAGATTTTGAGAGAATCTTGGCTATCCTAGGAAAAACAGAAATATTCATTCTATTCATTCCACCCTGCGTGATTTCTTCAAAATAATTAATTTTTTTTGAAAGGCAGAGTTTCAGAGAGAAAGAGAGAGAGGCAGAGATGTAAAGAGAGATCTTCCATTCCCTGGTTAATTCCCCAAATGGGCCTGGCTCACCCTTGGCCACTGCAGCCGCTTGGGGAGTGAACCAGCACATGAAAGCTTGTTTTCTCTCTCTCTCTCATGTTCTCTAACTCTAATCTTTAAAAAAATCTTTTAATGTATATAAACAGAACAAATTTCATATATTTTACATTTACAGAGATTTAAAAAAAAAATAAAAAAAATTTTTTTATTGAAAGTCAGATTTACAGAGAGCAGGAGGGACAAATTTTCCATGCATAGGATCACTCCCCAACATCCAGCACTAAGTTGATCCGAAGCCAGGAGCCAGGAGCTCCTCCGGGTCTCCCGCATGGGTGCAGGGTCCCAAGACTTTGGGCCATCGTTGACTGCTTTCCCAGGCCACAAGCAGGGAGCTGAAAGGGAAGAGGAGCAGTTGGGACATGAACCTCTGCCCATATGGGATCTCAGTGTGTGCAAGGCGAGAATTTAGCCACTAGGCTGTTGCGCTGGGCTCTTTCATATGTATATATATTGTTTTAAGAACATAATACCTCCTAGCCTGCCTTCCCTTTCACGCTCTCTTCTTCTTTTTGTATTTTTTTCTTACAATGACATACTTTCAGTTTACTTTATAATCATGTGCTTAACCCTTCACTATATAAAGAATTCAACAAAATAAACTCTGATATGAGATTATTTCACAAATCTCACGAAAAAAGACAATTTTTAGAGCAGATTTAGAGTCATAGAAAAACAGGAAGTACAGAGATTTCCCACAAATCTTCCTCCCTCTGACTAGCATAGCCTCCTCCATCAGCAATATCCCACACTAGAGCAATACATTTGTTACAATTGATGGACCTACAGGGCTATAGCATTGTAAAGTCTGCATTCTATGTTAACATTTCCTCTTGGGGTTGTGCATTCATTGAGTCTGGCCAAATACATGATGGAAATATCCGCACATGCTACACAGAATGGCCTCGCTGTCCTAGGGGTCCTTGGCATTTTCCCTTTTCATCCCTCCCTCCTCTCCCTTCTGTACAATCCCTGCCAACCTCTCATCTGTCCACTATCTCCCAAGTTGGGTGTTTCCCAGAACAGCATACAGTTGGAACCACACAGTACGTAAACTTTTCAGGTTTTTTTCACTCAGCGATATACATTTAGTTTTCTTCAATGTTTTTGCCCAGCTTGGGAGATCATTTTAACATTAAATAATATTCCATTGCCCAGATGTATCACACTTTATCCATATCTTTTCACCTACATCTTAATTGACTTCAGGCTTTGGCAACTGTGATGAAGCTGTATCAATATCTGTGTGGAGGTTTTCATGCGGACATACATTTTTAATTCCTTTGGGTTAATACCAAGAAGTCTAATCGATGGATTACATGGCAAGAGTGTTTTCAGTTTTGTAAAAGACTGCCACACTGCCGTTCAAGGTGCTTCTACACTTTGCAATACTACCCGTAGTGAGGAAGAATTCCTCTTGCTCCATATCCTTAGCAGCACTTGGCATTGTCAGAGGTTTGGATTTGGCATTCATTATTCAGGGGGGTGCAAAGTGATGTTTCATTGCTTAGGTTGCATTTCTTCAAAGGAAACAACTTCTCCTATCATTCTATCTTCTTGGTGTAAAGATGCTTTCTATCTGTAAAAAGGTTTGACCCATTTTAAAGTTGGGGTTACTGCTGGTTCTTTGTCAATTTGGGATACAAGTCCTTTATCAGGTGTGTCTTTTCCAAATATGTCTCAGTCTGTAGTTTGCCTTTTAATTCTCTTTACATGTATTTAAAATGCAAGATGTTCCTAATTTAATAAAGTCCAGCTTATCAACTTTTTCCTTCACGGACTGTATCTTGGGCACAATATATAAAAAGGTTATCCCACATTCTATGTCATCTAGATCTCCTATTTTATCTTCTAGGGGTTTTGCAGCTTTGCATTTTACATTAAAGTCTGTGATACATCTTGAGTTGCATTTCCTGAAAGCTGTAAGGTCTGTGTCTCAACTACCTTTTTGCCTGTGAGTTTCCTGTTGGTTCCAGCACTGTTAGTCACAAAGGCCATTTTTGTGGCACTGGGTTGTCTGCTCCTCTGTCACAGATTGCTTCTACATCTGTGTGGGGTTACTCGGTAGTACAAATGAAATGTCAAGAGTAGATTTCTGGGTAATTACACACAAACATGTGCTGTTATTTTATTGGATATGGAGTGTTCCATAATTTGTACTGTAATTTATTGACAACTCCATACCAAGGAACATGTATAGACTGCTTCGGTACATCAAAGAAAATCCTCATAAATATGTTAATTTCACATATAAAATTGTCTCCTATTGTTAAATTTCTAGAACTGGAGTTGTTAGGCCAAAATACATTAAAGATGTGTATATGTACTTCCACAATGTCCTCTAGAAACCTGATAGAATTACATTTCCACCACTAAGAAGCGTTAGATGTTTCAGTGATCCCTACAGTTACAGAAACATCTGCTAATTTCATGAGTGAAAAATGATATATAATGTCTTTTCCATGTCCCCATTAGAATGACTATCTTCTCCACAGGCTTTAAAGTCCCCTTCTTTTTCCTTTTGGAGATATGTCATTTTCTTCATTTATTTTTCTGTTGGAATACTTGACTGTGTCCCATTGGTTTGCTAAAACTCTTTATATATCAACCATATTAACTCTTTCTCACATATGTCCCAGTTTGTACCTTATTTTTAGATTTACTTTAAGAGGCACTTTCATTATTAGAAATTTCATGGAAGTTTTCCAAATTTTATTATGTATCCTAAGGTCCTCAAACAGCTTAGAAAGGTTTTCTATTTCAAGACTTTAATATCATTCACCCTGTTTTCTTCTAGTATTTTATAGCTGCTGTTTCCTCTTTCCTTTTTTTTTTTTTTTTTTTGTCTTCATATTTAAATCTTTGATCCATCTGGAAGCGATTTTCCCCTCAAATGTCCAGCCAGTAATCTCAAGGTTATTTGCTGGAAATCAGATTCATCTTACCAATGCGAAATGCCATCTTATCCCACAGTTCACTGCCACATATTCTTTGGCCTATTTCTGGCTACTTTATTCTATTTCATTTCAATTCACTTCTATGCAATTTATAGCAGTTCTGTTTTAGAAATTGCAGTTTATATATCCTTTTGTATGACAGGACAAGAAAGCTTACAGTGAACTTTTAAAAAAAATGCTTCCAAATTGTCATGGCTCTTTCATTCATCTGTTTTACAAAGTTATTTTAGTATAATTTATAAGCCCCTAAAAAATCTTGCTTTCATTTTAAACAAAAACATATAGATGTTAAACATTTTGAGAAAAATGAATAGTTGGATAGGCTTAATGAAATTTTTAAGTGAAATTGTTATAACCACAAACATGAAATCCACTTTTGTACCTTAAATAAGTTGAATATCTTTCATCTTTAATTAAAAAAAAAAAAACAACAGCAAAAGATCCTGAATGCAATAAAAACTTTTTTTTTTAAAGATTTTTATTATTATTGGAAAGTCGGATATACAGAGAGAAGGAGAGACAGAGAGGAAGATCTTCTGTCCGATGTTTCACTCCCCAAGTGAGCCACAACAGGCCAATGCGCGCCAATCCGATGCCGGGAACCTGGAACCTCTTCCTGGTCTCCCACGCGGGTGCAGGGTCCCAAAGCTTTGGGCCATCCTCTCCTGCTTTCCCAGGCCACAAGCAGGGAGCTGGATGGGAAGTGGAGCTGCCGGGATTAGAACCGGCACCCATATGGGATCCCGGGGCTTTCAAGGTGAGGACTTTAGCCGCTAGGCCACCACACCGCCGGGCCCAATAAAAACGTTTTAGTAGACCTTGTGATTTGAAAGAATTCTAATGGATTTCCCAATATTGGATTTGAAATGTTCCAAGAGTTAGTACTTCTTGGTTACACTGCACCACCCTTTCAATGCACTGGTAAATCATCGTTGCTAGTATATCATTTAGAACTTTGTGATGGGGTGAGAGAGAAAGAACCACGCTGTCATAAAATAATCTGAAGCGAATTCCTTATTTTTTGTTGATCTGGAAAAAATTTAAGTCATATTGGAGTAATCTATTTCTTGGAATAAAAAATATGAGTAAAAGTACCTTCTGGATTCAGAGTTTGTTAAGAACATTGACAACATGTACAATGTCTTCTGCGTTAGTAATCCACGTTTTTAGGGAAAAAGTCTAAATTTTGAATCTCATTATATAGGTAGTAAACTTCAGAGTATTGTTTCTGTGATAATTTTCTCATTGTCTGCAATCATTCCCCTCTTCGTTGTTCATGCATTTGTTGTTTCCCCCTTAGATTTGGTATTAAGTGATTCATCTGTTTGGTCGTGTTTGTTGTCCCCTACCCCGACAGCAGAACCTGTTCTGAATTCATTTATAATCTCTGTCATTCTTATTGGAATCTTTGGATTTTTGTGTCTTTTTTTGAAAAATTCCTTATTGCAAGTTTTCTGGTTTATTTTCACTCTCATTTTTCTAGCTTAACAAGTTATATTTTATTATGTCTACTATTTTCTAGTACCATGGCTTGAAATTTTTCTTTTAAATATTTTGTAATTATGGTTACAAAATTATTCATTTGACATAAGAACCAGTTAGAAAGCATTTTTGTCCTATTTTTAAGTTTCTTGCTTGTTTACAGCATTAAAAGAATTTTGTTTATCAATAATGCTATGGTATTTCTACTTCTGGGAATTTAATCGGGAATGTCTATGGATTCTTGAAGAAAACCTTTTGTTTCTGGGATTTTGGCATTAAACATATGCATGCCTATCACTACAAACACCACTGTTCAAAACTGCATTCTTGAAAAATTTGAAAGCAAAGCATTGTTTTTCACTAATACTGTGTTCTTATAACCATGTCTTCTCTTCCGTAATTTAGATCTTATACACAGTACTGTTATTCACTTAAAAGGAACTTATTAGTGATTTCATTGTAGATTTTATTCTCCAATATTATGTGACTTAAAATTTCCAGCTTGATTTCAGTTTTGTCTGATGGTAATGTAAACCTATGCAGCACGTTTGCTGGAGAAGTGGGCAGCCAGGCCCCTCGGCTTCCCTCCTACATCAGGGAGAGGTCTGGACAGCCTCTAAGTTGGCCCCACATGTGGGGTGAGCTGGGTGTGACAGAGGTGTTCTCTTGCCTTCCCTGCCTTCTGCAGCCAGCCCTGGCCTTCTGTTCTCCTTAGGACGTACACAGCTTTGTTTTCTGTTCTCCAGAGCTCTCTCTTAGTAACTTTGGTCAAAAGTGAGTTGTGGATTTATTATTCTGTGGTTTCTGCCAGGGAGGATGGTGTTGGGAGGAGTCGGCCATCTGGGTGATAACCACCAGGTTCTCCATATATCATATTTTGATTTAAAAGGCAGTTGTTTCCCCTCGGTTTGAGAGAATAGGAAATAAATGTTGATTTTGGCAGTCGTTATCTTGGTTTCTAATGCTCACCCTTGTTTTTTTTTTTCAAACTCAGACTGATGCACAAATGTTTTTGAATTGCATGACATGATTATACACTTAAACTAGATACCTAATGAGATATCTTGCTATGTTGCTAAAAATAAATCCAAGAAACTGGCAGCCCACAATTGTTATGAGGCACACATTTTGAAACAAAAATAACAACTTCATCTCTTTATCCTGAATGACAACAGAGGGGCTTTATTTCTCAAATGAAAAACGCTAAAATGAAAGATTCACTCTTGGTTTGCTCCACCTCAAACTCTCCAGTGACCCAGCCATTGTATTTTGGTCTTCAATTTCCTTTCTCAGAAAGAAGGCAAAGAGCTATGATCATTCAACTCCTGTGCAAATGACTGGAGAACCAATCCACTGGAGTCATTCTACTCCACTCGGACAGTGGAGACCTACCTTAACTTGATTACACAACTGCATGTTTTGGTTCTTTTCTGATTTTGTGACTTATAATATTCCTGTGACACTGTATTACAAATTCGCCAAAGGCAAAGGAATAAAGGAGGAGGGTGGACGCGATCCCATCCACTGTAACTGTGGCCAGCTGGCAGCAAACAGCCAACATGGCAGCAGATGGCTAAACTCGGGTTCCCAGGGGGTGCGACAGCCCCCAGCCCAGTGAGTCCCCACCCACCCACGTACCTGAGTGAGTTCTTACAAGCACAACATTTTCTCTGCAAGCCTGCTGTGTGTATGTGTGAGTGTGAACTCTGATGCTTAGACATACGCATGTTCTCTCTCTCTCTCCTCTCTCTCTTTTCTCTCTTAATCTCTCTCCCTCTCTCTCTTCTCTTCTCTTTCTCTCTCTCCCTCTCTCTCCTCTCTTTCTCTCTCCTCTTCCTTCTCTCTCCCTTCTGGAATAGAGCTGTTTCAGTCCTTCCTCTAAGGAAGTTCTTCCCCTCTCTCTTCTTCCATTGCACTTGGTGGGGGGTGAAGACAAAAGCTTCTATGGTCCCAGAGTGAGAAACAATGCACTGGGCTTTCTCACTGATTTGGGAACCAAAAGGGTAGGTAGTTTCTGGGGTTTTCTCATTACTATTAAATGTTATTAGTATATAAAATATTAGAACTCTTTTTGGATCTGATTATGATTTTGCTCCAGAAAATGTGTAATCCTCAATGAAGAATATGTTAAGAGAGGCAACTGCTTTCCAGAACTGCACAGTCGGAGATTCAGATATGAATAGCTTTTGGCTTGGCTGGGAAGCTGGTCCCTTCACCCCCCACCCTTTTTTATGCTTTAGGAGTCATTTGTTTCCTTTATCAGTCAGGGTCCTTACAAGAAACAGCTGGTACTCTCGGATTGGGGAGTTTGAGGATGCTTTGAAAAAGATAACATTTACAAAGGTGTGGCTATGGTGAACCCAAGGGGGTGGTACTATGTCGGGGTAAATATAAGTTAGGGCTAAAGGTGAGGAGAAGCATTGCTTGGAGAATGAGGTAACAGAGATTGCACGAAGAGGACCCCTTTTAACAACTGGGATCCTCTGCTAACATAAATGGCAAGCTGCCAGGGACCGGACTAGAGCACATGCTTAAAGACATACAAATCCTTAGACTTCACCCTCCCATTTCCCTGCAGTTCTTGCTGGTGCTCCTGTTGGCCACCCCTGCCGTATCTCCCAGGTCAGAGAGCCCTCAGCCCGCTGAGGTGCAGAGCATGCTGGGGGAGACTGCATGGAGCCACAGGAAGAGGTCTAACATATTCACATTAAAATCAACTCAGACATATTCAACAGATGCATCTGAGAAATTCCTCATTTCCAGAATTATACATTTCATCTTATGCACGAAATGAAACCCGAGGTGACCTTTTCTAAAAAACTGGAAGTCAGAGAAGGCTTGCTCGATAAAGCGCCAATCACTCAAAGTTTCGGGTTATCACACAGGCATGCCACGTTTTACTTTCGCCACAGTACTGTGGCTAGTATGAAATTGCCTAGTGTGAGAATTAAATACTCCATGCCTATAATTAATTTTAACTTGCTTTGGAAGAATGCATTTGAACTCACAATATTTCCAGCTTTTTGTAAGTCAAACTTTTTTTCCTTCAAAATAAGGCACTGTTGTTCAACCCTTTAAAAGTTTACAAAGTTGTGGGCCTGGCACGTTAGCCTTGTGGCTAAAGTCCTCGCCTTGCACATGTCAAGATCCAATATAGATGCTGGTTCTAATCCCAGCAGCCCCACTTCCTATCCACCTACCTACTTGTGGCCTGGGATAGCAGTCGACAACGACTGAAAATCTTTGGACCCTGCACCCATGTGGGAGACCAGGTAGACGCTCCAGATTCCTGGCTTCAGATCAACTCAGCTCCAGCTGTTGTGGTCACTTGGGGAGTGAATCAGTGGATGGAAGATCTTCCTCTCTGTCTCTCCTCCTCTCTTTATAGCTGACTTTCCAATAAAAATAAATTTTTAAAAAAAAAAAGTTTACAAAATGGTGTCTTACGGCAAACAGGTCTTTCCTCAAGGAATTTCCGATTTCCTTCATCACGTCAAGTTCATCTTAGAGTCTTGTAGATCGGGAGACGGATTTGCGCATCAGTTATATGTAGTCACCTCCAGGGAGAGGTGTGGCTTGCCGAATGTACCGCTCATCTGGCTGCAGCTAGCGAAGCAGAGATGATGGAAGAAGCTCTGTATTCGACTCGATGGTATTGTCTTTCCGTTATCTCTCCCTGCCAACCCTGAGCTGGTGCCAACGGGGGTAGAGAGCCATGGGAAGTGTAGACCTAAGGAATTAGGGATGCATGTACCAGATGAGTTCAATCATAAGAGAGTGTGCTACTTTGGGAGCTGGATGGGAAGTGGAGCTGCTGGGATTAGAACCGGCGCCCATATGGGATCCCAGGCGTTCAAGGCAAGGACTTTAGCCACTAGGCCACACCGCCGGGCCCAAGTATGCTACTTTGGCAAACTTAAACTTGTCTCTGAAATTTATGCAGACAAAAATGTGAATGATTAGGTAGACTATTTAGAAAAAAATGCACATGAACAAATAGATAGGCATTTGTCAAGCGTCTTCCCAGACACAGAACACTCATTCATGATAGTATAACACATTTTCAGCTACAAACAAAATCTCAATAAACTCCCCAAGGCAGGAACATGATGTCACATCTTCAAACCAAAGTGCAATAAAAAGAAAATCAGATAAATGCCTAAAGCATAGATTAAAAAAAAAAACAACAGAGAAATAGAAACAGCAAAAGTAATTCACTTGAAGTTTTCAACCACAGGGTAAATCAAATATGTAATTGGTGTGTATATATGTGTGTGTGTGTGTGTGTGTGTGTCCTGTATATACAATAACTGTGTGGTAGGCTGCATCATTGAGGTTTGCGTAAAAAGTCCATGAGAGTCACAAAACGTCACAATCACCTCGTACACATTTCTCTGAACTGTTAAGTGATAACAATATTTTCCTTTAAGAAAGGCTGGAATAAGAGAGAGAGGGAGAGAGAGAGAGAGAAAGGCAATGATTTATTGCCCCTTTTCACTTACTTTTTAAACATTTTTTATTGGAAAGGCAGATTTACAGAGATAAGGAGAGACAAAGAGAAAGATTTCCCATCTGCTGGTTCACTCCCCAAGTGGTCACAACGGCCAGAGCTGAGCTGATCTGATCTGAAGCCAAGAGCCAGGAGCTTCTCCTGGGTCTCCCACATGGGCTCAGGGGGCTAGATGAGATGTGGAGCAGCTGGGATACAAACTGGTGCCCATATGGGGTCCTGGCAGATGCAAGGCAATGATTTAGCCACAAGGCTATCACACCAGGCCCTTTCACTTATTTATTTTTTAAAATAATCTATGCTCAAATATCAGGAGGAAAGATAGCACTAGACTGAGATTATGATCCTGTCCTATACTTTTCAAACATTACTAATGTCTTCCTATCTTGCTATCTCCTTGTTAGGAAATTCGAAGCCCTAACCAAATCTGGAGGGAGCTGTCTAACCAGGTTTCTGATGACCTCTTGCCTTATTTTGTCTTTTCATAAGACAATCCGATCTTCCTTTTATCCTTCAGGCTGTACATATTCCTGGCCTTGGCAGCTTTCTCTTTAAAGTTGATTATTTTATTTGTTGGCAGGGAGGGAGGGAGGGAGGGAGAGAGAGAGAGAGAGAGAAAGAGAAGATACAGCATCCTCACCCAATGGTTCATTTTTGAAATGCCCAAATCAGCCAGGGTGCAGTTAGGCTGGAGCCAGTAGCTGACTCTGGGTTGCCCACACGGGTAGCGGGGACCCAACTACCTGAGCCATTCTCTGTGAGAGGATGTATTACCAGGAAGATGGAATGAGGAGCCAGAGCAAGGCCTTGAACACAGTCTGGAATGAGGATGCTGTACGTGGTTTCTTTGGGTCCTGGCCACTGTGCCCTCTCTGTCCCATCCTGTCCTTCCTCTAGTCTGGGAATGGCTTCTGTTCTCTAAATTCTATGCTCAAACTTTTCTTCTTGAGACACTGCAGTGATTTCCATGCCTAAACTGAATTCTCACCTTATCACCTTATCACTTTTATTCTCTTATCTGGCTTTATTTTCCATCTTCAGAGATAAACATTGACTTTTTATTTCCCTCCTCTGTCCCTCCAACAAAAGCCGGACAAGTGCAGAGACTTGGTTGCTCACCTACAGCAGCACCCCCAGTGTTTAGGCAGTGTCTAGGACGTGGGAGGCACTCAAAAATCAATACTTGCTTTCTCGTGGTTGAAGACCAACGCTGCTTCTTCTCTGAGAGGAATTATGTGGTGTGTTCTCATTCTTAAATGTTTCATCATCCTCCCTGTGGGACAGACACAGCTGTGTGACCTTCTCTGGGCAGACATCAGCAGAGTGTGTGCACAGTCTCTTCTCTCCTCTGTTCCTCTGCCACTGCCCCTAAGAAGGTTCCAGACAGAAGCCATTGGGTGGTGCACTGAGCCCTAGAGGAAGTGCTATGGCGCACAGCCTCAGTCCACTGTAGTGTGCGTATTAAATGCACGCTGCAAGATGAAACCACGGAGATCTCACTCCCACCGGTTCCTGCAGGACAACTTAGGTGATTCTGACTGGTGCCCGTGGGCAGAGGGAGAACTAGGGAGTACCTAGGGTACCTTGCCAAGTCTGCCCGAGATAGCGCTTCCTTAAAAAGAAAGCGCTTTGAAAAAAAAACAAAAAAAGAAGCACATTCTCTTCTCCCCCAAAAACTTTTTTGAAGTTGTAGGTTATGATTTTATTTCCTTGTTTCAATGAAGAAAACATGAGCGGCAGTGTTGTGATGCTGCAGCTTAAGCCAGCTCATACAGCCCTCGCATCCCATAGCCAGTTAAGCTTTGGATCTAGTTTCTTGCTCTGGCATCTGACAATGCAACGGATGATGGCTCAAGTACTCCAGCCCCTGCCTCCAACGTGGGAAACCCAGATAAAGTTCCAGGCTTTTCCGGCTTAGGCCTGGCCCAGAATTGGCTGATTTGATTATCTGGGGTGGCAGGGTAGAGGGGAGGGGCCAGACCAGCACATGGGCGATCTCTTTATCTGTGTCTGCCTCTCTGTTGCTCTGCCTTCCAAGCCCATTAATTAATCAGTCTTTTGAAAAATACAATGCAGGGAAAGGGATTACAGATGCTATGAATTTTAAAAGTATTTACCAAACATTATCTCAAACTCCAATGAGAGACTTACAAAAACACAGATTCCAGCGTTGCTTCTCACACTGACTGAATTCCTGGGATTGGTATCTCCCAATCCGTGTCATTATTATTTTCCATGATACAGTTTTATAGGTATAGGCTCCTCCCTTTCCCTTGTTCTTTCTTTTACTCTTTTTGCCTCTGTCGCCAGGTCCTGCCACCCCCCACATCATCACAGTGGTATAGTCCTTTAGTAACAGTTACAAGTTTAACATTCTGCTGTTGAAGCACATCAAGGCATTGTAGGTATACACAGAGGTAGAAAATCTAGCGTCATGTTGTCAAGTATCGCATTAACTGCTTCATTAGGAATCCCTTTTTATTTGGGAGTAGAGATGCCTATTGTAACGTATCTTCACTCCCCAGTATGCCAGTCTCCATTATACGTTTATGAAAATAGGTGTGTAGACTTGTTCACCTACCTATGTGTTTTATATTTTGCATGAAAATTGCCTTCTCCATTCGTGTTATTTTTAAAGCTCTCCAACTGACTCTGCTGTTGCAGCTCTAATAGCCAGTGTGAAGGTCAGCACCTCCACGCTCAAAACTCTGGACAGACATGGAACAGCACACAGGCCAGCAAGAGTGCCTGCTCCAACCACGTGAAATGCATCCGAAGGATGCTCCAGCCACAGCACCTCAGACAGTCGACAGGACTGTCTGAAGATGGCAGCATCTGTTGGAGTTTCAGATGCCCAGAAACTGAAATAGCTCACTCTGTCCAAAATTCTTCAGGAGGCATCACTGAGATCTACCCAGGGAGAACCCTTACGAGCAATGCCATCGTGAGGCACTGTGCTTGGTCTCTGCGCAGGCAAAGTGGGACTGCTCTGGCCTAGCAAGAGGATTTCCTTCATGGAGACGATGTGAGGCAGCCTCTCCTCTTATTTTCAAAGAGGAGAATTCAGATTAAAGTGGTCACACTCACTGTGAGTCCTTCAGGGAACATTGTACTGTGAAGGACCAGAAAGAACCAAACGTTGAATGTGAGGAAAGAAGTTGAACACCACACGGATATTTCCAAAGGGAGGCAATATGATCAATAGAAACTTGCTTCTTGCACGGAGAGCCTATGAACCCCATTTTAGCTTGCCCAGGGACTCCCTCTCTCCTACAGATGCAAAAGTGATGAACAAGAATTCCAGTCAAGGTCTTATAAAGATAAAATGTCAAAGGATAAGGCATGAGCATTCTAGAGAAAATGCATTGGTTAGCAATGCTCTGAAAAGGAAACCAGAGATCTTATAGCAGTGTGCACTGTGTGTTGCTTGCAGGAGCAGGAAACAATCACCATAAACATTCCCTGCCCAAGACGAGCTTGGCGTGCAGGTCACCAAGTCGGAAGCAATAGCTGGGTAGCAAAGATGAGCTCTGTGCGCCTTGCAGAAGGGCCAGGCTCATCCGCATGGTCATGCAGCATTAAGGATGAAGCAGATACGCATCCAGTACTGCTGACAGGTGCGGAGAACTGGTCTACCACATCTTGGCTGCTCTGCTGTCATTTTTAATCATGCAAACACTACTGAAATTTGCTTTTCCCATGCAGTAACTAATTACTTAGCAAGTTATTTCAGGACCTAGAAAGAAAGAAAACAAAAATAAAAAAATTCCTTCCTGGAACCACCTTAAAAGAAGAATTTCAATGGGATTAGGGTCTTTTAATTTAGATGAGTAAACACCACCTTTGCATAAAGCAATCTCTCCATCAGAACTCTCCTCACCTTGTCTTTTCTTAAAAACAGCCTTTATGACAGCTTTTATGTTTATGCCTTGCAAATAGGAGGCAAAAGTTCAGATTTTAGTCAATCATCTGCACAGTTTGGGAAAATTTGGAAAACCAGGACCATAAAAATATTTCACTTCACATGAAGGGAGGCAAAAGAGAGAGATGCTATAAACCAACACCATAAACCCACAATTGCTTTCAGTCCCATGCTGCTAATGAACTTGGCCTGTAATTTTATTGCTCATATCAAACCTGCGGCTTGAAAGAAGGTGAGCGTTTTCTAGAAAATTTCACAAGTGTCTACTCTTCTGACTTCATTTTAGAATGTGAGTAATGATCCATCATTTTACATGCACTTTCCCGCGATGATTTTAATAGGTTTATTTTAATGCTCCCTGGATTAGCTTCTGCTAACTGCAGGCCAGTCACCTCCGAGGAGGATGGAACATTGTTGGGACTGGTGAGAACAACCTTCCAGACCTGAAGTCCACCCAACCCTTGAGGCACAAAGTGAGATGCTTTCCCACTGTTGATTCCTATAACACAGTCACAGATTTCAACTTCTCAACGATGGCCTGCCGACCAATCCCTATATTTTTGTTGTCTTGGGAGAGCTAAATAGAACCTTCCAAGAATCTCCTTGACTCAAGGGAAATGTTATTTTATTTTGGTGCAATCGTGAAGAATATACATTTCAGTATTTTTTTATCTGTTTGATCCAAGTACCACCCCCCACTGGGACCCACCCACCAAAAAAAGGGGGAAGAGAAAAAGGGGCAAGTTTATGATGGAGTTATTTGCTCAGCTCTAGTACATCGGCTATTTGGGAAGAATACGCGCTTCATCATCGCCTCCTAGAGCATGCTGCGTGGTAAGGCATGGCACTTCTTCACAGAACTACCGACTTCTGAATCTACCATGTCCCTTTTTCTTAGTCTCCAAGTTCCACAAAGACAGGAGCTACCCTTGTTTTGTTTCCTTCTGTGAAAAGAATGTTTTTTTCACTGCCCAAGATCATTAGAACTGGGCCAATCCACCCAGTGGGAACCTTTTGAGTCCTTGCTGGACACAAACTGTCCTCCCCATTTATAGGGGATTAATCCTCAGCATATGGTTCAGAGAGCCGAGAGCGCTTAGAGAGTGTCTGAGGGCTGAATGCTTTTCAGCCAACTTTCAAGTACGTTCTAGAAATAAGGGCTCAAGGTGGGGGGAGGGGGTGGGTGGGCGCTAATTGATAGCAGCTGCTTCCTCACACATCCGGACAAAGCTCTCAGGATCCACGGGAGTGAGAGACACGCAGACCCATCTGGGAAGGCTCCGCCAGGGTCCGTACGTTCAGCATGCTAGCCAGGACTTTTGGACATGAGCTGGTTCTCCGGGATCATTTTAGGTTTGGAACAAGGCATCAAGGACTGGGAAAAGTCTGAGATGTTGGCTTGCATACAAACAAGCTAGACTGCCACAGTATTGTGGCTGCTGGCAAAAGATGTGGGACCCCTGGCCAGGGGAGATCAGCTTCCTGCACAGAGCACCACAAGGAGTGACATGTCTTTGCTGCTCCCTGGCCTGGTGCCTCCTGGCCGCCTGGAGGAGAGCTGTAACCGGCCTGTGCTGTGAGCAAGCGGCAGCCACCCGAGCTCAGGCTCCGGGAAGCTTTCCTAGTGGTCATGCCAAGCCTGCCCTCCCAAGGCTGCTCACCACCTAAACATCCTGAAAGACACAGCTCCGAAGAAAGCACATCACAACATCTTTTGCAAAATGTGCTGATACGTGAGACACCCGGATATTGCCTGTCACCAGCATGTCTGGGGCAGTGCTTTCTGCCACCTTTATTCACTTACATACCTTGCAAAGATGCACCTCAAAATACTCCCCTCTGTTCTACATGGTGTGCACAACTCGTCCTTAGGCAGGCAGAATAACCCAAGTGACCAGCTAAGATGGTGCTGGCCACATGGACACCTCTCCTGTTACCTGGCTTTGCTGTGTCTCGGAGGAAGAACAAAAGATGTGACAAACACCACAAATATTGCATGCAGTGTCACTTGGGGTAAGCTGCTTTTTTCTTATCTGAAGCTTTTGTAAGCCACCCTTGCCATGGCTACTGCAGTTCTGCCTCCTATGCAGTCACCCTGTCATCCTGGAAGGCCAGGGGACACACAGGAGCACAAATTCGGATGTAGCAGGATTTGCAAGCGCAAAGGAAAAAGAGGGAAAGCCATTTATCCCTTGTCATGCAAAGACCCCACAGGGCCGGTAGAATATCATCCCAGTCAATTAAGAGTCTGTAATACTGCACCAAGGTGGAGGAATCCACCAGGGGGGAGGGGCGTGCGGAGGGGTGGGGGGATTCCCAGAGCCTATGAAACTGTCACATAATGCATAATAATTAATAATAATAAAAAAAGACCCCGCAGGGCCATCAGGAAAGCCCTGTGACTTTGGTTCATTCCTGGTCTTGCTTATGTTTTATTTTTATTTTTTAAAAAAGATTTATTTTTTATTGGAAAGGTAGATTTACATAGAGAAGGAGAGACAGAAAGATCTTCCGTCCCCTTGTTTATTCCCTAAGTAGCCGCCAAGGCTGGAGGTAAACTGATCCAAAGCCAGGAGTCAGGAGCTTCCTCCAGGTCTCCCACATGGGGGCAGGGTCCCCAGGCCATCCTCAACCGCTTTCCTAAGCCACAAGCAAGGAGCTGGAAGGGAAGTGAAGCAGCCAGGATACAGCACCCATATGGGATCCCGGTGGATGCAAGGCAAGGATTTAGCCACTACAGCCCTCTGCACTGGGCCGTTGCTCACGCTTTTATGCTAACTGCGAACCGTGAGTGGGAGAAGGCCTTGCCCGTGCAGGACAGTCAAGCCTTTTTTGTTTCTGAACAACTCTGCCTCTTTTACGTTTTGGAGTGAAGACTCCTTCCATATGACAGGCCCCTGGGGCACACAGATAGTAAGTGCAAAGCCTTTTCTAGGGAATACTAAAAAGCTCTTGAGGATTTATAAATTGTTTCATCTGCCAAAAACTATTTATGCAGGCTTGGCACATCAAATGAATTATTCTTATTAAGTAAAAATTGAGACGATCGCTTAAGCCTCAGCAGAAGGTACCTGCAGTGTGCCAGGCACCCAGACAGCCTGAGAGCTGCAAACTTAAGGGGAAAGAAAGGGCCAGTCGGTGTGGATGTCTGCTGGGAGACCGATGACCCCAGAGCGAGCCCATCCTGTGCTGCTGCTGGCTGATGTTTCCATGCTCACCCCCCCTGGGGCGCTCAGGAAGGGCTCTGGCCAGGATTCTAGGCGAGGACAGATTGTACCCTTCCCTGCACGATTTCCCCCAGCACACATGCCAATCTCTGCTCGGTCTCTTCCGCTGCATCATGGGGAATGCTCTGCAAGGATCAGGTCATTAATTTCCAGCAACAATCCCATGCAGTGCTGTCATCCACTTTATTGTGTACACGTGGAAACTGAGGGGTGGAGACTAAGGAACCGGGCCAAGATGCCAGTCAGAGGGACGGAGACTGGAACATAAACAGGGGTGACCCGACCTTCAGACAGACACTTCTAGTCACAATGTAATGCTGCGCTGGGCTCTGCTCCCGATAGCCATGGATCCCCAGAGTTAGCTTGCAACTCACAGGACTGTTCTTTGAACAGTTTTCTTACAGGAGCCACTCAATCCAGCCTTCGTTCTCCCAATGTATTCAACAAAACAGATTCTAGTCCTGTTTCCTCTTGGTGCCTTGTGTCTTTCTGCTCATCCGTCTGCATCCATTGTCATTCCTTTCCAAAATCGCCAAACACTCCCTCTTAGTGTGTTAGGCATGAGGTAGAGACTTAAGAAGAGCTTGTCGACAGCCTAGAAAGCAGGTAAGTCCCATCCCTCTGGGCTTGTTAGAGTCCAAGCTACTCTTCAATGCGCATGCCCTGCCTTACGTGGTTTCACGCTTGTTCTGTCCTTGCCGTAAAGAAATTCCCTCATTGAGCCTTTATAACATCTGCTCCATCCTAGCACACCATGCTCACATGAACTAATGACCTCATTGTAAAAACATTCTAGAAGACTCACCTTTTCCCTAGTGCTTTGCTCTAAGTGCTTAATCAACACTTCTACAACTCCTTCAGCCAAGATCACCATTGTCCAAGACTCCATGGGCCATGATTATTAGATGTGCATGTAGTTTTCTTGTCCAATAAGCATTACTGTAAGAGTCATCAGTGCAGAAGACATGATGCCCTGCTATCGCCAGTATCATGGGAAACATCTCTCAAGGCAAACAACACGAAACCAAAGGCAAGTTGGGAAGAAAGGATCTCATTAGCATAAAGAAAAGGCTCTAACTGTGAGGTGAGATTGTCAGGAAAAGTTGCCACAGTAAGATTTATTGACCAAAATCTGCCATCATGTCTCACGTCCTTGAGCTACCCTTGGCTATCCGTCCTGACACCTGTGTCTGCCTCTCTCCTGGGTAAATCCACCTGCAGCTCACATCTAATTCTGTGGCCCGTGCTCCCAACGCCAGCCGAGCAGGTGGCAGCTGTGGCTTGCTCTCCACTTCAGCCTGAAGTTTCTCTCAGTTGGTCCTGTTCTACCAGCTCCGCCAGCTGCCCAAATGATGAGATTCTCTTCCAGAAACCTAGAATTCACCCTCAAGTCTGGCTACCCTCAAATCTATCCTGAGGCAAGCGATCATACTTGAAGTTGCTCCAAGGAATGAATTTCATTCCCCTTTTGTTCATCAGACTTGTAGCTCAGTGTCCTAAGTGGACTCAGACATAGAGACACATTCCACACGAGCACATGCTGGGGTCTGCACGGTGGAACTGCCCAGCACAGCTCCTCAAAGCAGCTTCTGCTTCTCTGAATGGAAGCCCTTTCCCTCTGCCCACCTTACACTCCACCACGCAGCCCACTCCCCCCATGTCATTTCCCCACTCAGAAGCGGTTAGTGACTCTAAGACCACCCCCCGCCCTGCCAGCAAGTCGCACCTCGTTTTGCCTTTTACAGCTCCCCAAGAGCTTGTTTCACCCATATTCCCTGACGCAGAGAAAATTTGGAAGTGGGAATTTGGGCCCGCTCCTGGAATCCTTACCTGTGGGGAAGTCATAGAAACAGGAAGCAGCAGAGAGAGAGGTTAGGTGGTGATACTGTCGCAGCAGAGCCTCTGAGAACTGCCCCCCCCAAGCCGGGAGCCCTGCAGCTGCAATGACTCCCAGTACCACATCACTCCACTGGGCAGGAGGGCTCAGGCTTCATGCCTTAGCAGCAGCCACTGGCTGTAGCTGCGCCCAGGGCGAGAGCGAGGCCCCAATGCAGCTGAACGCAGGCGTCTGAAGGGGTCTCAGCTGAGCGTCTACAGCACCCAAGAGGAAACCGGATGCCTGGGTCTTGACTGGGGTCTTGGCAGCGTAGCATGGCATGCACCATCCACACTTTTCCTTTTGTTTATCCAACACATGCTTGTCTACAATTCTCCTGCTTTAGTCTCATATTCATGAAGCTCGGGTCTTTCCAATAGCTACTCCACCAATTCCTCTTTCTCCTATCCTCATCGTTGCAGCCCTGCTCTCTGAAGGCCTTCGGTTCCGAGCGTGAGCTAGCATTTAAATGCATCCTCTCATGAAAGCAGCGATAACATTGAATTTGTGTGTGCTGGAAGGGGAGGGAAGGGGGCAAAGACGGAGCAAGAAACAGGTGCATTTGTGTCATGGTTGCACATTATAAACTATAAAGATAAAGAAATGCCTTTAATTTCTTACATGCTTTACAATGTGTGAGGACTGCTGTACGCATTGTAGGTGGGTAGAACTTTCACAAACAATATAAATTTAAGCAGCAATTTTGGCCAAGTGTTATTGTTAGTACTGGGGCTTTCATGGTTGGTAAGATTAAAAAAAAAAAAGCGAACCTTGTCTTAAACTAGATTACATTTTGCTCATTAAAAACTAAAAGTTTGTTTGCAACTGAGAATGTTGTTAGTCATTAAGTATGAAGAGATAACAATACTGACAGAGAAACTCCATCCAATGTCAAGTCTCACTACAGAATGAAGCTACCTTGTGGCGATAATTTAGCTGTGAAATCCCAGGATTTGCAGCTAGTCTATACAAGTCACGTGGCCTTCAAGCTGTGGTCATCAGGGAAGGCTAGCTCTCCCAAGCACATGGGCAGGATGGCTCTTCCCTCCCTCAGCCTTTGTTCCGGGTCATTGGCTGTAGTTAGACACCTGGTGCTAACCCAATTGCAAGGGAGCCTGAGGATTGTAAGAGAAGGAATTACCAGGGTGCACTAATTGTCTCCGCTATCTTTGCCAATAATTGAGTTCTTCCATGATAACATTGTTTGGGGTGCATTATGTTTCTTACAACCCCATGAGGTAACTACCATCATTGATCCCATTTTATATATTAAGAAACTGAGGCACAAAAAGGATGAGTCCTTCACTCAAGATTGCATAGATAATAAGAAGTGATTGGGATTTTTAACTCAAACTCAAAACTCCGGGTCCAGTGCAGTAGCCTAGCGTTTAAAGCCCTTTCCTTGCACACACCAGGATCCCATATGGGCTCCAGTTCTAATCCAGGCAGCCCTGCTTCCCATCCAGCTCCCTGCTTGTGGCCTGGGAAAGCAGCACCTTGGGACATGCAGGAGACCTAGAAGAGGCTCTAGGCTCCTGGCTTCAGATCGGCTTAGCTCCCAGCCATTGTGGCCACTTGGGGAGTGAATCACTGGACGGAAGATCTTCCTCTCTGTCTTCCCTCCTCTCTGAATATTTGACTTTGCAATAAAAATAAATCTTTAAAAATACTCAAAACTGCAAACTCTATTCTGTTTCCACCAACTCTACTTCAAAAACAAAGGGCCAGTGAGAGACTTACCAGGCTGAACCTTCACCTGTAATGCCCATTCGGTCGCTGGTTCGTGTCCTGGCGGCTCCATTTCCAATCCAGCTCCCTGCTTATGGTCTGGATGGCTCAGGGCCTTAAGCCCCTTTCATCTTTTCTCCTCCACCCTGTGTCCCACTGTTGTTATGTTCCTGAGCACAAGGGGACCTCAGATAGCTGAAATTACATTGGTCGTAATGAAGGGTTGAGAACTGAGTAACTTCGAATGCCATGACCAGGAGGGAACGAAAACTTCTACTGCCCCCTGCTGGGCGACCTGTTTTCAACAGGCTTCCCAGAAAACCATCTCTGCTCCCATCTCTGCTTTCCGGCTGCTGTGGTGGGCTAAGTGCCTCCGACATTCGTCAATCATTCTGTTTCAGGCTAGATGGGAAAATGCTGATGAGGAAGAAACAGCTTTGACTTCATTTCAGCTGCTCTTTAAAACCCCTGCTAATTCATAAACACGGATAATAAGCAACCACTTCTCCAAATCATGCAGTGACTTCCAAGTGTTTTTCATTAACTCAAAGTGAAAACACTTCCCAGGATGCAATTTTAAGGGAACACTGTGTTATTAATCACATGCTTTGATTAGCCTGGGACAGTGGAGGAAGTGAGCTAGCTGAATAAAAACAAAATATTTTCTTCTTTCTGAAAATCCGTATTTTGCAAGCCTTCTTTGTCTGAAGATTTTGGTTTCCTTGAAAGAAAAAAATGAGCTATGTGATGTGCTTTTCCAACTGTGTATTTGTCTGCAGTCATGCTTGGGATATCATTGCATCCAGCTCCAAGTGTGAACTCTGTGATTACAGGGGACAGGTAGCTATGAGTATCTCCAGGATTTAAAACGGAGTTTTCCAAATCGTGTCTAACGTACTCAAGAGAAAAATTGTTTAAAACATTTACTTATTTAGTTTATCTGAAAAGCAGAGAAATAGACTGTGAAATAGACAAAGAGACAGAGCAAACGAGCGCTGTTATTTGTTGATTTAGTCTCCTCATGTCCACGACAGCACAAGCTAGGAAGAGACGCAGCCAGGAGCCGTGAGTTCCATCGGGGTGTCCGTGTGGGTGGCAGGGAGTACCCGAGCCATTACTGCTGCCTGCCAGGGCGTGCACTAGAAAGCTGGAATTGGAAGTGGCAAAGGGGACTTGAATCCAATCACTGCGTTATGGCATGTAGGCTAATAATGAGTGGTGTCTTAACTCCCCTGCCAAATGCCTGTCCTTAAATGCTTCAATTGAATGACACAAATTTAACAAATATGTTGAAGCTGCAGAGAGACGGGCGATTTCTCAACACGAATATAAGATATTTATCATCCTCAACCTCTCAATTCCCTCCGTATACATTGCTCCCTGCCTGCTCCAGGGAGTTATCTGTAAAACCCACACAGCTGTGAGAAGGGGGATGCCATAATTCTCATAAAACAGCAAAAACAAACAAACAAACACACAAACAAATAGAAACGCATGAAGGATTGAGTTGCTGGCAAGAGAAGCAAATAAGAAAAAATGGCTGAACAGAATTCAGGGTGGAAGGTTTATGATTTTAAATACAAATTGTGTACCATGTTCCTAAATGAAAAGTCAATGTTGCAGAAATACCAATTCTTCCTGAATGTTTCCATTTAGTTCAACATAAATCAATATCTAACAAAACTATTTGTTTCTAGACAAAGATGATTCCAAAATTTGACCAAAGGGAGTAAGAGCCAAGGGCATTTTTGCAAAAGAATGTTACAATACACCCTCGAGATATGTCGGCGGAGTGATACAGTTGTTGACACAGAGAAACAGATCAATTGAACAGAATGAAGATTCAAACAATGGACCTGTTTGTACAGATAACAAAGTCATTGGGTTAAAACTTAGATCCCTGGCAAATACTATAGGTCAACAAAATTTGAGAGGAACAAAGGACTAAACGTTACAACTACAGCTCGTTAGAAGAAATGGAAGAGATTGCATTCTTGGGATTGGGCTTGGGAAGGCTGTCCCAGCAGATATCACACTCAGAAAGTAGGGGTGGCGACAGCATCTGTTAGACATGACACGCCTACACTGGGCTTTAGAGGAGTCTCTAATGCCGACATCTCACTTTAGAGAGGAAAAGAATAGGCTCCAGGGGGAAGGGAGACACCTGTTGCCGCATGTCAGCCTTCCGCATGCCTGACCACTGGTCCATAGTGATCCCCAAACACAGCTCCCCATGAGCCGTCCTCCCCCCAGCACCTCCACCTTGTGCTAGAAGGACATTAGCAACTAGAACCCTATATGACCATTAGCTACTATACACATTTACTATACACATTTCAAAATTTAGCTGAGAGGCAGGAACAGAGAGACTGTGCTAGTCTCTCCGGATGTCCAGAACAGCCACAGCAGGGCTAGATCAAAGCCAGGAGCAGGCAATGAATCCAAGTCTCCCTCGTGGATGGCAGGGCCTCAAGTTCTTGAGCCATCACTGCTGCCATCCAGCGTGTGTATTAGCAGGAATTTGGAGTCAGGAGAGGAGCTGGGACTGGGCA
The DNA here is from genome assembly GCF_030435755.1 of Ochotona princeps. Lineage (NCBI taxonomy): Eukaryota > Metazoa > Chordata > Mammalia > Lagomorpha > Ochotonidae > Ochotona > Ochotona princeps. The sequence goes on from NC_080850.1 coordinate 43,794,913, forward strand.
CTGGGAGCTGGGACCTAAGCACTGCTAGGTGAGATGCCTGTGTTTCACCCCATTTACCTTCTACACAAGCAGAGCTCAGGCTTCTTAGGGGAGGGTGGAGACCCATCCGCACGTCTGGATGGATCCTGAATCCTCCAGTCTCACTTCACCCAAAAGCTCCTGCGCATCTGTGACCTCTGACCAGAGGACTTGCAAAGCCTAGGGCAAAATGAAAACATGTGGTCCCTTGTGCAGAACGCTACAGCAAAGCAGGGGCCTTTGTAAGTGTTGCTTCTCTGTGACCCAAAGGAGCCAGAACTGGCTACTTCCCACCCTCATCCCCTTCCTCATGGACTTCTGGTTGGCTGTCAACAAAACCACCTACAGCAGGTTCAAAGGGATTCCTCTGAATAGCATTACAAGGGGGCTGTCCCCGGCAGCACTGCCAGTGTCCATATCCCACGGTCCACAGGCTGGGATAGCTTCTCATTGCTTTCCCTGTTCAGAATCGCTCATCCTTCTTTCAAACGGTTTCCTTTCAGCCTATGCCTTCTAACCATCCCACCACTCTCTCTGCTTGTGGCAGTCACTGATGGGTCTCCTCGTGGTCCCTCACACTTCCTAGGTGTGCAATAAATGTGTTACAAGTTAATACATGATGTATGTGGGCCTGGTACGATAGCCTAGTGGCTAAAGTCCTCGCCTTGAACGCGCTGGGATCCCATATGGGCGCCAGTTCTAATCCCGGCTGCTCCACTTCCCATCCAGCTCCCTGCTCTCGGCCTGGGAAAACAGTCAAGGATGGCCCAAAGTCTTGGGACCCTGCACCCGTGTGGGAGACCTGTAGGAAGTTCCTGGCTCCTGGTTTCGGATCGATGCAGCACCAGCCATTGCGGTCACTTGGGGAGTGAATCATCAGATGGAAGATCTGTCTCTCTTTCTGTATATCTGACTTTGCAATAAAAATAAATAAGTCTTTAAAAAAAATACATGATGTATGCAATTACTTCTTCAAAAACTTGGTAGAAAACCATTTTCTAATGACATAAGGGTGTCATTTCAGTAATGTGTCTGTTTCGGCAGAACCAATGCACACGTCCTGGTGGCAGTCTCCAGGCAGAAACCCACCCGAAACACGGTGTGTTAGGCACGATGTCATGTGGACACCCACATTCCACGTATTTAAGAAGTTGGCAAAGGAGGAGAGCCATGGAAAATCACTTGATAGGACTTTAGGAGTAAAATGCAGGCATCCTTTGTAGGTTTCAACTGCATGTTTGAGAGAGCGAGCGATTTTACACTCCTGCTCTATTGCTCAGTATTGATTTCTGTCTTCATTGCTTCTAAATACTGCCCTCTTGTGGTTCCTGAGTGCCTGTTAATCAAGCCCTGTGAAATGAGCCTGCTTATAGAAACAGAGACCAAACACAATAGGATAGAGACAGCAATATTGATAGAGAAAGGCAACTGCGAGCAGAAAACTGAATAGGGCAAACGTGGAATCCTCCGGCTCGCTACACCCACTCATCCACATTTTTGCTGTAGAGATCTTGCTGTCCCATACCCTCCTGAAGGACAACAGTTACGTCAGACGAGTTGTCCAGTGAACTTCAGCATCCGCAGAAGGGTAAGGCTTAGAAGGAATGGAGCCATCCTGGACCTTAACATTGTCAGCACCACCTTCTTCCTGGCTCCCTTGCCACCAAGCCCTGACTGCAGCCTTCCCCCTTGCTCCAGCTGACCCTCTGACTGGCTGTCCATTGTCCACCTCCCAGGGAATTTGCCCATCTACCTACCCTGATGGTTCCAGCTATAAACGGTATCTCCTTCCAGCCTCATTGCTAGACAGAATATGGAATTGCTTTACCGCCTTTGGATCTGAAATTTTTTAACTCTGGAAAATTCCACATTGTTGGGTAGCAGTTAGGAAGGAAACAAGTAAAAAAGAGAGAGAGAGGAAGAAAAATAAACACGAACTTGGATAGCTCTGGTCAGTTGACGCCAAAGTCTAGGAGGCTGAAGGTTCTGGGCTCACCCCGGCCCATGTGCCACATCTGGATTGAACCACCTTGCTTCCCTTCACGGCACATCTGGAAGGGGCTGACTCAGTACCTGCACCCTAGAGCTAATCAACTAGGCTCTGCCCACCAGAAAGACCACCACAGGCCCTGAAAGACCGCCTGGAGGGCCGAAAGGTTTAATGAGTTTGCACGTCAATAACAGAAACATTGATTGGGAAACTGAGGTGTTAAAAAAAAAAATAAACCAAATGAAGGCAAAGGAACTGCCTTATCAAATGACTGAACACTCTGTGGACAGGTCCCAGCGGGAAGACCACTTGGGTCAGAAACAAAGTCCTAACTCTAAGGTTTTGCAATAGCCCACACGCTCTGTGAGCCTCTTCCCCAAGGCATCCTGCTCAGCCAGGGGATGTTTTCCTAAAGACCTCAGTCCTCCGAGATGCTTAGGCTGCGGGAGTTAGAGCCTGTGCAATGTTACTTAACACGAGGACACTCAGCATGCATTGCTTTCTGATGCTTTGAGCTCTTGTAAACATTGGCCCATGTTCTCTGTTCTTCCAGGATCACTTACCCAAGATCCAGACCCCTTTGAGGAAGTCAGAAATTGAGTCTGAAGATGACTGTGGAACATGTACCAGCCCTGGCTGTCCCTGGCTTGTAACTGCCACTTTGCATGTCCCGTGAAGGGTCAACTACTTTCCCTGTCTGCTTGTACGTGTGTACACATTATGCCTGGTTCATTCTCAACTCCACACCACATCCTATCAAAGCAATCAAAGCTATTTCTCTGAGAGCGTGTAGACAATTTTATAGAGAAGTAGAATGCAGGAAGGGGATTGCTCAGGCTTGACGGCAATGCACGTGAGTGCCCTGCTGTGAGGAGGCCCTACCTGCTCTCTCACCTTGGGCTCCTGTCTCCTGTGGCTGGGGATGGGAGGGCGGGAGGTTCCTAACCACAGCTAGAGGATAAAGAACCAACTTATTCTCTAATCATCATTTGTGGCCATCCACACATTCGTGTGCTTTTGTAAAATGCTCTCCTCTCTGCCACAACCACTCTGATGAGACTTAACCAGCCACTCTGCCCGAAAGGACTTGGTCAAGCAAATGGACCAATGTTGCTCCAGACTGAATGAGGCTGTTGTCCCTGCTGCAGGAAAATGGCCACAGTTAATTCTTTCTCAGCCTACTCAACCATTTCTACCCTGACGACAAGAACACTGACTTGTGCCCCTGGGTTTTTGCCCACATCTTTTATCTTCTAGACAAGGCAGAGTGACCCTGAACAGGACAGCAGGAGTAGCAGATTTCCATTTCAGCTTGGCCATACTGGCTCTCAGTTCCTCCCCTCAAATCCCTGGTTTGGTGCTTGTTCCCATCATGCTACACAACCAGCACCCGCATCACGCCAGCACCCGCATCACGCCAGCACCCCCGTTCACGCCAGCACCCCCATTCACGCCAGCGCCCCCGTTCACGCCAGCACCCACATCACACCAGCACCCCATTCACGCCAGCACCCCCGTTCATGTCAGCACCCTCTTGTGGCTGGGATGTTGATGATGAACCTGAGTGGACTCATGAGCATTGCTTCCAGGGCTGGCCTGAGCATCCTGCCATGTGGGCAAGCCTCCTTTTGGCCCGTGGATCTCCCCGCAGTATCGTTGAAGTACCTACCACTTGTTGAATGTAGAAAAAGGCAGTTACTTATCAGCCTTGAGCCTGGGATGACTTGAGGCAGAACAGACCTTCTGCCAACCTGACCACCTGCCCTGCAGCGATCTTCTATCTTACCTGGGCCATCACACAGGGTGAGTCTCTTCATGTCTTCATCCCACACACCTGTTGCAAAGCTGTAAGTGGCCACCAGTCAGAGTAGCCCAGACAGTCTAGGTCATAGCATGAAGGATGCCGTGGTCCAGGAGGGGCCTCCTTCCCGTGTCCTTTTGCCCTCCATTCCAACTCACTCTGAAATTGCACCACAGGAATTTTACAACTCTGGACAATTGTGATCCTAAAAATCTTCTTTGAAAATAGCTATTTCACATGGGAGGGCTAACATGTTCAACCATGATCTCCCATGAGCCCATGAGCAGAGCAAAGTCACTCAGATTTATTCCCCAGGAAACCCGAAGTGACAGGGAAAGGGCTCAGGCAGTCACGGGCTGAAGGGAAGGCTGGGAGAGGAGGAGGGGAGTCGGGCATGGAGCAGGGGATCTGCTTCCAACAGGAGTCTGGGCAGCGGTGGCTGGAGGGTGGGAGTGGGCATCTTGGGGACTGAGAGGACAGAGTGCAGAGGAGGGCATGATGCCAGGTGTCTTACTTGGTGATCCAGCAGGACACTGGTCCTTTTGCAAATCCTTTGCTCCACTCTGGTTCTCCTGACGATCTGGTCCACCTCTGGGACCTGCACGTGGCTCCTCAGGAGGGCCTGGTGCCGGACACAGAAGAGAGCTTGCTCAGAGCCCATGTACAACCTGCTGTGTGTGTTCTAGTGCTCGGTCAGTACCTTCCTTCATGGTAGCACTGACAAGAGTGTCTTCCTTGCTTGTTCCCTTTGCTGGGAGAATTTCATTTCCTGAGCTTGTGAGGCCGAGGCTTCAGGGTCCCTGCTCACTGTCAGCTGGGGCTGCCTTGGCTCCTGGAGGCTGCCCTTAGCCCTGAACACAGTCCTGTCCTTGCTGTGCCGTCTCCCTCAACCTCTCCTCCAGCTTCCTCTTCCCCTTTTGAGGCTTTGTGTATTTCAACTGGGTCAATGAGATACTCTCCTTATCAGGTCTAAAAAGCCTCTTTACCATCTACAGGGATATATTCACAGACATTGGAAATGACAGGGCCACTGTCCATGGGGACCATCATCTAGCCCAAAACATTGTCCCTAACACCTTGGCCTGTAGGTGCCTAGTGTGAGTCAATGATACGACCTACCCCAAGACCTAAGCTGGGTCTTGCATTTTCATCACATCTGTGGTCACTCTTATACCCACGCTTAATCTCATGTTGTCCTTAGTAGGACTGAAAGGTCTGTCAGGTGCCCTGGCATCTTGGGTTGCAAGAACCTTTTCCTATCACCTCTTTTTTTTTTTTTTTTCACCCAATAAAGGAGAAGCTGGAATTTAAACCACTGAAATCAACTCCCATGGGATGTCCAAAGCTGAGTTTATCTGAATGTGGAGAACAGAAGACTTCCTCAGAGTTTTCTGCATAACACCTTCTGTATGAGCTTATTGATAACAAGAGGTCACGAGCGCTAAGCGTAAAGGTACACCACTCGTGGGAAATTAGCATCTTTTCTGCTATGTGTTCTCTCGGCCCCACCCAGTTCGGACTCAACTGTGAACCTGACCATATCTATATTGTTTCTTCTGGGTGCAGGAAAACCTCATTTTTCAATTTTTGCCACAGTGCTCAAGGGTACACAGGCCAGGCCAGTGTAACCAGGCCCAGGAGTTCATGTGGGCCAGACAGTGAGTCAGTGTGTGAGCCATGGGCGATAAGGGAAGGGGGGCATTGCCAGAGGAGGGAGAGGGCTGACCCCTCCGGGCTGGGCAGGAAAGGGCTGAACTTCCTGCCCTGATATGAGACACTCCAGCATGCCAGCTGGGCTGGGACAGAGCAAAGAGAAGAAACACTACTAACGCAGAGAAAGACCGAGGGCCACCTTCAAGGATCAGTGTCTCTGGGTGTCTACCTTCACTCCCTTAATTGTTCACAAATGGCCCCACATGTCAATAACAACATTTGTTGCACAAAAGGCATCAGGCCAGCATTGCCCGCACTAAACAATGCATCAGGAGCCATGCTTGACACTTCCTTGGAAATACTTGTTTTATAATACACCCTTCCTGGAAGCTTCCGGAAGAGCCCCATGCTGCACCTGAGAGATCTGTGTGCTCAAGCTCCCCTTTCTAAGATCAGCTTATTCAGTCCCCTCCTGGTGGGATGTGCCCTGCAACTCTACATTCTGTATGAGAATCCTGGATTCTCCCTGTAACTCGAACCTGATGGACACTTAGTGAAAGTTTGTATGGTGCCCAGTAATAGAGTTAAAAAAAATGGCTTTGTTTTGGTTCTCTGTAGCAACAATGTATCCTATTCCAATAACCTTCATCTAGTACCTGCTCTTCGACAGGTAGGAGAGTGTCCCCATAGGAACGGTTTCGAGGTTTGCCAACTGTTAGAATGAAATAACTTTCTTTAAAGAATTGCAAAGTCTGCAAACATGTTGGCTCACTGCACAGAGAGTGTGCTCTCCTATCAGTGGGGAGACAATCTTGACTTGCCTTGACACTGACCCCGAATGCTTGGGCTGATGTCGTTCCAACAGCCCTGGCTCCAGACTTAACCCTGAGGTCATCTGGGGACTACCTGAGCTGGAGCTACACATGGAATCCCCATACATGGCACCCGGATGTCCCTAGGGAAGGTTCACTGATCCCTGTGGGTGTGTGACTCCAAGAGCTTGTCTGCTTCAATCAGGAACTCACACACTTAATGATTCACAGGAAGACTTTGGGTGGGGGAAGGGTAGGGGTTGGGGGAGGCAGGTAATGCCACATCTAAGAATTTCTGATTGTGGTCTTGACTGGTAACTCATTTCAAAGTTGAGTTCAGAACTATTTTATTTTTTTTCTGTTATTTGATGTCCAAACATTAGCCAAATACAGAAGCCTCTCTTGAAATGCATTACAAGGTAGTCTGAACTTTAGTCTAAGTTTAACCCAGATGAACAGCAACACTTCAAGCCTGCTAGGATTCCCATTGCCTTGGTTACCAAATGTACAAGTATTTTCATATTTGTCAGATCACTTGCATTAGCATGGATAACATTATGATTGATGATATCTAGAATGTAAATAGTTAATGGGTAAGATGGTAGGTTTGGAAGCACAACACCGCCAAGTTTGCTTCCCTAGTCCATAGCTCTTGCTCCAAGTTTAGTGTGATTTTGAACTTGCTCTTAAGACTAAAGATCAGTCCCCAGACCTGTAAGAACAATGATACCTACTTGCCAAGTTGATGTGAACTGTTTACAAATGGATCCACTTAGGGCCTGGCATGATGGCATGCCACCTAAATCCTCACCTTGTATGTGATATGGACGCTGGTTTGTGTCCTAGCTGCTCCACTTCCCATCCAACTCTCTGACTGTGGCCTGGGAAAGCAGTCAAGGATGGCCCAAGGATGGCCCTGCACCTATGTGGGAGACCAGGAAGAAGCTCCTGGCTCCTAGATTCAGTTCAGCTTAGCTCTGGCCCTTGCAGCCACTTGGGCAGTGAACCAGGGGATGGGAGATCTTTCTCTCTGTCTCTCCTCTCTGTAAATCTGCCTTTCCAATACAAATGAATAAATCTTAAAAACAACAAATGGATCCACTCAGCACTGTGCCTAAGCCAAGGTGTCTTCCCCATTCTTGTTGAGACTATGGCAGCTTTGCTGAGTCACTGCATGCTGTGCGTTTCACATGTTCCTATTTGTGGGTATTTCAAGACTGTCTAAAACTTTACTTTGGACTTCTTTGGGAGCAGGCAGGAAAAACAGAGTGATTAGCACAATTATCCTGGCCCAACCCTGTATAATAAGTAGATGTATGGCCAAAATATTGGGTTGAATCAATTTGCCTGTATAATTTGGGGATGACTGTACCGAGTAAGGTCACACACACGCACAAAGCGTGCAGGAACCCAGTGGATGCAGAACAGTCCTGGAACTCAGCCGTTGCAAACAAAGATCTCAAGCAAAACTGCTGGAGCTGAGGTGATGGTGCACTGCCTGGGGGAGCAGAATTTCCCAGGCAGAGGACCTCCCCAGCCCTGGCCTCATCCCAGCATAGTACGCCCGGATGAAAGCACAGTCAAGGACTCTGAAATACACAGTGATTTCACAAGGCACTGGCTGAGCCTGGGACTTGGGTGGGGAAGCCTTCCTGGCAGGCTTTTCCATCTCCACAATAAACACCTATGAACCCCTCTGAGGGCACGGAGAACTCTGGCTTCCACTACACTTCTCCTATAGAAACAGCCTCCACCCATGTTGATGGATTGTATTGCGTGGTCTCCTGACCCATGCGGCTAGAAATGTCTCAGTTCCAGGGATTTTGTAGACAATCCTTTTGTGAATGTCTCTCTTACTCAATTATTATATAAAGAAAGAGAACTTCCCAATTGATAACTCAACTCCTTGGGGTGTGTTGGAATGTTTTGGAAAGCACAGGAGTTGGCGAGAGTTTACCCCTTCCTGGGACCAAGGGGTTGCCTAAAGTTGCCCTCATTCCTGCTGTTCACTGCGTGACTGTACTAATTGTCATGTTCAAAACCTTATTTTGGCAAGTCAAATGGAACTTTAAAAAAAAAAAAGGCTGCCATTGGCTCTGAGATGTCCTTCAGAATAAGATGGCAGCTCTGATGAGAAGCAGTCTACCTGACCAAGTGTGACACAGTTCCCAGCATGTCCACGCATGTGCACACCTAAGCATCCGCCTCACTGTGTAGGGGGCACCCACGTTGGCAGCACCAAGCATGGAGCCAGGCTTCCCAGCTTGGCCAGCCATCAGTCAGCTTCCCTCCTCACCCCATCTCCTCTCTTCAGCCCACTGCGCTCTTTCGCTGTATGACACAGTCTCCCGCAAAGGGACTCATTCCTGAGACGCTGAGCACACAGAGAAGGGCTTTACTTGGCAGCTTTAGGTTTACAAGATCGCTGGTGAACAATCAGTCTGTCTGGCAGGAAGGTACGCCCACAAACATTGCAGGGGACCAGCTGGCTCTGGGCACTTGTCCAAGCCGCTTCTTGTAAGGCATCGAGATCATAGAAACCTTTGGCTGAGAGAGAGAGGGAGAGAGAGAAAAGAAGGAACACAAAGCAATGAATTAGAAAGAGGAGGCAAAGAAAAAGGTGAAATGAATCAGTTTTCATTCTGGAAAACCACATCTACTTTGTATGGAAAATATTTTCAGGAAATACCTGTTGACTAAGGCCTTTAAGCAAATCATATTACTTGTGCCAGAAAGAAAAAAGGAAAGTACTGCTCGAGCTTTCAAGGGCTGAGTCAAGTTAGCTCTGAGCCAGGGGCCCTCAGCTGCTTGGGGTTAGAAACGTGGAGACCAGTTTACAAACTCTGATATGCAGATATGCATTCTTGGCTAATTACGAACATCTTTGCTTGCACATCGTTACCTTGCATTGGCCTTCTTTCAGCTGACTCTAAACACAAGCTTACAACGAGAAAAGAACATGTATTTGTATTTTCCTTTCCTAGAATCCTCCAGTGGAGTTTCTGCCAGTGGAGAGTGAATTTAAGAGGAATTGCATGCTAAGAATTTATCATCTCTTCACGGCTATAAACTCAGAGATTATTTAAGTAATTAAAGTAAAGAAAGCATGTAGAATAGTTAATCTGACAAAAAGAAGCATCCTTAAGAAAACAATGAAGACAGCTGAGAAATGTCTAATCTTTACTGACACAGCATGAGGGAAAAAAGGCATTTGGCTTTATTTTAGAGAAGCAATGTGGGATTTAGCTTCAATAAGCCACACTGAAACAGAAAGACTAGTATGTTAAATTGACTATGGCTCAGAATCGTCCAGTCATTCAAAACAGGCTTTTCATGTATAGCCAGTCATTTAACAGTATTGCTTTGCAAGCAAGAGAGAAACATCAGCTTGAGTGTTTTTAGCCTGTTGAGAAAGGAATAACACTGACAGCTTCATGACTTTACTGGGTTCTCACCCAGATTTGAAAGTTCTAGAGTCACCCTGGAGTCTCAGCTGAAGGCAGCTGATGGTGTCTGCAATGTTTTGACACCTGAGTTTGACATCAGGTCTGGCAGTGAGGTTGCCCACATGACTATCTTCTGCAGTGACTCCCTAAGATGGGCAGAGTCTACCCGGTGCATGGGATGGGACCAGAGGAAAAACCTCAGGGATGTACGGTTATAGAACCAGCAAGGGGTGGCAGAGCCCTGAAGCTGCTGGGGAGTTCCCACCTGCCATCCCTCACCTCTTTAGCCTTTGATAATGATGGTTGAGCAACCTGAAGGGAAGGAAGCAGATCTAGACACCAAATGAGGATTTCTAGGAAAGGACTTCCAGTGAAGAGAACACTCTGTGACTTTCAGCGTACCTTGGAGAACATCACCCCTATGGATACAAAGACACGCCCGAGAAGCTCAGGTGTTTTTTCTGTGTGGATTCAGGGGATCAATCGAGAAAGTGCAAAGAGAATCAGTGAGACTGAGCTTGACTGGCTCATCCTCACAGGCCAGACAAAAGCGTCAGGCTCTGTGCGGAGGCCACCCATGGCAGCCCGGGGCCTTCTGCATGTGGATTGCACCAGGCTTTATAAGTTAATAGCAGTAAAACCTTTAAAAGTCTGAATGATTCCCAGAGATGTCCAGATTTCTGATTGTTTCTCTATTATACAAAGGGATGACCACACTGGAGTCAAAGTCTTCATGATGACACTCACTGAAATGGGGCAGCCGCTGTCTCCTTCAGGACCGCCAGTGCTGTCCCGCTAGTCCCCACCCTCCCACAATGTTACACGTGGGTCAGTGTAGGCAGCTTTGTAACAGGACCAGAGGACCTGGAAACCTTGGGTTTGGTACCCCTCTGCACCATGAACAGCCACATGCATTCCTAGCTAAAACCATGACTGTTGATGTCTCCAGGGGTATTTCAAGCTTCAAGCTCAAGGTCCGTGTTCAAGCATGGCTTAATCATCTTTGGGGAAGAAAAGTAAATTCCAGTAACTCTGTGTCATGCACAGGGACCCTAAAACGACACTTTGCACAGACATTCCAGAACTCTCTGTCCTGTTCAACTGTAGCCAAGACAGTAAATGTTTCTCTTTGAGGTTGTTTGAACAAGTAAGAAAAGAACATCTTTATTCTCACATGTTTGGAAAAAAGGATTTCCCATTGGCATATTTCTTTCTAGAACTTACCAGTAATGGTCCTGACTTCTGGCTTTTTAGGCTCTGATCTCCTTAGCTCTTTAGGCAACAAGTTGTTCTCATTGTGCCACTTTTTCAGACATTGTGGTTCATGGATGGCAATCGACTTTGTTCCATATTCACGACCGCAGATGTAACAAACAACAGTTGGTGGACGCCTTATCATTGTTGGCTGCAAGACAATTAGATTACATTTATACATTCTATCTAAAAATTAGAGCACATTCAAAGCTCACTGACAAATCTATATGACTTTTGACACATTCCCACAGATCTGTGAATCTAACCGCTTTGGCTCTGCTGAGACCACATGTGAATGATTGGGGTGGTGGCAATGATGTGGGCTTGGAAGAAAATGAAAAAGCAATCACTAGAATTGGGCATATTGGTACTGTGGTAAGATGCATTTTCTCACTTCATAAATATCGATTGGCTGTCTTCTGACTATTGTGTCCGTGTTACCCGGCTGGGAGTGTACGAAGATAAATCAGGCAAGAATCTTGCTCTCAACAATGTCCGCCTCAGCACGCTCATATGTCTGAGAAATAAAGCAGGAAGTGTCACCGCAGTTTCTAACAGGCGACAGGATGCCCACCCACATTTCCTCATGTCAACACTGTTTACCTGCAGCTTCTGTACTCCTGTGCCCCACAGGCAGGGCAGCTAATTGATCACAGATGAGAGTCAGTGGGAAAATTCCTGCCTCCTCACCAAGGCTGACACGCACAGCGCGTCCAAAACCCCGTGGAATCGCACCCCAGTTGCTACTTAGGCAACATATAGGATTTATTCTTTTTTGGATGTCTCTTCCCATTCCTCATTTTGGGATAACCCAGGGTTACCTCTCAAGCTATGTAAACTCAAATCCTTCTCTTAGTTTCCCAGTTTCTAGGGGAACTGAATCCAAGGGAGAGTTGAGGATAAAAGTGCAGTAGGGGATTACTGTCTTCACTGTAGATATGTGAAAGTGTTACTATGCTTCCATCTAAAGAGTAAGCGCCCATGGGCTGGCCTGCAGAATCATAACCTTCCAGCCGTTAGAGGCTCACAGTTGAAGGACAATTAGTGAACTAAAAGGACTGTCTACATTTGACAACAAATCAACAACAACAAAAAGCAGAGCTCCCCTTTGCCAATGTTATGTTGAGTACAAGGCCATAGTCATTTGACACAGAGCAAAGGGCAGGGCAGCGAGGTAGGGACCCTTGTAGGGTGCAGATAGTCTATGAGGATCTGTGTGCAGTTTTCCACTCACCCAGCAACAGCAGCTGACAATATAACTCTGGGGAGAGGAAGGTGCAAGGAAATTTATTCAGGCCTGTTCGCATGGAAAGGCAGAGCTGGAGAATTAGGCCTTGCAGTGAGGGCCAGGCAAGAGGGGTCAAATGCTAAAGCAGTGATGAGAAGACTTCCTCTGTGTTGCCAGCATGTAGGATTTAAGGACTTCAATAATGCAATAAGAGAATTGAGGGGAACCCTAGGATCCAGGCCTTATGTTAACTATAGGAAAGGAGCAGATTGCCACTGAACAGCTCCAAACCTAGCCTGTGTTGAACATAACCAAAGCCAAGGCAGAATCCAAAGTAGGATACAGATGGCACAGCCAGAACTACTTTTACTACTAAGCTCTGCACAGTAGATACGACCTGCTTGTTTGTGTGCATATGCAAAAGTTACCTCAGGATCTACTATTCTGTTACAATGTCCAACACTCAATCAAAATGATAGGGCATTCATATTCACATTCACACACATACACATAACACTAAATATAATCAGACGAAGACATGACCTCAATATTTGTACTCCTAGAGCCTACATTATCTACTTTAAAATAACTGCTTTAGTAAGTAGTTGAAATTCATTATTTACAAATAATTGTATAAAATTTATTAAAGGATGAAGAAGAAAACATAGATGTTTGTATGGCTATATGGAAAATTCTGGTTGGGATATAAAAAGCGAAGCTGGAAATTTATTTTTTAAAAGATGGGAAATTCTAAGATTTAAAACATGGTATCAGAGAGAAGCTATCAATATAACATGATTTTCAGCTTAAATTCACATAGAAAGAAAAACAAAAAACTTGAGACATGTCAGGAGAAATTACCCCAACTGTTACACCGAAAGAAAAAGGTCAAGGGGGCTGGGCATGGGCAAAGGCCTGACGTTTAAGTAAGTAGAGCAAAAGGACAAGAAGGAAGGAAGCGGGCAATACACAGAAAAATAAATGGTGGCAGAGAACCCTCTGAAGTAATGAGACAGAATAGGACACCTTCACAATCTCAGAGAAGCCGAAGAAGGACAGACATAAACATCTCAAAGGACAAACCTAATCACGTCACAGAGAAACCGCTAAAAGCCAAGGACCAATTTGCAAACAGAGGAAACAGGACCAGTGCACGCAGCCAGACAATGGAACAATTTCACATAGTTTCTTGTCAACCAAAGAAACGCAGGCCAGGAGATGATGGCCTGACATTTTTCATACATTGGAAGACAGGACAAAAGAGTACCATACATATGCAGAAGTCTGTATTTAGTAAAACTATCCCACAAAAAAGAAAATGAAATAGAGATGCTTTTGGCTAGACAAAAGGTAAAAGAATTTATTCCTGACAGATGTGTTCTATAAAAATGCAATAAGAAGTTGCTGAAAGGAAAAAAAATCACCTACAAACCTGTTTCTACAGAAAGGAACGCGACTATCATAAAAAATTCAAAGTGGCCAACACATCAAAATTCACTTTTCAAGAGCAGTCTTAATTTTTACATGCCAACAGTTTGTCCAAGAATCTTTATATTTTGTGGAAAAAATTTTTTGAGAAATTGGATAATGTGAGTTAAAGATGTATATTTTAGCATGGGCTTAGATGCCTGTGGGATGCCTTTATCCCATATCAGAGTGCCTGGGGTCAAATACCAGCTCTCTTTGTGAGTCAACTTCCTGCTTATGTTCTCCCTTGGAAGTGGCACTTTATGACTCAAACAGTTGGGTCCCTGACACCCATGTGGGAGTTCTGGATGAAGTTCTGGCCATAGCCACAACAGCCATTCAGGGAGTGGATCAGTATACGGAAACCTCTCTCTGTCTTTATATTTCTCTGCCTTTCCAATAAATACATTTTTAAAACTTCAATAAATAAATTTTTAAAACTTAAAAACACATCCATAACTAAAGCTATGTATACTTTGATCTATGTAGAAACTACTAAAGCACAAAAATATATAATCAAAAATAAATATGGAAGATAGAACACTCCAATAAAAGTTTGATGATCTACCCAACCCCTGAAGAAAAGCGAGAAAGAAGAAACAGGTTTAAGAAAGGAAAAAGAAATGGTAAAAGGTGGTAGTGTTGGTAGAAGAAATAACAGAATTAGAACACCCACTTGGTAGACTTCATCCAAATATAGCAATAATTGCTGTAAATATAAATAGATGATAGCACACAACTATATGTTGCTTACAAGAAGCACAGAGTAAGAACGTTAAGACACAATGAGGTTGCAAGTAAAATAATGGAAAAAAAGTAGTTCATGAAAACCCTAAACAAAAGAAAGCTGGTGTGGCTTTGTTAATAAACATGAGCTGCCATTCATGGATTGAAGAAGTTGCTTCATGTCTTGAGGATCAGAGAATGCTTCAAGCTGACAGAACCTGGAGAATGGGTAGAATTCAGACCACAACACCCTCTTAGGAAGTAGCAAGGCCAAGAATCAAGCAAAGAAAGAGAGCAGCTGATTATCCAGCTTGCCTGGGGCTCAGGGCAGCACTGACAACTGGCCCTGCAAAGATCTAGATTTTGTTCTGTAAGTCACAGGAAGCTATGTCAACTCAGCTCTTTGTTACTATAACAAAAAACCTGAGGCCGGCTAACTTTTATTAAAAACAGATGTTTAATTTGGCTCAAAGTCCTGCAAGTTCACAACTGAAGGCGAAGCGGAGCTGTCGCTTGATCTTGGTGGCGGCTTTGCTGCTAGTGGAGTCTCTGGTTGGCTCAGAACACCGTGTAGAACAAGAGACGGGGAGTGTGTGTATCTGTCCCATGTCTCAAAGCTTATAAAGCCACTGGAATTTGAGCACGAGCCCCACCCTAGTTACCTAATTCAGTCTAATGCTTCCCAAAGGTGTTATCTCCAAACAACTGGATTGCTTCTACCATCAGTACAAATACATGAGACTGTGGCGACTAAACTATGTGAATTCCATGGACAAGCCCTATTTAAACAACAGTAGAAACTGCTAAGCAGGGAAGAAAACTAATCAAGCTCCTAGAAAGTTACTCTGGTGGCACAGGGCTAGCAGAGGAGAGCCTGTGAGGATACTTCCAACAGTGAAAATGGAGTCATAAGACTCTCCATGTGCTATGTGGGAGGGATCTTCAGAAATTCATGGAGAAAGGCATATTCTAAAAAAAATAAATAAATAAAAACACAACTGTATATGGATTTCAAAACTTTTTGTAACAAAATAAAGGTATTTTGCAATTCCATTGCGCATGAACCCTTACAAGTAGCCTGGTATGCTTGAGAGCCTGAAAACCTGTGGCTCTGGAGTAAGGAAATCCGGGGTCTAACGATTCCTGGAGGAGAGACATGACCATGAGGACACACGAAACAAGGATACCAGCCAATGTCAGTTATAGTAGCAAGAAAACAGAGAGGTTCAAGCCTGCAGTTGAACAAACAGGGCACAGCGGGGGAAGACTCTCATCCCGGAAACTGAACAGGTTTTTCCAGACAGAAGGGATCACCAAAGGGACAGGGAAAAGGCCTCCAGATTCAGTTACCAGTGACTTTTGTGGGTGCAGCTTCAGTGGGCTCAGAGGGTAAAAACTGAATTGCCTGTAGTTGAAAACGACATCAAGAAAAAGAGGAATATACTTTGAAAAAGCTTACTGAAAAATAAACAGTGTTGAATAAATATTTGATTGGTTGCGATTTGCAAGATAGGAGTGGTCTTAAGCAGAGGTGGGAGAGAGGAAGACCAGCAGAAGAGATGGTATCAAGGGTACCATAGAGAGGTGAGCCTTGCAGGAAGCAGTCAGCAGCGAATGGGTGACGTTGGAGGAGGGCGGTTGCAGGGACAGGAAGAAAGGGCAGACACTGCATGAATGGGTGTGGTACCCTGAGCAGGCAAAGTGATCTTCAGAGAATGAAGCAAGCCAGAATCGGGGCAGCAGAAGAGTGAACAACGCTAGGATGAATGAAGCACCACAGGGCACGTGACAGTGGTTCCATCAGGGAAGAACACTCGGCCCTTAATGGAAAAGACCTAGGGAAGCGGAGCTGCAAGAAATACCAGAGGAATTCAATGACTTTTCAATATGTTCCCCAGTTGCACCATGAGGCATGAAAACAGAAACAAATTAAGCTGATGGTATGGTTTCCTTTGGGGAAATGAAACAGGGTAAAATCTGTGCATTTTACAATCGGCCTGCTCTTAACTAAGACTTTTGGGAGTTGTACCTGAAATGGAGAGAGTGCAGGGCAAAAAAGTCAAAATAAGAAGAAAATGCAGTCCTGAGTCTGGCCTAGGAGCAGTAAAAGCAGATTCTAGATGAATAAATACACAGTGAATGCAAACTAGATGGCAAATGGGGTTACTCCCTGGTGATCCAAGTTTCTATAAAATCATATTTTTTTGAGGTAGAATGTTTTCATTTTATTATTCCACACTAAATCATGCCAATGGATTCGCTACATCTATCAAAATAACTTCATAGTTGTTTATCCATCCTTTTTATTGGCCATGTGGCTGGGTCTGACATCAGAAAAAAAGTGACTTTAAAAATACTTGGGGAATTCAAGACCTAAGAGAAAGTTTAAGGCATAAGCAATAGTCTTCCAGCCAGCCAACACTGTCTTAGGATTTTTTTTTTCACATGCTTATTTACTTGAAAGGATAATTAAATGCAGGCCTTTACAGTTAAAAAGGAGAAGTTACTCTTTTTACTTTGGAAACAGTGAATTTATTAAAATTCCTTACAGAAACGAGGAGCCAAATCCAGTATTTTACCAAGCCAATCAGCAAAACAAATAGCTTGGTTTATAAATGAAGACATCCATGACACACTGTGGGAGTGATTGCTTTGGAAGCCAAGGTTAGAAGAAATACAGGCAGGACATGCACAGAACTCAAAGCACGTGGCAAGAACTGGTACCATAAAAAGGCTAAGATGATCTATAGGATCCTTTCCAACACTTCTTCCACGCTCTGTATTTGTGACTGAACTTCAGCTGACCCCACACCAAACCTCCATCTTCTCAGGTTTGACTGTCTTAACTCCTAAACTACACGTTAGGGAGAGCCAGCAAAGCAGCGCCAGGCCAGGAGAAAACAATATCCCCACGGGTTGAGCACAGATAAGAAATCGCATTTTACTTTTCATGACTTTTGCATTGTGAATCTGGGCCTTCCAGGGAACGCTGAGCGGCTCGCGGTTATTGCCACTACCCCGGCGGCTGTGGTTTCACTTCTCAGCCTCTCTCTAGCAGTTGCAAACAGAAGTGGATGGTTGGAGTTCGGACAGGAGCGGTGGGAGAAGAGACCACAGCCCTGGCAGGATGAGCAGAAGAATGCTGCTTGACTCATGTGCAACCCAGTAGCTGGGAATGTAGCAAGGCAGGGCCGCTCAGGGCTGGCTGGCTGGGGGTTAGATGAGGGCAGGGAGCTCCTTCCCTGTGGGGCCCTAGCTGGGTTCCTCTCACCCACGTGGGAGCCTTGGACTGGGTTCCCAGGGGAGTGAGCTTTGAGTTTTCGAAGTGAAGTAGAGGATGGAAACATTGTCTATTGTCAGTGTGACTCTGGGTCTCTCTCAGATAAATACAAACACTGAAATGCTTATTACTACCTACATTTTGTGGGAGGGCAGGTGAACTGCACTTGTATGAAGAAGTCTGTTAAGTCTCACCACAGTCTTGCTTTTTATCCCTTTAATCCCTGGGAAAGTCCATAGAGGCTGACGATACCGGCAGAGGCACTTAGACACTTTGGGAAAAGCTTTTCCTGTCTGTAGTTCTTGTAACTTGAATCCACTGCCTTCTCATATGTTTTCAATCACTTTCCTGGCCAGTAGTGGAATCATCTTATTGCTCCCCACACAGCATCCTTTTCACTCTGCTCAAGTCTCTTTTCTGTCAGGAACACCACACTTGCATGGTTATTGGCCAGCTCCGTGTCACAGAAAGGAAAGTAGACATTTAGCATATTCTTTTTCTGCTCAGCACAGTTCACCTGCCATCCCTCCAATCCCCTGTACAGTTTAAAACAACTCCAATAGCAACATTAAAGAAAACATGGAAGCTGGTCTGGCGCAAAGCCTTAGGGGAGAAATTGATACAAGATGAGCTGGTGTGGCTCTTTGGAACACCTGCCCTAGATGATCTGTTTCACACAGCTCCAGACATCTCTTGCTGAACTTTCTCTCCTAGCTCAGAATAAAAAGAGATCACAGAAAAACACACAACATAATAGCTAGTAGAACTTATTAAAAAGACAGTATGACCATTAGTTTGAATGAAAAAAAAATATTGCACCTATATTATTGCCTGGATCTTAATGAAAGAGACAGTAAACACTAACATGGAAGTCATTCCTAGTATGTTTATGATCAGAAACATGGTGCATTTGTGTGCTTTTAATATCAGCCCACAATAAATACTAACTGCTAACTTACACCATGAAAAGATGTCTGTTTCAAGATTGATTCACATATTTGAATGACAGAGTTTCAGAGAAAAGGAGAGACAGAAGTCTTCCATCTGCTGGTTGACACCCGAAAGGGCTGCAAAAGCCAGGGCTGGGCCAGACAGAAGTCAGAAGCCAAGGATTGAACCTGGGTCTCCCACTTGGGTGGTGGGTGCCCAAGAACCTGGGCCAGCTTCTGCTACTTTCTCAAGGAGTCAGATTGCAAGTGGAGCAACTGGGACTGAAACTGGCATTCATGTGGGATGCCAGCATTGTAGGTGGTGACTTGACATGCTATGCCCCACATTGCCGCCCTCTGAGGGTCTTTATGGAGATCTTAGGGGAGCACAATTCAGGATCTTGGCTTTTTGGGTATTTGTTTTGAATCAGAAATTAGTGACAAATGTTTGTAGAGAGGCACCTTTGAAAACCTGATACATGCTCCAGTCCCGTTCCCAGACAAGTGTGTGTATACGGGGTCAGATATGTGACCTTCAACTGGCAGGCAGACTCCCAAAAGCTCACCCATTCACCCCAGGATGTGAGCTACTGGCTGGTTAGCCAGAGCAACATTTTTTATTCATGTAGTTTATCCTGTATCAGTTCAGTGCCTCAAAACATAGCAGGCTGAAGCACACAAGAACACAAACGCCCGGCTTCTGGAGTTTGCACTGCTTGGTACTGCGTTCCATAGAACTGTCCCAATTACAACAGTTGTCTTGGCCATGTATTCATGGCTCCTTTTTTGCTCTCTCAAGTATCCTTACTTAGCCAATGAAGTTTACAGTTAGCCTACTTCTGCTGTTCTTCTAAAAAAAATAAAACAAAAGCAAAGACTAAAGCAATAACAGAAACTCAAAATCATACCAGTTGTGACAGAGAAGCATAGCAATAAGAATTCAAACATAGAAGGCAAAATAAGTATAGAAATTATAGTTAACAAAAGTGATCTATTTTGGCAAAAATATCTTAATTGTCAAAATTGACAGGGAAGGAGCTTGCAAAGAATTTAGAGATGCAAATTCCCTGCCTTTCAGTTTAATACATTAAAACAATGTAAAATTAAAATCTGAAGTGAAATATTTGAATTTCTGCAATAAGTGCATATCTTTTTTCTAAGAATAATGAGGTAACAAGAGGAATAGCAATTCCAAATCAAAAGTAAAGAGGTGATTAGAGATTAAAGTCAGTCCCAATGGTAAAGCCAAGTTCAGCCCAACTTTCTGAACCTTCCATGCATAATTCATAAGGAAAAGTCAAAGATTTTGTATGTCATTTATTTCAGTACTGTAATAAACAGAGCTAGAATTATTAGTAATGAAATGGCTTTGTATAGCACAAAATATATATTTTATATATAGCATAAAACATATAAAATGTGACACAGGAAATGTAAACTCACACTGCCCTGTCTGCTGACATGACATTTCCAAAACCCTTGTCACATTCTGGCATTGCTGGTCACAAGTTTTCTCTTTGGTCTTTGCAGGGCCTTCTGAGAGCCTTAGTATATCCTCCATGCAGTGTGTGTTTCATATGCTAATGAGATGCCTGCTCCCAGGGGTCCCTGGGCAGCTGCAGGATGGGGGTTGGCTGGTGGAAAGATCCTGGCTTGAAAACCTCAGTTGGAATTGTCAGCTCCATCTCTTGATCTCCAGGGCACAGTTGGGGGGATTGAGTTAATAACCAATGACCACTGATTACCCAGCCCAAACTAGTAATGGAATCTCCACGAGAGCCCTACCTAAAGAAGGGGTTTGGAGACTTCCAACATGGTGCACACAGGCAGGGAATGGAGGATCAAACCTCCCATATATAGGACCCTGTGTATCCCCACATCTGTTCTGCTTTATAACAAACAGTATAAGCAACTTAGCACTTTGCTTTCCTGACTTTGTGACCCATTTCAACAGAGTATCGAACAGGAAGAGGGTGTCTTGGGACCCATCATTTTTAGTCAGAAGTGGACAGAAGCATGGAGACATCTTGGACCTAGTACTTGTGACTTGGCAGCTGAAATGGGAGGTGGTCATGCAGGATTGAGCCATCTTGCTGTGGAGTCTACACTGACTGTAAAGGATCCATGTCTGAGCTGAGTTAAGTGACAGAATACCCAGGCACCAGAAGAGCTGGAGAACTGATGGCCGATGTGGAAAAACTCACATGTTTGGTGTTAGAAATGAGTAGAAATAATTTGCCTCTTAAATAAAACATGAAAATATCTACACTATTGTAAATTATATGATTCCACCAACACTATTTTATTTTGCTAGTTGTTTATAGTTGAGTATACATACATCAGTTAATGTTTGTATGATGCAACTGAATTGAAATCCTAGAATCTGCTCCAGCATTTAAAAAACATACTGAGAATCAGAATGCAGCATACTTCTGTTTCTACCACTAGATCATCCCAAAACTCAGCTCTTCTAGACACAGAGATGTTTGTTCTGTCTTCCTAGGCTGAATGCATTAGTCCAGAAGTGACCTCACAAATAACTAAGCAGTGCCATATGATCTTAGCCATCGAAGGTCAAGAAGTGGTAGCCAAAACTAATGGATGGGTAGACCAAACCCTCTTTTAGGTCCTGCACTGCCCGTTCTAGCTCTAATAACACAGTACCAGGTAATTTTCAGCCTTCCAACCACCTTAGTTTCCTCTGTACTTGACTGTTTCATGCAAACTTGGACTGACACAATCTCACTAATTTATGTGGTCCTCTACAGTTATAAAGTCTTCCAGTCACCCTGAATTCAACACCATTCTCTGTGCTGCAGGCCACAGTCCTCAACCGTGCTACCTTCATGCCTTTACTCCTCTGCTTCTTACAGCAATAAGCATTTAACTGAGAAGAGCCACCCTTACAACACTGGAAGTGGTAAGGAAATCTGACCTTCACCACTCCTAATTCAGTTGACACAAGTATCAACTACTAATTAAATTTCAAAGCAAAGTTTGTAGAAGCCAAGATAGGGGATGGTATCATGAAGTATGAGAAAGGGGAGTTTTGACCAGAAGCTGAGGCCACGAGTGGTATTTGAAGTAGGTTTGCTGAGGGAGAAAATGAGAGGATTTTGTAAGCAAACTGCTCAACAACATGGGTGTCCTAGAAACTGCAAGTACTATAGTATTCTTGGTTCAAAGCTTTCAAGTACTTAAGAGAAAGACAGGTTAGAGGAAGTGTGTAAGAGGTGGCCAGCGTATTCAACACAGGATCAAAACACTCAAAGATCAAACCTTGAGAGCATGATCAGATTTTGGCATCTTTTTCTGCGTGCCTTTCCACAACCTCTTGTCACCTTGGTCCTGATACTGTAACCTCCCATGATTCAAGGCTGGTCACGCATCAGGAATGGAGAGGAGATTGAACTGGGACAAAGGATATGCTATACCAAAAGGACTGCATTTGCCTAGTCAAGGAATTGTTGAAGGCATGAGTGCAGGATGAGGATTGAATGCCATGAGGCAATCTATAATTTTTATGCAATAAACCTCCTTGAGTTTTCCATACTGGAGAAATGCAAACTAGCTTTGCTTGCATTACCACAGACAGCACTCTCAAGTTACAAAGCAGAGCACGAATGCAACTAGCAACGGCCATGGAAAGATCAACAAAATGCAATAAAATGACTTCATGGATTGTGACTTGTGAGCAGTAAACATATATTCAAAATAAGATGTTCAGCTGAAAAGAAGTAACTGCTAGCTATCACAACATCTTGCAGATAGGCAAAAAGTCACAAGCAGCCAGCTGGCACAACAGCTGTACAAACTGCAAAACACAGGTACCTGTAAAGTGCTGGAGCCAACAGCGTGCTGAACAGGTAGGAATCAGGGGTGCTTAACTTTGTAAAAACTTAACCAGACGGAGACAATAGGTGACATCAGGAAGACTGTAACCCTGTAGTACTCAGCCAATGAGGAACAGAGGAGGGACGAAGGGACCTGCCTGCTAGGGAATGTCCTGAGTGTGCTGCTTAGCAAACATCGGATACTGCAAGACTACGAGCAAAGCCTCACCTTCGCCGCACTTCCTGAGTCCCAGTCCATTCTCCGAGTGGACATGTGAGAATATTTCTCACTTTACTCAGCAGTTAAAAAAAAGAATTAACAGTATTTAAATCAACATGGATGAGACCCAGAATCATTTCGCTGAAAGAAGCCAAAGGACAGCATAGACTGCATGAGTCCACTTACATAAAATTGAAACTGCTCAGTAGTGAGTCAAAACCAAATCTGAAGGTAGAAGGCAAACTGAAGAAACGAGGGTGTAATGAAACTATTCCATATTTTGATTATGCTGGTAATAGCCTAAAAAACCCATCCAAAGTCGTTGAATTGCACCTTTAATAGGTGCCATGGATTTTAAACAATTTCTCAAAAAAAAAAAAAAATCTGATCAATCAGCATTCCTGCAGGCAGAGCTCAGTAAGGTATGTTCACTTTGCTAGGCTCAGGCAGTGCACATTGTTGAATGAAATCCAGATAATGCACTTTGGAGTGGATTTTTGTCAAGAATTAGGAAGAATTCTCTATAGGGAGAGGTTAGGGAGGGAGAGAGAATCTTCCACATGTGGGTTCCACTCCCCAAACGTTTTCATGCTTTCAACAGAGAGGGTTGCGCTTGGCTAAATCAAGGAGCCACGAACTCCATCTGGTCTCCAAGGAGGGTGGCAGGAACCACTTGAGCCATTCCCTGCTGCCTGCCTGGTTGTTCATTACAGGAAGCTGGATTTGGAAGTCGAACTGGGACCTGAACCCAGTCTCTGCAGTATGGGATGTGGGCACTGCCAGTAACATTATAATTGATGCATTCAGTGCCTGCCACAGGAATATTTTTTTTAATCTGGATTCCAAACCTTTCCATGGATTTCCCTAGAATTTCTCAGTTCAATAAAACAAGATGAAACGAAACACACAACTGCATATAAATGGGGCGGGGGAGATTAGAGATCATTAGGAAATGCATTATTGAGAGTTGGGTTATTTAGGACATTGATACTCATTTTCCCCAGAGTACATGCATTAGAAAGAAACCCTCTTCATGGAATTCCATCAAATCCAGTCCAATTGCAGACTCCCGGGACCTGGGCTCTGCCACTGGAGCTGAGGGACACAGAAGCAGGTCTCTCCCCGGGTCTGTTCCATGGGCCTTCTGTTAGTGTGAACTTTAGTGGCTACCCTTCATCTCCCAGTGTGGAAACTCTATTGGCATCTCAGGGGCTGTGCATGTGTGCACAGAAGAGGTTCAAGGTCAATGCTTAGCTTGGATATGGTCCATGTGCTGGGAGCTTGCACCTGGAACCTTGAAGCTTGGGTCCCTGAGCCACTACCCTGAGACAGGATTGTCACAGAGAGGGAGTTAGTTGTCCTTGCCACTGTCGTTGTAGAAAACCTCTAGTCCAACGCCTGACTCTCCCTGCTTCCTGACACCACATGGTCTGCTGTCATTGTGACACCAGCTCCACAGAGCTGTGGCTGGAGGCCCAATAGATGGGGTCATTAGACCTTGCACATTGAGCCTCTAAGGCGGGGTGCCAAGTAAGGTTCTTTATTCATGCCCACACTAAGCTAATTGTGTTGTAGTGATGAGAAACTGAGGTGGGCCAGTTGCTAACTTGGACTGGTTTCATGATGTAGACATCCCCCCTTCCCTTCACGTTGTCCTATTGATCTTGCTCTTGTCTGCCCTGGGGCCCACAGCTGTTCTCCAGGGCCTTTTCGCTCAGGAAGAAAGAGTTGAGAACTCTGACTATAGAACATCACTGTACAGTTAGCCTTCTGCTACCAGGGACCAGAGGGAGCTTCCCACATCCCACAGGCCCATAGTGGAAGGCAGCAGTTTGCTGGATTTGTTGCTTGTCCTTGAAGCAGCTGGCTCCCCATTAATCGAATTAAGCCTAATTTAATTACATGCTTCTTAGTTCAATTCATTTATGTTTAATTAGATGCCCACAGCAGCTCTGGACCAGGTCAGGGCCATAGCCAGGAACCAGGAGTGTGATCTGGGTCTCCCAGGAATGTGGCTGGGACCCAAGTGCTCCAGGTGTCACTGTTGCCTCGCATGTTGGATTGGCAGGGAGCAGCAGACAAGGACGCGGAACGGGGCACCAGGGCTGTTACTCTGATGTGCAACATGGGCATCTTAATTGCTAGGCTAGATGCTTGCTCCAGTTTATCCATTTTGATAATTTCAGTTGGGCTGTGACAAAGCTGCCCTGTTGAAGTGCAAAGGCCTCTTTTGTTATTGCATATGCAAATCAAATACCTGGCCCCTTCCTTCAAGGAGCATTCTTCGTACACTACCTAGGAATATGTACAGGTTTTAATGCAGAAAATTGAACGGTGTTTTTTGTTGAGGGGAGGCAGGTTGGTTTTTTTTTTTTTTTTTTGCATTTCTGCATGCTGCATGCCAATGGAGGTCATTACTAACCTAAGAATCAAAGAGAATTCAGGAACCCAGAGGTCAGGCAGCCATCTCAACGGGAAACAGCCCCTCAGCCAGAACTGTGACCTGGAGCAAACAAGGATGACAGCTCTACCTTCAGGCACAGTGGATGTAGTCAGGCACAGCTTAAAATGTGTGAAAGTAGGGCCCTGCGGCGTGGCCTAGTGGCTAAAGTCCTCGCCTTGAAAGCACCGGGATCCCATATGGGCGCCGGTTCTAATCCCGGCAGCTCCACTTCCCATCCAGCTCCCTGCTTGTGGCCTGGGAAAGCAGTTGAGGACGACCCAATGCATTGGGACACTGCACCCGCGTGGGAGACGTGGAAGAGGTTCCAGGTTCCCAGCTTCGGATCGGCACGCATCGGCCCGTTGCGGCTCACTTGGGGAGTGAATCATCGGACGGAAGATCTTCCTCTCTGTTTCTCCTCCTCTGTGTATATCTGGCTGTAATAAAATGAATAAATCTTTAAAAAAAAAAAACGTGTGAAAGTAAGAAATGGTGACCTTGGAGGCCAGCGTCGTGGTGCAGTAGGGTTAGTGGTCACTTAGATTATCCGCATCCCCTGTGAGTGCCAGTTTGAATTCTGGCTGATTCACTTCTGATCCGGCTCCCTGCCGATGAGTGTCGGAGGGCAACAGATACTGGTCCAAGTGCTTGGGCCACTGGCCATGCAAGAGTTCTTGGTTCTTGGCTTAGTCTTGGCCTAGTGCCAGTTGCTGAGAAGTGAACCAGCAAGTGGAAGATCTCTTTTCTCTCTTTTTCTCTCTCTGTCTCTCCTTTTTTTGTGGTCACTCTGTCTTTCAAATAAGCAGATAAGCAAATACATAGATCTTAATAAAAACAGTGACCATGGGAGACACAGACAGGACAATTTTTACCTATCTTATAACTGGACCTGCAGCTGACCCTGAAAAGCTGTCTCTTACATGGGCATGACTGGAGCCCAGCACAGTAGGTCCCGTCTATCAACATCTGGGATTCGGACCAATGATAACGCAATCACTTTGTGTACAGAAACCGGAGATGCCCACTGCAAATGCAGCTGAGACCAACAGCGCAGAGACCCCCACTGAGTGGAAATGCACCCCAAGGAAAAGCTGTAGGTGTTGCAGCTGCAACTCATGGGTGGCTGCTCAGGAAATGTTTATTTCCGGTGGGTACTGTGCCAGGTGCTGTGCCATGGACAGACCCTGGGGGTAGCTCACTCAGTGGCAGTGCACCTGGTGGACTAACCGCCTTTACTGGGGGACTCTGTTCCCTCCAAGCTCTGGCCCTGCGAGACAGATCAGCATGCACAGAACCTCTTCCACGTGCAGACTTCTGTGGGCTTGGCCTCCAGGTATCTGTCTCACACAATGAGAGTCTCCCCCAGGGGCTGCAGGTGGTCGCAGGTGGATGGGTACAGTGACCCATGCTCCAGCCTGGGAAGTGTGAGCCCTGATCTGTCCCCTATCTGTCACAGCAGAGATCTGATTCATATCTCAGTTCTAAGGGGGCTCAAACTTCATGTGCCAATGGCTAGCAAGGGTTCTGTCATCCATCTAGTGACTCCATGTCACCACGCTCTGCTGTGCAACCAGTGCTTTTCAGGCTAATGGCAAAGACTCGATGGGATTGAAGACCTTGGCAGATGGTAGAGGTGATCTTCTAGAGAAAACGCAGGGCATGCAGTGACGCGTCAGACACACCACACTGAACACTCACACTCACTCTGAATTGAAGCAGGTGGCCACTCTGACACAACTGGAGGAGAGCTCAGAGTCCATCTTTAGCCTGAGGTCCCTGAGGCTTACTTCCTTGAGCACATGTGCACAGTGGCCAGGAGGGAGCCCTGGGCTGTTTACTTCCTGAACCAGTTTTGCTTTCAAACTCCCAGCAGGGCTCCCGGACTGTTACAACAAAGTGCATCTTGGCAGCATCTGAGGGGACTCTGTGACGGTGCAGCTGTTTGAATGGGGGTCATTCTGTCAGTGAGTGTTATTGCTTCTGAATAACAAAATTACACAGTAAGGATCTAGGCCCTAGCTGCTGTTGTAGGTTTTCCACACGTCTGATCTCTTCCATTGGGCTAAACGATGCAGGTGTCTGGGTGAGTGCTCCATGTGCAGGTGAGTCATGGTAAAGGGGTGGGCATAGCCCAGAATGCAAATGCCTGGGTGGTACAACAGGCAAAATGAAGAGAATAGCTTCTTTACAAAACCTTTAATGCTGCAATATTCAAGGATACCTGACCAGGGAGCATTGTACTTAACCGTAACTAGCACCTAAGTAGGTCCTGTTATTTATTCTTATAATAACTTTCTGGGCAAAACTCAACATCCCCATTCCACAAGCCAGGAAACCAAGGTCCACGTTGGTTAAGTGGAAAAATCTGCTTTTTACTGCAGGCAGTGGGTCCTCTGGCCCGGCTTTACACCACACTGCCACTGTGGACGGTAACAGTGGAGTTTAGGAGGCACTCTCCTGGGCTGGGTTGAGAAAAGGCTATTTAGAACTTAGAAACAAGATTATCAGGGTTAGTGTGGGGCCACGCTGTATCCTCCACCCCCAGAGAATCAGGCAGTGGCTAGGGCTTGGGAAAAGAGGGGAAAGACTCTCTCTGCCCCCCTACCTACCTCATGAATTCATTCCTTTGGATTATACGCTGCCCCTTCCCCTGAACCCCAGCTGGGATGCAAACAGTGCCATGGGAGACACGTTTTTGGAAGGAGTGTATGGGAGTCTTCTAGTGCCCTTGCAACCGTAGCAAGGTGTGGAAGCGAAGAGCTGGGGGTGGGGGAGGCAGAAGGTTCTTAAAAAAAAAAAGGAGGGCAGGACACAAGGCCAGACCACGCAGACTCATTCGCTGTGTCAGAATGTTGCCTTCAGCCATTTGAAGCAAGCTTCCCTCCAGCGGAATCTCCTCCCACCGGTACATCCCACAGGTGCAGGGTAGCATTCAGGACTAGCTGTGGAATCGTAAACTTTGGTCATCACAGAGTTGGATCATCTAGAAGCCATCAGTGTTTCACATTGGCTTCTGGTGTTCTCAAATGATCCTACCCAGATGTCACATCTGGAAGGATCATTGGTTGAAATTAAATTGTTTTTGGAAATCACTGGATGCCACATAAAAGAATTTTCCAATCCAGCCCTGTCTACTGGCCAACTATAAGAGAGTCTATTACCTATGATTTAGAGTTTTATTTTGATACCTCAATCAGAGACTTGCCTATCATCATTTGGAAATTCTATTACTATTGAAGCATCTTCTGTACCTCCCTGGAAGAAAACGATTGATGATTCCAGTGACAGATAAGATCATTATTGTAGTTATTCAAGTATTTATCATGACCCACAATACAGAAAAATATAGATCAAAGAACTAATTCAAATTTGAGTCTGTGTTCGTGAAAGTATTACGGTTTCTTAGCAGAAGATTATTTCTTCTCTTTTCACATTGAGATAATTTTTTCCTGAAACCTTTTGGAGACTTTCAGTGGGAGGTACTGATCGAATATCTTGTGGGGTAGGAACTTGGCACAGAGGTAAAGACCCTACTTGGGCCACCTGCATCCCATTTTGGAGTGCCAAGACTTCAGTCACAATTCCACTGCATATTCCTGCTAACGCAGATCCTCCCTGAACCCACTGGGGGAAGCTCTGCCTGCTCTGGACCAGCTCAGTTCTGGCCATTGCAGTCATTTGGGGCAGGGGTGGGGTGTGAACCCTCTCTCTATCCTTCTCTCTCTCTCTCTCTCTAACTCTTTCAAGTAAAAAACAGTTAAATAAACCTCATTTTTTTTAAAAAAAAAAAAAAAAAGACCTTTATCTGTTTTCACCTCTATAACAGAAAGTTATCCTGGGAATTGAAAGCTCTTTGGAAACATTAAAGATGGGACCAGAGTCCCAGAGCAGGTCCACTGGAAATTGATGCAGTTCTTGGATTAGTTAGGCCCTTCTTCAATCTGTAGCACATTTCTTTATATATCAGATAAGCTCACAGAGGCAAGCAGAAGAGACAAGTAGTGCAAAGAGGAGTATTGTGATGCAGTATGAAGCAAGGCAAGAGATGGGTTCCCAAGGAAAACTGTTACCCCACTGAACTAGAGCCCTGCGTAGCACAGTAGGATTCTGTTTGTGGAACAGTCACCTCCATTTCAGTAAGGACCTCTCCTAGTCATGTTGCATTGCCGCTGGTAGAGTTCTAAGGGTGTGTGGAAGGGCTGGCGCAGTGGCATAGCAAAATATTCTGCCTGAAAGCACTGGCATGCCAAATGGGCACTGGTTTGTGTGCCAGCTGTTCCATTTCTGGCTCAGCTCCCTGCTTAAGGCTTGGGAAAGCAGTGGAGGATGACTCAAGCCCTTGGGCACCTGCACCTATGTGGGAGACCCGGAGGAGCCCCTAGGCTCCAGATCAGCTCAGCCCCGACCATTGCAGCCATTTGGGGAGTGAACCAGTAGATGAAAGTCCTCCTTCTATTTCTCCTTCTTTCTCTATAAAATCTTCTTTCCAAATAAAAATAAACCTAGCTTTTTTAAAAAGCAAGTTTGAGGAGAGTTTTAGTTGTTGATCTTGGGATTTGAATTTTTTTTCTTTTTTTTTTTTCAAATCTTCCATCCGTTGACTCACTCCCCAAGTGACTTCAATGGCCAGTGCTGCGCCAATCCGAAGCCAGGAGCCTGGAGCCTCTTCCGGGTTTCC
Source organism: Ochotona princeps (assembly GCF_030435755.1). Lineage (NCBI taxonomy): Eukaryota > Metazoa > Chordata > Mammalia > Lagomorpha > Ochotonidae > Ochotona > Ochotona princeps. The sequence continues at coordinate 43,824,691 of NC_080850.1, forward strand.
ACGTGGGTGCAGGGTCCCAAGGCCCTGGGCCAACCTCGATTGCTTTCCCAGGCCACAAGCAGGGAGCTGGATGGGAAGCAGGGTCACCAGGATTAGAACCAGCGCTCATATGGGATTCCGGTGCATGAAAGGCAAGGACTTGAACCATTAGGTTACTGCACTGGGCCCAGGATTTGAATTTCTAAAAACCATGGATATCTACCCATCAGTTACACATTTACTAAGCACCATCACTGGGGAGAGTGTGTGTGTGTGTGTGTGTGTGTGGGCGTGCTTGTGTTTGGAAGCAGGGAGATGGAGAGAAGCAGCCTTATGAAGGAGAAGCAGGCTTCTGAAGCCTATGAAATCATTTAATCAGGATTATCTTTTCTGAGTACAGCCCTGTTCCAAATTCCTCTTAGTTTAGACTTGAGTAATACGTGAATGTATTATACAGGGTCCTCTCCTCTCAAAGAAGTTGTAAATGTTATTCTGAAAAAACAAAATAAAACAACAAACAAACAAACAAACAGAAAAATAAAGGCATGAAGGAGAGCCTTAGGACAAAGATGACTTATTTTTACTTTGGGACTCAAGTTCTAAGAGAGGCGGCCATCTCTCATTGTCTCTCTTTCCACTGATAGGTGACAGATACACTGAGGCTGAAGTTTTAAAAATCTTTTTGGTTAGGCCAACACTTGTACAGATGAATATTATCCTTCTCATTTTTGTAAGAGGAAATTATTTACCAATGACTCTACCTTCATCGCCCACATACTCCACCCATGGAACACATACGCACAGATTCTTCGGGGTTGGCTTCTGGCACCAACAGTGTAGAAGAGGAAGGATCCTTTACCTTATTGTTGTGCCTTGGACACCTGAGAGCCATGGGATCCTAGACAGCTGCCATGATATGTGGGATGGTTGGCCCCAAGGAAGGTGAAGAAATGGCCCAGGGCAGTGGGCATCATCTGTCCAGCTGCCAGCATCAACAGAGGGCAGTTTGTGAGGTCAATGATGGTTTTCATGACATCAGCGCAGCTGGCGTCTGAGGAGGGTGGTGGATGGCAGAGGGTAGGGAGAGGATCACACAATTGCATGGCAGGCCAGGAAGCCAAGAGAGATAGACAGGGACCATGAGGCTCTCCTTGGGAAGCCCCTGTGGTCAGATCACAGTGTGCCGTACCAAAAATCTAACCCATTTTAATCACTTTTCAAAGTCTCACTTTCAAACGCTATCATTGGGTAATTCTCTGGGGATCAGGCCTATAACCCATGGGCCTTGGTGGATTCCAGGTTATCACTCAAAACTAACAACCTCCAAAATCATCCAAGTAATTCTGGTGTTTGGGGATCCCAGACGCTTGACTACAAACACTACATCTAAAAGAAGACAAGAAGAGACAAAGGACTAAGAAATTTCTTTTAAAAATCACCTTTTTCTATGTAAACTCTGCTGTTTCTTGCCTGATATTTCATCAGGAAATGTAACATAAGCTAAGTTGCAGCTTGTATGCCTTCCCACTCCTAATGGGCAACCTGGCCTCCATCCATAGTCAACATTCTCCTGAAACTAAGCATTGTCCTACCTGTCCAAGGCCTCCAAGATCCTGCTGCTTGCTGCTATTTGTGATTTTGTGCTCTGCCTGACTCTTCTTCATGCTTACACAGCCTCCTTCTCTGCACTGCCTCACTAAATGTTTAGCCTAGGCATTCAAATAAAGTCTAGAAGCTCCCATATTTTAGAGGAATCCCTGTTGGCCTGATGTCTCCATTGCTAACCTATCCACTCTTTCTTTCCTAGTCTTAAAGTCAAACTTCTCAAAACACATCCTATATTATTGCCCATACACTTTATATCCCCACTGCTACACTTGAATGTGTTCTTTCCAAGGTTAGCAATTAAGTCTTCTTCATTGCCCAGTCAAGTAGGTATGTCCTGATTTTTACTCCTTTTTAAAACTTTTTTTTCCCACTTGAAAGGCAGTCACAGAGAGAGATGGAGCAGTCTAGAGATACAGAGAGATCTTTAATCTTCTGGTTCAAATGGCTACAACCTCTGAGGCTGGGCCAAGCTAAAGCCAGGAGCCAGAAATTCCATCCAGGTCTCCCAGGTGGATGGTCCATCATATCTGTTGCTTTTCCAGGCGCATAAGTGGAGAGCTGGGTTGGGAATGAAAATCCAAGCTGTGCTCACAGTGGCTTAACCTTCTGTCCCACAACACGAGCCCCAAGTTTGATCCTCATTCTGTTCAGTCTTCTAGTTCTCCTCACACTAAATTCTGATGTTGCCTCTGATCTTGGCATCATGATCTCACACTCTCCAGGCCTTCTTTCCCAAGTTTCAAGCTCCGCCGTTAGCTCCTCTACAAGTACCTACATGTTCTAATACCTTAGGGCTCAGCAGTGGGTCTGTTGTCCTAATAACCCAGTACTCAACCTGATTAATCATATATTAATACCACAAGTGCAAATCCCATTTCACTCCTCTCTTTCAAATTCCATGCCCCCATAGGCCACCTAACTTACTTGAATATCTCATGAAATACCACGTTATGAATGTCCTATGTTTGGAATGAAATTATTGATCGAAACTCCAAAAGTTCTCTTTCCTCAAGTCTTTTCCATCTTAAAAAAAAAACTGCACAATCAAGCCAAAACCCTTGAAGTCATCCTCCACCCCTTCTCTACCTCTCCAAGTCCTAACAGCCATCCTTAACCTCTCCTTTACTCCTCTGAGTCCCAAGGAGTCTTTCTTGACACTTCTTGACCCCTCCAAGTCCCAGAAGCACCACAATCTGCTCCTTGAGCCTTTTCTCCATCTCTGCTTCCAGTGTTCAGGCCAAGTGCTCTATCCTCACCTGGGTTCCCATCAAACCTCCAAGGCCCCTGTGTCCCTGTGTCGCCTCTACACTTCCAGTTTGTGAGCCAGTGCCGGTGCTCACCGGCTCTGGCCACAGGTGGGCTTTGTCAGTTTCAACATCAGATCTTTTTTACCTCAGGGCTTTCACATCCGCCACCCCTGGCCTGCAAGCTCCACCTCCTGCCTCCCTTCCTGCTTGTCCTCACTCTTTGGGTGATGCTTACACACCTTTCCTGTCTCAGCTGAACTGTACTCCGCCTGAGATTTTTGTTAACCAAGATCCCAAATGTCTACCTGCACCATTTGACATTCTCCAGTCATAGTTGGATACTACATGTATTATTTTCTTTTCATAAAATTTCCTCCCTCAGGCTAAAGTTTCCATGAGGTCAAGAGCCAATGTCCATTTATTTTTGATTACTTATTTAACACCCAGTTCAATGCCTAACAATAAATATTAGTGAGTTAAAAAAATAAAACTTCTTGCCTCTTTGTTCTAACACAACCAGCTTGGCAAGGTCATCTAATGGTGACCTCAAAAAGTCACTATGATTCTTTGAAATTAGGCAGATTTGGCTTTGTTATACCCTTGGAAACCCAATGTATGATCCTGGGAAAATTGCTTAACCTCAATCTCTCTACTTGGTAAATATGGAAAATATCTATCTTATACTAACATGATGAACATTAAAATGAGAATATATATGTAATGCGCTATGGTTTAAATGACAGTGTGTCAGCCAAAATCATGCTGAAATTTAATGCAAATGCAATAAACAGTATTAACAAGTGTGGTGTTTGTGGGATGGTGACGTTATGAGAATGGGTTAGTTCCCCTACAGGAAGGCTGAAAGGAGTACTCTCTTGTGTCTCAGTCTCACTGTTGTGTGGGGACACAGCTGCTCTCCTCCCAGGGAGGCGGTGACAGGTGCCATCTGAGGAGGAGAAAGCCGCTGTCACCAGGCACCAATCCTACAACTGCCCTGGACTTGGAGTTCTCAACCTACTGGAGCACGAGAAATACATGCTGCAGCCTAAAGACAATGGCACTCGGTAGAAGCTATGCTCTTTTTTTCCTCATGCCTCCTTTGAGCCCCAGAGTAATCATACCCAAGAGATAAACAAAATTTGAAAATGCGGAAAAACATCGTGCCCTTTGGAGTTTTCCTGATTGTGAGCTATCCTCCTACTAGGAGGTTTGCCTTGAAACTATGAGGCTTTTCGCTGGGTGGGTCACAAAGATTAGTTACTCCTCACCACGGTGTTGAGGATTTTCCTGCACACCCCCCCCCAAAAAAAAAATGTTCTGCACCTAAAATGTTGACATATATCTTGTTAGAGTTACAAGCCAGTCTGGATTATCCTAAAATCTGCCAAGATCAGCAAAATTTTACTTCAACACAACAACTGGCTAAATACTAAGATGAAATGGACACGAAACAGCTGAATGGTGCCTTATGGCCATTTTAAGGTATAGAGCAGCCGGTCCTGTATATGAACTAAAATTGAAATGTCAATGAGCTAATCATAGGTTGTGGCTAGGACTTGTTTTCCTTTTTTTTTTTTCTTTTTAATACACTGGTTACTCAAAACCATGTCAATTCCATAACATTGCAAATTGCTGTTGATGTTACATTGGGACTCTTAATTGACTGTGATGATATTCTGCCAGCTCAAACTTCAGACCAGAAAAGGTCTCTCCAAGAAACTGTTCAACCCATCTGGACAATAAGTAGCTGGACTCTATGCTTGGTATATGTTTGCAATGAAAGAATCTTGATTGAATTTGAACTGTAATACTGCATCAAGGTGGAGGAATCCACCGGGGGGAGGGGAGGGAGAGGGATGGGGGGATTCCCAGAGCCTATGAAACTGTCACATAATGCAAAATAATTAACAACAACAACAAAAAAAATCCAAAAAAAAAAAAACAATTTGAAATAATAACATAAAAAAAAAAGATATTTTGGATGATGTAAAAAAGAGAATCACCTTTTAATGGGAATTTTGAAAATATTTTCTTTGTTCTAATAAAGTAATATTTTCACTAAGAAAATTAAAAAAAAAAAAAAGAAACTATGAGGCTTTGAATCAAACAGCTTTGACCCAAATCCATATCGATAGCGTCAATGACTGGGGTTTGTATTAAAAGGACGCCTTTCCAGCTGTGATTAGGAACAACAAAGTACACAGATACACTTGACAGGCGATATTATTTTAAAACACCAGGGGGCAGCACCAGATGCAAGAGATGTGGTTAAAGAGTTTTAGCTCAAACCTGAGCTGTTTATTTTCTTTACATGTCAATGAAGGCGTTTTACTTAATTTTTTAAAGATGTATTTTACTTTTACTGGAAAGGCAGATTTTACAGAGACAGAGGAGAGGCAGAGAGAAAGATCTACCATCCTCTGGCTCACACCCCCGAGGGCTGCAATGGCGGGCTCACACCCCCGAGGGCTGCAATGGCCAGAGCTGAGCTGACCTGAAGCCGAGAGCCTGGGGACTCTTTCTGTCACCCACACAGATGCAGGGGCCCTAGGACTTAGGCTGTCTTCCTTGCACTCCCTAGGGCACAAGCAGAGAGCTGGGTTGGAGGCAGAGCACCAGGACACAAACCTGCACCTGTATGGGATGCTGGCATGGCAGGCTAAGGATTGGCTTACAACACCATTGTACTGGCCCCTACCTAGATTTTTTAAACAAACACATGAAAACTGTGCAAACTTGTGGAGTACTATATAATGTTTCAATGCATGTATACACAGTATAATGTGCAATCAGTGTAAATGTATCTATCTCCCAAACATCTAACATGTCTTTATGGAAAAAAAAAAACACCTGAAAATTTTAATGTGAGGAGGCCATAAGTTGCATAAAACTACATTCGGAGATATAATCATTTCTAGAAAAGATAGTTTCTTGGGGCTAGCGTTGTGATGTAGCAGGTCACACGGCCACCTTTGATTCTGGCATCCCATAAGAGTACAGTTTTGAGTTCCAGCTGCTCCACTTCCCATCCAGCTCCCTGTTAATATGCCCTGGGAAGCAGTAGAGGATGGCCCAAGGGCTTGGGGACCTGCACCCATGGGAAAGACCAGGAGGAAGCCCACCCCCGGCAGTGAGGATGGAAAAACCAGTGGATGGGAAAAGAACAGTTTCCTCTAAGGAAAGGTCAGGATTTTAAGAATACTATTTCATTGGTAAAATTCCAAAAAACAACCCAAATATCCCCTAACTAGTAAGAAAAGGCTGTTATAAAATGGTTTCATTTTGATGTATGGTTATACCAGGCTACTTTGAATTTTATTTTCCTTGAATTTTTCTAAATACTCCTGTATTTTAACTGTGCCAACTGGGCTGTACATCTAAACAAATGACCATCAGCTTTGCGGAAAGGACCTTATTACGGCCAGAAAGGAAAGCAGAACAGTCATGTTTATTGGTTCCGGTTAGCTTAAGGGGCAGTATGACCTCTATTGTTACACAAGTGTCCCTCAGTAAACTTAGGAATCTCTCGGAAAACAGACACAACACTGAGAATTTAAAACGATACTCAGGAGAGTATTTGTGTCTTACGAGCTGTTGGAATTTCACCTAGAATTAGCACCACTTGCAACATCTTGTCCCGTCAGCCCTAGCTCACGGCCGCATTGCTTGCCCTAGGAGGAGAGAAGGGGTGCTCACTGCTGTACCCTACCCCCAGCAATAGCAGGGCAACAGGCCCAGGCAGTCACACCTTCTCAACAGAAAGCTCCCCTGCATAAGGTGCCTGCAAGTTCAGGAGAAGCCAGTTCAGCTCTCTCTGCCTTCCCCTGCTGCTGAGGAGCCAGGAATAATCCAAGGCAAGGACAGAGGGCAAGACACGGCAGCCATGGAGTTACTGGAGGAAGAGGATCTGGCCCGCAGGTGTCCGTGTTCAGAGTGGGTGGAAGCAGAACAGCGGCGTCTACCTCACCAGGACACCCGTGACACCTGCGACGCCAGGGCTTGAGGGACAGCCTGAGTGAGGGTGACTGCCCAACAGTCCATATCCCATGCTGGGGTGAGCTATTTCCCAAGGGCCGTGATCATGGCTCTGGAAGTGTCTCCCTCATCTGTTGGAAAACGTCAGGTGAGAAACCTGATTCTGACCTCGAGCCAGCTCAAGGAGACTGAGAACGGAGCAACTGATGGGAGAGGAAACCAAGCTGATACCTGAAGCGCACAATTCGTGGTACCAGCTGAATCTTCAACGGTGCCAAGGAAACGCATCCATGGATGGAAACGAATTTCAACAAAAAGAGAGTGGGTGTTCTGGAGAAACCACTTTCTGCTAAAAGCACATTGCAAACCAGATGTCTCCCATGGGTCTCCTCTGCAGTCTAGCCGATTTTTCCATTATGATGAACCCAAGCTTGTTTGAAATTTGGCTGCTAAAGGCACCCTATTTTGGTTGACCTCTTGCACCCACCACGACAACCTGTGTGGTCCCAAACGGTGTTTACACACATCTGACCGTGGTGGGAGGGCATGTATGTGCCAGTTTCCCACCAACACAAGGGTGTTTGGGCCCGGGGTCAGGGCTGGGTGGAATCTGACAAAGCCATGTCCTCTCTTAATGGCCTCTCCCTGCCCTCATCCAAATGCCCAGGTCATCCAGGGGCCCTCCCCAGCTGCAGACACCACCAGGGTGAGTCAGCAAGGTGTCTTCCCAGGCTGTTCCAAGCCAGCCAGTCTTTGCGTGCCCGCCTTCCCAGGGACCCAGGGAGAACACACTGTGCTCAGCCTGTTGGCTTCACTCTGGGAGCACAAACTATGCGTGGCGACAACAAGCATGAGACTCATTTGCGGCCACACTTCCCTACGTTTAAATATGTGGCAGATCAACGCGCACACAATCAAGAAGCATGGAGTCAGAGAGGGAACATGGCTTCCTACGGGGGCCCTGGGATGCAGATCTTCTTACTCAGACCTCACACTTTCTGGAAGACAAGCCCGGGCCAGGAGATGGGAAAAACAGATCATGTTTACAAGACCAGCTCGGAGCCCACACTACACTGCAGAGTGCAGGTTTTTACTAGGCAGAAAACTGTCAGTTCTTTTTCTTCTGTGATCATCGGAAAAGTTGTACAGCATCTGTCGCCCTGACTCCACCATCAGAATCATTGTCTCGGAATCTTCTAAACCGGGGAGTCCACGATCACTTCCTTTGAATCATGGAAATCCGAAAAGGACTGGACTGCCCTCCAAGTCAGAAAAAAAATAAACAGGGAGAAACATTGGGTTAAAAATAAAGATAGCCACCTCCAGCTCTGGCTGAATCTGCTGCAGGAGCTTGGGCAGCCTTTGCGTCCCCACAACAGTCTACTGAAAGAGTCCCTCCCTGTATCCTGGCATTTCCATATGCAGTCACAGACTTTCGCCCACCCCCCCCCCCATCTCCTATACCTCTTGATCAGGCGTGGCACGAAACAGGGCTCCTTGGTTTAATGGCAGGGCAAAGAGCACAGGCCATACTTGACCCTGCAGCCAATTGCCCTCAAAGCCACTCCTTCCCAGTCCCGCTGCATGGCGGCACCTTTGGGGACAGCCCAGCAATTCTCTACCTTATAGGTTCATGTTCTTTTAGAGTTGACTCAAGGAGAGGATCAGAACCCTAGGAGGAGCCGAAACACAGGGTAGAGGGTAGCGATGAGTACACAGCAGTGCCCAGAGCCATGAACTCACATCTTATCACCCCAGAGGCTACTCGGGGCTCACCCCCCACTTACCACCACCATACATGTGTTTGAAGATCATCTTCTGCCTTCTCAGAATACATGCCTGTCTACAAGCACACCAGTGTTCAATTCTTGCTGGAGTCATTTGGGGTTTTTGACACAGATTCTATTTTGGTAAGATAAACTCAGCATTAGCCAGCATTGCCAGAAATGAATTCCTAAGGTAGATGCCTAAAATAAACCAGCAATAAATATTGGCTGTTGGAAGGGGGACTTAGATCTGTGTAATGTAGACACAGCACCATGAGTCATTTTTAACAACAGTCTCTCCCAGGAATTACTAGGACAAGGGAGCCAGGGAGAAAGGAGCCCCTTGGGGGGAATGAACCCAACAGCAAGGAACTTTCTAGAGAGGCCTTGCTGTTGGCATTTGCCATAAGTCACAGGCTGCATGAGGGACTGAGGTGACTGGTTCTGGGGACATTTTGCTCTTACTCCCTTGGTGGTGGCACAGATCCCGGCCCAACCTCACAGGATGCCAATTACCTTATCCATCACGCTAGGTGCAGTCGTACTGCCGTGCTGCTTGACACCAGTGGCTTCCTGGAGGCCACCTTGAGTCCCTAGAGATGGGCTCTGCCCTTTGGTCCTGCTCAGTTGAGCTGCACAACTTCTCAGGTGCACCAGAAGACGGTCTGGGACAAAGGTCCGGTGGCAGTAGGGACAGGGCACAAGCGCCACTGGACTTGGTCCCTCGTGGCTGGCCAATCCAGACAAAAGGGGTTGAGGCTTCTGCGGGAGCGGCTGGCGGAGCTCCCTGGGCAGCTGCTCATTTGCTATCTTCCACTTCTCCAGGCATTTTGGCTCATGGATAGGAAGTGACAGGCTCCCAAAATCCCTACCGCAGATGTAGCATGGGAGAGTCCTGGGGCGGGCAGAGACTCCACGGGAGGCTTTCCTGAGACCAGGAAGGTCATCAGAAGGTGCTCCGGGACCCTCAGCCTTCGGCCTGCAGCTTCTCTGGTGAACCAGGAGGCGATCTGGCAGGAAGGTGCGGCCGCACACCTCGCAGGGTGCCAACTGAGCCTGGGTACCCTGGAAGACGGCCTCAGGGGCCTCCTGGAGGCTGTAGGTGCCGCTGCTGCCCAGAGACTGTGGCTTGGAAGGTTCCGGCCTCCTCAGGTGCTTGGGTAACTTGTTGTTCTCTGTATGCCACTTCTCCAGGCACTGAGGCTCGTGGATGGTAAGGGATTGGGACCCGAATTCTCGGCCGCAGATGTAGCAGACCCGGAAGGCTGGCCTACGGGCTGGGATGACCGGGGGACTGGGTTGCCCTGCTGACCTCATCCCCCTGCCTGATGCTCTGGACACAATCACAGTGCCAGGCCGAGCTTTCTGAAGCAGTGTCTCGGCTTTTTCCCCGGAATCGACACACCGTGTTACTGGGCAAGGGCTGGCATGGCTGATAAGGAAGGTGGGCTCCTTCCGATGGTGGAAAGTTTGCTGCAACTCACTGGAAGTCCTTGTCTCCTTTCCTCTTTCCATGAACAAAGCAGGCTTTCTCCAGTGTGTGCCCTGACTTCAGGCCAGACTCACACTAGGCTCCTGCGTGTTCAGGGGGTTAGCGAGGTTGGCCGTCCTGGGGTTCCAAATGGTTGCCAGCGCCTTGGCCCGAAGACTGTGACTCAGAGCATCATTGTAGGCAGCAGTCTGGAATGTTGGAATGTCCCCATGAGACCTCAGATGTCTGCAAGATCTGTGGAGGTGTGGAGACAGAAAGAGAGGTTATAACACACTTACACACTCACACATATCCACAGCTGACCTGCAAGTGGGGGCGATAAAGGGTGGTGATTGAAAAAAGAAAAAATGACCTTACATCCTCTTTGACTATGTGGTAGCTGACATGTAGGATTTGATCCACAAAAATTGCAGTAAATATAAAGAAAATGTCCATTGTGAGTGACATCGATAACTATAGTGAAAGTCTGGCACTTTCACGAAGATACACAGTCACAACACTTGGCAGATCGAGAGTGGGAAAGACAGCCCAGGCCAAGTTCAGGGTGGGGAGACAAACACCGAGGAGTGGAAACCCCAAATGAAGCAAATGGCAGAACACGCGAGGAGATGTACTGGAGAACACAGCCACAGCCACAGCCACAGGCCAGCACAGGCACAGGCACAGTCACAGGCACAGGCACAGCCACAGGAACAGGCACAGGCACAGCCACAGCCACAGGCACAGCCACAGGCACAGCCACAGCTACAGGCACAGCCACAGCCACAGCCACAGGCACAGCCACAGCCACAGCCACAGGCACAGCCACAGCCACAGGCACAGCCACAGCCACAGCCACAGCCACAGCACAGCCACAGCCACAGGCACAGCCACAGCCACAGCCACAGGCACAGCTATAGTCACAGGCACAGCCACAGGCACAGCCACAGCCACAGCCACAGGCACAGCCACAGTCACAGGCACAGTCACAGGCACAGCCACAGGCACAGGCACAGCCATAGGCACAGCCACAGCCGTGGGGACTGCAGTCTTCCAGGGCCAGGGATCTTTCTGGCAGTTCCTTGAAGCTTATACATGCTGCAGAACATGCCTCAAAGCGAAATAATTGTAGTAAGGCTTTAAAAAAAGTCTTGGCTGCAATAAGTGAAACCAATTTCATTGAGATAATTTATTAATTTTTAAATTGGGATCTGAAAAGCTCTTCAGAACATTCATGGAACTGGAAGATAAGTGCATTTTGGCACAGAAAGTCTTTGGAATCTAGGCCTGGGAGGAACCTTTAGAAAGCACACAATAAATGAGTGTTACGGAAAATGAAAAAAAATGCATGCATTGCAAGATGTTTTTGCACCAAAATAAATATAGCTTTTAATTCCATATCTGGAAAGCTTTTGAAGTCCCTGCCAACCTTCTGATTGGGATGTGGTATTCCAGACTTTTTGAGTATCTGCGGACCTGAGGTTCACCCCTCCAAAGTCACCCTTCTTCAGGGAAGTTGGTGAGGATGATCAGAAAGGCCTTGGGAAGGGACACACTGGTTGTCACTCACCATGCACCTGTCTTCCTTTATGAACTACTGACCATGACCCTGGACGCAGAATGCAACCAAGGACAGCACCCAGCCCAGGGGGTACCTGCATGTCCTCCAAGCCAAGAGGCTACATATGGCTTTGATTTTCCTTTTTTCCCCAGGATTCATACTTAGTGTGTTGTTTTGTAAGAGGCATGTATGTTTTCTGCACATTTTAAAAAATCCAAACCAAACCAAACCATGGCCATTGGGCTCCCCAGAAGAAAGTGCTGCTAAGTGTTCATTGCCAGTGGAAGTATAAGCAGTTTGTACCTTGGGCAAAGCCCTGAATCTGTTTTTATCACGAGCCCACAAGCCACCCTCAGGGAAGCCGATTGGTGATCTCAGGCCTGGGGCCCAGCACTAAGGCTTCCAGTCCCTGTCACGTCTAATGCTGGACGCTGCACGCCCTGGCCACCCCGAGTTCAGGCTGAGCGACGACAGCCACGCGTGCTCCCAACACGGAACCACGGGGCAGGGAACTTGTCAGGGCCCATACCAGCTGCGGACTCTCTGGTTCCTGTGGTTAGGTGCCAAAAGAGATTGGCCTCTCTGCAATGGAGTATCAGCTCAGGTCTGGCACAGGGAGCCAAGCGATTCTTCATTTTGACAGATCTGAAGGCAGCGATATTAACACATGTGGCAAAAGAATGTGCTGGCCCCAGACAGAGTGGCCAGCACAGAGAATGAAGTTTAGAGAGATTTATTACTTTATCAGCACCATCCAAAAGGGGGAAGAGCATCCAGGGAACCCAAGGAACAGGGTCAAATCTTTTTGTTAGGTTTTTCTCAGCAGATGAGGGAAAGAAACCCCCCAAATTGCCCTCGTCTCCTGTTTACCAAGCACCTCCTTATGGAGTTTCCTACTTTCCCTTACACCAGGAAGTGGCTGGCACAGAAAAACATATGACAAGACAGAACAGAAAAATCCCAGCCAACCAGTGACCTCGCTCCCCCTAAATTCCCTGCTCCTGCCCCTCGTCAGCTCTGTCCGCGGCAGACAAGCGCACTGAGAAACTCCTTATTGCCCAGTGTTACTCCTCATGCCCCGTTTGGAAAGGGAAGTCACTTGTTTCGCATGGCAATGACTTGCTAGTGACCGAACTGATTTTTATATTCATAACTTCAGCTCCTTCGCGGAGGAGTCTTAGGCAGGTACCGTCATCATTTCCAGGTTGTAAACAAAGAAAGTGTGACTCAAAGATGACCCAGGAAGTGGACACAGCCCTGGGGCCAGCCCAGCTCCCTCTGGCTCGACCGGCAGCAGGTTCTTTTCATCCCCCATGCCGCCCCAGTTCCACTAGCTCAGCTTGTCCTGTGTCACTGTCCTCACTGTCTGTGCTCTGCCTAGCCTCGCGGGATGGCAGCTAAGCTCTCATGGCCGCTGAGCTCCTGGCTGGGGGAAGGAAACACACAAAGAGGTGTGCACAAACCCCTGCAATGGACCAAGCGGAGGAGGGAGACGGGCAACCTGAGGCAAGCAGCTTCGTCAGAAGCTGGGAATCGTTTTGCTTCACTCAGTGTTATTCTTGATGAAGGTTTTTTCTTGTGCACGTGGCAAATCACACCCATTTCTTGAGAGAAAAAAAAACCCACATTCCCAGTTAGGAGTAGGGATGGGTGAGGTGGCCTGGGCCGGGTTCCCATGAGGTCTGTCTTTGCAACAGGTGCAAGGTCGAAGTGAAGCCACCTGAAGGGACCAACAGGGATCAGGCTGTGGCCATGTCACCACTACCATGGCTGGGCTGGGGTCTCTCTCACACACACCGCAGATATTTTCCCTGCAGCCAACATGAGTGAACATCACAAACTAACTCTCTGTGTCTGTACCTGTTACCTGGCCACCAAAGCTGTAGCCCTTCCTGAAGTGTCTCTCTCACTGTTAGGCGACACATCAAAGTGGAAAAGATGAGGTCTCTGCAAGCAAGTGAGCTTTGTGGACACAGGGGTGGCTAATGAAGAAAGCCAGGGGACTTCCTCCATGCCTCTCTGTCCAACACGGGCAGCTGCTCTTCCCTGTAAGTCAGTTCTAAAAGCGAAAGTGCCGGAAAATCTGAATCACTTAAGAAACTGGCCTGCTACCCAGACACACCTTAGAGCAATGGTACCAGTTTACAGAGAAGCACGTTGCAAAGCCAGTCCTTCATCCATGGTGAAATGTGCACACCGTTGGCCAGAATTATTCATTTTCACCATATTTGCACATGGGGGCATTTAAAGAAAATTCTGGAAGGTACCCACACATGTGAAAAGTGATGTCATTCTTCCATTCCCTCTGGGGTTCACAGGGACAGAGAGAGAAAGAAACTCGGGGTGTTTTTCTAACAGTGGAAAGAACACAACCAAAAATATGCTTACTTCTATAAAAGTTAATTTAGCTCTCTGAAACAAAATAAATACCAATGGTACATGACATGATCCCTCCCTGCTGGTGTAGAATCCGGGTTCTTGAAATGGACAAAGGAATATGTAAGGAGAAACCGGTGCTATAGCTCAGCAGGCTAACCCTCCATCTCCTAGTGCTGGAATCCCATTTGTGTGTTGGTTCAAATCCCAGTTCCCTGCTTAGGGCCCAAAGCCTTGGGAACCAGCACCTGCGTGGGAGACCCAGAGGAAGTTCCTGGCTCCTGGCTCCTGGCCACACATCAGCTCAGTTCCGGCTGTTGAGACCATCTGGGGAGTGAAACAGTGCATGGACGATTCTCTCTCATTCTCTCTGTCTTGCTTGCTGTCGCACTCTCTTTCTTTCTTTCTGAAATCTGCCTGTCAGTTCAACAATATGATCTGTAAGGAACATGCAGCTGGACTCTTGGCTCTCAGCAAAATCCCATGCCGAGGATGTGTCTCCAGGATCTGTCATCCACTCCAGCCAACAGCATGCTCTCCCCAGCCCCATGTCCTTATCTGCTAGGTGCTCTCTTTCCAAGGTGACCTGGCGGATTCATTCACGCCAGCCTTGGGACAGAGATGGCAACATTCTTCCTGTAGTCTCTGGCAGAGGGAGTACAATGGTAACAGTTATTTCACCCAACTCCTTCAAACCGACACAGCCCTGACCTGTGACAAGGCACGTGACCTCCCAGCTAAATGTCTGAGCCTTCTGTAGAGAGAGGAGGCATTGCTGGGGCCTGGAACACCTGCTATGGACGAGTGAGGACACACCTTCTCCTCCCATCTTCCCTTCTGATGCTTAGAATATAGATGTGACGCTCAGAGCTCTGGCAGCCATCTTGGCCCTGGTTACACCATGTGACATAACAGAGAGACACCTGCATGCAGCTGGAATCCTCATACTGTTGGAGCCCCTTTCGGAACTCCGCAGTCCCTTCCTTAGGTTTTATTCACACAGAAAAATAAATGTCTGTTTGCAGTTTAGCCAGTTTTTAGAGTTCACTTTTTCACATGAACACTTAACTATTAATTATATTTGATCTTCATTTTTATCAATGGTATCAGTTTAGCACAAATGAATCCTACTAATAATTAAAATTTCACAAGATTTTTTTGGCTGAGAGAAGTTTTTGGAGGCAGTACATGTCTCAGGACAAAACTGACTTCTTCAGCTGCACTCCACCCGTACAACCCGAAGTAAAACACTTGAGACTGTAAATATTAAATTAATGGTTCTTCAGAAATTGATTCTCAACACTTTATTTCCCAGTTTTTTAAAGAAAAAAAAAGGTAATGGTTCTAAAAGTTCATAGAAAATGTGTATTATGGGGAAAAAATTTTTTGTGAGTTTCAAATGTTAACAGTGCCTAAATAATTTTTTTCTTTCATTTTCCACAAAAATGTTTGGAGTATTCTTCTCTTTAAGAACAGCAAAATCTGTAAAGCTTTGTAAGGAACTAGGAGGCATTCTTGCTGGGCCAGTCACCGACATGAGCTTTCTACCCTCCCAGCCCTCTCTTCCGCGGCCAGGCCATGCTGGCACTGAGCCTGCGCATTGCTGTGTTGCTGGCCAGCTCCACGCTCTGCTCTGCCAGTAGCGGCACCGGAAGGAGAATATGAAGGCAGAGGAGGCAGCAGGTGACCCTGTCTGCTGGGGGTTGCCATGGTCTCAGCCACCATTTGTTGTCATCGTCACAGCAGTTCTTTGCTGGGGCAACGGCTGAGTCCAGTGCACACACCGCCAGCTTCAGTAAAACCAGCCTCCTTGGCCCCTCCCCACAGGGCCACACCAGCCACCAGACCATGCCTCCTCCCTAGAGATCAGAACATGGTTACCATTGGTTGCTGCTCCTAAGTGTCTTCTTCAGTCATTCAAACCCCTTCCCTTTGGTTCTTCAGCCCTTGGAATGGTCCCTGTCACAGCCTGTCAGTTACTTGTCAATCAATTTAACTCTTCGCAACACTCTGCATTAACCTCTCCCTGTTTAGAACAAAATATCCATTGGATATTATTTCATCTTGCAATGAATACAAATGGAAATAGTAGCATTTTTAAAGTAACATTCTATCTGCAGCTCACTCAGACTGGGGGAAAGAAACATTTGTAACTTTTATGCCATCACCGCCAGGCCCCTGGAGAGCTATAAGATGCTGCTCTTTCATTTGTCACTAATCTAGTTAAATCATGAGGGGTGGTTTGCCATTTTAGGCACAGTTCTATTTTCCTTCATTTTATCTGGAACCGTTGCATAATTGGTGACCCAGCCATAAGGCCTGTTTGGCCCTAGAAGAGGTCAAAGAGAAGCCTGCCTACTCCATATGGAAGACCAGTAGGCGGTCAGGCAGCTGTGCTGGCCCCCTGCAGCTGACCGCACCTGCCACCTATGGCTGCACCCGGGCCAGAGGCACCCACAGCTTCCAACAGATCTGCTGTGCTGACAGAAGGCCATGTGACCGCACGTGGGGACTGGAGGTGTTGTGGTCTGAGAGACACAGGAGCCAAATTTGAGAGAGGAAGAAAGAGAAAACACTTTTAGAAAAGCCACTTAGCCTGAGTCTAAGTATTTGAGGGAATATTGTTATTTCCAGACTTACTCTGAATAGCTCGTGAAGAATTTCCCTTTCCCTGTCTCACCCTCATGAGAAAACTTCCCACCAAGAAATGTAAGTTCTTTCACTTTCATTCAGTCTAACTGTCCGCTGTGGGCATAACTGCTAATGGTTAAGAAAACAAAAACACGGAAGAATGCTCCGCACACTTCGAAGTACAGCCTTTTGCAAGGATCACAACATTGACCTTTGAAAGCTATTATTAGAGCAGCCTTGTAATTTTCTCTCTATATTGAGCATCCAAACTCCAGATCACTCGGCTGTCCTGAGTACCACACAGGTATCACCACACCCTTGTGACACTGGTACTTACAGTGGAGGAGGACAGGTTAGGGAAGCCATCAGTCTAGTCACAAAAAAGGCCTGGAATGTACGGAAATCCAAAGAGGAGGAGGAAAGCCTGGACAAGTCAGGCTACTGAACAGTTAGCAAACCATACAGGAAGTGCACATAGAACTTTCTGTTATATGCAGAACAGTTTTATTCCAAGAGGACGCCTCTAAACCAACAGCTCTTCATCAAGATTTTAAAGCAGTGGTTCATCAATCAAATCTGGTCTGTGCCTAAATGAAAATCCAACTGAAGACAGACAGCATTATCTCATCTCTAGTATATAATTACTAAAGCACAACAACGTATTTATTTGTAAAAATTTAGAAAGGAAACTTCTCTGTCAAGAAGGGTTGTGGCTGGACTGCTTAGCCTCAAGCGGGCAAAGTTCAAGGAGCCAAAAGGAACTCAGGGAGGCGAGGCAGGGTGGAAGATTTTAGGGTCATAAGGGAAGGATGCGTAGAATTTCAGAAGCTGAAGATTTCCAATAGGCAGAGAAGGGACAATAGAAGGATGAAAAGGTGGAAACACCGTTTGGTGGATCACATGAACTTGTGGGAGACATTATCATCATAATTTCCTTCTCAATGACACAAGCAGAGCCACTTTGCCATTTATGCCTGTGGACTTTAATGCTCAGTGACTCTCCAGGGGAGGACTGTCAGACGTATGACTCTACCTTAAGAATCAGTTAATAGGGCCGGGTGTGATAGCCTAGTGGTTAAATCTTTGCCTTGTATGCACCAGGATTTTATATGGGCCCTGGTTTGTGCCCAGACTGCTCCATTTCTTATCCGGCTCCCTGCTTGTGGCCTGGGAAAGCAGTAGAGGATGACCCAAAGCCTTGGGACCCTGCACTTGTGTGGGAGACCCAGAGGAAGTCCCTGGCTTTGGATCAGCTCAGCTGCAGTTGAGTGAATCAGTGGACAGAAGATTTTCCTCTCTGTTTCTCCTTCCCCCTGTAGATCTGCCTTTGCAATAAAATAAAATAAAATAATTTGTTAATAAAGAGAATCCTGAACAAGTTACGGATAGTATAAAGTGTTCTTGGATTGTCAAGATTTAGAGCACGGCAGAATTAGGCTCGGGGCCAGAGTCTGCTGTCTATTTTCTTTCTGCCCAGCTGACAGTTCTGTTAAGAAGTCATTAGACATTAGCTAGAACCGGAAATGTGTAAGAACAGCCTGAGAATTCCTCCTCCATGAGTTCTCCTATAGCTGCCAAGTTTCTAACATTGAGTGACTGTAGAGTGGGCGTGTGGCCCACTGGTTAAGATGCTGCCTGAAACTCCCACATCCTACTTCAGGGTGGCTAGGTTCAAGTCCCAGCTTCTCCAATTCCAGTTCCTTGCTGCTGCACATTCTGGGCTCCCATGATTGAGTCCCTGCCGCCCACATGGGAGACCCAGGTTGAGTCTCAGGTTCCTCGTTGAATCCAGCAAAACCCTGGCTATTACAGGTATTTGAGGGCGTGAACTACAGATGGATGATGTCTGCATCTTTCTGCCTTTAAAATTTAAAAAAAAATAAAATAAAAAACATAACAAAAATGGGGCAGGGAGGTCACAGATATCTATGTTTTAGTATTCAAACTGAAAGAACATCACAGGTGTACGCCCGTGTCTAGCAGCCAGACACACTCGCACATGGTTCCCATTGTCTTCTTGTTCTCGGTTTCCAGTCACTGGTGCAGCACCCTTGGCACAGACTTCCAAGCCACATGGTGGTAGTATCAAAAGTGCAGTCGCTGGCCCACTGTGTCTGGGTGGGAGCAAACAGGACATGGAACACAGCTGCCCTTGCAGGGAGCTGTTGGCCAGGGAGGACTGGCATGAGCGATGGGCCTCGCTGTATCCTGCGGGGACCTTTCGACCCACATCCCCTACTCACAGTACAATGGTCTCAAAGCCGTGCCTCAACTCTGTCCACCCCCAGGAGGTCAGGGCTCCCTGGAGTCTGGCAAACTCTTAAACTGGTCATCTTGACCATTCATTACACACATCAACACCCTTTGTTCATTATGCTCTCCCCACCCAACGGTGCGTGTCAGGAGAGTCCTGAGCTGGGAAGACGAAGCAGAACAGAGCACACAAGGCCGAGTTTTTGCCCGGTGCATGGATGAATGCGCCTCTATTTCCCATGCTCTCACCACAACCTCTCTGCTGGTGACTTAGGACACTGGGCAGTTACTTCCACCCACAGGTGGAGACTGTTTCTCAATAAGGACTCCCATCCTCCTATGTAAATAAGCCATCAAAAAGCTATTGTCGTGGTGCGTCACAAGGCCCTAGTTCACGCACCTTATGCTTGGAGCTCACCCACGGAGCACTCTGCACAAGCCCTGTGTACTACAGTTTTCACGTCTCAGAGGAGCTCAGATAGGAAATTGCTGCTGGAGAAAACCACTACAAAGCATTTCCTGGTGTCTCCTGTGGTGTCTCCAGCAAATCATGCAATGCGGCAATGACTCTTTTTCAAAACACCCATTGCTCACATATTAGGTGACGTAAAATGTCCTAAAAAAAAAAAACCAAAAAACAAAAAAACCCAAAAAACTTCCGTCCACTCCATGCCTGGAAATGGTACCAACTAGCACATTCTGTTTTCCTAAAGTGAATAGAGAAGACCCATGTGTTCAGTTTACGTCAAACACAGGCCATGAGAGTTGGAATGGTCATGAGAGTTGGTTGGGAGAATGCTGTTCTGTGGAAGCTGATTTTTCGCTCTTTCCTGAATCCTAAATGGGCCTTTTTTTGGTTAGTCAGCTCATTAGTTCTGTGTCCATTTTAAGTCTTAGACAATGAGAACAAGAGGTGACTGGACTGAGCATGAAGCGTGCAGGACCCTTGGTTTACTCCTTTGGTACTTTGCTCTGCATTTTCTCTTTTGGCTAGAAGGATAAAAACAGTGCCGACAAGCTCACGGCTAGAAACATGTCAGTTTCATGTCTACTCCACTATATTTCTGGAGAAGACAGAAGCAGAGGTGACGGGTTCAGTCTACCACTTGATTCTTCCAATGTGGAAAATCTTTCCCAGAACTGGTGAGAAATCAGCAGCAACAAGAGGGATGTGAGGTGTGGAAGGGGCTCAGCCCCTGCCGACTCCAAACACAGAAGAATGGTGGCCCAAGCCAAGCAAAAGGAGAACTCTCTAGAAGCCGACAGGAACAAGGAAACAGACTGTCTGCGGACACCTCCAGCCGGAACACAGTCTGGCCAACACCGTGACTGTATCCCGTGTCAGACCTGGGACTTACAGAACTCTGTGATAATGAATTTGCATTGTTTTAAAGCACTAACTTTATGATCATGTGCTGCCAGAGCGATCATGAACTGAAAAGCCACAAAAGAAAGAAATTAACTTTGTGAACGCAATTTAAACCAAAACGGCTGGTTAGCTAGTTTTGTTCCCACAGTGCCTCAGACTCTTGATATTCAAGTCAAGATTCTGAGGAAACATTGCAAAGGGGACTCCATGCTGTGGGCCCTGCTGGTCTACCTCAGTCAGCATGAGTCAGCATGAGTCAGCCTCAGTTAGTCATCCAGAATGGCATTCATTCCTGTAGCATGGTAGCTTGGGTTCCTGTGTCTCTCGCCAGCAATGCTAATGGAACTGCACTGCACTGAATCAGGTACCAGGCCCTCATCTCCCAGTCTCCCTCCCTCACAACTTGCATGATAATCAACCTCCATTTCAAACTGA
The DNA here is from genome assembly GCF_030435755.1 of Ochotona princeps. NCBI lineage: Eukaryota > Metazoa > Chordata > Mammalia > Lagomorpha > Ochotonidae > Ochotona > Ochotona princeps. The sequence continues at coordinate 43,845,362 of NC_080850.1, forward strand.
GGCCACTTCAAAATATGACATCAATGAAACTCTACAGTCTGCAACCATTTTTAAAAATGTATTTATTGTTGCTTGGAAGGTAGAATTACAGAGAGAAGAGACAGGTCTTCCACCTGCTGGCTCACTCCCCAAATGGCCACAATGAGTCAAGAGCTTCTTAGGGATCTTGCTTGGGTGCAGGGTCCCAAGGCTTTAGGCCATCCGCAGGTGTTTTCCCAGGCCACCTGCAGGGAGCTGGAAGAGAAGTGGAGCAGCCAGGATTAGAACCGGTGCCCATGTGGGACTCTGGTGCTGCAGGTGAAGGCTTAGCTTCTACGCCAAGCTGCTGGTCCAGGATGCAACCCTGTATGATTTTTTTCCACTCAACATAACTCCCTAGAGAGTCACACAATTGTTGCATGAATGAACACTTTGCTGTTTTAAATCACTGTTGTGTTGTGTACGAGAGCACTCCAAAAGGCTCATGGAAAAATGCAACTGGAAGTATGAGTCTATTGTGCATCTGTGTCTTGTCTCATCATCTGCTCGGTAGGATAATTCAAGGCAACCCTGGCAGCTTAACTCAAAACGAGACCCTTAGCAGAGTGGTAAGTGATCACTTTGATAATCTTCATTGATATTACACGACTTCATCATCTGTTTTATTTCTTATATTTTCACACATGATCTAGTCAGATGGCAAGGGTCATTAGGAGATAAACTAGATTGTTCAAGATTATCTTCCCCTCAATAAACCATGCTGAGATGACATTGGCATCGTGGTAAGATGCCAGCTAAGACATCTGGGTCCTATTGCAGAGTAACTGGGTTAACATTCCCGCTCTGGCTCCTGACTCCAGCTGTCTGCCAACACAGACCCTGGGAGGCAGGGTGATGGTTCAGATGGCTGGGTCCTTGCCACCTCCGTGGGAGACCCAGCTTCTGGCTTCAGCCAAGTGGGCAAATGGGGATGAATCCACAGATGGGAGCTCACCATCTCCCTGCCTGTTAAATAAAATTAAAAACAAAAAAGTTTTTTAAAAATATTCTGATTCCAAAGTTTTCATTCCTTGACTCAAAACATTCAGATTTTAATAAGATATATTTCAAGCTGTAGTAAGAAATACAGAAAGTCATAAAAACGCTACTTTCTAAAACTACAAAACTACGGTGAAATGTTTAAATCATGCCGCCTACTGCCCTTGGCGCCCAGCCAAGGGTGCCTGCTGACGCTTCCCAGGAGGCAGCCCACAGAGAGCTGCTGTTCTGTATGTAGCACAGCTTAACTCCCCACCCAGGGCTGAAGTGCATCAGAGCAGAGCTGAGTTTGGAACCAAGGAGCTGAGAGCCCCATGGTGGACAGGCCTCTTTTGAAACCTTCCTCGACAGCCAAGCCGTACAGTCATAGACCTCTGAGACAGCGTGGGGGAGGGGCAGGACTGAAAAACCAAATCACACCATGCCCCAGGGGGAGCACCACCCAACAGGAACATAACCTGGCCCTACTTTGACCTCACTGAGATCGCACAATGTAACAGGTAATTATGCTGCCATCTGCACCAGAAAACCCAGGGTGTAAGGCTTGTTGGCCAGGACCTCCCTAGAACAGCCAGTCCCCGTGTTTCCTGTGCCACGCACACAGGGCATGCTAATAAGCCTTCCCGGTAAGCAGGGTTTGCCTGGACAGGACTTGTGTAATAACTACTTTAGCCCAGTATGCTGCCCATGCGAGAGGAACTAAGCTTGGCTATTTTGTGCTGTCATTTTTTTTTTTTTTTTGAGTTTGCATTGTTTCCACCTGATGTTATTCATCAGGATATTTCCAAATAAAGTGGTGGTTCCACTCATGTGCTAATAGGCTTCAGCAAGTTAGTCTTATTGCTGTTGAGGGTCATGTGCCATCGAAAATCAAGAACCCTTCCCAGGGCCTCTCTGCAGCCCAGAGGCAGGGTCTCCCTAGTTGTAGGAAGGAGGCTGGGGTCACCAGAAGTCCCGTGGTGCCAGTGTGTCACAGCAGGCTACCTGCTCCTGGGTTGTGAACTGGCTTTCACGTTCCTGTTCTCTTAGTTTTCTAATTTTTCACATACCAGAGTATTAAAACATCACAGTTAAATGAAAAAATACAAAGAATATACTTTGTCTTTGGAAATGCATACACTGGGGCCAGCATTGTGGCATACCAGATAAAACCACTGTCTGCAGCAATGACATACCATATGGTGTCAATCAATGTCCCGGCTCTATTTCTCATCTAGCTCTCTGCTTATGGCCTGGGAAAGCAGTAGAGGATGGTTTACGTCCGGGGAAGCCTGCACCCACGTGGGAGACCCGGAGGAGGCTCCTGGCTCCAATTCAGCTCAGTTTCAGCCATGGTAGCTGATTGGTGAGTGAGCCAGTGAATGGAAGATCTTTCTCTTTGCCTCTCTTTTTCTCTGTAAATCTTTAAAAATGTAGGATAAATAATAAATTTTAAAAATAAAAAAGGCAATGTATAAGTTCAGGATCTGTCCTGTAGCTATTAAGTGGAAGAATGGCAAAATTTTAGCTTTTTAGTTCATTAAAAAAAACTGTAGTTGCAAAATTAAAATGAAATATATTCAGTTACATTAAATATCAGTGAACTATTAGTGAATAACAATTAAACCTACATATGTAGCCAAAGAATGGATAGTACCTTTTTATGGAATTTTAGCTAACAGCATTCCTGTGCTATTATCAATATTCTCTGTTGAGGACTTTATTTTGAAACCACTTATCACCCACAAACACTACAATGTTTAAAATAATTAAACACCACTTGACACTGTGTTTTACATAGGAAATAGACTAAGAGGAAAATGTGGTGTTAATTTTTGCTGATTTAAATGTCATGTGTTTCATATACATGCTGGTGCATCTGGCTCCGAACTGACCAAGTGATCCAAGATTTATCTTATTTTAATATTGCACAATCAGTGTACTGGAGAGGGAGGGCCACAAACTGATCCAAGCCGTGTAAATAATAACTTTTCATTATGTATCTATGATTTCAAAATGAATCCTAATGTATTCTTTCATGAAATAAGTAAATGCACTTCCATCCTTTCAATGTGTGTGTGTGTGTATACGTGTATATATATATATATATACACACATTTTGTGTGATTGACAAGAGGTTGAAAGTGTGTTCATTTATATTTATTGCCTCCACACACACACACCTATCCATCTACATCCATAGCTCTCTGCACGTTCCCCTTCCAGTCAAGGGAATGAATTTGTGATCCCCTTGCCATAATGCTCTTGCAGCGTTGAGTCCATGCCAGGAAGCCAGGCCATTGAACACATTCTTGATCACAGTATGCTGGGTTGAAACTAGGTCAGATGGTACCAATAAGAAGAGCCGTTGGCTGAGAATGCAATCGCAAGCTGAGTTCAAATTCCTTCCAGTGGCTTCTTTTTAACCTCTTGTCTTCATGCTTCTCATTTTGCTCTAGTGCAGTTCACAGCAAATGCTCTATGGAGAGGATCTCTTAAGTGGGAGAGGTTACACTGGCGGTGAGCCCAGGGTGAGAGGGTCATGTGCATGCTTGCCTTTGCCCTAACGCTCCGATTAGACTCTCAGTCCTACAGGGAGACTACACGTGAGATGAGAAAAGGTGGAAGGCACTGAAAAGATGGTGCTTTTCCCAGACACAATGGCTTATTAATTTGGCAGGAAAGAAATACCAGTGTCATCATACTCAGCTCTTTAATATTTACCCAGGAGCTAAATCCCCCTTGACTGAGAGCTGCATGGTTGACTGCATGATCGACCACATGGCACGGCTCTGCAACAGGTCGACTGGGGAAAAATAGAAGGAGAATCAGAGCCCGGCTTCCCCAAAGGAAGAGCAGTGCTGCACCCAGGAGGCTTGAAGTGCAAACGTAAGAGTAGGGGGAGGCAGCTTATAGAAAGCCTTAGCATAAAGACCACAGTCAACAGATTTCACAGGCCAAATCTACCTGTCCATCTGCTGTTTCTGCGGATCAGCTTTCACAGAACACTGCATGCTCTCTTGTGGCGGCCTGTGTCTTGAACTGCTTCGGTCCCATAGCAGCCCAGAACACGGCCTTCAAAGCCCATCTGATTTGGCTGATGAAGAAATGATATGGTATGATTTAATATGATGAGGAAAACTTCCAACTCATGAATTAATACATGCAAATGAGACTCCATTTCAATAAAACAATTATTCATCAACATAAATCTATAACACAGCACTCGATGCGATGGAATCCTCCCGAACTTGCCAGCCCCAAATGCCATTCGTCTCCTGGGAGAGTCTGTTCTGAACGACAAGCTTGGCTTCACGGTTGCCTGACGTTCTAACTGCCGTTTGTCGTTGTGCTTCATTCACATGTTCCCTGTCCGCTCTCCCGGCAGGGGGCTCTTCCCGGGGCCATCCTTGAGGGCTATGATGCTTGGGACATGTTCTCCCTGTTTCTCAGCCTCTGCCAGGAAGGAGGTTATGGGATTGCTGATCTTCTTCACGGTTCTAGAACGGCACAAACTGCTGAAAATGCACCACTCGTCAGAGAGTCTGGGAAGATGACTGAAAGTGATCCCCACATTTGTTGAAATGAGGTAAACCTTGCACAGCGACCACTATGCGAAGTTCAGGGTGTCCACAAACATCTCTCAAGAACAATAACCCAGATGTAATTCATTCTAAAACAAGTTTGAACACGCAGTGACAGAAATGAGAGTTGATGATTTCAGGCGCAGAAAGGTGGGTATTTTATGTCAGTGACAGTAATATTTGGAAAGCTGGGAAATATTTTTCTTCAGGAAACATGTTTTTTTTAAAAAAAAAAATTACAGAAGCAGAGAAGGGACGAGAGGAAAAAGACAGAGCTCCCGTCTGCTTTTCCATTCCCCAAATCCTGGCAACCGCTGGAATTGGGCCAAGCAAGAGCCAGAAACTCAGTTTCAGACTCCCACAAGAATGGCAGGGACCCAAATGCTAGAGTCACCATCTGCTGTCCCCTGGGGTCTGCAAGTCCCGGGCAGCTGGAGTCAGGAGCCAGAACTGGGGTTCAAATCCAGGCACCCCAACACGGGACTCAAGCATTTGATTCACTAAGCCAAAAATCTTCCAGTTTGGTTGTTTTCTATCAGTTCACAGGGATATGTGAAGACATCTGTCCTGATGGTTCTCTCAGGAAATTAGAACTGAGAGAAACACATTGCTAAATAAGCCAGCAGAGTAGATTTTGCAAATCAGGCTTCCTGGGAAAAATTTTGAGCAAAAAGATCAACAGAATCTGAAATACACTGGATATCAAAAATTATTGGATGAACAAATAAATTAACACTAAGTTCAAGTCATATAATGTACAAATAGGTTTGGAAAACACATTTTTTTCAGCTGAGATTATGATTCTTGAAGAAATTTATAACTATATATTTGACTTTCTCTTGTTAGAGAATTACTGGAAATCAGATTACTGCCTAGGGAAACGTTTGGGTACCTTGTAAGAAACACTGCAGCCTAGTTCAAATTTTCATGTATGGTTCTCCCGGCAAGTGGCCAAGGAAGGACTCGCCTTTCATACTTGTCATGAGTACTCCACTACTTAGGCGACAAGATGAATTGGCTTATTAAAATCAATGATACCAGTAATCCTAGATAAACAGATTGGGAGTCCAGAAACATATGGCTTACCCACATACGTGGTCCATTCAGTTTTCACAAATATGCCAAGACAATTCAATGAATAGAGGAAAATATTTTTGACAAACGACAGTCAAACAACTGGGAGCATGTAGGGAGAAAGGTATTTGAATTTCCTGATGCAGCCACTCACAGCAACCAACACAACATGGATTGTAGGGGCTCAACAAAAGCTAAAGCTATAAAGTTCCTATAAAACAGCATAGCAGAATATCTTAGACTTGATATCTGTAAAGATTTCTTAGGGGAAAAAAGAGCATTAAATATAAAATAGAAGTATATAGAATAAGATAGCCTCCAAATCAGAAGTTTTTGTTCTTTAAAAATCACCATAGGGCCTGGTGTGATGGCTCAATTGGCTAATCTTTCCCCTGCAAGTGCTGAGATCCTTTGTGAGCCCCGGTTCATATCCTGGATGCTCCACTTTCCATTCAGCTCCCTAAAGTGGAAGAAAAACTCCTGGCTCCTAGCTTCAGATTGGTTTAGCTCTAGCCATTGTGACCATTTGGGGAGTGAACCAGTGGATGGAAGATCTTTCTTTCTGTTTCTCATTCTCTCTCTAGATCTGCCTTTCCAAAAAAAATAAATCCTGAAAAAGAAAAACTGGGGGAGGATGTAGTGGTTAGGAGGCCACTTGTGAGGCACGCACCTTCAGCGGCTCCAAGCCCTTGGCCTTTGATCTGGTTAGCCGCTCCTGCACACCATGAGAGGAGGGAGTCACGGCTCAAGCACTTTGGTCCCTGACCCCCACACGGAGTTCTTGGCTTCCAGCTTTGCCTTGGTCCCATCCTGGCTATTTGAAGCATTTAAAGTGTGAATCAATGGATGGAAAGTCTCTCTGTTTCCCTGACTTTCAAATAAAAAGTGAAAGTAGATAAAAACGAATGTTAAAAAAGGGAAATCAAAGGAAGAGTCACAGATTGGAAATGTGTGTATAGGAGCTCTATCCGAGAAGGAACATGTATATAGATATGTGTGTGTGTAAGAATTACATATAAACACACATCTAAATAAAACTCAGATGTATATACACACATGAATAGACATGAAAGAGGACAATTAAATCTATTATTTATAGCATAGGCAATAAGGTTGTGAAATAATATTGGTGCTAACTATTCATGGTCAACCATCAAAAAATGAAAATAAACACCACAGAGAATCCAAATATACAATTAGAATGGCTGAGACGAAAGACGCCAACACAGGTGTTAACAAGTCTGTGGGGAAAGTAGAGCTCTCCCCGATAACCGAGGGGAATGTGGGTGCTACCATTGTTCTGCACAACTGCTTGCTAGCTTTCCCACAAAGGGAAATTCACGCTTACCCAATGGGATGATGGGTCTAAACAATTATAAAGAGCAATGAAAAATGCTTCTGCCAAAAGACTGTACTTGAGCTCATTTTACTCACAGTGGTAAAAACAACAACAAAACTAAAATCAAATATGTATCAACAAATTGACCAGAAAACTATGCCATACTCACACACGATGAAATAACTTCAAAAGTTCCTGGAAAAATGGAGTTCAGAGGTAAGCTTATTTTCATGTAAATGTGGGGTCTTCAAAAAGTTTGTGGAAAGTACATATTACAAAAAACTACGCATAGATTTCAACTTCTGCAACAAAGTAATACTGGGTTTGTTCTTTGCTTTATTTTTATGAACTTTTTTGGAGCATGTGTTCTTGCACAATACGGTTTCACAAGACAAAATTAAAAACTACCGATGGGCCCGGCGGCATGGCCTAGCGGCTAAAGTCCTCGCCTTGAACGCACTGGCATCTCATATGGACACTGGTTCTAATCCCGGCTGCTCTGCCTCCCATCCAGCTCCCTGCTTGTGGCCTGGGAAAGCAGTGGAGGAGGGCCCAAAGCTTTGGGACCCTGCACCTGTGTGGGAGACCTGAAGAAGTTCCTGGCTCCTGGCTTCGAATTGGTGCAGCACCGGCCATTGCCGTCACTTGAGGAGTGAATCATCAGACAGAAGATCTTCCTCTCTATTTTTCCTCCTCTCTGTATATATCTGACTTTGCAATAAAAATAAATAAATCTTTTTTGAAAACTACAGATACATATCTCAACCACCTTAAAATCTTCTATTGAGCCAGAGGAGTTGGGCCCAAGAGCAGCTGTAGTATGATTCTGTTCCTACAGGTTAATCTCTTCACTCTCCACTGCTCATCTGTTCATGTTTGGTGACCGTGCATGAGGACAGTGGCCACCTGTGGTGGAAAGCTGAGCAGCACAGATAAAACTCCCAGGTCGATGGAAACATCCTAGGTATTGATGCAAACAAGATGTATAGAACTGCATTCGTTTGTGAAACTTACTAATTTTAGGAACTTAAGAACTCAAGATTGGTAACATCTCTCACCAGCCAGATTATATCTCACTTTATAATAACAACAGCAACACCCCATCCACATTAACTGAGCAGCTACGACTTTTATTATATTTTCCTTTTGTGGATAATCTGAATCATAAACACGTAATCCATGAGAAAACTGACTTCATAGTTCACCTGCCATTGGCAGCATCACACAACAAAGAAAAATGATATTTTATTTAGAAATAGAAAGTTTTAACCTGAGGACGAATTAGACTTTTGGATTATTTTTTTAAAGCAAGGAGGTGGAAAAGACCAAGAATATCTGAATCGAACAGTCATCATTAGTTGAAACTAAGGCTTTGAGCTTCAGCGGCTGGCAGACAACACAGAAAACACTTTCTGAGAAGTCTTACCTTGAACCTTTGTACCTTTCCAGTTTGGCTTCTGTCCCAGACTGCCAAGGCCATGTGGGTATTCCGGGAAGGGGCTAGAGTTGCAGAAGAGCTGGGAGCTGTGACAGTCACATCCCCCTGCTGGAGTCCCTATTAGTATGGGAGGCAGCCTGCTAACAGGAACCACAGCCCAGGGCGCCTGGAGGTATCCCAGCAACCTGTCAACAAAAGGGATGGGAGAGAGAACTCTGTAGTCACCAACTGGAAAAGTTCAAAACAAAGGGGGAAGGCACTCAGCAAAAGAAGGTGGAAGGTGTCTCCTGGAGCTGCACTCCCACATAGTGCCTCTGAGCAGAGCAGCAGACGGGAGTCAAATCCCAAGCTCTGTAGTGTGGAAATGCTAGGAAAATACAGTTAGGTGTTAGGGGAGCAGCAGCACTAAGGCTTACTGATTATCTTTTTGCTCCTGTTATCCAGGGACATTAATGTACCAATTACACCGAAACACTCCCCAGATGGCCACAATAGCCGGGGCTGGGCCAGACCAAAGGCAGGGGTACGGAGCTTCTTTGGGGGGCTGCTTCTGCTCTTTCCCAGAGCATTAGCAGAGATCTGGATTGGAAATGGAGCAGCTGGGACTTGAATCAGTGTGCATATGGGAGGACAGCATTGCAGGTGGCGACTGAACCCACCACGCCACAACACTGGTCCCAGAGCGTGGACCCTTCTAAATCAGGGAGACAGCTACTTTTCTTGGCTCTGTACTTTGGTCTAAAATGCACAAAACTTCTAGATAAACAGAGGCTATGCTAAATTCATCTATCCAACATGTACTGAGGTACAGAAAATATTTTAAAACCTGAGAAGAGCATTGAATATTATTTGAAATAATGACTTTTTAAAGTTTCCTATTCAGCAATACTTTGAGATGTTAATTAACTGTGGCAATAATCTCATGGCGAAATGACCTGCAAGCATTAAAGTTGGGTAGGCAAAGGAGCTGATCAACATTGGGAAAAACTCACAGCAGCTTGGTAAAGGACAGAGTGAAGGCGCAAATTAAAATCAACACTATGGTTTCATTCAACTCTGCAAGTGTGTGTGTGTGTGTGTGCACGCGCATTTTAATGCACATATCTAACTGGAATGACGTGTTTCAAATGTTAGCAGTGGCTAGCAGTGGCAAGAATCAGAAACATTTTATTAACTATTCGTTAGCAGCAAAACAAACAAACAAACAAAAAACCTCAACACTAATATTCCCGAACCCTGCCTCTCACCTAACAGAAACTGAGCTAACAGAAGCAGCTGAGCCTGAGACCTCACACCCACACGGGGAGAGGACCCTGTGGACAAAGAAGTTCCCGCACAAGTGTCCTCTACAGAGAATCCGTTTTGCAACCCTACTGGTACTAGCACATAAAATAGTTCTAACTCACAGGTTTTTCTCCTGGAACCACACCTAAGATACCACATGAAAATGGTAATGAATGTCAAAGGTGCCGGAACTGCTACGACGTCAGCAACTAAGTCCCAGATGAGGGAAGGGACATTTGATTTTACCTTAGCACGTTAACAATTTTACACAAATTGCACACTTTACTGGCTCAACTATGAGCTGAGACATTTCTCTAAGGAAAATGCCCAATCAGTAAACACACACACACACACACACACACACACTATTCAGTCCAATCACTGGCTATTTGGCCCAGACAGTGGGACAGGCAGGAAATGCTGACCCAAGACAGAAGGACAAAACTGGAAACCATCGCGAGAACTGGGGTAAAGGCATCCTTTCTCCTGACACACAGTGACCACTCCAAGCAGGCCTGAGAGGCATGGCAGTTGTCAGCCAGTGGCCAGGAGGGCATTCATGCGTTGTCAGCTGGGAGCCTGTGGTGCGTGCCTGGCCAGTCCTTCCAGGGCATTTGCCGCACTGCCAGCTGCTTTTCTGCACGCATCAGCACGGCCCTTGAAACCGGCAGGAGACACAGCGTTGCTCCCTACCCGATTCGGAACTCGCTTGCACTTCATGGGATGGCATTTTCAGCCTTACGTTCATCTTGGCTACAGATCTTCCCAGCTGCATTCTCTCTCTCTCTCTCTCTCTCTCTCTCTCTCTCTCTCTCTCTCTCTCTCTCTCTCTCACTCTTTTTCCCTACCCGCCCCACTCCCCACCCCCCGACCTTCCCAGCTACATTCTCATTCCATTCTATCTCCCCATCCCCCTCCCCTAAAAGCATCAAAACTTTGTGTGTGAGTGTGTGTGTGTATGAAGGAAGCTTTTGGACATCAAACAGCTCTTACAACACACAACCTTTTGATGTCTTAACTGTAAACCAAATAGAAACATATGGCTTCTTTTCCCCTTAAATCACATACAGTCGAAAAAAATAACCAAAAGAGAATGTGCTTGCCACAGTGAGCTCTGTTTGGACCCCAAACATCTGAAAATCACTTTCAAGCTGATGAATTCACAATATTTACCCACCCCTATTTATAACATGAGCGGGGAAAGCCCTTGATTTATGGCCACTGCTAAACCACTCCCATCTGTTGAGTGGGCAACTCGTGAGCAGTGTGAACTTCAAGCTAACCGTGTTCTTCCTTCTGTTTCGCCTCCAGACTCTCAGCTCCACCCTGCATCAAAAGCGCTGACACCCGCTCCTCGATCTGCTGTTGCATCAGCTTTTCTCACCTCCAAAGAACAGTCGGTCATTTCAAGTCATGTGACGCCAATCATGCTGGTGTCCCCGTGGGAAGACGCCAGCCTTCACTCACCAGCCAGATCTGACCCCGTGGCAGCAGCCGCCCCACCGCAAGGAATTCTGAAATGGTTTTCCTGTGTGCTGCTACGCCTGCGTAAGCCCTGGGCCTCTCCAGGTAGGGAGAAATCACAGTGTGTCTGGCCACCCTCCTGTTTCTTTGTGGAGGCACAGCTCAGACCTGACTCCCCTGGCTACCGACAACTCTTCCTAGATGATTTAAACGAGGTATGGGCTACATTCTGTGTACAATGTTTGTTGTTTTGTATTCATGGCAGCAGGAATCCAAACAGGAAGTTTGTGAAGTCTGACAAAAGTCTGCTGGCGCCTTTTGTTTTCTACAGTCAGTGCTGACCTCGTTCCTATTGCCCATCTCAGAAACAGCAGGGGCCAACTCCCCTGATCTCAGGTCACAAGATCCCAAATCCTACACAATCTACAAGAGATCGCACTGTGGCCAAGGAGGAAAGGAGACGCGACCAGAGGAAACCACAGCTCATCTGAGATGGGCTGAAGGTCTTTCTGGTGCCACTGGCTCTTCTCCTACTGTCTCCTGTACCACCCTGGAGCCACACTTCCATCAAAGCATCCTGGTCCTGAAGGAGACGATTGGGTTTTTCACATATGTCTTATGTACAAGATCAACTTGGACATCAACTGAGTTTAAAAGACTACTGAATTTGAAATGTGTAAATTCAAAATATCGCAAGCATGTCCCATGGTGAATCAGAAAGGAAGAGGAGGCACACTTTAAATATGAACTTCTAAAACTTAGAGGGGCTGGCATTGTGTTGCAGTGGGTTAATCCACACTTCTGATGCTGGCATCCCACATTAGAGCACTGGTTGGAGTCCTGGTTGCTCTGTTCCTGGTCAACCTCCTTGCCCCTGCTAGCCACATGGTAGGTCAAGGTGATGATGTTGGCTCCTGGTTTTGGCCTGCCCAGCCCTGGCTGCTGCAACCATTTGGAATGTGTCTCTGTATCTCTCTACTAGATAGATAGATAGATAGATAGATAGATAGATAGATAGATAGATAGATTTTTACAAAGTTTTAGAAGGAACTACTGGTGTAGTAGAATGCTACCCAACAGATGTCATAGCCTGGAAAACTCCTTGCCCTTGGAACAAAGCTTTTCAACCTTGCTTTTCACTATTGGTCCCACCCCTGCCAAGACTTTGCAGGCTTTCTTCTTCTTCTTTTTTTTAATCCTTCTGCCCCCAACATGGAACTATAATACCACCAATACTCTTTGTATCTGCTTATAGATGCAGTCTTTTTGGTGTGCTACAACACAGCATAGCCTCTAAGATGATGCCACTCCTAACCTCCTCTTTCACGGCCTCCCTCTGCCATGCGGCGTGCACACAGAGGGACATGCAGCCAAAGAGCGGACAGTTATGGTTCAGAAGATCTCCGGTCAAGTTAAGATACACAACAAGCGACCCAGTGGCTGCTTGGTAACCACAGTCACACTACTGAAATTTCTCAAGCTAACAGGCACAGCAAATAGTCCCCTGTATCATATTTTCTATGCATTTGGGTGCTTGCACAATAAAGACAGAATTCTTGCCACTAAAACAGATTGCAAAACAGCATCTAGTCCAGCCAACAGTTTTCAGGCAAAAGACACTATTGGACTGGCTTTTGGAAACTGGGAAGGATTCTAAGAAAAGGACATTAAGTTTCTGTAACATGGCACTCAGTTTAAATTGAGTCCAATTAGAAACATTGCCGTAAAAACACCCCCTACCCTGCTTCGTCTTTGTTCTACAAACATTGCTAGAGAGACTAAAGGATTTATTTCCATCTCTCAGGACCAGAGCTGTTTCTGCAGTATTTTATTGTGTTTTCCAATAATTAAAAAAAACACACATACATTTTGCATATACTATAGTAAATCCTCCTGCTCCAATGACTAGAGACTCTGGATTTTAATTGTCCACTGTAAGTCCGCACAACTCATCACAGTTCTGGCTCCCCACGCCACCCTGGCAGCTCCCACCCAGAGCCTCCGCCTCTTTTCCCAACACCCCTGAATTGGGACCAAACCCTGCACTTGTGGATGATGAGAACTCAGACCCCTGAGCCCACTCACCTGGGCGCACAGCTTTTGCTGTTGTTGCAGGAGACACTAATGAAGAGCTTTGTGGAAGATGACTAAAAGTCACAAGATGTTAAGGCCAGATTGGCACTGAGCGGCAGTTTTCTATTTCATAGAATATAAACACTTGAAAATATTTTTTCCTCTCTTTTAAGAGATTTGGCACAAGCTCCAAACCTTATGGCATGTGAACACTAAATATTTAATAAATACTTAGCCACAGTTTATGACCCAAAGATTTCTAAAGCTGGTTTAGATTAGAGTGTTCATGGCTGATAACAGTCTAACATTTTGCTTTTTTGTGTACATTTTATGAAGGGGCCCTCTCAACTTCTTAATCGGACACAGTAAACTACACAGAATTTCTTCTCATCCTCCTCCTTCCCACCAGCCTTTGAGGGCGGGATGTTTCTTCTCTCTGGCAATTTGTTTCCCTGGTTAGCCTCTGCTCTCCAGCATCTTAACTTTCTCCTAGTTCACCATCTCTTAACTTTCAAACGCACTCAAATTTGCTCTGTCTTCAAAGTGATCTGTGGTCCCCTCCCTCTACCTGTAGGACAATGGGCTAAGCCATTGATTCTATCCACCCCACCCCACCTCCCATCTCTTTCATTTTAATTAACAGGCAAGCAAAACGTATCTAAAAAGCAGAGAGAGACAGACAATGTAGAGAATACCCATCCTGTTTTCATTGTCCAAACATTCACGACCACTAAGCCTGGAACTTGGTCCAGGCCTCCCACGAGGGGAGCAGGAATCCACCTGAGCACTTCAGCCGCTGCCTCTTGCAGTGAGCATTAGCAGCAAGCTGGAGCCAGGAGGCAGAGCTGGGACTCAGACCCAAGCACCGTGGTGTGGGATGTGGACATCCAGGGAGCATCTTCACCTGCTGCTGCAAACATCCACTCTCTGTTCGTTTTCTCATAGCTCCCCCGCCTCTGCATTCCTAACCCTCCTCGTGAACATCGTCAACTTCCTACCCATCAGCTCACGCAAGGGTTTTCCTGTTTCTCCAGCCTACAGTGACTTTGGTACATGAAATACTGTTACCCTACCATCCACTAGAAATTCTCAACTCTAGGGGAAAAAAATACCAACTCCTCAGATTGCACTGGAGATCTGATGTCCTGAATACAATCTATCCAAGAGGGAAAGAGGCCAGAGTCCCAGCAGCACTGCAGGTCGCCACTCCGAGGGCATGACAGAGGGAATGACAGCTGGCCAAGAAGGTCAGAAACAGGGGAGGCTCTTCTCATTTTGTGCCAACTCTCGTGCCAGGCCATTTGCCTGTTTCTTCCGATCTCCTGCGGATCTTTGCTAGGCCAGGAACTTTGTTAGAGCCATGAGAGCATTCTTACCAAAGGGACAGTCAGTCTCAGGGAGATGAAGTTTACTTTCTTTGTGAAGCCATTGCTTGGCCTGTGGAAGCCTTCAGCCGACTCTTGGGGAGGCAATCCCACGTCCCGCTCACCCCTGCTGGCAGCCTGGCGAGAGTAGCTTGAGAGTGCATGGGAATGCCAGACAAGGACAACAGTGTCCAGACGCCAAAACAAAACATTTGCTTTTCCAAATCCATCTTTCTTTATTTACTTTGTGCTGGTCAAAATCCTCGAGAGGTAGAGCATCACACAGCGTCTCCAGCCAGTGGCCTTCGTGGAAACGTTGCTTCGGAATTTGGCACGGAGCCATGCGGCTACTTTTGTGAACACGCGTCATCTCTCCCCAACTGCTCTGGTTTGGTTCGGTTTACCGCCAGGACCTGCTGTGCTGTTCTCTGCTTTGTCCACATCAGCACATCTCTTACCCAAGTGGAATTCAGTTTCATAAACACAGTTGATTGTAAGAATCACTGTGTGCTCCCTTTGGTTCCAGAGAGCACGTTGGTAGCCAATAACAGTGACCTTGTACCACAGTCTTCTAGAAACATTTGTCCTTTAGAAATCCTGTTCCCACCTGGCCTCCAACAGCCTCCAAGAGCCCCAAATGAAACATGATAGGGACATTACCCTCCAGGTTAGTGATTCCCAGCTGGAGATGCCGACTCTGTCCCCCAGAGACATCTGGCATTGTCCAGAGAGACTGTGACCATCACCAACAGTGTATGGAAATTGCCAACAGTGGGCTGAGGCCATGGATGCTGCGAAGCTCCCAGAAACACACAACTCAGCTCTCCATGAACAGCATGATCCAGTCCAGGACATGAGCAAGGCCAAGGCTGAGCTTGTGTTCAGGATGCCTATGTGCAGAGTGAGCTGTGAGTAAGAATGTGTGCTTTCTAGAAGAGACTGAATCAGCAGCCCATCCAGGCACCTGGAGCCTAAGCAGAGGGGCCCATAACAAATGAACCTGCAGGCACAGAGATGCTGAGTAGCCATTCAAATTTCTACCGGAAGAAGCAAAAACACCTTTGAAACAAACATGGGCCCTGCCTGCTCGTTTTACATTTAACATGCTCTTTTTAATGTCACCTGCTCCAAGCAGCTTAGCTGCTGCATTGAGTCTGGTATGACCAAGGAATGTCACTTCTGCAAAGCAAAAGTCCATCAAGTAACTTGCAATGGCAGAGGATGGAGGCCAAGTTTTACACCATGAAAGCTGCACTGGAGTGAGTGGGCAGGAATAAAGCTAGAGGCTATCTGATGCATGGACAGGGGTGGGCTTAGATGTGGGACCAGAGTGAGTTACAGGGAACCAGAGAGATAGTTCAGCTGCGTGCTCAAGAACAGTTATCCCAGGGTCTGCACCCAGACCAAGCAAGAATCTGAGAGAGGCTCCTGTAAAGTGATCATCTCAGCCAGATGAACTTGGCTAGTTTCTATCTTGCCCAGGCCTGATGTGTTCTGTCCTCTGGCTTTTTCCCAGCTTCCCTGCCTGTGCCTGGCTTCTAACTCCAGCACCTTCCTGCTCCTCCCTGAGCGCTTATCCTTGCATCCTCTCCAACAGCAGCTTAATACACAGCCACTGAATTGTTAATTTTGGGGGTAACAAGATATTTCTTATACTTCACGTTGTTATCATTAGCCGTGTATCAGTCCATCAACACCAGACTGGGAATGGAAAATTTTATTTCTGTAATTGCAGAGTCACTGCTTTAAGAAATGTTGGTTCTTTTTGCAGGAGTCTAAATTCTATCCTACTTTGTTTTAGAAAAGAGGCATAGAAGTGCAGTCCAGAGGGGAAAAATTATCCACCCAACTTAAAGCAGAGCCAACAGAAATATGGTCTTTCTGACTCTTCTACTGTTATTATTTTCTTGAAAGCAAAATATATGCATACATGCTACACACACACAGAGTACATAAATTAAAACTGAAAACTAAAAAAATAATTTCTGTTTCCATCCTGAATCAGCAAAACCTCATTCGAAGACCCTATCCCTGCCTCAACTTCTCTCACAGTATCTTCCGTGAACTTCTGGAAACACATGCGCTTACAGGATAGACACTGCTGTGAGAATTCTGCTTCCTGACCTCCAGCCCTGTGCCTTGCCCATCCCTCTTACAGCCACTGCAACT
The DNA here is from genome assembly GCF_030435755.1 of Ochotona princeps. Taxonomy (NCBI): domain Eukaryota; kingdom Metazoa; phylum Chordata; class Mammalia; order Lagomorpha; family Ochotonidae; genus Ochotona; species Ochotona princeps. The sequence continues at coordinate 43,862,147 of NC_080850.1, forward strand.
TCAATTGCTCAAGACGAGCCATGACAAAACAGATGACACATTTGTGCTGTTCAAGGAACAGCCTGTGACTCAGAGGCACCCAGATGGTTCCATGCACCTTCCATCCTCATGACCAGGTAACTTTGCCAAGATTAAGTGGTGACATTCTGATTTACTGGACTGGATAGAACCCACATTGAATGAGAAACTGAAATTCAAATACCAGGATTTTCCCCCAGGAGGGAAAAATTTTTTTTTCCTTAAGGTTTTCAGTTTGACAATAATCAAATTAAATTTTGCCTCTGTTCACAATACTACTTTACTTTTAGTTTGATGACTACTAACTACAAAAGTATAAACAGATCCCTCTCAAATTGCCACATAATTGGCAAATCTTTAAGATCCAATTCCCCATGTTCCTGCAGTCTCTGTTCAGCCCCCCTGTTTTCTTGGGCCTGAGGAGACTGAACCCAGTCCAGACTCCAGGTATAAAATACAAATGTGGCTTACAGTGGTTTCTCCATTTACATGAGCCTGAATTTCAATAAAAGAGGGCTACATTTCCTTGGCTCTTCTGGAACCCTGTAAACAGGGATTCCAGCCATTCTCCAGTTTTGTCTCACTGGGTTGCCTCAAAGTGGACAATTTTCATAAGTTTGCTTTGGCACCCAAGGCATGACTTTTTAATGAAAGTTACAGTTGTCTGAATGGGGCGGCCATCTGCCAACACCTCTCAGGAGGGGTCTTCTACCACTGTGATGAGAACCATGTGCACCTGCCAGGTGCCAAGTACTCACAGAGGAACTCACCCTGACCCTCTGTTCTCCTGAGCCTGGCCCCTGAACCGGCTCCATGTTCAATGCAGGACTCACTGTTGGGTGTGTCTGTAGCATTTCTGAAGTCAATTGGGTCATTTCACAAATTTATTTTAGTTATTTGAAATACACTATTATAGACACAGGAAAATGAGGAAAAGAGATCTTCTCTCTGCTGGTTCATCACCCAAATGGCTACAATAGCCAGGTATGGGCCAAATCAAAGCCAAGCACTGAGAACTTCTTCCTGGTCTCCCACATGGGTGCAGGGACCTAAGGACTTAACCTCTGCTCCACTGCCTTCCCAGGCAGAGTAACAGGGAGCTGGATTGGAAGTGGGGCATCCAGAACTCAAACTGGTATCCACCAAGAAAAGCTGCTGGTATCTCAGGAAGTGGTTTTACATATTGAATGCTGGTCCAAAACAACCATTTCCATACAGAAAACTTCTAAGGTGGTTTTCTGGTGTTGTACCCAACTTGTTCTATCACCTCCGACTTGTAAGACAATAGTGAGTTGGACTCACTGGGTGAAAAGAAATAAGTAATTGATTGAGACACAGTGTGAATGAAGCCCAAGACTTACTGTTGTTCTTTATTAACCAAAAGGAAAGGTTAGTCCTTGCAAAAGCTTCTAAGTCACTGTGCAGATACAGTCCCACACATAAGTTGTCGTAAAAGCCACCAGGAGTCAAACCAAGCTTGATTCAAGCTAGAGCTTACCAGGCTCTTGCCCCAAGATGAAGGTGTGCTCCTCATCTTTGATCACCTTATTACTTTTTCCTACGAACCATTTTGCCTTTGTGTTTTACTACTTTGCACCATTGAACACATGTCATAATTTGACTTTATGAAACCTTCAAGAGGCTGTCATTGATTGACAGTTCTGCTTCGGAAAAGCACAGTACTCGTTTTGAAGCTTGGACTAACATCTTTTTAAGAGGCTATTTCACAAGTGTGTACAGTCTTTTCAGTAGCTTTCTCCAACAAGGCCAGAAAATGAACTCCTAGCAGAGAAAAATCTTCATGGGCTAGATTTTACTAGCCATTCTAGTGGAAAAGATTTTGTACCCACCAGGACTGAAAAGATCCCTGTTATCTTACCATGTCTACCTTCCCTCCAATTAGGCTGGCTTTAATGCGTTCCCTGGGACCTCCCCAGGGTCCCATCATGCTCTTAAAGCTCAGCATTATGAAAACAAGGAATGTTTCCAGAATCACATGGGTAAAACCTCAACCTGCTCTTAAAAATACTCCCAACGAGGCACGTGCCTCATTGCCTAGGCAGCTCTCACAGCCTCTGTGAACCTGGTCACAGTGGGCAGCTCTGAACTGCAGGGAAAATGTCCACCCTGTCCCGGAAACATACCTTCCTGGATTTTGGAACGTGCCCACCCAACAGCCATCACTGCTTCGCTATTTCCCTGTGAAACACGGGGTTTCATGTCCATCTGCCCTTCCCCTACAGAAACGGCCCTGTCTCCAAGTTCTAGCTAAAAGACTTGAGATGTGTTGGGGTCATGCTTTTCAAATTCTGTTGTCACTAGAAATCACCTGGGAATCCCATCAGAGAGCAGAACATGAACTTGCCATCATGGCAGAGCCCGGGACACGTAGCTTGAATAAGTTCACAGGTGATGGATGAGCCTGTGGTTGGAGGATCACGTTATGAGCAGTGAGGCACCGCAGGGTTTCTGGCTTGGATTCTCCCCTCTTGTTTTGGGCAGAGGTGTACATGCAAAAGCTGCTTCCTGTCCTCCCTCCGCCGTCAGTTTTCAGGAGGACTGCAGAGGAGGTGGATTGGAGACAGTTTCTGTATTTGCATTCAAGAGGGATAGAAGCCTCAGAAAGCATCAGAAGAAGGCTTATGTCCTTGGGTTCCTACACTCACCTGAGAGACCCAGAAGAGGCTCTAGTCTCCCAGCTTTGGATCAGCTCAGCTCCGGTCATTGTGGACATCTGGAGAATGAACCAGTAGATGGTGGAAATTCTATCTCTCCTTCTCTCTATATCAATTTGTTCAAATACAAATGAGCAAATCATAGAAAAAATAAAGAGGGATAGAAGTAACTGGCTGAGAACAGCAGAGTATAACAAAATATGTCTAGATATCAAATGATGGCATTATGTCACTGAAGGTGATTAATCCTGGCACCTCATATGTCTAGATTTCTTATTTTAACAGGATTTGGCTTCTGTCACCACTGCTCTTTTTGTTACGTGCCATCAATCAGCTCTTCCATGTTATACAAGCTGCTGCATTCAGAATGAGGGAGCCCAGAAGCCAATACCACGCTTAAGAAGCAGTTGCTTCCAGAGTCTGCAGGTCTGGGACATGAAGACCCTATGGCTACCAATCTTCTGGGAGCAGAACATTCACCCATATGCATTTGAAGAAATATTAACCGTCAGAATTATGGCAATTTTTGTTTTAACTTCTGGCACTGGAGTGGGGGGGCAGGAATGAGAATGGAGACAGGCAAAAGACTGAGAAGTTTCTTCAATTTGCTTATCCTTCAATTTAATTCTTAGAAATGAGACAAGTCATTTTGCTTGTCTGAATTCAAGAAGTGAAATTTGCTTGTGAATCTAAATAGTATACGAAGACATATTTTAAAGAGACAGGACACTTCTTCTAGTTTTGAACGAATACAGAATGGACGGAACTTGGTCAACACATGTTTTTTTAGCTTTTTGTTTGATCTTAAGTCTAGTTTACCCTAACAAAAACCCTGATACTTGCAGTTCTATTTCAATTTGGTACCTTTTATTTTTATCGTCTCAGTTTTCTAGTTCTATTTGCTTACATTCTTCTCTGCTGTGAAAAATAACCATAGCTTAGATAAGAGACACACACCTAGTCAATACCCTGGGAACAAGCAGTGTAAGTCAGCCATGTGGCTTTGTGGTGTCACACAGTAAGCTTTTTGTCACTTGAACCTTTTCGCTTCACTGTCATGTGGCTCCCACAGATCGTCTACAGTGGCTGTAGGGTTCCCACATCACATCCCTGAGGCAGTGATCCATAAAGGAGCAAGAAGAAGGGGACAGAACACTCCTCACATAAAGTCAGATGGGCCTTTCGGAACCACATGGTCGGGTGAAAGTCAAGTTTTATCCCTAACCAACAACGTGAAAGACGCATGTAAAGCAGACAGTCTGGGCCACGCCCATCAGCCCTCTGTCTCACAGGGGCTGGGATGTGCTTGCACAGCAATGATGTGAAAAAAAACAAAGCCGAACAATATTCTTTAGGTAAAATGGCAGGTGCTCAATTTCCATTGTGATACAAGACACCCCTTTCCTAATGTTTTTTTCCCCAGTAGGATTCCACAGTGGTTTAGATTACCACTGCATCCACTCTAATCCAATTCTATTTAATTTAGTGCCTCCTTAACCTTTGGTCAACGAAAGACTGGTCCGTAAAATAATAAATAGCACTCGATTCAACTATCTGTGGGACAACGCCCAGCTGAGGTCTAAACAATGATCACCTGAGACACTCGTGTCTAAGAATAGTTTGACCGGGTCCATCCAGCCTCCCTGTGGGAGAGGTTCTGAGATCTCTGGCAGAGACATCATCTGGAGGGAGAAGGAAGAGGCCTTTGTGGGATGCATTTGCTTGTTTTTTTTTCCAGTACTGAGAGCCAGGACAAGGCCAAGGATGACTTTGGGTATAGTTTCTCTCTCTCTCTTGTCATTCTGATCTCACCACCAAGACCTCATATTTGAATTCAAAGACAAAAAAGATTACAATTATTGAAAAAAAAGAAAAAAAAAAAACAGCGCCAGTATGGTGGCCTGGCGGCTAGAGTCCTCGCCTTGAACACTCCTGGATCCTATAGGGGCGCCGGTTCTAATCCCAACAGCTCCACTTCCCATCCAGCTCCCTGCTTGTGGCCTGGGAAAGCAGTCAGGGACGGCCCCAAGCCTTGGGACCCTGGACGAGGTTCCTGGCTCCTGGCTTTGGATTAGTGCAGCACCGGCTGTTGTGGTCACTGGGGAATAAATCATCAGATGGAAGATCCTCTGTCTCTCCTCCTCTCTGTATATCTGACTTTCCAATAAAAATAAATAAATCTTAAAAAATAAGAACAACAAGAGAAACTAATGAAACTTGTGAGAGTACAGGGCAATGCTGTACTGGTGCTAAAAGCTGTCATGGCTGTGTGGGGATGTTCATGTCAACTGTAACAGTCAGGGCTTCTGGGGAACCGTGGCCCTTGGCATAGGACATCTCCACTCTGGTTCGGCAACAGCCAAGTGCAGTGTCAGGAATGCCTCTGGTGTACATTGTTGAAAGAGTTGCTGCTTTGCTCATTACCATTGCCATGGTGACTTGGAGCAAAAGGGAAGATTGCAGGTGGTCCACTGTAGCCACAGCTTTGGCTGCAAGAATTTCTAGAGAATTTTGAGGACTTTTTTTTACAAAGTAGAGTGTAGCTAGACAAATGTGAATTTGTAATAGTCCATTTTCCCTCTTGTTATTTTCATGAGATTTTGTTCTGCCTTATTCAGTACTTCTTAAAATTCCACATTTTCCAGTGGTCATTAAATGGGTATGCTCCAGAGCATATAGTTTTCATCCCATATTCCCCAGGTTAATGCTTCCATCCTGAAGAGTCACATGTCATTTTCCTTCCCTTCTCATTGATCAAAGCCAGATACAACTGAAGGAAGGCACGGAATGACATTAAGCACCTCAAGCACAGAAGGAAGGTAATCAGAACACTGCTGAATAGCCACAATATTCAAGTAGTTCATTGCAAACATTAGTTGTTGGTGATTGCTACAGCCAAATCAGAATCAAGTCACTGCATCTAATTTTGGTGGCAACAACTGCTTAATCACTGTTCTCCACGCCTGACTTCCACAATCACAGGGTCTGCCTACTAATGGAAGGCCTAATCGCTGCAATGTGTACAGGAAACCATGACTGTTGGTTTACTGCATGGAGACATGTGCCATGCAACACAAAAGATCACGTGTGATATTTAAAGGAAGTCATATTTCAAAGGTATTTTCCCTTTTCCTCTAGAACAGCTGCTGTAGACAGATTTGCAACTAGGAAAAATTGTGAGTAGGGTGTGATCAGGGAGTAGTTCATAATGTTGGAGGATAATACATCCTTTTTCCTCTCCACCCTTGTTTTCTAACTCTTCTACAAGTCTAATACACTCACCAAAGCTTTCATTTTCCAAAGAGTAATCCTTATTAGGAACCATTTTTAGTTCAAAAATTCATAATCAGAACTTCACTGTGATCCATTCTTTCCGGAAGTGACACCTTCCTAAACAATATGAAAAATAATTTAGTATAAAGTGCTATAAAAAAAGATGGGTTAAGGAGACTGTCACAACATGGAAGGACTTTTTAATAAAACATAAATTGATTGCAAAGCAAGATACCGCATTGCATTGACACCATTATTATAACTAAATAAAAATGTACACTTCAAATAATAACTGCTAGAAAGTGGTACAGTATGGTTATTTTTTTTCTTGAGCATGCATTTTTGTTAACACTTGCATCACTTTTGTAAATGAACTATGTACTATTAATCTTTGTGCCTTAATTAATGTGTATTATTATTGACAAAATAAGAGTTTGCCTAGCCACGGGACTGGATGTTTAAAAAATAAAGAAAATTGAGGCACGTGTCATGGCACAGTTGGTTAAGCCACCACTTGGGATACCCACATCCCATGCTGAAGTGCCTGGTTCAAGTTCCAGCTATCCTGCTTTCAGTCTGAATTCCTGCCAATCCATATGGGAAGCAGCAAACGTTAGCCCAAATAATTGGGTCCCTGCTACCAACACGGAAGACCTAGAAGGAGGTTCCAGGATTGAAATTCATCCTGGCCTATTCTTAGCTGTTGTGAAAATCTGGGGAGTGAATCAGTAGATAGAACATCTCTCTGTCTCTCCTTTCTATGTCTCTTTGCCTTTCACATAAAAAAAAATTTCTTTTTCTGAAAAACATTTAAGAATGGAACTCAACATTGGCTGAATCAAAAAGGAGATTCTAGTTAGTGTAAGGAATTCACAGAACATGGAGCGCTTTTCAGAAAACAAATGTTTATTTGGGGGAGATTTTGTGTTTGTTTTTCCCTAAGGAATGCCTTTTGCCTTCCCCCCCAAGGAATGCAGACAACTGCACACCTGCAAGGGAGCTGGGCTGACCACAACAGGAAATGTATGCACAGTTCTTTGATCTTTGTAAACATAAATGCCCCATTTTCATTTCAAGCACCTCATGGCTTGGGTGCCAAGCATAGCAGAAATGTAAAGCAAGAACAAGCCAACAGCTTGGGAGGGTTTCGGAAAGGAAATATCATGTCAGGCCTTGGCTCAAAGCAAGTAGTCCTTTCATGAAAGGAAGTGTTCACAGAATCTATTAAATGCATATGCAATCAGAAAACAAAACACATCTGTTTAAGATTAACATTTGTAATAAACATTTCTAAGACAGGAATGTGGGAAGAAAAATATATACTGTAAAACAAAATCAACACTCTTAGGACAAGTAAAACTCTCCCTGAAAGAATGGTCATACGCTAGAGCTTTCTCTTCATACCAGCGACGGGCACTTGGCTTAGCAGTTAAGACATCCACACCCCATATCAGACTGCCTGGGGTTTGATTCAAGACCCTGGATCTTCTTTCCAGTTTCCGGCTAATGCAGACCCTGGGAAGCAGTTCAAGTAGTTGAGCCCCGCCACCCTGGGGCAGACCTGGATTGAGTTCCTGGCCCCCAACTTCGGCTCAGCTCAGCCCTGGCTATTGTCGGCATCACAGACGTGAACATGCTGATGGGAGATCTCTTTCTGCATCTCTGGTTTACAAAGAGAGTATTTTAAAACATAGCAAATAAGCAAAAAGGCCTATCAGCTATCAATGAGATGCTTGATGTTACAATAGGATATGCATATTGTGTTCTTCCAGAGACACGATATTAAAGGTGAAAGTCAAGCACACAAGTGCTAGTGCTGTAGCATACAGGGTAAGCCCTCCCACTTGCAATGCTGGTGTCCCAAATGGCAGCAAGTCTGTTTGCTGGCTGCTCTACTTTCAATCCAGCTACCTGCTAATATGCCTTGAAAAGCAGTGAAAGATGGCGCAAGTACTTTGGTACCTGCTCTCACATGGAAGACCTAGAAGAAGCTCCAGGCTCCTGACCTCTGTCCTAATCATTGTATCCACTGGGAGAGTGAACTGAATAATGGAAAAATCTCTCTTTCCCCCCTTTCACTTCCCCCTCTCATTCTCTTCTGCCCCCTCCCCATAACTCTGCCTCTCAACAAAATAACTAAGTCTTTAAAAATAGGCAAGCATATAGTCTTATTGTATAAAATGTCAAGCTTCCTTGAATGGATATGTTTGAAGCCAGACTTAAGAAAAATTATATAGCTGAAGAGTAAATAGTGTAGATGATACCACAGCTCAATGATCGCAAAAGTCCTCTTTGATGGTGCAGATCTATGCTAAGTTTGGGAGATGCAGATTCTACAGGTCAGTAAAACTTCAAATTCTTATTCTTATTTGACAGGTTGAAAGAGAGAGCGAGAGAGAGACAGACAGAGAGAGAGCAAGCTTCTACCTACTCATATATTCCTTAAATGGCTACAACAGTTATGACTGGGCCAGGCTGAAGCCAAGAGCCAAACTCTTGATTCAGGTCTCCCATGTCAGGGACAGGAAGGCACCTGCTTGAGTCATCACTTCTGCCTCCCAGGGTCTACAGGAAGCTGGAGTCACAAGCCTAAACTGGGTAACAATCCCAGGCATTCCTAGGAAAGACATGGGGCATCCTGACAGCGAGTACAATTTTATACACAAGTGGCCAGAGGAACTCAACCTAGAGGCCAAAGTCATAGCATCGGGACAAGTTAGAACCTTCCTAAAGAGGTGTCAGAGTACTTTTAGGAACATGAACAACAAATGCTCTGTGAGAGCTGATTTACCCACTCATCCCCTTGGCTGCAGACCCCATGCCCTCTAGAAGAACCTTCCAAGAGGTGTTGAAAGCAACTTTCATTGAAACTCCTCAACAGTGACTGACCCCCAGTGACTCTAGAATGACTTCATTGCTCCAATTGACATCGGCTACCACCACGTGACAAAAATGGCGAATCACCATTGCCTTCATTTGACTTTGTGAGGGACAATAAGTGCTTTGTTAGCATGGAGGATAAAGAATCCAAATGAATTCCCCTCTATTTCTGCAACTCAGAAAATGTGTGAGCGAAAGAGGCACAGAGATGAGGCTTTTGCGTGGGAGGTTTGCTGATGGCCAAGGAGAGATGCATTGTGGCCCCTCCGTTTTGTTTTACTTTCTGCCTCTTGCTCTTGCCCATTCAGGAACATCGAGAATAGAACGGGCCTTTTTGCAGAGCTAACTTTTTGAAATTGGTGCTTAAACCCAGAATAAAATAAAAGTTTAAGCCACAACACTTCTGGATTGTCAAGACAAGAAAGGGTTCTTGTTTTCTGTGGAAGATCCAAGCATGACCGAACATGTTTTGGTTTTTCAAAGACCCGTAACATCCACCATTTTACACAGGAATTTGGTGTTTATTTGTGGATTTTTTAAAAAGCCATTTGGCTGCCCCTACAAATAATAAAGACTTCCAAAATTAAAGAATACCAAAATAGGCATGGCATTTCCTCTTTGAGCATAATGGTTTCTTCAGAGTACATTCACTGCATAAACACCGAGTCTTCCTCTCCGCCAATAACATCTGGGAATATATTTGCCACTTGGGAAAACGAGGCACCAATAACCATGGCCAGACACGGGTGGGCACAGGTGCTTGGGCACTTCTGCTAGCCCCTCCCAGTTCCAGCAAGTGGGCTATTTCTGACCACTGCCTGAGACTTCCAGCCACGAGGTGCCTTTGGCCTGAAGCAGGGCAAGCCACTGGTAGGACCAGAGGCACAGTCAACTATGCGGGCTGGCACTGCTGGTGGAGAGCACTCCCTGAACATATTGACTCTAAACAGGGAACAGCGACCCATGATTTATTAAAAGCAATTGTGTGTTTCTGGGTCTAGCCAAACATTTGGTCATGTTACACAACTCTCTGCGACCGAAGGCAGGACTACTTCTTTGAAGGAAGCTTTCCCCATAAGCTCCCAGCTATCATGAGCCTCTGATCTCCATAGCAACTATCTTCTGGAAGGCTTCCTGGCATCCTCATCACACTTTGTCCTGCAAGAGGAGCCTCCTCCACTGGAAGGTGTCGGATACTGTTATCGAACTTCCTTCCACTTGTTTAAAAGCTTGTCTCCAGGCCTGGCATAATAGCCTAGTGGCTAAACCCTCACCTACGTCCACCAGGATCCCATATGGGCACTGGTTCATGTTCCAGCTGTTCCACTTTCCATCCAGCTCCCTGCCTGTGGCCTGTGAAAGCAATAGAGGACAGTCCAAAGCCCTGGGACCCTGTACCTGTGTGGGAGACCTGGAAGAAGCTCCTGGCTGCTGACTTTGGATCGGCTCAACTCCAGCTGTTGTGGCTATTTGGGGAGTGAATCAGCAGAGGGAAGATCTTCCTCTCTGTCTCTCCTTCTCTCTGTATATCTGCCTTTCCAATAATAAATAAATAAATAAATAAATAAATAAATAAATAAATAAATAAATAAGTCGTTAAAATTAAAAGCCCTTGCCCCTACCCCTCACTGCATTTCCCATTCTTGGACTACAGAGACTTTCTTTTTCTATTTGCTTTTGTAGTAAATGCTATTTACATCATGTAGATCTTGAATTATTTTTGGCTAATTAGAGAATCTTCAAATGGAACTTGTATAAATGAGCACAAGCTTTTAGCTTTTTATAAAATTGTTTGGGGGAGCCAAATGCCACTAGAACATTCTAGGAGAATGAAAAAAGTTAAAGTAATTGTTTTGCTAAAGTAGGAGGGGTTGGTGGAAAGCAGGAAAGGCAAGCCAGGCTTGGGCAGCTTCAGAGTAACCAATAGGAGACACAGGCTGAGGGATTGACGTATTAGTAAAATTCCCTGAAGCCTTGCAACTCACCTCCATCATCAGGCCACCAGCCAGACCCCGGTCTCCACTTCCCAACACCTGTTGTTCAGAGGTTGCTGAATCCTGACAGCGATGCTGTTCTGCCATCCCGGTACAGTGCCTGGGTTTTCCAGCTGGTACCTGTCATGCTGAGTCACTGGATAGAGCAGCTAAAACATGTCCAATGTGGTGCTTGAATTCTACATGAGTAAAGTCTTCATCAAATAACCCCTTTCTTGGAAGATTGCAAAGCTAGGAAGAAGGGAATGCAGCCTACACTTACACCCATCTAAGAAGATTCTGGAAAGCTGGAACCATTTGGCCTTTCAACAGATAAAAGGTGAAAGAATTCATGGCTCCTGGCCTTGTCCAAGGTTTATGTCAGTGCATAAATAGTGAGTGGAGATACTTCTTCCCCCCGCCGCTCCCACTCCCACTCCTACAAATGGGTGATACAGGTGTTTTTAGTAAAATAAGTTGTATTATCAGAATAATGCTTCAACATTTATATATACATGAAACCATTACTATAATCAAAAGGCGAAACATGGGCCCAGCAGGGTGGTGTAGCAGCTAAAGTCCTCGCCTTGAATACACCGGTATCGTATATAGGCACTGGTTCTAATCCCACTGGTTCTAAACCCATGTGGGAGACCTGGAGGAGGTTGCTGGTTCCTGACTTTGGATCAGCTCAGCTCCGACCGTTGTGGCCGCTTGGGAAGTGAAACAATGGATGGAAGATCTTTGTCTCTCTTCCTCTCTGTATATCTGACTTGGCAATAAAAATAAATAAAAATCTTTAAAAAATAAAAAAGGTCAAACACAACCTTCATTCTTCAGATTTCTAACATCCCATTTCATCTCTCCTTCCTGCCGCGTCAGCCTGAACCCAGTCTGCCCAACAATCACTAAGAATCTCCTGACTCTACAGATTAGCTTGCATTTTGTACAATTTAATATAATTGGAGTCCCACTGCTTTTGCATATTTCTTTTTTAAAAAGATTTATTTTGATTGGAAAGGCAGATGAGATTTACAGAGAGGAGAGCGAGAGATTTTCCATTTGCTGATTCATTCCCATTCCAAAGCCAGGAGCTAGGAGTTTCTTCTGGGTCTCCCACATGGGTGCAGGGTCCCAAGGCTTTGGGCCATCCTAGACTGCTTTCCCAGGCCACAAGCAGGGAGCTGGGAGGGAAGTAGAGCGCTGGGACCTGAATCAGTGCCCATATGGGATCCTGGTGCTGACAAGGTGAGATATCAGTCATCAAGCCACGGCGCTGGCCCTGAATAATTCCTTTTGCTTGGTTTCTTTTATAAAGTGTGATGTGGCTAGGTCTCACCTATGTCGTGTTATCACTAGATCAGTTCTTTCCATTGCTGAGCAGTTGGATATTGCATGGATATGCGGGAAGTTGCTTCCCTACTCACATCTTGACAAATACTTGAGTTGTTTCCAGTTTGGGGCTTTCATCAAAATACAGTTGCTATGAATATTTGCATGTAAGTAAGTTTTTGAGTAAGAAATTGTTCTCCTGTCTCTTGAGTAAGTGCATAGCAATGGAGGGGCACCATGATGCAACAGCTGTATATTGAACTTTCATTGAAACTGCTTTCCAAAGTATTTCCATCATTTTATATTTCCAGCAGCAAATTATGAGAGTTCAAGTTTTTCCCCATACTTGCCAACACTTGGTGTGATTGTTTATTCTAGATGTTTCAATGAATGTTTAGGAGTTTCTTACTGTGGTTCTGCTTGTATTTGTTTAATGACTGAGAATATTTAATCTATTCAAGCGATCATTTGCTACTCATAAATTTTTTGGTGAACACTATGTTTAAATATCTTTCCCAATTAAAACATCTGATTCTTTACCCAGTGTTAAGTTTTGAGACATACGCAAAAATAAATGTAAAGTTTAAGTACAAGCCCTTTATCAACTGTATAATTTTTATTTTTCCAAGATTTTTTTTCATTTCTATAAAAGTGTTTTTTTTGAAGTGTAGACAGTTTTAAATTTTGTGGAGTAAACCATTTATCAATTTTGTTTTGTTTGGACCTTGTTGCTTTTGGTTGGTGTCTAAGCCAGCTTCATCGAAACAAAAACTGAATGAGTTTTCCCAGGTTTTCTTGCAGGCATTTTATGATTCCAGGGTTTTCATTTGCCTTTATATGGTACGAGGTACAGACTGCAGTTCACTAGTAAGGCAGAGGGGTGTCTGTTGCCAAGACATTTAAGTATCATTTCTCCACTCAGTTATCCTTACGTCTTTTGGCTCAGACATCTAAGAGTGGGCATCAAGCATTTTTTAATTCTGAGAGTAGAGCATTTGTAAGATGAACTACCTCTGACTGTCAGCGTCGGTTACTGCTCAGAGAGTGATTTTTATACATAGTACATAACTCCTAATACTAAAAACACACATTCCAGCTTCATTGGAGTCATCCTAGATACAGACATAGATATCTACGTATCAGATACATACAGAGCTAATTCATTGCTCAATATTCCTCTTTCACCCTTAAAAAATGTGACAGGTTGAAAACATAGTCATCTAAGCTATCATTCTAAGAGAATTCTCCTCTACTTTTTAAAATAAAAGACTTATTTATTTTCATTGAAAAGTGAGGCATAGAGAGAGGAGGAGAGACAAACAGGAAAGCTCTTCCGTCCGGTGCCCATATGGGATGTTGGCGCGTGCAAGGCAAGGACTTTAGCCGCTAGGGTACCGCGCCAGGCCCACTCCTCTACGTTTTTAGCGGCAATTCTGTCAAGGGGCTTTTCAACCTCACGTACACTCAGGTCAGCTCCTTTTCCAACCTATTTATTTATTCTTTCCTCTTTCTTTAACAAGTTAAGGTTGTTGAATAATACTTTTAAGAAATGAAGTTCTGGCAGCCTTCTGGTCCAAGCAGAGAGCTCATCAGACCGTAACAGCTGCAGGCAGTGGGAAGCAGTCACAGTGTGACTCTTCCTAAGGCAGAGTAGCCTGGACGCTTGAGCTCACAGACTGCCCAGGGGCTGGAAATCAAGGTCAGGCTCTGTGGGCAACAGACCCTGAGTGGGCCAAAGTCTAAGGCCTGTGGGTAAGGGTCTGCAGGTGAGCAACCCTCAAGGCCACAGGACTATGTACTTGACGGACAATCCTTGAGATGGCCGCATACGGACCTCTGTACTTGGGCCATGCCATGGCTTCCTCATCATCAGGCTGGTTAACAGTGGTACAGGGAGCAGAGAGCAAAGTCTGTGCCACATCAATTCTTGTCATTTGACTCCCCAGGCGGTTCGATCACAGGCTGAGGCAGTAAGCCTTCTGGATCGACCTCCTTCCTTAGAGAAGAAAGCTTCCCTCAGGCTGCCCTGCTTTTATCGTCCTTATCTTTTCTCTGTCTCATTTCTTATTTTTTTTTTTTTCAGTTGCATATCACCTCCGTCTCCAACCACTGTAGGCAGCAGTAATAGGCACGAAGCTGGCAGTAAAAATGCTCTTTGATGAACAAAGAATGTGACCCAAGAACTTTTCTCAGCAGGGAGTTGTGGGCACCATGGCTACTGATGTAGTGTGGATGTGTTGGTTCAAAATCCATAGAAGCAAAAGCATTTGAGTAGATTGTTCCCTCTTGAGACTGATAGCTGAATTCTTTTGAAGACATTTTCTTGCTCACTGGATCCATCTAGCACAAGAGTCAGCTGAAATAAAGACGCACTGAGAATATCTGCTTGAGTGAACTGGCATTGATGTCATCAAGAGAGGTGGGCATCTCACCCTCATAGCCACACAGGTCTTGTACACATCAAAATTGTTGCGGATGCCAGACCATGGGGAACATTTTTAGACATTCCATATAAATTTGTATTTCCATGTGAGCTCTATTCACATCTCCTGACTTTCCCAGAGGTGAAGGTCCATTTTGTAGTTCTTTCTACCCCGGTATAGTTTCTATCTACCCTGGGAATAATGTCAAACTCAAATGGGAATCTGTTTCGAAATTGCATCTAACAGTAATAGATATGGTGTAACCGGTCATGAGTCCTCGTAGCATTCAAAAGTCACAAAACAACGGACAGAAAATAAAGTTAGCCTCATAAAGGCACCCCTGTTGGGACAAGGCCACGCAGAGGCTCCCATCCCTCATCCTCATGCTGGCTTCATGGCATCTGTACTTGAGTGAATGTTGGCTCTGCAGGACTTCCACTAATTTTATTTCTGGAAAAGACCCAGTGGAATGACTCTCCTATTATGTGAGGAAACACTTGGGTGTGTACTGTCTTCTTAAAAGAATGTACTGTCATGGGCAAATGACTTGTGTGCGTGTGTGTGTGTGAAACGTATGTGTGTGTGTGTGAAACATCTCCTACTGGTTCTGCTACTTGAGGTATCATTATTAACACAGGTGCCTGTCAGTCAGTCAGACACTACTGTGTGCTGCGAAAGGCTCACTCATGCTCACCTGATCACAGAGCAGCTCAGGAGCCTTGTCAGCAGGAACATGTACTTTTTTTTAGCTCTTTGTCCACGTGTATACTATACCATGTACCTGACCAACTGTAACACAACAGACCAGAGAAGTTTTTTCACAATCCTAAAGCATTTTAAGTGTTTTTACATATAAATACATACACACCCTAGCATGCCTCTGACAAACAGCTTCCAAGGCCAAATTAAATCAGGGTTTTAAAATAACAAAAAATCCTACAACATCCAAAGTGACTAGTTGAGTACATAAAACTGCATTTTTAAGGCTTTCCATCACTGGGAATTAAGTGCTCACACTTTCACCATGAAAGTGGTGGTGGCTGGAAAGTTTTCGTACATCTGATGGAAAAGTGGTTCTGTGTTTCCAACATTAGCCTGGATTTAGTTGATGCAATCATCACCCATCAACATACTCTAAAAGTCAGTAACGCACATTCTAGGCAAAATGACATAAGCAAGTCTGTTTACTCCTGTCTAAATTTTAGCAAGAGAAATAGAAATTATCAACACCCTGTGATGAATTTTAGCTATTTTCTATGTGGAAAAGCAACATGTCTGGCATCGCTTATTAAAATATTCTTGAATTCTTTTTACAAGAAAAATGCAATTTATGGGAATGATGTCATTTTTTATTCTATTTTAAAACTTACTGATACCTCTAACAAGGACAGTGTCCAACTGGAATCAATCGTTACAATAAATTAATTAGCTGTGGGAATCTGCATAGTGTCTAAAAGGTAAAGAAAATAAAAAGATTATAAAATAGTATCGTGAAAAACATTTAAAGCTTGATGATTGGTTATTTATTAGAATTAGATTTTGAATTCACTCTGTTTATGAACTAATACCCTAGCCTGTTTGAATCCTAAACCTGAGCCAATCCAAAACCAGGAGCCAAGAACTTCTTCCAGGTCTCCCATGCAGGTGCAGGGTCCGAGGCCTTGGGCCGTCCTCCACTGCTCTCCCAGGCCACAAGCAGGGAGCTGGATGGGAAGCAGAGCAGTCGGGATGTAAACTGGCATCCATACGGGATCCCAGTGGTTGCAAGGCAAGGATCTACCCACTGGGGTATCGTGCCCGGCACAACCCACAGCTTTTATAACAAACAGTAAACAAGCTTATTTCCTGCTCATGGAAACACATTGACTTTATCTCTCCGAAGAAACCTTGAGTTCAAGCATGTGTTACACTGGAAAGCGAGCCCAATGACATCTATAGTGACTCATAACTCAGGTGTGCTAGACTATGTAAACTGTAGCTGTGGTTCTAAATCAAAGGCTTTAGGTACGACAGTCTCTAACCCAGTAACCATTTTTAAGAAGCAGATAATTCAAGATTATATCTAATTTCAAGGTATAGTTTTTCACGAACAAACCAACAAAATAGTTCTAGTTCTGGCACTCTCATTTTACTTGATGCTAAAAACGTACAGTGAACCTAGAAAAAAAATCAGTGATTTCAGGCTTAAGCCCATCACACTGGGATGCTCCCTTCCCGATACTATGGCTGCTGTGGTGTGAGTGAGTGAGGAGGGCGGAGCAGGAAGAGGCTGAGGGCGTGGCCAGCTCAAGCGCTAGACCCCCTTTCTCTTCCACAGGCCACACCTGTCACATGCAAACAGGTCAGAGGCATGACTCTGGACTGGTGGGGAAGCCGTAGGGAAAAAGTCATCGATGACTGTATTACACTGCGCACAAGGCTCATCACATGTTGCTTGTAGACCTGAGGCCAGGCAAGGATGGAAGGCAAGCAAACATCCAACTTCACCAAGTTCAGAGCAACTTTTCTGCAGATTCCGTCCCCTCTGATACAAAGCCCTGCTTGCAGTGTGCGTACAATTGCACACCTTTCACGGTAAAGAGATTCTAGAAAGATCACACCTTTAACCATTGTTCATGGCGACCAGGAGAGGGCACCTAGGACCAATGAATGAAGCAATTGCGCCAACACCAGATTTTATGTAAAGACTCCCATTGATTCAACCACCTAAACTCTATAAACTCTAGAAATCAACTTGCTTTATGTGTCCACTGCAAACAGTTTTCAATCCACTGCTAATTAAAGTGCCTCCACATGATCTTACATGATTACACAAGCGTCCCCATGACTGAGATGCTAATTCCACACGCAAAACATTGAAATAAATCCGTATGAATGTGAAATAATTATGGAGGGAAGAAACTACAATTCTAGATATATTGGAACAATCTTTCAAAAGCGGGAAACCCAGGAGCCCAGTGTGGCAGCCTGGTGGCTAGAGTCCTTGCCTTGCACATGCCAAGAACTCATATGGGCGCCACTTCTAATCCCAGCAGCCCTGTTTCCCATCCAGCTCCCTGCTTGTGGCCTGGGAAAGCAGTCGAGGATGGTCCAAAGCCTTGGGACCCTGCACCCGCGTGGGAGACCTGGAGAAGCTCTTGGCCTCGAATCAGCTCAGCTCCGGCTGTTGCAGCCGCTTGGGGAGTGAATCAAGGGATGGAAGATCTTCCTCTCTGTCTCTCCTCCTCTCTGTATATCTGACTTTGCAATAAAAATAAATAAATCTTTAAAGAGAGGGAAATGCATGTATTTATTGGAATCTTCTATACTTATTTCTCTTCTTTGTCTGACTTACACATGCTTGTAACTTGGTTCAGATTATAAACTGTCCTCCTAGCACTCAAAGAGTATTATTTTATTATAAGTAAGATAGAAAATTTATTTGCCAAAAAAAATTACACTTGAATTCTGTGTCTTTCTTTTCAGGCCTAGCATAGTCATGAAAAATATATTGGCCAGCCAGGTTCTTCAGGCATGTAATTTTCTTTCTACCTAACATGGACACTCCCTGGGAATATACAAACAATGTCTAATTTCAAAGCCCTTCGACACAAAAAAAGTAGGTCACTTTGGCCACAGCACAAAAATAATCTTGTCCAAGAGAGCTTGAGTGAGCACCTCATTACCCCGGGGAAAAATATGTACCAAGATTTTTTGCTACTGTGTTTCATTTTCAGTCATTTTATAGCCATAGAACAAAAGAACATTGATGATTTTATTTTTCTCAAACAAAATCACCGTGTTTAGTTTTCAAATGATTCTCCATCTCCAGTGTTTTAGAAAGAACTAAATGGCAGAGAGTAGCTAAGGGGCTTGCGAAGCAGGTACCAAAGCTTCCATCCTGAGACACTGAGTGGATCTTCTAAAGCTACCTGCATCTTCTAAACTCTTTCTGCTCTTATAGATGTAAAGTCTTCCCTCTAATCCCACCAGACCACAGTGTGGTTCACAGGACTCTGACTGCATTGAGCTCCGCCTCCAGGAATCCAATCATTTCCTCTTTGGAAGTACACGTTGCTCTTGGCAGCAGCCCGCGTTGCACATCGTGAACAAACAAGCAATGCCATTACTGGGTGACTGCCATGTGTCGTGAGCACTCCAGACTACCATCCGTAATAGTTTTATGACCCCCCACCTTCACAGGGGATTAGACTCAGGGTGTTTGAGAAGAAACTTTTCTCAAATGCCAAGGGGTCTGAGGCAAAGGCAGAAATAGCACCTGCCACATCTGGCTGCTAAAGCTCCAGCAGATTTCACTACTTAACTACACAAAGTATCATGTTTGCAACAGTATTTGAAAGGCAGAGTTACAGAGAGAGAGAGACAGAGGGAGGGAGACCTTCCATTGGCTGGGGTTTCTCCTGAATAGCCATGAACAGCCACAAAGGTCAATGGGCCATGCATAGGCCATGAGCCTAAAACTCCACCTGGGTACCCCACAAGGGTGGGGTGACGCCAACACTTGGGTCATCCTTTACTGCTCTCCCGGGTGTACTATCAAGGAACTGCATCGGAAGTCGAGCACCTGGAAATGGAACTCCAACTGGTGCTCATTTTTAATACTGATGTATCAGGCAGTGGTTTAATCTACAGTGCCACAACATTAGTCCCTATACAAATTATTTTTATCAAACGGAAACACAAACATCATCTTTTAAAGGCCATAGCAACTTCTTTGCTCTTTTGCTATTTTTCCATTTGGGGTAGGATCACAAAGCAATTTAAATACTTTAGTATTGCCAATAAGAATCCAGAAAGTACTCAGAATTGTTACCACAAAAAGCCTGCTTAGATTACTAGAACACCATACATTTTATGAATTTTTTGTTGTTAGTAAGGAATTCTGCTACTTGCTTGCATATTTTATTTTGAACCCAAGTAAAAATCTTAGACCTATTACATAATTAATCAAGTTCTGAAGCAGCAACAAAGGATGGTTTCAAAAAGTTTGTGGAAAATGGAATTAAAAATCACACGGTGCCCAGCACAGTAGCCTAGTGGCTAAGGTCCTCATCTTGCATGTGCCAGGATCCCATACGGGCACTGGTTCTAATCCTGGTGGCCCTGTTTTCCATCTAGCTCCCTGCTTGTGGCCTGGGAAAGCAGTGGAGGATGGCCCAAAGCCTTGAAATCCTGCAACCATGTGGGAGACCAGGTAGAGGCTCTTGGCTCCTGGCTTCAGATTGGCACAGCTCTGGCTGTTGCGACCACTTGGGGAGTGATTCAGTGGATGGAAGATCTTCCTCTCTGTCTCTCCTTCTCTCTGTAAGTCTGCCTTGCCCATAAAATTAAAATAAATCTTTTTTTAAAAGTATCCCCTAATGTACAGATGGTCCCACCCCTCAACATTTATCTGTCTAAAATCCTGATTCCAGGGAGTTTCAAGAGATTCGACATCTATCCCTGTGCTATAATTGAGTATTGGAGTTTTAAAAATCTGCTCTCATACCCTCTGTCAAGTTCAAAGTAAGTAACCCTATGTACTTCAGAAATCACAGAGCTCATTTTTGAAGGGTGAGGTACCTAAAATCTCTCAGGAAACTGAGCAGTTGCCAGTTTCCTGAGAGTGCCGAGAGTCAAGACCACGGGCCAGGTCTCGTGTGTGGTCCCTGGCCGCCCGGCCATCCCTGAGCAGACACATTCAGCAGCAGCTGCACTGCAGGGATAACGCCCAGGAGATAAGCAAGTGGCAGGGAGAATGTGGAGGGTTCCATGTCTTCTTAGACTGTTGCTTCTCCAGTTGCCTCCCACCTCCCCAGGCTGTGGCAGGGTTCCCAGCCTGGTCGTGTGTCTAGGCAGCGCATGGCAGGGGCTGCTGTGTGCTCAGCGTGCTGAGAGGGTCAAACACAGGCAGAGCCCAGCCATTCCCTACACAGGAAACTCTACAGTGTTCAAGGAAATAGACTCCCTGGGATCCACACTGGCACAGGAAGCGGTGGGAGCTGCATGCTACACCGGCATCGCATAGAAGCACCAGTTTGAGCCCTGGCTGCTCTGCTGTGGATCTAACTCCCTGCCATTGTACCTGGGAAAGCAGCATGAAATGACCCAAGGAGTCACCTCCTGTACCCACGCGGGAGACACAGATTCACTCCCAGGTCCTAGATTTGGCTTTGTGCAAGCCCAGCGGAAGAAGGAATCCTTCTCTTTATTTCCCCTAGCTCTTTCATGCAGCCTTGCAAACAAATCAGCAAATTAAAAAAAAAGGGCGGGGGTGGATAGGAAAACAGTTTGAAAAAATAACCTCTCAAGTGGCACACCTGTATTAGGGTCCCTAACTTCAGCTCCTGACCCTGGCTTCCTGTGAATGCAGACCCTGCACTGCGGCAGCAATTGCTCATCCAGACCGTTGACTAAGGACCGCTGGGACACGGTGTGGGGGTGGTCCAGGGCGGGGATGTGGGATGTCGCTCATTTCCCCTGTTCAGTGCCTATAGAGAGGAGCTCCCCACTCCAGCAAGTCCTATGGTGGGGCAGTCACGGCAGCTTGGAAAGAAACAGGCCTTATTGTGGGTCGGAGTGGGTCCCAACAGGATCTCTGCTCCAGGAAGACCCTGACCAGTTCCACATCAGGAACATGCAGCACATCCATTTAGCTTCCATAGGGGGGCGCTGTTCTACCTCCTGCACTCCCCGGCCACCTGACCTTGGAGCTCAGGAACCCTCAGGGCCGCTGAGTTGCCAGGTTCATAAAAGAATCTTAGCTCGTCTTGTCACATTGGAGTGAGTGTTACACACTGACTATCCAGAGTGCACTTAGCATGGTGCTCAACAAAACCACTGCTCAACCAGGGACTCGGTTGACACAGGCCATTGTTTTGGCCACAGCAGTCACCGGAGCCTGGGGAAGTACTCTAACTTGTGTATGAACACAGAGTAATAGGATTATCTGATTGCCTAGAAATACTGCTTTCAGGAGCAGCCTAGCTTTCATTAATTTGACACGGAGAGCTTTTATTAATTTGGCGCTGAAAACTTGACAAATGAAATGAATGTCAGTGTTGCCCTACCAAAAAATATTTTAGGCAGCTACAGTTTAACTCACTATTTTGCCACCAAATATATAGATAGTTAAAAGAGTAGCTATTTAAATCATCTACTCTTTCCCATAAGAAATGCAAGAGTTAGTTTTCTTGCTATTGACCATCAGCTAAATTATACTAAAGCAATACTGTGTATTCTACTACCAAGATGTTTCATTGCAGGTGATGGTAAGAGAAGCAGTCGGGGCAGGCTCTCATCCCAGCAGCCTGGGCAGCATGTGACTTGCTAAAAACATTTGTTTTCTCTTCTGCCTCTGTGTGACATGTGAATATCACTATCACTCAATTACTTGAAATAACTAAAAGTAAAGCAAACCTGGGCAAAGGAGCAAGTTCAAAGGTATTGATGGATTAGTGGTCTCCAGGGGCATGCAGCAGGTGGTACGGCTCAGGGACTAGCCTGTCCCAGAAGACAACACTACAGCTTCCTTAAAACTGAGTGCTTTGTGATGTGGAAGGCAAAATCCAGTGAGATTCCAGTCTTGTTCCTAATGCCAAAAAGAATGCTATATTCAACGCATGGCAATGGAAACTTATGGACATACTGAAAAGACATTATGGGAGAACATTTTCGAATTCCCTAAATAGGAAAGGCCATTTAAAGCTTGTCAGGAAAGCCCACGGCCATTTTAAAACAAAAGTAACACATAAACTCATTCACATAAAGTTTAAGTAAAACTAAAATTTCTGCCTGGGATGAAAGGCCTATGAACAAATGAGAGTCACATGCCAGCACACCAGACGCTCGCAAAGCAGCCAGTTCCACCATTATGGAATAAACGTGCATAAGCCAAATGGGAGGAGTGGTATTCCAGGGGACAAAAGGATATGCACACTTAACAGGAATGGAACTAGAAATTCCTTTGTGCTTAAGAAAAGATGCTCAAATAACCCATAATAATACATGTGGAGGTAAAACACTAACAAAATATCCATTTTCATTTGTCAAGTTGAGAAAGATCAAAATGCCTGACAACCCTAAGTCTTATTCTTTTTCCAACTCATATTTTCACATAACAAATCTGAACAGTCTTTGAATGCGATCCACACTGCCCTTCATCAAGCCGGAGGGTCCAACTTCGTGATTGATTCGGGGCCGCCACAAGAAAGGAGACTCTTTTAAGGCTAAAAATTCGCTGCTTCTGTGACCACATGGAGTGGATAATTGAAAGGCCTCAATGTTCGTCTTTTTTTAACCTCTCCCGTTGCAGCACCCAGTTTGCCCCTATTCATCATGTCTTTGTGCCACAGTCCCTATCATTGAGCCTGGCAAAGCCATGTTTCCTAAAGGCACCACGTTCCCAGCGGCTCTCACCATTGGCGGCCAAAGGTCACAATTACCCCATCAGTGCGTGGTAAGTGGACCCTTACCTCCTTCCAACCCAAGCAGGCTCACTACATAACTCACTCCCTCAAAGGTTGCTGTGGTTCAGGATTTGGTTATTTTAAGCAGAACAGAATATAAATCTGCGAGTTAGGTCATGACAGAATCATTCAAAAGGCTAGAAAAATCAGAACACACCCTAACCCCCCAAAAGAACCGCAGAAATGTTCCATACTGCCGATCTACCTGCAGAGTCACTCCCTCAACCGTGCTGAGGGAACTGGTAGTCCTGCAGCTGTGCCTGGCACTGTTGCTGTGGTTCTGAGTGTATCAACTCCAGTCTAGTGTCTGGAAGGGGCAGCCATGAACTCCAGGACCATCCTGCAGCTGCTGGGCTCTCACTGCGCCCCAGAGTCACAACGGAATGACTTGTTCTACCCTTGAAATTCCAAGCTCCGCTAAGTGTGAGGGACGTGGCCCCTGACGTCTCAAAGCAACATCTCACAAGTCTGAAGCCAATGACCTCCGTTATTCTTGAACTTGTATTGAATGTGGCTCCCGGGCGCCTTCTATCTAACAAGCTAGATTTTATTCTAAATAATCAGCGTCAGCACAAGTTTCTTTCAGCTGATTTCCAGTGAGCTGGCCGATAATGATTCTTGAATTTCCTTCTCAGAACAGGCTGAGTTCTAAGCAAATGAACTCCCGAAGATCTGTGACCTGAAACACTCTCTAACTATCCACTCCCCAAAGAAAAATAATGCTCACATTTATTGAAAAAAGTTGTAAGGTGAAGTTTCCTGTCTCTGTGAAGGCATCAGAAAATATTTTAAATCCCATAGGTGCAATAGGGGAATGGTGACTACTTGAAAAGTCCTTTTGTTTGTTTTGTTTTGTTTCTTATCCTCACTTCACTTCTTTAAATATGTACTGTTTTGGGGGCCTGGTTTGATAGCTTAGTGGCTAAA
Source organism: Ochotona princeps (assembly GCF_030435755.1). Taxonomy (NCBI): domain Eukaryota; kingdom Metazoa; phylum Chordata; class Mammalia; order Lagomorpha; family Ochotonidae; genus Ochotona; species Ochotona princeps. The sequence goes on from NC_080850.1 coordinate 43,886,095, forward strand.
GTCCTCGCCTTGCATGTGCAGGGATCCCATATGGGCACAGGTCTAATCATAGCAGCCTCGCTTTCCCATGCAGCTCCCTGCTTGTGGCCTGGGAAAGCAGTCGAGGACGGCCCAAAGCCTTGGGACCCTGCACCCATGTGGGAGACCCAGAAGAGGCTCCTGGCTCCTGGCATCAGATTGGCACAGCTCCAACCATTGCAGTCATTTGGGGAGTGAATCAACAGACGGAAGCTCTTCCTCTCTTTCTCTCCTCCACTGCTTATTTGACTTTCCAATAAAAATAAATAAATCTTTTTAAAATGTGCTGGTTTTTAAGTTGACGTTACTGGGTATAAAATGCAAATTACCTCCTTTTGCAGGGATTTTCACAAATAGTGAGTGTTAGGGTGACTGAGGTGCAAAGGTGAAGCTGTGGGACTCCTACGAGTCTCCCTTACCCGCCAGTGTCATATGAGAGCTGCACGTTGGCTGTTCAGTATTTTAAAGTATGTTCTCATCAAAGAGAAAAACGGTATACATTTTATTCTTTATGCTGATGGCGGAACTTAAAAAAATGAATCGAGCGCTCACATGTTTGGTACATTGGAATAACAGGATGAGGAGGAGAAAACCAAAGCTGTGACAATTGCTCTCGGAGTCTCCTACATGCGCAGTCGTGAAAAATTATTTTTACCTCTTCCCTTCCTGTTTTTCTGTATTTGGCCACATCCCACCCAACTTTTTTTTTAAGATTTAGTTATTTTTATTGGAAAGGCAGCTATACAGAGAGGAGGAGAGACAGAGAGGAAAAACTTCTGTCTAATGATTCACTTTCCCAAGTAGTAGCAATGGCTGGAGCTGAGCCAATGCAAAGCCAGGAGCCCAGAGCCTCTTCTGGGTCTCCCATGTGGGTGCAGGGTCCCAAGGCTTTGAGCTGTTCACAATTGCTTTCCCAGGCCATAGGCAGGGAGCTAAATGGGAAGTGGGGCCGCCAGGATTAGAAGTGGCGCCCATATGGGATCCTGGTGCGTGCAAGGCGAGGGTTTTAGCTGCTAGGCTATAATCCAAGGCCCATACAACAGTTTGAGGATGAGTACCATATTCACCTAAGAACTTATGCAAATTAACATACACATTCTATGCAATGTAGTTGCTTCCATTTGTTTCATGCGTTTCTACATTTTGGCTTTACATGTTTCCACTTTGCAAAGAGACATTCAATTTCAACTCCAATTCAAGTAGGAGAAAGTCAAAGCCTAGGACTAAGACCCGCGTCCACTATGCTGCTCTGACTGAGGAAGACCCTTGTGGCGCTCTGGTCCCTCATCTGCAAGAGCTCCATGGCTGTCAGCAGTTCCCCCACCCCACCCCAACACACACTTGTTAATGTAACTTGGACATGGATCTTCCATATTTAAAAGAATGTTTTAATAAATGGTTAATTACTATGGCATAAAAACAAAAGAAGCAAAAAGCATAAGAAAAAAAAAAAAAAAGAACAGCTGGTTACCAGAAAGGAGAGCGAGCAGCATGAGTTAAGAGATTTCAGTGCTAACTTTGAAGAAAACATTCACCCTGTGTTTCTTGGATCTGCTAAGTGAAGCCATCGATAAATCCCTTGTAGCATATGGACTTGAACTAACACACCAACTTTCCACCAGGCCTGTGTCTCCACCCAGACACTCATTCCAGAGTTAGAGTTCTCCAGTTGAATGCCTTCCTTGGCCATTCGGAGAAGATTCCACAAGTAGCAATTACTGTGCTTGGCAGGAAGCTTGGTATACCCAGCTAGAACTTGATTTTTTGTTGATTTAAAAAATGTATTTCTAAAATATTTTTTCAGATTTCTTGCTACTTAGGAAAGTGTATTAACAAAATGTAAAGACACAGAGAGCTAAAAGAAGCAATTTGGGCTAACTGATGGTAATTTTCCAGGTCAGTATACCATATCATTGTAATCTAAGTACACTCGAGTCCCTGGCCCTAATGGCCTATTCTCTAATAAATAAAAGCATTGGGAATCTTGACTGAGTCTCTTGGTGCGGAAAAATGCTTGAAAACACACAGTGCATTTTTTAATATAAGCCACATGCCTTCACATTCTTTGAGGAAACCTTTTCTTCTGTTCATTCCTTCGCAATTTTCAGCTCAGTCCTGTAGCATGAGCCTTTCGCCACACTCATTCTCTGGCATCTCTCTGCTTCCTTTGCTAAGTGAGGCCGGTTCATGGCCGGCAGTGGTAGTTATGTCCTGTGACTTGCCCTGCTGCCTGGAGCCCTCTGAGAACTGGAAACACATCCTATCAGCATTCATGTTTCCATCTCCACCCACTGCACATCCCTAACTTGTGCCACAGGAACAAGGAGGTACTGCAGCAGCGTGCTCAACATTGCAGGGCAGTCAGAAACCGAGTGACCTACACCCACAGAACCCCCGTGGCACCGGACAGGCCAAAGCACCTTGTCTGGGGAATCTCAAGTCCCTCAGAAGATTTTCCTCTCCTCCTGGGAAGCTAAAAACCCTCCCAAGGATCCAATGAGGCAGGACGGTAGGCTGCCTCAGCCACAGGCAAGCCAGGCAGAGTTCACCACAGAGCACTGAAATCCACAGCCTCACTCGGCCTTGCTTCAGATCTGCTGGTGTCCTCCCCATCTCTGGGATGGAGACGCCATAACCTCTGATGCCCCACCCCGCAAGGAAGCCACACCCATCCTGGGTGGACCTCAGCCCAGCCTAGCATTACTACACAACTCCATGGAAATTCTGCAGGGTTGTGACCAAGATAAAGCCTGTGTTTGCTAACTCCTCAAGGTCAACGCCTCCCTCTGCAACTGGACGCAGACCCTTCTGCGCTTGAGCCACACTCCACTTCCCCCTGGAGGATGACTCACTGCACTGGTTTTCTGTAGGAGTAGTAAGTAGAGCTTTTCCCACCCCACGCCAAGCCATGACCCTGATAAGGGAATTTCAACAATCTTCCTTTCTGTCACACACTCATTCTAGAACACTGAGCAAGTACATGTTGGAAAAGAAAGTATTTTGTGGCTTGGAGACTTTTAGACCTATATGGAACATTTTTTTTCTGTCTCCAAGGAGGTCTACTAAAGCAGTTTAAAGTCATTCACTAGCCACACCCTAAAATTCCATTTTTTGGGATCCTGGTGAGGCACCTCCCATGAATTTCTCAAATTCCCAGGAACAAGTGGTTTGGATCAGTAAATCCTGAAACCCTTTGACCTCAAGCCTTCCAGTGCAAGCCCTGTCCTGAGGCCATGAGGATTTTGGAAGGCAAGCAGAGGGATTACAGAGAAAGAACATGTCTACAATGGCCTTCTTATCCTGGGAACTGTTATAAGAAATTGAGAAAAATTCCAAGAAACTGAAGGTCCACTGAGAATGGAATACCAAGCAAACTCATGACTCAGCAACACTGCTGGAGTTCTCAGACTCCTGTCATAGAACGTCTCCCACAACAAGCCTGACCCAGGCCCACCTCCAGGGCCTTCAGTCCTGCACACTAACTTTTTTCTTTGGTGCATCTCCACAACATTCCGTCGATGTAGCTATAATTCCAGAAGCCATTTCTCATTGTGTCGGGACCGTTTCCTTCATTGTAGCTATTCCAGCAAAAATCTAAGCATGGGATAAGGGTTTAGTTCTAGGCATTATAGAACCTTAGACTCAAATTTTTCAAAAATAGGTCCCCGCCATGTCACCCAGGATCAATATCAAGGAAGACAGATGTCAAAATTCAATAAACAGCCAATCATCCTAAAAGTAATTCAGCTATTAGAAAACTGACGTGGTGTCTAAGAAAAATGCCAAACTAGAGAGCACACACTTAAGACCACATCCTGTCTTTTTGACAAGGCTCTGTGGACATGACCTTCATATCACATCTCTAGTGACTGCGAAACAAATATTGAACATTGAAGACAGGTCTCCATTCACTCACAGAGTGTTACATTCTAGCATCTGTCTTTGTTTTTTTCAATTTGATAAACCAAGAAAAAGAAGGCAGGTCTGCCTTGGCAGGAAGTCAGAGCCAGGAGCCAGATCTGGGATTCCAGTCCAAGCACTCTGGGGTGGGAAGAGGGCAGCTTGACTGCAAGGCTAACAGCCTGCTCCCAGCCTAAGCACCTGGAAACGCAGATGAGGTGCCACTAGGAAAAAACAAGAAGAGGTTTTTAAAAAAGCTCTTGGGGGACTTTATGTGGTAGCCTAGCAGCTAAAGTTCTCGCCTCGCACATGCCAGGATCCCATATGGTCACCAGTTCTAATCCCGGAGGCTCCACTTCCCATCCATCTCCCTGCTTGTGGCCTGGGAAAGCAGTCCAGATTGGCCCAACGCCTTGGGACTCTGCATCTGGGTGGGAGACCCGGAAGAAGCTCCTGGCTCGGTCACTTGGGGAGTGAATCAATGGATGGAAGATCTTTCTCACTATCTCTCCTCTCTGTATGGCTGATTTTCTAATAAAAATAAGTAAGTATTTTAAAAAGTCATGGGAAAATGGAAATAAAAATAGGTTTATTGTGGATACACTTTGTTTTTGAAATCCATTCACAGTTCCACAGTTCCTCATTTTCCACAAACCGAAGGTCCTCATCTTTTTTGAAAAAGATGGTATGTAATCGCTGCCTGTACTGCAGCAGCATTGATCTCCTAGTGTCATCAGCAAAGCACATTATCTGCTTCTGGAAACAAGTGACTTTTGACGGGGTTCCTTCCTGATAAGGAAATGAGTAGACTGCATTGAAGTTTTTCTCATTAATCATTGTCTTATGCAACTTTTAGTAGAGGGCTACAGTGTAGCAAACCATGCATTGATAAAGCTAAAACTCTCTAGTTTACAAGTGCAGCTGGTTGTAGAGGGGGGTTGTGTCTCTTTTTTTGAAAGCCCCTGATGGGAACACTTACAGAAACAATAAACCTCCTTGGCTGTGTGCATAAGTGTCAACACAAACAAAGTGTGCAGTAGTAATTTGTGGATTTCCTCTGCGGTTTGTGTGAAAGATCACTAAATGATCGTTTAGCATTTCATATAGGGAAAGCTCAGCATTTGGACTGCAGCTGGGGCAGCTCTCAGCTGGGCCTGCTGTCTCCCAGGACAAGCCCTGCCTGACCTCCGTGCTGGGCCTGGGGAGTCATGCACTTCCTTGACAATACACCACACAGAGGCTGCTGAGAGACCCCAGCACCATTCTCCCTATGGGGCCGTTTGTTAAGTAAGCAGCTGTCCTAAGAGGATGTGGAAAACCCGCTCAAATGACGTTTAAATGATAAAACCCTAACTCTGCCTCCTATGCCACAAAAATGCTTATCTACCATGAAGTTACCTTTCTCCTTGCAAAATGAAGGGACATGTAGACGTTTAGGACATTAAATGGGAGGACTTGCCAGACTGATGTGGCCCAGTGTCGGGCAAGACTGCCTGTTGAGCCTTGCCAAGATCCGGTCACTGTAATGGGATTAAGGTTCCAAACTGCTTCAGTCCAAGACCTCTCTGGGGCAGGCACTAAAGTCTGGTTCAACTATGCCCATTTCTCTCCCAACAAATACTTAAGTTCCCCTGCTGAGGCAGATGAGTGGCTTTGCACTTGGCACCTCACAAACTCTAAGAATGTGCTGTACTTCTATGGAAGCTGGGATGGGCTGGGACAAAGTTGTGGGTGTCTGTGTGTGTTTATGGATACCGCTTATTAACATGTATTAAGAAAAGATATTGTACTTTGCCTGGTGACAATGTGCAAGGGAGGCGATCACTCCTACAGACGGAAATAAACAGCATGAGTAAATGCACTACCAATGAAGTTCATGCTCTTGTGGAAACTGCCACGGAGCTGGAAAGACACAGGGTGGACATGTAATTACAGATGAGGCCAGCTCGACAAGGCAGTGCAGCATGCTACGTGAGGGCAAAGCGGAAGAAGCCGCCCTTGTCTTGGGGTTAAGGGAAAGTCTCCAGGAAGAAATGACATTGAAACCGAGACTTGAAGGATGAGACAAAGCTGGCTGGAAAAGAGCAAAGAGCGGTTTACACAACAGGAATGACAACAGCTCAGGCCCTGTGAGCAGAGGCACTGGTGGTTTGGTTTGGAGGCACGGGGGATAGAGCAGTGGAGAGGTGTGTGTGCCCCAGAGGCACTGACCCAGCAGCAGTAGGCCAAAGTGGGGCCCATTAACAACGGGGGCCTTGTCCTCAGTGAAGCGCTATTTGGATATTTAAAATGCTGTTCATGGACCATGTAAAATGGCACACTTAAAAATTAGCCTGCGATAGATGCAGTGAGTGTTGAGTGTTACTGCCTTGGCAGGGCCACACCAAATGATTTCATGGGGTTCACACAGCTCACGAGGCATACATTCCCCAGCCATGGTACGGTCTGGGCTGCTGACATGCCTTCTGGGCAGTGAGGGCCCCCAAGTTGTCATGATGATAGCAAGGCAAGGTTGGCTTTGTGTTTCAGGGGAAGACGGCCCCGGCTGCAGCAGGCAGTGTTTGAGTGGTGGAGGTAGGTGGATGAGGGGACACTGGGGAGGAGGCCTAAGAGAGATAGCTGGTGACTTGGACAAGGGCTGTAGACTGGAGACAGTGAGAGGCAGAACGGTTCCCAAAATATGGAGGAGGTGCGGTGGATCAGATGTGGAAATGGGTCAAATGGAGAAAGGACACAGCAGCCTGAAAGCTCAAATAGTCCTGTTGGGTAATGGGCACTAAAACAGAAAAAGAAGGGAATTTTGGCACAGAAAAATGTCGGTTTTAGATATTGGATGTATTAGGATTTTGAAATACATATACACACATATGTTCATTTAACATTATTTGAAAGTATTTAACATCTAACACCTTATTTTAAAAATATTTCTTATTTTCTATGAATAAATGGAAAATACTTCCATATGTATGACTATTGCTTCTACCGCCTGTTACAAGCCTGTTAGTGAGTCTGTAATAGGGTAAAATTATTTATTATTTAATATAAATCCTTTATGCAAATTAATTGTATTTCTATAAACTAGTAACAAATAATAAGATTAAATATTTCCATTTGCAATAATGTTAAATTACTTAGATAAAAACTTTTAAAAAGATTCAGGCATTTGACATTGAACACTGCAAAACATTCTTGAAAGACATGTAAAACCAACCAACCAACCAACAAAAATGATCCGAAGAAGTACAGTGACATACAACTCTCAGGGTCGGGATATTCCTACTACTAAAATGTAAATTGTCTCTAAATTGACTTTTACATTCATAACCTCAGTCAGAACTCCAGGGGCTTTTTAAAAGCAAACTGACAGGCTGATGGCAACTTGTGTAGCAAAAGGCCAAGGAACTAACCCAGAACACTTCTGGAAAAAATTAAGAAGTTGGAGGTCTTTCGTGACCTGATTTCATGACATGCTATAAAGCTACAATCAGCAACAACGTGGTACCGGCCAGAGAGATGCAATCACTCAGAAAAGAAAAGGGGAAAGTATAGCCACACGTGTAAGGTGAATAGATGCTTTTTTAAAAATTTAAGAATATGTATTTTTTTTGAACCTAGAACTCAGTTCAGGTCTCCCGTATGGGAGACAAGGACCCAAGGGCTTCAGCCATCACCTGCTTGTCGCCTCCCAGGATTCGTGTTTGCGGGAAGTTGGATCTGAAGCAACCAGGACCCAGGCATTTTTTACACAGGGGATACTGTAGTCCCCAGCAAATGAAAGCGGCTGTGTCAAATGCCTGCCTCTGATTTTGAACAAAAGTGCCACGGATACCTTTAACAAAGAAAACCCTCTAGAGCAGCTAGTGTTGAACCAACTAGTTACTCATGGAGGAGGAAGGTTGTGAGAACTAAACCTCAACTCGCACTGTACAACCCACTCAAAAGCAGTTTGAAATGGATTGTAGATTTACACCCTAAGTCCTAACTAGAAAATTTCTAGGATTAAACATGGAAGAAAATCTTCGTGGCACTGGGTTACAGAAAAAAAGGGGTGGTGGCGGTGCAATAGTGTAATGGTTAAAGTCCTCGCTTTGCACGCCCGAGATCCCATATGGGCGCCGGTTCTAATCCCAACAGCTCCACTTCTTGTGGCCTGGGAAAGTAGTCGAGAATGGCCCAAAGGGTTGCAGTGGCCAGGGCTGGGCCAGGCAGAAACCAAAAGCCAAGAGTTTCTCCCAGGCCTCCAACGTGGGTGCAGGAGCCTAGGCACTGGGCCATCTTCTGCTGCTTTCCTCGGGGCCTCTGGCAGGAAGCTACAGCAGAAGTGGAGCAGGCAAGACACCAAACAGTACTTATGTGGGACGCTGGCATTGTCAGTAATAGGTTTACCCACTATGCCACAATGCCAAACCTCAAATATTCTTGACATATGTCTCATACGAAACTTGAACCCCAAATGAATAGAAACTCTTACCTCAAAAGGCAAAAACTGGGCAAATGATTCAAACAGATACTGCACAGTATCTGCAAATTAAAATGACGGTAAGACCCCACTTTCTACCCAAGGGCTAACACCGGTCACACAGAAATGACAGGGGAAGTCCGGATGTGGCCAGTGCAGAAGTACTGAGTACAGCACTTGCGCCATCACTGAAGAGGTCTTCATCAAAATCACAAAAGCTTCTGCCTGCAAGGTACAGCTCCACCTCTAGTTCCAGGAAAGAAACAAGAACACAGCCCCAAAGCACAATTTCTGGATGAATGCTCACAGCAATTTGAATTTATAATAGTTGCAATCCAGGACAATTCAAAAAAGAAAAAGAAAGAAAACTGAACAGTTTGAAAGTAAAAAACGCCCAAGGAAGAAATAAATAAATTATAGTATGTTCATAGAATGAAATACTAATCAAGAAAAACAAAAGAACCAGCAATGGAACGATCAGACAGAGGAATGTCCCAGACATTGTGCTAAGCAGAACAGACACAGAAAGGGGCTCACTGGGCGATGTCCATTTCCACGGAGGTCTACAGCAGACCAAACAGGAGGGAATTCAGAGCCAGGCTGGCCTGGGGAAAGCGCTGTGTGGGCTGCAGGGCACTGAGTGGAACTGCGTGTGGCCCTGGAATCCTGAGAGGATTATTGCTCTGTTCCTTACTCCTGGTCCTGTTTATCAGGGCACACATATCTGCTAGAGCCCATGGGCCTGCATCTCTGAGGGCCATGTATCTTATTTTATATAGCCAAATCTCAGTCACATTGATTTCTTTTGCTCCATCAGATGAGCAAAAGGGGTACTTGGAACGCACACACACACACACACACACACACACACACAAACACACCCCTGTCCATCAATAGTCTTCATCGACTTTTAAATCCTAATGCCTGGGCACCAAGCAGTCAGTTACCAACTGCTCAGGGTCTACCATAAGCTTGATTCTCTGCCATCCACTCACAAACATTTTATCTTTCCAACGATTCTGTAAAAGCGCTTACTCCATTTCTCATGGAGAACTGAGTCTGGGAACGGCTAGGTTAATTTGTCCAAAATTGCACCAGGACAGGTAACAGTCATCCGGCCTGCCCACATGACTTACCTGTATTCTTTCTACAACTTGTCACCTTCCCAGCTACCTTGTAAATCATACTTATCCCAAAGCCATTTACCCACTGGCGCTCAGCTAACACTCCTTGGTAGTACAGTCAGTTAATTAGCCTGCTCACAATCTCCTTGTCAAGTAAACTTTCATGAGTCATTCAGTTTGTTTCCAGTAACTAAAGAAAGAAAAGAATGCTCACCTTCTTCCTGCTTCACAGGGTGAGACTTTAATACAGTGGTTACTGACATGACAGACCTGGGATTAGGGTGGAGTTGTGCCAACTTTTAATGGACCCTGTTGCTTAACCATTATAGGCATCAGTTTCTTATTCACGAAATCAAAGTATTAAGAACTACCACACAGGGTGGCTGCTAGGGCAACAGAAGCGAATGCATTCAAGCTTTCTGCATTGAGCTGGGAACACAGGAAGTAACAGGTAACAAAGCTTGTTATCAATGAGAAGGCAGGTGTTGTCCTGCAGGTAATGGAATCATTTACTTTTGCTACTATCATTATTTTATTACTACATGCTTTCTCTACCGCTGACACACTTAACTAACTGGAAAAGGTCTTGGGTATTCACCACAATCATTCAGGCGAGACATATTTTTCATCACTGATAACTGTGAGACTGTAATTCAATATTTCATAACTTAATATTCTATTTAATATTTCAATACCCTTCATACTTTCCCAAATGCTACTTCTGCTAGAGACCAAGTGCCAACTATTTATAAAATCTTAAGTAAAGAGCACTGAAAACAAAGCTTAAAAGCATGTCATTGGCATTGGAGGCCTTTCTCTTTTTCCTAAGTAGCCCACAACAGTGTGACGTGTAGGAGTCAGAGTTCCTACTGAATCATGGCATTGGCCCTTAGGTTTTCTCTGCACCTTCCAGAGGAGCTTACCATAACTCATGGGACAGTTGGAATGTAAGAAAACAGGTGGAAGCCAGAGAAGCCCATGTTTACTATAATTACACCCATTCTGTAGCTACCTGTGCCTGCCTGAGCTTTGAGATCCTTTGTGTGAACAATTTTCATGTTTATGCTGCTATCTGATCAAGGAGAATGAAGATGATTAAATGAGCAGCATTCTAAACAGAACAGAAAGGCAAAGAGCTGTGGTTCCCAGAGTTGACTGCAGTACAATCGTAAACAGGTTTCATGTCCACAGTCCCCTCAAGAACTTCCTTTCTCTCTGCCTCACTCCAAACACGTATCACACCCTCAAATGTTCTGAGATCCGTGTTACAGAAGAGAGAGGAAGGAAAAAATCAAATGTGGAGAATTTCCTGTGGGTTGTCGGGCATGTCACCTTGTTCCTCTGAGCTTCAAGGGAAGGAAGCAGGCTCTGGAAGGAGATCAGGCAGGGGATGACTGCCTACTGCCAAAACCACATCACTGCACATGAGTGGGGCAGGAAAGTGTTGCCTGAGTGGAGCCTAATTACCCTCCTGAACTTCAAGGGCACTTCAAGAGGTTTGTGTTAAAAGAGAATCAAGAGGTGAGTTCATTTTAGCGCAGAAGACTTAATTTTTTTTTTTAGGAAGGTATTTTTTTTATTTCTATTTTTAATTTTTTTTATTCATTGATTACATTGTATTATGTGATACAGTTTCGTTGGAACTGGGAATCACCCCACCCCTCCCCCCGAGCGCAGAAGACTTTGAAACCCACTGCGAAGTCTTTCCCAATAGGCCTGTGCCATGAATATTTCAAAGACCCCTCATCAGTGTGGATTTCACATGTTTAGGCATCAGAATAAACTGACCTCTCCATTCCATTTTCCCATGAACTTTTTGAAATATCATTGCCTATCCCACTGACCCAGAGGATCATTCCTAGGTTATATTAAGTTAAATAACTGTTAGGATGCTGGAGAAGCCAGGAGGAGCCATACAGCTACAAGGATGCCAAGATGCAGACCTGGGAACACATCTTACTGTAGCAGTTCACAACAGAAATGATCTAGTGCATGCCACAAAAGCAGCTGCCTTTTCTGAGTCCAATCTAATCACCTGAGCTTGACTTGCAGGCAGTTTTGCCAGCTGGCTGAGCCCTTATTTTTGTGGTCAATAGAACAAATTCTTTTCAACTCTGATTCACTGCTGTTCTGAAAATTCACCCATTTTTCCCATCATCACATCGCTTGTTCTATTTTTCTATTTTGTTCCGGTGACTAACTGTCTTACCTTAATCACAATCAAATACGCACTGAGACACTCCCATTCTTGGAACTGCATTCCACTGTTTCAATTCCAAGGTGGCCAAGAAGATGGGTACTCAAATCCTCTGTATTTAAAGTTTATTATTTCTGGAAGTCTTATACCCACCTTGTTTACTGAGTTTTTCTGGGTTGGTTCTGTCTTGGCATGCAAGCAAGTGTGTACCAACTGTCTACTAGTTATATTTGGGAGACTATGTGGAAGCAGCATGTGGCAGAGGAGTGGGCAGAAGGGAAGATAAACATGCTGCTAACTTTAAGGCTTAACTCGCTCTGCTCCTCTATTTGACTCTGACAACAATGACTTTCTCATGTTTACTGTATTTTCCTTCTGAATCGCCTTTGAAAATGTGATCCAGTGTCTTCGTTTGACTCTCAGTTTCTCTTGTGTTAGGTGCCTTTCCCACTTCTCCCCTCATTTTCCCTCCTCCAACTTTCCACTTTCTGTGTTGTTCCATAGGATGCTTGCATACTACACAATGACACACACACATTATCACTGTCTAAGAAGAATAGGGCAAACCTCCTGAGCCCAAGGAAAAGAATCCATGCTTGAACTGACTCCTCCGTGACATTACTCTTGAGCTTTTGGTAATTCAGAGGTCCTGCTTCTCACACTGGTCTTTCTACCTGACTCTGGTTCCTCCTTATATGAAATGTCCCTCATATATGTATATATTTATTTATATATATCAATGTATATGCAAGTCAGTATATATGCAATATATATGCAAACCAATGTATATGTGCAAATATATTTGATATATATAAAAATAAATATATATCTGAGGGACATTTCATATATATATATATATATATAAAATATAAAAATGTCTACCCTTGACCAATAGGTAGACATCATGGTTTAAAAACTGGATACTGGGTGTGGTAGCCTAGTAGTTAAAATTCTCACTTTGCACACGCCGGGATCCCATACGAGTGCTGGTTTATGTCTCAATAGCTCCACTTCCCATCCAGCTCCCTGCTTGTGGCCTGGGAAAGCAGCCAAGGACGGCCCAAAGCCTTGGGATCCTGCACCCGTGTGGGAGACCCAGAAAGAAGTTCCTGGCTCCTGGCTTCAGATCAGCTGAGCTCCAGCCATTGCAGCCACTTGGGGAGTGAATCATTGGATGGAAGATCTTCCTCTTTGTTTGTCTCCTTCTATGTATACCTACCTTTCCAATGTAAATAAATAAAATCTTTTAAAAAAAACCCTGTATATCAATGAGCATGGATGTAAAAAAAAAAAAAAAAAGAAAGAAAAAGTGAAAAGTAACATCACACCACTTCTCCTTGTGTGACACCTAGCATAGAATCCTCCACAAGAACACAGTATCACGGCCAAGACTCACGCTGGAATTTTATCAAGGCTAAGAGGCTGCATGTCACCTCCCCGGGACTGCCGCCACCATTGTCCGTGCTGTGATGCCAGGGCTGGTGGCGAGCCACTGTGATTTCTCCAGCTTTCTGAAGATGCCAACAAGCAGAGAGCACAACGTGTGACTAGATGGTCTCCCCCGGGGCTTGCAAACACTGCTCCCCAATGTGGTAGCCACATGGTGGCTTTTCAGCAGGCTGAGCCTCAGCCAAAGAGAATTCTGAGGAAATGAAAGAGAGAGAACATCAACTAAGCTTTTCATTAGGCTGTGTGACAAAGGGTCATGGCTCTTCTCTCGGAGCATGTTTGTTTAAAAGCAAAGAATTGTTACACATCATTTATTGCTGTAGTCAGCCATGTACACTCTGATAAGACATTTGTAAGACTGATTAAACAAATCTGAGAAAGGTGATTAAACTCATTCAGCTTTACAAGTGTAGTGCTTATGCAGGCCAATCATCATGGTGGTGTACTACACTTGAGAGCATAAATGTGCCCAACAACTATTTGTAAAGAGAATGCATGCTGCATTTTACTGATGGGAGAAATACGCACAGAACAAACTGTGATCTGCTGGCTAATTTACCTATAAAATATACTCCGTGTTTTGAAGTCCAAATCAAGGAATGCTCTGATTCAGTATCATTACCATAAAGAAACACAACAGTGAATGAACTGAAAGCAGCCAGAGTAACTGGGCTTCTCACAGAAATCAGAAAGGTTAAACCTAGGGAAAGACACTTTAGGTTTGGGTCAGTCCTCAAATCCTACAGATGACTCAGAACCAGAAAGGGTGAATCAGCCGTCCAAGGAGACATCTCTTCCCTCTTCCCCCCAGTCTGGCCAGAACACCAGGATGGAAAACAAGCACATCTTCGCCTCCTACCCACCCGGGGGGTGGAGGGAGCAGCTCTGGTCGGCCACTGGGACAGCGTGACCCCTGCAGCAGAAGTGTCCCCTTGGGAACCTGCGGTCAGTAATGGCAGTGTTGGGCTCTCTTCTGAAGAGGGATGACGACACTCTTCCCCCCTTCTGCTGCTCCTGTAATTTGGCCTGTCCACACAAATGATAAACACCTGTCCCTCCCCCTGCCCTCCATCTTGCCTGGTGGATGTGCAGACACGGCAAAGTTTATTTTAAGCACAGTGGCATGTCTGTAAGATGACAGTTGGGATTGTCTGAGACTGTGCTACAAAGAAGGCCTTGTGGATACGCTGTTGATGGGATTTGCACTTGGATTTGTAGCTTTTTCATACAAACCATGGGTTTGCTACTCCAGTGGCAAGATGGATTCCACCCAGTATCTCTTTGTAACTAAAACGTGTGCAGGTTCCAGCAAAGCATGTTAACTGGAAAAGAGTCAAATCTATCACTCCGGACTTGGAATCATGTGAGCTCAGCCCGTGAGAGAAGGAGTCTCAATGGCTCACAGCTTCAATCTGAGTTCTAGATGGCCGATACGAGAAGTCGACTTTGATGGGCAGACAACAGATGTCGATTCTCATCGAGCGCCTCTACCAAGGAATGCAGCACAGGAATGGGAGAAAACGCTGAGAACCAAGAGACTGACCTACCTGAGTTCAGTAGGTAGCAAAATCTGACACATTATTTAGTACTAGAAGGAGTTGCCTTGGGACCTTTATGTCACGGCACTAAATTAAAATTGTAGGGAGCAGGTGGGCTCAGGACCTCCAGGTAGTCAGGGAGAGGGAGGTTCTGGCCTGAGAGAAAAGGGAAAGATTATGAGTATGGCAGTCAAAGCCTCAGCTGCCACAACGTGGTGGCCACGTGCGGACGATCCACTGTATCAGGAACAGGTGCTTCCACAACACATCAGTGATGACAGCAGTGAGGGGGGGGGGGTACTCAAAGCTGGTTTGGAGCAGCAGTTTTTGAGGTTTTCTTTTTTTTTTTAAAAGATTTATCTTATTTTTATTACAAAGTCAGATGTACTGAGAGGAGGAGAGATAGAGAGGAAGCAGAGCTGCCGGGATTAGAACCAGCAGCCATATGGGATCAAGGCGAGGACCTTAGCCACTAGGCCACACTGCCGAGCACTAGAGCAACAGTTTTATACTGGGCCATTGACTACCAATCTTTGTAACGGCCCCCAGTGCTGGGTGATGTGTAAACAACTGGCCCAGGGAGCATCACTTGGTTAGGATAAGGGATTCTCCTCCTCCTGGTTTTCCTTTCTGCTTCTCCTACCCTGTTCTTCTTCCTGTCAGCCAAACTCCCAGCCCGCTACTCTCCCAACACCTCCGCCTAGCCTGGAAGATCCATCCGCTGGGAACCCTGATACCGGCTTGCAATGTGCAACAATGGCTAATACAAATTTTCAAAAATCCTAAATCAAGCTGTCTTACTGGATGCAAAAGCCAAAAGTCAGACAGAATGCGGATTTGTGCAAGCCTTGGGGGGGAGGGGAGTCTACTGTGAGGCAGCCTGTGGTTTGCCTTGTCTGTGGAGGCATCCTCGCAGACCCCAGAGAGCAAAGCCAGAGCTCATGCCCACTCCCAGAGCAAAGCAGGCCTCTTTTGGAAAGGAGACAGGTTTATACACGGCTCCGGCCTTGGCAAGCTTTGTTCCCTATAAAATCTCGCTTTGGGTTGTTCAAATATCCACTGTAGGAAACAAATTTGCAACCCATTTCTCAAGTTACCTACACTCAGAAAAACAAAATTTGATACCCCGGGGTTTCTGCGTGCAGGGCGCTTCCCATCAGAGCGAGCGAGGGCGCAAGGGGCAGGGCGTCTGCTGAACTCCCTGCCGGAGCCCCGGCTCACCCCCAGCGCCCTCCCCAACCTCACCACTTCCCGCCTCTCCAGGCCCGGTGACCTCATAGCATTTTTCTCCATGCATACTTTGGCGGCGTCCCACGGCCTGGCTGCCGTTGCCTGTCTGAGTCTTTTGAAATTCCTGCATGTTCGCCCCAGATTAAACCGAGCGTCTCCGGCCGCGCGCTGCGTCCTGAACGCGCGCTGTGCAACGTGTCTGGGGGCGGCGGCCAGGCGGGCGGGCGGGCGGGCGGGGCGGCGGCCCGGAGCTGTCCGCCCCGCACGTTTCCAATCGCATTACGTGAACAAATCGCCGAGGGCCGGCCGCGCCAGGACGGCTTGTGTAACTTTGCAAACGTGCCAGAAAGTTTAAAATCTCCCCTTCTTCCTCCTCTGCAGACGCTGCCCGCACGCCGGGCCACTGTGCCGCTCCCCGCCTTCCAGAGCGACCCAGAGAGGCGAGAGCCACACGAGCCACGTCCCAGCAGCCACCCCAACTGGGGAAAGGGCCACGGCGGGGCTGAGGGACAGGCCTTGCGCCCCCCTCCCGCTCCCCTTCCTCACGTGACCTGAGCCTCATTTTTTTGTTTGTTTTGTTTTTTCCATTTTCTCCGAGCAGCGAGTGCTGGGGACAACCCCGTGCTGGGAGCGATGCTCTGCGCCTGGACGGTGCTCCTGCTCGGGCCACTGCAGCTCTGCGCTTTGGTGCGCGGAGCCCCGCAGACTGCAGGCCAGCAGCGGCCCCCGCGTGAGCCGCAGCCACAGCCGCAGCCCGCTGCTCCGGGCACCTGGCGTCACAGGATCCAATGGGAGAACAACGGGCAGGTGTTCAGCCTGCTGAGCCAGGGCGCCCAGTACCAGCCGCAGCGTCGCCGCGACCCGGGCGCTGCCGCCCAGGGTGCCCAGCGCGCCGCCGGCCAGCAGCCCCGCACGCCAGTGCTGCTGCTGCGTGACAACCGCACGGCCGCGGCGGGGGCCACCGCCAGCCGCCCCCGGCCCGCCGCCCGCCACTGGTTCCAAGCCGGCTACTCGCCATCTGGGGCCAGTGATGCCAGCCCTTCGCGCACAGGCAACCGCACGGCACAGGGCGAGCTCCCGGCGCTCAGTAACCTGCGGCCGCCCAGCCACGTGGACCGTATGATGGGTGACGACCCGTACAACCCCTACAAGTACTCGGATGACAACCCCTATTACAACTACTACGACACCTACGAGAGGCCCCGGCCTGGCAGCAGGTACCGGCCCGGGTATGGCACCGGCTACTTCCAGTACGGTAAGCGCCCCACGAAGTGCGCCCTCGACGTGGCTGCTGGGTGCGGCGGGGCCAGGCCTGGCAGATGCGGTCCCTCCCCTTGCCACTCCCGACCTGGCAGCAGTGGAATCTGCCGCAAACAATGCGCTTGGCCCCCTGCTGCTGCCTCTGCACTTTGCTTCCCAGCCCCAAGAGCCCCCTCACTCCTGCACCCTCAGCCGCTGGGCGCAGGAGATGGAGCTAGGCACCTGTGGGGCCAACAGCACTTCTCACCTCAGCGCCTGTCGCCTGCTGACGTTTAGGTCTCCCGGACCTGGTGCCGGACCCCTACTACATCCAGGCGTCCACGTATGTGCAGAAGATGGCCATGTACAACCTGCGCTGCGCTGCGGAGGAGAACTGCCTGGCCAGGTACAGGCTGGGGTCTTGGCCGGTGACTCCTTGGCGCCTGGCACTCAATGCTTCTGTTCCGTAAAGATAGGAGCTCGGAAATGGGACATGATCTCTGGGCCATGCTGACCTCCTGCATGGAGGGCTAATAGTTTGAAGATTTCTAAGCGTTCTGCCTCTCAAACTGCACGCGCACGAAGGGAGGGGTCAGGGGTGGGGTGCTGGAGCAAACCCTTCTCTTGGATATGGGGTACCGCATGATATTTTCCCACCAAGACTCTTTAGAACCAAGTGTTTCCATTCACCTGCAAAACCAAGTCTGCATGAATGCAGAGAAGGTTCTAGTAACGGCAGAGCAGTCCCCTGTCTCTCGGGATCAGAGTGGGGGCAGATCTGCCACTGTGGCTGTCCTCAGTGGGAATGGCTGACTCTCCCTCTTTTGTCTAAGGCCACGGCTAACTTGGTTGTTTGCTGTTGGCTGCAGCCAACATGAGACCGTGAGGCAAGAGCTAAAATAAAAGAACCGTTTCTGGATGGGGCCTTTCTGTCTTGGCTGCTGCGGAGCCAGCAGAGGGAGCAGGCCATGAAAAAATGCTAATGTAAAATAAGGTCATGAATGGTAGGGAGCCTCCTCAGAGGAGAGCTAGGAGCAGGGGCCCAATGGCACCTGCACATTCCTTCAGCCCTGGCTCAGCTGGGACAAGAAATGCAAGCTGGCTTTTGTTGCTGGTCTTCCTAACCTTCCTCCCTCAGTCTTCTGTGATGTCACACAGTGAGAGCCTCTTGGTATAAGGCTGGTGAAGTGAACCCCTTGAATGATCTGAACTCCACAATGATTTTTGTTAGTTTTAGTTATCTTAGTAATTGAAGAAACGTCCCACCTGAATTCAAATCCTTAATAAATATCCACGGGTTTTTAACTGGGACAAATTCCACATCTGTTTCACTGTTTCCTACAGTGGAAGGAGTTTTCGTACCAAGTTAACCTTTCTCATGGTGGTTGTTAGTGCTGCATTTACTGCATTTTTAAGTTCTACCTGGAAGTAGGTTTTGTCTTTCACCGGTTCCCAGGTCTGCAACGAGCTCTCACTACTCAGGGACTCTGCCAGGAAAGGGAGATTCAGCAAACAGTGAAACAGCAGAATGCCCTGGCCTGCGAGAACCTCCTCTGGTCCTGCCAGGGAAGAAGTGGTGCACTCTCGTGTAGCAGTTATTATTCTGTGACCCCAGTAATTGTCTCCCCTTTCACATCCAGCTCAGCATACAGGGCGGATGTCAGAGACTACGATCACAGGGTGCTGCTCAGATTCCCCCAGAGAGTGAAAAACCAAGGCACTTCAGACTTCTTACCAAGCCGACCACGGTACTCCTGGGAATGGCACAGTTGTCATCAGTAAGTGTGGGGCTGCCTGGGTCCTCGCGGGTTGCTTTTCCCCTTTTGCTGATGGTTGTCAGATGATGGGCCTACATCGTCTTTCTTACCCAAAGGGTGCACATTTTCTTCTATGGAATTTTACTTCGTCAAAGGAGACAATCCACCAGCTGGTAGATGTTATCTCTGGGACTGGAAATTCCAAGTCCAACTGGATACAGGACAGCAGCTGCCTTCAGAGCAGCTTACAGTTGTATATACACAGGATTTCTGAAACAGCTAAATGCTCCTAGAGTGAGCTGTTGTTTAAAAATGATTGAGTTACTTATTTGAAAGGCAGAGTTAGAGAGAGGGAGTGATGAGAGACAGAGACAGAGACACAGAGAGAGAGAGAAACCTTCTGCCAGCTAGGTCCTTCTCCAAAAGGTTGTAACAGCCAGGGCTGGGCCCTGCCTAAGCTAGGAGCTGGGAACTGCATCTGAGTTTCCCACTAGGTGCAGGGGCCCAGGGTCTAGCCATCCTCCACCGCCTTTTGAGGCATGCTAGCAGGGAGCTGGGTCATAAGTGGAGTGGCTGGGACTAGAACTGGCGCCCATATGGGACGTCAGTCTTCCAGGTGATGGCTTTGCCCGTGGTAGCACAGCACTATCCCCTTCAGTGGCCTTTAATTAAGACCACGTGTTGCTATCAAAAAGATTGGAATTGTTTTCAGACATGCAAACGATACACTTGGTGAGCCATGAAGGACACTTCTACTTTTCTAAAAGTCTGTATCTAACCCATAGTGATTTCTATTCCATCCTCCACTTAAACCTTTTCCCATGAGGTCATGGTGCTTTTGCCCTGGTGTTTATTGCCAGGAAATCCTAATGTGTGACCTTCAACTTCCTTTCTGAAATTCACGCCACTTCTCATTGTTTCTTTTCGCCTGGCGTGAGTTGAACACCTTGGAGTTGATGAAATGCGAGGAGTAGCCCCGGGCCACCCAATTTGCTAGTCAGATAAGAATGTTTTATTTCTCAGCCTGAATTCATCCCATTTTAACAGTAGTGGTGGATAAAACCTGCCATCATTTCTCCTCTGCATTTCAGTCAAGATTTTAAATATATGAGCACTGCGTTGTCTAACGTGTCAGAGACAGTCATGTGCTGCTTCTGTGGAGTGGCACATCTGTTGTGCAGCCAAGGCAGAGCTAGCGGAGAACACACACCAAGCTTCCCTGCAGCATAGATAATTTATTAGTCAGCTCTGTTAATATCCAACGACTATACCTGGTAGATTGGAAAAGCAAAATACTCTTTAAGTCTTTACCATGAGTACTAAAGAAAGTTTGTGGGGCACTATTGTAGCCTAACAAATTAAGCTGTGCCTGCATTGCCAACATCCTTTCTGGGCTCTGGTTTGAGTCCCGGGTGCTCCATTTCCAGACTAGCTCCCTGCTAATGTACCTGGGAATGCAGGTCCTCAGCATTGTCCCTGCCTGTCACTGACACTGTACCTCTGTCGTGTGGGTCGTTAGACACTACCACAGCATGGACGAGTTCAGCCACTACGACCTGCTTGATGCCAACACCCAGAGGAGAGTGGCTGAAGGGCACAAAGCGAGCTTCTGTCTGGAGGACACCTCCTGCGACTATGGCTACCACCGACGATTCGCGTGTACTGCCCACACACAGGTAGGTGAGAGGTACCCAGAGAGCAGGACCCCAGGCCTCTGCAAGAAGCCACGTGTCTGTGTTCTCTGCTCCCGACTCTCTGAACAATTGCTTCATTTTTCACATTATCAAGCTGGAAAAGAGTTGGGAAAAGGACATCTGCACTCATTCCTTACTTAAACATCAAGGGGAATAAGGTAGCAAAGAAATTGCTGTTTGTGCACCTGCTAAACCTTCCTCTCCCCCTCTGTTATGCTAAAAACAGAACAGTGCTTGAGGTTAAAAAGAGAAAATGTGTAAGGTTCTTAAAAGGTGCTTTAAAGAGTTGTCTCTTTCAATAACAGGAACAAGAACCAGAGGATACAGTTTCTTTCTGCACACATATACTTAAACTACAGTATAATTGATGGCAGATGTCCTTTGGATGGATATTTTAAAATACTGCTGACCTAAGCGGTTTCGAGGTCTCAGAATTGGAAAATGTGTGTCAGTTAAAAAGCCGTGTTGAGATTTCCATATGAAACCCTAATTTGTAAGAGGACATTCTAATTTTACTGTAACCCAAATCTTGGCGAGGAGCGGCGGATGCATATAAGCCAGGGCTAGAGGGATCTGCAGCTGTCATCTTGGGAAGCGATTTCCAGGCCTGCAGTAGGAAGCTTCATGATGACCTAAATATTGCCATCTCTTCTTTCCCTGAGCTTGGACAGAACAGTGATGGCGAGAACTGGAGGGGTTGGGGAGGCTTGTGGTGTAAATGCTCCAAGCTCTGGGGCAGTATTTCTTATTTAAGCAACAAGAGATGTCACTGGCCAGTGTAACAGGCATGTGTGTGTAGGCTGCCTGTTTGTTCAGTGGCCTGTGGGCCTCCTAGCACCACAGCGATAGGGACCTGGAGTTTATCTCTCCACTTACAAGAGGAGGTATAGTGGATGGCTCACTCTTCAAATAGCTGCCTCCGGTATTCTAGGAATTTACAGTGTTTCCACCTCTCTAATCCTTGGAGTGCACCCCACTTCATTTTCTGTGGAGGCCTTCTTGTATATATCCTCTGGATACACTCCTGCATTGCAACTGACTTCAGCATTCCTCCACCCCATCGGGCCCTAACTTCTCTTGAACATGAACCTAATTTAAAAAACAAAACATTCTCAATGTCAACTTTGATTAGTTTTACTATAAAGGTGATTCAGTGTATTCAAGTGTGAAGCAAAGACTGACTTCTTTTTGCTTTAATGTAATGTCTGTGTTCTAAGCCAACAAAGTAAAATACTGAATACAAATAGTAAATACAAAACCAAAGGCAGTCACATTAGCTTTGCTGATTGTATAGTAAATGGTTGTGTTAGCTAAACCCAAGCAGCTGACCAAGGTTCTACAAGTGATCTGGTTCTTCCTTCAATTCAATGAGCAGTCTTGGTGACAATATGATTGACAGTATAGAGGAACAGAGGGTAAGTTCACTGATGGTGTGCTGGCTGGACCCAAATCTCCTGAACTCAAAACCAGCTCAGCCACTTGCTAGCTGTGTGTCCCTTGGTAAGTTACTTGACTTTGGTGCGCCTCAGTTTCTGCATTAATAAAACAAAGACAATGTCTTATGCAGTGATTAGAATTAGAGTTGCATAATTAAAATCTTCCTACTTTAGATTTATTTATTTTTATTGGGAATCAGATTTACAGAGAGAAGGAGAGACAAAGATCTTCCATCTGCTGGTTTACTACCCAGGTACCCGCAATGTCTGGAGCTAAGCTGATCTCAGGGCAGGAGCCAGGAGCTTCTTCCAGATCTCCCACATGGGTGCAGGGTTCCAAGGTCTTGGGCTATCCTCTATTGCTTTCCCAGGCCACAAGCAGGGAGCTATATGGGAAGTGGAACAGCTTGGACATAAACCAGCACCCATATAGGATCCCGGCAGATGCAAGACAAGGGGTTTAGCCACTAGGTTATTGCGCTGTGCCAGGTCAGGAGTTGCCTGTTTAACATGAATACAATTCTTCTTGGCGTGTGACAATGCTTGATGAATGTTAGCCAGTCCGTGCTACAAGGCAGACAGTAACATGGGAGAACCCTCATAAGATGTGTTCTGTTGGATGAAGGATTTCTCTGCAGAGGGACATTTGGGCTATGTTAATTATTAAGTGGTCCAAGGTCAGTAGTGGCCCATTCTGTGACTTAAGGATGTCACTGGTGACTTAGGTAGCTTTTTGGAAGTGAGGTGTGCCACTACTTAAACGAGTGGGTCCTGCGTCACTTTTAGCTGGAGATAAGGGAGATGAAAACTGATTCTACTTTTATGTCAGACCCTCGCAAGCACTAAATTATAAAATCATTTGCAAACATCAGCACTACCTAGTACCTAGTACCTAGTACCTTCGGCACTACCTGACCATGCACCACCGTTTTCACCTTCTGGCTCTGTCTGTTGCAGGGGCTGAGTCCCGGCTGCTACGACACCTACGCTGCAGACATAGACTGCCAATGGATTGACATTACAGACGTACAGCCTGGCAACTACATTCTCAAGGTAGAGATCTTTGCAGACAGTGCACGGGTGTCCACGGCAGGCCTATGGACCTCTCTGCGCAATTCAAATGTTAAACACCATGGGCTTCCAAGTGTTCATGCCTCTTCTAGAACCATTTGCAAACAATAGGAAGATGAAAAATATCTCCTATTTGGAAGAACTTCAGGGGAGAATGAATCTCCACCTTAGTGTCTCAGGAATATGTGTTCCCACATACTCCATTCCCAGTTTAATGGAACTGAAATCTCTCATGAATAATTCCCTATGGTAGCCCTGTGGGAATAGGTAGAAATAGACCAGTCCTCAACTGCCAATGCTGTTTCTGTTGCGTAGGTCAGCGTCAACCCCAGCTACCTGGTGCCGGAGTCAGACTACAGCAACAATGTTGTTCGTTGTGACATTCGCTACACAGGACATCACGCGTATGCCTCGGGCTGCACAATTTCACCGTAAGTCTCCCTTGCTCTGTGTGTCAATTTGTAGCCAGAATTTGCTTTAATGAAGGCTAGGTAGGTTCACCAGCTTGTCTTCTGTCCTACCCCATTCCTGCTGCTCCACAGTGGCTGGGAAATGCATCATAGCGATACTGACTGGCTGCTACCTGCCGGATAAGGAGAATGTCCTCAGAGAGAGACTGACCACTCAGCAGCTCAGGCCTGGACAGTGAGAGGCACCAGTGGCTCCGTGTCAGCAGGAGGGGGCAGCAGAGCTAGCCTAGACACTCCCGCATCACCAGAGTTTTCTCTGTCATCCAAACACAAGAGCAGTGATTTGCTGCACTTCAACCTGCTGGCCAGGAGCTTTCCCAGGTGCTCTGCAAGCTCTGCCTGCAGGCTTCACTCCCCAGCTGGGCTCTACACAAGCCCCTGCTCGATTCCCAGAGCCCTGGCTGGAGGCCATGGCCCCAGGTCCTCAGGTGGAGCCAGGTGGGAGGACATCTTCCCTAATTCACCAGAAGGAGCAGAGCTTGGGTTGTGCAAATGTCATCATAGCATTGGCCATGGAAAAGCCTCTGACAGCCAGGGACTGGCCCTGAGGAAATCGACTGAGATTTGTTCTCATGAGCCACAACACAGAAAGCCTGGATTGTTCCATGCACCATGTTTTGAGAAGCTGGTCATGGTATGGTAGAAACCCCTAGAACATCACTGCAATCTAAAGTCAAATAAATGCATTAGTTACAATGAGATACAATCCCTCCCTTCCACTCACAGCAGTTCCCGAGAGCTGCCTCCATTGCTAAAAATCCACCTTCTTATCATCAGTAGAGTCCAGTGAAGTGGATATGGCCAGGACATAGATAAAAGCAATAGTCCTGTTAGTCTCCGACAACAGGGTGATTCTACAAGAGGGATTCCCGCTGTGACACCATTTTCATTACAGTTGAGCTGCAAGAGTGGTTGAGGTCCTGCATTAATTAGCAATACTAATCAGATGAAAATATTAGGAAGCATCAGCACCCACAGTTAGTGATTCATATTAAGATGACCAAGCTTGCTTTATGAAGTCCAAGTGAAAGGACCCATGCAGAATGCTGGACTCAGAGAGAAAATGCCCACCTTCAGGAAGAGGCAACTGGCCTCCTAGGTTGACTTTGACCTTGGACCTCCCTCACTGGGGACGGAGAATGCTCTTCAGCCTGAGATTGGGAAGTGACTTCAGCATGGACTTTTGAATTGGGCCTGGAAGCTGAGGCCTGCACTCCAGGGAGTGAAGCAAGGCCACGCTGGGACAGCTGGGAGGGGATGGCAGGGCATGTTTGCAAAAGATCAACTCAGCCCAAGTTTCATAGTTCCACAGAGCTAAGACTTGGGGAAAATGCAAGGAGGAAATAACTTGGGACCCAGATCAGCATTGAAGAGCAAGCTAACAGGTTTGAACTTCGTCCTCGGGGCAGGGAGGAAGCTCCGTGGTCTTTTGATAAAGGTGTGAGCTGCCTAAGGAAGGCCACATTGTCCAGCAGAGCACAAGGAGCATGACTAAGCCCCCGTTTCATAAACTTGTATGCAGGCAGCAGTGTGTCTAACTTCCATGCTTTAACCTAACAATGTATCACTCACTCTCAGTTCACTGATCCTTTTCCACGCTGATCAGATATTTCACAGCTTTCTTTGAGCATGTTAAAAAATCACACAGGGAGTAGGTATGTGTCATTAATGTTCCCTATCTTCCTTGTTACCACATTGTAAAAAAAAAATGTGGACTCGGAGAATGAAGATTCTATTCCGTTGTAAGATACTATGATTAAATTCTCTCTCCTTCCAGAATGCACTGGTCGGATGCTGATGGTTTACGACGTGGACTTGAGTGTATTCTCCCTTCTGCACATGGGTGTCTAGGGTCACAGTTTAAATGCAACAGTAGTTGATAAACTGGGTCAGATCCAGTAACATGGCATCACTGTGCACTCAAAGCCATGCCCAGGAATACCAATGCAAAGCAGTAGAGGGACCCTGGCTTTGGCTCCTGGGTTGTGTCACCCTTGTTCCAGGAATGAGCTCACGTAGCCAGGGCCACTGGTTCCAGAAGCCCTGCTTGTTCCAGAGGTTGTTTCACTCAAGAGTGTAGGCATCAGGAACTAACATAAAAGCCTTTTTCAGATGATCATGCAAGTAATGTATTCATGGTTGTTGCTTTGGCAGAAGGAAATTTCTAGATCAAGCTTTCAAAAGGTTGACTTTCAATGTGTCTCTGTATTCATTTGTGATACCAAGTTAACCATTCATCGTGTTTCGTTTCCTTACTCTAGGTATTAGGAAGCCAGCTCAAGCTCCCCATGGATCAATCAGTGCCTGGTGTTCTGAAGTGGGAAGAACGTAGAGAAGCTTCAGTAGGATTACATATTTTGAAAAAAGAGAACAGAAAACAATAACAGAATTTTTGTTGAGACTGTTCTGCATCAAAATACATAACTGGATTTTGAACATCTACATCAACATTATTTGGGAAACTCTTAATACTTATTATTCACAGTATTTCATGAAATAGCACAATGTTTCAATGCTGTAGTTGCATCCCTGGCTTTTTCAGAGAAATCCAAGCTTCTTATGCTTCTTTTGGAATTATAAATATAGCAATAATGAATGAGCCAACATTAGTTTCTACAGTGCTGGAACTTCAGCAGGTCATCCCAGGAACGGGCTTGTGTCAGTCCTGGCCTAGCTGAGTTGGGAACTGCTGCTCCTGCTGTGAGAATAGATGCAGACACATTTGGTGCTGAGCAAGAAACACATGACCATTGGTGTCAAGAAACGGTATAGGTAGCAGGAAAATAGCAGTGTATGTTTTCAGATAGTTATGTCCCTATATAAAAATGATGTTTGTGGTTTGTAAGTCGCATGACCTCATCCTGACATGGAGTGAACTGAGTAATGACCTGTTAGCTCCTGTCAGGTGATGCAGCCTCCATTTTTGAGTTTTTCCATGTGCAGGGGCACTTCCAGTGGACATCTTAAAAGGATCCTTCTGGGAACCCTACACATGGGACAGCTGTGTGACTGTGAAGTCACTCTGATGACAGATGGGATAAACCCATCTGTAATATTGGCATATTAAAGTCCCCACCAGAAGTAAAATTTCCTCGCTGACACAAAACCCATACAAACAAGTTTCCTAAACACCACTGTCTCTCAAATACTTTAAAAAAAATAGGAAAGATCTTGAGGTTTTCAACTTTTCTACCTTTAAAAAAGTTCAATTATTTAAAAAGAGAACTGATAAAAGAATTAAATTTTTCAGAATTGATGACACAGTGGATGCTATACCCTACAATACTGAACCTTGCTACTCAGCAGTCACACCTGACTGTGTATGCAACATGGTCCAAATTAACACAACACATGGCATTAGCCACTAGAGGGGTTAATCTACATGGAAAACATAAAACCTAGGTCTGTGCTGCATAATGAGACAGGTTTGACTTTGCTTTACACTGTGAACCACCACAGAATTCAGAGATTTTCTCTTTTGCCTAAATTCAAAAGATGCAGAAAGAATTTAAATTGGACTCTGAAGTGCATGGTGCTTTAAGCAGAAGTTTTCCTATGTTAGTAGGTTTCAAAATCTCCAGGCATTTCCAGTGCCAGATCAGGCTAGGCAGAATGTTCACAGTGAGTTGGCATCCTATTTTAATTGTCACAGGTGGTGTGGAGTCAACACCAATGACCAATAGCCATGTCCCCTCAGAGGGCACATACATGCTAAGAGGGGCTGGAAATGGACGGTAACCGAGGGGCGGTCAGCGGTACACTTGGTCCTTGCCTGCTGGGGCACATGCTTCCAACAGAGAATACAGACAGAACTTCCACCGAGCTAGTCTCTGAGCTGTGGGATGGCTTCTGAGACGCTCCTCTCTGGCTTAAATCGCTTCTTAGTTTTCAGACTGCAGTGTGATCTTTTCAAGTGATAATCTTTCCTAATAGAGATATTGTATCTGCTTTCCAAAAGAAACAAAAATGGTAAACAAAAACTACTGTCAGTGTTCATACTGAGCCAGACTGGCGTCTGCAGGTTGCACATTCCTGTCTTCATTGAGATCCTTACTCCTGTACTAAAGTCTAGCCAAAAATCATGGCCTTTGGACCCATAATGAAGACACGTTCCTAGTCATCTTTTGGGCCTCTCATCGTCCTGTCCATCCATCATCATCTGCCAGACACTCACCTGCTGGGTGTTGGAACATAGAAAAGACTTGCTAACTCCAGTCAGTATCTCTAGAATATCATTATTTTCCATTAAGTTCATAGAATTTTCAAGCTAAAAAAGATGTCTGCAGTTTAAGTCATTTTTCATGACCCTTCTTTATTTTAAAATAACTTAAAACAGCATATGCATTTACATATTTCTAATAATCAAAAATGTATTTCAAGTCTCTGAAGAACCTTCCCTTAAATGTAACATGCATTTTTTTTGTTGATTTTGAAAAAAAAAAATCAATGGGGAAGTCAAAGATTCTCGCTTATTCTCATGGTGTGTATTTCTTTCACGGCCATCACCCCACACATCCCCAGGTCTCCTGCAGGTGCTCACTCCTCACTTAATACTGCTGAACCTCAAGGAGTCTTCTCCCTAAACAACTGCCCAAACTCAGGTAATGGTTAGCTTGTAGGGAGAGGATTAATCAGAAGCTCATGTCAGCCTCGGCGGATTTTAATTCAAACACTTTCAACCTAAGAAGTAAGATATGCGATTTTAATACTAAGAAGAGACTAGCTTTGATACTCATCAAGGTTGTGAAAACATGAGCCAATAGGAAAGCAATTCTGTGATTCCATCATATGCCCTGTTATCCAATCTAAAGCCTGGCTGAGGGAGGGCCAGCCCTTTAACGTGAGGATTCAGCCTCCCACCAGTATCACGACATAAATTAATACACAACCTGCCTATTTCCAGAAAATCTTTATATTTTTATATAATAATTTTATTTACAGTTTCTATTCACTACACATTATTTTTAACAACTTTTTTTTTCTCTTGAAAATCTTACAGGATAAGCACAAACATTCCTGCTTTTCAGATTCTAGGAGACATTCAGTTCGACAAAATTTTTCTTTTACTCAGAGCCAACCGTTAGCAGACTGCATTGCAATAATTAATTTGTGGTCTGGTAGGGACTAAAAGATACCCCTTGTCTATTTGATGTCTTAAATTCATGCTCACAATCTGTGCATTCAAATTGAGGTTTGTCCCAGCCACTTTTGTACACAAGGTATTTCATTTATCCCTCAATTTAAAATGGTGCTGAATTGTTTCAACTTGAATGTAAAATGCATTAAGTCTTAGAGCGTGGGAATATAAACATTTAATTAATATATAATTGCTTGCTTTTAAGTGGCATGTCATTTGGTATTATGATGTTTTTAATGAAGTTTTCATTCCAAAATTTTCAGGAATCCTATTAGTAGAACATTTGTAACTTTGAAGAGCTTTAACTTTAAATGCCGACACACTGGCTTTATACTTGCCCTTGCCTTTTCATATTCTTTTATTATACGCCTATATTATGATTGCAAGACTATATAAAATGCCTTGAATAAATGATTCCAAGTATCTATCATGGTCTTTTATTCCTACATGCAAGTGAGTTATCTGATTTTGTTTGGGGCTAAAATGTTCAAGCCAGGGCCCGGTG
Source organism: Ochotona princeps (assembly GCF_030435755.1). Classification (NCBI taxonomy): domain Eukaryota; kingdom Metazoa; phylum Chordata; class Mammalia; order Lagomorpha; family Ochotonidae; genus Ochotona; species Ochotona princeps. Next base: position 43,915,319 of record NC_080850.1, read on the forward strand.
CGATGGCCTAGCAGCTAAAGTCCTCACCTTGAATGCACCTGGATCCCATATGGGTGCCAGTTCTAATCCTGGCAGCCCCGCTTCCCATCCAGCTCCCTGCTTGTGGCCTGGGAAAGCAGTCAAGGACGGCCCAAAGCCTTGGGACCCTGCACCCGCGTGGGAGAAATTCCTGGCTCCTGGCTTTGGATCGGCGCAGCACCGGCCACTGCAGTCACTTGGGGAGTGAATCATCGGATGGGAGAACTTCTTCTCTGTCTCTCCTCCTCTCTGTATATCTGACTTTGCAATAAAAATAAATAAATCTTTTTAAAAAATGTTCAAGCCACATGGATGGTTATTGGTTTTGCTTAATTGCCTTTTGTATTAACAGATTGTTGGTGAGATCACATGAATGATATGTTACAATAGATACTGTCACACATGAATGGCTTGTAACTTTCATCACAATTACCAGCTACTTCCAAGGATACAGTGCGGGTGCTCACTACAAAATCACACCACTCGGATTAGGGCTTACAAGGAATATACATGAATACACCCACACCTTCATTCACGGGACACACTCAGCTAATTCTAAGTGCATATTATTTATTTGAGGAAAAATGTTACTGTAAGCCTCACTGAAACATGTAACAGTAGTGGTGTGGGCAACTGTGATACACCAATGAGAAGTTGTAAAGCTGTAGCCTTTATTAAAAAAAAAAAGGTGAGTGCCATAATGGATTAAGCTTTGATTTGTGTCTGATATTCAATATTGGAATCTCAGTTTGAGTCTCAGACACTCAACTTCCTCTCCAGCGATCTGCTAAAGCACTTTGGAAGGCACCAGAAGATGGACCAAGTGGTTGCCTCTCACCCACACAAGAAACCCAGATGGAGTTCCTGGCTCCTGGCTGCAGCCTGGCTCATTCCTGGCCTTGGCAGCCAATGGGGGTGAGCCAGTGGATGAAAGATATTTCTCTCTCTCTCTGACTTTTAAATAAACAAGTAATCTTTTTAATATATTTAAAACTATCACCTGGATTATTGAATAGTACTATCCTTGCTCTATTTTATTATTGTTAACATCTTCCTGTCTGGTAAATAATTCAGAAACTAAACTCTATCACAAATATGTTCATGTAGGAAAAAAACATAGTAAATATACAGGTTAGTCCTATGTGTGATCTTAGGCACCCACTGGGGGTCTCCTGGTCTAGCAGGGACTACTATAACTAGAATTTCCTGCCAACAATTCGTTTCTTTGGCAGATTAACTAGGGCAAAAACATACCAGCTATGGAGTAAGGAAAATAGAGCCACGAAACCCAAAAACCGAACGATCAATAAAATGACCAAGAACACACCTGCCTACATTACTCTTACAGACAGAATGCTGTTGGCTGCCATTTGCTTTACATAAAACCAGAGCTTAGGGTGCAGCTGTATTTGTTAAGCAGAAGGATTCAATGTAACAACAGAGCCTGGAAAGAGATCATTCCTTTTGTTGTCTGTGTTGGATTTATTAAAAATCTTTTTCTATATAGTGCAGAAGCTTCTGGGTTTGATTTAGTCCTGCTTGTTTAGGTTTTTTTGTGGTGCCTATGCTTTGGAGGTCTTACCCAAGAGGCAGTTCCCTACACTAATGTTTTGGAGTATTTTCCCCATGTTTTCTCACAGTAATTTTATAGTCTCATGTCTTTGATGGATTTTGAGTTGACTTTTTTAAAAAAATTACTTATGTGTATTTGAAAGGCAGAGTTACACACACACACACACACACACACACACACACACACACACAAAATTTTCCATCCTCTGATTCACTTCCCAAATGGCCACAATGGCACAAGCTGATCATGATCACATCTGTAACCAGGAGCCAGGAGCTTCTTCTGGCTCTCCCACAAGGGTGCAGGGGCCCAAAGCCTTGTGCCATCCTCTGCTGCTTTCCCAGGACATAAGCAGAAAGCTGAAGTGGAACAGCAGGGACTCAAACCTGTGCCCATATGGACTGCTACTGCTCAGGCTGAGGCTTAGCCTACTATGCTGTGGCTCTGGCTCTTGAGTGGATTACATACACACACACACACAATCAAGTGGTATGAATTTCACGCTACTACATATGCATATATGCGCGTGTGTGTGTGTTCACTTTAGCAGCACCATCTGTTAAAGAGATTATCCTTACTCCAGTTTCATCTGACTACTTTTGTTAAAAATAAGCTGACTGTATGTAGGCAGATTAGTTTCTTGGGGCTTTATTTTGTTACACAGACCTACGCATTACTTTTTATGTCAGTGCCACACTGTTTTAATTATTACAGCTTTTTGTGGCATGTTTAAAATCAGATATGATGCCTCCAATTTGATTTTCCTTACTCAGGACCACATTGGCTATTCTATGATCTTTATGATTGCATGTGAACTTTAGGATTGCTTTTTCTAATTTTGTAAAGAATATGCTTTACATTTGATAGGGATACAGTGAATTTTTAGATTTTTAGGAGCTATAGACATCAGAACGATATTGATTCTTCCAGTCCATGAGCAATAAAACTTTCATACCTTTGTCAAACCAATGGCTTAGAGTGTTAAACTACTCTAGTTTGAAAGACTTGTGATTACTTTAAAAATGAATGCAGATGTGTTACATGGCCATTTTTCCATTCAATTATTGTTTGTAGCCATTGTTCATATTCCCATTAAACTAGGGCCTTTTTTACTTTTTACTTGTTGAACTTCTTTGTGAGACACTAAGCCTTTTAACTGTAATGTAAACTAACATGCTGTCTCAATGAGAGAAAGGAACAGGGAAGTAGGGAGAAAGGGAACAGGATCATATGTTTAGAATTGTGTCTATAAAGTAAATCTAAACTGATTAAAGATTAAAATGTCTTTCTAGTTGAATTTTAACAGTGTGAATGATCATGTCATACTTCCATATTTTAAAGCAGTACCGTGCTATTTTTCAATGTATATACACAGTTGAGACCTGTCATGCCAAGCAAGACATTGGGATTTCATTGTACATTAACGAACTAGGGTATAGCTTTCAACCTAGCTAATCTGAAGACTATATTACCAATTAGTCATTTACAAACTAGTGAATTTTATCATTTCCATACAGTTAGTAGTACAGTTAACCATTTTATATTGTTATGGTTTTTTTTTTTTTAAAGGAAGGATGATTACAGGTTGAAATAATCTTCTAAATATCTGCATTTCAGTTGCTATGGCTATGATTTGCAGGAAAAAAAATCTGGTAGTTGTCTCCATTTCACTGTGACTAGTTACTGGGACTTGTCATAAATTTGCTTGGTCCAAAGAGAAAGGCAAAGGCTCACCACTAAATCAGACCGTTGCTGTACTTTCTGCTTCATTGTGAATCAACTCCCTTCCTTTGGCCTTTTTTTTTTAAATTTTTTTTTTTTTTTTTATTACAAAGTCAGATATACAGAGAGAGGAGGAGAGACAGAGAGGAAGATCTTCCATCCGATGATTCACTCCCCAAGTGAGCTGCAACGGGCCGGTGCGCGCCGATCCGATGCCGGGAACCTGGAACCTCTTCCGGGTCTCCCATGCGGGTGCAGGGTCCCAAGGCATTGGGCCGTCCTCGACTGCTTTCCCAGGCCACAAGCAGGGAGCTGGATGGGAAGTGGAGCTGCCGGGATTAGAACCAGCGCCCCTATGGGATCCCAGGGCGTTTAAGGCGAGGACTTTAGCCGCTAGGCCATGCTGCCGGGCCCTCCCTTGGCCTTTTGTTCCTGAGGATGGAGCCCTTGTTCCCGTAGGATTTGGAAAATCTCGGTGTTCTGGAACAACTGCAGGGTGACAACAGGCTTGGGTGAGGGTCACACTGTGCAGACAGCTGTTCCATTATTCACACAGTAACCTCTCTGGGTAGTCTCAGCATTGATGAAAGCATACTTCAGCCAAAATGTAGATCCATGGACTTGTGGTTGGTGATCAGGTAAGATGGGAGTGCTGCAAGGTGGGATAGCTTCCTGAGGTTTCCAAAGACATCAGTAACTGTATTCCATTTGCCTTGCAGATCAGAGATCTGAGGTCCGAGGGATGGAGTGAGAAACACACGCAGTGTGGCTTCTCCATCAACTGTCTGGAACATGGCCGACCAGGCAAGATTTCCACCGAGTCCTAAGTGAACTGGAGTTGCCCTTCCGTCCACAGCAAAGTAGTCGGTTACTGCTGCAGAGTTGGAGAAGTTTCACCAGGAGCTAGGCCCATGTGGCATTATTTCTTGCTTTTTTACCACTGTTTGCTCAAGGGAATACTTCTGTGTAATGAAGATGTGGGGGGAGGGGAAAGCAAACACAATTTTCTTCTCTCTCCACATGGGTGAGTTTCATAATTTACCAGTAGGGGACCTTGAGAGATTCTATCTCGGTGTCATGGCAACAAGTGGCAAGTGTGAGTATTTAAACCTCAAACATTTACTCATTTGAATTTTCTAGCAAATCTAAGAACTGGATTTTCCTCACAAGAATATTTTGGGCCTTCCCTGAAGATCAGGACTTCGTTTTGACTCCTAGCTTCTGTCTACCCCAGCTGGGCTAAGTAGGGTTCTGGGGAGAGAAAGCGCAATCGAAATATCTGTCTCCATTTCCGTGTGTCTCTCTTACTCTGCTTTCCAAATAAATTTTTTTTAAACCAGGAAGTTTATTGTCAGGCAAAAAAAATTCTAAACTTCAAAACCACAAGATATCTTCATCAGTTCATGGAAAAACGCACATTAGCAAAAAACAAAAACAAACAAAAAACTATCATGGATTTCGGGATTAGGGGCACCAGAAATGAACATTTTAAAATTCTATTTTCTGGGCCCAGCATATGGCTCAGTGGCTAAAATCCTCATCTTACACATGCTGGGATCCCATATGGGTGCCTGTTTGTGTCCCGGCTCCCTGCTTGTGGCTTGGGAAAGCAGTAGAAAATGGTCTAAACCCTTAGAACATTGCAACAATGTAGGAGACCAGGGAGAAGCTCCTGGCTGGCTTCAGACTGGCTCAGTTTTGGCTGTTGTGGCACTTGGGGAGTGAACCAGGGAACGGAAGATCTTCTTCTCTGTATCTGCTTCTCTCTGTAAATTTGCCTTTCCAATAAATAAATAAATAAATAAATAAATAAATAAATTTCTTAAAGATTATATTTTCTTTTTTTTTAAGATTTATTTATTGTTATTACAAAGTCAGATATACAGAGAGAAGAGACAGAGAGGAAGATCTTCTGTCCAATGATTCACTCCCCAAGTGAGCCGCAATGGCTGGTGCTGCGCCGATCTGAAGCCGGGAACCTGGAACCTCTTCTGGGTCTCCCAAGCGGGTGCAGGGTCCCAAAGCATTGGGCCGTCCTCAACTGCTTTCCCAGGCCACAAGCAGGGAGCTGGATGGGAAGTGGAGCTGCTGGGATTAGAACCGGCGCCCATATGGGATCCCGGGGCGCATTCAAGGAGAGGACTTTAGCTGCTAGGCCACGCTGCCGGGCCCCTAAAGATTATATTTTCCATGAACATTTTGAAGCGCTTTTTAAATTACACTTTGAGTAAGCCAGCTCAAGGAGGTCATCAAAAAGTTTGGTTTGGGGATCCAGACAGCCTGTGGGTGCTCCTGGGTCCTTCAGAACTGCTTCGCACAGCAGGCCCAGGGTATCTCCGACAGTGCTGCACAGAGGCCCCACACGGTCGGGGATCCACGCAATAGATGTGCAACTCATTGCACCTGCCATGAGTGATCACTGCCGTATCCATTACCAACATTCATGGTTGTTCTCCAAAAAGCAAGCAGAATATTCCATAATGACCTAAATGCTTGCCTTAAATTTCATCAAAACTACTTCTTTCATGAATGTACTTCCTTAAATTAAATATCACTTAATGAAAATTTGATAATGCCTTTTCCCCCTTTTAGTAATATGAGATAGTTTTGGAACCTGATGAAAGATGTTCAAGGTGTTGTGCTCTTCCACCAGAAAAGCAAACGTTGGTTTTGGAGCTGTTTTTGTTGTGTGCATGTGTATTTTTTTTCTCATTAGGGTCAAGTGTAATTTTAACCTTACACAAGTGATCTGCTGATGGGAAAATTTTGACCTAGAACATTTTCAAAGGGGTTAGTTACTGGAAAGACAAGAAAGCCAAGGACAGGGGTAAGGTGGTTGTATTACAGGATTTACAGAACATTCTTCTCCCTCGGAGTTTTCTGTTTTCAGTCTGATTTCTTCATTTCCTGTACCCTCTGTCATAGTCATCTGGCCTCAGTTGCCCTGGTTGCCTGCTTTGCCAGTGTTCCCAAAGCCCTCTTCGAGCCACCCCATCCAGCTATCTCCCTTTGATCTCTGCTCCCCCAGAAGTGAAGAACTTGCTGTTAGAGGGAGAGGCCTCATGTTCCACCTTTGGAGGTGCTTTGCTTTTGAGGAGATTCACTTTTACCCATCTTCTCTTTTTACACCAGTAGCAGACAGCTACTGCTGCTTGTCTCACACCTGGGTTTCTCACTTTTTTAGTGAAGAAATGAGCACTAATGTCCTTCAGGAGAAACACCTGGTCCATATGGAAGTATTAATCGTGAGGTCCAACACCGAGGACAGATAGCGCCAGATCCCAAGCTGAATACATTGAATGGTGCTTTCTCCCCAACATTCTGATAACACACAGAGTGATTCAAAGTTTGGCAATGGTTACAATGATTGGCAGCCAGATGAGTTTCTAAAACATTAGTAACTAACATTTTCAGGGTCCTTTTTCAAAGAGCCAGAGGTACTTTGTATAGAATTCTACTTTCTAATTCCTTGGAGTGAGGTACTGTTGTTTACTTTGTTGTCTTCTAAGTATTTTCTATTCTTTCTCATTTACATGCCACTGGTCATTTTTTCTATCCTGAATTCCGATCCGAGAGTTAAAGCCATTTCAGCCCTGGACTTCCAGATAAGCATCCACAACAATGTCCATTGGAAAGGGTCATGTCATCCCGTTATGCTCTAACGCCCAGATCTTCTCACTTCGCTACACATTGGCTCTGGGTCTTAGATAGCCATATTCCTGTTGACAAGTTTTGTTACTTAGATTTTTAAAATATTTTGCTCAGAAATGGACATAATTTAATGAATCTCATTCCCCCCACTGGGATGAAAAATCATTTTTGTTAGTTTTATTGGAGTGATGTAGTTGGTGAAATTCACACTCTAAAATATGAGAGCTTTTAAAAATACCTGTATCTCCTAAAAAATAGCTAAAAATGGGTAGAGCAGCGTGTTATGCATTAGCATCATTTCACATCTACCTTGATATTGAACTTCAGAAAGATGTGGCTGTTACAGTCTGTACATGGACCCTGCAAATTCCTGTGTTGAAATCTTGAAATTCTAAGCTCGAGCTGATGGTACCAGGTGGGAGCTTGAGGGAGTGGTCAGATTGGGAAGGTGGAGCCCGTAGGAGATGAGTGCCTTAGCAGAATAGCCTGAGGGTGAAAATTTGCCCTTTTCACCAAGGGAGAAGTCAGGAAGACAACACTGTGGTCTCTAAGACGTGGGTCCTTAGCCGAGAGAGTGGGCCAGTACCTTTGTGTTTTACTTTCTATCCTCCTGAGCCTCTGTGGTTGACAATCCATCAGATACACGGCGTTCTGTCCCAACAATAAACAGAGCTGTGCAGGACACAGGCTATGCTCACACTCAGACATCATCACTGTGTGATGGTCCACAGGGCTCCAGACCCACACGGATCCGGTGACAGACAGAGGTAAATACTAGAAACTTCCATCAGCAAGTAACCAACACATGGGGAGAGGGAAAGAGAAACAAGACAAGTTTGCTATTTCTTCATTGTATCATACCTGGAGAAAAAACGAAGTATGAACTCTTTCGCCTATTCTTTTTTTTAATATAAAAATAAAACCTAAGAAAAATATGAAAGGACTTCAAAAAGTTTGTGTGAAAAAAGGAATTTTAAGAAGATCATTTTGATGAAAAACAAATTTGAAATCCATGCCCAGTTTCATTGCATGAGTTTCCTTAAGATCTCTCTCATGCTCGCAGTCAATGGTTTCCTTTGGCACAAAAATAATTACCATGGAATTCCATGTTCCATGAACTTGTTGAACTATGCTCAGACCACCAACTGATCGTATTTGAGGGAAGCAGCTCAAAAGGAGAAGAAATACCCCAGCTATTACCCTGAAAGGCAGTAAGTCGGCAGCATCTAAACCAGTAATGCAGAATAGGCACCACGGCCAAAGCAGGCACTTCGCTTTCTCTGCAGATATAGCCTCCTGATCGCGGCAGGATCAGGCATGATCTGCTGACATCACAGCGCCAGCTACTTCCGTGTTCACATCCAAGCTGGGTAGCTGCTAGGGAGCCAGTGACCGGCAACCCCTGGAACATTTGCCTTCCCTCCTGTTACGGCAGACGTTTGCTGATCTGTGTTCCAAAGCAATGCAGCATATTAACTGCAGCATGAAGAGTACAGCTAGGATGATAGTGATATATTTTTTATAGTGAAGGAAAAAAAGTCATTAAGGTTTGTGACTCTACTCATTTCAGAATGAGACTCAATGAAAGGTGTGGTTTTTATGAAGGGTTTCCATGAATAGATCATCATTACAGATTGTGGCAAAAGATGCATCTTGGCAAGTAGGAAAACATGGTGCTGATGCTGTGGCACAGTGGATGAAGCCATTGCCTGTTGTGCTGGCATCCCATAGGAGCAAGTTCGAGTCCTGGGTGATCCACTTCCAATCCTGCTCCATCTTAATGTGCCTGGGAAAGCAGGAGAAGGTGGCCCCTGTCCTGGGCCCCTGCCACCCTTACGGAGATGTGGAAAAAGCTCCTGGTTCCCGGCTTTGGCCCGGCCCAGCCTCAGTCACTGTGGCTATCTGGGGGATGAGCTACTGGGTGTAAGATTTTCTTTCTCCTCTCTCTTTTACACCATACCTTTCAAATAAATGAATATCTTCCAAATAAATAAAAGTCTTTAAAAAAGACAAAAAAAAGATAACAAAGTCAAAGATAAAAATTGATGAACTGATATATATGTGTGTATTTATATGTAAATCTATATAAACACTGGCAATGTAAAGCCGAAATTCTAATTTCTAATTTGAAGGAAAGTATTTGCTATAATTGCATGCAAGAGATTAAGAGAGAACGCATTTTTTGAAGAAGTGTGTAGACTTAAGAGACTATTTTTTTTTAAAGAAAATATGTGCTTTACAATTAAAGGGTAATCACCAAAAAAAATTTACAAAAACAGAGAAAGAAAACTGGAACATTTTAGATGTACCTGTAAAAGGGTAGAAAAAGAAAAGAAACATAGCCTAGAAATCACAATGACTTAGAACTTAATACATGGTTAAAACAGCAACAGAAACAAACAAAAAAACTGCATCTCATTTAGGGAAACTGCAAATGAATGAAAAAAAGTAAGACGAGAATATGTAAAATAAAAATAAAATAGTCCAAATCTACAAAAAAGGCTTTAACAAAAAGTTACATTGTTTAGCTCTACAAATTAGTTCATGTAAAAATCTGAACAGATAAATGGATTATATACATTTAGACAAAGTTGTCAAAATGCACCAGGAACATTTTTGGGCTTATTTTACTGTCTTTAAAAGAAAAAAAAAAAAACAAAAAACAAAACAACCGAAAAGAAATTGGAGATCCCTTTTCATTGAGGCTTACTTACAAGACATCTGACAAAAATCTCTTCTTCATTTTTAAAAAAGAATTACATGAATAAGATCTTAACATTGTAAAACAACTGTCTAGATCTCAAATGGGAAGCAGCAGAACGCTGTCAAAGAAAGAGTAATCGAGGCAGTGGCTCTCAGTGCTGTTACTTTAAATTCAGCTGCAGAGAGCAGCCTTTCCAAAGAGGAGGGAGAAGAATGACACAAGTTAGAAGGAAGCAAAACTGCTAGTGTCTGTAGGTAACGGATGCTGAATCTGGAAAGATCCAGGAGAATCAAATGAATGAATGTCCCCAGACGTGGGAGTTTCACAGGGTGGATGAGAAAACTACCAATCTACAGAATTTCTGTCTTTGTTTACGCCAACAAAAACCCATAGAAGATAAAAGACCAGACTTTTTTTTTTTTTAATAACACTAATACCAAAGCCAAAAGGTAAATGCCAATAAGAATGATTTACAAGCTCAGGCAGGGTTAGAGCAAATTCTTTGAACGGCTCCCACGAACCAGTAACAAAAAGATAAAAGAACAGCAGATAAATGCACTAATCAAACCAATTCACAGAAACCAACACACCAACAGCTAGGTTCATTATTCTCGCTTTAAATTGACTGCAGTAATCTGCAAATGGACCTCTCCCATGCTGCCTAGTAATTATAGTGTTTTCTTAATTCCATCATTGCACTATACTTTTCCCGAGGAGTAATTCATACCTTTCCTTCTAGAACCAAACATTCATGTCCTCTCCCAAACTCATTCCCCACTACTGTTACTCAAGCCCAAGCCAACTTGTATCGCAGGGTTATTTGAATATCCTCTTAACCAGTACCTGCAGCTATTCAACTGTGTGAGTCATTGATTAACTAGATAGCACACACATCACATCACACATCATATTTATCTAAGTCCCATCACATATATATATACACAGCTACCCAAAGTTTTAATCAAACATTTGTTCAAAAAGCAAATATTTCACGAGTGTCTACTGTTGTAAAGCCGTGTTCAGTCTTGGAATAATGAGATGGGCATTTGGCATAGTGCTTAAGATGTTGCTCAGGAAAACCTGATTGGATTTCCAGTTCCTAGCAAGCCTCAGCTATTTGAGGGCAGTTGGCAAGTTACCCAATGGATGGTAAATAAATAAAACTTGGGCTGGCATTGTGGTACAGCAAGTTCAGCCATTGCCTGCAGCACCAGCATCCCATATGGCCGCTAATTAGAGTCCTAGGTGCCAGTTAGAGTCCCAGCTGTTCCAATTACAACGCTGTTCCTTGCTCGTGTGCCTGGGAAGTAGCAAACCTGACCCAAGGTCTTGGGCTCCGGGCTCCTGGCTTCAGCCTGGCCCAGGCCTGGCAGCTGTGGCCATTTGGGTTCTGAACCAGCAGATGGAAGATCTCTCCTCTATCTCTGTAACTCTGCCTTTCAAATGAATACATAAAGCAAATTAAAAAAAATACAAATGTTTTTTGGCAACCAAGAAGAAAACAAGATGCACACAGCCAGGATTCAGCAGGGTAGGGATAACTCTAGACTTCTCAATGTCACGTGATGTGTATCCCTGCAGAAAAGTAGAGAGAGAGGCAGAAAGGGAGAGAGATCGCTTGCTGACATCTGAGCAAATACTTGCAAAAGTGAGGAAAGGGGCTTTCCAGGTGGAGAACAGAAATTTCCAAACTCAAGGAGGTACAGTCTCGGTATGTTAATAACGCATTTACAGTGCTTAATAAGATCTGGCTATTGCTTCTTTACCTCGGCAAGGCCCATAAGAAATTCAGAATTCACAGCTATTTCATATCTGAATGAAATTGGTTCTTGGGGGCATATGTGGAAATCCTGAACTTTCTGTCTATGATAGAGAGCTAAGTTAGCCATTGAGTATTCATAACATGTTTGGTTTAAAAATAAACACAAATAACCCTCTTCCCTTCACTGACCCCCTAAATTTTGGCTCTCTTTACTGAAAAACATCCTTTTAATTTTTATCCGGAAAACAACATAGAGAATAAGTTTCTTTCAAAACAAGTTTTCCCTTGAAGAGAAACACATGTTCAAAGTACAAACAACATTCCTGTACCCAATTTATGCTGCTTAATTTCTGCAGGATGATATCATACGGAGGCTTATGAATATGTTCCTTACATAGTATTTTCTGTATAATTCCTTAATTTGGGTTCATTTACAGAAGCACACCCATAATTTTATGTAACTAATTCTGGACCAAAAATATGTTGAAATCCAAATGCCTCCCAGAAACAGGTAATTCCTATCAGCAATAAAAAAAAATAAATATTCCAACATGATTTTATAAAATTAAATTTGACAGCTGATTTTAAAATTTATTTGCAAAAATAATTGCGTAAAGATAACATCAAGGGTAAATCAACCTGCAGGTTTTCAAATTAACATAGAGACAAAAAAAAGTACATAATGAAGTTTTATGTCAGATAAACAGAAAGTCTGTGAATAGTCCTCTAATTGTGATATACATATATTTCATTTTAGGATTATTAGTTGAAAGGCAGAGTGGCAGTGGGGAAAGGGAGCCACAGAGAGAGAGAAAGATGGCCCATCCACTGCTTTGTTCCCCAAATGGCTGCAATAGTTGGGGCTGTTCCAGGCTGAAACCAGAAGCTCCATCCAGCTCTCCTGCATAGGCAGCAGGGGTCATCTGCTGCTGCCTTCCCAGGTATTCATTATCTGACTTGGAAGCACAGGGTCCCAGACTCAAACAAGCACTCATGCTGACATTGGAAATGGCAGCGCACCCTTCTGGGCCACAGTGCTGGCCCTTGGAGGTCAACATTTCAATGAATCAACAAGGAATGACCGATGTACTCAAAAGCAACATTACAACAATGCTCATTTAAAAAAATAGTTACATCTCAACCATGTATCAGAAAGGTATTAGAATGGGACTCAGGGGAGTTAGCTATTACTTTAGTTTGGGTTATTTTAATAGCTAAAGCCTGTGAGTCCCAGTGGTTTAACCAAATACTCACTAGTTCTTGTCTGTGTGAGCTTCAGCAGGTGGCTGGATGGTTGGGGAAGGATCAGCTCCACATTACTCTTCAGAATCAGGCAAACAGAAACTTGACCATCTTCAAATTCTGTCTTTAAGCTTGCCCAGGAAGTTAACTTCTAGCTGGGAAACAATGGAAGAAATGTGGATGCCTAACTGGAACGCTTTGTGGGGCAGGTGAAAATCATGTCGTCATTTGTATCCCTACTCAGCTGGAGAGCATTTCCCAAAGAAGCTGGGGAAGGTAACTTAGCCAGGTGCCCAGGGAAACAGACACAGTGAACACTTTGCCAGTTTCTAACACAGAAGATCCTTTCTGTTACTAAATATTCTACCAACCGCTAAGAGTATCTTTCTTATTCTCCAAGTGAGACAGACAATCCGAAGCTTTACCCAATTACTGCAACCAGCTCAGAGTCCAAAATCTCTGAAGAACGCAAGATTGTTCTCCTCAGAGGTGAGCATGTCTTTTTCAAGTCCTACAGCCCTTGTGAAAATCTCTCCTCTGCCACTATACACACAGGCAGGCATCCACAGATGAGTGAGAACAGGAGATTGTGATGTGAACTGGCACCTTGGTGAGAGCATGAGAGAGGCCCAGACAAGGCAAAGGTGTGTGCTCATTACCTACACCCACCTAGCAGGCTTTCCAAGTCCTCTAACTTGGAATCAAAGGCATTTCCTTGATTCACAGTTTGCTATCTGGGAGGAACTCCTTGCTCTTCTTGCTAGCTCTTTCCTCGTGGAGGTTCTCTTTTCCACAAACAATATTTGAAATACACAGTGCAGAGGGCACCCGCTTTTGACAACTTTTGCAGTCCACCTCTTCCTTGAGCAATCTGAGAGCTCTCAAAATCTTAAGGATAGGAAGTTCAAAGGTTGCTCAGATAAAATCTTGATTTCTTTGGGACTGCAAGTTTTGAAAATTTTTGTTTTTGAGAAATCTGCTCAATCACACACACTACTAACATTTCCCACAATTCTGCCACAAGCGTGCCTGCATTGCCTGTTCTTTTACTTTCATGCCTTTAATCCATAATGGATAGGACGAAACTCCTCGCTCTCACTCAAGTCTATGTTAGTGTCACACACCTTACTGGACCTTTGTGCACATCCGTTTATCATTTCTGATCAGAAGCAAGGAACTTTCCACTCAGTTTTTTTTTTTGCTTGCAAATTGCAAACGTTTGCCACCAGCCATCTCTGCCTTTTGTATTTCTATTGCCTCGATGAACGCAGAGAAAGTGAGAGCTGGACACACAGAGAATCAACACTCAACAGTCTCACTTTGGAATCTCCTCTAGGCCTGCGGGTGCCGTAGGTTTTGCCACTGTGTGTTTCCTGGCCCTGGACTGGGACTTTCTTCCTCATCCTCGTCTAGACCATGTATTTGGCATTTTTTTTCTTCTCCACTCCTCCTGCATCCCCTCCATCTCCCTTTTTTCTTCCTTTTCCTCTGTCCTCACCTCCTCCTCCTTCCTCTTAGCAGTATTTCTCTTCCAGCACCATTTTTTTTTCCTTTAAAATCTTGCTACATGCGCACCATTTTACAACCACATTCCAAATTCTCATTGGTTAAATACAACTCATGCATGCTTGATCCTGACATTACATAGCTTAAGTGGATTATACCTCCTCACATTCATTTAGGCCAATAACTTTTCTTTGTGCTAAAAAGAGGGTTATCTAGTGTTTCCCTATAGGTGCTGGCACCCAGGCAAAGGAGGAAAGAATGGAAGCTGTGAAATGTTACAGAGCAGACCTACAATTGTCTTACATGGTTTTCAACCATAATCCAAAAGTAACTCTTGGGTTATATGGCTTAAACCTAACTTTCACAGGTTGGGAAATGCTGATTAGTTGTGTACTGATTTGGTTAAATAACTTGCAAATATCAAAATGAACATGGGCAAGTTCTAGATCAAGAGCTAAGTGTAAATATAAACCAACAAACATACAAAAATACTGAATTGTGTGGAATGCCAGAGGATTCACCCTACTTGAAGCCAAGTCAACAAGCCTGCCAGTTTCATGGATGCTGACAGAATGAGATCCTGAATCAGACAGAAAGAATTGTATTACTCATGGTCAAAGCCACAGAGCATGACCATGGCATTTGTGGGGGTCCCTGGGACCATGGTGATTCACTGGCATGATTCATAGGACTTGGAACAGGCTGCAGTGTTCACAGAATGGTTTATTGCAGTCAGAGGATGCAGATCATAACAGACAGAGAAAAGCCACCTGGTGTAAAATTTTAGGAGGAAGGAGCAAGCTCTGACATGTCCATGTCGCCCACCTGGGAAGCTCATCTGAGCTAGAGTACCTGGGCTCCGACAGGGTTTGTCACACAGGCATGGATGACCTGGTGCTCAGACTCGAGCTGTCCAGAGCAGATACTCAGCATCAACTGTCCACTATAAATCACTCTGTACAATAAACTATCTGATCAGACAGAAGCAGATGGCTGAAGGCCTCACACATACAGAAGCATTATCAGAACTGCTAGTTCAGAACTCATCTCCCAGGACAATCTCAGGAATGTGAAGCATCAGGGACCCAGGCCTGCAGAGTTAACCCCTACTCTCCCCAGGCCTAAAGGACCCTTGTTAAATACTGCACTGTAAGCAACACTGAGCTCCACTGAGTTTTGTCCTAGGTTATATGTCACTCATCGTTTGAGTTTGCGTGTTCGTGGGAAAGAGCTACGTGAACAGTGAATATGGCTTGCCTTCTTGGCTTACTTAGCAAGGACCTGCAAGGATGCTCAAGGCTTTAGCATAGTACCTTTTCCAACAAAGGTAAACAGGCTCTTCTACTCAAGATATAAGCACAAGTGGGAAAGTTGAGGTGACTGATGGGTTACATAAAACACTTCTGTAACATCAAAAGCAATTGCAAATGAGGTTGGTGCAGAGAACTCTCACATTATTCTCACTCTGAACATTTAAAGCAGATCCATGACAACATCCTAACATTTCTGGAAACCACTGGAGATCAGGTGGTAGGGAAACCAGCCAACCAATGCAGGGAACTATAGGCAACTCCTTCTAGTGACAAGATGAGAGGTCAAGCTCACCTGTGACAACACCAGGAGTAATACGGGGTTACCTCAGAGGTAACAGGCAGTGGGCCAGGCCGACTATGGGCTGACTTGAGCTGCAGCCGCTCCTGGGCTCTTGGAGATGAGTCTAGGTTGGGCCATCAGGATGAAGACTGGGCAGAACAGAGAAAACTCCTCATGTGCAGGCCTGACCAAGGAAAGACAGCTGCTGCAGAAAGCATTAAATTCCCACCGGGACCCCTTTTCCCTCCTGAAAAAACACAAAAGGCCAGAAGTCACAGCAACAAGGACTCAGATCAAGAGTGTGGCTTGTGAAGGGGTTAAACTAAAAAAATCAGCTGCTACACCTGGTTGGGAAGAGGCAGAAAGCCATTCTGCAACCAGAGCAACAGGGACTCCCCCCTAAGACCAGAGTCCCCGATTGTATGGCTTAATCATGCAGTAGCCAACATCTAAATGTAAAATACCTTACTGTCATGGGAATTTATGGGGACGCAAGCCTTTGTCATGCATTCCTACTGTAGTGGAAATAACAAATTGTTACAACCTGCCTGATATGGAAATGGCAATTGTTGACAAACAATATACAACTTCTGACGTAACATTCCCACTTCTAGGAATTTACCTCAACGACATGCCTCTGACAGTGTGAAAACACACAATTGCTTTCTCAAATTTACTTTGAAGCAGTATTTTTTAACAGTAGAATCTATAGGGCAACTGAACATTCTTGCATATGAGGAAGATCTCGGAACAGGTTAGACTGCCTGGATATGTACGTCAGTGATAAAAAGCAAAGTATTTAAAAAAAAAAATTTAGGGAATGCTAACTTGTATAAGAGGGAAGGAAGAAATATATATATATATTTAATTCATTTGTGCAAATGGAAACACAGGACAGATATACCGGAGATGAGTAGGATTCGAGGGGAAGGGGGTGACTGGGAAGCAACAGAAACAAGGCAAAGGTGGCATTGCTACCCTTTGAGGGTAGTTAGTTCTTACAAACTAATGTATGAAATATGCTAATGTTTTACATGCATAAATAGGAGCAATTAATGAAGGAGGAGAAATAATTAAAATACTATCAGACACACCTAACTTAAAAGGCCTTTCAGGAAGGGGGCAAATAAAACACCCAGGTCACTTTCCAGTATTTTAAAAATTGGAATATAACTCACTCACCAGATATTTACCCTGGTACATAATTCTGTAGATTTTGAATAAGCACTGCTACCCAGTTCCAGAATATTCACTTTTCCACAAATGTCACATCACCCAGCACACACACATTTTCTCCCTTTCCTAGCTCTGGGCTGTCACTTAATCTATGTTTAAAAATTCACTCATTTTAGACACTTTATGTAGTGGAACCACACTGGTCTTTGGTAGTATAATTTCCTATCAAGGCTCATCCGTTTCATGTTGTGTAGTAATACTCCCATTCCTTTTCATGGGTAAATAATATTCCATTGTAGGAATACCCCACGTTTATCCATAATTGGTTAGTGCATATTTGGATAGTTTTATCTTTCTAGATTTTATAAACAATTGACTATTTTTTTCAAGTTTTTACGTGAACTTTCTCAATTCTCTTGGGTTTGTTTATTATTATTATCATTTTGTTTGAAAGTCAGATATACAGAGAGGAGGAGAGAGAGAGGAATATCTTCTGTCCATTGATTCACTCCCCAAGCGACAGCAACGGCTGGAGCTGAGCCAACCTGAAGCTAGGAGTCAGGAGCTTGGAACCTCTTCCAGGTCTCCCATGCGGGTGAAGGGTCCTAAGACTTTGGGCCATCCTCGACTGTTTTCCCGGGTCACAGGAGGGAGCTAGATGGGAAGAAGAGCCGCCGGGATTAGAACCAGTACCCATGTGGGATCCCGGCATTCAAGGCGAGGACTTTATCCACTAGGCTACAACGCTGGGCCCCTCTTGGGTAAATTTGGGTCACCTGAGTCTCCTGGGTATCTCTGTTAGTGTATTTGGAGGTGTACTACAGGTCTCTTGAGAATTTTTCATTTTTGTTCTGTTCCTTAATTAAACTGGGTAATTTCTACTAACCTATCTTAACAGTCCCCAAATCTGCTTAAGTCTACTGCTGTTGCACTTTAATTCCAGTGACTGTATTTTTCAACTTCAGAATTTATTTTTGGCCCTTTAAAATTTCTATTCCATTCATGATAGTCTTTGGTAAAACACTGTTCTTAGAATTTTTTAGATTTAGCTTCCTTTGGTCCTGTGAATATATTAAGTGATCTTGTTTAATGTCTTCATTGAGCATGTCGAAATTCTGGGCTTCCTCAAAAAAATTTCTACTGACTGATGATTTCCCCCGATACAGGGTTGCTTTTGGGATTACCTCATTATGCAAACTTTCAATATAATTGTACAGCTCTTTAAGTCAGATCTCATTCAACTTTGGGATGACTGCTATTGCTGGTTTTTGCTGTAGACTTCCAAGTTACTCTGGTGAAGTCTGCATTCTCTGTAATGGACAGAGGCTGAAGTCAGTGTCATTTAGCTGAGTGGTGTGCTAATGCTTGGAAAGAAATTTCCTTAAATTTCTAGAATCAATACTTAGTTGAGGGGGCCCTCCGTGATAGGATACACCTTTACCACTTTGCCAGAAGTTGAGGATTCCTTTAAGCTTCACTGTGTCTTAGCACTCCGCCATCAGCTAGTCTAGAGAAATCTTGGTAATTCCCCAAGTATTCACGGAGTTCTGTGAAGGTGTGCCATCTCCTGGACTCCAAGAAACATTTCTGAACTTATCACAGTCCCTAGGCAGACCGGACTCTCCAGTTTCCTCCTATGCTTTCTGATTAACTTGCACCAACTGCTACTCTGCCTGAGGCAGTTTCAATGTTAATTATTTTTGAAAAGATATCTCAGGCAAAACCTTACTGCACTGACCAAGCCTCACTCAGATTCTCTGAAGAGTCTTGCAAGGGGGTCTTCCAGTAAATGACTAGACAGGTCAAATAACAGTAAAATATGTCTTTGAAGAAGCTCCAACACTCTTAGCCTCCCTCCAGTGATGCCAGCCTGGTGGTTTTCCACTCTGGTTTCAAGGCTAACATGCATCTGGGGACTAGAAGATGGAAACAGAGCAAGTGAAGATGTCACAACCATCAAGATTCACATGTTTTTCTTGAAAAAAAAAATACTCCTTGGCTTGCCACAATCCTTTAAACGCAGAGTTCTGGAAGAGTTTATTCTGACAATTCGGGTAGTTTCCTTAAGCTTTTATAGACAATAATTTCCTGCTGTCTATACTCCATCATTTTTTTTCTTGCTGTTACTACACAGTAGGAATGCTTCAAACAATTCTGAGATTAACTAGGGTTCAGTGAGTTGGTCTGTACTATACAAGCATCACTTTATAGTTCTAAAACTATTTTCTATGAACCAACTTTCTCAGAGGTAAAGAAACAACTTATAAAATTAAGCACAATGGGCTTGGCGTGATAGCCTAGTGGCTAAATCCTTGCCTTGCATTCACTGGGATACCATATGAGCACTGGTTCTAATCCCGGCTGTTCCACTTTCATCCGGCTCTCTGCTTGTAGCCTGGGAAGGCAGTATTAGATGGCCAAAGCCTTGGGACTCTGCATCTGCATGGGAGACCTGAAGAAGTTCCTGGTTTTGGACTGGCTCAGCTTTGGCCACTGCAGCTGCTGGGGGAGTGAATCAACAGGTACAAGATCTTTTTGTCTCTCCTCTCTGTAAATGTGACTTTTCAATTAAAACAAAATAGACCTTCAAAAAAAAAAAATAATGAAGCACAATTTGAACTTCGACATAAATACTGAAGGACTCATATTCATGACCATGGTGGAATAACAGTGGCTGTGGAATTGTCCCTTTAAACGACTACTAAAAGTGAGCAAAACATAAAACGATGGTGTTCAGACAACTGGCAACAGCCAGGGTCTAGAGCAGAGTGCTGTACAGTGAGTGTATTAGCTCAGTGCCTGAAGACTTCACAGGATGGTGAGAGCAGAACAGGACCATGCAGCCTATGGGACGGGAGAGTCAGGAGTTGAGAGTTTGGGCAGATCAATGTGACTGCAAGTTGTGAGGCAGTGTGGAGCATACAGACACACAGAATGAATGTGCTCTGGAGACGTATAAAAGGGTGCCCTTATAAAAGGGTCCCCCAAGGCTCCAGTCGAGGATTGTCTGTGACCTCAGAAGACTGTAGTAGACAAACTATCAGGTGACAAGGACCAACTGAGCCCTAGATGAAGGTTTTTCAACCTTACTACTCTTAATATAGGCTGGAAATTTGCGTTTTTACTTTAGAAAGTATGGCAGCATGCATGGTGAGTACTGTACGTGGCACACCCTCTTTCCCTAGTGACAACAGAAAATATCCCTGGATGTTGCCCACTGTGCACGGGGCTGGAAGGAGGGAGCTGCCCCAAGCTGAGAGTCACTATCATAGACTAAGGGCGATTTTGGACTCTTGTTCACAGGGCAGAGTGTGGTTAAAAGAGCTATGCTTAAGTAATTGCACTGTATCCCAGAACCAAGTTCAATAGGTCTTTGCAGCTAACAAAATCTAGCAACCAAGAAATGTAAATCTTTTCCCTCTTCTGACTGGAGTAAGATCTGGGGAGACCTGGCCATGAGGGCACCATCCTCAGCCAGTCCAGAAAATTCTCTGATGAAGCACAGATGCATTTCCTTTCATCCTGTCAATCTGAAATTAGGTCAAAATAAAAAAGTAAAGAACACGTTTTCAACACACAAAAATAATTTTCTTACTATCTACCCTGAATTCCATTATTCTAATTATCTCAATTCTTAACTTTTAATCTAGACAGTAATTACTAGACAGCTTGTTAAATCTAGTCATCCGATGACCTTCTGTGCTAATAACTTGCAGGATATGAGACCTTTATTTTGCAATTTAAAACTTTTTTTAAAAAAGATTTATTTATTTTATTACAAAGTCAGATACACAGAGAGGAGGAGAGAGAGAGAGGAAGATCTTCTGTCCACTAATTCACTCCCCAAGTGACTGCAATGGCCGGTGCTGCGCAGACCTGAAGCCGGGAACCCGGAACCTCTTTCAGGTCTCCCACACGGGTGCAGGGTTCCAAAGCTTTGGGCCGTCCTCGACTGCTTTCCCAGGCCACAAGCAGGGAGCTGGATGGGAAGTGCAGCTGCCGGGATTAGAACCGGCGCCCATATGGGATCCTGGCACATTCAAGGTGAGGACTTTAGCTGCTAGGCCATCGTGCTGGGCCCTTAAAACCTTTTAATTATATTATTTAATTGAAAGGCAGCAGCACAAAGAGTAAGACATCTTGTCTACTGGTTCACTGCCCAAATATCCATAATGGCTGATGCTGGGCCAAGTCTAGGAGCCTGGGTCCCCATGTGGATTCCCACATTGGTGGCAGGGTCCCCAGGGCATGACCTCTTGCCTCCCAGTGTGCGTACCAGTAGGAAGTTGGAATGGGAAGCAGGGCCGAGATGTGCACTCAGGTTTTCTGACATGGAATACAGGCATTCCTAGGGACGCCACACCTGCCTGAAAACATGGAATTTGGTTAACATCATTTAGTTAGCCAAGAACCTTTAAATTTCTCCTAGAGGAGAAAACCGAAAAAAAACCAAGGAAAACTGGGAAGGCTTTTTCGGATCCTGCTCTCCTTTGAGGAAACAGCACTGCTGTGCGGAGGGGAGCATCCTCCCCCCTCCAGGTGGGCACCCACAGCCATACAGGTTGACTTACGAAAGATAATTTGGATGCAAGAAGGAAAAAGACAAACATATTCTACCTTTTTCCAAGGAGGTATTAAACGTTCATTTAAATAGGCGTGTTAAAGAAAAAAATTATTTTTTAATTTACAAAAGAAGGTACCACTAATCAATCATCAAAAGTAATTTTTTTCCCCTGAAACACAGCAATGTTCGACTGTTGCTCCTTCCGCTTCCTGCTCGCCTCCCAGGAAGGATGCAGGGGCAGCTGCGCCGACTGTTTCGTGTTTTGTGGCCCTTTCTGTGCGTTCTTCCGGAACTGACTCTTGATTTGAGGTTCATCTCGTGTGAAATCTACAAAGGGAAAGGAAAATCAATTTTTAAAAGTTAGCTGCCTACACCTAATAATATTCAAATCACTAATAGAGGAAGAAATCTGGTTTTTTGTTTTTTAATGGCACATGTCACAATTTAAAACTGAAATTCAACAGAGAACAGCATGAACCTGACACCTAATATACTGGAAGTTAATTTTGGGATATAGAGGGTGCTTCAGTAAGTTGTGGCAAACATGTATTACAAAAACACTGCATTTAGTACAAATTTTTTGTGCCAAATATGCCTTAATTCCATTTTCCACAAACTTTCTGAGGTCCACCTGCACTTCCTACTACTTGCTACAGAAACTGAGTGTTGTAATGCTCATTATGTTGTGTGATAATATTCACAAAGCATAAGTTAAAAAAAATTAGTTCACCATCCCGTATTTTCAAAGGAATGTTACCAGCTTATAATAACTAAGTAAGGACCACATGCAGCCAGAAAATTCAGGTCTTAACACTGTGGCCTTGGGTCCGGTGGGATGGCTCAATAACTAAATCCTTATTTTCCTAGAGTCAGGATCCCACAAGGGTACCGGTTCATGTTCCAGCTGCTCCACTTCCATTCTAGCTTCTTACTGATGGCCTGGGAAAGCAACAGAGGATGACCTAAAGCTTTGGAACCCTGTACCTGCTTGGGAGACCAGCAAGAGGCTCCTGGCTCCTGGCTTCAGATTGGCTTAGCTCTGGCCATTGCGACTACTTGGGGAGTGAATCAGTGGATCGAGGATCTTTCTGTCTCTCCTTCTCTCTGTAAGTCTACCTTTCCAATAAAAAATAAATCTTAAAAAACAAACACAAACAAAAGGTCTGAATAGACAATTCCCAAAAGAAGGAATACAAATGGTCAACAAAATCATTAAAAAAAAAAAGATTAAAGATTGATTCATTAGCTATCAGAGAAAGGAAAATCAAACAGAATCACAATGAGGTCGTCTCACCTTGTTACCCACACTATGATCAGAAAACACTGGGCAGTGCTGTGGCCGTGATGGGCAAGCTGCTGCCTGCAATACTGGTATCCCATGTACATGTTAGTTTATGTCCTGGCTGCTCTGCTTCTGATGATCCAGCTCCCTGCTCATTCACCCGGGAAAGCAGTGCAAGATGGCCCAGTGGCTGGTTGCCTGCGCCCACACGGGAGACCTGGAGGAAGTTCCTGGCTCCTGGCTTTGGTGTGACCCAACCAGAGCCCCAGCCTCAGCCACTGAAGCAACTTTTAGATCTCTTTAAGATCTCTCTCTCTGCCCCTTTAAGAACAATTTTTTTAAAAAACAAAAATAAACAAATGCTTAGTGAGGACACCAAAAAAAACTCTCAGATGCATGGTTGGGGAGTCTGAGGTAGTCCTGTACCCAGGCAGCGCTCAGGGGATTGCTGTATCCAGCCAAACACACACAGCCTCTTCTCAAGAACACCTACCCCATCATCTCTCTTCACTCAACACCAGCCGAAATGGGCAGTTTTACAAATCTGAAGCCAGGATCAGTGAGCTTCTTCCAGGTCTCCCACGTGGGTGCAGGATGGGAGGTGGAACAGGAGACTAGAACAGGCATCTAGATGGGATACCAGAGTTGCAGGTAGAGGATCAGCCTGCTGAGCCACTGTGCCTGGCCCTACGCCACCATTTTCATCGCAGCGCTACTCACGATGGCCAAGAGCAGGTATCCGCCAAGGTGTTTCTCAACCGATCAGAAATTATTATTCATCCATAAAGAAAAGAATGAAATCCTGTCATTTGAAACAAAACCTATGGAACTGGACATGATGTTAAAAATTCAGATACAGAGAAACAAATGCTGCTTATTCTCCCTCATTTGTGGAAAAGTAAAACTATTCATTCTTAAGACAGAACAACAATATCAGAGGCTGGGAAAGGGGGCTTGAGGGAGGTTGGAGAATGGTTCCCAAATCAGACTAAACTAGGAGTGAGTTCCTACTGTTTTTTACTTTTTAAAAAATATTTATATAAATATTTATTGGAACATCAGCTAGATAAGAGTACAGGAGAGACAAGAAGCTCTTCTGTCCACTGATTCACTCCACACGTGGCTACAACAATCAGAGCTGAGCCAATCTGATGCCAGGAGCCAGGAGCCAGGAGCCTCTTCCAGGTCTCCCACACATGTGCAGGGTCCCAAGGCTTTGGGCCGTCCTCCACTGCTTTCCCAGGCCACAAGCAGGGAGCTGGATGGGAAGCAGGACCGCCGGGATTAGAACTGGCACCCAACTGGCATCCTGGCGCGTGCAAGGCGAGGACTTTAGCCACTAGGCTATCGCACCAGGCCCAAGTTCCTACTGTTGCACAGTGCAGCAGAGCGCCCACAATGAGCTACAGAGCAAACAGAAGACAGGAACACAATTTTTCTGATCATGAAAGCAATGACAATGGAAGATTTGAATGTTAATTATCCTTATTTTGATCAGTACCCATTTCATATATGAAATACCACAATGTATCCCATAAATATGCACAATTATCATTACTAATTTTTTTTACTGTAAAAAACAAAGATTGGTCTAGTGTTAGCTGTTCGGATGATGTAGAGGAAGAAAGAGCAGAGCTCAGGAGAGAACCTGCCATCCCTGGGAACTCAAGGCTTGGAAAAGCCTTTGCTCCCCAACAATGTAAGACAAAGATCCAACACCCTACAGACCTAGAAAACGCTGCCTTGGGGCACAGAGAAGAGTAAAGGCAGGACCTGGGCATTCAAACCCGAGTCTCAACATAGCAGAGGCTGAGTGACTGGAGGAAGTAAAAAATACCACACAACCCTGACCTGAGGGAACAGAGGACAGAAATCGATCGCGTTTTTCAGGAAGTGTCAAGTGCCAGAAATCCTAGGTTGGGGGGGGAAGTTCTCTGACAGAACAATCTCTCAAGGCTGTGAGCGGCGTGTATTTGTAGCAGTCATCTGGCACAAAAGTCTCCAACGCCATCCTGCACGCACAGCCCACATGCAGCCATGGGACAAAGATCCCAGGAAGAGTCTGGGACCGGAGAAAACAGCGCAGAGCAGCTCCTTCCAGGGCCGCGGGAGCTCTGTCAGCAGCGTTTCGGGCAATAACGTGCTGTGTGTCTTCTCTTCTCCTTTAGCTCCCAGCTCTGTACCTGGCAGCTTCCTTCTGATACAAGGTCACGAAGCTAAGAGGAGTCAGTCACTCACGGCAGGCACCCATTCCCCCTCCCCCTGGCCTCGAAGCTGTGCCCAACAGTGTGAATTCGGTTAGTTGGCTGGCTGAGTGGGAGAAAGGTGACAGAAAGCTATGTGTTCAAGAGGCTCCCCCTTCCTTCCTTCTAGACACATGCGTAGATGACATTTCTTATCTTTGTTTGTGATTTGACAGTCATGCTGGGCAATGAAACGCAAGTAGACTGTTTTTTGGCATGCTCAAGCCTGACTCATGAAATCCTACTGCAGAAGTCTTCATGCATCTTGTCCCCTTCTGCCTGGGACCTGGAGGCAGGAAGCAGCACAGATGGAGAGGGGCCAGATGCCTGGAGGTCTGTGGGCAACAGAGCTGTTCGACACAGTGCTCTGTGATGCTGGGGAGAAGGAAATGTTCACACTTACCCAGGGTTCTGCTCTTGGGCGCCTGTTCTCTGATACTGCTAAAAGAAGAAAAATATCATTATGACTTCCATGCTTTAAAGAAGATAAAATAATAAAATTCATGACAGAACTGATTCAGAGGACTGTGCCATCCACTCTCTCGCCACCAACAATCAGCGAAATGCAGACAGGGTGAGGCTCTCGCAGCCTGAGGCCAGCGTGGGCACACCATGCGGGGAGCTCTTCCTCCCGCACTCTCGGGAACACCCGCTCAGAACTGACGCTGTTCCATGTGCTCACCTTGACCTTGCCTCTGGGGTCTAACCAGGTAAAGAATTTTTAAAAGCCTATTGCAGGGAGAATGAGTCACTTAAAAACAATTAAGACCAACGCTCCACGGGAAAGAAAAGAAACGGTGGTAAGTTACTTTCAAATAAGAAAAGTAACTCTTTGAAGCAGATTTTAGAAATGAAATTAAGTATTTTGATTATTTTTAAAGCTCCAACGATGGGTTTATGTCTTTTCTTACTCTTTTTTTTTTTTAGAAAATTTCTAAGTCACGTTATTCTAAATCACAAAAGACTAACCCTTACTTACACAGAAAAAGTTTTCTGACTAGAATAGCTGTTAAGAAACTAGCTAACCATGATCTTTACTCTAAAATGTGAAGAAATTCTCCATCGGATTAGAACTGTAAATGAGCTTGAACTCATCGACGTATAGCACAAGTGCTGTGACTGAGGGCGCACGCAGGGACGCAGGCAGCAGCAGCACGAGCAGCGTGGGAGGCACAGCTACCAGCCAGCAACCTACACTCTGCCACAGGACTTCACAGGCAATGACTGCCGCTTGCAATAACACTCCTCAATCAAAGAAAAACACCATGGCTGCTTTTTCTGCAGAAAGTTCACTCAAAACATTTTCAAAAGTTCTTCATCAAAAATTAACCTGAAGTTTTTTGGTAACCAAAGAAATAAAACATACATTGGCTAAGCTTATTATGTGGCTACCATGCCTCGTCCTTGGAGCGGCTGCGTGCAAGTGCTACGCGTAAGTATATGTGTATTGTTACATGACTATCACGCGGAGGGAGGGCAGGTATAAATCTAAAAACAGGACAAGTTGTACAAACTTGAGTCCTGAGAGAGAGTTTCTTTTCTCAGTACTAGGATGTGTAGCTAATTTGTATATTCCAAAAAAGCAAACACTAATAATTCCAGATTAGAAAAACATATTTACCTTCTAGAGCTTTTGGATCCAGATAAAGAGTGGAAAAACACAGATTCGAATTTCCTGGCTTCCATACTTGACTTGCTCTCGTCATTTCCAGGACCCCGAAGGGCTTCCTGCGCATGCTGCTTGGGTAACACCTTCTGGAGAGGTCTGTGCTCCTCCACGGAACCATGGCAACCACTGTCCTTCTTCCGCGTGCGTTTCACTTTTCCAATGAAGAAGTCATCGCCGCTGTCACTCTCCTCCTCAGACATGGAGGACTGCCTGTAAAACCGCTCCTCCGTGCTGTCGTCAAAATACTCCTCCTCCTCCTGCCGCACCCCTGCCTCACCATCACTGCTATCGCCAAGGGAGCTTTCAGACCCTTCCCTTTTCGAGGTCTGACTTAACGTTCTCGTTCTCACTCCCGGCTCAGCAGGTGTCTTCTGGGATTCAAGGGCAACTGCAGAACCCCTCCCTGAAGTCTTGGATGGAGAAGGCGCAGTGTTCTTACCTGCTCTGGGTCCATCTTTCTTCTTGGTCACTTTTTCTGTTGAATTACTAACTTGTTTCTTTCCCAGTGCTTTGGTTTCTTGCACTTTCTGTTCACTGCTAATGATTCCTTCTTGTTGCGACTTGCTCCCATCGTCTTTTGAACACAAACTGTCCTTAGAAGGATTCTCTCGTGAAGTGCTCTTTGATGACTCAACTTCAGCAACATTGTGTCTTGCATCTTTAAAGGCCTGGACAGCAGCTGCAGTAAGAGGGCAGGAGTGGTTTTAAAATAAAACATATAGAGCATCACTTTGTCAATACAGCCCTTGAAATAAGATAAAATGACAACTTGAATTTTTAAAACAATTATGTATCAAATACTGCAAGTTGTGGTTTTAGACAAAAACAAAATAACCTGGGACAAAAGTAAAAGTATTCTAAAGATGTATTTTGAAATACCTACAGATTAATAAAAATTATGTGATAGTGGCATAATCAAAAGGAGCGAGATACTCAGAAAAATCAAACGCATTCACATTTTATCATATATGTTATATATAAGATACATATTTACACATTATACTATGTGTGGTAACAGGGTTCAGGTAGGAGAAACAAATCCAGATCTAGCTTTTTCTCAGACATCAGCCATATTTTTACATACTTTTCCACATTGCCACCTATTTGAAACACTAACTTGGAAGGGAATCGTAACAGAGGAGCTAAGCAGATATTTAAGGTGAATCAACAATTTTCTGAATCCCAAGCCGCACATACCAATGCTCTTCCACACTCCACTTCCAAGCCCCTTGCGTCATACCTTTCAGCACATCGACTTTCTCCTTGAGGAGAGGGTGAGCTGCGAGCCTGGCGACCGCTCTCTCAGCCGGAGTGGAATCTGGCTGCACAGTGAAAACACGCAGACAAAAGAACTCAGCACTACTGGAGGGAAGGAGAGCTATCACAGGCAACACTCTCGTGCAGTAAGCTTACTACAGACAAGGATCAGGCTCAAAAAACACTACTGCCCCAGAGCAATTAAAATCACTAGGTAATCAATTAATAACAATATTCCTTAGGAACCTAAGAAATTTCCAGGACTGTGCTAAGTAAAATCTGTGACTATATATATAAGTCAGTACTTTCAAAGCACCTAAGAGATTTAGCTCTGAAGACTAAGATACTCATATCACTCTTCTTTGCACTGTGTTGTCAATTTTTCATATAGTAGTCATAAAAGTGTTTTAAAATGTAATTAGATTGGGCCCAGCGTGATAGCCTAGTGGCTAAAGTCCTCACCTTGCATGAGCCAGGATCCCATATGGGCACCGGCTCGTGTCCTGGCAGCCCTGTTTTCCATCCAGCTCCCTGCTTGTGGCCTGGGAAAGCAGTTGAGGATGGCCCAAAGCCTTGGGACCCTGCACCGAGATGGGAGAACTGGAAGAAGCTCTTGGCTCCTGATCAATTCAGCTCTGGCCGCTGTGGCCACCTGGGAAGTGGATCAGCAGATGGAAGATCTTCCTCTCTCTCTCCTCTTCTCTATATCTGACTTTCCAATTTAAAAAAGTTATTTTTTTTAAAGATTTATTTTTGCAAAAAAATCTGAGTTGGTTGTAATTATGACAGAGAAAAATGTATTGTATTGGGTGGTAAAATATACAAATGGGAAAACTGGTATTAGCATACACAGTATTAATTTTTTAAGATTTGCTGACCACCAGGGAATGAATATATCAACCAAATATAGACAAAGAATTAGATGGCTTTTACTCCAGGGAAGCCGCGGTCAGAGTTTACTTCCCGTGCAGCGGAAAGGCAGCTGTGTAACAGGGAGCTGCAAAGGGAAGAAGAGCCACCTAGGGGGGTTTAAACTCCTCTCAACACGGAAGTTGGACCAGGGGGTCGCTGCGGCCCCTTCCTGTGCAGTGGTGCCCTCACTGGCTGAGGGGCCTGCTAGAATTTCGCCATCTGTTCTGCGTTGTAACCTGGGACCAGGCTCCGGCCTCAGGTTACTGGGGCAACCATTAAATATAGCTATATAAACACAAAGGATTTAATGCTCCAACCTTAAAATACTAATAAAAATGTTATACATGTACTTATAAAATACATATTGTAAAGAAAGTCTTCAGTTAGAAATGTCAATTTTGGGGTCCCCACGGTCATCTAGCGTGTCAAGGCACTGCCGGCAATGCTAGCGTCCTATTTAGGCACTTGTTCTGGTCCCAGCAGTCCCATTTCCAGCCTAGCTCTGTGCTAACGTGTCTGGGAAGGTAGCTGGAGATGGCTGATGTGCTTGGGCCCCTACTACCTTGTAGGAACCCCTCAGGCATCTCAGGCTCCGGGCTTTGGCCTGGCCCAGTCTCAGCTACTGTGACCATGTGGGGAATAAATGAGCGGATGCAAGCCCTCTTTCTCCATGTCTGTCTGTCTGTCTGTCTCTTTTCTTCTGTGGCTGATCTAGGAAAAAAAATGCCACTTTAAAAATCACACTTTTAAATTCTTTCTTTGAAAAACAATCTAACATTTTAAGAATTTAATTTTATTCTTTTTTTGTTCAGCCAGAATTTAATTTTACTCTTAAGAAAGCAATTATCAAATTAAAAAAATTTAAATTCTTTAATTTTACTAAGAATCTTATTCTTAGAAAATAATTCTTTTAACATCTTTAAATTGAAATTTCAAAAAGAGCTAGAGTGTATACAAATGAAAATCCTTATCTAATTTATCTATTAGTGTAAAGTTGACTTCAAGATTGTTGAATCACTTAAGAACAAGCTGAATTCAAACTACTATTCTCTTCCCAACGATTACACATCACTTCACCTCACTTTTGTGATCCATTCCAGATATTTCTACAGTGTAAGTTGTGTGTGTTTGTATCTGGTGGCACAGGGGCTCAGGTCCAGCCCTTGGCAGGGTCCTCGGCCCTGTAGCACAGGGGTCAGCCATGGCTTCGAGCCCGGGGCCAAGCATCGGAACTTCCAGGGAGAGACTTCAGTTCCTCTCCCACCTTCCTTCTTCCAACTTTCACATGCGAATACACAGACCACCTTCGAGGCTCCTGGGAGCCTTCTGATTTAAAGCTAAGACGAAGGCACAGTGGCTGATCCACGGAAGAATGCGATAATGTTAAGAGGCACACTAAATGTTACGGATATAGCCAAAAGGAATAAAAATGTAGTGACACATCTTAAATTTAAGTAAATATATTCTGAAACCTTTGAAAAAGTCTACCAATAAGTCTTTACAAACCAACAGCTTTTACACCTGCATGAAAAATTCTTCACAGTACTGAGGGGTATGAAGGAAACCACTACTTTCCTTATTTAAAGCTGATACAATGTTTGCCATGGAAGACTGTCAGGAAACTGTGGCTTCCCACACCTCTACTTTCTTCCATTTCAAATAAATCAAACAAAAAAGTGAAAACACCTCATCTTTTAATGGGAAATTTTTATTTTGGCTGATGGGTATTTACTGTGAATACAAAAGTCTGCTGTTCAATTTTGAAAGTAATTTTGAGGATACACTTCTAAATGTTAACGACTAGGCTAAAAATAACAAGTATCTCTTACACACAATGTAAATTCTTTGAAATATTGTCTAAAAATAGTGCTAAAAGAACACGTGCAGCAAAATTAGAAAAATCAATTTGGCTTAATTATTAAAAACATTTAGGAAGACAATAGCCAACAGTCTATTGGGGTGGCTCACACAAGTCAGGGCTACGCAAGCCTGGATCCTCTGGAGGCCACAGAACATTTCCGTGTCTTAATTACATGGTATACAAGCTAAGGCTGTTAATTAAGCCTAAAATAGATAAGTGATGGCTTTTCTACAGGAAGAAAATAAAAGAGCTGTACTTTCTTATATTTAGTCCAATGACTATTTCTATGCTATGTCATACAAAAAAATTACAAAAATAATGAAAAAAAAGCATATACAGATGCCAGCTCATATGGAAACCAAGCAGATTTTGGTAAATTAGGTTGGTAAATGAGCATGCTATGATTTTATGCTAACAAATTTTATATCATTGAAGCTCATCATTTTTCACTTCGAGAAAATAATTGCTTTGTGGCACGGGTATTTTCAGATATTAATATTAATTCTTTTACCCTCCCTTTTTAGAGAAACAATCCAGCCCAATCAATGTCCTACTTCTCCTGAGCCATCAGGTCAGCTCACTGAAACGCTGCAGTCTATCTTTAGTCAAAACCTAAATATTAATCACTAGACATCAATTTTACCTTCTAGGAGCAGTTCACTCTAAATTCACTGATCCTGGGGCTGGTGCTGTGACTCAACAGGCCAATCCTCCATTCTGTGGTGCTGACATCCCACATGGGCTCCAGTTCGTGTCTTGGCTATTCTATTTCTGATCCAGCTCCCTGCTTATGGCCTGGGAAAGCAGTGGAGGACGGCCCAATCCTTTGGGACCTGGATCACACGTGGAAAGAGGCTCTAGACTCTGAGCTTCAGATCACTCAGCCCTGGCCGTTGTGGTCATTTGGGGAGTGAACCACTGTATAGAAGGCCTTCTCCTTCTCTCCTTCTCTCCTTCTCTCTCTAAATTTGCCTTTCAAATCAAAATAAATAAATCTTTCTTAAAAAAATTGCTGATCCTACAACAGATCATTTTTGTCCAACAGTCAATTACATAGAACAATCATATAAAAACCAAATATAACAAGAACAAATGAAAAACGATGTTCAACTTCTGCATGTAAACTCAGAAGCCAAAATATTCGTCATATATTCATATATATATTTATATACATATTCACAAACTGTAAAAATCTATCTTTTAAGTACTGCAAAGCTACAGAGATGATAATATGATAAGGAGAGATAGATGAAGATGAATGCTGGAAAAACACTTAGGGGCAGAAAACAATTTTAGAAAACAAAAATTTCCAAAGTAGTAATAAACTAATTTAATGAAAGAGCTTTTATTGGCACCTCACCTATTTAGATACTGCAGTTTGGTACTGGTGGTATTGGTAGAAGGAAGACGGAGGTGGTGGCAGGGTTAAGGAGCTGGATGCCAGGAAAGCACTGCCAAAGGCCCAGGAGGGTAGGAAGCAGCACTCCAGAGCAGAGTGGAAAGGCCCAGGAGGGTAGGAAGCAGCGCTCCAGAGCAGAGTGGAAAGGTCCAGGAGGGTAGGAGGCAGTGCTCCAGAGCAGAGTGGAAAGGCCCAGGAGGGTAGGAGGCAGTGCTCCCAGGATGCCAGCGCAGCAGAGTGGAAAGCTAGAGGCCACACAGCTCAAGTGTCACAGGCAAACCTGGTCAGTGCAACCTTTTTTGAGAGAGCATGAGACTTCAACACTGCTTTAATGCACGCAGCGCCATTTCCGTCAGTCTGACTGATCTGGAAGAATGGCTAACTGACAAGGAATGACTGGGTAAAGGGATCCTCTCAGAACTATGGTCACTTACATGCTACAGCCCCCAGCATCCACGGCCATCATCCTTATAACCAACACTGCCACCAACTCAAAAGCCTGTCAAGAATGCGTGCATGCATCCTAAGAACCAGGAGGCTTTCTGTGGGCCTGGAACTGCCCCAAAGCACAAAAGCTCTAAGTGCTGTGAGAATCAAAGCTTAAGTGATCCACACATACCTAGATTGACTTAGTTTTATAGTGAATATTTATTTCTTGGAATTATTATAGAACATGGTGCTTATTCAAATTACATGGTTACTTGATAGTCGCAAGACTGGTAGAAAACAGTCAGAAGTAATGTAGAGTTCAGCAAAAATCAATGAAAGTAAAAACAGGAAACAGAAGAGTCAGGCAACACAAAGCTTGTTCTGAGGAGAACTCGTCTTACAGACATAAGACTATGCCACATGACAGTTTACAGTGCTACTTAGCCCTTTCAATTTTTTTGAACTCCATTAAACTTTTTAAAAAAGATTTGTTTATTTTTATTGGAGAGTCAGATTTATAGAGAACGAGAGACAGAGACCACATTTTCTGGAAACGCCCATATGGGGAGCTAGGCAAGGACTTCAGGCACTAGGCTACTGTGCCAAGCCATAGACCTCCTTTTAAAAAGGAGCTACAAAATATTTCACAGAATGAATGAAGAGATTAAATGATATGACAATGATCTGTTAGAAACAGATGGTTGTAACTAATAAGGCTAAGAGACCAACTGTTAAATAACAGAAAATCTTACATACTTTAATAACCTTGGGGAGGAGGATTACAGCAAAGCAAACTTTATAAATCTCATTAAGACACTTTTCCGTGGCAACATTTGAGCTCAGTGACAAAAGCATTACTGGCCTCCTTGATAACTTTTCTGTGATGGTGACATGATAAAAACAACACAACAAATGATTTATTGCAGATATACCTTCTTACAAATTTTCTCGAAGTTGATATCATCAGCAAGAGCAGATCTAGTTACTGTATCAGGTTTTAGTTCCTGAAAAACAAAGCAGCATTAGTCAGAAGTCTGATTTTACACTGTCACTATATTCTTCCCCATGTTGTGCTCAAAGCAAGCTTGATACATTACATAAAATCTTAACTTTTGGAAAACAGTAACTCCTGCCATGCTACTAAAAAGCCAGAGTAAAGGGCTGGAAGGGCCAACGCTCTGCCTGCAAGCCCCAGCCTCCCTCACCAGCCTCCCTCACCAGCCTCCCTCACGGATGCTGGCTGCGGGTCCAGTCGAGACTGCTCCTTTCCCGTCCAGCTCCCTGCTTGTGACCCACGGCCTTGGGACCCTGCACCCATGTGGGAGACCAGCTGTGGCTGTTACGGGGAGTGAACCAGCAGAATGAAGGCATTTCTGTTTCGCTGTAAATCTTTATAATAAAGAAATTAATCTTAAAAGCCACAGTAAATTGAGTTGAAGAAATAATCTTGATAAGCAACTATACAGCAGTGTTTTCAAGGACCTCAATACAAGCCACTGTAAAACCCAAGGATTTTTATACCCAGACAAGCTGTTTCTCAAATACAAAATCTATACAAACCAGTTTTTGCAATTCCAGCTATTCAGGGAACAGTGTACACATGTGTTTCTCCAGAGGAAACTTGTAAAAGCAAACTTTAAACCAGCAGCAGACACCTTTTGGTAAAGGTCTGATACTGAATTTGTATATGTAGAGCATTGGGATAAATATGGGAGTATATATAGAAGAAAGAACAGTTAAGTAAAGTTTGTTTTTAATAAACAGAAAAAATTGCAACTGAAAAGGAGAGGAGACGGGAAAGTAGCGTAAGATCACTGACTATCGTCTGTGTTTAAGTAAACAGGCAGTAGTTACATGATGCCACTTAAAATGGAGAAAACAGAAAATAAAAGATTACAAAAGAAAATGGAAAAGTACTTGCAAGGCTGCTATAATGACTATAAATACAACTGTAACCATGGAAACAAACACAGACCTTTGCTAAACAGCAAAAGATTGTTTTTTCTTTTTAAACACAAAGGCACTTGAAATAGAAAAACAGTAAATACAAGATTGACTTCTCTGTAGCTTTAATATAACTAAGAGCAAACATCAAGGATATAACAATGACAATTACTTTGCCTGTTAGAACAAAACATTTGCAAATTAGAAAACAAAATAAAACCCAAGTTTATAATGGCACAACATCACTTTTTCCCCCAAAATTTATTTTTTACTTGAATGTCAGAATTACTGAGAGAGAGAGAATGACAAGACGCGAAATAACGAGAAACATCTTTCATCTGCTGGTTTATTCCCCAAAATGGCTGACAGGGCAGGAGTTGGTAGGGTCCAAAGCTGAGAGCCAACAGCTTCTTCCAGGTCACCCACATGAGTACAGGCTCCCAAGGACATCTCCCGCATGTCCCAGGCTAGAAGCAGGGTCCTGCTTCGGATTTGGAGCATCTGGGTCACGGACCACTGACCATACAGGACGCCAGCACCAAAGGCAGAGGATTAGCATCTCTGCTGTTCTACAACATTACCCTTACATGGTGATTCTAAAATGCTAAAACAGACAGATTGCAAAGATTCTTGGTAAGTAGAAACAATTAAAGAGCAGGCAATGAAATTATGTATCACGCAAAGAATTCTGGCAAAAAATATTTAGCATGACAAAGAAGACAGGAAGACAATGTATTAAATGAAAAATTATATAATTATAAAGTAGAAACTATAGGAGAGACTGAGAAAAATAAATAGTACTAACAAGACACTTCAGAAAGTTCAAACTATTGAAAAATAATGGAGAGGGGCAGGCACTGTGGTATAGGGAGCTGCCACCGGTGACACTGGTGCCCCATACAAAGGAAAAAGTCACATTCCCACGTTTATTGCAGCATTATTTAATTTAACTAAAACTGAGGTAACCGATGATAGATGAATGGATAAAAAGAAATTAGTAAGAAAACACAATGAAACACTACTCAGCTCTACAAAAAGAACAAAATCCTGGGGAGGCCCCTGTGATACAGCCAGTTAAGTCACCACGTGGGAACACCCAAACTGTTAATCAGTTTGTCTCTAATGTACACTGTGCAGTCAGGTGGGAGAGCTGGACAGAGTCCGGGCATTTGAAGAGTAAACCAGCAAGATGGAACGTATCTTTCCCCCCGACTCAGCCTTTCAAATAAAATAAAAGTAAGCAAAAATGTAACCCAAAATACATTAGATATTCTGAGTCACAAAGTAGGTAAATCTAGGGTACAGAGCATTTTAGCATGAACTTCCCAAGGACACTCCGTACCTGATAGACAGGCTAAGTCAGCTTGCAAGCAGGTATATACCTGAGACATTTCACAGATGTTGACACCGAGCAGTGTTAACAGTCCAACACTCGTCATCTCATGAGAAAATGGACACACGCAGGGGTACACACTTGGGGCACACAGCAGAATGCCAGTGTGTGTGTTCCATGTGTAGTGACCGAATCAGGTTACGTGAAACATCTGTCTAAACACTGAGCCTATTCACCTTCAAAGTCTGCCCAATAATGATGAAATACATGCTGTGTTGTTGTGGATGATGGCTACCACAGCAAGGTATAAAATGCTGGAGCAAATTCCTAGCAACAGTATTTTGGCACTAGGAATTTACTGACAATTCTTCTCTACTTCTATTCTACAACATCAGTTTTTTTTTTTTTTTTTTAAAAAGATTTATTTCTTTTTATTGTAAAGTCAGATATACAAAGAGGAGCAGAGACAGAGAGGAAGATCTTCCGTCTGGTGATTCACTCCTCAAGCAGCAGCAATGGCTGGAGATGAGTCTATCCGAAGCCGGGAACCAGGAACTTCCTCCAGGTCTCCCACGTGGGTGCAGGGTCCCAATGCATTGGGCCGTCCATTACTGCTTTCCCAGGCCACAAGCAGGGAGCTGGATGGGAAGTGGAGCTGCTGGGATTGGAACCAGCACCCATATAGGATCCCAGCACATTCAAGGCGAGGACCCTAGCTGATAGGCCATTGTGCTGCGCCCTACAACATCAACTTTAAGCTCTTATGAGAATGTATTATATTTGTCTTTCTGTACATAGCTTATTTTACTTAACATACTGCTTCCAGCTCCACACTTGTGGCAAGTGACAGCTTTAAAAGAGAAAGGTTTGTTCATTTACTTGAAAGACAGAGTGACAGAAAAACAGACATCTACCTTTAAGTCACTGGTTCACTCTCCAAATGCCTCAAGTAGCCAGTGTTAAGCCCTGATATGGCAATGTTGCTGTCCCAAGAGGCAGCTTAACGTGCTGTACACTATACTTGTTCCAGGATTTCATCGATTTTTTATGACTGAGTAACATCTCATTGTGTACATACACATTTTCTTCTTGTATTTATGCATTCACAGATAGGTCCTTTGATCATATCTTATCAAGGCAAACAGTGCTGCAACAACAATGGGAGTGTAGGTATGTTTTCAAAATAATAATCTCGAAGGGATTTTTTTTTCCTGCAAGGAAACTACCGTGTCTTCCTCCTACAACTATTCCTGCATTTTCCCCTTCAGGAGACGAAACCTCCACCTTCTCCTGTCATGTGACACCCATTTTCAAGCCTCTTCATTAAGTCTGTAACACGCTCTTTCCCCCTTCTGCCTCCTTTTCTGCTGTTGAACTAGACTGCTCCTTTGGATTAGTGCACCTGGCCTTGGGCTCAGGACTTCACTATGGACTGTGTACACTGCTAAGTCTCACTGGTTTTCTTGCGTCCAGGACCAGTACTCACAAGGTCCATCAAGTCACTGTCTTAAATGTAGAATGAACTCAATCACTCACACTCCTATTTTCCAAATCCACTCATTACTTGGCCTCTAATATAACATTACACCTCTTCCAGGTGTTTTCATCCACCTAATTTTGCATAAAATTATCAGAGTAAATTTTCTGTTCTCCTACTGCAGCCTGCGTTTCTCACTTCCTTCCTGCCAACCAAAGTCTGTATGTGTTTTTAAGTCCCTAAAACGAAGCAGAGCTTCTTACAGAAATGGCTGCCAGAAATGGAATACTGGGGTTCAAACAGAGTCTCAAAAAATCACATTAGCTTGACATAAAGGTGCTATCCTCTCGCCAATTTGGGTGTTAAAGTGAATAACAGCAGTGAATCATGACCACACTGACTATATAATTTCTTGTTGGAGGCAAGACCCCTCTGAGAAGGAAATGAGGTACTACTAATAAACATGCTGGGGCAAGTGGTAAATTCCAGCAGTCTCTGAGAAAACGGGCTGCTTGGGCAACCTCATTTTAACACAATGTAACACCTGCTATCTCCAAAGGCTTTTCTGAGACCCACTCCACTGGCTTTCGCTTCACTATCCCATTAACCCTATTCTTGTAAGTGACAAACAATCTCCGCATTGCTATATCTAATGAACAAGACTCAGTACTTCTTTTACCTGGTCTGTCAGAAACATCTAACCCTTCTCTTCTTGGCCTATCACCAACTCTGAACATACTGATATTAATTAAACATAGTTTAATTAACTCTAAACATAGTAGTTGCTCTGCCAACTACTTCCTTTTTCTGTAACTTAAAAACAGAACAGGAATTGCTCCTTGGTGATCTCTCTTCACTCTTCTATAACTCTTTGTTTACAGCTTTAGGTATTACGTGGATGTAACCCAGATTTTGTATCTTGCCCAGATAGACCCGCCAAGCTCTAGACGTCCACTGAACACTTGTCACTACTAATTCTTTCTAGTCAGAATTTGGTAAGCATGCAATAATAATACTTATTCTAAAAGATGGACACTGAAGATATTTTTGTTTGTTAGGTATTATAAACTTTTTAAAAAAGATATGTTTATTGGCAAGGCATCAGTTTTACAGAGACAGAAACAAAAATCTTCCATGTGCTGGTTCATTCCCCAAGCGACTGCAATGGCTGCAGCCGAGTCAAGGAGCCAGAAGCTTCTGAGTCTTCCACATAGGTGCAGGGTCCAAAGCTTTGGGTCATCTTCTACTGCTTTCCTATAAGCAGGGAGCTTGGTGGGAAGCAGAGCAGCTGGGACCTGAATTGGTGCCCATATGGGATCCAGGTGCTTGTAAGGTGAGGCTTCAGACATTGAGCCATTGCACCAGGTCCAGTATTGTAAATCTGTTATATCATTGCTAGGTACTACATCAACCAGACTTCCCACAGAATACTGCCACTGTTCAGCAACTCTGGCACAGATACATGGGAGTTGGGTAAGGCTGGGGGCAGAGTGCGAAGAGGGATGAAGAAGAGGAAAAAGGAATTTCCATGCATTGCTTACTCCCCAAATGACCTTAATAGCTGGGGCTGGGCCAGGCCACAGCCAGCAGCCAGGAATTCCACCTAGCTCTACCCTGTGGATATAAGGAACACAAGTACTTGGATCTTCATTTGCTATCTCCTGAGTGCAATAGCAGGAAGCCAGCCTGGAAGCGGAGGAGGAAGGACTTTATCCCAGGCACCCCAAAACGGGATGCAGGAGTCCCAAGTGGTAGCTTCATATCCTTGTCATAACAGTTGTTTCAAAATTCAGATCCTTAAACATAAAATGAAACACGAGCAGACAGCAAATAAGCAATATTAACTAGGGATCAGGAAAAGAAATGAGAAACTTCATGAACAACTCTGCTAGTTTTATTTTGTTATGAATAAACCAATGGTACATGCTACAGGTTCTATAAAAGCCTATTTACCAGATACGTTTATTCATATTTGAATCATGTGACTAACGGTTTTCTATGTGTAGGGCACTGGGCCTTATGCAGAAGGTAACAAAAATTTGGGGAAGTGTGGCAAGTATCATGCTGATACTCTGCTTGTGAGCATTGGTCCCAAATCGGTGCCTGCTCATGTCCCAGATGCTCCATTTCCAGTCTAGCTCTCTGCTTTGGGCCTGGGAAACCAGTGGCGGATGGCCCAAGGCTGAGGGGCCTTGACCCACATGGGAGGTGGGAATCAGCAGATGAAGACCTCTCCTTCTGTCTGTCCTCTCTGTAAAAATCTGCCTTTCAAATACAAAAAAATATTTTTAGAAAACTGACACAGTAACACAAAGACTAGTGAAAATAACAAGTTTTGTGTGAAGGGAGAGATGAAGTAAGGGGTATGATTTCTTTGGTGCAGTAGTTCACAATGGTTGGAGTAATCAGATGATTTCCAAATTACCGGGGAAGCATTTTCACACTGCTCAAAACCTCCCACTCATAAGATAACCCCCCCAGGCGTGACTTCATGCGTCTGTATTCCCCGCATTGTGTGTAACAAAACCGCTGTTTCAGAGGCTGCTTAAAACTATGGCAATGTTTCTCTCTGGTTTTACAAGAAAAGTCTGAGGTGGTGGTAAATGCAGCCTTGCTATCAAATCCAACTAGCAGAACAGAACCTCGCAGATGCACAGGGCTATGTGAGGGGTGTGGTGATGGAGAAGCAGCAGGGACAGCCGTGGGGATGGCAGCTGGAGTGCCCAGCAGCACAGGCATCACCTGACGGACGCTCAGTCCCCCTGGGGAATGACCCCGAACCGGAGAGCAGCAAGCAGCCAGCCAATGTGGCTTTTGAGCAGAAGAGATATAATAAAACAAAGTCAGTTTACTACTAGAATATTTTACTGGTGCCAGGTTTTTGCTGGCAGCCAGATAAAGAATTACTGAATGTCTACAAATAGTACTGTCTCACTTTAGTTCCAAGTTGAGTTTCATGTCAAAAATTGAATCTTCCTATGCTAGAAACATGAATGCATTTATAATTGCATTTTCATTGATTTATGAAAATAATCACCCTTTAAGTAAAAATGAAAGAAATGCTTGAATAAGTCAACAGTCCAGGAATCTTCATGCATTTAAAAATGGGCATCAAACATAAACTCAGCAAATAATTTAGTCAAATAAATCTACATAACTTTCTCTTCACTCTACCAATCTTTTGTCTCAAGACAAAAATATTTTTCGATAGTTTAAGTTAAGAGATTAAAACAAGAATAAATGTTTTTTCTGCCAAAGAAAAACATCTAAACTGTTCTTCCAACGTAACACTACTTGCTTCTGTCCCGTTCAGAGGCAGGCAGAGAAAATGAGATCCAGCAGTTACATCAGTCTGAAGATCTGTGCAGACGACTTCTATGTTTTAAGGATTAAGTCACGACAGATATATATTTTTTCTATTCTGGAGAATAGAAAAAGAGAATCTTCTAACGAAATAGCTAGCCTTGGGTATAGAAGTTGTTTTTGAAGAGGAATCCAAACAGTTTTTAAAGGGTATGATTTTGTGGCAAATGTATTAAGAGTAAATACCAAAATCACTTGATTCTTCTATGTCCTCTCAGGATAACATGTTAACAATAACAAATTTTTCAGCTTTTTGAGTGAATTGTTCAGCTTTTTGTTACCTTAATGAAGTATCTGAAACAATAAAGTGTATAAGGAAAAGGTATGGCTCATAGTTCTGCAGGATCAAATCTGAGATGGGTGGCTCCAGTCACGTGCTTTTCGATTAGAGTGGTGGATAATGGTGGCGGGGTGACTGCACAGAGAAAAAAATCAGGACCACTCGCAAACAGTGTGGGTGAAAAGGAGAACGGCCTACAAGGGTCCAGTCCCAATGATGTAAAGACCTGTTGCTCAACTACCTGCTGAGGTTTCCACCACTGCCAACAGCTCCTTCCTGGGGACCACACCACCAACATGGACCTCTGGGGGCACAGCTCAGACCCAAACCACAGCATAAAGAGTGTGTACGTACTACTGGTAGCTTTCTAAATGGCTTTGAAATGCAATTTCACCTATGGTAGCAACGACTTCAATCGCTTACTCTTCATTCACTCTATATTCTAGTTACACCTAATTCACTGGGAGATACATGCTGATTCTCCATACTACACCATAAGTAATGCAGTATGCATTGAGATAAGGCAACATCCCATCTTGAAGCTGAGACACAAAGCAGCAACTTCAGTATAACGGAAACAGAATCCTAGTGCAGCTCCCTACCATGGCACGCGGTTCACCTGGAAGCTTAGTTTCGCTGTGCTCTAGTTACCTACAATACTTGTCTTTAAGCAGAATCATGTATTCTTCCAACTCTAACTCAATTCAGAGCCCCCATTCTTTGAGGTCTTCCTGAAATCACAGAAGGAATTGAACGAACCGATCCCTTCTCTAGGTCATAGCACGGTTATGGTGGTACATAGCACAGAATGGCTCAGATGCTTGTTTGGACAGAAGGATATGTTAATTGGGAACAAAAATAAAGTATTCACCTATGCCTGCAGATTTTAAATTAAAATGTATCAAATAAACCCAAGTATACAACACACAATTTGTGACAGTTTGTTCTGGAAATCGATAATCCTTTTATTTTTGCCTATACGGCGACAAATTTTATTAGTAACAAAAATAAATATAATCATCAACAAATGGGATGTTACCTTAGACTGTGATGAGTAAAAGAAAAACTATTAACTACACTGAAACCTGTAGGTTGTAATTTAATATATCAAACTCAACAGAAATGAAAAATTAAGGCTTTGCTTCCCTTACTGACCCATATATAAAATTTATATAAGCAATTAAGAGCTTAGTTTGTCTTTATAGAGAAAAAGGGGAGAATAAAAGTGAACCAGAAAGTACCAAGAAGCATTATTTAGATAGCAACACCCTTGGGATTATTTTGATTTCTTAGCAGACTACAGTTTATGTAAGTTTTTTGACAGGCAGAGAAACAGAATAAATTATTTATATTCAAGGAAAAAAAAAGAAAATGTAATAATCTCTGAACACAAAATACTAATTTTTTGAGAAGCCAAAACACTAACATTAGTTCCAACACAGAGAAATAGAGAAAACTCATGGTTTCTATAAACAACAGAAATACAACAATGTGAGATGTGCTCAAGTTAATAAAAATAAATGTTTGAAAACAATTTGTTTCTACTGAATCCTCAAATGAGAAATACTCAGCTTAAAAATAAAAGGACATCTCACTTTGCAAGGCCAGTTATTCACTCATCTTCCCGCTGCTTTCCCGAGGGCCCTTGGCTCCCACGGTGTTGCCAACAAAATATGCTGGAATATTTACCTCTTTTCTCAAACACCACATTATTTAACTGGAATTATGATAGTAGCATTCGTTGTCCAAAATTTTTGAATTAATAGCTGAAAAGTGCTTTGGATACTTTCAAAGTTATTAGGAAATATCCTGCCAGGGTTGAAAGTTCAAATTTCCAGAATTACAACATACACACACAAAATCAAACCAAAAAACATGAGCAAGAAGCTCCTGTAATGCTGTTCTCTCACTTCCTCTCCTCACTCTTGTTTACACACTCAGAGCTTTTCAAGTGGACTTACCCACATGAATTGATTCCAGAATCAGTTTTTATTCCAAAATTAGGTGTGACTCAGTAAATAGTAATAGCATTTTCATCATCACTGCCAACTGGTTAAGGCTTTTAACATGTCCTCTGTTCTTAAAATATAATCAAATAAGCAGAAAACAGAATGGATACTACTTTTACAAGAACACTTGCAAGAAATTTTGAAAGCCATATGAATTTACATTTTAATTTTTTCCACATATTTAAAATATTTTTTATTTTTTAATGGAAAGTCAGGTATACAGAGAGAAGTATAGACTGAGAGAAAGATCTCCCGTCTGTTGATTCACTCCCCAAGCGGCAGCAACAGCTGGAGCTTGGCCGATCTGAAGCCAGGAGTCTGGAGCCTCCTCCAGGTCTCCCACGTGGGTACAGGGTCCTAAGGCTTTGGGCCATCTTCAACTGGTTTCCCAGGCCACGAGCTGAGAGCTAGATGGGAAGCGACATTGCTGAGATTAGAACCAGCACCCATATGGGATCCCGGCACATGCAAGGTGAGGACTTCAGCCGCTGGGCTACAGTGCTGGGCCATCCACACACTTTTTAAAATGAAAATCATGATACCTGTCCATTAAAAATGCAGTACTATTAAAGGTTCTAGAGCAAGACCTACGATCTATTACAAACACAGATTTAATGTTCCGTGAATCATGCTGGCATTCCAAGGTGATGATCTGTTTTTAAGTGTTGTTACATGAGTGTGAGAAGAGTTTTATACACTGATCTTCAAAAATGCCACTTAGATTTCCTGTTTATCCTCTTTAGAGGTCACAAGCTGAGCACAGATGGTTAGTAAAACAAGGCATCTTGCACTGCTTTAGAAGCAGGGGAATTTCTGCCTGGTAAAACCAAGTTAGACGTTAGGGCACTGGTAGGGTGACAGTTAATACT
The DNA here is from genome assembly GCF_030435755.1 of Ochotona princeps. Classification (NCBI taxonomy): domain Eukaryota; kingdom Metazoa; phylum Chordata; class Mammalia; order Lagomorpha; family Ochotonidae; genus Ochotona; species Ochotona princeps. Next base: position 43,959,157 of record NC_080850.1, read on the forward strand.
AAAATGATAAAAAAATTAAATTTTCTGCTCACAGAATCTTCTTAGTAACAGTTTAGTAGTATTCCATTTATCTCTAGACTCAGAACAGGATCCAGTGTCCACAGGTAAATATAAGTAAAAAACTTTACACTAAGCTTCCTAACTAGCTAGGCAGGCAGTATTCACTGTGAACACAGTGATAAGTGTTGGGACAATGGACTGAGTCAACAATCCATTATGTTTAAAGGCTCACCCTTGGGACCTCGTTATGGGGACCAGTGCAGTGGCTGAGCAGGCTTCCCGTAGCACTGGCATCCCACATGGTGCCAGTTATAGTCCTGACCACCCCACTTCTGACCCAGCTCCCTGCTTATGGACTGGGACAGCAGCAGGGGACGGCTCACGTCCTCGGACCCTGCACCCGAGGAGGAGCCCCGCAACAAGCTACTTGGCTTCAGACAAGCTCAGCTCCGTTGTGCCCACTTGGGGAGTGAAGTCGGAGATGAAGATTTCTGTTTCTCCTTCTCTCTATAGACCTGCTTTTCAAATACAATACTTTTATTGCCCTTAGACTGGGGCACACATCAACAGTCACAACAAAAAAGCCCCATGTAAGGGCACTGAAGAGGGAATGAAGCAGCAGACGGAAGGAGTGAGAAATACACCCCTCTCTTCAGGAAGAGTGAGTGAAGATGAATTTCAAGAGTTCTTCTCTGATTGAAGCAGGGCAGTAAAGCGCTCACCACCACCAGCTCCACGTTCACTTCAGCAGCCTACCACGTAACCACATGACCTTGGGCAAGCTGCTTCACTTGTCTCAGTTTCTTACTGGGTAAGATGGGATTAATAATTCTTGCATCGCATTACTTCGTTCTGTTTCTTTACACTAGAAGTGTCATGATATATTTAAATATCAGAAAGTTAAGCCTTTAAGGGTGAAATGAATGATTACACAATTGTAATGACTTGGAGCTAAGTATAGAAAAGAGATGTGTCAGTGGGGTGGGGAGGGGAAAAAAGGGAGGTGGATTATCCCCTATCCATGCAAATTTGTGCAGTGGGGAAGAAAAACAACTAAATCTTGAGACCAGTGCTTTGGCTCAATTGGTTAATCCTCCACCTACAAGCACTGGTATCCCACATGGGTGCTGGTTTGTGTCCTGGTTGCTCTACTTGCTTGTGGCCTGAGAAAGCAGCTGAGGATGGTAGAAGTCATTGGGACCCAGTATCCATGTGGAAGACCCCGGAGGCTCCTGGCATTAGACCCCGAGGCTCCTGGCATTAGACCCCAGAGGCTCCTGGCATTAGACCCCAGGAGGCTCCTGGCATCAGACCCCGGAGGCTCCTGGCATTAGACCCCGGAGGCTCCTGGCATTAGACCCCGGAGGCTCCTGGCATTAGACCCCGAGGCTCCTGGCATTAGACCCCGAGGCTCCTGGCATTAGACCCCGGAGGCTCCTGGCATTAGACCCCGAGGCTCCTGGCTATTGTTGTCACTTGGCGAGCGAACCAGTTGACGGAAGAGTTTTCTGTCTGTCTTTCTCTCTATAAGCCTATCTTTCAAATAAAAACAAACAAAAAATACCTTAAAAAAAAAAGAACCTTTACAATAAAGACATGGATGATTTCTACCTCATATGTATGTGAAGACAACACAGAATTGATAAAAGCTAATTATTCTCTTCTATGGAGGGAGGGATTTCTTGCACATTTTGAGTAATTTCAGTGTATACTTTTATAATCCTTCTCAAACTAAATAACCTACAGCTGTGTACATATTGAAAACTACTTTAGCTTTCAAAGAAAAAACTATCAGAAATCTGCACTTATATTAACATCAAAGTTACAAATATGAAAACCATTAAAAACAGCATTAAATTTGAGTTTGTAAAATTAGAACCCATAATTTTATAGTATCTTAAAGATCAGGTCATTTTTCTTTCTTGGCCAAGAAACACAAATTCTCATTTCTAAAAATATCTCAGGCTTTCTTCATGTCATCTTGCAACAAAATACCCTATCATCACAGACAGCAAGTATAGGACTGTATGTCATGAGTAGGAATATAAAAATCCAGTGGTATATGAGCCAAAGGGAAAATTCCTTTGGAAAAAAATAAGTAGAGGTTTTTCCCAAAATTTAATTAAGACCGTGAGTATCCTCTTCAGTAACTATATCTCTTTGATACTCCCACGTACATTTACCTAGAAAATTGCATATAACCTTTAAGACAATGCCATACCCGGTTACTCCTTTCAGAGAAAACAAATCTTGAAAAAAGAAGGAAAAAAACCAACCCATCAATAAAGTAATGTGACATTTAAGAAAGTAAAGCATATAGTGTTTTTCCAGTTCTATTTTTACTCTGGTTTTTACATTTAAACTGAATTCAGATTTAAGATGACATTACAAAATGGTGACATCACACTAGTCAACCTGTACTATCTTATCCACTGCCACAAATTCAAGGAACAAAAATACTGTATCTTTAATAATGAAGGCATATTCAGGCTATAAATTCTGGCTTTCTTTGAGCCAGTGGCCTTCTACAATCATAGGGAAAAGCAAAGAGAAACTAGGAAGAAATAGAGTAATCTTATACATAAACTTCTGAACTGCAATCACTGAATGCAACTTACCTTTTCTCATTAACAGAAAACAGAACCTACATGTAGTTCAAACAGGACGCTCCTTGTTAACTAAACCACATTTGTTATAGAGAGTTACAAAAGGGAAGTATTAATAATGAGTACCTTTTCGAAAAGATTTATTATTTTGCTTGAAAAGCAGAGATACAAGACATAAAGTAGACAGATCTTCCACTGGCTCATTCACTCCCCAAATGGCTGTGGGTGTTGGCCTAACCCAATGCCAGTGCAGGCTCCCTCCTTTGGTTCTGAAACTCTTCATACACTGCACAAAAGTGTATTAGATATACTGTATTCTTTCTTTTGCTAAAATAAACCTACAATTTCACAGTAGCTCAAAGTCACTGAATAATCTATTATTACAAAAAAGACTATCGGAGTTTGGCGTGATAGTCCAGCGACTATCCCATCTACATGGGAAACTCGCAAAGAGCTCCTGGCTCCTGGATTCAGATCACCTTAGCTCCAGCCATTGGGGCCACCTGGAGAGTGAATCAACGGATGGAAGACCTTTTTCTCTGCCTCTCCTTTCTCTTTGTAGATCTGACTTTCCAATAATAATCCAAATATGTATATATGTATATTTAAAAAAAAAAAAGACTATTCAGAAAAAATCAGAAAAATATAGGTGATTTTTATACAATGTAACTTTAGTATGGATCTGAGTTAACAGAAAGAAATCCTAACTGCCTGTTCTAGTGCTGTCATCCAAGCAAGTCTCTAAAGATTGATTTCTCACAGAAACATCGTGGGGAAAAAGCATCCTAACACACAAAAGCAAAAGCTTTTGTAGGAATCCAATACAGAAGTCCTTACTTTCATGAATGGCTGGATGAAAAGGGAATATAACTTGGGGAGTATAACAGATGCATCCAGCGGATTCCACGAACTTTGCAGTTCTATCAGAGAGAGGGAGACATATCCTAGACACTAACATAAAAGACACCTGGCGAAAAAGAATCACCTTCTAAATCTGTTTTTATTCAAGTTAACTGGGATACCTTTATCCTGTCAAGCACTTCATCCTCAATTGAAAAGGAAGGAAAGGTGAGAATTTTACACAATCCAGTTCAATTAAAATACTGTTAGAGAATTCTCCTGCTCTTTTATCTAACTGAAAACTTGGAAGTTATACAAAAATATAATAGTAAAATATACATGCAAAATAACCCTGTATTTAAGTTAACTGCTGGTACCAAATGTTGTTTTTAAGTTCTGTAATAAAACAGTCTTCCAGACATTTAATGGTATGTCATTTGGTAAATGAAAGTTTCCACCAAGTAAGAGCAGTGAGAAGAACTAAGAATTATGCTAGTGCAGAGTCTCGCTGAAAAACAAATGGATCTGGTTGGTTCAATACTAATTTTATTTTAAGTTACTACAGAACTGAATAAAATGCTGACACCACCACATAAAAATTTATTGAGCTGGCAATAGGCAAAGCATGATGTCAGCCACCAATATCAGCCATCCACATTCCCAAATAACACGAACATCTTAACTCTTAATTTAGACTTCGTGCCTAAAGTTACAGTAAAAATAAAAACTTTAGGCATGAGGAATTATTAAACATAGAGGAGTTTAGTTTGGCAGAATTTTGACCCAAATTAGTCTAGCACTTTAAGAAGGTCAGTTAAAAAAAACATAGAAAAAAGCAAGTCTAAACATATTGCAATTTTCTCAGTGTGCCTGCTACATTCTTCACCAAGCAGATACACACAAGTCAGTCTTGGGCAACTCTGAGGAATATTCAAGGAAGCAGTTACCTCACAAACTCTCTCTCTCTCTCTCTCTCTCTCTCTCTCTCTCTCTCTCTCTCTCTCGGGAAAATGCCCACAGGAACCCTTACCTTCATGGCATGGATTTCTTCCAGCAATCGCTGAGCCCGTCGCTGGTTTTTTAGCAGGGCATCTTCAGCACCCCTGCAAAACAATACATTCCAACAGAACAGTTTGGCATAGGATTAACTTTAGACTCAAGCTGTACTGAAGTTTTCCACTTCATTTAGAAAATAACGATCAATGCCAAAATAGGAACCCCCAACACCTCTACTATCCCTGGGCAACCACACCTACATTTCCAAAATTTCCAAAACAAACTCAAGTGACTGAAGAACAGTATCTTCTCAAACGTTTCTGAAGTAACAGGAAATTAATCAGAAACAAAACATACAAAGACTTTCTAACATTCACGCTGAAATAAGAAGAACTATTTAAAAAACTTTTCAATTAACACTACTGATTTTGACAATACCAAAATATTATCTTTAACAAACCATTACATGGGCAACAATCTGAATACTTCCAAAAGGTACTGAAGACTTCAAATTACTTAGCAATTCAATGAAAAAAGAACTATATATCTTAATGTTTTGAGATGTTAGTGGATTCTTAAAAGTATATCAACATTTAAAATTAACTTATAATATAAAAACCAGAAACAAGCCTAAAGGAATTTCACTCGGAAAAGACCAAATAGAGAATGTGAAAGAAAAAAGGCGGAGTAATTCGCAAGCATCTTAGGTAAACACAGTCCAAAGCATAGAAGGACATGCTGACAGTGCACTGCACCTCACTCAGATCATGTCTACAAATAACACGGAAGCCCAGTAGGAGGACTATTCATCACTCCGTGGGATGCCAGTCACATTATGAAATCACCACGAGCAGCTTCTGACACTTTCTTAGTCACAGAATCATTACTTGAAATGACTAACTTTTTTGACTTCAGCCTAGTGACACTTCTGACAAGCTTCCGGATAACCAACACTCGGATTCTCTTCACTTCTTTTCTCATCTTCACAACCTTTAAGAAATAAAACCAAAATCAGAAATGCATTTTAGTGAGGAACAAAAAATTTCATAATGATAGTGTGAATGTTACAGATTTAGACTACCCAATTTGTGTTTAACTACACTCATGGTTTGAGAAACACAAAATTTCTTCCATAAACAGTGAAGGAATAAATCAACAGTATGACAATGTCAGAGGACTTGGGAGAAGGCCCCGCTCTGAGAAAGACCCACGTGCAGGTAACTGGCATCCTGATGGCACGTGTGTCTCTCTCTGGGCTCTGACACAAGCAAGTCCCCGAGATGCCAGCGCGTCTGATTCAGCTTTTAATTTATGCAGTTGACAGTAAAGCCTTTAATGATAGGAAGATAATTTACTGAATAGTGTTTGAATTAACAAAAAAAATATGAAAATCATTTCATTGATATAAAGCACTTAATGCACTTAATGTCCAGCATAATTTTGTGCCTATAATAGCAAATTATTATATTGCCAAAACAGCAATATCACCATTACCCTGTTTCTTCAAGGACTTTGAAGGCAATACCTTCTCCTTCTCTCTAAATATCGTGCATCCCCTTTTTCATGAAGACATCAGCAATCAACTTACATTTCCTTTCCACAGAAAAGGGTTTCCTTCATTCAGGGTGACTTCCATGCTCACTGAATAACCCAGTCAATTTTGTATCATCACTTTTAAAAAAAACTGTTTATTTTTATTGCAAAGTCAGATACACAAACAGCAGGAGAGACAGAGAGGAAGATTTTCCATCCATTGATTCACTCCCTGAGCAGCCACAACAGCTGGAGCTGAGCTGATCTGAAGCCAGGAGCTTGGAGCTTCTTCCGGGCCTCTTAAGGCGGGTGCAGGGTCCTAGGGCTTTGGGCTGTCCCCTACTGCTTTCCCAGGTCACTAGCAGAGAGCTGGATGGGAAGCAGGGCTGCTGGGACTAGAACCGGCATCCATATGGTGGGCCCTATCATCACTTCTTGACTTTTTTCAAATGACTTCATAAACAATTCCACGTCTAAAACCATCCCTTCAAATACTCCACACTGTGATCACAGCTTCTCACATCAGTTAGATTTCACTAGGCTCACCAGCACACTGATCCTTATACTTTTCCTCCAATGATTTGTGATCTTTTTTTTTTTTTCCTTTCCAATTTAGGTACACAATCAACACCAACTGACATTTGAGTATTCCTCTAGTTAGTAAAACCTTAAAGCTGAATGAGAAGGATATTCCTGGCTCTTTATGACCATATCTGCAACAGCCAGGAGACCCTTAAAGCATTCTATCTGCTACAAATTCAGCAAAATGAAATCCGTACTTCCTAGACATCCTATCACACTTTGTCCACCAATATGCAATGCCTACTCGAAATGTGCCCTATCCCCTCTCCAGTCCGGTTTCACAGAAAACATCAACGTTGGTGGGAGCCATGTTCTCTCTGTGGGTGCAGACGGTAGACTCTAGGTAGTAGCAGTGACTCGCCCATTCTCTATCAGAAAGCTTACAGTGTAAGAAGTATTTCCACGCATAGCTCATCTCAAATGTGTTTCCGGATTTTACCGCCTTCTGATTCCGAAGCAGGCTTGAGCTTTTTAACACAGACAAGCGAAAACACCGTCACTGCGTGGTTCACTGGGGCACCTTCTCTTTTACTGCCCTCAGAGTAAGTTTTCAGAGTTTTCTAAACTCAGTATCCTCATTTTTGCATCTCACACAATTCCAGTTGGATTTCATTCCCATCAGTTTGCTACTAGTTGTCATTAAGGACACCAGAGGCTTCCCAAATCCCAAAATCCAATATGGACCTCTTTTAGACTTTATTTTACTTGAAAGCTTAGTAGCATTTGGTACTGTTGATCACTTCTTCAAAACTGCTCTCTTGGTTTCCATGACAGATACCCTCTTCAGGCATTCTGCCTTGGACTCAACTATCTCCGCCTGGCTATGAAATGTTAACGAGCTCATGGAGCAGTCTGAGAATTCACTTTTCAATATGCTTTTTAGTCTTAAGTGATCTTATATGCTCAAGCCCTAAATATGCAAGTAGCCTGTGTGACATTTTTTTTTTAGTGTGCAAAATAACCTCAATTTCACACTTGAACCCATATTCCTCATCTCCATCTGCTGGTACAGATAACTCTTAAATACCTCATGATGGATCTTGAGCTAAATCTTATTTTTATCTCCTAATTATCTTAAAATTGTTACATTTTTCTGTTTCTCCCCTAGCTCCCATCTTAGCTGAACATCTGTTAACTGATTTCTCCACACTGATTCTTGAATCTCTGCAAATATTTATCCACAATACAGCCAACAAAATTTCCAACACAAAAATATGATGCCTTATATTTCCTCAATTTTCTTCAGTGGCTTCTAGCTATTGAAAGAAATCCACACATGGGTCTTCTTTTAGTTCTCATCATTGTTAACATTATACAAAGCATTTATGTTTGCCTCTCCTCTGGTCAGGAATGCTCTGTCTTTCATGGCAGCTTGTTAACATCTGTTGACCTGTATTTTTTCAATTTAATTAAAAAAAAAAAAAAAAACCTTTTGGTGAAACGGTCACTTCTGAGGAGTCCTTTCTGGCCTCTCTGATAGGGTCACAAATATCCTATTATGGAAGCTGGCATTGAGGCACAGTGAGCTAAGCTGCTGCCTGCGACTCAGGCACCCCATACTGGAGCACTGGCTGGAGTCCTGTCTGCTGCTGGTCGATCCAGCTCCCTGCTAGTGTTCTGGGAAAGCAGTGGAAGACAGCCCCAAGTCGTCCAGCCCACACAGAATATCCAGACGGAACTCTGGGCCTCTTGCTTGGCCTTTACCAGCCCTGGCCTTTGCAGCCATTTGTCAAGTGAATCAGCATAGGATCTCTTTCATGTGTCCCCCACCTCACCCTGTCACTCTTAACTAAAAACAAACAAATAAGTATTAAAAATTACTTTTGTGCTAGAGTTGGAATGGGGGCAGAGGAGTGGGGTGGACGTGGCTGCAGTCTCCCTCGGCATGGGTGTGGACTGGGTCTGGGGGAGTGCCAGAATGGGCTAGACTCCAGCACCCACTGCTACTTTTGAGAGTCAGGATGGATACAGAATGGGCTGGTCTGGGTTTCGACTCCTGACGAGCTGTGTCTGGATGTGGACCAGGTGTGGCTGGGCTGTTAACACCCAACAGTGAGAACTGTACTGGGCGTGCGCCAGTTGGAAAAGGACACTGCTCCTGCCAAGACAAGAGGTAGACAAAGTCAACCTGGGCCAAGAAGCCAACAGTGTGCATAAGATCTGCCACTGGGAGGAGATCTGATAGAGGAGCTTGGGAAACTTCTTTGTCAGGATGCAGCCCCTGCAAGTGAGCACAAGAAAAAGGCAAGCAGCAGCCCAGACTAGGCCAGGTTACAATACTTGCCAGTATACATGTGGCTCAGGTCTGGGGGCAGGCCTGGTTGGGCCCGTTCATAACATCTGCTAGCAGATGGGAGAACAAGGACCAGTTGTAGTGGGGCCACAACACCAGCCAGTTCACATTAGGTCCAGGACTGGGGCTGAAATTGCCAGGCTAGGATGCAGCACCCACTAGCAGGAGATGGAACTGGGAGCAGGCTGGACTGAGCCAAGCTGCAGCATCCACTGATGGATGCCAAGGTGAGGCACGCCATGCCAGTCTGGGGCGGTGGGTGCCAGGTCTGTGAGCCCCGGGGACGGGAGTCCAATGGGGCCTGGGTCGTCTGGTCCGGGTCCTTGGGCCCACCTGTGTGGTGGGTGCTGGATTCATTACCCAGGGTGTACATGTGGGGATGGAAGGACAGGCGAGGGTTTGAGGCTCCAGTGGGGTACCTGGCCCAGAGTCTTGGGCCCACCTGCAAGAACTGGTCTTCCTCAAAGGAAATGACAGAGCAGTGGATGGTAGGCTCTGAAGCACATGGAGGATGGGGCAGCCGAGGGGGCCTGCAGAGGACATCTGGTAGCACAGCAGAGGAATGAGAACAAAACAAATTGGACAACTATCCAGCCAAACAATGACAGCAAAAAAGGGCAAATGGAGACTCTAAGGTCAACTATGACAGGCAATGGATATTGGACGGGTTTCCTCATCCTTGGATCAGTGAGATCAACAGCATTTCACAACTGTCTAAACCACCTGGGCAGAATCCTCAGAGTGCATGCCACATCAGGACCTTGGGCTGATACTGGATGGCCATTCTCCATCCCTGGGTACTGGGGTGGTTGGGAGGCTGAGTATGGCTTTTCCCCTTATCCCCTCCAGCCCTTCAGACACAGGAAGAAGAAAGAGAAAAATCAGAAACAGTGAGCACGCCTGCTTTTCCTTAACCCTCGATCCTTCCCACCCTGATCAACTATGTTAACATTATATCATCTAAAATAAAAATTTTAAAAATTAAAAAAAAAAGGCAGCATCACATGCACTTAAGACACCCCCAGCGCCTCTAACTTAGGATTTTTAATTTTCCTGTTAGTATGATCACACCTTTGTCTCCTCAGGAGCCTGCAATTCCTGTGAGGGTCAAATATCTGCCTTTATTTCACACTGCATTTCAAACTAAAATAGCACATTGCACACAAATATGCACTCAGTGCTTGTTCAATAAATGACTAGAACACTACTGAGCCTACTGACTTGCTCATTCCTTAGTTTAAATGGATACTACATTAAAAGATGCAGAGTTATTCTGTTTCAAAGTTAGATCCATTTAGGAAACAGAAAGTCATACTTTCCATAAATGAAAAGCCATTTAGCCAAGGGTTAAGTGAAAAAATCTACTGCAAGTCACAAGCAGAAGTATAACAGGCATTTGTGATGGATTTTGGAAATCATTCATAAAGTAAATTAATAGCAAGGGCTAATTTTAAGGTATGCTAACCTGTCTTTAACTGCCAAATTTTTTGGGTGTAGTTATCTACTAAGTACAGCTAATATTTTTTGCAGTCATATACTAACTGCTGTTAACCAAAATGAACTAATAAACTGTAGTGCACAAAGTTGAACTTTGACTATATTTCAAACGCAGGAAAGTCAGTCTCCAATATAAAAATCCCAACATAAGAAGCCCTATGTTTGTCATTACTGGATAAAAGAATTCCAAAACGAAAAGAAATGCCTCACATCACTTAATATTCATGTCAATATCAAGATATGCTTTTCAAATTATTAACCGTTTCAATGTGTGTGTCCAGGTAGTTTTACAATTTGAAAATTTCAGTGTATAAAGAAAAGTTTTAGGATTGACATTTATTTTTCTTATTTTTCTTGCAATTTTGTATTTCAAACAGTTTTATTGTTGTAAAGCTGATGATCAGTAGCCTTTCAATGAGGATTTGAACGGTTGTTAATTCACTTGCTACCCACCAACTATGGTGCTGGTTCAAAGAGCAGCCAGAAGTCGCCAAACAGGCCTGATGCGGTCCGTCCATAAGGGGCAGAGGAGCACTGCGTACAGGTCAGTTCTGCCAAAGCTGGCACAGTTTGCATGGTTAGGACTGTGAAAGCGGGATGGAGTTGTGTGATGGCAAAGGAAAGAGGAACGAACTGCAAAAGGAGAAAACTGACATAATAATGGAAATGAAATGTGCCGGCAAAGAAGCAAGAAGAGAAATGAAAACACGAAGACAGAAATGAAGGACATACCCGTGGGGCAGCCCTACCAGGACTGGCCCAGCCTGGCTCCGGACGAGCAACCCCCGCAGGAACGGGGTCAGACCCGCTCTGCCCTCCGACAGCTGAGTACACACACGACCTCAACACACACAGCATACGGCAGGGCACTCCAGAAAATTCTTGGAAAGTGGAATTAAATGTGTAGTTTGTTTTGGTTCAAAGATTTTTGAAACCACACATACTTTTTACCAAATATTTATTTTCCATAAACTTCTCAAAGACTCTTTGTATGGATTTCAAAGTAATTCAGTTCAAAAATTAACTGTTTAATTCTACTTTCCCCCCACAAACTTTTGAGAAAGGCATTATTTATTTATTTATTTACTTAAAATGCAGAGTTACATATACATATATGTATATAGACAGAGGGGAGACGAGGAGGAGAGAGAGAGAGAGAGAGAGAGAGAGAGAGAGAGAGAGATATGTTTCATCTGCTGAAAGGTTGCCACAGCCAGGGGTGCCAGGCCGAGCCAGGAGCCGGTAGCCACTGCCAGGCCTCCCACCCAGGAGCCCAGCCCTGGGGCCATCCTCTGCTGCTTCCCTTGTGCATTAGCAGCGGACGGGACTGAAAGTGCAGCAGCTGGGACCAGCCCTTAAGGGGTGCCAGCACCTATAAACTTTTCAAAAGCATTCTCATACATGTGCTGACAGGTGTCATCTAGGATTGAGGCTTACAGATGGCCTCTCAGAGTTAATCTGAAAAGTCTGAACACAATAAGGCAACCTGGATCACCTCCTGGATAACAGGAGAAGAATATCATCACAAATCACAAACTTTATACATCTACTGAGAAAAAAACTATGTGAGCAGACGGGGAAGAATCGACTGAAACCCAGGAAATGGAACCACAGAGAGGCAAACGCTGGCAGGGTACAACTGAAGGAAATTCCAAAGAAGGAGTTCCCTAGCCTAGAGACTTCAGAAACTCAAACTCTTCTGGAATAAATCACAGAGGTGGGTGCAGTACTGTCCAGCACTGCGTATCACGCAACTGAAGCTCCTCTCTGAAACTCTGTATTCCAAGCACCCGACATGAGAGGCAGAAAGGAAAGCCCCGCTCCACAGGGCGAGCACTGCTGTCTGCACCATGTATAGATTCCTTCATAGTTAGCTCACTTCTTTACAAAGTTTCATAAGCTGAAGTTTAAGGTGAATGTATTTTTGAGAGACTGAGTTATATTTCTAAAGGGACAAGGACAGCAAGTGTCAGATACACAAAGCTAACAGCAGACAGCAGTCATGCATTAACAAAAACCAAACGCTACTTTGAATCGCCTCCTGGCTGGCTAGTTTCTTGCCATTCCACCAGCAAGTGTCTATCAGAAACACACTCCTTTTTTACATATTTGAATTAGTACATAGACAAAAACTTGCAAGAAAAAATATCAGTAAATCTGTCTCTGGGATACATTCAAACTTCTAGGCATTCATTACTCATCTATGCAACTGCAGAATGTATATATTAGAACAGCAGATTGTGCTCAGGAGGTTGACAGCGAACCAGCACTCACCGATACCCAGACAGAAATGCAAATTGCTATGCCCTCTTTGGAGAAAAATTTGGCAAAATCTAACAAAACTCCTATTTTCAGGAATTTAGCCAGGAGACACACCTCCAACAATACAGAGAATACACACAATTATTTATTATAGCATCCATACAGAATGCTCCACAAGTGATAAAACACTAGATAAGTGTGTGTATGTGGCAAGTAGGATCTTTGAATCAAGGCACAGGAGATCTGCATGTATTATGAATATAACCTGAAAATATCTGGTGAAAAAAATTGCCTGCAGAATATTTATATGACAGTACAATATACAACGATTAACATACAACACAATGCTATGTATACTGATATACACACCAGAAAAGTAGCAGCTTCTGATGTGGACAAGAAGGTGGAGGGGAGGGAGCATTAATACAGGTAAAATAAATTTGCTAAACATAGGAAGTACAGGAACATTTATTACGTCGTCGTTAACAAAATAACTATCTACAGAGAATTCGCTGGGCCGTGTGAATGGTAATTTACTACATTACATGTTTTATTTATTTCTGATTAGCAACAATTAGGAAAAAAAAAAAGACACGACTTAACCATTATTGAGTCTATGCTGCCACCTAGCCAAACTTCCTAACAGTTCAACAAGCAACTTTCTTTCGTGGAAGGACCCTGATTTACTATTTCAGATAAAAAGTGCTTAGGGGCCAGCACCGTGCTGCAGGACCTGAGGCCACCATTTGGGCTACCCACATCCCATCTGCACTGTCCAAATCCCAGCCTCTCCACTTCTGTTCCAGCTCTCCAATGCTGGGAGGTAGTGGATGAAGGTCCAATTGCTTGGTCCCGCCACTCATGCTGTAAACCTGGGCATTCTGAGGTCCCACAGCTGGCTGTAGGGGGCACCTGGGGAATGAAGCAGTGGACAGAAGACACCCATGTTCATCTGACCTTCGGGCTTGTGAAAATATTTTTTTTAGAACTACTGTGCAGTCTCATTTGTTCAGGGGTTATATGTTCTAAGAATCCCAACGAATGCCTGCAACAGAGTCGCAGCAAATCCTATGCACCAAGTGTTGTTTTCCTATACACAAAACACACATGCCTATGAAAAAGTCCAATTTACAAACTGGACATAGTAAGAGACTAACAAAACATGGATAATAAAAAGGAACAATTATAATTATGCATTCTAAAAAAAACCTTTGCCTTCAGAAGCCCCTGTATGTAAAATAAGGGCTCCTTGCACATGACGGAGCACCCTATCACTTAGTAAGGACAGTTAGCAATCGGCCACACAGTGGTTCACTGGATGCCCTGGACACCAGGATGACATGGACCACACTTCGATACCCTACTTAGAACCCGTGCAATTTATTTTTATTTATTTTTTTTTAAAGATTTATTTTATTTTTATTACAAAGTCAGATATACTGAGAGGAGGAGAGATAGAGAGGAAGTGGAACTGCTGGGATTAGAACCAGCGGCCATATGGGATCAAGGCGAGGACCTTAGCCACTAGGCCACGCTGCCGAGCCCAGAACCCGTGCAATTTAGAAGTTATGAACTGCTCACTTCTGCAATTTCCATCTGATGCTTTACTTTCAGAGTGTGACTTAATTACAGGTTAAAGACACGGAGAGAAAACCATGGACAAGTGGAGAGCAGACTACAGTGCTACCTTAAAAACAGTCAAGAAATTCTTTGGAAAAAGTTTACTTCCACTTTCTTTGAAAGGTCAGAAGAGAGAGAACCGGTCCACTGGAGGGTTCACTGTCCATCCAGTCCAGCAACAGCCAGGGGGTGCCCAGAGGCAGGCATAGGAGCCACCACCCTGTCTCCCAAGGTGTGTTGTCAGCAGGAAACTGGACCACAGAAAGCACAGAAGGTGCTCCAGCCTGGGGCGCAGGCCTCCTGAGCCTGCTTTAAACTGTGTGTCAACAGCTGGATCCTGAGAGTAATTTTCCAAGAGCCTGATCGGCAATGACATGCTACCAAAGAACCAAATCATGTCAGCATTACTTTCCAAAGGCCTTTAGCTCGCCAACGCAATTAAGGTATGTCTTTAGCTGTCTGATTCTGACCTTACATATTGTTGCTGTTGGAAGAAATCAGACGCCTGTGGGGAGCTGGGCTGCTTTTGTGCATGTCCGACTCCCTGAAGGCAACAGCACTGCAGTTTCAGTTAATGTATCCTCCCTTCTCCAACTCTAAACGGAGAGGGAACGGAAAAGCGACCATTTAGGAGACGCTGCCTTTCATTTGAATGCTGGTTAATGCAGTCATCTGCCCAGTACATATCTACTTAGCATGTGTAGACAGGGTGCCACACTAGAAGTGAGTAAAGATGCTAGAATAAATACTGTTTTTTTAAAACTCGTATGAGGCACTGAGGGAGCTAAAACATTCGAAGCAAAAAGGCAAACTTTTACTTCCTAAGAACATGTGTGTTTTAATAATTTGTCAAGATTCATCTTATAAATTAGCCAGACTCTCCTTAGTGAGTTTTTCTTTTTTCTTTAATAACACAATTATTAAGGGCAGAAAACATCAAACGCTGACACAATATGAGTGCGTCTGCAGGCAGGCTTCTATTTTTACAAAATTAACTCTGGGAAATTAATTTTATAAAATTACGTTACCATCAAGCCATCTTTAAAAGCCTTTCACAGTGAAAACGAAGCACGGATTTCTAACTCGTAAACCACTCAAAGACAACATCAGATTTACGCACTTCCTGCGAGTCTGACAGCCCACGGACCATCGAGGCAAGCACAGAAAACGAATTCACACACACTTTCCGGCAGTTGTAGAATCTCTGATTTAATATCTGTGAGAACCACTTAGCAGCCAGGCTAAGATATCAAGGACATATTACTCATTCCACGTACACAAACTAGGGAGTACAAAACGAGAGAAAGATCGTGTCAGACACCCAGACGCACAGACACGGGGACAAGGAGGCGCAAACGACGCTGCGGCAGGTGGAAAGCCAAGCAGTGTGGCGTCCACACCCGGGACACCGAGAAAGCCCGCGCAGGGGAAGGCTGCGGCCGGGGTCCACGCTGCCAAGGTCAGTCTGCAACTGGACAGGGACTTATCGAGAACGGGAGGTGCAGGACCTCCTGTCCCACACGGGGAGCGCTGCTGGCTGCTGGCGTCCGGCTCCGGGGACCCTGACCCGCCGCCACCCCACCTGCCTCAGCCCGCCATCCCCACGGGCGTCGCTCACCTCGTTATTCAGGTTCAGAGTCCCCGGATGAGCCATGGTGCCCCGAGGAAGAGGGTCGCCGGCCGCCCGCACGTGAACCCCGGCCGCCCGACTACGGCTGCGCCGCCACGCACTTCCCCAGCCCCTGAACGGCGGCCTCGGGGGCCCAAAACTTGGCGCTGACGCTGGGACGGGAACGGGAAGAGCCCTACTTCCGGCGCAGAATGTGACGCGCCGGAACGGGCGGTTCCTACGAAAACCTGGCGCGGGCGGGAAGGTTGAATGTTTAGGTTTTCCACATTCCGACTTTGTTACGTTCCCTTGTGACCGGAGTGCGGCATTCTAGGGCCAGTGGAGGTAAAAGAGCTTGTGACAGGGTCAGATACCTCGCTGACAGGGTTTTTTTTCCCCCCGTCTCTGCTTTGGGGAAGGTTTTTGTGCCTCTGACAAACGCCTTATCGGACCCTTCCCGTTTGTGTGCCAGCTTCCCTTTCTAGCTGAGACCTGGAGGTTTTTTCCCCCTGAAGTCTGGGCAAGTTTAGATTTGAGTAACGAGCAAGGCTGGGTACTGAGGCAGAGTGCCCGTTTGCGACCACCGTTGGCGATGCGTGTTTTGCAGTGAGGAGATACGGGCAGTGTGTGTGAATTAGATCAGGTACTGGCAGTTCGCACCCCAAAATCTCGTTAAAATTAGTCGAGTGCTGAGCCAGGCAGTTTAAAAGAGTCAGGGCCGAAATGCAGACTTTATTGTTACCTATGGATTTGGAAAGTGCATTACTGGGGTGGCCCAGTGCTGGGGCCCAGCACTGCCACAGGACTCTGCTTCAAAAAAGCGGGAAAACAGTTTTTATTTATTTATTTATTTCTGTTTTTCCTTTATGATGTCTTACATGTGTATGTAGGTAGGGGTGGTGTGTGTGTTAAGATTTATAAAGGCAGGGTTACAAAGAGAGGGAAGGACTTTCAAGATTGATTTATCTGGAAGGTGGAGTGGCAGACCGAGAGGGACAAACATACACAGTTCTCTCTTCACTCTCCGAGTGTATCTGTCCGGAACACTGGCCCAGGGTAGACCATTTGACCAACTTATCATTACAGCTGCTCCTAATACACTCAGACTTTTACTACTGTAGTGTAATATGTGATTTAGGAACAAATGAAATAACTGGGCATTTTTTTTTTTTTTTTTGCCGTTACTAGCTTACATATGAGAATGTAATCATCCTCTGTGTCTACTTGCCCTCCTTAAAGCCGAGCTCCTAGCGTGTGGGAACGGTGTCACCTCCTGCTGGGTAGTAGCAGTTCTGCATCTAAATTCAAAGGTAAGAATGAAAGTCAACGTAGACCTTTAAAAAACAAGTGTAATCAGTACAAATATAGAGTTTGAAAAATAAAACTCAATAAAAAACAAATGTAGAGCTTTAGTGAAAATACATCTTAGGTTGTTGGAGAAAAGCTGTTACTATGATCCCTTATGCTTGGGCATTGTGGTACATGGAGTTAGCCAGTGCTTGGCGTACCCTAACCCGTAGTGGAGTTTTTGGGACTGAATCCTGCCACTGCTTGTGATCTAGCTCCCTGCTATGGCTCCTGGGAGGTGTCAAATGGTGACCTAGGCAGTCAGGTTTTTGCCCACATGGGAGACAGGACACAGTTCATGGCTCCTGGTTTTGGTCTGGACCAACGTCTGCTGTCCTGAGCATTTGCACAGTGAGCCCTGATCGGTAAGTGATGCAAGCTGGTCTCTCTGTCTCTCCCTCTTTAAACAAACAACCCATTCAGTCACTCTGAAAAGACATTGTCTCCTTAAAGCCTTTTCCTCGTCTTTAGCCTTTCTGTTATCAAAGCGAACTCCATTTTTCTTTATCAGCATTGCCTTTCCTTTGCAGCGTGTACTTGCCCTGCCAAATCTACTTTCTTTGCTGTTTTTTTTAAACACCTGATCAAATTCCTGCTATCTCTTTGTAGTAATGCTCTCCATATCCCTCAATAAATGTGAACCAGTCCAATTTTTTTTTAAGATTTACTTCATTTTTCATTGAAAAGGCAAGTTAATTGAGAAGGTAGAGAATGAGAGAGAGAGAGAGAGAGAGAGAGAGAGAGAGAAGAATCTTCCATCCACTGTTTCACTCCCCATATGGCCTCAGTGGCCAGAACTGAGCCAATCCAAAGGTGGGAGCCAGGAGCTTCTTTTGGGTCTTCCATGTGAGTGTAGGATTCCAAGGCTGTGGACCATCTTCTGCTGTTTTCCCAGGTCATTAGCAGGGAGCTGGATGGGAAGTGGAACAGCCAAGACATGAACCTGCACCCATATAGGATGCTGGTGCTTAGAAGTGGAGGATTAGCCAATTAAGCCATTGCTCTGGCCCCAACAGATCCAATTTGTTCTTTGAATACTGTCAGTCCTTTTGTAGTATCAATTGTCAACAAAATTAGATGCTCTGGTTTTTATATTATTGTAATATTTTCTTATTTCACAGTATCAATGTGAATTCATCTATTCTCAACAAATCACCTCAAAGTGAACATGTCCCAACCGCCCTACTGTGGCTGCTGTTGTCATGCTATAATCTAAAAAAAGTCACTTTTATTTTTTGGGTTACAAAGTGAGTATATTTGGGCCTGGCACAGTAGCCTAGTGGCTAAAGTCCTTACCTTGAACACACTGGGATCCCATATGCCTCCAGTTCTAATCCTGGTGGCCCACTTCCCATCCAGCTCCCTGCTTGTGGCCTGGGAAAGCAGTCGAGGACGGCCCAAAGCCTTGGGACCCTGCACCCGTGTGGGAGACCCGGAAGAAGCTCCTGGCTTCGGATTGGCGCAGCTCTGGCCGTTGCGGTCACTTGGGGAGTGAACCAGCAGACGAAAGATCGGTCTCTCCTCCACTCTGTATATCTGACTTTCCAATAAAAATAAATACATCTTTTTTTGGAAAGTGAGTGTACTCTCCTGCTTTGGCTAAGTTAGACACACCCCCTGGTTACAGCTTCTTTGTCTAATGAGAGTGTAAGTCTGTAGAAAGAGATGTGCCAAATCATGTTTCCCCAGGGCTGACCTGCATGTGTTCAATGCTGCCACACCCGTGAAGCCCAAGAGGAAACAAGCTCGTGTCAAATACAGCTGGCTGGAGCCCTTTTGCCTTTGGTAGACGGCCCCACTTAGGGGAGTGAGAGACCCACAAGCACATTCAGTAGGGGCTCAGGCTTTGAGGTTTTGCTCTCCAGAGTTTCTCCAGGCCCTTGGCACTGGCCTAGTGACGGCAGGATGTCAGTGACCAGTGGTTTCCACACCAGCATGGATTCTGAGTTCTGCAGGACAGCCCTCTAAGATGAGGTGCCCTCAGAGTTAGCGTCTGGGGAGAGTCTTCCAGGTGGTTTGCCTTCCCGGGGCTGCATCCCCCGCTTGCATTTCTGCAGGGCCCACGGGAAAGAGAAGCTCCACAGTTTCTTCCTTGGAAGAGTACCAGCCCTGTTTACTCCACGTCCTCATCACGACCTCATTTCACAGTAATCACATCTCCGAAGTCTCATCTCCATATGGCTGTTGACAATGGGGCTTCAATGCAGGAATCTAGGAGGGATTGACATATTAAATTTGTAACATTCACTTCAAAAAGCCTTCCCTGACCACCTCCAAGAAAACAATTTATTCCTCACCTAAAATGGTTGATCACTACCATTTCTATCATTTCTAACGTTTAACAAATGGTATTAATACATTTATAGATTTCAGTTGAAAGACATTTAGAAATCAAAATGGAATAGAAATAAATCTATGTGTATATATTTCTTCATTTATACACATATACATGAAGAAATGTTTTGAACATTTTTGAAGACTACTCATTCGAGAAAAAATAATCTTTGCAACAAATTATGGGTAACCGTTGGGTGTCCACATGGAAAGCCGCAAACCACTGGTGGCTAAAATCCCCAGCTTGGCTCAGACCTAACAGCAGGTGCAAACCTGTACAATGGTTCATACATTTAACTGTTAAAAAGTAAAACTTCCAGATCTCAGTCTAAGCAGATGATTTCTAAGATATATAACCCAAAACAGGATCTATATATAAATATTTATTTTAAAAATATAAAAATATATATTGTTGGACTGAATCATCGATAAAGCTTGCACTCTTCAAAAG
The DNA here is from genome assembly GCF_030435755.1 of Ochotona princeps. NCBI lineage: Eukaryota > Metazoa > Chordata > Mammalia > Lagomorpha > Ochotonidae > Ochotona > Ochotona princeps. Next base: position 43,979,127 of record NC_080850.1, read on the forward strand.
ACACTATTAGGGCACAAAAGAAAATCCACATGGAGAGTTAATTTTGCAGCTTGTGACTAACTGAAGTCTAGAGTGTTTAAAACAAGCAAAAAAAAAAAACCCCTTCAAATTCAATTGTAAATAACCAGTCCATCAAAAATTATGCGAAATGTTGGAGCAGATGTTGCCTTACATTGATATATGAAAGGCAAGTAACAACATGGAAATGTATTCAGCATATCCCGTCATCAGGGAATAAAACATTAAAACCACAAGGCGATCCTTGTGGTTTAAATATCCCTGTTTAAATATTGGTAGAGTCATGCCAAGAGCTAGCTAGTGTGTGGAAGAGCTAGAACACTCAAACGGTCCTGGTGGAAATGATGAATGGTACACCTACTTTGGAAAGAATTTGTAAGTCTGTTGAGTAATATATCCACCAGCCATAGGAGATAACACTTCTCATAGCTCAACAGAGAAATGGAAGGACGTATCTATACAAAGGCATTTACACAAGTGTTCAATGCAGCTTTTCTTGTGTAGCCAAAGTTCAGAAGCAATTCAAAATTAGAGAAATTCCATACAAAAGAAAATTATTGTGCTACACACACACAGAGAGAACTGTATGGTTTGTATGTACACCAAATCTATTATGCTAAGCAATAGAATACAAAAAGATTATATACTCTTTCCTGGGTTTCTCCTGTGGGTGCAGGGTCCTAAGGACTTTGCCCCATCTTGCCCTACTTTCCTTAGGCCGTTACCAGGTAGCTGGATCAGAAGTGGAGTAGCTGGGATTCAAGCTGGAATCCACATGGGAGGCAGATGCTGCAGACAGGGGCTTAACTTGCTGTGCCACAGCACCAACCCCTCCATGTATTCTTTTTTTTAAAGAGGAGGAATATTTTCCCAGAAAGATAATTCCCTCTCCTTTTCAGTATCTATGATATTGTATTCTGATATATTGTTATGTGTTCTAGAACTGCCAAAATGAACTTTTATTAACAATACTTGTGAATATTTCTACCTTGCTTCTGTTTTTGATGAAAGTGACTAACATTTTACTGCTTGAAATAAGATTTGTTTTTTTTATGATGAATCATTTAATCAAATTCAGGAAGATCTTTAAAGTTTTGATTGACATATGAGAATCCGAGTGACAGAGAGAGAAAGAGACCTGTCTGCTGGTTCACTCCCCAGTAGGCCACAACCACCAGGGCTGAGCAGGGCTGAAGCTAGGAGCCAGGAACTTCATCCAGGAGGCCTAAGGGGGTGACAGTGGCCCAGATGCTGGGCCGTTCGCAGGGAGCTGGACCAGGCATGGAGCAGCTGGGACAGGAACGGTGCCCACATGGGAGGCTGGTGTCTGGGGCAGTGGCAGCTGCCCACATGGGAGGCTGGTGTCTCGGGCAGCGGCACGGGTGCCCTTGCGGGAGGCTGGTCCTTGGGCAGCGGCACGGGTGCCCTCGCGGGAGGCTGGTCCTTGGGCAGCCACACGGGTGCCCTCGCGGGAGGCTGGTCCTTGGGCAGCGGCACGGGTGCCCTCGCGGGAGGCTGGTGTCTCGGGCAGCGGCACGGGTGCCCTTACGGGAGGCTGGTCCTTGGGCAGCGTTACGGGTGCCCTCGCGGGAGGCTGGTGTCTCACGCAGTAGCTTTACCTGTTCCATGACGGTGCTAGTCGCCAGGTGGTGTTTCTACAAGTGTCGGTGGCAAGAGTGGTTGCTGACATCTTCATCTGCCTTTTACATCTTGATTGGTTGGATCATTTTGCCCTTTAACGCATTCTCTCATGTATGACTGTATTTGGATTCTGCCTTTGCTATTAGGAAGTCATGGGCCTTATGGACAGGGTGAGCGTATCTCTACGTTGTATTTCTTTTGCTTGAATGAGTGGATCAAACCAGAAGTATTACTTATAATCAGGTTTTTTTTTTTTTTTTTTTTTTTTGAACATGTCACTTGCAATCTTCACAACTCACAAAGGATTGCAACACGAGTGGAACTTGCACAGCCCGGAGCTGCGCCATCTATTTTTCTGGCTCTGCACTTCCGTGCCTCTAACCCCTGGTGGCAGTGTTGTTCTCCAAATTTCAGGTTGCAATTGAAGTTGCGCAGGTTGAAGTGGGTGTCCTGTGGTAACCCTTTCTGAGGCAGGAGGAATACAGATGGTGTTTCATGGCTTACATTTCTTTAGTGCTCTGGACTAACTCTTCAATGTTTCAAATTTCAATTTTGAATTATTAAGCAATCAGACATCCTCTAAGTGAAGTACTAACGTTTTTATGTAAGATTCATTGTTGTTTTGTACAACTTCTTAGTGTAGCCAACTGTTGTATAGGAGGTAGTAATTGGTAAGCCACTAGCTAATATTTTCATCTAATAAATTCTCTAATTGATTCTATTTCCCTAAATTTCATCTGCATTTTGAGTGTATTGATTGGATTTGTTGTTTTATACCTCTACATATTTTTTTAAAAGTTCTCTTTTAGGAGTTTGTGTCTTAAAGTTTTAACACATCTAGTTTATATCATACAAATGAGTTTTACAAAATCTGAGGTGATGGAATTGATGTTACCCACTTAGTGTTTGGCTAAGAGCTTTGGTGTTGGAGCCAGATTCTGATATTAAAGTCTAATTCTGCACCTTAATATGTGCCTTTAGGAAAATTATGTGGGCTCTTTGCCAAATTTTTTTTTTGTTTATAAAACTGGCAATGATAATATACCTCATAGCATAGTTGTGATGATGAAATGAGAACACAGTGTAGACTTGGTACAAATGAGGGGGGGTCATGCCTTATGAAAGGTCATGGCAGTAATCGGGAGCCGTTTGAGACTCTAGATGTAAAATCCCGGATAGTGGTTTTATAATGGCTGTGTGGCAGGGGTGTGTGTATTACATTAATAATTTGTGACAACAAGGATGTTATTACTAATTCACTTAACTATGTTCAATAATAATTGGGCTAAAACACTTTATAAAGAATGCATTTCTTCATGTATATGATTTGTTTCTCTTAATTATTTTCCACTCAGCCAAGAAAGGCATAAGATTATTGTAGCACTTCTTAGAATAACTTCAAGCTAAGTGTGGTAAACATTATTTGAAATCAGTTCAAATATGGCTTAGAGTTACTGTAGTGAATGTCTCTGAGAAGCGGTTTTGCAGTGCCTTGTTCTGCATTCAGTAGGAGAGAACACACACACACAAAATGCAGACATTGCTAAAACGCTGTGGGCCTACAGAGTAGTGACTTAAGTGATTCTCATGCCAAGAGCCACTGCTGCAGTAAAAGTGTACACTAGCAGGGGTAGTGAGACCAACTTGACAGACTTCCTGGAGGAGGTTGAATGGGACTACTCTTTTGAAGGAGGGATGGTGCTCCAACTTTTTGTTGTAGATTAATTCTTGAATCCTGAAGGCCTAATGGAGGTACAGAGAGGATTAAATATTCATTGTTTATGGGCAGTACCAATAGCAGTGATAGAAGCGACGTTGACTCTCTCAGGTGGTTATAAAGAATCAACCTCTTGTGGATGGTTGATTAATGAATTACATCACCAGTTGTTGTTACATTAGGTACAGGAAATCATACATTTAATTTTAAGAATGTAATGCTATAACATACCTTACCCTTTCCACCACCTCTCCCATCCTTCTTTCCTTACTTTTTAAGTTTTGTGATATCAATTTACTTCATAGTCACAAGCGCAGCACTCCACTGAGACTTCAACAAGTAGTACGTAGAAAAACCACTGTTCCGCAAGAGTGTAGACAAAAGCTAACAAGAATAGTCTTAACATGTCAACTTCTTTGCATTTTTTTGTTAGGCTTTGTGCCTTTTTGCCACAAATCAGGAAAAATATGATACTTGCCTTGTTGGGACTGCTTTAGTGCTTTCTTATTGATTCAACATTCAAACTTCCAAAAAGGCACAGCTCTGCATACAAAGCCTGTGCAGTGAGGAGCTGTGTGAATGTGAAGTTTACTGAAGCAGGAGTTGTTTTGGTTTGGACTGCTGAGTCTGGAGTTAGAGTAACTGCCTTTTTGTTTCTCGTTTTCATTATCTATAGCATTCCCTGTTCTTACTTCCAAAGAAGCCTCTTGGACTTTGCTTGGCTGTCCTTGTTTCTGCTAACATCCAAGTCCACCCTTCTAATTTCTTGAATATTTAAGTGGTGCTCATAACTTCTTTATCCAGTGCAACAAATTTAAAGTTAGATGATTTTGATAATCATGCAGATTGAAATAATCTAGATTTCTGCCATGGTTACTCAGTTCCTTGGCTTTCTTGCTGTTTCTCTCAAACAGCAGGTCACTCTCAGGAATGTTGCCTTTTTTTTTTAACCACTGTAGAAAGGTCGATAAAAATTTGGTCAAGTACAGGCATGTCTGCCATGTGGGTTCTATCAGTAATGTTTTATTATTTTGCTTTACAACATTGTATATCTACCTATGTTTTGCATGTATACTCCTTTTTAAAAAGATTTATTTAATTTTTATTGGACAGTCAGATATACACAGAGGAGGAGAGACAGGGAGGAAGACCCTCTGTCCCCTGACCGACTCCCCAAGTGACTGCAATGGCTGGAGCTACGCCATTCCGAAGGCAGGAACTTGTAGCCATGTCCCATTCCCAATTCCTCCCTGTGCCCCTGCCGCTTCTCCCCCACCACCCCCCAATCTCCCACACGGGTGCGGGTCCCTAAGGCCCTGGGCCATCCTTGACTGCCTTCTGAGGAAATGTCTTCCTTAATATTTTAGAATGAAATTTATCAACTAGAGTTTAACATTTGTTTACAATATTTATAATGACAATTTTTGTCTAATATAGTTATTTGTATAATAAAATAATAGTTATAATGAATTTTTGAACAGTACAAGCACATACGGGCTATGACATTCTTGTTGTAATATATGTATGCATGTATATATCTATATAATACACACATACATATTTAAAAAGTTATTTGCATGTGTACTTTGCCACTGCACTGTGATCCACTTGAGGGCATACATATTGATGTGCTTACATTTGTGCCCACAGAGGCTAGCCTATGAACATTAGTAGGTGGTAAACAAATGGAAATTGAATTAATGAAAGAAGTGCTAATCTGGTCAGTTGAAATCATTGAATTATTCCCACTGAGTCACTCAAATGAAATTAGATTACTTGCTGACATCAGGCCGGGGGTAGTGCCAAGCAGCCTAGACACTTCCTGTGAGCGTAAAGATAAGGCAGACTTCTTCTGAAATACTTCTCTCTTTAAGTTTCACTGCATCCTTAGGAAGTGAAAAAATTGTAATTTACCTCCTGACCAAAAGTATAATGCTTAGCTGCTTCTTCAGAAGGCCGTGCCTGTAGCTATGGTCACATTTATTTTCTATTAGGTTCAGGGTCTGCCTTGACATTTTTACTCATTTAGTGAGTCAAGAATAATCACAGTTAGACTATCTTAGTACAGAATTACTTCCAGATTGTGTTGTACTTTGGAGCTTATCTAAAGTTACTCTGTATGTGGTAGGAAGATACCACCAAGGAATACAGTGTGCATCAACCTTAGTTATGTTACACGGATGAGATAGTTAATGAACTGATCAACCTGCAAGGCCTTTGCGTGTCTGTGTTAATTGCCCTGCTTGTCTGCATTTATATAACACTGAAATGATCCTTTTAATAAGAAAATTAGGGCTGTTACAATATGCCTTTCTTCCAATACTGTAATTGCATGATGTGTACCTTCTGCCAAAAGGATCTATCCATGTACTCGAACAGACGCAAGGGAAGACAAACTGCTGGGATACCACCCGCTACACCACAACAGAAGCCCGTGGTGTTAACGTGAAGCCTGTATAAAGCCATAACGCCTCTGCAGCACTAGTGTGATCATAGAACCATCTGCCTCATAATCAGCTGGCAGAGCACTTCCGGTGTTGCTGCACGGGCTCACCAAATTGTTCCGAAATGTGTTTGAAAACCATCAAGTGAAATACTGAAATTCTGCGGGTTAAGAGACTCAAGGTGCACAGGGCTTCCTTTAGTGCCATCACTGGGCTCGTCATTGTGTTTCTTAATTACGCTTTCTCAGTAAGCATGAAACTGCTCCCATTAAAAGCATGTGTTGATTAAATGAATATCTGAAGGACTCAGGTAAGTGGGACCTTTCAATTTAGCTTTTTAAGTTAACTGTAATTTTATCTCCTCTTAATTATTTCTTCTATTAAAAGAAGATCCAACATGCCAGGGTCTTTATTTCAGTTGTAATATCCTGCACAATGTAACTGTTTTTCAGGGAGAATCAGGGAATCTTGAATTGCTGAATAAATGAGCAGCATTCAGTAGGTTTTCAGACACATGAACAAAGTTAAAACTTCTTTGCTGCCTTATTGATGACAGCTTGTTCAAATGGTCAGTCTTCTTGGTAGATATATAATTATTTAATATTCAAAACATCTTAAGGAACTGTAATGATCTAAGTTTAAGTTTAAAATATTGTTTCAGAAATTTCATTTTTACTTACATATATTATAAATTCAGATTTTAAAGTTTACTTGTCTGTAAATTCTGAAGTATTAGAAACAAAATTATAAGGAATAAGATTAAAAATTATGTAGTATTTATAAAAATGATTTAATGTTTTGTCAAAAGAAACCCAACATTATTAGATGTTTATACATGCCTACCGAAGAGTGAACGAAGCATTCAGAAACATAAAGCAAACAAGCATGTCTATATGCTGCTAGAAATTCCACCTGGTTTCTTACTTTGGTCTTTGATGGTGGGAAATTTTAATTGCAGTGTTCCATTGTGCTTAAATATTTTACAACCAGAGCACATTAGTATTGTAAACTAGAAAGTAATGTACAAATAAACAATTTCAGAGGTATCTGGAGTGATATTAATTCCTTTAATCTTTTATTCCTACATGTGTTAATATTTACATTCCATACTACATTCTTTTTATAATCAACAGTAACATTTAGGAAATGTTAAAAGTAAAAAACAGTTAATATATTATTTCAGGAGTGTGATTTTATTAGGTAAGCACTCTCCTCAATTGAACACCTCTCTTTTTACACCACTACATCTTTCTGTACGTAAATAGACATACAAGAAAAACTGTCTGAAGAGCCTCATGCCAAGCTAGTATGAGCAGTTATTTCAGGAATCCGAGAAGAGACTAAGGTTGTGGGTGGTATTCACATTTTAAACATTATAGATAGAAGTATAAGTAGCTTATTAAGAGAAAAGTACAGGGCCTGGCACAATGGTTCAGTGGTTAAATCCTTGCTTTACAAACACCAGTTCCCATAATGGCATCGGTTCATTCCCCGGCTGCTCCACTTCCCATCCAGCTTCCTGCTTGTGACCTGGGAATGCTGTAGACGACGACCCAGAGCATTGGGACCCTGCACCCACGTGGGAGACCTGGGGGAAGCTCCTGGCTCCTGGCTTTGGATTGGCTTGGCTTCAGCCATTGTGGCCACTTGGGGAGTGGGCCAGTGATGGAGGGTATTTCTCTGTGTCTTTTCTCTCTCTAGAGCTGCCTTTCCAATCAAAATAAATAAATCTTTAGGTACACATTTTATCTGTAATGAAAAGAGTTGCTCACTTCCATTTATTCTGCATTAAGTATTAAGTTAACTGATACAGACATAAACAGGAAAAATTTGGTAAAGACGAATGATCCTCTGTTGTGAGGATATTTTATTAGGTTAGTGTAATTAAAGGCAGAGTTCTGAATTGCTTTTTTCTTCTGTGCAGAAGTGTGTGGCTGTTCATGTTGTGAATCAGAGCTGCTTTAGTCAAACTGGGGGTGCATGGAGCTCCCACTGCTGGCAGCTGTTCCAGTGGGAACTGGGTAATAGAAATGATATTCCTAGTCTAGACAGATCCCCGCTAGCCATGGAACAGTGGAAAGCCTGTGGGTGGTCCCCTAGTGAAGAGCACACACACCTGCACTGTGATTCTGCTGCTGCTTTGAAATCTCTCTGGCGGGAAACACAAACAGGCTGTGATTGTGGAATGCGGCGTGACAGTTCTCAGAAAGTTCAAAGTAAGACTTTTTAATCTATATGATTCTGTCATCTCACCACTGGGTATGTAGCCAAGGAAATGAGATCAGTTCATCAAAGAAGCTTGCTTAGTCCCATGTATCTTCCACTATAGCCAAGAAATGGAGACAGTTTCACTGTGTACCCACCAATGAGTGGCTGAAGAAGACGCAGTGTGTGAACACAGTGGCATACTATCCAGTCACAAAAAGTCATGGTGAAATCCAGTCACTTGCAGCAATGTGAAGGGATGTGGAGGTCCTTCTGAAGTCAAAAACAGTTAAACACAGCAAGTAAGCATCACGTCGTTTCTCTTGTATGTGGAATCTCCAACAGTTACTCCCAGGAATATAATGGTAGTTACCATAGGCTGGGCATAGACACTCCTCCCCAGTAGTGTCAGAACTGACACAGAGTGAGTGCCAGTGGTTTACCAAGGCTGTCCCATGGAGAATAGATGGTGCACGAGCTTCTGGTCAGAGCCAGACTCTTATCTACACAGGATTATCGAAGAAATTTAACCTGCCTTCCTTTATGGTATAAAACATTGCCTAATTGTGCAGTATGCAGAGAATGGAATAATAGTCGTGATGACAGAATATCAGTTGCACCTGATTGAAGAGGATATACTTAGAACAGCTGACACTTGACATTTTGGGCACAGATCATGAGTGTATCTCCTGCTTTTGATATATAATTCTTGTAAATTGGAACAAAAAACAACAGTTTATAGAAGAGTTGGTGCTTACATTCTGTGAGCATATGTTAGGCAGTGTCTCTCTCTAAGTGTCTGATGCTCCTCTGGCTGAGATGAAGAGGAGGAAGGCATATTTCTGCTCTCAGATGGACACTGGCTTTAGGAATCTGCTTTTACATGAAGCCAGCTAAATCAGTATTCAGACTCATCCCTCGTCCTTGACTGTGGGACACAAGCATTGTTCAAGGTGAGGTACACAGGTGCTCAGTACATTATTTTTTTTCTTTTAATTCCCATGTATCAGTCAGCTGTACTCCTTCCAAAATTCTGTGACAGTTTTTAAAATTGTTTTGATCTGTTTACACCTGTATTGTTCCATTTTACACTTACATAATAGAATTCAGAATTGAAGATATCAGTTTCTAGGATTACTCTGAGTACGAATTTTTTTTGAAAGAAGTCTTCAAAAAGCTTATAGAAAATTTTTAGTGGAAAAAAAGCTAGGATTAATTTTTTTTTGCACAAAACTAAATTTTTAATTTTATTTCTGTGAATTTCTTGAAGTCTCTCCCATCTCTTATTTCAGCATCTAGTTATTTTTGCTGTAGTTTTATTTTTGCCTTTCATAACATTTGTCATGTATATGAGCCTTTATCTGTTATCTAACAATAAGAAAATATCCATTTGATACATAACGGTCTTTAAACATCTATTCTCCATCTTAATCAGGAAAAAAATATTTTGAATCACAATCATACCTTTGTGTTTTCATTTCTATTTATAACTACCTATGTAATCACTTTTGTGTGGTCACATCCTTGCCAAACAAATTTGTGAGCCATTATGTCATGGTATATGGGCAAGGGCTTTGTCGTTGCAGGAATGCAGACACAGGTTAAGATAAGGCTTTCTGGTGTGATAGTGAGAGAGGTAGAGACTGAGCAGCTGCTGCTCGGTCCTGAGTAGGTTTTCATGCACTCTAATACAGTCCAGGCAATGTCACGTGCGGACGTCCAGGGCGCACAGAGAAGATGCAGAGCAGCTGCTTTCAGTGCAGAGGCGAATGGGCATTGCTCTAGCACAGAGCCAAAGCCAAGGGAACTGTGCGGTGTCCACAAGAGCTGTGTTGTCAGAATACCCAGTTTCTTGACCCAAATCCCAAAACCACGGAAAAATGGAGGACTGCTATCTCAATGAAACTTGGTGAAGGAATGGTAACTGCCATGTGGCAGATCCCATGCCAGATAAAAAAAGGCTACACCGTGCCAGATTATGCCTTTGTATCAGGTACAAGTTTAGGAACTTCTAAAGAACGACTTGGATACTTGTTTTAGAAAAAGAAACTGCTCTGTTATCTATTTTCTCAAAATTATATTTTCATTCAAAGAGAGGTAGCTAAACATAAATTATTATTCATGATTTTTTTCAAAAGTTTTTGTTCAAAAGTACATAATTCAGACAAAGATATCTACTCCTCAGTATTTTATGTCCTAAAGATTTGGCATATAGGAAAGATATATCCTAGCAGAGGACACTAACAAATACAAGCATGACTTCTTTTTTGCAAATATTGGTTTGTTTCCACAGCATTGCACGACTTAAACTGTTAACAACCCTCAAGTTCCTGCTTAGTTTTGTATTTTAAGTTTATATAGTTGTTTGTCTTAAGGAAATAGTAATCAGGATGTATTATTAGAAGATAGTAGTAATCTGAACAGCCTCATACATGCACAGCAAGTGATCTTTGACAAGAGAACTGAAAATAACCCTGTGAGAAATGTTGGCCTCTTCAGCAAATGCTGTTGAGGTAATTGGGCATCTGTTTGCAGAAGTAAGAGTAAGACCCACCTTTATCTTTCACCTTATACAAAAACCATCTCTGAATGGATCAAGGGCCTAAGTCTGCCCAGAAATTATCTAACTATGGATGAAAACTTAGGAAATTCTACATTATATAGGCATGGGAATGGGCTTTTTAGAAAAGTCTCCAAAAGCACAGGCTGTGAAAGTCCAATAAACTAATGGGACTCCATCAGGCTAAGGTGCTTCTGTGCAGCAAAGGGAACCCATCAACAAAGCAAAGATAGAGGACTGACATCCATGATCTATAAAGAGCTTCAGAAACTCAACAGCAGCAAAACAAATAACCGTGTTAAGAAATGGGTAAGGAACATAAACAGACATTTACAATAAAGTATTAAACTGGTAAGGATGAGTACTCAATGGAAGCCTTGCTTTTGAAATTTGTTGACAGGTAAAGGTTTTGTCTTTGGTCTCCACTTTCTTCTCTTTGCCTGGATGGGGCAGTGAAGGGGAGGCCTAGGGCAGTGGAGTGCTCAGTATGACTGCTGTGTGTGTGTCGGCTGTGTATCTTTGCTCATCATTCCTAGGGCCTTGACCAGTCCTCTTACTATTTTGCCAGTCATCCAGTTTCATCAACCCTCTTCCTGTTTTGGTCTCCCTAGAATGCACTTGATTTCTTACAGTGAGACCAGAGTGCCTGAGGCTCAGCTCCAGTTTTTCGCACAGGTGCTGTTTGTCACAGTTTTTACAATAAAGTTCTTTAAAGTATCATGGGATAATAAACAAACAAATAAATTTAAACAGTAAAATTTGGTGTCTTTGGGTTATCCCTGTCAAATAACTCTCAGCCAGTACTTAGCGTCACTGGGGTGTGGTGGTTTTATCACTAGGTCCTCCTGTGTTGCCTGCCTCTCCTGCCCTCCTCAACTCCCTGTAGATTTTGTCACTGATGGAGACATCATGCTGAAGCATACAAGTTTTACATGTGGAATTATGTATGTGATATTTGCTGCTAACTTATGAGCCTATTGACCTTTGATATTGAACTACTTATGTTTGTAATGCTTTAGTGTAATTTAATTTATATTTATTGTTAACTGTTTTCACCACAAACCCAGACAGAGCAAGCAAGCCGCAGGAGAGGCCTTTATTTCTATGCAAAGGGCATCTGCAGGGCAGAGGGGAAGCCAGAGCAGAGAGAGCATCAAGGGGTTAGAGAGAGAGAGAGAGGGGAGAAGAGAGACAACAAAGGAGATGGGAAAGGAGAGAGAGTGCATAGAACAAAGTGGAAAGTCACCTTTATAGCGCAGAGGTGGTCCTGGGAGTGCAGGGGGCTGGAGGAGCGGGGAGATGTGGCTGTAGGTGGACACCACCAGAGGTGGTCCTGGGAGTGCAGGAGGGCTGGAGGCTCAGGGAGATGTGGCTGTAGGTGGACACCACCAGAGGTGGTCCTGGGAGTGCAGGAGGGCTGGAGGCTCAGGGAGATGTGGCTGTGGGTGGACACCACCAGAGGTGGTCCTGGGAGAGCAGGGGAGCTGGAGGAGCGGGGAGATGTGGCTGTGGGTGGACACCACCAGAGGTGGTCCTGGGAGTGCAGGGGGGCTGGAGGCTCAGGGAGATGTGGCTGTAGGTAGACTCCTCCAGAGGTGGTCCTGGGAGTGCAAGGGGGGCTGGAGGCTCAGGGAGATGTGGCTGTAGGTGGACACCTCCAGAGGTGGTCCTGGGAGAGCAGGGGGGCTGGAGGAGCAGGGAGATGTGGCTGTGGGTGGACACCACCAGAGGTGGTCCTGGGAGTGCAAGGGGGGCTGGAGGCTCAGGGAGAAGTGGCTGTAGATGGACACCACCAGAGGTGGTCCTGGGAGTGCAAGGGGGGCTGGAGGCTCAGGGAGATGTGGCTGTAGGTGGACACCACCAGAGGTGGTCCTGGGAGAGCAGGGGGGCTGGAGGCTCAGGGAGATGTGGCTGTAGGTAGGTGGACACAGGGCTTGGTGGAGAGCACAGTTTAAACTGAAAGGTCAAGAACCGCACTTAGACCAGTGGGCCTTAAGAGGATGAAGACCTAGAGGGATATACAGTAGTGCTGGCCACGCGGGTATTTCAGGCTGTGCTCAGTTCAGGATGGTAGGGTTAGTCTTCAGGGCTCCTTACATTTATAGTATTTGCAGTTTCACATTTTTTCCCACATTCAAAGTAGAAACAAGGGAAGCAAGTCGCCTTTCAATTAAGAAAATGCTTTCATTTTCTCCAGTAAGCAACAGATACGCACACAAATTCATGTAAGTTCAAGACTCCCTCCACTCTAATCAGCTCTTACGCCTTCTCCTTTGCATATGTCCAATGGAGCTTTTCTCTTTATTTCCTTACTGATTAGGATGTGGCATTAGGAATGGAATTCACTTACTCTCAGTTCTGCTTTTTTTTTTTTTTTAATCATGGTTCTAAATATATGTGGCTCAAATAAATTTCCAGAAAAGCTTTTAAGAAAACTTTTACAAATCTTTTCAGATCCTTGGCATTTATTGCCCTTACGCGTAAAGCACCTATCTGAGTAGGAGGAAAATCCATAAATATTGTACATTATTTAAAACACAGCACATTTCACTTCTTGCCTTAGTTTGTAAAAGATAATGTTTATAATGTCACATTTAATAAAACATTAGCTTTGAGATATGCCCGAAGATACCATTCTTTAATAATGGAGTCAAATTATTCCTTTCTGAAACTTCAGTTGCAGCCATGAATTAGTTACAGTAATTTACGCTGGCCTAATTTGGATGCTTCTTTCAGACTAAAGTAAACTTTAACTTATCTTGCAATTGTATTTCTGTTTTTAAGACCCAGAATTTTAAAATATATTTAGCCATGTCCATATATTACCTTCCTGCTATTTCACATTTTGATAAATTTATTCTCTTGATAAAACACAACAAAATTTAAATACTGTTTTAGTGTGTCCAAACCAAATACTAAAAAAAAAAAAAATACTGTATGTCCAAACAATAATGCCACGATTTTGATGTAGGCATGCTATATTTTAATGTTTTGATTTGTACATCACCATTTAAAATGATTATCTGTGCAAGAAGCAAAAACATTTCACTGGTTCTTAATTTCAGGCATAGAACATTTTGGGAATTATTGCATTAGGAAATGGGTTATGAGGGAAAGAAGCATTGGTCTACTCCTAACCTTGGAGTATATTCCCATAAAGTCTCCACTCATCAGGGAAAGCAAAACTATGCAGCTACAGCCTGGTCAGAGGACCACAGGTATAATCTTAATTTTCAGTGTGTGGAACTTGTAGTCAAACTTGCTTAAAAATAAATACGATTTAGATTAATATATAAAGTAAGAGACTTCTTTCTTGACACAAAGGGAATAATACCACAGGGATGTATGTTAAGTTTTGTAAAAATCCTGAATGTTCAATATGGTCTACTAGAAATAATGGCATTGATTATTTCTGGAACGTAATAGAAGCAGAACAGAAGGAGATGGAATTTCTCAAAATGGGAAATAAGGCCATGTAAGAAATTAATCAGTCAACAAGATCACCACAGGTTTTCCATGGAAATCAGAAATTTTTTTCTGTGGATACAGGAAGAGGGTTGGCTTATGGACTCTTGTATAACCAAAGTTATGTCCTCCTGTAAGTGCTAAGTTTACAGCAGGTGGATATAAAAGTTCTCTGGAGGATGATAATGAACAGCAGACTCTAAAAAAATCAAAAATTAGAAAATACAGGCAAATCTGTGAGAACTACTGCATGTGACTTAAGGCATTCAGAATGCGCTGGGCTCCACCAAACTGAAATATGCAAGATTTTGTACATGCTTGAGCTTTTGTTGAGATTTGATTCTGAGTGTGGTAGTTTCTTTCCTGCTTTAATTATATATGTCCGTAATTTAATAATATATGTTTAATAATTATTTGTTTTAATAAAGCATTCTAGTTTTTTTTTTAAATAAGTGTTGGAAGTGTCTGCATTGTAGTGCAGTAGGTAAAGCTGGCATCTTATATGGGTGCTGGTTCATGTCCTGAACGCTGCACCTCCCACCCAGCTCCCTGCGAATGGCCAGGGAAGCAGTGGAAGGAGGCTCCGGTGCTTGGGCCTCTGCCGCCTTTAATGGAGTAGCCAGGCTCTTGTTCAGCCCAGCTGCTGAGGCCATTTGGGATGTGAGCCAGCTGGCAGAAGATCTTTCTCTCCCTCTCTCTGCCCTCCTTATCCCTCTTGCCTCCTTCTCTCTCTTTCCTTCTTTCTATATAACTCTAAATTTCAAATAAATGATTTTTTTTTAAATAAGAGACTGGTTATAAAAGCTTGCTTGATCTTTGGCACGGAATGTGCAGAAGCCTGGTATGGAAAGGGCAGTGTTCAGAGAGGTAGTGGGAATCACGATCCAGGCTCAAGCAGGTGTGTTTAATAAAGCAAGAGTGTTATTCCTGAACTTCATGAATTTCATTCTGATTTACAATAAATGAGATTTTGAAGAGTAATATTGTGTTCTTTATTCAAGCACTGTAGCTAAGTATGTGGATTCAGGAATGAGACCTTGAGTTTGGATTTTGCCATTAATAAAGTCAAGAAGTTTTAGGTTCTGTTTTCTCCACTACAAAATGCAGATAATAATAGCACATTATTGATTTCATTATTGTAGGTATAAAATGAGATGATTTTCATAAGGTTCTTAACATCGCTCCTGGACAAATGGTATATATTTCATTATAAAAAAAAGATTTCTTTGTTTGAAAGAGTGGCAAAAAAGACCTTGTGCATTCACTGGCTCACTTTCCAAATATCTCTGAACAGTCTGTTCCAGGACAAAATGACATCTCTAACGGAAGGATTCTCGTTGCATTTGTCATCATTGTATGGAAACACATGCGCCAACAATGAGCGTAAGGCTTGCAGTCTCATAAACAGGATCCCTAACTGGGAAGCCAGGAAGACAGCCTTCAGAGCTGTTGAAGCCAAATGCTGCTGCAGCAGCTTCTCTGGTGTATTCACGTTCATTGACATTTGTTCAGACAATGAAAAATGAGCTTTTATGTTGAAATTGATGCCGTGGATTTTTTGAGGTGACAGCCCAGCGGTATCTGAGCTGCACTGCTCAGTCACGTTGTGCTGTAACGTGCTGGCTCACTGTATTCGTTCTCGCTCATTCCTGACCTTTCCTCTTTGCATAATATCTAAATCAGATTTGCTGCCTTTGTACCTTGCCTCAAATTTATACTTGCCACAGGCTGTCCCAAACCTTAGAGAAAATTATGTTTCATTGCTAAGCCACTCATTTTTCCTGCTGGATTGCAATAAACGAGTGCAAAATGATGAAAATAGATAAGTGGAAGTATGGACAATATGCAGGCGCAGAAGCAGCCAGCTGGCACATGAGACCATCAGAGGCTTCCTGGCTGGTG
Source organism: Ochotona princeps (assembly GCF_030435755.1). NCBI lineage: Eukaryota > Metazoa > Chordata > Mammalia > Lagomorpha > Ochotonidae > Ochotona > Ochotona princeps. The sequence goes on from NC_080850.1 coordinate 43,995,079, forward strand.
GCATCTGCATCTCACTGCGGCTGTGCCAGGGAAGCTGTCCTGATGTGGAACTCTAATATCTTGTCTAGTGCATCTTATCCTTTTTTCCCCCTCTTTATGCATTGTTTATCTTGGGATTTAGGAAGTCTATCTAACTTTTAGAACAGTAGTCTTCAGTATGCTAACTGCTCTGCCAACAAAAAATGATCAGATTCTCAAGGCCTCAGCTCTTTCTTTCCACTTTGTTTATGACCTTTATAAAAAAGAAAGTTCATGGTTTCCAGAAATATGAGATTCAGTCCTAGATCATGAGGGATGGTATCATCCAATTATAAAGTCAAGTAGAGAGGGATGATAAAATGAAACCAACTCATCTTAGGGTGAATAGATATACCATGTTGAATTGTATGATGTGAAATTCTAATCAATGAAAAAGTATTTAAACCCTTCTTGATAAGTGATTTTCTTGTTAAAAATTTTATTTATTTTAAGGGCAGAGATACAGGCAGAGATTCCATCTGCCTGAAGCAATAAATGCTGGGCAGGATGGGGTGGGGGTTGAACCTGGGAGGCTGAAGCTCAAATCAGGTCTCCATGTGGGCAGCAGGAATCCAATTTTTACTTGACTGTATGCACTGCGTTCTCGGGGTCTGCACTGGCAAGGAGCTGGAATTAGAAGGGTAGTGTAGATGGAGTCCTCTGATTTGGGTGCAGATAGTGTAGCCACCAGACCCAATGTTCACTCCAGGAAATAGATAACAAACAAAATACACACTTAGGACCCAGTGTGATAGTCTAATGGTTAAAGTCCTCGCCTTGCATGCGCCAGGATCCCATAGGGACACCGGTTCTAATCCCAGCTGGTTCACTTTCCATCCAGCTCCCTGCTTGTGGCCTGGGAAAGCAGTAGAAGACAGCACAAAGCCTTGGGATCCTGCACCTGCGTGGGAGACCTGGAAGAAGCTCCAGGCTCCTGGCTTTGGGTTAGCTCATTTCGGCTGTTGCAGCCAGGTGGGGAGTGAATCATTGGACAGAAGATCTTCCTACTGTCTCTCTTCCTCTCTGTATATCTGACTTTCCAATAAAATAAATAAATCTTAAAAAATACACATTTATATATGTATATATGTTCGCATGTATATATAAATATACATTTATATGCCTTATAAATTGCTCTTAGAGTGTATTTTTATACACTCTTCATTATTCAATAGCTGTACTAACTATTATAATGGTATTGATGTTCATTTTCCTTTTTAACTTTCTGTATTTTCAAAATAAGGTAACAGTGAATTTACTACAGGTAGAATGATTTGAGCTGTATAAACACCTGCATTGTAATTAAGTTCATCTACAGACCACAAGGAAAATAGATCTTGCATGTAGTCCTGTCCTAGCATGAAAGGATTCAGTCATACTTTTTCCCTTCATTTACAGTTGCTTATTTTAAAAAATTTATTTGTTTACAAAGAGTGAGAGACACAGAGAAGTAGCTAGAGAGGGAGGTGGGGGAGATGAAAAGTCTTTCTTTTACGTTATTTTGTAAAAACCCACTACAGCTGAGGCGAGGCTGTGTCGAAACCAGGAGTCAGCAACCCCATCAGTGTCTCACACGTGGATGACAAGGGTCCAGGTACTTGGGTCATTATCGCAGCCTCTGTGGTATAGTGTCGTAGCAACAACTCCCTGAAACACAAAGCTGCCCCTGGAGAAGATGGAATCCCCAGAGGAACTGCATCAAAGAGCTGAAAAACCTGATCTGCTTTTATTATTCTTTCTGTTCCACAACAGGTCAGGAGTGCAGATAAATCTTCCACCTTCTTGGAATGTTTGAGGAAGATTTTAAGTATAATCTATTAATATTGTAACAGGTGACTTATAGATAACAGATTCTTAACTGCCTTAGACATTAGCAAAAACTAGAGATTTACAGTGGGAACCCAGAGCGACCCTGACAGCCTCTTAAAGGAGGTCATGCGCACAGAACAGGAGGGGATCCCAGAGCAGGGCAGGAGGATAAGAGGAGGTCTGTGTCCTAGTCCCAGTGAGACCCCTGGAGGCCTCCCAAGGGCTTTCACTAGAGAAACAATGGATACTTCATCAAGGATTTTCAATATGGGTATCAAGGACCATATCTCGACTGCCGAGGAGATCATAGGGAATTTGAGTGCCTTCGCAGGCTGAGAACTCTGAGGTCTGTCATTTCCTATTGGATTTCCCACACGGGATTGAAACAGCCCAGGACCCTCCTCATAGGGTCTGGTGACATCAGAACAACAACCAGGAGCCGCGGGTGGTTCTCAGAGATAAAAGAATTGTAGAAGTTTACAAACTTCTTCTGTACTCAAGAGAGGAGCTTTCTCTGGTCCTTACTTAATTCTGGCTTTGGCTCCCCATCTTCTCTTGTAGTGACCACCAGGGTCACTCAAGAGCCTCACAATTAGCTGGGATAGACACCGAGAGACTAATATAAAAAGTTTTGAACAGACAGGAAAAAGTCAGCTGGCCTATAATTACTCAGCCTATACCTTACTGGTCAGGCTCCCAGTTTGGCTTTTCCTAGACTTCACTAGGTAGGATGTAGTATTCAGTTATTCCTCACTTGCTAACTTATTGGGGATTTCTCTGCTCACCTGCCTAAGACTTTTCTGCTCTTCAGTTGTTAATATATGGCTTGTTAGAGTTATAAAACTATTTTGATAACCCTAAAACACATGAAGTTCTTTAAAATCTTGCTTGAATACTGTAAACTTCTAAGTTTAAATAAATAAATAAATAAGTAAGTAAGTAAAATAAATAAAATAAATGGATAAAACTGAATTCCAGGCACTCTAATATGGGATATGTGTGTCTCAGATACTGACATATACTGCTTTACCATAATGCTCACCCCACTTTAATATTTCAGTGAAACAAAGAATAATTCTAGTGAATAATGAAAGCAATAATTAGAAGAAAAACTGCTTATTCATTACCCTATTAATTAATTATTTGTTCCATATTGATATGTACTGTGTTGAGTGATTAAAATAACAGTAGGAATAAGACATAGAGCCCTTAGTTAAGATTGTGGCTGGACAAACAAACAAAAAAGGCAGTAATTGTATAGCTTGATAAGAGTTCTCCTTTATGAGGCTGGCACAAAGGCTCAATAGTTAAATCCTTACCTTGTTTGTGCTGGAATCCCATATGGGCACCGGTTTGTGGCCCAACTACATTTCCCATCTAGCTCCCCACTTGTGGTCTGAGAAAGCAGTGGAGGATGGCCTGAATTCTTGGGATTCTGTACTCACATGGGGGACCTGAAAGATGCTCCTGGCTTCAGATTGACTCTGCTCTGGCTGATGGGTGATGAGTGAACCAGCAGATGGAAGATCTTTCTGCATCTCCTTCACTTTGTAAATCTGCCTTTCCAATAAAAATAAAAATAAATCTTAAAAAAAACCGCAAGAAGTTCTCCCTTATGCAGCATGGGGTACATAGGGAGGGCCACAGGAGGTTTCTTAGCATCTTCCTGGAATAGGTGTAGGCTGAATGAATGTCAGGTAACTAAATTAAGGGCCAGCCAGACATGTAACAGGAAGCAAGGATGGTTCCAACATGTGCAAACGTGTGAAGGTATAAAGGCATGATATATTCAGTGAGAAAAGTTTTATCTCAAAATGGAGATAGGTATAGCAGCTGAGGTTCAGTGAAATTAAATACTTTTAAGTTCATGAAACTAGTTAAAGGGAGAGATGGGGCTACAACCAAGAACACAGTGTTGTCTTTTGTACTTAATCCATGAGGCCAAGGACGTTCTACTTGAGCATTGCAGCCCCATCACCAAGGAGTGTATTGGCGTTACTGAGCAGTGAGCTTGCCACAGCTTCGTTCAGTCTGGAGAATAATGTTGCTTAGATTCTTTTCACTAATTCACCTTTAAGGAAACATAACACACATAAAATCAGCTCTCAACTTTGTTCAGAGGCCAGTTGGACAGTTAGGAACAATAGTTTTCAATGTTGAGCAATGCATGTAAACAAAATAATCATGACGCTTGCCAATGTCATTTTATTTTATTTTTATGTGATTGTTATTGAATTGATAGCTTCCTTTTATAAGGTTATTGAATGATACAGGATAGAAAAACAGTGACTAGTTTTTTTTTTTTTCATTTAAAACAACTCTGCCAATTACTTGTTACAGAACAGTAATGCTTCTACTGTCCTGTCTGGTGGTCCTGTCAGTGGGTAATTGGGGATGGCAGTAGCTCTCCAGAAGTTTCATGGGCCTAAACCCCCTAAATCTTCAAAGCAATTTTACAAGCCAAATGCAAACAAAAACTAAAAGAGAACAGAAGTTTTATTTTAAAATTACTGTAACAGATGATGTTGTTTGCAGAAACCGAGTCATTGCTCAAAATATAAATATGAAACTAACTGCTACAAGACAGCTTCTTTCAAGTTTGGCATACTTACGCTGCCGTATGCTCAGGAATAACTCAAAATGTCCTCCACTTTTCGTCATTGAAGCAGTTCTGTAGCCATTCTTTCAAGAGGGCTCAGTGGCATCCGCCCAACCTTCATTCATCATGAAAAGAGAACTTGGATATTACATCTGCATCTGTGCTTGTGTCATTAGCTTCAACAATTAGAGCAAGCCTCAAAGTGATAGAAAGGACAAATGCAACGGGTGCTGGAAAGACAATGTAACACTCAGGATAAGGCAGATAGTTAGGATATGCTTATTCATGAAAGTTTAGATTCTTCCAAAACTGAGCACCTCCAATTACTGAAAGGTTCTTGAGTAGAACTTAGCCTAAGTGGGCAGCACTGCTTCAACCCAGCTGATTGTAGAGGCCTTGACCTCTGCCTTGGAGGACAAGGTAGACTACTCTGGGCATCACACAGTTGCAGTGCTGCTTAGCCCTTTTTCTAAGGTCTGCTTCAGCAGATGTTAATGAATGTAAACAGCATCCATCAAACTTCCTGTCTAACCCAGATTTGTGTCCGGTGGAGAGGAAGGAGACAAGTCATCCCTTTTACATGGTGATTTACTCTTTGATGTTTATTGATCCGGATCAGGAAAACATTGCTTTTCCAAATGAAAAAAGTAGGCCTATTTCTTTGCAATAGAAAGTGGCTCTCATGAGATTTCCTTGGAGTAGACGTTTTTCACATTTGGGTGGTCCTCAAGTATCGTTTAAATTTTAACTTTGCATTAATAGCTTCTTGTTTGAAAGTAACGGAACACCAAATTATCTATTAATATATATACAACCCATTTTCAAAGTTTTTGATTACAGAAGAATAAAACATATTCCCTAATAGAAGCAGGAAAAAAATAGGTACAATGAGTCAGATTCATGTGACAGATTTCATTTAGTATAAATCTGCAAAAAAAAAATCTTGTTTTTCTGCTAGATGTGCTTATTTGAGTGGATTATACATTGTCTTTGTCTAGCAGTTCTATTAAGTTTAAAACTCTTTTCATGGTTTTCATGTTTCTCAATACCATTAACATTAAGGTTGTTACAGAGGTAGGAAAGAAATATGTAGAAAGGGCTGTTTGTTATGTAGTTCTTGCCACTTTGCCAGCAGCCTACTGGCTGCCATCTGGGGAAACTAGGTAGCCAAATGGATCCTTTGAGTGGAAGGCCAGGTTGAGCCAGGGAACTAGGCTGTTTTCTTGAGAGAGTGTCTTCAAAATTCTGTAGCTGCTCCTTTATTCTTTTTCCAAAAACTTGACTTGTAACCCCAGCCAATTTCAAAGTGTTTATTGAATTCATTTTAACAGAACGAAGGGCGGAGCTGAAGATAAGCTGCCAGGTTGAACCAATTCCAGTCCCATTCAAGCTTACAGAACTCCAACAGCAAGCCTGGCTGGTTCATAGTTGCCTGTTATTTGCTCATTCTTGGAAGATTTGTTGTACCTGGTGCTGTGAATTAAATCAGTATGTTCACCTACTCAGCACCTACATTTTATTTCGAGTTGTGGAAATGGCTCTATGGAAGGAAGCATATTTGCTAGGTGGTGTTCTAGGTCTGATTCTGCTGCTGCATTAAAAAAATACACCTGACTCTGATCTTTTGACGCTAGGGGAAGTAAATGGTTGGAAGCTGTGGTGAGGTGTGTGTGTTCTCGTTTTCAGGATTTCTCTCTTTCTGTCCCCCAGAAAATTAAAAGACTGTAGGTATAGAAGCAGCTTTGGGAGTTCACTTGGGGAATGAGTTTCATTTTCGTACTCTTAGGATGATACCCTTGGAATCTTCTCCATGAAAAAGTAGAGCTACTACAAGTTCAGTTTTAACTCCAGTACATCTGCTTTGTTTTTAAATTGAGACAGCCACACTTTCATGACTGGCAGCAGAAAGACAGCCATCTAAGTAAGACTAAGGCTGTGCTGTTGTCTTTGCTCTTTGTCCATTTGGAAATGGCACAATTGACATGCAGACTTTATCTGATTCCTCCTGCACGTGACCCTTACCCTGCATCTTGCTTTCTTTTCCAAGACACTTTATTCCTTCTATGAATTCAGCGTGATTATCGCTGTCCACTTTAAAAAAAAATTAAAGCAAACATATGGTAGATGTAGAGTTTGCCTTCCCTAATGATACTTCAAACTCTCCTGGTGACAACATTAAAAATAGATGCTCAACTTAGAAAACTTCTTTTAAAATTTTTTATTTTTTTCCAATTGCAAAGGAAAATTCACAGAGAGAAGGAGAGGCAGAAAGATCTTCTATCCCTGGTTCACTCCCCAAGTGGTCTCAATGGCTGGAGCTGAGCTGATCCAAAGCCAGGAGCCAGGAGCTTCTTCCAGGTTTCCCATGGAGGTGCAGGGTCCCAAGGCTTTGGGCTCCTCCACTGCTTTCCCAGGCCACACAAGCAGGGAGCTGAATGGAAAGTGGAACAGCTAGGACATGAACTGGCGCCCATGTGGGATTCTGGCAGATGCAAGGCAAGGACTTTAGCTACTAGGTTATCATGCCAGGTCCAATTTAGGAAACTTCTAAGTTTCCTTAGACTGGAAATTTGCTGAAAGATTCTTTCTCAAAAATCATAGAAGCATTGAATAGGGAATGGCTGTTGGATTGAGATCATGGTAAAACTGAAATGATCTATTCAGTTAGCAAGGGATCCGGAAGGTGAGCACAAGCCATTCCAAGCACTGGAGTTTGCCTTTTCTCTCTGCACTGTAGTGTAGGAAGTTGGATAGTTTATAAGAAATGGGTTTCTCTAACAACACAGATCTTGATAAGAGAATATGTCCAATCTGGTTGATTTTAGCGATGCTGTGAGGCTCTTTATCTTTGAAAACATTATGTTTTCCTGTCTTGTCAAACTGTACTTTCTCTCTGGTGTCCTATAATCTAAAACACACTAAAATACATAATCTAAAGTGGAAGAATGATAAGATGTTAGATTTTACCTTTTGTTTGTGCCATAAACATTGGGGGGGGAAATTACCCTGAGCAATAAGTTTGTGCAATGTGTCCTGTAATGACATGTCTTTTGCTGTTATGCCCAGAGCATTTTGTGAACATATCTTGTATGATCAGAAAGAGTAAAGGAGAAAAATCACCTGAAAAACTGGCTGAGAAATTTTTATCTCCTTTCAAAAATGACACCCTGTAGTTATAGCAGAATTCAAATAAAAAGGTTCCCTCTCTCACCTCCATGTTTTTCCCTCCTTTAACAGGCAGGTACCCCTTAGTTTTCAGACAATTTTTATACTCTGTAATTCAGAAAAATCATGTGGCTAGGGTTCTTTGTGAAGACAAATTGCTATTATGACTTGTCAAGCAATAGACAAAAAAAAAGGAGTCTATAGTTTGAGAGATAATATAAAGTGTAAGGCCACAAATGATTAACAGTTAAGTGCTGGGAAATGTAAGAAATCAGCTATGACTTGCAAGCTCACTGACTCTTTCTCCAAGTAAGGCACATTCTAGAGAGATGTAGTCTTCCTGCTGTGTGAACGTAATTAGCAGTAATGGGACTTAGACAGGCATTCCTAGTGGAAGCTCATCCTTGTAAGTTGTGCTTGTCAAGTGGGGATACAAAGTGAAATGTGCTGTTAATGCTTCAGTGCCTGGCGGACATATGGCAGGCTTTTAGCAGAGTGGCACCCTGGGAAGGGATTTGCTTATTTCTCCTAAGTGCTGCTGAGACTCACAACACCCCTTCTCTGCAAATGCCTCTTGGAAGATACTGTGGAAAATAAGCGACTGGATTGGTGCCCAAAAAGAGATTTCTCATTCATTGTAAGTTAAACATAATACAGACCTACTCAATTGGGGGTTGTTTCATGCCTTATCAATCCATAGTGTCTTCGTATTCTATCCAAAAGTTTCTAGAAAGGATGATAGTGTCAACAAATAAAAATCAAACTTCTGTTTTTGACAAATTTGGGGCTGTAGGATTCAGAAGAGAATGTGGCTCAAAGTTTTGTGACTCTTGAGTTCAGCAGCATTTCAGTGTTATTTTGTTGACTATTTATCATGTACTTTTTAGGTGGAGATTATTCCCAGCTCTTAAATGAGGAAACAAACTGGTTTTGAGCAAAGCAATAACGAAGCCACTAGTGAATGGCAGAGCTGGCATTAAGCCCCACATCTGGGGGCTGTGTCCTTTGTACCTGGGGCCTAAGAGTTCTTTACTGGTCTCATTTTCTCTATGTCTGTGCTTTGGAATAAAGAAATTAAAAGTTTGTGAGCTCTATATTGTGATTTTCCCCGTCCTATTACAAAATAATCATCCTGTTAAAAAAGAGATCTACATTAATTTTATAATTACCAATTGATTTTCTGTCTTCTCCCAAAGCTCAGTGAGGGCATTGGATCTGTTTTTAAATCTGTCCTTTGCAAAACATGCCGATTTTTATGAGTGATTTCATTGTTCAAATCTGACTTTCTTACTTCAAGTGTTTGATGGTTTTTAAGTTTCGTAGTTTTCTCTGTGTTTTTGTTTGTACATTTGAAAATATTACTATTTTTTTTTTAGCTTGGAGAAAGAGAGAGACAGAGACAGAGAGAGAGAGACAAAGAGAGAGAGACAGAGACAGAGAGAGAGAGAGATATCTCACATGTAAACTTATTCCCCACATATCCTCAGTAGTCTAGATGTGTGAAGTTAATGCCAGAATCCAGAAGCTCACGTTGCATCTCCCATGTGGAGAACCTCGTTCCTGAATCGTGGCCTGTTGTCTCCCAGAGTGATCACACAAGAAGATGGATCTGGGAATGGTCCCATGACCCAAACCTAGGCGGCCCAAAATAGGATGCAGGCATCCAAAGTGGCATTTTAACCACCATGCCACACACCTGCCACACGTACTTATGTAGCTCCAACCTCTGTTTATTTGAATGATTAGAGTTTCTTGTTTTAATTTTTTTTTTTTTGGTAAAGGATAGAATGGTTGGACTAATTGTGCTCACTTGAATCGTTGTAATTAGAGCTGAAAGTGATTGACGTATGTCGAGATGTTTAAAAGGAAAAACTATTATTGGCACCTTCAAGTTTCTATCAAACAATACCAGTTAAAATCAGGAAGTATGTTCACGCTTGGATATTTAGAATGTCTCTTCCTAATAAGTAATCAAACTTCCTTTTATGATATTGGTATTTGATGAACTATCGGCTAGTGTTTCAATAATTTTGCCCTCAGATATCAACATATGCAGTATTAAAAGAGCACAAACAATGCTTTTTTTTGTTCTTTTTAAATTTTAAAATTTTTTGTTTTTGTTTTTGATGATGTTTACATAGTTGATCAGGATGGGAAGGATTGAGAGTTAGGGTAAATGGGTATGATTATTGTTTGCAAATTTTCTGTTTCTTCCTGCTTCTGGGGTATTTCTGGGTTGGAGGGGATAAGGTGAGAAGCCATACCCAGCCTCCCAACCACCCCAGTACCCAGGGATGGGGAATGACCACCTGATATCAACTCATGGTCCCAATGTGCACGCTCTCAGGGTTCTGCCCTAGTGGTTTAGACAGTTCTGAAATGTTGTCAATCTCACTGATCCAAGGATGAGGAAACCCATTCAATAGCCATTGGCTGACATAGTTGGCTCTGCCTTCAGACCAGAGATGGCCTCCCCAAGAGACCATTGATGTTGTCTGGACAATAGGATGCTGGACTTTATGCTTGGTGGATGCTTGCAATGAAAGAATCTCAACTGAATTTGAACTGTGGTAATGCAACAAGGTGGAGGAATCCACCATGGAGGGGTTTGGGGGAGGGGAGGGGAATCCCAGTGCCTATAAAACTGTGTCACATGACGCAATGTAATCAATAATAAAAAAAACAAAAAAACAAAACAAAAAATAAGATTTATTTATTTTCATTAGAAAGTCAGATATACAGAGAGGAGGAGAGACAGAGAGGAAGATCTTCCGTCCGATGGCTCACTCCCCAAGTGACTGCAATGGCCGGTGCTGTGCTGACCCAAAGCCAGGAACCAGGAACCTCTTCCAGGTCTCCCATGCGGGTTCAGGGTCCCAAAGCTTTGGGCCATCCTTGACTGCTTTCCCAGGCCACAAGCAGGGAGCTGGATGGGAAGTGGAGCTGCCAGGATTAGAACCAGCGCCCGTATGGGATCCGGGGTGTTCAAGGCGAGGACTTAGCTGCTAGGCCACGCCGCGGGGCCCAAAATGTGGTATATTTACATGGTGGAATACTACTCAGCCATTGAAAGAATGGAATGTTGTCCTATGCAACAAAATGGGCGAAATTGGGAACTATTAGGTTTGTGAAAGAAGCCAGTCCTCAAAAGACAAATACCACAGTTTTCTGTGGTGGTACTTAATAGAGAATAGAAACAGTGTAATAATCTATAAAAATATAACATATTTGTGATTGGATTATTGTTTGTGATCTTTGAATATATTCCTGTGAAGCAGTTGTCTTTCTTCTGTTTGCTTGTTGAACATTTTGGTTAGTGGTGCATTAAGTTTGTGATTATGAAGTAAACTGAATGCATGTTACTGCAAAAGTTAAAGAAAGAAAGAAGGGAGGTGTGATTGTCTTCTTTGCAGCTGTGAGTACATGAGATCTATTCTCTTTATGATAATAAACATTTTTATTGAGAAAAAAAGGGAAAAATCAAAGAATTAAACAAAATGCCTAGTATACATTTTTAAAGAAATTTTGGAAATGTTACTTGCACTGTGAGAAACTTCAGAGAATTTACTTTTTAAAAAGTATAGTAAGCATTTTCTGTAAAATACAATTTGACCTTTATTAGAAAGTAAAATCTCACTGCTTTTCTCATATATATTACTTTTTGTATTTAAAAAGTATTCATAAACAGTGGTACTATTGTTGCATAGAACATGTATGAGGCTATGGTAGATGTGTGCTTTCAGTATGTGTCATTTTTTTGACTCCTGGATGACTGTTCAAGACTTCAGTGAAACATAGGTATGCTGTGTTCTATGTAGATACTTAGAAATACCCTCAGGTGACCAATACAGAGCTGTCTCATTGCCAAAATTTTTAAGTATTGCCCGAGAAAGCCTTCAGATAGTTGAGGCAATGATAAATAATAACATCCAGCTTGATTTGATCTACTAGTAGTCCACAAAGTATGTAGTTTGAAAGACTTTAATAAATATGAAGTAAATGTATTCAGCATTTAATAAGTTGGTGAAATAATTTAATCTATAAAATAAAGTTACTCACCTTCCCACAAGGTTATCATATCCTCTGTGTCTTTCTAGAACGCATCAAAGGGGAGACCATCTCAGCAGATCTTAAAAATTGTGATCAGGTTCTGAGCAGGAAGGCTTGGAGGCAGTCACTTTATACCTGGTCTGTTTCTGCTCCTGCTCCTGGTCGTGGGAGTGTGGCTGAGGCAGCATTAGCAATGTTGTTTGTTTTTGTGGAGGCATGTGTAATTATTCTGTACCTATTTGGTCCAGGGGTTTCTGCACAACACTGCAGTGAGGTGTGCCCAGGCCTAGTCCTTGCGATGCCCTGAGCTTCAGGGACCCATTCCTCACCATGTATTGTTCGTTGTAAGTAAGTGTGTGTCTTTGGGAGACAGAGTTTCTGGCTTGTGTAAAAAAAGATTTTCAGAGAGATGCAGTTAATTATGTACTGTGCACACCTTGGAGTGTGCTTTTTCCATGTGGCCTTTTCTGGCATAAGACAAAGTCATGTGGGCATAGGGCAAAGTCATATGCAAAACTTCTAATATTAAAACTTTAATACAAGAGTGTGCAGGCAGTGGCTAACTCAAGTTTTCTAGTAATAGAAACTGGGTAAAAAAATCTCAATAAACCACTAATTTTTGTTCAACTTTTTTTTTCCTTTTTTTTTATTAATTTCATTGCATTATGTGACACACCTTTTTTTTTTTGCACTGGAATTCCCCCCGCCCCTCCCCAAACCCTCCCCCCGCCCCCACGGTTTGTTCAACTTCTGTCTCTGAAATCATACACAGGATTATCTCCCAAGAGCTTCAACTGAGAACAAACCTGTCAGTGGGATTCCTGTGTCCTCAGGGGAAATACAACCAAACTGCAAACCACAGTGGTAGCTCTAATCTTCGAATGGTAAAATTCCAAAGTGTGAGTGATGGAAAGAACACCGTATCGGTTATTTCAGTTGTCTTGGATGGCATGAGAGCAATAAGAACGGTGCTTTATCTTTACTAATTGCAAAGATGTGCCTTAAGCTGCTCCTGGGTTGACAAATGCTTGCTTTGGAGCCAGGCTTGTCACCTTATGTAGAAATTACACCACTAAAAATTAAGGTGCACGAGCATTTCAGCTGTAGAACATCCATGTCCGTGGAGGTTGGAAGCACAGATCCTGTGGAAGGAGCTGGCTGTGAAGTTGGCACTGAGTGGTTTGTGCATAGTGTCCACTGCTGTTTCACTGGGTGCTCACCTGATTAGGGTGCACCTGCAAATTCCATCTCAAGTTTCCCTCTTACTACACCATGGTACTGACGCTTCATAGTCAAATGTTAGAACCAGTAATGATCTGAAGTTATTTTGAGAAATTATTCATTTTAAAGTTAGAAAATTGTGAGTCAAAATGATGTGGTCAAGAAAGGTTATCATTAAGTTTTTATGCTTCAATCCAACTAAAGCAGGTTTTTATTTTAATTAAATTAATATGCATCACATAGTATTTCTCAGCAGGTGCCAGAATATATTAAAGCCATCATTTTAGTTTTTCTCTGTTGGAAATTAGGATTTTTTTCTCCTTCTCATGTGTAAGAACATAATTACCAAGGAAACAGGTAGCAGCATAATATGTGTATATAGCAAAATCTGGTATGTTTTAAACATAAATGTGAAAGGTTACATAATTTACATATTATGTATTAGTGAAGTTGATTTGCCATTGAAATGGAAATTTATGCTTGAAAAATGCTTTTCATAAGAATTACACTTGTTATTTAGTCTTACATTTTTATGATACTTAATGATAACATTATGTTAAATGAAGACAATCTATAATCATATTTACATTACACTGCAGCCATCATTTTAGAAAAGTGATATTTTGCATATTGTCATTATAGAATGAGAAGTTTGGCAGGGGAAATTCAGGGGAGAACAGGAAATTCAGTATGTTGTTAATGAAATAAAAACACTTGCCAAAAAATCCAAGCCAAGCCCAACTCAGCAGTGATTAATTAGCAATTATAATTTTACAGCTGTTAAGACAGTGAACTGGTTTGCTTTCATTACAGTCCCAAGGAGAACGTGTGTTAGCAGTCTACCCTGAGCAAAGCTGGGGGGTGTAAATCAAGAGGGTGGAGTCACTGTGCCATCAGGGGTTCTGCAGAGGGTGGAGTCAGTGTGCCATCAGGGGTTCTGCAGAGCTTCTTTGTGTCTAAGAATTTCGTTCTCTAGGGATGATTTTGGGGTTCTCTCTTTGCATGTAGAGAGATTCTGAAGGTTGTGAGTGCTTGATAGGTTTGAAAAACAATACTTTGCATGGTTTTATGCGTTTGATGGCTAGGAATACAGTCAAGAACTGAGACGTGTCATTATTGTATTGTGACAATTCACTAGTTGGACACAAACTGGAAAAATTATTTCAAGGATTAAAATTTCAGATTTTTAAAGGATTAGAAAATTATTTCACTTTTTTCCCACAAGTCTCTTCTTTCTCTTTATTCTACTCTTTTTTATATATTTTCCTTCTGCAAATTTTCTTTTTCTAATTTTCAGTTATCACCCGATGCTTAACATCTTGGAGCTTCTACAGGATAACCTGTTTGCTTAGCTCCAGGCTTTACTTACACATGACATCTTAAGCATTCCAAGTAGATGTCCCACGGGCACTTCAAGCCTACTATGTCTTCAGATTAACTCTATTATCTTTCTCATTAAACGCTTTCACTCAGACGCTAAACTTTCATGCTAGATAATTTGAGCAAAATGCTCATGTCAAAACATTTTCAAAGTCTTAGACCTCAACATGTTGGGAAACCAAAGTCTTAGACCTCTTCATCTACATCTCTGGTGCCTTGTCTGTGTCCTCGTTGATTGGATGATTGTCTTATATGAAAAGCATCAAGCAGACCCAAGAAAAGGCATGGCATTGTAGGCTTCTAGACGCAGATCTACTCTTACTAGATATACTTGCTTAACTTGTTGACAGATAGTTTGTTCAATGTACAATGCCAAATGGTTATTTTACAAAGTTGGTTTAAAGATTAGTAGTGATGCAAATGAAGTTCTTGGTACTTAGTACCTGCTTCATTACATGATTTAAGTAGCTGGCAGTGGTAGACTCTCCCAGAACATGGTTATTTGCGAAGTCTGGGAGCTATAGCTAGAGTTACCTCACCTTTATCTACAGTGACCTTTTTAGCATTGTAAAATTTTTCTTTAGAAGTATTGTTAAGTTTTTTTTTTTTTTTGTAGTTTAAACAGCTTCAAAATGTTTAGGTATTAGCAGTCAAAGAAATTAAGGTACTTGCTCATCTGCATCCTAACCTCCAGGTTCTAGAAGGACTTGATAGCACTCCTAGGAGATGGATGTCCTACACACCCCAGTGGTGACCAGGCACCCATGTCCCTTGCTCTGATTTGTTCTGGTTTTCCTGCCTGCACTAGTGCTTTGCTTCACGACATACCTGCAGGCCAACTACTGCATCTGCTTGGAAGCCTCTCCGGCTCCGGTACTACTGTATGGTATTTTAAGTATTGCATCTCATTCTGTCAATCTTTCATTACTTGTTTACACAACAAATTATAATAGCTACCACTTACTTTTTTTCGTGTTGCTGTCTTCCCATGTTTAACAAGGGTGAACTTTATCCTTTTTAACTTTCTATTTATTCATTTGACAGTTGGAGAGTGGGGAGAGAGGCAAATCTCTCTTGTTCAGGTTCACTCTACAAATGCTCTCAAACACACAAAGGCAGGGCCAGGTTGAATTCTGGAACCAGGATCTCAAGTTGGATTTCCTGGGTGGGTGGCAAGGACCCAGATTGTGCATTGGCAGGAAAAGAGAATCACAAGAACCAGGATTTGAACTCATGCTGTTTGGTAGGGGGTGCAGGTGTCCAAAGTGGCATCCTAACTGAAATGGTAAATGCTGTTATATGTGCACTTTATAGGAGGCTACAATTCAACCTCTTACAGACAGTAAGCTCGGCACAGTTTGTTTAAGGTCAAAGCTAGCTGGTGGTGGAATCAGGCCGTCAGCCAGGGAGGATGCCCATTGTGCCTAAGCAATTATACATTTTGTCCTTATTGTATCCCATTAGTGCTTGACACTGGATGGGCTGTCATGCCCCAGTCTTAAGTGTTAAGAGAAATGTCTGCCCTGTGTTGTACATGTATTTGTTCTGGAAGTAGCACTGATGATCAGAGGCAATTAGGATGTGAGCTCTGTAGGACCACGCCTTTGGCAGCTGTTTGCAAAGGATTTTCATTGTGGAAATGTTTTTGAGAGAGTCATGATCTATAATATCTCACAATCAACTCACATTACTTAGGGAGTGATTATTCATTTTTGTGACTTGCTTTTTTCCATGTAGTGATTTCACCTCTGCCCTATCATTTCTGCTTTTTTGCTATTTCTTTGCTCATTAGCATACCCAGTAGAAGAAGAGAGAGCAGAAGAATTTTAATCATTTGATTTTTCTTTATTGTCCGCTGGAGCAGGGAAAGTGGAACCTATTGATCAACATGAAATTTGGGAAGTAAAAGATGAAATATTATACATGCCATTATTTTTTGTTTTAGTCAGATTGTTTTCTTAAACTTTATGAATCATGGGCCTGGTGTGGTGGCCTAGCAGCTAAGTCCTTGCCTTGAACACTCTGGGATCTCATATGAGTGCTGGTTCTAGTCCCGGCAGCTCCACTTCCCGTCCAGCTCCCTGCTTGTGGCCTGGGAAGGCAGTCAAGGATGGCCCAAAGCCTTGGGACCCTGCACCTGCATGGGAGACCTGGAAGAGGCTCTGGGATTTTGGCTTCAGATTGGTATAGCACCGGCCATTGCAGTCACTTGGGGAGTGAATCATCATATGGAAGATTTTCCTCTTTGTCTCTCCTCTCTGTATATCTGATTTTGCAATAAAAATAAATCTTTTTAAAAAAATTTGTGAATCAAGTGTTGAACCCTATGTGCTAAGCTTTTTGAACTATATTGATAGTTATTGTAATATCCATTATAAAATGCAGGAAGACTAAGCTTTATCCTATACTTTTTAAATGTTTTATTTATTTGAGAGGCAAAGTTAGAGACAAAATGACAGAGAGAAAAGAGAGAGATATTCTATCTGCTGTTCACTCCCCAAATGGCCGTCAGTCTGGGACTGGGCCATGCTAAAGCCAGGAGCCATAACTTTCTTTTGTCTCTCCCAATTAAATGTAGGGGTGCAAGAACTTGGACAACATTGTGCTGCTTTGCTAGGCCATTAGCAGAGAGCTGGATCAGAACTGGAATAGCTGGTGTTAGAACCTTTGCTCATTTAGGGTGATGGCCTTGCAGATGGCAGCTTAATGTGCTGAGCCATCATCTGGTCCTACAGTTCTGACTTTTCATACCAATCCAATATGAGAAGTCTCATGAAATAATTTTTTATAAAATGTTTTAATTGACTCAGCCATGTGCATAAATACATTTTTATAAAAATTTTGGGTTTGGAGATCTTTGCGTCATTTTTCAGTAGATGTATCTATCCAAACTCCTTTCTTTGGCGTGTATCTGTCTTTTATTTCTGTTACAGGTTCTGAAATCTTCCGTGAGAGCCTCCTTCTGACCCTGGTGGGTTTGCTGCCCAGGCGTCAGGCCCTCAGCCTTTGTCCCACCTGCTAGATGCCTGCTCCTTGTCTCTGACCAGGTTTTCTGTTTCTGAGGCCCCACCAAATGTAACTTCTTGGCAGGCTATCTGTGGGGAACTGTTCTGTTCACCATTGCCCCTTTGCTGTGACGTCCTACCAGGTACCCTGTATGCCTCATATATCATCTCTTCTTTCCTGCCTTGTCTCAATTCATGTGTGCAGTGATAATACAAATTGCCTTTCACCTAATGCGTTTCAAAGTCAAGAACAGCATTAAAATTTTAACGAGCCTTTTTCCTGGAGCTGACTTTAAAAGTAGCAGATGGTGAGAGAGATTAAGACACTTGCTCAGTTGCAAAACTTGTGAATGATGGAGCCCCCAGTTTATGTCATCCCACCCTTTTGCACCTGTGATCCTGTCTCTTGACTGTGGGGTCACTGTAAAGCTTCAGTGAGATAAAGCTTATCTGTCCAAATGTGGCAAAGGCATCCTGACCATCTGATTATAACAATATCGTTCCTTAAGGAACAAAGAAAGAGTGCATGAGAAAAGAGCAATCAATATTCCAAGTTGAATCTTCTTTATTTGCATATGCACATTTATAAGTATTGATGGGCAAATGATATGATCAGTAGCAAGATTTTGTGAGCTGTGGATAACTATGTTATGGTAAACAGAAACAGCACATTTTTGCCAGTAAAATCACTTAAAGCATCATCATATCACTGGCAAATTAGGTTTTAAATTAAATTTTACAACATCACAATAATTGTATTTATAGGGTTTCAATGTATGTAAGCAAAGTGTATTGATCAAAATAGAGTAATCATCACACACCCATCAGCTCAAGAGTTTATTATTTGTTTTGAGAACTTTAAATCCTTGCTGCTTGTTAGGTTGAAACATGCAATATATTCCCTACTCTGCAATGAACAGTAAGTCTTATTCCTATTATCTGTAAAATTGTATTCATGGTACAATCTCTTCCCACCTCCAAGATTAGTTTTTGATAGTTTTATGTTGCCAAATTGGTTTCCTTGCCTCCTTCCCACGTTCATGTACCGATTGCTGCTCTGTGGTGCCACTTTCCCTTTTCTTGTCACCTTTTAGGTTTTGGGATGTTTAGTTTGAAAGGTGGGTGTTGGTGATCATTCCATTTTTGCATAGCATCTCAATTAATGAGGAATAACCTGTAAAATGTGTTGGTGAGTTATTCAAATTTTTTTTAATTTGAACACACAGAAGCATGTTTCGATTCATTTACTTTATCATTACCTTTGCTTATGGTTTTGTTGATATGATTCACTTTTTAAGCAGAGATTGTCAACTGTTAGATAAAATGTTGCTATCATGTGCAGTCTTCAATGCTGATTTTAACATTGTCGTCGTTTGAGGTGCCTCTGGAGGTAATGCTTTGCTTTCTTGTAATGAATTCTGACATCTTTCTTTGACAGACAGCTTGGAATATTCTTGGTCTATCTGATATGTCTAATAAAAACATACTCATGTCTTGGTGGGTAGGCACCGTGAAAGAATGAAATAGCAGTGAATTCCAGCTATGCTGCTGCTGTTAATAAAGATTCTGGAGAAAAATTGTCCTCAAACAGCAGGCACAGGTTTTTTTTCTTATTTTTTTTGAAACCTACTAACCTGGTTTTATTGCTATGCTTTATCTTTTGTCAGAAAGTTAAATGCTTAGTTATTCCACCATAAATTCAAAGTGTTCTGTTCACTTAGGGCATCTCACCTGGTGATGTTTAACCAAAACTCCTCCTTACTGAGGATCTCTGAAATCCAAAGACTCCTTGAGCTGTTATGGATGCTAACCAGGAAAGGTCCCAGCCCTGAGATAGGGCTCTGCAAGCTGCCAGCAGCCACACAAGCTGTAAAACCAGTGCTAAGAGAATGCACATTTGGAGAAGGAAGGCATCAGTCATTTGCATTGCATCTATACATAAAACGGGCAAAGCCACGCAAAGGGAGTGATTTCGGGATAGGAGGGAAGTTTGATGAAGAACTATTAGTTGTTTCTGGGCTTTTGGGGAGTAGGGAGTCCAGAAAGTTTATATGGAAACAGAACTTAGGACAGACAAAAGCCGAAGTGCCATGCTAAGAGCTTCAGGCTCATAAAGGTAATAATGGAGGTCACTGAGAATCTACATGGGAGAGTGATAATTCTTAGAGTTGCCTTTTTGGAGGTAAAATACTGGCAACAGTGTGGGAGATGACTGGAATGTGAAGAGTCATCGAAGGCTGGCTGGCTGGTTACCAGGCAGTGCGCTCACAGATTGGCAATGCTGTGTGGTCTGATCCTGGCAGCTGGAAAGAGTAAAGAACGGGTTCTTCTCCACAGAGCTCTTGAGTGAGCAAGTATAGTGTTTATCATGAACTATGACACTATGGGAGACCCACAGGAGATCTCTGGTTTCTTAATAAGATGATATATAGTGCTATCTTTTAAATGAGAAGCAATTGGATTAGACCAGCCGACATTCTTTTCTGCTAGGTTGAGCTTGTGATATACCTGTCTTGGTTGGTTCTTTTGCTGCTACTATAGAATACCCAAGATATCCAACTCCTCAGTGCTTTTTGAGTGATCATTAGAGTTCAGCGTTAGTTCTAACAAGGACAAAAAAGGCTATAGGTCTTTGCAGGGAAAGGGTGGCTGTACATAGTACAACAAGGAAATGTGATTAGGTAGTTTGTTATGTTTCTTTGAGAAGTGATTCCTGCTGTTGCATTTCTGAGAGCTGAGATGATCTTCCACTTCAATGTTCTAACTGAACCAAGACCATTGAATTTGCCTGAAAGGATCTAAGCAGGTTGGAATTAAATTGTCACCAGCATTATAAATATCTGTTCTGAAAGACAGCTCATTTCTGGATGTGTTTTCTGCATTTTAAGCAGCCACTGAGCTTGACCATGGAACCCAGCTGAGATCATGGCCCTCCTCTCTGTGTTCCCCTCAGGAACCAGGGTCTTGCATGCTCTGGCTGAGAACTCAACACTTGGAAGAAAATTAGAAGTAGGTGAAAAAGGAATTCTGATTCTTACACAGCACTGTCTTGGGTAAGAAATAAATTCATAGAGAAAATTATGCTGGATTTTCTTCTCTATATTTTGATACCTTGAAATTTTGTACCTACCTTTTGTCCCAAATAAAGGGGAAAAATCTGATCTTGAAGAGGATTTGCAATTTTGTCAGAAAATAAAACATTTCTTATAGTTAGGTGTGTGCTTTTCCTGATTTAAGATGATAGGTTGTGCTGGTAAATTAGAAGCAGCCAGGAACTTTCAAATAGCAGTATCAATTGAAAAAGAATAACAATAGCTCAAAATTCTATTTGATTTTGATGTGAAATGTTCCTTGCTACATAACCCCAGTCTTACATTTTTCTGTCGTCTTAGTGAGATTTTAGGAAGTAAGTCTCTGTGTTTAATCAGACATAATGGAGCAGAAATGCACTTATTACTCTTCTAACAAATGGTTTATAAATTGAACATTTACTAAATTACCCTGATTTAGTTATAATGAAATTGATGTTTTCTATAAACTTTGTTACCTCTCACGGCTGTGCTGTTATACTCTTTTTGTATTTTCCATGATCAGTACGTATTTTCAAAGAGAGAATTTGGGAAACACGAAAGCATGACAGACACTTCCTTGCGCTTTTTAAAAGAAAATATCTCTTTCTATCATTAGTGGCTGTTCACTGGCTCATTTTGTAGTAATCCCATGCATTAGCCAGATTTTTGCTACTTTGGCTAAAACACCTGAGTGAGCCCCTTGCGAAGGAGGTTTATGTTCTCTTTCTCTGTGGAGTTTCACAGTTCAGGATCCAGCAGTCCTGTTGGTCTGGAATCTGGCAGGACCTTGCCGTGACCAAGCAGGTGTAGAGGGATAATCCCCTGGAGGGCCAGGTAACAGAATGAAGCAAGATAGAACTGAACTCAGCTAAAATGGGCAGCCTTCTTGCAAGAACTACCTCCCGTGGGTATCCCCACTGACCGGAAGACTCCACATGCCTTAAGTAGACCACGTGTGCACTCCTCATCATCGCCCCTCAGTATTAAGACCTTAGAGTTTAAACACCATCATGGGATTGGGGAGCCACGTCATTTTCAATCTCTAACAGTTTGAGAATTAGGCAGGAGCTAAAACTATTTGTGTGTACATTTTTCTTTCAACACCACTTTCCTGTTAGAGCATTATCATCTTGAGGCAGAATCTGTCGTCTTTGTTATTTATTTATTTATTCATTTATTATTATTTTAAAATTTTGTTTTATGACACAGTTTCACAGGCTCTGGGATTCCCCCAACCCCTCCCCATGCCCTCCCCCTGTGTTGGATTCCTCCACATTGTTGCAGTAGTACAGTTCATATCCAGTCATGATCCCTTCATTGCAAGCATGTACCATGCATAGAGCCCAGCCTCTTATTGTCCAAATAAATTCAACAGTTTCCTTGGGAGACCATCCCTGGTCTGAAAGTAGAGCTGGCAGAATATCATCCCCTCCAATGAAATCTTTGAATCTCTGCACTTGACTGCAGCTGCTCTGTAACTGAGGAAGGACTCAGTCTGAGAACACTGTCTGATCTTCAGTGTGAGTTTATTTGTTTGAATTAATGAGAAAATAATCGAATTAAAAAATTGTAAATGGATACATTTTCGTGGAATTCTGTCTGGAGAGAATTAAGAAAATGACTTATGTTAAGCAGAATAATGCAATTCATCTCAACTATCCAACTGCATTTTTAAAATGGCCCTTTAATCAGCTTCATTAACTTTGTGATATTTTAATAGCTCAAAATATAAGTTATAGTAAGCATTTACTGAAAACTTATCAGGCACTAAATATTGTTCTGTACTCCCCTCTGCACCATATTGCTTTGTGTAGCCATTGAAAGATTAATACAACTGTTCATAGTGCTGTTATTGCCTGGACAGCACAAGGGAGGGTCCAAGCTGCAGGGAAAACAGGTAACTTGCTTTAGGTTACAGAACTAGTTATTAGGACAACTGGGAGGCAAATGGGGACTGTTTGAGTCTAGGCCAGTGTAAAAATGGGAAAATTTTGTAGTATCTTATAATATTTAATATAACTGATTTCTTTAGCATAATCGTTCTTATTGGATTCTTTGAAGTTTTTAATTTTTGATGTGTGAGACACAGAGAGAACGTTTTAGACAGGAAAGAGAGCTTCCATCTGCTGACATGTTTTCTGAATCTCCACAGTGTCCAGGCTTAGATGAGGGTTCTACTTGGGAGCTGGGAACACTGCCTGGCCTTCCATGTGAGTGACAGGTGCCCAGTGGCGTAAGTCATCCGTGCTGCCGTTCAGAGTCAGTAGAAATATGGAGCCAGGAGCTGGAGCCCGGCATGAGCAGAGACAATCTGATGTGGCATGTGGGTGGCACCTGCTAGGGTGAAGTTTTACTTTTTATAAGACTGGTAGAATTCAGGAAGTTTTTTAGAAAGGAGAATTCTTTAGCTACCTGTAACCAGGTGCTAAAGTAGGAAGTGAACATTAGCCTTGTTTTTTAAAAATATTTAATTTCATTATTGTTGTCTTGGCTGTGTTTCTCAATTTGCACATAATGTAATTTTGGACCAAGCTACTGTTTTATCGAGGGGGCCTCTCCTTTGCACTGTAGGATGTTAAACAGGATTCCTACTAGATGCTCATATGACCTTCTCCCAGGTATCTCCTCAAAAATGTCTCCAGATGTGCCACATGCCCATAATGGGAAAGACTGCCAAGTTGGAGAACAAGTGTGTGTTGGTATCTAAGAAAGTATTCAAGCAAGGTGGTACTTTAGATGTCAGATACCAGGAACAGAACAGAGGCGGAACTCTGTATGTACATCATGTACATCATGTACTTCATATCGAGTTAAGGCCGTATTACATTTCAGCGCAGCACACAGTTAAAGTTTTAGAGCACTTAAATCATTAGGGGTTGCAGGGTAGTGCAGGTATTCTAAACTAGAATGATAGACCTGTGCAGATGCAAGCGGCGTCTTTACACCTCACTGTAGCACGACAGCATTATGAATCACACTAAATAACTGTTGTTAATTTGAGTTTTATTGCTTCTATAATTTTGCTTGTATATATTTGGTTTGGTTTTAGAATTAAAGCATACGCTCCAAGCAGAAGGAGTTTATGCTTGGTTTTGTGTTGATACATTTTTTAATAAACATGAATAAAATTTGAAAATATAAGAATACCTTAAAGAATGTTTTTCCCTTTGTTAAGAGGAAGTTCATTTCTGACATCTGGGAAGCACAGGATTCGGGGTTTCGGGCCAGGCAGAGAGTAGCACAGACCCAGTGGAAGGATGGCACCTTGGTGCTGAATTTCTACAAAGGCGTCTTAATTCATGCCAGATATTTAGAAATAAATATCAATATTTTCAGTTTTTAATTAACTTAGAATGACAGACTACCTGGTGTATAAGTCTGTTTTTTTTTTTCTTTCAATAACAAAAAAATATAACACATTTTGGCTTGTGTGAAATGTCACATGGAAGGAAGGAGATCTATGCAAGATGATTTCAATTTCAGGCCTCATGGAGGACATGCCATTAAGGGATCCAATGAGCTGAGCTGTCAGATTGACTGACGATTCACTGAGTGACACTGCACAAACGCCACGGGATCTTGTGGCTTTAAGGAAGTGGAGCACCTTGGGAGCAGCAGAGCAGGTCCCCTTTGCCTGCTGGGATCACCTGTTCTTGCTTGTGTTTCTTGCATAATGAACAATCTGGAGATTCCACTTCTCTCTCCGCCAAATGAGCAGGAAAAGCCTTTTGTCTCAGTCACTTTTGCTGCTGCTCCCTGTGATTTCCTTACCTGGCGGGATGCTTTGGAACGGCAGTGGTTGTTAAAGCGAAACAGTGAAAGGTGGCACAGCTGGCCATGATCTCAGTAACCGGAGTGGAAGAGCCAGAACCTCCCTGCGGTGCTTGTTTCTCTCACACCCCAGAATGGAGAGGTCTTAACTGAGTGAACCCTCCAGCTCCTGCGTGGCTGGAGATGGTGTTCTGCCTCGGGCTCCAAGGTGGAGGACATCTGTGGAAAATGATCAGAGATCCAATAGCATTTTCTACGTTTCCTTGAGGAAAGAATTTGTTTTAACACTACTGTTATGATCAGGGCTGGCGCCTCTTCTTCAGACCCTGGTTGAGCAGTGGCGTACACACAGGCAGGGGGCAGGGGGCAGGGGGCAGGGTGCAGGGGGCAGGGGGTGCAGTCCCAGCTCCCGTCTACACTGCTGTGAAACAACAGAGAAAAATGCTATGGAAGAGAGAAAAGGAGCTTTACCAGGACAGATGTTTGGAAAGCATTAAGAAGTGTGTCACACACTGTGGTGTCTTCCTTTAGATAGAGTGGAGCAGTCAGTGTTTTCATGGAGTTTGAGGCTGTCTGAAAATTGATGAGTATGGTCATTTTGAATTTCTAAAAAGATACAATAAAATCTAAGCCATGAATTAGACCAAAATGTCACTACATCATTAGGATGACCTTCTGCTAATTAGAATCACTCTTTTCTTCAAAGAAGTTAGATGATTCAAGATACATTTTAGATGTAACCTTTTGGAAAGAAACATTCTTTGGTACTCCCTTTAACATAATTAATACAACATCTTAGTAAAGAACACTGTTTATGCTGGAAGCTTTATCTGTCTGTGCTAGCTGTAATGTGCAGTTCTAATACTCTGACGTTTGAAATCTTACAAATAGCTTTTATTTTGAAAGGAAGTCTCCCATTCTTATACATGAGCTAGAAACATTGTTTACTGGAAGAAAATTGTGCCACCATTAATAATGTCAAACTCTAGGGAGATAGAAGAAAAATGCAGACTTGTCGCTCACAGGCACAACTGCTTGTAAACTGTGGCCACATGTGATGACTGCGTTTGTTAAGGAGGCAGGAAGAATCCCCAAAGAAACCGAAACAGAGACATTACCTTCTGAAGCTTGCTAAGCCTATTGAAATCAATCTTTGGACATACTCAAATTATCGTTGTAAAAGGAAACATGATTTGATGTCTTCCAAAAGACTATTATCCAAGCAGATAAACTGAATTGGGTTATACATGGATGTATTTCTTGAAGCTTCAAATTTCTGAGGCCTATTTTGGCTAAAAAGTTATACAACAGACTCTATTTCTTATCTCTTAAATAGATGTATGTGATGTAAGGAAAAAGATAATGATGCTTATTTCCAAATTGTGTTTAATTTTTTTTTGCACTCTGAGTGAATATGATTTTGTATAGGTAATAAGTTAAAAGGCAAGATAGCTTACAAATCACTTCAAATATTTTGTATCTTAAATTGAAATAATTTCTAGATAGAGTGTCTTTCAGTATACATATTCCCAGATACCCATTATTCTTGCTGAACGAGGAATTCTTTCCTAAACAGATAATACTAATGAAAATGAGCCTTAAAAGCTGCAATTTCTGGTTTTAGAGAAGAAAAAAAATATCTTTCACATCTTTGATCTGGACTATAGAGCTGTTGGAAGGGAGGAGCTCTTTTCCATTGATTGCAGAAAATCTAGGCTTGCCTTATGGTTGTTCGAGTACTTAAGCATGTTCTTGTTCTGCATGTTTCCATTTACAAACTACAGGGGCTGTGCTGCCACACTCCATCTTCACACCAGGGGTGGGCGTCCAAGACATCTGGAAACAGCTTCCCATAGTTGAGTTTTGAGGCATATACTGCCGGAGTCCAGCGCCAGCTGAGTTCGGAACTCGAGAAGGGTGCGTGGATGAGGCGTAAAGAAAATAGACAGTCCACTAGGATTCCATGATCACCGTCGACAATACGAGAAAGCTGTCCGCTTTATTTATACAGAACCAGTCAAACTCTGGCTCAGACTTTTTACGTCATGGTCAAGTGGGTGTTTCTAAGGATAATTCTGCCATTTGTTTCACCTTAAAGCAGGTTGTTATCCATCCTGGCGCCATGGTTAGGAAGTGTTCAATAGATGTGCGTATCAATCAGTAACACTTTGCTACCACAATCCTCATTCTGCAACTTAGTCTTAAATCAGTTAAGGGAGGAAAGGCATCACAGAAGGAAGGACCTAAAGATCAAAGAAAGAGGGAAAGAATAGATTCCCACTACACCTGGGGACAGAACACCCTTGATAAGCATATGGTCAAAGGGGGGTTAACATCCTTGATCAGCATATTGTCAATGGGGGCAGCTGTGACAGCAATAATGAAAGGCTTTTTGGCTAAAAACGGTATCAGCAACATCAGCTTCCAAGCTCACATTGATGCTATACATTAACTCCACAGAGGCAGACAGTGTAAAGCAGTTCACATGCTTTCAACTTGTCAATTTGATCCGCAATGAATTTTTCTGTATCTTTCAAGTGGTTAATGTATTAAGACACAATGATATTTAAAGACTTTCCAGTCACAGTTGTCAGTGATTCTGTGACTCTTCAGCATGTTGCTGGGCTGTTACTTCTTCTGTTGAGATGACCAGCTTGTCTCAGTTATGAGAGTGTTTCATTCAGTAAATTATGCTTAGCCGTTTCTCATCATTTTGTGTAATTGTGATCCCACTTAGCTCAAAGTTGTTGATCTTAGCATCATGCAAATCAGCTATTTTTACAGAAATTTTCTCTCTCCTTTTATTATTCTGCTAGTTCCTATTCCTGTTCAAACATTTGGTGCAGTTTGTGTATTTCCTGTCATAAAAATGAAAAATCAGTCTCAAGTAAGGTAAGCAGTTCAGCACGGCCTGTAAGCAAGCCTTGAGAGAATTTCGCTGTCTCTGGCCTGGATCATTTACAAGGTTTCTCAGAGATAACACCAAGTGTCTGAGTGTCCAAGCACCCACTGGATAAGGGACATGTGCCTCTTTCCATACCTGTTCTAAGGGCATAGTCAACCTCTACATCTAGAAGCTTCAAAATTAAAACCACTCTTTGCCATTTCCTGCTTTAACAAATGTTATACAAGGTGCAGGGGACCTTGTATACGAAGCCTCCTGCACCAAGCCAGGTGACCAGTGGTTACCTGAAGTCCACAGTCGCAATAGCTGAATTTCTGAGTGTAAATGAAAAATGGAAGAGTGTAGTTACTGGAATGTGGCAGTTTGCTAAACCTTTTACTGTGCGTCTCCATAGGTTGTTTATAGGATGCTTTTGTTCTGGCAAGAAGAAAAATTGTGGAAAACTTGGAAATAGTTCGCTGACATGAAAGTCAGAACAAAAATTACACATATTTTTGAAAAGAATTGGGACTATATGCATTCACATGATCTTTCATCTTTTTGAATGTGATTATGCGAACCAATTATGATTGATGAGAAGAATGTAAAATGAAGGACAATCCTAGGGAGTTCAGAACCACGCATGCCAAAAATCCTTCAGTCTGAGTGTGATAAATAGACTTACACTTCTGAGAACAGGAAAAAAATGATTTTTCTTACCTTCAAGATAAATGTTAAAATTCATATTTAAAGGCTATGGAGAGAATCAAGATGACAGAATAGGTGAGGACACATTTAAACAGACGGAGAAACATTAGCCAATGTGAAGCAGAGAGGGCACGTTCCAGGAACTAGGAGAGGACAGAACAACAGCAGAGGGGCATCTGGAGACTGACAGACACAGGAAAGCAGCGGACACAATGGTGTGGTGTTGCAGTGACCGATATCCCAGCAGCATTCAGCAAGCGGCAGTCTGAATTGCACGGCAGCTGGAATTTCACCAGCAACAAGGTGGGAAGGGACGCATGCATCTCTACTTTCAGACCAAAGGTGGACTCCCAATGAAACTGTTCACTGTATTTGACAATAGGATGCTGGACTCTCTGCCGTTGTCCATGCCCGCAATGATGGACATATGACTGTGTAGCAAGAACTATACTATAGTAATAATAAAGGGGAACTCAGTGTGTAGGAAGGGAATTGGGGAGGGGGTAAGGGAAATCTTAGGGCCTATGGAACTGTATCATAAAATGATAATAATAATAATAAAAAGTAAAATTTAAAATAAAAATTTCTTTAAAGAAAAAAGACTATGGAGTTTATGGAATCTGGGGTTTTTAGCCTGTTCAGTATTTTTTGACATCAGGTTTTGATTGTCTAGGACTTCAGTGCCTCCTGGTGTATGAAGAAGAATACAGGGATATGTTGAGAATTGAGATAACCCTCCAAGAAAATTCAAAAGTTAAATTGGAAAAGAAAAATGCATAGTGGGGAGGAATGTTGATTTGTTTTTCCGGTGTATTTCTGAAATGTTTTTATTTCAGTTAGTTGGATTTTGAGTGTAATAAAAAGTGTGACTCACATGTGTGGAGGAAAACATTTTTTCATGTTTTCCAAGTAACCTACTGGTATCTTTATTTCATAATACACACACACACGCACATATATACACCCATTCATTTCTCTTCTTAATGTAAGCTATGTATATATATGTGTGTGTGTGTATATATATATATATGTTTTTATTGGAAGGCAGATTTACAAAGAGAAGGAAAGACAGGTTCCACCAGCTGGTTCACTCCCCAAGTGGCCCCAATGACTGGGGCTGAGATGATCCGAAGCCAGGAGCTGGGAATTCCTTCTAGGTCTCTCACAGGGTTCCAAGGACTTGAGCCATCCTCTGCTGCTTCTCCAGGTCATGAGCAGAAAACTGGACCAGAAGTGGAGCACAGATCGTTGTCCATGTGGGGTGCTGGTGCTGCAGGCGGAAGATGCGTCCGTTGAGCCGTGCTACCAGCCCAGGGAGGCCTTTGGAAAGTTTTCCTATGTCCAACAAGACATCTGCTCCCTTTCATGACTAAGCTGTCTGAACAGTCTGTTGAACCTTAAGTTACCTGATTAACTAAGAGCCTCAAATCCATTACAAGGAGGGCAGGTCACCTTTGTTAAGTCAAAGAGTTTCATAAATTATTTTCATTACAGATTAATGGTCTGTGAAAATTCAAATACTTTGAAGAGTTGAATGTGCGAGCTTGGAAATTGCAGGTTGTTTTCAAGCTTCAGGTATTTAGAGGAAATCAATTCAGACTCCATCAAAGAGCTATTAAAGTCTTCTTTCCAGATGTTTTGTGGGCATTGAAGCAGAGCACCATTATTTTACTTTTTAAACAAAATTTTGACTAATGAATATTCTTTGCTCTTACGTCTTGAAATAGTCAAGTTAAATTACATCTAATTACAATATTTATAATATTCTATATTATAAATGTAATGTTCGTAATATTCTTGCCATATTTTAGTTGCCATTGCTTAGTTTGTGTGATAAGCAACTTATACATTTTAACTTAAGAGTACTTAAGAATCCTATGATGAAAATGATAAAACTAATGGCTCTCTCCTCACCCTCCCCTCCTCCCTGCAACACAAAACTCAAGAGTGTTCTTGAAGTAACACAACAGGTAATTGTGGAAGGCAGGATTCAAACTTGGACTGTGCTATAGCACAGAGGGTTAAGTGTCTGCCTGCAAATCTGGCATCTGATAGGAGCACCACTTTCTGTCCTGGTAGCTTCATTACTATCCAGCTCCCTGCCAATGCACCTAGGAAAGCACTGGAGGATGCCACGTGTGGTTGGCAGTTGCCTCCCCAGCAGGGAGAACTGGATGGAATTCCTGGCTTCTGGCTTCAGCTTGACCCATCAATAGCCATTGCAGCCATTTGGAGACTGAACCTTGGATGGAAGCTCTCTCTCTGTCTCTCCTTTTTCTCTCATTCTGCCTTTTAAGTAAATAAATACAAATCTTTAAAAATTCAAACTCAGACCTGTTTGATCAACGTCTCCCGTTTTATCAGTTGAATATAATTACCTTCCCAGTGTCACATGGCTAGTACCTTATCCAAGATGGTTTGCTGAAAGTGACGGCTAACACAAAAATATTTATGAAATATGCAGGAATTTTTAAGAGCTGAAGAATCTGCAACAGCATAAGACCTACTTTTCTTTCTTGCATTATGATAGATTCTGAAGCTTTACACATACTGTTTCATATCTGCAAAAATTCTTCAGAAGTGCCCTGTTTATTTACTTGGACAGCTGTGATGACTGGCACACAGTGAGTGAACTACCATGCCCAGGTGAGTAGTTACTTGATTGTAGAGGAGGGATATGTGTGCTATATGCTGTGAATCCACCTGGGCCCTTTAAAGCCAAAATGTGTCAGAACTTCTATAACTGTCATAGTCTCTGTTATTTGAGTAAGCAGGCAGGCAGATGGAGATATTAGTACTTGTAAAAACGAAAACTAGTTCAATACTTGAGATTCTCATATGCCTCAACTGTTCTTATGATTATTGATAATGTGGAACCCAAGAACAAATGAATGGATAATCAATATACATGTTATTCAAGAGTTATATTCCAGTGGCAAATAAAAAGTTTATCTTTACTAACATGAGTTTCATTCTAAACTGTTTTCACTAAGGTGCTTTTTCTGACATAATTTGGAATATTCGTACATTTGGTCTGTAGAAAATGCATGAGAAGAGGTTCTTTGGATTAAAACAATTATTCAGTATTCTTTTCCTGAATCTTTGTGTGGACATGCCAAAGGTGGAACTGTTGGCGAATTTCTGTGATAGAAAACTTTTACTTTTCACCAAGCAAATAATTTCAGCCAGGCTTCCAAATGAAACATGTTATCCACAAGAGGGTGTCCTAACATTAGCAACCAACAGGTTGAGCTTGCAAATTCAACTTGGCAAGCCATGTTGAAAATGCCAAGTGCCCATGCATAAAAATAATTACTTCTCAGCCTGTGGTTTTGCATGAAATACACTTGGGGAAAATGTATTGTTCAATTCAATGTGATTAACTTTTTTCTTGCAGATTCATATTTATTTATGTTAATACTACAGGGGACTACTTGGTTCATTAACTTCTAATTTAGCTAAAATAGAGAGGAAGACTATTTTCCTTGCAAATCACAACAAATGTGCAAATGGCACAATAGCTGAACGTTTTGTGCTGCACGTTTTATTGTGCACATACAGAAAACACACTTAAGAATGTAAGGAATTTATCACATTTAAAAAACTGTAATTGTTTGATGCTAAGATCAGGGATGGTAGTAGTCTCTAGCTAATCTTGTATCCCACTGATTTCACACCCGCTTGTAGAAAGTTATATATGAATGTGTGTGTTTCAGTTGAACTCTGCACTAATTGTTTCTGTCGGAAACCAATGTTTAGTCTTGAAGACCCTGAGACGTCGGTAGATCTAAGTGATGTCACTGCCTTTTTAAAGATTTATTTATTTATTTATTGCAAAGTCATATATGTATATGTGTGTGTGTGTGTGTGTGTGTGTGTGTGTGTGTGTATGGAGAGAGAGAGAGAGACAGAGAGAGAGGAAGATCTTATGTCCAATGATTCACTCCCCAGTGACCGCAACGGCTGGTGCTGTGCCAATCTGAAGCCAGGAGCCAGGAGCTTCTTCCAGGTCTCCCGCGCGGGTGCAGGGTCTCAAGGCTTTGGGCTGTCCTCGATTGCTTTCCCAGGCCACAAGCATGGAGCTGGATGGGAAGTGGGGCAGCTGGGATTAGAACCAACACCCATATGGGATCCCGGTGCATGCAAGGCAAGACTTTAGCCACTAGGCTACTGCACCGGGTCCTGTCACTGCTTGTTAAACATAGAGAGGCGTCATAAAATGCCCGGTGGAAGAGCAGATATCACATTTTTTGGTAGTACTTTATATACTTATTTGTTTTAAGTGATAAATAGTGTTATATTTATGGAATGGAACATAATATGCACATTTGGAAATAACTAAACAAACATCCAGTGTCTCCAAAACTCTGGTCTTCTTTTGTGGCAAGAACACTCAACAGTTGTCCATTGTATCAATCTTCCAAGTTTTCCTTTTGACTCTTTTTCTTTTGTTTCCTGGGTCATATCCAAAGGGGGAAAATCATTGCTAAAAGGGGCTTTTGAGATTGTCTACATCTTCAATTAAAATAGATAATTCATTATAAAATCACATAAATATGTTAAAGGTCAAACAGATATGTAACAAGTTGTAATATATAAAACACCTTCATAAACTATTATGTGCATTCATGGTACACATGTTAATTTTATAGATTTTGAGAAAAAAATCTGGTAAAATCGATTAAATGTATATTTTTAAGACCTGGCACTTTTAGAAACTT
This sequence comes from Ochotona princeps, assembly GCF_030435755.1. NCBI lineage: Eukaryota > Metazoa > Chordata > Mammalia > Lagomorpha > Ochotonidae > Ochotona > Ochotona princeps. The sequence goes on from NC_080850.1 coordinate 44,027,481, forward strand.
ACCCTATAGAAATAAAAGTATCAGTCTATTTGGGCATGTTCTTAATGAAGTTTTCTTTATTGTAGGATATGGGTGCCTTGATAAAATGCAGATATAAAACCAAATTCCATAAATGAGGTGACACCTATCAGGATACATGATTGAAAACATTGGTTTGTTTACATACTGCTCAGTGAGCTAAATGTGTAAAGCTGTACTCATTGTCGTGTTAGAATTAATACTTAGAATTTTTTTTTTTTTTTTAAAGATTTATTCATTTTATTACAGCCAGATATACACAGAGGAGGAGAGACAGAGAGGAAGAGCTTCCGTCCGATGATTCACTCCCCAAGTGAGCCGCAACGGGCCGATGCGCGCCGATCCGATGCCGGGAACCTGGAACCTCTTCCGGGTCTCCCACGCGGGTGCAGTGTCCCAAAGCATTGGGCCGTCCTCAACTGCTTTCCCAGGCCACAAGCAGGGAGCTGGATGGGAAGTGGAGCTGCCGGGATTAGAACCGGCGCCCATATGGGATCCCGGGGCTTTCAAGGCGAGGACTTTAGCCGCTAGACCACGCCGCCGGGCCCAATACTTAGAATTTTTGAATGGCAAACCTCAGGGCTCAGCTAGATCTCATACCACATATTGCAGAAACTCATGCGTCTTTAGAATGCATATGCATATGTCCATGCCTACATGGTTTTTTATAAGCATTCGGGGAAGAATTCGCGTTAACTAATATGCGATCGCTGCTGAAGATGCCCACAGCCACATTACTCGCAAGTCAGATTCTGAGTGGAGACTGACTGACATGCACGGAGTTTTAGGGGAGCCAGATGACTTGGTCTTAGGGTCAACCATTGAAGGCAAGTAGGCTGAAGGGGAACTGGAGTATGGTACAATCAGAAGCAAGGCCTCAGTCCGCTCCGGGGCTGCTTCTCAAATCAGACTTTCTGTACGGATTCATTCTAAACTGGAGTGAAAGGGGATTTTTCACCCTGTGCCCTGCTTGCTCTCCTCGTCCCGGTCATTAGCTGAGGCTGACTGCCAGAAAGGACATATGATGGTGTGCCCGTAGCTCACTTCAGCAGCCGGGAGCTGTGAGGAGGGAGGCGCCAACAGTAAGCTAGCAGGTGTTAACTTTCCCAGGTAATGAGTGAGTAAGCTCTTGAGTGCTGAAATGAGCGAGGGATTCTACTCCACATGCCCTAAAAACTGCCCCTAAAACACTGAAGGAAGAATAATGTGTTGGAAATGGAGAAAAAGAGGAAGAGGTCATCATGCAAGCACTAGTGATTTAATAAAAGCTTCGATATCATCAACACTACAAGTGCTGTGGCAATGCTGAAGCAATGCTTGGAGAATTTATAAAAGGTTACCTGGAAAAACCTCCTTCTGATGATCCACTTTTACGTTAAGTCCAACTCTTGCCGCTTTGTTTATGAGTCATCCTTACTTTTTAATGTGCTGTGTTTTCTTTTGCAAAATATCTACACAAAGACGTGTCCAGTGAAAGAAAATTGACAAGTCAGATGAACTATTTCGTTTTTGGGAGGGATAAATGGTGGATGAAGGGAGCTGCGTTACTCCTTCCACTTGATTTTGGCTGTGGTAATTGTATTCACACCAGGATGCTGTATGTGAAGGAAGAAATGTGTTAGCTAAGTAGCTGATCACATGACTAGCACACCATGCCTGAATGTATGAGAAGAACGGGGATAAAAGTGAGTCACTAGAAACAAAAAATTGTATCAGTTTTAAATGGAAAATCTTGTTTAGATCTGGGAGTGCTTAACGGCTCCACGGGAGTAGGTCTGTTAATATGTTTTTTTAGGCTTAGGGTGTCTTTAAAATACAAGTTTGGCTGTGGCTTTCTGTAGCTAGACTCTGCATGCAACTTTGTAGTGTATTTGTTGAATGACTAGCACAAGCCAAGCAGGAGGTAGAGGCGAGCAGGGGATATCTAAGCTTCCAGGAAAAGGAAGTTTCGGAATTATGGCATAGATTTTAGCGCAGGTTATTAATATGGAAAAGGGGCTGAGAGTAGTAAGGACTTCACGTGGGGATGTGTAAGTCATGCAGTGTGTTGTGGTTGACACGTTAATCTGTGTGGATCGCGCTGGGCAAGAGGAGCATTTAGAGGAAGGAGAGACTGGATCGCATTGAGGAGTCCAACAAAGTACAAAGAGAATATAAGAAACTGTTAAGAAATAGGCGGGACCGCAGAGGGGGTGGACATTTTCGCTGGACAAGGGCAGGAGTGATTGGAAAGGGTTGGTTATCAGCACATGGATCAGACAGGCGAAGCAGAGAGGTCTGTAATCCAGCAGGCGTCGCTGCTGCGGAGTAGTGTGCACTGTAAGTGAACAACAGGTGCAAGCTGGGAGAGTAAGTACCTGGTGGGGCCCTGGAAAAAGGAGCTTGGGGGTCAGCACTGGAGAGCAGCTTGAGCAGGCGGGGGCCTTGGGAGTAACCAGGGTGGGAGAGCATCGTGGTGACTGTGCTAAGCTGCTGCTGGACAAGGAAGATGGTCACAGGCAAGGGAAAAACTTCACAACTGGCGGTGCCTTGGACAGGGAAGGTGAGGGAGAGAGAACCACTGAGCGTGATTAACAGGTGTCTGAGTTGACCAGGGTCAATTCCGGGAAAGGTTTCTTTTTCCGAAGAATCGTAACTCTTACTGTGATTTGCCTGCACTTTTCCCTCAGCTCCTCCTTCATTGTAATGAGCATTTTGTCCACGCTTGACCAGTGTCCCTGCATTCCCTCTCCTGGTGTAACTTCCTAAATCGTCACATTTCTACAGATTTTCACTCAGGAATTTCCTCTCCTGGATGACACAGTGTGTCACTTTGTCCTAAACCTCCCCTCCTCCCTTGGATGCAGCCCTGTGCCTAAGAGGAAGCAGTGTGTTGCCAGTTACAAGTTTGGTGCTATTAAAATCCCTCAAGCTGGTGACAGTGAAATGTCCTGTTACAGTCCTAATTTGATCAAGGACTTTCTCTCTAATATGCTCTGGCCAGCAAAGCAAATGAAATCTCTTGCCCTTTCATGGTATTTTAAAATAGAGTAGCTGGTAACAGTGTGATTCTTCCCCAAACTGTTTTTGTTCAGAAGTATTTTATACTTGTGTACAAACAAAATGTTTGAAACAGGTCTGTCAAACAAGTGTCTCAATGTTTAATAAACTCTTGAGCTCATGTCAACAGAAGATAACATGAACAGCAAGGAAAGATGTTGAGTAATTTGGTGCGGGTACTGCTCAATTATAGAATCATTGTTTTTCCAATGTGACCATGTGAATCCAGTAGCATGTATACCTCATAGATGACAGCGGAGTACTAACATCTAACAAGTTATCCAGCTAATAATGAAGGGTTTTATATTATTATGTACCATTAATGACTTTAATATGATTTATAAATTATATCTTTTCAGGTTAAGTATGAAATTCACATTCTGGGGTAACAAGGAGGCAGGTTTGTTTAACTCCTAAGATGAGGCATCCTACATGGGTTTTGCCTTAATTTCTTCCCTAGAAAGGCAGAAATACAGTGGGAACCCCAAGGATATGAAGCTGGGTTTGTAATGAGCCAGGTATGTGCCTGATGACATTCAACTTCCTCGTATGTGAGGAAAGTACGCAGGCTTAACAGAGTAAATATACTTCATTAATTGCACAGTGCAAATATGTTACAAATCATTAGCATTATTGCTAAACTATAATAAAAGCCACAGATTCTTGTTTCCTTGCATTCATAAGAAATTCTTGTTTTATTACTACCTCAATAACTCAGGAATGATGTTTAAATGGGAGAAATGCCTGACAAAGTTCAGACCACAATCTTTACAATGATAGTCTTACAGAGAAATCACTTTTCTTCTTAGTGAATATTTAGATAATCCATGTTTTATATGATAAGACTGGACCATAAAAATGATCTTTTCAGCAGAAACCATAAAAGTGATCTTAATAGTCAGTGGGGAAAATTATAGTAGCTGTGTGACCTTTAAAATTTTTGTTTAAACATTAGACATTCAGTTACTATGGGTTATAATTTGAAGAAGAATTAAAAATAGTAAAACCGGTAGTTCACTGTTATTAAATATTTGAAATATTGGAAGTCAGGGTTTTATTTCTCTGGGGACAAAAGTAGAGTATTCTGAACACTGTTTGCTCCCCACTTTCATAACAGATCGTAGTGTATGGAACCAGCGAGATTTTTTGTGTGTCTTGGAAAATTGTCATACTCCGGTTTTGAATTTAGATCTATTTCCAAAATCTGATCCTTTGTACCTTCAACGTTGTGAAATTTCTCCAAGAATTTCTTCAGTGTGAAGCTCTTTACTGCTGTCCCACGTCTGGGATGGCTTCACCCTGCTCCTCATAGCTGCTTCTTTGGGTCCATAGCTTCTAAGAACAGTACTATTCTTTGTTGTGCAATTGATTTTTTAAAAATTAATTCCCTTTTGAATTATCTACTTTTAGAAATTTCAGTCTGGGTTTATTACTGAGGGAAGAGAAAACAGCACAAATATGTGTTCCAATGCTTGGGCATAAACTAAACTAACAGGTGCACAGAGACGGTCAGGAGGTCCTGCAGGAGGTGACAGGGCGGTGACTGACACTGACCTGCTTTTGCTGTTTCTGCAATGAGTGAGCTGAAGGACTAGTCCTTATTAAGGTTACTCATGTGAATATGCTTTGAGAAGTGCAAACTGTATTGTCAGGGTACGCTGTTATTAACCTCTACTACAGGAACGCAGATTAGCCCTGTTGGAACAGCCCAAGGAAAGACCGCCTTATACGGAACTGGCTAAGGAGTGGGCAAAAACAAATGCACAACTAATGTTGGGTAATGCTGCAGGCTAGGTAAGAAGGGAAACGAGTTCTCTTCCCATTATTCTTCCAAGGGGGCATTTGGATTACTGCTGAATGCAATGTTAGAATGCTTGACAGTTAAGTGCAGGGTATGCACTGTCTGTTAAGCAAGTAAGATTAACAGCAGCTTTTATTTATTTGGCATATTTAGATTTTAATCTAGAATAATATTTTCTGTTACAGTGTTGAAATATCAGGATATGGGGGCCCGGCGCGATAGCGTGGTGGTTAAAGTCTTCGCCTTGAATGCACTGGGATCCCATGTGGGTGCTGGTTCTAGCCATTGTGGCCGCTTGGGGAGTGAATCATTGGATGGAAGATCTTCCTCTCTGTATATCTGCCTTTCCAATAAAAATAAATAAATCTTAAAAAGAGAAATATCAAGATATGCGAAAGGCTAACCAGTGAGAGTTTACTAGTGCTCCTCTTCCCAAGTATCAGATGTCTCTTCCTGGGAACCAGCCACAGTGCTTTTTGCGAAGCCTATGCTTATTATATAAGCCGAAGCATTCACCAACGCGCTCATGTGACTTTCTCCTGTCTTCTGACAGAAATTTCAAACGGTTAATATTTTCTTAAAGATGTATTTTTAATTTTTATTGGGAAGTCAGATATACAGTAGAGGAGAGACAGACAGGAAAATCTTCAGTCCGATGATTCACTCCCCAAGTGACCACAATGGCTGGAGCTGTACTTATGTGGAACAAGGAGCCAGGAGCCAGGAGCCTTCTCTGGGTCTCCCACATGAGTGCAGGGTCCCAAGGCTTTGGGCCATCCTCGACTGCCTTCTCAGGCCACCAGCAGGGAGCTGGATGGAAGTGGGGCTGTTGGGATTAGAACTGGCACCCATATGGAAGGAATCCTGGCGTGTGCAAGGCAAGGACTTTAGCTGCTAGGCTACCGCACTGGGCCCCAAACAGAATATTTATTGAGCAGTTCCTTGGCATTAGGCAATGTGCTGAACTTTATATGCACTATCTCATTTGGTCCTCAGAATGAACTATGAGGTAGGTTATTATTACAGTACAGGAAAATTAACTTTTAAGAATTTAACTTAATATTCTGAAATCACGTAATCAGTATGTGGTGGAAGAGCTACTCCCAGCTAGATGATATTTCTTCTCAAATGCAACCACTGAGGGCCAGATCATACTGCCCACGATCTATAGACTGGGTCATGCAAGGGCACTGGCGTAGCTGAAATTCCATTAGTCTAGTGACAGTTATTGGTATTGGAAATTCTTTTTGCTCTTTCAGTGAATGAAAATGTGATGCTTAGGGCGATCGAGGCAGACTAAGGTATCTTCAGACGCGTTAGATACACTCTTAGGAAATGTTTGGCTACCACGCTCCATGCTGGGAAGTCAGCCAGCGTGTTTGGAAGATGCCCAGCCCTTACTAGATGCTTGTGGTCTGTTCTCTGGAATTTCCAGACAGTCACTCTCATCTGTTGGTACACACACACACACACACCAGTAACTATTGTACCTATTAAACACACACAACACAAATAAATAATTAGGAAAGCTAATAAAGCTGATGACACAACTCAAAGCCTATACACTGATGTGATTTCATACGCTGAGTGATGCTTCCCTGTTGATGTTTAGCAGGCTGCCGTAAGCCAGGGTCGTACACTTGCCAGTTCTGAGGAGCGGCTCTGTGTGCTTTCTGGATGTGCTTCTCCTTCTTGTGTGGAAGGAGTGGACGTGGAGTGTTTTGAGAGCATCTGTGCTGCCTGTATCTTACTGCTCCGTGTCACTGCCTCTGTGGAGATGCTCATCACTTCTCTTGTGTCCACTGAGTGTGGGCACACTCAAAGCGTCAGTGCAGATTTTTTTAAGGCATTCTCTCTCTCTCTCTCTCTCTCTCTCTCTCTCTCTCTCTCTCTCTCACACACACACACACACACACACACACACACACAATCTCCGCTCAAGGAGTTCTTGGCAGGTATTTTAAGTGCTTCTTAAGGACTGCTTTTTAAGTGAGTTCAACAAAACTGGATTTACAATGGAATGGGAAGGATCATGGTTTGCGGAGCCACTAGTGTTGGGAGTTCATACCATCTGTTCTGCAGGAAGTCTGAAAGTCTTGGATTATGGCATTGCTGCGTCTTTGTTTTCAAGAGTAATAAGACCTACCATCATATTTGGGGTTTGGAGTAATTTCTTTCTGCATATTGCTTTTTTAAAATCTACCCTTCATTTGGCTCCATTTTAGGTATGTGCATTGCAAACTAAAATCTCTTTAAATATTAGACTTAGGGTAGAAGCTTATTTATCATCTGTAAGATAGCTTATTTTTATTTAAAACTGGTATCTTGAATTTAAAGTTGATTTAAATGTTTCTATATTACTGACAGCCATTATTCAGTGGGTGGCATTATTTGCTTTTTTAGCTTAGAAGTTTGAATTCAGCCAATGTAACCAATGTGACCTCTTGTCAGTTTAGTTTAGGTCACTTGTTCATTCTCTGGTGTGTGCTGGTTTGGGAGTACAGAGCCATTCAGGTCATACTGAGTTCTTGATTTTGTTGTCCAGAAGTTGCAGAAGGGAACACTTGCTCTTTCTCAAATAAAAAGAAATACAAGAGAAATATTCCAAGTGAGAGAGATATTGGGGCAGGACTTTGACTTCTCCTCCACATTAGAGGAGGAGGAGTGATTAAACATCAAAGGGTTTCAGCGGAGAGAAGTAAAAAGATGTGATTTACACTCAGCGAGAAACACATTGGCCGCTTGGGGGAGGAATAATGGCCTGTGCTCAAGTGTAGAAGCAGTTAGATCTGTTATAAACGTGATATAAAATGCAATAATTCAGGAAAAAGTGAGAACTTGCAGCCTACTGGCAGTGATGAAGGTTACAAGAAGTGGTTAAGACTCAGGACCTGCTTCCCAGCAGGACTTCAGAGACTTTGCTGAGGGACTGGCTGCAGCGAGAGTAGTCAAGGAGCGTTGGTCCACAGACCTGGAAGAATGGAGTTTGATTTATTGTGGAACAAGAAACGGGGTTGGAAGGGTAAAATATGCTTTTGAACATGTTGATGTGTAATGTTGGAGAAAATATCAATTAAGGATTTTGGAAGTTCAAATGGGTGGCCAAGTTAGCTATGGAAATGTGATTTTTCAACATATATTGATCTAAGTCAAAGTGCCTGGACTAGATGAGACCTTTGGAGAGCAAGCATAGACAGAAAAGAGCAGCCTGGAGGGGAGGGCCAGCGTCTGGGAGCCGCCAGTGTTTACAGGTCAGAAGATACGAGGGAACGGAAGGGGTGACTGAAGTACAGTTCAGTGAGCATCCGCTGGACCAGAGAACAGAGCAGTACTGCCGGTTGGCCGAGTCAGAGAAAAGCTAAGAAGTGACCTTTGTGTTTATCAACAGGATGGTCACTGATGCCCTTGGAAGAAGTTGGAGCAAAGTGCTGGTGTGGTGGTGAACACAGTCTGACCTGGGAGGTAGCGAGAACAAGCAGAGGACACAGAGCAGAAGCTAGAAGAAGGCTTTTTGTTGTAAAAGGAAGGTAAGTAGAGGGTGACAGCTTAGAGTTCATTGGAGGGCATAGGAGCACCATGGTGGCACATTTTTAAGGATGAGGGGACAGTGATATGATGTTTGTGTCCTCATAAGTACCAACCAGCAGATTGATGAGAAAGGATTATTATAAGGGTGACGTCCACGTGTCCTTGAGTTTGTGGGTCGGTGAGGATTTGAGGGCCTTGCAGCAGGTTGGTTTCAGTAGAGGACACGGATTCTTCAACCACTGTAGCTGAACAGAAAGCTTAGTAAGTGAATACAGATGCTGCAAGTATGTGATTAGTTCAATGATGGTAAAGTGTGACTTCTATGATTACTTCTTAGCAAAATAAGAGGATTATCAGCTGATAGTGGGAAGGGAGGGGGATTTGATTTGAAGGAAAAGGAGGATCTGTAAAAGAATTATCTAGGTGAGTGGCTGTTGGATGTTTTTGAAAGCAGAACAGAATAGGAAATACACGCGCACACACACCCCTGTAAAAGGATTTTCAATAGATAATACCCATACTTTACTTAATTTTACTTCAAAGCAATTCTGTTTTATTCACAAAAGGTAGCTAGTGACTCGCTGAATAATTTCATGACACACTAATGGGTTGCAAAGTGTAGTTTGAAAAACACTCATCTAGAAAAATTGAAGAGGAATTTTTCTAAGGCAATGTAATAGGATTCCTATGCAGTAAAAACCGGCTCACGGAGAACAGAATATAAGTGAGATGGATTAGTGTCATCAAAGCCAGAAACATTCTGCCTGGTGAGATCCCTATTTATTCTGAAATCCCCTATTTTCTAGTCATTCGGATCCCAGAGACTTCATTTTTTCCTCTCATACCTTATTTCTGTAACTCCTTCTCTTGAGTTGCTTGCAACATTTGAATGGTTTTGCCTTTAATATCTCCATACATCTGTGTTTCTATCTTCATTGATTTTGGCATAGTTTAGCTCTTCATTTTTCTCTCCACATCATATTTTGCTTTGCTTTTCTTAATGTAATGGCTGTCCATATTAAATTCATTTTAAAAAGATAAAGATTAATTACACCCTGTTTAAGAGATTATCTACTTTCCCTTTTTGGTATTTATACTTACCACATTTTAAGCCATATATGCTTTCTCTATAGTATATCGCAATATAATGAAGCTGTGCTGTAATAGTGCTCATTTTTAAGATAACACATGGTGAATTTCTGCCCATGTCATAGTAACATTGTACCTGGCAGTAGCGTCAGCAAGCTGTTCCATGTATAGTGCTTTAACCTCGTGTTGACCTTGTGCATTCATGCGTGTTCTTCTCAGGCTCCAGACTGCAGAAGCATCTCTGGCCAAGGGTCACAGCGCTCTGCTCTCTAGAACCTCATAGCTTAGTCTCTTCTATGTGTACTTTTCCATAGTCCCTTCCAGCCTCACTGAATAACAGACCAGAGCTTACTTAGGCTCATTTCTGGGAGACCCAGACTCCTGACTGGTGACTGCAGGGGAACCTCATTAACACAACACTTAGGTTGTTCTCAGACTAAGCTTCTGATAGTTCAATTTTAGCCCAGCATTCTTCTGCCAGACATCTTAGAAGGTACCGATTTTTCCCACTGCAAGAAGATTACCCTCCTTTCTCTCCCCTCCATTTTATGTTTCCAGCCTAGCTTTCTCATCTCCACCAGTGGTGTGGTCTAGTTCAATGCCCCATCACCAAACATTCTCCACGGATCCCACAGCTACACCCTTCACTGAAACATTTTTCCCAGTAGGATGCCTCTTTCAGTCTGGGCCCTTTATCGATCTTCTACCCCGATGTTCGGGCCCATGATTTTTAAAGACTAGAAAAGCTTTTTGTGCATGTTTTCACTCTTTAAAATAGGTTCGACAGCAGACCATGTAACCCACTGCTGACGTGTTCATATTCTGAAATCACAGACTGGCTTTGCTACGTTATCCTGCTGAAAAGCAACCACTGAGACTATGTCTAGGAAACACTGATCGGAAGCATACAGTCAAGCTTTTCCCATTTGTTTCTTTTTTTTTTTAAGTGCAAGACTTCCCTGAACCCTTAAAATGCCAATTTATACTGTGACTCTCCAAGGCCAACATTCTTTATCTTATATAATTCATCTCAAATTTTATTTGCATATAAAACCTTTACAAAAATCAGAACAAATCAACTTCATACATCACTGTTCGCTGGAACACAGTGGGCAAAGGAACCAGCTGTAATGGGATTTTGCGCATGTGTGTTTGCACAGGGCTTTACGGATATTCAGTTCTATTTCACTAAAGCTGCTCGTGCATTTCTCTTCCGCATTTTCCGACTTTGGGTTTTTTGCAGAAACTTGAAAATGGGAGACACTTGTTGAGTTGAAAACCATGGAATTTGAGTGCAGGTTCATGTCGGGACTGTTTGGTGGCTGGAGAAAATGTGTATGTACAACAAATATTCTTTGGTTCTGCAGCCTTTTTAATGCCATCTTTTCCTGGACTAGCTTATAGCTGAGCATCCGCATCCTGATGCTGGTCCAAATCCCTTGTTAGCAGAGTGCTAAATAGATTTTTCTCGACAAGTCACTTCATTGTAACAGGAGGAAAATATCAAGTTGGAGGTGAGGTTTGGGGGCAAGAAAGCAGGCGGCAGCTGCCTGGTTCAGTTCTGCTTGTTTTCATTTCCAAGGGTGTGTTGATCAAAAAGGTACTCCGCCAGGCCGTCCTCTGGGGCCCCCATCCTGGTTAGGTTGTGCACGTGGTCCCCTAGTTCTTTGATGGACTTCACCTGCTCATTTAGGTAGTGGGTTTCCAGGAAGTCGCACAGATGGGGGTCTCCCTTGTCCGAAGCCAGCGCATGCAGTTCCAGCAAAGACTGGTTCACGTCCTTCTCCAGCTGCAGAGCGCACTCCATGGCCTGCAGCCCGCCGCCCCAGTCGTCCCGCTCTGGCTTCTTCACGTCCCGCAGGAAGATGCGGCCTCCGCGCTGGTTCAGCAGCTTCAGCAACGTCTCGGCGTGCGCGGTCTCCTCGCGCGACTGGCGAAGGAAGTAACGGGCGAAGTTGTTCAAGGCCACGTCGTCTCGGGAGAAGTAATAGGCCATGGACAAGTACACGTAGGACGCGTAGAGCTCCAGGTTGATCTGGCGGTTGACGGCGGCCTCTGAGTCGGGGTGGAAGTTCTGGCGCACCCGCGAGGAGTCCTGACCGGAGGCCGCGGCTGCCAGCCGGCGTTGGGGGGCGGCCTGCCGGGGAGCGGGGGGCCCCCTGGGTGCCCAGCGGGGCGGGAGCGCGCAGCCGCTGCGCGCGTGGCGCAGGGACACCGGCGAGGAGGCCACGTGCTTGGACAGGAACCAGAGATAGGACAGCATGGCCATCCGTCCCCAGACGTGGGCAAAGCGAGGCCGGGGCCTTCGCGCGCTGCCGGCAGCGCCGGGGCGGCGGGTCCGAAGCAGAACGCGACCCTAGGCGACGGCGCCTGCGTCACACGCCTCTCCCCGAGGTGCGAGATTCCACGCCGAGGAAGACTGGGGGCCAAGGCGGCTGGGGGCCGGGGACAGGAGCATGGTGCCCAGGACCCAACATTCGCCAGTTGCCCGCACAGGCTGCAGCTCGTGAGCTTTCGAGTTTGTCAGTGCCTTGAGTCACACCTGAGTCCCTGGAAAGGAGGGACTGGGGTGTGGGCTTCCCCCACTCTGTCCTGTTCTGTCACAATACAGGGCTGGGTGAGGCAAGGTAGTGCCAGGCGCCTCCATGAAAGCCACTGCTGTCGATCGTGAGGCTATCCCCAGAAATATTTATAAAACCTTAACAGTAGTTACCCAATTGAAATGCTCCCGTTAGCTTAAAAAAAAAAAAAAAAAGGTGGCGAAACACTTGTCATTATAGCGGGCAGAGTTTCAAGAGTTTCTAACCAGGCAATGCTTTCCTTCAAAACACACAGACATTCTATTTTTGAATACAAGAGAGCTTTATTGTGAAGAAATTAGGTAATGTGGAAAAGAAGAAAAATACAGAAACTGGCTATGAGCTTGCTAGTTATTATGTTTTTTTTTTATTATTATTTTCTTGCAAAGTCAGAGATGGTACAAACGCTTTTTACAAAAGAGTCTTATTTTACTTTAAAGGCAGCAGTTAAGATGGAGTTGGGGATACAGAGAGATCTCATGGTTCACTTCCCAAATGGCTGCAACGGCCGGAGCTGAGCTCATCCAAAGCCAGAAGCCAGGAGCTCCTGTGGTTCTCCTGGCACGTGGGTGCAGGGGTTCAAGGCCTTGGGGCATCTTCCACTGCATTCTCAAGCCATTAGCAGAGAGCTGAATCTGAAGTGGAGCAGTCAAGATTTGAACCAGTGCCCATATACGATGCCAGCATCACAGGGGGAGGATTAGTTTGCTAAGCCACTGTGCTGGCTATATATATAGTTTAAAGGACGACTTGATAAAAAATTATAATTAAAATATCATTTAGCCTAACAAGAATGTATAGAATTGTTACAGGACATTGAGGAAAATTAGGGTGATCTCACTGAAGAAAATTCTAGACATCCCCCATTCTTCCGCTGCAGTGAAGTGAAACTGTTAAAATACTGGCGGGATCGTCACAGGTTGGAGAAACAGTCAGAACAAAAATGTTGTACAGGTGCAAAAAGCCAGTGCCCACATGGTCATGGCTTCACAGAGGAACGCTGCACATCCTAAGCCTCAGAGCCTCAAGATGTACCGTTTGTTGGACTTTGACAGGTTCACAGACCCGTGAAACTGGCAGCAAGTGAAGGTAACCAACCCGCAGAGATCCTTCCTCCCTGCTTGGGCGGTTGTTGTCTGTCCTTCCTGCTCTCTGCTTGACCACGTCGCTGGCAGCTCTGACTGGCTCTTGCTCAGGCTGCAGAGCAGTCTGTGTTTTCCGGAACCCATGTAAATAAAATGAGCAGTGTGCACCGCTTTCTGCCTGGTTTCTTTGATTGAGGCAATGGTTTGTTTTTTCTGTGTTAAACCTTGCATTGACATTTCCTTTTGTTTTTGAGTATCATTAGATACAAAAATTTGTTACTTTCCTGTATTGCAAATATTTGAGTTGTCCATAATATGTGACTTTTCTATTGTTAGGGGCGCTCCTGTAAAAGTGTTTATGTGGTCATATGCTGAATGGCTGTACCACATAGTAAAGCTAGCTCACTTTTTGGAAAACTTGCGGTTTTCTTGAGTCCTGTGCCATTTTACATTCTAATTGGCAGTGGGTGAGAGTTTAGTTCCCTTCACATCTCTGTTAACACAGTGGTGTGATCAGTCACCTAACTGTAACTTAACCGTTTTAGTTTCAATCATTCTACTGGTATTTCATTGTTTTTACTTTGTATATGTGGTTTATGAGAGTGAGTATTTTTAAAATGTATTTTATGTGCCTGTTTGTCAGCCATATTGCTTTGGTGAAGTGTATTTAAGTCGTGTGTGTGTGTGTGTGTGTGTGTGTGTGTGTGACACAGTCATTCAGTTACTTGGGATTAGTAGCCATGTGTTTGATATTAGTAACACTTGCTTCAGATCTTCTGCTTTATCAGAATATTACCTTCTCTGTATCACTCTTCAGGTGTGATTAACCTTTGTGGGACAGCTCCCTGGCTTGTAGATTCAGGATCGTATTTCCTGCCCAGGGCTGATTGATAGATGTGTGTAAGGGAATGTGAGTAGAGATTGTCACAGTGATGCACCATAAACACACAGAATATCTCTGAATAGTTCTCCCTGGATGATGTATATTTAATTGTCCAATATGCATCACTTTACAAATTTAGTGAGGAACGTTTATTATGGAATATTGACAGACTTTTTCAACTTAAAAAGAATGTTTTCAAATGTGCTATATTGTTGCTATCATTTATGGGTAGTAAAGTAAAAATTCGTTTGTTATATGAGAATGTCCAATTTTTAGTTTTATCGTGAGTTCTTGGCTCTCAAACATTTTTTCTAAAGTGTACTATAAATAAAAGCATCTGCTTACATTCTAGTCCGCTGGGAGAGTATGATTGGTATTTGCCAGGGAATTTCTCACCGATTTTCTACTTCTCTATATGCTTCTTTGCTTTTATTGTCCCTAAAATTTGCTCTTTCTAAATTGTAAGTTCATAAGGAAAGGTTATGGAAATGATTGCTTAGAGTGGTGTTCAGTGCTGACTGCTACACCTGTTTTAGCAGAATTCTCTTCCTATAAATTTCTATCCCTGAAAGAATAAAATTCATAGATACAAAACTCCTAAGGCACATTTTAAGAATCCTGTTAATTTTCTCAAAAAAAAAAAAAATTGTGTCTACTCGCTGTTTCAAGGTTTGTCAGGAAATTTGCTATGTCTTGAAAACGTGAAAAAGTGCATGGCATTACATTTGTCCCATAGGCATTTTGATACCTAATAGAACTGTTGTTCTAACAAAACACAGACAGACCCCGCCGCTGTGGACGCTGTCTCCGCTGTGGCTGCTGCCCGTTGCTGTGGCCGCTGTGGCCGCTGTGGCTGCTGCCCGTTGCTGTGGCTGTTGTGGCCGCTGTGGCTGCTGCCCGTGGCTGTGGCCGCCGTGGCCACTGTGGCTGCTGCCCGTTAATGTGGCCGCTGTGGCTGCTGTGGCTGCTGCCCGTTGCTGTGGCCGCTGTGGCTGCTGTGGCTGCTGCCTGTTGCTGTGGCCGCTGTGGCTGCTGCCCGTGGCTGTGGCTGCTGTGGCCGCTGTGGCTGCTGCCTGTGGCTGTGGCCGCCGTGGCCGCTGTGGCTGCTGCCCGTTAATGTGGCCGCTGTGGCCGCTGTGGCCGCTGCCCGTTAATGTGGCCGCTGTGGCCGCTGTGGCCGCTGTGGCTGCTGCCCGTTGCTGTGGCCGCTGTGGCTGCTGTGGCTGCTGCCCGTTGCTGTGGCCGCTGTGGCTGCTGTGGCACAGCGCATTCCATGATTTTGATGCCTTTGTTTCTTACTGGATGCACCCTCCGCTCGCATGCTTCTCCTGGGTTCCCTCTGCTTCGTACTTGTCTCTTCTCTCGCCTTGAACTCCTCTTTCCAACCAGCTTTCACTCCTGCATGAGTTTCATGGATTGTTTGACATCCTGTGAAACGTAGTACCTTTTCCGTAGAGCCTTCTAACAGCACCATTCAGAATTAATAATTACTGTGTGCTTTTTGTTTTTTGGTGTCAAATTACCGTGTCTGTGTAGAAAATACCAATTCTGATGTGTTTACACGTGGGTAATTGTGTGTGTCTATGTTCTTGTAAGGGCAGAGCTTATGATTGTATTCATGTCTAAATCCCCAGACCTAGCACAGTGTTTGACATATATTGAAAAATAAACACAAATAAAATGCTTTTCAAATACCCAGATGAGTTGGAATTAAAATTTTTATTTCATATGGCATATCAAGTTAGTCTAAGCATTTTTATAAAGTGTCTAAGAAGATGTCTTTATTTCTGAAACTGCAGAAAATCTCTGTACTTTGGCAGTTTCAGTCTCAAAAGGAATAAAAAATAATTACTTTTTTCTCCTTCATAGATATGTCAAGCAAGAATTTATTCTCTGTGTAAAGATACCTTGCCAATTTAAAATTAAAGAAGTGTATGAATGTGGATTGCTTTTAGGAAGCTTAATTTCAATTTATGCAATATGTAGATTACCTTATTTTATTTTCTTTAGAGCATTTCATTTTAAATATCAAATGCTTTTTAGGATTTTCACATTTGATTATTAGATTAATATATGGGTGCAGCATAGATAGTGAGAAAATGCATCAGAAGAAAAGATGATAAGGAATTATGCTTCACATTTGCATTTATAATGAAGACATGTTTCTCCTTGAGTCAGTTCTTATTCTCTCTTCCCATAGGAAGGCCAATCACTAGACACTTACCCGTTGTGATTACTGATTCTGCTGCTGGAAGAAGCCTGTAATGGCAGGAAGCCAGATGGAGATGAATCCATTGATTGCTAGGGATTATGCAGTTTTTGTTAGCAGAGTATCTGAGGGCTTTTAATAAGGAATAGAAGGTTTTGTAATTTATGTATTGCTATGCTGAGTGTCATCATTGGGAAATCCCAGAATTCTAAAGGGAGTTATTGGAATCAACTATGGATTATTTTTTTTAAACCTTGTTCTGGAATCCATTTGAAACTGGAAAATTTAGATTACCTAACAAATGAATCAGAGACTCCTGAGCATGGTCCATGCTAACAATACAACCACAAGTCTCAGAAACTCTGTTTGATTATCTTATTCATCCAAAGTTGGAAGTGCAATAATTCTGTCTTTATGTTGGACAAGATGTTGGTGCATCTTAAAAACTTGGACTCGTAAAACCACGTCTGTGCTCCAGACACTTGTATCCTGCTTCGTTCTGAACTCACTACCCAGACTACTCTTGATCACCAGGTGTTTTTTTTTTTCCAAGATTTACTTTATTTTTATTGTGAAGTCAGATACACAGAGACGAGGAAAGACAGAGAGGAAGATCTTCTGTCCAATGATTCACTCCCCAAGCGGTCGCATTGGCTGGTGCTGCACCAGTCTCATGTCAGGAGCCAGGAGCTCTTCCGCGTCTCCCACACGGGTGCAGGGTCCCAAGGCTTTGGGCCGTCCTCGACTGCTTTCCCAGGCCACAAGCAGGGAGCTGGATGAGAAGTGGAGCTGCTGGGATTAGAACCAACATCCATATGGGATCGTGGTGCATTCAAGGTGAGGACTTTAGCCGCTAGACCATCGCACTGGGCTCTCAGCAGGTGTTTTAACTCAGTGCTGTCATTCCAACATAATGTGCTGCGACATGTTCTGAACTGGTGGGTGCCTGAATTGTTTGTGATGGGGAGGACAGGTTGCGAATGTCCATATCCCAGGTGAACTTCTTCAGATGGCTTGTTATCATGGATACTGCATGTAGTAAGTGGACCCACATCGAAAGCCACACACTGTGAACTTGCAGTTCAGGTGGTTTGTGTCAGGGAAGAAGCCAGGCTCAGAACCACGCCTCTTTGGGGGTACTGCTCTTATACACCCACTAAGCCCATCGTGATGGCTCTGGTTGCTCAGGTACTAGACTGGTGGATTGCCTCACCTGGGATTCTGAGGGATAACTGAATTCATTCCAACCAGGATATAGACGTAGTTTCATTGGTTTTAAGAACGTCACTGATGAGGCTTTTCAGGGGTTTCTTCTGCCCTGTATGTGATAGTTCTTTCTTGTAACCTGTCAGAGAATCTGTGTTGGTGGCTGTTCTGGAAACAAGATTCCGGGACCTGTCTATCCCAGTTATACTTTCAGGAAATGACATGATGACACCTGGGTGGACTCAGGGATGAACTGGACCTACAGTGAGGTCATCTGGGGCAGCATCTTATTAGTTGCATGGCTTCCATATGCCTTTACTGTGATAGTGGGACCTAGAGGTGCCTTGGGCCTATGCATATGCCATGAGTTGCACACTGTATCCAATGGTCTTCAAAAAAGTGTAGATAGTACTTCTCCAGTGTATGATTACTGAAAATACCCACATGTCTCTTTGGGGGAAGAAATGAGGCAGCTGAAACTGCACATACATGTCATGTTGCGAGATCCTTCCACAAGGAGACACAATTTCTCAATTTATAGGTCTGGCTGTGAAAATTTGCTCTTGTCTGGAAGTTGAACAACTGATTATAACTTACATTAATGCAGTTGTCATCATAAACTTTAGATATCTTCTGATTACTCTGTCTGTAATTGCCTCCCCCCGCCCCCAGTTATACTGGGGGGGGTGGACACCGTCATAGGTGTCAGAAGCTCAATGCCTCCTACCCCCCTCTTTGCTCATTCTGAGACTGTGGTAATTTTTCCTTGCCTCCTGTGGCTAAATACTGTTAAATGGCTTTTGCCACATTGGGATCCTGTCATTTCCATTGATTCTGGGGATGCGGTTCTATATCTCCAGCAGCACCTTTAGTCCTGTCCTGACTGCGTCACAGTCACAGTTGTTTTGGCCTGATGTTTACAGCATCCTCCAGCCTTCCAAAGAATGTATGTGAGAGCTTGGGAACTTATGGATTCTTGGATCTTATGCAACAGGCCCATTCTAGCTGCTCACACGAAAAGCCTTTTCTTTCTTAGTACTGAGAAAGAGATCACGCTCAATTTTTGCCCAGATATATCTATTGTTTTTTCTTCATTCAACACAGAATGCCAATTTTACTAAGATTCTAAAGAGTCTTCCCTAGTAGTATAGAAATATTGGTTCTAAATTCCTTTGCTGGTGTGTTAAATCTTATGTCACTGGGAGGTCCTGCCTAACCTAACCAATGTTCCAACTTCATCATATTCTGTGTAACCTAATCCTCAGAGTATTCAGTCCTAAACACTTTCCCACACTGTACCAGTACATAATTGCTTTTGTATCTGTATCTGTGTCAGCCCCAGATAATTCCTCTGTTTCTAGCAGAGCCAGGACATTTATGAATTGGGCCATGCTTAAGCTTGAGCTGACATGTTCTTATTGGGGTGCATTTGGTTGAATAGTATTCTCCCCCAATTCACATTTGCAAATAGGACTTTTGCAGATATAATGAAGTTAAAATGAAGTCATGTTAATGAGAATGCTTACTAATACAATAATACTGCCTTTGTCAGAATAAGACATGTAAACATAGACTTATCAGATGGAAGGCTGTTTGAAGGCATGTGCAGAGTCTGGAATGATCCCAAACAGGGGATATGAGCGTTGTTGCAACCACCAAAAGTTAGAAGAGACAAGTGAAGATTCTCAGTAGAGTGTTTCTGCATGGTCTGTAGATGGGGGAGTAGAGCGTGCTCCTCCTTTCTTCTCATTTCAAGGCAGGGGAGAGGGTGGTCAGTTCTGCAAGCTAAGCTGGTCCCAGGAAAATCTTGCCATTGGTTGAACCTGATTACATCTTATCCACATGTCTGCTTCTCAAGTCTTAGTCCTTTTCTGTCAATGACCTGATTTTGTTGTGAGCAGTGAATGTAGCTTTCACTGAAATTCTCCAACTTTCGCAATCAAATGCTGTGTTTTATGTTCTACTCGGGTTGCTATCAGATTTCAAGAGATGGATCTGAAATCTTATACTATGGGGAACCAGTTGATAAACACGGCAGGCTTTGGAGGCCACCAACTCCGCTGCAATTGTTCAACTCTCTTGTGTTGCCATGAAAACAGCCATAGACTGTGTGCGATTGAGTAAGCCTGGTGATGTTCGTGGAAAGGTTTATTTACAAATAAATAGTGGCTTAAGAACTTGGGTTTGCTAGCTCTTCCTCTGGGAGTTAAAGGACTCTTCAAATGCTGCCATGTAGCATTTCTGATGTTTATATGATTAAACTGGTAATTAGCGCCACTGAGCCTGTCATTTTCTCTTTTTAAGACATTGATAGTGTCCAGCCAAGACCAATCATCTCTAAGTTCTCCCCATGGCCCTCGATAAAGAGGAATCCTTCACCAGTCAGGGCAGCTCCTACTTCCGTGTGTCCACACTGCATCAGTGAAGGTAGCAGTGGTTGTAGTGCTGCAGCGCCCTAGGTGCCGCCACACGCCACTCATCCCCAGTGTTGATGGAGAGGGTGTTCTTTGTCAGCACATGGTCTAGTTTCTGAATACCATCTTAGATTTGTATCTTGTGAAAAATTTGGTTTTGGTTGTATTCCTAAGCAAGTCTCGAGGAAAAAGGCTCATTCACATGTGATTTGTTAAGGAAAAGCTGCAGGGGAATCTAGTAATTTAGAGAAAGTATGAAGAGGTGAAAAAGTAAAGATGTGAACTCCTCATTGTCTTTGCATCTGTGCTTTGGAAGTGAAGTCTGATGGGCCAATGCAGTGTGCACATTAGCTGAGGAGGCATGTACAGTTTGCAGGTTTGCCATTTGTTTTCTCCTTGTTCACATCTTCACTTGTCCAGGAGCACAGAATTTTGTTGGGAGTTCAGCAAGACTCAAAGCAGATATGAAGTACAAGAAACTCGGATTTTATGTTTGCTGTAGTTTGTGACATTTAATCTTATAAAACCAGCATCTCATGCCCATATGGGGTGCCAGCGCTTACAGGTAGATGATTAGCCAATTGAGCCACCATGCCAGCCCCTCTCCTTCACTTTTTAGAGACCAACTTCTGTGGATAAAGCCCTCATGACTGAATTTTTTCCATTAAGAGCTTGAATATATTATCCCACATTCTACTGTTCTGTAGAATTTCCACTGAGAAGTCTTATGTTAATCTAATTGGATTTTCTTTGTAATTAACTTAATGCTTTTCTCTGTCTTCAAGATTCTCTTTGCTTTTAATTTTTGACAATTTGATGACAGTATGCCTTGGAGAGGAATTTTTGGTTGAATCTGCTGTCCAAGTTTATTTCCTGAGCTAGGAAATTTTACACTATTATTTTATTTTTTAAGTCTTCTTTCTTTAATTTTGCATTTTTGGGCCATTTAAAACTACTTGTCCTTAAGGTCAGAAGTTGTCTCCTCTGCTTGGTTTACTCTACTGTCAAAGCTCTCAATTGCACTTTCACTTAATTAACTGAAAATTTCATCTCCAGAATTTCTATTGGGTTCTTCTTAGTGATCGCTTTCTCTTTTGTGATGTTTTCATCCATGTCACTCACTGTTTCCCGCATTTTCTTAAACTATCATTGAGTTTCTGTACAATCTTACTTTGAATTCTTTGTCATTTCACAGATTTCCTTCAGTTCAGAAGCTGGTTTTGGATGATTGTTTTGTTACGTTGGAGTCATCATGCTGCCCCGCTTCATGTCTCTTGTGTCTCTATACTAACCCCTATGCATCTGATACATTCATCCCTTCTTTCTATTGTAAAAGAAGCTGTGCTTCAACCGTGGCGTTACCAGATCACTGGGCTGGTTGCCACGGCTTTGGTTTTTCCTGCCTTGATGTGCTAAGATGGCAGCCCAGAGCCTTGTCTTTCCCTTGTTCTTTTCATGTCCCAGAGCACCTTAGCTAGTGTGGCTCCACCCTATTCTGCCATCTTGGATCTCTCACTTAGCTTACTTTGCTGTATATTTTTTAATTAAAATAATGAGAAAGAAGCATTGATAGAAGCCAGATAATCAAGGATGAGGGAAAATAAATCTTCAAATACAACCTATACAATTGCCTGTCTGTTGTCAGCAGCTGAGTTGTGGTGCTGTGGTGGGAGAAATGTAGTAGAGACAAAGGATAATTGCAGTTCCTAGACATTAAGGGAGAAACTGAGACAGCAGCCCAGGTTAGGGAGTGTAAGTAGAGAATGGAGAGGAGTAGGAGTGTGAAAGATTGCCAGCATGTGCAGTTCCTGAGAGGAGAAGGAGACTTCGTGCTAACTGCAGTCCCCAGCTAGAACCATTGTATATGATCATGGGTGTTACAGTGGGTTTGATATTAAACTACATTGAAGAACATGATTCAGTGTTTTACCAAATGTTGACCTGGCCCACTTCGATATTACTTATAGTAAAGAAAATAAAGCTTTTTATTTGTATTTCCCCCACCCCGAGGTAAAAGTAATATAAATTTAAGTCCAAATAGTCCTTGTAACAATTTCTTGTTGCCTTTGAGCATGAATACATTTCTGTCTAAACTCTACAATAGATTTTATTAAATGAGAGTTTTGTGGCTCATTTACTCATAAGACCAAAGCTAAATTGTGAATGTATCTTCATGATGTAGAAAAAGTGCCATTATCAAACTTCTCACTCACCAAACTGATGGCATGCACTTGAGCATGCTGACTGCAAAGAACAAGCTACAGCAGAAATGCTTTTGGATAGTGTGTGTAACACACTGAAGCTGCTTATTGGCATTCCTTATTTAATTCTGTAACTGTAGAATTAGCCATTTTATTTAACCATATTTTAAAATTAACCTTCTTTTATTCGCAGCTGTACAAAGGAGGATTTTTACTACATTACATTTAGTAATTACCAATGAGCCCATGGAATTTGCTGTATATAGCTCATATTAGTATTACATTTGTAATTTGCCCCCAAAATAATGTGGCTGAAACAAGGATGTGGGAAGGGTATTCTAGTGCTCTTGTCTCTTATTTCAGATTAGTTTCAGATTAGTTTCTTTCAGAGTGGTTTCTTGGGATAAAACTAATCACAAAGATTGTTAGAATTTCTTTGAGGTAGAATTCATAGTCACTTTATTTTATGGCTTGGAATTCTCTGGACATTTTCTTGAAATCTCTTGAAATTCTCAGGTTAATTATTTGGATTATAAGAATTTGTCTTTTGTTGCTGTGGCAGAATGCCACAGACTGAGATATGTAGAAGAAGCAGACATCTATTTCGTGGTTATGGTGCCTGGGACGTCTGATATTGAGATACTGGCATCTGATGAGGGTCCTTTCGCGGCCTCGTAATGGTGGACTGGCAGAAAATGAGCACATGAACCAACAGTAGGGTGAGCTCACTTGGGATCGTGGTTTTAACCCATTCATGAGAATGAAGACATCAAGACTTAGATCTCTCTTAATGGTCCCACTTATCCATACTGTTACAATGGTATTTAAACTTCAACATGAAATGTAGGACAAAAAGTCAAACCAAAGCATTCCACTCCTGGCCCCCAAAACTCATGTCCTATTCAAGTATAATACTTACTCATTTTGTTCCAGTGACACGGAGTCTTAACTCATTTCAGCATGAATTCAGTACTACAAAGTCCAGAGTCTCTGTCTAAGATCAAATAGGATGATACATCATTCTGTCACGATTCATCTTGCAGTAAATTCCCCTTCAGCTATGAGCCTATGAAATCAAAATAAGGTATCAATTTCCAGACCACAGTGGTGATTTCATAAGCAGGAAATAGGTCAGCAGATTCGAGTGATTTTATTGGGCAGATTCTCAATGTCTTTTTTCTTTTGTTCCCCTTCAGGAATACCTATAATATGGAAATTTGGTTGTTAAGTGGTTGCTATTTGGTTGTTCAAATGCCTAAAGTGCAACAGGAAACACAACATCAGATTTTAAGTTTCCAGAATAGTCTTCCTTGCTGTATCCTGGCCACACTGGGCATAGATTGTGCTCCTAGCCATCTTTGTGCTCATGGATTTGCTACACAGAGGCTGAATAGCAGGAGTGACGTGTTGTGTTTGCATCTCTCCCAAGTTGGCACTGAACACTGGCAGCAAGAACTCTCACTGAAATCTAATTCCCATTGCATAGGTCTTGTCGTTTCCCCCTCATTAATGTATTATTGCTGTGATTGGAGGAGTGGGCTTGTTACTGTGGATTTTGTCCCTCCTTGTTCTCCACCATGACTTCTTTGCTCCTCTACCACATGACTCAGCAAGAAAGCCGTCATCAAACGCTGGTCCCATTGTAATAGATTTCACAGACTGCAGAACTATGGCCCATTGACTGTATTATAAATTATCCTTCCTGTGCGATTATTGCGAACAAAAGCACAGTGGCAGAAAGTGGTTCCAGGAAAGGTGCTGTTATTATAGCAGATATCAACCACATGTAGAATGAGCTACGAAAATGTGAAGTAGAAGAGGCCAGGGCAGTTGTTTATATAAGGTGAATTTGTTTTTGTTTGAAAGGCAGAATTACAGAGTGGAGGGGGGCACGAAGAGAGAGAGAGAGAGAGAGAGAGAGAGAGAGAGAGAGAGAGAGAGAGAGAGAGATACCAACTCCATCTTCTGGTGCATGCTGTAAATAGCTGCAATAGCTGCTACCAGGCCAGGAACTCCATCTTGATGAATGTGGGTGGTAGGGTCCCAAGCACCTAACTGTCTTTTACTGCTTTTTTAGGCACACTAACAGGGAGTTGGATTTAAAGTGGGACAGTTAGGACTCCAGCTGGTGGTTGTACTGGTATCACAAGTGGAGGCTTGCTCCTCTGTGCCACAACACTGGCTCCAATAGCACAGTTATAAAGTATATTCTGGAAAAAATATGCATTTCTCTGAACAACGTATTAAAGGTGATTCTGGTGAGGGCACAGAAAAAAATTCTCAAAGTTTCTTAAATGTTACCTAAATGGTTGTGATCAGCGAGTCAGAAATATAGGTGAAAGGCAATCCTGATGAGGTCTTATACAGAGATGAGGAAAGCTGTTGAAAACTGGAGTAAAGGCTATCTTTGTTGTAAAATGGCCAGGAACTTCACTTCACTGTGTCTGTACCCAACAGTTTTGTGGCACAGAACCACAGCAGTGTGAGTAAATGGACGATGTCATGATTGTAATTCCAAATAATATGATGACTTAACAATCATTTGATCATTAGGGACTATGTGTAAAGGTGATTTTTAAATAGTGTACAAAGTTCATATTGGTTTCTAACAGTGTTATGAATGGCCCACCTTGGGAGCTAAATCTAACTTTACATGAAAGAATAAATTATATTCGCATGTGTTTATTAAACTCTTAAGTCTAGTAGATATAAACAGTGAAATTAACCAGAATAGCACAATGTTAGAAAATATTTGAGTTAATGTCATGTTCAGCACAGCTGCCGCTGCTGAAGGCATCTTTTCCTAGGAATATTGTGCCAGCGCACAATCAAGAGGCAGCCTCTGTCTTTACTCCAGCCCCCTGCCTCCCATATTCACACTCTTCTGTAAACCTCTTTCCTTGAACTGGAGCTCTAATGGGTAGAATATTCCAGGTGTTGTGGTTGCCACTTACAAGACATGATTAAAAAAAAAAAAAGACTGGCTCTATCCTGAGTCACGTATGCTGGGCAAACGTTGTGCTGTGATGGCAGCAGAGTGGGTGAGCTTGGATGCACGTGCTGTGAAGTCCATCCTCCCGCTGCCCAGTCCTGCGAGAGCAAAGCTCCAGATGACAGCGTGACCATCTGGCTGAGCTGCAGTCCAGAGTCCTTGTCCACAGACACTCGGAGCTAATATTTACTGTTTCCAGCTGTTCTTTTTGCTTTTCAGTGATCTAAGATTAATAAGGCATAGTTATCACTCCATTGACTAATATTTGTTCTTTGTGCATCTATCATTTCCTATTTTTAGGAATATAATTTTAAATTCTTCTTTACCAGAAAAAACATGACTTGGATCATGCAGATTGTCTGTAACAGCATTTGGTTCATTTATATTACATGCTACTGGGCTGAATTTAGGAATAAGTTATGTTTTAAAAGGTGAGGAGGTCATGTATTTTGTAGAGTACATTCGATTTTTATACATATTGACAGGAAGACAAAGGTGAAATATATGTAATTAAAATAATAAAATGATGATGTTAAATCCATTTGTTTTAGAAGATTATTCTCCTCTTTTATTTTTAAAAATCATTTTTTGTATCATTTTTAAACTAATGAATACCTATTTCTTAAAGATTTGAGAGATGTATTGACAGAGAGAAAAAAGAGGAGGAAGAGGGAGGTGAAGGAGAGACAAGAGAGAGAGGGAGACCTTTAATTTACTGTTTCATTCTCCAAATGGCCACATCAGCGCTGGGCCAGGCTGAGCTGGGGCGCAGAGGCTCCACCTTGATCACTGCCATGAAGCACAGTGGCCATGATCCACTGCTTGCCAGGTCTTTAGCAGTGACCTGGACCTGAAGCAGAGAAGCCAGGACTCTATCTAGCACTCCGAATCGAGTTGTCGTTCCAAGTTGCAGCCTACCCAATGCACCACAGTGCCTGCCCCCTTGTGTTAACTATTTGTAGAATTTCATGAAGTGCGTTTATATATTGAATAGAATTGCTTCAGTGCCTACTGTTTAGCATTTCTAGGTATAAATAAATAGAATACAAATATATACTTAAGTATATTATACTGAGCACATAGATTATAGCCAAATGGGCATTTTGTATAGAACTGTGCTTCCCCTAGCTAAATATTTTTGTATACAAATGATAAAAACAGCATTGTGATGGTGTCCACAGGGGCCCTCAGGGCACTTTTCCAGAGTAAAATTATTATTATTATTATTAACTATTTTTAAAGATTTATTTATTTTTATTACAAAGTCAGATATATAGAGAGAAGAGACAGGAAGATCTTCCATCCAATGATTCATTCCCCAAGTGACCGCAATGGCTGGTGCTGTGCTGGTCCAAAGCCGGGAACCAGAAACTTCCTCCAGGTCTCCTACATGGGTGCAGGGTCCCAAGGCTTTGAGCCATCCATGACTGCTTTCCCAGGCCACAAGCAGGGAGCTGGATGGGAAGTGGAGCCGCCAGGATTAGAATCGGCGCCCATATCGCATCCTGGCACGTCCAAGGCGAGGCCTTTAGCCACTAGGCCACGGCTCCGGGACCAAAATTTGCAATTATTATTTATTTCCTAAAGAAAGCAACAGCTGTTATCTTTATGAAAAAGATGCCCTCAAATCTAAACCTCTATCAGTAAATCACTTCAGTTTAACATAATTTGGGAAGGATCCAGCAACATAGGCATTTGTCTGCTACCCTGCCTCAACATCCAGAAAACACCCAAACAGTAATGATGGTTTACTTGGATCCAACAACCACCATATTCCTAAACATTGCTTTGTTTTTCTAGTGGTTGCCTATTCTCTCTGGTTGATCTCTATTTCTAAATGAAAACAGATGAGTAATTTCTGTGAAATGTAGGTCAAAACATAAATCCAGGAATTTTGACATTTTTGTCTATGGTGAATGTAGGGCATTTTGGAACAAAGAGTAGAAAAAGAAAATATGCTCCTTTTTTTGAGAACAGCCCACCCTGAGCAAGGCCAGTCTGCTAGCCACAGTTCGAACAGCTGTCTGCGGCTGTCTGAAAGCTGTCCCAAGCACTCCTGCTGCTTGGTAACTGTCATGAAGTGATGTTAGCTAGAGAGCATCCATCCACAGTTCTGTCACACCCTCTCTCTCTCTCTCTCCCTTTACCTCTCTTTTTGTAGCATGTTTGTGTCTTGATGTAAATTTTGTACTCTCCATCCAATGCTATCATGTTTTTAATTGGCAACAAAGCCCAGAAATGTCAGGATTAACAAGAAAGGCAGAGCACATGTGGAGTAGAAGTACTTCCACTTCTTTGGAAAAGTGTCTTGCTAACCAGGCTAATCAGTTTGCAGCCACACCAGCGCATGCTGCACCTGTTTTCCTGCAGGATAATGGGAGAAGCTGCAGTGTGTCCCTATTCCTCTCTTCTGGCCCACTAAGCAAGCTAGATTAAGGTCAGAAGAATCCCTTTTGAAGGAGCAGGTAAAGAAGTGACTAATTTGCTTTTAATATAAAAAATAGAATTAAATAAGCATCATATTCTCTATTCAATTGCTGGTTTCTTATAGAGATGCCGCTGCTTTTTTCCCTCTCTCATCACACCTAATGATGCGCATCTTACTGAGACAGCAAAAAGAGGGGTGCTCAGGCCACCATTCTGGGAGTCATGATAAGGCTTAACCATAGCATTTGCTTCTTTAACAATATTATGTTTAAACCCATCTTGCTGCTTCAAAAACATTTTGTCATTTTATTAAGACACATTTTAATCATGTGGGGGTGTCAGATGTGGAATTAGAATCACCTAGGTTTTGAGCAAGCATTGCTCAGTTTAAGATCGAGCAAGTACCTTTGACTATTACCACACTGCATTACTGATTTTGAAATAATAAAATGCTGCTTGTTAATTTGAGGCAGGTGTACAGGTCTTAATATTCTCCAAGAATGAGGAGGCTCCTGGAGTCTAGGTTGTCAAAGGTCCCCTGGGATGAGGAGAACCATCTTCCAGGGTTGAGCATCTCATATCTAAACAACCACGGGGGAAAGGCTGGGCCTCCAGGGTTAGCTTGGAACACTGCAGCTAGAGAAGTGCCCATGAACTTACCAAAGTAAGATTGTTCTGGAATGCAGTCTATCGAGAATGGCCTGTGGACACCCTACGATGTGAGTGCTGCTATCAGGGGAGAAGAGAGCAGTGACAGAGGTTTTGGTTGTAGTTTACAGTTCATGCAAAATATAACAGCTGATGATCCTAGTTTGTACATCAATGTCTGGTTAGACTAGACTGCTTAGCAACACTGCTGTGGCTCTTGTTTCTGCACAGATTGATACACGTTTCCTCTCAAAAATAACTTTAAAAACACCATTTTAAGCTAACTTTTTATGTTTTTTTCTAGATGTTGCAATGTTGGCAATTTACTGAAAGCATCATTTGAGTAAAGAGGTGTCAGTAGATGATTTGTAAAGCAAGTATAGATGAAGGAGTAGTGTGGGAGATGGCACAGGAAGTTTTTGACATTCTTGCTAGAGACCTATTCTTGCTAGAGACCTGTAGTCTCATTATGCATGTTCTTCATTTTAGATGTGTAGAAGTGTAGCAATAGCCTTATAGCAAAAAGAGAAAGAAAAATGAAATATTTAGTATTGAAAGAAATAGCCGACAGAAAATCTTTACGTACTCTACAACCAATAAGGGACTGGTATCCAGGATTTACAAAGCTTCAGAAACTCAAAGACAGCAAAACAAACAACGCTGTAAAGAAATGGGTGAAAGAAATGAAAAGACTTTTTTTTTTCCAAGAGAACAGGGCTTAGCGCAGTAGCCTAGTGGCTAAAGTCCTCACCTTGCACACACAGGAATCCCATATGGGCACCAGTTCATATCCCTGTGGCCCCGCTTTCCATCCAGCTCTCTGCTTGTGGCCTGGGAAGGCAGTCGAGGGCGACCCAAAGTCTTGGGACCCTGCACCTGCATGTGAGACGTAGATGAAGCTCCAGGTTCCTGGCTTCAGATTGGCACATCTCCAGCTGTTGTGGCCACTTGGGGAGTGAATCATCAGACAGAAGTTCTTCCTCTCTGTCTCTCCTCCCCTTATATCTTTCTAATAAAAAACAAAATAAATTTTAAAAAAGAACAAATTCAGATGACTAAAAGACATATGAAAACAATCTTATGCTCCTTAACAGTCAGGGAAACATAAATGAAAGCCACATTCAGATTCTGCCTAACTCCAGTGAAGATTGGCCTACATTCAGAACTCTAGTAACAATACCTGCTGGTGTGAATGTGGGAAGAAAGGTTCCCTCTTTCACTCTTTGTGGGGGTGCAGGCTATTACAGCTCTATGGAAGTCAGTATGGAGAGTGCTGAGAGAACCGAAAATTGACCTGCTGTATGACCCAGCTATCCCCCGTTTGGGAATGTATCCGAAGGAAATGAATTCTGCGTATGAGAAAGGGATCTATAATCCTTTAGAACAGCACAGTCTGCAATAGCAAAGACATGGAAACAATCAAAAGAGGGGTGAATAAAAAACTATTCCATGGAATCCACTCCATCTCCATCTACTCTATGGAATACTACTCACCATTAAAAAGAATGAAATTCTACCACTTGCAACCAAATGGTCCCAGCTAGAGACTATTATGCTCAGTGAAATAAGTCAATCCTAAAAGGACAAATATATGTTGTCTCTGATAAAAAATATAAAATCTTCATGCAAAATATAAAATCAATAGCCCTTTCAATACTGTTTTTGCTACAACTCATGGATTTTGATATTTTTGTGTTCATTTTCATTCCTTCAAAAAGGTGTTTTCTTTTTCTTATTGATTTCCTCCTTGACTCATAGTTCACACAGTAACATCGTTTGCTTTGAAGGTGTTTGACATTCTTTTTCGTTTCTTCAGCGACTCATGGGTCACTCAGTGGCATGTTATTTAACTTTATGTTGTAAACTTTCCATTTTTCTTGCTGTTGTTGGTTTTGCTGTGACTTTTCATTTAATGGGATGTGTAGTAACTGTGTAATAGACACTATCATATCCGGATGTGAAGATACAGTGCAGTATGCATCTCTACTTCCAAATCAAAGTTGGACTCCCAATGAAACTGTTTACTATATCTTGACAATAGGATACTGCACTCTGCCATTGTCCATACCTGCAGTGTCAGGATACACTCAAATGGGAAAATTATGGACTTAAGACTGTTTATGAAGGACTATAGTAATAATATAGGGGGAATCAGTGGTGGGGAAAGGGGGACTTAGGAGGGAGGAAAGGGAAATTCTAGAGCCTATGGAACTGTCTAATGAGATAATAAATAAAATATAAAAAAGAATATGATTTGAAGAATGTGTGTGATAATGGTAAATTACAAGTAAAGAAAATGGGATAATCTATCTTGGCCAGCAGTTTTTAATGATAAAATCTTGGTTTTAAAAGGGAAGACTAAAACAAACAAAAAACCCCAAAGCATAATAATTCAGTGTCAAGTCTTCAAATTAATCAGTTAAAAACTGTATGTGGATATTGGAGATGAATATTCACCTCATATATTTTCCCTGCCAAATAATTATGGTAATTTCGTCTCCTTGGGACAAGAAAAATGTCTGTTGTTTTTTTTTTTAAATGAAAAAGACCCACAAGGATTACTTGTAGCAAGAAAGATGCATAGAATTCTTATACTCCTTAATGGTCATAGGTGATGAGTCTTAAGTGGTTTCCTCACTCAGCAAATCTTTGAAAATGTGTGGGAACTGTCACCTTGCTGAGAAGCGTAGGACATACAAATTTGCTTGTCTCGAGGAGGCCCACTCTTCAAGTCTGCGTCTGGCATTGCTGGATGCATGCTCCTCACAGCTCAGGTGCCATGGTGAGCAAAGGACAAGGCTTGCCCCACTGTTTTCCACTAATGGACGTTTGCGGAGCTTGTCATTTCTATCTGTGGGAATCCTATTTCTTGGGTGACAGCTCTGTTATGGCAAGTACACGTGGCATGGGTCAGGAGGAGAGTCATAAATCAACTTGACATAAATCCAGTTCAAAATTGACTTGACAAAAGTAGAATTAAAAAAATGTATGAGCAGTCTGAGATTGACTGTGATCCTTTGAAGCTGTTTAAACAGAAAGGTTTAGGCAAGATTTCAACATCTGGTGAAGATGTTTGCTGGAGGTGAAGAGACATGGCCACAGGTCATGTGTGTTTTCAGAAAACTCAACCACAATCGCAGCCCCTCATCCATGCAGCTTTCTTTTTAAAACAGCTTGTGATTGCTGTAACAGTGACTCCTTGCATTCACCTGAGGTACATACCAGCGTGTTTTGTATCTTGAATGAAAAATTGTATCCACACATTTTGTTGATATTATAATACATCCTTATTTTGTAGGTGTCCTCTAATAGTTTCATGTCATATTGTACCACATATATTGCTATATATTATATATATATATGTTATATTATATACACATATATATTTTTGTCCAGGCAGAGAAGTTTACATTTCAAATATATGGTTTTAATATTTCATTTCTGCCTACAGTCCTGAATAAATCACTGTGTGCCAGCAGAATCTCTCCAGTAACTATAAGTATGCTCCCAAATTACAGGATATCATTTTAAGCTCTTGTAAACTACAATGCTAAGAATGTTGTCCTCCTGTAAAGGATTAAGTGCTGTGTTAACATTGATATCTTTAGCTCTTGAGGCAATTTCCTCAAAGCTTGTGGTATATATGGACTTAGAATCACTTTGATCCATTATATGCTGACTTATGTGTATTACGAATGCACAACCACATTCAATAATTCAGCTTCACTCTTTATCACTATGATGGGTGAATCTTGTTTTTGTCACTCATTACATGTGCTGTAGTGTCAAGTGGATAGATCTAGCACAGTAGCACCATTCTGGTGTAAGATGCTATTACCTTACTTCTCGAAAAGCTATTCAAAGTCTGAAGATGGAGGAAAGGGGAATTCCTGGGGAAACTATTGATACAGATTTCAGGAGTGCCCTTCTCGTGCTGGCTGTAGTACTTTGATTTTACTGGGAATGCCACTGCCAGGAATGCCTCTGCCCCAGCTGGATACCAGTTCCTCTTGCCCCTCTCCCAACATCTCTCATTTTAGAGCGAAATGTGTGTTAGGTAAAAAGTATGTAAGAATGAAAATTGGAGGAAATGTTTTAGAACTCATTCCCATTGCAGATGTGAAACTTTGGAGAATTTGACTTTTCTCAGGTACAACATCTGAATTTAAGGGTGGCAGTTAAAATACCAAGTGCTAAAATATTACAAATTGGTGATTTTTAATTCAGAGTTCCGAAGTAACACCTATCACTACCTCCCTTTCCTTGACCTGATTCGCAGTTCATGCTTTCTAGAATGATCTTCCGATTATCACCTCCATTTTTTGACCTCTCAATCAGTTGGACCCTGTGATAGATACAGTGCCCTATCTGCATCCCCTCAATCCCTCTGCAGTGTACAGCAGCAGGAACAATGCAAGTGTTGTCTAAGAAACCAAATAAGACATCCTCTGGTTCTGGTAATGTGCTCTGTGCACAGAGGGACCGCTTGAGGTCACTTGATCGAAGAAGCTGGGATTGGTGGAAATGCCCAGGTTCTGGACCTACCATGAGACAGCTACAGAGAAGTGTTCTGTATTGTCACCAGGAGGAACACCAGTAGAAAGACTGTCCACTTGTCTACATAATATACATTAGCTTTACTCCCCTTGTGATCTTCCGTACCCAGAATATTTCTTCCACTGTATTTCCTGCAGTAATATTGAAAGAAGCTTCCTGTATCAAAATCCATAGAATTATACTGCAGACCCAGGGAGACCTTCCACTTAGAGAGAGATGACTTTTCTCAGATGGTTTCTTAAGAATCATAGCTATTCTTTTCATCAGAACTCATTCTGTGATAGTCAGACCAAGACATTTCCTTACCTTTGGGTTTTTCAGAAAGCATTATTTTGAACACCTGAATTCAAGTTCCAGGTCCCTCCAGCTTCTGTTACCCTGAGCTCAGTGCTTGAATCTCTCTAATCGGCTGTTTTTGACCCCATTTTGATATGTGAATAATGAAAGGTGTACAGAAATATCAATATGTCATTGTAGTTAGTCAAAGTACAGTTAAATATGCAAATTTGGTGACAAAAATAGTTCTGTAGATGTGAGTTTTGTTTTATGAGGAACTATAGATGTATTGTTAGGAAAAATTCCCTTCCCACTTCGGTCCACTTATCTGATTGGTTATGGCTATGAATACATTATGTTATTTCATTCTATCTTTCCTTTTTTTATTTGGTAGTTTTTCTAATCATACATCTTATACTTGGTTTGAGCAGTGTGAGAAGAAAAGGAAAAAAGCAGAAACATTAAAGGTAGTACTTTTACACATAAAATATTGTGAGCCGGCAATATCAATCAAACTTAAACATCCACGATAGTGCCTATTAATGGGGATCTCTTATATTTGATGGGTATTGACCCTTCAAATTCTCTTTCTTCTGTCATGGAATTGGCACTTGCCACTCATTAGTCTGCACTGAATTTTCTTATCCATTGTCTTCTCTTCCCATTGCTAGCTATAAAGTTGACTTTGCATGCTTTGGCATGCATTAGAACATGTTCTAGAGCCTCTTACGTGCTATTGGAGTTCAATAAAATTTCCAAGTAGATTCTTGTGTGTTCATAGTTTCATTATTATATGTCCCATGGCATCTCACTATTCTGTCATGGAGTTTTTAACTTGCCACTTAAATCCACTTATGACATAAATTCCAAAGTCTTTGCTGTTAGTATAGTTCATACTTGTGTTTCTTTTTGTTGTCCACTGCTTCTGGTTGGCATTTTAACATAGCCATCTGAGTTGTGTCATTTCTTCTGCTCTGAATGTGAAGACAGTGGGATTTACTGCGAGGTTGAATCTCAAAGGCTTACAGAATGCACAGCACTTCTGTAGCACTGCGTTGGATCTTAGAGCCTGTCCTCCTGGAGACGTACTTCTGTGGTTCCTCTGAAGACACCAGCTACAGCGTGTCTTCTGGAGCTCGGTTTTACGACCCCAGCTTGCTCAAACAAAGTTTGCTTCTCCCTGGGTATTTTAGATTTTCAGTTTCATTACACTCTTTCCTAGATTGTGACTTCTGGGAAGACAGGAGCTGTGTGATTCTAAGCTTTCAACCCCAAAGTGGTTGTGGTTAATTGAATGTTATTTCCTATAAAGACTCTCAGAAATGGTAGTGGGGTAGTGGCTGGGCACCAGTTTAAGACTGTGACTCTAAATTCCTTTTGTTTTCTCCACCACTTTTTAAAATCTCTGTTTGAATTTTTGAGTGAATCTCTGGAAGGAAGTTAAGTTGAAAAAATTCAGTTCTTTTTTACATAAATATTTTATGTTTAAATTCCTTGATTTTACTCAATCTTTTTAGACAAGTTTCACAGCTTAAAAAATCCTGGATAAAGTTCAGTACTTATCTTTTTTTTTTTTTTTTTTACTTTTCTAATACTGAAACTAGATTCTAAATTTACCCGGGAATAGTCCATATCTTTGAAGTGTAGTGCTTTTATTCTTTTAGGGATCTGTAAGGTAATCTATTGAAGAATGGAAAAGTGCATTTAGCTAGGGTTCTCAATTTAATGAGACAGTCACTTGCAGACCTTGTTAAAGTACAGATTTTTGGGCTTCACATGCAGAGTTTCTGATTCTCCATGTCATGGATAGAGCCTGGGAATCTGTGTCTGTGACTTGTGTCCAAGGGATGTGGAAGCTGTCTTCTGAAGGACAGCTTAAAACTTGTTGTCATAAAGGGACTGCAAAATGTTTCTGGCAAATACATCACATAAAAAACTATGCATGGATTTATGGTTTTTTTGTGCACAAAAATAGACTTATTGCTATGTTTTAATTCTCTTTTTCCTTGAACTTTGTGAGGTAGCCTCATATATACTTTCTCTGAAAATCTCTTGTAAGGTGTGTCTTAAGATAAATAATCGACTGGACTCTACTTAAGTTCAGGAAGAAAAATTCTGAAAAACCTAAATCTATAATCAGGATGAAGAAATTTTCTGCAAATGACTTCAGGTTGTTCACTTTCTAAATAGTGTTTTGTTTTTTTAATAATGAAAAATAAGCTTGGCTGGGCAATACCTGCTTGCTTTTATAAAATACCTCTTTTTTTTTTTTAAAGATTTATTCATTTTCACTACAGTCAGATATACACAGAGGAGGAGAGACAGAGAGGAAGATCCTCCGTCCGATGATTCACTCCCCAAGTGAGCCGCAACAGGCCGATGCGCGCCGATCCGAAGCCGGGAACCTGGAACCTCCTCCGGGTCTCCCACGCGGGTGCAGTGTCCCAATGCATTGGGCCGTCCTCGACTGCTTTCCCAGGCCACAAGCAGGGAGCTGGATGGGAAGTGGAGCTGCCCGGGACCAGAACCGGCGCCCACATGGGATCCCGGGGCTTTCAAGGCGAGGACTTTAGCCGCTAGGCCACGCCGCCGGGCCCTATAAAATACCTCTTGAGACCGCGTGGCGGCGGGGAGGGGGAGTTAGGAGGCGTTCTGTGCGGGCGCGGCCCATTGGCCGCCTGGGCACGGAGGAGGGGACGACACGGGAAGGATGAAGGGAAGAGGGCGCCGTGCCCCCCCCCCCTCCCAGCCTGTGAGGGGGCGCCGGGGCTCCGGAAGAGGGAGGGCTCGGGCCTGTCACTCTGGGCGCTGAGCGTCCTTGCCTCCCTGGCCCAGGAGAAACCAGGATGAATATGACTCAAGCCCGGGTGCTGGTGGCTGCCGTGGTGGGGCTGGTGGCCGTCCTCCTCTATGACTCCATCCACAAGATCTAGGAGGGACACCTGGCTGTCTACTACAGGGGAGGAGCTTTACTAACTAGCCCCAGTGGACCAGGCTATCATATCATGTTGCCTTTCATTACTACCTTCCGATCTGTGCAGACAACACTACAAACTGATGAAGTAAAGAATGTGCCTTGTGGGACAAGCGGTGGAGTCATGATCTACATAGACCGAATAGAAGTGGTTAATATGTTAGCTCCTTATGCAGTGTTTGATATCGTGAGAAACTCACTGCAGATTATGATAAGACCTTAATCTTCAATGAAATCCACCATGAGCTGAACCAGTTTTGCAGCGCCCACACACTACAAGAAGTTTACATTAAACTGTTTGATCAAATCGATGAAAACCTGAAGCAAGCTCTACAGAAAGATTTAAACGTCATGGCCCCTGGTCTCACTATACAAGCTGTGCGTGTTACAAAACCCCAAATCCCAGAAGCCATAAGAAGAAATTTTGAGTTAATGGAAGCTGAGAAGACAAAACTTCTTATAGCTGCACAGAAGCAAAAAGTTGTGGAGAAAGAAGCTGAGACTGAGAGGAAAAAGGCCGTTATAGAAGCAGAGAAGATTGCACAGGTGGCAAAAATTCGCTTTCAGCAGAAGGTGATGGAGAAAGAAACTGAAAAGCGCATTTCCGAAATTGAAGATGCTGCATTCCTTGCTCGAGAGAAGGCAAAAGCTGATGCTGAGTATTACGCTGCACACAAATATGCCACCTCGAACAAGCACAAACTGACCCCGGAATACCTGGAGCTCAAAAAGTATGAGGCCATCGCTTCTAACAGTAAGATCTACTTTGGAAGCAACATCCCTAGCATGTTTGTGGACTCCTCTTGTGGTTTGAAATACTCAGATGTTAGAACTGGAAGAGAAAGCTTGCTCCCCACAAAGGAGGCTCTTGAACCCTCTGGAGAAAGCTCCATCCAAAACAAGGAGAGCACAGGTTGATGCAAGAGGCAGAAATGTTCTCCCATATCAAGATGTGGCCCAAGGGATTAAGTGGGAACAATGGTAATGTGGACTCTTAAAGATTTTGCAAAGAATTTGTGTTCCCTCTATTCTGCTTCTTCTGTGATAGTCCTGGTTTGTCAGCTGATTACAGGAGAGAGCCAGCTGTCTGGCTCTCAAAGTCTTTTCAGCTGTAATCTTATCACGTATCCTGTACGTGTTCCTTTTCAAACTGGTACTCATGAATAAGGGAAAGTCTGATGCTAAGATACTGCCTGCACTGGAATGTTAAACACTAAATATATAACAAGCTGTGTTTTTCTAAGCTGAGATCTATTGAATAATGTTTACATTGGTCTCCTGGGGAAGTGAGTGCTCAACCAGTCAAGATATGTACAGCCAGAGAGAAGATGGCCAGGATCTGGTAAGTTAGAGAAGACGGACTCTGCCTGGGACCCAAGCTCCGACTTTGGGATATGGTGCCAGCCTTCACCCACGTGATGATTACCCAGGCCACTCAGATTCCCCAGGAAATGATCTTCCACTTGAGCAATCATTTACTTGAGATGATTTGTACCTTCTTGTTTTTCTACATTGGTTTAGTGGCCTGCTAGGGACATGTGCTTTGCACCTAACCAGAGATTGTTTGTAGATTTTTAATCGCTAGTTTATTGCATTAGTAGGCTCAGAGATAAAGAGGGCGGGCTTGGCTTGAAGTTTGGGTGAGATGCAACCTTTAACCAAGAGCTCTGAGGTCCTTCTGTTCCCTCTACTGGGTGATGCCTGTCAGTGTGACTGTCCAAGTCACGTGTGATTAAGGGGTCCGATTTTTAACCACAGGCAACTCCTTATATGTCACCTCTCAACTCTGGCCAAGACTGGGACAGGGTTTTTACCGGAAGTAGAAACAGTATAAAAGTCCGGGCCATTTACTGCACAGTATTGTATCCTTGCAGGAAGTTTTTATGTTTGAAACTGGATCTAGAGTGCATTCATTTGCTCCAGAACTTCTGTCAAAAGAGCAAATCGTCCAGCTGCCATGGTTTCTAGCTCACTGAAGCTCACATGGTGTGGATCAAGCAACAGTCTAGAAAGCATCTTTGCACATCTTTCTCTCTTCTCCTGACCCTGAGATGCTGAAATCAAAGTTGTTTCTTCAACTTTCATATTCCCTAGGAGACCAAGATTCCACTAATTTCCTGGGCAAGCAGTGGATCTGATTTTCCATGGGAGGATGACAGTTAACCTGTGGCTGTAGGGAAATTTATCTCGTCTGGACCTTTGTTTCCTTCCAATTAGCTTTCCTGGGACAGCGTGCTGCGTAACGAGGGCTAAGCTTGTTCCACTTCTTAAGACACCTCTTGTATTCTGTGTTGAAGCCAGATAAGAAAAGTCCTGGGACCACTTCCAGAAACCTCTCAGCTGTCAATCCTGATGTTCTTATGACAGCCTAATGGGTTGTGCCAAAAACTTTATTGGAACAGGAAAGCCCAAATTTTTAGTGGGTCTTTTCCTTAGGCCTTATACTATAGAGGCATTTGTACTAAGGAGAAAATCACTTTTGTTTTTACTCTTTAATTCTATGAAGTCTCTTTGAATGAATTTTGTGTTTTTAAACTCTCCTTAAAAGAACTTTTGCATTATAAGAAACTTAACCTGTCATTGTTACTGCAGATAAATACTGGTTGTTGTGGGAAATCTGGATCGTTGACCCCTGTGCTTTCATTGGCAGAGAAGTTTCCTATTCACATGAGCAAACGTCAGTTGCCCCAATGGATGGTTGTGGGTGCTGCTGGCAGCCAGGAGCCCTTGAGACAGGATTAAGAACAGAAAAATGCTATTGAGAAAGGAAACACTTCCTGCTTACACTCCCTGTGAGCTCTGCTTCCTGGGCCCCCCAGTGAACTCTTGAGTCTAGCCATCCCTCAGGGATGTTCATTTGGGCAAATATACACTGTAATCTTGGTCAAAATTTATATGTGAAATGCTACCTTTTTTTAAAATAAGAAACTAAATAAAATTATTTTACTAAAAAAAAAATACCTCTTGTGAACTTCTGCAACTGACTGCAGTATTTTATCTGTTTGCTTTTAATTTCATTAATGTAATTGAAAGGCAAAGAAACACATACCTAGAAAGAGAGAGAGCTCCTGTCTGGTGTGGTGCTCCCCAACTGTCTGTAATAACCCAAAGTCAGGAGCTGAGAACTCAACCTGTGTTTCCCAAGTGAGAGGCAACCTGACTATTCATACTGGATCTTAAGGTCTGCTGGAATCAGGAGCAAACCCAAGCACTCCATTGTGGGGCACAGGTACCTTAATGGCTAGGCTATCTGACCACTGTAAAATTAATTTCAGCATATCTTCTGATGTAACCTAGGAATGGCTAGATGCACTTCATGTAGATTCATGTGCGTACAGCATTGATATAGAAGTACATGTATTTTCTGTGACAGCATCTTAACATGGCTACATTGATTTAGCAGCTGCTTTTGATTATCATTTGAAAGCAGAGCAGACTCAACATGTAGGGTTTGATTAATTAATGCCCTTTGTACTTCCTCTTAGAAGTCAACTGTAATATTAGTTCTGTGGCAGCACTGCATTTATTTTATTAACTGACACATGAAATTAAAGATATTTATGAGGGACCATGCAATGTTTCATTATGTGTATCACTTGTGTAATGTTCAAGTCTGGACAGATACATCTATCATCTAAAATTGGATTTATCAGTCAGTATCTCTTCTTGCCTTTGGTGAACATCATCAAGGTTTTCATTATGTACAGAATCTTTGTTCTTAATATTTGTCCAGATGTACTAATTATCTATGTTTATAGATTGTGTGTGTTGTTATTACCTTCTATTATTTATATTGTGGTGGATTTTTAAATATTGAACTTTTCAAGAATGGTGATTATGGTGATGTTTTTCAGGTGGTGTTGTTTACAGTAATAATTAGTCACATGGTCAGTTTTTCATTTTCTTTTCTCACTGCGTTCGGCGATGGGAATATTTTGACTAGTACTCTTCTACAAGGGGCTATGTTGATTGTAACAGCAGGTGGATTTCTGCAGATAAACAGTTGAATTTAGCAAGTGGAGAAAGAAAAAAGGAATGTCAAGGAGAGGAAGCAGGGATAAATAGAAAATCGAAGCACACAACCTGTTGGCATGAAGGAGATTAGGTGAACACCTCCCACAGTGGTGCCCTTGTGCCCTTACATTAATCTAATCAGAGAAGTCGTTTCCTTTGTTACTGCCCATGTCAGTTTCAGGTAATGAAGGTTTTTAAGATATGAGCCACACGTGTTTAACTCTTCTTGTCTCATTTGTCAGGGATGTCCTGGGTCCAAGTGAAAACCATCCTGCCTTTGTATTGGAAACTGGGTAAGATTTTCACCTGACAGGAAATCAATACATAACAAAATATTAATTCAAAGCACTTCATGTGAATAGATTTTTTTCTGCGGCATTGTTTAATGGATTGACTTTTTTAAAATCAAGATTTGGAAGTTCTTAGCATATTTTAATTATACTAAAACTCTTTAAAACTCCAGCGTATTCCGAGAGTGGCTTTGTATATAAAAGATGAAAGAGAGAGGGAAGGAGCAGGAGGGGGTGGGAAGGGGAGTAGAGAGGGAGAGAGAGATTGTCTCCATCTCTCCAGTGATTGCAATGGCCAGGATTGGCCTATGTGGGTTGTTGGCAATGCCGGCATTGCTGGCAGCAGCTCCGTTGGCTCCATACCAGCACTGCCCCTGCCCAATTATAGCAAATTTACAATAAATTTATACATTAGTTTATTATTGTGGCACGTAAGTATTAATGTCAGGCTTATT
Source organism: Ochotona princeps (assembly GCF_030435755.1). Taxonomy (NCBI): domain Eukaryota; kingdom Metazoa; phylum Chordata; class Mammalia; order Lagomorpha; family Ochotonidae; genus Ochotona; species Ochotona princeps. The sequence continues at coordinate 44,068,166 of NC_080850.1, forward strand.
TAATATCCACAAATATAAAATAATATTCAATTTCTAAGTTTCAAAATAGTCCTAGAAACAAATGTGATGCTTCTCCCCTGAAGATCTTTTCACTCACCTATTGAATGAATTATAAAATAGACTTTGAATTTAAGTTTGGGGAGCATTGTTTTTGTCTTTTTTAAAAAATAAAGATGATGATACCTGTTTTTATTGAAGATTTATTTTATTTTAATTGTAAAGTCAGATATACAGAGAGGAGGAGAGACAGAGAGGAAGATCTTCTGTCCGATGATTCACTCCCCAAGTGAGCCACAATGGCTGGAGCTGCACCGATCCGAAACCAGGAGCCCAAAGTCTCTTACAGGTCTCCCACACGGGTGCAGGGTCCCAAGGTTTTGGGCCGTCCTCGACTGCTTTGCCAGGCCATAAGCAGGGAGCTGGATGGGAAGCAGGGCTGCCAGGATTAGAACCGGCACCCATATGGGATCCCAGGGATTGTAAGGCAAGGACTTTAGCCACAAGGCTACTGTGCTGGGTCTTGTTTTTGCCTTTTCTAGCCACCTTGTATTGGTAGCGCTTATTAACAAAGCAAATGAATTTTTGGACAGAAGAGTTGCATGTTAGTTAAATGTTTTTAAAAAATATAGGTAATCATTTTAAGAATTATAACTGGAGTACAGTCCAGATGTCCAGTACTGCTGAGAAGAATCAATTGGAGAAAGTGGGCCTAGGCCTGAATTAGCAATGGTTATTAAGTGTCACAAATTCTCTCCTGGAGCGAATTAAAATGAGCACAACAATTTTCTTACGCAGACTTTCATCATCCATCATACAATTAAATGACCAGGGTGTGCAAAGTATTTACCAATGCAGGAATATTCAATTCAGTGGAACAGTAAATGCAATACCACGTGAAAGTGATTTCATTACTAGCTGAGCTATAAAATCTAAGAATTCAGAAGAGAACTTTCCTATTTTAATGAAATGATCAAAGGAAGCTTCACAAAAGAAGGAAATGCAAGGCCACTTGGGTGTTTGAGCTTCCCTAGAGAATGTTAGATGCATGACTCAAGATGTGTCACTCCTCACCGTTCCCAAATCAATCGGAGGCAATAGTAGTGTTTGAACACTTGAGCCTTAGAGAGTCCTCCTGGGGTTGTTTCACAGATGTCAGTTATCATCGCGGAACACCTGGAGTTCCCATCTTATGCATGTTGCCATGATTGCCTTCTGTCATGATGCCATGTTAAGCTCATGCATCAATAGCTAATCTGATCTTCCACTAACCCCACTGAGGAAGAGCTCGGTAAAAGATACAGATTTAAACATATGCAGGAGCAACTACATTCCGTTTTCCATCTATTTATTCTTGTGTTGCAAATGGATGTTAAAGTGAAGCTGTTTCTTGACAGAAGCCCTGTTTGTTTCACTGCTCTCTTGAGTGATGACAGTGTTCCCAAGCCAAACACTTCTGCAGCAAGTGCAAGGCTGTAGATCCTGATCCTGAGAACTCCTGCACTGGTATGGATACCATTAGGCAACATAGTGACCATCCCTGACTGTTTGCTGTTTCTGATTTTGTTCTTGGGTCTGAAAGCTCCTTGAATAATATGGGTTAGAATTTTTGTTATTGATGCTTATGAGAATATATGATAATCCAATTACTTGGAGTATAAACTGTTAGATTTTAAGCTTTTGGCATATCTTAGGTGTTAATTAGATAACTGTGGAATGATTGGATATGTCAGAAGAGAACAGAAGTACTCTAATGTGTATATTTTTAAGCTATCACAGTTCCCCCCATGAAATTATAGAAGCACATCTTTCATATTTCTTAAAGAAAAGAACATCTTTCAATTTTTTTTACTTTATCTCTAGACTCAATGACTCCAGATGCAATTCAAATCTGTTATTTTCATCACTGAATTAAAAAAAAACTTTTATAGATGTTGGAGGCAAATTTAACTTCTCTACATAAATAAACCTAATTTTTTACTCTTTCTATATGCCCTTGTGACATTTGCAGTTATTTTAAAGTTAAATTTACTTGACTGGCCCTAGGAAATCTGACTACTCGCACTCTTGCCAGACAATGATGTTGCCTTGGATTGTGGCTCATTACAATCTTATGGTAAAATGCAAACAGTGTTAGTGTTGCATTAGTGTTTGATGACTAATCATATACATACTACGCACCAGAAAATTGATGACAAAGAATAGATTGAAATGTAAACAGAACATCTTGAGATTAAAAGTTTAGCTCTTAGCCACTGTCCTTGTTCCAGCTTTGGTTTCCCAACAGGAAATCACCTGCACGGCGCCTCGCCCTACTCCAAAACCACGGTTGGCCATCTGGATGCCATTAATGGTCCATGACTAGGGACGTCATCCAAAAACCAACATTTTCTATCCAAATATTTGGCTAACTACTTTGCAATTCTATCTTCTCAGTGTCCTTTCTTTTTATAGGATCAGAAATCACCTAGATGATCTTCCCTAGTAATACCCCCACACACAGACACACACACAGATACACATAGACACACACACAATGGACACAGACACATACACAACAGACACAGACACACACATACACACATAGACACACAGGTACATGCACACAGACACACGGAGACCTACCAGACACACACACAAACACACATACACATAGACACATAGAGATACACATAGTAGACACAAACATACCGGTACATGTACATACACAGACACACTCATACACACACACACACACACACACACACTCTCTCTCTCTCTCTCCAATTCCTTTCCCTCTTCAACATTTCTGACACCAAAAGTATTTCTTGTACACCAACCAAGTCTTCAAATTTCCAGATTCCATTTGGGTACTCTAAAATTCAGTTATTTTAAAAAAATTAGTTTTATTTGAAAGAGAGTTTACAGGGATAAGCAGAAACAGACATACATACACGGAGCAAGAGAGAGAGAAAGAGAGAGAGAGAGAGCTTCCAATCATTCGTTCAATCACCAAGTGGCTGCAACTGCTGGAGTTGAGCCGATTCAAAGCCAGGACCCAAGGGCTTCTTCTCATTTTCCCACATACATGCAGGGGCCCATGGACTTGAGTCATCCCCCGCCCTTCCTAGGCCATAAAGAGAAAGCTGGCTTGGTATGGAAAAGCAGGCACATGACCCAGCACCCATATTGGACGCCAGTGCTGCAGTTGGAGGATTAGCGTATTCTTGCAAGGTGCTGGCCTCAATTCAGTTCAATTCTGATACCATCTACAGTCAACATATACCCCATAGGTTAAGGCCTGAGCTCCACAGAACAGTCTCTGCTTGAAATATCAATTGCTGGTCCAAGTTCCCACCTGTACTTGTGAATAACTGGATATAATAGAGATTTCCAAGGACTCTGGGTAAGGTTCAGTGGTTGTTAGAACGATTTAGCAGACTCATGAAAATATTTAATTAATACTGATTACCACCAAGTGACATTCACATGGAAGAGATGCATGGGGAATTATCTGTAGGCAGGACATGCAGCTCTCTCCTCACCCTCTCTGGGATCTCATCCTTCCAGCCCCTCCATGTCTTCACATTGTCAGAACTTCTGGGAATCCTATGTTGTAGGTGGCTTTCCTAACAGTAAAATCAATTAAACCGTTGACCACTGGTGAGTGATTCACCTTCATCACCCCAACCCTCTCCCAACGTGGGACTGAAAGTTCCAATACCTAGTTGGTCATGCCTTGGTTATGATGACCAGCCCTGCTCTGAAGCCATTTTAAGGCCTGCCAAGAGGCAAGATGACTATTTCTCATTGTATCACATCTTCCTTGATGAAAACAAGGTCCCTGGGCTCACTTTGGCAGAACATATACTAAAATTGGAACGACAAATCACTACTGGTCCCATATATACCAATACATTCAGAACACAGTGAAATTCCTTTGTATTCAATCCATCACAGAACTGGCCATCAAATGCCTGGAGTCTTGATTCTAGCTGTCCCCTCTCTTACTGCTTCTTGGTTCACATTTGCAACAGGTCATCCCTTACATCATTCACAAATGCATTGTCCCATATATTTTGAGTGGACTCTAAAATAAGCAACCTACATATTGAAGTTTTAATACCTTTTCATGGTAATCGACAAGAAAAAAATCATGACAATAGAAACTGATGAAAATTGGATGCCACTCACGTGACAAGCAGAATGCCAGGTTAAGCGTGTGCATTTCAGTTCTCACAATATTAGAAGACAGGTCCACCTTTCCTTATTTCATACACGAAGATCTGGCAGCTTAGTTACCTTGCCTGCAGATACTGAGCTGAAGTTGAATGTAGGAGTTTGTGATGTACTGCTTCCCATGTCAGAAACATTTTAAATGTTCTCTGCAAAGAGTAAATTTTTACGCATTAAAACACAGTTGGGGACTTTACAATGATATTTTTATAGCCTTATTTTGTGACTTCTCAAGAATTTGTAGTTCTGTCCTTTCTCTACTTTGTAGACTTTAAACTTCTGCTTCAGACTTTTAAAAATTATTATAATGTTAGATATGGGTCTTACATAGTGTTATATTGGGAATTTAAAATTATGGGAATATAAAATTATTTATCTTTCCTTAAAATACAAGAAAGATAGAACATTGGCAGTGCATCTGCTCCTTTCAACCTGAGTGTAGAGCGACAACAAAAGACAGATGTGAGTACATATATGACGCAATTTTATTTCTAGAGTTTTCACTGCTTACTTAGGATAATTGATACCTGATCAGTGTATTTCTTCTGCAACAAAATTACATGTATGCTATAATTTTAATAAAAGAAGGCATTAAGCATCCACTGTAGCACACTTAATTTTTCTACCTGTTTGGGATGATGTGTCCTTTGTGTCACTTTAACTGATAGAGCCAGAATTTCCACCATAGCCGTGTTATAGAGTCCTCATGATAGCTACTTGCTGAAGGAGGTAGACTGGCTTCTGATCAATGCGACCAAATAATATTGACAAATTTCAGAGTCTGACTTGCATATAGTGTGTGCATACAAATGGAGAAAAATTGCGTGGTTTAAAAAATTGTCATGTTCCATACAGAACTCTTTTCTGAGTTGTCATTTTTGCGTAGATCTGATTGGAATTAAATAGCCATTTCTATTCAATTGAGAAACTAGTGTTTGTAATTCATTTCACAAAGGTTGGCTTCCAGTTTAATCCTGTGATTAATCAAAGCATCTTGTATATTTCCAATATTTATTATCCTTTAAAAATCTGTAAAATAATATTCATAAAGCTATGATGATATGTAGTTAAGATAGGATAACATGAAGTGAGATAAGTCTTACCAAAATGCAAAATTTTGTGATATGGAAGATTAATACTGTTTCATCACCCTGTTTACTCAGCCATACTTTTGGTAGGAATGCTGTCTCTCCAGCTTTCCTGTTTTCCTGTGGAATATTCTACCACCTTACACCTGACCTCAGAGTATCTCGCTGGGTGAGCGTGACAAGAGCGCAATCAAAGGAAAACAGGAGTGAGTGAAAGATTGTGCTACCATGTCCCCCAACATTTACTTCTCCCAGAGTCGGGTCCACTGCTCTCTGCCTTACCACATGGAGAGTATGCAGTGGAGAATTCTGCCCTGTAGACACTGGGCTTGTTTGTGGCGTGTGGTCAGAAATCGAATATACAAATCAAACAAATCTGTAGCAGTGGCTGGGGATGTTTTCACCAACTGTTATGTTATTTTAATGCAAGTTATTAATGCACGTTTAAAGTAGTTGCAGAATTATGAAACATTTTGCAAAGATCAGGGTTCATATTTCTGTGCGTTTTTCAGATGTCTACAATAGTTATAAAATAACATCTTTGTAGTTAAAAGTAGCATATTTCTATCTTCACTTCAAGCTATTGCTACTTTCTGCTTGTCCATAATTTAAATTATTCGTGAACCTTGACTTCCTGTTAGTATGGATCTTCCCTGGGGACTTGGTTACTCTGAACTTTATGTAATGCTAACATGATCTCACTCTCACATTTCCATTTTTTGTTAGCAGAACAGATCTGCCTTGATCAGATCTGCCTTGATCTGCCTTGATCTGCCTCAGACCATGTCTTTTAATTTTGATGCCCTTAAAGCAAGTGGGTAGTAAGACTTTATAACTTAGGAAGGAAGCCCTCTAACTTTTCACATTGAGCTATTAATTAGTGACTAATCATCTGAGCTTTTCTTTGTCTTTTCTTAGAACTTCATTTGTTCTTAGAGGTGACCACCTGACAATATTCTCTTTTCCTTTACACTTTGCCTAGTATTTCCTAAGTGCTTGACATAATGTTGACCTAACGTGTCTTCTTGCACTGACTTACAATCCTAGTTTAGTGCTGACTGGAGTTTCAGTGAGTGGATTGCCAGTTGTGCCAGGGGCTCTATGGTTCTGTCTGCCAGCAGCAGCCACAATTCTTACTGCCAGTTGATGGTGAATGAGCCAGTTCCAAACATTTTGTGCCTTTCTCAGAGTATCAATGGTACCAAGCATTATAATGTTGTGAGTTGGTGATTCTATCCCACAAATGAGTTGGAGATGTACTCTTGGAAACTAAAGAGTCTTTACTCGCTAGCAAACAGACTGTCCAACGCCACTGCACGTGTAAGAGGAAGGCAACCCCAAATGGCCGCCTTTGGAAGTTTTTAAGCTCACACTGGCGTGAGAAAGTATCCAATCAACTAAGTTAACACTGGCATAGGCACAAAAGACTTTCCTATCAACTAGGCTGACATTGGCACAGTGTGATTAAAGGGGAACTGTCAGGAATTCTTGTCTTCTCAAGATTGGGCACTCTTTCTCCCAGGGTTGCTCTTGGAGCCTTAGATTCATGGGAACAGCCAAGCGCTGAACTGGCCAGTTGGCTGGTAAAGGAACTGATGAATGCATTACACGGCACTAGAAAGACATGTGTTTTGGCCTGGGCTGTCAGGATAAGGGGAAGGTCGACTACCTGCAACCCAACTGCCAGGAACCACTAGGACAAACAATAGGCTCTTAATTATGGTATCCTACTTCTGCAATTGCTCTTGTTCTCCTGGAGGCCTGTGTCAAACAGGATGTGACTTTCACAGGCTCTGCCAAATAAAGAGAAGCAGTAGCTCATCCTGGAATGAGATTTTTTAAATATATATATTCACTCTCATCTTTGCAAGGGACTTTCCTAGAACTTGAGGTCATGGCTAGGGTCAAGTTATGGACATGTCAGAATACTCTAGGGAGTCCAGCCTGACTGTCATAATTTTCTACTGCCTGGTTTGCCACAGTGACTTCTCTGAAAAGCACAGTCTGAGATGCAATTTTAATATACTCTCCCCAACTCTGCCTGAACTCAGCTGAGCCTTCGTTTCTCTTGCTTGGGTTTCCATCGTCCAGCTTGCAAGATTGAGAATTCATAAGCTTCCCTGAGAGTACATTAACCACAGAGAGCTCCCAAATTATTGAGTTAAAACCTTAAAACAGTACTTAAAGTATTATAATGAAAACTTACTAATGAAAAGAATAAGCTTGTAAGTACACACTGGCACATGTATATTTTTCATTCACAGAATGACGGAACTAGCTGCTTTAATGTGATTAACAAATTCATGATCATTAGAAAATTCCATCATTAAGATTTCAGCAAGCTGTTAAAATTTATGCAAGTTTTTCTATTATACTCACTGGGCCTTATTATAGGTTCTGTCTAGATACAGGCAGTATGACCAAATTGGGTTCTGTTTATGGCTTACAAAGTTCTTTAGAAAAATGACTGAATACTTGTGTGGGCATCTCTGGTCACTAACAGAATGATTAAGATGATAATTTACATGCTTATTTATTTGCAAGAGTAGTGAAAGTATTAATTAAGATGATACAAAACATTGGGAGTGTTTTAGTGATACATGGTATTACAAGTAAGAATTTCATTTTTGTTAGCAAAAAATGGCCCAGTTACCTGGGCCTCTGCCAGACATGCTTCAGGTGCAGATGTAGCTGTTAACCCCTGGCTTTGGTCTGGCCCAGCCCCAGCTGTTGCTGCCATTTGGGGAATTAAGCTGTAGGTGGAAAAAATCTCTGCATTTCTCCCTCTGTGTCACTCTGCATTTCAATTAAAAGAAAGGGAAGAGAGGAGACTCGCAAGATGGCCGACATAGGAGGAAGACTGTGAGAGAGCTCACAGACAGAGAGGGCTAGAACGCGACAAAAGCGTAAGTGGAGCAGCATAGAACTACAGGGAGAAGAACGTGAAGTTCCCTGGACAGTGTGGAGCCAAAAAAATCCACACAACTCGGAAGAGCAACCAGGGAAAAACAAAGCAAAGGACAGGGAAGATGACTTTCCGCTCCTGACCTGCTGAGTCACCTCTGAGTGCAGACGCTGAAAGCCGCCGAACCCACCCAAAGACCGACCTGCAGACGCTGTGGCCGTGAGGACCGGCGGTGATTGGGACCCGCTGGCATCTGCTCACCCTGGTCACCAGGACTCGCCAGGACCTGCCCCGCTGCGGACACCAGGACCCTGAATCACCGGGACCCGCCGGCATCTGCCCACCCTGGTCGCCAACCCCCGGGACCTGCACCAGCCGCAGCCTCCAGGCTCCATCGCGACCCGTGGAGACCAGCAACGGACACAGCAGTCGGGAGACGCACTGGCGGCCAGGATTCCCACCAGAGGAAGAGGCAGACTGCAAGAACCTGAGGTTTGAGTGAGTTGGGTGGGGACAGTGGTGGGTTGGAGGCTTCGGGAGTTGGCCCCCCAGGGGCACGGACAGAGCCTGAACACAATTGGTCTCCCCGCCCCTCCCCCCCCCCCAGGCTCCAGCCTCTAGAGACACAGGGCGAGTGCCTTGAAACTGCCAAAACTGTGTCTGGGAGAAAGGCAAAAGGCACACTGGATACTCCCCTGTGCCTTTGCGGTGTGGCACTCAGCTGGGCGGTGCTATCCCACAGGAACCCAAGCACGCCTCTGGGCTGGGCAGTTCCCTGCTAGCGCCGGGGCGGTCGGTCCCCTGCAAGTGCTGGGGTGGGCGGACCTGCGCAGGAGGCGTTTCCAGAGAGCACCTGGAACACCCCACGCCCTATAGTCCCTTGCTCCGAGCCCTGTGATCCAGTAAACAGGGTGCGCGCACAGAGAGTGCCTTCACTCCCCCACGCCCTGTGGTAGCATACCTGTAGGGGACGAGCTGAGAGTGCGCTTTGAATCCTCTGGGCCCTGGAAGAGGCGCCCTGAGGTCCAGTGTTCTGGAGACGCACCAAAAGTGCCTTGAAAATTCCCACACCCTGCTACTCCACGCCTGCAGACTCCGATCTCTACAGGATAGTGCTTGGAGACCCCTCAGCACACTGGTGCCTAGGTCTCTCAAAAAAGAAACACTAACACAATGGGAAGAAATACCAGAAAAGGTAATGATCCAGATGAGAGTGCCAACACCCTACCAATAAAGGATCGAAAGCCAATGTCTATTTCGGAGATGCGAGATGAAGACATAGAAGATCTACCAGACAAGGAATTCAAAAAAATAATGTTAAAATATGTCAGAGACAATGAGAAGAATTGGGAGGACTTCAAGGAATTCAAGAACCACATAGCCTCAGAAATACAACAAATGAAAAGTAAAATCCTTGACTTAGAGCACAAAATTGAGAGCCTAACCAACAGAACAAATACAGCAGAAGAGAGGATCTCTGAAACGGAAGACACACAAAACGAACACACCCAGTTCATGAAACAGCTGGAGACAAGTCTGAACAAAGCCAATAAGACCATACAAGAAATGAAAGACAACCTCAGAAAATCAAATATTAGGATTATTGGCCTTCCTGAAGGAGCGGAAAAAGAATCAGGAATGCAAATGGTGCTCGACGAAATTATACAGGAAAACTTTCAAAACACTTGGAACATGAATCCAGCTCAAATCCAGGACGGTCAGAGGACTCCCAGCAGATATGACCCAAAGCGATCTTCACCCAGACATATGGTGCTCAAGTTCCACTCCAACGAAGACAAAGAAAGAATCCTGAGACAAGTACGAAGCAGAGAAAAGATCACATACCGGGGAAAACCAATCAGGATCACGGCTGACTTTTCTGAAGAGACCTTACAAGCAAGAAGAGAATGGACAAAGATCTTCCAAATCCTGAATCAGAACAACTGTCAACCAAGACTATTGTACCCAGCAAAGATCTCATTCGTATTTGAGAACGAAATCAAATACTTCCACAGCAAAGAGAAATTAGAAGAATATGCCAGCACAAAACCAGCTCTACAAAATCTCCTTAGAAATGCACTAATTCCAGAAAAAAAGGAGGTGAATCATAAGCAAAGATGGCAAACAGGAAGGTCTCCCCACTAAAGTCCACACAAGGAAGGGCAATAACACAGATATCAACACCCACAAAAACAAGTATGGCAGGGCAAAATCACAACCTCTCAATTTTAACTCTCAACACAAATGGCCTGAACTCACCAATCAAAAGGCATAGATTAACAGAATGGATTATCAAACAGCACCCAACTATCTGTTGCCTACAAGAGACACATCTAACCAGAAGAGATTCAAAGAAGCTGAAAGTGAAAGGTTGGAAACAGATATTTCATGCCAATGGACGAGAAAAAAAGGCTGGGGTAGCTGTCTTAATTTCAGATGATGTGGACTTCAATCTGACACACATCAAAAAGGACAGGGAAGGACATTATATATTGGTGAAGGGACTGATCCATCAGGAAGTAATTACCATTGTGAACATATATGCACCAAATTCAAACGCACCTAGCTACGTGAAGCAATTACTCACGGACTTAAGGGGAGACATAGATATGCACACAATAATAGTGGGTGATCTTAACACCCCACTAACAACTATAGACAGATCAACAAAACAAAAACTCAACAAAGAAACAACAGAACTCATACAAACAATAGAACAACTGGACTTGGTTGACATTTATAGAATTTTTTACCCTAAGGCCACAGATTATACATTTTTTTCAGCAGTGCATGGCACCTTCTCCAGGATCGACCACATGATAGGACACAAAGCAAACCTAAATAACTTCCAAAAGATAGGAATCATACCATGTACCCTCTCAGACCACCACGGAATGAAGCTGGAAATCAGCAATTCAAAATGCCCCAGGAAATACAGAAACTCTTGGAGGCTGAACAATATGCTACTAAACGAACAATGGATCAGAGAAGAAATTAAAGATGAGATCAAAAAATTTATGGAAACCAATGAAAACTCTGACACAACATTCCAAAATTTGTGGGACACTGCCAAAGCAGTGCTACGGGGTAAACTCATCGCAATTGGAGCTCATGTCAAGGCCCAAGAGAGGCGCCAAATACAGGAACTAAACACACACCTCCAGGAACTGGAAAAACAACAGCAGAAGAGCCCCATACACAATAGGAAACAAGAAATCATCAAAACAAGGGAGGAAATCAACCAGATAGAAATAAAAAAAAACATACACAAAATCAATGAATCAAAAAGCTGGTTTTTTGAGAAGATAAACAAGATAGACACTCCACTGGCCCGACTGACAAAGAAAAAACAAGAGAAGGCAAGAATTAACAGCATCAAAGATGAAAAAGGCAACATAACAACAGACACCGCATCCATTAAGGCCATAATCACAAATTACTACAAAGCACTGTACTCCAACAAATCAGAAGATCACCAAGAAATGGAAAAGTTCTTAGACTTCTACCACTTGCCAAAACTTAGCCCAGAGGCAACAAACGACCTGAACAAACCCATAACTGAAGTAGAGATTGAATCAGTGATTAAAGACCTCCCAACAAGGAAAAGCCCAGGCCCAGACGGCTTCACTCCAGAATTCTACAAAACATTCCGAACAGAGCTGACCCCAATCCTCTACAAACTCTTCAAAACAATAGAAAAAGAGGCAACCCTTCCAAACTCATTCTATGAAGCCAACATTACCTTAATCCCAAAACCAGACAGAGAACTAACAGAGAAGGAAAACTACAGACCTATCTCTTTGATGAACATTGATGCTAAGATTCTCAACAAAATCCTAGCCAACAGAATTCAAAAACACATCAGACAGATCATTCATCCAGATCAAGTAGGATTCATCCCTGGAATGCAGGGATGGTTCAACATTCGAAAATCTATAAATGTGATACACCACATCCAAAAACTGAAAAACAAGAATCACATGATAGTATCAATAGATGCGGAAAAAGCTTTCGACAAAATCCAACATCACTTCCTACTAAAAACCCTAACCAAGGTAGGCATAGATGGAAAAATCCACAACATAATTAAAGCAATATATGAAAAACCCAACGCCAGCATCATACTGAATGGAGAAAAGCTGGAACCCTTCCCACTGAGATCTGGAACAAGACAGGGATGTCCACTTTCTCCACTACTATTCAACATAGTCCTAGAGGTACTCGCTGAGGCCATAAGACAAGAAAAAGAAATCAAAGGAATCCAAATGGGAAACGAAGAAGTCAAGCTCTCACTATACGCAGATGATATGATTCTTTATGTAGAAGAGCCAAGAGACTCAATACAGAGACTGCTAGAACTTGTACGAGAGTTTGGTAGAGTGGCAGGGTACAAAATTAATGAACAAAAATCAACAGCCATAGTGTATGCGAACAGCCCCAAGATGGAAAAAGACTTAACCAGCAAGATACCATTCAAAATAACAGAGAAAAGTATGAAATATCTGGGAATAAATCTAACCAAAAATGTAGAAGACTTATTTGAAGAAAACTACAATCTGCTTAAAAAAGAAATTGAACAAGACCTCAAAAGATGGAGTAATATCCCATGCTCCTGGATAGGTAAAATCAATATCATTAAAATGTCTATACTACCAAAAGCAATATATACATTCAACGCAATCCCAATCAAATTGCCCAAAACATTCTTCACAGATCTGGAAACAATGATCCAAAGGTTCATCTGGAAGCACAAAAAACCACGGATAGCTAGAACTATCCTGAAGAACAGGAAGTTAGCAGGGGGAATCACAGTTCCGGACCTCTGGACATACTATAGGGCAGTGGTTATCAAAACAGCGTGGTACTGGCACAAAGATAGAGAGGAAGATCAATGGAGCAGAATAGAAACGCCAGAAGGAAACCCACACAGATACAGCCAAATAATCTTTGACAAAAAGACAAACGACAACCCAGGCAAATGGGAAGGTCTGTTCAATAAATGCTGCTGGGACAACTGGTTGATAGCCTGCAGAAACAAAAAAATAGATCCACATCTCTCACCATACACTAAGATCAGATCTAAATGGATAACAGATCTAAACCTACATCCAGAAACCTTCAAACTTTTGGAAGAAAATGTTGGAAACACACTGGAACACTTAGGGGTAGGCCCTCACTTCCTAAAAAAGACTCCAGATGCAGTAGAAATCAAGACCAAAATAAACAATTGGGACCTCATCAAACTAAGAAGCTTCTGTACAGCTAGAGAAACAATCAACAAAGTAAAAAGGCAACCCACAGAATGGGAGAAGATCTTCGCACACGACATAGGTGATAGAGGGCTAATATCCAGAATATACAAAGAGCTACAAAACAACCAAAATGTCAAAACAAACAACCCACTCAAGAAATGGGCACGGGAAATGGGCAGACACTTCACAAAGGAACAAACCCAAATGGCAAATAAACATATGAAAAAATGCTCAAGTTCCCTGGCAATAAGGGAAATCCAAATTAAAACATCAATGAGGTACCAGCTAACGCCAGTAAGACTGGCCCACATGAATAAAAGCACCAACGACACTTGTTGGCGAGGTTGCGGGGAAAAGGGAACCCTACTCCACTGCTGGTGGGGCTGCAGGCTGGTACAGCCTCTATGGAAATCAGTATGGAGAATATTTAAACAACTCAAATTCAACATACCGTATGATCCAGCAATAGCACTCCTAGGAATATATCCAGAACACTTGTTCTATGAGAAACCAACATGTACTCCTATGTTCATAGCAGCACAATCAGTAATTGCAAAAACATGGAAACAACCAAAATGCCCATCAGCAGAGGATTGGATAAGAAAGCTATGGTTCATCTACTCCATGGAATACTACTCAGCTATTAAAAAAAACAAAATGCAGTTCTTTGTGGCCAAATGGGCCAAACTGGAAACCATAATGCTAAGGGAAATGAGCCAATCCCAAAAGGTTAAATACCACATGTTTGCCTTAATTTAAGATGATATGATGTTATGTATAACATGTTATGTTTTGAATGTTATATGTTGTGTATAAACTAAAATTGAAGTATAGGTGAGGTGGTCACAGAAGGTGGCTGGGAACCCGCATTTACTTTTAACATATTGGTTACTCATTACTATGTCAATTAATTCCATAATGATGTAAATTTTTGCTGATGGTATGTTGGAGCTTTCAATTGACTGGGATGATACTCTGCTGGCTCTGTCATCAGACCAGAGAGGGTATACCTAAGAAGCCGTTGAACTTGACGGGACAATAAGATGCTGGACTCTATGTTTGGTATACGCTTGCAATGGGGAAATCTCAACTGAACTTGAGCTGTGGTTATGCAATAAGGTGGAGGAATCCACCATGGTGGGAGGGTTTGGGGAGGGGTGGGGAGAACCCAAGTATCTATGTAACTGTGTCACATAATACAATGTAATTACTGAAGTTAAATAATAAATAATTAAAACAAAACAAAACAAAAAAAAAAAAAAGAAAGGGAAGAGAGGAAGAGAGGGAGGGAGGGAGGGAGAGAAAGGAGGAGAGAATACTTTGCTTAATGTCTCTATTCTGCAGGGCTCAATAATTCAGAGACAATCAAGAATACATACTGAAAATATAGTGAAGTAAGTCAATTCCCAAAGTTCAGATATCATATGTTCCCTTTGATATAAGATAACCTTTATGCAAAGTACAAAATAAATATTTATAAGTAACCAAATATACATGTGTATTCTCAGCATTGAACTGTCTAACCGAGACTGGCATACAAGGAAGTAAAGATAAGTTGCAGTACGTGTCTCCACTCTTGATTAAAATATTCCCAATGAAAGATTTATACGTTTTACAGGACTACACTAGATTTTCTACTGTTGCCTGTACTTGCCATGCCATGACACATTTACATAGCAGAATGTCCTGGCTCTGTTCCCAGTCCCAGCTTCCTGCTAACGTACACATCGGGTGACTTAACTAGTTAGGTCCCTGATACCACATGGGGACCTAGTATTACCTTCAGTCAAAACCTGGGTTTAGCACGCCCTGAATCTTACAAGGGAGGCTTTCAGCAAGCCCATCCAATCTTTGTTCTTGAAGGAGATGTTACCTTTATTATTCTGCTTAGAAACAAGATAAACTGTTTGAGTGGTACAATACCTTTTGCCGATGCTTTTTTTCTGTGTTTGTATATTTGAAAAGATAACACGAGACCAAGCTATCAGTGTCTTTCCTTTAACTGTCTAGAAATGCAACCTTGAAACTCTGCCTCCTTTTGTTTCTTCATCCCTTAGCTCATCTTGCTTTTTTTAGTGAATTATTTTGATTGGTTTCCAGCAATCGAGTAACTATCACGTAAAAATGGAAGCATCTACGTACAGGCTGGAAGTCCTTCACTTACTCTTCCACTTACACGTTGAAAACATCGATGGGATTTGTAGATTTCTTCTTCTTCTTCTTTTTTAATTTGGGAACAGACAGTTTGACGCTCTGCCTTCCTGCTGATGTGCTCCCACCACGGTGCTGCAAGTCCTCCCTCCCCGCACACAGCACTGGCAAGACGCACCCTCCCTGAGGATACAGGAAATACCTCCCTGATGCTTATGGTTTTTTATTTTTCATGCAGGTGCCTGTCTTAAAATGATTTATTCATCTCTTGAATGAATGGAATACAGTTTACCAAAGTATGTTTTGCACAATATAGATATCCCAGGATAGACACTCAATGTAATAGTTTCTTGATCAAAGAAAATGTACAATACTGAACAGTCATTTGCCTTCTAGATTCACTAAATATTTGAGCATACCAAATGTTCCAAAAGAGACGAGGTAAAAAAAAATTAATCGGGATGTTTCAAATAAAATTCAGTTTTTTTTTCTGGAACCCCTCACAAGGCTTTTTAACTATATTAATAGATATATCAGTATGTGTCTTGTATTGGAAGTTTGAGGGAAGATGTTGACCTTGAAATACTTTTTCAGAGTTCCTGAGGGATTGCCTTAACCATTATTGAAGAGAAATGAATGATTTACTTATACCTTTAAAATTTAAAATTTTACTTTTATTTGAAAGACTGAAAAAAAAGAAAAGTTGGGGAGATCTATCTATCTATCTATCTATCTATCTATCTATCTATCTAGATATCAACTTCTCTGTTAGTTCACACCACAAATGCCCCTGATAGGCAGGGCCAGGTCAGCCTGAAGCCAGGTAAATGCGACTCAGTCTAGGTTGTGATGTGGGTGTCAAGGACTAAGCTAGTTGGACCACAGTCTACTGCCTGCCAAGTTGCACAATAAGAGGGAGCTAGAATCAGAAGGGGAACTGGGACCAGAACTCAGGTGTTACTGTATGGAATGGTGACATAGAAGGTGATTTCTTAGGCATTGTTCCAAACTTCCTCCCCTGTGTTTATTATTCTTATTGTTCATATTTTCCCTGTAATAACCATGAACTCTGGTTCCAGTGAGACACAACACACAGGTAATCAGAGTGGTGTTCTACATACAATGTGAAATAGTTTGATTGCCACTGCTGGGGGTGACAATTCTAGTTCCCTGTTTCAAAAGGGATGAGATTGTTGTAAATCACTGAAAACGTAGTATCTATTGACAAAGGAATTTGAATTTCATTATCATATAGAATAATTTGGAGGAAAAAATCCAAATAACAAAAGAAAACTACCTTTTATAGATAGCTATAGCACATTTTAGGAGAAAAACATCTTGCCAGATATTGAGTAAAGAAGTAAAATGTTTTTAAAAGGGAGAGTTAAAATGTATTAGCAGAATAATAATTTTTCTTCACATTACTCAGTGCTGATAACTTTTTAAAAAAGACTTATTCTTATTGGAAAGTCAGATATACAGAGAGGAGAGACAGAGAGGAAGGTCTTCCGTCCAATGAATGATTCACTCCCCAGGTGGCCTTAATGGTCAGAGCTGAGCTGATCTGAAGCCAGGAGCCTGGAACCTCTTCCGGGTCTCCCACGCGGGTGCAGAGTACCAAGACTTTGGAATGTTCTCAACTGCTTTCCCAGGCCACAAGCAGGCAGCTGGATGGGAAGCGGGGCTGCAGGGACATGAGCTGGTGCCCAAGTGGGACCCTGGCGCCGGCAAGGCCAGCACTTGGGCGCTAGGCTACCGTGCTGGGCTCAGTGCTGATAACTCTTGAAAGTTCCCCCTTCTGGTCATTCAGCTATTCTTCCTTGCATTTGGCCTCTGTGTCTCTTTGTGTTTCATTTTCTGAACTCTTTCTTGTATTGACTATATGAGTTTAAGTGACTATTAAAGTGTCTTTGCATTGAATCTCATTTCCTCTGTCTTTTCTAAAATTAAACAATCCCCAGATTCTGGTTTTTGTAGGATGTGAGAGGGGAAGTCATTATTAGAGGCAGGGAAAAAAAGAGATTTGTCCCTTCAGCTCCCTTTATTCCTGATATCCTGTGCAATTCACAGTTGCTGCACCTTGCTTGATGAATCTCATTTTCAGAAAGCACAAATTGACAGATATTTATCCTTTTTTATGAGTTTTCTATTTATAAGACTGTCAGAGTCTGTATGACTTTCTCCGGATATGAAAAGCAAGCTTATATATCAGGTTGAGTCTAGGTGATTAATAGAATAGTATAGCTTCTCAATGTGAATAAAGGTAAATAAGAGATGTTCTAACAGAAGCCATCTATTGCATGGCCCATGACTTCTTCATTTACATTGAACCTGCAATGAATCAGGTTCAGGTCTTGAGCAGCAAGACCCATGCCCAGTTGAGTCACACAATCTTCTGTGAAGGAAGTTGCCAGCCTGTCAGTGAGAAGGGAGTGATCTTGATTGAAATGAGTAACATGGAAGAGAAATGTGCACGATTGCGTATTTACAGGACCTCTGGCGTAGAATTAATCTATCATTCTAACAAAGAAGAAAAGTTACTGAAAATATACTGTACTCAGAAATAATTTTTTTTATTAAAAATATTTTAAATCTAATTTGAGTCCTGAAATTGATTATAAGATTGGCATCTGGCATAATATCCCAGGAAGTGAAGTCTGTTGCTAATGCTCAGTTTCATAAATGCATTTTCTAATGGTATTATTATGTTATACTAACTCTTCTACGTATGTATGTATATGTATGTGTGTATATATATATATATGTATACACACCTACCTAATCTGCTTGTCAGCACACTCCTCAAAGTTTGTGTATGAATTGTTTGTTAATCCTGTATCCATGAGGATCTTGGCTGGAATGAGCCCGTTCAGGTATTGATGTTACTGCATCGTTTAATCAGAATCAGGGACTAAACACCACAGACCTCGCAGCAAACTATGGAAAGAACACTCCTCTGTTCTCCAGGTTACTGCCGGACAGATGTTTCCTTTTTTGCTTTTCCCAAGCAGTTCCAACACAATCTCATTCATGTTTTTGTTTAAGATTGCATCTCCTACGCTTTCAAGCCCTCTTGTGTTTTGTGAATCTATCCCAGCTCACACCGACACTTCTCTTTCCCTGATTTCCTTCACTAGGCAAACTGACCATCTTTGCCCTCCATAGATGCTACAGTTTTAAAATATAGATATGAAATATAGAAAATACAAGTTATATTTAAAGGTTTGATTATTGTTTGAAAGATAACATTAGAGAGAGGGAGAGAGAGAGAGAGAAACAGAGAGAGAGAGAGTCAGTGTCATGGGGCAGGTGTTGTGGAGGGAATTTTCCATCTATGGTTCATTCTCCAAATTGCTGCAGTGGCTGGGGCTGGGTGCCTTTGAAGCCAAGAACCAGGAGCTTCTTTCAGGTCTCCCTTCAGGATGACAGGGGTTCAAGGCCTCGAGCTGTGTTCTGCTACTTTCCCAGGGACATAGCAGGGAGCTGTTTCTCTCCCTGGATGATCACAGCATTCACTGCTTCACCAGGTTAAGCCAGGACCACCGTTACAGGTTCACATGTGGGGGGGAGGGCCAAACATCTGGGCCATCTTTTCTTGCTTTTCCCAGGCCATTAGCATGGAAGTGGATAAAAAATCCAGCAACTGAAACATGAGCCAATGCCTAAGTGGGATGCCAGCACTACAGGGGGTTATGGCACTGGCCCCAGCTCCCCCTTATTTGAAAGCTCTTAAATATTTATGTCATTTTTGAAACAAAACAGAAAACTCTTGAAATTATTAAACTATGAACTTGTTGATTATTATGCACATTGTTTTGTTTCTTAACAGTGATTAACAAATGCATCGTGTGTTAGGATATGGAAAGCACCTATATACTTAACAAAGTTTACTCAATATTTCTTATACACCAAGCACTGCTCTAGACCCTGAAAGTACAACACAGCACTTATGATAAAGCTTATACTTTAAAATGGACAAAATAATCATGTGAAACAATAGTAGGGGGTCTGTGATATGGAAATAAAATGGCTGATATTCCACCTCAAGCACTGGCATCCTATGTGGGCCCTGGTTTGTGTCCTGCTTGTCTGCTTCCCATCCAGTCCCCTTTTTGTGGCCTAGAAAAGTAGTAGAGGATGGCTCAAAGCCTTGGGACCCTGCACCCATGTGGGAGATCCAGAAAAGGCTCTGGACTCCTGGCTTCAGATCTGCTTAGCTCCAGCCATTGTGGCCATCTGAAGAGTGAACTAGCAGATGGAAGATCTTTCTGTCTCTCCATTTCTCTGTAAATCTGCCTTTCCAATAAAAATAAATAAATATGTTTTTTAAAAGATCAAAGTCTCTTGTTTTAGTTAAGATGGGAAGTAACTGCTTATAACAGGAGATGTAAGATGAACAGAAACTGTTAAGAAATGAACCATGAGCCATGTGAATACTTTAGAGAGGAACGTTTCCGCCTGGAGGAGGGGCGAGGGAAACAGCTCAGGGCAGTGTGCTTGACTGGGTTCTTGGAATGAGCGGCAGTTACAGTCTGGTAAGCAGGAGTGATCTCAGACTAAACCACATAGGTGGTCAGGGACCAGATTTTCCATAGCATTGTAGGTCAAAGTTTGAAATTCATTAAGTTTATAGGGGAGCGGTTGGAATATTTTGTGCATAGGAATTAAATTAATTTATAAATAATCATCGTGGCATCTCAGTGGTTTGTAGGGTGAAGGAGAATAGGAGTTGGCTGCAGTCATGCAGTGAGGACTCATCCATACTTGGGAAACGGTGGGAATGGTTATATGCTGGGTGCTTGTTAAGGTTAAGAACAAACTATGCTCATCAGCAAAAACTGGGTGAGTGTTGATGTCATTTATGAACTGGTCATTTGGGTGGATGTTGGTGTCATTTTATTAAATAGACTAAGTTTTTAGATGAGAGAATCTGAGGAAAAATCAGATATTAGATTTTATATGATAAGTTTGTTATGCCTATTAGATATCAAGGAGTAGATACCAAAATGACTTTTTATCTGCAACGACTGAACACAGGGGAGAGATTGGTGCCAGAGATTTTAAAAATATATATTGAGTTATCAGAGTGTGGGTGATTTCTGAAACCATAAGCATAGGAAGATGAGAGATGAGCAAGGGCAGCCGCATGATAAGCTTGAGGGGGTCACGGAGAAAATGCAGAAACAGCATCAGGATAGTTAACTGTCTAGGAAGTCATTTGAGGAAACTATCAAGAAGGAAAGAAGACTAATTGTGCTAAAAGCACTGGGAGATGGAGGAAGGTGGTGAAGAAAAGTGTGAGCTTCCAAAGTACTTTGAGTGAGGTGGTGACCATGAAGAATTACTTTGGACAATGGGAGGAGTGGGAATGTAAAACGCAGTCACTGACCCTGAAAAGAGTTCTACTGTAGGGGAAGGAAGACAAATAGATGAGGAGCTGTATGGGACAAAGTCAAGAACGTTTCCTCATTAACTTTTTGGAAGCACAATATTGCATCATGTTTGTACAATGGTGGACATAATCCTACCAAGAGGAAAAGAAAAAAGGCAGGAAGAAGTGAACAATTTCAGAAGAGAAGGTCTCAAAAGGGTGAGGGTTAGCTCTTTGGCTAGAGTGCAGATGTTGTCTCTCAACCACTGCGATGGGCTTGAGGGCCCGGTATGGGGGCGCATTGCTGCCAGCTAGAAGTTTTAGGATTGGAAAGAAGCAGGTGCTTTCCTGTTTACAGTTTTCATGCAGTATTCATCATTGTCACCTCTGCTAAGAGGAGGGAGACTTGGGAAGGTCAAAGAGACAAGAGAATGTAAGAAGTATTGATCCAGTACTTCCTGCGGTTTGGCTTTGGAACTAGAAGTAGCAGTTTCAGGTGAGGGCAGCTGACTTGACGTCTGTGAGCAGTAAGTTAAGGCAGCATGGTTGGGTGGTTTTGTGCTTCTATTTTCAACTGCAGATTCAAAGCAATCACAGACTTGGTTTTAATCTCACCTGGAGTTTGAAGTATAAGACAGATGTAGGGGCATCGAGGGTGAAGGAGGGCGACTAGGATGATGGATCGTACACACTCATGTGCCAGGCGAGAACAATGGCAGGAAGGCACAGTTAAAAGGCAAGAGACTCAGTGGTGCTGGTAAAAGTTTGGAGGAACTGTACTCTATATTCTGAGACATTTTATTCTTTATTTTGTTTTATAAACAATGATGTAGATTCTCAGTCAAGCAAGTAATGGAAGTTACTTTTGATGATATGTTGGTATTGTTAGTCTGTTGACGAAGGCAAAGATGTTATTGATATTTTAATCAAGTTGAAACTGTTGTCTTACTCCTTAGCTCATGCATTGCTCCTTTTCTGTCCTCTCTCTTCTTGAATGTGTGTGTCAGTGATGGTACAGCCACAGCTACCGCAGCAGAGAGATCCCAGTGCTCACATAAGAAGGAGTTTGTTTTCTTGCACAAAACAGTAAATCCCAGGGTAAATGGTCCAGGGGTTGGGGAGAATTTTGTTTATTAGAGATATACTTGAGGGCAAAGAACAAAGAAAGAAAAGCAATTTTTGCAGTAACCTGGCTGTTCATGCCTTAAAAACAGGCAGAGGTTGGATGAAGGACAGGAAATTTGACATTTTCTAAGCTTACTATAAAAGATGTTTTAATATTAGTTGTTCATATTATTAAGTGTGAATATAAACACTGAGTTGTGGGATTCAGCTTATGGATGGTGATTAGAGGACATGCAGGTGTGACGTCTCTGGGTGCTGGAATCATGTTACTTTCATGGGCCCCTGATTTCATGAATGGATGCAATTTGTGAAATTTCTCTGATCTGTTTGCCTTCAATATAACTGTCATATATTTTAGTGAAAAGTCACAAATCAACCAACATTTAAAAAATAAAACTCTTCAAGAGTGTAAAGTCTTTGCCATATTTCTGTACTTCATTATTTGCAAAGGAGTGCATCATTGGATAAAGAACAAATATGCCTTCATTTGACCTTCCCTGGCATAGTGTGAGTAAAGCATATCACTGAAGTTTCTCGGCAAAGACTTCTGGAATGATGTGTGCTCCTGCAAACATATTATTTGCTGAAATAAACACTTCAGCTGCTCTGAGGGTTTGGATACACTGTTCATTAAGCTGCGAGGAGAAAGACACCAGAATTCACTGAACACAGAATAAATAGCTTGCTATGTAGCTTTTTCTCTCTCAGTCAGATAACTTGGAGATTAATGAGATTAGATTTGTGAAAATCACTCTGTTCTTCCCAACCCAAACCAAATATAAACAAACTAATTGAAAACATATCCTACCTGATGCATTGCAAAGACATTTTATTTTATTTCATAAAGAAAGTTTATTGTCTTTTCACAACATACGCTCTGCTGAGCACAGCACGAACTCCTTGCTGACGGGCTGAGTTGAGGCAGTTATTCAGAGAGAAATGACTGAGGTAGTGAATGGAATAACTTGACGCTACCAACTTCCAGCAAGTGAGCACTGCCTGTGGTTTGTAGGCCCTTTTCTACATGGACTTTCCTGGCTGGATGCTATTGCTCTGTGCTTCTTTCTCTTTGAAATAACCACCACGTTTAGGCCTTAACTATTTTATACGAGAACACCTGAAAACCTTAATATCCTGGTTTCTGTCGGCCTGCCGATAAATCATGGGACTTAGGAAGTGATTAAATGTTCAAACAAATAAAATAGTCATCTTATGAAAATCCTAAAATAGAAGTTGCGTATCCTGTTATTTAAGATTCACTACTAGAAGTTTTCCATTTGTCAAGATTAGGGGTTGGAAATAAGGTATGAGAGTGAAGAGATCATTATAGCATGAATTAACATTACATGTAATAATAGTCACCTACTGATTTTAGAAAATTTGTCTTTTAGGAACCCGGGGAATGTTCTCTCTGCCTTTTCACATGCCAACAGATAGTAAACCACTGAAAATAGTAAGCACATGCTACCAGTTGACACAGAAGCAAAGAGTGCGCAAGGAGTGAGTTGATGTCATGAGACAGCCCTAGGGGACAGATAGGAGTCGGACCACTTTTTCCACGTGGGGTCACATTCACAGGTCCCAGGAATTAGGAATTAGGATATTCAGTTCATTCCTCTATTGAATGTTTTGTAGTTAAGCCTGGCAGTTTGAAGCAAGGTGAGAAGAGCATCTTTCCTTTTGACTTGTGTTGAAGTAAATCCTTTCAAAGTCTTTAATAAAGTTTGCACTAGTCAGCTACATGTTTATGGGCTTCGGAAGGGAGTTGGAGGTTAAGTCCACTTTGCCCATTTGCCAAAGGAAAAGAGCATTTTGCTAATAATCCAGGACCTTGGTCTATTGCTCGCTTGCTCTCTCTTTTTTTAATCATATTAAATGACCGAGATGTAACATACCTGTTGGTTTAAGTAACTCATTCTGGAATATGTCTTGTTATTTTAAAAAATTTATCAGTAAAAATAACAAACTTAATAGCTGGGTAATAAGCATGACAATGGTAAGTACAAGCTACAAGTTTATATAAAGTACAAAATGAATGGAATTGCAGAACAATATTCTCTTTAAAGAGAGAATCTAGTAAGCTAAGCTTTGAAAAATGCTTTGTGTTTGTTAGTTCTTGAGTATTCTGATCCATTCTGGCATCACAGTATAGCTTCAAAAGAAGGTATTACTTTGAGAAAAAAGAACAAATACTCAATGTTTCTTTATATTCTTTGCAAGATCTGTTACTGACCCACAAGGACTAGGAAACGTAGTTGTCAGAATAGAACTGAATACAGCACACCTTTTCCTTATATTGAACTATGGCATTTATTTTCAGAATGATGGGAGCATATGGTTTTACATAGACATTCTCACAGATGTCTTTCATCACCATGAAGAACTTTTTTTGAAATTGGACATAAAAGAAATGGGAGCCAACATGAGCCTTATGTGCTAAGGCAGAATTCTTGTGTCTGCAGAACAAAATCAGGGATTCCAGTTATACAGATTAATTAGACAGTATGTGTGTCGGGGAGAGAAGGAACACACACACACACAGACAAGGCGAGGACTAACAATTTTAGAAATCCTAAGGAAAGGGAAAGTCTTTTAAAGCACTCAAATGAATCAAAAATGTCCACTTAATGGTTTATTACAAAAGTATAATTTGTGTGCTGCTTTGCAAGAAAGGTGATGATTGCAATGTGTTGAATTTTGTTGTAGATTTGGGAACGTCATTTTCCCCTTCCACTTCATCCTCAGTAAACACGGTGGATGTTTTGAGTTAAAGGAAGCAGAAAAGTCTCCTAGTTAAAAGTGGTTTATCACTGCTGTGGATGTTGTGAAAAAAAAATTTACATGTCTATCAGCTAGAAAGACTTGCTATAACAGAACTGAGCTGACATGTCACAGATAAATGTATTCATCTGAATTGGTTTCAAAGAGGGGTTAGCCTAGTATGTTTAGGAAAAAGAAGAGTCTAGCATTTCTAGCTCTGGGGTTAGCATTGTGGGGAAAAAAAGAAAGACCGTTTTCAGAAACATGAATATTTATACTCTGTTGTTTCCTAGAATCACAAATTTTCTTAAACTTGAGGTGGAGGCAGAGAAAATAAGAGGTTCCACTTTTTTTTTGTATTTAACTGGTGGAATTTTCCTTGTAAAGCTCTATACTCCTGAAAAGCTTGTTTATAGAGATGACATCCAACAATCTAACTCAAACTGGTAATTCAGTCTAATGCGACAACAGAATAATCTCTAAGATAAACGCTCCATCTCAAAATTCTACCCTCTTCACTGTTCCAAATTGATCATTTGGAGGAGGCCTGATGTGCATCCCCTGTGTGGTGAAGGGCCAACAGGGTTCTAATCCTTTTAAGGGATTTCCTGAAACATTTCTGATTGTTGTTGCAGTGTGCCTTGGCTGCTGGCTGGCTGGTGATACTGGCCTCTTTTTATGACGTGTCTGGGTCTTGCCCAGCTGACTGACCGCCTGGTGCATGCAATCTCCTAAGCCTATCTTGCTGCTGGAGATTCCCTAGCTCAGATCCCCAAACTGTGAACACCACTCTGCTCGTTACATCCACAAGGTGTATGGAGCTCTCTGGGCTTGTGTACAGCCTACCTCGTGGGAGCCAAACGGCCTCTGACTAAGTATATGTTCATGTGGCTACTTATAGATTATAGACAGTTGCCTTCTAGGAAAAACAGACCACAATAAAAAACAAACGAAAAACCCAAACAAACAAAAACAATTTTTCTTCAGGTTTCCCAATACAATTCCTTTCTGGTATTTTGCTTCCAACAGGATATCAAGCCATGCATTTCACTGTTTCTGTCATTAATAAATTTACCATATACTGCTAGTTGGATAGCACCTCCCTAAAGTAAAATTTAATTATTAAGAACGTTAAGCTTACATCCTCATTCCAAAGTGGCGGATAAATGAACTTACAACACTGTTTTAAGAAAGCTCACTTTCAAGCCTGTTGTCTTATATCAGAGAAGTGGAGTCTCTCTCTGCTCTTGCTGTGTGATAAGCTGCTGATCCTCTCTCTGTCCCCATTTAGGTAGACAGAGGCCTTAGGCAGAAAGGAAGAACTGTCACAGGGACAGAGAAGTCAAAGATTCAAATGGCCTCTGCCCAGCAGTTGAGAGCTTCCCCGTGGAGATCATTTCAGTAGGCTGTTAGAAGATCAGGAGTGAGTGGTGATGCTTACCATGTATTTCAGAGACAAGCAAGGGACACAGGAAGGCCTGGCATAGTTGATATCCTTGGTATAGCTGATCTAGAAAAACAGGGCAAATTTCAGTTTTCTGATATCCTTATAGCATTATATATGCCTCTTCTGAAACCCAATTTTAAATCTAGGCATGCCAGTGGGATGTTTTTTCACAATATGTCTATCCCTGCCCATGAAGTTGTTGAAGTGACAGGAGGGCATTTTTGTCGGGTTTTTCTTTTTTTCTTTTTAAACCATTTATTTCTTTATATTGTGTGATGCCATAAACACGATCTTGGAAAAATGCCTTTCAGCACGAACTACCTAATTTATTGTTTGTATTACCCTGTTCTGTGCTTCCATGAATCGATTTTTATTCTGTGCTGCTTCCAGATGGCACTCTATTTTCTGCTCTTTCAAAGGTAATCAAGTTGCAATGGACAACAAATATGCTATCTGGGTGATGAAACCTGTCAAATTCTCGGTATGATTTTTATCACTGTTTCAATTTTGAGAGGGCCACACAGGTCCTCTGCTCCAGCTAAGTTTCTGCCTCACTTCTGACTTTGTCAGTCCAGAGGATTTGTTCTGATTCCAAATGTGAGAAGGAGCAGCAGTCCCGTCTCTGGGCATAGCCATTGTGTCTTCAGTTTTACGGATTTCAAACAACAGTGTTTCAGTTCATCTCAGTCATCTGAATGTCTGTCCTCCTTCTTTGCTTCCATCAGCCATGTTGGCCTCTTTCATGTCTTGGGGCTTTTGCAGCTTAGTGAAGTCTTTGAGGACTGTGGCTACCTGGCTTTGATGTGATTCATTCATATCAAAATACAGTTTTTTCTTTTTTCAAACCAGTCTCCTCTGGCTTCTCTAATCAAACTCTCATGTCCAACAAAACACCTTCCTTCCAGCTATTCCTGCCCCTGCCCCACATAACCCTGATGGGAACTCTGGCTACATACTGGTGGGTTAAATGACAGAAAGTCATTATCTCATTGTTCTGGAAGTGCAGGCAGTGTTGGAGACCCCCTCGTTGGCCTTCAGCCGGGTAACTTCTCCCTGAGTTGTGACAGGGTCTCCTTCAGAATGTGAATAGGCCCTGCATTCTGTAAGGACATCAGTCAGAGTGGATTAAGGCCCACACAGAAGTCCCCACATTAAATCAGTTACCTCTTAAAGATTTTAATCTCCAAATAGTTGGATTCTGGAGTGTTGGTAGTTAGGACTTCAACCCATTAATTTCGAATTGGCATAATTTAGCCATATGAAGTTCATGCGATAGTTCTTCTATTTATTTACTTCTTCATACTCCTTTTCTTTACTGGAAATCAAGTGCTGTGAAGCCAGGACTTCATCTTTCTCCACTTTCTCATACCTACCATTTAGACTAGTGCTTGACTCAGTGTAGGTCTGTGATGTTTATTTTTCACTCAAATTGCACCCTCACTAAATATAAATATGATAATATTTCCCCAGAGTCTAAATATATACTGATGATTGGCATAAAATTTTCCTGTTGCATCCTTTGCTTTGCAAATATAATGAAGTACAATGTAAGAAAAAATATGTCAAGTTTAAACATTTCTTATTCTGAACCCAGAACTTCAGTTCCTGTTCTTGGCATCTTTCCATGGGATTGACACTAGTTTAGATTTCTAGAAATCAGCAAAGAGTTGATTGGTACACCAGTAGGGCATAAAAGCCTATTTCCACACCCCGCCCCCCATTTTACCAGGACATGTCCACTCCTGAAAGATCTTCAGTACAAAATGTTTAAAGACATTCTGTTATGCTCAATCATCATTCATGAAACCTTACTGTATTTTGGTCTCCTCAGGTGAATTCAGTTCTTTCATTGCACTTGCTGGGTACATTCTTGATGATATGCAGTGCCCTACCGCTAAGTGGGCTGTCATTGCTGTTCTTAATTGTGTGATATGGCAATGCAGAGGTTTCCCTGGGCCTGGCACATCTGGGGTACAATTGGGATTAAGAACTCCCTGCTCCCTGCATCCCCTTTAAATTCTAGTGAACAACCCACTGCTGAGAACCATTCTTCATTGTGTGACTTAGATGAGACTGAAGATGCTCTTGCTTATTGTGACAAATAAAAATACTGTCCATTGGTCGCCAAGACCCATCTGCCATTCAAGCAAACTTTATCTAAGATTCTGCCCTTTTTTTAGGCTGCTTAACTGTGACCTCCCCTCAGCCTGTGCCAGTGGAAAGCCCATTGGAAGAATGGGTGACCACCTAACAAACCACCGTTCCATGCCACTGCCTGTGTTTGTTTATCTGGTCCCATAAAAGGAAAACCCCTTCTGCCTCAGTTTCTCAAGACTTTACCTCTTGGGTCAGGCTTTCTTCCTATTTTAATTGTCCCCTGCCCCTTACTGCAATAATGCCTTAAGTTGATGTTAGCTAAGTCTGAATTTAAAAAAAAAAAAACCTTGAAAGTCTATAATGAGAAATTTCTTTTACATTGCTTGAAGACATAAACACAGTGTTTGGATTTAGTAACACAATATGTGTACTTGATTTTTTATACTCTTTATTGACTTTTGTGTGAGATAAAAATTAGAAAATAAAGAGCACTCACAATATTGGTTTACTTTGTCCTATTTTTGATAAACTCAAATCTTGGCAGCCACTGCTGGCCACTGTAGAGAATGCTTTGGCATTTTAGAACACATGTGATTGCTTATTGAGATTGTTCCAAATAAATGTTATATGCTGAAAAATGTAATTGACAACTTGTGTGGGTTAAGGAAAATAGATTGATTTGATATTGGTTACTAATGAAATTATCTTGTTCTGGAGATTGAAATTTGATGAAAATCCAAGACATTGTTGGAAAGTTGCTAATGAGAGAGGTAAAGAAATGTGAACTCTTAAAAAAAAACTTTAAATTTTACTAGTATGAATATGGATCATTTCATCTGATGGCCCACAGGCCCTCTTCTGAAATTTCTAAATTGGCAGAAGTTGGCACACTTCCTTTCTGTAAAAAAAGCAGGAAGTTCCCAGATTCTAAAGGTCATGTTCAAGTTTAATGATTCACTAGAATGATCTGGAGAACTCAGCTTGCAATTTGTTTACAGAAAAATGATGTGTATGAAAACAGCAAAAGCCAAGTGTGTACAGGGCAGAATCCAGGGGAAACCACACTCAAGAGTCCCCCTGTGCCTTCCAAGAGGTTGCAAGGATGGCTTCGGATTCCTCCAGCTACAGTGTGTGACAGCAGGCAAGCGGTCATGCTAGCCGGTGAAGTTCTGCAACATCCCGTGGACTCTCCAGATAATTCACTGGAATGGTGTGATCTAAGCACTCCACCATAAATCACATTGTTGGCAAAGGTTATCTCACATAGCCAAGGCTGCTGTGCAAGAAATCTCAGGGATGTAGAGGAGATTCCCAGGAGATGGTCAAACATGAAAACTTCCCTTAAGTAGGGTCTCAACACTGCAGAGCTGCTGGGTTAATCCTTTTTCTGTGAGGAATTAGCTACTAAACATTTTTGGTCTTGAAGGCTCTCTGGTCCTGGCTGTTTATTAGCTAACTCAGTTCTGCCACTTCAGTGCAGTAGCAGTCACATACAGGGCATAAATGAATGCACGTGGTTGTGTCTCGGTAAAATTTTATTTACAAAGCCAGGTGCAAAGGAATGAATTTGGCTTGCAGAATGTGGCTTTCTAACTCCTGGCCTGGAATATGCATCATTAAATTGGAAGCTTGGTTTGGGGACTGAATGCAATAGCTTCGGTAACCTCACTTCATCTTCATTTGTTCGCAGGAAGATGAAAAACTATTATAAGCGATTACATCTGACATACTGGCTCTGGTAAGCTTTAAGCAATTTTATCCTTTTCTAAGAAATTTGAAGCCATAAATATGTTACATAAATTCTAAGTAGCAATATCATGTTTGTATAAGTAAATTTGTATTTTTCTATTTAAGATTGAAATATATCCAAAAGGAAGCTAAAAGAGGAATCACAACATTTTTGGTGAAAAATCAAGTTGTTTGTGATATAAGCAGATGGTAAGGTTTCTGATTAATTTGGTGATGCAGATATCAGATAGTCTGTTTCCTTACTTGAGGAACCCTTGTTTTCATTTTCTCTCGTAAGTTAATCAAGATTTCTGGCCCAGAATAAGATGTGAAGTTTTAAAAATAATAGTTTATCATTGTTGCTTCACTGGGGTTTTAATATTATAAACCATCAAAGGAAAACATACCACTTAGTTTTATTTGCTAGATAGGACAGAGAAACCATAGTTTGAAACTGCTCAATTGGTTCTACAGGTGAGAATCAGTGTTTAACAGAACCTGCTGGGTAGAAAGTGCTCAAAATTCTGACCCTGGAGAAGATGGCCAGAGTTGTAATCTCAGCTGCTCTTCAAGCGTTAGTCATTTGTAAGATGCTATTGTTAGATGGTGTGTGAAAGCTGTGTTTAAATCAAGTATCATAAAGATGCTTGATGCACATGTCATTATAATTGAGACTGAATTTTTATTATGTATGAGGTGGGATACAAGAGGATCGTGTGTATGTTTGTTCATTTAGTCTTTTTCACCAAACAAAGCTGCCTCCATCATTGTTTAGTTGTTGTTGTTTATAGTTTGGCTTAGTTTTACATTTTAGCCAATCAGAATTTGAGCCAAGGAATTGATGCTGTGATAGAGCTGGCAAGTGGGAGATTCTCCTTCTCTTTCTTTCTCTCTCTCTCCCCCTCTCTCTGTAATCCTGACTTTTTATGTAAACAAGTAATTTTTCTTTTAAAAAAAGTTGATCCCAGTTTATCAGGCTTCTGTTTATAGAGCACTCGGATGAGTAGAGGTGGCCTCTGCTCAGCTCTCAAGGTTGTACTCCGAAACACAGTTCCAGAGCTGAGAGGGAAGCTCCTGGTTCCCTGCTCACAATGACTAGGGCTGATCAGGGCAAGAGCCAGAAGCCAGGAAACTGAATGTTTGGGCCATCACTTCTGTCTTGCATGGTGTACACTGGTGCTGGGAACTCGGCATCGGCACTCTGATATGACCGTGGGTATCCCAATTGCCAAACTAAGCCTCTCACAGGTTTGGAATTCTGTTCCTTAAAATCACAGCTGTCTCTCCCCTCTGGATCAGTAAGAATAAAATTTAATTTGCTGTGTCAATGTTAATTTAGGTCTTTCTTATTCTCAGGTGATTCTAACTTAACTAATTTACATGGCATTATATATACACATATTCATATATGCATGCCTGCATCTCACACAGGCCCCAGGGCTCCCAGACAAGTCATTCACTTGGTAGGATTGTATGCTTTGCAAAAACTGATATATGTGTGGTAGTGGCTTGCTGAAACTTCATAGAGAATTACTTGTTCATGATAGAACTCTTCCATTACTGGTCTCTGGAAATGTGAACAGAGTGTGGCAGGGAGTGACTGTGACAACTCAGTTTAGGGTCATGCCTTTGCAGTGGCCTAGTTCTCATGTTCCCTTGTAAGCCTCAGCAGTGTTTTAATGTCTCCTGGGTCTCTCTTTAACAATCTGCAAATCTGAATTATTCCTTCAGTTACTGGAGTTGACTTATGTAAGTTTTAATTGCATAGCTGCTTAACAGAGATGACTTGGCAGTTTTATAAATTGGTAATTGGGCATCAATGTGTTCTAAGCTCTGGGCAGAAAACAACAAGTCAGTCCATGGGGGAAAAGATTATGTGTTGATACAATCACAGAGCTATAGAAAACGGTTGCTAATTAATTAAATTAAACCTGTACTAATGAAGTTAAGCCTGTGAGGCCTTCCCAGCACCACCTGTTAGTCACAGCCTTGTTTCAGAGAATAAAGGTACTGACTGCTGATGGTTGCATTGTGCAGAGTCACTTGTCACCTGTGTTTCCTGTATATTGTGTGAATATGTAAATATGCTGTAAACTCAGTGTGCTTTTTTCCCCCCTTAGAGCAAGCAAACAAAGTTAAGTGAAATCAAATTTCTGTTTAAAACCGTAAGAGAATTGACACTCTGGTCTTTGAAAGTAATACTCAGATTCATAAAAACTTTTGAAAAGATGGTTGTGTCATGTATTTTTATTTTAGTTCAAGGTAATATCTTTGAATGCTTACTCTTAGTATTGCTTCCACCACTATTTATATATCTGCCTGTTTGATGTTAGATTACTTGTGTGCCTCACACATATTATTGCAGTCATTACTTTTCTTATAGTCACTCTTAATTTAATAAGAGACGTTGTTGTAGAAGTTTGATTATGGTTCAACCAAAGAGAATGAGGCACATTAGCATATGACTGAAGTTTTAGAATGAGTGAGCGAATTCCTGAAGTGAGATGGAAACACCTTGACCTTGTGGAAAAGTGGTGATCTGGAGTTTCATGTGGTATTTTCCCTGGGGAATCCCAAGGGTGTAGAAAAGTGCCTCCCTCACAGCAATTTTTTGTTTTGTTTTGGTTTTTGTCTTTAAATTTGCGTATGGCACAAATATTTATCAGGGCAATATTGTCTAGAACCTTGTTTCAGCAGATTGAATCCTTGAAGCTAAGTGAAGTAGGTGATGCTAGTAACCCCCTCTCTTTGTTTACTACGCAACCTTTCTAAAAAGCGCAGGCCAGGGGTCATGTGTCAGTCTTTTTGGTGGGAAGAAGGATTCATCTCTGTTGCTTCGTCCAGCCCATCAGTGGGTGCTGATTGCAAGATCCTGAAACCTCTGCTAGAATTGTTAAGGAAATTTTCTATCTGCATGGATTGATGGGAAATAAGTAGAGGGTACCATCTTCCCCAGGAATGTGATCAGACTTTATAAAACAGTATATTTTTGAAGAGTAGAAGTCTCTTTTTCCAATCTTCTCTGAGCAATACTGGTGCTTAAATCCTTGAGATTTCATTGATTCTAAGCTGAATAGATTTAAATATCCATCTTCTCTCTTATATCTTGCTCATATTCATTTCTATAAGTTATTTATAAACCTTAAATCTCCTCTTCCTATTCCATAAAGTTAAGTGAAAAATAGTAAAATTTGGTGTTAACTAAAATAAAAATATATAACATGCTTTACCTGTTCCTGAAAGTGAGATCTCAATAAATGTTGCCTATACTTCTATTGTCATGGCAATGTTTGTAGATTTTAAAGCAAAAAATGAATCTTTATTACTAGTTGCATCCTTAGCTTTTATTTTTCTTTGAAGAAGGTATACCTCCATAAGTAAATGGTTTCATGTAGAGAATTACTAAAAGAAGGAGCTTTTATTAAAAAAATAAATTAGAAAATGTCAGTAAGAAATGATCCTTCATTACAAATGTTATAGAGAAGGGAAGTAAAAGTTAAGAAATCCCCAAATAGTCCTGGGTGTTCCACTTGTAACCCAGCTCTTCAGCTGTGGCCCGGGAAGAGCAATAGACGACAGCTCAGTTACCTGGCCACCCTTCCATCCAGGCGGGAGGCCTGGAAAAAGTTCCTGGCTCTTGGCTTTAGCTTGGCTCAACCGCAGCCACTGTGGCCATCTGAAGAATGAACCAGCAGTTGGAAGAAAATTCTCTCCCTGTCTCTGGAATCTGTATAAGTCTTCCCCAAAAATAAATTTTTACAAACCAGCACAATTTGAGCACTATGTAAGCAGTTATTATACTGTATCGTTCAGGGAATAATAGCAAGGAAAAATGGACAAAATAAGTCTGCGCTCCATGTAGATGTGCATTTTGTTTTCACATATTTTTGATCTATGCTTGGCTGAACTCATGGGTGAAGAACCAGCGGATGTGAAAGGTTAACTGTTAATTTTTATTTTGTGTATTTTTTATAACATGGAAAATATTCAGAGTTATGTGTATAAATATACAGTTAATGTGGAGTTATGTTTATATCATTTCCATCTTGAGAAACAATACTATTTACCAGTATATACAAGTTATTGCTATTGAACATTTTCGGAATCCCAAACACTAGAATTGCATTCTGGTGGTGTGCAGGCAGACAGAAGCAGACTCAAGACTTCAGCGGGAACTTTTGGTAACTTCTGCTTAAGATGTGTGTGCTTTCTCAGCACGCGATCCAGGGGCCGTTCATCTCAGTGCACATCAGCACTGCCCTCTCTGCTGATCAGTGGTGGC
Source organism: Ochotona princeps (assembly GCF_030435755.1). NCBI lineage: Eukaryota > Metazoa > Chordata > Mammalia > Lagomorpha > Ochotonidae > Ochotona > Ochotona princeps. Next base: position 44,102,584 of record NC_080850.1, read on the forward strand.
ATTTCTTTGATGTTGCTCTAATGAGGAATTCTCCGACACCAACCCAGAGCTAATGGTTGGCACCAGTGCCACACCTTTTTGAGAAGAGTCCTAAAGTAAGGAACAGTGAACAACTCTTGTTCTTTTAATCTTGCCTTCCATGGGGAAGTTCATTGTGTGTTCAACAGGACTAATCTACAGTTGTGTTAAAAATACTATTCACATCTTCATGTGAGCTCCTTTTTGGATGCACCAATCTGTCAGTCCTCTTGGCTTACTGGTGCTCTCAGGGGCCTGTGGAACTTCCACTCTATATCAGAGAACAATTAAGAGTCACCCAGGCTGTGCTTCTCCTGGGTGCATCACCAGTGGGAAGCTCGTGGCAGTCAGGACTGGGATATGTCTTGTTTAGACAAGGGTGCACTGTGTGGGGATTTTTAGGCACCTGTCTCTGTCTCAGTGTAGCTACTGCATATAGCCTTTCCAGCATGCTGGCCATTGAGTCACTGGGCTTCACAGATGCTGGTTCGTGATGCCCCAGGTGTACATTCCAAAAGTCAAAGAAGCAAAAGCTATATCCACTTTGTCATCTAACCTCAAAGCCACACAGCACCTCTTCTGTTGCAACCAGAGGCCATAGAGTCTTGGTGAGAGAGGTTAACATCATTTCGTGAGAAAGATAAACGGGTATAGCAGTATTTGGAAAATACAACTTGACACAGTTATATTCAGTAGCATACCATAAAGTATCTACATCAAGGCCTTGTAGTAAATATTTAAAAAATGAATCATTCATTAGTTTTATTCAGCTGACAAGGACCTGAAATAAATAATGACATTCCATGTGGAAGGCACCATGGTCTGGGGAAACATAGAACCTAAATTTCTGAGCCCAACGTTGTGGCTTAGAGGCTAAATCCTCACCTTCCATGTGCTAGAATCCCACATGGGTGCCAGTTCATATCCCGTCAGCCCAACTTTCCATCTAGCTCCCTGCTTGTGGTCTGGGAAAGCAGTAGGAGCTAGCCCAAAGCCTTGGGACCTTGTATCCTTGTGGGAGACTCGGAAGAAGCTCTTGTCTACTGGCTTTGCATTGGCTCAGCTCCAGCCATTGCAGCCAGCTGGGGAGTGAACCCACAGAGGGAAGATCTTCCTCTCTGTATCTTATTCTCTCTGTTAATCTGCCTTTCGAGTAAATAAAGACATCTTTTTTTTTTTTTTTAAAAAAAAAGAGCCTAACTTCTGGTGCCCTAATTTGGGGCTTATAGTAGATAGTTCAGGTATTCTGTTGACACATTTTTTTTGTTTGACTAATGCCAGAGAATGTTAGCCCCACCCCAAAGTGGGAAGAAGCAGAGAGTTAAAGTATATTTGCCACCAGTCATACCACAAGTAATGCTGCAATACCAGAGCATGAATTCTGCTTCGATCTTGCTCTGGGTATGGTTGGTAATAATGTTTCCTGAATCTTGCTTTTTTGTCTAAGACTTCCTGCCCTTCATTTTCCCTGCCTTTTGACTCTTAAAACTCTGGCCTTTAAATTTAGGAAGCGGGGATTTTTTTTTTTTTGCCTCATTCTGAATCTTTCAGTTGCACACTTAGCTTAGGATGCAGCAGAGGGTTCTTGTAGCCTTTGCTCTGGGTTTTATAGTCACTTGTAGCTATTCAGGATGAGAAAGGTATAGTAAGGATGGTGATAAAGTAGAGATTTGGAAGCAAATGGACCCTGGATTAAAAAGCAAATCTATGATCAAGAGTGCTTTCCTACCACATGTGTGAGCATGCATGTACACACATATGCACACGTTAGAGTATCAAGATGTGGAGTTGCTGTCTTCTTTATACATGGCTAACTTACAGGATGGCCATTTAATTTATCTTCTAAGCCATTATGTCTCTCAGTTTGGAAGCAAAGGATTTTGATAATTGCATGTTGCTGATAGGTATAACCTGTGCTGTAGTATGCAAAGTTGGAGTATGGTCACCCTAGTAGCAATTCAGAGTGATTCAAATTTCCAGTGGGAACATCTTCTAGAAGAATAGCAGTTCTGATGTTTAAAAATTTTTTATGGATGGGCATATTTCATGTTTTTTTTAAGATCTTCAAAAATATTGGCTCCTCAACAGTATTTTTGATAGTGTAGGGAAATTTCCTATCAAATGGAATAAGGTTTCTCTAAAACATTTTTGGGCATGTATCCCTTTTCAAGGATGGTTGAGTAATTCTGACAATGATGTAACATTCTTGGAAGCTATTGTGGTGAAAGCCAACTGTTGTAAAGTAGCATTTATCTGATTCGTGTGTTGTTTCTGATTTAATAAATTAACCACAGTTGGAGTGTTTGGAGTGGGTTGCCTGTATTAGAATGTAGGCTCCAGTGCTTAGTTGTATGACTTTGGGTAGCTTATTTAACCTTCAAGGCTTCTGTGTCTGGAGCAATTAAATTGGGATCATTATAATGGTTGTGAAAACGAAATTGCTTAATATGGAAAACAAGTGTAATCGTTGTACAAAGACTTGATTTAGCATTTATTATTATTGTTTTCTGCCTTAATGATTGTCCTGACCACTCATTCATTGTCAGAGCATGAAATCTCAGACTCATTTTTTTTTTAATTGGAAAGTCAGACATACGGAGAAAAGGAGAGACAGAGAGGAAGATCTTGTGTCCATTCATTTGCTCCCAAGCGGCCTGAATGGCCGGAGCTATGCTGATCTGAAGCCAGGAACCTGGAGCCTCTTCGTGTGGAGGCAGGGTCCCAAGGCCTTGGGCTGTCCTTGACTGCTTTCCCAGGCCATAAGCAGGGAGTTGGATGGGAAGTGGGTCTGCTAGGATTAGAAGTGGTGCCTATATGGGATATCAGCGTATGCAAGGTGAGGCCTTTAGCCTCTGGGCTATTGCACTGGGCGCTCTCAGAATTATTTTCAAATTCTCTCTTTATTTCCAAGCAGTTGTCAATTATTAAAATATAGCATGCTGTCATTCTTGTTTGCTGCAGTATTACTCCTCAGTGATGTGGTACTCATGGAACAGCCAGAATGATTTTCATAAAACATAATAGGGCAAGTCACTTTCCTACACAAACCCCTCCAGTGACTCTGTGCCTGGGATGATTTTACCTGATCCTTCAAAATTTAGCTTGCTTACTTCTGCAGCCTCAGCTTTTGGCTTATAAGACTAAGTCAAGTCTTCTTTTATTTTTATTTTTATTTATTTTATTATTTCATGAGACAGTTCCATAGACTCTGGGATTTCTCCCCTTCCTCTCCAAATCTCCTTTTCCCCACTGATTTCCCCTATATTAGTTCTTTATAAACAGTGGTAAGTCCATCATTCTGCTGTTTAAGTGTGTCCTGACACTGTAGGCATTGACAACATCAGAGAGTCCAGCATCTATTGTCAATTTAATTGGGAATACATTTAGCAGTTTCATTGGGAATCCATCTTTGGTTTGGAAGAAGTGATGTATCCTCACAACTGGATATGATAGTCTCTATTACATAGTTACTATTCATCCCATTAAATGAAAAGCCATAAAACACAATCAACAATAGGAAGAAAAATAGAGAATTTACAACAACATGAAGTTAAGTAATAAGCTGCCAAATGGCCATTGAGTCACTGAGGAATTGACAAAGGTTATCAAACACCTTCTTGAAGAAAATAGTGTTACTATATGACCTATGTGTCATTGAAGAAATCAATAAGAAGGGCCCGGCGGCATGGCCTAGCGCCTAAAGTCCTCACCTTGAACGCCCCGGGATCCCATATGGGCGCCAGTTCTAATCCCGGCAGCTCCACTTCCCATCCAGCTCCCTGCTTGTGGCCTGGGAAAGCAGTCGAGGACGGCCCAATGCATTGGGACCCTGCACCCACGTGGGAGACCTGGAAGAGGTTCCTGGCTCCTGGCTTCGGATCGGCGCGCACTGGCCCGTTGCGGCTCACTTGGGGAGTGAATCATCAGACGGAAGATCTTTCTCTCTGTCTCTCCTCCTCTCTGTATATCTGACTTTCCAATAAAAATAAAATAAATCTTAAAAAAAGGAAATCAATTAGAAAAAAAAAAACTTTTTTGAAGAAATGAAAATAAAAACAAAAATATTAAAACCCACACGGAATAGCACCTACCGAATCCAAAGGCAAACACAAAGAGCATCCCAATAAAACAACAAAAGAAGACAAAATGAACAATCTTGCTAAAATGACAGAATCAATTTACTATGTATATTAACCCTGAATGTAAATGGATTAGACTCATTATTCAAGTGTCACAGATTAGCAGACTGGATCAAAAAACAAAACCCAAAACCCATCTGTTTGTTGCGTATAAGACACCTCCTGGCTATTGGGAAGGGAAGGAACAACAAGCTGGTGTAGCCGTTGTTAGATCAGATGATATAGGCTTTGATGTAAAAAGTATTATAAGAGATGAAGAAGGACACCGCGTAATAATCACATGATGTGATCATGTAAGAACACCACAGAATGATCAAAAATTCACCCAGCAAGATGAACTCTCCTTACTAGTTTCTTAGGATGTTTTCTTTTTCATTTCTAAATTTACTCATTTTTTCTCTCTTGCTTTTATTTGCCAGCCTGGCTAAAAGTTGTTCTGCTCCTCTGCTTTTAAAAAAGGGCTCTTTCTTGTTACAATCTGAGAGTTTTGGTTTCAATTTAATTTATTTTTGCTGCGAGTTTTTAATCATTTCTTCCTTCCTATTCATTTTTAATAGGTCCTTGAGATGCATTATTAGATCATTTGAGATATTTTTATTTTTTGTGAGCCCCTGATGTTATAAATGTCCCTCTCAATACTGTTTTTGCTGTAAGACTAAGTCAAGTCTTAAAGCTCCATTAAAAACCTGTCTCATTTGAACCTGAGTTCTTGCAAGTGGCACTGCCGGGTTTCCCTTGTGTTTCTTCAGTTTGACTTTGAAATGTCTGCTTACCCCTGAAAACTCGGGCTAGCTATTACTTTGGAAGCAGATGAGGTGGGCTCCGAATGGTGCTTCAGGTGAGCTGCGGGCACTGCTCTGGGAACACTCTGCAGACGTGAGGGCACGGCACTGCAGGGGTGTCTCTTCCACCGGAATCCGCGCTGCTGAGCCCTTCTGAGCTGTCATTCTGTGTCATGCATACCTAATGGCACACAGTGACTGTGCAATACCAGGGAGCAAATGCGAGAATGAAAACATAATTGCAGTGTTGTTTGAATAATTGAACATTTTTGATATTGTGCTTTTGGCATGTAACATACACATATGAATATTTCTGTTTCATACAGACTTAAGGGTTTTTTCCTACAACGACCTTTTATGCACCATGTTTTTCTCCTCAGCTAAATGTTGTGATTAAATCAATTCTCACTACATTTTTAGAATCACTTAGAGATAAGGAAATAAGAAAGCTTAAAAAGTTAATTAAGACAAACAAGCAAACAAACAAGCAAGAATTCCTGGAAATGTTTTGTTATCCCTGAAACTGAAAACACTATGTCCAGTGCCTTGTTCTTCCACGTCCTGGCCACTGTGTGTGCTGCTGCATTCAGCCGGCTTCCTGTGCCCCGAGGCCATTTCCAGCTGGCGGGGCTGCCCGCTTTATCAGGTGCAGGCCTAGAATGGAATCGTCACACGCTGTTTTTCTGGCAGCAACAGCAACCCACAAGTGTGTAAATCAGTACTAGGAAACTGCGCATGTGAGCTTATTTTCATAAGAATGAAATAAACTCAATGACTAATTAGCATTAATTGTATATGCTAGTTATTAATACAATTAGTAATGATTATATTACTTACATATTGACAAATATGATGTTTGCATATTATTTCCTATTAAGGGTATTTCCTAGTTAAAGCAGTAGTTGTTTTTTTTTTTTTTTTTGACTTATTTATGTTTATTAGAGAGGCAAATTTACAGAGAGGAGACACAGAGAAAGATCTTTCATCCGCGGTTTCACTTCCCTCACAGCTGCAACAGCTGGAGCTGAGCTGATCTAAAACCAGGAGCCTGGAGCTTCTTCTGGGACTCCAGTGCGGTTGCAGGGTCCCAAGGCCTGTGTCATCCTCAACTGCTTTCCCAGGCCAAAAGCAGGGAGCTGGATGGGAAACAGAGCAGCCGGGACATGAACTGGCACCCATGTGGGATCCTGGCATGGGCAACGTGAGGATTTAGCCACTAGGCCGTCAAGCTAGACTAGCAATAGTTATTTTTATGGAAAGTTTACAGCAAGTATATTTTTTGAGCCTGTGCTGTTAATATGGCAACCCCAACTCATGTGATTTTTATGTACTTGAAATATGAATATGGTAAATTAAAACATACTTTGACTGTAAAATACATTAAAGATGCCAGATACTTTGTGAAAATATATACAGTCTCAATATTTTTTACATTATTTGTTGAAATAATGTTATAGATATATTGGGTCAAATAAAGTTTTATTACAAAAAACTACGGGCCACTAAAAGTTAAATTATATATCTGGTTCCCATTATATTTTGGCTAGACAGCGCTGTTCTAAATGACTTTAATTTTGCAGTTTTTATTATGGGCATGGGATTTTGAGAAAACTTACGATAAAAAAAGATGCCCAGTTCAGACAATGTTAACAAAGCTGGTATAATATATTGATGTCAGTGTGTGCAGTGATTTGTGTATAATATAGGTAAATGTACATTGATATTTTTTATATCAATTATATGACCCATCTTTGCAGATAGCGCTGTTCTACAATTTGTGTTTCAGATCTCTTTAAGATTTTTGACATAAAACCATGCTTCTGAATTTTCCATTGAATTGGTATTGTTTTCTTTAGGATTTTTGAGGAGTGTTTGAAACTGTATCTGTGGCCGCCTAGGATCTGGACCATCACTGTCACATTGCATCTTCTGCAGTGAATCAAACTTCAGGAGATGCAAAGCAGGGAACATGGTCCTTCCATACAGAGGCGCTTGCCAAGGGGCCAGCACTGTAGCAGAGCCAATTGACTGCCTCCTGAGATGTGGGCATTCAGGGCCTAGCTGCTCCACTTCCAGTCAAGCTGCCTGGAAAAGCAACAGATGTGGCCAGAGAGCCTGTCCCCCTGCCACTCACACTAGCGACCCAATAGGAGTTCCTGGTTCCTGTGTTCAGCCTGGTCCAGCCTGTTTTTGCAGCCACTTAGGGAGTGACTCCGTATCTGTCACTCTCTGTATCTCTTTCTCTCCCTCTGCACAGCCCCACCTTTCAAGTAAATAAAATATGAATATTCAAATTGTTTTTTAAAGTGAGAGGGCTGGACTCCTCTGGCCAGGGAAATGTGTGCAGCAGGCCAGTCCTGGAGGCCTGCCCTGGAAGGAGGAGGTCAAGCGCAGCTCACACAGTTCAGCAAGGCTGCTGGTGCACTGAGCAACAGATTCTGCATTAGGGCAACAGCTGGGAACGTGTGACGGACTCAGACGAGAGTGGACATGGGTGGCAGTAAGTGCTAGAAAATTCCCCAAACTGTAGGATCATCAGCAGATTTTCAGGGACGCCAGTGGTACTGAGCTGTGTGCATGGGGGCAGGGAAGTTGTTAGGTCACTGCCCACTGAAGACAACTAATCACTGTTTGTACAAGTTTAAATGAATTTTAAAATAAATTTTCTATTGAAACAGAAAAAAGCCAGTATAATTTGTGAGTTGTGCCAAGCAATTATCCTGCATTGCAAAACTGAGCAAATTGTTTTACATAATAAAAAGCTCAAATTATGCCCCCACATAAGGAAAATATTGAGAATAATCTTTTAGCTCAAAGCTCTTAACAAAGCGCCCTTGCATTTGCTTTTTATCTTGGCCCCATTGTGAAATGCCAATTTTCTAGGTTCATTTATACTTGATAAGTGGTTTTTCTAAAATATGAAATAAACCATTTGTTTGCTCTCCAGTCATATATTTTAGTGACAAATGGCAACAAAGTAATGTGTGTGTGTGTGTGTTTGGCTAATAGCAATTTTAATTAAATTTGAATGTAGAAAAGATTTTTATTCAAATGTTTTTAATATAATAAATTGGTACATGCTAATATGTTGATAATATTACCAGCTTCTTGGTGACTATTCTAACAGTGATTAACCAAACATAGTGGGTTATCTACAAGAATGAAATGGCCCATTGGGCAGGAAATGTTTAGAACATGGTGTGGGGAGAGCTGGATCTGGCAGTTTCTCTTTGGAGAATTGTTTCTCATGCTAAGGAGGTAAATGTTTGCCCTTACAAACAGGAGAAGTTCTTCCCTTCCTGATGATTCCTCCATGAGGAAGCACATTTGTGGCATATCTTTTCCTTAATCTTTTTCAGAGAGGACAGAACAGCATAAGGACAGAAATAGAAGTTGTTGGGGTGGGCATTTACAAAGAATAATGATACCCTATATCTTAGGGCCCTGATTGTAGAGCCAGCTCTGTTCTTCATTCCATTTTCCTCCTAATGTGCACCCAGATAGGCAGCAGGGTAAGGCAAGATCCCAAGTATTTATGTTTCTTGATACCCTCTAGACTGGATTCCTGGCTGCAGCCTGTCCCAGACTTGGTTGTTACAGGCATTTGACAGATGAATGCACAGATGGGCTCTCTCTGTCTCTCTTTCTCTCTCTTTCTCTCTCTGTGCATTTTGAATAAAATCAGTAAATAAAATCTTGAAAGGGGAAGTTGTAAGCTGTACAACCATCTCCCTGTCTTGGAATTTTAGGAGAGATTACTGCTTCCTTGTTTTTCCCTTCGTCGTGGAATCCTTTCTCTCCAAATCTCCATGGCTTGTCATTCCAATAATTTTAACAACTTGTTGCTGAATACATGGATGGGTACAACAAAGTGACTTGATTCAAGACTGACCACAGAGTGTCTGTATCCACTTTCTGTACTTGTGGCATATGCCAAAGGTACCTGTAGGAGCTATGGCTGATTTGAGAGATGATAGACTGTAGAATTAGTTAATACTTTGATTAGAATATGAACTCCAATGTTTCCTAGTGTAGTAACTTATTGACCTTCATGTCTGCTTTCTATAACGATGGTAAAATAGCACTTGCCTTAGAGGAGTGCTTTGAGGATTGAATTAAAATTTAAGTGAGAGTTGTTTAGCCAATTCCTTGCATGCAGTAAGTACTCAGATAAGTTGGTTATTACTATTATTGAGAAGAAAAGAATGTCTCCTTTCATTACCATATCCTTTTGAACCCCATCTGGGGAGCTTTTTAGCAATACCAAAGTTGAATATTGAACAATGTAGTGACAACATTCAGTCCATGAACAAACACAATTTGAGGCTTTCTCAGAGGAATCATGTTTACATACCAATAGACCTTGTAACAACCTTATTATTATCAAATTTCTGTACATGCCTAATTATGATGGAACTCAGTTATTTTTAAATGAAGTTTGCACTTTCTTAAATCATAAATCATGAACAAGCTTTTACAGTTGAGGCTGCGTTAACTGTAGATTGTCAGAATATTACTGCACACTGGCTCAGATTTATCAATTCTATTCATTACATTTTTTCTGTTTTAATTAAAAGATGTTGAGTTGTCAATCATGCTATGATTTGTATACTCAGTTCTATATAAGGCAAACAATTTCCAGATTAGAGGTTTTTCATTGTGTTGGCACCATATCCATTTATCAAATTAAGTATCACAAAGAGAAGAACATTTGGTGGGTTGAATGGCTGCCTTAAAGCATGATGAATCATGATTCCGCAGCAAGTGGACACTGTAGAACTAATGTATTGCTGATGGCTGAAAACCAGCAGCAAGTCAGGGAGGTAAATGAAAAGACATGATTGGTTAAATAAAAATTCAAGCAAAAGTACAGGTTTGCTTTATGTCATTTAGATTATGGATGTTTTAATGGAGGTCGTGCACATTGTATGCATCTTACAAAACTTCAGTTTACCATTAAGGCCAACGAACTCCAGCGATTTGCAAATTTTGCTTAAGTATTTGATGACTAAGGAATGGTGAATTGTTTTCCATTGCTCTGTATTTCCAGAGCTCTGAACATACAACAAACACATGGTTCAGACAGAGGCCGTCATGGTGGATCAGACGAAGCCTTCTCAAACAGGTGGCTGGCACCAGAAGGCAGTGTACACACTTAATGCTTCACATTTGTCATCTGCAAGTGGATGTGTAGAGAATTTATAAGATTGTTTTAAAAGCAGTGTTTTATTTGAGAGAAAGGATAGGAAGACAGAGGCAGAGACAGAGAGCAGTCTACATATTGGTCCTCTTTCCAAATGGTCAGGGTGCTGGAGGGAGCAGCTAGATGTGGCCGTTGACCCCGGACTCTCTGGGCATCTTCTGTGGCATCATGGCAAGGCTAGGCTATGTGCTTCCCTAAGATTTTGGCAAGGTTTGAATACACTGATTTGTATCTCATTCTTAGGAAAATATGCCAAATAATAACTATTCTCTAAGTTATTATCACCATTATTATTTTTGTCATCTGCACAAAGAAACCAATTTCTTAATGTACCTAAGAATTGATTTCTGGAATTTTTGGTTTAGGATATGAATTTACTTGTAAAAAGTTTGTGGTAAATGACAAGAAAAATTCCATTTACTTTAGTGCCAACTTTTTTTGGATCCGTGCATAGTTTTTTTCACAATTAAAGGATCTTGACAGGCAGATGAAGATGAAGTAGCCATCAGATTCACTTTACTTCCAAACAAACCAATGCAAAAACACTAGTGATAATATTAATTTTAGAAAAATATGCTATCATACATCATAGTTGATGAAACTTTGCTAGATATGTTTGTACATGATTTCTGTAGGAGTAGCACATAGATTAGTTTGCATAGAACAGGGTTTGCATGGATGGACAGAGAACTTCAAAGTAGGATGAGAACATATTGGTAAGTTACAAATACCTGAAAAAGACTTGAAACATAACAGTGCATGAAAAAAGTAGAATTCTTACTTTTGTGAAGGAGTATGGCAGATGCAGTTTAGGTTTTGCTGTGCGTAATCTTATGTGAACACGATACGTTGAATGTGGAAGAGAGTGCGGGACACACAGGCAGCCCAGTTTGTCTTATGAGCAGCAGAACTATTGCAGAATGAATTTCAAAAGCAGTAGGAGATTCTAACGTGTAGATGTGACCTTCTTCATCTTTGTATGTTAAGCGCACAGTACATAACAGATGTTTGATAATTGCTAATTAAGAAAAAAATGTGATTAGAGATTATGTACTATAAGGAATAGAGGGAGAAGCCAAAAGGAATTTCAGATTTTCATGCCTGAGGACTTGAACAAGCATATTGACATAATTAGATTTATCTGTGCAAGAATCTGATTTGGGAAAAGGCAACAAATTCTGTTTTCTACACTTTGAATTTTATCTGAAGAGATCAGTCAGTGACTAACCTATGTTCTGAATTAAATTTAAAAGTTGACATACACAGACAGCAGCATTCTTTGTGAAAAAAATAGCCTCAATTACAAAAAAAAATCTCTATTTCAATGGTAATAGTTACTGTATATGTATGGATCAAGTGGCCATTGGTTATAGACTATTTCTACTTAGGCACTTGATAAGATGTTACCTTTCAAAGGATCCAGTAATGCTACACATTTGACATGATTTGGATGTTGAAAGATGTTTAATGAACAGGGTAACTCTGAATCAACAGAATGACGATACAGCTGGCATTTTAGAAAATAAGATGCTAGTCACGAAGACAAAAAACAGATGTTCAGCAGTCAAACGTTAACCAAGCACACACGTTTCTGAACAGACATGGCCGGATGAATGGCTTGGACAAATAAACTTTGTTCGGGGATGTACCTTAACAATTATCTATTCCCTAGCACAGCTCAGCATCTGCTTGTTTGCCTCTAGAGAGAGGAATTGAGTCATTGCGTAGATGAGAGTATATGCTGATGGAAGAGCTCTCTGACGACCTCATTGTAGGGATATTTATTCAGTTGCTTTCCTTATTAAGTCACTTATAACATCAAGAAGTGATTTCCCTCTGCCAGACAATATACTTTTCAAGATCCAGTGTCAATATAATTTCCAAATGTTTAAGCTGGACTGAATTGACTTGTAACAAAAGTAAAGAAGTTGAAAACGTTTTAGCATCTGGATTAGAAATTTTTAAGCGTTAAGCATTTGGTTAACTAATTAACAATCTGAAAAATATATTTTGAGTACAGAGGTACTCCATTATGCTTGTATTTATGTTTTTAAACAATATTTGTAATTATTTCAGAGCATGAGAGCAGGAGAGGGAGAGAGACAGGGAGCAAGATAGAACAGCAACAAGTTTATTCCCCAAATGCCTGCAGCATTTGGGGATGCTTAATCCATTGCAACAAGTCAGAAGTTCCACCTGGGTCTCTTACTTGAACCATCACCTGTTGCCTCCCATGGCATGAATTAGCAAGAACCTGCATTGAGAAATGGAGTGAAGACCCAAACCCTTAGACTCCAAAACAATATATTGACATCCCAAGCTCTTAAGTTCTGTGTCAGATATTCAACTCTATGCTTATTTGAAAAACATGTATTTTTTCTTTCACTCTTTATGGAATTACATAATCCCTGTGAATAGCAAAATGCTTTATTTCAGCAGGAATAGAATTTCAATGACTCTTTGTTATGTTCTGTAGAGATGAGTTGTCTGAGTAAGTGGAGAAAGTGGTTCTAAAAATCATTTGTCTTCTGAAGACAAGAAATTTATTTCTGTCATTGATCATCTGTCCTAAACTCCACACTTGTGTATTAATCAATCTAACATATGTCTTCGCTTGGATGTCTGGTAAATGTATCAAGCTTATATTTAAGACAGAACTCTTAGTTTCCCCCTACAAACCTGTCCTTCTTCCTCTTGTCTCCAGCTATTTTAACCTTTGGAGGCATCATTACTTTACATATTCCTGTCAAGTACTCAAACAAACTAGCAAACAAGCTGACTACTTCTTGTAACAATGACTTGAATCAGAACAGTTTTCCATTTTAGCGCTTTCATTGGAGGAAGACACCTGCCATGCCATCAGGATGCTCAGCTAGGCCAGTGGGGAAGACCACATGAGCAAGAATGAGGCTCGGTTCTCATGAGAAAAGACATTGGAAGCATCTTGCAAGCAAATCTTCCCGTCTTGGTCATGCCTGGCTGCAATTATGACGACAACCTTGTAAGGACATGTGAGCCAGAGGAACCGAAACAAAGCTGCTCCCAGATTTCTGGCTCATAGAGCAATGCAAATAAATGCTTACTGTGGTTCCTAAACATGTACAAATTTAAAACAAGATTTTCGTCCATAGTAGCTGACTATTTTATGTTTTCAAGTATTTGTATTGACAATAATCTTCACAAAATATTGAAACTTTTAAAAATGTTGGAAAGAGAGAGAAAGAGAAAACAGAGCGCAGTGAAAGCCAGGGAGATCTTCGCCTGTTGGTTCAATCCCCAAATGAAGACAGTCGTGTTAAGCCAGGTAGACATCAGGAACTACAATCTCCATCCTAGTCTCTCAACTCGGTGGCAGAGACCCAAGTACTTGAGCCATGTTCTGGAGTTCCAGGTTCATCATCAGGAAGCTGGATGAGAAGTGGACCAACCATAACTTCAAGTGACACTTGAATGACAGTGGTAGTTTGCTGTGGCACAATGATAACCCTTGACAACTTGATTGGTAATAATTGTACATAATTAATGTGGTAGCATATGATATCAATGCTATATGTATACAACATGCAGTGATTAAATCAGAGTGTTTCTCTTTTTCATTACTTGATCATTGACACCTCAGAGATCCTTTCCTGTATTTGTGTACACAATATATAATCATGTATTGTGGAATGTAGTTTCCCAACTATGCTGTGTAACAGTAACAACCCATTCCCGTTTGTGTAACTCCAATTTGGTACACATTGTCCAACATCGTCTCTTCCTACCTCCCATCCCAGTCTGTGGTCATGGCTCTTCTACATTCAGAGTGATTAGCTTGCACATTGAGGAACAACATACACGTTTGCCATTCTGTATCTGGCTTATTTCACTGAACATAATGTTCTCCTTTTTGTCTACTTTGCTGCAAATGGCGAGGTTTCATTTTTTTCTTGGCTGACTAATATTCCAGTGTGTGTGTGTGTGTGTGCGCACGTGTGTGTGTGTGTGTACACACTATGTTTTCATTTGTTATGAAAACTTTGGTTGATTCCCTATCTTGAAAATTTTGAATAATGCTTTAGTAATTATGACAGTATAAATATCTCTTCAATATAATGATTTCATTTCTTTTGCTTTATTTAACCAATACTGGGATTATAAATAGGCAAAATGTATGAAAAAATATTTTATATCAATAGCCATCAGGGAAATGCAATCAAAACCACAATGAAATATTGAAATATCACTTCACCCTAGTCATAATGGCTATTGTAAAAAAACAACAAGAATACTTTGCACTGCAAGGAGGCAGAGAAAGGTTAATGCCTACATGTTGGTGGGTATGCAAATTCATATACCTTCTGTGAAAAACAGTATGGAGACTCCTTAATAAACTAGAAATATGGCACATAGTAAAACACTCTAAGCAGTAAAACAGAAAATTATTGATGATTTGGAAAATTTGGGGGAGAACAGAGAGAAGCAATTTCAGGGCTCCTCAGCCCGGAGCCACTTCCCAGTGACACTGCTGAGCTGGTTTACCAAGGGCACCGTCATGGCCTTTGCTACTGCTGACTGGGCCTACTATTCCAGAAGACATATTCTGCCGCCTGCCACCCGCTCCTCAGGAGCTACGTCTCCCCCCAACCTCTGTGACACGCTGGGGACTGTCACAGCCTCAGTGGAAGCTGGCAACTTCTCCCTTTCTGCAGTGCAAAGTGTGGGCTTTTCACTACATCAAAGTTCATAAGGATAAGCCAGTCTCTCCAAACAAACCATGGTCAGACATTGTCAGTGAGAATGAGCTCATTTGGCGGTGCATTCTCGTTGTGATTCCCACGATTTGTAAGACTCCGCCGGTGCCCTATGGTCTCTGTGTAACTTCATCTTGTGCTCACTGTGCTCCATGGTGGGAGGTGTTCAGTCTTCCTGACCACAGCACTCGTGCTGATCTCAGCTCGGCATCGCTGTGCTCCCCCATTCTGTGATGAGCTCCCCCATTCTGTGATGAGCTCCCCCATTCTGTGATGAGCAGAATGCCCTCTCCTGACATCTTCTGCTCCCTTGCTGGATGCCGGAGAGGAATTTTCTGAGCATCATAATTCAGTTGGAGCTATTTCCACATTTTTCTCTCTTGTTCTAATTCATTGTATTCCATTTTTTTTGTGTGAATATTCTGTTGTCGCTCTGTTTACTGCCTTACTGTTGGATGCCCATCCTTGGAAATCAGCTTGTGAGTGGTGTTCACTTTTTGTTAATGTTGTATCCCCAGAGGCTACAGTATTTTCTGGAACCTAATACGCTATCAGTAAGTATTTATTAAATAGATGGTTAGATTGATAAATGAGAGTAATTATTCTTCCTCTTTAAATTGTAAATTGTAAGTATCTGCAGATAATGATAACAGTGATTTATATTGTCCCTTGGTTCAAAAAGCTCTTTGAGGAAAAACTAGGTATTTTCACATAAACATGTTTGCTTCACACAGATATTTACTCTGAAAATACACCCTTGTTTGCTTCCCTGGATCCTGTTTCTGCGTGTCTCTCTTTTTCCCTGTTTGGACCTGAGGATATGAACAGCACTGACCTCACACAAGCACCTGGCCAAGCTGTCTGATCAAAGGGATTGCTCAGGGATTGACAAGGGAGCTGAGCTGCTTTAACTGAAAGCAAGTCTAAAACTTTGGTGACCGCGAGAAGAGAACAAAATTTGCTCACCCCCTATGTTTTAAGTAAAAACACATATAATCCTGGTTGAAGCTTAAAACTAATCTGATAACACAAGCACATTCAGCTTTAGATCAAATCTGTAATGTGGAAAAGAATGGCAGTCAGAACAATACTGTGAACTTTCTGAAACTACTGGGCAATTAAAACCATAAATTTTTATTTACCTGAGGCTCTCAATGTCTTATTATCTATTACACGCAATCAATGGCAATGATTTGATTAAAAAATCAAATGTAAGTGAAATATCCTCTTTGTTCCATTTCATCATCAGTGCTAGATTTTTTAGAGTTTTTAAAGCATTTTAAAGACATATTAGCACTTGTATGTACTTAGGGGATGCTCTGTGACATTTCAGTACATGTATAAATTGTCTCATGCACAGTTAGGATAAATACATTTATGTCTTTAAAAATTTATCATTTATTTATAGTGAAAACATCACAAAATCTTACCTTTCAGTATTTTAAAAGATAAATATACATAATGTTAATGAACTACATATTTCTTGATTAAAAAACCATATGGCATTCATTTTAATCACTTTATAAGCAAATTAAAATGTGATTTTATATTTATTAGTTATCTGTTAACATTTCTCCCCTATGTTAGAAATGAACTTTCATAATTTAGCAAGATAAATGGGAAATAATCTGACAATGGCAACTAATTTTATAGTTAGAATAAAGCATCAGAGTGGTTGTTTCTACGAACATGGGACAATTTAAGTGAATAATGGTGACTTTATGGTCATAGTAAACAAATTATATTTATTGTCACCAATTTCAGTTTGTGAGCCAAAGCAGCCACTGTGTGAAGGCATGGTTGTTAGTAACTCAAGAACACAGATTTCCAACATGTCAAAGACAAAGTTCAACCTGACATGTCAAATCAATGTTTATACACAGATATAGAAGGTGTTCCATCAAACTTTCTAAATGGCAGTGCTAAAGGGATTTTTTGTTATTACATGAAAAAGCAATAATTTTGAGTATTTTTCACTGAACGCGTTGTCACCATATAAGGTCACTTTGAAAGTAACTTGTACATATGTGTATTTATGTATATAATATTTGTAGGTATAGGTGAAAGGATATTCCATAATATTTCTAGAAAAATGAATCTAAAATACATTTATTTTGGTGCAAGAAAGTTGAACTCCATGTTTGTAAAAGATCTGCAGAAAGTTCATGGCAGATATATAGTATGAAAAAATTGTGCATGGAAATAAAACTTTTAGGTATGTAAATATTTATTTACTTATTTGAAAGGCAGAGTGGGAGCAAAGGAGAGATCAAACATGTGCTGGTTCATTCCCCGAGTGTCCACAACAACCGGGTCAGGAGCTGAGAGCCAAGGCCTCCATGTGCCTCTCTCACGTGGTAATGTCTGCGTCCTCCAAGGGGAATTAGAGGGAGCAGTATAGGGGATCGCGTGTTTGGGGTGTTGAGCAGCATTTCCCATATGGGGTGGCAATGTCTCAAGTGTTGGCTTAACTTGGTGTGTCACAATAAAATTATTTTCAGATAAAAAATTGTCTTTTAATTCTATTTCCCATGAACTTCTTCTTATACTCTTACATATGATATATGCAGTTTCAGGGGATATATTATTTGTTCATAACAATAGTTTTTATCTGGAGCTAAACTCATGTTTGAATAATTTCCTCCTACAAATATACATACATTGTTATGTAACCATTCTCCCATAAATACTCATCTTCATGAGTCTGTTTTTTTTGATGCGTCTTGATTGAATAATGAGGCACTGTATTGAACGTATAGAGAAGATATCAAGGTAAACTGTCACAAAAATAGTTCAGTAACACACTTCACAATTGTTCTGCTGTGAAGTTACACTGAAATATGATATATACAATAGATAAGTACACCCAGGAGTATCTGAAAAATCTATGAATATTGTGAATAAGATAGAAGGATTAAAATGACAATTCTGCTTTTGACAGAAAAATTTCTTGGATGACTAAATACTATGGCAGAGAAATTATAGAAGAATTTTTATTCTCAAAGCATTTTCTGTAATACCGTTGTCAGCTTAAAACTAATTAACATTAATAGAATTGATAAAATTTTCAAGGAAATTATACAAAGTAAACTTGGATTTGTATTCTAAAAAATTATTGGCTAAGTGTTAGAGTTCATATATGTGTTTTTAAATCTGAGTCAGTGGGGTGGGTATCTGGTAGAGCAGTTAAGGTGCCACCTGGAGTGTCCGTGTCCCATATCAGCCTGCCTCGCACATCTGCACCTGGTCCAGTTTCTTGTTAACGCACATGCTGAGAGAGAGAGCAGGTGATGGCCCGAGTCCTGAGGTCTGCACCAGCAACATGGGCCATCCAGATGGAGCTGCTGCCTGCTGACTCAGGCTCAGCGGCTGAAGGCATTTGGCAGGTGAGACAGCATGGAGAATCTGTTTCCCTGCCTTCCAAGTAAAATGCAGATCAATAAATACATAAATAATATGCCATTGTACCTCACTGTTTCTGCAAGACAATCATTTCATCATGTCATATGCTTTGTTGTTTTTTTTAGGGTTTATTTTATTTTTTACTGGAAAGGCAGATATACAGAGAGAAGGAGAAACAGAGAGAGAGATCTTCCTTTCGCTCCCGGGTGGCTGCAATGGCTGCAGCCAAGCCAATCCGAAGCCAGGAGCCAGGAGCTTCTTCCGGGTCTCCCACGCCCGTGCAGGGTCCCAAGGTTTTGGACCATCCTCCACTACTTTCCCAGGCCACGAACTGGGAGCTGGGGCAGCCAGGACACAAACTGGCACCGATATGGTATCTTGGCATATACAATGTGGGGGGTTTAACCACTAGACCATTGTGCTGGTCCAATGTTTATGTTTTCATCACATCTCGGTCACCTAGAGAGATGCACTGGGTGCGCTTGCTGTCCTGGACTGCACTGAACCCTGCAGGAATATGCTGTTTTGACAGCGGTTCTGCTACCTTGCTCTTTTCTTGGGTTCTAGAGAAAATGAAGCCAGTGTTTCCCAGAAATGCATAATATTTATAGTGTTTAAGATGATTTAAAATACTTTAATACATATTTCAAATCAACAATCACATGAGTGGTTTCTCATGCCATATTATGAGTTAAGATAAAGCTCCAAGTTTTTTTTGAGATTTTCAGTGTAGTATAACAAATGCTGAAGAGGAAACATTTAAGGATAATTTTTTTAAAAAGTCACACTATCTTTCCACTTTAACTGTTTTCTTTTAAAATATGTTTTGACTTTTTAATTATAAAAGTGGCATATGTATTTGTAAACAATGTTCTGATATGTGGCAATTAATATAGAATACAAAGAAATAAAATGAAACAAACTATTATGATTGCCAGTTTTAACCCTTTTCCTCCTGTGGAACTGAGGTCTTCTTACTTTTTACTTGTTGAGTATTGTGGGTAGTGGTGAATTAAGCCTGTGAATATAGAATGGATTAATATTTTGTTCTTGCAAAAATCAATGGAAATAAAAGAAGGGAGAAAAAATAGGTGTTGGGGGAGAGAAGAGGGAGAGAAGCATGTTTATCTTCTTAGAACTAGCCAATTACATGCAGTATGTTCTTTCCATATAAATAAAACCAAAGTAAAAAGTATTAGTGAAAACTATTGCTATACAGCCTTTGTGTAATCTTGATTGTTATAAGTGATCAAAGTTTGTGGTTTCCTATGTGGCAGGAAACGGAGAAAGAGAGATGAACTAGCAATGTGCAGTCAAATCAGATTTATTATCAATGAGAGAAACAAATCTGAAGAGGGTTCCGGACTGCCCTGTGCAGATGGCAGGGCTGCAGCTTTTCAGCAGGCTGGACTTTGTATAACTTGGGGTCTTGGGCAGTTCCTAGGAGTGGGTAAATTCAAGAAAATGGAAGAGTGAGCTGGATAGTTCAACCTTGGTAGGTCTTGCTCCCTTGGGGCCTGGTGAAATGCAGATACTAGGCAAGGGGCAGGTAAGAGTGGTGTTCTGGAATGCAGTTCTTTGTTGAGAGTCTCTTTTTACTATGCTGAGGACTGTTAGGTTGGAGGCACTCAGAGAGACTGAGAGGCTCAGTGACGGGAAAAGTCTGACAGATCACACCTTCTGGGGAGACAACCCATATCACTTCCACGTGGGGGGTAAAGGAGGGACTGCACCTGGCTTTTAAACTTAGTGTGTGTGTGGGTAGTGGTGGTAGAGGTGGTCACGGTGGGAAACACCAAGGGAAGGTGGAAACTCCTTACTCAATACTCTGCAGTTTGCAGAGACAAGGTCAGGGTGGTTCGGGCAGTGCATCCCAGGCATTCCTGGATGGATTTGGGCAGTGTATCCCAGACATTCCTGGATGGATTTGGGCAGTGTATCCCAGGCATTCCTGGATGGATTTGGGCAGTGTATCCCAGACATTCCTAGATGGATTTGGACAGTGTACCCCAGGCATCCCCGGATGGGAGTGTCAGCTTGACAAAGCAGTGAATGCACAGGTCACCTCTGCAGCCTAGCAAGGGTGTGAGGGGCAAACGTGTTCTTGCTCCTGTCATTATGGAGAAATCCTTCTCCAAATATTCTACATCCTTTTTGATAATCTTTTGTTTACATGTGTGAGTATATGAGTATACTGTTAGGTAGACTTTATAGTAGAATTTTTAGTTCAAGGAACATTTTATGTCAGAAAAATTAGATTCCCTTGTAATATGTTTTACGTAAGTGAGTGGTCATTTAAATTATACTGAGCATGTTTTGGTTCATCAACTAGTGCTGAGATGTGGCAGTAAATATGTGGGTCACTGACAGGCTGTTAAAGAAAAGATTCTAGCCTTGATTGTTGTTTATGAAGGTCATGTCAATACTTACCTAACAAATTCTTGTTCAGGGGAGTGTTTCCAGCATCAATTCATTTTCCAAAGAGGAGGATCAGAAACCTTTCTTGCTTACTTATCTATCAATTACTGGCTGGGATATTTTAATTTATTTTAGCTTTTATGTTTATTGCATTTAGTATTTTAGAAAAATCTTGTTATATATTTTGACATGGTAATTATGAGGTCTTAGGCAGCTTCATCAGGGTCACACCTCTTTCCACCTATGTAATCCCTTCTGCCCACCTTTGAGTCATTACCTGGAACTCGGTGTGGCGATGTTGCGTAACCACTCCCTCTCAAGCCCCTCAATAGCCCATGTTGAGGAGGGGCTCCTCTGTCTCCCTCTTCCTCGTGTTCTTTGTCACTCACGTTTCAGCTCACTTCCTCTCTAGCACACTCAAGCTCTTGGATTATCTCATTTCTGACTGCTCCCTGGCTCCCGCGGATGGACTAGGAGGACAGAAGATAGCACTCCCTCTTACTCTTTTCCTTAATGGATTACTCTGTCTGAACGTGGCCTCTGCCGTAATGTCTGTATTTTTCACCGTCTGAATAAGCCTTACATCTCTCTTGAAGTCATGCTTTTTAAGTAGCAGGCATGAACCTAGGAAATTATTAGGCTCAAACCTAGACCACAATATGATCATACAGGGGACAACATTCTACAGTTCTAAATCCCTATGGATTAATATTTTGATGACAGTTTTATTTTAAGGCCCTTTTGTTTGTAATGAATGGTTCTGATATCTTAATATAATAAATTGTTCAATCATTTGAGTTTCAATTTCTGTGTAATTTTATCTTTCTAATGCATCACAAACATTTATAAATTTGACAGTCTTTAGCTTTTCGCTGGAACAACGGTTTTGTTTATATGTTGTACATTTATTGAATGCTAAATGTAATGCTACTATTGTGCTTACTCCACTCCCTCTCCATGCCCAAAGCCACAGAGGATGCTGAGAGCCACAAGAGGAGCCAAGAGAGGTCCCCTTGCCTGCATACAGCCAGTCTTACCAAGGATATCCTTTTAAAAGAGGATCTACTTAGAGGAGCTGTTGACATTAGAGGATCTGAGACACATTTATACCTTGCATAGCTGAACTACAACTCACTATAGGATGTCCGGGTACTTACCAAACACTCTGGTTCTCAGCCAAAATCAAAGCAGAAAGGTGATTACTGTGAGCTATTACATTACTTTCCTCAGAATGTACTGGCTTCCTTAATTTAATTTTTATAGGATGGCACTTTTAAGGATTTGTATTTCCATTAATGTTATTTGTATAAATTGAATTGTAGTCTTTCTTTTTTTAAAGATGTATTTATTTTTATTGGAAAGACAGAATTACAGAGAGAAGGAGAGACAGAGAGAAAGATCTTTCGTTTGCTGGTTCACTCCCCAAGTGGCTGCCACAGCCAGAGCTGAGCTGATCCAAAGCCAGGAGCCAGGAGCTTTTTCTGGGTTTTCCATGTGGGTGCAGGATCCTAAGATTTTGGACCATCCTCTATTTCCTTCCAGGTCACAAGCAGAGAGCTGGGTGGGAAGAGGATCATCCAGGACACAAACTGGTGACCATATGGAATGTTGGCATTTGCACTGTGTGGTTTTAGCCACTGAGCCATCATGCCAGGCCCAAATTATACTCTTTCTTTTCCAATTATGACTATAACATATGTTTTACATACTGTGCCAGAAAAGAGTATGTCTGAATTTGCTGAAGTTCAGCTAAAAATTTATAATTTCAGCTTTAAAGAGATGGTTGAAAGCAAGACTCTATCCCAAACCCCAGAATTTAAAAATTTATTTTTCTTACAAATTAGCTGCTTTGCTCCTTGCCAAGGAACATATGAATTTGTCTATTTCCCATCTCTTGTTTGCCAGGATAACAATGACCATACAATGGTCATACAATTCATGCAATGGTCAAAGCACCAGGCAGTGAGTTACGTTTTAATTGGTATATGTGTGAATTTCTTTTTTCTCTCTCTTTTTCTCTCTCTCCTGCCCCATTCCTTATCTAAATACATCCATGCTTGAATAAGAATATCAACTTCCTGCAATGGTTTTCTCTTTGTGCTTTTGACTCATTGTACCTGTGGGAAAATTGCTAACCACATTAACATGTAATTTCATAGGTGGAGATAGATTCAGTGAGCAATAAACATAAAAGTAAAGATTGATGGAAGCAAAAGTTGCTTCAGTTCGAGTTAGGGTTAATATTTGCCCTTATTTCCTTAAGTCTTGCTGGAATCCACAGTATTGCATGAATTGGAATTGGACAGCAGAAGAGCTCTGGCATTACTTTTGGACCACATGGATAAGTGTGGTAGCCTAACACTGAGGACTGATTTTGACTCATCTGATATTCTCCAGAGAAGACAAGTTTACTTAACAGTTTTTCTAGTATTTCTAAACGAAGGTAGTTTTGTTCTGCTTGCCAGACTTACACTGATTTTCTACACTTCTGCTGGTAGCAATCTTGGTCATTTCTAACAACTTCTCATTGCCCTGGGAATGTGGCTATAAAACTCTCCTCAACCCAGAAACTGTTAGCTAGGCAGACAAGGAAAATTGTAAGCCAGATAGATATTTAGGATTTATGGATTTCCCTCCCTATAGTATGCTTTGCCTTCGCTGGAGACCAGATTCAGGCTTGGATGCTCGAATACGTGGCAGGAGGAAGAGTGAGGCAGCCTCTGAGACACCAACCTGCAGTGACGTTTGCTGTTTCTGTTTCACAACATGGATGATGGAGAGAGGCTCAAGGACTTTGAAAGCTTTTTTTTTTTTTAACTGCCATATAGAAAGATTGAGTTTTCAACAATTTTATAACTTCATTCTTAAATAACAATAGGTCATACTTCTCTACAAATTTCCAAATAAAATAGCAATAAACATTCTTGTTTTGAAAGGCAGATTTACAGAAAGAAGGAGAAACAAAGAGATCTTCTATCCTACGGTTCACCTCCCGAATGGCCGCATCAGCTGGAGATGAGTCAATCCAAAGCCAGGAGCCAGAAGCTTCTTCCAGGCTTTCCACCATGGGTGCAGTGGGCCAAGAACTTGAACTGTCCTCTGCTGCTTTTCTAGGCTATAAGCAGGGAGTGGATCATCCCAGACATAAACTGACCCCATCTGGAATGCAGGCGAGCAGGTAGATGCTTAGCTTTCTAAGACATCTTGCTGGCCCAGGCCCCAACATTCTTTCCTTTAGAATGCACATGTTCTTGTACAATTAGCATTTAGAAAGAACCATATAATTTTTTTAAAGAATCTGTAACTTCACAGATCATTCTATTTCCTCACCTGCATTCAATGTGTAGGGAAATTGCTACTCTAAAGTAGCTAGATGAGTTTAAGGTCACACAACTAACTTGCAAGAGATTCTGATTAGTAGTGTGTTATCTTTTACTTTAAAAAAAAATCTCTGCTACTTTTGGTCTTGGATTTATTTCCTTTTGTCAATATTTTGTTAATCTTTAGTAGTAGATACCCACCTCAGTCTTGTGACATAACAGAAAGAAGTTGAAATCTGTGCTCACATTAGACTTATGTTTGAATTGTAGCTTCTCTGTTTATTGTCTGTAGTCCCTTAAGTAATCCTGAGTTCAGATTACCAACATATAAAATGGGGATAACTAAGTCGGGTGGCTGCTACCATGTTGGAGAAAACTCCCTTTACTGCCCACTTAGTAATGGGATTTCAATAGATATATATTTTTCATCAGTCTCTGCTCGTATTTTTCAGATTTAATGTGATACTCTAAGTCAGCTGTACTGCCAGTGACATGAGAAAGGAACTGATATGCTGGGAGGGGAAAGAGTCTTGGGAGTAATTTAACCCCAGAGAGACTTTGGCAAGGACAGTGGAGTGTGTCCAGTGAAGCCCATGAGAAAGTTCTTGTAGATTCTCATGGGTAGTGCTGAGTACGGGGCGTAATATTGAGGAGACAGAATGACATGACTGAAGTAGGTTCAGATGTTCAGATAAGGATAGTTGTTGAAAACAAATTGAGTTCTGATCTGGATCAAACATTGACAATGAATCCCAAGGAAAGAAGCAGCTAGTGCTAGGCTTCTGTACACACATCTAATTCTGTCAGAAACGAAGGACACCACAGTGGAGACCAAGGCAGAAATCGAGTTTCTCAAAACGTCTCAACAAGGAAGGCAGACACCCAAAACCATTGGAGTGCAGAGGCCACACAAGCATTTGGGGCTCATTCCTGTTCACAATGACATCTTTGCATTGTGGGGGAGGGGGAGTCTAAGAATCCAGACCTAAATACAATGCAGAAACAATCTATCCAGTACACAGCGTGAGGAAAGAAGAGAGAGGAGTGGAAGAAGTTTAGTTAATGCTACAAATTGCAGGCACATAGGAATATGTACTTCTGTAGTTCAGTTGCACAATAGGATGACTATGGGAAATGCTACTAAATTGTGTTTCTTTCTAAATTTTTTTCAATAGCTAAAAGAATTTTGGAGGTTTTTCACAATAAAGAAGAGTTTAATGTTTGAGGGGCTACGTATATTTATCTACATTGCACATTAAACAATACAAACATGTATCAAAACATTTCATTGTATTCATATAGGCTCAATTAAAAATGTAAATTAAATGTGATTAAAGGAAAGTATATCATTTGGATTGTAAATTGAAAATAAAAGCAATAAGCAATGCTATTTACTGTATGTGTACAAAAATCTTGCCCTGATTCTTATGGTGGAGTTAGACATAATTTTACTGACCAATTTGTTAGGTAAATAATATGCTACGGAGTCCTGTATTCAATTCTTAACTTCTGTCATGTGAGCTTAGGGAGCAAACAGAGTTTTGTAAATTTCCTCAAATCCATTTGTCATACATTGGTATTTGAATTATTCTCTTTGGAAACAACTTTCGTTTTGTGATGTTTATTGATTTCATTTTCAAGTAGTTGGTATAAGTTGGTTATATCTTCGTTTGTTAAAGGTTTTGGTAAGACCAACTATAATTTTGTGTGCCCTTTATCAATAGTTATGAGTCTACTTTGGAATGAGTTATTGTTTATTGTTGTTTGATATTTAGAGCACTCAGTTATGTATGAAGGAAGTTCTGAAGAAGTTTGATGAGATCAGGGAAAGTACTCATTGATGATAAGCTACAGAGGTATGTTTGAATGGACATCACACTTTTGCAGATATATAGTTAATTGGCAGATTTTTTCACGTTCTGCAGTTGTATAGGCTTTGTAAGGAACTCACATGTAATTTTTAATCTCAGAACTTTTAAAGAAAAGCCACTGGAACATTAAATCTGCTTCCTATAGTGATGATAATGAAATAACTGCAGTGGAGCATAAATTCTACTAAAAACTGTCAAGCAAGATATATTTGGGGTTCTTCATTACTTTTTATCTGTAATTATGGTTTTAATTAGTTTGTAAAGGATGATTGCTCCTAATACTATCATGGATTGTTTTGAATCCTTTAGCTTTAAATTGTAATTGTTTATCAAACAAAAATGTTCTTTCAGTATATAAAAAATCTAATGATGATTAACTTTCTGAAACTTAAAAAAATGTATACAATATGGCCCATTTTCCTTCATTTAAAATTATCATATAATTATGGAATATCTTATCGCATTAACTGCAAGTCAAAATATAATGACTTCAAAAATGTAAGTGAAGGTGAGCAACCTCAGAAACACCAGGCAATAGTCAAGGGAAGTTGTTTTACTATAATAGAGAAATGGTAGGGACTTGTGCAATAATTCACCTGGCTAAATCCTCACGTTGTAAGCACCAGGATCCTATATGTGTGCTGGTTTGTGTCCCGGCTGCTCCACTTTCAATCCAGCTCCCTGCTTGTGGCCTGGGAAAGCAGTCGAGGATGGCCCAAAGCCTTGGGACACTGCACCCACATGGAAGACCTGGAAGAAGCTCTGGACTCTTGGCTTCAGATTGGCTCAGCTCTGAACATTGTGACCACTGGGGAGTGAACTAGCAAATAGAGGATGTTTCTATCTCTTTCTGTAAATCTGCCTCTCCTAAATAAATAAATGAATAAATAAATAAATCTTTAAGAAAAATAGAGAAATAAGCAATTGAAACATTAGTGATTTATTAACAGTAACTATTGTGATATGCAGGATTTAGAGCAAATGATTCTTAGAGTTTATTGCCAATGTTATTTGTTAAAAATGACTGCGTTCTTCACACAGTGGCAAGCATCTCTTACGTCTTCAACGGAGAAATTATTCATTCAGGACTCCAAGGACTAGAAGATTTATGAAGAGGTAGGTGTGCAAAAAAAAATATCTGGGCTATGGTGTAAGAGCTGCAGAATCAAAATCAAAATGAGAACTGAGATATTTCCCTCCTGAGTTTGTTTAAAGGATTTAAATCGCACATTCCTCTTTCATATACAGTTTGAAGAATGGATTCTTTGCTGGGTAGATTAAGCAGTCTCTAACAGTTGCTAAGGCACTGGCCATTGGCTTGGCAGGAGAAGTGGTACTTGGCTTCACAGTTAGGATGTTTACATTCTATATCAGTGTGCCTAGGTTTGAGTCCCAGCTTCTCTACTTCCAATCCAGTAGGGAAGATGTGAAAGAAGGTCCAAGAATGTGGACACCTGCCACCCCATGTTAGAAACCTGGATGGAGTTCCAGATTCCTGGCCTAGCCTGGGCTAGTCCTGGCAGCCGGAACCTTTGGAAAATGAGCCCAAGATTGGAGAATCTTTTTGTCCTCTTTGTCTTTCCCTCCACATGTCAAATACATAAGTAAGTCTTTAAAAAAGATGATCATTTGTAGGTATGATGGTTGTAAGATTAAGATAATAAATCTTTAAGACTTTTTAAAATGAATGTATGTATTTCCACCTCAGGGAAACCAATCATAAGCAATAATATCTGAATGTAGACATTTATATCTCCAGGGAGGGTGTGTCTTTTTGTGGAAAACAAGTAACCAAACATGCTGTGGGTGGGTTAACAGGCAGAACAGCAACTGTAATTGATACGTGGTTTGCATTAATGCTTGCAGAGTCTTGGTGAAATTCTTTGATGTACAGCAGTCTAGGAAGTCCTGTTTTATAAGCTTTTGTGGTGCGGAAGACATACCAGAGCTGTAAAAGTGGCAAGATGTGCTCTCATTTCTTAGCTGTATCTTTAATTATCTCTCAGGCCTCAATAAAGTCATTTCATCTGGGGAAAAAAAAAATGACTGCGTGACTAACTTCCTTCTTCCAGTTGATTTTTTAATAGTTTCTTAAAAAAAAAAAAAAAAAACCTCATTTTGACTGATTTAGGCTAAATGTTATGTCAAATGTGATGGGAAATCAAAGCTCCTATCTAATTCATAGTCAAAATAAAGCCAATTCAAACATCTTGAATTAATTTTAAGGGCTATCTCTGGGTCAGCACCTAGAATCGATGCATACAAGCAGATTTTCCCCTCTGCCCTTTGTTTACTAGAATGCTGGACTCGTTTAACTGGCAGGGATAGCCTGAGAGTCTCCATTTTATTTACTCTTGCTTGTTAGGAAGTATCTCTTCCTCAGATCTGAGCTCTGTGTATGATGACAGCAGTCAACAGAGGATGGAATTCGATGTTGATTCAGATGACTTGGGCCTATGCGTCAAGTCCATCCTGGTGGCTGCAGGACTCCTCTATCATAAATTTCTGAACCTTAAATAGCTATGTGACCTCTATTCATCATCTCAAGCTTCGTTTTCCATTCTTACTCTCATTCTCTCTCATTTGATTTATTCCATTTATTTGAAAGGCAAAGTGACAGAACTAGAGGCAGAAGGGAAGGATAGAAAGTGAGGAAGGAAAAGAGGCAGGAAGGGAGAGAAAGTGGGCGGGAGAGAGCACACGAGGTAGGGAGGAGGCAGGGATGGAGAGAGGCCTTTGGTCCAGGCTGAATCCAGGAGTATGGAACTCCATCTCCAATGTGGGTAGCAGGGCACCCAAGTACCTGAACCATCCTCCTGCACCTCGCAAGTGCATCAGCAGCGAGGTGGGTTGAAATCAGAGCTGACAGGCCTCAACTGGTGCGTCAGTCTGGGCTGATGGGTGACACATGCAGCTGTTGTAAGGGAGCTGTGGGCAGCTTTTCTGCGCCCATCACCTGCTGCTTTCTGCCCAGTTCTGCTCCCCTCACGGATGTTCAGTGCCCTCAAGGCACTGTGAGGAGGCTGGACTTTGAAGGATGCCGTTCTTGAAAGTGTTGAATACTTTTCCTGAAGCAGACTGTACAACACCCTGTCCCCACACTGTCACACTGTTCCTTACACAGCTGTTAGTGCTGTCAGCACTCCGACACCCTGTCCCCACACTGTCACACTATTCTTTACATAGCTGTTAGTGCTGTCTGGCATTAATGGTTGTGTTTTTCCTCCATGTTTTATTGCATAACTTTTATTAGGCAGAACATTGATGCTTAGATTTTATCATTGTCTTAATTGTACATATTTATGGGTTATAGTATGAGAAATTAAGACACATATTTACTGTGTATGGATAAAAATCAGCATTTCATCTTTGAAACATTTAATTCTGATAACTAATAGTGATACATATATATTGGATACAGCATGACATTTCCATAAATGTACATAGTGTCTACTGACAAATCAGGATGATTACTGTTTCTCTTGGACATTAATTTAGGCATAGATGCTTCAAGTTCCTCTCTTGGATTACTTAGTCTTGTTCATTGTTCTAAGCTCCCTGCCTGGCCCACTGGAAAGGTGTCCTCACACTTTGTCAATGACAATTGAATGAGTCAATAAGCAGGGGGTGCCAGCCCATATTGCCACGTGGTGCCGTTTCACAACCATTCACACTAGTCTGGGTAGATCGTTGGCCACAAGAGCCTTTTCAACATTCTTTACCATTTTTGCAGCCCAGGCACCAAGCCTCTCTAACCATGCTTTGCTTCCTATGTAGCTTGTGACTAGTCTTACAGAAAGCAGTATTGCAGAGGATGTTGTAAGAATTCTTATCCCTCGGTTTAATCATGGCAGTCAGTGGCCACCTTAGCTGGACAGGTAGTTGGTCACTTCAGGTCACAGTTCTCTCCATTGCTGGTTGCCTGCTGCCGTTCCAAGGTAAATTGCTAACCTGTCACTCTTCCTTTTGACAAGGCGCATATCTCTCTCAGCTATTATTGCATAGTTTTCTCATTTACTTCAGAGAAAGTGACAATAAGACTGTGCCTCATAATTCACATACAGAAAGATGAGGGGAAAGGAAAGGGTGTCTGGTACAGAACATGGCCATTTGCAGGCACCAAGCTGTGATCCACTCCCGGGAGCTGTGCTGGGGGACTTTTGCTCAGTTGCTGGCCTGGCTCCACTCAGCAAGAGCAATTTTACCCCTCACTAATGTGTCAGCATCTTTTGTCAGTACTGCTCCCACAATCCTGAGGGACAAATTTGTTTCTTTGACAGTTCATTAACACAATATCCAGTCTTCTCAGTTAAAATCTCACTCCCCATATGACGGCACAGTCTGTTCCTATGCTGCCAATACATTACTTTGACATCAACAAACTCGCTGAAGGCTGAGTCATGATGCACATTGTCTCCAGCCGTATGTGAAGTGTCGCTGGTGCTTCTTGATCAAGAATATAGACATACAGTTATCTGAAAACAGCAATACGCAAGGGGCTATCTAAGAACAGTTCTGCAGAGAACATATGGCCCAGCCTGCAGTACATCTGCTTGCTTTTGTTGTTATTGTTGTTTTTATCACTGCATTGCCCTCAAACAGAGGATAATTTGAGTTTTCAGTTCTTGCAAGGTGAAAAATTGTGCTTGGATTCCAAAACTGCATTATTTCATTGAGCCACAACTCCTTCGTATAAAGGCACTTATACATAAAAAGATCATGTTAAAGGAGAATGATCTTGCAAGGCTGGATTCTGGGTTTCTTCCAAAAGCAGCATTGTGTCAGAGTTGAGATTTTCTTGTAAAGAAACGTAGGCCAGGAAAGGTGGGACTCTATGACCTGAACCCATGAAGCATGCACAAATTACCATGAAAGATTCCTGGATATTAGGGTTGCTTGGTTCCTGCAAGGTTTGTATGTGGTTCCCAAAGAGTTTTGAAATATATCTGCCATTTGACTCTCAACATGGAATAGTCTCAATTTCGTGCAGAGAGAAGAGCGCACCCCGGAGCCCCCACTTGAGTGTTTGCTCAGGCTGGTGTCTCCTTCAGATCCTGCAGAAGAGTTAGTGCCAAACATTTACAATGTGGAGTTTGTTACTGAGTACTGTAGTTGTGAAATTGTGGAGGGCAGCAGTTTACTGAGTCATCACAGTCACACTAACAGGTTATAAGCTAGTGACCATTTTCTTTCTTTTCTTGTTTTCATTAGACAGTTACGCTGTTGGTAGTAAGTTGAGAAAATATGGAAATGATCAAAGGAGAAAATCCAAATCATTGTCAGTCCCTTCTTCAAAGAAGTTTCTTAAATTTTTAGATTGAAATTGTTTAAGGGAATGACTATTTTCATTCTAGTGTGATAATTTCATTGTCTTGTGAATTGTTAGACAGTAAATAACTACTCCTCTGTTGAATGAGGTTTACGATCGCTCTTGCTCCAGGTCATGTTCCTTATTTCTTGAAGATTTTGGCTTCTGGCATGTTTTATTTTCAACAGTACTACTCCTGTCATTATCCTTTTTTTTTTAAGATTAATTTTTATTATTTTTTTATTTGAAGTCAGATATACAGAGAGGAGGAGAGACTGAGAGGAAGATCTTTGATTCACTCCCCACGTGGCCCCAATGACTGGAGCAGTGCCAATCCGAAGCCAGAGAAGCGGGGCCACCATGATGAAAACTGGTGCCCATATGGGATCCTGGTGCATGCAAGGCAAGGCCTTTAGCTGCTAGGCTACCTCGCCAGGCCCTCCTGTTGTTATCTTCAGGGATTGGAAGATGGTTGATTAATCCTGGCACACCCTGGGCTCTCGGTTCTATGGCCTTCTTGTTATCCTAGTCTGGTCCTCAGCCTCCATCAGCCACTCTGCCCCAAGTCCTCCTCTTTATCTTGATACTGTGATACATCACAGTGTTGTGTTCATACACTCACACACACACCACACACCACACACTTGGGCTGACCCATGTCATTAGCACTCACCTCAAGCTGGCCTTTGCTGGGACCAAAATGACCTGCCTAAGCTTTTGACAGGTTTCTTTGTAAGTATGGGTCCCTGACTTTTATTTCTCAAGTGTAATGTTTTCTTTCCTTTCCTTTCCTTTCCTTTCCTTTTCTTTCTTTCTACCAGTGGTTTTTGCTGCTGCTGTTGTCTTAGTTTATTAGTTTTTGTTTTCACGATATAGTCCAGTAGGCTCAGGGATTTTCCCTTCCCCCATCCTCCCTGTAGCCCCACCATTTCCCCAAATCATATTGACACTAGCATAGTCCGTCAACAACAGTCGCAAGTCCATGATTCTGCAGTTTAAGTGTATCATGACATTGTAAGCATATTTTTCATCTACCCCCTGTGAGATGTGAATCTCTTCCCATACAGTTTTGCAACCCCAAAATGTTCGTATCAAGTCCCTGTGAGCCATCTGTTTTCTCTGTGGGAAGGCAGTAACCTAGCTTTGATAAGGGGCAGTTAGCAAACACAGAAGGTCTGATGTCCCTGACCCTCCTCCTTGCACACTGTCCTTCATCCCACTTGGCCAGTAGAAAGGAAGTTGAAGTAATCCCAAGTATGGGTCTCCCAGCTCCCGTCACCGTATGTTCCTACTTACAGTCACTGGGTTTTCTTCTCTCCCTACATGTGACTTGGGGTCCTCCACTGCATTGCATTGTCCTCCTCACTGACTGAAGGAGGTTGCTCCAGCAACGGATCCTCCCCTTCCTTACATGAATATTTTTCATCTCCGTAACACTTCCCTATCAGCAAACAAACATGTTGATAAATCTCATCTTAAAAGTAATTATTATCTTTTCACTCTAACTATAGCCCACTGATATCTCCCTTTTTAGTAAGAGAAAAAAATACATTAAATATTGTGTATTCCCATCTTCAGTCTCATATTTTCTCTTGAACCCACTTATTTTCATGTGATCTCAACCTCTAAATTGTTAAATTCAATAGTCAACTTTCAGACTTCATTCCATACAACCTATGGGTAACATTTGTTAGTCAACCTTTTTGCCTTTTAAATAGCTTAATTATGTGGACATCACACTCATTGGTTTCTCTTACTCCTTTGGCTGTTCTTTTCCATATCATTTACTAATTGTTCCTCAAATCCCTGACATCTTAATATAAGTTGTTCTAGGACGGTCACTTTACCTCTTTATTTTTCTGTGCTAGGAATTTCATCAAAATTTTAACAGCTTTAATCAAGCCCTTAATATCCATATGCAAGTTAATTAATCCAACACCTATATTGACATTCTACCTCTCTTCTGAACTTTAAATTCTATCCGACTGGCTCAACAAATGTGTTCTGTTGGATATTTAAATGCCAATCTCATTATCTTTCTTCCTCAACTCACAGGCCCTTTCCTTTTTCATAATGGGCAACTTATTCTTCCATTTGAGTTAGGGAAACTTTTATAAATATTTTTCATTTTTTCCCATTCAGGGATATCTTATATTCTGTCTTTTATCAAAATGTGTTATGGTACCTTCAGTTAGATCCCAGATATAACTAGGTTCCCCAGCCACTACTGCTAATGTCCTCTATCAGATTACTGTGATCTCTTCTATCTTACGTTAATGCAAGAGACCCCCATGGTTTTTGTCATTTTCCAATTTGCTTCCCTTTGGTCAATTTCCAACATAACTATGAGAGTAATACTATTCAATGGTAAGCTGAATCATAGCATTCAAGGTCATGTTGGCTAAGCATATTCAAAGCCTTCTCATAAACTCAGAATGGATGCAATGCAAATTTTGCAGGAGTAACACAATGTTTCCCCCCTGCTCCACCTGACTCTTTGACCTCCAGTTTCTTATCCCTGACCACAACAATAGCCTCCTTGCTATTGTTCAACCATTTTAACCAGAATCCCAGCACAAGCTCTTTGAACTTGTACCTTCTCTTTGTCTGGAATGTTCTTCTCCAGACATTCATAGATGTTTTTCTTCTTCCTATTTAGATATTTACTTAAATAACTCCTTCTGAATGAAACTGAGTTCAATCATCAAAATCTCCATTTCACAAATTGAACATACCATGAAATTTATATTCCTCTTTATGCTGTTTTCCGTGATAGCATCTTTCACATTCTAATGTATACTGTGTTTTAATTATTTATATTACTTAATTGTCTTTTTCACCCAATAAAGATTGTTAGATTTGAGGACTTTCTTTTGTTGTCTACTTTTATGCCAGAACCTAAAATGGATTGATTCACACTGGATATTTGCTGAATGTGTGAGTAAAAGACATCACCACGGTGGCTACAGAATGTAATGTGACCTCATTCTTAATGTAACCCCATTAGAAGTTCTGAAACAGTATAATGAAAAAGGTAAATATATAGAGACTTCAAGCCCTCTTTGGAGGAAGAATTATAGCTGAGTCCTTCTTGGGAATCAGATTGTGTAGTCTGCCAAAGGAACTGTCTGACCTAGAGCTGGACAAGAGTAGCAGCACTAAAACCTGTCCTGTGTGAATCAAGCAATGCACAGTGATTTACTTTAATAAATCTTCATTCCCAGGAAGCATAGCCAAGGATATGTCTTTTCATGTAAGTGGGTAAGAATTCAAATCTCAATTGGGGAATGACTATTTTAACATTTTTTCTATTTCCTTACTTGTAAGTCATTCTGATTTACAGAGTGTGTTGCTTAGACCAGTGAATCATGATGCGGGGTTTAACAAGTGAACCGAGACTTACGGGACTGCCTGAGTAATTAAGGGAAGCAACAGGGGATCGTTTTAATGTGTGCATGGCTCAAATACCAAAGATACCAAAGAAAGGTTTATTTGGTTGATGAAGTAGTAGAAAGCATAAATTCAGACCAACAACTAAGATATAACATAAAAGAAATGTATTTTAGATATTGAAAAAAATATTTCGAAAGTCTTCAGAGAACCAAAACGTATTTTTCGGGCCAGAAATTTCAAGAAAATGTTAGCTTGAGAAATGCAGCTCTTTATGTTAATTACATATAGAAACCATATTATGATGATCATCATATTGTGAGAATTCTAAAACATCTGGTATGTTTACAAAGAATTTTCTAGTAGTAATTTATACTTGATGTAGCATGGACAAATGAGAAGGAATTCTGTAATTTAAGACAAGGGTAAAAGAGTAGCACTGTTCAACTGCAATGATGATTCAAAGGGAAAACACAAATTAAGCAATCTCTTGAGAAAAGAACATGAAATGTGAAAGAGCTTGGAAGACATGTTTGGAGCAAAATATCAGCATATGTCAGATCGTTTGCGTCTGAGAAACTGTAGCCAAAGTTAAGCTGGCAGTTACCAACTGGAGCCAAACAAAATGTTCAGATTTTTTTGTTTATCATTTGAATTTTGTAAAGCTCACATTTAAATTGGTAGTCATTAGCTGATAAACTTATCATTGTATATTTTTGTAGGTCGTAGAACAAAATGAATTCTGGAGACATGCGATCCTGCTCGCTGTGAGGAGCTGGAGAAAAGTTAAGACAGTGAAGAGCAGGTTCCGTAGGAAGGCCTGGGTGCAGGTGGGAGTGAGCCCGGGTTGAAGCTGCACACTGTAAGGCTGCATGATTCTTTCCAGAGAGACACGGATGCCAAGAAGGCTCTGCCACGACCGCAGGCTGGGGCTGGTGAGTCCTTGTGAATCCCTGAAACTAGGGGTACATTTGTAAGTGTGTTACACTAACGAGGTGCAAGAAGGTCGTGAGGAAGAATTCTACCTAGGATTCCTTCAAGGGAAGACATTTATTGCAAAGCTACAGCAGGACCATGAAGAACCATGAAAAATGAGAAAGATAGAGCCTAACTTCCTTTTATGTATTCTTTCCTTTCTAGAGCTGAGCTACGCAACAGAACAGTGCCCCATTATGGTTATTATCTCTATTGGAAGCCCAACTGACAACTCTGTTCATTTCTCACCTTTATAGTTGGAGCTCCATGCTGGGCAGAATTTAGGCCAAGCTACCTCAAGGATTGCCTCAGTACGTGCCCTGAATTCTTTTCCTTAAGTGCACACCAATCTCTCACCTATTCTGTTGTGGCCCATATATCAAAATGGGAATGGCATTTATATGCCACCAGAATTGTAGAAATAAGGAGAACTAGTCTTCTAAGTTCACGTTTCACTGATGGGGGCGTTGTTAGTGGCAGAAATGTAGGCGTCAACAGACTTACCCAGTAAGGAAGAGAAGAGTACAGTGAGGATGCAGACTTACTCTGTCTCTATACTGAACCACAGCATGGATGGTGGAGGTAATTTATTATGGATTGAGGGAGGAACTGGGTTCTAAATAAAAAGCCCTTGATTCCCCTATGAGCAATGAGGCAGAGAATTATGGAGGAGTGTTAGGATTGTGAGAAAGGGCATGCCGTCTGCTTCAACAACCTATTTGTCCATGATTTCAAATTTTGTGTCAATTAAATCACATTTGATTTACTGTTACATATTTTCCTCTTCATCCTACAGGACTGGAATTTTACTTTGTATCTCTAAAGGATGTCTCTGTTTGCCATGTTAAAGCCTCAGAAAAATTCCAGTTCCTGAATATTAGGTGTTTAAGTTAAATTAGTAGGGGCAGGTCTAACTAACTGGATTCCCAAGCCACCCTGAAAAATAAGAGAAAGAGATTTCACTACAAAAATAAATTGTTGCTTTGAAAATCCTGTTTTTCTGATAAGCAACACCAAGTTATTCTCCATAGTTTCCTAAGCAGAAAAGTGTTTCCTTTTTATAAATGTCTAAAGTAGACTTGAGGTAATTATATAACCTATAGGAAAGATCATATAACCCATATGATTAATAGAAAAATGAAAATACTAGGGAATATGAGGACTTTATTTTGTGTCAAGAATGCTGATACGCTTGGATAATTACTGATAGTTTTCCTGTTTAATGAGATGTTAACCCTTTCTACACTCTCACCACATAGCTTTTAGAAACAGCGAGTCATTTTATTCACCTCAAATGCAAATGGATGCTCAAAGTAACCCTGAGCAGTAACAGAAGCCATTACTGGAAAAAAGAATGGAGAGTCCATTCGTGATCAGTAGGCCCTGTAGTACCAGTAGGGCCAAATGATTATCTTGAAGAAAACACCATGGGCAAGGGCAGAGTCGTAGAGATTGCCTTTATAATTACCAAGGCAGATGTGCTAGGCATTATGGAGAAAAGACATATTCACACTGTATTTTGTCTCAGTCCCACCTGGTTCCCTGAACATAGTCCAGTGTCATTTGATGTTTAGAGTGTGAGGCATTTGGCCACACATCAACAAGGAACTGCAACACTGGACTGTGACGCAAGCCTGTTTCTCTGGCATCCTGATTAACCTTCCACCTCCGTTCCACTGCACGGTCAAGCATTTGTTCACACTGTACACTCAACAGGTGACAGACCAGCGCCTGCTCACAGCACCAGCACAAGAAGAGACACATTCTTGGAGTCTTCAAAGGTCTAACAGAAGGTTGTAGATGTTATCTAGGGAAAGCACTTTTGTGACATTTACCAACATATCTTTTAACTCAAGGAATCACCACTCATCACATTTCTGGCTGGTGAGCAACATAGTGAAATCCTGAGGAGTGATTAGTTTTGTAAGGGTGTCATTGCCTTTATCCTGGAACTGGATTTTAACCTTGAGAGCAGGTTATTATAAATGAAGCTGCCCTGCACTTGATGCTTTGCCTCCTCTGAAATGCCTGCATGTCCTCCTACTTTTTCCATTGCATTATGATGCCACACAGATTGTTTGAGAAATGCAGCCATCTTGGACTTGCAACCTCTAAAACCATGAACAGAAAACTTGCTGAGTTACCCAGTGTCCTAGGCTCCATTACAACAGCAGACAGCTAGGAAGGCCTCGCTCAGGTGTGTTGCACTGAGTAGTCATTCCACGTTTGCCCACTAAATCATTAAACCCATTTCTTCTAAGACCAAACCTTCAGACCCAGGACACCACTGTCCCTACCTGTTCCTCAAGGCTGGAAGGCTGAACTTGGAACCATTCCTCCATGTGCATTGTAGTTAATGTCCATCTGCTTGACTGAATGTTCCAGTGACTCTCCTAGACTACCTTTTCCTTGGGGACATGAAAGGAGCCTGGCCTTTATCTATGTTGCTGTTACTTACTACAACTGTCATATGGCATGTCCCTGAAACGTCTAAGGAAAATGAATAGGGTTCCGTTACTGAACTTCTTAGCATATAAACTCTCTGTTTG
Source organism: Ochotona princeps (assembly GCF_030435755.1). Lineage (NCBI taxonomy): Eukaryota > Metazoa > Chordata > Mammalia > Lagomorpha > Ochotonidae > Ochotona > Ochotona princeps. The sequence continues at coordinate 44,140,692 of NC_080850.1, forward strand.
CTGGGTTGAGCTTCCTCATTTAGTGATTTTGCTGCTCTGTGTATTTAATGGAGATTTTTGTTAAAAGAAAAGAAGCAAATGCACCGAGACAGAATAATAGCAGTGCACTAGTTGTTCTATTGTGATATTTAGAGAACTCTACTGCGGAATGACTTCTGTGGTAATACAAATGTTATTGTCAACATATGTGGAGAAAAAAAGGTGTGAATAAGGATGATATTTGGATCTCATAGCTTTGCTTATTAGCTACACTTCTCCAATTATTAGGATCAGTATGATTGTTAGAACTAACCAATATAATGTGAAAGATATTTTTTCCATTATTAATAGAGACCTATGGGGCTAGCATCAAGGCATAGCATGTTAAGCCTCTGCCTGTGGTACTGGTTTCCCATGTGGATGCCAATTCAAGTCCCAGCTGCTCTGCTTTTGATCCAGCTCCCTGCTTGTGTGCCTGGGAAAGCAGCAGCAGATAGCCTAAGCCCTTGGGTCCCTCACCCACATCAGGAACCCGGAATAAGCTCCCAGCATCTGGCTTCAAATTGACCCAGCTCCAGCGACTGCAGCCATTTTGGGGGAATGAGCCAGGGTAAGGAAGATACCTGTCTCTGTGTGTCTCTCCTTGCCTCTCTGAAACTCTGCCTTTCAGATAAGTTAGTATATCTTTATTAAAACGCAATAGAGCCATCTTCTTGGCATTCACAACTGTTTATAATAATAACATTAAAATAGAAATTGAAAAGAGGAAACAACATTTAAGATTTCTGTTCTGGGTTGATCTTCTCAGAAAGCAGATTTCTTGAACATATGGGTATTTGATTATCTAAGTTATGGTTTTTGTTGGATGTTTATTAGTTGTGTAATTTTTCCTTTACTAGGGAAATAGGTATCAAATTTAGCAATCTATTGAAATAAAAATTTTGGGGAAAGAAAGCAGTGTGATTTGGAAATGGGAGAATGTGAAATCATACCTTTTTGTGTCTTTAGGCATTTAGATAACCTACGATTGTGATCTGTATGCAAGACTGTCCCACTGGAGGAGAGAGACAGAATTGTCCAGGGAGAATGCTAGGGTCATGTCCTTGCTTGTGGTCCTGCTAGCGTCAGGTTTAGTTATGCACCCAGCTGTGGATAACTGAGAAAGAGGTTTTTTTTTTTTTTTTTAATTTCATGGTAAAACAATGGCATTTGTCCCTTTTTGCCTTACTATTCACCTTAAATCCCTGCTCCTCTCCCCGTAGGTAATAAAAGATTCCTATGCTACAGACCCCTAGAGATACATCTTTTGCCTTGTGCTTGGTCAGGAAATTGAGGCTGAGAATGGAGAGAGTAGAGCCTTGTGTCCCCAGCACCACAATGCAGTAACTCTGGGTGAAGCACAATAACCCACTAGGTCCTCAAATGTAAGAACATCGATTCAGAATACTCAGCGAATTTATTCTCCTAGCCTATCTCCTGGTTTCCCTGGAAGGATATGAGAGGTACACATGTAGTGTTAGCTGGGAGCAAAAAGACTTGTCGATGCTGGGGAGAAGCAGGTGCAAGCCTCTCCTATCCTGTTGGGCACTATAAAGCAGCGATCACAGACAGCAGAAGGGAGCCAAGGTCCTAAACAGAGGAACACCTCAAGGTTACCAGGACAGAAGGGAAAAGCTGGGACTCAGGCAGCCTCAGGTTCTGCAAGGAGGGTGGCCTTCTTTAGCCCAGACCTGCTTCAGAGGGCCCTTCCACAATCAGTGGCCATGTTGGTAAGCCACCTTTAAGAGCTTCGTTGTTATACATCATATTCTTCTATTTGTTGAAACATGGTAAGCATGCATATCTGGTAATGGGACTGGTAATTCAAGTATCTGAAGTCTCCTTGAGCCTACTGTTGCTACTGCGTCTATTAGGTCTGTGAGCCTTGTGTGACTTTTTTTTAAGACTGTGGAATCTTTTTTTTTTGGAAGTTTATAGTGAGAATCTGCAGGTGGTTAAATAGAAACTGGATCCCTTTTAGAGCAGTTGTTTGCTTCTGTCAGGCCTTCGAAAACATTATTCCATAAGTTACAGCCACTTTGCTCCAAATTCTTAATACGAGGTTTTGAGGATGGGGTTGACTGTACATTCGGGATGCAATTTGCCCAAGAGTCATTTTGACATAGGAGATGCCCTGGGGGCGGGGCAGAGAGTTTCCCTCCATTTAACTGCTGGTGATGACTTTCATTGCAGCACACTTCCCCTTGCCTGTGACCTCTGAGTCACGCTCCTGTGGAGTGGGGCTTCTCCAAATGCATTATGTAGTTTGGGTAGGCGCTATACTGTTCTTTTCAACTTTAAGCAGTGAGAGGCCATGGCAGACAAAGTCATGGTTATGCAGTTGGTAACAGTCCTTAAGGGGCATGCAAAATTCAGGCTCTGATTTTGTCCTGAACTCTGTGGAAGAGGGTCTGGCAAATGTTACTGTCAAGGGCCATGTGCTAAACATTTTAGGGTCTTTAGATCACACACTTGCAGGCCACATGGTATTTGTCACATACTCCTCTTTTGCTTGTTTGCTGATCTTTCTCACACAGTCCTTTTAAATTGTGGGAAACATTCTCACCTCTGGAGACCTGAGCTGCAGGCCATGGCTGCGCGAGGACCTAGACTCCTTCCCGCTTGGTTTCCCCTATGAGATGCTTCTGAGGGCGCTGGTCTCTTTGAAAGGCTAAAACTTACAATTGCTCTGGCAGCTTCGTTGTTTCCAGTTGCAATGTCAGGCTATCCAGTCTGCTGAGGATACAAGTTTTATTTTTTACACTCCATAAATATTTATTGAGATTAGTGCTCACATTTGGCATTTTCTATTCCTGTGTTCCCTGGGCAGACTCTCTTCCTGGCATAACCTTCGCTGTCTTTCAAATGGATGCTTCAGCTGTTGGTCTATATTTGGTCACACTTGTGCAGTATGTATTCTTTCAAAAAGGTAATTTCTCTGTGCATGCAGTTGTATGTTGGTTTTTAGTTCCCCCTTCTTTTTGAAGACATGTGGACTGTATTGTATCTCTCCTTATGGGCTTTATCGTGCTGATCCTTGAGACTTACATGTTGTTAAAATGAATCATGAGCAGATTCCACTCATTATCTCCTTGGGGAGTGAACCAACAGAGGGAAGACGTTTTTCTCTTTCATTTTCTCTGTAATAAAAATACATAAGTCTTTAAAAATACACTTTAACAAATGAAATTATTGTGTCATTAATAATGCTACTGTCAACTTTGCTAATATTCCTGGGAAGAAAAACAACTCTAAACCACCTTTATCCTAAGTCATAATAAAACATCAATGCAGACTCTCTTAATAAAAATTCTATTTGTCAAATAACGTGAGATAAAATCTCCTTTATAGCTGAATCATATATTCAGTCATTACCTATGTATTGTGTTATGCAATATCCATTTACTTACATAACTTAAAACACATTTGCTAATACTTTTAATGATATAGTCTCTCTTTCCTTTCTTCTCTATGTTAGATTTGCATGTCACTTTAAATTATAATTATTTGCACTACTCACAGTAAGGCATTGCATTTCTGAGAACCTGATTGATTTGCCCGAAAATGAATTTGCTACTTCTCCTTCTGGCAGCCACAATGCAGGCAGACAATCTTTTTATTTAAATTGTGGAAAGCACATCTGATGAAGAAAATATAATGTTTCATCATCACACAGTTAATTTGAAGCTTCTTTGGGGAATGCTGTTATAATGCACATTTGCTGTTTTGGCTCTTTTTATGGTAAAGAACGAAAACATTTGATATCAATGTCAGAAAGAATATAATCAACTTAGGTGCACAGCAATTTATACTGGCTGGGTATGTTTATAAAATGTATGACAAGGAAAATAGGACTGCTGTTCTGCATACCCAGAACAGCAAATCATTCTCCCTCAGGTTCTAACCTGAAATACATTTGAAATGTTTCTACCTATCTATTTTTAGAAATATTTATTCATTTATTTAGCATTTCTGAAACACTAAAAGGACATAGCTCATACTACCCAAATGGGATTGTGACAGCCCAGAAAATAAAAAATGGCGACAGTAAGGCTGGTTCTCTTGAAACATTTCTGGAACGTATCCATAACCTTGGGTTCTCAGAAAGACCTTGGGTTCCTGGAAAGTTCCAGGAGTGAGGAGCGCTTAGAGCAAGAAGCGACGCCATTCCAGGATGAGATCTGGCTTTTCTTGTCCAGCTCGAGCAGTGAGCTGATAGCCCCAAATCGGCTTCTGTGTCTGGAACTGGAAGAAGCTATCTGCCTGGTGTAGTTGTTTGCTCTTAGACAGGATGTAGCTCTTACTGATTGGACAAGTTAGAGTGCATGATGCTAAAGGTAACTCACAACATAATTTATACTGATGAGATTTTTGCCGTTTCTGAATTTTTGAAAGATTGATGCTAACATTATTTAAATTTTGAAAGACTGCTTAAATCGCTTTTCTGGTGTTACTTCAGTAAATTCATTAAGGCAAAATAAAGAGTTAAGACAGAAGAATTAAGACTGACAGATATTTTTGTACCTTAGGGCAACAGGTGAACATGTTCCTATCACAAAGTCATTCCTGATTTTCACAGGTGTTCTGCAACACAGATTATCTTCCAGTCCTGTTGAATGTGTTGCCCAAGCAGCTGTAGTGGCACCCTGAGGTGCCACTATGTTTCAGACAGCTACTGGTGGTAGGGCCTTTGCTTCCCTTTCCGTAAAGAATTTATCTTAAAATTTTTTTTCTTTGCCTCTTTGGGATGTAAATTGTATCCTGTTGCCAGTTTTACCACCTTTAGAATCTACTTCTCAAGGACCTGGGAGCCAGCTCTTTGAGATGAAATCATCAGGAAGATAGAGCACAGGTCGGCTGGTCTCTGTGGGAGGGTGGGAGCCGATTGGCCAATACAGATTGCCTCAGCACTTTGAAGACCTCTCACACGCCGTGTGCTCTTCTCGCTAGCTCACCCCTGCATTCATACTCCTCCAGAGATTTGTCCTATCAAAACTGCATTCAAGCTTTCTACTTTGTTGCTGTTTTCTTGATACCAATGCATTTTTCTTGAATGAACTTTAAAAAGGAAATTTTGCATACATTAACTCTCTGGCTTGCTTTATATTTTAAGTTTTGGTTTTTATCTTAGCTGCTGTTTGGGGAAGGAGGTCTAGAAATGATCACTGGGAGGGAGGCACAGAACTTATTAAAGATTAATAAATTCACAGAGGGGACAGCTATCAACCTGCAGGTAGAAGAAGCACATGGCAGAGGCTGGGAATTGCCACGTATAGATGGAGTGAACAGGTGGCAGAAACCTAGTCTTTGAGCAGGCTGGGCCGTTGATAGTTTGAAAGTCTTGGGGAGTCCGGGGAGGTTGCAGTTTGGAGAAATGGGAGAGTGGGTAGGGAACGGATCAGCTTTTCTTAGATATTTCAACATTGGGAGGTCCTGCCCTCAGTGGTTGGAAGGAGTGCAAGGGGTAGGGTGGGAAGGGCAGTAGTGTTAACCCCTGGTGGGGATTCTCTGTTCACTAGCCCCAGGCTACAAGCTGTCCGCTTTAGTGCTGATTATTTTTCCTAGATGGTACTTAGTCTAAAGAGACTCCGAGATAAAATACAAGTTAAACGCGGCATAGAAAATCAGGATGTATGTGCAAACTAGAAGAAAATTCTGTTTTTGTCCAAGAGGTATGTATGGCAGTATTCATTTAACTCACATTGACTGCTTAAGCACCAAGCACTTTTCTAAATAAAGAGTTTTCCAAGAGACAGCAAGTGAGACAACTTCTCTGACCTCAAGAACCTTGAACTCTATCAGATATTGAATGACGCAAGCAAAGCAAGACACATCTTTGAACTATTGAAACCAAACCCTGATAATGCAAAAGCAGGGCCCAGATTCTCCTCTGTTCCTGTTAGCCCAAGGTGTCCTTACAAGTCCTGTATCAAAAGGAATTCACTGTCTTGAATGCGTGTTCTAGCTTGCCTTACAAGGTTCTAATCAACCAGACTCAAGGAGTCATTTGCTTCTCCTATGGATAAGAAAATTGATGGCCAGTGTTGTCCTGGAGTGATTTGTGTAGAATTCCAGGTCTGGGAAAAAAATAACTGTCACCCTCTCCAGACCAATTTGAACCCACCTGGCCATTATAGATTCCTTAAAGTGTTGCGAGCTGATGATTCTGTCCGCAGAATGAGTCAGAGGCAGTCTTAGAAGCTTAGGAGTCTTTATTCACCTGCCTGCAGACGGTCCTGTACCACCACATGTGGGAGAGGTGAGTAACCCTGATCAGCGTTGTTCAGGGATTCTTTTAGAATGATCATCCAGTCAGCTAAGAGAGCACGGGCACATGGTGCGAATCATTCAATCAACCAAGCTGACATCAGCATACAACACAAATGATTCAATCAACTGTAGTGGCACTGGACACAGATGTGCAGTTTAAGCATTATGTACTTTAAACTCTCCAATCAGTAAGAGCCACATCCCACCAAGTAGTGAATTACAGAAGCAAGCCAAAAGGTCCTTCCAGTTCTAATTACAGAAAACAATTTGGGACAATCAGCTTACTGTTGGACTGTAAAAAAAAAAAAAAGCAAGATCTCATCCTGGAATGAGACACCATCCTGTGATAAGCCTCTCACTCCCCTTTCAGGACTTTCCAAATACCCAAGATTATGGCAAAGGCCAGGTAATGGAAGTGTCCCAGAAATGTTTCAGAAGACCAAGTCTTGCTGTCACCATTTGCTATGTTTTGAGTTGTCACAAAAGAGTAAGCATCATTGACCCAGCAAGGGCAGGTCACAAGCTCCACTCACCAACCAGGAACTTGAACATGATCTGATCCCACACCTCTCAGCCCCAAATTAAATCTAAAAGCCTTCACTTTCAACTGCTGGGGTACCTGGGAATCAAGTAATAGTTGCCGAGCTCCTTGCTCTGTGCTTTGCGGTAAATACCGACTCTCTCCCCCCGCCATGTCAGTGAGTTGCATGTTTTGGACCTGTATTGCACCATTTCTAGGGATCGTTCTAGAGAGCTTCTTTCTCTGACTTGATTTAAAAAGCATATGAATATGAAAAGGTCCCAAATTTGTTCATGAGAATTAAGTAACAAGAAAGGACTCTGCGAAGCAATTTTGTTCTGCTGGTCAGCTTCAAATTAAACCTTGTTACCAACAAAGTTAGAACCTATTGATTTTTCTTACCTGTTAATTCACTTGGCATTATCTCAGTCTCTATAGCACTCAGCTATTTTAATTTACTTATCAAAGCTCATGATAATCAGCTTTCTTACACTGGGCAAATTACAGAGTAATTGTCTCTAATCGGATACTATTGTACTGCAAGGAAATGCAGCTCATAGCAAAGAACCCCGGCTGGTCCGTTCACCGGAACCACCACCGCAACAAAAATAACAGCTCTTAACAGAATCATTATTTTAGTTTCTTAAATTGTAACTGAACCTATGAAAAACCGTTGCTTAGCACTCTGACACCCAGTGTCTCTCTCAAGGTTCTTCTTTGCTTGTTCTCTGTTTCTGTGTTTTCTTTATTTCTGTGTGTGCCACCTAGCAGTGTTGACAAAGAATCAGAGTCCAGCAGCTCGCCTTGTGGCACAGCACATTAAGCTGCGGCCTGTGAGACTGGCCTACCAAAGCCCTGTTAAAGCAGCAGAAGACATTTGAAGTCCTTGGTTGCTGTCACCCATGAAAAGGGACCAGTTGTAGCATCCTTTTTGCTACCGTGAAAAAATGCTGCTTTGAACATCTGGGAACAAGTGTTTGAACATTTGTTTTCAGTTCTTTTGAGAAATTATCAAGTCTTTTCCACAGGTAATGAAGCATTTAAAGTTTCCATCATTCAAATGTTGTGATTTTAATTACTCTCTATCTTTATGAACACTCATTTCCATTAACGTTGGCTTTTGTTACATCTATCCTACCTGAATAGGAAGTATATATTATGGTTCTGATGTTCATTTTCCTGGCATATAATGACATTGGACATTTTTCAAAGTCTCGTGGTCATTTGTGTGTCTTTATGTTTCTTTGTGTTAAATTTATCCTATGATTCTCTGTCCTTCTTTGATTTATGTGTTTATTCACCCTGTATCCTTCCAGTTACTCATTGACTAATATGGAAAGGTTATTTAAAAACAAAAAACTTAAAATCATCCATTGATTCATTTGAGAGGCAAAGTGAAACAGAGAGAGAAAGAGGAAAAAAAAAAAGAAATTTTCAACATGCCGGTTCACTTCCCAGTTATCCAAGGCTTCTGAGCTGAGACACCACAGCCAGGGGTCAGGAACTCCATCTTGGTCTCTCAGGCAGGTGGCAGGAGCCTAAGCACCTGAGCCATCATCTGTGACTTCCAGGAACATTAGCTGGGGGTTGAGTCATGCATGAGTAGAATAGCTGGGACTCTATTAGGCAATGAAATGTGGGATATAGTTATCCTAAATAAGGCTTAGCCGATTGTGCCACAGTATCTGTAACTACAAGATGGGTTTAGGTCTGGGAACAAGGCTATCTACGTAATATGATGAACTACTTACTTAACTAACATTTTCGCTATGTTTTAATGTACTATTTATTAATAAATTTTTGTTATCTGAATGGAATGAAGCAAGAAAGTACAAAACATGTTTTCCTGAAAACTATTCATTAATTAACATTAGGTTCAAATATCTTGGGCTTCTCTATCCATCTTTATTTCGGGACTTTCTCAGTAAGTTGAGTGAACCAAGAGCCAGTTGGATGTTGGGGTTCTTAGAGGACACTCACTTCATCGGAACACTTACTGTGCCATTTTATCTATAGATTGTCTACTTCTACCCTTGTCTCAGGTTAAGTTACTTCCTTCATGTGTCCAGCATTTTCTCTTGCCACAGATTTACCTGCTTGTTGGTGTTTCTGTTCTTTCTAGAAAGCTGGGATACATTGTCTCTTTCCATTGGGATGACTCCTCTAAGTTCAATTATCATTCTCAAAGCTTTTCTCCTCATGTGACCCTCAACAGTTACACAAGCCTTGAGATGGTTGTCTAAAATTAGGTAATGATGGAAGTCTCTTGATTTTAGATTCTTTGTGTGACCCTAATTTAGTGGGCTGGGAATGGAGGGGAAGGAATCTCAGCTCTAGAAATGACCTCTGTGTATGCGTATGTGTGTGCACATGCGTGCATGTGTGTATGTACGCATATGTGTATGTGTGTACGTGTGTGCATGTGTGTTTATGTGATTTCATCTGTGACACTTGAAATTTTTTAATTGTAGAGAAGTCCTGCAGATAATTACTGCAGTTAATTAGTGGTGGCTAGAATAGGCTTCATAGGAAAGCACTTAGGCACTTCACTCTTCCGTGAGAGCAGAAGGAGCAAAATACACGTTGGAGCGCTGTCACTGTGATTACTCAAGGTTATTGTGCAGAATACATAAGCACACTGGACATTTATGGTGACCCTGTATCAACACAAGCAAATCAGTGATGCCTATTATAGTATCTTCAAAAATACTTCCTTTACTTAGAATTTATTTAAAACTTGAGGCAACTCTAATAGTGTATTGTAAATATAAAAATGTTAGCCAAAACTTCCATGTTGCCAAAAACAGATTTCTGAAACAATCTATTGGAAGATTGTGTAAGAAATGATTCTGGAGAGGTTGGTGTGGTGGCTTTGCATATTGATCTTCCCCCTGCACTGCTGGCATCCCATGTAGGTTCTAGTTCAAATCTTGGGTGCTTTACTTCCAATGAAGCTCCCTGTCTACGGCTCAGAGAAGCAGTGGAGGATGGCTCAAGTCCTTGGTCCCTGCGCCTGCTCAGGAGGCCCAGAAGAGGCTCATAGCTCTTGGTTTTGGATTGGCTCAGCTCCAGCCATTGTGGCCATTTGGAGAGGTAACCAGCAGATAGAAGATTGCTCTCTGTCTCTCCTCTCTGTAAAATCTGATGTCAAATAAAAATAAATAAATCTTCAAAAAAATGTTTGTTGAGGTTTCTCCTAGAGAATAGAGATCTAGAGTATTTGCCTTTCTTGTTTATTCTGTTGGTAAAATTGATGTGTGTGTGTGTGTGTGTGTGTGTGCAATCTTATGTGTTTTGGGTGACTCCTAGGAACTCAGTTGTCAATCTTGAGGTTTTCTGTTTCATGCAACCCTCAACAAATTAAATGGTTTGAAGTTAAGAGTCTTTGGAGACATCTTGTAATTTAGAATATCTATAAAAGCAAATTTGGTGGATCTTACCTTCTTAATCCCCACCACTTTCACTGGCAGCAGATCTGTCTTTTTGTTGAGTTAATGTTCTGTGCAGAAAGGAGAGAAAGCTGTTTCCCTCCATGGGGATCTTTTTTTTTCTATTATCTTGATTACAGTTTCTTGAAATGTACCACACAGTTACAGCTTGAACGAAATTTGTGAGTCTTGGAAAGCAGTGAATATGTAAAGTGTGTGTTCGACAACTGAATTTTCTTTGGCTAAAGAAACAAACCATCAGGGGAGTAATCCTGATGGGAACTGACTCTGACATACGGTCACACGCTGAAGTTAACGTTTAGTATTTCTGTGTTCAGAGAGTTGGTTTTCTTTGCAGCTATTTCCCAAACCAAAAGTGACTCACTTTTAATTTACAGGAAAAGACAAAGTGAAAATATGGCATAGTTAATTAAGGAAATGGAAGAACAATGCATCTGATTATCTTTGGCACATGATAGCTTTTAGATTGTCTCCAATCAAAAGAATTATGTGCGCTGTAAAACAGGACATGGTAACAGAGCCAGTTAGCATATTCTACCATCACCCATTGTGTGTGTCAGCCAGTGTTCTATGCCTGTGCCTTCAGCAAAGTCCCCAAGAGTGCTTCAAAAGAAGCCGCATGACTTTTCCCCCTTTAAGTTCAGCAAAGCCAGTGATGGGATAAAAATCTGTTTGCTTGCAAGAGTTAGTCAAATTTTTCACAGTGACAAGGTTTGTGAGCCTTACTTATTTTTACTACATGGCTAGCCACATTGGTTTATATAACATCATGCTATTATACAAGAGAAATTTTTAAAAAGACATTGCAAGCAAGGAGTTGTTAGTATTCCCTCTTACTTGGTCTATCATTCAATGGCCATTTTTTCAGCCACTGCATTAGGTTAGGTATATTGTTAGAAACTAAGCATGATGTTTCCTCAACAAGTTCATAGTCTAGTAAAGTGATAGCATCAAATAAAGCAAGGATATTTCACTTTTTGTTCAAGATATATCGAGAGGCTGTTTTAGTGCAGTGCCAGGCACAGACTGACTACTTTTGGCAGAGATAAGAAAGACTTTATGGGAAAGTAGTGTGGTTGTATCAATTTATATTTCAATAATTTCAATAATTATCTCCAAGAAGGAGATACGACAACATGGATAACAAAATACGTGTCTTGAGCAAGCTTATAGTGTTTTGAAATTTAACAGTTACCTCCAGCAGATGAAATGGGTAAAAAATAGTTCCACGTAGAGATTTTGAGTTTATACTACTTGTGTTAGTATATCCACCTCCCCTCTATCCAGCTTAACCTAATGAAGCCAGCTGCACTTCTTCTCCCCCAGGCAAATATGTGTATGTATTTGTGAGTGTGGAAGAAGGTACTGGTTACTGAGTGAAGGGCCAAAGAGGTTTAAGAAATCGAACACATGGTCTTTCTATTGGCTTCAAACATTCATAGCTGTTGATGAGTTCACCTGCGTTTTCATTGATGTCGACCAGAATTATGAGTTGGCAGTGGTCTGTGAAGCTGAGAAGGTTCTCTACAGGGGCCTGATGGTGGGCATGTTGTTTTGTGATCAAGATGGACTAAATTTGGAAACCACATAAGGAAGTGAGACAGAAATCAGAGATCATGAATTAATATGCCAATTTGAAGAAGTTGCCTAGTTTGGAATTTTGTGGGTTTTTTTTTTTTTAGATTTACTTACTTTTATATGAAAGGAAGATTTACAGAGAAAGGAAAGACAGAGGGCCTCTATCTGCTGATTTATTCTCCAAATGGTTTCAACGGCTGTTTCTGTGGTGATTTGAAGCTGGAGTCAGTCTAAAGGCTTCGAGCTGTCCTCTGCTGCTTTCTCGGACCATACGCAGGGAGCTGGAAGGGAAGTGGAGCCATGAGATTCTGAATGTGTGCCCATGTTGGATGCTGGCACTTGCAGGAAGAGGATTGCTTTGTTGAGTCAGTGTGCTGTCCCTTAGTTCGGAGTTGTAATCTTCATGACTCAGGTACTCAGGCCCATTATCTGAATATATGGATTATTGCCTTTATTCCAACCATCTCTTGACCCCTGGCTCTGTACATTACGATCCAAACATCAAGTGCCACGTGAATAGAGGGTTCCATCTTGTCCATGAGTTGCAGCTGGTCATTTCCCCCTAGAGTACTTCAATCCTTCTCATCTGTGGATGGTTTTCTGGTGATTCTGAGGGCCAAAATGCAGGGGGACAGGGTAAGATGAAAGAGTGTGGCTGGGACAGGAAAGCAAACTTAAAAGCAGAGAACTAAATGACAATATTTTCTCCTCTTTATTTTGTGTGGCAGCAACTGCTGAACCATAGTATTAGTCCCAGTGACATTTGAGAAGCAGAGCCCATGTGGGCTGGTTCTCCCACCCAGTGACCTGTCAGTGGGAGGGACTGTGAGACCACTTGTTGTTTGAAAAACTGCAATCACAGGGCACAGACTTGAGCTCCATTTGTAAAAATTCATAATGCAATTAAGACAAGCTTTTCTATGTTCCAGAAGAAAAGCCACCTTTTATTAAATACTGCATGAAGCATATCCTGAAAGAGTTAATGTTAATAACATGCTAGAACATCTTTGTAAATGCCACTTCTTAGTTTGTTCTCTAGATGTAAAGGTTAGAAACCATTTTTAGGAAGCGTGATCACATATATTAAATAAGTTCTCCTTTCATTTAAGCTGCTGCAAGTTTGTATCAATGTTTCATTGCTTTTCACTAAGAAATAATGCAAGAGGAGAAACTAGTAGATTAAATAAGAGATTTAGCATGTAGAGAAAGCTGGAAGCCAGAACTTGATATCTTTTAAGGCATAGTTTGCTGCCTGTCTTTGAGCAGTTCAATATTACAGCTTGATAAACAACTAAAAGTGGTTGTTTGCATTAAATAAATTAAAATTAAGTGCAGTTGTAAATTTAGTTCAGTAATGGAACTGTGTCATGAAAAATAAAAATTAAAAATAAATTTAAAAATTTAGTTCTTGGGCCCGGCGGCATGGCCTAGCGGCTGAAGTCCTCGCCTTGGAAGCCCCGGGATCCCATATGGGCGCCGGTTCTAATCCCGGCAGCTCCACTTCCCATCCAGCTCCCTGCTTGTGGCCTGGGAAAGCAGTCGAGGACGGCCCAATGCATTGGGACACTGCACCCACTTGGGAGACCTGGCAGAGGTTCCTCGTTCCCGGCTTCGGATAGGCGCGCACCGGCCCGTTGCGGCTCACGTGGGGAGTGAATCATCGGACGGAAGATCTTCCTCTCTGTCTCTCCTCCTCTGTGTATATCTGGCTGTAATAAAATGAATAAATCTTTAAAAAAAAATTTAGTTCTTTATATACACCAGGAGTCAAACCCCAGAGTACCTTGAAAATAACAGTAGCAAGCAGTAATTTTCTGTCAAGGCACATTTCTTACTTAGTCCTATTTTTTGTATTGGAGATTATGGATCAATAGCTTTGAGATAAATTTGTGTTACATATATTTATTTTCAATTAATTACTAAATATTTCTGTATTTTCTTATTTAGAGAAAACAAATCATATACAGGATCTATGAACATCCACCCTTTAAACTATCTATCCATTTAATGGTATATCCAACTACCCATTTATTCACCCATTTGTCCATCTGTTTGTCATTTGAGTTCATAGAATTTATTTAGCTTTTTAAAAGTGCAAAATGGAAGAGATAATGATCATGAATCATATTATATCTGCCATGTAAGTATTTTCAGTTGAAAGAATTAAACATGGTAGAATATTTTTGAGTATTACCAAATCATCAGTGCCATTTGAAAATGCTTCTAAAAGTTCATAAGAGAATGTGATTAAGTGTTATTCTTACTTTGGTACAATTCTATGTATGTAAGTATCTATGTACAAATAGGTACTACATTTATGATGAATGTACATTCCTTTGCCTTTAATAAAACATCTTGAGGTAACAGCAAACTGGTGGCTGAGTAAGACACTCCAGGGACCATTTCCCCACAGAGACAGCAATTAGAACAACTACCCACACCCCAAGTCACCTTCACAAAAGTGTGGGAACCAATCGAGAGACCACCATGCCTAGATGTACGATTTGACAGTAATAGCAGTCACACTGAAGCCGGAAAGAAAAGGCATGGCCTACCTTACTACTCTGCAGTGCAGTGCAAAGACACACTGTGAACTGAAGGAAGAAGCGGGAATAGCATGCAGTTCTTAGACTTGAATCATTCATGCCGAACTATGAGGAACTTCGGAGTTGAATAAAGCCTGATGTTGTTGGTACTACATCCATAACTCCGGACAGAGTATCTGGACGCTCCACAGCCAGAAGGATAAGGGAAGACCTCCACTACTTCTAAACTCTAGCAGAAAGTGTAGCAAGACTCCAGCCACCTTGAAACAACGGCAGGGGAGGGCAGTTAGGGCATGGCATGAAGCTTAAGGCTGAACTGCTCCACAAGATCTACTGCCTGAAAAAGCCCAATGGCTTCTGTTTTCTTCCCAGATCAGTGCTTATATTAGGGTCTCTAGACTCACAGTGGCAGAACCCAAGCTCCAATTGAACAGAATAATTTTGGTCACCACTAATTTCACATGGATCCGGTGCGTGTTTTCCCCTAAGACTCCAAAGGGCACATCGACTGTGAAACCAGTGTGACCCAACCTGGTGGTAATGTCTAGAGCCAAGAATCTGCCTTGGTCACCTGTCCTTCGACTTAGGGTGGTGTGCAAAGAACTATATGACTGTATCTTGTGACTTGGTGCTGGGCTGGTAGAGCCTAACATTGGGCAGGTTAACCCTGTCCATAGGCTTGTATGGCATCCCTAGACATTTCAAGATAGCATTCTCAGTCATTTTAGTAGACTAGTAGATAGGAAATTTAGGCATTTAAAAACATTCTGTCAAGCAAATAATCTCAAGGGCTGCTTTATGTTGACTAGATTGTAATCACAAACATTTGTAAAAGTGAAAAAGAAATCAGTTTTACCATAGAAATATTCCCGAATGGGCCCGGCACATTAGCCTAGTGGTTAAAATCCTCAACTTGCACATGCAGGGATCGCGTATGGGTGCTAGTTTTAGTCCTGTTAGCCCGCTTCCCATTCAGCTCCCTGCTTGTGGCCGAGGAAAGCGGTCGAGGACGGCCCAGGGCCTTGGGACCCTGCACCCGTGTGGCTCCTGGCGTTGGATCAGCTCAGCTCTAGCCGTTGTGGTCAACTGGGGAATGAACCAGCCAACAGAAGTTCTTCCTCTCTGTTTATCCTCTCTGTATACCCGACCTTCCAATAAAAATAAATTATAAATCTTTAAAACATATTCTGGAAAAAGTGAATTATTTTACTAAAACTTTGGTGTGCATTAAAAGAGGAATGAAAACATGTAGCGTTTATGGCAACACCTAAAGACATCATTGTTTTCAGCCAGTCATTTTTATTTATTAGTCGCTCTAAAACTCATTTCATTACTAGTCACTTTATCCTTATCTGTTCATTGATTCAACCATTTGGAACACAAAATTTGATATTCTCATAAATTTGGAATGGATTGTAATCAAATGATATGTTTATCACCTTCATTTTCCTGTATAAGTACAAAATACACATTTAATTATTTATTGGATTAGAAATTTTATGAATATACATATATATATATATATGATTATACCAGATATATATGATATACCATATATATATATACCATATATATATGATTATATATATATATATATATGATTTTACCAGAACATTGAGAAGCTGGTACAATCTAGTATACTATATATTTTTATGAAGGTTACTAATGTGTGCATCAATAACGAGTGAAACGAAATGTCATCTTAGAACATACATGTACTACCATCAAGCACAATTGCAGTATCAGGATATTTAGAGCTAATAGTTAAAGGACTAAAATATTTTATTTATTATTAATGGAATCATATTGAATGTAATAATTAGCATATCATCAGTGGTTAAATTTCAAGTAATTATTTTGAAGGATTAAGAATATAGTGCAATTAATGAATAACCAAACTTTTGTTTTCAGTGCTGCATTTCAAAACAACTGTCTTAGTCAGTCTCGAATTGGCTCCAATTTCAGTGACTGAAAGATGAGGCAGGCTGTGCAGGACAGATAAACTCAAGCAATCACTTTGCAATAGGCAGTTTTATGTTTTCAGACATTTTGTGGGCCATCTCCTGCCTTTGACAGCCATCCACCCCCACAATCGCCCCCACATACTGAGGAATGCAGGAACTGCCCAGCTCATTACAGCTGGAATAAAGAACTCCCTCAGAGCACTAAGCCAAAAGGAGAAAAGGTGAGGGGTGGAAATCACATCACCTCTGCCTGCTGTTGGGTTCCATTTCACACTTGCTTTTACTTATCTACTTCCAGTCTTCCAAAAATCATATATTTGAGTCCAATTTTCTGAGTCACACGCTACCTAAGGATAGGGTTTCATAGTTTCCTTATGGAAAACACAATTCCTGTTTACTTCCTGTGCAGCTTACCAATGAAAACTTTTAAAATTCTTTGGTACCGTTACAGCTTGAAAGGAATTGATCAGTTACATGATAATGACAAATAAAGAAAGCACATAAATAAATATAGCCTTTTCCCCCAGAAGGGTGCAGCTAACAAAGGGAATTTTAAAGAGTGATTTATGCAGTGACTTGACTCAACACAGAAGCTAGTACTTTAAAACAGAATTTGGCTTCCTCTTCATTTGAGTTGTGATGACTTAAGAATGTGATTCCATTCCGCGCTTAGCTGGATAAATGTGGTCCAATCAACTGGTTTCTCTGAGCTCTGATACCTTCACATACAAAGTGGGACAATAGTTACCTCCCTAAATGGGTAAGTGCTTCAAATGAAGACCTTTTATGAAACTATCCCTCATCCTCTTGGTATTGTTTTCCTTTATTTTTACACTTACCCATGAAAGACTGTGCCTTCTGCTTTTGAGTTATAGTTATGGATAGAGTTGCTTAACCCAGTGTCAATTTAGATTGCAACTTCTTGGAATATGGAAATGATGATCTATTGCTAATATTACATCTTTAAAAAAATGCATAGTGTGCCACTTTTCCAACAATGGTGATCAAGATGTTTTCTATATAAATTTGAGGACGTATTTACATCCAATCAGTAATTCACCACACTGCAACTTGCACACACACATACATTTCTCTATCCGGGAAAGGAATTTGGAGCATTAACTTTCATACACTTTACCAACAGGACTACTGAAGGAAGGATCTCCTTAAATATATGTGACTAAAACCAAGCTTAGAGATTGTGTTACCAAGGATCATGAGGATATCTGGAAGGCCTTAGGTCATTGTACTTTTATTACTTAGTAATTAATAGAATTATGTGTGTGTGTGTGTGTGTGTGTGTGTGTGTGTGTGTCTGTGTGTTCCCGGTTGTGGTGGGGAGCAATGGTATGTTTCAGTAAAAAAGACTGAATGTTTTGGTAGATGTGTGTAAAGAAAACTAATAGTTTTACAGGAAGGCCCTGGACCAAGGGTGGGTGACCCAATATTCACACTGGAGTCAAAATACTTGGCTCAATCATATCACTTATTGTCTCTAGGCATTATTTCCTTACCTCAAAATTGACTTTTTAAAATGATGCGGTTATCTAGAATGCCTGAGGGAAGTAGGAAAGGTGAAGGTGGGGTTTTAGTTTTCTTTATGAACTAAGTCAGATCTTGTGACTATTTTGTTTCTGCAAAAAGGTTCCAAATATGAATGTTTTGCATTTAGGGAATAAATTGACCACTGAATATGACTGCATTCAGGTTATTAACTAAAGCCAATGAAAAATATAGCTTGCATTTCATTTTTCCAAAAGCAGATCCTGAAATTCTTCCTGGTGATGTTCAAACCCTGTTTGTTTCAAGTGATTGAGTCCTTTGATGAGTGTAAGTTTACAAATTAACACTTAAATATACAAGTTTTGATAGAATGATGAAAAAATAATGTAAGTATAAACTAATGGTAGCATATAGGGCAAATAATACTACCAAAAACAAGAGTGAGATTTCATAATAACCAGGGATTTAATTTATATGGAAGATATATTGTGTATTCATCTAAAAACTGAACTTTGAAATAAATGAAGCCAAATTGTTGCAAAACTGGAAAAAGACATAGACATATTCATGAGTATAGTTGATAATGTGAACATTTTTCTCTTGCTCATTCGGAGTTAGAAAATCTGTAAGAACATAAAGACTTTGCTAGTAACAGGCTTGACATATTTGATATTAATAGAACATTTCATCCAGAAGCTACTGAAGATGGATTTTGTAAATGCACATGTTGTAGTCATCAAGTTAGTTGACAGACAATAATCGTTCCTTATTAGTTTGGAAGATCCCCAGTTCCATCCTATGACTCAGTGATTCATAAGGAAGATTCACAGAATTCAGGAAAGATACTATATTCACAATAAAATTCATTTCCGAAATACTTACTTACTTTAGGTAAATTCAACGTTACTGAATTAAACCAATTTTAGCAGATTCCTCCAAGTCAGTGTGGTTTACAGTTCTGAATGAAGTTGCTATTGAGACTGTGTGCAGAGAGCAGCATAACTGAGCTGTTCATCAGTTTTATGTAGTCCTGTAGATTAAGTAGATGTTCTGACATTCCTGAAGATTAAAATGGTTGCTGAAAAGCAATTAAGAGTGAATACTGTTTAAAAGTAGAATTTGCCCAGGAGGTGTTTTTCTCTAAGCCTTGCACTGGAGAAGTGCTTTCAGACCTATTCACTATGACCTAACTGGAGGTGTAACATCCTTCTTAACACTGCAAATCCTCCCCGAATATTCCAACTACCATCTGCTGATTCGTCCACCTTCCCCGGATGTTCCTGTTGACTGACGCTAAACTCCCAGTGCTAATGTCTTAAGAGTTGGGGCCCAGGAAAATGACTCCTTTGTGTAATTTTTAGATCGACCCTCCTCTATTAAAATACTTAAATCTTAGGTTAGAGTCCATGATGTTTTTCTCATTTCCTAGAGGTAAGAGCTGCATCAGTTTTATCAATTAACAATATTCCGATGGTCTTGCTATCTATGTTTTTTTCACCAGCACTTAGTACTCAGTTTCACTTTTTTTCAGAACATACAAAGTTATCACAGAAAATATATAGAAGTGAAATGCAAATACAATGAAGTTCAGTTGAGAAGGATAACAAAAGGTTTTGCTCTTGAAAACATTCAAAGTTCTAAATTGCTTTAGGTTAGTGAAGATAAAGGCAGTCATGTTTATGGGCCTCACAAATTCTTGAATCTCTCTACGTAGTTCCAGTATTCTAAATACCTTTTCTTTGTTAACTGCAACAGCATTTTTTTTCTTTTTAAATTTTATTGGAAAGCTGCAAACAACCCCTATGGAAAGGCAGATTTATAGAGAGAAGGAGATACAGAGAAAAACTCTACTGGTTCACCCCCCAAGTTGCTACAATGGCAGGAGCTGAGCCGATCAAAGCTAGGAGCAATAGCTTCTCCTGCCTTTCCCATGTGGGTGCAGGGTCCCAACACTTTGGGCTGTTCTCTACTGTTTTCCCAGGCCAGAGAGCTGGATGGAAAGTGGAACAGCTGGTACATGAACTGGTGCCCATATGGGGTGCTGGTGCTTGCAAGGGGAGGATTAAGCCACTGACCCATCCTGCCTGGCCCAGGATTATATATGCTGAAATCAGCCAATTTTCCTATACAAAATATTAGGGGTTCTACTTGGAGAATTTTCTACTGGTGATGTCATGATAACAAATCCTATATGTGGTGTTATGCATGTGTTAGCCGTGCTAACGTATGGCTTTAAAAAATCCTCTATGTAACTCTCGTCATTCATCATCTTATTGTTCATGTGTTTCATGTGTTCAGGTCAACTGGTATCAGAGAACAGATTTCTATTTGGGGGGATGGGCTTTCCTATTCTTTCCCTTTCTTTGTCTAAGCATCTTCCCCAGACTGCCCTGGCTTTCATTTCATCTTCAGGATTGTTTGGTTTGTTCCTAGTGCTGTTGTAATTTTGTATGAATGAGCATTCATACCACATTGTGACTTTTATGCCTTATTATATCTGCTACTTGAAAATGCTGTCATGGTAATTGCTTCTGTGACAAATACATGTGACAACTACAGCATTTCCCAGAAATGTCAGTTTAAAGAAGCTCGTATTATGAAAAGTATTTGTTTTTTACATGTATCAGAAAATAGATTTCTTAATTCTCCAGGGAAGCATTTTGCAGCTGCTGGTTTTATTACATTTTTTAGAGATGTGTGGATTGATTTTAACTGCATTAAAATTATTCTATGATTGTGATAAACATTCATAATTTCCATGAGTTTTAAAGATCTCTTTTCAGTTAATCCGCTGTTGTTCCAGGGTTAGCCCAACGCGTCACGTCTCTTTGTACATTATGAAGTCCAACCCTGCTTCATTACTTTCGTTTTCTGCAAAGATCTTTAGGAAAACATGCACCCACATTTCTGCCATCCCTTTATATCTATGACTTATGGTAGTCACTGCAGTTTTACATTTCAATTTATAATGGAAGGGATCTTCTTAGGATAGACAGCATAAACAGTAATAGTGTTACCTTCTTTTGAGAAAACAGAGATCACGTAGGATTAATTTATTGAATACACATATGCATTTATGCAAAAAGTAGGCTTTCCATTCCACAGTTTAATTCTATCAAGTTTAAGCCTAACAAGAATATCATCGGGTACATGAATGTTTATTTATTTTTTATTTTTTTATTTTTTTATATTAATTATTTTGCATTATGTGACAGTTTCATAGGCTCTGGGAATCCCCCCACCCCTCCCCATGCCACTCCCCCCTGGTGGATTCCTCCACCTTGATGCAGTATTACAGTTCAAATTCAATTAAGATTCTTTCCTTGCAAACATATACCAAACATAGAGTCCAGCTACTTATTGTCCAGATGGGTTGAACAGCTTCTTGGGGAGACCATTTCTGGTCTGAAGTTAGAGCTGGTAGAATATCATCCCAGTCAATTAAGAGTCCCAATATAACATCAACAGCAATTTGCAACATTATGGAATTGACATGGTTTTGAGTAACCAGTATGTGAAAAAAAAAAAAAAAAAGCAAGTTCTTAACCACAACCTATGATTAGCTCATTGACATTTCAATTTTAGTTTATATACAGGACTGGCTGCTATATACCTTAAAATGGCTATAAGGTACCATTCAGCTGTCTCGTGTCTATTTCATTTTAGTATTTAGCCATTTGTTGTGTTGAAGTATAATTTTGCTGATCTTGGCAGATTTTAGGATAATCTAGACTGGCTTGTAACTCTAACAAGACATTTGTCGACAATTAAGGTGCAGAACATTTTTTTGGGGGGGGGGGGGTTGTGCAGGAAAATCCTCAAACACCATGGTGAGAAGTGACTAATCTTTGTGTCCCACCCAGCGAGGCATGAGCCAATCCATGCCAGATCTTTCCTGTCAGATTCCAAGCTCTACTTTTTGTTGTTTGTCTATTTATTTTAGGTTTTTTTAGTTTGTATGATTGTTTGCTATGAGGGGTTTTCGGAGCGATCCCGATGGTCATTGTGAGGGAGGGCGGGGGTCCAGAGGTGGAGCCAGGCTCGGACCAGAGAAAGCTCTCCTCCCTGGTCCCGAAGGACGTTTATTGTTCTTCTGTTTCTGCGAACCGCTCAGGGCTTCTGGCTGTCTTTCCGATGACGTTGGTTTCTGCACGGTAGTGTTTGGACTTCTTCCATCCCCTGCGGAAGCTCCGGTTGGGGGTGGGTGACCTCAGAGTACTTGGCCTTCGAGGGCATCCAATTCCCTGTGGCCTCCTTGGCAGTTGGGATATAGTCCTTGTTGCTCGTATTAATAGTTTGTGGTGAAGGTCTGGGAGTCTTCGTGGTTGGGATCCAAGCTTCTTCCTTACCACCTGCTCCACTCTGGAGTGCCCCCCTGCTCCACGCACATGACCTCCTGTTAAGAGGTTGTCAGGATCGCAACCGATTCCCCCCTCATGCATTGGTATAGTAGTTTTACTATTGTTTAGTGCCGTTTTGAGTCTGTTGTCTATGAATTACCAGATTTGATCTTGATAGGTTATATTGTACTTTTTCCTCACTCTTTTTATGGTCCTGAAAGACTTCCCTGCACTCCCTCCCCATTACGGATTAATATAGCGTATTGAGGGTATAGTAGGTTTTACAGTTTTTCGATATAGATCTTAAGTATTCTGATATTAATTGTTGGTTTATAGATTATATCGCATTATTTTATTGCATTGGATACAGGTTGTTAGAGATTGCACTAATATTATAATATACAGGTACTATCTTCCAGGTTGTCATTTTTTCATCTCAGATTAAGGCAACATGTGGTATTTAACCTTTTGGGATTGGTTCATTTCTCTTAGCATGATGGATTCCAGTCGGGCCCATTTGACCACAAAGAACTGCATTTTGTTTTTTTTAATAGCTGAGTAGTATTCCATAGAGTAGATGAACCATAGCTTTCTTATCCAGTCTTCTATTGATGGGCATTTTGGTTGCTTCCAGGTTTTTGCGATTGTAGATTGTGCTGCTATGAACATAGGCGTGCATGTTGGTTTCCTGTGTAGGAGATGTTTTGGATATATCCCTAGGAGTGCTATTGCTGGATCATATGGTATGTTGATTTTTAGTTGTTTGAGTATTCGCCAAACTGATTCCCATAGAGGCTGTACAAGTCTGCAGTCCCACCAGCAGTGGAGAAGGGGTCCCTTTCCCCCACATCCTCGCCAGCAAGTGTTGGTGGTATTATGTATGGGTGCCATCCTTACCGGAGTTAGGTGGTACCTCATTGTTGTCTTCATTTGGATTTCCCTTATTGCCAGGGAACTTGAGCATTTTTTCATATGCTTGTTTGCCATTTGGGTTTGTTCTTTTGTGAAATGTCTGCCCATTTCCCGTGTCCATTTCTTGAGCGGCTTGTTTGTTCTGGTGTTTTGGTTTCTCTGGAGATCTTTGTATATTCTGGAGATCAGCCCTCTATCTCCTATGTAGTGTGCAAAATCTTCTCCCATTCTGTAGGTTGTTTTTTTACTTTGTTGATTATTTCCCTAGCTGTACAGAAGCTTCTTAGTTTGATGAGGTCCCAATTGTTTATTTTGGTCTCGATTTCTAGTGCTTTTGGAGTCCTTTTTAGGAAGTCAGGGCCTACTCCTAAGTGTTGCAGTGTGTTTCCAACATTTTCTTCCAAACGTTTGAAGGTTTCTGCATGTAGGTTTAGGTCTTTTATCCATTTAGATTTGATCTTAGTGTATGGTGGGAGATGTGGGTCTATCTTTTTGTTTCTGCAGGCTATCAACCAGTTGTCCCAACAGCATTTATTGAACAGACCTTCCCATTTGCTTGGATTGTTGTCTGTCTTTTTGTCAAAGATTAATTGACTGTATCTGTGTGGGTTTCCATCTGTTGTTTCCCTTCTGTTCCACTGATCTTCCTCTCTATCTTTGTCCCAGTACCAGGCTGTTTTGATGACCACTGCCCTATAGTATGTCCATAGATCTGGTACTGTGATTCCCCCTGTTAAGTTCCTGTTCTTCAGAGTAGTTCTGGCTATTCGTGGTTTTTTGTGTTTCCAGATGAATCTGTGTATCATTTTTTCCAGTTCAATGAAGAATGCTGTGGGTAATTTGATTGGGATTGCATTGAATGTATATGTTGCTTTTGGTAGTATAGCCATTTTGATGATATTAATTTTGCCTATCCAGGAGCATGGGATGTTGCTCCATCTTTTGAGGTCTTATTCTATTTGTTTTTTGAGTGTTTTGTAATTTTCTTCATAAAGGTCTTCTACGCTTTTGGTTAAATTTATTCCCAGATATTTCATACTTTTCTCTGTTATTTTGAATGGCAGCTTGTTGGTTAGATCTTCTTCCATCTTGCGGCTGTTTGCATACACTATGGCTGTTGATTTTTGTTCATTTATCTTGTATCCTGCCACTCTGCCAAAATCTCGTACGAGTTCTAGGAGTCTTCGTATTGAGTTTTTTGGTTCTTCTATGTAAAGAATCATGTCGTCTGCGAATAGTGAAAGCTTGACTTCTTCATTTCCAATTTGGATTCCTTTGATTTCTTTGTCTTGTCTTATGGCTTCTGTAAGTACCTCTCGCACTATATTGAATAGCAGTGGTGATAGTGGGCAGCCTTGTCTTGTTCCAGATATCAGTGGGAAGGGATCCAGTTTTTCTCCATTCAGTATGATGCTGGCATTGGGTTTTTCATATATTGCTTTGATTATATTGTGGATTGTTCCTTCTATCCCCACCCTGGTTAGGGTTTTTAACATGAAGTGGTGTTGAATTTTGTCGAAGGCTTTTTCTGCATCTATGGATACTATTATATGGTTTTTGTTTTTCAGTTTTTGGATGTGATGTATCACATTTATGGATTTCCTTATGTTGAACCATCCCTGCATTCCCTGGATGAAACCTACTTGGTCTGGATGGATGATCTGTCTGATGTTTTTTTGTATTCTGTTGGCTAGGATTTTGTTGAGAATCTTAGCGTCAGTGTTCATCAGGGAGATCGGTCTGTAGTTTTCCTTCTCTGTTAATTCTCTATTCGGTTTGGGGATTAAGGTGATATTGGCTTCATAGAATGAGTTTGGAAGAGTTGCTTCCTTTTCTATTGTTTTGAAGAGCTTGTAAAGGATTGGGGTTAGCTCTGGTTGGAATGTTTTGTAGAATTCTGTGGTAAAACCATCTGGGCCTGGGCTTTTCTTTGTTGGGAGCTCTTTAATCACTGATTCTATCTCTGATTCGGTAATGGGTTTATTCAGGTCTTCTGTTGCTTCTGGGGTGAGTTTTGGTAAGTGGTGGGAGTCTAGGAATCTTTCCATTTCCAAGTGGCTATCGGATTTGTTGGCGTATAGTTCTTTGTAATAATTTCTAATTATTTCCTTAATGGTAGTAGTATCTGTTGTTATGTTGCCTTTTTCATCTTTGATGCTGCTCATGAATGTTTATTAAGCTTCCACTTCATACACCTGTTCTGACTTTAAATAATTTCTTTATTTGAATTAAGTATGGCTGAGGAGGGTTCATCAACCTCTCCCAAAACAGCAACCACCAACAACATAGAGTAGAAATTAGATTCCTCTATAAAAATATCACCTTAAGGAGGCATCATCTATGAAGCAACTGACAAATGCAACAATCTTTTGCAAACCTCAGGTTACTTGAAAATGATTAATAATAAAGCTGGATTTTAGCTGTGAAGCAGCAAAAATTTCTGCAGACTAGAAGAAAATCAGCCTGCACTGAAATCAGAGAGGCATCCTTTTAGCTCATCCATCTGAAGGCACAGACGGTAATACCAGCTTCCAAATGATCAGGAAACATTTCCCTTCCCCCAAAGATGAGGTTTCGTGGCTGGAGGATGCCCACTGTCTTCACTCTGTGTGATTACATACTGCCCTTTTATCATCAGTGTGGCCAGATTTCTTCCTTCACCCCCCTCTGGGGATACCCAATTCCTAAGCTGTTTCTATTAGATGATCTTTTACCACCCGTGTAACCCTTGCATCTCAGTCTCCACTTAGAAACAGCAACAGATTCAAAAATGTTCACTCTTTCTTTTACTTTCTCTTCCATAAGTGAGTTCAGTATGAGTCAAAGTCTTAGAAAACCAGCTGCGCTCCTCTAGGTAGGACTCCAGCAGTACCTTCAAACTGTAGTTCTTTGCTTTAGTCAACCAACAAACTTGATTTTCTTGACTATAGGTTAATACTTGATGATATTTATCTGATTAGGTTTTAAAAGTCAACATATATCTTTTCGAATTTATGTGCACAGATGGAGAGGCTGAAGTAAGTCACTTTCCTGTAGTCTTTTTGTGTTGAGCATGTGGTGGCTGAGTTACTGTTACTGTATTCCCTTAAAACACATGCTGTGGCAGAATCAGAAGGTAGAAGTTTCACCACCAAGTCATTTTTGCACAAAACAACAAATAGAAGTTGGTGTTCAGCAGTCGAATATCATAGTTTTTGTCCTGGTAAATTTGACATTAGTAATGCCAAAAATACTTTTGAAATGACCTGTCTATCATTCAAGAACCAAACCAAACCAAACCAAACCAAACCAAACCAAAACAACCCCCCCCAAGAAGAAATGTTGATAAGGATGTGGTGAAAAGGTTGGTGGGAATATAGACTCATGCATTCAGTATGGAAGACAGAATGGAGAGTGCTCAGAAACCCGAATACAGATCTACCATATGGCCAAACCATTCCGCTGTTGGGAATTTACCCAAAGGAAATGAAGTCAGTGTTTGAAAGCTGTCTAACCAATTGACCGGCATTGGCTGCCTGGCGAAGCCGTTCAGGAACATCAGCTTCCGTGTGTTTCATTGCCAGGCCAAGTGCCCATCTCCAGAAAAATCAACATGTAAAGAGCTTTAACTGCTCAGTGCTTTCGTGTTTTATATATATGGTTACAATTCAGCATATTTTTTCCCATACTCTTTAATTTGAATTAATCGTAATTCTAATTTTTCAAAAAAATTTTTTTTCCTCAAGTAAAATCATTCTGTGTATTCCTTTGGTAAATGTATACATGTTAATAACAAGGTGTTATTTTAATTTTTTTAAAAAAGAAAAGAGAACTTTTAGCTGTTAATGTTTAGTGACATATTGTCAAAGACCAAAAAAGAGTCTAAATAATAAAATTTAGCTATAGATTTGGAAGGTTGGTTGTTTCAGATAATTATGATAACACACACATGCTGTGAGTATTCTGAAAGTGATGTAACACGCATCTCAATTAGTCGACAGAGTTATGGTAAAATTTCTTTATTGATGATGATGTTCAGGTCTGCTGCAGTACAGTAGCAATCCATGGCCTCACTGGTGAATGAGTTTGTCATTACCGTGGTGGCTACGTTTTGTCTGCTTTCCAGAGGAGAGAGGATAATGAGAAATAGGAGGGGCACTCCAGGTGAGACAGATGAGGCCTGAAGTGGGAATTTCAATCCAATACCAGGACAGACTTCAGAGGAAGAGGAGGAGCAAGTGACGGTCACCAAGTTCGCAGCAAAACCAGGCTGGGCCACCCTGCAGGAGTAAGAGAGTTGTACCTGCTGACTTGCAGGAAGGGTTCAGCACGAGGCCTGACTCACAGCACAGGTGAACCAACCTGCCACACGCTGCACTAGGCTTCGTGTGTACACACCTGTTTCTTCATTCTGGCTGTCAGGGCCCTTCTGAGCGCTCACTCAGGTGTTGATACTTGCTGTCTTTGTGTTAACCTTAGCTAGATTCCTCTGGGTTATCAAATTCCTAAGAAAGCTTTTTATTTATGAGTGTAAACAGTACCCAAGGTAGGGGGATAGCCTCTAGCAAAATACTTTAAAAATCGTATGCTCAGTTTATGTTCTTCTGCCGTAGGCATGCCTAAATGTGTCTTTCCTAGGCACATTTTGAAGGCTTTTACAATTAAGATTGGCTGTGTTACTTTGCCGTCACCTATACCTCCAGATCTTTTACTGGGCAGATGGTGTAGTCTAACCGATGGTTCATAGTCACAAAAGGGAGAAGAAAGGAACGCATTAAACTGAAAGAGGTCAAGTTAAATGTTGAAAAAGAAAATCATTGTACCGGCAGTAATGAGCTTTGCAGGTAGTAAACGGGTTCTGGATGCCAACAGGAACAAAATCCCTTCGGGAAAATAAAGCCCCTGGGCTGTCAAGGTGTTCTTAGAAATAAGCTCCAAAGGCAGGGTGTGGCTGGGTAGGCGGGGTGTGACTGGGTAGGCAGGGTGTGGCCGGGTAGGCAGCCTTCCTGGCACCCTGAATTTTCCTTCCATGAGGTTCATGTTCCTTAGAATCTGCAGACCTGCCTGGAACGCAGCTGTCCCAAGGTGTAGTTGCATCAGCAGCAGCATCAGTTTCATCTGGGTGTCTGTAGCTGTATTTAAGAGGCAGGCAGGTGAGTTGGGTTAGCACTGTGGTTGGAGACTGCCTCTCCGAACCCTGGCAGAAAGCATGGAGAAAGCTCAGAGGGAGGTTCTGGACAGAGAACTGAGGACTAACAGCATGCGAGATGGTTTTGGCTTTTTCTCCCCGAAAACAAGGAATGTGTACAAGTGAGTCCCATAATTCAGTGGGTCACACTTGCAACTAAACGTGTTGGATTCATAAAGCTGGAAAACAAGTGTCTCTTACTGTCCTGGTTTTTCCGGAGCTTGGAACAACGGGTGGCCTACTGTAAGTACTCAAAAACATGACATAAACATGACGTAAAGTGAGGACAAGGCTTACCACAAGGAAAGGAGTTACTTGGTTCTTGTAACGGCTGGTGAGATTCTTTGGAGAGAAGTTGAGGTCTTCTGCCTCGCAGCAGAGCAAAGACCAACAGGGACATGTGGGGAGAGGGGGTGGGGAGCAGCTCATCCGGGCACCATTTTCCTCATGGTTGGCCCTGAAAAGAAGGTAGCGAAGGCAGGGAAGATATTCAAGTTTTCACATTAAATTGCTAATGTTTTACACTCTGTTAAACCCTGTAAGATTTTAATTAATATATATAAAGTATAAAATTCTGGCATTTGTGTACTATCAGCAAAATCAAAACAGTGAATATATGCCGTCCCCAAGTCTGTTTCTCCCCAGTCCGTATCTGCTGTGCCTTCCAGCCAGAGAGAAGTATTAACCTGGAGTCTTTGGCTATAGATTAGCCAGCGTTCTCCAGAATTTGATGTAAATGAGCAAAGTATGGGCCTTATTTGGGGGTGGAGACTTAATTTGGTTACTTTTCCTTAAATAAAAATTCTGAAATCAATTCATATTGCTCTATGCACAATAATAAACTCCCTTTTATGGGGAAGTAGGGTTTCATTGTGTGGTCATGTCAGAATTTGTCCACTTGCCTGATAATGGGCATTGGAATTGTTTATTTTTTGGCACTTTAGAGATGCTTCAATACTCTAGTACCAGTTTTTTGCTCATGTGTTTGGTTACGTTGAAGTAGAAAAGTGGAATCGTGTGCTGGGCCAACGTTGGTCGTTAGAGTTTGCAGGGTACAGTATTTTAGAGTTTAACTTTCTTCACGTTCTCAGGCTTGGTGTTATCGGTCTAAACGTCGCTCACACGGTAAGTGTGTGAACGCACATCACGTAGTAGCTTTAGTTCCCCGTTTCCTTAACTATCGGTGACATTTAGGATCTCTTCTGTGGTGGTTTGTGAGTTACGTATTTTTGGTGAGTGTGTAGTTACGTATTTTGCATGTTTTCAGGATTTGTTTGTTTTGGCTTTTTGATGGGAATGTCTCTGATATTTGACTTGCAAGTGATTTTGTCTGTATTTGTTCTCTGGTAGAATTAGTTTGGCAAACAGAAGTTCTTGATTTTGATGAAATTCGGTTTACTAATCGTAGTGATTTTTGCTTTTTTTCTCGTGGGTCATATTTTGCTGAATCTTTGTATGGCTGCTAGCTTCTGTTGGATGCTCAATTTTGCAGTTTTTACCTTTGGGGTTGCTGGATATGCTGCATGTTTCAGGCTTATTGGTCCCCTAATTCTGAGTCCCCCTGTGTGCCACCCCCTGGTTAGGAGGGGGTATGTATGTATGTGCTAACCCTGGGTAGGTTTCTAGTACTTTGTCTTGACAATTACATCTTTTTAATCTTCTAATTCTAGCCACCTCAGCGCTTCTCTGGAGAAATACCTGCTCAAATGAGGAAGCTGATTGTCCTAGGTGTGGGTTCCTCGTCCCTGGGCTAGAATTCACTTCAGTTCACCAGGCAGTGAGAAGAGATCACATAGAAATTACGCTTTTAACTTCCTATTTATCTAAGTTTACTGAGTTGCAGTTCCTTGAAAAACATTGTTTAGTGTGTGCGCATTTCTTTGACTGTTGGAGGCAAAAAGGTAAATGTGCCAGCTGTCAGCCTTTTCTTCCCAAAGGAGAAGACTTACAAATTTCTAATGCTAAAAGGAAAAGAAACTGTATGTTACATATCTGTGAGGGGGGTCGATCTCTAAAAAGGTAATTGTGAAATATGTATTACGCCACATTTTCATTTAAACTATAAATTTAAGTTTGTTTTTGTGTGTTTTTTTTTTTTTTTTTTTTTTTGCACTAGACTAAACTTTTAATTCAATTTTTCGGCATGTCCAAGGTGAGGGCTTAGCCACTAGGCCATCACACCGCGTGCAGGATTGTTCTTTTAGTAGTAATTCTGAGGGGAAAAATATTACCACTAGATCATAACTACTGAGGAATCTCTGGAAAAAAAAAAAAAAACAAAGCTACTTTCCAAAATTCAGGAGGAGGAAAATGGAGTATTAGCTTTAAAATCAAGCCTCCCTGTGGCATATGCACGCCCCGTTGCCCCATGACGGAGCTCCTGAATGTTTAGCATGCCCACAATGGATGCCCACAGACTGATGGATGTGTCTGGAAATTTGATCCCTGCAGCTATTCACACAGTCTGGGAGGGCATGAGGAGGGTGGACTTTGGAATTCCCTCTGGCCATGACTGTTCCGCCTCCTGCAGCCCGCCCTGCTGGCTTTGCTTTTGCATGCTGTAACATGGAGGAAGGACAGGGCACATTGCTGTAGTTGAAGGTTTCATCGCCCGAAACGCCGAGCTCGGTTTATCAGTTCACTTTGCCTTCCTTGCTTTGGGGATGACTGAGAAAATAAATGCAGCCAATAAAAAAAGAGAATAGCCTCTCTGTAAGACTATCTTTATTTCTGATCTCTATTGCCTGAGGGAGATGTTATTGCTAAGATGAAAATTCCATGTGTGATTCTTGATTTATATGTAATATCTGTATTTATAAAGTGTATTAGCAGTGTAAATCAGTACTCATGAAAATGTGAAACTCCTGGGACGAAATAAATTGCCTTGTGAGGAATTACTTAATGGTAGCTACTGTAACCTTTGAAAATATACAATTCAATAACCCTAACACCTTAAATTTACCAGCCTGGTGCACTAGTTTGCCCTTCAGAAAAAACTAACCATAAAGCCCTATTTGTGTTTCTAATAACAAAGTAAGATTCACATAGGATATTTAGGAAGCAAGATTTTACTATCCAGCGCCTGCATGTTTTCAAGTTTAGAAATCTTACAGGAATTGACACGCCAAGCAACACTGCACACATTCTAGCCATACTGGTTGTAGTTGTGGTCTGCAGTATTTTCAGTGGATGACTTTTGTTAAATTGGAATTTTTGTATTTAATGGATGAGAAGTTTTATGTGAAATTCTCTCATCCTACTAATGAAGGAAGCAGAAACTAGGAGAAGGGATTATGGCACAGTCACAGAGGTGGTGGTAATTTCAACCAACACCTATCAGCTACTGCATTTTAGCTACATTTCTTGATTTTTTTTTTCCTTTAGCAATGTGAAGTTTATTGTTTGTTAGGCCCATTGACCTTTGATATCATATAAACAACACAAATGAAAGTGGTATTCTTTAAATTTAGTAGGTATGTACCGACAACTCAGTTGTATTGCTGCTGTTTTCTGGGAGAAGCGTTAATACCAGCTCGTCTGATCTGACCCTTAAAACCACAATTGTGCTTGACACATCTCTCCTCTTGGCTTCAATGTTCACTGCTCTCTGAGGGTTCCAAAAGCCCTGGATTGGACATAGAATGCTATACTAGTGAGTACAGAAGTTGTTTGAGGTTGTTAAACATGTTGACTTTGAGATCTTTGCTGTAATTTTACTTATAAAAACTTGGTGGAATGCACTTTTGATGTCATTATTTCGGAGTCATTTTGATCATGAGTTTGATTTAATGAACAACTATGTCATACAGAGTTGTTTCCTTTGTGGATAATGGCAGCCTGTGTTTTTCTAAGGCTTGTTTATTTTTGGGGATAATTATAGATTTATTTTTTATTGGAAAAGGAGGTTTGCAGAGAAAAGAGACGAAGATCTTGTTTCCCACAACACAAACAGGGAGCTGATGGAAAGTGAAGCAACCAAGATGTGAACCGGTACATGCAGGGCAAAGCTTTAGCCACCAGGCTATTGCACCAGACCCAGATGCGATTATAATCTGAAAATTTTTGAAACCTAAAGATTATGTAGTGACTCATTTATTATAATTATTTTTCTTTTTATGAATCATGTTGATATTATTTCCATTAGAGTCAGCTTTTGGCTCTACTGATACTTTAATTTGCATTTTTGCTTACACATCAATATATTTTGTGTTTATTTTCCTATTCTTCCATTCATGTCACATTTAATGTGCTAGAATTTTTAGTGACTAAAATTTAGCACACGAATTTCTGTTTTGTTACGTGCTCATTTTATGTATAATTTCTGCTATCATGTTTTTACTTGTAAAGATTTCATTTAGTTCAAAATACATATTTCATTAAGTTCAAATTATGTCATCTAGTTCAAATGATACTTAGCATTGTGACCCATGGTTTATTAGCAAACATGTATTTTCTTTTTTTTATGAATTGCCTGTGCTGCAGGTAGAAGCTTAGTGTGCTATTCCATGGTGTTGTGAAGAAAGATTTATTTTGTTTGATTTGCAGAGAGGGGAACGACACAGAGGGGCCACCCATGTTCCGATTTGCTCCCCAAATGGCTGCAGTGGCCAGAGCTGGGCTAGTCTAAAGCCAAGAGTTTCTTCTGGGTCTCTCACGTTTGTACAGGAGCCCAGGACTTGAGCCATCTGTTCCTGTTTTCCTAGTTACCTTTGAAGGGAGCTGAATTAAAAGTAGAGCAGCTGGGACTCAAACCTACGCCCTGTGGTTTCTGACACCATAGGTGGAGACTTTACTACTACCATGTCATGGCAACAGCCCTTCGCACACATTTATTTTAAGCACAAAGAATTGCAAAGAAGATGAGCGTTACAGAACTCAGGTTAAGACATTTTAATTGATGCAGATGCTGTATTTTCATTCTTGCTCAGAGACATTTCGAAGCATTCACCAGGAGAATGGTGATGCCCAGGTGTATGTTTTTAATTCTTTCATGGAAGAGGAAGAAAATGTCTTTTAGATAAATCATTATACATTGGGATAGAAGAAACAGACTAGGCATATATTATATTTTAAATAACATATACTTATCAGGGGTAGAAATATTTATAATTTCTGTCAAACTTTAACATACGTTTATTTTATGTTTTAATTTTGCCTGCCACTATCATTTGTCAATCACTTTTCTTTCATGAATGAATTCTGCTCAATTCTTGGAGGATTGACTTTATGGTAAATGAAATATGTAAGTTTTATGGTAAGAAGGGAACTGCATTTAAAAACATTGCATTTGCTAGCGGCTGCTTGATTATCACGTCTTTAGAACTTAATTATTTTGAAAGGCAGAGTTACCAAGAGAAGGAGAGCTTCTATGTCTCCCATATGCATCGTAGGAGCCGAAGCTCTTAGACCACTTGCGCTCTCCCAGGCTCATTAGCAGGGAACTAGATAGGAGATGGGATTCAGGAAGGAGCAGCGACAGCTTTACCCACTTTGTCATAGTGCTGGCCCCTACTTAATTGTTTATAACTTCAGTTTTCAGAGAGCAAATTAAAACATGTCCCGAGAGTCAGGTCCTGTGGCACGGTAGATTGGGCCACCATCGGATGTGCTGGGTCTCATCATTGTTTCCTGGCTGTTACACATTTGACTCCGATCCCTGCTCATGCACCTAGGAAAGCAGTGGAAGATGGCCCTGGTAGTTGAGCCCTTGCACCTGCACGGGGGGCCTGGCTTAGCCTTCCCTGGCTCTGTCAGTTCAGCCATGTCCAGAGGGAACCAGCCAGCGAATGGAAAGATCTATGCCTCTGTTCCCATCTCTGTCTTGCCTGCTTGATTACTAGAAGGCTTGGTGCAGTGCAGAAAGACTCGCAGGGCTGGGCCAAGTGCACTCCACACCTGGCTGCAGCCAGTGCGGGCCACTGCATCACATTGCTTCTTTACTCTTATGTGCGCATGTCCTTCGTCAACTCCACTTGGTTACATTCAACTGTTGCACTTCTTTGCTGCACTTGAATGTGAGATTACAGAGGACTGTATTATTCATTGCTATTGCTTCACTTATTGTAGGACTTTATGCTGTGCTAAAATACCTGTATTAGAAGCGTAAGTGCCAGTTACTATAAATCTGCAGGATCAAGATTATAAATCTGCAGGATCTCTTTCTCTTGCTTTGTCTCTCGCCCAACCCTTTCTCCAAATCAGCCTTTCAAAAAAACAAAAACATTAAATTGAGTAGTACATTATCTTAATTGTAGAACAAAGCAAATACACCTACTATCAATTTGCTGGCCCTTAAAGCATATCAGCACTAATAGATACTCATGAACTGGTTTATCAATCTAAAATCATCTAAATTTTTGTGCTACTTTGTTCAGGCCCCATCGCTCGTAGAAGAGGAGGTGTTGATTTTGATCCTGGGGCTTGGGAGGACTGTACCGGCCGGGGGTCAGCTTTCACAGGTTGGAGTGCAGTGATAGCACTGCAGAACCGTGCAGCTGCGTGTGGGCTGACACGGACACGTGCGCTGACTGGAGCAGGGTTAGCTGCATGTGAAGGGCTAAGTACAAAATGTGAATATGGGATATCTGTTTTAAAAAAGCTTTGTTTCTTTCACAGTCTTTGTCATGACTTACGATGGTGTTGCTGTTTTGCTATGTGATTTTACACCCCACTGGGGACAAGAAACCAAGATCCTTCTAGAAGCCTGAATCTGCTCACATCAGTGACCTGGTCCCTGTCTCCAGGCAGAGTGGCAGTGAGCACTATAGACAGAATTGGGAAGACCGTCTGATTCAGTGGCAAGCTGATGATGGCTGCTACCTTTCCTCGGTGATTCCCACGTGCATTTTATTCTTGGGAAAGCCGGCCTGGGTGAAAAAACATGACTTTCAACTTCAAGAAAACTTTCAAATTCCAAGAAAATCCCAGCTTTCCGTTTTCTTCCTCCACAGACCTCAGACTTACTCAAAGGCAGCTGACACACACCTTCTTCTTTGTTGGGCATATTCTAGCACGTGCTCTGGTTTTCATAGTAAGAAAATCAGCCAAAATCCCAGGAAAATCTGAGTTTTCCCAAGCCCTCTGTGGTCATCTACTTTTCCATGATTTCATTCTAAATGCACATGTTGGCTCTACTTTGATCCCACGAAAATCAAAACATCATGTGACAGATGTGGTCGGCAGTTTACGATCCTATGGAAAATGCTTGCATGGCTAACCCTGTCCCCTGGGAGATGTTTTAGTGGAATTAAGTGTTCTCTACACTCGGAGAATACATGTTTTCTGTGGTACTTCAAATACACACAGAACCCTCACTGTGCTCTGGGAAGAATGCTTTTAAGAGAGCAAGTCTTTTGCTGTCTGTCATGTTCTTGTGCGTACGTGTGTGTGTGTCAGAGCTGTTCCAGTGTCCAACTGGTTGGTCCGACTTGTTTTGTCTACACTTCTGTTGCAAGGGAAACAAATTCAGTGAGCTTACAGTTTTACCATACTAGAAAATGAAAGTTCTTTTAGAAAAGGCACATTCAGTTGAGCTTCCTTCCAAGGCAACTGGCTAGGAAAGAAATCAGAATAAATAAGTTGACTTCACTGTGACTGATGTCCTAGAAGTTTTTATTGAAAATAGCAAGCAGCCAGAAGCTACGAAAGTGCCGTTCATAATCCATTCGCTTCTGCCTCCAAAAAGACAGAAGATGAGGGAATTATACACAAGTTTTTTTCCAGGTGGTTGGGTATACATTTTTGAACAAATCATTAATTGGCAAGGCAGTGATACTATTTTTACCTATCAGTGAAGTTGGAAATCAGGAATAGATTTCAACAAATTCACTTCATTTTTTAGATTTACCTATTTCAAAGGGAGAGGATTGTATTCCATGTGTCAATTAGGCTGTACTCTCTATTTCAAATTTTACCACCCGGGCCCAGTGAGGTAGCCTAGTGGCTAAAGTCCTTGATTTGCTCGCACTGGGATCCCTTATGGGCACCAGTTCTAATCCGGGTGGCCCTGCTTCCCTTCCAGCTCCCTGCTCTGGCCTGAGAAGGCAGTCGAAGATGGCTCAAAGCCTTGGGACCCTGCACTCAAATAGCCACCAACAGCTAATCCCAGACTGGGAGCCAGGAGCTTCTTCTGGCCTCCCATGCAGGTACAGAGCATCCTCTGCTGCTTTTCCAGGACACAAGCAGGGAGCTGGATGGGTAATGGAATAGCCAGGACACAAGCCAGCACCCAGATGGGATGCAGGCACTTGTAGGTGGAAGATTAGCCTACCTGCCACCATGGTGGTCCTGGAGCCCAACTTCTCATGTGTCAGTCTGCAGACAACATGGGTGTCCTGTGGCCGCTCCCTGCAGCCAGCGTCCCGTGGCTTTGCACTTTATCCCTGTTGAGCCTTCTCCTGGCTCTCTCCATAAATCATTTTTTTTTTGAAGTTGGAGTCCATGTAAATTGAAGTTCATTTCACACTGGTCATCTTTTGCCGATCATATGTTGCTATCTGAAGTCTGTCCGCATTTAGCTAAAGTTTAACCTTGTTTGTCTTTGACAGGAAGTGTATATCAACAGTAGGTATATTCACTGTTGAATTATAAGTTTGTGTCAGCAAACATGTTTGATGGAGAAAATGATACTTTATTAAAAGGCATTGAGGATATTTTCAGTTCTCATATGTAAAGTAACTCACAAGCAAGACCAATATAAAAGTTTCAACAATGGCTTGTTACTATAATAGTTATGCAGTTAATAATTGCCAGTTAATTAAAAAATTGGAGCAGTTGAGCTTAAGAAATTGAAACATCCATTTAATGGGAATTTATTAAAAATCCCAGAAGAATGAATTAATGGACACCTTTTTCTTCAAATCAAATAATTTTAATTTGCAATATGGGATTTTTCACTATTCAAAGCGATATGCTAGGATGAATGAAGTGAGGCTTTGGGCTGTCGGCCTTCGAGCATGGCTCGCCGCGGTGGAGGCCGAGTTGTGCTGCGTGGCAAGGCTAGCTGCGTGGCCACAGGAGAC
Source organism: Ochotona princeps (assembly GCF_030435755.1). Taxonomy (NCBI): domain Eukaryota; kingdom Metazoa; phylum Chordata; class Mammalia; order Lagomorpha; family Ochotonidae; genus Ochotona; species Ochotona princeps. The sequence continues at coordinate 44,177,979 of NC_080850.1, forward strand.
TGAAGGCGTGGTTCTCCTTTTGGTCTGGGGATGAACAGCTTCCAACCAATGTCAAATTAACAGCGATTTTGGAGCTTCTGGTTCTCTGTGTGACATTACTGATAGATCTATGTTAAATTACTTCTAAGTAATTGATTAATAGCTTACAAGTATGATGCATACTCAAGCTGTTCTAGCATGAATATCAGTTCAGTGATTATTTGACAGTTAGAATGTATTGCATTTCTCTTACCTGTTGGGGTATTATTCTCACCATGCTTTAGGTGTGTGTTGGGTTTTATTCCATGTCTAATTTTAAAGTGGATGATAAAATTCAGTGTATTTATCAAGTGTCACATATTTTTATACACTGTCCAATGGATGAGTGGATTACAGGTGTCCCGAGTGGGATATTTAGAGATATACCAAAGCTGTCCCTCGGAAGCTGTTGCAAGTATTTTGTTATAATACCTTTCTTATTCACTGTATTCACTTCTACACTGTAGCTGAAATTTTGCATACTTTGATCAATACCTTCCCACAAATTTCCCACGTTCCAATTCTGTTATCTGTTAGGGTCAGAGGCCACAGACTAGCTTGAGGGAAAGAGAAGCTTTTAGTTCAGGCAAAAGATTTTTATTAGTCGGGGGAGGAGAGAATTCGATGGGCTGCTTCCTGGTGGGAAGCGTGGGACCACTTCCACATGTCAGGCGACCATGTGAGGGAATCACCAGCTGCGGTGAACGGCGCTGGGCTTTTACATCTTGGGCACCGGGACGGGAGAAGGCAGAAGCTCCTCGGGTTCCACAGGCATGTGAGCTGTGGCCAGGGTACTCGTCGAGGTGGCTTGGGACAGTGTCTGTGAGACCGGGACCATCTCCGTGGGCTCACCCCCATTCGGCCTCAGGTGAGTATCCCACTCTGTCCAGCCCAACAGTATCCACTACCTTTGATTGCATTAGTTCAACGTTGCAGGTGCTGTATATAATTTAATCATGTGGTATTAATCTTTCTGGGCCTGAACAATTTTATATACCATCATCCTCTACATATTCATCTGTTGTAAATAGCAGAATTTCCTTCTTTTCAGGTGAGAATAGTAATCCATTTCACATACTCACACACCAGATACCACTTACTCTTAACCTGTTTACCCAATGGTGCAAACATAGTTTGAGGGCATATTTTGGTTATATTAAAATAATACTGCAATGAACATAAGACTACAGATGTTTCAAAGGACTGATTTGATTTCTTTGGCTTCACACCAATAGTGTGATTGCATACAATCTAGTAGCTCCATTTGTAGTTTCTAGAGGAGCATCCCTGCCGCTTTCATTAATGGCTGTACTGTTTAACATTGCTACAGAACACATTCAGTGAGAGCTCTCTCCTCTAAATCCTTCTCAAAACTGACTTATCCTTTTGAAGAATACAGCCATTCTGAGGGGTGTGTTAACAGTCTCGTGGTTTTAAATTACATTTCTCCGATTAGTGATGCTAAACACTTTTCCATATACATTGATCTTGTCTTTTCCTTGAGCAAAGCATTGTAAACTGAATATTTGTTCTCCTTATATAAATCCCATTGGGTTCATTTAACTCATCCTTTTCCACCCTTTACCAGCATGCTTTCAAATTACCTGCCTTTAAGTTGAGTTTTGTTTTGTTTCCTGGTGATACTCTCGTAGAAATTGACCACCAGAGATTCAATAGCCACTTGTGGGAGGGAAGATCCTTTACTCCAGAGGACATGAGCCTGGATCGCTGCACAACATTGGGCCTTGAAGCCTGTTCTCTGTTTTTAGGACTGGCAGGGGCCAGCAAGTGGGGTACACAGCAGTTAGCTTCGGGGCCGTGGCAGTCCCGAACGTGCTGAGGTGCTGCGGCCAGCGCTCCCCGATTCCTGCCTCAGCGTTCCGTTCTTCCCTGACCTTGCTGCCCTCGAGAAACCTGGTCTCTTGCTGCTTGGTCTCCGTGTCCTGTATTTGAGCTTGGTTTTTGCCCACTTTGTTCTTTATATTAACATTTTAAATTTGTTAATTTCATTTCTTTGGAATTTTGTTTTTTTATATGTATAATATATAATTATTTATGCATATAATTTGTTTCTATATATAATTTCAAAACTCTGTCAAAGTTGTAGATTTTGTTATTGTTTTTCTAAATTCCTTGAATTGTTTCTATATACATATTCTTGAAAATTATTCAAACATTTTCAATTGGTTGCTAGGCAGTTTAATTTATTTATCAGCTATTGGGGGATTATTATTTTTTTAAAGATTTACTCATTGCAATGTGTAGCAGTGAGGAGAAATAGAGATCTTAAGTTATTTGATTTCGTTATTAAATACCTGCAAAGGTCAGTGTTAGACCAGGCTAAAGCTAAGAGCCAGAAACTCTGTCCCTGTCTCCCATATGGGTAGCAGAAGTTCAAGTACTTGGGCTATGTCCTCTGACCTTCCCAGGTTTACTAGCAGGGACCTGGATTGAAATCAGAACAAGGGCCCAGATGTGGGATTCCAGCATGGCAAGCAGTTCCTTAATGTGGTATGCTGGGTGTGTCACAGTTCTTGGCAGTTTGTCTTCTTTATTGTCATATATTGATGGCTTTGCAGTTGAACAAATAGTCTTACAGACTTCAGACAGGCTTTCTGGGAATGTGCCTAACCAGCCAGTCCATCCAGAGATTGTTGGCATTTGGCTTTGCTTGCTAGTTTGCTTGTTTTCCATGTAAATATTGGCCCCAGGTTCTGATTGGGAAGCAGAGGTAGGGATGGGTGGGTGAGATAAATGTCTAGTCTTCCTCCTTGTGACCCCAGGGTTGGTGGAGGGGAGCAGGTCCACCACTCTTTGCTGTTGCATTACATTAACATTTGGGCACTGAAGTGGTGTGGTCATCTGAGGTCTCCATGTGGGGAAGATAGAACTCCAGAGGTGTTACTTGCATGGTCTTGATTGTTCTGAGGTTGTCTTATACCACAAGTGTGAAATTCTTTCTTTTTTTTAAATTTATTTTTATTGCAAAGTCAGATATATACAGAGAGGTGGAGAGACAGACGAATATTTTCCATCCAGTGATTCACTCTCCAATTGAAACACAATGGATGGAGCTGTGCTGATTTGAAACCAGGAGCCAGAAACTCTTCCTGGTCTCCCACACAGGTGCAGGGTCCCAAGGCCTTGGGCTGTCCTCGACTGCTTTCACAGGCCACAAGCAGGGAGCTAGATGGGACGCGGGGTTGCCAGGATTAGAACCTCCCCCATATGAGATTCTGGTGTGTTCAAGGCAAAGACTTTAGCCACTAAGCCACTGCACTGGGCCATGTGGAATTCTTTCTAAGGCCTGCTGAAGGTTCTTGTTTACCTCGGTATGCCCACAAACCTGGACCGGAGTGTTGTTCAAACTGTCCTTCCTTCCATCTTTTGATAAAATACTCAAAATCTCCTGTTGGCTTCTTTGAGCTGGCTGTCAGTTCTTAGAAGTTTCTGGCTTCAGCCGGATCCAGTTGTGTCTGTTGCTATCATTTGGGGAGTGAACCAGGGTTGGAAGACTGCTCTAACTCTTGCTCTGTGTATCTGCTTTTCAAATAAATCTTTAAAAGCTACTAAAATATTCAGAAGTTTTCTTCTGGTAAGTACAGGAATTACTGAGCTACATGAGAAATCTGCTCTGGAACAGCCAATGGGAAGAAAATGAATCATTAGCAAGGACCTAGTGTACATTTCACAAGGTGTTGTGGACTATACAGGGATCCTCTCCCTTCCACAGTTTAGCTTATAGGTTTTTAAGATGTTCTTAGAATCTGTCCCAAGTGTGTGCCATTCAAAAGATAATTCTGGAATCCAAGTAATTGTCTATTCATTGCTTCATTTCTCGAATTTAAGGGTATGTAATATTAAGAGTGTTAGGTTTCAAAAAGTTTATTCTATTTGAAAGAGAAATTTACAGAGAGCGAGAAAGAGAAAAATTCTATCCTGATTCACTTCCCAAATAGTTGCAATGGCTCGAACTAGGCAGGTCCAAGACTAGGGGCCTGAAGCTTCTTCTGTGTCTCCAACGTGGGTACAGGGGTGCAAGCACATGGGCCATTTGCCACTGCTTTCACAGATGGATTAGCAGGGAGTAGGACCATCAGCTGAGCAGTGGGAACTCAAATTGGTGTCCCTAGGGAGTGTCATTGCTGCAGGTGGAGTGTCATTGCTGCTTCTATACCAAGGCAGGAGCCCAAATTGCAGATTTATGTCTGCTCTCCTTATCCATCAACTAGGTTGCCTATGCCTGGCGTTAACTAATTGAATGCATATAGATTATGCAGATTCAGATATAGATTTTATTAACTTAAGCAGACCTGTCTTAATACACCATTGTGCTATGCTAGATTACCTATCTCAAGAAGTAAACCTTATTCTCGTTGAAACAAATTTGCTCTTTAAAACAACCAAACACATTATGCTGTTTTGTTTCACTGCACAGTTCATGGGAGTCACTAATTAAAAATAATGGGTTTGAGCAGATGAACTTTGTGATGATGGGAGGTCAGTTTTCCACAGAAAGGGAGGAGAAAGATGAACATAAAGAGATTTACTTCGGAATAACTGAAGAACAAATGCATCAAATTGGTTGCTGTGAAACGTATGTATTATGTTGAGTTAGTTTCCAGTTAGGTTTAAAGGTCTGTTTCTTGCTGAATTCTTTTCCTTTGGGGCATTTTGGATTCAGAATAATAGGGTTGTTTTTTATTTATTTCTTGTTTTGGAAACAAATGTTGCAATTAGTGAAACTTGTCTTCACTTTCAAGATTTCTGAATACATTTGTTAGGTTGTTTCTGGCACACCATATGACCTAATTCTCATTTGTAGAACATAATTGGGGCTTAGAGATAAATCAATATTCATAAAACTTTTCTAATTATATCAAATTAGAGGTGACCTTTGCATACAGCTGAATTGCTAGTTCTCTTCACAAATGTAGGTAGAAGAATCCTCTGTGATAGCTCAGTAGCTAAATCCTTGCTTGCATACCCTGGGATACCAAACGGGTGCTGGTTCTTGTCCTGGCTGCTCCGCTTCACGTCCAGTTCCCTGCTTGAGGCCTGGGAAAGCAGTCGAGGGCAGTCCAAAGCCTTTGGACCCTGCGCTGAAGCTCCTGACTCCTGGCTTCAGATCAGCTCAGCTTAGATTGGTGCAACCTTTTGGAGAGCGAACCAGTGGATGAAAGATCTCTGTCTCTCTTTCTCTCTGTACATGTGTCTTTCCATTAAAAATAAATCTTTTATGAAAACATGTAGATAGAAGCAGGACCAGGCATGGCTGGCTGCTGCTGATGGTTCATGCATAAAACAGGTGTGCTATCTCTTGATTAATAATAATCTTAGAAAAAGTTTCACCTACACATATTGGAAGTTTGGTAAGATAGTCTTTTCAGCTTTTAGTTTAGAAAAATACTTGTACCTTTTCACTGTACTTGAATATTGGATGCAGGGTGCAGGTTTTTAGCACAGGTTATCAGCGATGTTACCCGTTCTCCTAAGGGTGTTTTTCTTATGTTCAAGTGACTACAAATCATCTGAAGATCATTTTCATCATTGGATTGACCACTGGTTGCATTTATTCAAAACTCCTAATTCTGTTGCTATTCTTACATTTGAAATGTCACATTCAAAAACTTAATATAAAAGAGTGTTCTAATCAACTGAGCAGGAAACATACCTGTGTTTTCATGGCTTAGATTATTGATTGAGGCATTAGAAATTTATCAATTCAATTTTCAGAAATTGGAACTCTGATATCTTAATTTGTTTTGACACTATTCATTATAGTAACAACATATTTTATGTGACATTTCTTACTTTTGAAACCATTTAAGCTTGACTAATGTATTTTGGAGCACTAAGAGGTTTACTAGAAATAACAGCTACCACTGTTTTAAACTGGAATTTTTTTTTTTTTTTTGAGAGAGAGGGAGGGAGGAAGATGGGCCGATTTTTATCCACTGAATCACTTCCCAATGTGGGGAGCGGCTGACCCCACCTGTATGAGGGGCCGCAAGATGGCGGCTGGCCGAGGGCCAGGAGGCGGGATTTGTCGCGCCAGTAGGCAGGCAGGGAGTCACAGGATAGGCTAATGCTCCCTCGCTGTGATTGCTGGCCTATCAGATGGCACCCCGTGGACCCACGGGCAGAAGTGATTGGTGGAGAACAGTATATATAAGCAGCCCGCTTTCTGCAGTAAACCTTTTCCTTCGGCTCATTCCCTTGCCTCCCTTTCTTTTGGTTTGCTCCTCTCCTTTCGTTGGTCTTTTGGCTCGCCTGCCCCTCTCCGTTTCGTTTGTCCGCCTTCTTTTTGGTTCGGCTTTTCGTCCGTTTGTGTGTGTGTTTGTGTGTGTGTGTGCCGGTCGCCGTGGCAGTTCCTGTTTTTTTTTCCAGGCCCTTGAAATTCCTCGTCATTTTAGTGCCGCTGCAGGGTGACGACAGCCAGGGCTGTACTAGCCAAAGCCAGAGGTGCTAAATTCTATAGAACTGCACGTGGACGATAGGGACCCAACCTTTGAACTGTCGCTTTCTGGCTTCCAAGGTGTGTATGAGCAAGAAGCTGGATTGGTAGCATAGGTAACTCTATCCGAGGTGATTTGGCAGCATTGTGGCTGTGCCAAGTGGCAGATTAACTTCCTGTACCACAATGCCCACCTCAACTGCTACAGTTACTTCCTGTTTATTGGTGTGACACATCATGAAAAGCTCTGTATGCTACTGAGTGTATTCCTCCAAAAATCATTTTGAGATCGGAGATTTTAAATAATTTTTCTCCTGTCATTTGGCTACTGTTTGGGAAAACAGAAATTTAATGAATGACTTCCACAAATGCTATACTGTGTTGTAATCTCCATAATATACTTGAGAGTTTGTGATTTTTTTTCCAGTTTTTTTTTCCAATTAGTTTTTTCAATTTATATCATACATTGTGGTCCTCACTTTCAAAACATGCTGCCTTTTACTATTTCTCCATATCTTCAGAGGTGGCTCAATCAGATTGAGAATTAGAGCAACTGATTTGTTACACCGTGGAGCCATGGTGTCTGGTCTACCCTTACTGTGCATTCCATTTGTATAAACCTGCTGAAGGTTCACTCTGGAAAACGGAAATGCCTAATTCCACATGATGCATTCTGAGAAAGCGATGATACAAAGAAATGCTTACACAGAACGTCCTTAAACACAACAAAACAAGAAAAGTTGCCTGGCATATTGTAAGAACTCAGTATGCTGGTGACCAATCTTCCAGTAAGTTTAAAGATTTATTTATTTATTTTGAAAACTAGATCCTGGAGAGAAGGGGAGAGGGAAAGGGGAAGAAGGAGACGCACAGAGACGTAGTCCAGCTGCTGGTTCACTCCCCAGATGGCTGCTGTGGCTGGAGCTGAGCCGATCCAAAGCCAGGAGCTTCTTCTGGGTCTCCCCTACAGGTGCAATTTCCCAAGACTTTGGCCAATCCTCCTGTGACTTTTCAGGCCACAAGCGGGTCTGGGATGGAAAATGGAACAGATGTGAATAAACCAATCCCCATATGGGATGCTGGTACTTGCAGTCAGAGGATTAGCCAGTTGAGCCATCACACCAGCTCTCTATCCCCCTCTCCCAGTCCCCCCAGTAACTATTATATATACATAGCGTTATGTATATATAAGAAGATTTACTGTATATACAAGAAGATTTACTGAATTGGAATTTTCATAATCTGTTTATCTACAAAGTGTTCCCTTTTTATCTAGAACTCTCACTAGAATGTCTTGAATAATGTAGATATTACACCAGCAGCAAAGAAGGGATTGTACCTTTATATAAAGTACAATATAGGAACTGTTTTAACATCTTACGTGCTGTTATATGTACTTACCCAGGCATTAATGAACAATAACAGATTACTAACTGCTTTTTAGAAAGTTGAAATTATTAGTGATCATGTAGGATAATGTTATAATCGTTTAAGTTCAGTAGTTTGAGTCAATTGCATTTTGAGTGGTACAGTGTTGCAAATTTTAATTTGCATCATGTATATTTGTGATAATGTCAATTTCTTGATACTGATACATATTTGCTTTTATAGTGAAATTTGTTAATTTAGAATTTTAAAACTTGAGTTTGAAAGTTAAACATTTCATTTCGTTTTTTGTTTTTAATGTGTATGGCTTCTGCTAACATTCTAGAGCATACACAAGAATTTTATTTGTATTTCTGTGCCATGAAATCAAAAATCATTGACATGATTGCTGATGTAAACACAGCAGATAAAAGTTGTTTATGAAATACTTGTTTTCAGTGCTTTTCAATTCTAAATTTACATTAAGTTCCCAGTCTTTGTTCTGGTGACTCTTGAAGGTTTTGTTTGTTTACTTCTCTTTTAGTTAATTTTATGTAATTCATACTTTGTCAAGGAAATTTTCTAAAAGTTGTCTCTATACATAGTTGCAGTTCTTGGTTACTTTGTAATGATTTATTTCTTTATTCCTAACCTTGTGGCCTTTTTACAAATACTCTTTTGTTTCATTTTGTTTGCATTGGATTTATTTTGCTAATATCTTCAAAGAATCCTTTAACATAGCAACTTAAATGATTCGTTTCAGTATGTTGTTAACTTAAGCTCCACTCGGCATACATGAGGGCAGTTATATTGCTTTCGTTTATCATGTGTTTATTCTGAGAACACATTCTTTCGTGTTTGCTTTTATTTCTTAATAACAAAGGCATCCAAGCACATTTTTCTTTTAATGTGTAAAAGACTGTCACCATAGTTTTTTTTAAAAAAAATTATTCATTTTATTACAGCCAGATATACAGAGAGGAGGAGAGACAGAGAGGAAGATCTTCCGTCCGATGATTCACTCCCCAAGTGAGCCGCAACGGGCCGATGCGCGCCGATCTGAAGCTGGGAACCAGGAACCTCTTCCGGGTCTCCCACACGGGTGCAGGGTCCCAAAGCGTTGGGCCGTCCTCAACTGCTTTCCCAGGCCACAAGCAGGGAGCTGGATGGGAAGTGGAGCTTCCGGGATTAGAACCAGCGCCCATATGGGATCCCGGGGCTTTCAAGGCGAGGACTTTAGCTGCTAGGCCACGACGCCGGGCCCATTTTTTTTTTTTTTGTAAAGATTTATTTTTATTACAAAGTCAGATATACAGAGAGGAGGAGAGACAGAGAGGAAGATCTTCCGTCCGATGATTCACTCCCCAAGTGGGCCACAACGGGCCGGTGTGCGCCGATCCGATGCCGGGAACCTGAAACCTCTTCCGGGTCTCCCACGCGAGTGCAGGGTCCCAATGCATTGGGCCGTCCTCAACTGCTTTCCCAGGTCACAAGCAGGGAGCTGGATGGGAAGTGGAGCTGCCGGGATTAGAACCGGCGCCCATATGGGATCCCGGGGCTTCAAGGCGAGGACTTTAGCCACTAGGCCATGCCGCCGGGAGTAAGACTGTCACCATAGTTACCGCTGGTTTTGTAGTTGCTTTTTAACATGGAGATACTTCAAATAGTTTATGCAAAATGGAATGAAGATAGTTTCTGCACATGATTTTGCAAATCCATATATTTGAGGGATCATTTAAAAGTTCATAAAAAGTATACATCCTGGAGAAGCATTACATTGATTTTAACAAATTTTAAATCCATGTAAACTCTGATTTGCACTGTCCATGAACTTTCTAAGCTCTCTCACACCTGTAGAATGAACTCAGGCTTATTACCTACAGCGCCATGAGGAATAATAATACTAATCCTAAAGGAATCGTTTCCCATCACACACCATCTCTTTGTTTCAGATCAGAATTGACTATCCTGCCTTTACAGCAAGTTAATATTTAGAATATCTGCTACAAATTCTATTACTAACATCTATTGAGGTCTTATGTCCTGTGTTCCATATTCCAAAGAGAACTTATGAAGTCCGTGTTGTTACCCATGTTTTGTGTGTTAACCTGAGGTACAGAAGCATGAAGAGACTTGCCCATAGTTCCGCAGAATGTGGAGGATCCAGGACTAAAATAATATGTAAGCCAATCTGACCACCAATGCATCCCCCATCTCTAAAATGTAATACACATTTAAACAAGGGAGAGATCTGTTACCTTTAAGTGAAGTCTTAGAAAATGAGGCAAAGTACAGGGCATTCTGTCAAAACTACGTGAAGCAGAAGCTAAATGTTGTGGTTCACTACTAAGAAGGTGATTAACAGTTACAACAAGTTGTCAGCCACAGGATAAGTGTTCAGATGAAGAGAGTAACCAACCTTTCCTTTCCAACTCGGGTCAAATGAAATGAGCTCCAAACCTACTGTCAGTAAGTATTTTGTAACCCTCTTCTGATAGCTGGCTGAATTGCGGATTAGTGTGGAGCAGATGTTCTGAGGGTCACTGAACGCAAGAACTGGATCCCACCACTCCCCTCAAACTTGAACACAAAAACAAGGATTGCATTGGCTGTTACCATGATTGTATTGTAGGGAAGAAATGGGGTGAGGAGAGGAGAACACCTACGTAAAAGTTGGCTGTGTCTCCTGCTGTCAGTCTTGCTGGGCTGCCCTGAGGAGAGGCTGTCCCAGGGAGTCCTCACTGCTCAGGCAGCGCCTGTGATGAGTTTGATCCCTTGGGCCGTGTACATTTGCCTGTGCTGTCAGTGAGATTGATAGTTGATCTCAGGTTGCTCTAGAATCTCTTCATCTCTTTAGTCTGTGTCAATACAGAAGTCACTTTGAGTTTAATTTGTGTGCAACTGGATTGTCTGATATTTAAAGATGTTATTAAAAGTGAATGATTTCATAGTGTGATTGCTGTTGCTGGCAGGAGAGCTTTCTAAGATACCAGATGTGAAAGAAAAGCTCTAAGGGAAATCAGTTTTGTTTCTTGATCCGTCACGGGATAAAACGGCAAAGGAAAGCTGATAAGGAAACAAATTGCTGAAGATGGTACATTTGGAGTGATGGAAGTATGAGGTTTTATCTATCCGGGGCAGATTAGAGCATATTGGAGCTTAAAATTCTGATTTAACTTGTGCTAACTTTCCTTTCTAGGGAGAATAATGTGGATTCTAGCCTTTGGTGGCTAAATAGGGTGACACAAAGCTTCCCTTTTATCCTCCATCTCCAGGGATGGTCAATAATCCTTTATGGTCACCTGGCTTTGAAAACAAAATCTATCTGCCTGGCTGTTTGCCATGTTTATGATTACATTTTTTTAAATGGCAACAAAAATTTGATAGGATAAAATGTTAGAATCATTTATTTCCCCTGATGCTTAGTGTCTCAGGAATAATACATTTTGCTTTTTATTAAATATGCTATCAGCCAGTTTGAGGATCAGCGAAAGAATTTTCAATCTTAAAAAAATTCAATATTAATTTACATTCAAAATGAGTAGAACATCTTGAATTCTCTTTGTTCATTACAGAATATCATTGTTAAACATGATAGTGGGAATTTAGTGATTGTATAAATTGTCTAATTTCTAATAACTAATTTTACGTATGCCATGTGTAGTTAATGCAGAGAGTATGGTTTTGAATCCTATAATTGCTTCTGGGAAACCCTCTTTGTAATCACAGGTATTTATTGATGGCTCAAATAATATATTTTTTAAAAGATTAATTTGTATTGGAAAGCTAGATTTTACCGAGAAGGAGAGACAGGGAGAAAGATCTTCTGTCTGCTAGTTCACTCCCCAAATGACTTCAATGACCGAAATTGAGCGGATCTGAAACCTGAAGCCAGGAACCTCTTCGAGGTCTCCCACACGGGTGCAGGGTCCCAGGGCATTAGGCTGTCCTCCACTGCTCTCCCAGGCCACAGACAGGGAGCTGGAAGGGAAGTGCAGGCACAAGTGTGGACTACATCAGTTTGCCATATTGCCGAAAGGCTGAATAATCGCTAATCTTAGGAATTTAAATGGTGCAAATCAAGGAGCCTCTGAATACCTCTTAAAAAGATGAGCTTCAGGCAATTCTCTTTTTAAGTCATTCCTGTATTCCTTCACTTAAAAAGGCTAAAAGCTAATAAGAGAGTTCAACATTAATTTAGATGTGAGTCATCTAGGCTGTCCACTCCCCTGCCCCTACTTTTCCCTTTCACTTTGCAGGTTTAGCAATCCGTTTTTCCACTAATTGTGTGCACATCTCACTGTAATAAAAATATCTTAACAAAAAAGATTATCTATTTGAAAATCTACGTTACATAGAGAAGAAACAAGAGAGGGAGTTCTTTTTGTACTGGTTGAATATCCAGATGGCTACAATGGCCGCCATGGCAAGAACAGGAAGCTAGGACCATCTTTTGGGTCTCCCACATGGGTGACAGGGTCTCAAGCTCATGAGTAATCATTGGCTGCTGGGCCCGGTATGGTGGCCTAGCAGCTAAAGTCCTTGCCTTGAACGCGCTGAGATCCCATTTGGGCACTGGTTCTAAACCCAGCTGCCCCACTTCCCATCTAGCTCCCTGCCTGTGACCTAGGAAATCAGTCAAGGACAGCCCAAAGCTTTGGGATCCTGCACTTGTGTGGGAAACCCGGAAGAATCTCCTGACTCCTGACTCCTGACTTTGGATTGGGTCAGCTCTGGCCATTATGATCACTTGGGGAGTGAATCATTGGACGGAAGATCTTTCTGTCTGTCTTCCTCTCTACATATCCGACTTTCCAATAAAAATAAATCAACCTTTTAAAAAAAATCATTGGCTGCTTTCCCCAGGGCATCAGCAGGAAGCTGCATCAAAAGAGGAGCAGTCAGGCAGTGGCTTAACTTGCTCTGTCAAGTCCTTGGCCCTACAAAATATCTATGGAGTAAAGAAAACAAGGATGAAAATTCTTGAGGTGCTCCTTCAGTTAATCTTAAGTAGCCTTTATTGTTTATTTGATTTCAGCTATCATCTCTTTTAATTATATCCTGTCTAGATTGTTTTTTTGTAGTAGTCCCTTAAACATATTTGAGAGATGGAATTTTTGGTAAGTTTAATTTTTGTTAAAGGTAGTTAATCTTTGTCAGGTAAAGGCATGCTGAACATTTGCGCACACATTGTTCTGAAGTTTCTGTATTTCAGAAGTGAGCTAGCATAGACAAAGGGGAAATGTTGGTGATTGTGTACCACAGGTACTTAATGTCTCATTACTGGAAACTGCTCTAGTGGAACTGGGAGGGTTTGTGCATCCGTGGATGCTTCCTTGGGTAGAGAAAAGGCCTCTTTCAACATGAGTGACTGAATCTGGGGAAGAGGAGCTTGAATAACACATCATCAACAGTGTACAGTGTAAAGCAGTTCTGCTGGACTAACTCAGTTATGCCAAAGGGAAAAAGCAGTAGATAAATAGCTGTTAGTATAGTCAGTTACTTAGAGATAACTGAACGAGGTGGTATCAGTGAAACCTCTTACATTCTAATTTAATGACTGAAAACATTATAGGTAAAGAATTTGCTAGTCCAATCAAAGAATGTTTTAAGTATTCAACTTTAAAAACTAGACACAAATTTCTTCTATGAGTCCCTGTTGATTCATGAGCGTGTTGTTCAGTTTCCACATTTGTGTCTTTATGGAGTTTCATGTTATTGTCCAGCATCGTGTTGCTGAGTTCAGAAAAAGATACTTGGTATGATTTCAATGATGTTTAAATTTCTTGTGACTTTCCGATGGCCACATGTGATCTGTTGAGAGAAACCTGCTATGCACTGATGACAATAACTGTGTCTTATGCCTTTGTGGGATGACATGATTTGGAGGCATCAGTTGGATTCATTTGGTCAGTGGCGCAGATTAGCCCCATGTTTAACGATCTTTCTTAACCTAGTAGAGATGTTCCTTGATTAAAGGATGGTGTTAAAGTCTATAATAAATAATTGTTATATTTGGAGCATATGTCTCCCGTTAGATCCATGGTCATTTGTTGTAAATAACTGGGTCCTCCAAAGTTAGGTGAATATACACTTACCAGAGTTGCATCTTCATTTTGAATTGATCCAGCAATTATTAGTTAATGAAATTTTTGTCTCTTTAAAAGTTTTATTTTGTTTTGAAGTCTATTTTGTGTGATATTAAGATAGCTATCATTTTTGCTTTCCATTTGCATGGGATTTTTTTTTCATCCTTTAGCTTTGTGTTTGTGTGTACCTTTCGGGGGTGTGTTTCTGAAGCCAGCATGCAGTCAAGCCTCACCTTTTGATTAATTCAGCCAGTCTATATCTTCTGATTGGGGAGTTTAATTTATTTAATTTCAAGGTTATTATGGGTAAGTAATGACTTGGTCTTTTCCGTTTTCCCATAAGTATTGCTAAGACTTACAGGTTACCAGGGTGGGCTTCTTTGATATGTTCCTGTTGGATCATTCAGGGCCATACTTGGAGAACATTGGGAGGCTGGGCAAGGTACCATGACAGACATGCTACCTAGGAAAGAAATCGCCCATCAAGAGGTGATTTCCAGAGTTGAAGATTGCAAGCAAAGAATGTTGGAAGAAGCATACTGGTAGCTGCCTATTTTAGCCACTGAGAGATGTGTACTTAGTATCTACATTGAAGTCTTTGTGATGTCTTTGTCTAATAGTGCATTTTCTTGAAACCCCCAAGAAAGTTGTATTTGTGGTTTTTGGCTTAAAATTAAAATGACTAAAGAGTTGCCATTGTGCTAATGAAGCTGAAAAGAAAACAATTAAACCTCCAAATGTCTGAAAAATGACATCCATTAAATCTGCATTACAGTGTTATTAACTAAGGAGCCCTATTTTGTCATATAGTAGATGCTGGAGATTATCAGTTCAGAACAGATAAAATTACCTTACTTACATATATTTATTTTTGTCAAATGTACCATAGTTATGTTTTCCATTTTTTGTAGCACATATTCACAAATTTTACTTAGTTTGTTGCATTGTGCTAGCCATAGTTCCTACAAAAAGTATATGTAAACATTAAAAATAATAAATATTTTGTTGAAGCAATGAGTTATAACTAACACTTTTTCATACTTAAATTTTATGTGAGCACTTCTAGTACTTCCCTTCACCTAGCCAAACCAGAAATAAATAGAAGTTGCGGACATTTTACAAGACTGATGCTTATTAATGCCAGTCTGTGAAACAAAATAAGCATTTAATATTTATTAAAGGAAAGTACCTTATGAAATATCTGTATATACTTCAATCAGATTATTACCTGAAAAAAGAGTTCAAAGACAGATTTTGAACTGCATACCTGATTGGAAGCAGAAAGACATGGCTAATATTTATGCATTTAAATGTATAAATTATTTTCTTATAAACTTGGAGATTGTGGAGGAAACATTGACATGCATCGTTACTACATTTTTTGTCTAAAATAAGGAACGTAAACTTCCACATGCTTGGTCATCTTTTCTCAGTACTCGGTTTTCTAGGGTCAGTATATTTCCCCTGTGACTCTTGCTCATCATTCTTAGTGTTTGTGTCTATTTTGGTAGCAGGTGATTCATAATGTTACCTTCACAGCTCAGAACCATTTAGGAAAGCATTTCTTTGAAATAAAGGTGGATGACCCCTCTTAGAGAAGTGAGTTTACAAAGAGAATTCCATCTGAACGACCCTGAGAATAGATGCTCCTTGACCTACAACTGGGTTGTGTCTCAGTAAACACATTATGTGCTGAAAATACTGTGCATAAAAACGATAGCACTACTCCTCACCTACCAAACATCATTTAACAAGGCAGCCCATTTGTTTTCCCTGTGATCGTTTGGCTGACAATGGCTGAAGCTCTGCTTCTGCTCATCAGTGTGAACATACAGGAAAAGATGCAAATTTAAAACTGAGGTATACGGTCTACTGAATGTGCATTGCTGTTGAGTGTCAGTAAGGCAAAGTGCTTTAAGTCTTTTAAGTCGTAGACGATCGGTGTCGCACAGTTGGTGTTATATGCTAGGTGGCAATCGCATATGGAAATTTGAAAACACATGGATTTGCCATTTGCTTGATGTTGACTGAACTATACACTTTAGATATTTTTTCATATACCAATTGGTATATTAGTAAATTATTAAATCTTGATATCTCTATAATTCTATAATCAGTGTGTTTGGATGGATAGCAATAATAGTTCCCTCCAGGTATGGAGATTAGGAATACTAAAGCTAAAGGTATGCTAAAGCTAAAGGTAGTACTGAAGGTAGTATCAGGAAATAAATTGTGTGTTTGAGACCCTTCATACCCTTTGCCTAATCTTGTCAGAATTAAGATTCTTTACTAGCAAAATATACATTCACAGATAGAGAAGAAGGGATTAAAAGTATGTCATACCGTAATTCATTTTGCTGTGGTATAAAGCATGTATAAGATATATAGTATTCTTTATTATGTAATTTCTTTCATAAAATTGAATTTGTCCATTGATCATTACATCCTGTTCTTCCAAGATACACAGTGCAATTTCCTGCTGAGATTTCGGCGTTGTACCTATTATTGGTTGCCTGTAGAGTAGCATTCATGTTGAATCTGTCTACTGCAGATCCTGTATATGCTTCCCAAATGTTTAAATGCTGCTTAGAAACCAACTATAAAAACACATGTAGCCGAAGCTTAGTCAGTTTTCTTTGTAGTTGCCTTCAAAGGTAGAAGTCTGTTGGATTTCCCTGACCAATTTTTGCATGGAACATAATTATATTCTGTATTGAGTCCTTTAGTATGTGATGCTCTTAACAAAATCTGTTCTTGTGACCACATTAGATTTGATGTGATGGGTCTTCTGACTTGGTCTAGAATGCCATTATCTAGATTGAATTATCTCAAAATGCCTTCTAAAATTTAAACTGTGAAACAGGATAGAAAATGAACAAAACATGACTCCACAGGGAATCTATACAACTATAGGGACAACGATAAACCTCAGTTTATTTTTAAAACATGACCTGTGACTCTCAAAATCAAGGTCAATACCCCAGAGGTCATATAAGTCAGGAATGCATCAAAGCCTTATGTCTTCATTCTTTCATGCAGCCAGAATAACCTATAATGCGTAAGCCATGGAAATTTATTTCTCGGGGTTCTGGAATTTGGAAAGTTCAAGATCAAATTATTAGTAAATCTGAGTGTCCATTTCCATGACCGTAGATTAAAGTCTTCTCACTGTGCCCTCATATGGGAGAAGAGGCAAGGGCATATCTCAGGTCTTGGTTTATTGGATATCTAATTACATTTTGTGTGTGCTTTCCTCATTCCATAATTTCCCAAAGGACCACCGGCTAGTCTAATCTGAAGGATTCCAATTAGAACACAGGAGGGGTTTGGAGTGACATAGACCTTTAACCAATAACGGTTTAAAGGAGTCCAGGTAACCTGTGTACTCCTAAAGAAAGCTGCTTCTGGAATGGGAGCCACTGACCCTGACTATCAAAGATGCACCTCCTTTAAAGACAACAAACTCTAGAAGGTGAATAAATCATGGAATCCTGCACCCAGTAAAATAATTACTAAACACGTCAAGACTTGGAAACACCGATGCACAAAGAAAAAGCAAACAATAGAAACCTAAGTAGCAATGAAAACATTAGAATTTGAAGGCAAGAACTTTAAAACTTTAATGTGTACCCAATACTAATAAAGAACACATGGACATAATGAAGGGAGCAGTAGATCACGTCAGAAAGAGTTGAATAGAAACTCTAGACCAGAAATCTACAATATTCAATTTACAGTTTTTACTAGATGGCTTTAAAATTCAAGTAAATCTGGTTGAAGAGGTAGGTGAAGTTGAAGACAAAGGAATATTCAGTTTCAAAAATGGAACACTAAATGAAAACATGTTTAAGAAATCATACTAATGTTTGGGATGGTCAAGGATGCTCACTCTCACTATTACCTTTCAGGATACTCTCAGAGGTTTTAACTTGAGCCATTAGGCAAGAAAAACACAATGGACATCATCTGGAAAGGAGAAATTTAAGTAATCTCTGTTTGCAGATGAACTTCTGTACTCCTTATTAAAAAAAAAAAAAAACCCAGCAACCAGAACTGGCCGCCTTGCATTGTATTATTCAGTGGTTTGCCCTGAAACCTTTCTTCTCACACTAGACAAGTTGACCAAATGGTGCTCTTGTGTAGGAAAATTTGAGATACATACATTAGAGTTTAATTTGCAGTTCTAGATTCTCTTTAATGTTAACACTGTTGAGCATTCGCATTCCTGTTACCATGTTACCTCTGTGACATTCTCAGGAGAGAACTACATAAAAGCTCTAGGTCTCCGCATGCATGGTGGTGAGGGTTTCTGTAAGATAGAGAATCTTACTTGAAGGGAATATAGGTTAACACAACCCAATGTTTTCTACCTTTAAAGTTACTTTTCCTAAAAGTCTCAGGTTGTATTTGAGTATAGTGCGTTCATGAACTAACTGCTTTATTATTTTTTTTCTGTTTGTCTCAGTTTTGAAGCACAGCAAGAGAATGGCATGATTGAAAGACCGAATGCATTTTGCTAAATCCTACTATTTTAATTTTCAAAAATTTATTGGGTTCTTAAGCTAAAAGCCTTAAATTTTCTTTCATATTTTGTATTGCAATTTAAGAAGACATTAGAATGTCTTATTTTTGACATTAGTACATATAAGAATGATTCTCAGTGATTAATAAGGATTATTAGAGCTCTAGTTTGAAGTGAATGAGTTTTTAAGACAACTCTGTAGCCCTAAACATGGGCAGTGTTATGCAGAAATACTCAGCCAAGGTCCACACCAAATCTGGCAGATTTCAGTTGTATAACGAATAATGTGCTTTCTGGAGCGGTGCTTAGTCTTCATTATGATAGCCATGACTTTGGAGCAGAAACATCATGTTCCCACATGACTAGGGAGAAGGAATCTTTATTAGCCAGAAGGGACACGCACACACGGCATGAGCATAATAGAGAAACAGAGGTATTGAGGACAACCATAGTCAATGACCGTACTCAGGGTCACAGGACTCCAGAAGATCAGAAACAATGAGTTTACTACAGAAGAAAAGTGAGTGAGTTCGAGTTGTACTTTAATAACACTGATCTTGTGCCACAGTCACTTCTGATATTCTTCCCACTTCAGAAAACACTTTCATCTGCAGTGCCCTAGTTCTTAACCTGTATCCTACGAATGTCTGTGTACAACACAGCCATCACTCACTGCTCGTCAAACACCCCATGGCACGTTGATTATTTTGTCTCTGTGTTTGGTGTTTTAAACTGGATTTCAAAACCTTCTATTGACAGGTCCATAAATTATTTATCTTTTGCACTAGTTCCTTCATGGATTGAACACCTTAATAATTCTAATCATAATTACTAGCTCTTATTAAAGACTTATTACATACCAGGGAATAGTGAAAAGTTTAGTTGATTGCTATAAATTAAAAATGTGAGAAAGCACTTTGTGAAATGGAAAATAAAAATTAAATGCCTGGATAACTTCCAGAAGTTGTTAGTTAAATTCATGTGGGTGCAGCATGCATGTTGATGAAGCAGACTAGAATGAATGAAAAATAATGATTCTGATCTACGTATCTACTGAGTGAGTTGCTGGTGTGGTTCTGCAGCTGCCACATACTAACATGTACCAGCCGTATGTCTAGATAGACCTGTCTCAGGGTAGCTACACCCTACGTATAGAGAATCAATGCTTTCATTAAAGTGGACTCACTTTTATCACTTAATTTCAGCTTCACTACAGCCTGTTCTCTCATATTCTGCCCCCTTTTTCTGCTATGAACTAAGTAATCTTTTCCATCTTCTGGCACAGCTATAGCAACTGTCATTAATGAGAAATCTGTTCCAACCCCTTCTGTGAATTGACTTTTCCTGATTGTGGTGTTCATATGTCCAGAGGCATAGAGATAGCTCAGGGTGAAACCCAGACTAGCCTCCTAGGTCTCAGGGGAAACGGGTAGGCCCAAGGCCGTGTAGAGGATGGGTGAACGTGAAGGAACATGTCGTGGCTGCTTGATGCTTGTTGCGTCTTAGCTTGCTGAAGTCAGCTTACTTGAATCAGATGATAAAGGTGAAGTTGTTCTTCATTAGAAGTTGTTCGTCAATAATTAATCTAAGGCGTGGTTTGTTATGCACAAATGTTGTACTTTTCTTGTATGTACTGATGTTTCCATTTTTTGTGAAATGAAATTTCTCTTGCCTCTATCAATGTGATATTTGAACCTGATACTCTCACTCTTAAAAAAGGATTAGCTAGGTGTGTGGTTTGCCAGATTATTTCCAAGTCCTCTGAAGAGTTCTAGAGGCATGCAGTCAGAAACAAGGGGGATTACAGAAAATATCCTGTAGGAGTGATAATTTGGTAATAATTTTGTTAACAGAGTTAAGAGTTTTGCTGTATAATAACACATCTAATTGCATGCCAGAACTCTTTGTCACTCATTTATTTGCTTCATTTTATAGAATAAGATGTGTATGTACTAGATTGATTTATAAGTTGATGATTTACTCAGCACTTAATTTAAAACATAGCAGTAGTTATTACAGATAAAAAGATGAATAAAATATGTAAGATGAAAAAATTCTCAATATAGTGAAGAAATACAGGTAGGAGCTATTAAGAACTCACATTGGAGCAAATACTTTCTTGTTGATTTATAAACTGAATTAATAGAGTGGCCAGTATTGTGGCACTGTGTGCTATGTTGCCAACCTCAATGCTGGCATCCCAGGTTAGAATGTTGATTCTAGCCTTGGCTTTTGCACTTATGATCCAGTGCCCTGCTAAGGTGCCTGGGAAGGCAGTGGAGGATGCATGGGTGCCTGGTGCCTGCTGCCCATGAGGGAGACAAAAATAAAGCTCAGTGCTTGCAGACTAGACCTGGACCAGCCACAGCAGTCACAGCCATTTAGTGAGTGAATCAGTAGATTGAAGATGGTTGTCTGCCTTCCTGCTCTCGCCTCTAAAGCACTCTGCTTTATAAGTAAAGAAGGTAGAATAAATAGTAGAACAGGAAATGCACATTTAAATTGTCATTTGTAGATGTATTTATATATTGCAATGAGCAAATGTAATGAAGCACATGTTGCTTTGTGTTGGAAGTTTTGGATTTGCAGAATTGGTGCTTATTTAGATTTTACGGTTACCAGTAAAGTATACGTTTTTTCTGAGATTTTCTGCAAGATGCGATATGATTTCATAATTAGTGGTATTTTCTATTTGAAAGCTATTTATTAAGTAATCTGTCTAATGAATTAGTATTAAACAGTGCCAATAGATACAAAAAGTACTCATTTCACAGTGCTGCCACCTCCTAGGTATTAGATCTCAACTATTCTTAACTTGGCTTCTGAATGATGGATAGTATGAAGTATGTTCATATCTTATTGCTATTTTATCTTTTACTTGCTCTGTTTCTGACCTGGGCCGGTCCACCCCTCCTTAGTGACGTGGTGGCCCCTGCTCCAGGGAAGCACAATATTGGAACTCCACAACTGCCAATTTCCAGATCTTGCCACTTGCAGATGTCTGGCTTTCTCATAGCTGAAAACTTTGTGGGCCAACTGGCTGATTCTGAAAGATAAAGGTAGCCCTTACGGAGAGACAGCCAATTCAACCACCTTGAACTTGGCTATTGACCTTTGGTTCATGGGATTGCCTACCTAATGGCTAAGGCGTGTGTCAGTCTTGCGGCCGTCCTTCCCCATCCTGAGGCATACGCTTCAGGAATGTGGGTACAGTCACACCATATCCACACTTGGAGCCCAGTACTGCCTTGGTATCAATCTCCCATCATCCATTTCCTACTGCGGAAATCCTGTCTTCAGACCCAGGAGTCGGCTTGCTTCTCCTTTCACAGGCCCTCTCATGCACAGGAATGGCAATGGCTGCCTGGTCCCCTCTCTGCTGGCCATGTCAGGTGTAGGACAGAATGAATGGTTGTCCAGTGCCCTCTCCTACCAGCCTGTGAGGTGGAAGCAGGCACAAGTGGTTGCCTGGAGTGCTTCCAAAGCCTGATCAGGCACAAGGAGGCATGGATGGTCTTCTGATACTGTCTCCATTAGTGCAAGGACAAGTACATTGATGACTCCGTTTTCACATCTCTGTCCACAGTGCACCGCAGGTGCTCCCTGAGTTCAGCTGTTTCTCGATGTGTTCATTGCTCATATAGATGAGAATAAGAGACCTGGAAGGCCACCTAGCGCCACATGCACCTGTGCGTCTAAAGGTTTCCAAATAAGGAAGCGGCAACAACAACAACAACAAAAAAACCAGTTTGAAAAACAGTTACTTTTATGCATCGGTGACAAATTTAAATAAGCTAAAATAGTTTAAGGTAAAAATCATGGCCCTGACACTGTGTGATCTTAGCCAAGCTATTTATTACAAGTTCTGTCCCTTAATCTACCATTTGAAAGACATGGACTAATGAGAGTACCTATTTCATTGGGTTTCTGTGAGTGTTAAACAGATTAATAAATGCACACTTCAGAGAACAGGGAGACATGCTCCATGCATGTATTAGTAGTAAGTGCAATAAATTACTATGAAATGATCTGTTACGTCCATTTAGAAAATAGGCTTAAAAGGATACACAATGCTTATCTGTAAGAAAGAAAGCAAAAAGATGTTTCTATATTTTGTCTGATGCCGAATAGATCTACCCTATGACCCTTCAGGGTGCATATATAGCAGTTGCTTGGAGAAGATGTGCTATGGTCTGAATGTCCTGGGTCTCGGGACTGAATGCCTTAATGTATTCCAAATGATGTTGCTGCTGCTTCTGGTGGCAGCCCCAGAGTTGCTGATATTAAGGGATGCCAGAACCCTACAGAGTGTAGGAGCTGAGGTGAGCCATTGATGACTTTCCAGCACAGACGCTGGAGGTCTGCAGGTGCACACTAACCTGGCCACTCCTGCAGCTCCTTCAGGCCTGCGTACATCTCCTGGGCTCCCCACGAAGTCAGTCCTGGCTCCCAGAGGAAACATGCCCTTCCCACCCTGTGACGTGGTGGAAGCAGCCTTAGCCTCAAAACCTTTCTTTTGTTTTTTCCCCTTCTTCACCCCATGTGAGAGCAGAGCCACCGGATCGGGATCAGCTTAGTAGTTCACATGTACGTTTGGGTCTGTATTCATGAGGGGCCTTCCAGAAAGTTTGTGGAACATGGAACCAAAATCCATTGCTGTGTCAAGGAATTTGAAGTCCACATATATTTCTTGATGATATACATGTTTCTTACAATATACACAGATACTTTCCATCACTGTCTTCAGTACTTGGACTCTGATACGTATTCTTCATGTGGCCCACATTCCCAGCTCTGAGTCAATTCCTACTCAGAGAGGTTTTCAAAAAATTCATGAAAAATGCATATTATGGAAAAATTGTTCATGGATTTCAAATTTTTAATACCTAAATCTACTTCTTTGATTCCGTTTGCCATTATTTTCAAAGTATCTTCACACTTTATTCTCCAGAATATCAAGTGTGCGCTTTTATCTTTGAAAAATCAGTGGCATCCACGAACCAGTCTTTATTCTTTTGGAAACTATGAAGTTCAGGTTCTTACTTTTGATCCTAACAGTATAAATGCTCACCCTACTGGATTTTTTTTGCATACTATGAGACATTTAATGTCATTCTATAACATATCAATATTGAGTTATGTCAAAGGAGAAAACAATTTAATATTCAGCAGTAGGGATGAATTGAAAGAATTTCCAGTATCCCTAAGATGAAGTGTTTTATAGCAGTAAAATAATGTAGCAAATTAGTCTGATTAATGTTGATGTTATTTTGCTGTAATCCAAAAGTCTGACAGATAAATGGCAATATACAGATTTTGTTTATTGTAACAATAGATCTGGGCAGATAATCTCTAAGGATAGAGCGATAATAACACTGTCACCAAGCACCCATGTGCCAGGTTCCACATGAACTCTTGATCCTTGTTTCTTAGGTCATGTTGCTCTAGTCCAATAAAGTTAAAATCAGTGTTTAATTACAATAGCTGAATAAATCCCAGTGTTTAATTACAATAGCTGAGTAACACGTACGAAGACACCGAGCCAGCAGGGTGGTGGAAGTAGGGCCGAAATACACAAGTCAGAGAAGGTGCCCACTCGCCATCAGTTGGAGAATAAAACAGGTAAAGGTTGTCACGGGAAGCTGAGGTGCTCTGCGGTTTCCACATTATTTGTCTTCATGAAGAAAACACCTCATTGCATTAACATGCAAGTCCTAAGTATCATTTTTTTATCTCTTGTGTTCATAAAATCATCAAATCACTGCTTCATTTTAGAGTTTGAGCCAGGATCGGGATGAAGGCAGTCCAAGTCGCAGTTTTGCAATCTCTTGTTTCATGCCCTCTGGCAGCACTGCAAATGATTTTCCATTAATGCTTGCATGGGTGCACACCCTTTTTTATCAGTAAATGTTCTCTGTGTATCCACTAATGACACAGCGTACTCCAAGCAGTGGGGTTGAAGTGGTAAACATGACAGAGCTGATCTGCTTTGGGGAGTTTTATTCTAGTATGAGAAAACAGACAATGGGCAACCATGCAGATTGGAGACGTAGCGAGGCACTGATAGATCTGCATCTGTCAATCATTAGAGCACAGAAAGAAAGGGTGCCGTGACAGAGATTGCAAGCCAATTGGTGGCTGAGGAAAGTTTTTCTGCAGAGGGAAATTGACCAGGAAGATCCAGGTGTGTCAGGATGTGAGCACAGGGTCAGAGCTTAGTACACACTGCTTTAGTATAACTGGGCGTGACAATTTTGTCAGGCCACGTTAATCTCCAACTTTTTCTCAATGCAGAGACAGACGATATAGGGAGAACTTAAAGGTTTTAGACCTGATATGGAATATCTTCTATAAGTCTAGAGTTAAAAGAAAAAGAGTGTTGTTGATTATCTGCTTATTGAAGAAAACAATTAGTTCTTCCCACGTTTAAAGGAGAAGGAAACCCAGCATGGGGAACATTACCTTCCACATTACCATCAAATGCAAAATTCTGGCGGTGCATCAGGAACGCGGTTAAACAAAAACAAAGCATGTAAAACTGCCATTCAATATTGTTCTTTCATTCAGAACAGAATTTCAAAGCAAAGAGGTTAGTGACTCAAAAAGTTTAAGCTCCTTTATCTTCCAGCTGCAGAATCCTGTGTTCTGCCTCCATCTGGTCTCACTGCTTTGCATCTTGCCATGATGTAGTCAGCATCTGCTTGTTTCAGTGCAGAACAGTTCTTCAGGAAAGAAGTTACTGTGGGCAGTGCAATAAATGAGCAGAACCTCACTGGTGGCTCTCCTTGCCATGTGTGCCTTTGCAAGGGTGGTTTGAACTGCCTCTTGGACGGCTCCATCTCTGGCCGTCTCCTCAATCGTGTCTTGTTGATTCCCCAGAAATATTTCTGTCTTCTTGCTCTTAACTGAAGGACTCCGGCACTTAGAAAACCTCGTCATGTCAGTCTGTTCTCCCCACACCTGATAGAGAATTTAAATGTCACCAGTAATTTGTTGTTGATGTTGTGCTGGGGCTTTCAATTGATTGGGATGATATTCTGCCAGCTCTATCTTCAGACCAGAGATGATCTCCCCAAGAAACAGAAGAATTTATCTGGACAATAAGATGCTGGACTCAATGCTTGGTATATGTTTTCAAAGAAAGAATCTTGATTTAATTTGATCTGTAATGCTACAACAAGGTGGAGGAGTCCACCAAGGGGGAGGGTACTGGGAGGAGTTGGGGGAAATCCCAGAGCGTATGAAACTGTCACATAATGCAACGTAATTAATACAAAAAAGTCACCAGTAATTTTAATTTTGTAGATTTTAATTTTTATTCTGTATATTATCTAGTATTTTTTAAGTGTGTTAACTATCTTTTTTGATAACCTCAAAAACAACAGAAATTCTCAGAACATTATAGGAGTTATTAAATGTTTAAAATGGAAATAGAAATGAAAATGCATCTAAAAGGAGTGCTTTCCCATCATGCCTCACAGACACTGCTAAGCTCTGTAATTCCTTTTAATATAAAACACTACAGAAGTGCTTGAATATCAGTTATCTGTACAGTGTCACTTCATCTTTCAAAGAAATGAGACACAGAACCTATTCAACTACAAAAATGATCATTAGCTCCTGGTGTGGATAGAAGGCTCAGGAGAGATGAGCAGAACCCCTGTAAACATGTCAGAGACAGGAGTAATTAATCACAAATCCATTATAAATAAAAACCATATTTGCACTTTGGGCTTATAGTAAATATAATAAATATCATGAATTTTTAATATAGGTTTTATGCCACTGATTTCCATTTTAAAAATCTATTTCTAATGAGTAAATTTGGTTTTAGCTTCTAATTTGCTGGTCAGTTTTTTAAACAGAATCCAGTACTGTGTTTAAACCTACACCTATTTTGAAATCAACTGTATTTTTACTAAATGATTATTTTGTGACCTTGCTGCGGTCTTCCAACTTAATTGCATAAATGATTAGCTTCTCACATCTGCTTAAAATGCAAATTAGAGATTTTCAAAAATGTTTATCCGGTTCTATGCTGCAACTACTCCAAAGAGGGAGATATTTTTAGTTTTCTGATTAATTTTTAAAAACTTTGTGATTTTTTTTTCATTTTGTCACTTATGAAATTGTTTATTTTTCAAAAAAGATTTACTTACTTTATTGGAAAGCCAGATGTACAGAGAGGAGGAGAGACAGTGAGGATGATCTTAAGTCCGATGATTCACTCCCCAAGTGGCTGCAACAGCCAAAGCTGAGCCAATCCTAAGCCAGGATTCAGGAACTTCTTGCAGGGTCTCCCAAACAGGTGCAGGGTCCCAAGACTTTGGGACATCCTCAACTGCTTTCCCAGGGAGCTGGATGGGAAGTGGAACTACCGGGAGTAGAACCGGTGACCAGATGGGATCCCAGCACATTCAAGGTGAAGACCTTTACCATTATGCTACCTCGCTGGGCCCCAATTCTGTGTTTATTAAGATCGATTATGTTAGATGAAGTTCTCAAAGTTCATTGTCTCTACCCAAATATCTGAGATGCAGACAAATGGGTCAGAAAAAAGTTTCAAGTAGTTTTACTGCATCACATCAGAATCCCAGGTGCCAATAAAAAGGAAAGTGCAGCGATTTTGAAACCATCCATAGTGTTCTATATGTTGCATGAGATACTTGAAGATCCTTCCTGAGTGTGATTGCATTTCTCTACTCATAATAGCATTGTATTTCTTTTTGTATTCATATTTTTTTTAACTTGAGAGACATAAAAACAGAGATCTTCTGTCTACTGGTTCACTCTCCAAATGTCTGCAGGAGCTGGGGGCAGGCTATGCAAAAGCCAAGAGCCAGGAACTCATTCCAAGGCTCCCACAGAGGTGACAGGAACTCAGTAGGCTTGAGGCATCAGTTACAATTCCAAGGTTCCATGTGAACAGGAGCCTGGAATGTGGAGCAATGTCAAAGCTTGAATCCAATGACTGGATGTGGAAACAGGCATTTTAACCATCATCTTAACTGCTAGGTTAAATGCTTGTCACCTTCATATTTTCAAAAGAAATTGCTCATAGCTGAAATGGCTTCTGGGTCAAAATTGCAAGGAGAACCTTGCACATTTTCCAAAACCAGAAAGCAAGGAATCAGTAAAAAATACTAGGTTATTGTACTGTATTGTATTGAAAATCAAAATGAAGGGGTCATATTATCAAATTTTGAGAGTTGAAACAGCACCAGTAAATCTACGAAAAGTTCTTGAGTTAATACTGTTGTTCAAACATGGCAGTTGTCAATCTATTGTTCAAATTTAACATTTTGTTTCTATCATGACCGGTTTTTTTTTAATTTGAAAATTGCCTTTTATCTGTCAAAATTCTTTGCATTAGTGCTTAACATTTCAGAGCAGATTGTCACCTAAGTCCTGGAGGCCTTGATGCAGCTGGCTCAGATAAGTAGTATTTTACTTACATTGCAGAAAGTGTTTGGTCACTCCACTTTGCTTTATGTTACGCTTTTGAAAGGTAGTAGGATTTCGGATGGCATGATCTTCCTGCGTGGATAAGTCTTACTCTGCACTATGTACTGTCTTTGGGATCCAGCAATGGGTTTTTCCTTTAGTTTAACTTTTCTCCAGAAAAGTCACCCAGATGGCATTTGCTGTGAGTATTTCCAGTGGCTTTTCTTTTGGTTTATCGTTACTTTAGGGTGTGTGCCTTTGAGGTGATTACCTTAAATATGGGCGTCTGGAAGGTCATGAAGTCTTGATCCTCTGTAGGCCCTCAGCTTGCTCTTGGATTGCCTTTCCTAGAAAAAGCTGCTGTAAGTATCCCTGCGATTCTCTCCTGCTGATACTACTGCGAGAAAGTACAATCCTTCACATACTGGATGACTCAATTTTGCACTTATCAAAACTTTATTTCCTTGCCATGTAATTTTACATAACTACATTCTAAGAGATTTTGCTTTTTTATGTTCTAGATTTTGTGAATTTTAATTTACATGTGTTCATTTATAGAAACAGTGAAACTAACACTACTTTTGCATAATTCTTAGAATCGTTTACACAGATTTTAACTTTAAACACTTTCAAAATTTTATCTAAATAATAAAAAACCATAGAAAGAGCAGTTTTAAATCTCCTTGTAGACCAATGTCCTTATTCTAGCTTTTAAAAACTCACAAGTGTTTATGCCATAACAAAATTCTAATTTAAATAGAAGTAACAAAAAGCTAATTATGAAGCATCTAAATAATTCAAAATTAAAATTGCTGCAAAGCTGAAGAATAATTTCACAAAGTAAGCAGAATCATGGAAGATTGACATCTTCTAAGATGTTTCTCTTGGATAATATTTATAGGAACATAGCAGTGAGGCACAATGGTAAGCCATGTTTTATGATCACAAGGAAAGAAAGGATAACTTTAATTGTCTTACTGAGATTTCTAAATCCAGTGTTAAAAATTTGTGGTTTTAAGACTTAAGTTCAAGGATTCATTTTTTTAAAATAAAGGGAGACTATTTTGGAGTTTTAAGACAAACTGTATGGAAAGCTGAAAACAAATAATTCCCCCCCCCAAAAAAAAAACAGTCTTATAAAATTAGATCTGATATAGCTTGGGTCATTTATTTTCTTATATCTTTAATGCACAGGGATATGTTTGAATTAATAAAGATATATATATATATAAAACAACTTATTTATATATATATAAATAAGTTGTTTTAACCAATAATTTATGCCAGTTTTAAGTCATGCTTGAGGTAGTTTATCATTTCCATTTCCTCCACTTCCGTAACGATACTTTGTGTTCTAAAAAAGTTTCTGATTCTTTTTTATTACTATAGGCTGTTATTCTATTGTTAACCGCATCTGTCGTCCTCTGTTCAAATGTCAGTAAGCTTGCTTTGGTGGCTTTCTTATTTCTGTATGATGGATGATTATTTTTCAATATATATGAATTCTGAGAAGAGAGCATAATGAAATACAGGGTTTGCTTTGGTGCATTCATGGAAGAAAATCAGCCCAGTCCTAAAATGGGAGGAAATCATAGTTGTTGTCACCAGTTAGTAAAGAGCATTTGTGTTTTGGGTGGAACGCGTGAGATGAAAGATTCGGGATATCCATTCAGAAATTCAGTGCTGCAGGCATGCGTTGAGTCTCATGGGCCAAGCTAAGTGGTTTTAATCTTGCTTCAGGTTGGAAGCTACCGGAAATGGTTTGCTCCATGATATGAAAGATAAATTTTGAAAACATCACTTTGGTGATTGTGAAATACAAACTCCAGAAGGAAAGACTAGAAATGGGTGCAGGTGAGGAGGAAGCTCGTGGGATGAACAGTAATCAGGGTTCCAACCAGGCACTCTGAAGGGGTGTAGACATCCCAGGTGGCCACATTCCATCAATTTTTACTTCTCTCGTTGCCATGGAAGAGCCTGGCCTAAATGATGCTGCCATCAGGAATACTTCTCTGTCGGAGTATACCATTTGTGCTTTCTGCTGAAGGATCATACAAGCGTTTTCCTGCTGTTTTTCATTGTCCAGTAGGATTTACTAATTTTTTTTCCTTTGGGGTGCTGGATTATGCTGCTTTAAACAGGTGAATTTTGCTCTGGCATGTGGTCAGGGTATGAATCACTATGGCCTCTCAGAATCTTGCATTAGGCTCTGCCACAGTGGGTTCAGAACAGCCTCTTGGTGAGCTCTCTGTAAGGCCCAGTGCTGAGTGGAACCTCCCCAGGGGCCTACCAAGCACCTCGTAGTTGGGTGTGAAACCCCTAGGGAGACCCCTAGGGTCCATGAGGACGTCAGCATCTCAGTTCCTTGAGCTGTTCCTGGTGATTGCCCGAGTCTGCATCCGTAGGAAGATGGAGTCAGCAGTCCACCCCATGACCCAGTCATAGCTGCGTCGCTAACTGCCTGTTCCCTCAGTGAACATGTAAGTTCCTCATTTTCATCCTGTAGAGCACTTTTTTTATTGTATTGATGGCTGCTTTATAACAGAGTTAGTGAAATATGGGATAAACAAACGTGAAACCATAGTGTGCTGAGCAGGAATGTTTGCTTATTCATTGATGGGACTAATGGGTGGGTCATACATGAGGGAATGAGGAAGACTGCAAGATGTTTAGCATATTAAGGAGATTTCAGCGCAGAGGGGGCAGAAGGATCAAGAGGCTTGGAGGTATCAGGTTTCACAGAACGCTGCAGAGGGCTAGGAGCAAGAAGAGGGGCTGCATTGCAGTACTGGGCCTTGGTGAACAGGTGCGGCAAAGCTGTTAGGTGAGTTTTATGACCCCATTCTCTGCGCTGGATTTTCACTAAAGGTACTTGCTTCTTTGTAAAGTTGAGATGATTTTTCTTTGTCCGTGTTGAGATGAAAGCTAAGCCGGGAAAACCTAGCTTTACTTAACTGAAACAACATTAATGGGTTTGAGAAACCCATTATAAAGGAACATACACTGTGTGTTCCCCAGAAAAGAATTTAATACATGGCCTACCACATTTTATTTGATCATAGAACCCTTTTCCCAAAAGTTTTCCTTTTTTTTCTAAAAATATTTATTTATTTGAAATATTTACAGAGAAGGAGATACAGAGAGAAAGGTGTACCATTGCAGGTTCACTCCCCAAGTGGCCGCAACAGTCAGAGCTGAGCCTATCCGAAGCCAGGAACCAGGAGCTTTTTCTGGGTCTCCTACATGGGTACAAGTTCCCAAGGCATTGGGTCATCCTCTACTGCTTTCCCAGGCCACAAGCCAGGGATCTAAAAGGGAAGTGGAGAAGCCAGATTACAAACCGGCGCCCATATGTGATCCTGGAGCATGTAAGGTGAGGACTTTAGCCACTAGGCTATTGCACCAGGCCCTCCAGAAGTTTATTACAGTCGTTGATGTGGTTAGATTGGGTGAGAGCTCTCTTCCTGACCTCCAGAAGGTCTTTTCTTTCTCTGGTTGTGGTGAGAAATGTTGCCCCACATATGGCCAGCATTCCTATTGGAGGGGTCCTCCCTTTATGGCCTTTACCGTAATCACTTCCTTTGCCTTCTCGTCCAACACAGTCATACTTACGGGTTAGGACCTCAACAGACAAAGTTTGGTGACATTGAGTCCATAGTTATCTACTATGAGAAAAAATATTTATGAAAGTAAAATCTCATTTCTTAGTTACCTAAAATCAGTGAATATATTTACCTCTCTTACCAGGCTTTAGTTAGTTAATTAAAAAGTTTTTATGCGCTAGTATTTTTTCAGAGAAATTGTGAAATGAATAAATGGAAATGACATTTTTAGCAGTAAAAATAAAGTAATAAACAAAAACAGAAAAGTTAGAAAGCAAGAATAGTCTTATTACTAGTACTTTATTGCCTATTAGGATGCAGGCAATGATACTCCATTTAAAAGAAAAATAATAGACTGACTGTTTCTAGGCTAGTTCCGTACAAATGCTCGTAAAGGAACCTCATCAAGGCAGAAAATCAACTTGCAAGTTGTAAATGACTTCAAGATGTTTTCATTCCTGCGAACACTTATATACTTACTAATATAGCTTCAATTTGGGTCAAATTTAGAGATCCATAGTTGTGCAGATATTTTCTACCAATAAAAAGCTCCATATTCAGAACAGCTTTCAACTTAATTGCACAGAAAATGTCTCTACAGCTAAATCAGGTTTTCACTCAGTAAAAATGCAAGTATTACTAGAGTAACTTGGTTCAAAAAACTGTGCTTAAAACCTACATGTCAAAATGTTTATATTAACTAAAAATACTATACATCTACTTAGCGTTCTATCATACTAGTTAAACCATCTTAATAAAATTGAGAATATACAAGAAAAAAAGAAATCAGAAACTTTTTTGGCCAGCGAAGTATTTAACCCTTAATGATGTTGTAGAATAACTGCCTTGTATTAGCATTGAGTGAACAGCTGCATTTGTCTGATCTGCTCCCCCCAATCCTAACTCTCCACTCTGACTGATGGTCCACATGGGCATGCATCCCTCTCGAGTATGTAAACATGATCAAAATAAATGAATTATGATAAAAAGCCCAAGTGTAGTTTAAAAGCTCAATTAAAATGGGATACCTGAAAAATACAGAAGCTTACAGACTTAACTACAACATTAACAAACAGTTGGGGGAAAAGAAGGTATAATTCCAAAACCCGAGGAGAGTGCTTACATGACTGCAAACAAAAATAGTTATAAAGAGAATTTCCTGTTTGGATTTTGATTTATGTATATGTTATTATCTATTATTGCACAATTGCTTTGCAATAAGACAAAGCTGTCATTGTCGTTAGTTTTGAGATAATTATACTTGATTAATTGCTTTTAATATCTGCAAATTTTAAGTTACAACACTTTAAGCCAACTATTCAAGATGTTAAGAATCAATGGATGAGCTACATAATACAGCATAATCTAATAATTTAATTCTCCAGTTGTGACAGATCATTTGCAAAGAAAACTAGTAACAGTCACTTTTTTCCTGTGCTATATTCCCCCTTTTTGGTGCCTTTCCTTCCCTGTCCTTCTCTCTCCTGTTTCTTCACCCTGAAATCTGAGCTGGGCTTATAACATACAGAAACACATTTCAGACAGCAAACAAAGTTTACTGACTTGTAATTCTAGGTCTTAATTAACATTTAGCTTGTCATTTCTTTGGGATCTGAGGCCCGCATGTGGAAATAAATAGAATTTTCTCATTGAAGAGAGAATACATTTGGAAAGCCAGCATGAGTAGAATAAATTGGCATTAGATACAGGGGAAGGGCCATTTGTAAAATAGAGACAAATTTGAAAGGCAGTTGGTTATATCCTCATGAGTAAATTCTGCCTATATTGATAGTAAAATAATTCTTAATTATTTCTACATTTGGGAGTTATGCAGCAATAGACAGGGAATGCAGACACTGGTAATAATGCTACAGAAACCCAACATTTGTGGCATTAAGTTTAGATAAAGCAATGGGGAAGTAAAAATAGGAAGACTAAAGAGGGGCTAAGGTGACACATACACCCTTACAAAGACTGAAGGGACAGATAGTGTTGAAATTGGGTCTTTAAAAGGGGTGATTTCAGCTATGTAGTACAAAAGAAAAAAATGACAGAACCAGGCCCAATGAAAGATCTTTGAAGCAGGGGCCCTAAACATGTGGTTGCAGAGGGTTCCGTGGGCGTAATCTGTCGTTACTGCATGTGAGGGGGAGAGTCAGAAGCAGGGAACATATAATGTTTTTAGTGATAAGTGTGTCTGGAATGAAAGGATCCACGAGTGGATCTGTAGCCTGGATGCAAATCCACTCATATGTTGGAAATCATGTAATTCTGTATACAATGAGGTACATATTGCACTCTGAGAGAAAACTCTTCAGAAAGATTCCTATAAAGAAGCGAAGGAAGCAAAAAAGTCCTTGGATGGATTCACATCCCAGGAAAGAGGACTGGAGGGAATCGTGACTACGCTGTATCCACGTTGATAGTCTACACTGTGTCACTGATCTAAGTCTGATGTGTGGCACACTGTTCTGCACTGGGTACACTCCCTCCTCCCGGACACATATGTAAATAAGTTGCAGGTGTCAAGAGCCATAGCTCTTTAATAGAAATGTCTTAGAGTGAGCCATCAGTGTCACTGCTGGCTTCCATCGATAGGTTTTTATACTTCACACTGTATAAGTTAAACTGTATTATAGGAATGATGAAGAATTCATGCTACTGCATGAACCCAAATTTGTTATAGTATACCATAGTTTCATTAGGGCATGTTTTCCAAACATACATATCCTCTGAGACTACTGACCATCCCAGTAATTAACACTGCTTTTGACTAATGAGACATTACCAACTCCCTTTGCCACTTCATGGCATCGTGAATTTCTATTTTTCTTACTGTTGTGGGTTTTATTTTGTGGCTTTTCATTTAAGGGGATGTACAGTAACTGTGTAATGGAAGCTATCACATCCAGATGTGAGGATACAATGCAGCATGCATCTCTACTTCCAGACCAAAGATGGACTCCCAATGAAACTATGACATATATCTTGACAATAGGATACTAGACTCTCTGCCATTGTCCATGCCCACACTGATAGACTTATAACTGTTTATGAAGAACTAAATTCTAAAAACATAGGGATAATCAGTGTGTTGGGGGAAAGGATTTGGGAAGGGAGTCAGGGAAATCCCAGAACCTATGTAACTGTATCATAAAATACTAATAATAAAAATAGAAATCAGAAGTAATACAAAAATCTTTGCTCATCCAGGATGCAATCTGTTCTGGTTCCCAGGGAAGCTTTTTATGGTCAAATACTCTTAACTTGATTCATGCACTTTTTTGGAAAACCCCAAAAGTCCCTAAAGATAAAAATGAACTTTTTAATGTTGTTCTAGGTATAGTCATGTTTTAGAAGCTCTACTTGTTATTAAAGTAATTTTATTGATAAATTAGACGTGCTTACACTTAAATAAAATACATGGATAACATCTAATATGTGGATATAGATTTATTTGTTACATATATAATAAATATATTTAGGAACGCTAACAAATGGTTTATGATCAATCTCCTTATTTTCAATAATCTGAATAATGAATATGCAAAAGTGCCCCAAAAGACATATGGCGTCAGAATTAAAAGGATCCAAAAGTATAATAGTTTAGGAGTCCTCTTCTTCTGAGAAAACATAGCAAATGTGTAAAAAAAGAAGTTCTCCCTTCTATGGGATAACATCTAAAATGTCATTCTTGCACCTCAGCAGAAAAGTGAGGAATCCAGTTGTTCTGCACCTCGCCTGCATGTAGTAGGGAGTGCTTCTCTGTTTCTCTGGCTGTTCTAGTAGGTGTACAGCTCTGGTGCCCACATTTCATTTGTGTTTTCACAATGACTAATGACGTGGAGCGTCAGTTCACATGATTATTTGCCTTATGAATGGTACTTTGGTTCCTTTTTCGCATATGCTTATAAGGTTCTTTGTGTTACTATTGAGAATAAGAGTCTTCGCATACACTTTAAATACAAAGCCTTCAGCACATATTGTTGCAAGTATTTTCTCCAACTACTAGCTTGACTTTTAATTTTGGTTTAGTGATTTTTCAAACAATAAGCTTTGTTATTTAATCAAACTCATTGTTTACCCTTTTAAAAATTATTCATGATTCTGATTTGCTGCATAAGACTTGTTTGTCACATTAAAAATAATTTGTATAGCAGAACATCTTGCTGACTTCCATATCGTTTTCTCCTCGCCAAATTCTGATATCTAGAGTTAGAACTAGCATCCCTGGAACAGGTTTTAAGAGCTGGGAAATGGAGATGGAAAACTGTGTGTTTCTTAACTCCATCAAATTGTAGAACAGTCTTTCAACCTGTGATAAAAATAATTGGTTTATTTGATGTCTCCCAAAGTGGCATTCTGCAGAATGTTCATACATGTCTTATGAAAAATGTTGACCAAAGTTAACATGCAAATATTTATTTTGTTTTTTATGCAAGGCTTCTTAATGTCTTGAATATGTCCTAAGAAGTTATGACTCTCCCCAAAAAAGGACACATTTCTGCAGTGATCCAATGTAGATATGGATTCAGGACCAGCTCTCAAAACATCCCAGGTTAAACATGTTCTCTCTCATGTCTCACACATACAGTATAATGATCTTTCTTTCATAGCCAACGCAGAATACTGTGGCAGATGGCCACTGCAGTAAACCTTGATCATCATTTGGCTGTGCTTCAGTACTTGCTGACATCTCAATTGACATTTTGAGTATTCGAGGTTCTAAATACGACTGGGATTTAAACAATGAGAGAGGTTATTAAAAACAGGAACTCCCGCAGTCTTGACAAGACCTAAAGACAAAATCTTCACAAGAGCTTTTAATTAATTCCAAGTAATTAAATTCAATAAAATGATATGCTTCAGTAGAAATCATCTTTGTCAACGTTCCTTCTGCCTTGTCCTATTGACTTATGTTTGGTCTAAAATAAGAGTTTTAAAAACTTTGATTGATAGTTTAAAAAACCAAGTTGTATGTATACATAGTGTAGATTTGAAACATTCATAAAATACATCATTAATGTGGTTAGATTTTCATAGTCTAAAAATAAAGTAATATGAATCTCAGCTGAATTTAACAATATTTGCTGTACAAAAATTCTGAGTTAATTTACAACATAATTAGCCAAAGACCAAAGCCTGTATCTCAGCAGTTCACACTGAAATCTGAGAATAAAACTAAAAGTTAATGTATCTAGAGCAAGCAAGAGCTGCCGCAAGTATCAAAGACATACATGATTTGGTCAAGTTTCTTAAAGAACATGCATTGAAATTATGATCAACTGACTTCGTTGTTATTGGCTGAAAAGATCGGTAGACACAATATTTTCAAAGTAACTCATTCAAGTACAAATACTTAGCTTCTACATCAGAAAGCCTTTCTACTGCCATGCTTCCATCAGTTTAGTTTTCGTGCTGGCGTAGATCTCAGTGTTTCTATATGCTCTGCAGAACCTGACTCTTCCCCATGTTGGTGCTGTTACTCTAGCTATCCGAATTACTCAGTGATGAGTTCAGCACATAGGGAGTAGAATCCGAAAGATTGTCCTCACGTCATTCTTGGCGAGCCATGAGGCATGGACAAGAGAACCCAGGAGAGAAATAAATGAGAAGTTTCTTCTGCTGCATACTGCGTTCACAGTTTAATTGTAACGCTGTGCTTGAGAGATTAGAAGCAAATATTGCTACAGCTTAAGGGTCCTTGCAATTTCAGTTTCCCTGATATTTTATCCTAAAACTGAATTTTTCAGTAGGCTAGCCCATCCTGAATACAGAAGTGTCAGGCCTAATGTAGGGAGAGAGTGTAAAAAGTTGTAGGATCCACTTGACCAAAATCCAGGTGAAATTAGCTAGTTACCCATGAAAATAATACCAATTAGATTTCCATTAAAGCAGCTAGAAGTGCATACACAGTGGAAATTTTCTGTTCGTGAGATATCTACCCTTTGCAATTGTTTCCCGGAACTTAGATCCCTGGAATGTCTGTGTCTAGCTGATGTGCAGAAGGAGCTGTCAAGTCAGTGTTCCCAGAAAACTGTGTGACCTTCTGCATGTTAGCTTTGTGCCAGATACTCATGGGAACGGTGACATCATCATCTCTCCTGGGTAGAGTGTCTTCCCTGTGATAATCCAATCAATGATAGCTTCCTCGTGGGCTACTTCTGGTGAGCAGGTCTCCTCTATGCACTTGATAAGCAAAAAGACGCAACAACAGAAACACCAGCATGACACAGTGGCCTTCAGCTGAGGAAGCATGTCTGGGTGGATGAGCCTGCTGATGGCAATGCTGCATGGGTCCTTGGAAACAACCATGCTCCCATACCTCACTCCTCCTTTCATTAATGATTTAAAAATTATTTTTAAAATTTTATAATAATGTAATCGGAGTCATTTTCTCCTCAGAGGTTTAGCCCTCTACTATGTAAGAATCAAATAGTAAATAGTGAAAAAGCTCAGTGCTCCTCAAGAATATAGAAAAAGTCTATAAAAATAATCAGGTCTCAACATGTAAACTTTACCCCTACACTTCACACTTTTGCGCTCTGTATTTACTTAACACAGATCACAGGTCTGATTTCCATAAGCATAATGGTTTCCACTTGTATCTATCTTGTTGAAGTCATTCCATTATTTTTTGACTGTGTAGTATTCCATGATGTGTATGTGTGTGTGTGTGTGTGTACCACATGTCCTTTATCCAGTAATCTTAGCTATTGTGAATTGAACTGCAATGCACATGAGGTACAGGTCATTCTTTCATACACCAATTTCATTTCCTTGGGGTAAATTCCCAGGAGTGAGAAGGATGTGTCATATGGTAGATCTATTTTCACATTTCTGAGGAATGTCCATATTGTTTTCTGTAAGTTATACTAGTCAACATTGCCATCAGCAATGTTTATGGTATGTTTTCCCTCACATCCTCACCAGCATTGACTGTTCTTGGGTTTCTGTGTGATAGCCACTGTAACTGGGGCGAGCAGAAACATCTGTGGTTTCGATTTGCATTTTCCTGATGGCCCGTGATCCTGAGCATTTTTTCCATGTGTCCACTGGTCACTTGAATTTCAACCTTTGAAAAATCTCTGTCCACGTCTTTTGCCTGTCTCTGAACTGAATTGTTTGTTTTCTTCTTGTTGCGTTTCTGGCTTTCTTTGTATGTTCTGAATGTTAATCGTTTAGTAGTGATACAATTTGCAAATATTTCCTCCTGTTCTGTTCGCTTTGGGAGTTTCCTTTGCAGTACAGAAGCTTCTTAACCTCGTATTATCCCATTTGTCCATCGCTGCCTTTATTGCCTGGTCTTCTGGGTCTTTTCCAAGAATTCTTTGTCTATGCCAGTATCTTGCAGAGGAATCTAGAGGTTCCTAAAAGCTAGAAAGGGCAAGAAAAAATAACTTCTTTAGCAATTAGTAATAGACAGGATCAAGACCTATTCAAAATATTTATTGTTGTATGTGAAGAGCATTTTAGTCAGCAAAATGATATCTTTTTCTAGAATCATTTATGTAAGGGTGTGCAGCAAGCCACCTCAGGTTATCATTCAGTTCCACTGAGTCTAGCTGTCCACATATGTAAACTGATCTCCACCCACGTACCACAAGTGGGCGCTGTGGACAAGCTGTCTCTGCAGTGATGGTTCTGTTGCTTCCTCCCCACCATCACTGTGGCCCACTGTACTTTATTACCGAGAAATTTCCTATAGTCTGAAGAATCTTATCAGTGCATTTTAATCTTGTTTACGACGCACTGACCCCAAATTGCAAAGTTTGAAGCACACCCAAAGCATCCTGACAGTTATCTCATGTTCTGTGGGCAAATGTACAGGATTAAAAACCCAGCTTACTGTCTGGCGAATTTTTGCTTCCTAGTTTAAGAAAATTAAAATACATGTGTTTGAATGTTTGTACACTCATTTCAATGATTAAATTGCATACACTTTAACTAGATAATTTAATTGCATTTTGCAATACTAATATTTTGAAAATTAATCTGAAGAGAAGATACGTAATTGGATTAAGGATAGCAGCAGAAGGCCACAGTACTAATTAATTAGGATTCTTTTAATAATCTTACCATATAAGTGGTACTACACAAACGAAAGCAGATTGGAATTAGAACTACACAACTCTGATTTTCACATTGTTACATAAAATCATTTAACACTTTTTTCTCAGATATTTTTAATTCTAAGAACCAACTGTAACATGAATGACTTCCGAAGTAATACTGAGATACTTGAAGTCTTTCTGCTTCTACAGAGAACATTGACGTAAGACTTGATTGAAAGTGGGAGACTACCAGACTTGCGTATACAGACCATGTGTTTTGTTAATCCTGCCTTTCCCGTCATGCATAGATACAGCCATTTGTTGCTAAAACACACAAAATCAGCTTGCCCACTGAACTATGCTTCCCTCACAACCAGTTGTTTTATAGAAGAGAATTAGAGAACTTGATAAAATTGCTTTTTATGAAGTCATGCTTTTAATCTTCTATAGATTCATAGATATAATTACATTCATACCTGGAGTGACTTTTACACGCGACTATACACAAAATATAATACATGCGGTTGTTTTAGTGTGTGTTGTTTTTTATACAGCCAAGCCTCTGGTTCCATTTATGTGTTACACCCATGGATAATTCCTTTCTGTTCTGTAAGGAGCATCCGCTCTAGGCGGGGCTGTGTTATGACTTCTGCAGGTCCTAGGCATTTTTCTTTCCTTGGTGCTTTGCTGCATTAAAATACAAACATGCCCAATGTGCACAAATCCTCTATGAAAGCACTATAATATACACAAACATGCAACCTGCCCCCCACACAAATACTCAAAATTGTGCACCTGCTATCTAATTAAACCGATGGGTAGAGTATTTTAACATTCTGTTTTGATATA
This sequence comes from Ochotona princeps, assembly GCF_030435755.1. NCBI lineage: Eukaryota > Metazoa > Chordata > Mammalia > Lagomorpha > Ochotonidae > Ochotona > Ochotona princeps. The sequence continues at coordinate 44,218,379 of NC_080850.1, forward strand.
AAAATCCATTATGTTCTCCTCATTTCAATATAAATAATCTAATAGACTCCCTCAGTACAATGACTAAAGAAGAAGTTGGTGTTAGTGTCAATATAAAATCTTTCTTTTTCTTTAAAATGTTTTGTATAATAAGAGGGATTGAATCATTATTCTTTAAAATATTTTGTATAATAAGAGTGATTAAGCCATAGGTCAGCAGAAAAATTTTGTTCTTCAAATGGTTTCCCAAGAATTGAGTAAGAGAGATAAAACTGAGTGATATTGAATCCATTCACTTTCTTGTAAACTTATTATGATGCAAGAAAACACCAGTTTTTTGGGTGTAATGTGAAATAGTAGAATATATGTTATAAACTTGAATATTCATGGGTGATATAATAGAAATTTAGGAAATGAAGATTTGCATTTAAATTTATGTGAAATAAATCACTGTCATCACCCAATGACAAGAGTGAAACTTTGGGATCTTTCAAAAAATGAATTTTATGTTCTAAAAGACAAGGTTAGTTGTTCTCAAGATCCTACCTTTTGCAAGAAATACATTAGTGGAAAAAGCATATACAGCCAAATTATCATTCTTGAGGCTAAAACATAAAACATTATCTCTTCAATAATGAATATTATGAATAAGGTAAAGGTTAAGTAAAGCAAGAATTACTTTCATGTAAGTGAAATAATTTATCTGTCATATTTGTTATGTTCACTATTTTTTTATTTCCCATGCTACAGTTTTGTAGAATGGGGATTCCTCCCTTGTTCCCTCCCACCCCCTTTCCCTTCCTGCCTTTCCCCCCATATTAGTCCCTGCATTATACCACTGATATAAAGAATTTATGGCATAGCATTATTGAGCATGAACAAATGAAGAAATAATATAAAAGTGTAATTAATTACATTATGCATTTCTTGTGTGCTGATGTAAATTCTTTCAATTTCTTTGCACATTAAATATTTTCTAAGGCAGAATTGGAGAAAGAGAAAGAAAGAGAGGGTAAGACAGGAAGAAGAAACAGATGCATGGATTGCACCTGCTGCCCCCCAACAAGAGCCACTTCAAAGGCCAGGACTGAGCAGGCTGATGCCAGAGCCTGGAATTCCATTTCAGTCTACCATGTTTCTGGCAGGGGTTCAAGAACTTGAGTCATAATCCACTGTGCCTGGAAAGGCACACATTACAAAGGTGCAATGGCTCAGTGTGGAGCTGGGACTCCTACGGGATGTTGGAGCTGCAGACGATGACCCAACACTCGGTACTGCCACATCAGTCTTGTAGCTTAAATATTGATTGATCTTCTGCTGAGTTCCTATTATTTCTCCATGGAACTAGTCTAAAAGTACAATGTATATCTCCTTAAATCGTGACTTTTCCTGGCAAGTTAAATGCGCATTATTTGACGAGAACATTTTTTTAATAATGCAGTTTTAAAGCAAAGCAATTATGAAGCTGTGGGTTGTTGAGTACCTTAAAATTGAAATGGTGCCTATTTGTACACTTTAAGATCTACAGAATTTTCTCACCAATTTATTGCATAATTGAAAAAAATGTTCAGGATGTACAATGTAAAATGTGTACATTCTGAAGTGATTACAGCAATCCAGCTAACATAGTCATTGCTCCATGGTGATAACTTCACAATGTTTAAATAAACAATGTTCTTTTCAAATATGTACTTATTTATTTGAAAGGTAGAGAGAGAGAAAGAGATGAAATGCAAGTGATCTTCCATCTGCTGACTCCTTCCCCACTGGCTGCGGCGGCCGGGACTGAGCCCGGCTGAAGCCAGGAGCTAATCCCACCTGGTGGTGCATGCAAGCCACAGGGGCCTCAGGACCCAGGACCTTTTCATCCTGTGGAAGTTGGTGTTACTTAGTCATCTTCAGCATCAGATTAATGGTCTAGAAAGGGGAGCAAACTGCACATTGGGGGAACGCATGAATAATTCTAAATTGTTAGACATGCAGAAAAGCATCCAGGGAAGAGAAAATCTAGACTGTCCATTCATAGAAAAAATATAAGAAAATGAAAATTAGTAAAATGCAAATTAATGTCACAGAGATAATTATCTCTAATAGCACTAGTTAGAATTTAACAAAGATCATGTAAATCAACATTCAGCAGCTTTTTAGGAAAACCAATGCACATAGAAGAGAATTCCTTACTTGTGTGTGATTTTAGGTTTAATATTGACCTAAGTTTACTTTTAGGTTTAGGTTTAATATTATCTAAGATAATACATTGATTCTGTCCCAGCTTTTCTTGTAGAGTGCTCTGAGGCAGTTCATTAATAAATCAGTGCATCTTGATAAGCATGTTTCCAAGAATTGGAAGCTTGGGGCCTCAGGCTTGTAACAAAGTTAGAATGAATATGCAAATGGGCGAGTTTGCCAATTTTCTTGCTTGATATTCATAATTTCATCTGTTCTTTTCTCGCTGAAGAAAATTATAGTTCCATATGTCCTAATATTCAAATATTAACTAAATAAGTGCTGAAATTTCTAACACATTTATTTGTAAGTCTTGAAATTCTGGATAAAAGTAGGCCTGTCCCCAGGCTCGGTTTTTGTGTGTGAGGGTGTGTGCTGCAGTCTGGTCTGTCCCACATCCCATCTGGTTTATTTGTTTGGATGTTTTGTTTTGTTTTGTTTTTCCATCTAGCTCTTAAGCACACCCACGGGTGCTGTAGCTTAGCTCAGCCAGACTCACCTCCAATTCCAGCCAAAAAAGCACACCATTAGGTGCTGCTTCCTTTCCCAGACTGGTGTGCCACCAGCCCCGGCTCTTGTGTGCATAGTGGGAGCTGAAGCATTGCGGAGGAGTGCTCACGGTTTCCCTACCAGGCTCGCTCCCAGCCCCAGCTCATGTGCCTATCCGGGTGTACTGCGATCCTGACTGACATGACTTATATCTGGTCCTGGCACTTGCTAGCAGATGCTGCAGCATTACCTGTCTAGCCTGTACCCATTCTGGCCCTCATGCATGCCAGCAGGTGTGGCAACCTAGCTCAGTCTGGCCCAGCTCTCACACTCACCAGTGGAAGCAACAGTCCATCAAGGGAGCTCCCAATGTTTTTATGCCAGGCCTGCTCCCAGTCCCTGCACTTACATGTGCCAGTGGGTACTGTTACCCAGTCTGAGATGGCCCACCCAAGTCTCAGCATTGCCAAAGGTACTACAGCCTGGCTCAGCCACGCCCACTCCTAGTCGCTGCTCTCGCCAGTGGGCACAGCAGCCTAACCCAGCCTGGCCCACCCCAGCACTCAGTGCCCTGGCAGGTGTTTACTGACCTCGCCTGCTCCTAGCCCAGGTCCTGTGAGCATCAGAGTTCCATGATCCAGCCTGGCTATGCCCATCACCACCCCCAGCTCTCCATGCAAACTAGAGGGTGCTGCCGTCCTACAGAGGGGAGTCCACAAGCCCCTGCTGAACCTGTCCCCAGAGCCAGATCTGCTGTCCTGCTGAGTGGTGTGACCCAGCCTGATGTGGCCTCCCCCCTGCCCCAATATTCACTTTAAAATCTTGTTATTGTATACTAAAGGTATTTTTTTCAGAGATATAATTTCAGCAGTTTAGGCTGTATTTGCAGAGTATAATTTTATACTCATATTCTGTGCAAATAGTATAAGAATAGAACATTAAAAGGAAAATAAATTTTAGCTATTAATAAAAATCTGAAAATTTTAGCTCTTGTATCAAAGGTAAAAATCAATAATGCTGGAAACATTATAATTTCCCTAATATGCAGTTCTGTTTTGAAATAAATGCTAATTATAGTACTTAGCATTATTGAAACTTTAATCATAGATAATTAGTTCTGTGATTAATATGAATATTTAGAGAATATATTGAGGCATTTTTTACTGTTTGTTAATGTAGTGAATTTCTTGTTCGGAGGAGTAACTACGTGGAGTATGTATGTTTTTCTCAGATTGCGTATGTTTCATAAAATACTGTAGTAGTAAGCACACTCGAATGGAAGTCATTTCAAAGTTCTGTAGTCTCTTGCTTCAGACTTTTTAAAATAGAGAGAAACGGCCAGAGGCGAGCCGAGGGCTGCAGGGGAGGACGTCTAGCTCGGATCCCGAACCCAGTCCGCCATGTGCCCATGGCTCATGGCGGGCTGGGCCCGGACATGCCTGGGTGCGGGGCCTGCTTCCTTCTGGGGTGAGTACGCTGAGGGGGGAGGCCTCCGTGACTGGACATGTCCGGGACCCACCCACCACCCTCATTGGGTGGTGGGTGAACGGGATTGGGGAGGGGCGCAACCTTGGGCCTGCAGGATTTAACCTCCGGCTGCCAGAGGCGAGCCGAGGGCTGCGGGAGAGGACGTCTAGCTCAGATCCCGAACCCAGTCCGCCATGTGCCCATGGCTCATGGCGGGCTGGGCCCGGGCGGCCAGTGAGCCATTTGGCGCCAGGCTGTGCCTGCTGGCCGCCCAGCCGGGGAGCTCTGGGGTATTGGACGTAACTGGAGAACTATTAACACCACTTGAGCACATATCTCAGAGCAAGCCCCACATCCAGGACTTGGGGTGGGCAGGAAACCAGGTGGGGCTTCTCCCTCAGTGTCCTACTCTACCTCAGATACATGATGGAAACAATATTGACATAATAGCATTGCCCACCTCCCTATCCCCCTGAACCTTTTTTTTTCTTTTTCTTGTTTTTACAACAATACAATAAAATGGATAAAAAAAAATAAAATAAAATAGAGAGCAACACATTTGTCTAAACAATTTTCTTGCATAGGTTAATATTACAGGTCCTATCTGCAAGACTCAGTGCTTCCTAATACAAAAGAATCTATTATACTTCTTATGCTGGCTGTTCATATTCCTTTGCTATGATGTGATAAATCAACACATGGGATCAGTATGTGAACATTAAATAAGACAGGTTTGACTCAAACACACCCGTTTCCCTTGTTGTACATGTAAAGTCTGCATAACATTTTGTTTTGCTTGCAATTCATGCCAAAAATAGGAAACATTCAGTATGAAGCAATAGGGTAGATACATTCATGGCAAGACTTAGCAAAGTGAAGATACTTGACATAAAGTTTAATTTTTAAAAAGATTTATTTATTTGTGGCCCATGTGGTAGCTCAACAAGTTAATCCGCCACCTGCAAGTACTGGCGTTCCTTATGGGCACCAGTTCATGTCTTAGTTGCTCCACTTCTGATCCAGCTCTCTGCTGGTGGCCTAAGAAAGCAGCTGAGAATGGCCCAAGTCCCTGGGGCCCTGCACCCACGTGGAAGAACTAACAGAAGCTCCTGGCTTGAATTGATCAGCTCAGCTCCAGCCATTGTGGCCACTTGGAGAGAGAATTGGAGGTGAAACATCTTTCTGTCCTCCCCTCTCTTCATAAATTTGCCTTTCAAAATAAATCTTTTGAAATATTTTTAAAAAACACATTTTAAAGGCATAGAATTGCAGGAATGAGGAAGAGTTGGAGAGAGTGAGAAGCAGGATTGCCCATCCACTAATGAGCTGTCTTCCTGAGTGACTTTGGGATCAAAGGTAGAAAATGTGGATCTTGGATTGGTGCTCATATAGAATGCTACCATCACAAGCAGTGCGCTAATGCACTATATGATAGTACCAGCACATGTGATGTTTAACTGACATAAAATTGTGTATCAAGCTACAGGGTAAGACAAAGTGAAATGGTTTGCCAGGGGACATTATTTTAAATTCTAGACCCCTTGTATATGCAGTCACCTAAGGCCTACATCACTGCAAACCCACGCACCAAGCCTGAGGTCACCATTCCTATGGATCCCGAACAGTGTAGGAGACTCTTCTGTAAAGTCAGGGCTCCCAGAAGCTGTGTGAAGGAGCAATCCTAAATAGTCTTTGCAATAGGATTTGCTGTATATGAAACCAAACAGCATGGCTTAGACGTGTGGAAGCAAAGAAGTTTGCAGAACAGATAGCATTCACGATTAACCAATTACTTACAAAACCATCGTGAAAGCTGCACACTCCACCTCCCCACAGCACTGTGAGAAAACCTCTGAGACAAAGCATTTCTTACCTCTTGTGTGTTCCACATAAGAAAGTATTTATGCTGTCACAATTTTTTCTCCTCTCCTTTCCATTCTTTAAACATACAGACTAATGCATTTTTAGTGTATTTATTTTTAAAAAGGAGAGAATGAATGAGTAAATATTGGTCTTCCATCCACTGCTTCACTCCCATATGGCCTCCTTGGTCGTGGCTGGTCCGGGTTGGAGCTGGGAGCTGGAACTTCATCTGGGTCTGCTGTGTAAGTGGCAGGGGCCCAAGCACATGGACCATCATTGCCGCTTTGCCAGACGTATAACCATGGAGCTGAGTCGGAAACAGAGTAACCAGGACAGGAACCTGGGCTTCCATATGGCATGCTTCATCATAGATAATGGCTTACCCTCCCGGGCCACAGTAACTGGCCCGCTTTTAAAAATCACAAGTATTGAGGATTTAATTCAATAGCTTAGGTCATAGCTTTTACCAGAATTTCCTTAGATTAAATTTGGGTATGCACAGTGATCAAAACGAGCATATTTTACCATTGACAAATTAAGCTTGAAGAAAGAATGTAATCAGAAAAGCTCACAATGGATTTGTTTGTTGTTAGTTTCACATGTAACTATTTAAAGACAAAAAGCAATGTGTTTGCTTTAGGATATGTTTGTGACTTATGGCTGTAGAGTATAGTCTTCTACAAGATTTGAAAATACTTTATTAAGAGAAAGCCCCATTCACTGTTTTGAGAGTTACAGTGTATCAATACTGTGTATTAGTTACACATATCCTTAAATAGTTAAGCAATCTTCTAAGAAGAGTGTTTTCTAATTCTTTTGATTTATTGAGGAAAATGACAGCTATTCAAATACTTGCATTTACTCCCATCAGACTTCTGATCATTTCAGTTCTTTAGCATAAAGTGAAAGTGCCCTTACTTAAAATTAACTACAATAATTATTCCAGTCACTGAACAAATATGCAAACATTTTAAATATAAATATTTAAATATATAAATACAAATATATTGGATATATCACACATGTGATATAAATTTATATCACATATAAACATATGTGTGATATAAATATATATTGCAAATATGTGTGTGATATAGAAATATAAGTAAATACATATTTATGTATCACATAAATATATACATAAATATGAGGTTTATTAAAACTATGCAATTACTATAGACTTTATCGCTTGGATTAGGAGAAATTCACATGAATTTAGTGGGAGTTAAGGTACATAAACTTTGACTGCAAATATAAGAAACACATAAATTTGGGAGAAATTGTTCAGGAAAGCGTCCCTTAAGAAAGTACGATCAAATTGGAGCAAATGTCACCAAGCGGAGGAAGGTTCCAGCAGCAGTGTGGAGACAGAGTAGACTGGTACTGACATTACTAATGCTGAGGAAGTCCAGCTAAACTGGTCCCTCCTCCATCATCCACGTCCAAAGGTGATGAAAATCCTGGCTTATGAGATGGCAGAACCTTGGTCAGGCACTATACATCTACATAGTAACAGATTTTAAATGAGCATATTTGCATCTTTGTGCCACAAGTTCTCCTTGCAGTTCTATCATCAATAAAACTCTACGCAATGAGGTCCATAATGCTCAAGGTGATAGAATGAACACCCGAGTGTCTTAAAATTGCAAAGTTGCAATTTACAGAATTGTGCTTCAGTTTCAGTGATGACTTCCTGTGTGCCAGGCATTGTCATGTGCTTTATATTGAGTGACTAGCTGAACTCCAGGGTCAGATGTTTCACCTAACAGTTAAGACACTGACATAGCGTTTTATAAGCTATGGACTGAGTATTTGGCTCCATTCCCAATTCAAGCTTCCCGTAAAAGTCAGCTAGAAATGATTCATGTGGTTGAAGTGCTAACAACCATGTCGCAGACCTAAATGGAGTTCCCAGATGTCAGCTTTGGGCCTGGTGTTGGGTCTTTGTAAACATTCTGGGTTGAACATCCTGGATGGAGCCTACAGCATCTCCCTCTTACCCTAGCTCTCCATTTAAAAAAAATATTTAAAAATATTGGGCAACACATGTCTAAAAGTTAAAAATTAGAAAATATAAAACTGAGCTTCTGCGTTTTGCTGTCCTCAGTTCCAGAGTGAGAAACCAATGGTACTCATTGAGTAGAGGCAACTTAAGTCCGTAGCCTTCCATAGTCACAGCAGTAACTGCTGGTATAGCAATGATCTGCATGACGATATTGTAGACCTTTAGAAAACATGTTCTGCCACAGAAAAGAAAGTGTAAGTTACATGAAATCACACTGAGAAGTAACAAGAGAAAAGCCAGCAAATGGGTTTGTGTTGTGTGTTTTTGATGATCCTTCTTCTCTTTACACATGGCAGGCATGTAGCACAGCAGAACATGTATCTTCAAACACACTTTGAACTTATGAAACACTATTCATTTGCTCCTCGGCTTGTCAAAATACTGAAAATTGAAACAACAGGGGATAGATAGAAAACAAACAACACCAAAAACACAGTAGCAAAACTCTTCAGGGATGGAGCAAAGAAAAACATCTCAAGTACTGCTGTCCGATTTCCAGTTGTCGGACACTCCCGTTGGCACCCGCCATGCAGTGGAACAAACAAAAGTCTGGCATAAGAGGTGGGTTTAGATTCGGGCTACATTTCTCATGAACAAACTGGCTTAGAAAGAAACTCAGAGTTGCTCAGACTCTGTGAGCTTCAGTCTTCATATCTGCTTGATAATTTAATACTAACCATTTTGAATTTTGGGGTTTTCCCATGTTGTAAGCAAAAGATTGACATGGGGCGTTTTTACCATAAAAATAGTTTTGATTTCTAAGTATTTTCTTAATCTCACGGGAGGAAGGGGTAATGAACTGTTTTCTTTTAAGTTTGTGAAAGACTAGAAGGTAAAGATATATTATTCTAAAATTTTTGATATTGGAATCAAACTAAGTTGGAAATCAGAGAAATGGGATAAAATCATTATTTTGGTAAATGTGAAATTCAGATACTCTTTTTTTTTTTTTAGAATTCTGTATCAAAGTTTTGCTTTAATATTTAGTAATAGCCAGAGGTTAGGGTCAGAGAACTTTAAAGCCATACTATTATGGAGCATAGGCAAATGAAGCATAACTTTGAGATAAAAGCAAAGAAAATGGACTGAAGTGAAATTTATGAAATTACAGGAAGGAGAATTTAGAGTTGAATTTTAGAGATGAATTCAGTAGAATATTTGCAATGTTACAGTAAAATGAGAAGCATAGAGGTTCTGGAAAACAGAAATAAAGAGCCAAATTTGCCTAATGTTTCTTTTCTTTGCTTGGCAAAATCTGCTATATTGAAATATTAGATGGGGAGAGAACTAGAAGACCACATTTCATTTCTTGTGAGCAAAAAGAATTTTTATATGTGGATTTTTACTTCCCATAGTCCCTGACCCCAAAAAGACACTGGACTTCTTTCTTTGAATTTCGATACCCTTATGAATTTAACCTCAAGATAAATATTGCTAAAGCTTTGAATGATGAAACCCTTCAGAAGCGCTAGCCAATTTTGTCTGCACTCAACTGCAGGAACCACTTCAATATAATCATGACTTATACTGCTTGCTTTGATTGAATGCTGAATTCCTTCTTAATGAAATCAAATTCTTTCATTCTGTTTTTCTTGTGGCTGTTTATAAGGTTGAGCCTCGTTTATTTTAACTGATTCCAGCATGTTTCTACTGCTTTATCCCAGGCCCTGTGAATCTTCCTGCTCAACACATAATTTCCTCTCATGTGGAGATTGTGGGTTCTCATGTTTTCAGCTTGGTGTTGGCGCCTGGTCATTATTTTCCATGCCTGGTTGATCCAACATACTCAAAAGCCTCAAATATATGTATATGGGCAGAATAAGGAAGTACACGTGCAGTGCTAAAAATATCTAAATAAAATGCAATAAAATCCTTTTGGCAATGAACACACTTCTATGATTTTGTTGCAACAAACATATCCAGGACTGTGTCTTTACTATAGTAGGAGGTTTAAAATTACACAGTTCCTATTGCTCCCTTTTCCTACTAAAGCCTGAAAATGAACGATTTGGATATCAGGAGCTGTTTTTATGTTCATCCAGATTGTTACAGCCATGTTCACCCCAACACTTGCCTGTGCAGATGATCCTTCTCTGATGTGCACTACAAATGTGCTCGGCAGATAATTTCTTTATAGAAGTGATATTGGAGTGTGACTGGATGATTTAGCAGAAGGCATGTAGCAAGGAGTAGCCATTGAGAATCCACCTGAGATTCTGCAGCTGCAACTCTGCAGAATTCTCACAACTCCTTGCTGCCTCTCCAATCCTGAGGGGTGGGTCTACAGTAGAGCCTAGAATTGATAGGTCTGCCCGTTCATCCTGTCTACTCTGCCAGTCTGGGACACCAGGGTAAATCCATCTTTTCCTTCTTGATGGTTAAGCTGGTGATTGGTACAGAAACTAGTGTCAACAGCCAAAGGCCAGAAGTCCAAAACTCAGTCCAAAAACTCTGGAAACTTTTAAAGTACGTAGAACGTAAAGCTTAACCCAATGCCACGTTGCAAGCATGTTTATGTAAATTCTTTCCCCCTTGTTTTCCTTTGTTATTCTTTTCTCATTTTCACAAATATGGTCCTGGTCAGAAGGAACCCACTGCCCCGTCTCCCTTCAGATTTAAACATCGTTGTTTTGGTCTTGTCTTTCACCTTAACATGTCACTGGTGGCTTTTCTTAAAGTCAAATGTGTGTTTACATGGTTTGTTTTTTTTAATACATATCAAAAATTTTAATATGAATATTCCAAAAATGAATTTCTCTTATAACCAATAATAAACAATCCAAATGTCCATCATTAGTTGACCAAAGAAATTATGGTGCAAACATACAAAAGTATACTAACATATAACCGAGTAAGACTGTGAATTTTTTCTAAGAAAAAGATCTGTAGTATCTTAAAAATGCAGGCATTTTTAGTATTTTTCTTCATTTTCCTACATACCTACAAATATACACACATTACATTTATATAGAAAGAGTACCTAATCAACCAAGGCCTCAGAGTAGGGTAAAATGATAGAGGGTTTTTTTATCATCTACCTTTGATCTACCTTCAACTTTGGCACTGTTAATTTTTTTCCTCTTTTTTAATAGTTTATTTTATTTTATTTATTTTATTATGTTTTTGACAATCTTTACATCGTTAATTAGGATAAAAAGATACAAGGGCTGTATGGTTTGGTTTGTAATGTAATTACTTAAACATGTCAATAAGTGCATGCAGTATATTCAAGAAGAGGCAAAAGAAATGGAAAAGGGTTTAGAAACATTTTTACTACACAATGATCTATTATAAAAAGGAGACATCGATTTTATAGAATTTATTTGAAATGAAAGTATTTTTACACAGAGAAAAATGAAACTTGCGTAGTTCATTTATTGCATCTCCAAATATATATTGAACACCTTGTAAATGCCAAGTTTTCTATATCCTGGGAACTAGAAATAGATCCATGAAAAAGTTTCAACCAATATGGAACTTACAATGAGCTGAAAAATCCAATAGATAAATAAATACATAGTGTATTGGATGGTGGCATGTGCAGTGAAGGAAAGAAAAATGTGTGAGGCGTCTGGGCACCTGGGCTGGTGCTAATGGCTTCAGAAGTTCACGTGTCTGGGCAGCTGGGCTGGTGCTAATGGCTTCAGAAGTTCACGTGTCTGGGCACCTGGGCTGGTGCTAATGGCTTCAGAAGTTCACGTGTCTGGGCACCTGGGCTGGTGCTAATGGCTTCAGAAGTTCACGTGTCTGGGCACCTGGGCTGGTGCTAATGGCTTCAGAAGTTCACGTGTTGAAGTTGGTGTGGTGGTGGGTAGCCAAGCTTGCGCTCATTGATCTGGTGGTGCTGGTGCTAAATGTGGAATCTCTTCTTTGTCCTTTCCACAGAGAACTAATAGCGAGAAATTAAGCAAAGAGCAAATAAAGCAGGCCTTGACCCTGTGCAGTTGTGTGTGTTGTGCATTAGGAACAGGAACCAGGCGAGTGTGTGGAGCAGAGCACAGAGAACAGGAGGTGTTGAAGGTTCCCTCCAGCTCAGTTACCAGAGGAATAGACATAGCATGTAGAAGGTGTACTTACACTCACACACACCCAGGAGCAAGAAAAATTAGAATGTTTTTCTTTAAATATTTAATAACAATTGAATATTTTGTTTTTACTGTGGTCTAAATGCTCAAGTTTGGTTTTACTAGAATTTGTGTTAAATTCTGGAGACACTGTGGTGCCCAGTTCCTCAGTCTTTCCTTTCCAACACTTTTGTGTCAAGACAATGTCATAATATTATTAGCATAATATTAGCTTATATAGATGTGTTAGTTAATGATGGCATAATATTAACTTATATAGATGTGTTGATCTTTATTGCTCAGATTCAGTACTTTAATTCAATTCCAAGGCATTCAGTTCCACCAACTTAGTAATCCTTGAAGTAAAATGATATGTTCCCTTAACGTTTTCAATCAATTCATTTCTAAGAATCCAAAGAAAGCAAACTAAAGTTCACAGGTTAATACTGGCTTAAGCTCCACTTCTTGCTGGACTTACATGAAAGACCAAATTTCTGTCATAGGATTGTACCCCACTAGTTGATACTGCATATTGAAGTGAGCAGTTTTTAAAGAGAACTTTGGTCAAAATTAACAAACTATCATCAACCATTTTTATTATCTCAGTCTACAATAGTAAAAATCATCAACTAAGACAAGTTAGTTTGGCTTGTTTTAAGTCCTCTGACTAGTCCTTTTAGACAATTGTATTGTACACAAACACACACACATTTTATTTCCTTTATTTATTCATCTGATGATAGATACCGATAGACAACTGATTTCACACTTTGGCTACTGTAAGTAGTGCTGCTAAAATTCAGCTGCGAAAATCAAATTCTGTTGTTCACACTAAAATCATTGCAACTTGAAGACATGTTGAATGAAAAAAAAAAAAAGAAATACTACATATTCTCCTTTACATATGGGAGATGATTTTTGAAAAAGCAAAAAAAAAAAAATAAATACCCATGTCAGATTTGCTACAATTATCTTTTGTCAAATTGTATTTTAATTCTTCATCAAGCAAATTAATTATATGCTATAGTTTTAGTGTACATTAATAACATTAAAAATGACCTTGATGAGAATACTACAAGTTTTACATCACTCTCCATCCTTTTACCTGGTGATAGATCATTTATAGGATATAAGTTCATGGATCGTTATCCTCCAGGGAATCTCTGATAATCTGGTATATGACATGATACAACGCAACAGCAGAAGGGATAAAAGATCTTTGAAAAATACTAGGAGTGTATTACATGTTCTTATGATAAACTTGAAAAAATGGAAAAAGACAATGGGAAAAGCTTCGTGGTCTCTATCCGTCTTCAACCTCCCTCCAAGACTAACCTCTCCTGACTGGTTTTAGAGCTTTCATTCCTTATTCTGCATGTTTATACCCATGTGCACACCTGATAAGGAGATTATTAGCATGCATTTGTTGATATGCTAGGGTGTAGTAATCTATGAATATGCAGCTGCAATGACTGCACATTTGTGTTGTTCTTAAGGCTACTTGTGTGTGTGTGTGTGTGTGTGTGTGTGTGTGATTAAGTTGGAATAGTTTTAGAGAACAGGACTAATGCCAGTACGAAATACCATGTTCTCAGTGCCTGCCTATGCTTTATGCACAGTTACCATTTCTGCTCATTACTGTGTTTCCAGGCCTGACACATAAATCAGCATGTGAGTGTTGAATGAAAGCACTGAGGACAAACTTGTTAGAAATTTAATGATATGTGCATCTATGTATATATCTCAAAATCCAAACATATTTTTAGTGAAATAGGCCAAAAGTGCATTCGTGGGGAGTGTTGACCTTACAGTTCGAAAGAGGTTGACAACTCTGCAGCCTTTCAATGAGATGTGACTTCTCTGCCTTGGGGTAGAATCTGCCGGTGTGTCAGAACCGTCCCTGGTACAGAGCAGGTCCTATTTATAGAAATATTCAGTCAGTTTGAAACCTACCTCCTCATGTAGTACCTTGGTTCAGTCTGTCATATGTAGAATTTTTCTTTAAACCAATGTGCAATTTTTGCACAATTAATTTCCTGAAGACAGACTTGGGGAAATGAAAATTTCAAAAGTGAAAAGAGTTCACATGTATTGCTCTCCAGAAGTAAGAGCAAACTTAATCTCCAAAAGCAAATGAGCAACTTATTCAATGCATTAATGTGCTTTCATTTTAACAACTCACTCCAAAATGATACCATATAAAAATGTAGCCACAATGATTCAATATGAAATGCCACTGCTTTTTTTTTTTCTTAATCTGATTGTCCTTGCAAGTCGCTATCCCATCATCAGTTGTTTCTGCTTGCAGAACGGCACTGTGATCCAATCACAGGTGTTAGCCCCACCTCCAGTCTTGGGCTAAGATGGGATCCTTTGCTTCCAAACCTTAGAACACTCTGCTGTGATAGTCAGTGCCCCTCACAGACTGTGCAAAAGCACCCTTATGCCACGAGGCACTGAAATCTAGTACATTGTTTGGTTGTAAGAACTGCTGCCTCTGTGCTTTGAGCTACAAGAACTCCTGCCCCTCTTTCCCGAAGCGCCAGCCTTTCAGTGATCCAAGTAATGGCAGCAAAGTATGTAACCAAACCTGGCATACGCTTCCAGTGAGGCTTCTAAGTCACTAACCAGTTTGTTTTAATCAAATTACCTGTTGTGTAAAGTCTCAACCCTATACACCCTGTACATACTGGATATTACACAGGCTCAGAAAGTTCGTTACGTTGGCAAGCTCCTTAATTCTGGAAAGATTGCTTTTTTCTTTCCACTGCCTAGATAAATATTTTACCAAGTTATTTTGAAGAATGCAGAATTTCCCCTTATCCTTTTATGGGCATATTGGAGTGATTTTTTAAAGGATGATACACAATAAAGTTGCTATTGATTAAATCCCACTGAAAGATATTGGGCAGTTTAATATCCCCAAGTCAGAATACAGCCAAGTCAGTCTCATTGCTTCTCTTCTTAAAACCTTTCATTTCCCTTCTGCCTTCGCTACCATAAATTCATAAATGCATATTAACAAAGAATAGCCACATGTTTCAAGAACTTTTTACATAGGAATCTTCCTTTTTACGACAGAATTCAGTTATCTGAATCTATCTAGTTTTAATCCTGAATTTTTTGAGGGCTCTATTAAAAAAGTCACTTTATCAAAAAAATCTGTGCCTTCCCTATGTGAAAGAAAACTTGTCTTCCTTATGTGATTTTTTACTCAGCAGGAGGCATGTAGGCTGATATGCACATATTGGCTTAACTTTGAGAATATATATATACATATATACATATATATAAAATCTTTAATAATTATTTCTGTATTTGCTAGGGTCTTATTTAAAAATAACATTAAAATTTCTTTTTACTAGGAACTATCTGCCATTTGTATATTAAACATACCTGTAAGGCATTAGTAATGTAGTATCAAAAATTGGAATTATTTATGTTGACCTACATTGAAGTCATTATTCATTATCATAATTATTACTCTGTTCACCCCTCATTATCATAATTATTAATCTGTTCACCCCAAAGAACTGAAGAAAGCAGTTTGGAAATGTAGTTGGGGTTATGTTCTTCTCTCCCACCTGATACAAGTCACCTGCATAGTCGCCCAGTGGGCACTCCGAGCTGTCCCAGCCCTGACTTGGGCAGTCCCTGTGGAGTCCAATAGAAAGCAGCTTGTAAGCGACTGAACACTTCTCCATTGTCAGAGGCTCAAAGGCCCACACCACCAGCCCAAGTTCTTGGCCCCTGAGAATTCTTTGACATTTTAGTTGACCTTTTGTTTCTTATCCACTTTGATGATGCCCATGATGATGGGTATCACAAGAGACAGTTTGCATTCTTGTCTCTCCCTGGAGTGGTTTCTCTCTCTCTGCATTCAGGTATGCCATGCGTTCCAACTCAATTCACTGAAAGGTTCAAGAAGTAGGCATTTTATTTTTCATTTTGCTCCTCACGTTTAGAAAGGGAGAAGTGTTGTTTTCCAGTTACCTGAAACCTGAACAAAGGCAGAAGCCATGTCTTAGCTTGCAATAGAGGGAATAGAGAAGCCAGTGTTGTGGTGAGGTAGGTTAAGCCGGAACTTGCAAAGCCTACGTCCCATATTGGTTCAAGCCCCAGTTACTTCGTTTTTGCTTCGGCTCCCTGCTCAAATCGGATCTGCAGTGTGAATGTCTGAACTGCTAGAGCAAAAACCCACCTTAAGAAAAATTGTTTTTTTTAATTTCAAGATCTATGCCTTTTCCCCTAGAGCTACAGAAAAACTGATTCAAAACACTTTTTATTCTTAACTCCATTAAAGTATATTAAATATTAGAGTGTCAGTAATTAACCTGTACCCTTTGTATAAAATATCAGGTTGCTGTAGTTATACTATTATTACATTTCCTGATGCCTTGATTATCCTCATAAAAAATACACTTGCAGAGAATGTGAGATGTGAAATCAGTGACATAAGCATTTTAGACTACTGGAAATGGTAAATTATGAAGTGTCACCCTTGTAGTTCCAAGCTGTCAGCTCTCATCTTTTGTGAAAGCTATTTAGCGTCAGGGAAAGTCATTACTCACACCTGAGAGCCTCCTCATCCATTGCCGCCTCAGCAATGTGAGAGCTCTGGGAATACTGAATACAGCCAGAAGGATAGGAATAGACGGGGTTGTTGGTTGGGAGATGAAGGCTCCAAGCGTATATTCAGTTGCAGATGAGGTGTTCCAAGATGAGCTTCAGTGGAGACAATGCCAGCAAGTGCAGACATTCGCAGGGCTCTTGGGTGCCTTTGTCGCTATCATGAGGACCACGTACTGGAGAATGATGTCATGTAAAGGGAACATAATGAGCTTACAGAATCAGACTTTGATTCTTGCTTTAAATGTTGTTGTTACTTCTCTTAAGCCTGAGCTAAGCCTTTGTGTTATTACAGAAAAAAATCCCAAGCAAAACAAAAAACAAACACCTCATCACAATAAAATCGAACTGAAGCGTGGCGCAGGGGTTGCAGGGCACCAAGTTGTCACTGTGCTAGTGGCATTCCCTGTCACCACTGGATGCTCCACTTGGGGACCAGCTGATCCAGCTGATCCAGCTCACTGACAACATATCCTGGCAAGCAGCAGTTAATGGCTCAAGTGCCAGCCATGTGGGACACTCGCACGAAGTTTCTGGATTTGATCTGGCCCAGACCTTGGTGTTTTCTGCCATTTGAAGAGTAAACCAATAGATCTGTGAGCTCACTGTCTGGCTAGCTATGTCCATTCTACCTTTTTAATAAATGTATCTTGGAATAAAATTCAACACCATTATTCCAGCTATATGCACAAAAACAGATTTACAATTAGTTTAAAAGCAGCTGCTATGCTAACTTGTCCCCAAGAATGAAAAAGTATTGAATCATGAAAGAATCAAGATAACAAGATGATGTCATATACTGTATACTCTGACTTGTGAAAGCATAGGCCAAGTGCGTGAAAAAAAAAAAACGATGAAAGATCTTGCTGCGGTCATATGAAAACAGTATCAACAACAGGGAAGCCAGATGTCGCCAATGTGAGCAGAACGAAGTTACTGGGCTGAACGTTAGCCCCTTGTCTGCACAGTGGCAGGAGAGTGCTGCAACACGAACTACAGGTGATTCCTTGACCTCCCAGGGTGGACACGTGGCAGCAGTGGGAATGGCCCTGCTGAACAAGTGAGGAGGGCATCTAGAGATGCTGAGAAGGAAAAAAAAATACTAAATGGCTCTTGATGAACTCATATTGTGCAAATTGATGAACAGAGAGCCAGACTTTTTTTTCTTTTTAATCAGGATCTAAACTCAACCCTCCAGTGGCAACATTCATGGTAAAAAGCCTCCAATAGCCTAAGAGGAGTCATTTTACATCGTTGCTAAGAAAGATGCGGGGTCTCCCCCACAGATTCCTCTAGTACCCCTTTGCTGGAGGAGATGAGCCTGCTGCCTGCCACCCAGCCTCCCTGCGCACGAGAGACAAACAGGGGTTCTGTCCAGCAGTTATGGTTTATTTGGGAAGTACAGATTCTTATATAGGGTAAGGGATAACCTCAGGCCAGGAATTTCAGGAATTCCAGGAGGGGAGATACCAGGATCCAATTGCTAGGAGAATGACTGTGGAAACCACCTCCCACAGGCCAGTAGCAGGAGAGCAGAGTGGCCCTGGCCAATCAGTCTTTCTTTGAAACGACTTGGCCCCTGCCCTGGTTCATGGCCAGGGCTCTGTCCTTGGCCGCCATCTTGCTCGCCACATGTACCTCAGTGACCTTGACTGTTAGTTGCCAGCTTGTTGAGTTAGTGACCCCTTCGCCCCTGAGCCCCACAGTTGCGAAGAAAGAGAAAGAGGAAGAAAATGATCTTTCATCTTGTTGATTCATTCCCAAAATGCCTGCAACAGCCAAGGTTGGCAGGTTGGCTCGGACCAAAACCAAGATTCCCAGAACTCATTCTTGGACTCTCAAGTGGGTCAAAGGGAACCAAAATAAGCACTTGAGCCATCATCTGCTGCCTTGCCTAAGTAGGAAGCTGCATCAGAAACAGAGTAGCTGGGACAAAGCAAGGTGCTTGAATTGGGGATGCAGTCCTCCCATATGTTTTTGGTTTTGGTTTTTTAAAGATCTGTGCGTTTAATTTGAGAGGCAGAGTGATGGAGACAGATTGAGACAGAGATGAAATCCTCTGCGTCATTCCGCAGATGGCTACAGTAGCTTGGGCTGGGGCAGGGAAAACCAAGGAACTGCATTCGGACATGGGTGTTAGGGACTGAAACAATTAAGCCAATTTTTCACTGCTATCCCAGACTCACTATGGGGTGCTGGATAGGAAGTGGAGTAGCTTGGGCTCCAACAGGCAAGGAAAGCAGTGTTGTAGTCACTGAGCCACAACAGGTTGCCTCCCACGTTGTCCCCCAGTCCTCTCTATAACATGGTCTAATGTGCATCACGTGCTGCCTGGTCCTCTCAGGCCATTTTAAAAGGTTTCCTGAGCTAGAAATGAAAGGCAGAAACTCTTTGAACGGGTCATTAAGAAGCTATGTTCATTTCATTAAGCTCACAGAAAAGGCAAAGGGGATGGCAAGGCTGTGACAAATTGTGAAGATGATTCCAGGGGGCCACAAGGCTCAATCTGCAAGAATGCCAGGATAACTGAAAGAGAAGTCCAGTAAGAGTCTTTTGGAGGAACGATTTGTCAAATACAATTGATTTTGCTGTTGCTTCATTTATCCCTGCGGATTACAGATGTACAACCACAGAAGGGATTTCTAACACCGCGACTGACCACTGATTTTAATACCGTGCATAGCTGGCCTTCACACGCTCTCGTTAGTATTCCTTTAATGATCCTTTGCTTTCTGTTTCACTTGCTCTTGGGAAACTTTGGGGAATTGATTCACTGAAAGCATTTTTTTAATTTCCTTATGTAAGTACTCAAAGTACCAAGAATAAAGTTCAGCATAAAACTGTTACTTTAAGTTAAAAAAAGTGAACATCAGTAACATGGAAATAAGTCAATCTCTTGTTAGTTAAAAAAAAAAAGCTAAAGCTTAATGAAAGTTTTCATTGAATCTCATAGTGAATAATTACTAAGTTGGAAAAATCTGAATACTCAGCTCTAATAGCTAATTGAATATTTTGTCTAAGTTCTTTACATTTTTTGGCATTTTTTTAGAGGTTTGTAAGCTGTATTAGAAAGAAAGTATATATAAATATTCCCTACATAACAGATGGCCCATCAGACAAATTAGAATGAATTCATAATTTTTTACTGTTCAGCCACGTAGATTATTAGCAGCTATAAACTCCGGGGTGAATACAGAATATAGTGTTCATAATTCTGTATCAGGTCTAGAAATTGAAGGAGAAGAGCAGCAATGGATTAATTGCAGATTTTTCTAAGGCAGATTTTCCTGTTAGAGTAAATTTCAGGGAAGAATCTGGAAATATAAATTTGGACATGCACAGTGTTTTTTATTTCAATATTTCTTATGCTGATAATGCAGTTAGCTTTCTCTATGAAGTGTTGGTGGCCTTTTCTATAATTTTGTGTACCTCTATTTAAAAAAAGATTTATGTGAAAGTCAAATATACAGAGAGGAGGAGAGACAGAGAGGAATATCTTCTGTCCATTGATTCACGCCCCAAGTGGCCAAATGGCCGGAGTTGCGCCAATGTGAAGTCAGGAGACAGGAGCTTCTCCTGGGTCTCCCCTGTGGGTGCAGAATCCCAAAGCTTTGGGTCATCCTCAACTGCTTTCTCAGGCAGCAAGCAGAGACCAGGATGGGAAGCGGGGCTTCCGGGATTAGAACTGGCATCCTTATGGGATCCTGGTGTGTGCAGCATGAGGACTTTAGTCACTAGGCTAGCATGCCAGGTCCCTATATATTAATGGAATACAAGTCTCCAGGATTTTAATATTATTTTTCCCAATATTATCTGTCACAGAACACAAGAAATTTTCTTTCTGATGCCCATTTATGTCATTCATCTGTGACTAAAAAAATTCATTAAGGCAATGGGAAAAACAATTATGAAGTGGAGAACTTTTGTAATGCTATGGGATATTAGATTTTCTCGTTTCTGACACAACTCATTATTCATATTAGCCATGACTAATTCCAAGCAATGATACATTGTAAGTAACAAGCTCTTTGTAGCATAAAACACTATATTCAATTAGAGAGTTTCTTTTTGCTTAAAGCATTCCTGGGGTAAAATATAGTGCCTCTCTCTGATGCTCGACTCCTCGCTTGCCAAATAATGACAAAAAGCTTAAATAACATCTTATCATTACTGTTGATAATATGATTATAATCACTGTTAACTCTGCAGAGAGAAGGAAGAGTTCAGCCCCACTGTGCTGTCTGGAGCGCGGGTAAAGGAAGGGTAAAAGGACAACAGGAAAAGTAGACCGGATCAGAACGTCTCCAGTGAGATGTGAGAAAAGATCAAGTGGGAAACGCTTAAGCTATGAATTGACTCTCAAGATCAATCTGAGCAAAAAATGCATGAATCACTGCAGGAAATAATAAGAAAGAAGACAGTGAGGCTTGCATTGTCTCGGTGTTGTCGCTGATCGTTCTCTTGTGCAGCTGATCACTGTGATTGAGTAAAATCAATACAAAGAGACTTTAAAATATCAGCCATTTAAAGACATTAGAGTAATTGCATCATGTTATTTAACTCTGGCACTTAGCAGCTTCTTTGTCAATATTGATCTCAAGTCATCAACTATCCTGGCATCTAGCAAAATGAGCTCCTTAGGTTGGTAAGGGCAGGCATCGGGCTAGGCTCTAGGATGACGGGGAACAGACTCAGGGGCTGCAGACAGTCATTCTAGTGGCTGTGTGAGAAGGGAGGAATGTTGGGACTGATGGAAAAGTACACATGGGATTCCAGTAGTGGACACAGTATCATGAGGGTAAGAAAGTACTGCCATTGGTAGGAGGGGTTACATAGTCAAACGACACGTGTCAACCTGAGTCAGGGAAGGCATCCCTTAATACCAGGAGTGGACACCAGGTGGGTGAAAAGCAGTTAACTAAGAAGCAGGAGGATGTGGCCGTGGGCATTTAAGGATGACAGACATACAACATTTAAGGGTCCCTGGAAGCACAAGTAGCACCATACAGAACTCAGTGTTCACACTTACTCGGGAAGGTCATTTCTTTCATCATTTCTTTCATCTATGTGACATCTTTCTACCACTTAATTTTTCACACTGTCAAGATGAGTTCATGTATTTTGCCTCATTGAAGTGTAAGTTCCTAAATGTTAGTATCCAAAATGAGGGAATATTGTGACTTTACACAAAAGAAATCAAGAAAATTTTTAAGAAGTAAGCTTACAGTCTGGGAGATAACAGTTATTGTATTACATAATTATTTCACCACTTAATGCATGAACAATATGTTAATTTTGCATGATTCACAGGGATTTATATGTATTAATATTGATATGAAACACTAAAAATATGCTTGGATAGTACAGCTACATAAGCATACAGATATACACAGATGCAAACCTACGTACAAGCTCATGCAGTCACCCACAGATACAGTACTGAGAAAACACACATTTCACTCTCTTGTTTCTTACTATTTTCTACAGGGACTCATGTATTTTTGTTCAGATGGATCTTAAAAATCTATTCATAACTTAAGTCTTTTCTGCTTGATCTCTTTTGCTGATTTCTGACCAAATTAAAAATCTGATTTATCAAGGCATGTTTCTGTCATATTTATGTACTTTAAAGAAAGATTCGTTGATCTGGAAGAATTAGAGAAAGAGGGAGAGAGGGAGAGACTCTTGAAATCTTTTATCCGTTGGTTCACTCTCCAGATCACAACAGCCATGGCTGGACCAGGTCAGAGCCAGAACCAGAAGCTTCTTCCAGGTCTCCCAAGTGGGCACAGGGTCCCAAGCACCTGACGCAGCTGCTGCTGCATCCAGGTCATTAGCAGCAAGCTCAACCAGAGGCAGAGCTGCTCGGACATGAACTGGTGCCCATTTGCAATGTAGCGTTGTCAGTGCTGGCTGTACCTACACCACAGCGCCAGCTTTCTGCTATGTTTAATAAAATCAGTGCTGAAATAGGACCTAAGGCAGCAGCATTC
The DNA here is from genome assembly GCF_030435755.1 of Ochotona princeps. Lineage (NCBI taxonomy): Eukaryota > Metazoa > Chordata > Mammalia > Lagomorpha > Ochotonidae > Ochotona > Ochotona princeps. The sequence goes on from NC_080850.1 coordinate 44,241,154, forward strand.
ATGATATGCATTCCTAACAGTGTAGCAGCTAACAGAAGATAAGAAAGCTTATGTCTGGAGTGTCCTCCTAGAGCAAACCCATGTACTACTCCGTAAACTTGAATTAAATAACTGAAATTAATACTGAAATAACTGAAATTAATCAGAGTACATGGTCTCACTTCTAGCTGAAATTAAAACAAAAAGTTGCTCTCATAAAATCAGAGGAGAATGATGATTCCCAAAGATTGGAGGAAGAGGGTGGTTGTGCACAAAATCGTAGTTAGAAGATACAAAGATACTGCGCAGAATGGTGAGTGCAGCTGATAACAATACATTATATTGTAAATTTCCTAACTTCCGAAGACTGTATTTTAAATATTTGCCAGCCTCCCATTTTTGTGGCAATTGTGGTGCAGTGGATAAAACTGCTGCCCGCAGTACCAGCATTCCATGTAGGCCCTGTTCAAGACACACCTCTCCATTTCTGATTCAGCTCCCTGCTAATGCACTTGGAAAAGCACTGGATGATGGCCCAAGTTCTTAGCTGAAGGAAGCTCCTGGCTCTTGGCAAGGGGCTAGCCTGGTCCCCACAATGGCAGCCATCTGCGGGTGAACCAGCAGGTAAAAGATAACTGTGTTTCTGTCTCTTGTTCTCTCTGTAACTCTTTCAAAAAGTCAATCTTTAAAAAAGAAACGAGAAGTACATGAGGTGATAAACTTCTAAAACCCATCCTGTTCTGATCATCAACATAAAATGTGTACATATCAGAACATTATCCATGAATCTAAATGTGTATGGTATTTCAATTTAAAGACAATGTACAGCAACTGAAAAGATAATGCAAAAGCAAAAATCCTACCTCACATTACATTTTCAGGTTTAATAAGGAAAGTATAAGCATTATAAATCATCAGTGCCATTTCAGAACTTTACTAGCTCTCTGCAGATGAATGTTTAGCTTGTTCCCAATGACAAAATGTTGTTAGACAAAAAAAGGCAAAGGACGAACAATTAGCACTCCCTTGGTTTTTTAAAGTCCTGTCCTGTCCTTGGTTAATTTGAGAGACAAAGTTATTTAGCTTGAAGTTTGTCTCCATCTGAATCCAAAAGACCTCTTACCTTTGGAGCCTTCCAGAAGGTTAGGTTAGGTTCTCTGTTTTCCTGAAACTTGTTCCCTCATAGCCTTAGCTGGCTTTTTGGACATGGTATCTAGGATGCCTTTTAAAACTGTGCCAAAGTAATAGAGACAGCTCACTGCCAAGAGGGGTGGGCAGCTCGACTTCAGCCCGTCACAAACTTGCCCGATCTAGACCAGGGTGGCACCATTTTTCCTATTGAAAACGAAGTTTTGGACTTAATGTTTTATTCTTTTCTCCTCTCTCTCTCTCCTTATTCTAATAAGAGGAAATAGGTTCCTGTCTTCAAAATATTTGTGCAATCTCTGACCCCATTTCTAACCCTATTCATTATTGCTTGTGGGATTGAGAGACCCTCATTCTCCTCCTGCCACCAACACCTTGCCATACTTTCTCCACCATGTCCCTCCTACAAAATATTGTAAGAGGACAAATGTGTAGAGATGGTTACCTCCAAACAGCATCGCCTGCCTCATCGCCTCTACCCCTGCTCATGGCAGCCTTGTAGTTGTTGGAAGGAAAGAAGTAGCATACTCGCACAGTTATTTTAAAATTACGGCAACAGGAACAATTGTCATTTAGCTAAATAGGTTCCATGGGTTGAGGAATCAGCATGTGTTTTAGAGGAGAGAGAGGGGCCCTGACCTGTGTACCATTTGGAGGACAAGATCCTGGGGAATAGAACAAAATGCCAGTGAGTTTTCAAGGGTGTAGGTGTACAGACAGCCTGAAATAGGGTTCAAGCTGGTGGACTTGGCAACAAGTGTGACTGAAGTCCAGTATCCATTAAAAGCCTGGGTCTGTGTGGATTTTAACACGGAGGAAACCATAGTGGTTTCCAAATATGACATCTTTTAGCACACTATTCATTTCCAATACCTCAGCACTTTCAGTTCTCTCCTTTACAAAAATGTCCCTAAAAGAACTCCCCTACCCCACCAACCCTTCAGCATCCAAAAACACTAGGCTGTCTGTAATCACTTTGCGAATTGCATCATTTCATTGTAGTCATAAAACAAGCCACCCAAGGATAGGTGTAATAGAAAAGTGAGTGTTTCATCTTACTTAACTACACACACGGTGAACTCTGAAGAAGTACCTGCCAGAGAAACAGAAGTGATATATTGAAATAGACCCAAGATAAAGTGCCTACCAATAAAATAATATACAACAAAAATATTAGCCTCCATAAAAAGATATGTTTGTGCCATATAACATATCATGATTAGTAATATACTACAAACTGAATGGCTTTATATTGGGCAAATCCAGGAAAGGAAAATATCATCAGGGCTCTGGGACTTGGGAGCACCTGCAGTTAGCCCTGGGGGGAGTCTGTGCAGGATGAGGGAGAAGAGGGGGTATTTCTCCTTCTTGTATCCTTCCCTAGTTCCTGTGATCATGGATGTTTGTCCCAATTGTGTTGGGAGCTTTAAGACCCAAGGCATAGAGCAGTCTCTTAACTCTGCTTGAACTAGCTGGCCTCTGTGTATTATCCCACGCCTCAATTCAGATTAATTTCCATTTTGAGAGCTACATTAAAGAGTCAGTTCACCTATTTGGGGAAAATAGGAAATAAGTGCTGTAGGCAGTTGTTTCTTTTGTTCTTTTGGCAATTTTTTAATTACTCACTTAGACCATTGACTAAAATGTATGAATCAATTATGACCTGTCAGCTCAGTCTTGCGTCGTCACAGCAGTCTGTTTCTCCGTCTAGCCAGTCTGTTTTAAGGTAGAAGCAGAGTGAAGGAGCACCAAGCACACAGTCATGCAAATAAAGTTATCAGGGCCCTGCCAAAGCTACTCAGAGAGCCTATTAAGAGAGCAATTTCCACTCTGTCTCATGTTTGGAGGCCTTGGATGGTGTTATGATTTAGTTTATTGATTTGGCTGTTTAGAAATAATTTATTTGTTGAAGAGACAGCAGGGGCAGAAGGTCTCAGATGGCTGACTTGCTGCCCACATCCCTGCAGCAGCTTGGGCCAAGGTCCCAGCAGGAGGCTGGGCACACAATTCAAGGCTGTTTCCTTCCAGGGCCAGCATTGCTGCATGGTGGAGCCACCAGCAAAGGAGGAGCCCTTGCTTCACTTACCCTCACTGGTGCTGCAGTAGGAGCTGTGGTCTCACTCTGGCTTTTTCTCCTGGCTATCTTTGAAGTCTTAAACCACAGACAGATGTCTAATTGTTTGGACGGGTGAGTGGAAGCTTGTTGGCGTTCCAGAGTAGCCCGAGGGAAGAGTGAATCCACAAGACTGGCAAGCAGGACTTGATCTGAAGGGCTCAGGAATCCAGTAGTGCCTGGACTGTGACTTTGCCTTGGCCATACCCTTCCAGCCCTGTGACATGGCAGACAATAGGAGAATAAATAGAAGCTTACTGTAGGAAATTCCATGTACTGTAAACGAAGTTCCATAATAAAGCTGGGCTACTGATGATGAGTTAATAATTTTTAACACAATCCTAAAACAGTAAAGCATACAGATGCTTAATGATATTCTTACAGACATAACAAAGTTATAGCTAGTAAGAGAAGAGTAAGGGTGACATCGCTTATGAATACTCATTACATGCAGGAATAAAAGGAAAAATCAAAAGATGGAATGGGTAGAAAAGCAAATAACAAAGATAAAATTAAGTCTAAAAAAGATTTTTACATCGTAAGTTCAATTGTATGCTGCCTATTGATGCACACATATATATTATGGTAATATTAATCAAAGGTAGTATAACTACATTAATATCACATAAAATATATTAATAACAAATGTTGAGCATAGATGATTTCATAAAGATATCAATTCCTAAAGAGAATGTGAGACTTCTTCCTGCTAATAATGTAGGAAAAGAGCTCCAGGACACATAAAATAAACTGATAGAACTGAATTAAGGATACAACAAACTCACAGTTACAGGACCCTTTAAAAGGCCTCTGTCAGTCTTTGTGGAAGCAAACACACAGTCTGTTATTCACTACGAACATAAAAAGTTCAATGACATTGTCAAAAGATACTTGATTAAGAGCAGCTGCCTCAAAATGACAATGCATGTTATTTCCATGTGTTCATGGACTGTTTACAAAGTAGATCATATTTAAACCATAAAAGTCTGAAGATATATTAAGACACAGTAGTATGTGAAGTATGTTCAACACAAATAATGAAATTAAATTATTTGGCCAGCAGAAAGAGAAACCTAAAATATTTGGAAAGCAATTAGAACATGAACAAGATATGTTAATGAGACCACTGTGAGATTAATAGAATCAATGCCATCTTATCAAGACTGATTAGAATGAAACAGAAAACCTATTGATTATTACAGGAGAATTGATATTAGAATCTAGAGTTACTAAAGAATAATGAAAATATGAACAAATTTAAGGGAAGATAAATTATATAATATAAAGATGTAGATATATAAATAAATTTGTTCCAATTAGCATTAGTTCATGTGGGGCAAGAGGCAGAACAAAAAGTTGGGGAGTGACTCACAGATTGGATTTAGCATCAGAGAAATACATGCAGAAAGTGGCCAGGTACAAATGTGTGGACAGCAGCATCTGGCAGAAGGCCGTTTTTCAGCTGCCTGGGACTTCTGTTGACTTTAGGGTCTTGGAGTTCTCTAAGGGGTGGGGAACCTCAAAGAACTGGGGAAGGGGGCAGGGGTTGCAATAGCTCTTCAAAGAGCTTTTCAGGTGTGAAGGAGGGACTTTCAAACTTCATAGGCTCTGCTCTCTGAGAGGGTGGAAGGAAATGCAGGAAGGTTAGAGGATCCTACGACCTGGTTGTCTGATCTTATGAATGGCTGCCAGATGCAAACGATCTTTTGAAATGTAGTGTGACGGTTGAAGTCACGGGGGAGAATGTGTTTGGGAATCCTAATGGTGAAGCCAGACTTGTGACCTAATCATCAGTTAATATCATATTCATTGTGGAAGCTACCTGTGAACTAGAAATTGGGCGATTTCATTAGCCCATGTAGGGTGTTCAGTCAACCTACAGTTACATTGCCCTTATGGTGCTTATGAGGTAATTTGAAAGTTTCAACAATTCTCATTTAGAATATTTAGTTGAGTTACATAGTTGCTATCCTTCATTAACCTTACAGATTTTATTTATAATTCCTATTTATTAATGTGGAGACAGATCTCTTCATGCAGGTTCACAGAGCTCTATCTTTGTCTACCCAGCTATGTATCATTCATAATCAGAGTTGAAATTTGTTTCGCAAGTGAAAAATGAGTAGAGGCAAAGAAAATCCTTCTTGTTGAAAAGGTGCTGCTTATAAATACTTAGCTGTAAATTTAGTATGGCATGAGTAGATGAGCAAAACTACAGAGTTAGGCTAAAGGGAAGAGTGGCCTGTGTGTTGAATTTGCTTGGGTATTCCTTGGAGCCGCATGAAGAGCAAGTGGTGGGGCTAGAAGGATGAGCCCTGAGCACTGATCTGCACTGCTTCAACTGCTGACTCTGCAGTCCCGATAGTAGATTGCTTACATGGATTTTTTTTCATTTCACCGCACTTGTATGCCCTAAGGTACTTTTGCATAATAATATAAATCCTACAGTAAAATCAGGAAATCAGACATTTCCACATGTAGATACTTATTTTCACCTTTTTAAAAAACATAACATTTTGGGTCCAGTGCATGGCCTAAGGGCTCAACCTTTGCCTTGCTTATGCCAGGATCCCACATCGGCACTAATTTGTGTCCTGGCTGCTATGGGAATTCGCCCATAGTTCCATTAACTTGCTGCTAACAAACCATCACACATTTTAGCTGTTTTGAATTTGGATTCACATCTTATGAGTTTTGAATTTGCATGAAAGCTATTAAGGAATAGTATGGGAAGAGAAGTAGAAGAATGTGAGTGAGCAGCACAATTCTAACAGTTACAGGAAGAATTCTGTCACAGAGCTTTCAGAATATGCCATGCCCTCTTGTGATTCGACAGTAGAGAACACGTAAAGTCTTTTTTAGATAATGAAATAATGCCAGTTCAGTAGTTACCAATACCAAAATCACAGCATTTTCTGAATCACTGTTTCCTAGTTACTGATTTTCTTATAGTCTATATCCTCACATGTTGTCATGGTAACTTTCATGCAAAATACAAGTTTAATAGATAAGCTTGGATGTGTGTATGTATATCCAAGCTTATCAAACTTGTATTTTGCATGAAGGTTACATTATCAGAGAACATGTGATATTTGTCTTTGGGTTTGGTTTATTTCACTGAGCATAATAATTGCTAATTGGGACCATTCTGTTGGAACCAATCTTATTCTTTTTTAAAAAAATGGCTGAGTAGTATTCTGTAGAGTAATCGTACCACACTTTCTTTATCCATTCCTCTTTGGACGGGCATCTGGGTTGTTTCCATGCCTTTGCTGCTATAGTGCTGCTGTAAGTGCCACGTTATAGGCCACTTTCTTATATGCAGATTTCATTTCCTTTGGATACATTCCCAGAAGTAGGACAGCTGGGTCACACAGTAGATAGAATTTCAGTTCCCTTAGCACTCGCCATGCTGACTGCCGTTGTGGTTGTACTAGCCTACAGTCCCAGCAACGGTGAAGGAGGGTACCTTTCTCCCCACATCCACACCGCAAGGTGTTGTTAGTGCAGTCCTGAATGTAAGCCAAACTTAGTGGAGTTTGGTGGAACCTCAGTGTATTTTTTATTTATATTTCCCTGACTGCTGGCAAACCTGAGCAGTTTTCATGTATCAATTAGCTATTTGAATTTGTTATTTTGAAAAGCAGCTGTTTATTTGCTTTGTCCATTTCTTCACATGGTGGTTTGTTTTGCTGCCACTGAGTTTCTGAAGCACTCCGTAAATTCTGGATATTAGTCCCCTATCGGTTGTGAAGTGTACAAAGATTTCTCACATTGTGTTGTTTCTATTCTTCGCTGATCATTTCCCTTGCTGTGCAGAAACTTCTTAGTTTGATATAGTCCCATTTTTAAAAGATTTATGTATGTTTATTGCAAAGTCAGAAATACAGAGAGGAGGAGAGACAGAGAAGATCCTCTGTCCGATGATTCACTCCCCAAGTGATCGCAGTGGCTGGAGATGAGCCAATCCAAAGCCAGTAGCCAGGAGCTTCTTCCAGGTCTCCCATATGGGTGCAGGATCCCAGGGGTTTGGGCCGTCCTCGACTGCTTTCCCAGGCCACAAGCAGGGAGCTGGATGGGAAGCAGGGCTGCCGGGATTAGATCTGGAGACCATATGGAATGCCAGAGCGTACAAGGCGACACTTTAACCACTATGCTATTGCACTGGGCCCGATATAGTCCCGTGTGTTTACTTTGGCTTCACTAGCTGCGCTTTGGGTGACTTTTTAAAAAGTCCTTACCAGTGCCTGTATGTTGCAGAGTCCTTCCTGATTTTTCCTCTAATAGTTCGATAATTCCTGGATGCAGATATCGGTTTGAGCCATTTAGAATAATAGAAACCTTTAGACAAAAATTATACCCGTTCGTAACCGTATGTTTGCTAGTGATTTCTAAGCATCAGCTTGCTCATATTTGGCGAGCCTTGTATTCCTCAAACCTTTAGGTGACCAGTCCCCGTGATTTTTATGTAAGGGCTGGACATTTTGCTGTCATCATCGATTAATGGAGTTTACTAGGGAAAATGAACTTTTACACTTCTCCACAGTATTCCTGTTCACTTTTTGAAAGATAGTGAATTCCCAATCCAGTCTTTCTGCTAGGGACAAATGGCGCATAGTTATTCAGCAGCTTTGTGGAATGACATCCTGTTTCAAGAGGAAGATGAGGAACGGAATCCCAGACTCCTGATAACCACAGCTTTTGAAATCCAGTTGCACTGTTTTTGAGCAAAGGCTTCCAGTTAGGCTAAATTAAAGTAGAACGAGACTTGAGGGAGTGATGCTTTGATTTCCCCTAACTGTTCTGATATGCGTCTGGCATTTTGGAAAACTTTCTGGAATTCCTCCCCTGTGTGTACTATTACTTGCTGAGGTGAAAATCTTGCCAACTTGTTCTCCTTAGTGGTTTATTTACCCCGAGACATACAGCTGATGAGCGCACGTGTGGCCAAGTCTGTGCCTTACCTAGACAATTTATGTGGTTGGGATACACAACCTTTTCTGAATGTACCAGTTTCCCACTTGGATGTGTGGAGACTCATAAAAGACATGTAGAAATTGAGGGAATTGGGCCCTGTGGTGCACTGTTGCTTTGCCACGCATGGTAATGTGATCTAATTTATCCTGGTTGTCCATTACAGCAGAAACAATATATTTAAGAGTCACCTGGGGATGCTAAAAGAAATGAATTTTTTGTTTGCATACATTTGGAAATATAATTAAATTTAAATTGAGGGAAATGAAACAAAATATGGGGGATATTTTTCAAGGTATGATCAATTCTACTAACATTTTTAAATGTAAGGCATAAATTTAATATATTAGAGAGTATTGTTGGGAAAAGCTATATAAATTTAGACGAACACATTTACACGTTAACAACAAGGAATGGGCCTTTGGTGCTGTGTTTTAGGCATTCCTGATGCCTGCATGTCATATCAGTAGCGGAGTGTAAGTCAGCTCCACTCCGATGCCCTCTTCTTGTAGATGCAAACCCTGAGAGGCAGCTTGCTGAATCCGTGCCACTCATGGACAAGAGCCAGGCAGAGTTCCCAGGCCCTGGCCTCAGCCATCCTGACATCCAGCCCTTGCCACCTTGCAGGTGTTTGGGAGGGCAGCAGCGCATCTGACGCCTCTCTCTATCTCACTCTTGTCTCCTGTGCTTCTCATTCCTCTCTCTCTGAACCTCCTCTCTCTCACTCCCTTGTCCTCTTTCCCCTCGTTCCTCCCTCCCTCTCTCTCTCTCTCCTCCTTTTCTTCTCCCTCCATTTCTCCCTGCTTGCCTTTCAAATGTATTTTTTAAATTTAAAACCTGGCCCGGCGGCGTGGCCTAGCAGCTAAATTCCTTGCCTTGAATGCACTGGGATCCCATATGGGCGCTGGTTCTAATCCCGGCTGCTCCACTTCCCATCCAGCTCCCTGCTTGTGGCCTGGGAAAGCAGTCGAGGACGGCCCAAAGCCTTGGGACCCTGCACCCGCGTGGGAGACCTGGAAGAGGTTCCTGATTCCTGGCTTCGGATCAGTGCAGCACGGCTGTTGCGGTCATTTGGGGAGTGAATCATCAGATGGAAGATCTTCCTCTCTCTCCTCCTCTCTGTATATCTAACTTTGTAATAAAAATAAATCTTTAAAAAAAAGATAAATTTAAAAACCACAAATAATACAAGTGAGCCGCAACGGACCAATGCGCGCCGATCCGAAGCCGGGAACCTGGAACCTCTTCCAGGTCTCCCACGTGGGTGCAGTGTCCCAATGCATTGGGCTGTCCTCAACTGCTTTCCCAGGCCACAAGCAGGGAGCTGGATGGGAAGTGGAGCTGCCGGGATTAGAACCTGCGCCCATATGGGATCCCGGGGCTTTCAAGGCAAGGACTTTAGCCGCTAGGCCACGCCGCCGGGCCCACAAATAATACTTCTTAAGTATGTACTTTGCATATGGTATTTAACAAAGACACTCTTCATTTTCCAAGAAGTTAATAATATGATAGGAGATGTCAGCTGAGAAGCACCCACTGTAATACGGGACAGAATGTGATGTACTTTGTTCCAAATGTAAGCATGAGAGACTGGGAAAAGAAGAAACATAGAAATGTGGGAAGGTCATTTTTGTTTAAATTTTACTCATTTATTTGACATGACTCTTATGTGCAAAGAGGCTTAACATTTGAGAGTTAGAATCTGAGGAGCATGACCAGAGTTTGGTGCCGACTGTGTCCCAGGCACAGTCCCAGGCTTACAATTATCACCCACTCATTCTTCTCAACAAATCACTCAGCCAGTTTCTCCTCATTTTACAGATGAGAACGTAAACTCACAGCAGCCAATGGCAGAATCCTGGTTTCTAAGAGAGACAATGAAAACAGATGCCAGATTCCTTGTATAAACCTTCAACACAGCCTTGTCTCCTTGCCATGGAATTCTAAACAGGAGAAACAGAAGGGCTTTTATTTTTTTTTCCACCGGACTAAGCTATAGTTTTAGTCCAAGGAGCCCACTTTTAAAGTAACTTAAACATTTCACATTAATTATTAAGAAATGCATTTTTCATTGTAATCATGGTAACACTTATGGAAACAATCAAATGACTAAGTAGAAAATATTCTGGATGACAGATCTCTAATCTTTAAGTTTGTTTTATTTTGTTTTCTGAAGGACATAGATTTCTCCATGGGATTTAGTGTTTTTCACTGGTATATCCCGATTTAAAAACACAAACTCATGCAAAGTGTTTGGATAAAATACCAGATGAATACCTGGACTGTGCCTTTTTTATGAGTTGCACATAATAAATTGGAGTTTTTGTAATAATTGTAACGTATCAGCTGTGATCATGAGAATCTTTTTTTTAAATTATATTTTTGACAATCTTTACGTAGTTAATTAGGGTAAAAATGTTCAAGGCCTATAGGAAAGAGGGTAAGACTATTTCCATATTGTTTCCTTCATGTATCTGAGGTAAAGGGGGTTGTAAGGGAGAAGCCCCACCCAGTCTCCCACCCACCCCAGGTCCCGGATGTGGGGCATGCTCCGAGATACTTGCTCAAGTGGTTTCGATAGTTCACCAGTTATGAATTGCTGCCAGTCTTGCCACTCCAAGCACGATGAGGTCGTTGAAGAATCCTCTGATTGACATAGTCCATCACAGAGTCTCCGTTTGCCCAGTATTTAGCTGCCAACATATAGCTGAGGTGGTTGATTGACTTGTTCTGTCTTCTGTCTTTTCTTGGTTAGGGTTCTGAGTCCGGCAGTTCGATTGGGGAGATCCCCAAAGAAACTTTATCTGAGGTGTTCCCAGACAAGATTCAAGAATCTGATACATTAATAAATTTATTTGTGAATCTTAAATAGAAACATATATATGGGAGTTGATCCTCATTATTTAAAATTTACTAAGAGCACTAATTTAATTATGTAGGATTTAAATATAGGGTTGATATTGTAGCAGATTAGCAGATTGTAATAACACGTAAACAGTCAGGTAAGGCCGACTTTATTCAAGATTGTTACAATGTGCTTTGAGCTCATCTTTAGTTGAATAAAGGGCTGCCAACTTTGAAAAGCTATTTTGGGGAGATGATAGGCCACCTTTTTTGTGTGTAATTGACTTTACCATAAGGAAGCAAGCTTTCTCATATACCTATGTCTGGTTATTTTAAACATGCCGCCTAGCATGCTGCATAAGTTAGGCTGCTACCTCCCACAGATGCTGGAATGTAGGATGGCAGCTGTTTTCTTTGATTACATTTTACGAACGAATCAAGGTTCTGGAGAAAGAAATTGTTGGCTATAAATCTCAGTAGCATTGGTAGTGTGGCACCTCCGGCTCCACGGCAGTCACAGTGGGGCTCTGGATGGGTGAGCTCCTGCATGTGAGGGCAGGCCTGTGGGGTTTAATGTGGCTGCACAATCAGTTCCTGTGTGCTACCCAAGTGGCATCTCAGTTCTAGCTTCAGCAGATTTGATGAAGTTTCCAAATTAGGTGGATTATAATCAAAGAAATGTAGACTGTTCTGTAGTGGTTCAACTGGGTAATGTGCTTTTAGGGGCTGATCCTAAAGTGTAGTATACATCTTGTGGCCATTTAGATAGTGAACCAGAAGATGAAAGATTAATATTCTGTGTGTGTGTGTCTACCTTTCACATAAATAAAGAAATCTTCAAAGATAAGATTTAACGCACAATGAAAGTAAACTTCTGGGACCGGTGCAGTGGCCTGCTGGCTAAAGTCCTCGCCTTGAATGCGTCGGGATCCCATATGGACGCTGGTTCTAATCCCAGTGGCCCTGCTTCCCATCCAGCTCCCTGCTTGCTGCCTGGGAAAGCAGTTGAGGATGGCCCAAAGCCCTGGGACCCTGCACCCATATGGGAGACCTGGAAGAAATTCCTGGCTTCTGGCTTTGGATCAGCACAGCACCTGCCATTGCGGCCACTTGGGGAGTGAATCATTGGACAGAAGATCTTCCTCACTGTCTCTCCTCCTCTCTGTCTTTGAAGTAAAAATAAATCTGTAAAAACAAAACAAAGCAAAACAAACAAAAGACAAAGAAAAACCAAAACTTCTTTCTGCTCAATTCGAGTGAATTCTATGTGCTACTCCCACTAATTTCCTGGGCATTGAGCACCTTTATTCCCCCCCCCCCTTTTTTTGGATGTATTAATAGAATTTGTTAGTTTCAATTTTTAGAGCTCTCCTTTACAATCAAATCATACCTTTTGTAATTATGTTGTAATTGTGATTACTTTTTGTAATTAGCTTCTTTGTATGTTCTCTAAGAAACAAATCTTTTCTCCTCCTCCTCCTCTGTGTATGTGCTGCGGAAGCGAGCACTCCTGCTCTTCTGACACGACCTGCTTCAATCTCAGGTCGGCCCTTGAAGAGAGCAGTGATGGCTCCAGTATCTAGTGCCAGGCTCGAGATGTGCGCTGAGTTTCTGGCTTCTGTCGACAACCTGGGAGTGGAGTGCACATAGAGCCCGATGAACCCTGCCTGTCTGTGTGCTAGCTTTGCAGATGTTGACCTAATCCACTATGCCACGATGCCGCCCCATTGTTTTGTTACATTTTGAATTGTTTGTGTTTTTTTTTGAAAGGTAGATCAGATTTTTGAAGAAAAGGACAGGCAGAGAAAAAGATCTTCCGTCCATGAATTTGCTCCCCAAATGGCTACAATTCCTGGAGCTGAACCGAACTTAAGCCAGGAGTCAAGAGCCAGGAGCCTCCTCCAGGTTTCCCATGTGGGCACAGGGTCCCAAGACTTTGGGCCGTCCTCCACTGCTATCCCAGGACAGAAGCAGGGAGCTAATTGAGCAGCCAGAACATGAACTGGCACTCATCTGGGATCCTGGTATGTGCACCGTGAGGATTTAGCCACTGAGCCATCACTGCTGGCCTCAGCCCCATTATTTTTTTGGTGTGTAATTCACCTGGACTTTGAATGTGGGAAAAATCAAGTGTTGTTTAACAGTTCCTCTGTTCGTAAGCGCTAAGTTTGTCACGCAGCATACGTGAAGATGCTCTCTCCTACAAAAATGGACATATGTTCATCACATAGCACAACCTAGAAATGAAAGCACAACCATCCATTTGAAAAGTACAATACTTTGAGAAATCAGTTTCATAGTACTGGCTTGCAGTCTTGTTAGGCGGTGTTTTCCTTACTTTTACTTTTATAGTTTATATTTGGTAGTCGGATTTAGCACCTACGCACGTGCACCTGTTTAGTTTGGGTTCCTTGCTGTAGTATTTTGTAAGAATTAAAGATCTGACCACCTGGGGTAAAAGAAATCCTGTAGTTTGGTTATGCACTTAGTATATAAGAGCACACGTCTTCACTCTTCTTTCAAAAAGTTCTTCATTTTTGTGGTTCTTTTTCAGGTAGAGCTTCAAATTAACAATTTTGTTGAAATTATGTAGAAACGATAGATTACGAACACACACTTCTTCAGCTTATTTTTGCAAAATAAGTGTTATCTGTGGAAAAGGGAGACTATTCAGATTTTCTTTGTTCTTATAAGCACCTTTTATCATATAGTTCTTAAACATTTCTGTTGATCTTTATGCTCAGTAGCTCTTGAAGTGATGTTTTAGAAGTTTTGGAGAATGTTGCTACTTATTTTTATCTATTTTTAAACTTCCATGTTAATTCATTTTAAGTCATAAACACATCTATAAATACTTCTTTTTGAATTCTGGCATTACTGGGATATCAACTTTGACTAATTAGTCATTTATTTTAAATATAAAATTATCAGCTGAATTGGAGTAACTTGTTCACATTGGCACAATTGCAAATTTATTTTAAAATCACTGTATCTTATTTTCTAAAGAACTAAATTGTAAGTCGCTCTTGTTATTTTCATTAATTTCATTAAATTTCTCTTTCTAATATCCGTTATGATATCTGATTTTTAAACATTCTCTAAACATTAGAATTGCAATAGCAGTTTGTCTTCTATGATGGTAAACAAGCAAAATGGAAATATGATGGCAGAATCCACTAGCAGCATTTGTGCGGTCAGCCTCAGGTCAAGTTCTTTGTACTGTTCTAACACGCAGCCATATCTGATACAACTGGGTGTTAGTCATCTATGGATCAGTAGTTCCAAAGCAATGAACTTTTTTTAAAATAATACTTTAAAAAGTTTTAAAATCTGCCTACCATTGATCTGTGAATTATATTTATAGCTTGAGCTGATTTTCTTGATTTAAAAAAATTTCGTTCCTATATTTCTATTCTTTTGGATGTCTAAATTACAGTAATTTATTATGATAATAAGATTTTCACTTAGAAATTAAGGAAGTTTTAGTTGTTGAGTATATTTCTATTTGCAAAGATTGGCTTGGATTTTGAAAAGAAAAAATTTATGAAAAGTAACAATAAAATCTAGGATGTCAGCGGTTAGAACAGTAATCGGACTGAAAAGCCTCATTACAGTAAATCGTTTTTTTTTCCTCTCTTCTGTTCTAATAATAAACAAACAAAAAAAAAATAGGCAGGCATCTGCAGTAGTTAAAGAGGCTACTTGGGACACCTATTGCCTACATCAGATTCTCTGGGTTCAGTTTCAGACTCCACTTCCAATTCCAGTAACCCTGTAATGTGAGCCTTGTAATGGCTCAAGTGAGAGGGTACGTGCCATCCACAACAAGGCTCTGACTGAATTCCAGGCTTCTGGACCAGGACTTCTGGGTAGTGAATCACTCAATGGAAGTTCTATTTCCATCTCTGTGTCTGTCTGTGCATTTCATATAATAAAAAAAAATATCAGCTTGATGTTACATGATTATTCTTGAAATTAATGTCAGAACTATGCCTTAAAAGTATTCATAAAATATTATTGAAAAATTCCACCATGATTTACATATCTCATTTCATCAACTTCTCAATAATTTATAGCACATGAAACAATGTACTTTTAAAACAGACATTTTATAAGCAGTGACAAATGACAAAACCAGAATATTTACTTCTAGTTTAATATTGTTTTATTTCTCTGTTCATAAAACAATAGTTTTTATTTCATTTTACATTACACAGAAAAAGAATTTGGGGATCTATATGAGAGTAATAGTACAGAATTAAATCAGTTCATGTTATTGCTGTGAAGATGTCAAGAAAGCCACTGGCTGGGGCCCAGTGTGATATCCCAGTGGCAAAATCCTTGCCTTGCATCCACGGGGATCCCATATGGGCACTGGTTCATGTCCCAGATGCTCCACTTCCCATCCAGCTTCCTGCTTGTGGCATGGGAAGGCAGTAGACAATGGCCCAAAGCCTTGAGACCCTGCACCCATGTAGGACACCCAGAAGAAGCTCCTGGCTTTGTATCAGCTCAGCTCCAGCCGTTGTGGCCACATGGGGAGTGAACTAGCGGGTGGAAGATCTTTCTCTGTGTATCTTGGTCTCTTCGTGTATCTGCCTTTCCAATCAAAAATTAAATCTTAAAAAAAAAAAGCAAAACAAAACAAAACAAACACCTGCTTGCTGCTATTGTAGTTGCAGCCTGACATCCTGTGTAGGAGTCCTGTGGGCCAACCAGGATGCTCAGCCTGCGAGCTGGCAGTTCTGCTCTCAGAGATCACCACCTCGCTATGTCTTACATAGTCTAAGAAGTGCTGTTTCACATCTTTTGTCAGCTGTAGATGACAGGTACAAAAATGTGTCTCTGTTACTACACATTTATCTTGAAGTCTAACTTCAGCTATTCATATAATTCAGAAAAACCCAAAGTTGTATTGTCAGCAATCCATGCTTGACAGCCATGTAACCATGAAGTCATTGACAAATAATGGAATCACTCTAAGGCTGTGTTTAAATATTTGTTAAATAAGACAGAATATGTCCCAATAGTTGATCTAGGTCTTGAGTGGCTATTACTTTGGAGGCAGGCCAAACCTGAGGGACAGTAAGAATTATTAAATTTTTTTTTTGATGAGTTGGGGACTCCTTTTACTTCCCTATATCAGTTATGAATCATGGTGAAAAGTGAGATACAAGTTACAGGAAGAGAACACAAATTTATCAAGGCCGGAAAGCAGTAGCTTCCCCATAGTGAAAACTCTGTTTGAGCTTCAGGGTAAAAATCAAAGTGGAAAATAATTATTGCTGTGAGTAGAAGCAGTGAGGGAAAATGCGTCCATGGGGGAGCAAAGTGCGTGGGCATTTAATAGTAAACCATTGGTTTAAGATTTTTGAAGAAGCAAAACAGGTATTCAAACAAATACTCAGATGAAGTCACCATTATTTGTAACTACAATTAACTCTTAATTACATTGGGCCTTATTAATATAATTAAGCTTTTAAGTGTGGATTGCTGAGCAGTGGCAAAGAAAATTACGTAATTGTTGAAATGAACGGCACACAAATTGATGTTTCCTAACTTCATTAGCATCGCCAGGAGTGCCATGAGCCCTGCTTGGCAGTGCAGTGCCCTGAGCAACAGCAGTGTATCTTCACAGAACTCTGCCAAGCATTTGCTCATGAGCTGCTACCCCACCTACTGAAACTATAAAGCTCCTACTAATGTCAGGAAGACCTCAGTGTGAGCATGATAGTAATGGTGTCAGAAGCACAGTGTTAAGATTGAACTCTCTTCGGTTGACATCACTCTGAAACCTCGACAGCGAAGAAAGGCTGGAGTTTTGCTTCATATTTTACAGTGAGTGACACAGTGTAACAGTTCTTTGAAGACTGTAATATTCATTGTGCATCATATAAAATGGTATTGCATTGTCCAACATTCATTTCCATAAACATCAGGGGAGATGAGGAAGCCTGGGACTAAAATCATGCCATGCTAATGCCAACAGCATCTTCTTGGCAGCATTTACACAATAACTAATGAATAACCACTGCCTTTGTTTCTTGGAGCTGATGTAAAGACATAAAAATACCCCCAGATTGTGCACCTCCAAGGCTTGATCTCTCGCCTCTCTCATCCTGCGGGATAAGAGGAACCGACTCATCCTCTTAGTCTTAAATAAGAGAAATGTCACTTCTACTCTTGAAATAGCCAGTCATGGCATTTATCTTAAAATGCTGAAAACTTGAGTCCATTTTTTAAAATATTTCTATGATAAAGAAGCAGGAGCTGGTGACATTCCATCTGCGGATTTTGAATTTCTTCCCTGAGAGTATCAAAGTGGTGAGTCGTTGATAAAGGGGGCATTTGGTAACTGAAAGGCGTGTGCACTGTGCTTGCCATACAAGCGTATTACAAGCTATGACAGTTGTGTAGATAGTGGGAGTTGCTGCCAATGGATTCTTGAAAATACAGCCTGCTTTTTCTTAGCAGTGTGCTTCCATCATTCCTAGATACTGATGTCTTGCAAGGTGTTGTAGGAGGGATCAGAAAATACTGTGCCTAGGCAGATTGTCCCTTAAGTTTCTTCTATTCATGATATGGCTGAACATTGTAGTTAAAGTGTTTCACCTTCAGCAGCCTTTGCTCAGTACTTGAAAATAACAACTCATGTATCAGTAATGTGTGAGTGCTATGAACAGGAGGAGGGGCCTGGCACAGTGGCTCAAATGGCTAATCCTCAAACTGCAAGCTCTGGCATCCCATAGCCACCAGTGTGTATCCTGGTTGCTCCATTTCCCATCCAGCTCCCTCCTTGTGACCTGAGAACATAGTGGAGAAAGAGCTGAGTCCTTTGAGCCCTGCACCCGTGTGAGACACCTGAAAGATGCTCCTGGCTTCTGGCTTCAGATCGGCTCAGCTCCGGCTGTGGTGGGCATTTGGGGAGTGAACCAGCAGATGGAAAATCTTTAGGTCTCTTCTCTCTGTAAATTTGCCTTTCCAACGAATATAAGCAAATCTTAAAAAAACAAAACATGAGGATAAATAGCTGTTAGTTTTTCCACCTACTGTGGAAAAACTGGAATCTTCACGAGAATTCTCCAAATTGTCATAGTTGACAGAGAGGAGTCAAGGGAGGCTCCAAAGCTGTCCCATCCTCTGTGTTCAGCAGTGTGAACATTCATGATGAACTCTGCCTCTTCCCAGGATGCAGTTCCTCTTTCTGGTGTTTGTTATGTTCTTAGTTGTAAGAAGTGAGACCAGGCAGAATTTGTGCGACTCTTTCTGTAAAAATAAAACAACAAGGAGTTACTAATGAAACAACAGTTTCAACCTGAAAACCTTCTTACTCCAGCTCAGCAGCAACTGGGTTTTGGAAAGAGTGCTGTGTGTGGGAACAGTCAATTCTGGCCTCTAGGAGGCAGCTTGGATTGTCGTCATGAAAACTCGCTGATCATTTGCATTTTTGAACAGTTATAATTTATTAGGTAATAGAATGGGGAAAACTGTGTGATTAAAAAGTTACAGCATTTCATTATAAGTAATTATGATACTAATTTGCTGCACTTGGCAAATAAACAATTGTCAAAGTACAAACTACGAGGTGTGCTGATGATCATCACTCAAACAAAAGTAAACAACAGTGCATTATTAAAGTGCTCGTTTAATTTCACAGGGAACAGTTTATCTTCTGTAGCGGAGCTTTCAACTTATCTGTCAGGAGATGTTTAGGTTCAGTTGTTTTACAGTTACAAGGACTGTCCTGTCACCAAAAAGGCTGTCAAATCTATTCCAATAAAACGTATCTAGAAGATCATTTAGAAAAATTGTATCCCAGGGTGGGTGTTCTTCCTGGTAGTTAAACCCTCATGCAAAGACAGACCCTTGGAGGCATTGATTATTACTCAGGAACAGCGTTCCTGCCACCGCCGTGGGCACCCTGCACTGAGCCAGGTTCTGGAGTTCCTCTGACCCAGGCCCTGGGGAGCGAGCCAGCTGATGAATACATACCATTTCCTCCAAAGCGAGTATGCACAGTGCGTCAGTTGTTCCAATCATTTGAGCATTGTTTCTGATAATGGTCACTCACAGCATTATGAAATTTTACACTCAGCAGTCATTGGAATCCATCCCTATTATTGTGTGCCTGGTATAGATGAATTGTTGATAATTTATTGAAAAAGTAATGATCCTAAAATCATAAACAGCCCTTATTAAGATTGGAATGTTTATTAACACCCTGACTTTGTTTTCGATTACTGTATATTTCTGGCTTCAGTGTGGATCAATTTCTTGAAGTCAAGAACCACATTATTGTAATAAATTATTTCTTTACGATTAGGTGTCTGAAATTGAAATTGTATTTCTGTACATGTGGCGGTGCTGGTGATTCTTTCCCCCTCTTCAATTTTAAATTGCCTGGTTTGAAAGGGAAAGGATGGAGTAGGAAGGTGGTTCCTTTAGTCACTGGCTCACTTGCCGTCACCAACTGGGGCTTCACCAGGCTGAAGCCAGGACCCAGTCCCTTCCACCTGCACTGGTTCAAAGCTCACCCTGCTTTTGTCTGCAGCTTAAAATGCCTTCCTGTAGCTCCTCTGTGCTCACACTCCTGGGATGCAAACTTGGATGTTTTCAGCAGGGATTTTTGTGTACCCTCCACTTCCTTCCAGTGGACTCCAGGGAACTTTGGTCACCTCACCTAGTGATTATCCATTTCCAGCTTTCTGCTCGACCTGTTTCTGTCCGAAAGCTCTCTGCACTCTCAACTACACTTGCCTTTCGTGGTCGGCCATCTTGTCCCCTTATAGATCAATTTGGGTTGCTTTTCAACAGTACTTACAGGTATTAACTCTATTATGATCTTAAGTCATGTTAAACAAAATACAGTGGTAAAAATAAGGACTTCTATATGACTAAAGTTTTAAGTGTTTAGACCCCACTGGACGAAAAACACACTACTAAATTCAGTTCTGCACTAGTCTCCCTAGTATCCACTTTCTCAGTTGCTCATAAAATCAAGAGCACACTGCACTCCTGTAACATGTGCACACATTAATATGCATATGAATGTGTACTTGCTGACACAAGTCACAAACCCTTGAAGGTTATGCTTATGCCGACTACACACATTAAAATAACTGTAATGCCTTCATGCACATTCCCCCCCGCTTTTGCTATGTTAGTGATTCTCTGTATGATTTAAAACATTTTGTTACATCAATCTTCTTCAATTCAGAGAAATGATACTCGACAAAATTTAACACTGAGCAAGGACCAGTAAATTACAGTTATCGTTTGGTTGTTCTAATGTTTGGGTTTTAACTTTATGGATAATGTTGGTCTCATTAGCTTTAATTGTTCACCATCTGGCTTACCCATTAATGGGAAAAAAAAGGCTCTCCAGCAATTCAGGGTATCTTTAAATGTGTTTTGAAGTCTCTGATGAAATTTTTGATAGAGAAAACATAAAAAGTCATAAAAAAAAAAAAGGAGGAAGCGCTGTCTGCTTATCCCCTGTATCTCCATTTCCTGCACTGCAGGACGAAGGAACCTGTTTTCCTCCAGAGGCAGAACAAGCATGCAGACGCCTCTGATCCATGATTTTTTCCTTTCTCACCCTTCTAATGTGTGTCCTGGTGCTGGTATTTTTTTCTATTCTAAAATATGATGGCTTTGTACTTTTAGTGGCTGGTTTTAAAGTGCTGTTTCAAAATCAGAAGCATGAAATTAGATAAAAAAGGAAGACAGTCAGAAAACGAAAGGTGGATGGAGAAACAGAAATATATTCTTGCCACAAGTGTGTATAAAAGGCCCAGCATGTACCAAGCACTGTGGTAAGAACTGGGGCTGATGTATTTGGGATTGTTTGTTGGTACACACTGTTGTATATCGATAGCATGTTAGAAGGTATGTCTCTACTATGAAAGCATAGTGTTAAGAATTACCCCTGTATTTTCTCATTAAAGCAGTAAAATAGGGTTACATAAACACATATATGATTTAAAAGCAATCTCCATGATCTCAAAGAAACAGAAACCACATCTATTTCATAGTTTAAGTAACAAATACAAGATCACAGAGCCAATGTGATCGCTGTGATGACTCCCATCCACATGCATCTCAGGTTTCCTGTACCCCCATCCGTTATCCTCTCCATAGCTGACTCCAATCCAGAGTACTGAAGCCTCATTCCTCTTAGTTATCTTACACTGACTCATGGAAAATCAGTGGATTCCACAGTGCACTGTGGGGCTGTTTGTACTGACTTTGGAACTAATGTTACCTGTAGTAATGTTAATATCTGTCCTCACTAGACATGCACTCCCATTCCCAGGAGAGCGGCTGATGGCCTTCTTGTTTGCTGTCTCCATCCAGATTCTGTTAGCAGCATGCAGGCACTGGCCTGGCTTAGGAGAGCAGGACATTCCCTCCCGGGACTTGTGCTTTTTGTCGGAGTAACAAAAGTGGAAGAGTCTTTCAGGTATTATTTTCCCACTTGTTTGAGAGAAGCCTTCCTGTCCATTGACTCAGTTCCCCAGGTAAAGCAGCAGCTGAGATTGGGTTGGGCTGGCTAACCAGATCTCCAACAAGGGTGGAGAGAAAGCAATTACTTGAGCCATTATTGCTGCCTTCCAGTGTCTACATTAGCAGAAAGTTGCAGTTAGGAGCTGGAAATAAATGGTGATGAAATTTGTATATTTATTATTTATGTATTTGAAAGTCAGAATTACAGGGAGAGGGAGATGCTGAAATGGGGGAAGAGAGGGAAGGAGAGAGAGACTCATCCAGTGTCTGGCTCACTCCCCAAATGGTCACAAAGCCCAGCACTAGGTCAGGTGAAAGCTAAGAGTTGTATCCCCTTGTGAATGGTGGGTACCTAAACACAAGGGTGCCTGCTTTTCCGTGTCATCAGCAGGTTCTGGATTGGAAATGGAACAGCTGGAATCTGAGCCTGTGCCCCTATGAGATGCTGTATGACAGATGTCTGCTAGGTAGTCCATAGCTCTGGCCACAGCCCTAAATAGCTCAACCAGCCTTGCGATGTTTCTTATTCAAACTGATCATGGTGACTGAACAAACCCTGTACTTTCTTGACCCTTACACCATTTTTTTTTCCTGATCTGATTGTCCGTATTCTTTTGTAATCAACCAGACTTACTTTGAATAAATTACATGCTGGCTTAGACTCATTATTTCAATTAAAATATTCAATCTTCAGCTAGATGAATAATGATAGAAGAAAAGCAAAATGGGCAGCTCATTTCACACTGCATGGTGTCCAAAGCTGGAATGGTGAGGCATAAAATACATCGAAGTCTGTTTGGAGACAATTAAACCAACAAATAAACTATCTTAGAGTTGTTAATGCTAAATCACAAGCATACAGTTAAACTAACGTAAATATATAAAGGAGGCAATCATTGGGAAAATATTTTTTATTATATTTTTGACAATTTTTACATAGTTAATTAGGGTAAAAAGGCACAAGGGCTATAGGAAAGTGGGTAAGACTATTTCCATATTGTTTCCTTCATGTATCTGAGGTAAAGGGAATGTTGAGGGAGAAGCCCCACCCAGTCTCCCACCCACCCCAGGTCCCGGACGTGGGGCATGCTCTGAGATGCTTGCTCAAGTGGTTTTGATAGTTCACCAGTTATGAATCGCTGCCAGTCTCGCCACTCCAAGCACGATGAGGTCGTTGAAAAATCCTCTGATTGACATAGTCCATCACAGAGTCTCCATTTGTCTTGTATGTTCTAGCTAGTTCAGGGGCCGCCACAGTCCATCGCCCCAATCAGCTGGTGGTTGCAAAATCTTAACTGTCTTTTTTTTTTCATTCCATGGATTCATAATTCATAGACACATAGACAGATATACACATATACATATCTCTATATAGATAAACATGTATGTGGGTAGGAGTGTATGTACATATAAATGCAAGTATGTGATATTCAAACACCTCAACATTTGTGAAGCATTTCTGAGGTATATAAAATTGAAGCTGATTTATTTGGCAAGGCAGTGGATTAGGTGAAATCAGAGTTAAATAAAAGCATACTGAGATTGCGTTAACAAAGTTGAAATTACTGCATCACTCTACCTAGAAACCTCAAGGTCTCGGAAAAAATTTTCCATATAAATATTTTTCATATGATTGAGAAGACATCAACTTTAAAGACTTTCTGCCAAATTGTTGTCTTAATTTATTCTAATTTAATCCCGGTGGGATGGAGTTTTGGGAAAAATATAAAGATTCTATCTAGGCAGCCATTAAAGAGGAAAAATTGTTTTAGTTTCTGAAAAAGTTGT
Organism: Ochotona princeps; assembly: GCF_030435755.1. Taxonomy (NCBI): domain Eukaryota; kingdom Metazoa; phylum Chordata; class Mammalia; order Lagomorpha; family Ochotonidae; genus Ochotona; species Ochotona princeps. The sequence continues at coordinate 44,264,504 of NC_080850.1, forward strand.
ATGTTGAAAATAGGTGTGTGGCAGAAAGCATATAAAAAGCCATTTTAAACTATAGGTAAAGTTTTTTAAATTTTTGACATAATTTCATTTTAAATTTTAATTGCTATTTAATAGATTCAGTGTGATTTGTAGATACAATTCTAAGAATCCAATGATATTCCCCTTCCCTCTCTCTTCCCTCACCTACCTTCCTTCCCCTTTTCTGACTTTTATGTTGTTTTTATTCATTTACTTACTCTTTTTAACTTACATTAAATGAGTAGATTTCAAATTTTTCATGGTGTTGATAGAAGCACAGGGGCTCCTCCCTCCACCCCCTCCCCAATCTCCCTCTTACTACTTTTCCCCAGATTATTACAGTAGCATATGCATTTGCTTCACTGCATTTAGCTTACTTTCCAGTATATGGATGTATCCTGTCATGGCACATAGAGTTGGGCCTATCTTGTTGCAAACTAAAAGATTCCGTTCTTTTTTATGACTGAGTAGTATTCCACAGTGTATGTGTTTGTGTGTGTGCGTGTTTGTGTGTGTATACACGTGTGTGCGTGCCAGCACACACCACGTATTCTTTATCCAGTCATCAGCTGATAGGAATCTGTTTTGGTTGCTTTGTCTTCACTATTGTACATGTCTTAGCTGTGGGATTATAGACAACTCTTTCACATGTAAATGTTTCTTAGTCTTTAATAGCACTAACCAAAAAAGGAAAATATGACACAATGGACTTTTTCAATTTAAAAAGTATATGCTTTTCTAAAATAATAATTTTAGGGGCTTTGTTATTATTTTGATAGACAGTGAGCAAGGCACCCGTGGAGCCATGTGGGGTCTCCCCCACAGATTTCTCTAGTAACCCATTGCCGGAGGAGGTGAGCCTGCTGCCTGCCATCCATCCTCCCGGCATGCAAGAGACGAACAGACGGCCAGGGGTTCTGTCTAAGCAGTTCCTGTGAATTTGGGCAGTACAGATTCTTTCATAGGGTAACGGATAGCCTCAGGCCAGGAATTCCAGGACCGGAGAAACCAGGAGTCAATTGCCAGAATGACTGCGGAAGCCACCTCCCAAAGGCCAGAAGCGGGGGAGCTGAGTGGCCCTGGCCAATCATTCTTTCTTTGAAACAACGTGACCCCTGCCCTGGTTCACGGCCAGGGCTCTGTCCTTGGCCGCCATCTTGCTCATCATGTGTAACCCAGTGTGACCTGTTAGTGGTGGTCTTGTTGAGTTAGTGACCTCATTGCCCCTGAGCCCCACAGAGCCATCTGCTAGTTCACTTTCCAGCGTGTGCAATGGCCAGCAGTGGCCCAGGGCTTATACAAGAACTGGCAGTGGATCCTAGGTCTCCTCATAGATGGTAGGAATCAGTCACTACTGCTACCTCCCAGGGTCTGAATTAGCAAGAAACAGAGTAGGAGTTGGAAGTAGAACTTGGGCCCAGGTACTCTGATGTGAGTTATGAAGTGTCTTAATTGCTGGACTAAATGCCTGTTTCTCTCTTCAGAGATGTGTCCGTTTTTGAAAGAATATGTTAAGATAATGCAAAGTCAAGGTATATGTAATATTAAAATATTATTTGTAATATTAAAATATTGTAGATTATTTTAATATTAAACACAAATACAAATATTAAATACAAATATTTAATATTTGTAATATTAGATACAAATATTTAATATTTGTAATATTAAATGTTGTAAATTATTGCAATATTAAAATATTTCATTTTAAACATCCATTTTAAGGAAGTGAAGTATAAACATACTGCAAAAGAAGCTGTGTGAGAGATGAATAAATATTGAAAAATGTTTGACGTCACTAACTGTGCAAAATGCACATGAAAAGTACAATGGAATATTGCTTCATATTCTCTGAAAGACTAGATACTAAAATCTTTGATATTAAATGATAGCAAAAGGAAGGAGTGTTGGGCCTGAGACAAGGGTACCTCAGATCTGATGCTTTGCCGGTTCAAAGTGCGTAGAACATACTTCAAAACCAAGGTCCTCCCAATCTTTCCTTGCTTCTCTCCCTGCCAGTACAGGAAAGGGTTTCTAGAAAATTCCCTTACCTCCCTAATCCCACAAAGAGGAAGACAAATGCCTTCAATCTTTTTACTGACGTTTCATGAACCAAAAATCATTTCTTTGTCTTTACGTAAGTTATTTTTATCTTGCTATGTACGTTCTATCTAAAACTCATCATCCAGCACAAAGGTCACTCACTGTTTTACTCTTGATGTTTTTTAATCAGGTTTTATATTTTGTTTTTAAGTCTCTGATACATTTTGAGCTATGTCTGTCTGAAGTGTGAGTTGTGTGTCAATATCAACTTATTAACATATGAAGTTCAAGTATCCCATGATGTTGTTGAAAATTTTGTTTTTCTACAAAGATGGCTCTGAATCTTCATTTAGAAATACTATCTAGTTGGGGCCCTTTGCCTGAGCATCGGAACCAGTTCTTGGAATGTATATCTCCCATGTCAGGCTGTCTGAGTTCCAGTCACAGCTCTACTCCCAATAGCAGCTTGCCAGAGGCTGGGTAGAGTAGAAGAAAGGATAAGTTTGAGATAATCAGTAGGTGCAAAGACGCAGCTAGATACGGGAAATGAGATGTGTTCTGGTGTACAGAATGGTGATTAGAGTTAGCAGTATCAGAGTGTACACATCAAAGTAGCTAAGGATTTGGAATATTTTCATATATGTTTACATATAGATGTACACATTGAGGTAATAGAAAACCTAAATATCATGAATTGATCGTTACACAGTGTACACATACAACCAAATTATATTACACCTCGTAACCATGTATAATTATTACATATCAATTTTAATTTCTTTAAATCTTCAGGAAATAGGGTTGGTAGAGCAGACCAACATCCTTACGAGTGCTAGCTCTAATTCTGATCCAGCTCCCTGCAACTGGCACAGGGATAGCAGGGGAGGTAGCCCAAGTGTTTGAACCCCTGTAGCCCACAATGGGACCTTGTTGAAGCTCCTTGCTCTTGATTGGAGCCTGGCCCAATGCAGGCTGTTGTGGTCTTCTAGAGGGTGAATCTGCAGATGGAAGTTCTGTCTCTCTGTCTGTTTCTCTCTCTCTCTCTGTCTCTGATTTTTTTAAAAAATCAAATAAATCCTAAAAAAATAATGAGTGGAAACATTTTAGTAATTTTCATACTGTTTACAAAACATTTAAATAGTCTTTCAAACATTTGAATGTAATTATAATTCTTGCATTTAGTGTAAATGCCTTAAAGATATCACGAACTTCTCATTCTTTATGATGTCATCATGCATTTATTTATATATTCTATTTTTAAAAAAGATGAATTAGTTAAGGAAAGAATGAGAACATGCTTCCCTCTGATGGTTCATTCTTCAAATGCCTAAAATGGTCAGGGCAGGGCCATGTTGAAGCTAGGAAACTGGAACTCAATCCAGGTCTCCCTTGTGGGAGTAGGAGCCCAGGGACTTCACCCACAGCTTTCCAGGTACAGTACAAGGGGGTCAGATCAGAAGTAGGGCACCTAGGGACTTGAACTAGCCACTCATGGGATACAGGAATTACAAGCAGTGGCTGAACTCACTGAGCAACAGTGATGACCTCTGTGTCTACCTGTATATATGTTATAGACGCACAATATATTTTTACTGTATTGCTTAAATAATTTATTATAATGGAGGTAGAAAAAAACTATCTTTTCAAAAATCCTATTTTCAAGGATTCGTTTTCAATTTTTGACCTATAAGACATTGTTTTAATTGAATAATTTCCTGTAAAACTTCTTTTACTTTTGTTCTGTAAGCAATATATTTCCTCAATTTCTGTTTGATAAAGTATTTCATTCTGGTTTTAATCTTTACTTGAAGTATTAGATTTACTGAAGAGTTGGAAATTAGTATAGAAAGTTTCTATATCTATTTTTTTTCAATTTCAGTTTGTGTTTGTTCTTTTACTTGAGAAGCACAGAGCTAGAAAGAGATACAAGACTTGAATATTCCCGTATGCTGATTGACCCACAAAATGACCTCAACAACCAGGCTGGGCCAGGGCGAAGCTGATAGCTAGAAACTCAATCCGACCCTCCCATGTGGGTGTCAGGAACTGATGTACATACTTGAAGTATCACTCCTGTTCATTAGCAAGAAGATAGGATTGAGAGTGGATACAGCTCCCAGACCCAGAGAAACCAGTAGGCCAAAGACCTGGCTTTCCCCCTTTTTTGGAGGATTTTTTTCCCTTGGTTATAGAACTGTTCATTGTCAGGTCCCTGCCCACTTTTCTACTCTAGTGAGACATGGCTCCATTGTCGTCTAACCCATGGCCAGTCCCTGTCCCTGGGTCTGGGACCCTGGGCATCTTCCAGAAGTGAAAATGCCTTGGATCTCCTCCAGCTGTTGTTAATTGTTTATGTTAACTTCAGTATTGGCAAGCATTCCTAAATTCATTGCATACCCAACAGAAATTTGATTTTTCATTCAGTTCATCTTCCCCTGACGTTAGACTCTCATTTCAGAATTTTTCATACAATCTTATCCCTAAATTTTGTTAAGTAGAAGTTAACAAGGCAGATTGGAGAGGGAAAACAACTCAGAAATGCAGCATAATTTTTCAGAATATTTCTCAAATGAATCCTCTTTTTCATAGAAAGGTTTTATCTACACATGCATGAGCAGTATTTGGGAGGACTTGGACACTGGCTCTTAAACACTGCCACCCCTTGTGGTCCATCAGGGATATGTTTGGAGAGTGGGTGGGTAGGAACACTGACAGCTGGCATCTATTCTTTGCTTTCCCTGTACTGTCACAGGGCTAAGCATTACTATGTATATGTAGGATTGAAAAGAAGATATGGTCTTTCATTACAAAGAAATGGTCAAATCTGTGTTTTCGTGAACTGTGCTCACCCTGCAGGTGAGCCTAAGTGCTGATGGATGGTTGTAGAAGTGTTAGCATTCTCGTGGACTGAGATTCATCCTGGTACACAGTAGGTAGGATTCTGCAACTGGAATGGTACAAATTCTATATGATGCAACCAATTCTTCATGTTTCATATCCAAAGTCTCTTGAGAGATGGGATTTTTCACTTCTGGCTGCCAGTCTGCAAAAAAGAGTACATGTCCCGGGGACTGTTGATGCTTGGTCGTCTTCCTAGTTCAAGACTCTTTGAGCAATGCTGAGCATTGCATAGAGGTACTTGTACTCCAGCTGTCACAGCTAGTTCCCACTGCAGCCGCTTATTGTTGGAGATGCAGTAGTTAGTTACGTCGACGGCAGTTTCTGCATGCGCTGAGTGTGTCTGCAGGCACCCTGATGCTCATACTTGCAAACTCCCAGGACACTTTCTGAACATCTCTTATCCTTGTAAGTACACAGCACACACTTCAGAACCCCCCCTTTCCCCATGTTCTGGGAGCAGTGACTTATGTGCTGTGCTATGGAGACACCCTTGTAATCCAAGTAAGGTTATTTGAAACCTTTAACACAACGTTTGAATTTAATGTGGAAATAATGTTCCCACCATCTTTGATTCCCAGTCAAAGATGCAGGGACTCTCGTGAGCCCTCCTGTCTCGAAATGTGAAGGCACTTGCTGTGCAAAATGTAATCAAGTGAAAAGTTGCAGAGGGAGAGTAGAGTTCTGCTAGCGTTCGATCCTGGTATTGAGCTCCAAGACCTCAATTTTCAAGTTTTTTCCCCTTCGGTTCAGTAGGCTGTCTCAGCTCCTGAAAAAAGCATTTGTTCCTGTGTTTCTTTTTTTAGGTGGTTTTAGTTGTGACTCTGTCACTGCAGCTGAAGACAAATGACAACTGTTCAGGGAGTTGGCTGGAATTCTCAGAGCTCACGCTGTTTGCTTTAGTCTTGAGAAGTTCAGAAAATGAAACTTGTAATTTTTAGAAATGTTACATCATCTCACAAAATGGTAGACTACCTCGGTTTCTGCGGGAGCATAAACTTTACTTTTCTTAGTCAAAGTTTTTGAGCCAAAGGCACTATCGTTTTCTATTCTTTTTAAGATGTTCTCAAAAGTACCACTTAGTAATGACATTTGCACCTTAAATTTAGTGCTAGTTTAATATAATGAGAAAGTCTCCTCCTTTAATGCTCATTGGACTTAGAGATGAACATTTGCCCAGTAAAGCACAGTTCCAGGTTCCTACCACTTACTCATCCTAATACTGTCAACAGGCAGGTAAGAACAGAGTATTGGATTGATTTACATTTACACATAGGAAGTGTGAAAAATGGATTGTACAGGCTAAGAAAAAGTACTCATAGGTGACAGGAAAAATGTATTGATGAGCACCTTAAGGACAGTTTGAATTCAGTTTAGCCTGAGACAAACGCAGGTGATTTTTTTTTCCCATAGAGGAGGGCATGCTCTGAGGTAGACAATAACCCTGTTGGAGGATGAGCCTGGGGCTCTGAGAACTCGGTTTCTCTATGGTTTCACACACAAGATACGTCTGGGTGCTAACTGCCAACATCATTTCTGCTCGGGGAGGCCCTAAAGGATGAATTGTCAGGTTGTGGGGTGTGTCGAAGATCATTCCAAGAACTGAACAGTGACTGAAGAGAAGGGACCTCGAGGTCAAGCAAAACATCTAAGAAAATAAGTCAGACAACAAGAAATAATTAAAGCAAGGATATACTAAGAGATATGAACGTTTTCTACTGTTTATGATTCTAATTTTTAGTTTTGTTTTACCTATTGCTTCTCCCCACTGGCTGTAGAATTGGCAAGATGAAAAACATTGTCTCTGTTTCTTTCATTCTTAAAAAAACACTTGATGAATAGCACTTAGTGCAGCACTGTAATATCTGGAAAAGGGCCAGCTACAGAGCGGAAAACAAAGAAAACCCTGGATTTGAGAAAGAAGTCTCGGGTCCAGGCCAGGACAGATGTTGGCCTTGGTCTCCTCTGGGCAGTGTGGTAGCTCTCTGCTCCCCCATTTCCTTCAATTCTCATTCACAGAGAGCATGGTAAATTGCATGCCGTGTCTTCTTAATTTCTACCAAGTGGTTTGGGAAAATAACTTTGCAGGTTTTAGTTTTCCCTCCGGCTTTGAGCTCTCCTTTGACAGAGTCATACTTTCCAGTAATATGTCCTGGAGGAAAATGTGATAAGTAATGCATTTTCCCCCTGTTGTATCCAGGACATAAGATAGGAAGATACTAAAATATTTGATAAATCAAAATTTCAGTGGCTTGCCAGACATTCCAGATACTTTTCTTCAAAAGAAAAAGAATTTATAAAGTATGATGGTGTGGGTAGAAAATAATTCTATAAGATTTCTTTCTACTCAGCATCATCTGAAATTCTGGGAGGAAGCAGCTCCAGAATTTCTGAAAACAATACATGAGCATTTTTGTGCTTCATTTGAAGGTTGGTTGTATTTCAAGGGCAGACTGAGTTTAAGCCTGTGCTAATTTAAAGGAGTGTCCGGAGTGTGTGACTTGCCTTCTCCTTTAAAGATAATGGTGCCCTTTACTTTTGTTTTCCGTCAAGCAAGATGTCAAGCAAGATGGCAGTCCTACAAGTCATCCCACATCCCTTGCTGCTCATTGGGAACAGCTCATTGCTCCTGGTCACTTCCCCATGGCGTCTTCAATGTGTTAACTGTAGGGTGTAAGCCTCAAATATCAGAATGATATAGTAAAGGTAGAGGTTGGCAGTTGCAGTGAGTTTGGCCTGTTAGCTGAGAGGGAATGTTTGGTTTATTTTAGCTCTTCTAATGATTCTGAAAACTAATGCCTCAATAAATTCCTTTCTTCTAAAGAAAAACAGTGACGAGCCAGTTTTTCTACACGCCCTGTTTGAAGAGTTAGTACTGTGCTTTCTAATATTTATAGTCCGACTGCGCATTCCATCTTCTTTCAGTTCTCACCCCCACAGAAGCAGACCTCAGGAGACAGAGTACCTGATCACATTGTTAGTTAATGGAAATGGCCGTTAAAAGACTCATATGATAGATTTTGAAATTGAGAATATTGATCCCTTGAAAACACAACTGATTCATATGGGAATATGATTGGAGCATAAGTTTTGATCTGAGGATGAAGAAAGCTTGTCACTTAAAAAAGATGGGACTTTATGAAAAGGAATATACTAAAAGGAAGTAACAAAAACACGCCAAACCTTCTAATCTCTTCACTGACTGTGTTTTAATTTCAGTGTTACCTATTATAAAGCATGTTAGATCTATATTTTTGTTTGCAGTCTCTAAATTGGTTGAGGTCTGTGGGCATTTATCTTACTCAGGGGAATAGGAAGTAGATGGCTAGTTAAATAAGGGATGTTTAGTATTAGTAGTCTTGAAGGCAATAGTATGATATTAAGCAATTTTCTTATTCTTTTGTTATTTCAAAACCAAAAAGTTAGGTTGTGCTGTTCTCCTTCCTCTACTATGGGACCAGATGTCCTCTGTAGGTCCCAGCGGGCTGCCGCCTCTTCCGTGTGCCTCAGGACTTGCCTTCCACTACTCTGTCTCTTCCATTGGTGAGGAACAGTTCTCATGGGTGGGCCCAAGGACCCAGGAAAAACAAACACTTACTGTGTAGGCCACAGAATTGGAGACTGCATATAGCTTTTCCCCTTATCTACCCACTTCTAAATACAGGAAGAAAAAGAAGACAATTTGAAAACAATGGTCTCACCCACTTTTCAATTAAGCCTTGATTCCCACCCTTATTAAGCAGAGAAACATCAAAACAAAAGTACTGATGCAGTGTAAAATATTCTTATCAGTAAACAAGTAGTTCACCACAACCCAGTAGATACTATGTGAACAGTGAGCACCAAAGCACCGCAAGATGCCAATGGGAAAGTAATGCCAGAGAAAGGGAAATGCTGATGAGCCAATTTTCTTCGGCATATATTATATACATATATGTGTAGCCAATAAATATATACAATTATCTATTAATAATATAACCAAAGTTAGGGTCAAGAAAGTGTTACGTATAAATACCCTAAGGAAGAAAAATGAAGGGTTGGTTTTACAGGGAACTGAACATTTTTGTCCACAGTGAATCAAAGCAAAAAGAAAAATATTTCCTTAAAAATTTCACATAAGATAGACTTTGTGTGTGGCCAGCACTGTGGTATGCCACATGAGATAACTAAAATGGCATCCCATGTGAGTGACGGTTCATTACCTGGCTGTTTCACTTCTGATCCAGCTTCGTGCTAATGGTCTGGGAAAGCAGCAAAGGATGGCTCAAAGCTTTGGGACCCTGGACCCACTTGAGAGACCCAGAAGAGGCTCCTGGTTTTGAACTGGCCCAGCTCCAAATACTGTCAATTTCTTTCTCTGTAACTCTGCAATTCAAACAAATACATTTTTAAAAATATAAACATTAAATATTAAAAAGATAAGCATTAAAATAAGCTTTGTTATTTATTTCTGAGAACTGAGATATAAGGGTTTGAATAAGTTACATTGGATATAGTTAAAGGATTGTATTTTATTCATTCATTTGATTTGATGGGAAACTTGTAACCTATCAAACTAGTCAAATATGCCATTTCCTTTGTCACTAAATAAGAGTTTTTTTTTTTTTACAAACCATTTATTTGCCTTTATTGGAAAAACAAATTTTCAAAGAGAAGGGGAAGCAGAGAGAAGGCTCTTTCATCCCTTGGTTCAGTCCCAAAATGGCTGTAATGGCCAGAGCTGAGCCAATCCAAAAGCAGGAGCCAAAAACCTCAGGCTCCCTCTGGGTCACCCACTCCAGTGCAGGGTCTCAAAGCTTGGGGCCTTCTACTGCTATTTTCCTAGTCTATATGCAGAGAGCTGGAAGGGAAATGAAATACCTTGGACATGAACCAGTGTCCATATGGGATGCTGGTGCTTGTAGGTGGAGGATTACAAAAGTTAGCCTTTGTGTTGGCCCCTGAGATGATTTCAATAGCTATATGTAAGGTGGATAACTTGACTTTTTCTCTTCTTCACAACAGTCAGGTCACATTGAACTTATTAAGAGTCTGCATTTAAGGCAGCTTTGCTGTGAAATGTTATATAATCACACTTCTGCCCTTGACAATTCTAAATTTTCATAAGGAGAGTCTACAGGTCTCCAAAACAATTTTATGTTAGTTTTTCAACATACCTTTGAGGTGTGTAGTGTGTTACCAGCTCTGCTGTCCCATATGCTGAAGCAAGAATGTAGCTGTCTCAGTTCCTTTCTGTCTGCTCTTTGCTTATAAGGAAACTGGAGGTTTTTACACTCTTTTCCATGTTGGAAGGGAAAAGTCCACTTTTTGGTGTTTGGAAATAGGAAAAGCTCATTGCTCCAAGAATGTGAATGACGAAAGTCATCTACAAACTCATTCAACAGCAGTGGTTGATTATAAACTTAAAGTAAAATGACAAGTTGCATTTTGAGTAGCAGTGAACAGCTAGACAAGTAATTTGATTCAAGAGAGCACATCATGTACACTGCTGTCATAAGAAAGATTAGCTCTCTGGAAATGAGTCAAAGTGAAAAGCCTTCTACAGAAAAAAATCCAAATTTTAACTGCAGCATATTAGAGGTAACTTAATAAAATGAAACACTACCCTCAAAGATAGAAATGCAAATATCACCCATACATTAATTACCACAAAACCTCTCTACACACTGAAGGGAATTTCAATTAAAGTTTTGAGAGGATTTCACATGAAACTACATCAGTAATTTAAGAGGGAGATAAAATTGTGAAAATCTGCCAGGCTGATCATGAAAAAGAAGGGTGAAGAAGGGAATTCTAGTTACATCTGTTGGAACTTAGCATGAATTGTAGCTTGAGCGATACAGTGGTAGCACGGACTGGACAAATTTATCATTATGGAACAAAAGAAAATGCTAGAATGGAGCTATGCAGCAGGTGAAGGGCAGCACAGTAGACCACAGGGAAAATGAGGATTCTTTAGAAAAAGAAACTTCTCAGAACAAGACCATATCAAAATGACCTGCTGCATACATAATCCATCTCTAGATAATTTACGTATGTGAATGTCAAAGTACAAATTTTTCAATTTTGAGTTGATAATTTAGGTTAGGTTAACACTTGCCACAAAATTCATTTTAGTATATTGAAGAACTTCTATCAATCAAGATAAAGCTGAAAAAAAAAGTAAAAACAACACATTACAAATGGAAGAAAATACATCTCCAAATGAGCAACGAATGCTCAAATAACATGTCAGTGAGGAAAACTAAAATGCCAGCTCAAACATTTATATTCACAAGAAACTCCTGCTCAAGCGTGGAGGAACACGAGACTGTCCAAGAGACATTGTTCATAATAGAGAGTGAAAACAATGTGTATTCATGATGAGGAGAAAAGCAGATTTGCTGTGGTATGTTCACACAGTGAAATGCCAGTTAGTGGTCAGGTGAGTCAACTATGCTAACGTACAGCAATCTGCTTGGATGTTCATGAAATACACAGTGTAAAAGTGTACAACTCCAAGATTATAGGAAGCATGAAAAATTTAATAACAAAAAATAATTAAACTTAGAGTATACCTTTTGGAAAGTATTTAACACAAAAATAGCATAATGAAAGCATGTAACTGTTGAAAAGCATGTTGAAAAATTGTATCTACTAAGGGGAAAGAATTTAGGAGAATGAAAAACATGTCAAATTACACATAAGGCTATTTGAAAATAACATGTACTACAAAATGCAGTTGTATGAGAGTGAACAGGCTTCATGATTGATGTGATATTGTGTATATAAGGATAGGCTAATCAATTTTAGTTAGTAATTATAGATGAAGAACACAGCCCAACCAAACAGGGCTTGATACAAAGAATGGCTGTGTTATGCCTGATTGAACAAGGCAGGATCATTCATCTGTCTTACGCATTTTATTCTAAAAGTTAATGATTATTTGGAAAGCATTGTTACTGTCTTATGCTTCACTTTGCATCACTATATATGAACACTAATTTTATTTCTATATCCTACAGAAAACACTTAATGGGGATTCAGGCACAACCAACGATTACCTCTGTAGGCTCATAGACACTCCATTTTACTGGGAAGAGTTGAAAATTTCCCAGTGACCAAGTTTGATTGGTCAGAAGGTGTCTAAGAACACTTTCATCCATGTTGTTCTAACTTATCCAGCTAAGTCAGGACTTAACAGACTAAAAATAAGTCTAAAGTATTACCCATACTCTTATTATGGCAAATTGTGATAAGGTGTTTTCATGTTTGTCTGCCTGAGGTGTAGTAGCTAAAACATCATTTAGAATACCCACATCCAACAGAGTACCAAAATTTAACTCTCAGTCTGGGGAGCTGATTGCAGCTCCCTGCTAATGTATAACCTGAGAGACGATGGTGATGGCTTAAGAAATTGGGTTCCTGCTACCTACATGGGAGACATGGGTTCAGTTCCTGTCTCCCAGCATCTATGAGGCAGATATGGGCCTTTGCAGAGCAAATCCAACATTGAGATCTCACTCTCTAACAAATTGATAGAAAACTAAAAAACCAAACAAAAGCAAACTAGAAATCCTGAATACAGAGGCATTGCAGAATTGAGTCAGCCATGGATAGTAGTATTCAGAAAAGGTTTATTTAAAGAATAAAAAGAGTGTTCTTTTGTCATTAAATTATTCATGCAAGATCAACAAATTTCATGTATTTAACAATACAGCTTTAGGAGCAGAGTGACACTTGCTATTCCTCATCCATACTTCTCCTCTTTTGATTGTTTTTTGGAAACTTTTACCATGGCATGATTTCAGTTGGCCTCATAATCTCAGGCTTAACACTCCATTATGTAAAGCACTCAGCAAAAAGCAAGTAAGAAAAAACCAAAATGTTCCTCAAGAGCAGAAAGACTAAACAGTAATCAAATCTCAAGATACATGTAATTCTGTATCATAGAGTCACCAGAAAGTTAGGAAACCAGACACATGTCACGTTGCTGATGAAGGGATCTGTCTTGGTGTGCTATGCAAATGCTGTGCTCTCACAAAGACTGGGGAATGTAATATGTTATTGTTTCTGAAGAGTAGTCCGGAGAATCATTCCTCTCATCAGACTCCCATGTAATAAGCTTCTCCTTAATTAACCCCGTATTGTTCCCATCCATTTGTAGACTGCATTGTCTGCCGCTCAAGCACAGTAACTGTCAAATCATCCTGCATCGGTTCCATCTTGGCCACTCTGCTTTGGCAGCGTTTCTCTAACGAACAATAAATGGAGTTTTTAAAAGAGATAATTTAGTGAAGTAGCTTGGCAGTGAGTGATTGCACAGATACACACATTGCAGCGAATGACAGTGGCTGGGATTAATGGGCTGGTAAAAAAGGCTCTCCTGTGGAATTATTATGAGCAAACGGCAGATATAAAAGCAACAGTGACTCCCAAGTTCACTGCCGTAATCTGAGAGTTAGTGGGAACAGGTACCACACAACCCAGGTGTATCAGTCCTAATACTCCTCCTGCCTCTTTGTAAAGAAATCCTTCGTGTAATTAGTTTTAGTTATGTATGTTATTACTATCTCTCTCTCTAGTTCTCATGTCATCTTCATTGGAATTTCATAGTAGGTATTGTTAACAATAGTGTGGCTCTCGGACACAAAATAAGGCAACATACACATGGTTGTGTATAGTTTGTTTATAGAGACACTGTCAATGGTTAATTTAGTATGGAAACATTTCAAATATTTTCAGATCAAAAACCAAATCAACAGAGGCAGTGACACTCTGATTTTCATTCCTCCTTTATTACTAAGATGTGTCACCAAATTCTGTGAAATATGAAGAATGTTAAATAAAGAAGCTTTGTAAGGAAATAACAAATGTCAAGCAACAGATAAAATAAATTAAAGCGAAAGTTCATATAATTGTGGGCTACTGAAAACTGAAGATGTAGACCCTTTCTGTTCACAGAAGATTCATGCCATGGTCAAGTTTACAGAGAGGCTGGGGAGGGGCCAGGGCTAGGCAACAAAGAGCACGCTGTGGGATGCGCAGAAGCTCGTGGGGAACCGTGTGTTCAATGAACACGCATTTTAAAGATATCTACTTCTAACTTAAACCTGGAAGTGTGGGGAAGCATTCACAGAAAAACTACAGTGACAGGTAGGTAAAAATTTTAATAAAATGTAAATTATTACCTTAAAAACAAGGATATATGTTTCTTCCAAACAGGTACCAGAGCCTTATAGAAATTATATAAACCTGTAGAACAAAATCCATGTCAATTTTGAAGCAGAGAAAAACGGATGTACTTGTTTGTTCATGAATGTTACCATAATAAGGTGCCCTTATAGTAGATACGTGATAATTGTGAGATGCTGATGACATCTGAAGTAAGGGATTGGCTCCGAACTGAAGTCTGGAAGATGTGAGCCAGAGTATTTTAAGTAGAAGAAAAATAGTTGAAGGTAGTGATCTTTATTTGTCCAACGAATATGTTGAATATTTTAATATATCAAATAGATAAATATAAAACAGCACATGCTAGCAAATGAACAAAGATTGGGAATATAGCATTAGTACAAGCAGCAACATGAGTATAACTCTTGGTATTTGAAGAGGATACACTTGCGAGTTAATACATGTAGTCAGATTTGTTTATAGGAAATGTCTAACCCAGTGATTAATGAAAAGATTTCTGTAGAAATTTATGAAATTGAGATTTAAAAATGTAATTATCTGTGCTTTACCCACTGTGCCATAACACCATCCCTGATATCACTTTTTCATTTTTGCTGCTTTTATAAGTATGTTGTCATAAGATACACCTATAAATGGTGTATTGATCAGTTCAAGACACTCATGTTATCCATTTTCCCCAAGCATTTACCACGTGTGATTAAATCATGAGTCAAACTGATTGTCCAAACTATCCCCCATGGTTGCAGTATGGATATGAGCAATACATGTTGAAATGATTTACTGTATCACGTTGAGTTCCTAGGAACTAAACCAGCTCAGAATATAGAATGTAGGAGAGACTGAAGCTTCAAATTTACTTTCTCTGTTTAGAACTCTTAAGTCCCCATTTTTAACTTAATATGAAGAAAGTATATTTATACAAGCCATGTGAAGCACACAATTGAATTCCACAAATTATGGAGAGCAAACAGCATGCTGACATAATGGGAAGTTAGGATTTAACTCATAATGTGGCTTATGGATAGAGATTAATGATGTATTAGAATGGCTTAACACAAACCATGAACTGAGCCCTTCATTTGCTTTATCCCTGCTGCAGCAGCATGGACTGTGAGCTGTGGTTATAGTGCGCCTGCCTCTCTTACCTGTCAGTCTCCTTTTAACTCCTGAAAGTAACTGTTCTCTCCCACGCCGTGGTGTGGGGGCTTCCCTTGCAGCTGTACTTTAGAACACACTGGTCTCCGGGACACATCGGGCATGCTGGGCAGCTGTTTGCATCCCCCTTCCTCTCGGGTTCTTGGGATGATCCTTATTCCCAGAAATCACTGTGATATATTTTCACAGTGCATAGAGGAAAAATGCTCACGCGCTGTGCTGTGTGAGGCTCTGACAAATAAGTCACTCACTGTCCAGACTGATTGAATTATTGTTAATTTTCTGATTACAAAGTTTTCTACCTTTATGAATCAGCCATAACTGAAAGTGAATTTATCCAACTAACATTGTTTCTACACATTTTCGATAATAGTTCAAATAATTCATCTATGAGAAAGCTGTTTTATGTACTGCGTTACCTTATAGCATGTCATGTATTGTTGAGCAACCTTAACTCCATCCTAGTTCTTCTCTTCTGAAGTTTGACATCCCAAGGGACTTCAGGATCACTGCAAGAAGGATTTCTGTTTGATGCAAGGCTGGACCTAGTGTTTTCTGAAAACTCAATCATTGTTGCTTGTTATTCCTTAAAATGAACTGATTATATACTCATCAGGCAAAAGAATCAAAGTTGGGAATAGAAATTTCTGTGAGGGCTGATAGCTCTTAAGATTATTCTCTAGGATTTAACTCAACATATATAAAATACAATATACTTATGAATATGTAATTGTCTAGAGTGCTTTGTCTCTACGTTCCTTAGTTACATCAGGGAATGACTTGATGCTAAAGTAAAGTATGAAATGACATCTGCAGGAAGAGACGGGTTGGCATGGGAGTTAGTTCTTTGAATGTATGGCTGAATAAAACGGTGAAGATTCAGCCTTCGTTAAGATAATCACTGGCTTGGTCTGAAATTCCTGGTCTGAAAGAGTTACAGAGAGATGGACGGACAGAGAAGGAGCAGAAAGAAAGACCTTGCACTCACTGCTTCACTTGTCGAATGGCCCCGACAGGCATCTGTTCTCTTAGGGTGTGGATTTCACATGGTAGTTAGAATCTATGAACTCTGAATGAACAGATAATGTTTTTAGTAAAAATAAGCTCCTATTTGATTTTTATGCTTAAAAAAACATAAAAATAATATCCTAAATAAGCACTCTCTAGTAAGAATAAGATGAATGTTTTTCTATTGTTAAAAATGAGTAGTAATTGGGCCCGGCGGCGTGGTCTAGCGGCTAAAGTCCTCGCCTTGAAAGCCCCGGGATCCCATATGGGCGCCGGTTCTAATCCCGGCAGCTCCACTTCCTATCCAGCTCCCTGCTTGTGGCCTGGGAAAGCAGTTGAGGACGGCCCAATGCATTGGGACACTGCACCCGCGTGGGAGAACCGGAAGAGGTTCCAGGTTCCCGGCTTCGGATCGGCGCGCACCGGCCCGTTGCGGCTCACTTGGGGAGTGAATCATCTGACGGAAGATCTTCCTCTCTGTCTCTCCTCCTCTGTGTATATCTGGCTGTAATAAAATGAATAAATCTTTAAAAAAAAAAAAACTACCAATCATTCTAATAAACTTCAAAACACCCCAAATAAACTAAAAAAAAAAAATGAGTAGTAATCAATATCATTAAATGACTTAAAAAGGGTTTTTTTGTTCTATAAGATAGCTCTGTATCATATGAACATGCATTTGTACCTTTCATTTTGTCTCAATGATTTAATAAACTATAAAGTCTTGGTATGAACTCTCTGCTCCCCCATTACCAAAAAAAGGGGATGTAATCATTCAGATATTAACTCATGATGAAGTAATAATTTTTCAAAGTGGCAGGATTGCCGTATTAAGAACACAGGGAAACTGTTTCCAAATTCATTTATTTCTAGTAGATGCTTTGCAATGGCAAGTATTTAATGTTGACTTTATTAGTGTTATTATAAGCTATCTGCAATATGAATTAGCAGTTTGGCAGATATTTTATGTAAAATTGTCTGAAGTTGCGGTGTATCTAAAATATCTGTTATTACCATAACACTGAAATCAGTCCTTGTCATGAATGTAACATAAAGCATAGGGCTTTATAGCTTTTTACCATGAAATCACCTTAAATGAAGTAGATTCTATGCAATTTGCTTTTTTTGTTGTTGTTGTCAAAGCTTTATTTTTATTGAAAGGGTACATTTCACAGATTACTCCCTAAATGGCCATGAAGGCTGAAGCTGAGCTGATCCAAAGCCAGGAGCCAAGAGCTTTTCTGGGTCTTCCACATGGATTCGGAGTCCCAAGGCCATTCTCCATGGCTTCCCCAGACCACAAGCAAGGAGCTGGACTGGAAATGGAGTCGCTGGGGCATGAACTGTTGCCCACTAGGTTACCAGTGTTTGAGAATTAGCCAGTTGAGCCATCGCACTAACAATTTTCTAAGCAGAGTACTGAGCTCATCTTTCTTACTTCTTTGCAGAGTTGGTGTGACCTCAGTTCAACGCGAGCTTCCCACTGGCTTCAGGTCTCATAAGAAATCATCTCAACCCCAATCTGAACAGACTGTTGAGGTAAGAGTGTGTGTGTGTGCAGCTGAAAAGCTGCTCTCCAATCACCCGTCACCGCACTTCTCCAAGGCTTGGATGAGAGCAACCACAAGCAAAGTGGATGTAGTGACACATTTCCCCTCTAACTCAGATCAGCACAAGGGCAAGGCTTACTCTGCTGCCTGAAGCAGAATTTGTATCGGTTTCATTCTGATGTGGTGCCATCTGCCCATGCGCAAGTCTGGAGTCAGAAATCCCTTGAAGCTTGTGCTTAAGTATGCTGTGTAGACACTGACCTCCCTGAAAAGTGCTGAGATAGATTGACTCCTTCTTAGAAGCAAAGAGAATCATTTTGTCAAATCATTTTGATCGTATCTTACGACAACTGTGAATGGGAACTGTGGACAGTTTTCTCCTTTTGTGATACCCTTGTGAGAATAGGAGAGCACAGATCTGGACTCACGTTATCTGAGGGCATGGGTCATTAGGACAAGCTTTCTAAGCATTGCTTTGGACATCATTTTAGACACACATTGATTTTTGAGGGAGGGGAAATTTTGATTTCACACTATGTGGAAGATTGTTTACCCTGTTAGCTGATATTTTTTTTCTGAAAATGTACATGGACCATAGACACAAGTCAAATGTGTTATTGATTTGATTTTAATAACCCACCAAATGATGTAATAAAAAAACTCCCCATTTGCATACCCTGCCCTAACTGTGCATTCTTCAGGTTTTTCATTGTGTTGTCCATAAGTAGTACTACAAAGTGAAAATATATTGACCCCAACACACTTAAGCTCTGGAATTTCAGTCTAACTTGGAGTTGCAAATCCCAAGAGAGAAGACTGGAGAAGTGGAATGGGATTCTGTCATTTGCAGGGAGGAAAAAACATTCTAAGATGTCTTGGTGAAATAAGCACGGTGGGCCCTGGCCGAAAAACAACGTTTGCCAAGCTGTGGTCAGCGGCACTCAACAGCGGTCCATGCAGGCTTGCTGAGGTCACGGCGGGGTGGTCAGCCTTGGTTTTGTACTCATGCATTTTCTCATGATAGCAGTAGAAGGGGAGTTGTGCCATCTTACAGAGATACCATCACACAGGAATATAAAATACTGAAAATTTTCTGCAGCTTCTGAATGTGTGAGCACAGCGGGATTGCCTGGGTCGTGAGAAGAGATACAGGAGCAGGAAGGCAAGGAAAAAGGAAACACAGTAGTGTTTGGCCATAAATGGCTGGGAAGGCTGGCATTTTCCTTAGGAAAGTTGATACCATCTGGAGCTACAAGCCCTGAGGGTTTGATTATCCTGCCAGAAATATCACAACTTTTAGATGTCAAATAATTTCAAAAGTATTTTAGAAACTAAAATGCTATGAGGGCCAAAGAAAGCAGCTTGCAAACTTGTGAATTTTAGTTTCATATGTGTAGAAATATCCCCAAAAGACAGCTTGCATTTTAAAATAAAACCTAGAACACTTCGAAAATAGCACTGGGATTTAAATTGCCCAGCAAATAATGACGAGCTTAAGATATTTGTATTTTTGTAGCCAAACATGCCTTCAGTAGTTCATGGGGTTATTATAACTGTACCAAATTTTGGAGTGAAGGTTGAAAACTTAGTACCTCCAAAGAATTTATACATGATAGTAATGATGATATGAAAATTATTATTTTAAAAATAACAATTATTTTAAAAATTTAACCTGATTTTGCACAGCATGAAGAGTTGTTTGCAAATGTCAAATTACTACAATGCATATGTATCACTTGATAGAAAAATAATTGGAGGCGGGTCATGGTGCTGACAGCGTCAATTTTTGGCATGCGTCATTCCACATGACTAGTAAATATGTCTCGACAACTAGATGAATATTTGTCCATCCTCTTTTACTGTTTCAACTTGGTCCAAAAGCAGATGGTTATTCCCTTTTCCCTTCCTTTGATCTGGAACCTGATCTCAGACAAGCCAAGCTATCATTTAGACAATGTGGTTGAATATGTCAATGTTTTGAAAAAAAAAAAAGTGGATGTTTTAACTCTTCATTGTTCTGTTAATTCATTCACTAGTTTTTCATCCCTCATTGTTTTAAGAATGATAATACATAGACAATACAGCCCAATAAAATATACCTTGAATGGTACAAAATTTGGTTTGAAGAGAAAAAATTTTAAAAGTAATGTGAATCTAGGGATATTGTAAGTATACACACACACACACAATTTAAAAATGTAATATGCATTACATCCATATAATGTGCCTTTAAAACTTACTCTGATGTAAGTTACTTACTCTTACTTTTGGTTCACAAGTTAACAAAGGTAGAGCATGATACATTATAGAAGTGTTTATAAAGTAAAGAAAAACTGCCATGATTTTACTTCTTATATCAATAAGCAAGAGAAAAATATGGCACAACTCTTCCAATAATCAGCATCACCCCTATGGTAGCTAGGTATGTGTGCTGCAGAGTTTCCTAGGTCACCCATTCGTGTAGTTCAAAGGTGCCACGTCAGAATGAAACTCATTGGCGATCAGTTTAACACAGTTCATCATATGCTAATGGACCATAATGCGATCTGGTTAGACATTTTCTTTGAGTGAAGATTATGGAGTACACAAAGTATGTTTTCTCAGATGCAAAGTTCCTACTGTTTTTCACCAAGTTTGGGTAGTTGTCCATTGTGTTACAAGATACTTAGCAGGAGGCTCACTCTTTCGATTGTAACGATCCAAAATGTAGCCAGACATTGTCAAACATTCCCTGTGGGTAAGGACAGATCACCCCCAGTGCAAGTAGTGCCCTAGGGGAATTTAGGGATTGCACAAAAATCCAACTGAGGTTGCAAATGCTGTACATTGAAACACTGTGCCTCAGAATTACTTTCAGGGCAGGTGTGCATAAAAAAAATATCAGTATGTTCAGGGATTTAGATTTTTATTTTCAATAGCTGTTCTGATGGTTCTTGAAGCTTCTAGCTATTTACCACAAATTCACTTCTCTTTTTCTGGGCACACAACTAAAAAGGCTTTTGTAGATATATCTGGCTGCATGTTTGGTGAGCAGAAGTGATGAGCATCTTTTCTAGGAAGAACTCTGAAGGGCTAGGTTTCCATTACAGTAGGCTGTGTTTCTGGTGGAGATGCTGTTACCCATAGCAGAGCGCCATGCTCCAGGTTAACTGATGGCCCTTTCTTCTCTCTGCGCCTTCTTTTTTCTTGCTGTATGCAGGAAGAGAATAAACATCTGGAGTCATCTTGAACATGATGACTGTACAGCATAGCGAGCCTGCATTCTTGAGCAAGTAGAAAAAGAGCCAGTGATCTCTGCCTAGCGGTTTTGCAAACAAGAAATACCTTTAATTGTGTCTGAGCCTGTCGGTTTCGTGGGTTTCTATATGGCAATGGTTTTATTGATGCTAAACAGCAGAATGCACTTAATAAAACTTGGCAAATGAAGGAAGCCGAATATGGACATTTTCATGCTCTTGTGTTCTCCGCCGGTCTCCTTGCCGACATCTCTGCCATGAAAGTTACTTGTGGATTCAGACTGACTGCATATCAGTTGCTGATTGTATTATCTGGTGTTTTGAGTCCTCTCTGATCTTGCTAGGAACATGAAGACTGAACCGCTTGTGGTTTGAGCTTTGGCCACAAGCACCTTGCTTTGTCTGATACCATCAAGCCTGCGGTTTGAGCTTTGGCCACAAGCACCTTGCTTTGTCTGAGACCATCAAGCCTGCGGTTTGAGCTTTGGCCACAAGCACCTTGCTTTGTCTGATACCATCAAGCCTATGGTCTCTGCTTTAGTAGCACATGTCTGACCGTGATGACACTGACAACTTTTCAGACCTTCCACTTCTTGGAACACAAAAATTAGTCTTTGAGGAGCAGGATAAACCAAAACCTCTTCTTTCAATCAGACAATTATCCATATAACTAATTATGAAAGTGACCAAATAGTAAAAATTAGGGAGCTCAATGAGATTGTCTAAGGGATGGGGACAGTAAAGTTGTATTATGAACAGAGTGTGCCTGTTTCAGCAGGTTGCCTGCAGAATTACTATATTACTGTCCTGATTTCAGAGCTGCTGAAGTTAACTGTGGTACTCTTCTGTTGGTTCGTATTCTTCTCGCACTTTCTCTCCCTCTTTCTCTGATGTATCAAATTCTGAGTCTTTTATTAGCTGCATAATTCTATGTAGTTTCTATATCAGCATAATAGTATGCAAGAGTATATAAGTGTTTAAAAGTTTGTTTCCATGTTTTAGAAAGTACCATGGATTAAGTAAGACTTCATTTCTCTTTAATTTCTCTGTTAGCAGAGCCATACTTATTTTTGTAAAGTTGATTTCAAGACTACATATTTAACATAAATGTGAGGGACTAAAATCATTAGCAGCTAATCAGATGGGTTCACATTGTTAGGATTATAATTAATGTTTGGTGTTAAGAAAAATCTGGCTTTATGTAAGCTTTTGGTTTATAATAGTTCCATAGGATTCTGATAGAGGAGTTATTTAAAAATCAGCGAATTCTTAATCTAACCATTATTAATTTAAAAATCATCTACGTTAAAGTAACATTAAAATCTTGGCTTCACAGCTCTGTGATTCTGTTCAATACTTAAATTTACCACGACACTGGAGGAAGAGTATTACCAGGAAATGTCAGTACTGTGACAATTTTTAAAAATTACTTTACCATTTTTAAAATGATTTACTCATTCTTATGAGACAGATTTACAGAGTGAGGAGGAGAGAGATTTTTTCCATTTGCTGGTTCGGTCCCTGTGTCCGTGTGGTCACAAGGGCTGAAGAAGTTTGAGCAATTTTTCAATAATTTTTCATGCCTTTGGAGCAGCCAAGACATGTACTTCTGTAACTAAATATATATGAAGTATTTTTTTTATTTCATTGGCTAGAAATTTGGTGTCACAACCATTTAATGCTGCCATTTTAGAGCAAAAGAAAGCATTCAGTTATGAATGTCAGAGTGAATAGTTTTTCTTACAAAATCTGATAGTGGGCCAGATTTGTTCTGTGAATATTGATCTAGATCATGTTGTAAGAACAAATATCCATAAAAATCATTCTTCAGGGGTCAGCACGAAGCTCACCAGCAAGCACTGACATCCCATATGGGTGCGAGTTTTCATCCTGGCTGCTCCGCTTTTGAGCCAGCTCGTTGTTTATGGCTGGGAAAGCAGTGGAGGATGGGCTGAAACTTTGGGGCCCTGCACCCATGTGGCGAGCCAGGAAGAGGTTCCTGCCTCCTGGCGGTGGGTTGGCTCAGCTTCAGTTGTTGCAACCTTTTGGAGCATGAACCAACTGATAGAAGATCTTTCTCTGTCTCTCCTTCTCTCTGTGGATCGGTCTCTCTGATAAAAATAAATAAATCTGTGACAAAAAACATCACTCATCAGTATGGTGAACAAGCTTTGAAAATCTACAGTTCTTTTTTTATTTTCAAATGTTTTTATATTCACTGACATCTTCAATTTGCTTTCACACTTTTTTCAGTAACACATTACTGAGGTAATTACTGTAATTACTTAAAGGCTGTTAAAATTGGAAACCCCATTTAATGCTAGTTGCCTTGAATGCTAAATGACACCTTTGCAAAAATAAGGAAAAATTAAATAGGAGTTCTAGATACTACTTTGAACATTTTCCTTCGGAGAAAAATCCCCATTTGCCTTGCATTTTTACATATCTTGCAATCAAAGGCACTTGCACTTGGCTCACATTTTATTTTTCAAGATGTTAATGTACTCTACAGCCTGGGAAGGACAGATGGCATGTCTGTCTGCTCTCGCACAGTGATGCTAATATCTTTATGAGGCAAGGATGCACAGGGTCACTGAAGCTCATTGTAAGAGCCACCCTCCCTTGTCTGTCCCTCAGCTGTGATGGCGTCACCCCCCTCATCCGTGTGGGTACAGGGGAACATGATTCTGACACTCACTCCAGAGCTTTGAGTAATTGGTATCTTTGATCTTAGAGGATGGTATGTTCCACCATCATCCATTTAAAACCATTGCAGGCAAGTTTATGATCTTGCAAATGGGCTAAAAATTTCGAACTTGAACAGTACCTCATAATCAAAATTGTTCTTTCATTGGTCTAATTTGGGGGGAGAATAAGTGTTATCTAAGCCATTTATAGATTTATATTTTCTGTATACCTGTTGGAGACATCTTTTCACTTCAAGTCAGTGATCGTGTGTACTTATAAGGGAACATGACATTTTGCATATTTGTAATCTTTAGTTGAATCCATTTATTCACATAAAATTTACTCTTGTATTTCCTTAGGTAAAGATTAGGACTTCTTTTCTATTTTTATTTTTTCTCTTATTAAATAAGTCCCATTTCTTTAAAAAAAAACTTTCTTATTAAAAGGCAAAAGGGAACAGACAAAGAGAAATCTTCATTCTATGGTTCACTCTTCACATGGCTGCAATGGCAAGAGCTAGACCAGTCCAACATCAGGAGCGAGGAGCTTCTTCCAAGTTTTCCTATGGGTTTAGCATCCCAAGGACATGGGCCATCCTTCACTGCATCCCCAGGTGCATTAGAAGGGAACTGGATCAGAAGTGGAGCAGCCAAGCATCACAGTACTGCCCTTAAGAGATGCTGACACCACGGGTGTTAACTGTACCCTCCACGTCCCTCCATGTCATGGCACTGATCCCTATAAGTTCCATTTCCGTTAATCCTTAAAAATCAGAAATTTAAACAGATAAAGGACAAAGTCTTTCAAATTCTGTTTTTTGTGACAAACACCAGAAGAAGCTTGCTACTTGTACGATTTTTCTAAAAGGAAGCCAAAAATTAGAGTAATAAATACTCACTGTACAAAACATGTATAGAAATTTATATGAATTTTTGCCTTGAGCATCTGTTAGGCATAAGGTAAGATAAGGTCTTTTAGCCAAATCCTGCAAGACCAGGATTCCATCAACTTGACAGAAAATGTCTTCATGCCATCTTTAAAGTTTCCTGATCTGATTCATTAGTTCTGAGTTTGGACCTTGGATGGTGAATCCCCACCAGGTCTCCAGGGGATATAGCTAGCCTTCATTAGCAAGGAGTTAATGTTTTGGAGGGTTCATTTTAATGAACTATAACTAATTTTCCTGTGTATGTGACACCTGCCTTGGGAAATCCTCTCACATGCCTTAGTAGGGACAAACACATGGAATCTCAGCAGGCTTACCCACACGCATTGTGCAGCCAGCTGGGCCCGAGCAGACCAACATAAGCAGGTGTATGCTACCAGCAGGTCAAACTGCTCTAGTGCGATTCTGCCTGTCATTTCATTAGAAATCTCATCTCTCTGTTGCACATCTCACCAACAAAAACAGCTGAACCTACATCTCATGGTTTTTGATGATTTTGTTTTTATTTTCATTTCTTCAAAACAGTTTTTTTTCTCCTTAAATTCATCACTCATGAGTCATACAATATCATTTTTCTGAAAGAAGGTTCTTGATTTTCTTTTTTATTTCTTCAGTGACATATTAGTCATTCAGTAGCATGTTATTGAACCTCAAGGTGTTGTAAATTTCTGTTTTTCTTGTTGCTGATTTTGTTTTGTGTTTTTTTCATTAAAGGGGGTATATAGTAATTGTGAAATGGAGATTATCATATCCAGATGTGAGGATACAATGCAGTATGTATCTCTCCTTCCAGATCAAAGATAGACTTCCAATGAGACTGTTAAATATATCTTGACAGTAGGAGGCAGGACTCTGCTGTTGTCCATGTCTGCAATGATGGAATTAAGACTGTTTATGAAGAACTATACTATTGTAATGATATAGGGAAAATCAGTATGGGGGAGGAGGAGTCTTGGGGAGGGGCATAAGGGAATTACCAGAACCTGTGGAACTCTGTCATGAAATAATAACGAGAATAAAAAAACAGATCCCTTATGACAGAAAAAGAAGCCTCCTTCTGCCTTATGTTACTAGTAGAGTGGCACCCTACAACTGTAGCAGCTGGTGAATAATAAAGGGGACACTCAGTAACTGGAGGACTTTTTGTTTGGTGAGAACAATCAACACTGAATTATGACCAAGCTCTACAGCCAATCATTTAAAATAAAATAAAAAAAAAACCTCAAAATGGTGGAGCTTTTAGGAATGTATCATCTTTTACCACCCATTAGTTACGAGCCAGTGGCTGAGCTAAGCCCGTACAAATCTCATTGGTTCTGTCAGCAAAGCTGCAAACCAGTCGTTTCTCAAATTTTTATTCACCATCAGTCTATCAGTTATAAAATGAAATGCTTTAGTGTCTATTTCAGCTTTGCATGAAATTACTGTTAAAAGTACTTGCATGTTTGAAGTCAATACTCAGCTTGATACTGGGTTGCATTTCTGCATCACATATAAGGTTGATTTGATGATGCTACCATTTGTGTTACTTTGGCAACTTGTTGGTTTTCCGTAAAATTACTATGGGAAACACAAACATGGTGAGAGAAAATGAGTATAAATGAAATGGGAAATTAAAAACCATACATACTTTCTCCATTTGGTGTTATTTCTGAGTAGCCTTGATGCAAAGTTTCAAACATTTGGGTAAACTTTGATGTAGAAGAAAATTCCAGAGTTAAATGAAAGAACTCGAGTTTCCTCTTTACCTTGAACTCTGTCCCTTGACCAAGCTTTCGGTGTGCACATGGCCATCCTGTCTAATTTGGACAATCCCTCAGTACTCATTACACAAGGATAAGTGAGTGTTTGCCTAATAGTTCTTCTGTGAGGCCTACCTCTTTTCTGTCTCTATGAATGAGTTCTCTTAAAGAAACCAAGGGGAGATTTATCAGTAATTAACAGTAAATTAAAAAACTTTAGTCTTTTTTTTTTACCATGTCTTCATTTTGTGATCTTTAACATTTGTAAAATTCTTCTGCAAACATTTCTTTTAAATAGCTTACTGTGTTTTCCTTCACAACAAAATACCAGTCTCTGATTTGAATAAAATCAGTCTATCCTGACCAACAAATAACATCTCACTCTAATCACTCTAATTACTCACTCTAATTGTTTCAAAATATTCTTGTGTCTTTGTGATTCCTATTTGCTGACAGTCATGTGACATGACCCTTTAATTTCATTAAATTTATTGTTGCATTCAGGTGTGTGATTAACCTGACAGCAAGCTAAGTGTTTACAAAATGCTTTAGGTTGCAATAACTTTTTCAGTGTTACAATCGAGGACAAAATTCACTTGACACACACACAAAAAAATGAGATTATGCTAAAATACTGTCTCCTTTAGATTATATTCAATTTTTATCTGTATGATTTTTCCATAGTCTTGTGAGGGAAGCCTATGCCTTTATCACATTAGAACTGTACTTCTGTGTTTGCCTCTGAAGAGACCAGCCAGCAAAATAATTTCACACTTTCAATTGAGCTTTATAGATATGACATTGTTCCACTTAAAATTTCTCCACAGCCTACTGTGCTTTCTGATTCACTTCTATTTCTCTGACAGCCAAAAATTAAATAAGTAAAAAATAACAAAAATAACAACATAAAGTTTTGACCAATAATTTTAAAGTAGTTCTAAGAAAAGTAGCAAAATCTATGCTCAGTATTTTTCTTTTTCTGCTTTACTAATACAATCATTTATATTCAGTACTTACTATTTTTTTTGAAGAGGCATAGACAACTTTGGGGAATTGAAAGCTTCATTCACTCATCCTTCAATGAAGCTTTCAACTCCCCAAAGTTGTCTATGCCTCTTCAAAAAGTTAGGAAGTTTAAAGCTTACAAAAAGTGAATAATTTTCATGTTGGATTGAAAAAGCTCCATAAATAAACAAGTCAGGATTTTTACTTGAAGAAAAAATGCACAAAAACAGTGTGCCACTGCTTATAAGGACCACTACAAGTTAATCAAAACTGCATATAAATGTATAAATTACCGCAGCTGTCTCCTCCTGCCGCTCCATGTGAAGCATGGAGCTGTCAGCCCTTCCCGTTAATCAGTGAGCCTTTGTGTTTGTTCCTCCAAAGTTTACTAGCTGCGAGTTAACACACAAGTGGAATCGGTTAACAAGCATTTTTAAATATTTTGCATCTATGTTCATCAGGAATATTGGTCTATAGTTTTCCTTTGTATATTTTTCTGGTGGGGATTCCACAATAGTTTAAAAATGGAACTCCCATAGATTTGGTCGTTTCACCCCTGAGTATCCCAGAGAATAGCAAGCAGGAACTCACAGAGATCTCTGCACTCCCATTTCCACTGCAGCAGTATCTCATGGCCTTACATGTGTCAGGATCCCTTCTGGGAACCTGCACCTGTGTGGGAGACCTCAAGGAGGCTCCTGGCTCCTGGCTTCAGATGGCCTCAGCTCTGGTCGTTGCAGCCACCTGGGGAGTGAACAAGCAGATGGAAGATCTTCCTCTCTGTATCTCCTTTTCTCTGAGTCTGACTTTCCAATAAAAATATTTTTTAAAACAAATGAAAGTATGGATAACTAAAAATAAAAAATTTGGGAGATAGAGTGTTATGGGAATTTTTATTCTGTTCTTAAAATTGTGTATATGAAATATACATGAAATTTGCCCCTTTATCAAAGTAAAAATGAGAATATATGTGGAGAGAAAACTAGTGTGCATGATATATGACTGGATAAAGAAAATATAATATATGTAAAATTGCTCATTACTCATTAGTCTCAAATAAAGAAATCCTTGCATTTATAACATTATGATAAGTCTAAATTATACTACATGAGTATAGCCATTCAGACAAGCAATATAGCAAGATTTTATTCAATTGGAGGTGCTTAAGATGGTGAAATTAGTAGGAAAAAAATGCTGAATGGTGATTTCCCAGGATTAAGGCATGGTCAAACTAGGGACTTGTTTTTCAGGGGAGTAAAGTCTCAGCTGCAGCAAACAGGTAATATTTATGCCTGTGCTGTATGGCATCATGCCTGTTTTTAAGATGATGTGCTGTAATTCCAAGTTACCAAGATTATGGCCAACACATTAGGTAATATAACTTTAAAAACAGTGACACGTGAATCCTATGGGAACTCGTTTTTACTATGGATATGTCATGAATATTATCAAATTGTACATATTTAATATTGACAATTCTTTCTATATCCATTACATCTCAGCAAAGTTGGTGAGATTATTAAACACATCAGGAAAGGGCTGAATGGTGTGATTTTACAGATTTATAAATACAGATCATTGGGATGATTAGGTGATAAAATATGACTCAAATATGACAGACATAAGAATACTGAGAATACTTCGTGAGTGAACAGGATTTAATCATGCGTTAATTTGAGAAAATATTGAGTATAACTTAAAAATTAAGTGTCTAATTCATTAGAAAGCTGATGAGTTAGCAAATTTAGGAAGTGAGAGAATTAGAGTGTTTGTGACTTGGTTGACAATCTGATGGCGTTGCCCAGTGTGGTTTGCAGAGCCCTGATGAGCAGCAGCAAGACAGCCCTGAGGGATGTCTGCCTGAGCTGCTCTGATAAGGGTCTCATCCAATCACAGAAGGGAACACAGACCAGAAAATACTCAGGATGCCAATGCCTGAAAAGTACTTAGAATTGCTCAAAGACACACAGTCTTAGATCTGATAAATCCAACCGACTGAATAACAAGAAGACAAACACACACAATTTGAGGCCAAATTTCCAACTGCAACTTCACAGAAAAAATATTGACTGCTAGCAGATAGAATAGACAGCTTAACTCACAAGTAGAGTTAGGCTGAAAGGTAATTTCCTAAAATAATAGAAAAAGTCAGAACAAACAGGACTACGCTGCTGAAATCAGCATCCATTCAGAAGTGTGTCTCTAGCCCAGTTGTGTTTCAAACTAGTTACCCAACTTCTGTATTCTTACACAAGCAAATGCCAAGGTCATTCATTAGCCACGGTCCTTGGCTTAAAGAAATTGCAAATTTGCACAACAACAATTGAAATATCACTTGATAAAGAGGTGCTGACATGCATGAAGGAAGCATGAGACAATAAACAAGTCTGAGCAGATCCAAGCAAACTGTTGTCAGATACTTCAAAAAAAAAAAAAAAACCAAGCTAGAGAATCATGAAATATAAATTATCACTGAATGGAAAGTTTTGAATGAACATTTTATAGGGTCTTGTATAGTTTGAGGCCAGTGTAAATATGCCGAAGTTAGATACTGTGATATATCTAACATTGATTACTAAATTAAGATACACGCTTCAATTTGAACAATAAGAACTGAAGTGCCAGACAATGACATCTAAACCAAGAACGTGGGAAAAGTAGGATGAGAAAAATAAAATCTAAATATGCTTAACTTCTTAATAGGACAAGCAAACAGAAAACAAGAATGATAATACTAGTTTGAGGGTGTGATTATTTTCTTAGGTGTTTTTCAGAATGGTTTAAAGTTTTTACGGATTGTGACAGAGTAAAGCAGAGAAGCCAGCTCGGATACGTGCATCATTGAGGGAACGACCTACACACAGGACCTTACTTGGTCTCTCCCCTCACCCTACCCCCGTCCCAGCTCTGCCTCTGTGCATTTCTCAGTCTAAAAATAATTAATAGTAAGGTATTTGTTTATGTTCCCAAGTGATCGTATACTAAAATGAATACTAGGTAAATTTTTATGGAGAACAGAAGCTGTTTGCCATACTATATACGGTTGGATGTTTCTGTATTACCTTATTTGGCATTTATAATTCTACAATAAGTATACATTTTATTGGTGAGGAAATAGCTAAAAGAATTAACCAGCTTATGCAAGTGTCTCAGCTTGGTATCCATGTGTTTAGCTCCTAATTTAACCAGACTCACAGACACACCATACTCTCAATGCCGTATTTCTCTCTTATGCACACAACACACACGTAACATATCTTTATATTCCAAAACCCTGTATTCTGGTAGTTAAGTATTAAACACTGTGAAGCTACTTATCTGTAATGGAATGTGCATCAACAGCACTTTTTTTCTAGAACTTGAATCTGAATATGATCTAAAAATAAAATAGAGCCTCGGGTAACTATCTACAAGCAGTCCAAAACTGTGCAGATATAGAAAGCTTTTATATTATTCCTAAAGCAGATATCTACTTTTTAAATTCTATTTCTCCTTTTAAATAAACATGCAAGAGACATGAAAGACAGCTCTTCCACCCTGGTTCTCTGCCCACTCATGTGCAGCAGCCAGAGCTAGGCGAGGTTGAGTGAGGATCGTTGGCTGCCTTTTGGATGTGCCGCATGGATTGCTGGGACAAATACATGTGTCGTCATGTGCCATTTCCAAGACTGTGCGCGCAAGGAAGCTGGGTCAGAGGCAGGTGTGGCACAGAAACGCAGGCAGTTTGAGATGGAACCTGGGTGTCCTGGGGAGCAACTGAATTAACCACTGTGCCAGAGACCTAACACCCATGTAGACAATTTCAGGACAGTGAAGGAAAAAAAGGAGGGGCAGCACAGACAGCATGTCATCTTGTATTTCAGATCCACAACCGAGCAATTCACACTTTAGTCAAGACTCTTCCCCTAGAGGCCTAGTAAAGTGACATTAAAGTCATCGTTGCCATAACTTTCCAAGTAAATACGATCTTCTCTGGCATAATCGGGGCACAGACTGCTCCATACAGTGGCTTTGTAAACGTTCTGTTCATTGTTTGCACTGAGTGGCCTTGGAGTGCATATTACTTAACGTGTTTAGCACCAGAAAGATACCATATCTATGTAACACTAGGC
This sequence comes from Ochotona princeps, assembly GCF_030435755.1. Taxonomy (NCBI): domain Eukaryota; kingdom Metazoa; phylum Chordata; class Mammalia; order Lagomorpha; family Ochotonidae; genus Ochotona; species Ochotona princeps. The sequence continues at coordinate 44,296,079 of NC_080850.1, forward strand.
TTATTTCCCACAAAGCTGCTGCCTGCCTGCCTACATAGGTTCCTATGCTGAAAAAAGAGTACCATGGTAAAATGCATTCTATCAAGGTTTCCTGTGTCACTCTTTAGCCAAAGTCTACAGTTCCTCATTCTCCAGATTTAGTTTGGTGATTCAGAGGACAAGAAAGGACGGTTTTGAATGTAGGGTCGGTTTATATTAACCTGTTAAATGTTGTACTAGGGCAACAAGTGATTTTTCATATTTTAATTTGATATTTATTGCATTACAAGATTATCACCCAAATCAATTTAAAATTCTGCATAATTAAACATATTGATGAAAATGTCAATGAAGCTAATTTTATATGTAATTTGACTATAATAACACATGTATTTTAAATTACTCTTTAATATTATAATTTTTAGATTTTGATGAGTATTCTAAATCTATTTTTAAATTATGGAATATAAATCAGTTTTCATTACTTTTTCTTTTTCCTTTAAACTGTTTATATTATGTTTCCTTTTGAAAACTTCAGGGCCTTATATTACATTAACTCCAACATCTACACTGGTATTATTTGTATCTAACTTGGTATCATTTTACTTAAACATAAACTCTTTGAATTAAGTTGCTGTTTTCCCCAATCCCTGTGTAGCTTTTGAATTTAGTTATCAATTTCATTTTAATTGCCATATTAACTGTAGATATTTTGGACCCAGCATGATGCCCTAGTCACTAAATCCTTGCCTTACACATACCAGAATCCCATATGGGCACTGGTCGCTGCCCTGGGGCAGCTGCTTCGCTTCCCAGCCAGCTCCCTACTTGTGCCATATAAAACAACACTAAATTGTTCAACCACTGTAGTATTCATTTGAAAGCATTCTGACCAAAGAAAACTTAAATCTCTCCTTCCATGTCCAGTCCCAGAGAGCCCAAATCTACTACCCCCCTTTGCCCTGTCTAGACACTTGAGTAGAACTAAAAGCATGTCAACTCCGTGTATTATCCTGGTGTATTTACTTAAATGATGTGAAGTTAGATAAAATACCTGCTGATAATACTTAGATGACATTCAAAAACACAAATTTTTGTCAGAATATTTTCAAATGAATACTAAAATGGTTAAGCAAGTCAGTGTTGTTTAATATGCTTTTATTAAAGACAAATATTTCAGAGTATGTACCTCCTAGGATTTTGCTAGAATAAACACAAAACTGTATAATGTTTACCGTGGTTGAATCCCAAATCCCAGGATTTCAAGTTTTATTAAAGGTAGCAGCTGTTGAACTTTCTAGTTTGTAACACATAGTTCAGTCTTTAAACTCACCTTTCTGTGTGTGCAGTCTGGGAAGTCTCCTGCCGCTCTTTCTGACTGGGGTTCTTTCAGCAGCAGCCTCTCTCTGCTCTGTACCAACGCCACACTGGAGTTAAATGTTAGGAACGTGAGCAGCAGAAAATAAACAAGCCCATTTCATGGCTTGAAGGGTCTAGCAGCTTCATGATTTTAACATAATAGCAACTCTCACAGTTCTCTCCAGCATCTGCCTAATAAAAGGGGGTGACATCAGGCCACACAGCCATGATTACACATTTTAAATGGCTTAAATAGGTGCTCAGGCACCTGCTTATGAAGACATCCTATAGATCAGGAAAACATGAAGAAAATCCAGGCATGTTCAGTATATTACCTGGAAGCGCAGGAAAGTAATGAAAATAACACAAACACCCAAGTCTGAACAGATTGACATATGTTTAGGAAAACAATGTATACATTAGATGAAAGGTACATCTAAAATATGCTTTTGCCTAAAGATTTATTTATTTCTTTATTGGAAAGGTGGATCTAAAAAGAGAGAAGGAGAGAGTGAAAGATCTTCCATCTGCAGGTTCACTCCTCAAAAGGTGAAAAAGGCCAGAGCTTTTATTGGGAACCATGAGCCTCTTGCAGGTCTCGCACATGGGAGCAGGGTTCCAAGGCTAGCCATCCTCTGCTGATTGCCCCCACACACATAAAGCTAGATGGGCAGTAGAGTAACGCAGACAGGAACTGGTGCCCATATGGCATCCTGGTACTAGAAAGGGGAGAATTAACCAATCAAGCCATTGCATTGGAGCTTAAAATATTCTTTTTTCAAAAAAAAATTATTTAACAATGTACAGAGAGGGAAGCAGAAAGAGACGGATATCTGCCCTCTGCTTTGTCACTCCCTAACTGGCTTCCATATCCGGGTAGTAGGTACAGAGTTCCAAGCAATCCTGCCATCTTCTGCTGCTTTCTCATGGGCCTTAGCATGGAGCTGGATTGAAAGTGGATCAGCCAGGTCTCAATCTAGCATGAGATGCTGACATCACAGGCAGAGGCTTAACATGCCATGCCACGATGCCAGCATCCAATATACACTTCAGAAAAAAACAAACCGAAACAAAAAAGAAAACAACAACAAAAGAAAAAAAGGACCCTGTGCTTTTGATCTTACCTGACAGTATTTTTTCCAGAATCAAAAATGGCCCCTGTTTTGTCCTGTGAAACATTACCTCTTCCAGTGGTCAACATAATTTTTAATAATTGATTTTAATTATTTATAAAATGACAAAATATTGTTATCGTTTCTGTTGAGAATAGGCGTCTTATGAAAACACTGTTGATTGCAATTAGCAGAAACATGATCCCTCCTGTAAGTGAGAAGAATACCACCATCAATTTTTAGTTCGTATACCCTTCCTGTAGTTTTTTTGTTTGTTTTTGCCTTTGGCCTTGGTGGCTTTGAATCTCTTCAGCACTGGTTAAAAGTGCTTCTAGAACCACATTCGTAATGATTAACCATCCCTGCATGCTTGCCAAGGTGCTTATCTATTACGGACAGCAGTGGCAACCAGGAGAATTGAAATTTTCATCTAAGCATTCAATGAGGAGAGTCCTTCGGCCAGGTGTGCCGCGGACCAACGCTCCCTGCTCTTTCCTGTTTCCAAAGCTCTCTGTTTCTCAACTCACAGCTTTTGTCCTGAAAAATCCTCTGGCTCCAACTCTGCAAGATTATTTATCATTTAGATGGTCATTTTAAAAGTCAAATCAGAGGCAGAGAAAGCCTGGAAATGCCAGGGAAAGTGTTCAGTCACTGTAGTGTAATAAACCACTTTTGTTCCATTAGCATGCCTCTGGTGAGATGCCGCAAGCAATTAGCAACACCTCTGTGGAACCCCAGGCGTGCAGATGACCACGTGAAGCATGCAACAGAAGTATGAGTGCCAGCAATTAATTATGAGCTGAAGAAAAGCTAGGCAGATAATAATCCTTTAAGACCAAACCTATCTTGCTCAGAGAGGGCTCCAGTGCTCAGGAAGATGACGAAGGATCAGTGTTGAGCAGCACTGGCTTTTCTGCCTTAAGTGAGACTGGCCATGACCTGCTAGACACCTGTTTGCACTTGGGGCCATATAAAATGTGCTGTGTTGTGGTCAGTGCCTCCTTAATCTCTCGCTGTCTGAATGATGGCTCGTTGCACTATCTTGTGGGAGCTCATATTGTGTAAAGTATTGCTCCTGAAATTTGGCTCCCAGATTCAGAAGAGGCACAGAACAAAGCCAGCCTGTCCTGTTTACCTCTGCCATGGATTAGGATGAGTTCACGCTGTGGTAGGTCATTATGATGAGTGTGTTGATTCCTAAAAACTACAGTTTTAGACCACTAAAAGTATCTCTGTGTTCCACTATAATATTTGTACTTGCGGATCTCAAGCTGCTCACACCCACTGCTGGGCTTCAAAAATGAAGGATCATGAGATTTCTGTTGTGACACTGCAAGTTAAGCTTCACCTGTGGGTTCTGATCCTGTCACCCACTTCTGATCCTGCTTTCTGCTAATGCACCTAGGCAGGAGCCATGATGACCCCATATTTGGTAGACATGGTTAGAATCTCAGGCTCCTTGGATTAGGCCTGACTCAACTCCAGCCACTGTGGGCATTTGGTGGAGGGGAGGGGGAGAGGAATCAGCAGATGGAAATATGTCTGTTTACCCTCTCTCTGTAATTGTGCCTTTCAAATTAATAAAAATCTTTTAAAAAATATTTGTTTTTATTGGCAAGGAAGATTTACAGAGAGAAGGAGAAACTCAGAGAGAAAGATCTTTCATCCATTGGTTCACTCCCCAAATGGCCTCAGTGGCAAGAGCTGTGCCAATCCAAAGCCAGGAACCAGGAGACAGGAGTTAGGAGCCAGGCATGGCATGCCATTGCTTGCAGGTAGAGAATTTGCTTGTTGAGCCACAATGCTGGCACAAAACACAAAAATCTTAAAAAAAAATACAGGACTGCATGCGATTATACCAATTAACATACACCTGTCCAGAGGCACTGTCGGCCAGGCTTCTATGAAGCCCCTACTATGTGTCTTTTTTAGAACTTTCTGCAGTTTTACTAGGTTTTGTTATGTTGATTTGCCATTCTAGAGATAGGTGCTAGTGACTGAAAAGTAATTAACTTTCCTAAGCATATTTTCATGTTGAAAAAGCCCTAAGTTATTGTCAGAGTGCATACACAAGCAGCTAAATACTTATTAAGCAAATGGGACTTTTTTTGAAATGGTTGCATTTGGGACCTGCAGATTTTTCTATTTTTGTCAACTGTCTCCACTTTCTGCATGTGAAATTCGTTGAAAAATTGAGACAATTCTGGCATTCAAAGTGAGCATTAGAAAGTAGCAAAGTGACATCCACCTTGTCTCATCAGAAATATGCAGCTTATATGGTAAAAAAAAAAATCATAGTTTTCAAGGAAGGGCAGGTGGTTAGCCTAACAGATAAGTACCTGTTTTGTAGACTAGAGTGCCTGGGTTCAACATCTGGCTGTGGTTTCTGACTCCAGCGTTCCGCAGTGCAGACCCTAGGAGGCACAAGGAGGTCTAGGTACTTGAGTCCTACCATTCAGGGCCCAGCTCTCACTATTGTGCGCGTTGGAGGACTGGATAATGGGTGTGAGCTCTCGTTCTTTGTCTCTCCCTTGTCTAGGAAATAAATGAGTATTTTTAAGATTGTGAAGTACACGCCATACTTTTTTTTTAGATTGCATAGCATAATTGTGACATACTTTTAACGCATAGGACCCAAAAAAGGAGTGCAGTTTTTTTCCTAGGATTTATTTATTTTTATTGGAAAGGCAGATATACAGAGAGAAGGAAATATAGAGAGACCAGACCCATTGTCTGCTGTTTTACTCCCCAAGTGACCAAAATAGCCAAAGCTGAGCTGATTTGAAGCAAGGAGCCAGGAGCTGCTTCTGGGTCTCCAACTCGGGTGCAGGGGCCCCAGGCCTTGGGCCATCCTCAGCTGCTTTTTCCAGGCCACAAGCAGGAAGCTGTATGGGAAGTGGAGAAGCTAGGATTAGAACCAGCACTCATATGGGATCCCGGCATTTGCAAGGTGAGGACTTCAGGCTCTCTTTACCCTTTAAGTTGTTGTGGTGTAGGTTAGGAATTAATGTTTATTTCCTAGCTTTTTGCCTGTTGAAAAGCATCTTAGGGACAGGCACCAACATGGCTTAAGAAGGTGGTGAGGTTTATTCAGAAGGCGAGGTATACAGACATTCTGGGCCAGGGAAGAAAAAGGGGAGGAAAGAGAAGGTAATAGTCTGAGTTCACCTATGGGAGAGGAGAGAGCCACCTCTTACTGAGCAGGGCTCCTAGGGGCCTTGAAGCGGAGTGGCTATGTAACACTGCTCCCTCACAGAACATTCACTGGAAAGGCCTCATTTGACAGGTGGGCAGAAAGCATTGCCAAAGTGGGAGACCTGTGACTTCCCAACTCATGGCTATGAACCAGGTTGCCTAAGTCCATATCAAAGTTAGTAATCTCAGCACAGACTTACAGTAACTAAGATGTAGATGAGACTGAATGTTCATTGTCCTCACAACCTCATCAGAAAGATGTTCTTTTTCTTCTGGATAATTCTGCATGTGATCTGTAATATCAACTTTAGCACAATTCAACTTTGAACTAACCATGTCATTGGGATGTGATCGATTTAGAATGTTTAATTATAAAACAGATAACATGGGTAAGAATCACACAAGAAACTATACTGTCTGTGGTCAACTTAATGAGTCCCCGGGCAGCTTTTTTTTTAATATTAGAAATTTGTCAAATGATACAAAAACACTCAAGCACTTTTGTGAACAGCTATTTAAAGATCCTGGTTTGGTCACTATTGACCTTGTCAGAAAACACGTTTCCTGATGGTCTAAGGATCAGCTGATGCACAGTGCACGGAAAGCCAATCACTCTGCATTCCAGATTTGCTCAAGGAGGATGTTGGAAGATTTCCATCCGCAAAACTTACAGTTTAACAATTCTAGTGATGTTTAAAATAAGTCCGTATAACCTGAGTTTTGCCACAACCCTGGAGATTTGCTTTGTGATTTAACTTGAAATACAGATCTTTAGCATTTTTGGTAAGACAGAACAGTGATATTTAACTCACATGCCACAATGAACACCTAATATGAAGTGCAAAAATTTAGATAATTATAACATCATAAAATCATTTCTGAAAATTTATCACTTTTTAGACTTTGATTCGAAAATCATACACTTGTAAAAGCTGTCAAAACGGAGCAAAAATTGCATATGTCATCTACTCTGGTTATTCAGATAATTTTGTACAGACTTCACATGTTTGCTTTTTTATTCCCTCTGTAATCATTCCTCAAGACAGTTGATTTTATTAATCTTTTTTTTTTAAGATTTATTTTAATTGAAAGTCAGATTCACATAGAGAAAGAGAGGGAAGGACAGATTTTGCATCTGCTGGTTCACTCCCCAAATGGCTGCACAGCTGGAGGTGAGCTGATCTTAACCCAGGAGCCTCCGCGTCTCCCATGTGGGTGCAGAGACCCAAGACTTTGGCCCATCCACTGATTTCCAAGGCCATAAACAGAGCTGAATCAAAAGTGCAGCAGCTGGTACACAGTCACCCACGTGGGATGCCAGCGCTGTAGGAAGATGAGCTTGCCTACCCTGTGATTTTATTAATCTATTTAAAAGAGTGACTGCACCTTAGGCATCTCTGTAGCTTTCTAGGTTTGTGATTCTTACGCTGCCTTCTTTAGACCTACTGCATTATTCTTTTCTTGAATTTTTAGGCTAGATGTACAAATTCTAGGTTTGTACTTTTCTGCTCTATTAGAGCAAATAGACCACAAATTTCTCTCCAGGGACTACTTTAAATAATTTTTATTTATTGTTAAGGTTATTAAGTTTTAAATGTTTCATTGTATCTGTATTTTTTCATTTGATTCAAATATCACATAACAGTGTGTTCTTTTATCTCCAAACCTCTTCTCCATTATATTTTCTTAATTTCATGCTGTTTGAAGATAATTGTATGACTTGTATATTATCAGTGAACTTCTAGAGATACTTTTTTCTTATATAGTTTTGTAAATGATCAAATGAAACAATTTATCTTTGTTAGATGCATTGTTCAAAAATATTATGTTCAAATGGCCTGAATAATTACCAGGATTTATGCACTTTTGGTCTGTTTATTCCCATTGGTAGATTGCTATATTATGTGGTAGTTTTTGACTTTTGCATAGAATATTTTGAAATTATTAGAGGTAATATTTGATATAATCTTCTCCCCAGATACCGATTTATAAAGCTCTGTAACAGCCTTATTATTTCTTTTAATACTTATTTCTTGTGATGTATACCAATATAGCCACACAGCCTCCCAACGGTGGATGCTTCTCTAGGAAAACTTCCAAATCTGTAGGTTCAGCTTTCAAAGCAACAGTTGCACAGGCTCGGGAGACTTTGCTCAGGTTCTAAGTCCTGTGTGAGTGAGTGGAGAGGTGCCACAGGAAGTGTGGGCCGAGCTCCATGGGCTCATCATGGGATGCTTTGCATCTTGCCCCTGAAGCAGGGAGAAACAAACTGAATTTCCTGATGCTTGGCTTTCTAAGGAATAGGCCCCAGGTTTTTGAAAACGTATACCTAGGTTTTAAAACTACCTGGAGTCTTTAAACGATTTAAAATATCAACTAGGGAGATAAGAATATTCAAATGCACGTTTTCTAAAATAAATGATTATGTAAAAGTGACTCAAGCTGGAGGAAACCACTTTGTAGGAAAACATTGTTGTCGTTCAAGTCAGTATCCATGTGTTTTAGAGTACCTGCATACAAATAGTTATATCATCAATCTTAAAAATAGTTCTGTTGCATGAACATGCTGCATTCACATTACCCTCTTTCAGTACTTTGAACAAAACATTACAGCATGTTTTGATTTCCATTGTTGCTCTTAAAAAGGCAGCTCTTTGGAAGCCCTGCCTCTGTAAGCAACTTGTGCTGTCTGCTGCTTCAGTTTAATGGGTCTACATATGAAATCTCTGTTTTTCCTGCTTGACATGGTGAGGAGGACATCAGCTTTTATTTTAAACATAATAGTTACCTTTCCTGAACTCTGAGAATTTCTCTCCAAATATAGCATCTTTCCTATTTTGCCTTCTTTTGGATCTTGCATTTCTGAAATTTCTGTGTCTTTCTTTTTCAGCTCTGCTGAGCAAAGCTTGAGGTCATTATTTCTCTGTTATCACCAACATTGTTCTAGTTATTCATTTGTTCAGTATTTACAATTCTTGTGAACACAACGTTGTATCCATTTCTGTTGACTTCCCTAACGTTTACTCATCACTGTTTACTATGATTTACAATATAACATTATATTCTTTGCGGTGGTATCTTTGGGAGTATGCTGAGATTTGACTTCGATTAACTTCAGATTCTGCCTCCTGTTTGCAAGACACTTACTTGATGGCCAGAAATACATATACTGAATTTTTTGACAAGGTCATTTTCAGTTTATGTGGTTAGTTTCAGAGCTCAGTGTTTCTGAGAGTTTGAACTTCCAGTTGAGAATTCTAATGAGGGAAGAGTGTGTATTGTCCATGTGTGTTTTGCTGCTCAGTGCTCAGCCACACCCATTCAGGCACCTGTCTTTACCATCACAGCGTGAATGAAGGAAAGGTGTTTTGTTCTTTTTGTTTGGGTCTCGTTTGTTTTCTACTTGCTGAGCGTGTTGATTCTCTGAATTCTCAGATTTTTTTTGGGTGGGGGGGTTGAAGTTTGGATCTGGGCTTTGTCATTGAAACTCATGCCAGGATAGATAAACAGATTGCTCTAGAGCCAATGTAGGCCTCATGATAACCTACTCCTAGGAGATTTCTTTTCTCATTTTTGCCCTGGAAATAATTTCCTTAGATTTACCCTCCCACTGACTAGCATTTTCAGCTAGAGCTAGTGTTGTAACCAGTACAGTCATTGTCCTATAGCATGAGTTTCTTTGGCTTCCAGATGTTGCTGATGTGTCCCTTCTGCCTGTAAACACAGTCCATTGAACATACCATTACGTACACAGTTCATGGAAACGGTGTACTTCTGCCTGTAAACACAGTCCATTGAACATACCATTACGTACACAGTTCATGGAAACGGTGTACTTCTGCCTGTAAACACAGTCCATTGAACATACCATTACGTACACAGTTCATGGAAACGGTGTACTTCTGCCTGTAAACACAGTCCATTGAACATACCATTACGTACACAGTTCATGGAAACGGTGTACTTCTGCCTGTAAACACAGTCCATTGAACATACCATTACGTACACAGTTCATGGAAACGGTGTACTTCTGCCTGTAAACACAGTCCATTGAACATACCATTACGTACATAGTTCATGGAAACAGTGTACTCTGAAGGAACAATGACTGGATTTTAATCTTTTTTGCATCAAAACTATTTTCAGTCTATTATTCCGTGAATTTTCTGAAGCATCCTTGTACTTTTTGAGATTATGACATACCAGTTGTGATTTGCAATGGGTTACCTACTGGTTTATCTTATCCTGGTTTTAGTATAGATGACATGAATTATACAGGAGAATTTAAAATGCCTTCCCCTTTATCCTTTGCTGTAAAGTGATAGTTAGAATATAGATGTTACTACTTTCAAAGGTAAGACACTGAATATGTGGCAGCTGAACTGACATTGTCAATTAGATTAGCGTTAGATGGATGTATATGGCTCTGTCACCATCACCTTCTCAATCCTAGAAGAATAAATAAAATATCTTATTTTCACACTTGGAAATAATTTTTTTCCATTTGCTTATCAGTTATATAGGATTCTTAATTTGACATCATATTGTTTTTTAGTGTGGTGATTTGACTTTCAAAGAAATTCTCTTAATAAAAGTGTGTTCACTTAGTTTTCTTTTTCACAATTTGTGTTGAATGAAGTGTACGGTGTGTGCCCTGTGCTGCAGCAGGCCGTATGGATCGCAGTGCAAGTCCCAGCTGCTCTGCTTCTATTCTGCTCCCTGCTAAGAAATGAATCATTTTTTGTAATTCAGTTGCATGAACAACAGTTTTTCTCCAATAACTTATTTACATCCATTTTCATGTTTTTTCACAGTGCAGTTTCAAAAGCAAATAGTTCAGGAAAATTCATTGTGATGAATTGTCTCCATCTTCAGATTATCAAAATATGTTAGTTCTTCAGGGGAATCAGTGAGTGTTTGACCAGGTGCAGAATTCTGTGCACAAAAACCTTGTCTACCCTTCCGGGTTGTTCACTGCAGTGGGGACAGCATGAAGCCTCCTGGTTTGATTCCAGCTCTGCCAGCTTCTAGTGGTAAGGGTGTATTCACTCAGAATCCATGAACCTCGCTTTGACCTTTCTAGCATGACAATACTCATTGTGTCTACACAGTTTAATTTTTCATGTATTTGAATTTTTTGTGGTCTTTGAGCACTGTAAACTGGTGCTAGTTAGTCTTAGGGAATTCTCTAATGATAGATCCAAACTCTACTAGCTCCAGTTCAATTTCCTGCCAACTAAAGGTACAGCCTCCACAGCTAATGAGTAAAAGGAAAAAAAAAAACCATAAAACATACATTTAGCTGTCTTTCCAATATGCAAATCCTTACATCTTATGATAATATGTCACAATTTGTTATTATATTACATAATGATTTCACTATGTATTTTGTAACACATTTTCTATCATATTTTTTCTGGAGTTTCTGTGTGTGACAATTGAGAAGCATTAGCAATTAATATTAGCAGTGAAATGCATTCCCTCCTTTTCCTTTTCCTCCCCAGAGATAAATGGCCTGTCAGCATACTGCCAGGCACTCTGCCTATAACTGCTAGCCCCCAACCAGTGTACAGTCAGATTATGATTCCAATTGAAGGCAAGACCAACACTTTTTCAAGGTCTGCTGCTTTTGCTATTAAACTTCTACAAACATGAATAAGAGGGCATTACCTATTAAAAAGACTTATTTTCCCAGTTGCATATCCATTATTCTGTGCAGTTAGGAAATACAGAATCTGGTTTACTTCAGCAACTTTTAATATAGTGCTACATTGAAAGAGAATGAAGAGTTACGGCTTGGAAATGAAGGAGGAAAAAACCCAGAGGCTTCAAGGTATACTGATGTCGGGTAAATTAAATCACCAACAGAATGACTCTGTCAATTCAATTTATCTTGCACATCATCTACAGCTGGCTTTCCATTTTTTATTAATAAGAATTTTTAGATAACATCCAAAAATGTGCCCCTAGTCATTTTTCGCTTAGTGTATGCTAAGAAATGCAGCTAAAATGGTAAACAAGATGACAGAATATATGAGCTGTGCTGGTATTCATTTCCTGTCTTCATGCTTGGATGAGGGGGGGGTCCGTTTGTTTAGCTCTTAATGCATTCATTTCCATACAAAGCAGCTATCCTAAGTGAGGACCTTATTTCAAAACTATGTCCTTTTGTGCCTTTAGAAGCTGACACACTTGGCACCACTGGATTAACCAGCTGATACTTTTGATGTAATCAATTGCACTCAGCTTACAAATTCCTAAAAAAAAAATTCAGAGTAAGTTGGAGGAGAGATGATTCATCTTCACACTGTTTCTAGAGGCAATAAATCAAGGCAGTTGGCAAGCCAATTTTCTAATCTGGGTTTTGCAAGATACTTAAAAAAATATGTAATGTGGAACATGCTGGGAATTTTCTATGAAATATCATGTCCCAAGTTCATTAAACACTGTGAGATAAAAATTGTCTTAATTCATCTCGCGTCTGCTGAGCCACTAGTACGCATGACACATCGTGCACTGTTATGTGTTACATAGTTTATGCCTTTGGTATTATATTCTGTGTTTTGAACTTGCAAAGTTAGAGTCCTTTTTTAATATACCTGTGGAGGAAGTGGAATTAGCAGTGTGTCATGGCCTCTTTTTCCCTAAAATAACCTTCTTGACCTCACACTGTGGTGCCTGACTTCTGTAAATTGTGTTGTTGACTTCTGAGTGTGAGGAATGAGATCCCAGGATTGCATAGTCACGTACCAAATGCTCTGCATTCTTCAGGGTGTAGGTACGCTCCCTGCTGGCTCTCGGCGGCCGCACTGGCAGGGAGCCCAGCTATGCTTCTTTGTCCTTGTCTCTGGAGGGTGAGCAGAGAATGTCCAGGCACGCGGGAACTGGGCACTGCAGGACACATCCATTGTCTTCCTTCAGGAAGGAGGGCCCTGCTTGCTTCCCATCCTCCAGCTGCAGCTGCTGTGACTTCCTTTGCTACAGTAGGACTAGTATTGGACATGAAATCTGCCACCGTGTTAAACAGCACTGCAGGCCTCAGGGGCAGTCAAGAGTCACTGGCCTAGTTGGCAGCAAACCTGTGCTTTCTGGACTGCTAGCCTGCTTGGCCAGATCCGGATGACTTTCTGCCTTTAAATCTGAATTTCAAGCACTGGGATTTCTTTTTTCTGGAATACAGGTCTGGCTTTCTTCCCTGTGTTTCAACTTGGAAACACATGTAGCTCTTTTATCCTTCCTTTCCTCCAGGAATGGTTCCTCTTCCTGGTGAGAATGTTTCCTCACAAACATTACTCAATACATGTTCCACTGCTCCCTCTGCTCTTCTTCCTTTGGAAAATAAACAACTCCAGATGCAAGACAAAGTAGACATGTTGTTGACAGTCATGCTACTGTAAATTCCAGATGCAGTGAAACCATTTAACACGATATGGGGAAATCAACATGAGCAAATAAATTAATTAAAACATCTCCATATAGGCTTAAGAAGAAAGAGAACCCTCACCAGATACATGAGTACTGTCATAGAAACTGTCAGGCTTAGAGACTGCCTTTAGCTATCCAGGGATTCTTGAATCACCACATAAATGTTACAGTTCTTAGTGTTTTTATTTTAGAAATTATTTTTACTTTTTTATTGTTGTCCACGATATAGTCATCGTTCTCCTTTTCCTTTCCTGTTTGCTGCCGTCCCCCACCCTATATGTATATCACACGGATGTAGTCCCTTTATTGCGAGTTGGCAGATTCTATCGCAAAAGATGAGTTGGAGTCAGACTGTTAGAAGCTCAGAAGTTTTTATTGACAGGCTGGTGACTGTCCCATACCACTGCGCCACTGCAAGTGGAAGAGGGCAACACCCTGGAATGGCCACTGTTGGGGGTTTTCCAGCTCACACTGGTATGAACAACTGTCCAGTCAACTAAGTTAACATTGGCACGGGCACAAAAGGCTGTCCAATCAACTAGGATAATATTGGCACAGTGTGATGAAAGGGGAACTATCGGAAATATTTTTTTAAAAAGATTTAATTATTTTTATTGGAAAGGTGGATTTATAGAGGACAAATAAAGAACCACCCACTGTCTCGCTCCCCAAGGGGCCACATGGCCAGAACTGAACTTATCCTAAGCCTAGCGCCAAGAGCTCCCTCCAGGAGCTTCCTCCAGGTCTTTGACATGCATGCAGGGTCCCAAGGCTTTGGACCATCCTCTACCGCTTTCACTGGCCAGAAACAGGGAGCTGAAAGGGAAGTGGAGCAGCCAGGACATGAACTGGTATCCACAGGGGCTCCCAGCAAATGCAAGGCCACACCCGGGCCCTGTTAGAAATTCTTGTCTTCTCAAGGTTGGGCACTTTTTCTTCCTGGGGTTACTCTTGGAGTCTTACATCCCTCTCTCCCTCCCTCTCCCTCCCTCTCCCTTCCTCTCCCTTCCTCTCCCTCCCTCTCCCTTCCTCTCCCTCCGTCTCCCCCCTTCACCCCTCTCCCTCCTTCTTCTGTCCCTCCCTCTCCCTCTTCCTCTCCCCCTTTTTCTCTCTCTTATGTTCTACCTTTCACAGCAAATCTTTGAAAGAAACTGAAGCATGGCCTGAATTAGATACGAAGTATAAATTGTACAATATTCTTCTTTTTAAAAAGATGCGTTTATTTGCTATTGGAAAGGTAGATTTATAGAGAGCAGGAGATGCAGAAAGATCTTTCATCCACTGGTTCACTCCAAATGGTTACAATGGGCGGAGCTGAGTTGATCTGAAGCCAGGAGCCAGGAGCTTCCTCTGGCTATTCTATGCAGGAGCAGGGTCCCAAGGCATTGGGCCAGCCTCTACTGCTTTCCAAGCCATGAGCAGGGAGCTGGATTGGAAGTGGAGCAGCTAGGACACAAATTCGTGTTCACAAAGGATCTTGGCACTAGCAAGAAGAGGATTAGCTAGTTGAGGCATTACTCCAGGCCCCCATGCAATATTATTTTCATAAAATTAGCATAGCTAAGTAAATAATAAGGACCCTAGTAAAGTAACTATTCCTAAGTATAAAAAATCATGGATACTAAAAGTCAAGTTATTACAGGATTGCTAAATTACTTATAAGACAGGATTAACATTGTAATAGAAATCGAAACTGTCCTTTCTTACCAGAAATCTTATGGTTTCAATGTGACTTTCCCACATTTATATTGTAAGAAAATAACAGTAAACTAAAACGAAGCTTACTCCACTAAAAATTAAGTAATGCTTGAGTATTAGTTATGGCTTGCTTTACCAGTATGGCATTAAAAGATCATTGTGCTCCTAGTAACGTCCAAGTTTTAAATGTGCTTTCCTAGCAACCATAGAAGAATGAACTAACACTTAGGATTTGAGTGATAACATAATGAAACCATGAAATAAATCTCCAGACTGATTGCTTTGTGTCAGTCTTTACAGTATTTGTTCTTTTTAAAGAAACTGAACTTTGAGTTTATAGATTATGCCAGAACTACAACTTAAAACTCATTGTAAAATAGCCCACGCTCGGGTGTCACAGACTGAATAAAAAATAAACAGGTGAATTTAAACGGTGCATGTTTAAGTAATATTTTAGTTGATACATGTTCGGTTTATAGATGACAGAAGTGGTTTTGATCTTATTATCAAATTGGATATCTGGTTTTAAAAATCATTAACTTAAACATGAGTCTGAGATGTATCCTAGATTGACTATTCTGGGATGTATTTGGCGGTTTTCCAGCATGGTTGAAGCTAGTGAATAGAGCCTTTCAAAAAGGTAGTGTGTTAATAGAATACATAGACAGGATTTACATTCTCATTCCTAATGACTTTGAGTTCGGCTTGATTGCAACATTGAGCATTCCTGGGCTTCAAGTTCCCTCTTTAACTTTGAGATAATAAGTCTATGCATTACAAATATGTGTTAGGTGTTACAGAACTGCATGCTGAATCAGTGTTCACTGTGGTTTTCACTATCTGAAAATATTATTGATGTAAACTTCATGATTGAATTCTTATCGTCAAATAACTTAGAATCAGCTAGTGTCAGAGCACTTACATACCTGATATACTTCCTTAAGTTTACATATGTGTGATGATTTAAGCCTCTATGGATGTATATTTAGGTATTAGAGAAAGTGTTTTGATCCTTGTCTTTTTACAATTCCACATTTCCAACTGATTAATTAAATTAAAAAAACACAGGTTTCCCTTTTTTGTTTTTTTTTTTTAGTAATGCTGTCAACTGTCCCCATTGAACTCAAGGTCATTAACAAAGGTGTGGTTCATACATGGCTGAAGCTACTAAAGAACATGCCCTCAGATAACTAAAGAAAGCAGATGGCATAGCCAGCTTACAGTGGACTGAAATGCTTAAGTCTTTTTGGCATTAGTACGCCACGTTTATTCTAACTCATACTAGCTTGAATTTTTAAAATCTGATTCATCAAATTAAATCTTTTAGTTTTTAATGATTTTAACTTGTTGAAGCCTATTTAAACAATCTGTCTTCGATCATAACTTACAGCATGTTTTCTAAGGTTAGATTGTGTGTGTCTGTATACATACATATACATGTTTTTAATCAAGCTCATGACAAAAGATGTTAACTTGAACATTTCAGACCCATTTGCCAGAGATTCGGTAAACAAGGAAATGAGACAGACTTCATGCTTAAGTAGTTCTGAGATGAAACAATGCTTGTAGAAGAAAATGTGTTAAAATCAAGCAAGCCTCATTAATAGATCTTATATTATTTCTACCTGCAAACATTCCAAGGTAAGAAGAATTTATATAGGTGAAAGTCACAGTCCATACTGGGCAGTATTACAAGTTTGACAAAGCACGTAGGGGGTAAAATAACACTAGTAAAGACTGCAGAGTTACATACCAAGTTTCAGCATTCAAGTGGAAATCTCAGCAGTATAATTCAAGAGCAAATTAAATCCACAGTATATTCCAGGCTAAGTTCTAGAGTCTCCCACAAGGCATCTCATGGTCCTTAACCATCAATGGTAATTGGCATATGTTAAAATAGAGAAAATGTTTATAGTCTCCCACAAGGCATCTCATGGTCTCAACCATTAATGGTAACTGGCATATATTAAAATAGAGAAAATGGGGCATATCTCTTATTTAAATCAATTTTGATTTTTTAAAAAATATTAACTATAAGTTTTCATTTTGTTACATAGGTAAGAGCCTCTTTTAAATTAGAAAATATGATTTCAACTTCACATAAATTTACATTATTTTTGTATCTGGGAATTTCTTGTGTTTTGTTTCCTTTTTCTCTTCTAATTCTAACTGTTCTGTCTTATTATATCTAATATGAAGTTATAGTACACAGTGTTTCCATGGATAACATTCTACTAAAGAAATTTGTTCATATTTGTATATGTGCTTCTCTTATCAGTAACAATGGTTTCGTTATAAAGTTGGGTTTTTCTCCTGAGGAGGTAGAAGATGGGCTTGTTTTGCTTTCTGTGTCTGAATTTTCTCCTAAACACATACAGCCTGAAAATAATATTATGTATTAAAACATTTCAAAATGAGAAATAATTCTTCATAAATCACCCATCACCAAATAATAAAATAATGAATATGCGGACAATTGTCTCTGAAAGCATAGCCTGTAAACTAAGCAGGTGTAATCATGCCAGGGGACAAGTGACTGCTTGTGGCACAGGAGGAAAGGCTGCTTGAATTGCGCTGCTTTACACCACCTGGGAGGTGACTGGTGAGCTACCACTTTAAGAACAATATGCTGCCTTAATCTGGTTTCACATCAGAGCCTGTACATTGTTCCACCTTTTTCATTAAGTAGGGCATGTTCTTGCAGGTGAGTCCAAGAAGCTGGACCAGGTGTCCCAAGCATTGCCGGATCCCCCACCCCTGGGGTTCACGAACTCAATACCCACGTATTATGCTGACCCTGAGACCCAGTCCCTGTCAGGTTCCCCACCTGGGGTTCACGGAGCCAACACCCACCTAGAAGGTGGGCCACAGGATCTGGGCCAAGTGACCCATACCCCACCAGTTCAAGTTTTGCTGAGAACGGTCTGCTTTTATACAGTAACTCAGTGTCAGATTGTATTTGATATTTTTGATGTGTAGTAACAGTACACAGTACATGTTTAAAAATTATTTGAGAGACTGAGAGAAAAAGACAGTTTTCCATCTGCTGGTTCACTCTCCCAAAACCTTCAGTTTTCTGAGCTGGGTCAGGCTGATGCTAGCAGCCAGGAACTTGCTCTAGGTCTCCAAAATAGGTGGCAGGAACCCAACCACTCTCTTCCAGAATGTACTTGAGCAAGAAGCTTGAGTCCTGAGGCCAAATTTTAAACCAAGCTTAGCAAAATGGGGTGCAGTTTTTTAAAAAGTTTTCATTTATTTATTGAAACGGTGGAACTGGAACAAGAGTCAGAAACAGATCTTCCATCTGCTAGTTCACTCCCAAAATGATTACAGTGGCCAGGAGTGGGTCAGACTGAAATCAGGAGCCGAGAGCATCATTCAGGGCCTCCCACGTGGAGGCAGGGGCCCATGAACTTACTACTTTCCCAGACTATTAGCATGGAAGAGAATAGCTGAGGTTAAAACCTGCATCCATACGGGATGCCAGCACTGCATGCAATGGCCCACCTCACTATTTGTTGGTGTCCATTGCTAGGATGTAGACATCTTAACCATTAGGCCAAATGCCTACCCACTCCTTCTTTCATTTTTACTATCAAGTGAGCAGCAGAGTAAGTGACTTGCATGTGAGTAGTCTCTCCGTAGACAGAGATGTGTGTTTTCGTTCTTTGGATATTTCTTACAAGTGTAGTCAAAGTGATTTGCACCTCTTCAACAGGATACAGGATTCATGGTATTCCTAGCTAGGATTCCTGGCTAAGGGATCATCATCTAGCCATGTCCCATCTTTCAGATAGCATGTACCTTGTGCAAGTTGCTGTCAGAGACCCTGGGCCTTCAGGATGTACTGTTTCATCACTCCTGGGTGATGGAGAAAATGTTCCCAAGAGGACGGCAGAACCCTACAAGGATATGAGCCTAAACTCGTAACAAGTTGAAGACATGGTTGGTTTTTATATATTCTGAGGATATAATATTGAGTTCTGAATATTGGTTACACTAAAATACTATTTTAAATAAACACCCTTTCAGAATATGGTTTTTCCTAGAACAGATATGTACATTTTCTTTTTTTTAATAAAGCAAACATTTATTAAACTATAATAAAAACATTCGATCAAATTACAAAACCTGAGCAAGAAAAACAAACGGCACATGCTTAACTGTAGTTGACATTCAAATAAAATTTACATTCCCAAAATATTATACAGTAATTAGAAAATACCAGCCAAAGTAATATTAGGATACTTTTACGTGCGATCTCAACAAATTTGAACAGAAGCAAATTTTAACAAAGGTGAATTTTACAGTGAAACATAGCAGTAGATTAAGGATCTTAACATGTTTATTTTACTGCTATTTGACACTATGATACAAAAATAAGAGGATTTACTTGACATTTTTAATAAATATCTCATGGGCTGTTGAGTGCCTTACTGGTGAAAAGATTTAACTGGCTAATCTCGTCAATCCATTTTGTACATTTAGTAAGCATCATCTCTGCCCTACATAACTCTTAATGCAATTCAACAGCAGAGTATATTTAGCATGTTGTGTACATGAATATGGCAAATTGGCAGCTTCCGTCAGTTGCTGGCAATAGTTTAGAGTGATGACAAATATTATTTTGATTTTTTTGTACATTTTCTTGTTATTTTCCAACTTGGACAAAATGGTAGTGTTGATGGATTGGGGAATGTTTCAGTTCAAAACCAAATCACGAGTCAATTAATCTCTGAAGCATGATTCATAGTCTTTCATCTCTAATCTCTTTGGTCTGTTTTTGAGAGGATGGGGTTGAAAGGAGAATGTTGTTTGCTCCAGGAATCCTAAAGTCACAGAGCAAATCCTCCAGAAAAATTTCCCTGATTCTTGAAATTAGATTACATTCTCCCATGCTCACATAAAACGTATCATGTGTCGGTCTTCCCACTGCAGATTTCTCAGAAGCAGGAAGCATATCATAGAATTACAAAATTACAATGTGTGTAAGATTGTTTTGTATGTAACATGCATTAAAATATACTTTGTTTCGCAACGATGGACATATGAATTTTTATGAAGAATTATACTATAGTAATGATATAGGGGAACTCAGTGAGGGGCGAGGGAATTAAGAAGGGGATAAGGGAAATCCCATGATCTATGAAACTGTATTAAAATGATAATAATAAAAGAAGTAAAATTTAGAAAAATAATTAAGACACCGGGAAAAAAAAAAAAATACTTTGTTTCTAACCCTGCCTTCAGAATATTTGCTGTTTCAGAATTGGCTTAAATTCATTAGCTAAAATACAATAGAAAAGAACAAAGGATTTCTGCTTATCCTAAACCTCTGTGAGTACTTTTATCAAATATAGTGAAAGAGTACAAGTGAGCTCCTATCATGTGGTTCAGCCACCCCCAACAGCTCGTCTAGGCCAGGCTGGGCCAGGCTAAAGCCTGGGGCTTGGAACCCAACTGGCTTTTTCAAGCCATTTGTGGCGAGCTAGCTGCTTGAGCCACAACCTGCTGCTTCCAAGGTGCACATTCACTGAGAGCTGGAAAAGGGAACTAAGCAAGGACAGAACCCAGACCCTCAACGTGACGGGCATTGTAACTGCTGCTTAAACAGCCACCCCTGCACCCTATAACAGGGTGCTTTTCCCCCTACATCTTTCCCAGTATTCATTGTTTACTGATTTCCAACTGATACCATTCTAACCTGGGTGAGATGAAACTTCATTGTGCTTTATATTTGCATTTCCCTCATGGCTAGTGATCCTGAGCATTTTCCCCCATGTGTCGGCCATTTGAATGTCATCCTTCGAAATGCCTGTTCATGTCCTTTGCTACTTTCATAACTGGATTGTTTGTTTTGCAGTTATTAAATTTTTGGACTGCCTTATAGGTTCTAGATATCACTCTCGTCAATTGCATAGTTTTCAGATGTTTCCTCCCATTTTGTCAGTTGCCTCTCCACTTTGTTGAGGGTTTCTTTTATAGTAAAGAGGATTCTTAATTTGATACTATCCCATTTGTCTATTTTTGCTTTAATCGTCTGTTCTTCTGTTGTTGTTTTTCCCAAGAATTCTCTGCCTACATCCATGTCTTACATGATTTTCTCAATATTTTCCTTCAGTGATTTGACGATACCAGGTGTTTATTAAAATCACTGTATCATTTTGCTTGGAATTTTATGCAAGGTGTAAGGTAGGAATCTTAAACTTCTGCTCATGGAGATCTGATTTTCTGAGCATCATTTGTCAGAGTGTTCCCTCTCAAAGGACTGATTTTATTTGCAAATAAAAAAGGTTCGTTGTTTGTAGGTACATGAATTGACTTCTGGGGTTTCTATTCTGTTGCATTGCTCTTTGTATCTGTTGACATCAGTACTAGTCCATTTTCAGAATTATTGTTCTGTGTCATATACTGAAATTTGGAATTATGACGCTGCCAACTTTTAGGGTTTAGATTTATGAGGGCTCTCTTGTACTTCAGTATTAATTTTAACATTTTGCTAGTGCTGAGAAGAATGTTTCTGACATTTTCTTTGGGATCCCATTGAATCGTAAACTGCTTTGGGTTATATGGACATTTTCATGGCGTTAATTCTTCAATCCAGAAATGTGGCAAATTCTTTCATTTCTCCCTTTACTTCGTCCTTTAATGTTTTGTGATATGTGCTTAGAGTATCTGGTGTAGATTCAGGACAACAGCCACTGGATGTTAATAAAACTTTCAGAACTTGAGGTATGCATAAGAATGATTGGACTCGCTTACTAATGATGATGTCATTAGCAACTAGTCATTTAGCAATATACTGTGCGACAATGAGAAAAGGTTTCAGCTTACAGTTTGTATCTGTACTCAAGAAGTGTTGAAGCTGACTTAGAGTCAATAATATGGCACAGATTGTGTGACCTAACAGGGACAACTCTGGGACCGCAAACTGTGAATAGCACCACACCTGTATATTGCATGCTCTGCATATGTTTGGTATTGTATCTGTGAAATTTGGATTTTGATAGGTATCTGTAATAGGCAAAATAGAAGCCCACCTAGAACCTCCATCGCCTAATCGCTGAAATCTGTGCCAATAGAATGATATATGACAAAAAACACTTTGCATTTGTGGGTGAGGTCACTATCTTTGGATAGAGCATTGCCCTGGATGACCCATGCCTGGCTTAATGGCATGGATATTTATATTGAAGCAAGACACAGAAGTCAGAGAGATCTGAAGAGAAGTACTGTGCAGGACCTAAGAAGGTGCCAAAACCCCCAAAATACAAGTGTCCCCTAGAAAGCAGAAAGCACAAAGGCAGTGATTCTCACTAGAACACCTGTAAGAAACACAGCCAGGCTAAACACTGAATGTCAACCCAGGAAGTCTCTCAGGCTTCTGATCTCTTGAATTGTGAGGAGACAAATGTTGCTTCAAGCTACTGTGTCTGAGAGAGGAATTGGCTGCGACCTGTGGAAAGGCCATTGACTCTAAGCAGTCTTGTGCTAGCAGCGTGTCTTAGAGCTGGTTGCTGTGCACTGCCACCCACGAGATCATCTCATTGTGCTGCTGCGTTTGCAGAACCAGTCCAGCCACTGTGTCGTTTGCAATGTTCAGAGCTACAGCTCGTGATTACATCATGAGCTGTGAAGCCACAACTTTTACAAGTGTGGTTATCTAAGGGAAAATACTTACAATAGCTTGCACATGTTCCAGAAAAGTATACATATTTATTGTGAAAAAAAGGTTATGTTTCTTAAGATGCATTGTCTGTGTTCTCCAAAGATTGTTGAAACTTAATTTCATGTTATTCAAATCAAACTATCAAATTTATTGAAAGGCAGATTCTTTTTATTTCTAACACATCAAAAAATGTGTTTTCATTACTGGGTCATGTTCAGGAAAGCAATAAACTCAAAAATTTAATCACACATGGGTTTAAGAATCTGAATTATCATATTTTAAGTTGCCACTTATCAGATTGTTAATGCATTAAATTTTCAAGAAAGTTTCAGTTTAATGCTGTTATTAGAGTTTTATGAAAGAAGTATTTACCAGTTGTGTCTCTGCATCTAACACTTTTGGGATTGACAGTTATTTTGATTGATAAAATAACTGTGTAACTGTGATGGTTGTAACTGGATAGCAGGATATTTCATTTATTTTGTCCACTCAGCTTGTTTTAGCTCATCAGGTATTAACCTATCATTTTTACCTGTACAGTTGTTCATGGTTATCAGAATCCATAGTTATTTATCAATTTCACTAAATTTACTTTTGTTTAAATTCAGTGTTGTTAAGTAATTTACAAAATGTCCAGTAGTCAGTTTATCAAAAAGGCAGGTATAAACTCAGAATCCTTCATTTTCTAATAGCTAGAAGAGCACCGGTGGACATGTGCATTCTGTATGTGTGTATAAATGTAAATATGTAATGCATGTGTACGTGAGTGGGTGTGTGTAATGCAGAGCAGCACAGTACTGGAACACAAATAACAGATTGTCCTGGAATCTCAAAGTGATCTGTTTAGGTTTCAACCTATTGATTAGAGATTTTCCTTTGAGCCATTTATGACAAATGGACTCTGGATCAGAATTGCTTAAAAACATGGTAATATATCATAGTAAAAGAAATAACAATCTATCAATGTGACAGTGGCTTACGATGAGAAATCAGATTTTGTTTTAGCTAAGCATATCTTTATGCAAGAAATGAACCTTCACAGAATGGTGATCAGAGCACCAAAGGATTGAAACATATCCTGTAAAATATAGAACAACTTTCTTCGTCTTATTTTCAAACATTCTAAAAGCATTTTTATTGGTATATAATAGTTGTCCATGTTGATGGATACAGTGTGATTTTTGATGCACGTACAGCTGATGTAATGATGACATCATGGTATTTAGCTGATTCATCTCCTCAACCACTGATCCTGTAGGTGTGGTGAGAAAATTCAAAATGCTTTGTGTGGCTATTTTGAGATGTATGAATATAATTTATCTTTACCTTGGATGCCCTACTGTGTGACAGAACCCCAAAGCCTTTTTCTTCTCTTCTAGCACTAAGTTGGCATCCCTCGATGAACCACGGGTCTTTCTGTTACCCACCCTGCCTCGGGTAGCTGGTGTTCTAGTTACTGCTTCTATGGTCTCAGCAATTTTAGTTCCCGTAGAAGAGTGAGATCATGCAGTACTTGTGGTATTTGTGATTCTGTGTCTGCCTGATTTTGCTTGACATAATGACCTCCAGATTCAGAAACACTGTTTAAAAAAAAAAGGTTGTTTGCATTGATAAAACTAGAATTAAAAAAAAAAACCAATAGGGCTTCTTTACTCATGTGTTATATTCATGTTAGGTCATTTGACTTTATCATATTACTTGTATTTATATCAGTTCAGTTCTAATGTTTTAAATATAATTTTGACAAAAGATTTAGATGAAGCCAATAATTGCATTAATTTTTTAAGTACAGAGAATGGTATTAACTACAATACAGAGATTTTACCATTTTTTGAAATGATTTCCCATGGACACCTTCAGCTCTCTAATGTAAGCAGTGTGTTTTCAGTGCTTCTTTTGTATGTGAGAGATTTGATGCTTAATACTAAGGAAACAGACATGCTTACTATCAGCCCACTGCATGGGAAGTTCCATAAAGTAGAGCTTAAACAAATATGAGAATCAGTACCATCCAAAACAGTTCCTAAACAAGATCATGAAAAACAATTACTATTTTAAAAAATAAAAGCTATGAATGGATTTTAAGGTTTTTGCAACAAAATAAAATTATCTCTCTAAAATCCATTTGCCACCAACTTTTTAACATCCTCTTCATAGAGTCGACACGCATTTACCAAAAATGTGGCCAAGTTACAGGGTTTAGGTAGGGATGGAGCTTATTATACAGGTGGGAACACAGACAGGCTTGAAATAGTGACTCTTGGAACAAAAGCTGAGCTTTTGCAGTGGGAAAATTATGAAAGCACAGTCTCCTGTCAGGTGCAGCCCTTATGTAGGGAACTGAAGAAGGAAGACATTAACTGAGGAAGTATCTCTCTGCAGGCCCAGGAGGACTGCATGTGACGGGAGCCTTGGAGGCTGCAGAGGAAGCTGTGAGCTAGTAAGCCATTCACCTTTATAATAATGTAAAAGTAGCATGTGCTCTGAGTGTAGTGGAGTGAGTGAGGCCAGCATCCCAAATGGTTGCCAGTTCGTGTACCGGCGGCTCCACTTCCCATCCAGTTCCCTGCCTGTGGCCTGGGAAAGCAGAGGTTGGTTCAAAACCTGGGACCCTGTAGCTATGTGAAAGACTGTGAGGGGGCTCTTGGCTTCGGATTAGCTCAGCTGTGGACATGGCAGCCTTTGGAGAGTGAATCAGTGGATGCAAAATCTTTGTCTCTCCTCTTTGTAAATCTGCCTTTCCAATAAAAATCAATAAATGTTTGTTTGTATTAATGAGAGATGAACAGAATATACTTACTGATTCCCTAAGCCTTCAGGGGGAGTAACTCCTCCTTCTGGAAAAACTTCAGATGTCCCCATTGCCCTTTTTAAGCTCTACTCCCCAATTATTAATTCTGACATGATCATGGACTGGGGTAGCGCAAAGGGCACACATAAAAATTACCCAAGTTTCTGAGATAGAGATATTTATATGAAGTTATTTTAGCTGTGTTTTGGAGAGGTTCATTCTTCAAGAGAAAAATAGTGGAAATTGGCCTTTTAGGGATTTAGAAGCACATTTATTCATTTAATCTGTGATTTGGAGATTTCCTTTGTTTCAGTATCTGAGTTATTGAGACAACAGCTGGGCACGCTGTTACATATTTCTGTGTTTGTTAAGGATACCAAGGAAAAGTGGCTGTTTTTCTAGGACAAGCTCCCTACCATGCAGAGCAAGTCCAATATTCAGGCTGATCATCTGTCCAGAGATGGCCATTAAATTCACAGACGAGATCTGAAAAACATTTGTAAGTATTTAGCTGCTCCTGAATAGCTTTCACGGCTAGCTAAATCATTTTCTCCTAGTGGTAATTGTTTCAATGTCCCAAGACATTAAAAACTATTAAAGCCTAATGACCCAAGTCTTGTTTTTCTGTAAAGGTGGATACTTTTTCTGATGCTCTAGCTTTTTTGGTATCAGTGCTCACCTGACTACGAGTCTTACAAAATACACCACCGTGTGTGCATACAATAAAATAAATAAATCAGTGAATACACAAATCCAAGAAGAGTAAGACAAATAGATCCAGAAAAAAGCCAGAGAGTCAGAAAAGTGGTATTTTTAAGTTGTTGTTGAATTTACTGGAAAGATTTTATATAACCAAAGAGCCGTTTTCAAGTTCAGATAAAAGAATTAGGTGATCACCAAGTGACAGCTAAATGAGCATGAACATTCCCATCTTTTGCTGGCAGGATTTACAGTTTGCATTTGATTGGATTTTCCGGCCTTCACCTGCTGAAATATTTGCCATCACCATGAAAAGCTGGTTTTGAGGCAACTTGCTCCTATGTAAGAGTATAAATACGGGAGTGACATCTTTTACTATAATTCTACCCTGTCCCTGCACTTCTGAACACTGTTCATCCTACAAATATCTGATGTTTTAAAAAAGGTTCCTATCAATCGACAAAAAAGGAAGATATGAGAAGAGATTGGATGAAAAAGAAAATCATGATTTTGATCATTGTAATTGAATGAGCATGCATTTTTATGTTCTTCTGTTTCAGAATGAATGGCTACCTCCTCATTGGGGCATTGAACCCCAATCCTCCATGTCAGAGAGGAATGCTTACCCATATGCTAATGAGGACTGCAACAAATGCTATTTTAACTTTCCACGCACCCTCAATTCAAACATTGGCCCAACTAAAATGGGAATTCATCTAAGTAAAGTGAAGATATATAGTTTCTTACTAAAGATATATATACAGCAAGGGAGAAAAGCAGTTTAAATGCTGTATTTCTGTATTTGTCTTACAAAAAATTATCTAGAAATTTATGTATCTGCATGTCTGTGGATGACTATATAGATTTTGTTTCAATAAAATGATCAAACAAAGCCAAGACAGGCTATTCCAAATTATATCTAGATTGACAGAGAGAAGGAAGGAAAAAAAAAGTGTTCTATCCACTAGTTCCCTCCCCAGTTGGTGGCAATGGTCACAGCTCAGTTGATCTGAATTCAGGGCTAGGAGCTATTCTGGGTTGTCTCCCAAACAGATGCAGGATCCCAAGGCTTTGGGCCGTCCTCTACTGCTTTCCCAATCCACAGGCAGGGAGCTGGATGGGAAGTGAAGCAGCTGGGACACAAACTGGGGACCGTATGGGATGCTGGCACTTACAGGTGGAAGATAAGCCAATTGAGGCATTGTGCCTGCTTCCCCATCACTGTTTCTAGCAGGAAAAGAGAAAAATAAACACTAACTCAGGTATGTAACCTGTGTTGTGAAGTATATGAAGGCAGAATGTTCAGGAAAAAATCAAAAGGAAAACTTATTTTGATGAATACATTTTTCAAAGATGTAGAAATAGTTTCCAGGAACTTTGTGAAGACCCTCCAAATAAAAAAAATACAAAGTTGTGTTTATATTTTTACAGCAATTTCTAAATCTAACTAGGTTGCTTAATTTGAGTTGCCTATAGTCTTAAATTTGTGTGGTATTTTTACTTTGTTTATTTTAATTTGAGAAAATATGCGTTGAAATGCTATTTTAAACAAAATTGTATTACAGTAACCTGAAATTTATTTAGCAAATATTTAATTACTTCTTATTGTATGGAAGTTACCACATTACAGGTTGAGTTTATGCTGATGAAATGGAAAATAAAATAATGCCACTTAAATTTAGGGCTTATGTATTTTAATAATAAATTGAAATAACTCAAGAAAAATATTTTATAAGCTCCATACCAACTCAGTATTCAGTCAGTGGTCAAAAATACTGCTTTACTTGACAGAAGAAACAGGCAAAGATGTAATGCAATTTTACTTGAGTGCTTAAAGAAACAAAATTGAGACTTTTGTCTGTAGTATGCATTTTTAAACAAGTGGTTTAGTTTGTCATAATTGGGAACAACAAACTATTGTGAAATGTGGAAACTTGCATTTTAAAAGGACATCTTATGAAGTTAAGTTTGCTTCCAATACCACATTTATTATAACATGAAAATTTATAACACATGTTGCTGTTCCTAAACTTGTTGCTGTATATTGATGTTGAAAATAGCAAATCCTTGTCTCTCCCATCTTCTAACCTCTGAAAATCCCTAACAATGCAATTTACACTGCAGAGGTGTGCAGAGGGCGGTCTCACTAGTCACCGTGTGAAGAAACCGGACAGATACAGCAGAGAGACACATTGCTTTGTTTTTCAGGTTTTTTTTATTTTTGCTTGCAAATTTAGACACAGGGAGAAACACAAACGCACAGAGAGAGAGAAAGAGAGAGAGAGAGAGAGACTGACTGACTGACTGACCTTACATTCACTGGTTTACTGCCCAGATGCCTATGTTGAGCTGGACTGAAGTTGGGAGCCTGACATTTTGTCATGACCCAAGGCTTTGGGTCATCCCCTACTGCTTTCTCAGATCACAAGCAGGGATCTGGGTGAGAAGTGGAACAGCCAGAACATGAACCGGTACCCAGGCTAAACTACTAAGGTCCCAGATAGCCACGTTTCTAACAAGCCTTAATATCCACGTCCAACATGAGCCATTTATGGACTTCTCAGTGAACGACTTCATCAAATTAGGATCTGTGGGAAATTTGAGTTGGAGATATCAGTAGAATGGCCAATGATTCAAACAGAACTCAGTTTTTTAATGACCTGAAGATATTTAGACATTTTGTTACATCTTGTTAGGTAGCTCCGTATTGTCTGTTTATGTTTGCTCATGCCCATGGTTATAGGATACAAACAGCAAAATGTAACTGGTCCAATTTTCCCATATCAGTTAGGAATGTAGAAGAAGAATGAGAGAAATAAAATGGAGCAAAGATCTCTATTTGCTGTTTCTGTTAATTGGGAAACAGACTGCATGATTCATTTGCATGTGGGGGGTGTGTGTGTGTGTGTCTTGGAGGGATGAACACATAATTAAATCTGCTATTTACCCCAACAGTCTATTCTTAGATGCCAGATTTAGATTAAGAATGTTAGCTTCTTTATGTATTTTGATTTTTTAACATTTTATAGGGTTATATATGACGTCTTGATGCATATATGCATTGTGGAATATCCAATTAGAATAAACATTTCTATCACACAAACTTAACATTGCTTAGGAGTAAAAACTGTTAAAAAAAAACACCTTTCTTCAGGTTTTTTCAAGGAGAAATAGAGAATAATTGTAAATTAGGTTGAATTTACAAATTGGGAGCAGAGCATTATATAGGGTTAGAATTCATGTTTGTGGAATTTTACTCATGTTGAACTAGATTGAAGGAAAATAAGCAGAAATGATCATGTATACTGACAGAAAATAAGAAATGCCTCCAGCTATATAACACAAATGCACAGGTTTTCTGTCAGATAAAAATTGGAATAAAGAGAGGATGCCAGAATTGATAGAAAACTCCCTTACTCAGTCATGTAAGAGTTGTGGAAAGAAAGTATAAAATACCTCAAGAGCCCACAACTATTTTCCAATGTAGACAGACAAAAATTTTGGTGATGAATTTATTGTACAGAAGATGTAGGATAATTGTGTTAGTAACACTAGCTCATATCAATTGAGTTACAAAAGGAAATACTGCTAGGCAGTGCATCACTATTTTTACACAAAAAAATCTCCATCCCTGAAAAAATAAATCAGTCAGTTTTATATTCTTCAACATATAAAGAAAAACCATATGATCCTACCTGTAGATACTGGCAAAAATGTCAACAAAATTCATTATCTGTATATGACAAAAAAATTCTCAGCCAACCTGGAATAGAAGGGGTCTTTCTCAGATTGACTAAGTGTAGCTACACCTGCCACCACCACATCTAATGTCATACATATCCTTTAAGATCTGTGGCAAGACGGTAATGTCCCTTCTCACCTCAGTGGCGAGCTTGAAATACTAGCTAATGCACCAAGATGAGAAAAGGAAAAGGATGTAAGAGGCCTAAGGATTAGAAAAGAATATGTAAGCTAGCTCTTTCCTTAGATGATACAACATCTACATTAAAAAGTCCAGAAGATCTTTCATGTTTGCTTTGATCTAGTAGTGATTATAGCATGCTGAAAGAATTTGAGGAAGAAGGGCTCAGTGGTCAAGGAAATGGAGGCTCAGTATTGTCAGTGTGTTGGGCCTTTCCGACTTCATCCATAGGCTCAGGGCTACCCCAGTCAAGAGCTCAGCAAGTGACTGTATGGGATTGTTATGCTCATTTCTTTATCTTCCTGATGGCATATTCACCACACTAGCCCCTGGTTTGTTCCCGTTCCCATGTCCTATAGCTTTGTTGGACCAGATGGTGAGGGAGCTGGGCTGGTTGGAGGTGGAGGTTCAGCTTGGCCTGCAGAAATCACTTAGCTGCTTATTTTGTAATCGGAATATCTTTGAAAGCATTGAGTTACTGGAAATAGGCTGCCCATCCCACCCTCATCCTGTCTTCCCCTTCCTCTCACCAATTGGTCTGCTCCTTACTATCTGGGGACGTAGAGTCACTGGCTCACTCTTTCAATTTGTTGCTTTGATGGCAAGCACTCCAGTTTTCCTTGTTGTGAAGGTTGTTTAAGGCAAAAATAAAAAGAGACATATTGAAAAACAAAACATTTACATATAGGCAAAAGACTTCAGTGAACTCAATTACTTTAAAATGTTGAGCCAGCGTTTCAGGCCTGAGATAAATGTAACCTTGTCTCTATTTGTTTGATATATGATCGATCTCAGTTTGTTAGGATTGCTGTTGAGGGTGTCTGCATCTGCATCCTTAAGGGACACTGTTTTACAGTATACCTTTCTTGTAACGTTTTGGTCTAGTTTATAGTGTCGGCATGATGCTGGCTTCCAAGAATGAATTTGGATGTATTTATTACCTGTCTGTATTCTAGATAAGATTTTATAAATTTAGCCCAAGTTCTTCCCACTTTCTGTTTTGCAATGTAATTGATCACTGATTCAGTTTCTTTAATCAATATTTGCATGCACACACACATATACTGTGTTGGCTAGTCTGTTCTTTAGATAAAGGAATCAGGAAAACTTACAAATGTCCTTTTTTCTATGAATTTTGTTGAATATCACAGAGGTAAGTGTTCCGCTCAGAGTGAATCAAGAGTGGGCAGACCTGAGCCAGAAAACCCTCCCTCCTCACATAACAGCGCAAAGGAATGGAATTAATGGAAGGTTGAGTAAGAGAGTCTCAAAAGTCTTTGATTCTCATACAGTTGTCAGGTTTGGTGTTTCTGGTTGGACCATATCACAGATAAACCAGAATGTACATGAATTTCAGTCCCCAGCTTAGATAAGAGTAATGCAGAATGCTTCCAGAGAGCTTTCTGCCTCGAAAGGGAAACACCGCAGCACACTGGCTGCCTTCATGTTCCCTTCATTTGTGGCAAAAGCCACACTGGACCCTGCATGTAGCAATTCTACCTGCCTCAAGCAGCATCCCTGCTGGCTAGGTTTTTAGTTCACAACTTACCAACAGCTTACGGCCAGAAAAGCACAAATTGTCAACTGAATTTCTGAAGCAGTAACATTGCCAATTTGTTACCCGTTTTGCATGATTGTGAAGGCAGCACTTTGCATTTTGGTCAGATCCAGTTATTTCCATAAGGACAGAATACATACAAGAAGTATAACACCAGCATTTACGTGAGCTGGCAGATCACTTGCTGGGATGAATTTACGAAGTCCCATCAGGTATTTTGCTTTCCTTGAGATAGTTTATGCAAGCTGGTTAATTTGATCCCTGTCTGTTTCACCAGGATTTTTTGTTTTCTATGCTGCTGCTTACATCCTCCTGGTTTTAACGTCTTTTCTAAGAAGTTTTTGCTGCTGTTGTTTGTTTTTTAGCACTCTCAGCAGTTCAATCTGTTAGCCTTATTAAGCATCAAGAAAATGTGACATTTTAGGGGAATGAAAAAGGAAGGCTACTAAACTTTTGGGGGACCTGTAATGTTTTCCTTTCCCTTCCAGGAATGTAGAACCGGAGAAGAATGAGCTATCAGATTTCTGTTCTGTAGGTTGGCTTTGAAGCCCAGAGACCTCCTGCAGTTTAATCCATACCAGATGTGAGGAGTAGCAGTGGGCATAGAAAGAAAACAATCATGAAATCATGCATTTCTAAGTGAAAGGAAAATGGAAACATTTTTGTTTTCAGTTATCCTGGTTCAAAAGAAAAGTAGTATGTACTTAGAACTGCAGAAGGAAACGGGTTTTTATCACATTAGCAACTATTGCAATCCAGCAATCAGACTGTGATCCAAAAAAATCCCTTTCTCATTGGAAGAGAAACTCTTGAGCAAAATCTTAGTGTTCAACACTGTTTCCAAGCCAATTTTTATGTTAAGTGCTTCAATTCAACTCCAAGGTCAGTATCAAACTTCAGAAAAATTTTTAATGTATTTGATTGATTTTTTGTTGTTTTAGTCTAAGTGATAGGACAAAATTAGAAATGTGCAGAACTTACCTTAGAGATAACAGTAATATCAAGCCTGGCGCGGTAGCCTAGCAGCTAAAGTCGTCGCCTTGCACATGCCAGGATCCCATATGGGCGCCAGTTCTAATCCCGGCAGCCCTGCTTCCCTTTCAGTTCCCTGCTTGTGGCCTGGGAAAGCAGTCAAGGACGGCCCAAAGCCTTGGGACCCCGGCACCCACATGGGAGACCTGGAAAAAGCTCCTGGCTCCTGGCTCTGGATTGGCACAGCACCGGCCATTGCGGCCGCTTGGGGAAAGATCAACAGACGTAAGATCTTCAGACAAAGATCAACAGATGTAAGATCTTCCGCTCTGTCTCTCCTTCGCTCTGTATATCTGACCTTCCTATGAAAATAAACAAATCTTTAAAAAAACAGTAGTATTCTTTCATTGGATTCATTACTCTCCATATGACCCCACTTAGTTTGCCTTTAATGCAGAAGCACTATTGACTAGGAGCTCTTCAATATAGGCACCTGTTTGACACCATGTTTTTTCTTTTTGTTCAAAACCACTTTGGATATTTCAGATCCTCCTGTCTATGAAGAATATCTGCAGTTTGATGGGAATTTTCCTGAATAAATCAATAGCTTTGGATAGAATTGATCTCTTAAATTCGATTCCTCCACTCCATGACCACAGAAGTCTTTGCATTGTGTGTGTATCTTCAGTGTCCTTCATAATATTTTGTAATTTTTTTAAAGGTGTATTTACTTGAAAGCTAGTTCCAGAGAGGTTCACTCACCAAATGGCACGCAATAGCCACTGCTGGGCTGGGCTGAATCCAGGAGCCAGGGGCTTCATCTAAGGCTTCCATGTGATTGACAGTGGTGCAAACGCTTGAGCTATCCTCTACTGCTTTTCCCAGGATGTTGGCAGCAGTTGAATCAGAAGTATAGCAGCCAGATCTTGAGCTGGCACTCACATAGCATGCCAGCATGCCAGGTTTTACCTGCTATATAACAACACCAGCCCTGTGGGTTTTTTTAAATTTTTATGGCAGTATGTTTCAAAATTCTCATTTACTCCATGGTACTCTTTTGTATGTAAAATTCTATGAATGATGTTGTTGCATTTGTTTCTTTTTCAGAAACTTACTGCAGATGTGTACAAAGAGTGAATTTTCTATGTTGATTTTTGTATCCTACAACTTTACTGAATGGGTTAACTATGTATGTATATTTTATTTATTTTTTTATTAGAAAGCATTACAGACAAGAGGAAAGACAGAAAGATCTTTCATCTGTTGGTTTTCCCCTAAATGGTCACAATGGCCAGAGTTGAACCAATCTTTATGGCAACCTTTTACTTTATTCCTGTCTATAGCAAGTATTGAACATATCGTTGTTGTGCATTTGAACATGTTCTTTTTTTAAAAAAGACTTTATTTTTATTGGAAAGTGAGATTTACAGACACAAGGAGGGAAAAAGATCTTCTTTCCACTGGTTCACTCCCCAAACGGCTGCAACAGTCAGAACTGATCCAATCCGAAGTCAGGATCCAGGAGCTTCTTTTGGGTCTCTCACAGGAGTGTGGAATCCCAAGGCTTTGGGCCGTTTCCTGCTTGTGGCCGTTCCCAGGCCACAAGCAGGAAACTGGATGGGAAGTGGAGCAGCCATGAAGTACTAGTACCCACATGCAATCCCAGCATGTGCAAGTTGAATATTCAGCCATTGATCTGTGGCAGCATGCCCACTTAGTTATTTTTTAATTAAATATTTTTATTCTTTTCTATGATACTTATTTTTAGATAAAGGGATTCCTCCTTTGCCCTCTGCTCTCCCTTCCTATTTTTCCCTCCCTAAATTATTACAGTAGTATAGTCCTTTAGTAACAATTACAGGTTTAACATTCTGCTCTTGTAGGTATAGACAGAAGTAGAAAAATCTAGTATCTTATTTTCAAGGTGTATGTAACTGATTCCCAGGGAATCCTCCTTTTATTAGGCAGTAATAGTTTCTTAACAGTCTCTTGGTTTTATTTTTCTGAAGTGACTAATTATCCTTTGTATTTACCTCTGTTACATTGTGTGCCTTTGAAGAATTATTTTTTATATAATGTTTTATTTCATAACTTGGTTTCCACAGATACATCTGGTACTAAAATATTCCCATCGATTTATTATTTTTTGTTCCAGTATTTATGTCAGCCAACTACTTGCTAGTGTTCGAAAGATCATAGGTTTATAGAAAAAAAAGGCTAGCTTAGAATATTTAGATCAAATAGTATATTTAAATTTATATTTATGTTGATATACCTGTCCTTAAGTCTTTCTCTGTGTGAGCCTTGATATGACCAAAACAAACATTTTGTACAGTACATCTTTGTTTAAAGGAAATTAGTCAATTCTGTTGCACTAGGATATGGCAGTGGGAGGTTATGTTCACATTGTTGGATGATATGCTACTGTTAATGTTGATACTTTGAGTGTGAGCTTCTTAAAACCAACAGTTCATACTCAAAAGAAGCAGGAGTTGATTTAAATATCATGGTATTTTAGTAGGACATATTTTTTACTGTACAATGTACTTTGGTGCTTCACCTTATGTCTCTGGAGAACATAGATCGTTTCCCTAAGGGGGGCTTTTTAAAAAGTGTGGATAGGGTGACAACCTCGTCTTCAAAGACACTTTCAGCCTGCCTTTAAAATGAAATAAGAAAACCTTCTTTCTAAATGTCTAATTGAATCCCTCTCCTGTTAGCAGTCAATAGTTGTTAATACACTTTCTTCTTTGTGCATCGCTGGTATCATTTCCTTCTCTGCCACAGACATCTGGAGGCACTTCCAGCCGGCGACTCCAGAGCCCCAGCCTGCTGTCATTGCCGTGGGAGTCTGAGGCTTTTCTTTCAAAGTGGAGTCCAGTCTTTCTCTGTCCTCTGTGTTAATAGGCATGTCATATGTACCGTTGGGACATCTGATTTTTGAAACAGAAAACAGGCACGCGAGGCTATTTTATTTTAGCACTTTTCCCTCCTACTCTGTGGAAAGTGTGTGTAAACACGCACAAACACACAGAGAGGCAGAAACACACATGCGTTTTCCTCCCTTTCTGAAAGCTCTGTGGGAAGTCTCTCCAAGGGCGCCATGAACATCTGCTTCCTCCACGCTATTGGGAGACCAAGGCTGATAGCCTAGTTGTTAGATGCAGGTTGTTATGGTGATTGAAAAACTCTATTCCTGAAGTAGATTCTATTTGTTTGTTTTGAAGATTTAAGTTTTTGCATTTTTATTGGAAAATCAAATATACAGAGAAGAGGAGAGACAGAAAGATCTTCTGTCTGATGATTCACTCACAAATGGCCGCAATGGCCTGAGCTACAGCGATCCAAAACCGGGGGCCAGGAGCCCAAAGCCTCTTCCAGTTCTCCCAAGGGTCTGCAAGATCCCAAGGCTTTGGACCATCCTTGACTTTTCCCAGGCCACAAGCAGGGAGCTAGCGTGTGCAAGGCAAGGATTTCAGTCACTAGATTACCACGCTGGGCCCTAGATTATGTTTACAAGAAAGTTTTGAGGAGTTTGCTGAGAGAAAAGTTGTGTAATTGTTACAGTAACAGGTGGACTTGTGGCCTGAAAGATAGCAAATAAACAGACTTGTGATTTCATCATTAATGAGGATAGTAACAGGCTCTGTATAGTGGAAAAGATGTTGCCATATTTTTTGCTGCTGTTAAATTGCCAGAGGTAGGCACTGAAATAATTATCAGTCTCGGCATTTTGGGGTGTGGTAACTACAGCCCGGAACTCTGACCGTCACGGGAGCATATGTCCTTCCTAAAATGTGAAGTTTTGAGGAATTTGTTTAGATGGATTTAAAGATTTGAGGGAAGAAACTCAACTAAATACAAGTCTTGGTTGCCTAGGATAGAACACTAGTGATGTCAGAACAGAGATTGTCAGCCAGTCTAGGTTGTGTCTGCAGGACACATTTGGTAGTATCTGGATGTATCTGTGATTGCTGTGACTGGGTTTGCTAAGAGAGAGTCTACGGAGGTCTAGTGGATAGAGACTCTAAGCATCGTGTAACACCGAAGACAGAGTCATTACTCTCCCCACTCCACCCAAGGAGTTACCTGATTCAAAATGTTACCAGTGCCGGGATTACTGGACACATCTACCAGCATTTCATTCATAATAAAGAGTGGAATACACAATAGTGACAAGGTCAATCAAATGATAGACTGACAGAGTAGAATATTCCCTGACTACATAGCTAAAAGAAAACAGGATTCACCACAATTCTACCAGACAAAATAGTCCAAAGCAAATGAGGCCAAGAAGGTCTTCAATGACCAATCTAGTGAGAGCAAATGTTTCGGATATCTGTTTCACTCGGCTTCCAAACTGAAGAGTTACCCAGCGCCATTGCATGAATGACCGTGGAAGCCTGCTCCCGGGTCAGTGGCATAGGAAATCTGTGACGTATGGTAAAGAAGGCAGCATAGACATGGCGTTGATGTGTTTATCGGGATCCTCTTTGCTCAAGTACCGCCAGGGTGAGACATGGTTGTTGAGCTGGCTGCTGCATGAACTGAGGGCTTGTGTTAGCGTCGGATTTTGGGTCATATCTGCTCTGATGAGCCACAGTACCAGGTTATCAACGATACTACCAATAATGCTGGTGATGGGGTGGATGAAAAATAATACTTCAAATTTTTTGTGCAAAATAGAGTTAAAAGATATTTATTTTGGTGCAGAGTTTTATAAATTCCACAGATAGTTGCTTTGTAAGCCTTATTTTCACTGAGCACTTTGAAGAAACCCAGAAAAGCATACTCTGAGGCAAGCTCTCTGCTAAATATTTCACGTACTTTCAGAAAATTTTCACAGCACTGGTATATGGTAATCCCAGAGGGAATGATTGACATAGGAAACACAAAAAAGCAGCTTCCAATCAGACCCATCCCTGTACCTTCAGAAAGTTTCCAGTCAGAGTCCAGCTACGACAATCCACACAGGCTGGGTGGTTAGACAGCACACTGTGTGACCAGGATGGGGAGAGGAGGAAACACAGTAGCTGACCTTCTGCCCTCCCGCACCCTCCTCTTTCCTTTGTTACACTCCACAAATTGAAAGGTCGACCTGTTCTGCCCTTCCTCTGTGACAGGAATATCCTTCACATTACATGTTGCTTTCTCCTCGTCTCTAGGTTAAGGGGCCATGGTGAGACTGAGCTGAAGACTGTAATGTAACAGTTTCTTTAAAAAAATATCGTTCACATAGTTGAGAGGAATATACCCCCTACAGTTAGGGTGGGAAGGGTTGGGGGAAGGTGGGTGGAACAGATGTTTCAGTTCCTTCTTTTTTTGATTTTTTTTTTAATTTTTGTCCTTTGTCTATAGTGTAGAAAGGGAGGGGGCGGACCTTGCTGTCAAACTACATCAGCATCCAGGGATAGGATACAGTCATTATGAGGCCTTAGAGACTGATGTGGGAGACAATGTTCCAAAGATTTTTTTTAAATTAGAAAGTCAGATCAGTTTTACAGAGAGGAGAGACAGAGGAAAAGATCTTCCATCAGCAAGTTCACTCTCCAAGTGGCTGCAGTGGTCAGAGCTGAGTCAATCTGAAGCCAGGAGCTTCTTCAGGTCTCCCACATGGGTGCAGAGTCCCAATGCTTTGGG
Organism: Ochotona princeps; assembly: GCF_030435755.1. Taxonomy (NCBI): domain Eukaryota; kingdom Metazoa; phylum Chordata; class Mammalia; order Lagomorpha; family Ochotonidae; genus Ochotona; species Ochotona princeps. The sequence goes on from NC_080850.1 coordinate 44,334,098, forward strand.
CCATCCTCCACTGCTTTCCCAGGCCACAAGCAGGGAGCTGGATGGGAAGTGGAGCAGCTGGAACGAAAACTGGCTCCCACAAGGGATCTGGACACTTACAAAGTGAGGAATTACCTAGTTAATCCACCAGGTTGCGCACAAAGGTGTTAGTTGAGTGTTTTGATCATTCTGAGATATTGTTGGCTTTGTTGCACCAGGATTGAGAAAATTTTCACAAATTCTGTCAGCTAAGTCCACCTTAGTGCATCCACCGATCCAGACTCTTGCTCCAAGTTTGTTCAGGAGAGTTGTCCAGCCTGTTCTACTTTCCGTCCTCTGAAGAGGCACTCAGCATGTTCTTCTGCCCTAGACGAGTTGGCTGTCATGTCCTCGGTGTGCATGTTGGCCTGCTGCCCACTGCACAGGCATCAGCAACTGATGAGGTCAGTCTCAGTACAGGCACACCAAGATTGGATTGTATATCTTGTGATTTTTTCCCCTCGGCCAGGATTTGAGTCCGGCGATCTAGTAGGGGAATCTCCCAAGAAACTTACGTGGGGTGTGACCTCGTCGGTGCTGTGGCCAGACCCTGTCTAGCCTGATAGTCCAGCCCTGCCTCCTAGCTCTGATTCCACAAATGTCCGTGGATTTTACGGTCTATCCTAGCTCAGCCCAGTACTACCACCAGCTCTTGTGTAAACTAGCATGTTGTACAGTCCCAGAGATTTATGCCCATAAACCCCCTACAGAATCTGCCCCCAGATCCGGTTCTGTTACATTGTGGTGGGTGCTATGGGCCAGACTAACATGGTCAACCCCTGCCCTGACATTCACCAGTGGTTAATGTGGCCTTGCCCAGCCAGGCATACACTGCAACTAGCTTTTTTGCACCTGTGGGTGGTGGGCACTGTAACTTAGCCCAGCCTTGGTTTCCCACATGGATGGGTAGCTTGGCCTGACCCAGACATGCCCTCCAGTTTCCCCCACCCCGAAACCACCAAGTGCAGTGGCCCATTCTGTGGAAGCATTTCTCCGCCTGTTAAACATGCCCTCTGTGGCCTCCACTCCATTACAGCTCCAGCTCCCTTCCCCAGGCAATCTGCAGACCCCGGGCATGTGCCTGGGAGCTGGGGAGGCATGTCCTGACTTGGTATTCCCTGCCTTCCCCATGTATCTTAAAAAACAATAGGCTACTCTGCTGGCACACTGGCATAGATAACATGGAGTTGGCATTGACCAGGCTCAGTTTGCCCACCAGCAATTGGCTACTTTTCTCCCAGCAGTGTAGTACTTGCCTAGGTTCAAGGCATCCCAGGTAGTTGCCTGTGGCTGGGGTATTACTGTCTAAGCTTTGTTTTCATGGCACTTGTTGGAGAAGCAGGGTAGCAGCCATGCAGATACCATCAAGGGGAGAGAGGACTGCCTTACTCCGGTGAGCAAATGAAACTGCTAAAAACATAGAGGACAGCCTTAGTCTTTGCCTTTTATTATTTTTCTTCAAAACGAGTAATCAATGCTTGATTGTCAGGGTAGTTACTTTACTTTTAGTTATTATAATCGTTACCATGGTAACTGTCCCCCCAGAACAATCCAGCTGTTATCTAAAAAAAAAAGTCCCAGTTTCTTACAAACGTGGAGGAGGTTAAGATATAAGTTCCACCTAAATAACCATGTTTGTTATTTGTGACTTTGAAATGAAGAGGACCAGAAAAATAGTGGGCTCATTCCGTAATAGATACACTTTGATATCTGTAGTCCTCATTACATGGGGAAAGGTATGATACATTTAAAGATGATTATGTATCTTTAAGTGATGTGAGATTCTTCTTTAGACATTTCTTGAATGATTAGTAAACTGACAGGCTGCTGGAGATGAAATCTTCTCCTGGCCTAAGCTACAATGTAGTGTAGTATGCCCAAGGCCCAGCCCTTATTTCAGTGACTGTTGGTAAGATGCAGCGCCACTTGGACTTTTTGTAGTGAGAATGAAGTCTATATTTCTGTCTGTATTTAATCACATTTATGTCACTCTGCTTACACAAAATAACACGTATTTCTACTATGTGTTGATGACCAGCTAGTCCCATAAAAAGAAGTTAAGCTACTTTACTGGGTTGATTGGCCCTGAGAATAACATTTTAAGCTACTTTACTGGGTTGATTGGCCCTGAGAATAACATTTAAGGCTTAGTAGGTATTTACATTTTCAGTTGATTTGGCAGCACAGCAAGATATCCAACAAGGGCTTCATCTACTTGGCTATGAATTATGTTGCAAATGTTCTCGAAGGTGCATATGTGTTCCTGTTAGCTCTTTTTTTTTTTAAGATTTATTCATTTTTTTATTACAGCCAGATATACACAGAGGAGGAGAGACAGAGAGGAAGATCTTCCGTCCGATGATTCACTCCCCAAGTGAGCCACAATGGGCTGATGCGCGCCGATCCGATGCCGGGAACCTGGAACCTCTTCCGGGTCTCCCACGTGGGTGCAGGGTCCCAAGACATTGGGCCGTCCTCGACTGCTTTCCCAGGCCACAAGCAGGGAGCTGGATGGGAAGTGGAGCTGCCAGGATTAGAACCGGCGCCCATATGGGATCCCAGGGCTTTCAAGGCGAGGAATTTAGCCGCTAGGCCACGCCGCCGGGCCCCTGTTAGCTCTTAACATATCAAGGGTAAAATTGTTTTTAAGTACTGCCTTAGGGTTTTCAAATAATATCCACAATATATTTTTCTACAAACCCCACATATTTATTCAGATGAAACTGCCCTAATGGCCTGACCTTTAAGTTGCACTATAAAATATAGTGTTCTGGCCATGTTTGCAGCCATTCACATACTCTAGCATATGTGTGACACTTTTTTTCCCCCAGGTTAACATTTGAACACTTTATTTCTGGCTGAAGGGGAAATACCTGTTCTGACTTTGATTCTAAATTACATTATAATGAAGTGCACAGCATGGTCAGTGCTCAAGGGGAGAAGGACCCAACAAAGTCAGCAGCATCATGGATAGGTTTTGGGATTTTTAGACTCTTTCATGTGTGTATTATACTGCCTTTCCAATTAAAAAAATGGCTGCACCCTTCCTCTTTTTCAGGGACTAATAGAGCCGATTTATTTAGGTGGAGAATTCCTCACCTCAAAACCTTTTTGCTTCTTATAGTCAGAGTACCTCTTCCTGGTTTTCTTCCTTCTCCTCCTCCCTGCCTTGTCTCTCGTATTCCTTTTGCTTTTCAGCCAGGCGAAAGCAAGATGAAACGCAAGGCAGCTAAAGCCTTCCTCGAGGCCGTGCTGCACATGTTTCTGCAGGAGCTCCAGGCTGGCGAAGACTCTGCAGCAGCCCAAGCACTTGAAGCCATGCTCAGGTGCCACCAGCCACTCGGGCGTTCTGGCCCTGGGTCTCTCCAGCAGAGCTTGACCCTCTGCGAGCCCGGAAGCCTCGTCCCCAGCCTCTTGGTCTTCCAGGTCCCAGCTGGACTCACCCTCAGTAAGGAGGTCCCCTGTAGACACATAGGAAAGGTTGTCTTCCACAGGGAGCTTCCCTGGAAACGTCATTTCCTCAACCTTTCTCTTCTTTGGGGGAGTCTCTGATTCCTCCTCTGTATCCCCTACGACAGCCACCCCTCTTTTTCTGTGGACGTGCATGTAGTAAACCTTCATATCCCTCTCCTTTCTCCTGTGTGCTTCTGGGGTACAAGGTTCATTGGCTAAATGGAAATGGAAGCATATATGATGATAAGGGGAAGGGGTAGGGCTCTCGTGTTCCTCCAGATCTTGGGGTCGGGGCATCTCTGAGGATGGAAGACAAAGGCCTTCTTGTTGCAATTGGTGGATTCCTAGGAAAGAGAATTTCCTGGATAAGTTGCAATAAGGTATTCAGAATGGTCCCAAGAATATCCCTGCTAGGGAGACGGAGTACCTGATGTGTCAGGGTTCTGTATGTGGTGGGTGTCATGGGAGATGTATACTTGTTATCTCTTGTACGTAAAAAGTGAGTGTGGGGTGGGTCTGGTGCAAGTATATGTGTGTTCTGGTACCTAGACGGTAATACTTCTGATGCTAATTAGAGGAGATGGTGTGTGTGTGCGTGTCCCCTGGTATAACAATACATGTGGAAGAGTACAGCTCTCAGAATGAGAGCCAAAGGGTTTCATTTTTTAAAAATATATTCTTGAAAGACAGGGCTTCAGAGAAAAAGGAAAAGACTTTTTCTCTCTCTCTCTCTCTCTGAATTGGGGGGATGTGGAGGAGTGTTTTCATCACTCCAAAATGACTGCAATGGCCACGGCTGGGCCAGGCTGAAGCCAAGAGACTGGAATTCCATCCATTTTCCATGTGGGTGGAAGGGTCACAAATTCTTGGGCCATCTTCTACTGCTTTCCCAGGTGCTATAGCAGAGACCAAATTTGAAAGTGAAGCAGCCAGGGGCCTGGTACGATGGCTCAGTGGCTACATCCTCAACTTGCACACACTGGGATCCCATGTGGGTGTCTGTTCATATCATGGATGCTCCATTTTTTTTTTAAATCTAGCTCCTTGCTTGTGACCTGGGAAAGCAGTAAAGGATGATCCAAAGCCCTGGGACCCAACACCCATGTTGGAGACCTGGAAGAAGCTCCTGGCTCCTAGTTTCAGCTCAGCCTAGCTCTGGCCATTGCGGCCACTTGGGAAGTGAACCATTGTTATAAAGGTCTTTCTCTCTGTCTCCCTTGTGTAAAGCTGCCTTTCCAATAAAAATATTAATAAATCTTGAAAAAAAAGAAAGTGAAGCAGCCAGGACTCGAAGCTGTGTTGATAAAGGGTGCCAGTGTCACAGACAGTAGTCATAGCACGGCACCAAAGAGGTAGTCTCCTAAGATGACTCTAGGACTAGAGCTTCAATACATTGTCTGTATGAGGGAATGTAAAATAGTTGTAAAACAGTTAGGAAAGATCTAGCTCTGAGGGACCAGGTACAGGAATGAGGGGTTAAGGAAAAACTGTACTGTTAGTGGAGAATGGGGAAGATGAGTGAGGCGTGACATGGATAAGTGTGAGTGAAATGAAAGCGTGTGAGTATGCGTGACTGTCAGGCTGCCTGAGATGTTCTGATCAGGTTTCCATGCATGTCAGCCCCGTCCAGAGCCTTACCCACAGCTGTGCTAGGCTTCTGTGACCTGTGCTTGGAGATACAATCCCTGCTGTGCTTCTCTGTTCTTCTGAATCCCTCCACCCTGAATTGCTTTCTTGTCTTTGAGGGCAGGCAGGTAAGCAGGAATTGGACAGCACAGCCCAGCTGCACGTCTGGTGCAGTTTCAGAGGTCACCTTTGTATCTGCCTTACCAGTTTTTTCAACAAGAACATGTTTGCTTGGAGACGAAACACAGGAGAAATATTCTGAGGTGGCACTTTTCTCTCCTGCTGCCTGGATGCAGACTGGGACCAGCCTGCCGCATGTCTCAGAAGCTTCTACTTGAGATTTCTGCAATTCTAGGAAATAAAATGAAAAAAAAATGGACAAAAAATATAGTCAGGGATCATCTGGGTGTTGTGTCTAACAAAGATGAGCAATGGAGTGGATATTTCATTTGGGGCGTTGTGACAATGCGCTGGGCCTTCTCTCACAGGAATTAGATTGCTTCATATTTTAAAATTCCCAACTATAAGTAAACAACAGTTATTAACATTACATTCCTGGTGATGTCAGTAGGACGTCATACTTTGGGAGATACATTGAGAATCTTGGAAACAAAAATTTTTGCATAAAAATCAGAGTGTAGTCATTGAAGAGAGATCCTATCATTTAATTGCTCAGTTTTCCTCATGCATGGTGCAAGTGAGCCTGCTGCGTACAGTTTTTATTGTAATTAGATACGTTCATTTGCATGCATATAAGGGAAAGAAGGATGCAGTGTAGATACATGATAGGTAGGAAGGTAGACAGATAAAACTATCAGTTCTTGATCTTCATAGTCACACAGACATTGAAGTATGTATGGTATAACTCTGTCCATTCTGCTCCCGGGATGTCTGCTTTCAAAACTCTGCAGACCTCAAGCCTTGTGATAACCAGTGAGTTCTGATCTTACTTAGGAGGTTCCGTTGTATCTCTGGGACCTGCTGCAGGTTGGACATGTTGCATAGGCCATGATTCTCTCCCAGTTCTGGTTTACTCTTCACCAACAAGGTCAATGGCATGACCTTTATCCACAAGTGGCCTTGACTAATGTTTCCCCTGTTCAGCAATCCGGAAGCTGCTGCCTTATTGCAGGTGCATTACTAGTGGGTTTTTGTTGTTGTTGGCGGTGATGGTTTGTTTGTTTTGGCAAAAAAGATTTTGTGAAGTTTTAAAATAAACTTTGCCTCCCCCATGGATTTAAATGTTATGACAACTACTGATTTTTTTTTAAATTCTCAATCCATTTTTCTGGTAGAGAGAACTATACCTTTGAATTCATGAATTCATGGGCATGAATAAACACGCACATTTTAATTCCTGAGGAAATAATTCATAAACACATTCAGTCTCTTTTTTTTGAAAACATCAATTTAATGTATAACCCAACTTTTACTCCACCAAGTTCACCCATTTTGTCTCTTGGTCACTATACAGTAACTGGTGTTTCTGTTGAGAATAGAGATAGGAAATGAGTATGTGTGGTTCATCTGTAGAAAATTAGTGTCTCATGATGGATAAATATAATTTCATGTATTTGTAGTCTGTATATATGTGTGGCAGAATTTTGGAACCTCTGTGCAATGAGTATAGGGCTTGAGACCACCATTGTATGTGAGAGTAGCATGCGCAAGATATAATTAGGTGAAAGTTAAGCCTGGTTTTATACATTTGAAAGTACTTAATCTTCCATGTATGTTGTACTGTGTATGCCATTTGATATTGAAGTGTTATCATTTACACAATGGCATTTAGAATATAATAGGGTGTTTGTGAATATGAATAACTTTTTACAGATTTGCAAAGAGTTGAATAGATGGGCCATGTGAGCAAGAATAAAAAAAACAAGGATCGGAACCCTTTGGTTATGGGATTTTATGAAGGAACTAAGGAACTGGAAACATCATATGGGGTTATAAGATTGTAATGGCTTCATTCATTGTTACTACACAATGCAGAGTTCTACAGGAGCGGGATTATTTATGAGATTAATTGCAAGAGGATGCAACCTCCACTAAGAAAGTAGTATTCGGGGGAAAATATGAGGGATGCATGTGCTGTGAAATGAAGATGCAATGTGTGAGCATATGAATTGTGTGTCTATGTACATAACAAAATGCAAGTAACAATGGAGAACCAAGGAGCACATACACATACAGAGATGGACTTTAGAGCAATGGAGCTGAGCCAACCTGGGCGAGATGGGCTTGGAAGTACCTGAATGTCTAATGTCTCTGCCCTTCTCCACTCACCAAGAAGTCAGAGCTTTGCCGTCTTCCTGGAGACAAGTGTAGAAACCACTGAAGGCTCACTTTATACTTCAGTGTATACCTTTATGGTTGTCCAGGACCTGACTGAAATTGCAATCCACAGAACTCAATCTTTCAGTTCCAGACAGAATGTGTCTTCCCTTATTTCTCTGACAAGTCTGTCATTTCATTACTTCTCCATCTTCCCCCACATTTCCATGGAATTGTGGGCAGTTTTCCATCTTAGATTATTCTCACCTCAAGCACTTGAGTACCTCTCAGAACTAGAAGACCGTGTGTCCTTGTTGTAGTCTGGCTGTGACCTGTCCATGAGCTGTTAACCGCTCATGTGGACCAGATCGTAAGGCCATCCTACATCTCCTTTACTCTACTCCCTTATGTCCTGTTGAATCTTCTCCAATTGCAAAATTTCATTTTCTCAAAGGAGATTACTTTGGTTGTGTCGTCTTTGTGTGAAATACCGACTGGCTGTGTGTAATCTGTTGACATTGCCAAGATTTCTATTTGAGGGAAATTCAGAAACTGCATCTCACCTGTAAGCTATTCAGTCTTGAGTTCTCACTATGTGTCAGATGCTCATGTAGACTACAGTCTCTTTTATGGCCAAAAGTGCAAAGCATTAACATTTAATAGTTATTAGTTTTTTTTGTTAGGATGGTTAAGCTGACACAGTCTGTATTTACTGCAAAGTTTTACAGAGCTGATTAGGATGCAGGAAGCTTGGACTTAGGGCTTTACATAAACTGTGGTTGATATAAGAGATTTTAATATACCTTTACCTGAAGATGCATGTCATTGTGTTTAGCATATTGCATGATGCTTGTGGAAGACTGCATAAGACCCCCAGCCCATGTGTTTATATCTTAGACCATAGAGCCAGTAAATACTCCTCATGTTTTAAAAAGGACTTTGCAGATGTTATTAAATTAAGGATTTTGTGATGGGGAGATCATCCTGTGTGACACTGGTGAATAATACACGCAATCTCAAGGAGAGTTAAGGAGGCGAGAATGATAAAGGCAAGAGAAGAGATGTGACAGTGGGGTAGGAGGTTGGACAAAGGAACATAAACCAAGGAGTGCAAGAAGCCCTTGGGAGGCAAGATGATTTATCACTGGAGCCCACTGAAGAATCTAACTCAACGGTTCCTTGATTTTTAGGTCCAAAAAAGATGTTTTGAATTTCTAACCAGCACCCCAAACTGAAAGGGAAAGAATACACATTACTTTAGGCCACTACATTTGTGGTAATTTGCAATCGCAGTTAAGAGGAAAAAAGAACACACACTGAGCTGGATTTAAACTTCTCAGAGTCTCTGCTTGCCTACTTTCCTGAGTTTGGAGTTGTTTTTGAGTCCGTGGCTTTCCTCTTGGAGCAAAGAGTGAGCTTATAGCACTTTTTCCAACCTTGAATGTTGTTGTAATCTAGTAAATTAATTTAAATGTTCTGTCGCTTGTGAATAGGTAGTTTTTTTTATTTTTCTATTTAAATCAGCTACCCCTGTTCATATATAGTAACGTATTTACCCATGTTAGGCTCAAAATTTAACTTTGATTGTTATTGTTTCTTTGTTCAGTTGAACATGTTTTAATAAAATATGTCCATTAGTGTTTTCTATATTTCTTATTTTTTAAAAAGTGACTTTTTAAAAATCATGTTCTTGCTGATTGGGACTGTTGCCTGTCTTCATTGCATCTTTTCTGGCTGTGGTCTTTGGGAGTCTATGAATGCCTCTGAACAGCTTAGTGACTCTAATTCTGCCCAGCCCACCACTGCAGCAATCTGTCTACCCTTGGTGGTCCTGCCTGTCGCTTACCAGTGCAAATGGGCATGGACAAAGTGGAGTAGCAGGTGTAGTATTGTGATTCAGAGGTTGTGTCATTTGCCACGTGGACCCGGGTCTGTTCCTCCTTAGAGTACCCAGATGGTGGAGCACATTTGTGTAAGTCTTCAATTCCTAGAAAACAGAGCAGAGTTTGTTGATATATACTTGGTGTTTGTTGTATGCATTTGATAATCTGTCATGTATTCTCCCAAGTACTAATCAGGCCCAACACTTCTTAGCTTCTGAGATCAGACGCATTCAAGGTAGTATGGCCATCAAAAATTATCTGTCATATATTCTTAATAAAATATACTGCGCTCAGAGAATAAACATGATCCACAGCTTGGTGGAAAAATATCTAACCTTTTAAAACCCATAGTATGCTCATGCACATAGACGTTTGTACTATTCCTAGATGTAGGAGTCTGGATTCAGATGGATCCATTGGTTTGCACTGCATTTCATCCACTAATGCTGTCAATCCCAAAAGTATAATAATTTATGAAGAAACACTACTGTGAAACACCACTTCAAAAATAGAAGTATTTGATATATTTAGTTCCATACCTGAAGACTCTATGCAGCTGCTTGCAGTATGCATCTTGAACTTACATTGCCATGAATATTACATTCAATGTGAGAGATGTTAATATTCATGTACCTGGCTGTGCATCTCTGTTCAGATGTGTAGCATATTTCATGAGAGTTGTAAGAGGTGGAGTAGTGCTCCCCACCCAAATGCCCATATCTGAAGTCCTGCCTCCTCAGAATGTTTCCTAGTATACACTTTGCAGATGCTCATACATGTAGGATTTTGTGAGGGGTAGATTATCCTGTAGCTGGGTCCTCAATATCACTGCAGGGAGATTTATAAGAAGGAAGCAGGAGGGGCAGATGCAGAGGTAGATGTAGAAGAAGACAAAGGTTGTTGGAAATACAAAAGGGTTACACTTCATAGAGCGCAAAGAATGCAAGAAGGCAGAGTCCTCAAGGCAGAGTCCTCAAGGCAGAGTGTTCTTCTGTGGCATCCTCAAAACAAAACAGCCCTGTCAGTACCTTGATTGTTAGCCTCATAATAATATTTCAAATTTCCAACTTGAAAAGAATGTAAGAAAATGAATGTGTTTGGATTCAAATCACTGAGTTTGTGCTAATATATAACAATATCTAAAGGACATACACAAATATACTAAATTTGAATTAACCTTTTCCATATGGGCAGGTCCTAGCTTTTTAATTCTCCACTGATTTTAGAGTTGGTTTGAACCATAGTACAAGCATAAAGTCCTTCAAATTCCAATTACTATCTTCCATGTTACATACGTGTAATACCTCAATGATACCTATTTTATCAGTTCTGAATTATTATTTTTGATAAGTAAATCCTCAAGGCCCATTTATATTCAGCCACATAATTACAAATGCCTTAGTTTATAATTTGTTCTTGCCATTGCCTCTGTGTTTTTTATTTGCCTGAATTGATTCTTTCGTTTTCCTACAGTGTTCTTTCCTATTATGTGTATGTCTATTTTCCATGTCCTTATTAAGCATATGCTTGTTGATTGTGATTGCTCTTTTTCTTTGCCATTATTGTGATTCTTTGCGGACCTTTGAACAATTAGCAACTACAGGTCTGCTCTGCTTCTTATTATTGCACTGACCTACCTCTCCTTGAGCGTCCTGCCTGTCCCTTACTGGCTGCAGAGTGCTTGTGCAAAGTGGAGAGGCAGGAGTAGTATTCTGATTCAGAAGATAACTCTTTCACAGTAGGCACCAGGATCTTCTCCTCCAAAGGGTGCCCAGTTTGTGGAGCACAATTTTGTAAGGTTGATATTTCTGAAAAAAAAAAAAATGGAACAAATGTCATCAGTGGGCACTGGGAGTTTAGTTCTCTCATTAGTTTATCATTTAGTTAATTTCATCCCTCATATAGTCTAATATCATTTCCTTAGCTCTGAAAACAGACATGACTCATAAGCTCGAAGGAAATAGTCCCAGTCCTGTTAGAACTCACAACATGCCTGAGCAGAGATGCATGTCTAAGGCTTGGCTGTTGGAGCCTGACTACACTTGATCTGTTTGGGTTGGACTGCAGGTCTTCCACGGATGCTGTGTTGCTGATGCTGTCACAATTGTGAGGGAACACAACCACCAACCTCTATTATTTTTGCCAAACTTGTTTCCTGACTCTGCTCACATGAGACTTCAATAGTCTCACTGCAGTTCTTTGCTTCCAGGGCTGAATTTCGTATGCAGGAAAGCCAGAAACCCTAAATGAAACTGTAAAGATCCCTGGAGGCATGAGAACTTTCAGCTAAATACGTCTACATCCTTACTTCGCCCTCATTGTACTCCAAGATCCCACACTCCCGCACCCTAGGCACATTTTGTCTTGAACAATTCTAACTTGGGCTGAGTATTGGTGCGTTACATTTCCTTGTGTGTCTCCTTGAAACATGCCCTGTTAGGCTCCTTCTGTTCACCAGCCTTGCCTTAAGTGTTACCTCGGTTTGCCTCCACTGCATTTTTCACGCTAACATTTTGTGTCTTACAGCTAGAGTTTCACAGCTTTAAATGAAACTAATGGTGTTTTTTTTAAATTTTTAAAGATAGTAAATATTTATGATTTATGATGTGATTAACTATTTAAATGTTAAATTCACTAGTCAATGTTTGGAGAAACCGTCAGGCTTTCAGCAAATAAATGTCACTTTATCAAAACACCATTCACCAAACATACTGTCTTACTCCAAATCTAAAAAAAAAAAAAAACCAACATGAATTCAAAGGAATCCATTACCAAACAGGGAAATTATTTGTACTAATGAGATGATATATGTGCAGATGTGAGGTAGAACAGACTACAGTCATGTGCCATGTGGATGAATTTCACTAATATGAGCGAAAGAAATCTCATACAAAGTGTGTACTGTGCACTTTTGTTTATAGAAAGATAAAACAATTCAGGGATAATGAATCCATGATACTATAAAAGAGTAACCATTACTCTTTTGGCAGGCACACAAAATTTCAAAAATCTTCATGCTTGTGGAAGTCGATAAGGGATGAAGGTGAAAGATAGGAGGGGAGATGGATCTACAAATGGGTTATGAGTGAGACTGTTGGCTATGAAATCACACTGATGAAACAAGGTCTTACAAAGATGTGTCACTCTTGAGCAGGCGTCTGTTCACTGCCTCAAGCACATGTCATAATTACACTACTGGTTTGACCCTGTTTTCAGATAGTAGATTTTTCGTAATTCCTTGAAAGTGGAGCATCCTGTGTTACTTCCCTCTGAGTTGCTGTTCCCGAGTGCCTCTGTGCCACTACCAGGCAAACCGGGTATTCCACTGACCTTGCAGGGCTTGCTCCAGTTTTCTCGGGTGCTTTATTCCTGGAGCACGTGGCTTCCACTGCTGCTCACATCAGAAGCCATGGGAGAGCAGTGCTATGGTTTGAATATTTGTGGGGTATCTCTTAACTTCTTCCTGTGTTTAATTGTAACTACTACTGTGAGATAATGCGAGGGTAGACATTTATTCTAGTTATGAAGTACAGGCACAGGGCCATAGGGGAGGATGATTGTATAGGGTCATTCAGGTGGAACCCACATGAGTGAATCAGGCTGGCTTTAGAAGAAGTGGGAAATACACAATCCACTTGCACCTCCATGTGTGATTTGCCACTTGATGATCGCATCACCCAGAATTCTGCTACAGCAAAACCATCACCACAGGAGTGATAGGAGGCAGATCTCTTAATAAAGTTTGGCTCCATCATAGATTATATTATAGCATAGAGAAGATAACCAATACGAGTGCTTTGAATGTTCTTTTTTTTTTCTGGAATGCATAAACTTGAGTGTACTCCTGGGAGAGTCACTCAGTTCATCTGTATGTGCCTGCATGCTGGCTGGCTTCTGTACCATGATCTCTCCCTCCTGCCCCAGTGAGCTTGTCTTCAGAGGAGACACAGGAGAAATAGTCTGAGGAGCCAGCAGCAGCATCCCCTGTTTTCTGGCCTGAAGTTGGGGTCAGCACATTTTGTTTTTGCTGCAGAACATCCTTGTACAAATTCGAGTTTCCTGAGAAAGGACAGAAAAGAGACAGGATTCACATTTGCTGTATATGTATTTATCCATTTTTAAACAAGCAGTAAGTCTGTAATGTGGCAGATTGCACACACACGGCTCCATCTTCAAGGAGCTTCCTACCACTGGAAACACTAATTGTGGAGATGTGTTTATCCGTCTGTTGCTGTATGTCATTGGAGACTGGAGTTGCAGTATGTGCCTTTGTAAGTAGTGTGAGGATCGTCACTAATCCTTTATCTATCTGTGTGTAGCTTTCATATTCATCAACCTCCCTTAGAGAGTTCTGAGCTGACTAGGGGGTGACCTGTACCCCTTCCTGGCATGGACCTACAAACCTGTATCCACTACCCTGCTGTTTCATTTTCCATCTGCCTGGGATATTGATATTCCCCTTTTGAGAGCTTTCTGTTACAATTACATTGTTTTCCTAATCTTAGGTTCTGAAAGATCATGAGGAACAGATTTACTCTGTTGATTTAAATGTATCACCTATATTCTTGTAAGACACAAGTGTCTTCACTGTGTTTTGGTTATCATGACCTCATTCCTAAGTCGAGGTTATATGGGGAGTAAAACATTCTGGAGAGTCAAAGCTGGTAGCACAGAAATATGTTCTGTGTTACTAGTGCCTTTCTGTGGGTGCTGTATGTGCCCTGTGTGTGCCGGTGTGAATAGGTGTGATTTTATAGCTTACACACCTCAGTGCCTACACTCAATAGCATGTTTGGATGTGTGCTGATTTTACTGAAGTTAAGGAGGCAGCTTCACTCGCATCCTCTGTAGGGGACCATCCGTACATAGAACCTTAGACTTCAGTGGAAATGACAGATTCTAATCAGGCGAATGAGCCATGGTTGGATTGTTGAGGTTGGCTGCCTTCCCCTCTGCTGACTGAACAGTGACCTCAGCTCCTATGAGCTATTTGTTTCCTGTTAAACTCCATGGTAGCTGTGCCCATCTAACTTCACCATTTTACCAGTAAGACCCGTCTCCATCTCTTTGATTTAATCTTTGTGACTAAATGGTGTTACGAGTGTTACTGCATGTCCTATATGTTTCTCACATTCCAATAGCAGGCCCCACACTTACATCCTCACGGCCCAAAACAATTGATTTTACTGCTTAGTGAATACATTCTTTATGGCTGCACTCAGCCCTGCCTAGACATCTTCAAACTTCTCAAACTTTTTAAAATGTTTCCTTCATCCCTGGGAGTCACACTTTCTTCACTGAAAGGAGAAAGTGGCAGTAAAGAACTTAAGAACATAATCACTTAAGAAGTTTCACTTAAGAATTTTGTGGACAATTTTCTCCCTCATTTCTCCTCTTTTTTCCCCAGTTCCCACCAGAATCCTCCTTCCCTCCTTCATAGAAGGCAGTGCCTGGTCGCACCAGACCTAAAGGATATACTAGGACACACCTCTTGATATCTTTGCAGCTTGGGGAGAGTATGTGACTTCCAGATGTTTTGTCTTTTGTTTCCGCTTCATGGTTCAACTCCTTGGAGAATTATTTAAATCAGGTGCTTTTCTCCTTGCATCTTTGCTCTCCAAGAGTTAGTCAATTAATGAGATTTGAACCTTCAAGAGCAACAGATCACATAAGACACATTCCAGTTAGTCACCACCCTTTTGAGTGTCCAGTTGAGCACTGAGTTTCAGAGATTACAGCCCATCACTAGGGCCTCTGCAGTGTTTATGACCTGTCGATGACATCACTCTGTTCTGAACTCAGAAACTCCTTCAGGAGTGCAGGACCGACACATCCTCTTGCCAGGGGCTTTCTTCAAGTTTATTTATTTATTTATTTTTTACTTGAAATGGTGTGTGATGCAGAGAAAGGCAAACAGGAAGGGAGATCCTGGTTCAGTCTCCAAACACCTTGAAAGGATGGAGCGAGGCCATACCAAGAGTAGGAACAAAATTCTGTTGAGTCACATCCATGAGGGAGCAGGGACACAAGTACTTCAGCTGTCATCTTCTGCCTTCATTGAGTGCTTCTGAGAAAGCAGGTGTATCTGCCAGCTCTCTGCCCATGTGCCTGGAAGAGCAACAGGAGGTGACAAGTTATTGGGCTCCTACCTTCATGGGAGATCCTGACAGGGTTCCAGGCTCCTGGCTTGATGTCCCTCTCATTCCATTTTCTCTCTCCACTCTCGTTGCCTCTCTCCCTCCCTACCTCTCGGGTCCACCCTCCCATCTTCCCTTTGGCTCTCTTTGTTGATCTCTAACACTGCCTTTAAAAGAAATCTCAAGAAGGAGGAGAAGGAGGAGAAGGAAGAGGAGGAGGAGAAGAAAAGAATATTTGAAGCAGAAGCAGGAATTGATTTCAGGCATGCAGATAGGAAAAGCAGTTATCCCAAGAAGAGGTAGAACCTGCTGAGTCCTAACATACATCCTTGGAGTGTTTATTACCATGGAAGTTCTATTATTAACTTTTGTTTGTATTGCATTTGATGCCAAGACTTTAATTTGATGTCTTACATTAAAAAGAAATTATGTAATGCATTAAGGGATACGATGTTACTAAATCACCCGAGTAGTGAGGATATAGCAGTGCAAAAGAGCGCAGGGAGGCTGGTGTTGTGGGCAGGACAAACCACTAGTTTTACAACTAGCATACCATATCCAATTGCCAGTTCTACACCTATGCACTTCACTTTGGCCAAGCTTCCTGCTAATGTACCTGAGAAACCAGAGTGGTGGTCCAAATCCTTGGGTTTCTGAAATCCATCTGTGAGACGTGGACATAAATCCCAAATCCTATTCTTAGCTTGTCCTGCCCTTGGACTTAAGGGCATTTGAGAGGCGAACCAGTGAATGGAAAATCTCAATTTGAGATTTTCCCTTGCCATCACTCTGTCTCATAGGAAATAATTACATATTATTAATGGTACAGTTTAACTTAGCATATCCAAACACTAGTAAAATATTTGGAAATAAGTATATTTACCTTGATTGGACACTGTGCATTGTATGTTTGTACTGAGATGTCAAATAGCACTCCCAAAATATGTGCAAGTAGCTATATGTCTGTTTTCAAGGAGATGTGAGATTTTAAAAATGTGAGTATGTTGTAGTGGGTTTGCAGCCATTTCATGCACCTGTACTTATTTACTGAGTTTATCTTACTGCTGGCAAGTCTTACGTGTCTTCACAATGTGACTCCCTCTTAGCCACCACTCCACATCATCTCACCATAGCTGGGAGTAGAGGTCACGCTTAGCTATCAATCCTCAGCCCATCTCAGAGGTTATGTTCTCAAACCAGAGCTCTCAGCTTCCACTTTGGTTTTCCAAGTCTGAATCTGTTTCTTCTGGAAACATCTGGGCTGTGTACATGGCTGCCACACTGGGGGCACTCCTTTCTGTCTCCCACCCAGAACAGGAGTTATGCCATCTCTTGGAGTCTATGCTTTCAACCCTGGCAGTTAGCAGGGCTTCAGCTCTGGAACCTCCTTTATCCAGTTGTTTGCACCTGGTTGTACCCATTGATGACCTTGGCTTTTGGATGCTGGGCACTAGCACCAAGTTTTCATGTCATTTACCACAGTGCTGGGCCCCCTGCACTAGGTTTCTAACAGCTGGTTTGTTAACCCCCTACTCTGAGATAAGCCAGTAACTACTTTGTTACAGAATTTGGCACTTATTTTTACAATATTTTATCCTCTGGTTACTATTTTTTTGCACCTTTATTTCAAACTAGTCATAAATATTTAACACAGTTAAACCAAATATGTATGTTAAGCTCTAATGCTTCCTCTTTTGTAATGGAATCATTCTCTTAACCTTTTATTTCTATGAACTTTTATAGAATAGATTATATAACATATATGTGACGTATATATTTGAATGCTACCATATATCTCATATGGCAAGGTACTTTCTGGCATATTTCATTAATGATAATAGTTTCACACTATCACAAATAGTTGGAAGTCTGCATTAAGCCTTCACCTGAAGTACATTCTATTTAGGGGTTGGTTTAGTCCAATCGAGCTCGCTGCTAATATGCCTGGGGAAACTGTGAAAGACAGCCGGCATGCTTTGGCCCCACACCCAGGTTCATTCTGCCGTTGACTTCATTCCCTCCCGCCATTGTGGCCGTCTGGGGAGCGAACCAGGGAATGGAAGCTCTCTGCTTCTGTCCTCTCTGTGTTTGTAATTCAACTTTTCAAACAAGATTAAGTAAGTAAATAAATGACTCTTCAAGAAAGTCATGCAAAAGTACTTCCAAATATTTGTAGAGTGTGTAATTGTAAAGGTTTCTTTTCTGTCAAAGACTTTTGAAATCTATACATTTTCCTGTGAAGTTTATGAAGACCACTTGTATGCTTGGTTTCATAAACTGGGATCACAGAGAAAGCTTTAAAGTTTGTTCAGATTTATTAATTTCAAAGCCAGAGTTACACAGAAGGAGACAATGAATCTTCAGTCTGCCAGTTCACTCCCTACATGGCTGCAATGGCCAGAATCGGACCAGGTCAAAACCAGGAGCTTGGAACTATATCTGGGTCTGCTACATGGATGGCAGGGCCAGGCAGAAGCTGGGGGCTCACAACTCCATCCAGGTCTCCGATGTAGGTGCCAGGAACCCAAGTCCTTGGGCCATCTTCTGCCTTCCCAGGTGTGTTAGCAGGGAGCTAGCATGGAAGCAGCCAGTCTCAAACTGTATTTCTTTATGGGATGTTGATATCAAAAGACAGTGACTTAATGTGCGATGCCACAACACTGATCCCAAATATGTTTATTTTAGAATAGGAGTGATATGTCAGAGATAAATAATGCCTCCACTTTTCACAAGAATGAGTTGACATACACCAGGTTATATGGTGGTCAAATTGTTTTTATAAAATGTGAATCAGATCATTGCATTTCTTGCTCAAAACCCTCCAGTGCCTTTTATTGCATCTATTCAGTGCCTTGCCCTTATAACCTATCCAATGCTTTTGCTTTATAGCTGTAATAAAACTTCAAGTCCTACTATCATGTCCAAGATCGTCTGCGATCTTGTCCCTGCTGTTCTTGTAAAAGCCAACCCACCTCTACCTCTGGGCTGTAGCACCTGCTGTTCCTTCTGCTGTATCGTGCTTTTCCCAACCTGGTTTCTGCCAGCACTTATTTCCAGCCTTTGCTCAAAAACCATCTCTTCAGGGGTTCCTACTCTGTCCCCAGTGCAAAATAGAGTTCCTAGTTGGCAATCAGCAATCATTAAATTTATCAAGTTAGCTTATTTATAATTCTTTCCAATTCAATCTGCTTTGCAACCTTTTGAAATATGCATTGTGCCATCATATTCAGATACAGAACTTCTCTATGGTACATTTTCAACTCCTTGTTAGTTTGTATTTACTTGAGGGAATATGGACTATTTCTAAAATCTTAGCAAGTGTAAAACAGGATTAACTTAAAAATAAAACTCATGCAACAAAATACTCAAACTGCTAAACACAAAATAAACATCTCAAAAATGCAAACATGTGGAAAAACCATTTGTGTCAGACATAGCATTCTGAACTTTTATCTGTGTTACTACTCAGACACAAACCCACACACAGTGTTTGTATTGTATCACCATAGGATTTTAATATTAGGATCAATACTGCCATCTCCATCTTCAAGATGACAAAGCTGAGGCAGAAGAGCATGTTGTTAAAGGAGAATGAAGTCCATGTCCATGTCAACAGTCAGGTTTTTTTTGGGTATGTTTCTCTACATAAACACACATCTTTCTCACTACTTCCTTCTGATTTCCTTACATGTAAATTATTGGTCTGCAGGACAGGCTTATGGTCAAAGAAAGCCAATTGGGTTGTCTCACAGATGAAATCAAACACAGCATGTCTTGATTTCCCCTTGCACATGTGGGTGAACAAATACAAAATTAGTTCACTGTGTGATATTAGCATAAACACTATAGTCAATGTAGTTTATAGTTACAGTATTGAGAATACATGAATATTTCCTCATTCCTTTCCTTTACCTCTGTCTCCCTTCTCCTTTCTTTCTTTGTGGTACGATTTTGGTGTTATTCATATTCAACTACCTGTATATAAACTCATCTGTAGGTGGATGAGGGAAAGAGAGACAGAAGAGATTGAAGATGTGTTAAAATACAATAAAATTTTGGAGTTTTGATCTTCCTCTTCATACCTTTTAAAGTCCTGACAATGCAGGAAATGAATGGTTGATGGTACATTTCTGTCCATTCTGTTCTTGCAGTCATTCTTGACAGAGTGTGCTCTCTCGTGCGCGCTCGCTCGCTCTCTCTCTCTCTCTCTCTCTCTCTCTCTCACACACACACACGTTATTCACTGGCTTTAGTCAGAGATCACACCTTTTTCAACAAACACTGCTGTTAGTAGGAAATAATGTGTTAAATTTGAGTTAAGACTTCCTGTATCTCCTGGGTAGGTCCTCTGTAATTCTCCTACTGTGCTGAATTCAGAGTTGCTTTATGCAATCAGTGACTTCGCTCTACTTCAGTCATTAGGAGGAGTTTCAGATGTTTTAAGTTTCAGTCATTCTGACATACTATTGATTTCCCTATGTTTTCAGTCCAGAGTTATTACTTTTGGGATTTAGGTTTTCAAAGAATATCTATATTCAATCATATATTTACCAGTATCTTAGCTCAGAATTTGTTCCTGATTGTCACTTCCTCTGTGTTTAGTTCAACTTATTTTGGAGTGGATTTTATAAGTACTTTTCTGTGTGATATTCCATCATTTCAAACTAAATTTATTTAACCATATTCTGTTTGATTGAAACTCTGACTTGTCTCTAGCACACTAGCTTATCTTTTGTTTAGGTTTCTGTGATTGCTGTTGAACAACTTGGTCTGCTCACCCTGGTTGTCTTGGCTTCCTCTTACCAGCATGAGTGGGCATGGACAAAGTGCAGTGGCAGGTGTAGGATTCAGATTCAGAGTTTTCTTTTGCGTTGTGGACTAGTGCCTTGTGTTCCAGCTTGTGGAGCACACTTGTGTAAGATTGAAGTTCCTGGAAAATGGAACATAGTTCAGTCATATACACTTGGAATTTAATTCATTTGTTCATGTCTCATATATTCTGAATTTCATGTTCTCAGCTCTGAGAATAGATATGTGCCACAGCTCAGAGGAAGCAAGGTCTTGAACCTGCGACCCTTCATAGCATGTGTTTCCACAGATATATGTCCTTAGGCCTGGGCGTCTGGATTAGCATTCAGCCACTTGTACTGCGCTGGCTGCTCAGTACTGATCCATTCTTGGTGGTGTCAGAGTTTATGAAGGAACACAGCTGTCCAACTCCACTGATTTGCCATGGTTTTCTTTTTGTAAGATTGTCTCATAATTATCCATATTTTCCATGATACAGTTGTGTAGGTACAGGGATTTCTCCCTGTGCTTCCCCCTCCCATTTCCCCTCCCACTATCTCCCCGCATGATTCCAAGCTTTGTTTTCCCCCTAAAAGCTACTTAGTCACATGTAGCTGTGATGATCTTACACTCTAATTGTTGTTTGCAGGACCGAATTCCACCAGGGAATTCCACAGGGAAACCAGTGTCCCTGAGGAGACTAAATATCCACATATTGATGAGCGTTTTCAGTGAAGAGGGCCGCTTCCATCACATTCCCCCACGTCACCCTTCCCTGAGCCCACACTGATGTCCCCAGGCGATATTGTGTCTGAAAGCTTCTCTCTTGGGCAGGGAGTTGGTGGGCTTCATTTCCATGTGCTTCTCCCTGCATCCTACCCTTGACACTGCTTAGACTCGTCTCATTTGGCTAAAGCTTTTCCCTCTGTCTGCATTTTCACCTTGCATCGCATGTACCACATTGAGAAATTGACAACCTCATTCGAAACCAATGGTGCATTTTTATTTTTAAAGAATGTTAAATATTTATGGCTTTGCAAGTCACGATCTCTGTTACATGTCAACGTGGCTCAGTACTCAGTATTTCATGGTTAAGTTTTTCAAATCTCTCATAACTATATCTAGCTTGTATACCTTACACACATCACACTATGCTTGTTTGATTCTTAAAGTGTGCCTGGTGTGTAAAAAAAAAGTTTCTACTATCTGATTCAAATTAGGTTAAAGTTTAATGTACAGTTCATTTGGAAGGTACGGGTGTGCCTGTGTGGTGAGATTTATTTTGGTGGGATTGACATTATGTGGTTTGAGCCTGTTTGATATGTCTGTGTAGAAATGGTATGTTCTTTAATGAGATGTATGTGTGTGCTGTATACTGTGGTTTACGTTTATGGTGGAGTTAAGTGAGAGTACGCCATTCCAGACTAAACAAGTTAGTGCATAAATGACATCTAAGGGATAATGAAGATGTGAAGCCCAAAGTTCAAAAGAACATACGCTCTTATCCATAAAGTGAGGTCAAGAGGAGCAGGAGTTAGAGAAGACTGCCTCTGCATCTCGGTCTCTCTTCTCTCTCCCCCCACTTTCTCTCTCAAATAAAATACAGATGCAAAGACAAAAACTGTGGAACATTGAGTTCTGAAAGGATTAATATACAAGTAAAGGAACTCACCAAACAGAAGTGTCTTAGTATATCCAAATACATGCCATGGGGTGTTCAAATAGCGATTTCCATATTTCTACAATTAAAGCCACCCAAGTTCCCAGCAAGGTACAATTAACAAGGAAATGGTTTGCATTCAGGCAATGGAGCACAGATCGTAGTGCCAGTCAACAAATTGCAGTCACATGCAGCTTGGATAAAATGGACAGAGGAGTCGGACACAAAATATGTTTTGTGTGTTTCTATTTACATAGAGTTCACTGTACACAGGTAAAGAATCTGGAGGCACTGAGGAGTCCCAGGGATCCCTATTTGTATATTTTCCATGAGTACAAATGAACATAGAGAACATCTATGCCTGTGAAGATTCTAAGGAGCTCAGATGTGAGGACAGGATGTGGAGCTGGGACTTCACAGGGGTAGGTGTGAGAATTTCGGCACTGTAGATGTATAGATGAGATCATGAACATTTATCTTTACCTTGCATGCAAAGCCTGTCTTTTGAAGATCTCACTACTTTTGGCCTGTGTACACCTGCTTGGTGCTTTCATAGCTGCCTGGCAATGCAGCATCCCCTCTTCCACATCATGCTTGCTACGTGGCTCAGATGCTGCTGCTATCCCCATTTCCTCTCCCACCGCCTCCTTCATCAGAGAGTCCTGTTGGAATGTCATCCCTTTGAGCTTGCCCAAGTGCTGTTAGGTCCTCTTCCCTTGGCATGTATGTCTTCCACTGCCGCACACACTGAACAGTGTAGAAGAGAATTGCTTTGATTTGGCCATTGTCTCCCAAAACTATGTATGTTGAAATTTCACTGCCATGGTGAGCCATGAAGTGGATGGAAACTTAATCCAACTATGAAGTACAGGGGTGGGCCTTGGGAACTGATGAATTTGAGTGAGTTTAAGTGACTTCAGAAGAGGGAGATAGGCACACATGCTATCTGTGTGTCATCTGCGTCACTGCAGAACACCACACAGAACTAGTTTGCCTCCAGAGGAGGGCCCTGCGCTTGGCTTCTCCAGAGCCAGCAATCCAAACAAACCTCTTCGCTTTAAGTTTGATCATTTCTAGAGTTTCATTATAATAATGAAAAGTTCTTAAGTTTTTGTTTTCTTCTGGAATGGGCAGACTTGTACAGACTGATAGAATTCCTCTTCTCTGTGCTTTGCTTAGGTCCTGGATTCCTTCTGCATCCTCTGAAAGGTTCTCTTCCCCACCTGCACCAACAAGTCTGTCTTCAGATGAAATGCTGGAGAAGTGGTGTGAGGAAGACGTGCCATCATGTCCCTGGTGGTCTGAGGTGGGGGTAAGTTTTTGTTCATACCATAGAACATCTCTGTAGGAGTTCAAGTTTCCTGAGAAACCACACAAAAGCAGAGGTTTGTGCCTGGCATATCTGTGTACCTATCCATCCTTAAATAATAGTACGAGCAACTTAGCAAGTTCTGTGTTCCTAGGGGCGCCATAATCTGCTTCCTTCAATTGGAAACTTTAAGTATCTGTCATGTTTCTTTATCACATCAGTATGTGCCAAGGGTGACTAGATTTGCGCCATGTGTATCCTTTGTAAGTCGTGCACAGATTGTTAGCAATTCCTTGTACATATGTGCACACTGTTGTAGTATATCATCAAACTCCTTCATAGTCAACTCTGACCACCGGGACTAAGTTAATGGATGGGGTACAATGAACCCCTTCCAGGTACAGACAGACATATGCCCTGTGTCGTGTTACTTTGTCTTGCATCTGACAGGGATGCCAATACCTTAGTGTCTGCTTCAATGCTGTTGTATAATGATGACAAAGTTTTCATTGATCCCAGTCTGAATTGTAACATGGAGGAGACATACCAACTTGACCTGCCTTGTGTTCTTACATAAGCAGAGAGCCCATTTATCAAGTATCACTAGAGCAAGAAGACCTGGTAGATGATGTGTAGAAGTGTGTATAGTAGATGTTAACATATATCTCCTTTTTGCTGATTCAGCTCTTTCACTTTGTAATTTTAGGTAGCTATGACTATGTGTTTTACTTGTGTCCTAATTTATATTCAGTAGCATCTTTGAACATGCACTGATATGAATAAAGTTGACATTGGGGCAGCTTTCCACTCCAGGTCTCTCTCTGAAGGACCATTATAGTATTCAGAGCCTCAAATTTTGTTAGTATTTTCATATTCTACTAAAGAATATGAGCCATTATTTGGATTGTTGCAGTTGGCTCCAGTCTGTTCCCCTCACCTCCATTGTGAAGTAATCTGACCCCACATTAAGTTACCCACTTACTATTTTTAATTATGTATATAAATGGACCAAATATCATATACATGGTTTCAAGAACATTCAATTCCTGCTGGTGTGCAAAGGGTCAGGTCTGTGGCATGCTGGGTTGGGCTGAACCACAGCACCCACTGGTTTGCATAGGACCTTGGGGCTGTGGATGGAACTGAGCTGACAGCTACAATCACCAGTGTATGCATAGGTTGATGCAGGTGACAGACTGAACCGGCCCCTGTATTGGCTGGCAAGTGCGAGTCAGGGTTGGAGTCATCCCAGGTGAGTTTTCTTGGGAGAATTCCCAACTGGACTACTGGATTTGAAATTCTGGCCACAGGCAGAATCATTGTATTTGTGGTCTGACCTTGGAATTCATGTATCAGGATTGTGCTTCAATTGCTGATGCCTGTGCGGTGGACAGCATGCCCAGGTGCATGGGTGGGGGCAAGACGGCCAGCTCATTTAGGCTTGCAGAGGATGTTGAGTACCATATAGAAGATGGAAGCAGAACAGGTTGGACAACTCTCCTGGCCAAGTGTCTGGGCAAGTGGATGCATTAAGGTGGACTCTGTCAGCCAGTGAACCTTGGAAGCATTTTCAAAACCTTGGAGTAGCAAAACCAACAGCATCTCAAAACTCTAAAAACTATTCAGGCAATACACTCAGAACGTTCTTCTCCATCAGGTTCTAAATGACATCAAGAAGACATCCCCTGTCCCCAGGTACTGAAGTATTTTGGCAGCTGGGAGCAGCCCCCGCCATTCCCCTGTGCCCCAACTCCCCCCACCACCGATACAGGAGATACAGGAGAAAAGGAAAGAAAAGGAAAATTGGAATCATTTGTTCCACCCCCCTCCCCCCCATCTTGACCCTCCCCACCCTAATCAGTGGTCCTCAGGCCTACTATGTAAACAACATTAAAAATAACATTTTTTAAAAAAGAAGAACATAGAGATCCTTCCACGCAACATTCCTCTCTCTTGTTCACAACTTGATTATTGTAATGCAGCATGGTAGTCATTCCAGTCCAGCTGGTCATCTTCCCAGAACATCTCAATAGCTAATTTTTTTCTCTGTCTTGTCTTTTACACTCAAATGGAATTCCTCCATTTATACCTTCAGAGTCCAAAACAAACCGTCTTTATTTCTTGGTGAATAAATTATTTAGGGCTATGTACTTATCCCTTCTGAGACATCTTCAGAGTATCCACTGTTCCCCTCTGGGGCATCTCGAATCTCTAGAAGCCTCACTTTCTTGTTCTTTGTAAAGAGAAAGTTTTCATGCACAAAAAATGAATATATAAATCTCTAGTGCTTTCAGAAGTGAAACAAACGAAAGGAGATGTGTCACTGTTGAGAAACCCATCACTGTGCAGCAGGATGAGTCACGGGACTTTGTGGAGGTAGTGCCTAGAGCCCGCACCTGAAGCTCCACAGAGGAGCATGCGGCGTCTGCTCTGCACTGTCCCATCGCTTCCATCTTCAGGAAGACCCCCGCACAGCTGCCTCTGTCGCCTGCCTCCTTTCTCCCCTCTGCCTTTCCCTTGCTGCCCCTCCTGTGTAACCAGGAATCTGTTCCTCCTCCTTGGAAAGGCGGTGCCCAATCACAGTGGCCCCACAGGCCGTACTTCTTGATGTCTTGGCAGGCTGGAGAGGATGTGTGTTTTCTACATGTTTTTTTTTTTTCTTTCGTTTCCACTTCATGGTTCAGCTCCTGGGAGAGTTGTATAAACCAGGTGTCTTTCTCTCCGTAAGTCGGCTCTCAGGGTGAGTGGTGGTAAGGCAGGCAATGTGAACACTGTAGATCAGTAAGTCGTACAGCTTGCTCTCTTCCCACTGAACAGTAATGCCGCAGCTCTCAGTGTATCCTCAAGTCATCATCAGGCCACAGCGGCATTCTGTGGCCAATAGACCACATCAGTCCATTCCGGGGAGGCAGCAGTAATTCGGAATACTGCAGGATTGTTACAGCTTTATTACTTGGCGTTGTCTTTTAAAATTAATTTCTATTTAAAAGAGTTAGAGAAGGAGAGACAGAGAGTGAAGTTTTCTCTCTGTTGGTTTCCTCCCCAGATGACCTTAAAGGCCTGAACTGGGCCCATCCAAAGCCAGGAGCCAGGAACTTCTTCTGGGTCTTCTGCATGGGCAAGGGGACCAAGGGCCTGAGGAGCCTCCACTACTTTCCTGGGCCATAAGCAGCTGGATTGGAAGTGAAGCAGCCAGGACACAAACCGGAATTTATGTAGGATCCTGGCACCTCAGGCAGAGGCTTAGCCCACGCTATCATGGCACTGTCCCCTATAGTAATCTATTTTATCATGTGAAAACCCTGCTATTAACTTGAATTTTTACATCTTGTACTTCATACTAAAACTAGAAGGCAAAAGACTTGGATTTATACACAGGAAACTATTTTACATCTAGAGACACCACATAAACACTGTACTGATATTACACAAAAGGACTAGACAACATTCTGGTGTCATAAAAAGTATCAATATTATGTCAGTATTATTTAATTTAGGTAAAAACATAAGTAAATTGAAGAGGTAAATATGTTGTAAGCATATGAGAATGTCCCCACAACCACCACTATTCTCTGTCTATTACTCTCATAAAAATCAAGTTAATTTTTTCCCCAAGGGATGTGTGTTTTAAGAGTCTGTTCAAAATTCACTTAATTCTATAATACGAGCAACTAAAAAAAAAGAATGGAAATGTCATGAGCAAAAGATGCTTACAACCCTTAATGCTAGAGTTTGGTAGAGCGTTGACAGCAAGCAGCGAGGTGAGGTGGGTGGGGGTGCATTGATGGGTGGGTTACACTGCTTCCCGTGGTGTGCCCAGGCCTCCCAGCGCTGGTCTCCGTTGTTCCCAGAGCCACTGTCTCGGCTGTGCTCCCACAGGCCCCTCAAGTCTCTGAATTCCCATTGTAGCTCCGCATGTTGCTCTAAGGTGCTTGCTTTTGACGTCGAAGTTACCTTTTATGTAGGGAAACAGCTGATGTATTTGGCTCCATAAATGTCTAATCCACTTATGCCAAGACTCTGTGAAGAGGATGAAAAAATGTCATCAGTTGAGGGAAAATAATTGCACATTGCCTATTTAAGAAATAATTCACTTATGTAGGCCTTTTGAAGGACTCTCCAAGTGATAAGAAAAAAACCAGAATTTTTAAAATAGCAAAATCTTATGCAAATCTTTCATAAAAGTTAGCCAAGTGATAACACAAAGCAGACTGGCAAAAGCTAGATTATAAGCACCATAAAATCCCATTGCATAGCTACGAAAATGACCAGAAGGTTGAGGAAGCACCTGTCCCATTAAATGTCCAAGAGAAGCAAGGATACCAAATTTCTCCTTCATTGGTGGGAATATAGCAATGATTGGGCTCTTGTTGAAATTAGTCTATGGTTTTCTTTTTCTATTAAGAAATCGAACAGGCACTTCATGTGCAGGCAAACCTTAGAACGCTTCAAAATTCACAGAGAAATGAGGTCTGTGTTTACAAAAATATCCTTTACACTCACATTATAGAATAGTTTTCAAAAACCAGTAACTTGAAGCAATGACAGGATTCACCTGCAGTGTGTGACAACACTGTCTGGCAGCAGAGCCATTGGTCGTGTGGCTGTGTTCTTCAGAAGGAAAGTCACTGTGGTGCTTGGGAGCCCTGGATGGTAGCTCGGGGCATGTTTCCTGCTGCCGATGCCAGCCTCAATGAGAACCCTGACTACCACGTCCTTTGGGATGCTCCTGTTCTTGAGCACTCACCTCTCCTGCAATCTACCCACAGCAGCTTCCAATTCCAGGGAGTGTCCACCTCTCCACCATGGAGGTGACAGAGATGACACCCTGGCTGGGTACCCCTGGTCAGGCCAGGAGGATGCTCTGTTCTCCCTTATGGCAGAATCAGTCTTTTCTTTCTTGATGGTGAAGGCAGTGGATCCTGACCCTATGGTCATGAGGGTGACAGGTGTATATAACGAAAGGTGAGCCCTCTGGCTGTTGACAAAACATAAGAGCCGTTACCTCATTAGAGTATGGCTGCTTCTCTTTCTGTAGGAAAACCATCTATTTTATCTGTGTACGGGGCTCCTGGTGTCAGTACCTTTTGCTATTTTGCTTCCACATGTGATTTTTCTGACTTTCTTGTTTCCCCAATTCTTCTTCTCCTTCATGCTCTTGCTCTTCAGCCAGGCAAAGGCAAGGTGGAAGGCGCGGCAGCTGAAGCCCTCCTCCACCCCATGCTGCACGTGCCACTGCAGGGCGTCTTTGCTGGGGAAGACACGGCAGCAGCCCAAGCACTTGTAGCCACTCTCAGGGCTCAGCAGCCACTTGGGCGGCCTGGCCGTGGGGCTCTCCTCCAGAGGGGGATGCCTTGCCATGCTCTGCTCCCGCACCCCCACCTTCTCCTTGTGTTCTTCCACATCCCAGCAGCACTCGCTCTCTGTTAGCAGTTCCCAAGCAGACATGATGGGGAGGTTGGTCTCGATGGGGATCTTCCCGGGAAACACCATTTCTTGTACTTGCTGCTGCCTTGGCGGAGGGACCAGTGGTTGTGATGCATTGTTTAAGCCAGCCATCTCTCTTTTACTCGGAACATGCATATAGTAAACTTTCATTTCCCTTTCCTTTCTCCTATGTATTTCCGGTGTGCAGGGCTCATTGGCTAAGTGGTAATGAAAACAGTTCCGCTGATATGGGGTGAACATCTGCAGGGGCAGCTCTGAAGAGCAAATGCAATATTTTTGTTTGAATCTCTGAATTCCTAGGAAAGAAAATTTCCTGTGTAAGAACAATTAAATTAGTGACTTGACGTTTCAAGGATTTAAGATTGTCTTGAGTCTTTCCCTGCACGTGTGGCATGTAGAATCAAAATGTATGGGTGGAAGATGTTTCAGAGTTTTATATGTGATACAGTCACACGTGGTGTGCACTTTGCATCTCTCATACGTGAAGAATGAGTGTACGTGTGTCCAGTGTGAGAGGATGTGTGTTCCGGCACACACATAATGGTGTTTCTGGTGTTTTAAAAGAGAATGGTAATGAGGGGTGGTGTGTGCTCTGTGTTACAACATTGCGTGTAAGTACAACAGAATGACCTGTGTTAGACCACAAGACAGAAGCTGTCTAGGGTTAGAGAAGACACACAGTTCTTTGTAGGGTTTTAGACTTTGTCAGTTCAGGGATGTAGGAGGGAGAGAAGCCATCTATGACAGTGAATTCACCTTAGATGATGGGAGTTTTCTGAACCCCACTACCACTGCAGAGTTACAAGATGTTATTAGAGGGGCCTGGCGTGGTAGCCTTGTAGCTAAAGTCCTCGCCTTGCACACGCCGGGATCCCATATGGCCATAGGTTCTAATCCTGGTGGCCCCGCTTTGCATCCAGCTCCCTGCTTGTAGCCTGGGAAAGCAGTTGAGGACAGCCCAAGGCTTGGGACCCTACAGCTGCATGGGAGACCTTGAGGAGGCTTCTGTCTCCTGGCTTTGGATTGATGCAGCTCCAGCTGTTGTGGCCATTTGAGGAGTGAATCATTGGACAGAAGATCTTCCTCTCCCTGTCCCACCTCCTCTCTGTGTATCTGACTTTTTAATAAAAACAAAATAGTTCTTTTTAAAAAAAGCATTTCAAGAAAGAATATGTATTGGAGACGATGGGAATTAGTCATGGTTTTAGTATTCATGGCGCTGAATGACTGTGTGCAGAGCTGAGTCTGTGTTTGTACTTACACAATGCTGCTAGAGAACAAGCAAGATTTGTGGGCAGTGATGGGAGGTGTGGGTTTGCATCAGCTCACCCCAGAAATTCTGACAGGTTTTGCATGCACATGTGTGTATTCCTTACAGCTTTATCCATGGCTGTCCTAAAGCTCACATGTAATGCTTTAGTCCCAGAGTTCTTACCTACTTTTACAGGCACATTCTTCCAACCCCAAAGGTCTCAGCCCTGGTTCCCCTGCCCTGAACTGGTTTTTGGGGTTTTTTGTTTTGTGTTTTGTTTTGTTTTTCCTTTGGAGGGCAAATTAAGTAAGAGGAGGTTAAACAGAGGAGCCTAGCTGTACCTCTTCTCTAAGTTCCCACCTTGCCGTTGCTTCTGCCTTACCATCTTCATCAGCCAGAAGGTTCTTGCTTGGAGAGGAGACACAGGAGAAGTATTCCGAGCTGGAGAAGCTGTCTCTCTCTGCTTGACTGCAGGCTGGGACTGCTGTGCTTGTCTCAGGAAAGGTTACTTGAGATTTCCAGGGTTCTGGGGAACCAAGTAACAGCAATTAAACACACATGCCACATTGAGATATTGTGTTATCTGGACTCTGTTTCCTTTCAGAAGAACAGCACATACACATACGGGTGGTCATGAGAGAGGGAGGTAGCTCCAGGCAGTCCTTGAGCCCCTGTTCAATCCTCTAGCCTCCCCTCATTTACCAGGCACAAGAACTTGGCCCTCCTCATAGAGGCAAAAGCAGAAGACACTCAAGGTCTGTAACATGCAGTAATTCCTACTTTTCTGGTTGTCAAGGACCTACCCACTAATGTAGCCCATAGAATTTACCCTCTTAGTTTCACACAAAGTCTTTTCTCTGACAAGTCACTCGCTACTTTACATCTCTCTATTCTCCTACTGAACCCTGTTCCCTTATCTTTGATTTTTGAATGCGTCCCCCCATAGATTATTCTGGAATGACAGCATTTTATGTGAGTATGATATATAAAAGTTATTTCCCAGTACTAGAACATTGTGTATTGTGTTCAGTGTTCTGGGCATGGTATATTTATCAGCTTAATATATTCATCATCAACTGTAGGGTAGACCCCTGGGTTGTGTCTCAGACACTGTGCTAGCATTTCATATTCTCACTAACACTCCCTCACATCTTGTTTAGACATTCCCAACCATAAGTATTCATGTACACAATGTAAACACAGGAGAAATATCTGTATATTGTTCTCTATTGTTGCTCAAATCATGTGACATTAAAGAGCTCCTATCTGCTATCTATTGAGAGACCATTGAATATTTGCTGTGTGCCAGTTACTCCGGCAGATTGTAGTTTATGTCCTGACCAAAGCTTCAACATACAACAAGTATGTCATAATTTTAGCTTTGCCATTGTGTTGATGTTCAGTCATTATGGTTCTATCACAAAGACTTCAAATATAAGAGATGTTTATATGTGCACACCTGACTATATATGTGTCAAGGATTTTAGCATGTTTTGTGATGTTTGAGGAAGGTTGTGTTACACCTCTTCACCCAGATGTTCATGTCTTAATCCCTACATCCTGATACCACTCCCTCATACTTAGAGAGGGTCTTTGCAGATAATAGCACATGAAGGATTTTGTGATGGGAAGATTATCCCATAGTGATAGGCATAATATAAATGTAATGACAAGTGTATTTGTGCCAGGGAGAGAAGAAAACCAGATACAGGATATGAGACATAACTGTGGAAGCAGAAAGTTGGAGCCAAGAAGCAAAGGGGCTGCAAACCCAAGAGCACACTCAAGTGAAGGCACATCCTCCATTGGAGTTCCAGAAGGAAACAGCCTTGCCAGTGCCTTGATTTCAGCCCCAAAACATGGATTTTTCAATTTCTGACTCCGAAGAAAAGGATAAAACTGCATGCTGTTTTAAACCACAAAATGTGTGGCAGTGTACAACATCTGTATAGTAAACAGGCACATACACTAAATTTAAATTCACATTATTTGTCATGGTGGGCTCTGCTTATTTAATTGCCTCACTGAGTTCAGAATCGGTTGCTACAGCTAACAGTTTTACTCTGCTTTCAGCAATACTCTGAGCATAGACTGCTTCCAATTCTGACCACCATCTTCCATGGTAGAGCAATCAAATCTGTCAGTCACATCCATTTTATTGGTTCTGAACTATTGGTTATTACCTTGGTATGTAAAGCCTGAAAGCCTGCTTATATTCAGCCACATACTTATCAGTGCCTAAGGTTAGAATCTGTTGTGGAGTATCATTTCCTCTGTGTTTAATAATTCAAAAAAATTTTCCAATGTTTCTTCTACATTTTTCTTTCCCATTATTTCTATACTTTTATCTCAAAATGTCTTTATTTAATCATGCTTGCATAGACTGTGACTGCTCCTTTGCTCTGCTGTGGTCAGTGGATATCTATGGTTGTTTTTTGAAACACTTAGTGTTGGAAGCCTGCTCACCTTCCCACTGCACGACTTTGCCTGACCTTGCCTATCTTCCCTTGGTCTTACCAGTGGAAGGGAGTTTACGCAAAGTGGATTGGCAGGTGTAGTATTCTGATTCAGAGGATGTCTCTTTTCCTTCATGTAACTGGATCTTCTCCTCCAAAGACTGTGAAGCACCTGTGTATACGGAAGAGATTGCTAGGAAACAGCACAAGGATCACTGATGTACACTTGGAGTTTAACTCATTTGTTCAAAGTCTGAATACCATGTTCTGAACTCTAAAAACAGATACATCCCCAAACTCAGAAGAAATAGTCTTCATCCTGCCTATGTCCATAACGTATGCAAGCCCAGATACACCTGTCTTACATTGGGTGGTTGGACACTGCCTTAACTTCACCTGTTTGTACAGGGCTTCTTGTCATACAGCAACCCTCTGTTGCTGATGCCGCTGGAATTGATGAGGCCACACAACTGTCAACCTTCATTATTTTTCCAAACTCATTTCCTGGCACTGCTCACAGGGCTGATCTCACTGCAGTTTTCTGATTCCATACTCGAGGAGACCAGCAACACTGAGGAAACTGCAAATGTTCATGCAGGGACCAGCACTTGTAGGTGCTTTCTACTTCCTCTCTGTTCTCTGACTGCACTCTCTTTAGGAGCTCATGCTGCTTCTACCTGCTGGATATTGTGCCTTGAACAGTTATCTCTGACTTGGGCTGGGACCTGGTACGTTTCAATTCTTTGGGTTTCTCTTTGGAACCTGCCCTTGAGACCTCAACTAGCCCACCTTGCCCAAGACTTTTGCCTTGGATTGTTACACTTTGTTTTCAGTTACACCCACTGTCTCACATCTCAGCATGCAAAATCTCAAATAAAACATTTATACATTATGATCTCTCAAGAAAATAAATATTCATGATTTAGCCATACCAGAGTTTATGGTAAAAGCCAACCCACATTACCTTAATTGCATAACTCTTGAGGTTGTCAAATTCTCTTGTGAATATATCTGCCTTTGTGTTATGTACTAATCACAGTGAAAGTATACTAAGTATGATGAGCTTGATGTTTGTAGGATAAGTTGGTTTAGATTGGGCTATCGTGTAGTGTGAAGTTGATTTAGTTACTAAAATGTTAATATTGGATGGGTTTTATTTGTGTCAAATAGTGATGAAAGAATTGTTTCTATTGGTTCAAAACGTGTGTTTGTGGTGTTGTATATTCTATGATTATGGATTTGGGTGGTTTTGGTTTTCATATTTGGCTTAGCATCATAGTGTAATTAATGAAAGTATTCGAAGAATTTGGTGTTTTTATAAAATTTAAGAGAATAGTGAATATTCAGATACTGGTGCATGGAGATTGGTCTGAATTGGGATAAATATGATTATATGGGCAATAAAATTGGATAGCTGAGATCTTTACAGTGTCTCTATGCTGTACATCAAGTCCATCACTCGAGGACGCCCTTAGTCTGATCTATATTCAGTTTCAGTATATCTGTAACTTTGAGAAAATGGCATATTCCCTCCCATGCGTCAACCTGGGTTAGTGTTCCTGGAAGTCTGTGATAACACTGCTATCTCCTTATTCTCTTGAGTACTAATGCCTACAACTGAACCAAATGTCAACTGAACCTTTAAACTTGCTTCAGTGCTCTGAGGTGATTCTTCTTCAGAATGTATGACTTTCAGTGCTGCTCACAATAGAAAGTATAGAACAGAGTTGCTATGGTTCGGTTGCTGTGCAGTATCTCCCAAGGATGGGTGTGTTGAAATTTAACCATCATTAAGTTTAAATTTAAATGATAAATTGTGATATACCTATTCTATGAAATATTACTCAGCCTAAAAAAGAATAAAATTCCACCATTTGCAACAAAAAGAGCCCAACTTGATACCATAATGCTCAGTGAAATAAGCCAACACCAAAAGGACAAATATCACATGTTCTCTCTGATATAAGGCAATATCATGCAATATACAGAATAGATGTATAGGCCAAGAAGTATATACATATATTGTTATTGCTGAACTGTAGGACGGAAACTAGCATCCCGGGAAATGAATATAAATCCCTACTCCTGAATAAATGCAGACTCCCAATGAAACTGTTCAGTATACTTTGATAACATGATACTAGATTTTCTAGTATTGCCAATGCCTACAATGCCATGATACACTTAAATGGCAGAATGTTGGAGTTGTGACTGTTGCTGAAGGATAGTACTATTGTGTAAATATGGAACAAAACAGTTGGGGGCGGAAAATGGAGAGGGAGGAAGGGAAGGGGGAACCCTGCAACTATAAAACAGTATCATGGAGAATAATGATAATAATAATAATAAATTGAAATTTAAACTTAACCTAGGTTTTAAGTACATGAAAACTTAATCCAACCGTGAGGCTCAACTGTCTGGCCATGTGAAATTGAGAGGGTTATGTGCCTTCTTTCGGGAAGAAGTCCATGAACAGATGAAGCTGGCTTTAGTGTAAGGGGGAAACACATGTCATTGGCAGGTGACACTGTCGCCTCAAGATGCTGCCCACACAGAGATCAATTCCAGATTGGACTCATGGGCCTTGTGTCTGTCTAAGCATCTTTCCAGACAAACTTCTTCTCTTTGTAAAGTTTTACTCCTCGCAATTTCAGTATAGTACTGAAGAGTGAAGTACCTTGAGACTTTTTTTTCCCCTGGACTTGGCAAATTTGAATCGATTGATAGAACCATTCACTCTTTGTGCTATGACCGGGACTTGACTTCCCTTGGTGCCCTCTGTGAGAAGCCCCCCGTATCTGTGCCAACGGGCTTGTTTTTAGGTGAGATGACAGAGGAGAGTGAGAGGAGGATTAGCAGCAACCTGCTTCTCGCCTGCAGTTGGAGTCTGCACCTTCTGTTTATGCTACAAGATTTTTGTGCATGAAATCAACATTCCTGAGAAATTAGAAAAGAAAGTAGGAGTTGGGTTTCATAGTTGGTGTTGGATTGTATCTGCACATGTGTCATTAAACAAGCCTCAAGAGTCTGATATGTGACGGACTCTGCAGAAGAGTATTCCGTCTTCAAGATCTACTGCACAGCTGAGAGCTTCGAGTCAGAGCAGTGTTGCTGCAGCGAACCTGTGTAACCATGGGTGGCTGAGCGTCGCTTGTGAGCAGAGCAAACACTCTTGGGAGTCCCCAGTGCATGTGCATCTGAACACATTGCATTCAGCATTCTTCCTAGGAGCTAGTTCTCACCATGAGTCTAAGTTAATGGAAGGATGACCCATACTCTTTCCAGGTACAAACATACAATCCTCTGTCCCACACCATGCTTTTTTTTTAATTTTCTGGGTGACCAAGATACTGTCCTTTAAAAACATTTATTATGATAATATTTTTATTAATTATGGCACATAGCAGACTTACTACATTGACCTGCCTGTATGATCTGATTTCTTATGGTAATTATAGATGCGTAGTTTACTGCCTACATAGCTAGTCCTTAAACTGATGATACCCAGGCATATTGTGTTTTTAGCAAGAAGTAATTAAAACTGATAGTGTGGGGACATATATCTCAGATGTTGCAATTCATCTCCACTGGCTAATTTATCTACTTTCTTCTGCATACATAGATATGGATGACTATGCATTGTACATATTACATTGCTTTTGCTCACCTTTGAACAATTAGTGTTTTTACTGATTGGTGAAATTTAGACAGCTTCCCTCTGCATTCTTCTCTCCAAGGGAATGTGCAGAGCCTCCAATTTGTCCGACTTCTCAGATTCAGGGATATGACTCAGTGTTTGGATTGTTAAAATTGGATCCAGGCTGCCCCCTCTCAGCTACGTACCTCATACCTCATACTCGGGTTCTAAATGGCATTCATGTGTTGATTTTGTCCTGTGTTACTGCTTGCCTTTTAATAGAAGTCCAAATTTATTCCTTCATTGTCCAAAGCTAAACATATGGTTTCTATTCCTTACTAAAAAATTACCATGACTTATTACTTGTTCTTGACTAACTATAGTTTACATGTTAGAACTTCTTCAGTGTTGCCGTGATCGCTGTTAGTCACACTCTCCTCTTCATTAGATGGAGACAGGGTTAGTGGAAATTTTATGACACCTTCTCTTACTTCTCCAATGATTCCAGAGATAAAGCAAATAAAAGGAAATGCTTCATTTTTGTTAAAAATTAGCCTAGGTGGTTGGTGCTGTTGCCTATCAGGTTACACTGCTGCCTGTGATGCCAGCATCACAGAGGGATATCTGCTCACTTGCCATCTACTCCACTTCAGATCCAGCTTGCTGCTAATGTACCTGAACATGCAGCAGGGGCTGGCCCAGGTCCTCGGGCCCATGAATCCAAGTGGAAGACCCTGAGGAAGTTCTGACTCTTGGCTTGGAACTGGCCCAGCGCTGACCATTGTAGCTATTTAGGGAATGAACCAACAGGTGGGAGATCTGTTTTCCTTTTCCTCTCTCTCTTTCTCACTCTCTGTAACTCTGTCTTTCAGATCATTAAATAGATCTTGTAAAAAATTTCTAAACTAATCAAAGACATTATCAGCAATGGAGAAACCAAGAATGCCTTTGTGTAGGTAGCATAGGCCCTTCGCACAGAAAAGTGCATGGGTGACCTGAGACTTTATCTACTCTGTCTTGCCTGGATCTTTCGGAAGATACGAGTGCAAACACAGCTCTTCTGTCCCGCCCAACTTTAATCACAGCCCCTTTCCTCTGCCTCTCTCCCTTCCTCTGCAACTAGGAATTCTCCTTTCCTCCTTTTTAAATCTCAGTTACTGATCACTCTGTTCCCCGAGACATCAATACATACCTCTCGATGTCTTTTCAGTTTGGGTAGAGTATGTGTTTTCCAGATGTTGCATCTTTCGTTTCTGCTTCATGGTCAGCTCCTTGGAGAGGTCAAATCAGGCATCTTTCCTACAACTCTACTCCCTGGGAGTTAGATGGTGGTGATAAGGAAAAAGATTGGAAGAACTCACATTAGAGGCTCATCAAGACTAACATGCAGTGAGTCATGTTGTACCGTGAGACTTCCACAATGTGACATAATGATGACATCGGCCTAAGCCAGGCTGAGACAAAGTTCTGCTATTTAATTTACCAAAAAGGCAGAGTATTAGGGAGAAAAAAGACCTGTCTTCTACCTAATGGTCTATTCCCAAATACGTGTAAAATTCAGGTGAGCAAATACAAGAACAGGAGCCAGGAGCTCCATTCGTATGTCTAACATGGGCAGGGACAAATACTTGAACTGTTATCTCCTGAATTCCTAGCTTGGACCTTAACATAAAGCATGAATCTAAATTTGTGGCAGTAATTAAAGCCTCACACCACAGTATTTGCTGTGGGCACACGTTGCCACAAAACCCACACCTTGAGTGTTTTGTTTTATCTAGTGGAAACTATCATCTTGAAATGTTGATTATTACTCTCACTAACAAAAAGATAGATTACTAGGATTAAATAAATGAAACTATTCGATGCATTTAAGGATACCGCGGTACTGAGTCTTCACAGTTGTGAGGATGCAGCAATACCAAGGCTTATGGTTAGAGCCATGCTTGTCTCATACTGTTTGATTTATGTCAAAACATAAGTGAGATATCTGAAGAGATACATACATTTGCCCTGAAAGGATATTACAGTACATTTATCAAGACATTACATGGTATATGCTATTTTTTCTTTTTTTCTTTTTCAGACAGCTTATTTTTAGCTTGCATTATAGTCAAAGCTTAATGTTCCACTAAATAATGATTTCAGGAAGTAAAAATAAAAGGGCCATAGGTCTATAGAAATATAGAGAAAGGCTATAAATGATAATCAGAATGAAAAGGTGTAAATTTCACTCAAACAGTAACTTTTAAAAGAATTACACATCATTTAAAACATAGGAGTATATCATTCTTTTTTTTAGGAGTACATCATTCTTAAAATTTAGTTGACAGAAATAAAAAAAGTTTGACAAAACTGCATTTGTAGCAATACTTTATACACAGTTTTAATTTTAGCACAGACATTAAAAACACATGTGGTATTTGTTTTTCTGTGTTTGATTTATTTCAGTCAATGTAATGTCTTCCAGTTGCAACCATTTCAATGGTAGAATCTTTTTTCCATGGCTGAATAATAATTGTGCATAAAATATTTATAGTATATATTTATATCTATATAAGTGTAGATGTTTAGTGCATATATGGCATATAGTTATACTTATAGTGCATATATATATAATATATATAATATATAATATATATATATTATATATAATTTTTTCTATTCATCTGAAGACAGACACTGAGGTTCCATAAATAAGCTATTGTGAAAATCACTGCTATGAACATAGTGGTTCAGGTAGCTGTTTGATATATTGTGTTCATGTGTTTTGGGTGTATGTCCAGCAGTGGGATTGCTGGACCACTTGACATTTCCTGGTTTTTAGTGGTTTCCACAATTGCGTAGTAATTCACATTCTTACCAAGAGTATGTGAATTCTCCTGTTTCTATATCCCAACCAGCGTTTGTTTTCTCTATCTTCTTGAGATAGTCACACTGACAGGGATTAGATCTCATTGTGGACCTGATTTGCATTTTCCTGAAGGTTTCTGCTGTTGAGCATTTGTTTATGAATCTCTTCGCCATTTGTATTTCTGGTTTTGAGGTTTTTTTGCACTATTTTTAACTGAATTGGCCTATTTTTTATTCTTGAGTTATTTGAGTTGTTGTTACAGGTCTGCAATTATTAACTGTCAATTAAGTAGCTGGGAAATATTATCCCCAATCTGTTGGATGCTTCACACTATTGTTTAAAACTTTAAGGGTTTGATTTACTCTCATTTGTCTCACTTTCCTTTTATTGCTTGAACTTTGGGGTTCTTATCCAGATCATCACATACGCCAATGTCTTAGTGTTTCTCCTACATTCTCTTACAACAATATGATAATCTCAAGTCTTAAATTTAGATTTTTGATCCATCTTGACGTCGTATTTTATAGTTGGGGTGAGGCAGGGATCTAATTTCCTTCTACATATATGCATCCAATTTTACCAGCACCATTTACTAAATAGATTATCCTGTCTCCAGTGGATGATGTGAGTGTGTGAGAGAGTGTGTGTGTGTGTGTGTGTGTTTGAAAAATCATCTGGCTCTTGTGTGTGAGGATTATCTTTTGTGCAGATATGTTCCATTGGTTCATGTGTTGGCTTTTATGCCAATACCATGTTGTTGTAATTACTACAGTTTTGTAATATGCTTGAAAGTCAGGTATTATAATGCCTCCAGCTTGATTTCTCCTGCTCAGGGTTAGTTTGGCTTTTGTTGGATTTTTGTGATTGCATGTGAATTATGGGATAAATTAAAATAAATTAGGATAAAGAAACTTGTGGTTTATCTGATTGGGATTGCATTAATTCATAAATTTCTTTAGGTAGCACACACATTTTAATGATACCAATTATTCCATTTCATGAGCAAGGGATATTTTGTTTTCAATTCTATGTGTTTGTCCTTGATAAACACTTTCACTAGTATCTGAAAATTTTCATTGTGGAGATCTTTCCAATTTTGATACCATTTATTTTTTTCATCCATAATTGCTATTTTTATTAATAATTTATTATTATAAATGTATCACTTAATTTGTTATTACAATAATACAATGAATAAGCATGCTGAAATGGACATCCTTGTGTTATTCCAGATCTGGGGGAAATGTTTTCATCTTGTCCCCTTTAGTATGATATTTGCTATTCATTTTCATGTATAGCCTTTATGTATAGCCTAATTTTGAGGTACGTTCTTTCTATACCCAATTTCTGCAGTTTCTTTCATGAAGAGATGTAAAACTTTGTTAAATGCATTCTTCTCATACTTTGAAATGACCATCTGGTTTAAATGACTTCAAATTAAAAATTTTAAATTATAAAAATGTGAAGAATATACGTATCACTTGTCCACACAATTCTTGCATTTCCCAGATTTTCCTTGCTACTGATAACATGCTAATGTGCTTTAACAGAAGTTTCTCTTTTGTCGCTCTCCCTCACTCACACTTCCCCACGCTTTCAGAGAAGAGATAGAGCATGACTTAGCAGAAAATTGCCCTTCCCAGATTTTTTGGTCAAGCCAAAGTTCTTATATTTAGGCTGTCTTTTTCCAAAGTCTATCTCTGTGTCTTCTGAAAATGACTGTATGCTTTGTATCACTGAAACTCGGAAGTAGTGCCTGTCTATCTCCCACCTGGTGTAGAATGTATCTCATCTCATGGAGTTGGTGTGTGTTTGCTTTCAACATTAGCTACATCCATGGCAAAGCCTCCTTCAGTCGCCTTCCCTACCAGGAGGATTTTCTCATGTCTCTTCCATTTATTCATCATGGCCAGTGAATGATGAGCATGAATGTAAAGATACCCTAAATCTTGTTACCTACCAGAAAAGTGAAAATAAATCACAAAATATGTACTATCTTGCACATTTAAAACTGGTAAAGTTTAAATTATCTAAGTGTGCTAAATAATATCGATAGGACATAGACAAAATGTACTAACTATTAGATTGAATCTATATATAGCCAATGCAGAATAATTAAGCAACACTTTCAAAATAAAACAAGCCTATGCACACTTTGGATCTATAATTTCAATCCATAAAGAAACATTCATGTAGTTGATACTTGTTGCATTATTTATGCTGGCAGTAAGTCAGAACTGGAGTTTCTGACTCAAGAACAGATAAGAAGTTGCAGTGGTTATGCTAGAGAACTAATTCTTTAAGCTATTTTTTTAGCTTCAAATTTTAACAATGTTTGACATTTTGCCACATTCACTTCATATGTATATACTTTACACATACATATCTTATTTTTTCTTAAACAGATATTGATATAACCAAGTGTGGTCTTCATGATAACCATAATGTGGATAAAGAAAGACTCTAGTGTACATGGCATGATTCAGTGCAACAGTGTTTATAACTAAATACCAATAATATGGCATCTGCATAATTTTATGCTCCATATTAATGATAAGACATAAGAGAAAATATGTAATCTTTGTCTTTCTGGTCCTGGTATATTTTATCTGTCATAATAATATTAGTCCCATCTATTTTATTGCAAATGTCAAGCTTTCTTTTTTATGACTAATACTCCATTATATGAATATACCACATTTTCTTTATCAGTTCACCATATGGTGGACACCTAAGCTGATTGCCTATCTTTGCTCTTGTGAATTTAGTTGCTATATAGATGGAAGTGTAGTTATCTCTTATACAAATTTCATTTCCTTTGAATATATCTCCAGTAGTGGTTGGGAGGTTCCTATAGCAGATTTATTGTTAGTTTTCTCTTGCATTTCCATGCCAATTTCTG
Source organism: Ochotona princeps (assembly GCF_030435755.1). Lineage (NCBI taxonomy): Eukaryota > Metazoa > Chordata > Mammalia > Lagomorpha > Ochotonidae > Ochotona > Ochotona princeps. Next base: position 44,375,795 of record NC_080850.1, read on the forward strand.
TAATGATCGTGACAGTCTGTATTTCTACTGCATTCTGTTTTAGGGTGCTCTTTCCTCACACCATTGCCAGTATTTATTTTTTGATTTTTGGTTCGTAGCCATTCTTAACTGCAGTGAAGTAGTATTTTTTTACCGTGGCTTTTATTTGCATTCCTCTAATGGATAGTAACTGTGAGCTTTGTTTCATGTGTCTATGGGTCATTTGTATTGCATTCTTTGAACAAGATTGTATTTATATCATTTTCTCATTTCTTAATTTTTTTGTTTTGTTATTGAATATTTTGGGGGGTGTTACTGTTCCTGTATATTAATCCTCTATCAGTGCAAGTATTTTCTCCCATTCTGTTGGTGCTCTTCTTACTCTGTTATCTATTTTTATAGAATCCATTTATAAGAATAGAGATAAGTATAAGAAATAAGGTTAGAAATAGGAATAAGATTTTAATGTAAATTAAAATCTGTACCTGTGAGAAGGAATGTCAGAAAGAAAAGCTGATAACAATTAAGAGAAATAAGAAGTCAGGGAAATAATCAAAAGTGATTTATTTAACCATCTGAAGGCTGAGATTATTAGCCATTCAAACATCTGTAATTTCTAGCGAGAAAAAAAAAAAATAGTCTTGCCCTGAAGTAATCATCATCTACGTTAGGGATGGGATCAAGAGAAGCAACTGCTCTCACTGTGCTGGTTCCCTATTGCTACTATGCCAGATCAGCACAGACATTGGAGTTTATAAGGAAGGGTTGAGATCAGGAGGTGGCCAGGGCTGCTCCTGCCCGGCAGCTCTGGGGAAGAGCACCTCTTTGCAGCCCTTGGTGCCTGATACCAATTACTGTCCTCAAAGCATCTCTCCAATGGGAACTTCTGTCATCACAGTTCTTACTGGCCTGCTATGATAACGTCGTCCTCATCTAGATCTTCCAAGATAAGCTTCCCAGGTCAACACACATGACTTAGTCTCATCTCCCAAATCCCTGGACACTCATGGTTTGCACTGCAGGGTGTGGAGAATAACATTGGTGGGAGTGGGTAGATGTCCGGGATAGGAGGTATCATGGCATTTACCATATAGAGAAAAAAAATTCAAAGGACAGCAAGAAATTTTCTGACAGCAAAATTTCTTGCTGTGAGAGTCAAACTATAGTATCAAGCAAAAATAGCCAGGAAGAAATCAACATGGAACTATGTATACATATTGAATAAAGAATAAAATGAAACAGATTGAAATGAGGAAAAAAATATGTTTAAATGTAACCAGAGAAGTGGAAGATAATATGAAAAATTACTTCAGAATGGAAAATGTAGACTTGACAAAAATGAAGATCCTGTAAAAGTAACAATAAAAATGTTAAAAGAATTGCAAACTGGAACAGTAAAAGGAGCATATTATGATTTCTTGAAACATAGCAATTGTTTTAAATATGTATACCGAGGTAAGCCTGAATGTAAGTTAAATGACACTAGTAATGAGAAGATAACAGATTTTAAAAAGAAATGATGCGACATACTATAGACTTTCTCAAGAATTTAATGAACAACACCATTTTTTCAGATCCAATACAAAAGTACTTCAATTTTCATGAAGCATGATCATTAAAGGATATTTATTTTTGCTGCCAACTCCTTAAAAATATATTCATGATCATCATAATACACATTGCCCATGAATTTTTTAAGGCTGCATGTATGCAGATTTCAAACATTTTTGAAATTTACCTTATTTGATTACTTTTTTAAAATGTATCAGTGTCATCATTTTTAAAATAGGACTCAGTGTAAGAAACTAATAGGATAGTATACTTACTCTAATGTGCTTTCCCATGAATGTTTGAAGTATTCTATTTCCATAACCTGAGAAAACAAGTCAGAAATGAAAGTGATGCATTGTTTTGCATGAATAAAAAAGGTGGAGGAGCAGCTGTGGAAATTGAAATCCTCCAGTGAGAGTTTTATTTCAGGTGGTGGAACAGACGCAGCCTTTAGGCACCAAAGGAGAAGCAGCGAAATGACTCAAAAGAGCTCTACTTGAAGATGAACTTCATTCTGTAGAAAGTACTGTGCATTGCTTAAAAAAATACAGTGGCAAGAGGCAAAAGACTTACATAATCCAAAGCAAGAGAATATTTTCTTGTTATTCATCCCTAAGGTCATTTCACATAGGAAACAGAATGTTCTCAAAAGTGGTGCTTGGCTATTGTGTATTTTGCCTTGATTAAAAATATACTTTAAATTTTTAAAAAATGGAATGTTCTTGGTAGTTGCTAAATGAAAATAAGGGTGACTTTGGCATATTATGTTGCAAATTATTCTTCCAATGTAAAAGCAATTAGCAGGCATTGTTACCTGTGTGGCAAATTTTGTTTCAGGGGATATGGATGCTAGAAGAACCCTTATTTAACAAGCCACTTAACTGCAACTAAAAAATGAATGGAAAAGCCACTTTAAAACATGATGGTGGTCTTAATGCCATGAAGTAGTAGACCAGTGGCAACCAGCATCGGAGTGCAGAGCGAGCAGGAGATGGGTGGGAACTGATTGATCCAAGGATACTTCATGCTTTTGTTTGAACAAGTTTAACTTCTGCACTTTCCAAAACCCACCTGCATGGACTGTCCCCAGCTCATCTTTCACTCCATTCTGTGTTCCATGTGTTCAAGGGTCTTTCTATTTCCATGGCAACTCTGCATTCTGACTTCTCTGTACTGTTGGCACTAAAGGCATTGGCAGAAGAGAAAACAACTCATGTATTTGGTTTCTTACACATAGAAAATCCTCACTTGTCCCAAACTCAGTTGAGTGTGTAAAAAAAGACGCGTCCAGAGAATGAAATCAATTACTTATTTCTTATGAAGGACTCCATATAAGTAAGAAAGAAATGGACTTTTAAAATGAAAATGTTTCAATAGATCTTTACTGAAAGGAGATTTGTAAGTGACATAGCCACAGTGAAATATAATGCTTGCCTATTAAAGTAGGTTAAAAAGTAAATACCTATATCACCCAATACTAGTGAAATTCTGTGAAACTGCATTTCTCAAGAATTTGTAGAAATAAGGAAAAGGGGATTTGGCTGCTGTAGAACTCAGTTCTGTGGATTTTTCTGTAAGAAATGAAATATATATCACATAATATCACTCTTAGGTATTAATAGTAGAGAAATAAATGTTTTTTCTTCCATAAAAACTTGCATACTAATTATCTTCTATTGCCAATAACATGAAAAACCCGAGCCAATTGCCTTCATCTGTTTGACATGTTGAATTATTCCACAACAGTAAAATGAAATCAAATACACAGAGAAATTTGAATACATTTAAAGGAGTCATAGTTACTTGAAAAAGCTGATCTCCAAAATATTTCATCCCATTTATCATAATTCCTTAAAAATTAGGAATTGCAGAGATAAAGAATCGATAAGTGGTACCCAGGAGTTAGGAGAGTCGGGGGTGAAGACGAGCAACAAGGTCAGATAGCAGAAAGTGTTTGTCTCCGGACAGCAGAGGGGGCATGCAGATCTATACACGTGATAAAATGTCACCACGTTAAACAGAAAAACACCTAGAAATGAACTTGTACAGCAAATAGGAAATGTGGGTGAGGTCTATGGTTTTCTGTTAAAATTAGTATAATCACTGCGTTATGTTTAGACGACGCTGGTGGTTTTGGGAGAAGTTGGATGATGGGTATGTGGAGCTGCTCTGTGCCATTTTTGCAGCTGCTTGTATGTTTATAGTTTCATTAAATTTTTTTAAAAAGAGGTTTTTCCAAAGTGGGATTTGTCAAACAAGACTGGTGTTAAAAAAGGCTATTTAAAATGAAAATCCTATCAAGATACAACATAAACAGGCTGCTGAAAATCTAAGAGAAAAGGAAAAAAATCTGAAAAAATGAATGGAAGGCAGAGGGATTTCAGCCAGTTGCAGAGATGCCCAGCACTTGCCTCCGTCCCATGGAAGAGCCAGCAGCACAAGGGGAGACAAAGACTCTTGAGACAAGAAGTGAATGGAGCAGTGTGCAGCTCAGCAACCCAGAAAAGCCAGCATGGAGAAGAACCACACACACCTCATCCCTCCCTGCCGCCTCCCCAGCCAGGGCCATCATTTGCCAAGGAAAACAGCAATCTGCAGAACTCCCACTGAAGGTTGGCGTCACTGCAGGCTGGCAGTCCTAGCTAAGGCAGAACTGGATAGCTCTCACTGGCTTTAGATCCAGCTTGAAAAGCTGTATGGGATCCAGGGTACAGCTTTCTTAAAAAGCCAAAAACAAACAAACAAAACCTCACCTTTCCTCTGTCTTCTGTGAAGAGTCCCAGACTGGAGCTGCTGCTGCTGCTGTCCAGCCACGATGGACTCTGTTCCGTCTTACGGACAGCGGGCAGGAGCCCCCTGAACCAGTGTCCTTTACAGGCCAGAGAGCAGGTCCCTCTGTTTGCTATGAGATGGGTGACCCAAGCCACGGAGTCACAATTGCCTGGGCTATTTGATCTAGGGAAATCCCACTGCTTTTTGGGGCTGTGTGCCAGGGGCACCAATCCACAAACCTTGAGGACCATACCTGAATAAGGCCTCTTCTATATTCATTAGCACAGTGTGATGTGTAGCAATGGCACAAGTGCCAACATCACCCTTGCATGCACCATGGAGTGTGGGCGTTACAGCCTTGTCTGCTCACTGGCACTGTACCCAGGGAGTAAGACTCACTCACCAGTAGTACCTTTGGAATCCTGTGTGCATCCCTGTCCTTCTGGCCGGTGACTGCCAGTCCACAGTCTTATGGATGTTCATCTTGGGTCACCGGGAGGGCTTTTCAAGTCTCACAACACTTCCAGGCTTGAGCCTGATAGTGCACCATCCAACCATAACTCCACTGTTCAGGAAAGAACCCCTTCAATTCTTGTAGCTTGTGAAATGAAGCTGTTGGAACTATACTCCCTAGAGTCACCTAAGGTCCTCAGGGACCAAGGAAACACCCTCTCCATATCACACTTCTCTGGACATACGTCTTCCAGTGTACAATCCCCAGCATAACCTACATATGAAGCGTGGTAACTGGGAGGTGCCTCCACAGCATGCAGGGTCTCTGGCACCATATCGGCTGCTCTGCCCGTCCTGGCAGCATCTGCACCTGCCATGTGCCTGAGGAAGGCCATATTTCCACTCCCTCATTAAAGACCTATGGCTGAAACAAGAGTGAAGAAGCATCTGGCGTAATGGGATATAGTACTTGTACTTGGTGCTTATCTTTTAGAGGATGAAGATTCAGAATATATCTGAAATATAAGGAAATGACAGTAGCAACAAAACTCCAATGAAGATGTAGGAAAAGTTCCTGAATAGACATTTATCAAAAGAATATTACCGATGATCAACAAATATAAGAAAAATGTGCAATACTAATAGCCTTGAGATTAATGCAAATCAAAACTACTTTAAATCAGACCTGTTTGAATGTCTGTTATTACAATAATAAACAAACTATAAAGGTGTAGCAAAATTCTTACATAGCTTGGTAGTTTGGTGAAAATTAGTACAGCCACTATGGAAGCCAGTATTTAAATTTCTTTAATGCTAGAAATACAACTGACCATATGTTCCAGCAATGTCACTAATGTAATCGCATGACATGGAACTCATTGTACCAAAGGTATACCACCTCTGCTGTTTTTATTGCTGCAATATTCCCAGTAAGCAAGATATGGAATCAACATATGTGCCCTGAATCTGATGAACGGATAAGGAAGATGTTGTATATGAACACAGTGGAATATTTCTCAACCATAATAAATACAATTTATCATTTCCGACATAATGGATGGAACTGAGAACATCATGCTGAGTGAAATAAACCAGACACAGAAGGACAGATACTGCATGTTCTTCCTCATATGCAGAAGCAAAAAATGTTCAATGTTACTAATGTATTACTAGAGTAATGGTGATTATTACTTTATGCTGGGAGAGATAAGGGTGAAAGAAAAAAAAATTAGATACTGGGTGCCATGTCAGATTTAAAGAAATATGTTCACAGTATATAAGGTAATACAGGAGTACATGTAGTTGATAAAATCCTGTATTAACTGTATGAAAAAATAAAAAGGAACTCAAAGCTTCTAATACTACATGTCGAAAAGAGGGAAATGGCTACCTTTTGATCAATTCATCTTATATGCATCCATTGAAATGTCACACTAAGCCACAAATAGGTACTGTTGGTTAATTTGAATATCAAAGTAAAGAGGATGAGGCTGTGTCTAACTTGGTTTTAAAGCCTGTATAGTTGTATATTTGTGGTGTGCTTGTTATATTGAGGGACATGTCTGAGGTTGATTGTCAAGAGTCTGACCACAATAGAGTCTAAGACCACAGCAGACAGGTAGTGTAAGTGCTTTAAGCATTATGTTAACATCCTGCGTGTATATATATAATCACCTGTAATTCAAAGTAGATCAAAGTACACAGTGTAAGAATGCATAAAGAAATGAAGCATACTGAGTAACCTTTATGCCACACACTTTTCTGTGCATTCATACGTTATGACCCTCAGACATACTATCACACGCATTTCATCTTCACAGGGTGTGAACAGTATACTCAATAGTGTTGATTCTCTTCCCAAGATGAGAGCACTAATATAGAGGACGATGCGCTAAAGGAGGCTTTCTCCCAGCCCCAGTGCAAGGACTTAATGTGCGGAAGGCATAAAGACATTTCCGGTGTAAGCTCTGGGTCAATCGAGGGCTTTGCATATCTACCACAATTAAGGAATCCATTTCAAGGTAAAATCCCAGAAATATTTCAGTGTTTAAAATGTGAAAAATTGTGTTACACTGAATAAGTATCAACCATCAATAACTGATCAGGGTTCATTGAAGAAAAACCAAAATGAAAGATATAAATTTATTATTCAGCACTTGTTCATATACGGGGTTGAAAGGTGAGTACTTAGATAAAGGCGGCAAAAAGTCCTGGAAAGATGAAAGTAAAAGCGACTCCCATCCACCTCTCGGCTCCTATGGCGTCTGTGCTCACACATGTCCATGAAGCCTCCTCATACATACACACCCGTGAGGGAGGAAGGAGCGTGGCTATTTCAAGATAACCAGATATGTTTCACACAGATGTCGCTAATGACATCTAGAGACGTTGTAAGTTCTAATTTTAGAATAGCAGCTGTGATGTACAAAGAAATTTTTTGAAAACTGCACTAGCCCAATTTCAAATCTTTCTGAAGTTTCATTTTATTGATGCTCTCTCTGGTGGGAGATGGAAAATTATGACAAGAAAAATTCAATCTTTATTTTGAAAATACAGAAGGCTTAAGTATAAATGAGATGTAAATAAACATGCAAATGTTGTCTCCCAAGAGTCAATAGTTTCTACATTTCTGATTATTCATCTCCAAACTACAGTATGGTTTGGAGGACATCTGAATATACAGATGTTTGATTTTCTCAGTTGATTTATTCCATGTTACTTCTTCACTGCTACTACAGATGCTGTCACCTGTATATGTGCATGCTCAAAGAAACTGAGGATTTGAGGCTAATCTGCAAGTGTTCTATTTCCCTCCTTGTAGACTGTGTCTGTCCTGCAGCAAACGTTACACAGCTAAGCTCACTAGTGGAGGCATGAGTCAAGGTCTGTGTTCGTGAAGAGGATACAGAAGCAAACTGTTGACACTAAGCTCTTGGGAACAGAATGGACTACAGGAGAGAAGGGCATTGCAGTTTAGCCGATCCACATTCTGTCCTCATGGTGAAGCATGTTGTAGTCATACATGCTGTATGTGGGAGGATGGAGATGGGAAATGATGAAGTTGAATGGCGTGAAGCACACTACCTGGTCTGGAGCACAAAATCGTGAGCTCCATATCAAATACACAGTAAATGGGATAGAGTCTAGAAGGTAGACTTCACAGTTGGAAGAGAACCAGAATATCCCAAACCCCCATTCCTTTGAGCAATAGCCTCGCAGTATTCCCACGTAGTTGTCATCCATCCCAGTAGCTCTAAGCATACAAAGTCTACTTCCCACAATGTCAGCATCACTCTGCCTACACTGCCCCTTCTCACTTCGCAGTCTTAGAGGCATTTTAACTGTTCTTTGACCTTCTGAGGGGATTTGAGTGTAACAGGGAAAGGCCCGCTAGGATGAGCTGTTCGCAGTGTAGCCTGAGTGCCCCACAACTCCAGATGTTTGCTTCAGAGCCGATGCCACATTTTCAGCAACTGAATGCAACTCCAGGGGATCTGCTTCAGATCTGCTGTCTTCAGATCAGCCCTGGTGTGATGCTGTGAGGCTAAAAAGGATGGATGATTTCCAGAAAGAATGCAATTGTGTTGGACACTTCATGTCAAGCCTAGGTTGCTAGCAGGAAACAAAAACACAGGAAATAATTTATTTAATGAAGAAAATCAGGTGTTCTTATTGTGGTGACAAGAATTCAGTCATTTCTCAGGATGCGGACAGTAGAAGATTTCATCAAAACAAGGTTCTTTGGTACTATTAGTCATGGAAACGTCATGTGTGTTTAGGAAAAAATGGGTACTTCTGGCTTCTTAGAGAGGATAAAGCTGTCTCGTAGACTGTGCCTACTTCACTTGCTCTTTTTAAAGGGGGCTGGAAAACATCTATTTCCCTGAGCAATTCCTCCTGTGAAAGCGTTTTCCTTTTCTGCTTGCATGGATGCTTTTCTTCTGTCTCCTATTTTTCATACTCCTTTTGCTCTTCAGCCAGGCAAAGGCAAGGTGGAAGGCGCGGCAGCTGAAGCCCTCCTCCACCCCATGCTGCACGTGCCACTGCAGGGCATCTTTGCTGGGGAAGACACGGCAGCAGCCCAAGCACTTGTAGCCACTCTCAGGGCTCAGCAGCCACTCCGGTGGCCTGGCCCTGGGGCTCTCCTCCAGTGGGGGAAGCTCGGCTGGGCTGTCAGGCTCCTCCTCCTTCAGCACCTCCACCACGTCCTCTTCATCCCCTACGTCCCAGCCACACTCACTCTCAGTTAGGAGATCCCAAGGTGATAAGATAGGCAGGTCAGTCTCAACCGGGATTTTCCCAGAAAAGGTTATTTCCTGTACCCTCGTGTTCCTTGGTGAAGATGTCAAACCTTTCTCTGCATTCCCTAAGTCAGTCACCTCCGTTTTTCTTTGGACACGTGTGTAGTAAATTTTCATTTGCCTTTCCTTCCTCCTATGTATCTCTGGCGTACAGGGTTCGTTGGCTAAATGGTAATGAAAACAGTTATTCTGGTAGGGCGAGAGAGTCTGCTGGAGCTCTATGAACTGGAGCAGAGGCGTCTCAGAGAATCGAAGACAGGGAGCTTCTGTGAGGCACTGATGGATGCCTAGGAAAGAGAATGCCTTATGTAAGAAAAGTGAACGAAGTGTGTGTGTGTGTGTGTGCGTGTGTGTGTAGTCAGGAGGGTTGCAGATGGTCCCAAGAATGTCCCTACATTTGACATAGCAAGGATGGATGGGCAGAAATTATGTTTCAGAGTTCTGTATATAGTCATTGTCGTGAGAGATGTGTTCTTATTGTCCCTTTGTGTGGACAGTGTGGGGTGTGTCTGATGAGAGTGGGTATGTGTGCTGGTACATATCTGGTGATAGTCCTGTGCCAGTGAAAGCACATGTATATATGTGTTCAACGTATGAGGCTATGAGTGAGCAAATAATGCAGCAGCTCATGAGCACTGTTAGCCACACAGAATGCAGATAGTCCGATAAAGAAGGCCTCTGTGATATCTCAGAACATGCCCTGCAGGGCTGAAGGTGCTGTGACTGCTGGGACATGGAAGAGAGGCTGTCTATGAAACTGAATTCTCTTCATAGCAGAGGGTTTTTCTGGAGCTAATCTAGCACCAGTGAATTCAAACAGATTATCTGTAAGAGAAGATGCAGTGCACTCTAGGATTGGAAAAAAAGGCTGGTTCTGAAAGACTGTGCAGGAGTGGGTGTACAACTTTGTACCTATGTGATGCCACCACAAAATGGCAAAGATGCATGGAGAGTAAAGAGAGATGTTTGACAGAATAAGTCAAAAGATGGTGAATGAAGCCATGCTTGGTGTGAAGTGATAAAAGCTGTGATTATCTGAGGGCCTGGTTCTGTGTTAGTCTGGGTTGTTGTGATCAAGTTGCTGTATGTGTCAGCACTGCTCATGGCTCACTCATAGACCCGGTGCTCACATGTGGCTGCTGAGTCCTTGGGCACTGTATCCTGTTCTTGCTAACACATCCCCTGCGTGTCCCATCCCACAGGGCTGGCATTACTCCCACTGCTAGTGGGCATAGCTAGTGAGCAGGGATGGGGCAGACAGCTCAGCTGCACCTCTTGTCCACGTTCAGGCATCCCTTTGTCGCTACTGTACCATCTTCGTCAACAAGAGTGTGGCTGTTCTGAAACAGGGACAAAGGAAAAGCTGTCTGAGCTGGAGGCACTCTTGCCTTCTGTCTGGCTTGAGGCAGACAGGAACACTCTACCTGTCTCAGGAACATCTGCTTGAGACGTGCAGAAACCTGGGGAGCAAATATCACAGAGAACATGGAAACATGGCCTCATCTGGGTTCTGTATCCATTCACAGGAAACGCATGTCTGTGGGTGTGGAGGGCAAGAGGCAGCCATTTGAAGACCCTTTCAAACCCTTTCTCACTCACCAGGTCACAGGGGCTTTGTCCTGCCGCGGGAGGCAGAAGCAGAAGGCACTGATGGCTCTTCAGATGTTTCATTCCGCACCTGTCACCGGGTGGTCAGGACCATGCACGCAATTGCTACCCACAACATTAAACTTGCTAGCTTCAGACTGAATACATTTTTCCTTGTCTCTTTGACAAACCTATCGTTCCGTTGTTTCTCCATATTATTCTTCATAACGCTGTTTTCATTCCCTTGTGCATTCAGGTATTTGTCCTTTTTCGCATTATTCTTGAATCATAATGCTTTGATTTTCAGACGAGAGACAAAGAGTACGTGCCAACATTACAAGAGTTGGTGTTCCTGCTAAGATGTAGGTACAGGCTCCAGCAGTGTCCACTGTGGTCTGGTAGCCATAGAGTGGAGCCAGTTGCTGGGTGTCAGACACGTGCCAGCATCTCATTAACCACTGTATGCCCTACGATCCTGTTAAGACATCTGCAACTATGAGTTTTCACCTTCTCAAGGAAAATGGCGGAAAACTATCTTGAGATAAAGATGGCTTTCTTGTCTCTCAGGGAAATATTACCAGAGTTAATATTATCTGTATCATCAATATTATTGTTTAGTTGTAAGGTAAAATGTTTTCTAAATGTTTAGAGTCAGGTTTATTTTCTAGATGGCCACAACAGCCAGGGCTGAGTCAAGTTGAGGACAGGAGCCATGAGCTTCTTCCGTGTCTCTCCCACATGGAAGAGCAGGAGCCCAAACATTTGGATCATCTTTCCTGCTTTCCCCAGGCTGTTACCAGGGACCTGGATTAGAAGTAAAACAGCTGAGACATAAAACAACTCTCAAATGGGATGCCAGCATTGAGGTGACAGTTTCAGCTGCTATTGCACAACAGTGCACTCATTCAAGGAAATTAAAAGGCTGCATCTTTATTTGATTCAAAGAATGCTGAGTGTTCACTGTCTCACACTTCTGGCTGCTGTCTGTTCTTATCAAACTCTAAAATATGACTATTAATGATACATATTTTTGGTCAGGTATTGCTGGCAAAGAGAACATAATATATGTATGTTATCTTTCTGGAGTGGCTTCTGGTTTGGAGTCTTAGAATTATTATACTGTCACACAACCTTCAGTCAAGAGATTTGAGTATGTGTTGACCTGACTGTATCTGTCATTGTGTTGAGGATGCTTAATGATAGTTGTGGAAGGTTGAGTCATGCTGCTCATCTCAGATGTCGATAAATTCTGGAGCCAATGAATGTGCCTTCATGTGATGAAGAGGACTTGGAAAGCTAATGCAGGGTGTTGTGATGGAGGAATTATCCTACATGATGTAACAAGGTCCTAAATGGAATCCTAAACATTCTTTACAAAGGGTGTCAAGGAGACCAGACAGAAAGATAAATAAGACAGTGGAAGTAAGAAGTTAAGTTTAAGACAAAAGGGTGTACAAATCAAGGAGAGTAGGAAGCACTTGAAGACAAGGACATTCTCAACTGAAGCATTGGGGGAATCCAACCTTACCAATATCTTTTTAGCCTCACACGACATTTGGAATTCCTGAGCCCCAAGGACATAAGTGCAGCTTTTGAAATAATTTATAAAAATTTACAGTAAGGGACCTGGCCCAATAAACCCTTGCCTTGCCTGCACCATGATCCCACATGGACACCAGTTTATGGCCCAACTGCCCACTTCCCATCCAGCTCCCTGCTTGTGGCCTGGGAAAGCAGTGGAGGATGAGCCAATGTCTTGTGATCCTGCACCCATGTGGGAGACCCAAAGAGACTCCTGGTTCCTTGCATTGTACCGGCTCAGTTCCAGCCATTGCAGTCATTTGGGGAGTGAACCAGCAAATGGAAAATCTTTGTTTCTCCTTCTCTCTGTAAATCTACCTTTCTAATATGAAGAAGTAAATTTTTATAGAAAAATACATAGTAGGAAGTTAATCTATTAAACTTGATTTACTTCTATCTCATGGGAATGTCGTGTGTCTTCTAACTCCCTTGTTTTCTTGAGTTTAGAGTTTCTTGTTAAATTCAAAGCCTGTATGCCACATTTGAGAAATAGCAGGGACTTATGCTTTTTGTTTACATAGCATAACCTTTTTAAATATAAATTTAGCTTTCCTGAGAAATCAGGAAGAAGAGATAGGGCTCATATCTGCTGTCTATGTATATTTGTCCTTCCTTAAACACGTAGTAAGAATCTGCTGTATGATGGATTCTGTGAGCATGCAGCTCATGAAGCCAAGATCTACTTTCTTCAGCTAAAAACATTGATTGTGGAGTGGTACTTATTGAGGCAGGACACACTGTGACTGATGCATTGGCAGTGTGTGTTTCATTTATTAACAGTGCACACACTGTTAGCCATTCCCCGTCCACCCGAGCCTCTGTATCATACCTATCAACCTCCCTTGGAATTGGTTCTGAGCTGTGATTGAATTAATGGAAGAGTGACGTGTGTCCTATCCAGCATACAAACCTCTGTCCTCTACCATGCTGTTTAGCTTTCCAGCTGACTGGGCAGTTGATATTCCAGGGTCCCTTTCAGTGCTGCCTATAATGACATAATTATATTTCATTAATTATATGCCATGAATTACCACATGGAGAAGACTTGCTCTTCTGACCTGATGATAAACCTTGAATTCTAACAGAAGAAATAAATTCATAGTGCATAATTTATGGTGACCTAGTCTCTAACCAATGAATTCAGGCTGTAATGTGGTTTTGAAATAGATGATTAGACCTTGTAGTGTGTTGTAGTGTGTTGGCCTATGCATTAGATTAGGCTGTTATGTATTTTTTTTTTTGTATTTGGATCAGTATGACTGTGCTCCACACTTCTGAGTATTAACACTTCAGTAACATCTTTGAATATGCACCGATTGTATTGACTTTGAAATGGATCCAGCTTCACATCAGGCCTCTGTCAAAGGCAGCTTCCAAACAGGCGGAGCCTGAAACTTTATCGGAAGTCTCAGATCCTACTTGGAAATATTAGTTGCTACTTAAATTGTTTAGATTGGCTCAGTTCTGTCCCTTTGCTTGCACTAAACTACTCACCATCCTCAGATCGGTTACTTACTTGCTGTTAAGCTCCATGGCAACCATTCGTGTGTTATGCCCCATTTACCCAGACAGCCCGCTCAGCTCACTCTATTTGTAAACAGCTTTGCATGTTTGTGTATGTTCTGATTTTTTCACATTCGCGTGGATCCCTGCATTTAAGTCTTCACAGTCCAAACCAAAAGTTTCTATCTTAGTACATAGATTTAGTATGGCTTCTCCTGTTCCTTGCCCAGGCATCTTACAAGCACTCAGACTTTTTTGTCTCCTAATCTCCAAGAGGCCCACTTCCTTCTTCATCTAAGAAAGAACTAGTAGAAAACTTTCATCGCTTACGTTTCCAATTCTTTAAGAAAATGAAAGAAATGGTAGTTATAAAAAATAAATTAGTCTGTTTGCTGCAGAGTCACAAAGAATGACATAATGTGGGTATGACAGGCCCTAAACATCAACAAGAGCCAGGAACACTTGGCTCTGCTTTTCTCCTGCGCCCTTCACTCATAGCCTCTCCCTCTTCTCTCGCCTGGTCACCACCACAGCTGGGAACCCTGGGGTCTGCCTCACACACCGGGCAGATCCTGATAGCCCTGCTCCCAGAGAACATCCTCAGACGTACCTCGTGAAGTCTTTTCAGATTGGGGGGGATATGTGATTTCCAGATGTTTTGTCTTTTGTTTCCGCTTCATGGTCAAGTCGTTGGAGAATTACTCACATCAGCTAGTTTTTTTTTACCCTGTAAGTCAGCTTCTGGGAGTGAGTTGGTGGTAATGAGGAATGAAATGTGAGCATTCAAAAATCATATGAGAGGCTTTCCCTTCACCTAACCACAGTTCTGTCAGGTGCTCAGTACAACATCTACCTAGCTACAGGGCAGCTCAACTCATTTATGACACACTGATGACATCATTCCATTCCAGGGACTCAGTATTCCATGACTGCAGAATGGCCACAAGCCGCTGCCTTAGTTGATTGAGTTTGTCCAGTGGAGACACTATTAACTAGAATCTGTATACCGATTTAATATTAAAGACACAAACGTATAGAAGATAATTCCTCAGACTATCACATTTAATCAATGAGACTCCATAAACTAGAATTGTACAACCATGCAGGTCAATTCAAAGCAATAAACATGGAAAAGCTAGAGTTGTGAGAAACAGATTTTGAAGAGTCATGACAGAATACGTAAAAGAAGCAGAAACAAAATATCTATTGGTTGGTCTAAATATTTTTAATAAGGTTGAGTGAAGGAAAATGACAATGCATTTACTTAGAGGGTGACATACTTAAGACGGAACTGCTAAAGGAGTGTGTTGTGGCAGAGCACCGTAAGCCATCATTTGGAGTGCTCTGGCTCCGGTCTTACCTCCTCTTCTTGTGTGACCCATTTCCTAATAACGTCCCTGGAGACAGCACGTGATGACCAAGTGCTTGAGTCTTTCCCACCCAGGTAGGAGACCTGGAAAGGATCCCCAGCTCCTGGTTCCTCACGTCTAGCCCATCCAGCCCAGCACTGGCTGTTGCAGACATTTGTGGCAATCTATCAAATTGGCTAGAGTCCTTTACTTTGGATGTGCCAGGGTCCCATATGGATGCCAGTTCTAATCCCAGCAGCCCTGATTCCCATCCAGTTCCCTGCTTGCAGCCTGGGAAAACAGTCGAGGATGGCCCAAAGCCTTGGAAGCCTGCACCCACGTGGGAGACCCGGAAGAGGCTCCGGGCTCCTGGCTTTGGATTGGCCCAACTCTAGCTGCTGCAGCCACTTGGGGAATAAATCATCAGATGGAAGTTCTTTCTGTCTCTCCTCCTCTCTGTATATCTGAGTTTCAAATGAAAATAAAATAAATCTTTGAAACAAAAGATTTATATATTTTTTATTTGAAAGGCAGAGTCACAGAGAGGAGGGACATGGAGGTATTCCATCCATTGGCTTGCTTTCCAGATGTCCACAATAGCTGTAACTAAGCCAATCTAAAGGCAGGAGCCAGAGACTTCTTTCTGGTCTCCAGTGTGGCTGCAGGGGCCAAAGGACTTGAGCCACCCTGCTTTGTTCTCCTAGGCCACAAGCAGGTAGCTGGATCAGAAGTGGAGCAGCCGGGACTAGAACCAGCATCTATTTGGCCTGCTGACACTTCAGGCAGATGTTTGGCTCTCTGTGCATCACACTAGCCTCTGAAAAAGTAAATTGGAAAAAAAAAAGATAAAGAAAGAAAAAGAAAATTCCCAGGTATGCCCAGAAAAATCTTTGGAGTCCTGGCTGTGGATTGGATCAACTCAGTTGCAGCCATTGTGACCATCTGGAGATTAAAACAGCAGATGGAAGATTCTATCCTTCTTCTCTGTCTTCTCTCCGTAAGGCCACCTTTCAAACAAAAATAAAGCAGTCTTTAAAAGCAAAGTGGAATGCATCAAAGTGGTAATTAGTTTTCTGACTAAAGAGCCCAAAAACTAAAGCAGACATAATTCCAGAGTACTTCAATATCTTCACTGAAAATGAATTAAAAAGTTTTATTAGGTGTCAAAATATTTTTGCAATCCACACATTGACATTTTCCGTGAACTGTATAAGCGTTGTTTGCAGAATTAGATCAATACATATATAAACCTAAATTACTATTATTATTCTATATAGGTATATAGAATATATAATGTAAAAATATATATGGAAACATTTTTAAATTGTGCGTATGAGATGTCATTTTGGGTACATATGTTTCTTGTGTAATGCCTAATCAGGATAAGTATTTCCATCTCCTTAAACAATTAGCTTTTTTTATTGAAAACACTAAAAATCCATGTGCTCTGCTTTTAAAATAGAAAGATATACAGTACACAGAGATTGTGTTAGCTCTGAAGTGTATTTGTGTGAATTCTGAGATATCCTCATTTCCACAACATGAGAAAATAATGTTGAAATCACAAATGAATGTGGTTCATAGTTTTTTAGGAACAGAATGACAGACGTGATCCCATAAAACACTATACCCCCGGTGAATTCTTTAATTATGATTGAGCATAATTACCTTTGTATGAAGTGCAATTGACTGTGCAACTTCCATTGAGGAAATTCTCCAGGTGAGGAATTGTAACGCATATTTCCTGTGTTTCTGATCTGCTCTGTCACTGAATGCCCACCGTGCTATTGCAAGCAAAACAATTCACAGTTGAAAAGCACAGAGAATCCTCAGTAATAGCGAGCCTGTGAGGTTTTGCTTAAAAATTAATAAAAACAAAAAAAACCAATCTCAGCAATGAAATCCAACCAGCTCTTTAGGTAGTTGCTTACAACTTGCAGAGCAGACATCGTGGTATGGAGCAGGAACCTAGCACTTGGGACAGATGTATCCATTTTGAGAGTGCCTCGCTTGAGTCCACCTACTCACTGCACATTTTCCACTGGTGTGAACTCTGGGAGGCAGCAAACAGTGGCTCAAACACATGTGTCCATGCCAATCCATGGGAAATAAATATGGAGTTGGTGTACCTTGACTTGGACCTGGCCAAACCCTGGCTTTTGCAGACATTTGGCGAGTACTGCAGCAGGTGGAAGTTCTCTGTGCCCCTCCTTCCCTGTGCGTGTGTGTGTGTGTACGTAAAAAGGTATTATAGCTCCTTTTCCATTTCACTCTCCCTGTCCCTTTCTCCCTGTACATATCACTCTTTCAATTAAATAAAAGTGAACTTTAAAAATAATCTTACATGTCTTAAATATAGTAAAATGAATAGGGATAAAAAATGAATCCATGTGAATACAAAATAGCAAAAGGAAAGTAGAGATTATAGTAACAAGAGAATGTAGATTTTGGACTTTTTTATAAAGGAGCGATATTTACAAAATTGAGAAGAGAAGAGAAGAGGTTAATAAAATAGATGATTTCTTCATCTTGCATGTCAGAGTTTGATACTGCCTAAATATCAAATATAAAATTATATCTACCTAATAATTTTAAGTGTTATACTTAAGTAAATATCTTTTCACCATAAATGTAGACATTGAAAGTTGAACAACAGTGTTAGTATTCATCTCAATGTCTCTATACCCGATAATTTTTTAAATATTTTAATAATATTTTAATAATTATTACTTAATTTTGCAAAAGAGCTTCTTTTCCTTTTTTAAAAGATTTACTTTATTTTTGTTGGAAAGTCAGATATACAAAGAGGAGGAGAGACAGAGAGGAATATCTTCCATCCAATGATTTACTCCCCAAGTGGCCACAATGGCCAGAGCTGATCAGATCCAAAGCCAGGAGCCCGGAGCCTCCTCAGGGTCTCCCACGCAGGTGCAGGGTCCCAAGGCTTTGGACAGTTCTCACTGCTTTCCCAGGCCAAAGCAGGGAGCTGGATGGGAAGCGGGGCTGCCGGGATTAGAGGCACAGGCCATATGGGATCCTTGCACATGCAAAGCAAGAATTGTAGCTGCTTGGCTACTGTACTGGGCCCTCCTTTTCCTTTTCTATGAGGGGTGATAGAGGGAGTCTGACAGGATCTCCTATGTGCTGCTTCAATCCCTCAAACGACTGCCAGTTCTGGGTGAAGGCCAGCCAGTAAGTCCAATGAAATCTCCCAGCTGGGTGGCACGGAGCCATAAGTGCTGCTTCCCAGGACATGCAGTTAGGACCTGGAGCCAGAGACTGAGACCAGCCACACCAGCGTGGGACAGAGCGCCTTGATCCCTGGCTAGACCCCAAGCCCTGTTTCTCTTACATCCATCCAGTAAGTCTGTACAAGCTTGCATGCAGAAATATATTTCTATTAGCTTCATAAGGTGTAACTAGTGGAACATTTTTACAAAGAAGAGTTAGCATTTAATGCATATCAGTCATCACTTTATGTCTTCATACAGCGGCATGACAAATGCGTCATCACAGAGAAAGGTTAAAGAAAACCTCAGAGTTAAGTAGTCATCTTGAGCAGGTGAACAGTGAGTGTGGCCAGGGGCTGTCTATCAGGGAGATGAAGCTACACAGTTCTTGTCTGGACCGAGGGAGAGCGGCCGTCTGGTTGGAAGGCTGATCTGATTGATGCAGTGTGGCAGCCTCCCTGAGCCATCGCTCAGCCAGCTTAAGGTGTCCGAGGGTATCTGTTCTTAGCAAACACTTCTGGAATTCTTAATAATGCTGGAAGCTTTACTTTTTGTTTATTTATTTATTTATTTATTTATTTTATTTTTTAAAGATTTATTTATTTTTATTGGAAAGGCAGATACACAGAGAGGAGGAGAGACAGAGAGGAAGATCTTCCATCCCGTGGTTCACTCCCCAGGTGACCGCAACGGCTAGTTCTGGGCTGATCTGAAGCCAGGAGCCTCTTCCGGGTCTCCCATGCGGGTGCAGGGTCCCAAAGCCTTGGGCCGTCCTCGACTGCTTTCCCAGGCCACAAGCAGGGAGCTGGATGGGAAGTGGAGCTACCGGGATTAGAAGTGGTGCCCATATGGGATCCCAGGGCGTGTTCAAGGCGAGGACTTTAAGTGCTACACTATCGCACCAGGCCCAAAGCTTTACTTTTTAAACCAGCTGATTTTGTAGTCATCAAAGACCCTGATTGCAATGATTCTTACTTGGTTCTAGCTCTCAAGGAGAAGTTGAATGAAAGCCTGTCTCCCACTTTGGCATTGGACTTGTATCATTTATCTCTGCTGAAATGAAGCTGTCAAAAACAAGTATGTGGCTGAGGGCAAGAAAGGAAAAACAAAGAAAAGGAAGCTACAGTTTACCCTTCTCCATTTCTGTGTGTTTGACTTCTGACAATTGCTGAAGGGTGGAACAGAGATCAGAGGGAGATTGTGCAAGCAGGAGAAATGTGTTAGACAGGTAATACCCGCCTCCACCACACACACACACACACACACACACACTAAAATGAAATATGAGGGTAAGCGCCAAAAACTTAGTAAAACCAAACTTAAGGCATTTGAAAGCGCTAATTTACTTTCAGCATTTGTACTGTGCAAGTATCCTACTCAATTTTATCGCTTAAAATAATTTGAGTGGATTTTCTTTGATTTCTCTCATAAGCCCGAAATGGCAATTATTATTTGCCTTTAATGCTCCTTTGAAAGAATCACTTCTCAAAGGATCAAAGTGGAATTGTGTTCCTTTGATGGAATACATGCCAATTTTCTTCATTTAAGTGCGCTGTAAAATCGGTGGTATAACAAATTAGATGCAAAAAGTTATCACTGGTTGCTGACAATGGTTGCCTTTTACTGCCTGTAGTGATAGAAAAACATCTCTTCCTGTGGTGATAAAAGGATGTTTGACATTTTATTGCATCAGATTACCTGTAGTTAAGTTTCTTTATGTTACTTTGTATAGTCAGAAAATACCATTTTTTTTAAATGAATTTAAGACAGTAGTGCTAGCTGTTGGCATTGCCAACATAAGCCTTTAACAGAAATGCCGGTGCCAAGTATGAATGCCAAAATTTGAGACTTCTTGTAAATTCATTTTATCTTATTATATTTGTTAAATACAATAATAAATCACCACTTCTTTATTTATGTGCCCAAAATAGTTACTATCTTAGTTTTGATAGCAAGAATTTTTTTAAACGCAAGTGATCTACTTCACATACCTACAGTCCTCAGTTTGTATATCAATGATTTAAATATACTTGATTCTTATTTTTTCAAGGCAAAAAAAAAAAAGATTTGAGAGACACTTTATGATAAACATACATGGGAAAAATACTGGAAGATAAGACCCCCAAATAGTCTAAGGCATGTAATTAAAAATCAGTTTCAGTACGTAATTAGAGAAACACTTGTATACGCTTCACTTGAACACTCCTGCCAAAGAGACAAGGGTGACAGCCAGCATCTCTCTCAACCCTGCCACGAGTCTTATCTGATACAAGTTGAAATAATGAGAACACTTATTTCTACGACGGATAAGTTCACTTATCAATCATCTAAATCATTTTCCTCCAACACCAGATATTTTAGATGACTGCTCTTTGGATCTGCTTATTTCTCGTGAAGGATGAGCTGTGACTGCAATGACTGTGTTATGAACATTTGATACATGGAAGCTTATGGAACACTTCACTGAATTCACACTGTGAGCTCACATTCTCAGCAGTATTCTTACTTTGGTTATTTCAACGTGTAACTACACATGACTCCCTACAGGCTCGAGATCCATGAACAAATCACTCTGTCTTAGTAAACCTTCAGTGCATGTCGTAGAAATTGTCTTTAAAGAGGTTGTTGGGGGGCATGTGTATGGTGCAGCAGCTGCTTGGGGTGCCTGCATCCCAAAGAGCCTGGTTCAAGTCCTGCTGACTCCCCTTGGAATCCAGCTTCCTGCTAATGCAGTTCTGGGAGGGAGCCAGGTGATGGCGCAAGTCCCTGGGCAGATTTCCTGGTTTCTGCTTCTCCATCTCCATAACTCTCTCGCTCTGAATTGTCAGTAAAGGGGTCAGGTCAACACTTCATGGACGCTTGATAGCTTATGGAAAACATACATTGCAAATTAACACACAAATAATGGCTCATCTTTCTTGTAGTATCCCATTTTCTTCTTTTTCACACCTGAACAAATGTATTAGATTCACTGACTGAAATAATATATTAAAATGAAACGTTTAGCCCAATGATAAGAAACCTTTTAATGGAAGTATGTCCTTTGAGTTACCTATTTTTTTTTTCACTCGATTTTTAGCTGTTTTCCCTTTCTGCTCACTGACGACAGTTCCTTCATGCTGTAACCTAATTGTGTCATCTCTTGATCACAGACTGTTCTTGAACTGTTTTCTTCTGGCTTGATTTCAGCATTGTTTTGTCTGGCAGCATTAAAGGACTTGACAGCAGCCTTTCACACCCCTTTCATTTGCAACAAACCACTGACTCATGCTCAGGAGAAGGAAGTACTTGGACTTTGCTTTTCACAGACTGTTTAGAGATTCCCTTGACCATTTCAATTCTATCCCCTCCATTGTATCAGATGAACAAAGAGAATCCCATTCAAGGCCCAGGAGATGACTGTTGGCAGAGGAGGACCTTGCAAGTCTTCATTTAAAGTGCTTTTCCCCCTGAATCATGGTGCTTCTTAGGACCTTTCAGTGTTAAGCATAGACATTCATAAGGTTAAGCATTATGGTGGGAAAAACATCCCATTAGAATTGCTTATTTTATTGATTTTCCTCTGCTGCGATTTCTTAATTCTCCTAAACTTGTAAATGCACATGTAGGCTCTAGCCCAAACTCTATTTTCTTTGCAAAGTTTTTTTAAAAACTCTCATTTACTCTAATCTTTTGGCTGTCACCACAATTTAGATGAATTTCAATTTTATTTTTCCAACGTGCTGTCTCATTCATATACGTGAATGTGCATGATTTGATTTTTCACATTGCAACTGCATGGGCACAGATAGTTCCCCCTTTCACCTCCCTGCTCCCCACTGCTTTTCCCCATGTTAGTACAGTAGTGTAGTCCTTAAACAGCAGGCACAAGTCCAACATTCTACTATGTGTAGCTTGGCATTTTAGGTGTAGAAAATGGTAGAAAGTCTAGTACCTATTTTCCAGATACACGTAACAGTTTTATTGGGAGTCCTCCTTTTGTCTGCGAGTGGAGGTGCAGTGTGTTCACTCTCCAGTAGCCTAGTCTCTGTTCAGTTCATCAACGGGAATTTATGCATATATGTTCACCTATATGTCTATTTGTTGGTATTTTGCATGAAGATTGCTTTTTCTCAGAACATATGATCTTTGTCTTTTCGATGTTGGTTTATCTCGTTGATAATAATGATTTCTAGCTGGCACTATTTTGTTTCAAATGGTACAATTCCATTCTTTTTAATGACTGATTAATATTCCACGAAGTAGATAGCACAGTTACTTTATCAGTGTCTCTTTTAAAGGGCATCTGGGTATTTTCCATGTCTTCACTATTGTTTTTGCTGTCATAAATATAGGGTTTCAGGTCACTGTCTTATATGCAGACTTTACTACTCTTGGATATATTCCTGGGAGTGGAATAGCCAGGTCATATGGTAGACCCATTTTCATATGTATTAGCACTCTGCATAATGGCTTTCGTAGTGGCTGCACGAACCTACCTGCCATCACTGAGGTGGAATACCTTCCCCCACATCCACAACAGCAGGTGGTATTAGTAGATTTCCATATGTGGGTGGATCTTAGTGAAGTTAGTGGAACCTCAGTGTGCAATTTATTTGTATTTCCCTGATCGCTAGGGAACTTGACCATTTCTTATGACCTTTAACTAGTTGAATTTGTCTTTTGAAAAAGCCTGCTTAATTTCCTTCAGCTATTTTTTCACAGGGTTGTTCCATTGTTGTTGAGTTTCCGAATTCTCTGTAAGTCCTGGATTATTCCTCTAACTCTTATGTCTAAAACTCTCCTTAACTGTCATTTCTAGTCTGAAAACTTGACACTGGATGTCACTCGGGATGCCAGCTTCTCTGTCAGCGTGCTGGGGATCCAGTCCTGGCTCTCCTCCTACCTGATGCAGATTTCTGATGCAGAACCCCTGAGGCACATGTGAGGCTGTGATGCTGTGACTCCTGCTGCCCACACAAGTTACTCAGGATTTTGGAGCTCCTGTGTTTAGCCTGGCCCAGTCCTGAGCGTAGTAGGCATGTGACAAGTGAATCAGTAGATAGCGCTTTCCTCTGTCTTTTTATAAAAGAGATTTTAGTAACTTTTCTGAGAACACCTAGCTCTGTCATTCTCGAAATCTTTATATTCTCCAAACTTTCTTTGAAATAGCCATTTCAGTTGGCATTTTGGATGTTGGCATTTGTTATGCAAAGGGAGAAAATCATTTATTCTAATATTCATTTTTAATGAAAGCAATTAACAGACACTATTTCCAAGCGGCATTTTAAAATGATTTTTAAAAAATAACTTACTATTTCCCTATGCACTTGCACCCATTAGTTCCCTCCCCACAAGCACCCAGATTCTAGGACTGTACTAACCCAAAGCCCAGAGCTGAGAAGTGCAGAAACTTAATCCAGGTCTCCCAGCAATCTCTCTCATGCTTAGCAGGAACTCAATTGCGTGACCCATCACTGTTACCTCCCAGATTGGGTATTAGCTGAAGCTGGGTATCATGCAGATATTATAGATATCTTTTGTGATGTAGTTTTACTTTTATTTGAAGAGAGGCAGAGATCTTGTGTATACTGACTCATTCCCCTTATATCCACACAGGTCCACGACAGGAGCCTGGAAGTCCACTCAGATGTCCCTACATGCAATGGCACAGCAAAAGTACTGGACCTATGGCCCCCGTTGGGAATCACATGAAGAGAAGCTGGCCTCTTGGACCTGCAGTAGCTGGAGAGGAACCTGGCACCCCAGGTACTGTCATTGCCAACATGCCAAACCCCAACCTGGAGTCATAGGTCTTTTAACCTAGTGTCTTCTCTACACACTAAAATCAATACTGGTCCCTTCACTTTTTTTTTTAATTTAATAAGGTAGCTTGGCAATCTATCCAGATTAATATATAGAAGCCCTCCTCTAAAATAATAATGGTTATTCTTTGTGGTCCAACCAGATTTTTTGTTGTTTTTAGATCTGTGTGTATCCTAAATTATGCAAAAAGGAATAACTTCAGATGGATGCTATGTACAAGTTTTAATAGATTTCCACATTGCTGTAGACTAATAGGGTAGTTTCACTTAAGTTTCGTAGAAAATGCCAAATGCCATCCCAGTCTTATCACTGTTACCAAAATGCAACTGTATACTCCAGATTTTGCTTTCACATTTCTCTACAATGTGTTGCTACAGTTTAGTATTTAATATGACACTGGAAATATACAAATTTCATTTCCATGTTTTCTAAATGAGGTTGAGCATCTTTTCAAATATTTAGGGTTTATTCGTTTTCCTGTGAACTATCAACTCATGACTCCAATGGTGACGACAGTGGTTTTCATCTTAGGTAAGTAATGACTTTTGTTCTTGGTTTGTCCTTTACATTTTGATTATATATTTCCCCTGTTTTCACAATTCTGATTTTAAATGTGTGATCATATCTTTCAGTACTTTATATTATACCTTCTATATTTTGAATAAGGGTGAAGATCCAATTTTGTACTCCAAGACTGCACAAACTTTTACCCACTTTGTGGTAGTTTTATAGATTGACATTTTAATTCTTTGTCACTTTGGAGTAAAAGGAGTTTCTATTAAATAGGACAGTAATATATTTTAAAGAGATTCCCTCTGGATAACTGATTATTTATATTTACATATGCTCATTGCAGGATTTTCTACGTTGCCTATGTGGTTACATGTCCTGACATTTGCCAGAGTCACAAAATGTTAAATCATGAGGCTTTTTCCTCATTTCTGTTAATTTGAAGGTTCTTGTGGCAAATGTTTTCTGACTATTTGTGTGAAAGGGTCCTGGAGGGAAACAAACTGTTGGTGCAGTTGTCATATTTGTTGCATATGTGAACTGACTTTGGGGTAAATGCCATTATTACGTCAGATTCTCATATGGAGAGCATTGGGTTCCACAAGCATTTTCATTTTTCTCATATTTCATACATTTTCTGTTATGCAAATACTTAGTCTTAAATGATCTCTCGCTTTCCTCCCCCTCCTCTATTTATTTGAAAAGCAGATAGAGAATGTTACTTTATTCCTACAAATGCTCACAAGACCTGGAGTTGGGCCATGCCAAATCCATTAACTAGGAATTCCATCTGGATCTGCCCTGTGGCAGGCACGAGCCCTTGGCCATCATCTGGTCTAGACGAGATCAGAATTTGCAAAAAGCAGATCCAGAGGCAGCATGTTCAGGACTCCGACCAGTTGCTCGGATGTTGGTTAAAGCCTGCCTGTGAGCTGCGGTGTAACTCACTCTGCCACAACACCTGCCCAGAGATTTTCTGTTTTAATGTTGCCTAGCTAGCTAGTTGTATCTATGAATATTGGTGACTGATGTTAATAATAACAAGTGGAGTTTGTGGTTATTTTATTACTGTTTTTATTGAAAAGTCAGGTATACAGAGAGGAGGAGACACAGAGAGGAACATCTTCTGTCTGTAGATTCACCCCCATGCTGCTGCAATAGCCAGAGCTGCACTGATGTGAGGCCAGGAGCTGGACCCTCTTCTGGGTCTCCCACGTGGGTGCAGGATCCCAAGGCTTTGGGCCATCCTTGACTGCTTTCCCAGGTCACAATCAGGGAGCTGGATGGGAAGTGGGGCTGCCCGGACACAAAGTGGCACCAACATGGGATCCCAGTGTGTTCAAGGTGAGGATCCTTTCCTTTCCTTTCCTTTCCTTTCCTTTTTCCTTTCCTTTTTCCTTTCCTTTTTCCTTTCCTTTTTCCTTTCCTTTTTCCTTTCCTTTTTTCCTTTCCTTTTTCCTTTCCTTTTTCCTTTCCTTTTTCCTTTCCTTTTTCCTTTCCTTTTTCCTTTCCTTTTTCCTTTCCTTTTTCCTTTCCTTTCCTTTCCCCCTCCCTTCCTTCTTTCCCTAACCTATTCCTGCCATTCCGCGCCCTATCTCCATTACCATTGCTGCTGCACTATGCCCTGCCCACTTCAGTGAAAGGGGGCCTTTACCGCCCGTCATTCCTACCTTACACATGAGTATCTCTATGTACATGTCTTTTCCACTACAGGAAGTAGAATATCTAACTCTACAATTAGAAATTCTATTCCTGATTAGACAACTGATTTGGACTGTCTGTGCACTGCCGTTTGTTACCAGCAAACACCTGCCCAAGCCTTGAGCTGGATGGCCAGGGTTCCTTCCGCACATCTGTGATGCTGTTTCCTTCTTCCAATCCAAATTAGAGCCCACAGGGAAAGCTTTGGTCCAGTCATGCAAGCGTTTCTCTCATCCTTTTCTTCAGCAGCAATGCCTGGAGCAAACGGGTAAAAGAAACAAGAGTTCATAAATACTAATTCATGGATGAGTCTAGAACCTATGGGTGTAGACCGCAATGTGCCTTCCCCTTTCGGTTATGAATGTGTATGTTTTCATTCTGCCTTCTTTCTGTGGTTGTTATCCTTGGTGGAATATTATAATCACCCGGGGAGCTTTAAAAATGTGCCTGCCTTATCCCACCCCATCCCACCTGCCTTGCATTCACCTCCAATGACTTGGCACTGAAACCATTTAAAGCTCCCCGAATGATTCTAATACATCCCACAGGGTGACTTCTGTTACATTTAGAACTTTTTTCCTGTTCAGTGAGAGCAGATGTCAGTTCTCAGGAATCAAAAGGGCTAACAAATTTTTGTCATGCAGTGTAAAATGCAAATGCAGAACCAGAATTCCTTTTAACCAAAAGCGATTAATTTCTACTGTGACAGTAGAGAATTAAGCTGTGAGCGTCCCTGGGCACAGGTAGCGTTTCCAATGAACTGTTTGACCGACAACTCCATAGTTAAGCATTTATCCTCCTGTGGGCTATCTTTCATTCCATAATCTTCTTTAAACAAGTCTTTAGTGCACTTACCAATTCTGTTTCCCATTTATCCTTGTGAAAGTACAGAGCATGGAGAGAAACATTGTTTTGTGGTTGTTCCTTTCCAAACTCCTGGAAACTGGAAACTCAATCCCAGCCCCTCAGCTTTGTGGGGGGGCCAACTACTTGCACTGTCACCGCTTCCTCCCAGGGTGTGCATTGTCATGAACCTGGAACTGACAACAGCCCGGGTCTACAGTCTTGGCACTGACATGCAGGTGTCCCAAGCAGTGAGTACAGCACTACGCAGGACACCCACTTCTTACCAGTGACTGAGAAGGCATGACACAACAGTCTCCCCCCACCCTTGCAGAGGTGAGGACGGGTGGTATAAGCACAGCCTGGGTTATGTTAGAATTTTCCGTCTATTCCCTTGGTTAGCTCATTTTGAACCAGCCTCATCCTCTTACTTGGTGGTGACAGGGATGTTTTATATTATTGCTTGAGAAAAGTATATTCAATAGATTACGAGGAAGGAGAATCCTAGGGCTTGCTCTGCTTAGAGAAAAAAAAAACTTGATCCTATACATGTTTCATAGTTTTGATTTTTTCTTGATATAATCACAGATCAGCAATAGAATAATCAATGTCACATGAAAATTAACCATAGCAAAGAGGGTTACAATAGATTTTAAATCCACCACCATGAAGAAATACATATTCTTATCCCATCCATCTTTATCCATTTGGGGATAAAGAAAATGAAGGTCAAATACAGCCGAATTGACACTTGTGCATAATTCTAGGAGACTTTTGGGGATTATTTTCTTGCCACTACTTCTAACCATTTTCCCTTTCAGTGCTTTCAGAAAGTTTAGGATTCATCTCTTGGCATACTTACAAAACCAAAAAATAATGGCCCATAAGAATAACATCCTTCAAAATAAAAGCAGTTTTGATCCTTAGGTGAGGATCGAAACTGCATTTTGGGGTCCAGAAAGGATGGAGCTGTCAGCCCCTCTGTAGACCCTGGCATCTCACACTGGGTCGACCTTGTGGCACACAGTGGATTTACAACGCTCAGTGTCACTCTGATTTACTGCTCAGTGAGGGTCTCCCAAAGACTTGAATCCTCACTACACTTGAGCTGGAGATGGAAAATTTTATTAAGACAGGCACAAGTGAAAACTTCTCCGGGAATTTAGCTACAAACCCAAAGAGAAAGGAAACCCATTAATGTAAGATGTTGCAGGGCCCATGACTGGTGTTGGGATTCTTGCTGGTTCAGGACCATCCTCTTGCTGACCTAGTTTGCCAAAATGATTTCTTCATCTATTTACCTATGTTCTTGTAATTCTTCACAGTTAAACTCATATATTTGTACTTGAGCTTTTCTTCATGAGACTAAGATGCTTCTTTTCTGATTTTATTATCCCTTATCAGCTAATATACATTATATTTAGATGTACATGATGTGCATATACATGAAACTTACTACATTGATAAGCTACTCATTTTATGCTAATTATCAATATAATATGCACCGAGATGGTTCAGTATATTTGCATCTTGCAACATCTGCAAGAAAAGCTTGCCTTTGTGTAACGTGAATAGGAACACTCTCTTTGGTGTGTCAGCCCAGAATGCTTGGTCCGAATCTCACAGAATGCTGTTTCCCTGTAAGTTGGAGGATACACAGTCCCACAGAACAAAGTTTCCTTGTAAAAGGAGGCAGCTCATGGAACAGAAATTTAATTCAGACCGACAAACTGCCCCATAAAAATACTTTTACCAAGCCACAAAGTGACTGTGTGGTAAGCGGTTATTCCCCAGGGTAAAATCCAGAACTAGGAGCTAATCCAATTCTGTTACTCATTCTTGCATGGGACCTAAGAGAACACTTCAAAATCTGACCTATGCATTGGATTGGATGAGTCAATAATACTTAGATGATTCTCAAAGGAGACACACTGGGTTTATGTAAACCACTTTGGCTGGTGTGGCACAGCTGCTCAAACTGCCACTTGGTATACTCAGGTTCTGCATTAGGATTCATGGGGTCCGGTCCCACCTCTGCTTCTGCTCTGGTCCTTGGGCTGCATCATCCAAGTGGAGATGTGGTTACAGTTCCTAACCCCTGGCCTGAGTGTGACAGCTCCAGCAACTGAGCCCATTCAGTAAGTCAAAGCATAGACACAGTATCTGTCTCTCCCTCTTCTCCAATGTA
This sequence comes from Ochotona princeps, assembly GCF_030435755.1. Lineage (NCBI taxonomy): Eukaryota > Metazoa > Chordata > Mammalia > Lagomorpha > Ochotonidae > Ochotona > Ochotona princeps. Next base: position 44,405,148 of record NC_080850.1, read on the forward strand.
AAATGTTCTGGAATTTATCATCTCCAGTGCCTGGGTCAGAGTAGTCCATTCCTCCCTGTTAGTCACTTTAGCCTGATAGCAAAGAAGTTACTGAAGTTTTGACAAAAAGCATCTTCTGCTTCAACTAAATGGGAAAAGGAGACTCTGGTATGTCCTATAAATGCATGGTCGCAGGGCATTACCCCAGTAATGGGACCAAATGACAGAATCTGTGCTAGAGAACCTAAAAGTTTATGTAAAATACATCTCTTAATTTTTACTGCTGTCTGTTTTTGTAGTGTCCTCCTAGGACCTGTTTACCTGAAGTATGAAGTATAGTCAAATGCATAGACATCGCCCAGGGCTACAGACTAAGGACATGCAAAGTTTTTCAATAGTTGGTGCAGAATTTGTTTTACAAGATAAACAGTGGTCTGTGCATGACAGATGATGATTGTAGCAAAACACATTTATTTAATGCCATTGAACTAATATAGTGAAAAATGATTTTGATGACAGATTTTACAAGAGGCATATTTCCCCACAAGTTTTAAAATTTGAGAAGAGCCAAAGACAAAAGCAAATATGCTGAACTTTCTACACGGTATTGGTCCTTGATTCCAAGAGTTGGGACTGAATTTGATGCGCAATTTAGTACTGTCATCCTCTGGCTGCCTGACTTCAACAGAAAGGCAATGTGTACATGATGGTTATTGTCTTGCAGTGACATATAAATGAGAAAAAAATCTAAACTTGTTCTTTTAACAAAATTCTTAAAGATAAAGGGTAGTAGATGTAATCTATTAGGTGCTGGAATAGGGGGCCGACTTTGCTTTCTGCAACCTTCTCCTGCTGGGACTGAGATGTATTAATTGGGCCCACTATGGTAGCCTAGTGGTTGAATTCCTCACCTTGCATGTACCGGGATCCCATACAAGTGCTGTTTTGTGTCCCGGCAGCCCCACTTCCCATCCAGCTCCCTGCTTGTGGCCTGGGAAAGCAGTCGAAGACAGCCAAAAGCCTTGGGACCCTGCACCCACGTGGGAGAGCCAAAAAAAGCTCCTGACTTCTGGGTTTGGAGCAGCTTAGCTGCAGCCATTGCAGCTCCTTGGGGAGTGAACCACTGGACATAGAAGGTATTTCTCTCCTCCTCTCTATAAATCTCACTTTCCAACAAAAATTAGTAAATATTAAATACTGAATTAATCATTTCAAGGCATGAATTCACAAGTGTGACTGTCCCACACGTGATGCCTTTGAGCGATCTCACTTCCTTCATCCCAGTAATGGACAGGAAAGCTAGCAATGCAGGAAGGACCCCGGCGTAACGCCGTGGCTTAAGGATCACATTATTCATGAAGGAAAACTAGATGAAACCAATTGCTCAGGGATATTAAGGTAATCATGTAAATATATGTACATATATTCATATGTTGATATACAAATACAAGGATATTTCAAAATGTTTTGGAAAATGGAGGTTGAAAATTATTTTGGTTCAAAATATTCTTGAAATTCATACATGGAGCCTTCAAACATAAATATGTACATATATTTATGCATGTTTAAATGTGTGTATTATTAAAACATTTCTGCTAGAAAGAAACAAAGCTTATTATTTATTAGTGTCACAGTTTTATGCCCATCCAACGTTCTAGCCATCTGTGGACTATGTTAATATCTCATGGCCTTAGGAAATGCAATTCAGACGTAGGTCCTTCCCACAGCAATGGTTAGAAATTAGACTGACAGGCTTTCATATTCCATTTCACATCTTACTGGTCCCCTAATTATATATACATAATTGTTAAAGCATACCTTCATTTTTAAATAACTATGTTTTGTCTTCCTATCATGGCTACTATTGGTCATTAGTTGCAAAAAAACAGGATATTGTTAAATGCATAGAAAACCACTTTTCTTTCAGAAGAGTATTCCCAGGCATACTGTCCTATCATTATAATTGTATAATTTCAGCACTATTTAACCTCTGCTCCTGTGGCTCCAGTAAACTCTTCCATTGGAAAGATGTTCTATGATTGAAAATCAGATTATCTACCTAACTTTCCCAGGCCACAAGCAGGGAGCTGGATGGGAAGTGGAGCAGCCGGGATTAGAACCAGCACCCATATGGGATCCCAGGGCATTCAAGGTGAGGACTTTAGCCACTAGGTTACGCCGCCGGGCCCAAGATCAATGTGTTTTCTCTTGAAGGTTAAGGAAAATTGAGAAGATAAAGATAACGTAGGGCTGAAGGGGAGAAATTGAAAGAGAATGTAGAAGAAAGGAAAACCAAGATGAAAATGGACTCTGCCTATTGCCACCGGAGTGAAGCTAATTCTTAATCATTATCTATAATTATTAAATAAACCTGTAGAGCTAGTGTATCAGTTTTAATGTGTGCATCAAATGGCTCTATTTAACCATTTCCCAATGTCCTTATCCCCCCCATGAATGCAAAGAAGCACTAGTATTACGTGAGTGTTGCTGATGTATTTTAGAATAAAGATAAATGCTTCAAGTAAAAGCAACCCAGCATATTGACTTTGCATGAACAAAAAATGAAAGACAAATACAGCAGTGGAACCAATCAGCGAACAATTCTGCAAATGTAGAAAATTCTTAAGTTACTCGTAACAGTTTCATTTACTTCCAAATACATAACAATAAAATTACCATACTTAGACATAGATTTTTAGAGGGAAGCTATTCCCTGAGCCAGCTCTACAGCTATTACAATGAAAGCCTCCTGCCTGATCTCTCACAGGTCCAGCTTGGCCCATCAAAGCACACAGATAGATTGGGGTTTCCAGTTGCTTGGTTGGTATTTCATTGTAATTGCATTTTCGTTCACATAGGTATGGTCTACCCATGTAGATCTCTATAGGTAGCACAATATTCTCTAGTCTCTAAGCACCAATATTGCTCTGTCTACAGAGACGGATACAGAAGGGCAAGAGCTCGTTTTCACTTATCACAGTTTTCTTCCTTTGCATTCTGTTTCATTTGGGCAAAACCTGTTCAGCTATGAGTTTAGAAGTGGTTCATGTCACTAAATCACGGTCATATTTTTTCTTGGACTAGAATTCACTTGTATACTACTTAATGAAGATTTTTGATAAATTGTGAAAGTACACACATTTCCTACATAAATCATTCTTTGTCCTTCATCAGATGGTTTATGAAAGTGGTTGAAAATATTGCCAAGAATTAAAAAAGCTTCCGCAACAATTGTGGGTAAGTCTGACAGACTTTATACATGATGCAAAGTAACATTTGTATCCCAAGCAATAAGGTAAAACAAATGCTATGAAGAAACAATTCCTAAATAAGACCCACTCTTCCCTGCAGATCTATGTAATACACGTTTCTTTCACTGATAGTCTGTCGGAGTTTCATAGTCTTCCCTTTAGAAAGAGGAAGAAGCTCTGAGGAGGATGGGGGGAGACAGGGACGCACTCCAGCTGGAGAGGTTGGCATGGAGCTCAAACCAGGCTGATGCCACCGGCTGCTGAACAGAAAGGAAACATCCAACTCTGTGCTGGACCTGGAGCAGAGAATCCAGCACAGCACTCCCCACATTTCCGCACACCAATGAGTTGACCCACTTTTTGCAAAGGCTACCCTGGAAAAGTCTCATGGGCACATGTTCTACTCCCCCTACCCCAAGAGAGACAGAAGAAACTATGCAAGCATTAGTGACTACAATCATGCATGCACTTTAGAAACAATAGCTGCCTCCTCTGATACACATGTGCAGACTCAGACCTCTCCCCTGTACTCAAGACTCATTTTTGTGTTTTCCTCCCCTCTGGGAACCAACCTCTTTTTCTCCATTTTTTTTTTTTTAGTATTTCAGTTGCATTTTTATCTGGGAAATTGAATACATACAAATCCTGACAAAGAAAACTTACTGAACCACTCATCTGGAATTTATCGTGGGTAAGTTACAGAGATGGTCATCTTTCTTTTTCTTCATAATTACCCTCTAACTTTTGATTTGCATGAGGTTACTTCCTTAGATTTCTGACAGCATGGGAATAGTCACTCTTGTTAAATGTAAAGAAAATGCCTTGCTTAGAAATATTGAAAGGCAAGAGAGAAAAGTTGTAAAAACAAACACAAAGAATTAGGACTTACTTAAATTACATCCCTTGAAAACATCATAGAAGATAACACTCAATGTCCTGGCAAGTTTCATGTCACTGCTAAGCTTGTTGAGATCTATCATCCTTCAGACCTTAATTTTTGAAGTTCTAAATGCAAAATTCTTTATCTTTCTTAGGCAATGTTTTTTGCATTTTAATGCGAATTACTAAGGATGATTCTCATTAAAAGATGAACCTTCAGCTTGAAAAACTTACAGGAGGAAGTGGACTAGGTGGGCAGTGTGGTGTCCTGGGCCAGAATGCCACCTCAGCTACAAGGGCCAGGGCCTGAGAATCGGCTTCCTGCCAACATCCCGGAGAAGGCAGCAGGTAGTTCTCCTACTCCTCAGTCCCTGTCACCTGGTGGGCATTTTGGGAACCAACTGCTGATCTGCCCGTGTACCAGTGAAAGAATAACACTTAAAAACCAATGAAAACTAAGTATGAGACTAGAATTCCTTTTTTTTTAACTGTTATAGACCTTGAAATAGTTCACTATTGAAAATCAAAGAATAAAATTGTATCAAGAAAACTGTCAGGAAAAAGTTTGTAAATTAAGAATTTTAGTGAAGAAATTTCTAAATGTACAATATCTGATATGAAAAATCTCATTAGTCACCTGATAGACATTGAATTAATAGGGGTGTCAGGCTAAGTGATATATATTCAGAACCTCACATTTGAGTGACTTTTGTAGAATGTGTTTCAAATAGGCCAGAAAGCATCCTTCAGAATGGATATTATCACCTGCAGAGTTATACTCCAGGAGGTTCATCCTAAAACACATTTGATTAGTTAAAACTGGGTGCTTTCTCACCATCTCCCTGGACATGATGCTATTATGAAAATATATCCTCTTGAGGAGGAATCTCTGTGCTCTGAATGAAATAATACTTTAAGAAAAAAAATCTTCTTGACTCAGTTTGCAAAAGAAAATTCTGGTAGAATAATACATCTAGAAAATCAGCATTGCACTGTTTTTTAAACAATGAAGGACTGTTCTTCCCCACAGTTATAAGTCATTACAGCACTTTGTCCTTTGGTAGGCTCCTTTACTACAAGTTTGGTAATATTTTTGCTGCTTAGCTTGTTAAATGTTAAGGATTACTGCACCAAATCAGTGCTCAAGAAAGAAAGGGTAAAGGGATGTGAAGTCTAAGATGTGTGGCTACTGTTTAGGAGTTTAATCAAAGTGGACATTGTAGACCCCATTGAAAGGTAGGATCTGTGCCAATAAAGCTAACTAAGCTCTCACACACACATCCTCAGTATGCCATGGCTTGAAGTAATGCAGCTCAAGTCTCAACATTCCCATTTCATTTAATGTGCAGCCAGTCTCACCATATAGTTTGATTCCTCATCTAGGAAAACAGGAATTTGGATCTAAGATCTGCGAAAGTCACTGTACTTCTCTGACCAATGACAACCTCAAAATAGCTTGTTAGGACAAAAGTCTGAGTTGAACTGATGGCTCTTCCAGTACTTCTGGAAAGAGCACGCTACCACAAGTTCACTATAACATACATAGTAAATGGAATCCAGCTATTTCTGTGAAGCAACAGTCTAATAAAACCAATATTCACATTTTGAGAACACTTCAGTAGAATGTATGCAACTCATGAACCAGTGCAGTGCTAACAGAATGTAAAATAGCTCAGTAAAGGAACAGGTACTGTGTGTTCTTACTTTCTTAGAATTGGTCCATCTTAACCTCTCTGCAGTAGTATGGCAAATGATTGGTTGATTCATTTTAAAGGAACAGAGTCCACAGAGAGCCACCTACCCTTCAATCTCCAGGCCCTGCTCACTGTCTGAGTGTCCAAAGCAGAGCCTGGAGCCATGAACTCAAATCTGGATTTCACACACGAAGGCAAGCAGTGAAAGTTTTGGGCTCCCCTCTCTACCTCACAGGCAAGGCAGGTATATGCCCCATGTAAGAAAGGAGATGAGGAAATGCTGGCTGTAACAACTCAGGAAACCCCCAGGATCGTCATGGCCCAACAGCTAACTGCTGCATATTTGCATTTAAATCCTCCCCCAACCTCACCCCGTGCAAAAATAGGTCACACAGATGCCGCATGACAGCTCCAGAGAGTACTCCATCAAGACCCAGTCATTGTGGAGTGATTCAAGCTGTCTTGTAGAGCACAAAAATGGCTATTTCCTCCCCACAAGAAGCTCTCTGGTAGATTAATTGCTGAAGCATTTCTGGAAGCCCTGCAAGATGGACCACTGGGCTCTGTTGGCTCTAGGTGACCTTGGATGAATGTTATCTGGGGTTTCCTTTCCAGACTCAGACCCGGACACTAGCCCCAAGGTTACGGAGGTGTCAAGTGGAGGAAAGCCAGTCTACACCTGGGCATCTGGACTGGGTAAGTCAAACCCCTGGGGTAACCAAGAGAGGCAAGTGCAGGCTTCTTGAACCTGCCTGCAGCTGATGGTCAGGAGCTCCTACTATGTGAGCCAGAGCTGGTGACCACCAGTCCAGGCACACAGGGTATTAGAGGCTCCTCCAAGAAGTCCTGGGACCCCACTAGTGCTACAGTAATGCTGCCCTGGGCTGAAGGTATCTGGCTCTGGCTCCCAGGATAGTTGAATTTCTGCACAAGTTTAAACTGGAAACACATGTCCTCTGTGTGTCCAAAGTGAGCTTGTGATTTCCTGCGATCTGTGAACTCTTTCCTGTCTCTTCCACTTCCGCATAGATTTTACAAAACTAAAAAAACTGTTTAAGTTTCTAGAAGGTGCTGTTTACAATAACACTTCTTGACCTCAGCATTTGTTGAGATTAGATGAGAACGGGCCACCTGGTAGAACTTTGGTTTTGTCCCACCTTTTCCAGTTAGAGTTGCTTTATGAAGTGAAAATCACAGAAAGTTCCATGAATGCATGCTGATATTGCCAGAGTGAGTCATTGCTGAGCAGTTCAGAGACAGTACACCAATCCAAATACTTGTTGGTTCAGGTAACACACACAACGCTTTCATAACAAATGTCAAACAGGTTACCTGAATGAAGGGAAGGCAAGATTTGAAAACTTTCAAAATTGTTCTCATGTAGTTAGGCCTGTGTTTGCTGGTTAGGAAGTGCCACACTTATGTGCTTGCTAGTTACTTGAAAAAAAAAAGTAATTTTGACCTAAAAATAAGTAACTGTAAAGTATACTACTGTTTTCTGTGTGCTCACTGACTTAAGTACAACGCATTATTGTTTAGAATATTCTTTACATGATACACATTTAAAGGAAATTTTCACCAGAGATCCTAACTCATCCTTTAAATGTGTAAACTATTGCTTGTCACTTCTGGACACTTCTGTGACCAGTGCCCATCTCTTATGTGAAGCCCTGTGCTCTGCAGAGAATATCACATGGAGAAATACTGGATCAGGCCCTTGCAACTGGAACAAAACCGATAATATAAAAAAGGACTTCAGCCCAGGGCTTGGCCCTCCCAGACAGAACATGCCCCTTTGTTCTGTATCTAAGGAAAAAGAATCCCATTTGCAGTGCTGACTCAGTGGCTCAGCTGGGCTCCAAGCTGTGCAGGCAGGACGCACCAGTGCCCACACAGCTACCTGCACACCTGGGCCACTGGGCCTGCCAGTGGCATTTCCATCAAGACTGGGCCTCAGCTCTGCGAGCCCTACCTGCCATGGTGTTGCTGATCCAAGACACAGACAAATGGATTTGGGGTAAGAAATAACTGTCAGGGTTTCCCACCAGACCCTACCTTCTTGGCAGGTCTGCTTCTTGAAGGCTGATAGGCAGAAAAGAGAAGTGGACCAATGCCAAGCCATGGTAGGAGAGAATCCACAGGTCAAGTAGAGGGGATTAAGACATGGAGCCCTGCAACTTATTTACCAGGAGAGAAGAGAGAGCCCCTCTGCCCCCATCCCAAAACGATGAAAAAAGACTTTTCAGCCACATCAGGCCTAGGTGACACTCTAGTCCCAAACAGGAATTGGACATTCTTTACAGACAGGAGTAGGAGACCACACCAACTAAGCAGTTGCCAAAGACAAGGGCCTCAAGCATCCCATGCAAACTGAAAGGGCAAGAGAGTTCCACACAAACGCTTAGAGGTGGACTTTACTGAGTTACAGGTAACAAACCTTGGATCTGCCACCCCCATGCAAAACCAACAGCAGCCCCTAACCAGGAAAGCTGGCCATCATCCCTGATGCCACACTGCCCAGAATGAATAAGCTCACCTGGAACTAGCAGATGCTCAGCAAGTCTTCATCAGTCCTGAACCAGACCAGCTCAACGGCCTGGCACACCCCAATGTCAACCAAAATGGCTACCTTTGCAGGACTGAACTTAGCAGCCACCCAAGACAGTCACCAGGTAGGACAGGGCCTGGAACTCCTGGTGTGGGGAACTCTGACTTCCTGGGGCCCGTGGCAACTGCTACTAGGCAGCCCAGTAGTCACGGTCCCTTTGACCTCATGATTGAACCCTGTGTTATAAACCTCACACAGTTCATTCAATCTGCAGTTAAGTGAGATTACATAAGATGGGTCATCCCTTATGGATTATGAAGGTGAAAAGAAGTCGCTGAAGTGGAAATAGGCCTGTATGTGGTTAAACGCTAAGCTCTCACGCAAGACTCCTTGCTCACATCAAGAAGCCAGGTTTCAACTGTGGTAATGCAACAAGGTGGAGGAATCTACCATGGGGGGAGGGTTTGGGGAGGGGTGGGGGCAATCCCAGTACCTATAAAACTGTGCCACATAATGCAATGTGATTGACAATTTTAAAAAAATACCTTAAAAAAAAAAGCCAGGTTTCTTGAGGCACAATACAGTCAAGTAAAGACAAGAATGCTGGCTGTAACAACTGAGCAAGTCCCTAGGCTTACAATGGCCCAACAGCTAACTGCTGTTGTGTTTGCTTCTGCATCCTCATATAGCAGTTGCGTGGGGGCAAGTGAATATCAGCCGAGAGAGCATTCCATCACAGCCCAGCCATTACAGAGAAATGGGGTCAGTGCCCTCTACAGTAAATAAAGGACTACTTCCTTTCCATAAGTGGCCATGGAGTCTCCACTGGTCAGTTTCCATAACAGAATCAGGATAGAGCTAGAACTCAGCAGCAAGTACTTGGCCTGGGATGTAGGCAACCATTTCGCTTCTTCATAAAACACCAGCCCTCAGAATATGGGAAATTCAGTGGCCTCAAGCCTGTACTCTGTAAATGTATTAATTTAAAAATCCTTATGTATAGTTATTCAAAAATACTCATTAAACATGCAGAACTAGAACTTCAATTATATTGTTTCAAATGGACCAATTAACATATGTTTTTCTCTACTGCCTCCTGAAATTAGTAATTTCAAAAGGATAAAGCAACAAGGACAGAGGAGAAGAGGAGCAATAATTACAGAAACCAATTTTGGATTCCAAGAGAAAAAAGATAGACATAAATATTAATGCAGATCAAGAAAGCAAAACACTAAACTGGCCTCGCACAAATGAACATAAAAAATTCACAGAATATATTGGGGAAAAATAGACCTTCCTGGAGCTGGACACAGTCCCTGTTTCCAGTCTTGTGTGCCACAGGAAACTTATCCACCCAGGAGAAAATTCAGAAGTTTTCTGGATAGAGAAGTATTACTAGAAAGTTGGAAAATTTGGAAATTTATGACTCTAAGAATGTGGGAACAATATTGCTATGTGGGGAGAATAGTTCCAAGGTAATTCATGAACTGTGGAGTAAGAAAAAAAAATCTCTTCTACTCGGCCTAAAAATATTGACAGCCACAGTTATGCCCCTAAGGTAATCTATGGATCACTCCTCTCTCGGCATGTGGCATGCCAACTCACAAAACATCATGTTATGAGTATTTGTGAACAAGTTGAGTATTTGTTCTAACGTGCTCTTCTATAAAGAAGCCTGACATGAGATACAATAACACACAAATGGTTACCAATATGTTCATACTCCATGTATGATGCATTTTAAAAATGCTGTAGGTTAACTAAAGTTGGGCTGATGATCAGAAGAAAACATCACAAAGATTAGGGGAAATAAGTAAAGGAATAATCTAGAGACTATAATACTGTTAACTAATGAACTGCTCTGTGTCAGGTCCTTTTATGTTTATATGTTTTCATTTTAAAATCAAGAGGACAGAGAAGGAAGATGATCTCCTCTCTGCTGGTTTACTCCCCAGATGCCAACGACAGCCCTAGGTGAGCGCACTCCACGTGGGTCTCCCCCAGAAACCCGAGCCGTCAGCTCCTGCCTCCCAGGGAATGTATTGGCACATACAGAAACCCAGAAATGAAGCCAGACCAGAACTCAAACCCAGGCACTCCAAAACAGTGTGTGAGAATCCGGGTGGTACCTTACACCCTACATCAAATACTCACCCCTGAAGCTTTTTTTTCAATCTAGTGGAAAACACATGATTAATAAATACAATCATATACAAAGACTATTACTATGAGCTGAAGAGAAAGAAAAATAAAAGAGATAAGAACACAAAATTTTGAGGCAAGAGAAAATTGGAGTTTTAAATCAGGTAGTACAAAGGGCCTCACTGTGATTTTTAAGGAAAAGACCCAAGTTAGGAAAGAAACTAGTTGAATGTTTGTAGAGAGTAGCAAAATGCCTCAGTGGCTCCTACACTGTCCCAGAACAGCAGCAGTCCAGGGTATCAGCACTGAGAGGACAACGAAGAGAGGGAACAGAAGGAATTTTAATTGGGGAACTCAAGAACTTCAGGATGGTGTAAGAGGTTATTGGCCATTGGGAAGGGGGTTTTGGGCCAAGAGCCATTCAAGAGTTTCATGAGCTAGAAATGAAGATAAAATTATCTCCCCCAGTGGAGGTAACATTGGAACACCCCCAAAGGAAAAAAGATGGTATAAGAATATAATCAGAAGTTACCAATATGATGCAGGACTAAGTAGAAACAGCAATATAGAGAAAATAACATGTAAAAAAGGATAAGACCCAACATACATAAATTTGCAAGCCTTCCTCAAAAGAAATCTAAAATAAGGTATAAATGCCTGCCCAGAAAAGTTACTTTCAATAAATAAAAGTGATTAAATTTGAGTATGCATATTAAAAGGCAGACTATATCCTAGGTAAAATTCAACCACAGTGATACACAACAAAACTTATTTTTAAAGCTGTTTTTAGAATTCTAAACATACATAATGACTTGGGAAACCTTGAAAGAAATGGTTGCAGACTTTCAAAAGGTTGAATGGTTTTAATTTTCTGCAGAGTAACAATATCAATAAAATACTGAAGCAAATAAAATATCAGCTTCTTTTCAGTTATCTCCTCCTCAAAATATAATGTCTACTCAGTTTTGAGGATGTAAAAAAATCACTTTCATGGGTCCATGGCAAGAAATCTTAAGAAAAAGAACTTCATCACAAATTCATTAGAATGTTCTAGTACAAGTCCTGAAAGCATCACTATGTTTACTTACAGTGAGGGCAGTCCACAGCAAGAGTAGGAATCAGAAATATGAATGTGAGGAGACCCAATAAGGAATGCTAGACTCAGCTTGCAAAGTCGTAAGCGAAAAATTGTTCTCAGGGATCCAGTTTTGTTGGTTCGTTATTGATGATTTACCATAACCAACTGCAGCATCTGACAGTTCTACCTTAAGGTTTACAGCTAATAGTGAAATAAAGACACAGGTTCATATTTAACAGTAATAAGAAAATCATCACACAATATATCATTTGCTATTTTTAACCTTTCTCATAATGGGTAATTCTTACACATATTGTTCAATAGCCCTTGAAAGTTAAAAAATAGAAGAGATTACTGTCCACATCATTTCACCCAGGATTCCACATTGAAAAATCAGCCAAATGATGTAAACCTGGTTAGTTACTAAGGGTCACAGCAAACAGAGGCATTTCACAGCCAATGGTCAGAGCATGCTCTGTGCTCCAATGCCCAGACAGCTCCCCAGTTACGACTTGTATAGAGGAAGTAGCTCAGTACCCAACTTTCCAAGGCCCCTATCCGTCCAACAGGCAGGGACTTCTATTGACCACATCTTCAGTATAGCATAATGTCTGAAGTAAACTGGAACCCCAATTTAGGAAAATGCTGGAGACGTTCTATGAAGGAAGGATTAAAAACAGATCCCATGTATGTGCACAGATATTTTGAGGAAAAGGAAATTGCTTTGGCAGTTGTGTAGAAATCATTTTAATAAGAACAGAAAAATTTCTGACTTCCTCAGTTGCAAATGACTTACTGTTATCTCTAAAAGAAGTGTTTTCAAAGAGAAGGAACATCTGTTTAGAATGATAAAATTTAAACAAATGGTTGGCTGAGAAACTCAGTATTTCTGTGACTCTCAGATCAAAAGTGCCATGCAAATTCAACTTAACTCCTTGATGCTTTGTAAAGGTTGCTATACAACTATTATAAAAAAGCTACACTTGATATTAAAGAACTAAATTCTAGGTATTTCCTCTTCAGGATAGTAGGATTCATCCTTCCATAGGACATTGTACTTTGAGGAGAGTTTGATTTCATAGTCAAACTTTTCCCCAGTAGTCTCAATGACGTTATTACTGTGGTTATGTGCCTTGACAGATAACACGGAGTGATTTCTTTAAGCCCAGCTGGCTCCAGCTTAACAGTCTCAGAGCTTGGGGGTAAGAAGGTCCCACGGTCCGAGGTGGGTTTTGACAGCACCTAGGATGTACGAGTGCTCTAGAGATAAATTCTATTGATGTAAATCTCCATAAAATCAAATTCAACATATACACACACATAATCATGTATACATATATATATTCATATATACATAAAAACTGTGAGATACTAGTCAATCTTAAAAAATAATGAAATCCCATCTTTTGCAATCCAATGAATACAACTGAAAACACCATTTTTAGTGAAACAAGCCAGTCTTAAACGATCAGTTTCTGGGATACGCAGCAGCTAATATGACGTACCAGACCACACAGGAATGCAGTGACCTCTGTAAGATAGGTTTGTCATTTTTAGCCTATGTTTGTATTTCAGTGGAAATGTAGTCTTTTGGTATTTGGGGGGAGGTATTTTTGTGGGTTTTTTTTGGTATTTTGGTATTTTTACTTGACTATAATTATTAGTGGCAGTTAAGCCTGTAAATATAGAGTGGATTAAAATTATAACTCTAGGGCCCAGCACGATAGCCTAGCAGCTAAAGTTCTCGGCTTGAATGTGCCAGGATCCCATATGGCACTGGTTCTAATCCTGGCAGCTCTGCTTCCCAGCCAACTCCCTGCTTCTGGCCTGGGAAAGTAGTAGAGGACAGCCCAAAGCCTTGAGATCTGAACCTACGTGGCAGACCCAGAAGAGGCTCCAGGCTCCAGGCTCCAGATCTGCTCAGCTCTGGCCATTGCAGCCATTTGTGGAGTAAATAAATTAAAAGATGGAAAATCTTCCTCTCTGTATCTCCTCCTCTCTGTTTATCTGATTTTATATATATATATATATATATGTGTGTGTGTGTGTGTATATATATATACACACACACACACACACCCCTCAATTCCTGCTAGTGAGCCCAGCTTTGGTCACAGTGGCTCAGCAGTCTGGGAGTGGGTTGGTATGAGGTGTGTAAAGACTATGAGGTAGGCAGATAGGTTTATCCCTGCTGGACACAATGACAGAAGAGCAACTTTAGTTAAAGTACATCCTCTTGGTGTCCGTTTGCCTCAGGATGGGCCAGAAACTCACTACTGATTAAACCCCCTGGAGTGTGTGGAGGGAACTAACCCAAGTGTGCAGAGATGAGAGACCAGATCTACCGGTAGAATTAATAGCTTCCACTTGACAAATTAGAGTACCGTAGGATACTATCTAAAGCAGGCTATTAACTTCTCAACTTTTCCATGAACCATCAGGTTTTTATCTTATCTCTTGTTTGAACTGCATTGAAGTTATCCATCAAAGAGATTTTCTTTGTATAACAAAGAGTTTTTTTGAAGTTAGCATGTGTAATGCATGTGCAAAGCCTTTGGTTATATTAAATGATCAATAAATTAACGAAACCATCAATTATTAATGCAAAGTCATCCTCTGTATGTTTCATATCATTCACTTTTGCTTGGGGATGTAGTATTAACATAGTGGGCGTTTAACTTTAGCTCCGCATGTGTAACGTGCTTTGGGAAAACTGCACCGTAAGAGGGCAGACTCAAACTTACCCCTCCTTTCAAAAGCTTTATATTATGTCAAAAGTATGAGAGTATTTTCATAGTTTGAATGCCTCAAAATCAGAACTAACTCATGGTATTGTATACAAAAACTTAAAGTTGAGCGAGAAGCAGCATAAACAAGCAAGTGGCCTGGCAGAAGACAGGGAATCCCACACAGCTTTTAGGAAATCACAGTTACCATTGTGGGTATCTGGAGAGAAAGACACCCAAGATTTGACCTGCACAGAGCCCAAGCCCTGGCTCCATGGCTTGGGTGTTCACACGCTCCCTCAGTCTATGTCTTGGTCCCTCTGCAAGAGGCCGGTCTGTCATGGCTTCAGCGCACGCAGAGCTTGGCCAAGCTGGAACAAAATGAAGCATCCCCAGCATTTGCAACAGTTTACCTTTTGCACTACCTGAATGAGCTCAAGCCCCATGTCATATTTGTATGTATGTATATATGTAGAATATGTATATATGCATATATGTATAATGTATTATACACACATATATATATTTTACACACACCTGGTAAGATTTAAAGCAATTGGTCAAAATATTTAAACAACTTGAAGTTTAATAAAGTAAGCCACAGTCTTACTGCAGCAAGAATTCCCAAGCAGCAAGCAATACTGACCAAATCTTTCCCATCACCTGTTCTAGATTTTTTTTAAACCTTCAGGTTTACACTTTTGAAGTCCTATATTGTTTACCAAGTAGAAACACTTGCACTCAATTTCTGAGACATATGAGCCCTTAGTTATCTCAGATGGATGTAACCACAACTATATTGTTTACACTGGTTGAAAATACTGAGAGGAACCGCAGGGCCCCAGCTCCCAGACATCATACTCTGCTTTCTGCATTAGCTGTTGGCATCCTAGCATCCAAAGTTCTCCTGATTACTAGTGTTGGTTACACGACAATACAATAGCATCTTTATTTCCCTGATGTTCTATTAAAATATGCAGAATTACGTTTTGGGGACACTGTGCTATTCAACAGCTATGGGTTCAACATTGGAGTACATTGTGTCATATCAAAATGCATTTGGGCATATTCAAGGTTATAATCACCATCTTTTTTTCTTGGCGGAGTCTAAGGGGACAATACCAATATTCTGCCAAGAAGAACTTTCCAGCTGTTAACAGAGAACCCGATAGTCATATCTACATGGCAATTTAAAGGCATCTCAGTAAAAGCTTGGTCCTTGGTTACCAGTGTTGCAGTGTCTCATCATTCTGGTGGGCGTGGTGTTCCCAACGCTGGTGTTCTTCCTTCTGTGGACAAAATTCAGTATAAAAGTATTTGCTACATTGTGCATGCTAGATGTTAAAAAGGAGGACTGCCCAGACTTGTAGAGTGTGCTAGTAACCTGGCATTTTACTGACATCTTTGGAATAGAGTTCCAACCCACTGCCATCCTGGCCAACTTCTGAGTGGCTCAGGACGGGAAAAGGAAGGCACGCCTTGTGCTCCTGGGTGCTTTCTCACACTCCTTCCTAACAGAACTCCGTCGGAAATGTGCTATCTCATGCTGGTGGACCAAACAGGGTGCAGGCTAGTTCAAACTCTGTTAAAGACGACAAATAAAAGGAAAGCAAATGAGGCCTAACCTCTATAACAAGTCAGTGGTCTTCCCAAAATGAAAGGAACTCAGTGAGTCACTTGCTGCCAAAGCGAAAATAGGAATTCCTAGAGAAGAGTCTGGATGGTGGATTAGATACTCCAGGTGACGGAAAAGAAGTTTATGAATGGTAGAATTAAAAGATAATTGTGTGTGTGTGCAGAAAAATGGAAATCCAAGCATACTTTTTCTAAAACAGCACATGTATTGTGAAGGTTTGGAAGAGCCCTTTGTGTGGTGGCAGCAGTGCAGTAAGCGAACCTGAATCAAGGAGCTCTTGGTGCTGAGTCCTTATTCTCTCAAATGTCACCTTGTTCCCTTGTGATCAAAGCCCTAACTACCGCCACTGTGTGACAATCACAGCTCCTCGACTTCTGGAGGTTAAGTGCTGTCACCAGGGATTCCAAGCCATCCTCTAATAATTCCTCCTCAGACTCCAGTTCCACAGAGCCGCTCCCATGTTTCACCCCCGTCTACCTCATCAAACTGCAAATAGTATATCTGAAGGATCAACAAATTATTCAGTGTTTTCGCCTGTCTTCATTACCAATGCACTAGCAGCGGCCATGTTTAATTATGTTACCTGAGCCAGCATATAAAAGCCAAAAGCTCTACAACCTTATTTCAGCCTCTCATAAGATTTAACCTAATGCAGTTTTTAAGATTCTATTCTGAAATGACTTGGAAAGAAACTCATTAAAAGCCACACTGTCCAAGATGCTATGCAGTGAGAAATAACCTGGAAGACTTTTGACCTGTCCCATGGAATATTATGTCAAATAAAGATTGTTAAATCTGAATGATAAAATGGGGTGATAATGGGGAGATTTTCAGAGGAATGAATGAGTAAGTAAGTGAACTTATAACCATCAAGCTATAAACCATTCTGTTTCTGGTAACTTGAGTCTATCAAAATTACACAGAATGCGAAGGAACGGATTCCAAGGTTAGTAAAGAAATCGGAAGAGTAAAACTATCAATAGGGTGTAACCATTATCTTGTTTGAAGCATACCTCATACATTTACATACACATTATAATGGTCAAATTTCCTTTAGTCTTTTTTTTCTTTCAAGAAAACGTACTGACAAGTGTACACCAGTGCTATAAAGCCAGACGATGCTCTCCTGATGAGCAGGGCCAAGAGTTGTCACTTTTGCTGTGACTGTCCTCTTACTGCTGTGTCCTGACCTTTCATGACGAGAAACAATTGATATTCTCTCCAGTCCCCAATTTTGTTTTATTTAAAAGAAATATTTTTCTTCATCAGCAATCAAAATGAAACATTCAGAAGTTGCTAAATACATGTTATGGTTTTATAAAGTATTATGCAAAGATTTCTGAATTGATATTTTCCACTACTTACTTCCAAAAAAAAATCTAGAATACTAGTAAAACCAATACATAATCAACACAAACTAAAAAGGAAATTCACAAGAGCTCAATAAAAATAAAATTCCTTTTCCCTATTTATGACTTTGGTTAATAAAATTTCCATAAAACTATCCCATTCCTTTCTACTACTTCGTATACTAGATTTTCTTCTAATTTCCATAGAGCGGTACAGATCATCTCATCCTGAGTCAATGATTCTCTAACATTTCATTTTGTTAGTTGACAATTTCCCCACGTATTTCCCATGTGGTTACAGAATGCTCTGTCGGCCTCGGAGAAAGGAAGCCTCATGTGTGCCTCTTAACAATGTCTCACGTTTCTGTGATGCCAGGACCCTCCACTCTAAGCAATGCCAAAAAGGGTGTTTGGATTCAAATGAAAAAAAAAGGGGGGGCGATTCCCTAGCAACTTACAAAAACATTTATATTTAATAATAGTTTATGCAGAACAGTGAAAAATCTAAAAATGTAAAGTATAATTATTTACAGCACAGGTAAACTACTTCAAAATATTCAGTCCTTGGAGTGGGCATTGTGGCATAGCGAGCTACTGGTCTGAGCCTTGGTTGCTCCATTTCCTAGCCAAGTCCCTGCCAAAGCAACTCAGAATAGCCATGCAAGATTGCGCATGCTACCACCCGTGCATGAGGCTTGGCAGGGACTCCTGCCCTCAACCTGTGTGTGTGTGAATCCGACTTCCTCAAATCATCACAACAAACCTATTACTCCTGTATGTAAGAAAACAGACTCTGATCAATGTGATCTTTCCCCCCAAATCATGGTTTCTTACTCTAAGACTTCATGTAATAGCTAGCTACATTCTCACACATTTTGTTTCTCCTTCTTGCTCATTGATCAGACTTAACTCTTGACCTGAGAGAGCCACGTGCCAGTATTATTTTTCTTCCCCCTTTTCAGACCATCCCATATACCAAGTTGCCTCTACATGTACTGCTATTACCATTTAAACCTTTGTCGTACAGATTCACTTCTGTCCCAAAGGGCAAACTCTGTGAAACTCAGCTCAGTGTACCAACATCCATCATTTCTCTTATTACATTGCTTTTTCCATTTATAAAGGCAAAATAAATTCACCTTTCAAAGCAGTCCTAACACCATGACACATTGTTGAATTTATAGCCAAGCCTGAAGATTATAAGATTTTCCCTTCATACGAGACAGCATGGCATTCAGCTCCCCCTTTTGTTTGCTTACTAACAACAGGATTTGTGCCATCATCTACAAATTCAAAATTACATGTAAGTATTGGTTCCCCAGAGGTAGCTAAACCTTACTTTTGAAGCAAACAAACATAAAGCCACCCCTTTTCCCCCATGGATTACTAACAAAATGCTACAGAATTCAACTTGAAAGTGGAATCCTTTAAAAATATTTCCACTAGGTAAAAGGCTAACAAAAATTTACAAAGATACAAGTATGTTAGAACATGCAGGAAATATATAAAATTTATTCTTTGAATCCTATAAAAGTAAAATCCCTGACATAGAAATTATAGTAGCTTCTTTTCCCTTATCACTATGAAATATCACTAAACACAGGAGACCCAAAACTGCTCTTCCAGTTTTCCCGCGTGTTAAATGAGAAGGCCTTCAACGATATACATTCCATGAATCTGTGTATTTCTTTATTACAAAGAGTTGGTGGATACTGAAGAGTAAATATATTAATGTTTAGTTGCAGAAGTGGCAAGGGAGAAGTGTACTGATCATTCCAATCTAAATCTTGCTCACAGTTCTTTCCAACGGATGCCATTTGTAAAAGAAAATACTTCCTTCAGTGTGCATCTATTAGCACAGCAGAGAGCAAAATCCACAGCAGGCAGGCCCTTAGGGAGCTTCTCAGGAAATATTTTATTGTTGCATGTTTTAGATGAAGCCAACTGCATAACTGTGATTAGTGAACATGTTTACAAAACAGATACATATGCAGGATGGCAGATACAGAACTTCAGGTTAGAAGGCAACTAACCCTACCTGGATTACTTAACTCCAGGTGTTCAATCCACTAAACCTGAGGTCTTCTTCTCTGGCACTGGTCTTTCCATAATTGATGGTTGTGTCAAAATATTTGGAAATTCCACGTTCTGACAGAGAAAGATGAACCAGGGGAGAAGAATAGAGCTGACTGAACTGTGTCTCCGAAATACTGAATAGCAGGAAGACAGGAATACCAGCTGCAGAGTAGAAGCCAGAGGACAGAGAATAAAATGGTTTCTGAGGACAGCAGAAATGTAGCAGAGCTGTAGACAAATGAGTAGACCCATCTGTTGTCAGTCCGGTAATTAACAGACATACCAGGAGTCTGGAGAATTAGACGATGTTCTTAGTAAACCAGAAAAAGAAAACACAGTAAGGATCAAACAATGGTAGAAATGGAGACTAGGTTGTTACGATTGTTGAGATTGTGTGATGTTGTAAGTGGAATTCCATCAAGCAATTATAAAGATCAGAGTTTTGCCTCTGCCTCTGCTGACAAGTGGCTGAACTGGCATAGATGAAGTATCAGTAGATCCGGGGAGGGATTGTGAAGTTGTGGTGGTTCCACAGTCATCAGTGGAGGTAGTGAACTGAGATGGACGATGGCCAAGAAGGAATTAAAACAGGTAACACAACATGTTCAGAAAATGAGGAAGAAAGAGTGAACAGCTTCAAGATGAAAGCCGACTTCACAGTTTAGGAACGTGGAATCTAAAATGTAATAAGCCCTGAGACTAAGCAGCCTTCCTTCCTTCTAACTTACACAAAACTTAGGTTTTTTTTACTCCATGGGTAGTGAAATTAGCAGGTGTAAGAATAATGGATAGTACGCTTTAAGCTGTGTTTCACAATAAAATGTGAATTCTTAAATAATGTGGTTCTGCAATTTTATGTGGATTGAGAAGTTCCAACTACTGTGGTAGGCGAAGCATCCACCTGCACTGCTGGCGCCCCCTATTGGCACCCATTTGTATCCCAACTGCTCCTCTTCCAATGCAGCTCCCTGTTAATGGCCGGGGAAAGCAGCAGAGGAAGGCCCAAGTCCTTGGGCCCCCATACCCATTTGGGTGACCCAGATGCAGCTGCTGGCTCCTGGCTTTGGAGCCACCGTCATCACTGAGGGAGTAAACCAGAGTATGGAAGCTCTCTACTTCTCTCTTTCCCTCTTTCTCTGATGCTGTGGCCATTTGAAGAACTAACCAGCACGCATACCTAACTCCAACCCATCTGATCCATTTTCAGTAAATCTGAAGCCACTCAAAAATACAAATCTACTAATTAGCAAAGAAGTAACCATAGGTTCTGTATATTTTTTTGTATTTCAACAAAAAATTTAGAAACAGTTACTCAATTGTGACTTTAGAAATTATATCTTCTCTCTGGTTTTCATTTATATTAGGACTTGGAAAGAAAAAAAATCTTATTGTTAAGCATTTTCCATGATGCAATTTAATAAGTACAGGGATTCTCCCATCCCCTTCCTCCCTCCCCATTCATTTTTAAACTGTGTCTTTAAAATGCTTAATTTCTATTTATTTTCAATAATCTTCTACTTTAAAAAGCATGTTATTGAAATTATTGCAGGTTAATATGTACGTTTAATTGTCCTCCATATTTTGTGAGGCATATATTGAAAAGAGTATGCACTATTTATCTACTATGGGAGAAACGTTCTGTATATATTTTCCATTCAAAAAAAAAAGAAGAAAATGTAATGCATTCTTATGCCATCTTATGGTTTTAAAATGTGTGGAGACATTGGAAAGCTGAGTGATATTGTCTCAAAATATCCTGTGATATTATAGAACTTTCAATTCTTTTGCTTTAAAAAAGAAATTAATAATCCATCAAAAATTCATCTTCGAAGGAATGATGCTGGATCCCATGGAAATGCCCTCCGTGGGACAGTGGCCCATCCCCCATAACTGACACCAGCCAGCCGGAGTACACCAAGGCTGTTCATGCCAAGAGGTCACTGTTGCTATCACTTGGGTGACATGCCTGGCCCCAATGGCTTCCAAAAACAAGCAAAGAACCTGACTGCCGAAGAAACAAGACAGAGAACTACAACAAGACCACCTTATCAAGAATGGCAGTTACAGATTATCAGAATAATATAACATCACCTACTTCTTTAAGGTTTCATTTAAAATTTAAGCAATATGGGTACACATGTAATATGCAACATCCAACAATTGCAAAAATATGACCAGATTTCACTACCCAGCCTGGCTTGAAACTGTTTGATTTCAATGCAGGATGACTAAAGAATAAGATAATGCAGAAATTTGTAGTGTGATCCTCAAATAGAAATAGAATCCTCATTATTTGGTATTTTTCTTTTTCCTTCTAATTTTCATTTTATTTTAAAGGCAGAGATTGGGAGACAGCGACTCCCTCCGCAGACCCTGGGAACACCTGGATCTGAGCTGGAGTGAGGCCGTAATCTCAGGCTCTACCTCTGTTACCTACATTTTTCTGCAAAATGTAAAACGTTACAGAGAAAAATTCTGTTACCTTCTTTTATCATGTAGAGAGTATTTTGTGAGTGGCTGTGTTAGGCTTCTGCAGCAGGGTTCCACGGAACCTGAGAGTTCACGCCAAGCACATGTGCACAGCCTGTCACAGTGCATTTAACTGGAACACCAGTTGTATGCAAACATTCAGAGAAATATTATTTATATTCTTAGTGAAAAGTCACGCATTGATGTTTTAATGTGAATAAAACCAACCATAATTCTGTTCGGGGAAGTATATGTCAATCAATGAGGTTTTTTTGTTTTTTTTTTTTGTTTTTTTTTGTTTGTTTTTTTAGTGTACAGCAACTGTTCAAAGACATTTTATTTTCTAATCAGGTTACTTCTAATGCAGACCACGCCCAAGCATCTTCCATCACCTATGTCCTTAGCCTTCTTAAGGAGCATTGAAGACCCTGACCTGAGCTAAGTGGATAATGTAGTGTTAGTATAAACAATGTTACTGTTGTCCCCAGCCCTGTGGGCAACACCAGAGCCACCACTCGGACACATCAACCACAGCACCTGGCGTTAGGAGTACTTCCTCCCACTCTACAGATTTTTAGTTTGACAGTGTCTCAGGGACTTCTCTTTTGCTGTTTTTGCTTTTACAAGCATCAGCACCTGTGTCCACGCCAAACACCACAGAGTATTTTGCCTCACGTATTTTGTGAGGGATTAATATTCAGAATAGTCAAGAAACTTAAAAAAAATAGCTAAAAATAATCAATTTTTAAGGAAAAAGAAAGACTCATTTCTCAAAAGGTACACACATATCAAACTGATACTTGGAAAAAAATGCTGATCATCATCAAGGAAGAAAAATGTAAATTTAAACTAGGATGAGGATGGCTTGTGGTGCCTCATGTACAGCTATTCACTGCAGCAGCGCCATCCCACATGGGTCCTAGTCCTCCATGCTCCACATCTGATCCATCTCTTTGCCAAAATTCTGAGAAAAACAGCAGAAGATGGCTGAAGAAACTTATAGTCCCATGTGGGCGCCGCTTCTAATCCTGGCAGCTCTGCTTCCCATCCAGCTCCCTGCTTGTGGCCTGGGAAAGCAGTCCAGGATGGCCCAAAGTCTTGGGACCCTGCACCCTGCATGGGAGACACGGAAGAAGCTCTTGGCTCTGGATTGGCTCAGCTCCAGCCACTGCAGCCACTTAGAGAGTGAACCATCAGACGGAAGATCTTCCTCTCTGTCTCTCCTCCTCTCTGTATATCTGCTTTTCCAATAAAAAATGAATAAATCTTAAAAGAATCCAGGGAGAGAGGGGGAGGCTGGGAGAGAAAGAGATGATAGGCTGATGGCATAAGCTTCTCCTGGGTCTTCCACGCAGGCAGGAGGGGCCCGAACACTGGGCCATCTGCTGCTTTTCACAGGCCATCAGCAAGGAGCTGGATCAAAAACAGGCCAGCCAGGAAACAGACCACCACCCTTACGATGCCAGCATCACAAACAGCAGCCTCACATGCTTGGCCACGGTGCCAGCTCCACTTTGTGGATCTGAAAAAGTCAACAGACGGAGGTAGAGATTTAAGTTTGAAACCTCCTTCATTTGTCATTGGCATGAACTACTTCCCAAGAGTCCCAGTGTCTTTCAGATATTGAACTGTTTTCATCTTTTGTGTCAGTTTGTCAGATATTGACACCATATATTCTGAGGTTAAATGGCATCAGAGCATTTCCACCTATCACTTTCTAGAGAAAGTATGTATCTTACCTTCCTTCCTCAAGCATCATACTGCTGACTGCAGAGCTGGGAAGATGCAGGCAGTAACCCACTATGATACAGCACTTCTGCCATGCAGACCAATCACAAGAGGCCCAGATAACCTCAGGATTATAATAGCCTCATTCAATAGCTGTGAGTTTTGCGTATGCACTGATATTTTAATATAAGGTATTCAATTTCAGTTACATCATTTTATCACAATTCCTTAACAAGTGCCTTTTCCTAGAATTTAACACTCAGCCTTCATGAGCAGGTGTAGCTTTAAGTGGATCCCAAAGACTCACCTCCTGGTTTGCTGAAAACTTTGCTAATATCAACATTGAGAGTCTGATGGTTCAGGAAACTCTACAGGCCCAAGCAAACAGACATACGGCTGGTGACCTGAACTCATGGATTCTCTAAAGTATTTCTGCAACTGCCTAGTTAATGAGGGACCTGGATGCCTTCTAGCTTGGAACCACTGCCAAGTTCCTTTCCTCATAGAATCCCTACACCACTGCCTCCAGCTGTCAATTCTGATGCTAGACTCTTGGCCGACAGATGGCTGCACAGGTTCCGTTGCTGTCAGACTTCAAACAGCACCCATGAGCCACTCTCCAGTTAGGCTCACAGGAATCAAACATTTGGCTTTATTAAGACCCTCTTTGCCCCCACCACCCCACTTGATGGAAACTTTAATATTTCTTTTAAAGATTCACTGTAAAAATTAAATCAGATTCATGAGATGCCTTGTCCAGGTGTGAACTATGTATCAGCCATTTTTCTGTTCCAGTAGGCCGTTGATACGTAACCCAGTTACTCCTCAATGTGGCTGACACATCCATATCCATATTACTTCAAATCCTTTTGTCTTTCATCTATTTTTCACACATAACTTGTATTTGCATATAAAAGTAAGAAGCCACTTGCAAGAGTAACAAAAGCCCCTATCATTACGTTTATCATTTTGGATGGAAAGAAAATCTAGGAAAAATAATGCAAATTCGAGTAATGAAGCGTTCTTCAGTGTGGGCTGATGAAATGAATTTCAGAGATGATCTAAAAGACAAGTCCAGGCTCTGAAACTGAGGTCAGAAAATTGTGACCAGCCCACAATATTGTTTGTAAATAATGTTTAAAGAAATGTTTGTGTCTTTATGTCAAATGCAGGGTAGCCGAGAGAGGAGGAGATACAGTGGCTTCCATCTGCTACCACACTACACAAATGGCTCTCAGAGCCAGGTGTGGGCCAGGACAAAGTTAGATCCCAGAAACGCCACCCTAGTCTCCCAAATGCCTAGCAGGGGCTCATGTACTGCAGCCAGCCTCTGCTGCCTTCCAAGATGTATCAGCAACAAGCAAGATCGGAAGCAGAGCAGCCTGGACTGAAAGGGGCCCTCCAATAAGGGATACTGGCACCACAAGCATTGGCTTAATGTGCTGTGCAACACTGGGGCCAGTGATTTTTCACTGGACCACAGGCGTGCCTGTGACGTTCCATCTCATCAACAGCTGCTTTTTTTTTTTTACAAGAACTCAGACACCCGTGTGAGAGAACAACAAGCCAACCAAGCTTAAATTATTTACTGCCTGACCTTTTTAAAGAAATGATTTGACAAACTCCACTCCAGAGTCCTAATGAACAAATACATTTACCAGTTCACTCAGTGCAGGGAGGAGGACTTGGGGAAAATGGAAAGCTGGTCTCAAGCTGCTGCTGAATTTTCAGAAATGGGAAGAAACATCCTTTTTCTCCTTCCCCCCCCCCGCCCCAGAAAAGTCATACAAAGTTTCACAGAGCACGACATTACCTGGAGTCTTCAGGGACCAATAGACAAGTCTATACCCAAAATAAACGGCAGAGGTCTGAGAGCCTACACCGTCAGCTGCTGGCATGTTTATGCTAACAAGGCACATTTCTGTTTACCATGCAACTTTGAGAATGCCGGCATCATTTTCCAAAACTGTATCTAAATTCTCTGACAGTGAAGCATTAGCAAGTTCTGTTACCCTGGGCCAAAAAAACCAAAAAAAAATTGGCTCTTTCATGAAATAAAAATCATCTTTTACATAGAAAAATAACCATGAGTGCAGGTTGAAGAAGATCTTAATATATGCTGGAATTTATACACAGTAATAAAACCAAGGCCAACAATTTGTCAGCAAAGAAATATGTTCATAAACTGATTATTAAAAATTGTGCTTCCTTAGAAGGTAGTTTAAATTGGATTCATCTTAAGTTCTTATGTCGTTTTCCTATATAAGTTTTCACACACAAAAAAAAAATCACCATGAATATTGGGTTTTGTGCTGTCAATTCCAATTGAAATGGAAGAAAATTAGGTTAGAATGCCTAGATCCATAATTTTCAATAGTATTTTTTTACATATTTGAAAAAGATACCACACTCCCCAGCTGTGCACAACTTATGTTGCAATGTTCCACTGCTGGGAGAAAAGCAGCCAGTAGCTGGTGGGCTTCCTGGGCCTGCTTAATGCCAAATTTATGTTAACCATACCAGTGCATCAGTATAGTCACCAAGCTTATTCTATTTTTTTGTACAGATTTATTTAATTTTATTGGAAAGTCAGGTTTACAAAGAATCAGAGGCAGACCAAGTCAGATCATAGCGCCAGATGGCATACATATGGGTCAGTTCAGTGGGCAGGCCAGGACTAGAGGTTGGCTGAACTGGGCTAGGCTGTAGCACCTGCCAGCATGAGCTGGACTTGGGGGTAGGCTGGGCTGAAACACGCTGCAGTACTCACGGGTGGATGCTGAGGTAAGGCAAGCATGCCAGCCTGGGCCACAGCTCCCACAAGCAAATGTAAGACTTGGGAAAGGAGGGGGTGGCGGCGAGCACAGCAGGGTAGCTGTGGGGACTCTCCTGCTGGGACTTGTGGGCATGAGAGCTGGGACTGCGGGCAGACCAGGCTGGGCAGGGCTACAACACCTGTTGGTCTACATGTGAGCTGGGTTAGGGGGAAGAGTCAGGCTGGTTTAAGTGACATTATCCACCGGTGTATACATAAGCCAGAGGAAGTGTAGGCTGGTTGGGCTTTGCCACAGCATCATCTGGCAAGTGCTAGAACTGAGGGCAAGTCCCATCAAACTAGACTGCACAACCACCAGGGAGGTGCAAGATCTTGGGCTGGGAGTAGGCTTAGTTAGAGAAACTGTGGGCACCTCTCTTATTGGCTGTAGTTCCCACTGGTGAGCATGAGAACCAGGGCTGCGGGTGGAACTAGCTAGACAGGAGGACCATGTCAGCCAATGGACCTTGGAAGAATTTCCTCAACTTGGAAATCATCTCAAAATCATCAAAACCACTTAAGCGGTATCCTCAGAACGTACTCCACATCGGGGACCCTGGGATGACATTGGGTGGCCTTCCCCCTTTCCTGGGTACTGGTATGTTTGGGTTGCTGGGAGCAGCCCTCTCTCGTCCTCTCTCCATTTTCCCCAGATACCAGAAATAAGAAAGGAGATTGGAGGCAGTTTCTTCATCCACTTCTTCCCATCCCTTGGTCCTCCCCACCCTAATTGATGGTCCACATGGGCATGCATCCCTCTCAACTACATAAACACCATCAAAAATAAAATGAATTTATTATTTGAAAAAATACACTACATCACTGCAGGAAACATCAGTAATACAAGGTGTTATAATCTGGAAGTTTTGTTCAATATTACCATACTTAGCATACTACTTTAATAAAACACTGTCTTAAGGCTCCCTAGCAGAATGACTAGTAAGAACTTGGTGACAAATTATGTACGAGTCAAGTCAAGCAGCAGAAAGTGATGCACTACTACCCTTTGTAGCGACATAACAAAAGATACTCCAAATGGGATGAACATGAGATGGTAAGCAGAGTTGGCTCTCTTGCCATTTCTCATTGTTCTAGCCCAGCAAATGAGCCGATGGAGCAGACACCACTGTCATGTCACTCTTGACTTTTAGCAACGTCAGTTTTAACCCACAACAGCCTTGAGAGACAAGAGGGAGGCTGGGGCCTCCTGGTGGCTAAAAAGGACGTGGATCACCTGACTTTTGGCCTTAGCACTCCAACCCTTTGGGACGCTGGTGTTTGGCAATGGGATGAAGACAAAGACATGCTCACTGTTCTGTTTGGGTTAAAGCTGTGTTCTTCATTTGGTCAAACCTTACCCTTCAGGAAAAACTTTGATTTGTAGGAGTGAATTAATTCACTTCTTTACTGTAGTACTATGGAACTCTGTAGAGTACAGTGTTGATTTGACCCTACTATTTCATGTATATGCTTTTAAAATTTGTATCTTTCAGTCACAGAAAAAGAAAAACAAAGGTAATGGACAGACACACAAAAAGTGATCTCCCATTCTCTGGTTCACTCACCAAATGCTTGCAATGGCGAGAGTTGTGAGGACGCTGAAGCCAAGTGCTGGGAGTACAACCCACGTCTCCCCACTAGATATCAGGAGATACAGAGAGAAAGAACTTCTATGCACTGGTTCTCCCCAAGTGGCTCCAACAGCCACAGCTGAGATTATCTGAAGCCAGGATCCGGGAGCTTCTTCTGGGTCTCCCATGCAGGTGTGGGATCCCAAGGCTTTGAGCCATCTTCTACTGCCTTCCCAGGCCACAAGCAGTGAACTGGAAGGGAAGTGGAGCAGCCGGACACAAAATGACGCCCATATGAGATCCTGGGATATGCAAGGTGAGGATTTGAGCCCCAGGCTATCACGCCAGGCCCAGATGTGGGCATTTCAATGACCAGGCAGAATGCCTATTCCCATTGTCCTGGATATGGTTTTGCTTCTGCCCATTTTACTCCTTGGGATTATGCTTTTCATCCTTCTTCAGGATCAGCCACATGCAGGTTGACTGCATCCAGGTGATTTCTAAACAAAGCCTTAGTAACTTAAGTCACAGAATTAGATTCTCTAAAATCTTGCACATAAACTCTGCAGGAATATGAAATGCATCTGCTATACTGAATTTATTCTTTCACTTCCTCTTTGGACAGCTGAGAGAAGTGCCATGTGTCCAAAGACAGGCCAGTAAAACCTGCTGCAGAAAAGGAAACTCGCTGGCTGTGCCATCCCCATCTGTACTGCCACATACTCCAAGACAGCCATGGAGGCCATCCCAGGATCATCCGTGGCATTCCTGGCATGGCTTTTGAAGACCAACAGATACAATACCACAGGAAGAGTAAGCACCGGAACCCAGCTCAGTTCAGAGAAATGTTAAGTACGTGTAGTTTATATTTTGAATTGTAGTTGCACATATAATCTTGATTTAATGCAACAACAGCAGCAAGATCAACCAAAAGCTATAATATGCATGTCATTGGATATCATATTTGAAATGGGTGTCATAAGAAATATAAGTAACAGGGCCATCATGGTAGTCTAGTGGCTAAAAGTCCTTACTCATATGGGTTCTGGTTTGTGTCCCAGCTGCTCCACTTCCCATTCAGCTCCCTGCTTGTGCCTGGAAAACCAGTTGAGAACCACCCAAAGCCTTGGGACCCTGTATTCACGTGGAAGACCAGGAAGAAGCTCCTGGCTCCTGGTTTTGCATCAGCTCAGCTCTTGCCATTGCGGCCACTTGGGAGGTACATCAGCGGACAGAAGGTCTTCCTCTCTGTCTCTCCTCTCTGTATATCTCACTTTACAATAAAAATAAAATAAATCTTTAAAAAAATACAAGTAACAGTAGTCAGCAGGAAGAAATGATGACTAACAATTAGAATACCAGGGAGCACTAATAAGGATGAAGACTGAAACCGCTGCACAGGATGGTGGAACTCCGCTTGTCAGAAAGCAGCTCCGACAGCGCTCCAAGGAGATGGAATGAAGTCAAAGATGGAAGAACTTGGCAGTGAGCTTGCTCCAAGTGGGTATTAAAGTGACATGAGCCCAGATCATTGAGCTTTGCAGAGGGAACTGAAACAATTGCTATAAGAAAAAAAAAAAAGAGTTGTTGACTAACATCCAACAAAAGCTGCAGGAAGGAATGCTAAGTGGCCACAACAGACTCCACTAGTAGTGGAAACAAAAAAAAAAAAAAAGGAGGGAATTAGGCAGAAATGGTGATGATTGTGCTATGAAAAATAAGCACCTGCATTAGAAATAACAGTAGCATTTGCTGGCAGCAGTGTGAGTAGAAGCAAAATAACAATCGCATGACATTTGAGAATCCTTTATCTGTAGGGGTCACAGGAAGACTTCAGTGACAATTGCACTTATAGATGGAGCACTGGGTGACTGCTAACCAGAGCCGGAGACGGAAACACCTGAGAGATGACCTGAGAAAAACACGCAGATAAGATCAGTTTGGGCCGCATTGAATTTGAAGGAACAGCAAGATTTTATTACTGCAAATGTCATGTCAACAGCTATAGATGACAACATGCCAGGGAAAAAGACATGAGGCCCTGTTAGAGACCCCGCCACGCTCACTGTTACCTGAGCAGAGGCCGAAAGAGAACCGCAAGGGCTGCTGTGAGGGTCTTGTGATGAAACGGAAATAGAACACTTGAAAATAAAAGGGTTCCAAACGCATTTCCTTTGAATTGGAATCCGAGTCCTCTGCCTCTATTTTAGGCCTTTTCAAATTCACTTATCCTTATTTCTACGAAGAATATTCCCTTGCATAGGTTTTAAGACTGTACGTTTGTTGTTAGCAACATTTGCTAAGTAAGCAACAAATTAAGGTTTGGTGACTATCACATAATAATGTTCCAAACCATTCTTCATTGTCTTACATGAGGATTATTATTATTTTCTTATCCCTCAATTCTCAAAATGTTTATATATACATATATGTATGCTTAGACTTCCCTAAAACCTGAAAGAATTGTATTCTTGGATGTCCTAGAATGTTTTCAAGAGTTCAATATGCTAGAGAATGAATCACATGGAGGAAGAACATTGCTATTAAGAATAAGGGAAATGCAAGGTGAAGTCAGTTCTTAGGTAAAGCAGATGTCTCTCTGCAAAAACTCCTTCAGATAACGGAAAGTAGCTGGGAGGGAGGAAGTCCGAGACCCTTGTATTCCTTAGGGCCACACTCAAGGGCTTCCCTTACAGTGAGGAAGGAGGCATTAGGGTGCCTGGGCCTGCTTGCCATGCAAGACAGCGACTAGGCTTCAGTAAACATCAATGGGCTGTGGACACAGTCCTTTCAGATAGCCCAAGGTACTAGATTCCAAGATTGGTTTTCAGGAAGGGTCCCAATATGGGTTGGGAAAGGTATAAACAAGATTTAATTTGAGCTGGAACAGCTTCAGGTTCTGTTTACTGACAAGTATCAGTTCACTTACAGTAGCACACAAGCACCATAAATAAAGATGCAAAATGATTGAAGGAACAAAACTCTGTTCAGAACTTGCTGTTTGCAAAGCTTATTCTGGACTTGATGTTTAACTAATGTTTCCTGTGAGGATATTTCCCCAAGTGGTGAACTGCTTCTCATGCAGGTTATATAAATGATTACACGATAAGGCCAGGACTGTAAGGATGCAGGCCTCTGACTACTTTAGTACCAGCTTCTGGGACACATTCATTTTTTAGCTACCGCCTTCTTGCAGCTGCAAATCACTAGATTAAAAAAAAAAAACTATGTCCTCTTCACATTTTAAGAAACTAATCATGATCATAACCTGCAATCCAGAAACAGAAAAGCAGAAATACACAGATGCTTTCGCTGCTGCATGGAGATAAGATGTGCTGGGTTCTGTGGGACCTGTGTGGCGGGGGTCTACACTGAAGGACTCTGGGACCCCCTGTTTCCTTTCTGCTTGGGTTCCTTAGCTCCCCTTTGCTAGGAGAAAGAAGAATGCAGAAGTTCCACTGTAGGTGCCCACCCACTGTAGGTGCCCACCCCACTGTAAGTGGACAGAATATACAGCAGCTGGTAATGCTTCCCCTGATTGTCTGCTTTGGTTTCCTATCGTAAACACTGACATGTTATACTTTCAAAGTTCAATTTTTATTTCAGAGGTAATCAGTAACACTCATTAGTAAGCAACTTGTGTGTTAACTATTGATAAAGCATACTATAAAACAGGTAGGCGTGAGGAAACTTAGTTTTACCACTGCCTACTCAAGTCCAATACAGGATATGCTCAAGGATTTGTGTGCCCATTGAAAAACTAGGATGAGTTTATTTAAGAGGGATGGAGACAGCGAGAAAGGGGTTTAGAGAGGGACAGAGGGAACACCCAAGTAAAGGACCATCCCCTAGATGCTAGGAAGGCCTGGGGCTAAAGCCCAAGTCCTCAGGACCTAAACTCCATCAGCCATGTGAGTGGCAGAGACACAACCACTTCACCATCAACACTGCCCACAGTGGTGTATGTCAATAGGAGGGTGGAGTAAGAACCAGACAGACCGACTGACCCAGGCTCTCAGATAAGCAATGCATGTGCTCCAAAGGCTAGAGCACTTGAGTCTTCCTCTGCTGCTTTCCCAGGCTGTAAGTAGGGAGCTGGATGGGAAGTGGAACAGCAGAGACCAGAACCAGTGTCCATAGGGTATGCTGGCAGCTGCAGGCAGAAGAAGCTGTTGAGCCTATATATATATGCTAAAATTCCAATAAAATTTCCCATGTAGTTCCAAAAATTACCCAACTTCAGATTGCACGTGACCTGATTACACATTAAGGACAGCTTTAGTCTATTTTGCAGCCCGTACTATTCAACGGATAGATATAAATAAACCTCTCTGATAGCCAAATGCAAACATTTTGGCAAGATGAGTTATGCATTTAATTACTAGTGGAAAATCAAAATGCTTCTTAATCATCAATTATACTTCAAGGAAATTTCACAAGAAAAATGTGAAGTGGATCTGATTGAGAGTTATTAGAGATTGTAATAACTACGTTATTATTACTTTTCCACATTTTTGTCTCTAAAATATACTTAAATGTCACACAGTATATTTCACCAGTTCTTTCTGTATTCCTAGTCCTTTCTTGTTTCATTTTTGAATGTCACATCATAGCTTTCACAGCACTAATATTCTTTTGATTTTTCTCATCTTATTTCATAGCTGTTTAGCTAAAATAGTTGCAAAGTAATTTGGATTAGCACAGATGTAAATTAATATTAGATTTAATAAGATTTTTAAGAGTTAAAAATACAATAAAAACTTACATTTAGAGACGGCCAATGTGGCACAGATAGTAAGCCACCACCTGCAATACCCACATTCTACATGTCAGTGTTAAGGTTGGAATTCATTTCTGACCCAGCTTCACACCAACGCCCATCCTGGAAGGCAACCACAGGTGGTGGTGGCTCAACCCCTGTATGGATTGCCAAGTTCCAGACTTTGGGCTGATCAAGCCTTGGTTATCAAAGGCATTTGGAAAGTGACCAAGCAGATGCCTTTTCAAATAGAGGAAAATATAATTTTTAAGAAAGCATGTATTGAGAATATATTTTAGAAGCTTGTGTTTATGCACTGGAAAAGGATGTGACAAAGCAATAAATAATTCATCTGCTTCATTGCCAAATATCTACTACGGCTGATGTGGGGAGAGGGAAAGGCCAGGAATCAGGAATCCAATACGGTTGGCTCGCATGTGTGGCAGGGTTCCTACCGCTTGGGCCATGGTCTGCTGTCCTGCAGGATGCCACAACAGGCATCTAAACTGGAAACAGAGCAAGTGACTCCAACTAGCACTCCCCTATGGGCTGCACCAAAAAGCCTCCCTGAAAGACACACTTCGGGATGAGTGCACTGAATCTACAAAATAGTTCTCATGTGACCTCATGTGACGTCTTCCCCAGCAGGGACCTTGTTAGGCTTTTCCCTTTTAGGACAATAGTTCTGCTGTAGCTCATGAATTCATCTGGTGGGAATAAAAATCACTTAAAGGGCTAAGAAGGTGGGAAAAATGAGAGGAATATGGCTCCTCCAGTACTTTATGAAGTTCTTCAAAAACTTCATGGAACACAGAATAACTTCATTTTTGTACAAAATATACTTGAAATCCATGTAAACATTTTTCGAAATAGAAACTTTCCATGAACAGTTTAAAATGCCTTCTCCGAATGGATGTTTTACCTTTGAAGAAAAACCCTTCATGCAGAGTCACCACAGTGAGCCTCATTCTTGCTCCATACAAGGGAAAGCAAGCTAGCTTAAGTCCGGCTTGGGCAAGAACTTGTTATAGAGGTTGAAAGGTGATGAGTGTGATCCCTGCCTCTGGCCATGAATCAACACATAGGTCAGTCGGTCTCTCTCTCTCTCAAACACACACACACACACACACACACCGAAATACAGAAAGGAAAAAAAAGCTTAAATGAATGAATGGATTTAAGGACTATAATGAAACATATCAAATGTTCACTGTGTGATGTAGTGACACGAAACCCCAAATAACCAATGAATCAACTGCTACAATTGCTAAGTTATTTCAGTGCTATGTATGTAAAATGTATTATTTAAACATCAATCACTTTCTTGTAACCCAGGAAAAAAACATTAAGTAAATAAAATTCCTAAGGCTATTATCATAGAAATCAAAATTTTAGAGCAACTGGGAATAAAACTAGCAAAACTCATTTAACAATTTATTGGAAGTTTTCCTTTATAGGAAATTTAACATAGCATTTTATAAACTTCCAGTACATGGGAAACGTATAGTACTTTAAAATGTAATGCTTAATGGATGAGAAATTCATACATTAGATAATATTCATTAAGTCCTGACAAAATTTAAACTGCTATAAACATTTTAAAGCTGATATGCAAATGCATAGAAGTAAAATAACGAGCTAAAGTATATTTTATCAGACAAACTACATAACGTTTCATTTTCTCTTAGAAAAAGCTTTTGTTTAAAGCATAAAGTTTTGGGCTAAGGATTAACAAATATACTAGTGGGGAAAATAAACTAAAATGAATACTGTTATTACCAATCAGAAATGCACAGACAACTGGAATTACTATGAAAGGATTTTAAGAAGTTCATGGAAGTGGATGGAGGATGTTGGTTTGTCTGCATATTTAAAATTATCTGAAGCAGCTGAATAAAACAGCTTCATTTCCATTTCACAAAATCCTATTTCTACTTTAACAATAAGACAAATAAGTTATCTGAAACTGATGCTACTGTTAGAAGTATTATGAACTGAAAGCAAACATTTCTACATGGACCTTATTTTACTTGAGACATTTATGTAGAAACCACATGTAAGCAAACCTGGCTATTAAATATTGAATTATGTGAAATATGACCTCCCAATAGAGAACTTCTCATTAAATATAAACTGTAGAACTTGACTGTAAAGCTAATTGCATGCTTTACATCAAGGTAAGAAGCTTCTGTACTGCAAAGGAAACCATCAATAAAGCAGGGCGCCAACCAACAGAATGGGGCAAAATACACACTCAACAATAGAGGATTCATATCTAGAATGTACAAAGACTTCCACAATCCAGTTGAGTTGTGGTTGAAGGACACTGAATGCATGTTTTTCAAAAGAAGAAATGCAACAGACAGATGAGAAAATGGGCAGGTTCTCTATCAGACTGTCGCAATGAAAACCAATGATGTTCCACCTGACTCTGGGGAGCCTGGCCTCATGCAGAAATCAGCAAATGAAAATTGTTGGCAAGGATGTGTGAGAAAAGTATACTAAAGCCCTGTTGGGCAGCCGGCCGGCTAGCTCCGGTCCACGCCTCCCCTATCCGCCTCATCCCTGCCTGGTCCTTCCTGCTGGCCCCTGTGGCCCCCAGTGCGGTGCCGCGACCCCCCACCCTAGCACCTCTGCGGAACCTGGTGCTGCGAGTGGCACGGAGAGCTTGTGGGCGGAGGCCTGCACCTGCTCACTGCCTTGGCACTTGGCGCTCCCTGTCCACCTCTGCCAAGGCGACTGGACTCTGCACCAGACGGTCTCTGCTCTCAGTGCATAAATTCAGAGAAACGTGAATGGATCATGACAGAAAATGACATCGGAACTGTGGGAATCAGCCATGCTGCACAGGAAGCTTTGGGAGATGTTTTTTGTAGCCTGCCTAAAGTTGGGACAAAGTTGAAAAAACAAGATGAACTTGGTGCTTTGGAAAGCGTGAAGGCTGCTAGTGAACTCTCCTCTGTCAAGGGAAGTGACGGAAATCAATGAAGCCCTTGCAGAAAACCCAGGACTCATTAACAAAGCTTCTGATGAACATGGTTGGCTGATCAAGATGGCACTGAGTAACCCTTCAGAACTAGATGAGCTAATGAGTGAAGAAGCCTGTGAGAAATACATCACCTCTACTGAGGAGGGAAAGGGGAGCTCTCACGTGAACTAGTCTTGGAGTAACTGGATCCAGCACTGCTACTTTAACTTAGTGGTGGACAGAGGACTCAGAGTGGCAACCTTTAGCAACAGAGATGGCAAGAGAGACTTCTTCAGACTCTGCTCCTGGAAGAACATGTCCCCTAACTTTCAAATGACCACAGATGAACACAATATGCACCTTTTTCACACCTCATGACTGTTACACTAGGCTCCAGGCACTAGCATTCAGAATGCATGAAATTAGTAAAAACTAATTATATAAATAGTTCAAGATGACATTGTTATCTGAAGCCGTACATAATATCACTTGCTCATTGGGGGTTGAAATGCAATGACCTTTCCATTGGAACCAACTGGGAATAGATTTTTGTTAATTGTACAATGCCAGATAAAGGGCACCACCACCATCATTTTGTAATATCCTGCATTTGCTGGTGTTACTTTATACAGTGACGCAGCAGCTGTGCAACAAAATTTAATGAACAATACAGTTTTCAACTTAAACAAAAAGCCCTGTTGGTGGGAACATAAACTGGAACCACTATGAAAGTCAGTGTGGAGATTTCCTCCCAACAGTTAAAAGTGGATCCAGGCCTCCTTCTCTGGGGAATAGAGCCAAATGCAATAAATCTGCATTTGAGAGGGAGTTACCTGAAGCCCTATGTTTATAGCAACAAAAAGCAAAATAGTGAAGACACGAGCAACCCAAACGCCCATGAAGAGATCACTATATAAAGAATCTGCAGTATATACACTCCACGGAATACTACTCAGCCATAAAAAGAATGAAGTTTTTACCGTTTGCAACAAAATGGGGTTAGCTGGGATTCACTATGCTTAGTGAACTAAGCCAGTCCCCACGGAACAAATGTCATGTGTTCTCTCTGATATCCAACGACTAATACACCAAGTACAGTATTTACATGAACGTACAGCACAGAGACAGAATGTGTCTCTACATTTGATTAGTGTAGGATACACATTAATACCTACAAACACTTACCACTAGTCTACAATACTATTTTTCAACCTTTTCTACTACTTACTATGTCACGAGACATTTGTGTTTGATTAGAAAGTTAAGCTGGTAACCCTTGTAAGACTGTGCTTTTGTGGCAAGTTGGGAGCGGATTAGAGGGAGGAAAGAAAGCAAGGGAGTGGGCCGAATCCCTGTGCTGACAAAGTTGTATCATGGAAAACACTGAATAGTAAGTACATGTTCTTGCATGCAGCTGATGTTTCTGCCTTTACAGCAGTAACAAATGTTTCAAGCTTTCTCTTTCTGCATTCAGCATGCCAGAAAAAATTCATTATAAGCTAATTGTTTGAAAATGTTTCATAAGAATAAACCTGTAAGATAAAAATAAAATTAAACATAAAGAGTTAATGAGCTTACAATGTTATTTATCGCCCCAGAATCCTAATCTGTATTAATCACTATTTGGCTGTGCAATTGTTTATCTAAAACAAATGTCCATTTTGCAAGTGACTACTGAAGACATGTTTGACTATCTTAAAAAGAATAGATGCTGAGACAAAATGTACATCTTATACATTGTAGCCTGTTTTCACCTGGCAAACCATGTGGACCCCTTCTGTCCAATAGCTTCACAACAGGTATTCCTTCTGAACGGGTATGTAAGGTAGCTGCATACATCGTCCTCGAATGGCTCAGCACTGCAGGTGGGCCATGAGGAGTTTGTATATGATTTAGTACTGCATGCTTACTAGTTTTTATTCTATTGCTATTTTTTTTAAAGATTTTATTGGAAAGGCAGATGTACAGAGAGGAGGAGAGACAGAGAGAAAGATCCTCCATCTGAAGATTCACTCCCCAAGTGGCCACAATGGCTGGAGCTGAGCCAATACGAAGCCAGGAGCTAGGATCTTCTTTCTGGGTCTCCCACGCCGGTGCAGGGTCCCAATGCATTGGGCCGTCCTCGACTGCTTTCCCAGGCCACAAGCAGGGAGCTGAGTGGGAAGTGGAGCTGCCAGGATTAGAACCAGCGCCCATATGGGATCCCGGTGCATTCAAGGCGAGGACTGGGCCCCTATTGCTATTTTTTTTAACTATCCCTAGTGATCTAGTCTCATGAAAGGCCATGACAGCAATCAGATTTACATAAAATATGATTCCAACTTTTCACCAATTAATACTTCATGATCTAAAAAAACATACATATTTATTTACTTATGGATTTCCTATAATCCTAAGCTTTTGTGGGAAAATACCCAAGTCTGTAGAAATGCCTTTAACAGTTACAAGGAATGTAATTCTATGCATCAGTTCCTCTAACAAGCATGTGAAATACGCTAAGTTATTTGTAAATGGCCATGAACTCATTTGCAGGTACAAATGCCATGTAGGTACACAGAAGTTACAAGTAATATTTCAGACATACTTGAAGCTTTCAGATTTCTAAAATTTATGATTAATGCCAATTACCTGATGTTCAGATTTCATTAGTCCCATTGTGTGAGTTGGTTTTTTCCAGATAATTTTTGTGTGCTATTTTTAAATTCAATTCCAAACCTTGCACTTCTCAGATGAAATTTACTGAGGACATAGATGCAAAATCTTTTCATAAGCTACCTTACAATATTGGTTTAACCTTCTCAATGAACTGATATTATTTTTCTCATTTATTGGTAAAAAAAGGAATTCAAACAGAAACTGACTTGCCTAAAGACATTCAATGAGTAAAAATCAGTGATCTACTAAACTCAGTTATACTTTGGCTGCACTCAATACACAAATACATAAAAGGAAGTACATTGGGGAGAAGTGTGTTTTTTAACCAAGTCACTAATAAATTTAGTGCTAGATGATCTTCTGTAGATTACTTGTACTCAAACAGTATTTAGATTGTCTCAATCCCAGTATAACACATCAAGAAAAATTAACACTAGGGAGGAAGAAGGGAGTTTTGTGTTCTTGTCTAGGAAACATGCAATTATTATTCCTTCATTTTAGTAGACAAATTGTGAATCTACCCCAACACCAACCCTTGTGACCAGCATTTTATTTTCTAATTCTTCCAAGATCAATTTCATTTTAGCTAGTTCCCACTGGAGAAGACACTTTCAAGTTCACTAAACTGTAGACTGCTAAAGTTGATGGAGAATATCAATATGACGATTCTGCTGAAGAACGCATCATTAATTTAAGTGCCTGCATTTCATTTCAAAATTCCTTAAGAAATTAACATGGAAAGCATTGGTTGACAGTGGGTTGTGCTTTCATTTTTCCCTTCTATCATATTCCTGAATCTTCCAGACCTCAGAGTGTCCTATCCAAATTTACTAGAACGGTCTATCCTCATCTTTCCAACAAAAACCCAAATATATTTATTCAGCTCACATGTACAGCCTAAGTTATTCTGTTATCATGTATTTTCATTGAAAACAAAATGCATGAGAACAGTAACATTTTACTCTTCCCCTAACAGTATAGCTTATATATTTTTTATAAATATATAGTCAACGATTGTTTTACTTACTGGCCTAAGTCTGCTAGCCACTCATGATTAATTCATGATGGTGCCAATTGTTTATTTGCTATTTCTGCCTGAATGATTTAGAATGCAGTCTCTTGAACTTTTCCTTGACATTTCCTTGCCAGTATTGTCCTGCTGGTTCATCTTCTGAAACAAAGTCAGTGTCTCTAGAGCAGTTGGCCTCTGTCCCTGTTGCACCAAGCTATCTGGGACAAATCTATTACAATTGGATCATTTAGCTTTTAATTGCCTACCTACCTACATCTTCCACCTCATTCAGCTGGTCACACTAGAGTGTTTAAAATGGCTCTAATAAACCCCATGTACTATCCAGGAAAAACACAGAAAATTCAAATCAGTTGAGTTGAATCAAAACTCCAGTTACTTTTGCTTTCCAAACAGTATCTTCAAAAAGGACATTAGAAAATATGTTCAGTCCTAGGTTAAAAAAAAAAAATGAACAGACAAAACAGACTCAAGTTATTCCTAATAATAAATAATAGCCACTGATCAAAAATGCCAAGTTCCTGCTAAATGGAAGCTTAAAATTATCCTAAGAAAATAGCTTCAACCATCTCCTTCCATTAACATTCACTTCCTTGACAACGAGGCCAATTTGAACCTTTCTGCTGGTCTGACTTTCTACGTTTTGTGGCTACAATTCTAAGGTGAGGGATCTCAAGGCAGGAAAGCAGGTCGAGCTGTCAGGAGAGGGAGGAGAAATTTTGCTGAAAGAAGCTGCTGTAGCTCCGGAGTGCCAGAATGAGAGCCGTGGATGGGGCTGGCTTTGCCTCCAGGCTTTGCGCATTCCCACTTCCAATCCTTTCTCACGGACAAATCTGTTGGCTCCCAGGCTCCATCGAGGGAACCAGAAGTCTGATCAAGTTCCCCTCCACACAGTGGTCAAAAACCTAACTTCATTTTCTCCTCTGTACAGAAAATTGTCTCGCTTTTTTGGAGTAAAAAATTTTAAAAATACAATCACAAATCAAATGTGATAGGTTTTTCCAGCTGAAGAATCCGCACTAGCTAACTAGATTAATAAAATCATCATAAATAAGCCAGCTTACCCTCATGGAAAGATCAATATACCAGAGTCTCAGGGTTTAAGAAAGACAGACCTTATTAGATAAATGGAAAGGACCTTCTGAAGCTCCTCGTGACCAGGGAGATATGAGCATCAAACCTTTAGAGCCATAAGGATGGTAACAAAAGGCAAAATGTCTCATCCACAGGAAACCAGATGCCCTGACTTTAATGATGGCTAGAAAACAAAATATCCAAATTTCAGAGGTAAGTTCCAAATAGGTATTTACACTGTGCTGGGTGATGCCTAAGATTTATCCTAAATAAATCCCACTATGAAGATCTGACATCCTGTAACATTTGAGGTTGCTCAGTTGTATTTACACTGAGTTTCCTGTTTGTGTAGTGGATGGAGGAATTAAAGGGCAGTCAGTGAATACCAAGGAGAGACCACAGGAAAGCACCTCTCCCGAGGTCCAAAGAGAAACAACTGCTTCTCAAGTTGATGGAAAATTTTCATCGGAAATTACCATCAAAACCCAACATCATTTCATTACGTAGCAATTGAGAAGCTCAATTCAAACAAACATTTTTTTTTAAAAAAAATTTTTTACATACCCAGTGTTTAGAAAAAAGAAAAAATGCTGTGTGGTAAGTTATTTTTTCTCCCAAATTCAAAACTCTACAAATACCAAGAAGATATGTGTTGTGCCAAAATATATAAAGAGCTATTGCATACAACAGTCATCTTAAATTTATTGCTCAAAAGATATGACCAGTTTTGAAAAAATATGTAATCTGTATTTATCATATCATCAGTACAATTAGCTAGTAAAGAACTTACAATTAACTTCTTTCGAATTTTTTTCTAAACATTTATTTATTTTTATTGGAAAGACAGATTTACAGAGAGAAGGAGAGAAAGAGAAGATCTTACTTCCACTGGTTCACTCCCGAAGTGGCCACAATGGCCAGAGCTGAGTTGATCTGAAACCAGAAGACAAGAGCTTCTTTCGGGTCTCCCACGTCGGTGAAGGGTACCAAAGGCTTTGAGCCATCCTCTGCTGCTTTCCCAGGGCCCACAATTAATTTCTGTATTCTGAAACAATTTTAATCTCATTTCACAGCCTAGATTGAAAAATGTAATTTTTGAATGATTCTCAGAGAAGACACAACCCTAAGTATTTAAAGATACCATTCCGGACATTAGTCCCCTTCTATAGCTCCTGCATTCCACACGGGGGGGGCACTTCATATTCTGACTGCTCCGCTTCCAAGAATTTTACTTCTGGCTTGAGAAAGCAGCAGAGGATGGCTCAAATCCTTTGGGCCCCTACACCCACCAGGGAGACCCAAATGAGGCTGTTAGAGCCCGGCTTTGGATCAGTACAGCCCTAGCCATTGCA
Organism: Ochotona princeps; assembly: GCF_030435755.1. NCBI lineage: Eukaryota > Metazoa > Chordata > Mammalia > Lagomorpha > Ochotonidae > Ochotona > Ochotona princeps. The sequence goes on from NC_080850.1 coordinate 44,446,927, forward strand.
GAAATCTGGGGAAGTGAACCAGTGTGTGGAAGACCTTCCCTGTCCTCCTCTCTCTGCAACACCGGTCTTTGAAATAAAAACAATTAAAGCAGAAATGTTGAGCTCACTTGAAATTCTTAACAATTTCTGGTTATTTGGAAGTTAAAAACAGTAAAGTTCCAGTCTGTTTGCATCTGTGAGATCAAATTTGATGCCTAATCGTACAATTTTAAAGCAAGACTTCAGAGACAAAGCAATGCTTTACCTGAGCTTTACATTAAAATCACGGAAGTTATGTTTTGACTTGGACTTTGAGTTTGCTAGCTAAAGAAACTTCGGAGTGTGTGTCTACCCAGATCCCTTTGTCTCCTTTGCTTTCATCTGAACTTACCATGTATAATGCATTTGTAAATTTTTTTATTATTGATTACATTGCATTATGTGACAGTTTTATAGGCACTGGGGTTCCCCCCCCCCTCCCCCAACCCCCCCCCCCATGGTGGATTCCTCCACCTTGTTGCATTACCACAGTTCAAATTCAGTTGAGATTCTTTCATTGCAAGCATCTGCCAAGCATAAAGTCCAGCATCTTACTGTCCAGATAAGTTCAACGGTTTCTTGGGGGACCATCTCTGGTCTGAAGGTATTGCTGGCAGAGTATCATCCCCATCAATTAAAAGCCCCGACATTACATCAGAAACAATTTATAACGTTATGGAATTAGTTGACATGGTATTGAGTAACCAATATGTTAAAAGAGGGAAAAAAAAAGAATGCAAGTTCATAACCACATCCTGTGACTTCTACATTGACATTTCAATTATTAGTTTATATATTAATGCATTTTTAAAAACTGGGATCACTTAGAAACTTCACAACTGAATCTATGGGCATTAAATCTGCACGTATAAAGTCAAACTAAACTCATACAATATGAAAACCATTAAAATTACGTTTTGTTGTCTACCCTTTCCGAGTCCAGAGCGGTGGTACTCAGATGGTGTTAAGTCAACGTGGCATTTCTCTTTAGTTCATCCTACCAAACCCACCCATCCTGAAAGAGCAAGCATGTCCTACAGAAGCAACAGGGTAGTGCCAAGCAGCTCCCTGGATTCTGTCCTATTGACACACAGCAAGTTAGAAGCACGGGGGAGGCCATTCTTCTTTGCCTGGGAATTCTGAGTTGACCAGACATTGCCGGAAGAGAATGCGGTATATTAAAGTCAGAGACACTCATGTCACATGCTTATTTGCTCACAGAATGAACACAGTACAACACACACATGCAGTGCAGACTTGTGATTTGGGCATATTCCAAAAATGTCACCTTTTTGTATTAAAGCTAAGCTGTCCCTATTTTCCACTGCTCTTAGTTTGGCTGCGACATTCTCTTCACACAAAAGGGACCACTTTCCAGGCCTTCCCTTTCCTCATCAATCCCCTTCCTCTGATTCTTCCCTAACTTATCCCTTCTCTCCTGGACTCTACTGCTCACTCAGACTGAGCATCAGCAAAATTTTTACCAGTAACCAAAATTAATATGAACACCTCTTTTTAAGCTTTCTCCCTCTTCTAATAGATACTCCAAGTGTAAGTAAGTACTTATATTTCAGTGGTATGTTTTATGGTCATCTCCTGGTCTACATTGCCCACAGTAATCTCATCCTCATGATCTCAGGTTCCTAAGATAGACAGCTACCAGGAAGGTCACCAACACGTGTTCTTGAATAAAGAACAGAATGGAGTAATTAAAGTGGTTTTAGCCTAGGTAAATGTCATAAAAAGATATTTCACTGTAATTTTTAGACTTTATCATCATCTGTATCCCATTCTCATCTAGAATCCAGTGATTTTCTTACTCTCTTTTTAGACCTTGCATACCCACTATCCTGGGCACCTGTTACCACTTTGCTGCTTCTCTAGGATTTTCTCAAGAAAGGGCCAAATCTGCATCACCCTCCTCTGCCTCTTAGCACCTCCCATCAGCTCTGGCAGGACTATCCCCCCACCCCCTTGACCTGGAGACACACCTCTTCCTGTTTGAAGTTTGCTTGTTTCAGTTGGTATATGAACACCATGTTTGGAGGACTGCCAAGTTTGGCGTAGAAAAGCCGAGACCAGATATAACTGCTAACTGAAAGCAAAGTACCCTGAAAAGGTAAGTGCCCACAATGTCACTGATTGTAGCGTTAGAGAAGAGAGAGATTTAAACCAGATAAGGAACAGAACCAATACACAGAACTAATAACTCCCATAGTTCCTACAGTACCACTGAATAATAAAGGTGATAGGGTAAATTCTCATCTAGTATATAGTATTTAATAATTCATGTGTTACTTAGCAGAGAGGACTCAAAGTTATACAAAATTAACTAAAAGAACACATAGGATAGACCCATGGAAAAATAGAATTGAGGCCACATAAATAAACCTCTGCATCTATTTCCAACAGGGTCAAGTCCACTGAAGCGATAAATAATGGTGTCTCCAACTAATGATGCCGGGACAACAGGATTTTCACATGTAAAACAATGAAATTCAGAATGTACCTCCATACCATATATAATGAACTCAAAATGGAAAAATCACCTAAGTATGATAGAGTCCTATTTTAAAAGATAAGGGATTAAACTTCGTAACTGTGGATTTGTCAATGTTTTTTATATGATCTAAAGCTATGATTAATAAAAGATAGATGGAATTACTTTTATAGCTCAAAAGATGTGAAGGCATTTGCAAATCAAATGCACCAAAGTGGTTTAACATCCAAAATAAGTTCAGGCAACACATACAAATGGCTAATAAGCTTTTAAAAAAACAATACTCAACTTCAGTAGTCTTAAGGAAAATACAAATTAAAACCATTAACGTTATCATGTCATACTTAACTAGGGCAATTTGAAGAAATGATTGGTAAGAATTGGAAAAACTGGAACTTGCATTCACTTTTAGTAGGAACTCAAGTTAGCACACACGTCATGAAAATTTTTAGTGTTCTTCAAAAGGTTATTCCAGGTTACCCAGCAACACCAGTCTCAAGTTAATATTCAAAGTAATTGAAAACAATTATTTAAGGATTTGATTGGATGGAAGTGTTCAATACAGCATAAGCAACAGCCAAAACGCTGACACAGAATTATGAATACTGGATAAATATGTAATACATGCCCAAACTTGAATTATTCAGCCATAAAAGGAAATAACATCTTCCATATGTTATAACAAGGTTAGAACTTGAAAATATTATGCTAAGTGAGATGACTAGGACAAAAAATAATGCATGCTTCCACTTAAGAAATGCTTAGAACAGCCAAACTGATCGAGACAGAGCATAGATTATAGATTACAAGTGGGGAGGCATCAGAGAGTTATTACTTAAAGGTTATAAAATTTCTGTTTGAGGTGCTGGGAGTCCGTGGGGAACAGTAATGATTGTTTCACACTGAGAATTTAATTAATCACATTGATTTGTACATGAAAAATAATTAGGCACAAAAAAATTGATGTGTTTGAAATGTACTATTTCATAGAGAGGAGAGACTGCATCTTCCATCCCCTTAACTTATTCCCTAAATGACCAAAACCAGACAGAGGCCAGACACTTCATCCAGGCTTCCCGCAAGAGTGGCAGGGATGCAAATCCCTAGGCCAAATTCTGCTGCTTTCACAGGAACATCACCAGGCAGCTGGGTTCCAAGCAGAGCACCAGGACTCGAACCAGCACACACCTAGGTTGCCAGCAAAGCAGGTATCAGCTTAATCCACTACGCCACAATGCCAGCCCCAGGGGGTAGGCATTTGGTGCACACTGCTTGGAATACCCCATGCCATGTTGGGGTCAAGGCCCAGTTCCATTCCCCATTTAACATCCCTCTAATGTGCTCCCCAGGAAGGCTGATGGCTCAGGCATTTGGATCGCTCTCCCTTAGGCAGGAGACCTGGATAGAGTTAGTCCCTGACTCCTACTTTTGTTCCTGATCCCACTCTGGCTGTTGCAGAAACTCAGTGAAGCAACTGAACTTGAACAAACTGAAACATTACAAATATAACAAAAATTTGCAAATGCAAGATTTTTATTAACTGAATGCCTGGAGGCCAGTACCATCGCCTGGCTGGTTAGGTCTCTGCCTCTGGCACCAGGATTCCATATGGGCACTGGCTCAAATCCCAGCTACTCCAATTCTGATCCAGGTCCCCGATACTGGCCTGTGAAAACAGTGGAAAATGGCCTAAGTGCTTGGGCTCCAGAACCCACATGGGAGATCTGGCTTTGAATGGCTTCAGCTCTAGCCATTGTGGCCATTAGGGCTATGAACTAGCAGATGGAAAATTCTTTCCTACTCTGTCTCCCCTTAATAGCCTGTAATGCCTTTCAAATCAAACTAAAATAGAACTTTAAGGAGAACTACATGCCTGCTATACTTGTGTGCTGTCCCCATTTCTTTTTATTCTTGGAAAACCTCTTCATAGAATGGTTAAGAAACCATTCTCCACAGAAGGTAGCTTCCCATTTACTCCAGCATTACCTGCAGTGGCAAGTGAGGTGTGGGCTGAGTGCTCGGTTTACCGGCCAGCAGTCTAGTATCCCTGCAGGAGATCCTGCATTATCTACAGTTCAGAGACTTGATAAATGTTGCAGTTCATTTTTCCTCACACGCACAGTGCTGAATGCACCTGTTCCAGGTTAGCAGGACTTGCCTTTCCAAATCTTCAGCCGATGTCTCAACCCTGATGCCTTCATCTTAGTGGCTAATGGATTAAAGGTGAATGCTTGATGTGACTGTGAAGACTAGGAGATGGGGCTGGTCAGGAGCGTTCAAATCACTGGGGATGTGTCCTCAGAGTATGATTCGCAAGAAGAGCCGATTACTCGAGTCCAGGGTCTGCCTCACTGTATTCTCTCACTTCCTCATGCACCATGTGAGCATCCCTCCATGCTTACCATGGTGAGTTTCCATCAGACAGCAGCCCACAATACCACTGTATACACAACTCTAAATAAACCTCTTCTTCATCAAGAAGCCCTTGGGTATTCAGCACCTGTCCAAAGTTGGAGAGGTGAACTGCACAAGCTGTGCTCACTATGCCAAGAGACTCAAAGCATCACAGGTGAAGTGTAGTGTTGTATACCAATCTTTCAGAGATTTGGGGATCTCCCAGTAGAAGTGAGATTTCTGAATGCACTTAACGTCAAAGTGACCATATAACACAAATACCTGGGTGTCATGGCCAAATGGACAAAGCCAGCGTGTTCAGCACCAGCATCCCCTGTGATCAGTGTTTTTGCAGGACACTGGATCACAAGTCCATCAGCCAATGGCCCGGGTAAAGCAATGGATGATACTCTGAGTCTTAGGCTTCTGTACCCACATGCTAGACCTGGAAGATGCTGACGACTCCTGGCCTAAGTTGGACCTACTAAGGCCATGTGGCCAGTGGAGCAGTGAACCAGAGAATGAAGGTCTCTCTCAATCTGCCCTTCACATAAATTAAATACATTTTTAAAAATAAATTTTTAGATACAGTCCAGAGATTTTCACCCTCTCATTTTCCCTATTGCCATATTCCACTTTTGCTATGACGCACGTATTGTTTTCCGATTATTTACTCAGTCATACATGCTAACCTGGCTTGACAAAATTCTTTTCATAAAGTCACATGTTTGGCCGCAACTTAATATTTTTCTAGTGCACATTAAAATGACCTTATTTCTAGAAAAGAAAGAAATGGCTCCACTGGGCCCACTTATAGCTGCCTCATGTCCTGCATATGTGCTGTTTTAAAAGGCACAAAGACAAAGCACATTATGGAGAATGGAGGAGACTTTTATTGGGAGAATTTTAATACAGAGATAAGAAATCCTAGTGATGAAAGGTACATGGAAATCTTGTTCTTTTCAAAGGCCGAAGTAATTATCTTTTTTATTACTGGCTTGTCATGGAAACAACCATGCACACATTAGTTTTAATGTTCAAGGAGTGTTTTGAGTTTTTTTTTTCCAAACAAGAAAGATGTTGTTCATTAGGTTACAGCAATATGTAGTACCTTTAAAAGTCATTTTAATGACTCAGGGAAAAACAAAAGAAACTAATTTAAAAAGAACTGAGTAAGGGGCTATGCCCAGAGTTATGAAAAGCAGGAAAAAAACACCTTCTTTAGTCACTTCGCCCTGGATCTCCAAAGCTCTTGTGTCTCACTTCTTCAGGCAGTCTCGACCCTCCACCCACGCCACCACTGGCGACCGGCCCTCCTCCTCCACTGGTCACTTCCTTCTTTCCCAGTCATCTGTGTTCCCTTGGGAGTTCTGAGTCAGACCCTCTACTCCAACTAAGCCCATGCTAAGTACATAAGATGTGTGGGCTCAAACTGAATAAATAGCCCTCTGGGAGATCCAAGATGGCCAAAAAGGGTGTGGCCATGCCAGCTTCAACTGCTCCGACACACAAGAAGAACCAAGGAAGGATCCCATTTCCAGCAGTCCAAATAACAGAAACTTTCAAAGAAATGAACAACGAAGACCTTATGGGACATGTGTAGAGCACACTGCAGCCACCTGTTGCCTGTGAGCTGCCGTCCTTCCTAATAACTGCACCAGGATATTGCCTGCTACCTGTCACTTGCAGATTTGGCTTGAAGGGAATTCCAGTGTCAGTTACATCTGCTACAGCTTGGGGAGCTCACTAACTGCGGGACATCAGCTAGGGACGCTCTAGTATTCTCTTCCCATCCACCACCATTGCGGGAAGCCATATTTACCTCAGAAACTCTACAGTGCACCCCTGTTCCACTTCCATCGGAGTCAGAGGCAGGGCAACATGAGGGGCACAGGACGGAGCCCCTGTTTCAGAGAGTCTTTGAATATTAGTCCAGGAATATGGGCATACACTCTGTGAGCCAGGAGGATTTGTCTGAGGATCTGCAGGCTAATACAAAGAATAGCCCACAAAACATCCACTCCCACCTTGGGTATCCTGGGTCCGGATTCCCCTGTGTCCTGCAATACCAAGACTACAGCAATCTGTTCTAAGTTTCTCAGTGCTACTGGGAATTACCCAGGGGGCCCACTTAAGAACCTGCATGAATACACCACTCTGGACTAAAAGAGAACAGGACCCTGCATACCCTGCAGTCAGTCAGTTCATTCGCCCTTGTCCCAGGACTGGGTCGGTTGATGTTACGAACCATAAAACCAGCTTTTCTTTCCTAGGAGGACCTGAGCAAAGGTCCATCCGCATCACACAGTTCTAGAGCTACAGCAACCAATGCCACAAGTCCTGGCATCCCTTGGGTTGGCCAGTGGGACAATGTTACAGCCTCCTGTGTCTCCCTCAGCACTAAGAGCAAGGTCCTGGTATCACAATCCCCAGGAAGACTGATGCCAATTCTCTGAGGACCAAAGATAATCACCTAAAGTAACCCATATTTGTCTGAGTCACAATTCTGTTGCTGTGGACTGCAGCAGGCTACATCATTAGCTCACTGACCGACAGAACTGACATTAACACAAAAGAATTCTCTCAGAGGGTACAGTCCTAGGTACACTAAGAACCAAAGCAACAAAATAAGCAATATCCTGAACTCCAGCTAAACGTCAGATCTTTCCTAATAAAAGCTACTCCATTAAACACTGATTGCATCAGATGTGTAGACAAAGGACACTGAGGACAAGATGTCCCCAAAGAATACATTGATCCTTCAGACTTGGCTCTTGAATGGAAGGCAATCTATGGAACGACACATGGAACTCAAAACAATGGTAAGGAAGCTCAATAAGTTAACAGAGACAAATGAAAATATCACGAAGGAGAACCAAATAGAAACTTTCAAGTATTCAGCCATGAAATAGTAAATACAATTGAGAACTTTAACTGCCAAAGAATTTCTGACCTCAAGACCCAGATTTTTGAAGTAAGCCTATCAGACAAAAATAGAAGAATTAAAAACAATAAAAGTCTGCACAAATATGGGATACCATGAAATGACCAAGCATTTCAAGTATGGATATTCCTAAAAAAGAGAAAGTGAAAGGCATTGAGAATCTGCTAAATTAACAGGTTGAAAGTTATCTTGAAGCCCATGTGGACATTCAAACAAGAAATTCAAACAACTCCAGGATGACTCAATCAAAAAAAAAAAACTTCTCCAATGCATATGGTAGTCAAATTGTCAAAAGTTAACAAGAAGAAAGTCACAAACACATCGAAAAAAACATCAAGTTATATTTTAAAAAATCAGATTAATATCAGACCTCTCAGAATCTTTAAAGTTCAAGGGAGAATAGAGCTATAGAATCAAGGTTTTTCAAAGGAAAACAAAAATAAAAAAAGAAAAATTCTTCCAAGCCAGGATATTACGTCCAAAGTTCTCCTGTAAGAGCGAAGGAGAAATAATCCATTACTGAGAGTAAAGTGCTAGAAGCAGATGGGAACCAAAGGAAAGAAGCAGCAGCTATTGTAATGCATCAGGTAAAATACAGTGTGAATCAAAACCTATTTGAGATAAAGAATAACATTGTAGTTATCTATATAAAGTTGCATTCAGCAAAGATATAACAATTACAAACACATATGCACGTAGCAGAAAACTATCAAGATATAAACAGCAAAACCACTAGACCTGGAAGAAATACATTCTAATACTGGTGTTGACTTGATCACCTTAGTCTCATCAGTTGACAGTTCACCCAAACAGAAAATTGTTAGGCTCGAGTGCCGTTACAGAAGAGGTAAACATACCGAGGACAGTTCAGCTCAAAGCAAGCTTTATGGGTGCACTCCTGGGCAAGTCAGCGCTTTTATAGGTACAGTCTAGCAGGTGAAACAATATTGCCTTATATGGTGTTGTGGGGGTGCTGATATGGCCCCTTAAGGCCCAGTGGAGCCCCTAAGTCACTGCTGGGCCAGGGGGCTTTCTGGATGAGTCTCTTGGCCTGGTTCTATTAACCTTCCCCTAACCCCTCCCCTGCTGCCTTCTCCCTCTGGCCACCCCTCACCCACCCCAGCAGGGTCTCACAGAAATCAATAAATATATATATCAACATTGAAACACTATCCAATGGATCTCATAGACACTGGACATTTCACCAGATAGCTTCAGAAAATAAATTCTTCACCATTAGCACATGATACATTTTTTATATGCCACATATTAGCCAACAAATCAAGTCTCCACACAAGTCAAAAAGCTTGAAATAATGTCATGTATCTTGTGAGGGCATGATGAAAGCAAAGACCAGATGCAACAACCAGAATCACAATGGAACATTCGAATAGTTGAACATGAAACAACATGCTACTGAAAGATCAGTGGGGGAAGAGAGAAATGAAAAAGGAAAGCAAGACTTGTCTTGAAAGAAGTGAAAAGGAAAACGTACAAAACCCCACGGGAGACATCCACAGTGGTGGGAGGAGGGCAGTGTACGCATGAAGCGCTTGCTTACATTAAAAACAGAAATGCTTCCAAGATCTAATGATGCGTCTTAAAAACTTGAACCTGGGCACAGCTGGGCCCATCTGAAGCCAGGAGCTTCATCTGGGTGTTCCATGTGGGTAGGAGGACCCAAACACTTGGGCCAACTTCTGCTGCTTTTCCCAGGCCACTAGCAGCTGGACTGGAAATGGAGGAATTGGGACCCTAAAAGCTGCATCTAGTAGGTTGTTTCCTGTGGTGGTTTGACCCACTACACCCCGGTGTTGGCCTCTGTAGTATTTTTCTGCAGTTTCTGGAGCTCTGTGCTGCATGCACATATAGGCATAAATGTTTTATCATCTATCATTACTTTTAAGGAAATTAAAAATTTTAATATTTCCTCAAATATTGATAAGTAAAAAAAAACTTTAACAATGTTTTCATTGAAACCAGGTCTTCAAATCACTAGTTAGTTTTCAAGAGCGAACATGAAGCTGAGGGGTTAAAGGCCCAGATCTGAACTGAAACAACAGAAACGCCATTCTCCCTCAGATGTTCTCGGAAAGTAAATGCTCAAAGGGTCAAAGCCAAATTTATTTTGAGGTGTGACCTAGGATATTACTGAATCTGTGAAGTCAGACTGATTTCCAGGCCAAGTTCAGGTTGAAAGAGAAAAGCAAAGAAAGAAGCGAAAGTCAGAAACCTGTGGTGTTCTACGTGTCCGTAAGGGAACACAAGGCGTGAGATCAGAGGGACGAGGGACGAAAGAGCCATCGAGGAACCAAGGGCCGAGGCAAGCAACAGTCCCGTCTCTGGCCACTTACGGATGCCTGGCATTGTGACTCGGTCCTCATGCAAATCACCTTGCCACAGTTCTCACACATACTCTACAGTTGCATCTAGCAGTCCAAGAAAGCTCTGCAAAGCTTTTTCCAACATAGATGTTTGTGCTTTAAGTTTTCCTATCAATTCAGTTCACAGTAACGCGATGATTTTTGCATAATCCATAGGCAGGATCTATTTCTGTACGATTTCAGCGAATTCTTTTACCACAGTTTTTAGAAGAATCAATTCAGCTGAAACTTACCATTGGATAGCACACTGTATGTACTTCCTCTCTAATCTTCTCTGAACCTCATGATAAAACCCTATGTAAATATATACAACGATTAACTACATGTGGAAGAAATGCGTCCTAGACATAGAAATCACATACCTTGTAATTTAAAAACTTGCTATTTTGACTATCCAATGTTAGAAATCAGTATAAGGGCAGGTGGCACAGCCAGTCAGGTCCCTGCCTGTAATCCCAGCAACCCTAACAGCTGTCAATGTGAGTCCCTGCTGATGTCCCTGGGAAAACAATGGAGGGGAGGCTGTCCCACGTGCTTGAGGCCCTTGGAACCCACAGGGAGAGCCCTGGGAAACTCCTGGCTCCGGCCTGGCCAGACCCAGCTACTGTGGCCCTTTTGGGAAATGGAAGACCTCTCTCTCTGTATCTGGAACTTTGAGATTCAAGTATTTTTTTTAATTTGCATAGCTAGCCAAAATGTAAATAGTGCTGACATTCAGATAACTGCTTACTATGTTTTTATATTTATCGGCTTCTTAGTTTATCTTGAAAGTTTTTCATTAATAAGAATTATACATGCTTAAGATCTATGATGTGATATCACAAGTATTGAGTAAGAATAAAATCAGAGTAACTTTTCTTTGCCTTTATGACTGAACCCCTTTTTGTTCTATTAGTTCAGTAGTGATTATTACTTTATTATAACTATAATAACAGATGCAGTATTGCGTATCCAAACTCCCTCTAATGCTCACCCCTCCTGGTCTCCAATAAGTACTATGCTGTGTTGCCAGATTATTCCTTAAGCTTTCACATATAGTAGAAAACTTGCATAATTGTTCTTTGTGCATCCAGCTGAATCATTCTACATCGTGCCCCCCCCCAGTCCCATAAAATTTACTGTAAATTGCAGATTATTTTTCAGGCTGGATGCCAGACTTTCTTCACCCCTTCATCTGAAAAGGACGCTGTCTTGGCTGTTGTGCGTAGCACTGCAACAAACATGGTGGAGCTCGTATCTTTTTGATACAATGATTTCATGTCTTCTGGACACAGAACAAGTAATGGGAATCACATGGCAGTTCTAGTTGTATTTTTAAAAAATCCATAGGGCCTGGCACGGTAACCTAGTGGCTAATATCCTCATCTTGCATGCACTGGGATCCTATATGGGTCCCGGTTTGTGTCCTGGCTGCTCCACTTCACTTCCAACTCTCTGCTGTGGCCTGGGAAAGCAGTAGAGGATGAACCAAGCCTACAAACATGCAGACCCAGAAGAAGCTCCTGGTTCCTGGCTTCTGATAAGCTCAGCTCTGGCCATTATGGTCACTTGCGGAGTGAACCAGCAGACAGAAGATCTTTCTCAGTCTTTCCTTCTCTGTGAATCTTACTTTCCAATAAAAATATATATTTTTTTAAATCCATAATGTTTTTCCATTGTGGCTGCATTAATTCATATGGCTTTTAATAATACAGACAGTTCCTTTTGCTTGAAGCCTAACCAATTTCTGTTTCTTTATGATAACAACCACTGAATAGAGGTAATTTGAATTTTTAATTTCCCTGATAACTAGTGGTAGAGAATTATTATGCCTTTTTTATCATCTTACTTATTTTGCTGAGAATCATTCACTTACCCTTTGCGTATTTCTTAATTGGGATTTTTGAGTTTCTGATAATGAACATACATAATTTTGCAATTTACCAATGGAATCTGCCTCTGAGACAGACACCTGAAATCCTCTATTAATAGCAACACAAACCGCAACAACAAAGACATGGAAATAACGTGGATGTCTGTTCAAAGAGAAATGGATAAACAAACTGTGGTACATCTATTCCATGGAATACTATTCAGCCATTAAAGATAATGAAATTCTACCATTCGCAACAAAATAGTTTCAACAGCAGATCACTATACTTAATGGTTCCAAAAGGACCAATATCATACGCTGATACAAGTCAACCAGAATGCAAAATACAAAACATGTGGGTAAATCTGTATATGCACGTATTGTCAGATAAACTGCAAAATGGAGACTATCAAACCAATAAATGATACATTGCAATATGCATCTCCACTCCCAAATAAAAGGATGACTCCAAATGAAACTGTTAACTATGCCTTGAAAATATGATACTCAATTTTCTACCGTTGACCACAGTGCCATAATACACTTCAATGATAGAATGCTGGACTTGTGAGTGTTGCTGAAGCACTACAATATAGTAATAATATGGGAGAAAAGGTGGTATGGGGACAACAGGGAGGAAGGAAGGGGTGGTAGATGACAAATTCCTATGTCTACAAAACCATTTCATGGAAATAATAATAAAGTATAATAAACACAAAATTAGCAGAAGAAAATAATTTGTTTTCTCTATACTTATAGGAATTAATCAAAATTGGAAACAAGATTAATACTTATAATTTTATAATAAAGTAAAAAGGATCAATCCTTTTCAAAAAAATAAAAATGGATTAAGGGAGTTTAAGTGAAGTTTTTATTACCAGTACAGAACTTCTACACGCACATGAACTGCATACGTCAACCTCATTTACCACTCAACAAGAGACATACTGTTAATATCTCAAATTGACAGTTCCATCATGCAAAATATTTTCTATGCCTGAAACTGGGAAACTTTCCTAAATAAATTTCCAGGAAAAAAAAATCACCCAAAATTATTCCCATTTATACATCTGCCATCAAGGAATTTCTCATTTCCTTATGAATGTAATTACAGTGTTTTCCCTTCCCCAGCCAAAAGGCCATTCCAATCGTATTCTGCAAGGTTTTCCCACGTTGACTTTATCCACACTGAATTTGGAATCTGTTTTATGCGTTCTGCCTGCCATTCATAATTTATTGCCAAAGAACATTTCAAGCGAGAAAGCAGAAAGGGACGAAGAAAAGCAGAATGTTCTCAGTCCTGCCAAGATGCCTGTACTAATGACATTGTGTGTTCTGTTAAGCAAACAGCATAAAATGCCATCACCGTCTCATGAATCCTATCCCTAAAACTCAGCATCTCAACATTCGGGCGATCATTACTGGCAAGAACTGTTCATGGAGAGCTGAGTGGGAAACAGCCTCAATGCCACACAATCCCTCAAGCCCAGAAGTAAACATTTCCTTTACAAAAAGAAACCAACACAAAGGTCAATGCCCTAAATCTCTGAAACTTCTCTTCCTTTTTTTCTGAATGTTCTAAGACTTGCTTTCAGAGTCTGACCCCTGTCTCAAGCCATGATAAAACTAGAAAAAATGTCTTAATGCTGTGAGACTAGTTCTTTCAGTCTGCACAACGATGTTTGTAAAACCTATCTTAGAATATTAAAGTATTATATTGAAGTAATATATTCCATATGAATTCTATTATATTCTGCTATAAAATAATGAGCTTGTAATATTAATCATCAGTAAGTATTATAAGAGAAACCAGTTGACATATATAGAAGGACTTTATCAAATGTGTTTCATCCAAGTTGAAATAATGGAAGCTAGACAATGCCAAAATAGAAAAAGATGTATAGTTTAAATGGGAATGGAACATTACTGTCCTCTTTTAAATCATCTTTACTCACACCAGAGCTTTCACAGAACCTAAGCAGAAGAGACCACAAAATCCTACAAGACAAATGTGCCTAAATTAGGCTCAAAACAACAGAAGTAAAAATACTACTACTTTCTAGGTAGGGCATTCAATATAACCTGATTTTTATCCTATACATCTTGAAAATCAGTGTTATTTGATCAGCAATTATTTAGCATCCTATTCAACATTAACTTGACTGTATGTTACACTTTTTCAAGATCCATTTTAATATTAGCTTAATTAGCAATTCAGAGTGAAATCCTAAAATTAAAATGTCCGTACAGAGATTAGAACTGAAAACACAGATGGAACATTTTTAAATGGACTTTAATTACAAAATGTCTTTAAAATTATTCACCTTCAAAATCAGAGCACCAAGTATAATTACAGTTTTTTCGTAGAAATGAAATAATTTGGGTGAAGGGGAAAAAATAACTTGCAGAACACTTTGATTTTTGTGTTTTTTGGAATCTAATAAAATAAACCCACATACTGTAGGAAGATTACTAATGATTCACACAGGACAGGGGATGACGCTGAGTTTCTTACAAGACCATGTCTGAATCCTTTCATTATGACGGGGTGACTCATGGTAAGGAGGCAAGCTCTACAAGCACTCTGTATCCGTCATGCTTTAGGAGCTCACAATTACACAACTCTCAGATTTAATCACCACCTTCCTAGAACAGTCTACGAGTGTTAATGTAAGACAGCAGTGAGCAGACAGCAGAAACAGTGGTCAAACCTCCATGGAAGAGCTGAGGAGGAACTGGATTGCATGTGTATTTCACTTGTGAGCAGTAACCAGATACATCAGACACCACAGTTACACCGAAATTTCATTTAACACTGAATTATTGACTGACGACAGTATCATATGGTCAGTTGAGTGCTGCTTTCTTCACTTTATGTCAACCAAAACAACCTGCAGGTGTTCTTCCTACCGATTAAAACTGATACCAGGTACAAATATCCAGGTCCATGGATGATACAGGCAGGGCTTGGACTCCAGCTTTCTGTATTTACGCAAATACCCTTTCCAAACTCCCATCCTCACCCATGTTCACTTACCTGACTGCTCCTCCACGAAGGAGTAACAACTGCGGAGAAGGAGCTGGTGACGAAACAAGCAGATTATAGGCAAATGCCTCCTGCAACAGTTTATGATTGAACTGAAACTGAAATTGGACTCAATAAACTGCTTACCTAAGAGAAGTGTAATAAAGATCCAAAGCTGGCATAGTAAAAGAAAAATTGAAAATTCACCTAATTCCAAAGGAGCATTAATTGCTTTTAAAAGGAATATTCAAAACAAAAGAATCAGGATGTTCATTGTTTTGTGGAACATCAGCCATTTTTCATGTGCTAGCCATATTCTTCTCAAAATTTTCCCGTGTTCCTATACAGTAATGGGATTATTTCAATGTTACAGTTGAAGGACATGATTACAAGAACAGTAACACTTTAAAAACTATGAAATATCTGAAATGTGTTCCTTTGGCATTACTAAACAAATGATTAAAAATCCGAGTCTACGTAATTTCTACTTTACCTCACGTGGTGGAGTTCCCAGGATAGATCCATCTGTAGGAACTGCTGGTCATATCCCACGAAGTAGGGAGCGAAGACCAATCAGATCTGGAAGACAGACAGGCACAAATGGCATGTGAGGGTCTCGGAGAGCATCTTCAGCTATGAACAAAGTCCATGCTTCAGGCAACTACTCAGGTACTGACCCATTCTCTTTTCTCCAACCCTTCCTCACTGTCCCTGTCCCCCTCTCAACTTGGAACAACTGCTGCTCAAGTTACCAGATTCCAAGAGCTGCCAAATGTAACATATTCCATTGCTCAAACACTGCATTGAAC
The DNA here is from genome assembly GCF_030435755.1 of Ochotona princeps. NCBI lineage: Eukaryota > Metazoa > Chordata > Mammalia > Lagomorpha > Ochotonidae > Ochotona > Ochotona princeps. The sequence goes on from NC_080850.1 coordinate 44,462,853, forward strand.
GGGGCTGTGGGAATGTGCTCTATGGGCTATAGAACAAGCAGAAGGCCGGAGCCAAACGGTCAAGTCCTACAGTTAAGACCCTCCAAATTATCTCCCTTTTGGACTTTTTTCCCCAGGAGACAGATCTCCACTAATTGAAAATACTAACAGCATCTTATGAAAAACCCTCCAGAACCTTCTTCAGACATAGTCCCCTTTATCCTAAAATGTCAAAATACAATCAGAGGCCTTTCAAAAATGTTGGGTACATATTCTGGGATACAGGTATTTCCAAGCTGTACCAGCAACAGTCTGCCCTTTGAAGGAAAGAACCCAGCATAACCACCTTTTTATTGGCATGCCTGGGCTCTGTCCTTTCTAAAAAGTGCTTTATATGGTCCAGGGAAACAATACGCCCAGGTCTCACATCTGTCACATATCCAGATTCGTTTTTCTTAGACTTCAGGGAAATCACCTTTTGACAACTGGAAAATCTGGACAGCATATTTCAGCCTCCAGCTACATATCTCAAAAAGCTTTGTTGGTGCTTGTTCAATGCTGCCTTAGTGAATAAGGGGTCTTGAGTTCTCCCAATGGTGGGTGTGGAATAAGCAGTCACCAACCACGGAAGAACACCAATGTCAAGATGAATATGGTGAGCAAGAGGTGAGATCTGTGATCTAAGAACTGAACTCCAACTGTTGGGCCAGACCTAATTCAAAACAAACAGCAAAAAATAAAGGAGAAATTGTTGAACTCTGAGTTCAACAAGCTAAAACAAGAAGTAACAATTAGTTTGAGTAATTCCTGCAAACCTTGGCAGGGCTGAGTGTCTTGGGATTCCCACACGACTTCCTTTCCCTACAGAGTCCCAATCTGGCTGGACATCTTCTGTCCTCTTTGTCAGGAGTCACAGAGCTCGGCTGCACTTCCCCAGAGGGAAGCATTGTAAAGATGGCCTTTCACACCATTCACCTATCCAGAGACTGGGATCCAGTATGTTCTCTACTGTGCATTCTGGTTTCCATGACGGTCTATCGGGAATGGATTGACTAGTATGGCAATACAGAAACATTTGCATTGCCACAGAGATGCTAAAGGAAGACAAGACCAAGTAGAGCGTATCAAGAATTCAATGTGGAAACAAAGGTATACAGGACACAGAACCTCTTAACGGAGGTGTTATGATCCTGCAGAGCCTCTCAGTCATCTCTGTTCGACTTCTGTGTAAAAGCCAAGAAGCAAAGGCCTAGGAAACTGCACACTGCGTCTGCTATTTAGCTAAGTCATTATGCATTCATGTGAACATGTTTAGGTTTCAAACTATTGGCATCAAAATAAACTTATCTTTCAATTCCATTTTACATCAATGTTTTGAAGCACCCTAGTATACTTCAAAATATTACATTGCATATGGTGAATACATACAATGCCATGGCTAATGCATGAGCTGTCAGCTTAAAGAATAAAGCACCCAAAGTTAACCAAACTGAATTTCCAAACCACTCCTCCATTCCCCTCCTCTGCGCATGCCTTATTTGTAGATAATTTGAGAATTGATGGATGTGACAAAGCCAAGATTGGACTTAGAGGCTGACAAGGGACTCCACTAGTGATGCTGTCTGGGATGATGGTAACTCCTTTCCGAGATCCTTTCCCTTGATGCCGTACTCAGAGTGTAGCTATGAGCTGGCAAGTCTTTGAGCGACAGCGTTCATGCTACACATCTGACTTTGCATCAGTTCTCTTCAAGGCATCCCTTTATTTCAGAAGTCACACGGCAGCATTATTTTAGTCTGTGTTCTCCAGAGCAAGAGAATCCACGGGAGATACACAGATACAGACAGAGGCACATCCACACCTATCTCTTCTAGAAATACCCTCACAAGAAGGGTCAGGAATGCTGTGCACCACCTGTCTGGGTTTCCGTTCAAGTAGACTCACAAAATTAAAAATCAGAAACAGGGTTATTGTGAAGTGTACCATAAAAAGGATCCAGTAAGTAAGCAGAATTGCTGAACACAAATTAATTTTAAGTGAACATGTATCTCTCCCGGTACCCTTCACTTCATCTCCCTTTTGACTCAAGTTTAGGACGATGTCAAGGTTTTCAGTTAGGAAGAGTCGCCAACTCGTGAGACAATCCAGGCTGACATAGTTAGCATCTGCCAAGGAACTGTCTTTGGCCATTGCCCTTTCATTATAGAAAACTTCACATTTCCTCTTTAACCCAGCAAATATCCATTTTGTCTGAAATTCCCTCACAGCTGCACATAAAGGAGTACTTCATTCTCCCAGCTGCATGAAAGCCACTGACTCACTGTTATAATATTGTTCTCATCGCAATGTAAGTTTAAGTATGACTTACCTATCAATCAACCAGATATCTTAGAGGAAGTTTTCACTCATTTTAGTGTCCCTCTCTATATAAGGTAATTGTTTCCAATATTTATGCTCAATACAGGATTATGACTAAGTAAATGAGTGAAAAAGTCCACAAATCCAATGTAGGAGAAAAATAACTTCAAGTATGTGACTATAAATATGTGTTAAGCTAATATAAAAAAGTGCAAAATATTCTCTATAAAAAGAAATCAATGCATTCAATAAGAAAGCATCATATCATAAGATATGGTGAATAAATGATTTTTAATGGTATATAGACACTGATGAAGGTTTTACCAAGAACTTAAGAAAACTTATGAAATATCATAATTCATAATTTATAGTATATATGAAGTTCTAAGCTGTATCTTTCACAACATGTATGCTTGCCACTTTCAAAGAACAAAGCTGCCTCACTGCCTCAGGTCCATGTTCATTGCACAGTTACAGGCCCCCTCTGAGAAGAGATCAGAGAAGCTCAAAACGTTGGGAGAGGCTGTCCACATTGAGCCCCAATGCACAAGAAATAAGAAAGAAATGTAAGACTATTACAAACAGAAAAATGAGTCAAGCGACATGCATTGTCACACTTAAACTTTGGCCGCTGCTTTCTTAGCAAGGTTTCTTAGTTCTACAGTCATGAAAAGAAATCTATATGCCCTTTCATTTGGCAGTGAAATAAATTCAGGCCTTGATTTACTATACGACGACAGCAGTATTAAGGTAGCCAGTCAAAAATGGCACTGCAGGGACCCAGTGAAATGTGTGTCTATTAAAAGTTACACAAAGGGTCCTCACACACAGCAACCCGGTGGGGAGCTTTTAGATGAATACTTGATAAAGATTTTCCCAAGGTAAGGAAAACTTTAGCTGAAAGCCAAGAAAGCAGGCCACGTGTGTCCTAAGCATTATCCATTTAACAAAATACAAGAATAGTCATCTGTAGTTCTTAGGTCATTCACCGCACAAAACTGGGCAGCTGGTGCGGTAGACTGACACAATACCTCAAGGAATTATGATTAGTGCAATATTTTAAATGCCAAAAATGAAGAATGGCATAAAACACGAGGTTTTGTGAAGTTGTCTTTCTACAATCACACAGAGAAAAACGTATGTACCTGATTTAAACATAAAAATTCATGGGGACATTTCAAAATTTCCTTACAGTTCTGGGAGTAATAATTATGTTGGCTCCACAATTACAACATAAGGGCAAACATGGATTCAAATATAATCCTATACTTCTTAGTTACAATACAATTGTGATTTTAATCAGAACTATCAACATTTCAACAACACACTGTCAATACTTTGGCTTTTTCACAATGTTAGGCAAGTGTTGCCCGCATACTGCAAACTTTGACCTCTACAGTACAATCCTTCCGTTAAAATGTGTTGTTTTTACTGTCTAGTAAGTAGGAAGCACTCCTTTTTCTGTATCATTTCCATTGAACTCTACACTAGCTTTACACTTACAATATATATCTTTCTACATAACCATATAATTATATAAACATAATTCTCCCTCTAAGACAATGACCACTTCAATTAATATTCAGTGGCCAACTTTGCTACCACTTTATGTCTCCGTAAAGTCCAACATAATATTTCTTAGATGAACAAACAACTGTTTTCTATGTTTATGACTCATAACTATCAATTTTTTTGTTTCAATAGCTGTTAAGGTCAGCTTCAACACAACAAATGGCTCAGATCATTGTTTTCAGTGTGTTTGTGAAGCTGGGGAGTCAGGTGGTTTCCTTTGCTGAAACACAACCTGATGTGAAGCAAGCAAACTTGGTCTCGAAGGTAGAAGTTTAATCATCCTTACCTGTTTAACGGAAATATTTGTAGAAATGCATTATTCATAAAAGTGGCAAGCAACTATTTAAAAGAGGATATTCCACTACTGTTCCTTGAGATTCACATCTGAATTGGGCCATAGAAAGGCCAATTGTTCAGTGTATTAGCACTATGATGAAGGATCACACACCCATCTAGTATAAAATTCACAACACTGAACACTCACTGACATTGACTGAACTCTGTGCTACAAGCACTAAAATATCGTCAGCTTCCTTGAGCAACAGTGGATATCAGAAAATAATGAGGAAAACCTAGCATACCAGTAAAGTATGCCCAAACCTGTCTAAAAAATATTCTTGAGACTGAGAAAACTGGGCTCGCATAGGCTGCACCCAGGGCAGTCAACCCTCTCAGGCTTCCTCCTTCCCACCTCAGTACTGTGGAGACACAGGACAAACTAAAACCTCCTGGATCTTCCATTCTGAAGTAGCAATACTGGATTAGAAGTGTTGACTCACATAAATGCCCAGCAGGCTTCTGGCCCAGCTATCCAGAAACTGAGAATGATACACCCAAACAACAGATGTAGATTTTAGTACTTTAATAATTTAGTAGTGTCTCTTGACATAGTTCTACTCACATATCCCTGTATCCCAACTATTTGAATCAAGTGCCAAGTTTCCACCAACAGGATCTCATGTGTGCACATCCAAGAGGATGGGGAAGAACAACTGAAGAGTAGGCTCTTCTGAGCGCTGCTTGATTAAGCAAATGAGCCCTGCTTCCAACTGTATAACAGGCCTTGTCTCTTCTCTTTCCTGGGAGTACACAAGCTGAAAACCCACATATGGAAATAAGGCTTCTTTCAATGTAATGAGATCACAGCAGGGCCATCTCATTATTGTGACTAAGAGCCTACAAATCTGCTATCTTCAGAACACTGCCAGGGTAGCTTCCTGAAAAATTCTCCTTGCATAAATGTGTGTTCTAGTCAGTTCTTTCAGTCTTGCTTTTGTACCTTATTGCAAACCATATCTTGTCTTCCTATCTGAGGCCAATTCTTCCAAGTGACATTCAGTTAATAAAATCTAATAAAAGCCATTTAATATTCTCATACGTGAAGAAAGGTTCTCCCACTTTCATGATACTTCCTCAGATGCTCTCTCAGAGGTGTGAGCAGCAAGAATCAGATGGACAGACAACTCCAGTGCTTGCTATTTGAAGGCCATTGCCCCATAGGCCAAGTGTGTCCTGCAGCTACCATTCTAACACTGTCTTGTGGGATACACAGGTGACTTCTCTAGAGTTTGATAGGAAAAGTCTGGATTCATTTCAGCCTCTTCCATTTGTCCTTGTCCATATTTAGTCACTCAGTGCTAAGGCTCATTTGTGCAATGAGCAGCCCTCTCACATGGGACACCGGCCCACTGAAGGACAAAATTCACTAAGCCACCCAGGTATACTGCAAATATAGAATTCCTCAGAGGAGAAAATCAACAAGTATTCTCACAAATACTTAAAACAAATGTAGAAATACAAGAAACAGGCACATGACAGGCAGTGTGACTCCTTAAAGGAATACAGTACCACTTCAATATTAGAATGAGAAATGAATTCAAAAGAACGATTATGAGATTACTCAAAAACGGAATTGAATACATGAGTTGAATATGGGAAATTATTCTGAGAGTTAGACATTGAGGGGGAAATGAAGAAGAAATATTAGAAATGAGGAATTCAAAAACAGTGGCAAGCATTAACAACCAACTCAAGCTAGGAAACAATTCTTTAGCAATGTCTCAATCAGATATAAACAACATTGGAAAAACCCTGAAACTGGCATTCAAGATTTATGAGTTACTCTCACAAAACAAATATCTGAATCTTAACAATCTCTGAATGTGTGAAAAGACAGAATGTAACAGAACATCTATTTAGTGAAATAACAGCAGAAAACTTGCTGAGTTTGGAGAAAGAGACCCATACAAGCACAGGAGGCAAGGAGAACTCTGCAGACTTGATCTGAAACATTCTTTGTCACTATAATTATAGTCAAAGTTCAAAAGCAAAACAAACAACAACAAAAAAAACTTGCAAAGTGTGCGTGAGAGAAATGTCAGACTTTCTGCCTAGAATCAGCCTCTAGAGTGAAGGCTTATTTCTTATTAGAAACCCGTTATGCTGGAAAATATAGATCAAGTTCTGAAAAACAAGCAAATAAATGAATACCGAACCAAGCCTGAATCATATACCCAAATCGCTTCCCATTTATAAATGAAAGTGAAAGAACTCCTGAGTAGAAGGTGGTCTCCGAATGAAACAGACACACACTGTGACTGTACGATACTATATTTTCTACCTTTGCCTTTACCTGCAGTGCCATAACACATTTAAGTAGAATTTTAAACTTGTAAGTGTCCCTGAGGGAGTATACTACTGTGACAGTGTGGGGGAAAATGGTGGGAGGTGCCAATGGGAGGCTGGATGGATGTGGGAGACAAGAATCCCTGTAACTATAAAACTGTATCATAGAAAATAATTATTAAAAACACTTTTTTGCCAAAAGCGCCAAAACATAGGACTTTAAAGAACATATAGAAACTGTAAGAATTTGTCACTACTTGCTCAGATGCAGAGAAAAAATAGCCCATATTATGAATAAAAAATTTCAGTGAAAGTATAAAGAACATCCATGACAAACACTGGATATTCCTCCAGTAGATATTAACCCAGTAGAACATCAAGAACAGCAACAGAAGTGCTCCAGTCAATAATGCATAAGGTACATGAACAGGCACTCTTCAAAGGGTGACATACACACGGCCAACAGACTTGGCAAGCTGCTCAGGCTTACTAGTCACAAAGCGGCTTCACCAAACCCTACTTAGAATGGCAATCATTCAAAACCCAAATAACTGGCAAACAAGTTAGGGGAAGGCACCCTAGTAGACTGCTAGTGGGAATATAAAATGATACAATCATTAAATAAGACAGTGAGAAAACACTTGTAAACTATTAACTGATAGAGGATCGATACCCAGAATCTATAAAGAGCTCAAGAAACTCAGTAACAACAAAACACACAGTCCATATTTAAAAAAAAAATGGCAAAAGACATGAACTGGCAAAGGATGAATTTCAAATGATCAGTAGACTTGAAAAAATTGTTCAGGTTCACTAGCCATTGGGGAAATGCAAACCCAAACCACAATGGGATTACACTTTACTGCAGTCATGACTCATCAAAAATAATAAAAACCCAGACTGCTGGTGAGACTGTGGGAGACAGGTACTCTAAACCACTTTCACTGGGAATGTAAACTGCAGCCATTATGAAAACAGCATGTATACCGGGTGTCTGCAGATACCTGAGAATACGACCCGTATGATCATATGACCCAGCCATTCCACTCCAGGGAATTTATTCAAACAAAAAGAAATCAACATATGACAGAATAATGTGTACCTCCCAGTTATAGACAGCTCACTTCACAATAGGTAAGAAATGGAATGAACACAGATGCCCATCTGTATAAAGATCTTTTGTCCGATGGTGCATCCTCCAAGGGGCTGCAATGGCCAGAGCTGAGCCAATCCGAAGCCAGGAAACCAGAGCCTCTTCCAGGTCTCCCATGTGGGTGCAGGGTCCCAAGGCTTTAGGCCGTCCTTGCTGCTTTACCAGGTCACAAGCAAGGAGCTGGACAGGAAGCAGGCCGCCAGGATTAGAACTGGTGCCCATATGGGATCCCCACATGTTCAAGGCAAGAATTTTAGCTGCTAGGCTATGGCACCAGGCACTTGTGCTATCCTTTAAGTGAAAGAGAACTTAAGTCCGAGTCTGCCTGCTGGTAGGCAGTTTCAGACATGTAGAATAAATTCCAGAATCCCCTTGCCTGGGGATTAAGTGGAAAGACACTTCTTCTCGATCCCAGAAGCATAGCCCCAAATTTCCCTCATCAATGTCTAGAGTAATTCTGAGCCACTTCTCATAGGGGCAGAGCAGAATGAGAAATCATCAGTCTGATTTTGAATTAAATTTTACATCAAGGAAGGTAATTGAGATATTTTGCTCTGCTTACTCAAACACTATTAGCTGCAGCTTATTATAACCTGTTTGGTCCCTGGGCAGCATAGCCCTGGTCATTCTGACACAGGACACTTCAGTTTGGCTCCAGACATCAAGCAGTGAGTTTTGGCACTGCTCCCCTTTGGTGGATCTGGTCTTTCACCTGAGTTTTATTTTTGAATAGACAGGTTACAAAGATCATCTTGTAACAGGTCACCCTGAACCCCTCTCCTTATCATAACCAAGCAATCTAGTTTTAGACACCACTGTGTATTGTCCATGGCTTGAACAGAGCTGTTCAGTGTATATGAGTGGTATTTTACACAGCCAACGAAGTAGGTGAAAATAGCCCCGTGCCTTACAAGGAAGGGTTTTCTACCAACAAGAAATGGAATAAAATTTTCAAAATAATTTGTGTATTTCAGTAACACTAGTTTGTATTTTATAAGAACATAGTCCAACACCCATAGGTGTAGTGAAGCTGAGACTTCTTAATAGGAAACTGATAAACAATCAAGAGGACAGAGTATGGTAAGGACACGTTTAAACAGAGAATCATTAGCCAGGGTCAAGCAGAGGGCACATTCCAGGAAATAGGAGAGGATAGGCCAAGAGTAGAGGGGCATCTGGAGACTCAGACACGGTAAAGTAGTGCAGACAATGGTATGGTGTTTCAGTGACCATATACCCTAGCGGCAGTCACCCAGCAGTGATCTGAACTCTACCAGCAGCCATGCTGTCTCTGGCATCCTATGGGTCAAAATAGGTCCAGGTAGTCCTCAGATCTAATGGCCAGCAGGTTCCGGCAAGATCAGCACCAATAACAATGTAGTTACTTTGGACAATTGGTATCTGCCTTATCCTGGGAACTGCTCAATCCAGAAATGGCAGAAAGGTTATACAAACAATGGTAGAGTCACAGCATGGAATCACAGGAGGTTGAGAGTTGTGAGCCAAGAGCTAGGGTCACAGAGACCGTGCTGCAAGCCTAACACAAGAGTCCAGACCTGAACCTCGCTGGAGGAAGGGGCACAAGTGATTGCAAACAAAGAATCAGGTACAGAACACAGTAAGTGAAATTAAACTGAAGACCTGTAAGTGGCACAGCTTAGAAACCTGTTGTTCTAATCAGAAGAATCTGCTAACTGGAAGTGCAATGGTCAAGAGAAAAGAAGAAAAAGAAGCACAATGAATATTATTGAAGACTCCCCTGCAAAGGAGCAAAAGCCTTTGCCAACCTCAGAGTTAACTGAAGAAGATACCAAGAAAATGGGGGATAAAAAACTTTAAAAACTTGTTATAAAGCTTCATAACAGTGAGAAGCACATGCAGGTATTTAAGGAATATATCACACAGGAAAGAACACTAACAAAATCAAGCCAAATAATTTGAAATGAAGGATACAATGGAGCAAATTAAATATTTAATGGAAAGTCTCTATAATGGAATGAATGAGGCAAAAGAAGCAATCTCAGAATTGGAAGATATTTTTTGTGTGTGTGCCACAATGGTGAATCAATCAAAAAGCTGGAAGAGGAATTTAGTCAAACTAAGTATTCAAGATTAAAGGGTAGTATTAAAAGACCAACTATAAGAATGATGGGAGTTCCAGAAGGCACACAAAGAGAAGCTGTGTTCAAACATATATTTAATGAAATGATAAAGGAAAACTTGTTTAATCTATTAAGAGAACTGGGAAATAAAGTATAGGAGGAGCATAGAATTCCAGCAGGATTGACCAAAAGCCATCTTCACAGCACATGATGGTGAAGTTTTCCTCAGTGGAACATAATGAAAAGATCCTTAAATGTGCACATGAAAAAAAATTGACATATATAGAAATGGCAATCAGACTCACAGCTGATCTCTCACAGGCAACTCTACAGGCCAGTAGAGAATTGAGTGACCTATTCCAGATACTAAAAGAAAAAACTGTCGGTCCAGAACAACGCACCCAGTCTTTTAAAGTGAAATAAACTTTGCCCACAGTAAAGAAAATCTCAAAGAATATGCCTGTTCCAGACCTGCCATACAAATGAGAGCATTGGTAAAATGACAAAATTAGAGTAAATCAAACAATAAACAACCCATTTCTATAATGATAGGACCAAACTACCTCCTATCTATATTAACCCAGAATGTATATGGCCTAAACTCATCAAAAGTCATACATTAGCAGACCTAATCAAAAAACAAAACCCATCTATCTACTGCCTACATCAGACAAATCTCACCAACAAAAATCAGTGGAAACCATATCTCATGGAATTTGATGTTTCTGTTCATTTCTTCAAGTGTTTTTTTTTTTTTCTTAACACAATGTCCTTCAGGTTCACCCATGTGGTAGCAAAGAAAAGAGACACTATTTCCATTAAGTTGAGCTTTAGAATTAAGAGGAACTGGGCGGCACAGATAAGACACTGTAGTGATGCTGTGTAATTTTGAGAGAGAACAAAATTGATCAGATTATGGTTAACAACTGTCCACAGCGATCATTAGTTAGAATCAAGTACAGTTATTTCAAGATCAAACGTCAGACATTGAAAAGAACCCTGCCAAGATGATTTTTAATTTTACCCTATCCAAAGAAAATCAGCTAGTTGACAATTGGACCAGCAAGCCATGATTGCTATAGTTGAAATATCAAACTGGAAAATAATCCATTAGTGGTATGGTTTAAGCCACTTCACAGTCTGAGAAGTTTGATTTTTATAGAATTTCTGGTGAATGTGTTGTGGTCGATAGATATGTTTTCCAAATAATTAAGTAATTCCATGGTCTTAATGATTTTTAAAGGACAGCAAAAATGCACTCCAGAAGCATCAAAACCCAAAAACAAGTGATGCATCCATTGGCAGTTACATAGAGAACTTGAAAGTCAAGTTAAAAGTAAAGTTCCATTAAACCAAACAGATAGCACAATAGAAAAATATCTGTAGCCTCAGAATTCACCAGTCGGGAGGGCTATTATTCACAGACAGAATTAATTTTTTTATTATTTGCTCTCTTACAATATACTTAGGCCAAATGTACTTGGACTTAAAAATTAAAAGTGATCCTTCCAAAGAAATAACAACAACAACAACAACAATAAAAGTAACAATTTGCCACGTAGACCCAGGTCATTAAGTCTTAATTCATTTGTGAAAGAGAACGGTTCATGTCAAGGTTGGAAAGTTTTTAAGTCTAACTGGTTACTTAAGCATTACAATGGCAAAATTTTCCCAACAAAGCTATTCAATGATATATAGGCACACTACGGACGGTAGTTTTCTGAGTATCCGAAGAAGTCAGAAGCACTAGGTCCCGCTTTTAATACTGGAAGTCACCAAGGCAGATGTAGTACAAGCTAAACCTTTCTTGGCTTTCCTTGTAGATTTCAGGCATCCTAGGACTAACCAGAACTCTATATGCAGAAGCACTCCATTACACAGCTGTGGCTGTCAAATTTTCATTTCCTACTGTCTACACAGCCAGTCTAAACACTGTGCTCTGAGGCCCGGGGAGCATAAATTCCCCCAGAGACTTCTTAAGGCTCTCAATAATGTTTACTCTGCAAGACACTCTCCCTTTATATTACCTTCCCAATTCCGTTTATGTCCAGAAAAACAACATAGGCTACTTTGGAGGAAAAGAAAAAAGGCTTACTTATTTCTAAGATCAATCTGCTACTCAAAGTGAGGAGGCTGTGCATCTGTCTAGCTGTGAGTTACAGCAAATCTTTCTAACTTCTACTTTAATGTGAATCTAACACTCAAAAAAATAATTGTTTTTAATATGACCAGGGATCCAACAGAGCTTTTGTCAAGTGACTCCAACTCTGTGTGATGGTAATAACTTCAGTTCCACATTGCTTGCTAGCTCACTGCTACGCTCTAATGACCCCGTAAACTTTGCTAGTTATCTCTACCAACATCCCAGTAAAATTAGACAGTCATATTTATGCTGAGATAAATACAACTGCAACAAATGGATGGTTTTCATCATTTTTGTCTCCCTTCTGAGAAACGGGCCAAGTAACATAAAAAAAAAATTTGTAAGAAAAAAATGTGTAGGTCTTGTGGAAACACCAGGGATCTGAGCCTGGCTTCCCTTCCCAGGCAGCATCTGCAGGAGTCAGGAGTAGCTCCAGGAGACAAGGGTATACAGCAAACCTTGGAATGAGGAGAGCGCGCTGTGTGCTCCTTTCCGTTGATGGATTGGGAGTTCTTGGTTAGAGTGCTAAGAATCCCAGATTGCAGGTGTCCACCCTGAGAGTAAACACTGAGGAAGAGTATAAAACCTTGGCAGATTAGGAAACTGTGGTCCAGCTATGTTTTCCTAAATCAATGGGATCAGAAAAGCTACAATGTGTCTCGGGTTCTATAGGAAATGGTCCCTACACATAATCAGATTTCTATGCCAACACCTGTTCCACAGCATGTGTGGACCAGGGAAGCATCTCAGAGCCTAGTCTTCTCAACTGTTTTGCAAAAGGTACTTCAGGAAAATCTAAAATTTCCCACGGCTCTAGTTGTGTGATTAAATGGAAGCAAGCAGAACTGAAATAATATGCATATACACCACTACTTCTGCCAAGGTGTGAGCATATCATATGAGCCTAGAGAGAACTTCTACAGTCAACTCTTATGTCTTCATTCAGTTCTTCAGTGAAGAGTCAGAAAGCTCTTGGAAACATTCCAAGAAAACATTGCATTTGAAACACACACCTACTAATGATAAAACAATGCAGCTTCCTCCAGTGGCAATAGGTCATCCTTTTCGTGATGGGGAACCAAACAAAACTGGTTGAAGCTGGTTGACGTTTTCCTGTCTCCCAAAGGGATGGCAGAGCTAGGCCTCCCGAGTTTACATTGAAACGTGAAACTCTGAGATATGACTACAGTGGGCTAGGAGACACCCTCTGCTCATGCCTGCCTCACTCATTTGGGGACAAGGAAACGGACAAACTGTGCTTTTAGATTAACATCACTTTTCCTGTCATGATTCAAGCATGTCAGTGAAGATGCACATATGTTTAGACTAACCTGTCTGAACATATATATTTGTAGGTCTGGCTTCTGTCAGATCTGAGAGTAGGCTATGAAATCCATAATGAAAATCATTTAAAAGTACACCAGAAGTGAGTTTGGTAATATAAAAAGGTTCCCTCTCTGATCAGTTTCAGCAACAGTTATTTGGTGCCAAATCACTACTGCCTGCCAAGTAGCTTGATTCTCCATCATGAAAAACATGAACAACTGTTTTGTATATTAGAAGGAACTGATTGGTAGGGAGGAGGCCAATGAGGAAAGAGGGAGACCATCTTACTAGAACGATACGTAGTGAAAAGCAGAAAAATGCACTTTAAAACTACATTGCAGCATTTTTGTAATTTTAGTAGGTTTTAAGAATTACACAACGTTTTTCATAATTCAGTACATGTAAAATTTTGTAGGTCTGTTAAGTATTGACAGAAAAGTATCTGGAAGAAAAGCATGTTAGAGATCAGAAAGCACAGGCAGGAAGTTAAGTAAGGTTTAACAGACTGAGCTTGCCTGAGCATAGAACTGATAAACAGGGAGCATTCCCAACGTGTGTATTCTCACACTCATATGTATCTAAGTAACACATTACCCACACCATATTTCAGTCCTATATATATATGAAAAATTTATATTTGAACTCAAACTACTGTAGCAGAAGCTTTACTTGCTATCAGAGAAGAAACTTACAAATATGCGAGTATCCTCCACCATCTCAACCATTCAACTTCCTTCCATTTCCTGCAGACACACAGCAGTTCCCCGCAGAGCAGCCCCGTTCCCATTGGGTGGCAAGGAGTGATGTGGTGGGTCCACAGAAAGTCTCCTAAGAGCAGATGCATGATAATGCAATTGCTGTATGTCATATCTGTGTTTATCCCATACATACATGGAGAAAAGCAGGATGGCCACTCTTAAGTAGGTTCAAGTCGCTGTCTCTGCCTCAGTGAATTCCCTGGAAGCCTGATCCATCAGGGAGAATACCACGAGGTGAGAAAAACCTCTTCCACTCCCCACGCTGTAACTGAAGCCGCAGCCCCTCCCATCCTTCAGAGGTTTGCTGTGACACCCAGTTCCAAAACCTTAAGCCTCAACAAGCTCTTCTGAGCCCTGAGAATAACCCTGTAACTCCAATTTCTACAATTTCACACATGTTGCTCTTTTATATCATGTTTTTTTGCTCACAGATGGTTTCTCTATCAGCAAATGTTTCAATAATTGCAGCAAATTTTATTAGTAAAGAAAAATTGGTGTAGATTGTAGGCAGCAGTCTTAAAGTTACACACATTCCTTCTCTATCTCTCTCTTCCTTGTGTCTGTCTCCTATTCAGTATTCAAACCAAAGACAGACACATCCTGCAGGGGAAATTAACCCGATTCTTCATGAACGTTGGCATGGTCTGACATTAGGGTTCACAGTGAGCTGAAAATGAGTTTCAGAACACATCACTTAGAGAAATACAGCATGGAGGAGGAAGAGTTCAACTGGAAAGTCCACTACCTTATCACCTGTCCTACACTGTTCAGATTTGAAACCCAAAGGAACCTGGTACAAGAACAGACACAACTGAGATAACATTTCTAGAAACAAATGGTCTTACCAGTGGCTCAGGAACCAGAGCCAAGAACACTGTTCATACTCCTGGTCTCTGCCACCAGTGAACTACCCGGTATACTGACGGTCCTCAGTTTGGACCTCTGACCTTTTCAACAAAAGTATTTCCTCTTAAAGTTTAATCCATTTAGTCTTTGATTTTCAGAGCTGTTTCAGATAACAAAATATGACATTGTCCCTACACAAACTCCTTTGCACATAACATATGAATTGATCAATGAAAGGAAGAATATCTTATTAGAAACCATCCTGTTAGTGGGCATCAAAACCA
The DNA here is from genome assembly GCF_030435755.1 of Ochotona princeps. NCBI lineage: Eukaryota > Metazoa > Chordata > Mammalia > Lagomorpha > Ochotonidae > Ochotona > Ochotona princeps. Next base: position 44,477,999 of record NC_080850.1, read on the forward strand.
CCCCTGCCATGTATAAATTCAGTAATCTTTCTCCTCTGACTTATTTGATTCTCCATTGTTCTAATATCTGAGCATGAAGGTGGTTTATAGAGTCAATTATTCTCCCCAAAATGCCAACATGGCAAACCATAGCTTAAGGAAAAGCAATTGATTTACAATGAGTATGAACTCCTCAGTGGGCTGGTTATTTGTTATATGTGTTCCAGAATTCCTCAAGTCCATAGACTCCATAAAACATCTTTAATTTATACCTTAATCCTCACTCCATATGATCCCCCAGTATAAACTACCTCTATGGTGCCAGCACAGTTCAGTTATTCAGTATAATTTAATGATCTACTTTCTGCTTAAAAAAATCCTGACTTCTTCGGTGTGACATCAGCTGGCTCGCTCTTGATGAAATCATCATTAGCCTCTTTCAGACTCTTTAACCTTGAAATCCTGAGAGTTTTTCGCTACCTTTTCATCGATACTTCACTCCGTTAAAGATGGTGTATCCTTTGTCAAACCCAGCAGAGAAACTGAGCTGATCCTGAAGACGACTTCTAGGTAAAATCATCCCCAGTGCTGTGCTCACTGCCCAGCCCTCCTGGTGCTAGGGATCTCTGCTGAAGCTCTGCTCTGTAACATTGCTGAATTTGAGAGATGAGCCCTGACCAAAATGTCAGTGTCTACTAGATAGAATAATCACCTTCGAATCTCAGAAGAACTTCACAGCATGCTCAAAAAACATCCTCCAAATAGATCAAGTTCTCCAGTTAGTATTTTCAGAATTTCAAAATAAACAAACTAATGATAACTTCCGAGTTGCTTTCCCAGGGACAGAGCAAGCCACACCTAGTGAGTATGTTTTACATCTAGTGCGCTCAATTCAATGCTGTTATGTGTATTACGTCCTTTGACTCACCTATTCTAACCAAAAAATTAGTTCTTTCTACTTTATATATGTGGAAATAAACTCATGGAAAGCACGCAGATCATGACAGTCACTCAATCCGAACTCCACCAAGTATGCATGCCTTCAGCTATTTCCTTTCACTGAGCTTACTAGTGCAGCTTAGGAAGTATTTAAAGCCACATTAGGTACACTGTGTTATGTTTTAGGAACACCTATGGAGATGAAACACAGGACATCAGAGAAAGAAGAGAATGTGCCCTGAGTCCGCAGAGTTGGACAAAAGGAGGCCTGGTGATTTGGACTTCAGGAGTGGGTCCCTTGGTACAGCCATCAACAGACAGAAGCCACATTCACAATGCAGGCAATGATTTACGTAATTTAAAAGATGACTGCTAGGGCAATTTCTCAAGTTTCTGGCCATAAGAAACCACAATTAAGACTATTTATAAGCCATAAGTTGGCTGTTATCTTCTTCATTGAAGATAAAGAAAATTTGATGCTGAGAATAGTTAATCCTCACTGCAAAGATTAATGTCTAAACCTTCAGATCATGTGATTTAAAAAGGAGAATAAATCTAACTAATCAAAATGGAAAACAAATGCTGTCCCAGAGATGCAACCTCCAGTACAATCCATGCAAGAACTGATGTGAGAGGCTACACCAGGAATTAAAGCTCGGCAGACACATAAGGTGCCGACAACAAAGAAAACGGAATACATAACAAGATGGATGTGTAGGCTGCTTCTCAGGAAAGTATAATATAGCCTATCAAGATCAAATCTGGTAATTCATAGATAACAGACTCAAAGCAGCACTAAACAACACTAAAACTACTATACCAATGCATGAGGGGGGAATCGGGTGCGATCCTGACAACCTCTTAACAGGAGGTCATGTGCGTGGAGCAGGGGAGCACTCCAGAGTGGAGCAGGTGGTAAGGAGGAAGCTTGGATCCCAACCATGAAGACTCCCAGACCTTCACCACAAACTATTAATACGAGCAACAAGGACTATATCCCAACTGCCAAGGAGGCCACAGGGAATTGGATGCCCTCGGAGGCCGAGTACTCTGAGGTCACCCACCCCCAACCGGAGCTTCCACAGGGGATGGAAGAAGTCCAAACACTACCGTGCAGAAACCAACGTCATCGGAAAGACAACCAGAAGCCCTGAGTGGTCTGCAGAAACAGAAGAACAATAAACGTCCTTCGGGACCAGGGAGGAGAGCTTTCTCTGGTCCGAGCCTGGCTCCACCTCTGGACCCCTCCTCCCTCGCAATGACCATCGGGATCGCTTCGAAAACCCCTCACAGCAAACAAACAATCATACAAACTAAAAAAAAAAAAAAAACCTAAAATAAATAAACAACAGAAAGTAGAACTTGAAATCTGACAGGAAAGAGCTGGCATGGATTGGCTCATGCCTCGCTGGGTGGGTCACAAAGATTAGTTTTACTCCTCACCATGGTGTTGGGGATTTTCCTGCACACCCCCCCCCCCAAAAAAAAAAATGTTCTGCACCTAAAATGTTGACATATATCTTGTTAGAGTTACAAGCCAGTCTGGATTATCCTAAAATCTGTCAAGATCAGCAAAATTTTACTTCAACACAACAACTGGCTAAATACTAAGATGAAATGGACACGAAACAGCTGAATGGTGCCTTATGGCCATTTTAAGGTATAGAGCAGCCGGTCCTGTATATGAACTAAATTGAAATGTCAATGAGCTAATCATAGGTTGTGGCTAGGACTTGTTTTCCTTTTTTTTTTTTTTTTTATTTTTTTTTTATTTATTTTTTTTCTTTTTAATACACTGGTTACTCAAAACCATGTCAACTCCATAACATTGCAAATTGCTGTTGATGTTATATTGGGACTCTTAATTGACTGTGATGATATTCTGCCAGCTCAAACTTCAGACCAGAAAAGGTCTCCCCAAGAAACTGTTCAACCAATCTGGACAATAAGTAGCTGGACTCTATGCTTGGTATATGTTTGCAATGAAAGAATCTTGATTGAATTTGAACTGTAATACTGCATCAAGGTGGAGGAATCCACCGGGGGGGGGGGAGGGGAGGGGGAGGGAGGGGGGGATTCCCAGAGCCTATGAAACTGTCACATAATGCAAAATAATTAACAATTAAAAAAAAAAAAACAAACACTTGAGAAGCAGATTCAGTGTCTGAGCCATAGCTGTTGGTCTCTGATGTAGACATTATTTGCAAGAATGTTGCAGTTTATTTAACTGAAAAAGTTAAGATTATATGTTGTTTTGCCTGAGACTCTGATTGAAACCAAAAGCCCAATTTTTTCCACATTTAAAAACAGAAAGAGTTGGACCAGACATAATCGCTAAGGGCTTAAAAAGAGCCAACGGATGAGATCAAGTGCAAATCATCCTCAATAACCTCTTCTACAACTCCCAACATCACTGCACACTCAACTCCCTCACTAACTCACAAGCAAGAAATGTAACAGGAGGAAGGGAGGATTTTTCAACTGAAGTTTGAACTCTTTCCACTTTATGTAAACATTAGTGATAAAGGGAAAAAGTACCCTTTCAGGTAAAATGGCTGTGAATTCTTGCTATATGAAATGTCATGGCAGAAAGCTGCCACCTGACCACACCTCCTGTCTGGGGTACAATAGCACAAATAATTCCATGTTCCATGAACTTGTAAAACCAACCTGGTAAGCACTGTGTCACAGTGCTTGCTGTTTCCAAAACAGACTTCAATAAGGCATCGCAAGGTTTTGTAAACTCAAAACAAACATTGCTTACCATCACTGCTCTGTGCTTATGGATTAACTCAATGGCCAATTTCTTTCTCTTTCTCTGGTTTGATTACTTTTTCAGCTCCATGACATAAGAGGAATCTTCTGGAAATGCTCAAAAGGAAAAGGGTTTGAAGAATAACTTCCTACTGATCAAGGTAGCCCTGGGACTTCCCCCAAATCATGCAGTTGTCCTGAGACGCACATAATCTATTATCGGAGAGCCAAGATGGATCGCATTCCCAAAGCCATTTGTCATTTGAAGACCTATCTCAGCAGCTTTCTTTGGACTAATGCACCTGTATTTTGGTAGGATGCCATGAAATGTGTAGAAGCTACATTTGTTGTGTGTCTGTGTATAAACAAAGTGACATCTTCTGTAACCATTAACTGATAGAGCCTAGCTTTTATCTTTGACCTGTAAATTCCACTCAGCCTGTCCCAGCCCTTGCTGTATTGTCTGGTCGTTTGCCTATAGTTAAAAGAAGTGGTCTGCAGAAACAGAAGAACAGTAAACTTCCTTTGGAACTAGGGAGAGGAGCTTTTTCTGGTCCTTACTTAGTTCCATCTTTGGATCCCCACCCTCTCTTGCAATGACCATCAGGGTCATTCCGGAGGCTCCCCGCTCCAAAAAAGTTAGAATGGATAGACAGAAATACAAGGAAAGCTTAGAACCAAACAGGACACGGTCAGCGTGGATTCACATATACTTTACTAGGGGGAACATAAAAATTAGTTACTGCTCACTAGGGTATTGAAGATTTCTCTGCACATCCCTCCTAAAACTCTTCTGCACCTCAACTTTTGACAAATGCCTTGTTAAAGTTATAAGCCAGTTTAGACTCTCCGAAAATCTACCAAGTTCAGCAAAATTTTACTTCAACACAACAAACTGCTAAATACTAAAATGAAAATATACATGAGACAGCTAAGTAGTACCCTATAGCCACTTCAAGGTATATAGCAGCCGGTTCTGTGTACAAAAAAAAATTCAAATGTCAATGAAGTAGTCACAGAATGTGGTTAAGGATTTGCATTGTTATAATATATTTATTATTCAATACCATGTCAATTAATTCCATAATGTGGCAAATTGTTGTTGACGTTGTGCTGGGGCTTGTAATTGACTGGGATGATATTCTGCCAGCTCTACCTTCAGACTAGAGATGGTCTCCCCAAGAAACTGTTGAATTTATCTGGACAATAAGATGCTGGACTCCATCCCAGAGCCTATGAAACTGTCATATAATGCAATGTAATTAATAATAATAAAAAGAACAACCCCCCCCCCAAAAAAAAAGAAGCAAGGAGCAAATCTGCTGGGAGAACATCAAGTCACTTTTTTGTGTGACTTCAAACAAATCAGATTCAATGAAAAGATAGGCCACGTGTGGAGAACCACCTTGAAAAGCATACCTGAACAAGCATTCTTCTAAGTAAAAATATTTCACTGAATGGTAATTTGGGAAAAGAGGAACCAGCCTGCACTCTGACAATCTCGTGTGTGTGTGTGTGTGTGTGTGTGTGTATGTGTGTGTTTCACCTTGCTTCCCACATGAGGAAGTCTGTTGGCATTAAAATGGAGAAAGAAGGTGAGCCCACTTCCTCAGCCTAGGTACCAAAGGTACTTCTTTTAAAGACAAAGTTTGACGCGGTTTAAAATACATAAAATAGCAATGAATTTGATATTGCCCCATCTTTCTCTTTTATTCTCTCCATCTTTGCTACTTTTATTTCGCATCCCTCAAGTTTTCAGTTCAAAATAAAAGCACATATATGGCAACAGAGAAGGCAGAATCCGTGCAAATCCAATGCGAATGATCACAGATGATTGATATCATGAGGAACTATCATATTAAAGTGGCAGCCTAAGGCAAACCAAGCAAATAAAATTAACAGCCAAAGTAAAACACACCAAAGTGAAACATTCACTGATGTTCCTCCCCTGTGTGTGATAATGTAGGGTTTCGTTGTGCTTTCAAAGCCAATGACTGCATGTTATATGCCTCACACTTCCCAATTGGAAAATAATTTGTTGGGTATCACCTTCACCACGAACCAGATATTCTCCAAAGTTGCAGCCTCTTACAACACAGACTAAAGTCCCTTTCAAGCTGGAACTCAGTTTCCAGGAAAGATAAGCCCATTTACCTAGTAAAGAAATACACCTGATAATTTACCTGGCTGGTACCTGGGAGCAGAAAGCAAGCCGGTAGGACAGAAGTGAGATAGCAGCACAGCAGCTATGTCTGAGTCTGGGAAAACAACAGATCCAGGCCATATGGCACTGATTCTGGCTCTTCTTCCTTAAAAATTTAGACCCATTGTGTTATTACACATGACAATCTGTGAGGTCTAAATCTAGGATTTTCTGAAAGTTCACTAAGACATAAAATCATGGAAACAAAGTAAATTTCTCTTCTTCCGCTTAGCTTTCAGGGGATTAGATTCTTTATATTGTTATGTGGAAAGTTACAGAATGCGCTAGAAAGATCATTGTCTCTGCAAGGAAAAATAGACACATGAAAAATGCTGGAACAAGCAAGTACGTACCCTAGAGACCTCAAGAAATCCCTGGATGAAATACGAACTAGATGGAGTCATTCCATCTCTTTTATTGCCCAAAGAGTTCTGCTTGGATGTTAGCCCTTGCCCCTCACTTCACTCACCACCCTGACGCCGGCTGGTTCAAGTCTCTAGTTGAGTGCACTTGCATTCAGAGACATTCTGTGAGCAAGACACTCACAGCCTCATTGGCAATTCACCCCGACACAGTTCAATTCATGGCAGTTCTTGCAGCTCCTTTCTATGTAGCGTGCCTAACTGCTGTTTTAGAGGCTTCACTCTTTCCCATTTCACAACAGTTGTGCAGGATGTAATACGCTTTAACCTCTCTATGTACTTCTTCAAGGTACATGGAATCTTAAGAAGGCACCATCTAAATTGCTAATATCCAAGAGAGATATGGGCTGGTTTCCACTTTTTAACACACAGATTTCAGATGGCTGCATAGGGAAAAGACAGTGATTTGATCACAGGAAAACACCACAGACAGAGGAGGGTCTACATTCCTGGGAGGATGTTGTGGAGTTTCCACTAAAACTTATAGGATCCCACCAGTGAGTTAAACTAGATACCTGAGACTGTATACACTAATCAACTAAACAGTGGATCAAGCATCTAAATTGATTACCTGATTCCCACAAATTACTAGAGGAAATTATCAGTGAAGCTCTGTAAGACATTGGTATAGGTAAAGATTTATGGGGGGGGGGGAACCTCAAAAAATAATGCACAATTAAAGCAAGAACAGACAAATGGATTCACATCAAGGCAAGAAGCTGCTATACAGCAGAAAATAATTCTTAAAGAGTTAACTCACAGAATGGGAGAAAACATTTACACACTTTTCTTTTGATAAAGGATTAATATCCAGGACTATTCAATACTTAAGCAACTCAGCAATAACAAAGAATCCCATTAAGAAATGGGCACTTTTCAAAAGATGAGATACAATCAACAGACATGAAAAAAAGTGCTCAAGATTGTCAGACATCAAAGAGATGGGAAAAAGCATAATGAGGTTTCATTTTACTCCAGTTAGAATGACTATTATCCCAAAGTAAAAAAGATGCGGATAAAAGGTACCCCATAACATTAATAGTGGGAATGCAAATTACTACAACCATCAGGAAACAGGATGAACATTTCTAGAAATCTGAAAATAGATCCACCAAGCCCACTCCTTGGAATTTAACCAAATGATGTAGAATCAGTATATGATGAAGCTATTTGTACCACCATGTTTACCATAGCTCAGTTTGTAATAGCTGCGATACAGAATCCACTCAGATGTCCATCAGCAAATGAGTAGATAAGAACATGTGGTATATATACACTATGGAATTTTACTCAGACCTAAGAATGAAATCCTGTCTCCTGCAACAAAATGTATGTAAATGGAGACCATTATGCTTAGAGAAGTAAATTAGCCTCAAAAAGACTAACATGTTTTCTTCGACATGTGGCAATGCAAAATAAATGACCTGATGTTCTATAATTTTAGTATTGTTTTTAGCCCTTAAACTTCTAAGCAACAGTGATCTTTTTTCCCTATTGAACATTTTGTTTAGTGGTGCATGAAGGCTGTAATAACCAAGTAAATTCTAAGTATGTTATTGCAAAAAATGGAGGTTAAAAAGGAGATACAGATGAAAAGACTGAGTCAGACAGAGGAACGGAAGCATGTTTGTCTGCTTGGAATCGCATCCACTGGATACGTGATAAAATCTGTTCTCTTTATATTGAGATAAAGTTTTAAAAGGGTCATAATGACCGAAGTTGAGTCATCCCAAAACCAGGAGTCAGGAACTTCTTCCAAGTTATCTACATGAGGTTCAAACGCTTGGGATATCCTCCACTGCTTTCCCAGTTCACAAGCAACGAGCTGGTTAAGAAGTAGAGGAGCTGGCACCAAAACTGGTGCCAAAGTAAGATGCCAGCACTATAAGCAGAGATCTCGCCTACTATGTTATGGTGCCAACCCCTTGAGACAAAGTTTTTTAAAAGATAAAAAGGAAAGAACAAGAATGAATACCAAACCAAATCAAACAGGGAACTATTAACTAAACTGAACATGTGTATTTTGTTCCAGGAAAGAACATTTCTAAGACAAATTCCAAAACAGGTTACGGCAGCCATTGGGTCTGGCAGGTAGAACACTGCTTGGGATGTTCAGATCCCACGTTGGAATGTTTAGGCTTGATCCTGGCTCAGCTTTGAAATGCAGCCAGACTGATAAGGTGCCTGAGGCAAGGCACAGGTGAAGGCTCAAGTGATTGAGACCCTACCCTGAGTCTGGGACCTGGAACTCGGTGCTCGGCTCCAAGACCCTGGATTTTGCATGTCATATGAACTGTCATATGAAAAATCAGATGACAGTTCTATCTATCCATCTTTTCCTATATGTGTGTCTACAACTCCCAATAATATATTATTAATTGCAATAATTAAGTACAATTTTGGAGAATTCAACACTGCATAGGTATAAAGTATTACAGCTGAATTCCATTTTGTATATTAAAAACAATTTAGACCATGTTCAATCATTAGGCGACTCCAATATATTTTCTTAATAATTTGTGTGTGCAAAGAACTTCAGTGCATTCTCTCCTGCTTCCAACTGCTTTTCACTATGTAATAAAACCATCTGAAAGGCAAACGCAACAATGCTTTAAGCAAAAATGTTTGGAGATTAAAAATATGTATTATATAGTACTGATAAAACATGAAAGAATCATAAAATTACCTATTCACTTTTTGTTTTATGTGTTTCTCACAATGGTTTTATGTGGGAAACTGTGTTGGCCAAGAACACCACAATAAACATGACAACTCACAATAGCTCTTCTCCTGTCTCAGTGTTGTATCAAAGTAACCTGATAACTCGCACATTTAACAGCCGCACACCACTAGAGAAGCATTTTGGACTTACGTCAGTATCTATAGCTCACTTGGGCCCCTAATTCATTATCCAAACATTGTTTCTGGATTACACCATTTATTCAACGGTTTCTTAATTTTGGTCTGAATAGCCTGTCTTATGCTAGTATGGACTTGCTTTTTTTTTTTTTTCAGTCACTGGAAGTTCTGAATTTCATTTAGCGTGGAGAACCCAGGTGAATCCTGATCCTATAATCAAAATTCTCAACTTGGACTTTGCAGAGTCCAACCACAATCTGATCAATATGTAATGTCTGTATGCTTGAAGGCTCTTCTGAGAGGGGATCTACAGATTTCTCTAGTTCTTAGAGGGGCAGGTGATCCGATATTGTCTACAAGACTTCCCATTTGCTTTGGGATTCCAGGAGTAGATTAAGTCACATTTATTAAGCTTTGGTGATAATGAGTGTAGCAGATAATATTTTCTCAATAGTTGATCATTGAAAGCAGTCCATTATCAAGTGCAATAGAACGGCAAAGAGTGGATTTCCCCAAGGCAACACTACACATGTTTCTAAAATAAAACCTTTTATCGATATTTTATTCTGAAGAAAATGTTTACATATCAGAATGTATGAACAAAATAAGCGGATGGACCTAAGTGCACACAGTTCACGCTACAATATACACAGATGAACATGCTCACCTCTTCCAGAATAAGACCGATGAAGTTCTAACCATTGCTGTTTGTTATGAAACTCTTGAGACACGGTTCAAGGATACTGGACTCTGTATAAAGTCATCTTGTCAACCTACACTGTCAAGAATATTACTCCACTAAAGCAGAAGTGTTGGCTGAAGAACCCACTCCAAGCTGCTTGAATTGAAGCTCATGCTCCCACTGTTTGTAAAACCTGATATTCCTCCCACCCCTTTTTCAAAGTACACTACTGTTATCTGGTAACAGTATGATTTTGTTCAGTTTTTCTGTATCAAACTGTGGGGATGGAAGATAAGGGATGGGGGGAGGAAGAGAGAACAAGAGAGCCAGGAGAGACAGAGTCAGACATGGCAGAGGGGAGAAGAACGTATCTTACAAAAGAAAACTATCTCAACAACACAGTGCAGCAATCACTTGATTTACCAATTAGATTGTATTAATTAAGGAAAATATAAAAGATACTTTACATGCCAAATTCACTTTTGTTATTATAAATTCTAAATCCACTGCTTAAAGACCTTCCACTGAACAGGACATAGGCTAAGAAATGTGGATTACTGCTCATAGCTGGTTTAAACAGAACAATGCATATGACATCACCTCTCCCCTCTAGAAGATAATGCACTGGTGACGAACTGCTAGAATTGTGTGTTTTCAATGTTAATTTTTTGCTGTCTGTAAATTGTTAGTATCATGTGGGTATCATTCTGACTGTGCCACTGTCATCCTCTGGTTCCCACAATTCAACTCTTTTCAGGTATCAGCCTAGATTCGCACAGCAGCCTGTAAGAGCACCTAGTGTAATGGAAGCCCAGCTTTCCAAGTTCATGCACTCCAAGAAAAACAGTTTCACTTGATTTTGTCAAGAAAGAATTCTCCATTTCCTTCTTTTCACTGTCTTGTCTTGTGATATCAAATTGGCAATATTCATTGAAGTTTCCCATTTTGAAAAATTTGGTATGGAGAAAAGGAAATCCACATGGAAAGGTGAAAAAAAAGGAAATATGGGTCAATTCAAAAGAGCGTGTGAACAGGGAATTAGAAGTGCTTTGATCTGGTGCAAAATTTTATAAATACACAAACTTACAAACTTTAAAAAAAACTTCTAGCATGCTTTGATTTCAAACTTCTTTGCACCAAAATCAACTAATTTTGTTATTCCACATACCATGAAGTACTCTAGTGAATACAAAAAAAAATTAGGTTTTTATCTTTAAAATTCAAACTAATATTAGGCAAATAGTGTTACGGCAAATTGTTTCTAATTCCTTGTTCCTGCTAAAAACCTTCACTTATTGTCAATAGGCAAGCTATATTTTTCTGGTAAACTTTGTTTTAGCATCAATCCACGTTAACAACCCTGCATTTAATCGACTTTAATCATGTCTGTTGATCCTTTTTAGTAAATTTTCAACAACCTTTCTTCAACTGTGATGCTCAGATTCGCTGCTGGAGCCCAATTAAGTGAACACTCTGAAGATTTTCTCTTCCACTTGTTATTGGCCCTAGCCCTGCTGTCATTGGGTCACTGGCTGTGTAATTTTAGCTCAATGCCCCTTTTATTACCTTTCTGAAGTTTTCAATTTGGAATTAGCTTTTACTGCCTCCTCTTTGCGTATTTAGAGTTTGAGCCCATTGAATTTCAAAACAGATCAACCAAGATACTCACAAAAATGTAGTAAGGATATTAAGGATGGTTATGAGATTCCTTTGTAATTATTACATTGATAAGTATGCGATTTCATGAAATTTTGCATTAGGAAATACCAAGGTCACTCTAACACTCCCCTCAGCTTCACTAAATTCATGCAATATCGAGTTACCAAAGGACACTGACCTTCATAAATCTTTCATCACTTACTTTCAGAAATAAGACGTTTTAAGTTCTTTTCCTGTTTGAAATGTGTGTTCCTATCTGTAACAGCATTCTTTCTACTTTTACACCTAGGGAATTTGACTCAAGTACCTAAGAATTTTGCAAGTTACTTGGCTCAGAAGATAAGATTTCTGCTTCCCCGTATCTTTGAAAGGGTGGGAAATTAACTTTATAAGTCACTTGTTCCAAGCTGTCAAGCAGATACTAGAAAACACTAATTCTGCTTTGAGTCAGGCCAAGGGGCAAAGCAGGCAGCCAAAAACGCATCCTACTTGACCCTACTCTTAAAATCTGTCTGGTCCTTTGTTGCATTAGAGCTCAATTTCTTTCCCTTACTATAGAAGTATTGATGGAATCTCCCTTGAGTCTTTGACCTTGGCAATATGTTTCTTTGGCAATGTTTTCAATTTCTTATGACTGCTAAGAGTCATAAGACAAATACTCAACTAAACATAATTTCCTCTAGCCCAAATAGGGGGAGAGTTACATTTTGTACAAGCAGTCAAGAAAATAAATGAACATATTCCCTTTATTAGTATATTTACTGCTTTTGTTCAAGAATTATGCTGTTGTACTTTTATCATTCAAATTGTAGTGTTTAAATTTTAAGACCAAAAGCCAAGGTCCTGCCTTTTTTTCTTTTCTAGATTTAGTATTAGGCAGTAACATCACACACACACACACACACACACACACACACACACACCCCACCCCCCAAAAAGTGACCATATTCTAAGAATGTGGCCATTTGATTAAAAAATTAGTATCTCTAAAAATGCTAAGGTATAATTACAAGTTATTTTCAAATACCATTTCCTTATAACAAACTACAAAAGAATTGAATATAACCTGAATGGCAAACTGTACAAAATTTGTTGAATAAATATGTATCCATAAAATAAAATAATGCACAAGCAATATGCCAAAGTATGTGAAATACAGAAATGCCTGATAATATACTTAGCACAGAAGATGTACTAGGTTTGAGAAAAGTTTGTGGCTGCAGCAGCCATAGCACGTATCTGGTCTGCACAGGCACATGTGATAATGTGATTCAGTCAAAAGAATACAGCAGGGTTCCACTGTGACTTTTAGCTGGAGCTAGTGACCTCACAGGGAGTGTGTGTGCATCTGAGCCTATGAGTCTCATACCCAATGCCTCCCTTCCAAGAGCCCCAAGAGGAGGCACCGCAACACAACCCACCTAGGCTGAGCATTCAGGGGTAGCCATTGCTGGGAACACCACTGCTCTCCAAGTTGGAGCCAGCTCGTAGGGCACAGGAGAGCTCCAGCCCCCTGTAGCTATGGGAATCTTGCACACAAACACTGTGGGAATTCTATGTCTACATTATATTGTGTTTTGTGTAACCGAATCTCTGGGAATACAAATAACTGCAAAGATCATTTGTGTAGCTTTTGAGCTGGTGTGGGGTTGGTGTCATAGCCCTCCTGGGCTGACTGTAAGCATTAGTCACTTCAAAAGAGAGGAGGGCAGACAGTTAATTCACGGAGTCCTGCTCCCCGACTCCTGTACATTGACCGAAAAAAAAAAAAAAAAAAAAAAAAAGATCTACCCTGCCCAACTTGGGTGTTGCCCTGGACCCTCATCCCACACTTGAGTGTAGAGCAGAGTATGACGTCCACAAACAGCGCACAGCACTCCAGTGAAGGAGCAGTCACTCCACCAAACCACAGTGACATCGCTCAACGATAAAAATCATTAGAGGAAAAGCAAGCACTTTCAGAAATGCCTAGAAGTCAACTGAGAAACATGTAAACATGAGCAGAGAAGACAATGTGACTCCTCCACAGGAAACAACACTGTTAGAATGTGAAGAAACTGAAGAAATGCCTGAAAATGCATGTTTAAAATGCTCATAATATTACTAAAAATGCTAAGATTCATATATATCCCATGAGACTAAGATTGTGAAGAAAATCCAACTGAAGTATTAAAAATTACTTCAATATGTCAAATAAAAACTACAGTGGAGAGCCTACCAATAGACTTCATATAGCAAAGAATCTGAGCTAAAAGATACATCATTGCAAAAGTCTCAGCCAAATTCCCCCCCAAAAAAGGAAAAAAAAAACCCAAGTGATTAAAAAAATAGTGTCCAAAGTTTATACCATGTCATCACATGACCTACCATATATATCTTAGGATTTCTCGAAGGTTTGTAAAAAGAGAATAGATTAGAAATCCTATGCAATGAGGTAATATCTGAAAACTTCCGTAATATGGAGAAAGGAAGGTCTATCCAGGTGCAGGAAACAGATGGAACTTCTGACAGGCATGATCAGACAAGAACGTCACCATGACACATTACAGCCAAACTTTCACAGCAAAGTGTAAAGAACAGATCCTAAAATGTACAGGACAGAAAGGCCAGGTTGCCATCCAAGGACCTCCAATCAAACTCTACAGGCTAGGGAAGAAACAAGAGACACAGTCCAGGTCATAAGAGAAATAAACCACCAACCTAGAATATTCTCCCTAGCAAAGCTCTCATTTATTCATGAAGCTAAAACAGAAACTTCCAAGAGAGATAACAAAGGAATTTGCCAACACTCAAGCAGAAACAGAGAATTATAACCACCATAAAGAAAGGATGTGAAAGTAGAAAATCTTCCATTAAAGTTACAGAGGAAATAAAAATCTAACAGAGACTACTACTTACAAAAAAAAAAAAAATGGGAAGACCAAGGCGTTACCTTCCCAAACCAGCCCTAGACTCCAAGGCTCCAATGGACTAAACTTTTCAGTCAAAAAATACAAATTGATTGAATGAATTAACAATAAGAGCCATATATTTGCTGTCTACAAGAAACATATCTAACCAAAGATGCACACAGATAATGGAAAAAGATACCCAACGCCAGCACAAAGGAAAAACAAGCAGATATAGGCCTGCAGCATCTTAATTCCAAAAGCAGAAAACTACATTACGAAAGAGAACTATAGAGCTGTGTTTCTGATGAACATAGATCAAAGAATCCTCAACAAAATAACAGCTACATGAATCCAACAACACATCAGAAAAAAGTAGCCTGGAGCACGTAGTACTTAACCTTACTATTCACAGATGGTTCAACAGACATAAATCAACAAATGTGACACGTCACATAAACAAGCTGAAGAAAAAAGCATTTGATCATTTTGATAGAAACAGAGAAAGCATATGATAAAATACAACATCCTTTCATGGTAAAAATCTTAAGTTGAGTGTAAGAAAGGTCCTTTCTCAGCAAAGTCAATGCAACATACCAAAAGACACATAGCCAGCATCACACTGAATGGGGTAAAGCTGGATGTATTTCTGCTAAGATCCAGAACCTGACAGAATGCCCACTATCACCACTGTTCAGCAATACAGTCCTGGAAGTTTTAACCAGAGCCATTGACAATAAAATAAATCAAAGTAGGAATATCAAAAGTCAAGCTCTCCCTGTTTGCAGATAACATGATCCTCTATAGTGGAAAACCAAAAACTAAACTAAGAGATTATTGGAACTCAGAGTTTGATAAAGTTGCAGGAAATAAAACATTCAAAAATCAATATCCTCATTTCACAAAAGTAATTAGCTGCCTGAGAAAAGAGTTGTAAGATCAGTCCCATTCCAAATTGCTGAAAACAATTTTGAATAACTTGGAATAGATTTTAAAAGATAAGAGCAATCTCTGATGAAAACTAGAAGGCATTAAAAGTGGAAAAAAGACAAATGTATCATGTTCATGGATTGTTAGAAGTAATATCCAAATGCCCACACTACTGAAAGCTATTTATCAATTCAATGTGATCTTAATCAAAATAAATGTGATTACATCAAGCTAAGAAAACTTTGCACTGCAAGCAAACTGTCAAGAAAGGGAAGAGAAAGCCAAAAGAATTGGAGAAAGCAGCTTCAGAGTATGCAACTGATGAGTATTGATGTCCAAGATCTGTAAAGACCTCAAGAAACTCAACAAGAACAAACCAGTCCAGTTACAAAGGGGCACGAATGGGCATTTTTCAAAGGATGTAATTCTAGTGGCCAACACACATATGCTCATTTTATCACAAATGCTCAGGATCACTAGCCATTGAGGAAATGTAAATAAAAAGCACAATGAAGTTTAGAAAAGCTACTATCAAATACAAATCAGGAAATAATTGCTAGGGAGGATATGGAGAAAAACATATGCCAAAGGTGGGAATATGAACTACTGCCCCAGAGATCTGGAAATGGATCTGTCACGTGACCCAGCCTTCCCACTCCTGGGAATTTATTTCAATGAAATAAAGTAAGCATATGAGAGATATTTGCACTGCCCATGTTTATAACAGCTCAACTCACAATAACTAAGATACGTGATCAACCCTCATGTCTAATAATGGATACCTGAATAAATATGGTGTGTATATTGTGGAAAAACAGAAATCTGCCCGGGAAGCCTTGCTGACATAAAACTTATGCAACTGTAACATGAGAGAAAGCTCTGAGGATTCAGCGCCAAGACCCTAAACCAGTTGGACGGGAAAACACGTGCATAGGAGCTCCCATGCAGGAAGACAATCGATTAAGAGGATGATAGACATTTCAATTTTGGTTTATATTTAACCATGTTCTATATACCTTAGAATGGCTATATATTGCTATTCAGCTGTCTCTTGTCTATTTCTATGTTAGTATTTAGCATTTTATAGCATTGAAGCATGATTTTGCTGAACCTGGTTGTTTTTCGGGTAGTCTAACTCTATAACTTTAACAGGACAAATGTCAACAGTTTAGGTGAACGGTTTTGGGAGGGGTGTGCAGAGAAATCCTCAACACCCCAGAGAGGAGTAACTGATCTTTGTGTACCACCCAGTGAGTTATAAGTGCATCCCAGCTGGCCGCTTCCTGTCTGTTTCTAAACTTTCCTAGTTGTTCTCTGTCTATCTATTCTAATTTGTTTGTTCATGTTTGTTTGTTGTGAGGGGTTTCTGGAGCAATCCTGATGGTCCTTACAAAAGAGGGTGGGGACCCAAAGTTGGAAGCAGGCAAGGGCCAGAGAAAGCTCCTCTCCCTAGTTCCGATGGAAGTTTACTGTTCTTCTGTTTCTGCGGACCGCTCAGGGATCCTGGTTGTCGTTCCGATGACCCTGGATCCTTCAAAGGAGGAATTGGGCTTCTTCCATCCCACATTGTAGGTCCAAATGGGAATGGGTGACCTCAGAGTTCTTGGCCTCTGAAGGCACTCCTTTTCCCCCGTAGCCATGAGGAAGTCACAGGTTGTGGCCGAGAACATGCGTTTCTCTAGTAACATATTGGTTAATCAATACCATGTCAATTAATGCCATAATGTTGTAAATGGTTGTAAATATTATGTTGGGTTTTTTACTTGATTGGGATGATACTCTGTTGGTTCTACCTTCAGACCAGAGATGGTCTCAACAAGAAAACTTACCAAGACAATAAGATGCTGGACTTTATGATTGGTCAAAACCTCCAATGAAAGAATGTCAACTGAATTTGAACTATGGAAATGCAACAAGGTGGAGTAATCCACCGTGGGGGTGGGGGGAGGGTTTGGGGAGGGGTGGGGGGAATTCCAGTGCATAAAAACAAATGTGTCACATTATGCAATGAAATTAATAATAATAAAAAAATTGCACACAAAAAAATAAAAAAATAAAAAAATAAAAATGCAAAAAAAAAAAAAAAAAAAGAAAAGAATGTATTTGGATAAAATGAAAATGAAATAAAAAACATCAAAACACATGAGATGCAGTCAAAAAAAATCCTATGGAATGATTGAACTTAACAATTTGCATGATGGTTTCCTTATATTGATGTGACATCTTAACCAACAATTTAACTGCTAAGCCTCTTTGATACTCATGCCAAGAGAAAATTTTTTATTTACTTATTTTTAAAGCTCTCAGTGGAGTCCTCAGGTTCCTCAAAGCTAAACCCCAGTAAGCTAATTGAATCATTGTTTTAAATTAAAATTCAGTATTGGGTCGAAGAGCGGTGCTGCTGGCTGAAGGACCTGCTGGTATGCGTGAAACCTGACACCAGGAAGGGGTCGGATGGAGGAATCTGAACAGTTCCTCTGACAGGACACTGACCCTACAAATAAACGCAGGAAGCATGGAGGTAAACAACCCAGAAGAGGCTTTGGAATGTGACTCACTGGCATACATTTGGCTCGGGTTGGGGGCAGAGCAGGCTGAGTCAGTTCACGTCATCCACTGGCAAGTCCGAGTGCTGGAACTGTGTGGGGCCTGGCCAGGTTTGGTTGCGATAAAAAACAGGTGGTTCCAATGGAGGTCGGGGCTCAGAATAGATCCAACCCAGGGGTTACAACCACCAGCTGATCGGAGTGATGGACTGTGGTGGACACTGTGCTTACTAGTAGTACATGTAGGAGCCTGGACTGGGAACGCCTCAAAGTTTCTTTGGGGATTCCCCTGAACAAAATGGAGGAATCAAAACATTAACCAAGAAAAGATGGAAGATGGAGTAGATCAATCAACCACCTCAGCTTTATGCTTGCAGCGGAAAACTGGACAAGGGGAAACTCTAAGATAGACTATGTCAATCAGTGGACTCTGCACCAGCCTCTACGTACCTGGACTGTTGCTGATATGTTGGAGCTTCTAATTGATTGAGGTGATGCTCTGCTGGCTCTGCCTTCAAACCTGAGAGGGCCTCCCTAAGAGGCCGTTGAACTTGACTGGACAGTGGGATGCTGGACTCTGTATGGTGTGAGCTTGTAATTAGGGAATCCCAACGGAATCTGAGCTGTGGTTATGCATCAAGGTGAAGGAATTCACCATGGGGGAAGGGTTTGGGGTGAAGGGGGGAGAATCCCAGTACCTATGAAATTGTTTCATGTAATACAATGTAATTAATGAATAAAAATAAATAAATAAATAAAGTAAAATTCAAAAAAAAAAAAAAAAAAAAAAAAAGAGGATGATAGAAAACCTCACTGGTGTGAAAACATTACAAGCTGTAATCCTGTGAGAAAGCTCTAGGAACTCAGGACCAAAGTTCTAAAAGCAGTCGAAATGGAAATGCATGGGCACAGGAACTCCCTAATCCTCAAGCTAACAGATCTCAGAGTGGTGCTTCTTCTAGTGTATGCTGTTTAATTATGAGGAGCCTGCTGGAAGAACCACAGTGTCTACTGATTTATACCCCTCTTTGTTGCTAGCACATAAACCACATCTTACTTCAAATCCTCCTTCCCCAGTTTTAAAAGGCTTTTTCTGTGCTTAAAACTTGGCTGTTGACCATCAAACAGTAGTCCATATGCATGATTATCAGCTCCATATACCTACTTCTTGGCTGCTGCACAGTGAATATGCACTATGCAATACAACTCAGCAACAACAATGAATGGAATCTTGTATTTTACAATTGGAAACCATTATGCTTAGTGCAGTAAGCCCGCCCCCATAAGACAAATAACGTGTTTGCCATAATCTGAGAATACAGAATACTAAAAACAAAAAACCCACAAGGCTGTACTAAGTTATTGTTGCCATGAGAAAAGCTATGAAAAGATTTGATTGTTCTCAAAATTTTAGAAAGTGAACAGCAAAAAAAGTTCAAACAATACGTTACACAATTTATTAATCCCAACTAATAGTCTTGGGCAGCTAATTTAGGGTCACAAGTTTGGAAGCCATATTTCCAACATCTGTGTAGTTCTTTTAGCTAGCTGTACATCAAAGGGTGTGTACCCCAACAAAGGGCAGTGTTGCATCGTTGTATAAGCACTCCCCTTTCAGGCTGTGTTCAACACCCAAGCTGGGAAAGCACCTGCTTTCCTGGTCACGTGCCTCATGTTTCAGCTCTTGGCCTCTTACATACCTGCATACCTGCTTGGTCTCTTGCTTCCCAGGGAGAGATTCCAAGGACAGAAAGGAGAAATCACTTTTGCCCCCTTCCCTTACTGTCTCACTCTCCCTAACACGGCCTATGTGAAGAAACTTCACCACTACTTTAAACCATGGCAGTGTTTGCGTCTAAAATGCTTTTTAAGTAAGAGGCAGGAAACTAGGAAATAAATATTTGGCCCCAAACTAGGCCAAACACAATGGTCTACCATACTAACAGCAAAAACAAACAAACAAACAAACAACAACAAAAAAAAAACAAGCAGACCTATCATGTTGGATTGACTGCATACTGAATAAAGCTTAAAATATCAATGAATACATGCCGCACCAAGCACCAACTATTTGCAGTGCTAAAAACAC
This sequence comes from Ochotona princeps, assembly GCF_030435755.1. Taxonomy (NCBI): domain Eukaryota; kingdom Metazoa; phylum Chordata; class Mammalia; order Lagomorpha; family Ochotonidae; genus Ochotona; species Ochotona princeps. Next base: position 44,497,949 of record NC_080850.1, read on the forward strand.
TACAAAAAAGATGAAACAACGCACAATCTAACAGATGAACCCGAAATGCAAAGACCCTCAAATCAACTGTGTTGATTTTCCACAGCCAATGCAAGAAACAAACAAAAAGTCTTAAAAGGATGTGATATGTGTCTCACGTGGCAAGTCTATATATATACACATACTTTTTGGGCATTGTTGCAAAGTGATTTGCTTGTTTTGAGAACCAGAGAAAGAGAGCTGCCATCCTTCGGTTCAGTTTGCACATGGCTACAACATCCTGGGTTGGGTAGGCCAAAGGCAAAATTCAGGAACTCAATCTCACTCTCCCACATGGTGGCAGGGATCCAACTACTCATGCCATCACCTCCATCACCTGCCACCCCACATGACATGCATTATCTAGAAGCTGCAACAGTAAAACCAGCCAGGATTTCAACCAAGGTACCTAAATATGGGATAGGGGAGTCCCAAACTGGTAAATTTACTGTTGGCTCAAATGCCCACCTGGTTCTGACCGCAACCTCCCCCCTCCCCATCAACCAAATGTACAATCTAAATCATGTTCTGCATGTAATGTGGTATGTTCACATCACACTAAATCTCTTTTTGCCCTATTCTCAGGACAAACAGGTTCATACACAGGTTTAACAGAAAAAGTTTAGAAAGTTTAAACCATTTGTTCCAGCTACTTCATCTGGAAAAGTGGGTCACTTTCTTTCCACACCTTACAGTTCAATTTCCAATAAGCTCTAACAAAGCCACTATCAACTTGAGAAAATCACCATTTAAATGGCATTACCATACCTGCTCCTGGCAGCATGCTCAGTGTATCTTTTAATTTCCTCATCCCTGCTGGGCTCTGTGAGAGCATCCCACACAGCTTTACCCTCTAAGATGGGTCGAGAGCAAAACAAGACCTGTTCCTTTGAGGAGCCACACGTGGTTCCCCAAAGGTCCCTCAGTTGTCTGCCACTCTTCCTCAGGATGTAGAGCATCTAAGACAAATCTCACTTGTCATCACAATGCCCAACAGAAAAAGTAACATGTGATTTACCTAAACAAGAAAGATGGGGAGCTGTGTGCTTCACAGAAAAACACAATAAGCCTTTAATTCACATCCCACTTCTACTCCTTTATTCCTCCATCTACCCGTCAACTGGGTTGTACCTTGTCCTACATTCTGTCCAAATTAAAACCTTTGATTTAGCCCAGTAGAGTAATCCCCTTAATCACATCTTTCAAGCACCCCTAGCACTCATCGTTTCTCTTTCTCACAGCACAGGTCCCGTCTCTAGGAGAGCTCCATCTTGGTGGCTCCCACTCCCACAGCATCCTTCAAGTACTTTCTTTTAAATCTTGGATGTGGCTTGCTTTCCCTGTCTTATCTCACTCCACGCCATGAATACCTAGAGATGTAAGAACATCATTCATATACAGTTTCTACTACTGTACCTTCTGGAATTCCTTGAATTTCAGGAAAAAAATCCTTCAGCATCCCCATTCTCCCGTTCAACTTCTTCACCCAAGTCTCTGCTACAACTACTGACACCGACACAAGGGGCAATTTCAAAGAACAGATGTGTGGGGGTAGACATTTCTGTAGAAGTTCAGATATCTTTGGGATACCTGAATCCTCTATCACAGTGCTTGGCTCTGAGCCCTGGTTCTGCTTCCAATTCCAACCATTGTTAATGTGCCCCCTGAGCCAGCAGGTAATGGCTCAGGTACTTGGGTCCCTGTTACCCAAGGGGAAAACCCAGATTGAATTGTGGGTTCCTGGCTTTCAATTGTTCTTATCCCAGCTCTTGTGGGTATTTGTGGCATGACCAGCAGGTGCAAGATCTCCCTTCATTTGTCTGTTTCTCTGCTTTCAGATAAATACAGCTACATTTTTTTATGGTTTTTATTTATATAAAGTGGGTAGGTATCACATATTTCTGGAAACACATTAGGCAGCATAGGGACTTCAATCCTCCATCTCTATCTCCCTCCTTTTCTGTTCCTCCAATTCTTACAATGACACACCTTGCAGCAAGAGAGGAAGTAGTAAATATTTGTTTCATAAAACATGCTGAATGTGTGATTTTGATAAATCCTGTCCTCTTACAAATTTGTGACTATGTGAACCAGTCCTTTCTATCTTACGTGAACGTAGCTGTCCAAAACAATGGCCTATCAGCACAGAGATACACGAAGCAGTAAACTGAACTCTCCTTGCCAATTTAGTACTGTAAAAGCAGACAATATCTGCACAACGCCTTTTAAACATGTACAAAAACTGTCTCCTTAATATGCATACCATGAAAATAATATGAAGAACAAAATATCGGCACAAGAAGGAAGTTTTAAAGTCATAGGTTGCAGTTCCAGAATTGTTGTTATCTCTGACATCCATTATTTAGAGACTGATCATTTATCAAAAGGAAAAATATTGAGAGCAAATTAATCACAATAGCAGGGCAAGTTGTAAAAGGCTGTTACTAGTACCCTTATTAGCTTGTTTTTTCATCATTCTGTCTTCAAAACCGCAAGATAGGATTTGCTAGTTTTCTGCAAAATGAATGACTTCATTTGGAACCCAATGACTGGTTTGCAAGTCAGTAAAACCAGTGACTGCTGAATTCCAAGCAGCCAGGCCAACAGGTGCAGTCAGCTATTAAGGCTTTTCTGAATACACTGACTATCCCTGTTTATTCAGTGCTGTGCTTTTTCCACCCTAAGCAAACAATGATATTTAACTCACTGAAATTGTTCTCAAACAGGTGCCAGGGAGACTCAAATGGGCAATAATGGGTTTTGAGCTCCCAATGGTCCAAGGGCAAGTGCATGGTTGAAGCCAAGTTCTCCTGTGTGTTCAGGTTGCCTGGGGTGGGGCATGTGGAGGTAGAACCCGACTAAAGGAAAGCAGTTTTTGCTATGCTCATGCACAATTGGTTTTGCTCAGGTCGGGTAATTGTGGTCGAGTTATTATTTCAACCATTACCATGTAATGTGTTTCTAGGATCATAAACCTCAACCATTGCACAAAAAGGATCTCAAATATCACCTCAATACATTTTGTCCTTCAAGTCTACCTCCCACCTCCTACCCAGACAGTAACAAGTTTTCTTCTATTTTGCCCTAAATTTAACAAGTATGGTCAAGATACTCATTCTAAATCATACTTAAAAGTCCTGAGAAGCGTACCACCTTAATAGGCTAATACACCATCTTCCACCAAGTCTTTCTCTCACAGGAGAGACCACTGTTGATTGGAGCACTCAGCAGCCTAGTACAGGAGCCACTTGTCCACCACAAGCAATGCAGTGTGTAAAGCAAAGCTAATGCCAAAGCTCCAGTGGTAATTGTCTCAATATATTTTTTTATAAATAAAATATGATCAAATTTGATGTCCTCTCCCAGCTTCCACTCCTGCAGGAAGGGGCCATTTATCTGGCCAAGCACAAAGCTGAGCAAACCGGAAGATCATTAGTTTTCAAACCTTGAATAGAAGTGAAGTTCAAGTGAAATGTATATACCTGAACCTCCAAGACAGAAAATCTGGGTAGTCCCAATTTTCTGGAGCAGAAAGTCCTGAAAAGAAATCATCATGGGAACCAGAGACAGGTGAGGGGAGGCTCTCTGAGTTCTCAAAGGCTCACTGTGCACAAGTGTTTGTGTGTGCAGCATGAAGGCATACAGTCACACAGTGTGAGCCCGCACCTGGCATTCTGGAAAAAGTCAAACCACAGCCACTATGAAAACCCAGTGGTGGCAGGAATGGGGCCAAGGAAGGGATTATGAACACTGTGTGGTTCAACTGTGGATACATCAGCATCCCTTTGTCCAAACTCATGAAATGTACAACAGCAACAATGAGCCCTCGTGTAGATCATTTGGCCACGTGGGCAGAGAGGTACAGAAAGGACACCATTGTGGGCATTTTGTTTGTGAGGGTATGTGTGTGGAGACAAGACAGAGAAAATTCCCTGCTTTCTGCTCATTTGGCTGTGAGACTTACACTGCTGTAAATAATTTCACACAAACACACTATATATATTAAATTTATAATATATATACCAAATATAATTAAATTTAGATATATTTAAGATATAATTATATATTTAATATATATATGTGTGTGTGTGTGTATATATATATATATATATATGAATTTAAGAATTCCCAGAAATCACAATCAATTGGAAAAACTGGAAACTTTGTTTTCTATGCTCCCATGACTGGATTTCCAGTTAAATGATCTACATTTATTTTTTTCAGTTGCAGAGAAGTTTTATTTGCAAAGTGATCAGCTGAGTAAGGGGAAGTCACCTCCCAGGAGGGGTCCGAGAAGTGGGGTGTAGGAGAAAAGGAGACTGAAGTGGATGCTATTATCATTTTAAAAAACAGTTCTTTGCAAAAATAATCAATTTGTATTTAAAATGAGGCTAGCGGAGTACTTAAAAATCACACATGGCCCCCACTGTAGTTCTTTTGCACAGTTCCTCTCTAGCTTGTAGTTCTCATGTTTTATGAAGGAATATCTTCCATGATGCTGACGGTACTCAAGCAAGTGAGCTGCTTATTGATAGAAGCTCCAAAGAATTAAAACTTAAGCAAGCTACCTCTGTCTGAGTTAATACCTACCTATGAGCTCATTGAAAACAATGCATGCATGGTTTTTTCTTTTCTTTTTGGGGGGGTTCTCAAATGAAGTTTGCTTTGTAAGAAGTATGCAGTGGATTCGATCTATTTTCTTCACCCTCAGTAGTGCACTCAAACGTGTCCCTATTTCCCAAATAGCCCTTGGCCCTTCGCTCTACATCTCATTGATTTATCGCTATGTGGTATTTCTTTTTTTTTGAAATCTTACCCATCTGTCAGGAGCCTATTGAAGCACAGAGGCCTTGTCTTCCAGAACATCTGACAATGAGACTTACACAAGTGAAACTGCAAATTTATTTATGACAACTATCCAAAGGAAACACTAGAGACCTCTAAGACTAAACTATCAAATGGACAGTAACTTTATTTTATTGACAACTCAGCCAATTTCCATGAGATTTCACTTTGTGTCACTAGATCTAATAGGAAGGCATGTGTCCTATTTACATTTTAACTTACATTGACATTTTCTGACTTCAAAACAAAACCACAAATTTATAATTCTTCAGGGGAAGGGCACTTTCCCACTGTATTTTAACTGTACTTTTGCAAATTTGATAGCCTGGCAGAATGGGACACATTTTCTCAACAGACAACTTTTAAAATGACATCTGTAGGTATAAATATCTATTTGTTTAAGAAGATCCTGTGGAACTTATGTTTTTACAAAAATCTTACTGATTTATAATTCATGCAATGATCTGCTTCTGGTTGTACTGAAACAGCTTGCAGCCAAGGCATTTTCCCTCACCCTCCAAAAATAGCAAGAAAACCAGATACCAAAGCAACTTCAACTGGAAAAGCCATAATTCTGCCAAGAATCCCATTTATTGGAGTGAGCATGACCTAGAAGTGAACTGCATTTTCCTGGAAGTCATGTGCCAATTTCTAAAGCACACACTGAGGGGACGCTTAGCAATTGGGCAGCGAGCATGAGCCACAAAGACTGGGCTATAGAAGTGAACTTCCAGCAACGGCGTGAGATTAGCAAGCTCAAGAGCTTAGTTCTGCTACAGCATCAAGGACCTCTGAAGCAACAGGCCCAAGAGAAATCAAAGTACATGAATGTGAGCACACAAATGGAGTTACTTTTCCCAATGAGGCAGTCAGGAATTTCTACATAGCTTGAACGCTAAGAAATTACCAAGCTGCCATCAAGCAAAAGGTTAGCTACAGAACTTCCAAGTTTCATGGATTAGTTCATGAAAAATAAAATTCAAAGTCTACCAAGGGAGAATGACCTTGTCTAATATCAGTAATCCACATCACACCCCGGAATCACTGCAGCTTAGACAGAGAAATCCAAACAGATTTAGCTGTAATGAAAGATTTAGGTCCAGATTTGCACAATTCAATCTCAACATGCATTACCATGATTTATCCCCACTTGGGTTGCGTATTGGAGAGCAATTGAAAACTTTTCCTGGTAAAGCATAATGATTGTTTATTATCTCTATAAATCATCATGAACAATGCTAGGCATCAAAAGATTGCACAGCTACATTAAGGAAAACACACCAGATGACTGTAAAAGAAGATACAAAAAAAAGAAACCCCAACGTGATCTCCTATTGCAGTTCTTACACATGGATTTTAAAAGAGACATAGCTGATACATTTTTAAAAGATGGAAAGATTGAAACATAAGCTGAGAACTAAGTCTATTTTAAAACAATTACATGGAAATTTTAAAAATAAGAGTATTGTACCTGAAGACACCAAAAGATAAGATTTGCTAAAATGTTAAATCAGAAGAGAAGGCAATAAGAAGTGAATAACATGTAGACAGATGAAGGGCCAGGAAGGTAACAGTGTAAAAGAGTGTACCTAGGATACTGGGAGAGGAGACAGAAAATATTGGGGAGCACTAGGCAAAATATTGTAAGTGGTGAGAAAAGTTAAGTCACAGAAGATCCTTGAAAAACCAGGAAACAGAAAACAAACCATGCCTAAGAACAAAACAGAATGATTTGTGAAACTTAGAGATTTTTCATACACACACACGCCATCTTACACAGTAGCATCAAAACAGAATGTGACTGACAGCTCTCTTTCCAACAGAAACAATGGAAGTCCAAAGACACTCAGATGTTGTTTTGTCAATGTTAAACTTCTTGTCCACGTGGAGTTCTCTACTTAGCAAAATTGCATGGGGAAATCGAATTTTAGCTAAAATGCAAAAGTAACTAGAATTTATGAGAATAGATCCAAACTGAATGAAATACTGAAAGGAGATTTTTAGTCAGAAGAAAAAAAAATAGTGGCAAATGACAGCACAGACAGTTGCAGAAAGGAATGGTAGAGCCAGAAGACACATGTGTGAATTAATGACGATGGCTTCAGGCAGTTCTCCAGGTTGCCTAGGACCAACCCTGCTCTTTGCCATTGACTTCTTCTAGTTCTCAAGTATAACAAGAGCTAGAATAGTTCAGCATTGCTCCAGTCCTTTCCAAAATTAGGACATCCTTCGACACACTCTGCAAAGCAAGTCACATCGCTCTTGGCAGTGAAATCCTGGTCAAGTGGGGCACATGGAAATGAGCCTTCATTCCCACCAGAGGCTTTCTTGAGCTCTAGGGGACTGATTCATGATGAACACTTGGCATCTGTTCTCCCTTGCATCCTATCTGCAAGAAATTTGTTTGGTGTAACTTACTGTACAGATGGAGTGAGGGTGTGTGTTTGTATTTCTGTCTGGGTATGTAATGGGTGGGTAGTATTCCATCTCACCAACACCAAGTGTCGTACAGTCTCAAACTGGCAAAACAGATGTGTAAGTCACATTTTAAAATTACTGAAGCTAAATAACATTTCCTCTTGAATCCTTACAGAATCCAAGAATACATGAAGTTCAACCCAACGTGATGGCTCACCTTGCAACTACCAGGATCCCATATGGTTGCTGGTTTATGTCCTGGCTGTTCCACTCCTAATCCAGCTCCATGCTTGTGGCATGGAAAGCAGTGGAGATTGGTCCAAGTCCTTGGGACCCTACAACCACATGGGACAACTGGAAGAGGCTCCTGGAAACTGGCTTTGGATCAGCTCAGAGTTCTGGCCATTCCAGTTCACTTTGGGAGTGAACCAGCTGATGGAAGACCTTTCTCTCCATAAAATCTACCTTTGCAATAAACATAAATAAGTTATAAAAATACATGAAGGTCATCATAATGACATAATAAGAAATGTGTATGACAGAAAACTGTGCCTCTAGGTTAATATTCTGTTCTACTCTAGCTTAATATGAAGTTATCTTCTGCAAAAATGATCAACTATATTAGGCTAGGAAAGCATATCCAAAATTTAGCTTGGATGTTCTTGTTATAAAAATCACTTTTTATGGGGCTGGCACAGGCTACTCTTTCACCCGCACTATCCTATATGGGCACTGACTGTGGTCTCATCTGCTCCACTTCCAATCCAGCTCCTGGGAAAAACCAAGGAACATGGCAGAGGATGCCCCAAAGCCTTGTACCCCAAAAGCCACATGGGAATCCTGGATAAAGCAACTGGTTCCCTGCTTAGGACTGCCCCACCTCTGCCATTGCTGCCACCTGGGGAGTAATCTAGCAAAGGGAAGATCTGTCTCTCCCTCTCTACGTAACTCTCAAGTAAAATATCTGAAAAATGGCTTTTATGAGATTATAAAAATATGAATTTCAAGCTTCATTTTCTGTATTTTAGAATCATTTTACAGAAACCAATCTGTCATGAGTCCTCCTGTTAATACTTGGAAGAAAAAAAAAAACACAAAAATACAGTGTAGGCACCGCATGCAACGAGGAACTATTTAGAGCAGCCTTCATTAACTTTATAATTAGATCTATGTCGCAAACTTCAGGGGCCGGCACAGACTTGGATAAGGGTAGGTCCTTGATGGGCCCTGGAGGACCCCTTGAGATGAGTGCCACAGGGCAGCCTGCACAGCCAGCACTCCATCTTTCCCAGCAGGTCTTCAATTCAAAATATACCATAAAAGCATGAAGTCACTTGTTCCAATCTTGGTAAAGACAAAAAATTAAAAAGACTTCCTGCATTACTCCACTTCTTAATCATGTCCTTTCTGAATTTCCAAGCCAGCTTTTAGCCCTTGTCGAGTGTGACAGTGTTGCTACATCTGCTATCAGTTCCCCAAAAGAATATAATATCTGTTTTTATAAGGTGAGAAAAGCATGAGTGGTTTCCAGAGCAGGAAATGTGCTGCGTTGAAACTGAACATCTATGAATGTGGCCCCAAACACTTACCCCATCATTCCCGAGTGAATGGAAACCTCAAAACCGGGACTGATGAAGTCTTGAGCATGAATTTTGAATAGGAGTTCTGTTAAGCCCACCAAAGCAGATAATTTGCCCTTTTCTGGTTTGGATACGGTCACGAGTAGTTCTATGGCCTTTGAGAACAACTCATAGGCTTACACGGCTGTGTCTTTCAATGCTTTATTCCTATTCACACAACTTAAACGCTGGTTGCAATGTCAGCTTCATACTGATACACTCCCTAGGAGTAACTGATAGCTCTCGTACTACGACCCTTCCAGTCTCACAGGGGACCTGAATTGAGTTTCTGGCTCCAGGATCTGGCATGGCAAAGCCCTGATTGTTGTGGGCACTTGCAGAGCGAACCAGGGAAGAGGTAATCTCTGACTCTGGGTCTCCAATTTGTTAAAACACTTTAGAAACAATTATTCTTCATTTTCCTGTGAAGCGTAATGTTTTACCCTCAACTTAAAAAAGGGGGGGGAGGGTGAGTCAAAATTACAGATAGGTGACTCAGAGAATCTCCCATCCACTGTCTTCCCCCCATCTCACCCCAATGGTCCCAGTAATCTGTGCTGGACCAAGGCTGAATCCAAGAGCTTCACAGGGTCTCCCTTGAGGATGACAGGATCTCAAACTTGGACCATCTTTTGCTGCTTTGCCCAGGCCTTAGCAGACAGCTGGATTGGAGGTGGATTAGCTAGAACTTGAACTGGTGCTCACATTGAATGGCAGTAACACAGGCGGTAGCTTTACTCACTATGCCACAATTCTGGGACCACAATCTCAACTTGTTATAAGTCAACTTCATAGAGTGAATTGGGATAAATACTTACTGATTTGAAGTGTATTATTTCAATCAGCTTACTCAGTTTTTTATTTTACTCAAGATTTAATTATGTAGAAGAGTCTTGTGTCTTTGTCAGTGTTAGTAACAATGATGAGTTAAAGCTAGCAACATTACAATAGTAAATTCATTTGATGCATTCAGGAAGGACCATTGAACATACACTTCATTGTCACTTTGGAACTAAGATTGACTCCTAGAAAAAAATTTAATCATAAGACTCCTGTATGGAGTAGCTACAGTTTGTAGTTTTTAATTTTACAATCACTGGTATTTATGTGTATCCACATACTCACACATAAAAGTTATTTTTGCAACTCCACATCTGGTAGTAATTTGAATCAAGATATAGCTTGGTAGTAACTTTTCCTAAAATGCAGCTCTAGGGAGCTCTTCCAAAAGCTACTAACAAACCCACTTAGATTTAGCTAACACATAAATTATGAACATTAAATTGAATCTCACAACATTCAGTTAATAACAAAAATAAGAACATATTTTATATGTACTTTCAAGATTAAGAGAAAAAGGTAAACCTTGGTTCCAATTTTCCCAAGGTATGAGGAATAACAAAATTGTATTCTCATCAAAATATGAATATTCAACATGTTGCATCATGAAACACCATGTTTCTGCTCTCCTTTCCTGCCTTATAAGTAAATTGGTAAGTTTTTCAAAATCTATTTGTTTCATATACAGGAAGCATTGTGGTATCATGTTGAACACAATTTCACTTGTATTAATTCTGCATTCCAAAAGGTATCAGTAAGATGAAAATAAAGTTGAATTCTTAGAGCAATTTCTTCTCACCATAAACTTAGGCATGAAATGGAGGACACAAGTTTATTCTCTCCTGTTTGTCTTCAACTCCCTTTTCATCTCAGCCTGGGCAGTTCACCACGTTAGGCATAAGCCTGGTGGCTTATTAAATAAATTTCACCATATCTCCACAAATATTAGTCAAATAAGATCAACATAAGCAAAATGCATAAAACCATTGTGGAGGTAAACCACCAGGCTCTGCCAATGATATTAAGAATGTTATGTCCCTAACACAGTGTGATTCCAAGCAATATTCAGAAAGTTACAAACATTCCATCTTGTGGCTTGTTTTGTAACCCTACTATTTCATATTCTTCACCTGCTAACCCATCTGTTTAAACTGATGCCTTCCATGGCAGTCAATGTACCAACAGCATTAATCCCTTACCACCCTTCACATTATCCAACCAAGGCACCTGTCTGACAGTCTGCAGGCTTTACTTGTAGATCTGACCAGGTCAATTCTCCAGGGCACACTTTCCTACAAGGAATGTGAAATACAGATGATACTCTCAGGAGAGGACCACAGTATCTGTGGCTGCCTTGGAGTTCACAGGCATTGCACCCCCAGGATGCCCAGTGTGAACAGATCATTAAACCAACTGTGCCCCCCTTTCAGTCTCTCAGCAGGCTTTGGGGAGACTGCTGGTTCTGTCTCAGCAGCTACAGGTCTGGTGCACAGGTCTCAGCAAGGTCATGTGACTGGAGCAGAATGACCCCACTGGCTTCTCTCAGAAACGAACAGACAACACGCATTCCTGTGATTGTCCACTACCTTCGCACTCACCCACTCTTCAATCTTTGCTACTCTGTAAAACTATTGGATGGTTAATCAGGAACAAATTATGGCTTCTCTAAATAACTCCAAGGCCAAAAAGGAAACAAGTATCAGTGACAGGCTACCTGAAATTAACGAAACTAAAATGATTTCATAACCAAACATAAAAATGCCTTTTTTCCATGTATTTGTTAAGATCCATGAGATTAGTTACTCCTCACTGGGGTATGGAAGATTTCTCTGCACACCCCTCCTAAACATGCTCACCTAAACAGCTGACATATATCCTGTTAGAATTATAGAGTTAGACCACCTGAAAAACAGCCAGGTTCAGCGAAAACATGCTTCAATGCTATAAACTGCTAAAGACTAAAATTAAAATAGGCATGAGACAGCTGAATAGCAATCTATAGCCATTTTAAGGTGTATAGAACACGGTTGAATATAAACCAAAATTGAAATGTCTATGAAGAAGTCACAGGTTGTGGTTGAGAACCTGCATTTTCCTAGTAACATATTACTTAATCAATACCATGTCAATTAATGTCACAATGTTGTAAATGGTTGGAAATATTATGCTGGGGCTTTTAATTGATTGGGATGATACTCTGCCAGCTCTACCTTCAGACCAGAGATGGTCTCACCAACAAACCCATTGAACTTACCAGGACAATAACATGCTGGACTTTATGCTTGGTAAATACGTCCAATGAAAGAATGTCAACTGAATTTGAATTATGGAAATGCAACAAGGTGGAGCAATCCACCGTGGGGGGAGGGTTTGGGGAGCGGCAGGGGGAATCCCAGTGCATAAAAAATGTATCACATAATGCAATGTAATTAATTTTAAAAAATGAAATGCAATAAAATATGTTTAAAAAAAAGATTCATGAGATGATTGCACATTGGAGGTCACAGGTACCTGGAATGGAAAGCTGCTGGACTGACATTCAGAAATAAGGGTCTTCAGAGAACCTCAGCCTGGACCACTCTTACCCCTCAGCCTGCAGAAGACCCTGAACCCAAGATGACTGTAGGGCAATCGGTTAGGGGGGTCACAGCCAAAACTGAAGAGGCTGGACTGCGCACAGACCTCAGATTATGAACTAGTTCAGACCGAATGGCAGACACCAAACAAAACAAAGCCCTGTGTATGTAAATATATGTATAATATAGGTACATATGACATATGAATTATGCACGCTTATGTTTTACTGTGAATGCCAATACTACTATAGCGTTAATATGAAATAGCATTTATGTGCAGTCATCATTTGGCTTAATATTTGTAAGAAAACCGGAACACTGATTTTTTTTTCATTTCATCAATTCAAAGGCATTTTGACCAGGGAAGAAGGATATAACATTTTATTTAGCAGTGTGTTGGCTAGTCATGAAAATTTTAGATATTTAGACATCTAACACACAGTCCTACATCTGTACTCGTGTCACAGGACTTGCAGTTTATGAACGGCAGTTCTGTTATTCTTGTCCCATTTTTCAGGGCAAGACATTTTACAGAAACACAAATAAAAGATACCTGCTACTGTCCAGAGATCATATTTTAATGTAACTGAAATTTTCTCTCAGCCACCACCACTGTTAGAGGAACACAGCTTGGAATACAAAGGCGGAAACAGCAGCAATGAAGCAGAAAGCTGAAGTCCACACTTCCTCCTTATGTTCATTCAAGTTTTTGTCTTTTTGTTTATTGCCATTGGTGGCCTTTCTGCTAGAAACGATTTTCAAAGAATTTTTTTAATTTAAACGTTTATAACTTCAAAGTAAAATGTATATGAACAACTGCTCAAATGGCAGGACAGCTCTTATCCATGCATTTGAATGAGATCTTAATGATATTCATTTCCCATTAAAATGCTTTCAATTCTGCATGTAGTGTTTGAAGGAGCAGTTGAAAGAATGGGAACAATTTCACTATAATTTTAATACTGATCGTTTTGTTAGGAAGCTATAGGCAAAACTTAGAAGCTCTGAACGTTCTGTATGAAAACTTATGTTGCATAAACCTCATGCATATGTAACTGATGTATGTATCAAAATAAAAGCAGAAAATCCTTGTCCCTTGAAATCAGACTGACCTTAGCACATCGGTAATCACCTAAGAGTTCCACCCATGCCCACTTGGGACAATTTCCAAAACTAAAGTGTTTAAGCATATTGATTCCCCCCCCCCCCCACCAAAAAAAAATTCAACTAATTTACAATACAGGGATTCAAATCAGGTTGGGCAGTACTGAACTATTCATTAATATAATGACACATATCCAATTTCTTTTCCTGTAAGCCCATTTGGGAGATTATAATTTGGCACAGAATAAGTGCCAAGAATAACAAAGCTCAGATTTGAGATTTACCTCATCACAGATGCCTTTGTGAAAAGCAAGTATTACTGTACTTTTTGTCATACAGTGTCTTGATCCAGTTAGAACCTGGCATTGTTCCATGGTGTAAATCTGACCCTAAACAGCACAGGGTCAGGACAGCACAGCACAGCATGACCACGCCTGAACAATGACACTGCACTTGGAATTAACGCAGAGAAAGCCTCTGCAGTCACCGCCGCCTTAGACAGTCTGGAAGATAAACAATGGACACTTCCTTTCCAGCAGTACAAAGGGAATTTGACCAAGTTACAATTAAATATAGCAAAATGAAAAAAAAAAAAAACTACATGGATAAAGCCACAGAGTAGGGTAGGTCTCATTTTGAAATAGAGGAAAGTAACACAGGACCCAATGGAAATGCTTCACCCTTTTGGAAAATCTGATCTCATTTTAATTTTGGTATTTGGCAAACATCCTCTTCCCCAGCAGCTTCCTCAAGGTTGCAAGAAAGTGAGCACTATTGCTTTTATAAAGGTACACACAGTTAATTCTATCAGCAATGACTCCACCCTTACATTCCTCTAGACTAATGACTCTTTCATCTTGATTTATTTAAGAAATAAATATTCTCACACTCTGATAGTATGCCCAGACACGAAACCATCCCAATTCCAATCTGTGTTTCCACAAAGCCAACAAAATGGACTGCTATCATCTACCAAGGACAGCTTCTGCCATCTTCACCACCTTCTTCCTGAGCAGTGTGTGAAAGATGCAGCCACACAGGAAAGCTCCTGTGGCCAGATGGCTGGCATGACCCACACAGCCATGCTGCCAGGTCAAATAAGAGATGAAGGCCACAGCTCATCTGCGAGCCATTGTGAAGTGGAAAGATATTCAGTCAACTCAGCTTACACCGGGGTAAGTGGAGAGAAAGACAGAGATAATGAGTGAAGACAATGCAGCACCCTTGAAAGGAAGCGTTTGAGTGCCAACCATGGGTGTGTGAACTTGTGTTGCTGGAGTTTGTGAGTCGAGCATGTGTGCCTTGGGCTTCATGTGTATTATCCACCCTAGAATAACAAAGATAGTGGAAATATGTGAATGTGGAAATATGTTATGCTGTCTCTAGGTAGGACCAAAGGAATCTTGAATATTCAAGCATGCACGTTTCCTCAAATTCATGTGACAATGTACTATAATTCACGTGACAATATGCTACTTGGAAATGAATTTATTTCATTACTCATTTACAGGGAAAATAGAAGTCTCTTTTTATAGTCAGTTTGACTATGTTCTCTGCAAACAGCTGGGATATATTTATCAATTAAATTTATTCCATTTCTTTTCTATAAAAAAGATTTCACATGTTTGGTTCATGATTTCTTTCAAACCTGGCATCTTGTTAGAATCGACATAAATGTTCAAATGCTTGTGATTAAAGTATGTGCAGCAGAGATCAAAACTCAAGCATTGTTTTCAAGAAAGAAAACTCGAGTTCTACATGGCATGCAACTTCGGAGACAGAAATTGTATCAAGACTGCACAACAGAGGAGCTGGCACATGTATTCGACAAAGTGTAGAAAAAGTCAGATTTCCAGGACATCGTTCAGAGAAAAGAAATGGCCAGGCTGAGAACAAAGAGGATCTTAGCAGACGAAGGGAGACACAATTTTTCAGTTGACACACACACATACACACTGCCTTTCCATACTCCCTCTGGGTGCTATCCAACAGCACTTACATAGCACTCCCATGCTCTCAGAGAGAACTTCTACTCTTTGGGGGAAATCTCAAAGTAGTCCTCAGGACAGACTGCCAGTTTATGCAGGATGAAAGGTGGCACAGAGATAAAAGAGCAGCAGATATCTAGAATATCTGTGTTCTGCAGAGCTTAGAACACTCTGTGCTGTATTAGTCTGAATTTACTCCAGTGGAACGTATGGACTATTAAAAAGGCAGAGAGATAATTCACAGGCATTTCTAATGCCTGTGAATACAGTTCTGTCCTAGGGATAGCTATGCCTATGGAGCAGCACAAAGCAAGATTGGGGATGTGGGTTTATCAGCTCAAATGATTTAACATCATTTATTCTTCATATTGGAGAAATAGGAGAAAGTTAAGTTTTATCGCTCTTATCTGCTGTCTCATTAATCCCTAAGTGCTTCCAGCAATAACTCAAACACTAAAGCCAGGAGTTTCCAACAGGACGGAGAAAGAAATTGGGCAAAACATCACCACCTCACAGAGTCCGTATTAGCAGGAAGCTGGACTCAGAAGCTAGAAGTAGATATTAAACCCGGGCACTCTGAGACAGACATGGGCATCCTAACCAGCAGTTTAACTACTGATTTATTTTAGTGTTCTAGTCAGGGAGTGAGTCATCTTTCGTATCAACCCATTGGAGAAGAAAACCTACTAAGAGATATATGAAGGGGTACAACCTAGAACTGGAAACCTGTATCAGTGAATTAAAGTATATACATTACTTATTACAAGTATACCTTTGATATATAGTCATTTGGAACATTGTCTTAGGGGATTAACACAGGATTTCTCAATCTTGGACCATTGAAATTTAAGTTTCATTATGAGGTCATATTTACTGTGTGGGGCTGTGAGCATTCAAAGAGGCTTAACATCACATCAGCCCTCCACAGGTGCCAGGTCACCTGTAGAAGTTAAGACAGAGTCAGAACTCCAGAAATTACCAGATGTGTCTTGTGGTAGGGCAAATAGATAGCAAATTGAGAACAAATGGATAAAATTATAGAAAATATTCAGTGCTCATTGTTCTGAGACAAAACTTGTCTTCTAAATAATCGGATTAACATCATCAGGTTTCCAAGTATGCAACTGGTTTTCATAATTAAGCACCTTAAAGTAATTGGTAGGAATGAACATTTTGGTAGTAGTTCATCAATCTGAATTCTAGGCAAACAATAACTTGAAAAATGTATGAGTATTAGCTGTGCTGCACGTTAAGATTTCACCATCTATTCACATTTTCAGTATGACCTGTGTTCAAAAGATGCATCAATGGTAAACAAAATAACAGAATCAAACCTGGAGAGCTAAAACCAAAATGAGACAGGATCTTTGTCGTCTCCAAGGATAGGAGGAAATTCCAAACAGAGTGGAGCTATAGTCATAGCATGGTCTTTACAACCTGTTAAAAATACAAGTGCAGAACCAGGCCCGAGTAGCTGCAACCTGAAGGAGAGGAGGGAATACCGGGTCTTGGCTTCACAGAGAGAAATCAGCAGTTAGGTTACTGTTTTCTGTCCCAGTCGGGTTAAGAAAGAACAGCTATTGTGAAACTCTGCCCGGGGCATCAGTTCATAGATGGAATAAAACTTTCCTCTTTTGCATTTCAGACATTCCTTATAAGATCATTTTACTTATTCCTTTAGGGAAGAACTTCACAGAAGGAGCATGATACATGTTATAGGTGTGCATGGGGTAATGACAATTCAACCTTTGTGAACCTGGTGGTGCCAAGAAAGTTGGGCCCTCTGGGTTGGGCTGATATTCTCTCTAACACAGACATACACAGCCTCTGTCTCTCACTATCTCTGACCGCCTGCGTCATCCTGCTATTCATTAGAAACCTAAATCTTTAAGAACAGTAGCAACAAGCCACTCAAGAAATGGGCACGGGAAATGAGCAGACACTTCACAAAGGAACAAACCCAAATGGCAAATAAACATATGAAAAAATGCTCAAATTCCCTGGCAATAAGGGAAATCTAAATTAAAACATCAATGAGGTACCATGTGACGCCAGTAAGACTGGCCCACATGAATAAAAGCACCAACAACACTTGCTGGCAAGGTTGCGGGGAAAAGGGAACCCTACTCCACTGCTGGTGGGGCTGCAGGTTGCTACAGCCTCTAAGGAAATCAGTATGGAGAAAATTCAACAACAAATTCAACATATCATATGATCCAGCAATAGCACTCCTAGGAATATATCCAGAACACTTGTTTTATGAGAAACCAACATGCATTCCTATGTTCACAGCAGCACAATCAGTAATTGCAAAAACATGGAAGCAGCCAAAATGCCCATCAACAGAGGATTGGATAAGAAAGCTATGGTTCATCTACTCCATGGAATACTACTCAGCTATTAAAAACAAAATGCAGTTCTTTGTGGCCAAATGGGCCAAACTGGAAACCATAATGCTAAGGGAAATGAGCCAATCCCAAAAGGTTAAATACCACATGTTTGCCTTAATTTAAGATGATATGATGTTATGTATAACATGTTATGTTTTGAATGTTATATGTTGTGTATGAACTAAAATTGAAATGTCAATGAGGTGGTCACAGAAGGTGGTTAAGAACTAGCATTTATTTTTAACATATTGGTTACTCATTACTATGTCAATTAATTCCATAATGACGTAAATTTTTACTGATGGTATGTTGGAGCTTTTAATTGATAGGGATGATACTCTGCTGGCTCTGTCTTCAAACCAGAGAGGGTATACCCAAGAAGCCGTTGAACTTGACTGGACAATAAGATGCTGGACTCTATCTTTGGTATATGCTTGCAATGAAGGAATCTCAACTGAACTTGAACTGTGGTTATGCAACAAGGTGGAGGAATCCACCATGGTGGGAGGGTTTGGGGAGGGTTGGGGAGAATCCCAGTACCTATGAAACTGTGTCACATAATACAATGTAATTAATGAATAAAAAAAAAAAAAACAGTAGCAAATCCAGAAAAAGATGTGAAGAAAGGAGAATTCTAATGTTAATTAGAAATTATTAGTTCAGCTGAATGGAAAAAAGTATGGAGTCTCAACTAGAAATAGTATGGCTATATGATTTCACTGCTGGTACTGCCAAAATGGACAGAAATGGTGGGGTCACAGGAAGTATTTCCAGCACCATGTTGATTTCAGCACTGTTCACCTTAGCTGCACTGCAGAAACATTTAAGTTGTCCATCACTACACGAATGAATAAGATGTGGCACACATACAGTGAAACATTACTGGGTCACAGAAGATGGAGTTCTGTCATACACAACATGGAATTGGAGGATGTTAAGTGAGCCAAATAGAAATGTTTTCCTTCGCACATGGAAGCTAAAAAGAAAAAGCTAAAAGTTACATGGCAGAGTAAGTACAAGAGGCTAGGAGATGCTAATTCACAGCATGGACTGAAGCTTGGAAAGGAACAGCCAGCTCCCAGTACAGTGGTGGGCAATACTGACACCAATATTTGTTCTGAGCAATTTTAAGAGAAGAGCTCCCGGGCTACAACCAAATAATAACTAAGATAGGAATACATGTATTACTTTGGTCTGATCAATATGCATTCTGCACAGATACTGAATGCTTACTCTAACCCATAAATTTGTACAGTTATTAATCAGAAACACTTTGGGATACAGTGATTTAGTCGGTCAGCTAAGACTCTGATTAGACTCCCACTTGCTTTATTGGAGTGGCACTGTTCATTTCCTGCCTCTGTATCCCGAGTCTACATTCCTGGTAAAGTAGACCTGGAGAGGTGGCAATCACAGCTCGAGCGGTTGCATCCTTGCCACCCATGTGTGCAAGGTTCCGGGTTACGGCCTGGACCAACCATGGCTGTGGTGGGCATCTGTAGAGTGACTCTGCAGATGATAGTTGTCTTTTACTCTGTCTCTCAACTTCACCAATTTTTATTCATTTCAATGACTCATTTTAAAGTTTTTTTTTGCATTATTATTTGAAAGGCATGGTTAGAGAGAGAGAGAGAGAAATGGAGACAGATGTCACTTCCATCTGCAGGTTAACTCCCCAAACGGCCACAAAGGCTGTGACTGGGCCAGCCTGAATCCAGGAGCTTCTTCCAAGTCTCACACAGAGGTGCAGGAGCCCAAGAACTCAGGCTTTCCTTGGCTGTTTTCCCAGGTGCATCAGCAAGGAGCTGTTTCAGAAGTGGAACAGCCAGGATTAGCACTGGTGCCCATATTGGATGTCAACACTGGAGCTGGAGGATTAACACGATATACCACAGCAATATCCCCCATTTTATATGTCCTATAAAAGCATGAGGTGTATGAAAAAAAAATGTTTAACACAGTATTTGAAAATATGATAGTGTTATTGACCCTCATAAGGATCTATGTTAGTT
The DNA here is from genome assembly GCF_030435755.1 of Ochotona princeps. Lineage (NCBI taxonomy): Eukaryota > Metazoa > Chordata > Mammalia > Lagomorpha > Ochotonidae > Ochotona > Ochotona princeps. The sequence goes on from NC_080850.1 coordinate 44,517,759, forward strand.
TCAACAGAATGCCACACACGGGTTACATGAAAAGAAGTTCCTTGTCTCGTTGGTCTTACAAGGTTTGAAGCTAAGGATCAAGATACTGGTAGATTTTATTTCCATTGAATGGAAGGTAGAGTATTCTTGGCTTGAAGGTAGCTGTATTTTTGCCTTTTAGATCTTTTCTCCATGTTTTCTTCTCTGGTACTCTTTTCTTCATCCAAATGCCAGTGAGACAGTTTATGACCCACTCTAATGTCCTCAATTCAGCTTATTTCTTTTAAAGCTCTGCCTCCAAGTAGACTCATTCTCACGCACTGGGGTTAGGCTGTAAACTAATGAGTTTTAATCGGTTTACTACTATGTTTTTTTCAATATTAGATAATTTAATTGACTATGCAGTTATTAGGCAGCATTTCTGCCTCCACTAATAATGGATTTAGAAATCTGAAAATCCGACCAGTTACAATGGAAACAAATAAAAGAGAAAAAAAGACTTGTATAGGTCATAGTAGGTCAAAGCAAGCCAGTGCCAACGTATGGCTCGACACGTACATAAGGCCCACCTTGAGGGCTGAGCACTAGTGGCAAGGCGCGGGCACTGAGCTGCGATTCCACAGAATTACAGACCTGTGGGACAAGAACTAAAGGGAGACACCTGCCAAAGATGGCAATGTCTGAGAGAACCTCCTCCAAGGTTTTAGTAGGAACTATCCAGAAGTGATCGACTTCTGAGGGCATTGCAACCCAGCTCTAAGTTGGCTAACTCTTAAAGGATTACAGAAATCTCGCATTTATAGTACCAACACAGAAGGAAACAGATTTTTTTTGGAGGGAGATACTATAATTTTCAGAATATAATTTTAAATGGCCAGACATTTGTGGAAAGGAAACAAATTTTAACTACCAAAGACAAAGAAGCTACTAGAATACTTACCAAGTTTAGAAAGAATTACTTAAAACTGGTGTGTGTGTGGGGGGGTGGGGTGGGAAAGTAGCACACATCTGCTCTTAGAACCTTCAGGCAAAATAAGCAGAAACAAAATCCAATGCAAACATGTCAAAGTAACACTACAGGAAATCCAAGGGAAGGTTTCACCAATAGCCAGAAAGACAAAACAAAACAAGCCACCATCCAAAACACAGAGAGCTTGATTTGCAAAGAACAAGCTGGAGGTGGGGAGACTGCCTTATATCTTCAAAGCATTGTGTATTGTCAAGGGCAGGAAATATCCCTAGGAAAATGCCTAATGCTCACATTACTCCTCACAAGTGGAATGAAATGTTTTGGAACTAAAATATCAGTGGTCACTGCATGATGCTGAACACGATACTGGGAAGCACTGGACTATCCACCTTCAAGCGATAAATTTTATGACACATGAACTAATTCAAAAAGAAAAGGTGAAATGAATTGTTTTTTCCTATAAGCAAAACTGGAGCGGATTGTATCACTAGCCGCTCTGCATTAAAACCATAATAGCTTCACAGATTCAGGAATAACTATAGTGAAATCGCAATCAATAGCTGGTCATTATACCAGCTAGCAGTAAGCCTGCCTCACTGCAGTCACAACACAGCAAGATGGAAAAGGTTCCCTCCAACTTCGCTAAGAGCAAACTGCTGCAATAGAGAACAGAATCAATGAAATGAAAGAACAGGGCACAACGAATTGTTCTCAAATAATTACATGTTTTTCTTTAACTCTTCAGAACAAGTGTCAAGTAACAGCCACCAGATGAACTTGAGTTTTTATATATATATAGATATATTTTTTTGAAAAGCAGATTTACAGAAAGGATAGACAGAAAAATCATCCGTCCACTGGTCACTTGTTCAGTGGCTGCAACAGTCAGAGCTGTGCCTATCAGAAGCCAGGCGCCTCTGCCAGGTCTCCCAAGTGGATGCAGGGTGCCAAGGCTTTGAGCAACCCTCCACTGCCTTTCAAACCACAGACAGGGAGAAGGATGGGAAGTGGAGCAGCTGGAACACAAACCCATGCCCATATGGGATCCCAAAGTTTGAAGGGGAGGTTAGCCAATTGAGCCATTGTGCTGCAATCGATGTCTCTACTATCAGAAAAAGCATTCAGATTGTTCATGCTCAGTTTCCATCCACATTATCCTTTTGGCATTCAATGTGAGCATCATTTTCTGGTATTTGCACTTGCATAGAGATGCATTTCTGCCGTGTGATTTTCCTTATACCTTTGCTTTAATTCACAGGTGTGTCCTCCACACTTTTAGTGTAGGTGGTCCAAATGTTTATCGTTGTTGGTGTCTTTCTCCCAGGAAGTATAGGGAAAGTGCTAAGATGAATTAAAGTCTTAGTAAGGAAAGGAGAGAGAAAGAACCCAGTGGAGAAGCCCCAGAGGAGCAGTGGGCAAGCAACCAGAAAACCTGGTCCTAGAAGCCTGACTGGCTTCATAAACACGTGAACCCCTCCTATCTTTAGTCTCCTCTTTTATTGACAGAGGAGCTCAGCCAGATGTCTCCCAGGCCCATCAGACACAGAAACACACAGAGCAATTCTACCACACTACAGATTCCGTTAGAAGTTACCTCCGTCACTCCCAGAGCGTTCTTTGTGTTGAACATACCAAAGGACAAATTTGAAATGCAGTTAGTCACATTTCATTTCACCATTATCGTGTGAAATGCATCAATGTGTTGGCATCGCAGAGGTTGTTCACCTCGCCCTAAACAGCTGGACACAGCAGTTGACACAGCCCTACAGGACCACAGACGTACTCAGTACCTCAGCAAAATTACATTGTGCAACATGTGACTAGATACATCGGCGTGTTTCAATTTCAGTTTCACGGCTTTTATTTTAATTTTCCAAGAGTTTAGTTTAGAACAAGTGGCAAAACGAAAACATCAATGACCGGGCCCGACCTCTCAGTGAGTAAATTGCTACGTTTTGCTGATGAGAACAAGACATGCCCAGAATTGCTCACCATTGCATACTGCTTTGAAGGCCTGCATTTAGTGATTGTTTCCTTTGCTGCACTAATGTGTTGGCATTTTTTCCACCAACAGATGCAAGGTGTATCATTCTGCGAAAATCTGCTTTCTTAATGTTCCCGATTCCTTGCTCTCTCGTGACTACTGTAAAACTGGCTTTAAAAAACAAACATTTGCAGGCTCCCTCGGTGGGTGGGAGCCCTCTCTCACCGCCTGCCTCTGTTTCTACTACAGAAAACCTCCTCACCTCAAGATAATAACACCCATACTGTCATAATGAGTAATCCTCAAACTAAGATTCTCAACGCTGCTTCAGCCCTCTGCGAGGCAGCCTCAGGGCCCAGCAGGACACGTTCATTGTTTCCAGCAGTACAAGGCCACGTCACTGGCCTACTTCTGACGTCAGCTCCAGCATCTTTCCCAGACAAGCTGAGTGCTCAGAGGATTCTCTGTTCCTTCACTCAACACATGCAGGTAGACTCCTGGAACCCAGCATGCCTGGGAGGGACAGAGTCCGACCTCAGCAAGGGCAAAGTGATTGTTTTGTGGGGCGTCTCTCCCCATTTTGTCTAATTCCTATCTTCTCTAAGTCCATTGAACCTCTGTGCACATCTTCTTTCTATTCCTGTTTCCCTGAAAGGACCTCTGAACAAACTGTAGTCAGACTGTCATATTGCAGTACTATGTCACCGAGTAAAATCTGCTTGTCCATGTCAAGTGTCTATTTACTTAGCACTGTATTATCTTTGCATTTGGACAAATGTGTTCCTATTTTAAAAGTAGAGAACAATACTATTAGAATTCACAGTGGTGTATCTAACTTTTGTTACAAACTTCACTAGGAGATTTGAATTTATAAAGGAAAGGAGAGCAAAAATGGATACAAACCAAGTGAAGAGAATAAAACATTATTTAAAAGAATACTGAAGGGTTTTATAACCACTCACTGGTCATTTCATAATTATAAGAAATTTTTCTTTTCCATAGAGCTCAACAAATCAGTTCAGATGATACACAAGAAACCATATGGTCTTAGGAATAAAGTAACAAATGCCCAGAGTTACTGGTCACGTGAGCTCCAGCAAATTGCTCACATTTCTGAGAGAATTTCTTTTGTTCCTTAAAGTGCCACCGAAGCCCAGCTCTTCCTGGACCCTGTTACACCTGCTGTCCGTGGGACCTCTGCTCGACCAGCACCCCTATGACATGTGTCCTTTGCCTGGAGGAGAGTAACTGGGGCCCCGAACCAGCTCATCTGATTCTCTTCCTTATTTTAGCTTTCCAGGGCGTTTAAAGGTCAGAGGCAGGAGTCAGACCCGTTTCTGCTGGCCTTACACCCCAGGAAATCGTTGTTTTCAACAGGTGATGTCTTACACTTGAGGCAGGCCTCCATCAGCAAGTCAGCTCCCCCCACGAGGAACCCAGCTACCAGCACCCTGGGCCCTCTGAGCCAGACGGGCCATGCCCTGATGACAACTTGAGCTCATCCTGGTGAAACACCAGGACAAGCTTTAAGTGACATGCACCTCTTCCACATCAACGACTCATTCCTTTGAGTTCCATGACGTGCTAGAAATTCACTCAGCTTTAAAAATGCGTTGTTTATTAAATAAGACATTATTGTAAGTTCCCGCTAAATTTACCACCATTTCATTATTTGACAATTTAGTCCATTTTTTTCTCCAAAGATTGTCAAATTATTTTCCTGTTCCTTATTTTCACACCAATTTTTAAATATTGAAAGAATGTTTACATCTTTCAATACTGTAGCCACTGAATATTTAACTAGTTCAGTTAAAACATTTCAGTTAGAATCTTCCCTCTCAAATACCTAAGGTGATTCAAACCATAATTGTACTAGCTCATTTGCTACAGAGACATCTGAAATAGAACTTGATTTAGCAGCGAACCAAGCCCAGCATAGATTCTTCTCCAGCTCTATTCTGCCATCATCAGATGTTAATGATGATTGTGCTTAGCAAAAGATGGTTGCTCTAATGTTAGCCATTACATTTTTTAATGATTTATTTTTATTGGAACTTCAGATATACAGAAAGAAGAGAGAGAAGGTAAGATCCTATGACCAATGATTCACTCCCCAAGTGGCTCCAAGAGCTGGAGGTGCACTGATCCAAAGCCAGGAGCCAGGGACCTCCTCCATGTCTCCCACATGGGCACAGGGTCCCAAGGTCCTAGGCCACCCTCGACCACTTTTGCATGCCACAGGCAGGGAGCTGGATAGGAAGCAGGGCCACCAGAATTAGAACTGGTGCCCATATGGGGTCCAGGTGAGTGCAAGGTGAGGACTTCAGCTGCCAGGCTACCACCCAGGGCCCAGCCTTCACATTCTTAAGAAACAGCAGCACAAGCAGGAAGTTGATGATACCATAAAAGGCATCTTATATCTTCCTTCATTTTATTATGGGTTACACTTTTTTCATTTGTTAGACTCTTTTATATGTATGGTCCCATGATTGTTATCAAAAATTTATAGGACTGCTGAAATCCTTGCCTTGCACATGCCAGGATCCCATAAAAGCATCGGTTCTAACCATGGCGGCCCCGCTTCCCACCAGCTCCCAGCCTGTAGCCTGGGAAGACAGTCGAGGACGGCCCAAAGCCTTGGGACCCTGCATGCATGTGGAAGACGCAGAAGAAGCTTCAGATCGGCCTAATTCCGGCCATTGTGACCACAGGGGGGAGTGAATCATTGGATGGAAGATCTTCCTCTCTCTTCCCCTCCCCTCTGTATATCTGAATTTCCAACAAAAATAAAATAAATCTTTTAAAAAACAGATGGGATTGGTGTGCTTGGCACAACTTACTCCCTGGGACTTGACAGTTGGCCACCCAAACAATAGTATAAACAAGACCAATGGCTGACTGCCTAGACTTCAACCTTGACTGCCTTAGAAACCCTGCCTCATGATGGTGTATGCTGGGCTGCCTTTGCTCAATTCTTTTCTTAAAAGGGAGTTTCGAGAAAAATCCCATTTTTCCCATGATATGGATTTAGGATTTTTTTTTTTTTTTTGGTGAAAGAAGTCTTGATAAAACCATGAGTTTACCAGAGAAAGGAATCTAAGTAGTTTTTATCTCAAATTATTTCTCCAAGAGGTGCGCTGAAGCCTGGGGATTTACTGGAATAAACTGCATGTTTCGATTTCAGTACATGGTTTCCATTATCCAATTTCTCTGCCATTTGTATACTTTCCACAAAGAGGGTGTTCAGATTTTATGCGTCCCAGGATTTGGGCATTCTACTTTTCTAGAATGTTATGGAAAGGATAGTGGCCCCAAACCTGAAAGTAATGGGTTAGAAATGCAAATCTTGCTAAGAATACCGAGTCATTATGTCCATGGAAACTTGGGTTTGGTGCAGCCTTTACACTTGAGAAAATTGTGTGGCAGTGTTCCTGTTGGCCGAGTTTCCAGTCAATGTGGTCTGGAAACACTCAGTTTTCAGGAAATTCTTCTCCATAGTTTCATCAAATATGATTTTTCCAAGATGAAGACTGACCCGAAAAAAAAAAAAAAAAAAGAAGAAGAGATTGCTGTACCTTAAAATGCCTCCTCCTAATCTTGCATGGGCTGTTTGAGTTACTTCTGGTTTCTCTCAATCGGTTCAGGCTACTACAATAAAACAAACTGAAGGCTGGTACAGAAAGCATGACTGCCCTGGAGGCCAATGTTTCTGTTGGTCTCATTTCTGGTTTCTTCCTGGTTTGCCAACAGTTTCCTTTTTGCCCTGTTTTCTCAGGGTTGAATCACACCGATTCCCCTAGGATAACACCAATTCCATTCCTGAGGTTCTGATGTCATGATCTGGCTATCTCAAAGTTCCTCTCAGAAGTGCAACCCTAGCAGACCCAGGGATTGAACGGGTGAGGGATGACAGACATGGACTCCATTGGAGGGTTGGTATTGGCATCATAAGTTCTATGAGAACACGAGTGGTTTCTGCCACCTTCAAGGATCTCTAACGACCAGATTGAAGAGATAAAGTGAGATCGGTGCCCTCTTCGGCCCAGTCACCTGTAACCTGCCAGGAGGCAGCAGAGAGGGGCAAGTATTCTCTTTTGGTCCTTCATGGATTTCTAAGTGACTTGGACCCTGGATGGACAGAGAAGCCTGGCATGACAGCCATGGCCTCTCCAGCTCATCGGTCAGCAGAATCCTTGCTTTCATCCTTTTAACTGCCAGCTTTTGGAGAGCCCAGGAGCTGTGCTGCTCAGAGCTGGTGGTGTCAAACAGCCACTCCTCTGCCGTCTGTGGATGCCAGCAAGGATCTTCACCTCTGACCTCCCAGGAATTGCCAACGCTGATGGCAAGACTGGCATCGCAGGTGCTGCCAGCCAGGCTCTGGCTGCAACGTCATGGTGCCCAGTGCTGATTTCTACAGAGGCCAATGACTCCCTTGGTCCTTGGGTTTTCTACATCAACTCCACAAACTCCTTCAATGACCAGGGTCCTGAGCCTTTTCAGTTTCCATACTTATTTTTTCACCTGTCATCTTCAGATTTTGCCACATTGCGCAGGTGGTTAACAGTATTTCACTCAAATTATCATTCCAATTCTCTGTCAATGATTTATCTGGTTCAATTCACTTTTTAAATTCTTCATTAGGATTTTCCCCATTCTCTGCTTCACATAGATTGACGTTCTCCATATACTACCAGTCCTCCAGAGAGGCCTAAATGCCGGCCCGTACAGAATGGCAGCTCAAGCTAATCACAGCCTGCCACCTCATTCAACATGAAGTTCTGGCATCTTAATCTATTCCCAGTGCTATTCATCTTCCCTGGCTTGCAATGTGGATTATAAATAAAAATCCTTAAAACCAAATAAGCTTCTTTTACTATTCTAAAAACATCTATTTAAAGTTATTTTAAAGGCACAGTGCAATGGCTCAATTGGCTAGTTCTACCATTGCAAGTGCCAGAATCCCAGAGGTGTGTCAATCCATGTCCCGGATGCTCCACTTCCCATCCAGCTCCCTACTTGTAGCCTGGGAAAGCAGTGGAGGGTGGCCCAGAGCCCTGGCACCCTGCACCTGCGTGGGAGACATGCTTCACATCAGCTCAGCTCTGACCATTGTAACCATTTGAGGAGTGAAAGAGCAGATGGAAGACCATTCTGTTTCTCCTCTCAAATCTGCTTTTCCAACAATAAATAAAATTAATACACACCTGTATATATTTTCTGCATTGTTTCAACATTTAAAAACTTTGCCTATTTGTAGTTACAGCAAAATCGGCAAATTTAATACAAACGATCTAGAAATTAAGCGTAAAGGAATCCTCAGACGATGCACAGTCTATGACAGCTACTGAGGGAGGGAGGGAAGCAGGAAGAGGCCACTCACTAGGACAAAGCAGAATCTCTGGAGACCTGAGAGCGGCTGACGTCTGGCTGACGTCTGGCTGACGTCTGGCTGACGTCTGGCTGACGTCTGGCTGACACCTGTTCCTATGTACCTGCTAACCCCCTTCTCAGACCAGTCCCCATGCTCTGCACCTTCAACATCTCTCTCTCATACACACACACACACACACACACACAGAAAGGCATATTGACTTGAGTTTCCTGCTGTCTACTGCAATCCTATTTTCCCAGAAAAATTAAAAAACAGGCCAAAAGACTGACAGCAAAATGTAAATTGGGAGAAAATTGTTAAATGCTAAAATTGAAAGGAATTTTAGTACTTTCAGTCCTTTGTATTGCAATCCGCACTTTTAAATAAGTTTTATAAAGATTAAATTTTTGTGAAGAATTGGACATATTTATGGAGTGCCATGTGACATTTCAATATATGTGTATAATACCTGTTGATAAAAGTAGGTTAAAAAAAGGTTCCCTCTTTTTTCCATTACTTTATTATCTCAGCCTTGAAATCCCGGACTTCAACCTCCCCGACAAACATTTAATACGCTATTGTGTGCTGTAGCCACTGTACTATGTCATGTGGTACTAGCAACTTACTCTACTTAACTGCAGTAACTCAGCCAGCATCTGGCCCCATCAAGTAGTTCTTCTGTACTTTAGTAATCACTATTCTATTTTTACATTTTTTTTACCTTTCCTATTTGGGGAAGAATATGCAATTAGTGTTTCTGTCTGGCTTATGTCTCCTGCTAGTACCCTCCACTTTTATCCATTTTATTGCAAAGGCAAGATTTCATTATTTCTTGCAGCTAAGTTACATTCCATTTCCTTTTCTATTCACTTTTTAGCAGAATAGATATTATCAAAAACATCAAAAAGTAACAAAAGCTGGTGAGGACCTGGAAAAAGTAAGAGCTCAAACACTGTTGGCAGGAATGTAAACTACCAGCTTTGTGGCAAAAAGCATGGGGCATCCTTAAAGTAAATAGAATGTTTCTATCACCCAGAAATATCACTACTGGCTAGACACAGAATTATTACAGCAGACAAAATTCTCCACTATTTGCTTCTCACAACACTATTCACTATAGGCCTGATATGGACTCTGCCAAGGTATCCATCAACAGTTGAATGGACCAAGAATGTAAACCCATTTTTCCCCTCCCCTTATCTGCATTGCTTGCCATATCAACTCCACAGGGTATTTTAGTGTTTTTTTTTCTTTTGTTCCAAACCTTGCCTTTGGAGTTGTCCCATGACTTGCACTAATGGAATGTTCGCTAAAATTACATGAGGAGTTACAATGCACATGTTGTGACTCTTGCACATGTTATAGCTTGAGAGCAATAGGCCTGGGCTACCCTCAGAGGAGCCAGAGACGCAGGGAGTGCAGCCAGTGCCCAACCAAGACCAGCTGACAGACTGATTCATGCATTATGCAAATGCTCATCACTATTACTGAGACCCCAGGGTTCATGTTCTGTCTTTCTTAGATTCCTTAAGACCCTTTCACAGAACCCAACAACTCTAACTGTTCCACCTTCTAGAGGAGAACACTGGGCTTAAAAAATGGGACAGACATGGAAAGGCAACCATGAAGATCTGAGTTTCACTCTTGGCTATGACACTGGTCATACCAGTCCCAGGAAGCCACTTAATTTCTCTGAATTGCAGGGTTTCATTTTTAAATAGGAATAACAGATTACATAAACTGTGTGAGGCAAATGGAGAAAAGGAACAAAGTTAACATATGATTAGTATTTAATGTGTATCAAGCACATGATTAAACTTTTGTTTACATAAAGCCATTCATTTCTTTTAATCAGAATGTCTACATCTCAATAAGGTAGATGTTTGTTGAACAGTTGATTAGAATGTATTACTCAGTTGTCAGCCCTTATGTACATATACTCGATGAGCAAATTATTAAGTTCTCTTAGCCTCAATTTGCTCAACAAAACAACTTTCCCAAGTAAGTTAAGTTCACAGTGCTTGGTATGATTTCATTATTTAGTAGGTAGATTATTGATCATAGAATTCTATTCATCAGCTTTCATCAGCTGTTATTTGTTTCTGTTGACCTGCAAATTAGAAACATCTTGGGTTGTGCCATCCATGGTATCATGACATATATACCTGCCACACACAGCCACCCTGGTTTCTAATTACCAATAATCCCACTTCCTGCTTTGACTAGCCATGGCAATGAAATGCTACCAGTGGCATAGATACATTTCAATGTGTCACATGGCAAATATTTTGCTTCTAAGAGTATCAAACTTACCTCACTTCCCAAGCACATTAACAATTAGTGCATTTAGAATGGATTACTCTGGATAAGGCCGACTTGAGTGTTTGAGGTATCACCCAAACCTATAAAACTGAAATGTATCAAAGTGTCTATTTGTAAATTTGGATTCTAGGAGGGAAAAAAATTCTGCTTATACCACTGAGTATTATTTAAGAAATCAATACCCTAAATTATTAGGTATGCTTATCAGTAATACATATTCGTGCTTTCACTGAGTCTTAAGGAAAGCCACAAAAACACAGGACATTGTATAAGAATTCAAAAAGTCTTATCAACCTCCAATAATTTCAAGTTAAACCCTTTCTGTGGCCTAATTGCAAGGTGATTTAGTACATGGGAAACCTTCTGTGAGATGAAATCACACAATTTCTTATCATGTTAAGACATTTTTAAAGTCAATCAATCAGAATTTTAGGTGACTAAACAGTGTAGTTTTATTCCATCACTAAAACCTGTTTCCCATACAATGTATTTGCCATGGATTCTACTAGGATGTCTGGAAAGTACTGCAGAACATGTTTTTCCTTTTTCAACAAAATTTGTAGGCTCCTAACATTCCCTATTTTTTAACTTCTGAATAAAACAAGTTGTGGGCAAGAACTTTGCTTACAATCCATGAGATTTCCGTTGTTTTCATATATATATATATTTTTGGAAATCAGCACGTTTCAACAATCTCTTAAATGGTAGGGATTTACTGGCATGACAGCAATAACCACACAGACTGACAGGCACTTTTCCATTTCACAAGGGGAATGCTACCTTAAGGTCTCCATTAATGAGTAAAACCCACAGCACTTTATCACAGCATTCAATTGTGCCACACAAGACAAGACGCTGTCAGTTTGACAGCTATTCTACTGGTCCTCTGCCTGCAAGTGCTGGCATCCCAAACGGGCACCTGCTGTCCTGGCTGCTCCTCTGCCCATCCAGATCTTTGTGGCCTGGAAAAGCAGTGGAGAATGGCTCAACTCCTTAAAACTCTGCACCCACATGGGAGATCAAAAGAAGTTCCTGGCTCCTGACTTTGGAGTGGCTGAGCTCCAGCTAGAGTCGTCATTTGGGGAATAAACCAGCAGATGGAAGATCCTTCTGTCTTTCCACTGCAAATCTTCATTTCCAAAACATAACAAAACAAAAAAACCCAAACAATTATCTAGCTTTATTGTAAAGCAAGTATGTGGAAATTTTATATATCTATATAGATAGATATAAAAGACTTTACTTATGGTTCATTTAAGAAAAATTAAAACAATGCTTATCCGTAATGTTAATCATTTACGTGCAAATCACAAGCACTTAAAAAACCAGCAATTCAAATGGAACTGATCTTTAGGTAGTAACATGAGCTTAGTGTTTCCTGGTTTTAATTCCTAACCCAAATGTACTTTTTTAACTTACGGAAGAGAAATAGGCTTGCCTAAGTCTAATGTGAGTCCTACTTAAAGGCAATGGAGGACAACGTGCATCAGCCATGCTTCAGGAGGCAAAGTGCTGAGGTCAGGAAGGGCAAGGAGCCACAGGACTTTACAAAATCAGCAGAAGTTCTCTTCATTTTTCAGTAAGACACTGATATTCCTCCCATCCAAATGCCTTGGCCATGAGCTGTTTATTGCTTTAGGAAAATGATTTTAAAAGCCTGATGAAGCATAGCGCTTTGATACCCCAACAGCAAAATTCCATAGCCTGAACAACTCAGAACATGGGGAAACTAATCTAGGTGTCTGTTCCCACCATCACAGCCAGAGCCTTGGGGGGGGGTGCAAAGAAGGCCAACCAAGTCAAGGTGAAGACCACCACAAGTCACTAGCATTTGCAGTTCTCACACAAGTCACCGATAGGCAGCTGAGAGCCCAGCTCTTGTTTAAAGCACCCAATCCACATCTAATGACCTGGACACCCCTGCGTCTAAGTCCAATTTCCTTTCCAGGAAGGGGGAGCCAGATGGAGCATTCCAACAAGCCACTCTTCCGAAGCCCACCACAAGACTGGGGCCCAAAAAGGAGACACACTGAGGCAAGAGGACGGCTCAAGCTCAGCTGTTGGCCTGAGCCGTGCCAGCAGCTGTTTTCAACCATGGGGCTACAGTTGGCATAAAAGGTAGCATGTGGTATGGAGGTCGGGGGATGAGAGCCCTTAGCAACTCTCGGGAAGCTTGTGGACAACTGGTCTAAAACCAACAGAGCTAACTTAATGCAGGGCTGGCAGGATGACTTAACGAGGAAGGAGTTAGGAGCATGGCTCTTTGACCATCAAAGGGGAATTATGTATTTTAAACTGCTTGGAAGCACTTGAAACACACAAATAAAACAGGAAGAAGTACTCTTTAGCCAATCGATTTTATGCTTCTTTTGAGGGTGATGTGGCTGTGCCAACCTGCTTAACAAACAGGAACGCACTGGTTTTACTCATGCTAATTACACACAGGGACACGCAGTTCACTGCTCCTGAGCACCTAAGTAGGGCCGCATACTTCTCAAAGCATGGCTGCGTGGCATGACCAGCACTCAGAACGCCATCAAAGTTTAGGGGACTAACCGCAAGCAGCCTTCTTTCACCCTGTGCTTTGCAAATGTGAAGGATATAAGACTTTTTATCTGTGAAAGATATAAGACCACTCCTTCCCTCAATGATTGCTAGACATGAACAGATAAAACCAAACCTTACAGACACATTGCATTACAGTGAGACTTTCATAAAATGATGAGATAAAACAGGTAACAAACAGTGTGATACTCCAAAATTCAACCTGATCATCTTGCTGTTGCCTAACAGGTGTATAGCCTATGCAGTGAGAACAAAGGAATAGAATTTAAGTTAAAGATCGATTCAAGTTTTTGAAAAGAATGAACTCAGAAAAAATGGAGCTAAGGGATTTACAGTCTGAAGAGGTTTTAGAGAGTCAAGCTGGCTTTGTCGGACGCGTTGAGTCTGGGAAACAGGAAAAATGTCCTCTGTCTGTTGAACAGTGGCACAGGCCGGGGGAGAGGGGTGTAAATACTCATCAGTTATTTGAGGATAGGAGAATGAGGCTTAAGTCTGGGCTTCTGCCCAAACCCTTTTCAGCACTGGCTTCTGGATAAAAAATTTCAAGGTCTCAGTTTGTGGAAGCACAAAGCCTAATTTGGCAGTTTATTGATTTTCTGAGTTAGAATTTCCACCATGCCTGCTTTGTAGTTATCAGGTGATCAGCATGACTGGTGAAATTGGGAAAGGGCCTTCACCATCGACTCTTCCAAGGTGCCATCAGCTAAGCAAATGACACTACTGCTACTCAGCCATACATGCCTGTCAAAACGAAATAGGAAGTGCAGGCACTTACAGAACTATCCCGAGGGTTAACCCGCCAGCTGAGACAGGTTCCTGCATGTAAGAGATGAACTGCTGAAGAATGATAGCATCACCCTGACTTAAAGCACCTTTTGAGTTCAGATGCATGAAGTGAATCCCTCAGTGCGACATCCCTAATCGGCATGGTTTCAGCCACTTCTGACAAACACCTGTTACTAAGTTCTATTTTATGGCATTTTAAAGTCATCTATCAGCCAACTGAGAGAATGAACTTTTCTACTGCTCTTAAAAGTCGGCGTGTTAATAAACACGTACATCATGTTTCTTCTACGTTTTACAGAGAGTAGGTGTTGGGATACAGAGGTCCAAGCAGCTGCTGGTGCAGTCGGCACCCTGAATCAGGGTGTTGGTGTAAGTCCAACCCTCTCTACTTCCAGTGCAGCTTCCGCCCACTGCATCCAGAGAGGCACGAGACCAACCAAGTACTCGCTCTCCTTTCCACCCAAATGGAAGATGGACATCGAGTTCCAGGCCCTTAAGCTCGGCCTGGTCCAGACCCTGCTAAGAATAACACAAAGGATGAAGGTTTCCCTCCATCACTCTGCCTTTTAAACTCTTTTTAAAAGCAGGCAACCATGAGCTCAACTGAGCCTGATTTCCCAAATCCTTTCCCCAACACTGGTGTCCCTATGCATACAGTTTATGTCTCTCAAGAGCTCACAATTCCTACATATTAGCTGTCTTGGCCTGAGACGCTAGCATGTCATCCTATCAGACAAAGGAGTCATGTTGGGTGTGTGTTTGTTTAATCTGGAAGGAGAAAGGTGTAGAAAAATTTATAACTTGATTACCTATTTTGGAAATAGGAGAAAACAGAAGTCTTAAATGGAAAGAAAGACCCTTACATACAACAGTCACTTTTCATTTTTGTGAACTTAGTTTTGGCGTGTTGCAATACGTGTGACAGGTGCTATAAAGCTTAGAGAGCACGGGAGATGAGGAAGATCCAGGGGAAACCGGAGGGCTACACTTAACGACAGCAGCACAAGGGGCCTGCCTTTGCCATTAACCCGAGCACTGGCTTCTACAGACTTCCTAAAACTCAAGGGATTCTATTTATGATCCCTCTTCAGTCTCACCCATTGTACATCATCCATGTTGTTCAGTATACTACTCAGACGGAGGCGTACTATCATCCACATCCTAGCATTTGACAATCATGACAGTGAGATAGATGTATTTGTATTTTATGTACTATGTTGTATATATATATTTTTTTCAGTTGGAAAACGGGGCAGGAGTGCCTGCACAGGTGGGAACTCTAAATGCCATAAAGAACTCCCTGTTCATTAGTCAGACAAGCCACACCTGGGGGCAACCCTGCCGCAGGCTCGCTGCAGCTTCCCTGATGCTGTAATCATTTACAAAAAGGGTTTTCCCGAGTGTTTCTCCAGATGCCCTTCCACGCTTCATCCTGTATTCTTCCTCAGGCAACCCTTGTGTTGTTTGTTCTCTCCCATTTGCCTGATTATCATCTATCTTTTACATGATAATGGTCCCTAACAGGTGCATAAATTTAGGCTCCCTACAACTATGACACATATTTTTGAATATCCTTAGTAGCATAAAGATTGCTTTCTGGTCAAACACTCACTACACAAACCCATAGGATCTTCCCAGTTCCCTCAACAGCTAAACGCTGTGGCTGATGAGTTCCAAAAAGCAAACTTGGTTCTACCTCAACTGAAATCCCCAGGGCCAGCTGCTCCTGAGATGGGAGAGATTGGTTTGCAGCAGGAGATCTGATTTTGATAAGAAGCCAACTGGCATTTGTCATTGATTCCAAAATTCAGTAAAAAGTATTTTTTTCATGCTCCTTTCTCGCTCTTTATCTCTTTTCATTGCTTCAGAAGAGAAAGAATTATGGTCAGCATGCCCCAGTGTCTTAGGGAAATTAGACTCCCTGCTCCCCCCACCCCAATCTGCTTTTGGAGAAGGGAGAATGATTGCATCAACTCTGTTTAGGGTGAAGTTTCCAGAACAAACTGCAGAAAGACACCCGGGATCTAAGCAGTGGGCTGGTGGGCAGAGGAGGCCAGCTCCTGCCCTCAGAGGGAACAGTCCAGCTAGAACCCAGCAGCAGGCAACAAGAGCAAGACAACTCATCAACTCTAACCTTAACTGCTCTGAAAAGACACTAAAGCACCTTCATTACTTCAAATTTTAATTTTGTGACATTTCAAAGCTTTTTGCTACTTACAGCAGTGATGATCTTCAAAGGCGGCAGTCAGCAGGAAGCTTGCCAGCCAGGAAAGAGGCAGGTAGTTCCAGTACATTCTCTGGAAGAGGCCTCCAGGACCGGGCAGGGAAAGGTAGCAGGTCCCCCTGCAGAAGGATCATTCGGTCAAGTTAGGTGACTGCAGCATTTGAACCCAAACATGGGCCTCATCAAAAGAGCTCCCTTTCTCATCATTCCAAAACCTAGCAACATGACCTTCAGGGTCTGACAGATTTGGTATCTAGTCAAGACCCATTTACATGAATGGCTTCTTCCTGCTGGTCCTCAAAAGACAGAGAGTGCAAAGCAGCTCACAGTAAGGCATTTTTTAAGGCACTAACCCCGTTTATGAGAATTCTACCTGCCTGTTCTACTCCCCTCCCAAAAGCCTCCCCTCCAGACATCATTACCCCAGATTAGGATCCCGTGTGTGAGATGCACAGGGGAGGAACAGTTAGCCACTAACACAAAGATAGGCAAATGTCTAGAAATAACATTGGAGTTAGTACCTTCTAGCTTAGCATAGCCTTCCTGACACAGCTGCGACTCTTTGCTTGTATATTCGTGTTCAAAGTTTAAAGATCTTCCTAGCCCCACCACACTTCTCAAGGAAACATTAAAGGAATGTGAACCACCACACAGACCTAGGCCATAAACGTGACACCCTGTTAGCTTTCACTCCTCTCTCCCAATCTCTTGCTTTGCTCCTGCGTTCACCGCACCCCTTAAGCTGCATAATATAACTACTAAATTAAATGAACTGTTGAATAAACTCCCTGCAGGAACCAGCAAGTCATTCTTTTAAGGAAGAGTCCAGTTCCAAGCTATAGAAACAATACTAAGATTGACAGTCCCTTCCTCCTCCTCCTCCACTCGCCTTCCTCTTGTGAGCAGCAGCTTCGGGAACCTACTGAAAGTACGGACTTGGAAGCACGAACCAGAGCAAAAGCGAGAAGTTGTAAGCAGCCTTACCAGAGGAGAGGAAGAACCCAGAAGGTACGCAGCACACTGCAGACCGTTCCCAACAAGCCACTTATTCCCTAGCACGCAGGCCCCTCCCCCTGCTCCTCATTGGCTGAGCACCAGGGGTTGCAATCTCCCTGGCATTGGCCACAGCTGCTTTGGCCACTGATCACATCACGCTCACCTGAGGGCTTCCCAGGTGTGTGTAACCCAGCTCCTTTGATGCTAGCTCCTTGCAACTTCTCACACAGTTGTAAACTGTCATGCCACCTAGTTGTCTGCTCACAGCAAAACACTTTGAAAAGGAGCCAGGGCAGGTGCTGTGGCAAAGTAGCTTAAGCCTATGCCTACAGTGCCAGCATCTCTGGTGGGTACCTGTAGGGGGTCTCAGCTGCTCTTCTTTCAATTCACCTCCCTGTTAATAGCCTGGGAAAGCAGTGGAAGATGGCCTACGTGCTTGGGCTTCTGTTCTTATGGGGGAGACCCAGAGGAAGCTCCTGGCTCTTGGCTTCAGATTGGCCCAGATCTAGCTGTTGCAGTCATGTGGGGAGTGAACCAGCAGATGCAAGATATCTCTCTTTCTCCCCCTCCATCTTTCCTTCTCTCTGTAAACTTGGCTTTCAAATACAAATACTGAAATCTTTTCAAAAGAAAAAAAAAGGAGCCAACTGTCTTCTCATAATTTCAAGACAGCTTTTGCTCAATGTTGGTCCTTTGCTTATCATGCAAATCACACTCTTTGTTTACCATGCTGGGTGGAGTAGGTAAGAGAAAACAAATGTGTGTACACGGGTTATAATTGCTCTCTCTCACACACACACATACACACTCCTTGAATGTAGTTATCTGCAAAGGGGGCTTGCACAACACTACTAACTGCTAACTGAATGTTCGATGGACAGAATGAACGAGAGCACAGTGCACTGTCCCACGACGAGGCTCCCTGTCTGGAAGACACCCACAGGTGGCATTTGTCTCTGCCCACCCCAGACCAGCTGTGCCATCTCTCGGCATGAGAACAGTCATGGGCATAACACAGTTTCACACACAGCAAAGAAGTCTTGACAAATCAAAACTTCTTTCTAGTCACAGATGTTCATTACCCACTATCTAGGGATGCTGCTTTTAACTAAGTCCCTGGGGGTGACAATCAACACAAAAAGAGAAGAATAAAGACTGGTAAATTACTTTGTACATACTTTTTGGTACCAAATATAAAATGACACTGAATCACTCAAATTCCTATGGAAATGTAGGTACAGTCTGAATATATTAGACATAGGCACTAAATATTAGGAAATTTGAGGATGCTGGAGAAACGAAAAGGATAATAGCCTAGCATTAAGGAGCAGGGTAGGGATTCAAACTTCAATGCAAACTACAGCATCCATATGATGGCAAGTTCAGGAAAAGGGCCCTGGATAAATGCAGGTGCAGATCCAGGAGCTTCTCAGAGGAGAGCAGAAGGGGCCCTCTTGGCAGTGGGTTTTAAGCATAATCAAGGGGCAAGCTACAAAATTATAAACAGTTCAGGAGGATTGGAGACTGGCATCCATGGCTTCCTAACTACTGGGCTTAGGTAGGTGACTTTAAGCAGTTACTTGATCATTCTACTGCTGCTGTAGAGAGAATGATAGCACAGCAGAGAAAGGGCTCTTAGCAGCAGGCAAGTACACAATAAATCCTACTTTCATCTGCAGACGCACCAGCATGCACCTGGGGGACTATTTCTGTGTGTCCACAGTGAAAAAAAAAAGGTTCAGTTGAAGCAGAAAAGGAAGTATCCAGTTAACGGAGTTTCCAGTAGAAAGTACTAGTTGATGCAGGTTCAGATTTCCAAAAACAGACACAGAGAAAGAAAGCAACCACAAGCATGATTCAAGACGCTTATAGAAGATCAAAACTATAAAAGGAGGAAGCAAGAAGCAGAATAGAGTAGAGGAAGAAGCCAACCCAAGAGGCCAGCTTGGATCCCCACTGCAAACCCTGAAACATCTAGTTCTTAATGACCTGCCACAGTCAGTCCTCAGACCCAGGCTGCCTGGGGGTGCTCTCCAGAGCTGAGACACACCCACAGGGGCAGATGTCTGTCAGCTGGGTGGCGAGCAAATCTGGGATGTGAATATCTTGGCCTCACAGTGGTCAACAACAAGTTGCCCCCTCCTGCTCCAGAAGAAGACGGCCTTTTCCTATTCCCTGCTGATGAACTGGCCCACAGGTTCTGTGGCTCTCTAGACAGCAGAAACCCCAACTGTGAGTCTTCTGTTTGTCTTGGAATGAGCAAAAATAGTCACATGACCACACCTGCCTTAAGACAGCTACACTTGTCAACGCCATATACACTTTTGGAAATTAAACGAAGTTGAAGATAGAAAACTGATTAGACAGAAAACAAAGAAAAAGGTTTAGAGTGGGCAGCTAAGAATTTACTATCTCATAACGTTGGATGGGAGGCAGAGTAAGATACAAAATTAATGCCTATATGTTGGTTTCTATGAGTGGTTGATAAGACAACAATATTGACTGAATGCTATGTGCAACAGAGGCTCTGCTAATTACCTGGAACATATTGTCTTGTCTTCAATGGGCCCTAGCCACACTACTGCCTGGCTGATCAAGCCCCAGCTGTATTTCAATGCTAACTTTGATATGTCTATGAGTTTCCCTAGTCAGGAACAAGTGTTTAACCTTGTCAGGCTCATCTCTGTATCTTGCTTTTATTAAAGTCTATCTCATTTATTTTAAATGAAATATAAAACTGTAAATGTTCAAACAACGTGATGTCTGGAAGCACAGACATACTTTGTGGAAAGGTTAAATACAGTTAGTTAGCATCTGCTTGATCTCACCCTTAATGTTCACCTGGTAGCATCCTGCAAAAGCGCATGTCCTCACGGGCTGTGGTCACCACGGCGGAGAAGAGACTGCTTGGATTTACTCTACCTGTCCATCTGTTGCTTTGGTGACAAACAAGGGCAAAGTCGAGAGAACTGCCAGGGAGCCAGTGGAGGACCTCCACAGCACAGAGCGTGCAGTCCCCTAACTCTGAGAAGCCTACCGTGAAGCTCTTCGTCATGGAACGCAGGCACGTTCCTCACGGTTAAACCACGTTTTAGTGGATTCAGCACTTGCAGGTGCAAAAACTTCTGATAAGGATGTGTTTTGCACACAGGAAGTACATAAGGAAAACCCCTGGCTTCCAAATCTAATATGGAGAGGGGCAGGTGGTGGCAGTGGAAATACTACCAACTTAAATACCAGTGCTTCTGACTATAATGTTTTTTTTTTCATTTTTTCCAGCGACCTTACACCAACTTCAATCTGATTTGCTTCTTAAATGTAACTCAACTGGTGTTTCCCGAAGGTTCAGCACCCCCGGTGTCTTCCCCACTTCCTGCCACGTTCCTTACTCACCAGCCCCTTGGATGACAGTGGCTGCAGTGTTATCAGCTCCGATGGCTCTTAGTGGCTGTTAATAGCACTGATTACAGATGCTCAACCTTTCATTAGCAACTGGTGTGCAATTTTATGACATTCAACACGGCCCTTGCTCTGTGGATCAAAGACTGGGGAATGGCTATTTCTGTAATTGCACTTTTCAGAGGCTCTGTTCTTATGAAGACAAGGGCAATGCTACCATTTCCAGAGCCATTTGGGCTCCTAAGTGTCACTAATGGTTCAGGTGACACTATTATTTTCAATAGGGTTAAATTTTTTGTGTGCTCCTACCTCAACAAAAAGAAGTTCAATTAGTCTAACTTTTACTCATGCATTCTTTCCACTTTAATTTTAAAATACTTATCTAATGAAGGCACAATAATTCTTAAAGATAAACAAGACAGAAAAATCATATATTACTCACACCCTCCAAATAATGAGAGTACATTAAGCAAGACATGGCTTTAGCCAAATATTATACTGCTAAGTTTGTTTTTTTCATTAAGGCATAGAGTACAATGATGTCTACACATTTTTCAACACGATGCTCAACTTCTCTAAATGAAATTTGGTAAAAAAAAAAAAAAGTGCTAATCCATTCACCTGGGTTTACATCCCATATCTTCTCACCTTATACAAAACTTTTCCAAAAACATCACATCTCTTGCTTCAACAAAGTTTCTATTCCTTATGGGATATTACCATAAGAATACAAGCAAGCATTCTTTGTTTTTTTTCCTGTAATGAAATAAAAAAAAAAAATTCTTTCAGCTTTCCATTTATCTCTTCCCAATTCATTGTGAATCTTGACAAACCCAGTGTTACTTCATGTGGGTCACATCCACCCCAGTTAAGTTTCCCTTCCCTAAAGACAAAAGTCTAGTCAAGGTCCCATAACCATCTCTTTCCTCATCATGACCAGAATTTTCACTTCCTTTCTGCCTAGGAGGGAACCTTTATTTGTACAACTGCCCCCACTGCTTGGTGTCCAGGACCTACACACACCTGCTAGCTCCTTCATTTCATTCCCCTATGAGGGTCCACTATCCCCAGATGACCTGCCAAATCCTTCAACTCCCTTACTTTCTTTCAGGGATGGGGCACATTTTTTTCCTGCCAAGGCCAAGGGCCACTTAGATATTTGTAGTATCATTCAAAGGCCATAGAATATTATTCACTTAAAAAAAATCAGCCTGCTGCAGATATACGGAGTGTTTTAGTCCACCAGCAGTTGCTTGGTAGGGTCAGATCAAAGGATTTCACAGGCTTTATACAGCTAGTAAACTGGAAATTCCCTGCCCCCACTTAAGCTTTTAAGCTTACAGCTTCAGATATATAAGCTCTTCTTTATGGCTGCCCCACCTATGCCAAACATGCCCTCAAATTCCAGACACCTGCTTGATATTTGCCCACAGGTATTTTATAAGCATCTTAAAGTGAATACAGACAAAAACAAACAAAACAAAAGCAAAACAAAACCCTATTTTTAAAACACTGATCTATTTCAAAGGCAGAGTAACAGGCTGGGAGGGGGCACACGCAGACAACATACACACACAATACACATGTGTGCACACACACAACACACACATCTTCCATCTGCTGACTCACCCTCCAAATGTCCACAACCACCATAGCTGAGTTGGTCCTAAGGCAGGGCCAGGGGTTTCACTTGGGTCTCTCACCTGGGTGCAGCGACCCAAGCTCCTGACTATCTTTTATTGTCTTCCCAGGAGCATTCTCAGGGAGAAAGATCAAAAGTGGAATAGTTGCCAGGACCTGAAGCAGTGCCATGGTGCTGTACCCTTACCACAATAAAAAGAAACAGAAAAAAAAAAATCACCATCAGTTCCTAATTCAGAATGGCCTTTTCTGGAGCCAAATTGCAAGACTTTCCCTTGGTTTGTCTCTGTCCCTCAGATAGCCTCAAACCCAACAGAAAGATTATTTACATTTATTTAGTTATTTGAAAGCTAGGCTGACAACAAACACACAGACCTGCCATCCACTGGTTCCCCTTCCACCTCCCCCAAAAGCCCTAGATGGGGATCCTGAACTTCTGGATGTCCAGTATGGAGCGGAGACACTCACGCACACACGTGGGCATCACCCCCTGCCTCCCTGGTGCAGGAAGCTGGTTGGGAAGGGCTGAGTAGCCAGGACTGAAGTGGGGAGCTCTGATTTTCCCATCATCTCCCCTATAGCTCTGTGCAGTTTACTCTTTCTTACCTGTGGCTCAGGCAGCAAGTAGCAAGTTGCGGGTTGAACTGGATCAGTTTCCCCTGTTGGAGAATCACCTATGGACAGGTACATGTGCCACATGTTCTTTTGTGTCTTGTGGAGCTTGGAATAGCGTTGACAGTCACCAGTGCCTGCGTGTCTAAGCAGCTTCTCAGGCTTATTTATCAGTCATACACTGCGGTTTAGCTCCACCACGGTATTTTATACATTTCTCCATTAAGGAATCCTTGGGTTGTTGATGGTTTGAGGCTATCATGAATAAACATGGTACTAACGTTTGTATGCAAATCTTTCGGAGGACGCCTGTGATCATTTTTCTACCATAAACAACCAGGGCTTGAATGGGTGAGCTTCCTGTTGAGATGTCCGGCCCTGCACCAGTGAACACTCCTGCCAGCAGCCACTGCTACGTCTCCGTCAACACTTGCTGTGTTCATTCTCTGGTAATTGCAATCATCCCAGTGCCTGTGCAGAAAATAACAAGCTTAACCTCTACAGTGATTTTAGTCTCCCCCTGCCACATTTTTGTTTTTTACCCACAAGTGTGTGCTTGTGTTACTGAGGTTTAAGATTTCTTTATGTACGTCACAATTTCTAGAGTTTCGTTAGCTGCATGGATTGAAATAAAATCTCTCATTTTAACTTGTCTTTTCAAATCTTATGTATTTCAGACAATACTGTATATATAATTTTCCTGAAATTCAAACTGTCATTTTCCTTTCTACGTAGTGACCTTTCTGTTCTATAATAGTGACGTCTTCCTGGCTAGAGGACATAGATTTCCTTTAATATTCAAGTTTTAACTAAGCTGTAAGCTCAGTCCATTTGCAGTTAGTATATCTGTAGGAGGTAAGATCAGAATCAGGGTGTAATGGGTGTAATTTTTTTTCCAGTGAAGCTATTATTGTTCTACCACACTTTTTGAATAATCTCCTTTTCACATTAAATCACCTTGACATCTTGTTAGTAAAGAAGTCTACAAGTGTGCGTCAGTGTTTTTCACTCCATATTTTATTTTCATGATGATCTCTCTTGTACAAGCATCGCATCAACTTAATTAGTATCTTTAGAATAAGCCCTAATATTAACCTGACTACATTTCACCGAACTTCGGTCTCCTTAGAAAACAGGAGTAGAAATCTGATATCAACATATCAACATTAGAAAAATCTCTCTCTTTTTTCCCCTCCAGAAAGCAGCAGGCAATTAGTCACAGGATATTTCCAAAAGCCAATATAAGCATTAACGCAGGGTTTGATAGGCAGGACTGAAATGCCTCTTAGCAGTTTTACTACCGGAAGTGTGTGTTTATCAAGCCCGAGGAACCATGAGGGAACTATTCCACATTGTTCCTCTACTCAGCGTGAACTCAGGCGGACGGGGCCTCTCAACAGCTGCTCAAGTGTTTCCTTGGTTACTATTAATTCACAGATTTTATTGGATCAGCCATCTGTTGATCGTACTCTTGGAAAAGTGTGTGTTCTCCTGTTGTGGGGTCAATTATCCTATAAATTTCCATCTTATCATCCTAGTTGAGTTGTTCTTTCCTTCAAGACAACTATATTAGTAATCTTTCTGTAGAAAGTTTACTTCTATCTCTGAAATAACTATTTTTATTTACAGTTGTTTTTGATTTGTCTATCATATGTGTGAAGCATTGTTATGGAATAAAAAATTTGGAAGTGGAATGTTTTCTTACTGAATTGACATTTTTGCCTTTATGTAATGCCCCACTCAAATGTGTCATCATTCCTTGTCCTGGGATCTATCTCCTGAATATTGTATTTTCCATAATTTTAATCTATCTATAACTTCATGTGTAGAATGTGTTTCTGGGCTTGGGCATTTTCCCTGGCAGTAAAAACACTTAACACCCCACTTCAGAATGTAGTGCTTTGATCCTCAGAACTTCCAGCTCTAGCTTGGGACGAATGTAGACTCGAGAAGGCAGAAGTAATGAGTCCAGCAGCAGCTGAGTCCCTGCCGCTCTCCAGTAGGAGGTCATGTATGCCTCTCTCTCCCTCTTTCTCTCTCCCCATCTCCTCCCAGCCCCCTAGCACCTGTCTTTCTAACTGGCTGTCCCTCTCTCTGGCTTTGGTGCTCAAGTAAATAAAATGTTTAAAAGCCCATTTCCTCCAACTGATACTTTATCATTTAACTTTTGAATCTAGCATAGTATTCTCTGGCTTTTAAAGGTATTTGGGAAGCTTAGATCACTTAAAATCAATCTCTTTTGGTGATCATTTGAAAGAGAGGGATGAAGGGTAAGCAGAGAGGGGGAAGACAGAGATTTTTCAGTTTACTGGCTCATTCGCTGAATGCCTAAATCACGCTAGGCCAGGCCAAAGCCATGAACTCAGTTCAGTCTCCTCTGTGGGTGGGAGTGGCCCAAGGGCTAGGGTTAAGACCCTCTACCTTCCCAGGGTACATCAACAGCAAGATGGGTCAGAAGGGGGGACAGCGGGGACTCTAACTGGCACGCTGATCTAGGAGGCGGGCATCTTAAGCAGCGGCTGCACCTGCTCTGCCGCAACATGCTGGCAAAGGCAGCATGTGACAGAAGGTGCAGCTGCAGTGCAGTCCTCAGCTCCTTCCAGAATATTCTGGAGCCTGGAGCAGGGCTTGGATGTGATATCCCTAAGATAATGACAGATTCACAAACCCTAATCACCTTCTCATTGTTCAAATATCTCCCCTGATTTTCCACCTTATCTAACAATGGGATGCAACTTTGAACAAAACAGGTCCTTGCTAAAATAAATTCCCGACAAAGGGCTTAATTTGGTAACATTCTATCATCCGTTGGCAGGTGCAGGCCTTGGCCTGGAAGACGAGACCTGGGCAGAATCCCTGACATCACTTAAAGGCAAACAGAACACTGAAAGCAGTGCCCTGGTGTCTCCTCTTCTGACTCACAGACTCACATTTTCCATGTTTCAGTGCTCACACTTGCAGTATCTGTTTATGGCATGCTGTTTAGGAAACCATACCAATTTTTTTCTTATCTAACTGCTTTTAGCAAAAGTATTCACCTGGTTACACAAAGCAGTAAAACCCCAGAATTCATCTTTGACTCGCTTATTTTCCTGTTTTAGTCTTAAGATTCTTTTCTGCTTGACATCTTGACATGCCCATTCGCCCTCTTCACTGTACAGAGATTGTGTTCACCCTTCGACACTGACTTTAAATGTTTACATTCCCTTTGGAACCTTCTTTGGATGCTATAAAGCAAAATTAATGATCTGTTTCTCCAAATTACAAGTAGAGTTTGTGCATCCTATTAGCTCGGGGCACCACAACAAATGACACAGACTGGGTGCTTCCACAAGACATTTGCCCTTCAATGTTCCAAGGGCTGAGAAGTGCAATTCACGGTGCTGGCCGACTTGGTCTCTGGTTCAGGCTCTCCACTTGGCTTGCTGGTATTCTCCGCTCTATGTGCTTGCACGGCACAGAGTGGGTAAGGGGAAGAACTCCCAGTACAAAGGCACAAAATCCAACCTGAGAGTATCACGCTCCTAACCTCATCAACCCAGGACCCTGTTTCCAAATATCAGCATGGTTTTGGGGATTATGGCTTTTGTAAATCAGTACTGGGGAAATAACTGGTATATGGGCTGTGCTATTCTGTAAGGTCTTAGCACACTGTATTAATGGAAACGACATGTATACATAGCTGTTCCTTATAGCTTGCCTCCAAAAGGCAGGCAGTGCCATTTGCCTCATTTGCTTCTGGTCTCCAGTTACAACAGAGACTGCTCTGTGCAAATGCCTATGGCTTAGTTGCTGCATTCTGCATGGGTCTGCGTCCTGACTGTGCAATATTTAATATATAATACCAAATCAAAGTCTGTGTGTGTGTGTGTGTGTGTGTATGCTGTCAATATGGCAACATTGAGAGTCTAACAGTAAAAAAAAATCTACTCTACTTAACTTGCAAACTCAATATTTTGCACTCATAGAAAACAACCTGCACTTCACAGTAATTTTGTACAAATACTATTAATTAGTCATATAATGAATATTCTTAAAGAACTTTTTCCTACTCAAGTTTCAAAGGATACAGAATATGTATGCCCTAGGTCTAGTACAATGCCTTATGTTAAGGAAGAACTCAAGAATTTTATTCAACTGTACACATTAAGATACTGAACTTATAACTCTGGGAAACACATCAAGAAAACAAACAAAAGTGATAACATTCCAGATGTTCCCCAGGGAAGTTCTGAGGTTAGTTGGGTACTAACTGCCAGCACAAAAGCAAAATCAGGAATGCAGTAGTTGAAAGTGTTTCTTACAAAAGAGAGAGCCAGTTTCCTCTGAAAAACTTGGGTGGATGTTGAGATTAAAATCCAGAACTGAAAGAACAGTCTTTGTGAAGACTAATTGTTATTATAAAACAGTTAACAAATGTTGTAAGCAGTTGATAGAAGGTCTGGATCTTGAAAGCCTTAAATGTTTTAGAATCAAGTTGCACACCAGCGCATGGGTAGAAAAGATTTACATTTCAACCAAATACATTTGTCTGTGATTTGCATACTATTTTTTAAAATAAATGCCAAGGTGGCTCATGCTAAAGAAAACAGGCAAAACCCTTGTGACGGAGTGATCACAAGTGTGACGGGGTGGCTTCAAGGTGATGCCCAGGAGTGACTGGAGTACTGAAGTTCCTGTCAGTTACAACGCGGTAAGGATGATTCCTTTAGTTAATACATTGTGCTACATGTTTACATTTCCCCACTATAAAAGAACGTTTCAAAGTAAGTTAATTAAAAAACTTCTCCACTTATCAATCTTGATCATACAAATCCACAGAGCATGCTGTCCGCACCAGATCGTGTCAGGTCTAGCCGTGTCCTGACTAAGAGTGAGGCTCTAATACTGCAACACTGTTTCCAGGGAAAAGCACACAATAGCAGCCAAGGGCTACACTAAGTTGTGATGTAAACTCCAACCTCCATGAGCCAAAGGACAGCAATGAATGCCACCAGCACATTAGGGCCTTGCAAAAGGATGGCTCCATAGGCTAGTTTGAATAGGAATGACTCCCACTCCAGCCACTGTTTATTTCTCTGAACAAACTCAGTTGTAACCTTTGAGCGTTCTTAGGAGAAATTGGTTATTGATCATCAATAGCAGTGGTAGAAGCAGATACATAGAGTACAATGAGGAACAGAGAAGTTAATCCAATGGTGCACTTTTCTTCTGAAGCAATTCTTATCAGCTTTAATAGGATTTTCTCCCACAAGAAACATTGTACAATGTTTGAAATTCCCTATAATGCCTCACAGGATTTATTTGCTAAAGTAACGGTGTTAAGCACACAGAGCTTTCTTTGGTTTTGGACTTATAACCTCCTTGTCTGAATTCCTTTCTGAGTTTGTGAGTAAATGGAATTGCACAAACACAGCCACACATTTTATCATTCATTTCCTATAGATATTGCTCTCTGCAGCCTTGGAAAGTTATTTTCAGATGTCTGGCCTTCAATTTATCAGCAAATTGCCTTTAAGAAACACTGGTATTGGTAATTATGCTTCTATTTAAGACTATATCAATATTTTAACAAATATACTTTGAAATACTTAGTAGTGGTGAAGTAACAGAACATCTGCAGCCTACGAATGTGTCACAAAGAGAGAGCGGTGGGGTGTGAACCAAAAAGCAAATAACTGATACAATGTATACATATATATGTAACTTTTCACACAAAAATATATAAAGGAATTATTTTATTAAGATCTTTCCGTGAATTTTAAATTACATCAAAATGAACAGTTGCAAAAATAAGAGAGGGCCCAGTACAGTAGCTTAGTGGCTAAAGTCCTCACCTTGCATATTCCTGGGTTCTGTATAGACTCCGGTTCTTCCCCCAGCTGTCCCACTTTCCATCTAGCTCCCTGCTTGTGAGCAAATAAGGATAGCCCGAGGTCTTTGGACCTGCACCATGTGGGAAACTTGGAGCAAGCTCCTCACCGTAATTAATCACTAAAAAATAACCAATTTTGCAAATTTGAAATTTTCTTTGCTTATTTCTGGAATTTATTTAGTGGGAAGGGAACACAAATGCACATTTCTCTTATTAGCTTTCTTCTGTCCTGTTGTGTTTTATTATAAAATGTAGCATTCTGAACAAGAATGGAGTGTAAATGTCTACAACTGTTTTTCCTGTCTTTGGATGGAAGAAACCAGACATTAAACAAGGAAGACTGAAGAAAATTCAATAAATCAGTCTAATATTATCTTTATTCTTAAAAACTGTTCAACAAGACTTAGTCAAGCCAATTACTTTTTTAGTTTTCTCCTTTTGGAAACTATCCAAAAGTCATTGCTTGTGTAACAATTATTCATATGTTTAAAAATTATTTGTCATTAGCCTCTGGCTTATCCCTTCTCCAAGTTAAATTATGCCAACTATTTTAGAATTATTATTATTAAAATAATAGAATTAATTTAATTATTATTTTATTATTTATATATTTAAATTATTTTAAGAACTATTTAATAATTATCACTATAGAATTATTATATTATTATTATTATTTTAGAATTATTCTTATTATCTAGCCCTGTAAAGCACCTCCACATGCTTTGCTATGTAATCAACAAGATATGGGATGAGTGAGAATTTAACAGATCAAGACCTGAAAATGAGAAATACATGAATCTCTCCCATTCTGTATTACGGTGCTGATCATCCAGGACTACATCTCAGTTATTCATTAGAATATAATCAATACTAGATGCGCTGCTTCCCTCAAAAACACAGTGTGCCTGGTATTCAGAATCAGAATAGATGTGTTGTTTATCATTCGTGGTGGTAAAAACACATCAGTGAAACACATTTCCTTACTCTATCCCTCAACTTAAAGCACTGCGAAGAGAACTGGGGGATCCTGTGGGACCATGGACACGTGCACGTCAAATATCTCCCCTTTTTGGAGTTAGTGTCATTGTTTTGTGCTGCTCCCACCCTACGCACAGGTGTCAGCCAGGACTGAGAGGGGTAGCCGTTACGCAACACGTACGCCTTTGCTAAGGCAGGGAAGCCAGAGGAAGACCGCCTCAATGGAGCCGGCCCAGTGCTTCCAAAACGGCCCAACACCTGGAAGGTTTGCACAGGGAAGAGGGGTTGAATGGGACTGAAACATAGACTGTGTAAGGTGTGGCACTGCGTGAGGGCCCAGCAGGAGACTGTGCGCTACAGCAATGGGGTGGGGGTGCAATTCCTCAGCTCTGCTCCAAATGGTTTGAGTGGGTGTCCATTCACAACATCACCTTAGTGTAAAGGCTGCTATAGCTCACTCCATTTTCATACTGCCCACAAAACATTGCCCCTCAAACCATTCAAACATTTGTTTGGGATTCTACACAGTAAATTTAATTTTCTTTACCAATTACCCTTAGGACCTTTCACTATCCAAACAAGCGCCACAACCATCAACCTCACACAAGAGGTTGATAAAATCACACCCAACTATCAGTTATTTGGATGGTTCCCCTATCTCCTTTCTGCCTGTGCTTTTATAATAAATCTGTTTTTATTGTATATTTTAAATTCAATGACACATTCTCTGTGTCAGAATTGATAGATATGGGCTTTCTGGCTATCTTTCCTTTCATCCTTACAAAGTGAATGATTCATCATAGAGTAGCTTGTGACTGGAGAGGTCAAGGAGTTTGAACGTGATTTTTCATCCTATCAGCATCATTATTCCATTCACAGCCAGACGGAACATGGAACATCATCACCGTCAGCACACATGGTCTACTCTTTTGACCTTGTCTCTTAGAAACTGAATAACTAACATCCTCCTGACACACAGTTGAGCATGAATATGTCAGTGGATTTACTCTAAAAATGTGAAATGGAAAGCAGAAGGAGAGGCAGAGGTGTGGGAGGGGACTGGCGGGAGGGCTGCACCAGCTAACAATAGTGGCTTAACCTGTTGTACCACAAAACCTATCTCAGTAGATTTTCAATCGACCACTGCACTTTTTGAAAAAAGGAAGATGATAACTTTCATTTGGGTTTTGCTTTTTAAAGTACATTGCTTTGTCTCAATTCATTTCTCAGCTTTTCCCTTCTTCGCTGTTGTTTTATCTTTTACTGATCAGTACTTCAAGTACCTCATCGTTGTTTCTCATCCATCTCACGGACTACAAAATACGATAGTGTTACAGAAATCTAGGCTTGAACTTACCTATGCTCCCTTCTGAGATGACCATCATCAAGCATATCTCATCTAATCATGGGATTATTTACATGACTCACACAGATGAATCTTTTATTCCCACACAGAACTTCTTCTCATGTCCCATGGCTCTCACTCTTGCCCAAGAGCTGTCTTGTCTACACACTGGACTGACCTTGTTAAAAGGCAAATCAATTTACTCCTTATGCTTTGCCACCCTTCACGTATAATCCCTGTCATGGTTTCTCATTTACTTGGAATGAAAGCTCAAGTCCTTTTACGACTCTTCTGTTTTATGAAATCTTCCAGCCTCCCCTTCCATTAACTAGCTAGTCTGCTTCTCCTCCCCCAGCTCTCCTCTGACTCTACTCCTGGGAATGGCTTTGCCCCAGAAGCTCTCCTTATGCTTTGGAACCAGGCCCTTCACCTACAACCTTTGCTCTCTTAGACGATTCTACCAGCCTTACTCCCAGAGTGTCACCTTATCAAAGCAAGCCTGCTTCATGCTTGAGTACTGGTCAGCTGTCTATCACTAGTACAAGCACCTGACACAGCTGCTTACGGCCGGAAGAGGCTTATTTAGGTTCACAGTTCGAAAGCTTCAAAACTAGGCCAGCCCACAAGGCAGCACTAACAAGAGTAGTGTAAGCTGGAGAATGGAACACTAAAGCAGGAAGGATCTCATGGACACAGAGAGAACAGGTAGGCTTGATGGAGGGCTTTATAGTGAATCCTTCCATGGGATGGGCATTCCAAAGTCATGCCCTCTGTAGCCCAATGACCTCCCACAAGGCCACCGCCCTCAGTCATCATAATGTAAGCTTCCATCCTCTTCATACTGCCGACTTAGGACCAGCAGGTTGAAAAGCTATGTATGTTCAGAATCCATGTCTTTTTAAAACAGTGGATAAAATGATGTTTATACATCTTCACATACCCAACTTCCGCTATGTCCTATTTCCCTCACATCCCTGTATTTTATTGCTAAATTTATGTTTATTATTTGGCCACATCCACTAAAATGCAAACTCTGTTGTTTTCTGTGTATTATCATATTCTGATTCTTAGCATGGTGCTTTAGGCTAGAAGGTGCTGGTTAAATATTTGTAGAATATATTAATTAATACTATGGAAAGGTTAATATCAATGCATGTAATTTTAAGTTTTTCTTGCTTGAAGAATATATTCCCAAATAAATCAAATGTAATGTATTCATTAATATTTCTGTCCCACTGGATTAAGAGAATTTTATGCATACTTATTACATGTTTTTACAGTCCCAGAGAATATTATATCTTCAGTGATTAATCTACACAAGGTGGAAGACAAATCTGCAAATATAATGCCTTTGCTTTTCTCCTTATGTAAAATATAGGAATAAAAAGCCAAGGTTAATAGTCTGGTTAATCATTTTACCACAAGAGGGCATAAGTTCATTCACAAGTCTACTTACAATGCTGATGATACACTTACAAGGAAACAAAAACAAAACATCAATACTAAAATCATTTCACTCCTTCCAGTATTCCAGCAAATAATCTTTCACCAGACGAAAACGAAGGTTTTCAACTATCATTCTACCAGATCACAAAGAATTACCTTGACCTAACAATTTTTTATTTTCATATTTCTGTGGAAATCATAGTACGGATGGGTCTATACTGAAGAAAATGGCTCATCAAGTTTTCCTGACTTTTTAAAAGGAGATAGTAACTGCAAGGTGCATCACGTAAGACAGTAATACTGAGTGGTGTTCTTCAATGCATCTAGAGAGAAAACTTATCCTCACACAGGGTTGGCTAAGGAGATGGCTGTAGTTCAGATTTTGGAAAAAAAAGTGGGGGGCATATGGTATACTCCAAGAGAAACCCCGCACGGTGCAACACAAAATATAAAAATTTATATTAGTGCTGTCTAATACACAAATTAAAACTGGAACTTGCACTTGACCTGGTCTGTATTCCCCCACTGCAGTTGTTTAGTGATATATGTCAGAGGAAAACCACGTGCTTTTGCGCTTTGGTGAGAAGAGAATAGGGGTGGTGTTCTTCAATTTAAGAAGAAGCAGTGTGGAGGAAACACAGGGACCAAAGGTGTGGGGCAGAACCCAGACAACTGGGAACCCAGAAAAAGAGCCACCTGCAGAAAGGCTCGGGAAGAGCTTATATTATCCTGCAATGTGTGTGGGGCGAAGAGGGGTGATGGGAGCGGGTGTATTTGTGGTGACAAATATTTAAAAGCTTTGGGATTTCCACAGCAGCAAAAAAGATTTGGCTTCTTCTGAAGACAGATTTTGACATCCAGTCATCATCTTCTTCTAAATTTTCTTTTTGGAAAAATTAAAAAAAAATAACAAGCAGGCTGGATTAGTGCATCAATTCATAAAATTCCCCTTGTTGAATCAAGCAGGACTTCCTAGTTAAGATCCTGGCTTTAATTCACCTCTCATGTTGGAGAGCTGGAATGATGCATGTCCAGACCACTTGTGGCAGATCATGTGCGTGGCTAGGGAGTCTTCCCTGCTTGGGAAGACGTCAGTATTCAAGAGCTTCTTCACCCTGACAGGAGGCTGCATCGAAGCCCTCCAGTGCGATCTAATTTTCTCCCCTTCTCTTGTGCTTTTCCTTGGTTCCAAACCCACTTTTCTTCACAAGACTGTGCTCTTTTATTCAAGAAAGCCTGTGAGTGCCCAGTGTCTTCCACACCTGCTGCAGAGAATGGATAAGCTAAGGACAGTATGTGTGGACTGGCCAAAGCCTTTGTGCCTTAGCTGCCCTTCAGTCCCCTCTGGGGTGCTCCTTTGCTTTCAGGCAGCAGAGTAGAGCTTGGAGTTGCCTTTGGTGAAGAGGGATTTTTGTCAGAGAGACCTGAATGCTTCTAATTTTTAAATCATCTGTTCATGATAATATATGTCTCAATTTGGGAGAATAATAACTGATTCTCTCACTTAAACTTCAAATGTGCATACACACACATACACATATGTATGCATATAGATTTATGCAAGAAAATACCGAGGGATCAAAGTGTAGATTTTTTGGGGGGGATAAATAACCATGCACATGGCAATGAAACTACTGATTTACAAGGGAGGCAGATTAGTGACCACAACACAGTGATCATACCTTGTCATAGAGAGAATACATCTCACATTTTATGCTGCAATTGAACAACTGTTTCTCTCAAAAGCACGATACCATTCCAGCAAAGGAGAATTTCAAAAGCATATTTTAAAGGAAGCCACAATGACAACTAAATCCACAAAAGCACAGTTTGACAAAGATCGCCCCATGTTTCCTGAACATCATTAAGGAGCATGTATTCCTTTTCAAAACGCATTTGTCATCCTTTCTATGCTAATGACTACATCTGTACTTTTGGAAAATAATAATTACCGCACCCAAGGACATTTCCTGAGGCATCTCTCTTTACATACTAAGCCTCAACTTTTCTTGCAGCAGGTTCCTGATACAGGAAAGAGATTTCACACATTGATGCCATTATCAGAAAACAACCATCATAAAATCCAAACGTGTTTAGCATTTATATATGCTGTCACATTGGCCATCTGTGTTTTAACTCGCCTGTGATAGCGAACTTAAGAGTCAAAACCCAGATAAGCTAAATATCCTATAAACAACACATGCAAAATTAAAATCTCGTTGAACATTACCATGACATAGAAATACTGATCAAAAATACAAGTGCACAGATATACACAGGGTGATGCTTCAAATATTTTCTGGAAAAACAGAATTAAAAGATCGTTGTGGTACAAATATCTAAACACCTACATGCATGTTGGTTCCTTAATATGCGTTGCCCATGAACTTTCTTTTGAGGATTTAGGCTGTATGAATTTAAAAATATTTTGCAGCAAAATAATATTTTAATTCTATTGTCCATGAACTTTACACATACATAAAGTTCACCACGATTCATTTTCAAGTAAACACACTCAGATGTGGAGCATTGTGGAATTATGATGTCATAGATTCCTAGCACACAGTTACTCATATTGTCTTGTGTGTGAATACACACACACACGAGCTAATTCTATTCTTCTCTCCTGATCTTTCTTCATGTTAAAGATGGTAATGCCGTCTAGAGAAGGGATGTGTAAAGCCTGGTCAAGGGAGACTTCATCGTTGATGTATTACTTGCATTGCCGTAACAAAAGTGAATTGGCCATACTTTTAAAATCAAGTGAAAACTCGAACTTAGAACCATGTAACATGTGGCCTACCTTCTTAATTTCGTGCCAAGGATCCTTTCTCTCAAGTTGCAGGATTTTATTCCAACTGTTGGGCTGTGCCTGTGAATTATGGTAACACAGTGCAGAGGGCTTTCTTGCCCTCCTTCTGAAGCAGCTGTTGCCGGCACTCTAAAAAGATTCTTTGGATTCGTTGTCTTCTTTCCAGGTCCCACAGGCACACAAAAAAAGTTTGCTCCATTTTGTTTTCACTCAGCTATAGGAAACAAATTTTGGGGAAAACATTCCTGGTTAGCAAACGTGAATGTGCACATTAACAGTAGCATAAGCACTTCTGAGACGTTGAGACCTCTTCCGACCACCTTGGGTAACATTCCAGAGCAACTGAAGGCAGCTTTGTCAGTCTTTGCTCTCCTAGCTTGGACAGCTCGTTTTGATCATGCCAACTGCTTAAACTAATGTTTCAGAGGTCAGATTGGTCGGATGAATCAAGAGTTGCCATGTCCAACTCTGTGGACTTCTTCGCTTTGATGGATCGCACTGTATGTCCAACTGTGTGCTCTACTTCACCTTTAAATGCCAAAAAAGATATCAAGTTTTTCCTATTATTAGTTGCATTTGTAATTGGCACTGAGCTGTACAGAAAGCACATGAAAGTGGTTAGACAAGTGCATGTAGTTGAGGGAAATGACATTTTCTAAAGAAATCCATGAATTTGTTGCTTTTTAATTCTGGGTATGTATCTGTTTCTTCTATGAAACCCTTTGAAATACCTGGATTTTGACACCACCCATGTCTTGCAATCCTTTTTTTTTTTTTTACAGTCCTATTGTGAACTGTGCCTAAACCATTAAGGATAAAGTTGATGCTGAATAAAAATGGTGTTAGGTATCTTTAGAGCTGTCTTTTCTGAAAGCCAATTGACACAATATCCCAGCAACACATGTGCAAGTCAGTTGTTGATAAATTACATTCACCAATAGAGGGATGAAGAGTGGCAGCCCGAAGACTCAACTATTTCCTGGACAATCCAAGATACTGTGCACTCTGCCTTCTTTACCCCGGTGACAGACACTGCAGGGGACACAGAGGCGCTCACGGAGAGAAACAGACATGAGAACAGCAGAATCCCTGAAGACTAACTGTGCACAGGATGGGATTCCACTGGGTCTATGCGGCTATTGAACACATGAATTAACATGGCACTCTCACATCTGTGTTTACTTTAATGCTGAAATGCCTAATATTCAACCTAGGCCATGATGAATTGCTGCTACGTACCTGTATTAAGTTTTCAACACTTCACTTTGACCTCTGCCCAGCCCCAGCTATTACTTGGAGAGCAAGTCAATGGATGAATGCATGCTGTCTATCTCTGTGCCTGTCCTTTTATGTCATCTCTCAAGTGAAAGAAAGTTTCTGGAACATGAAATTAAAGGATACATTTCAATCAGCATATATATAAACATGTATTAATATAGACCTCTTAATTTAAGTTCTCTCAAAATACAATCAGGGTTTGTGGCACTCACCTTTTGGATCTAGGATCTAACCAGTTCATGTTTCACAGTGGACCTTCCATACACAGAGACTGGTCTGACCCAAGTGGATACACCTGCTAGTTACACAGAGGCCAGCAAGGAGAGACCTGCATGCTGAATGTAATGTACCCAAACCCTGACAGCAGGAAAGAAACTTACCTACACTGTCCTTTTTGCTTTAAAACAAACACCTGTTAAGTTCAATAAAATCTGAGGATTGTCTAATAAATTTAGCAAAAGTCACATTAGATGAATCACAAAAATACCAAATGTGAAAAGGTAAGAGATGGTGATAGGCTTGTCATCAGAGCTTAGGGAAAAAACATCAACTAAACTCAAGAAGAAATCCCAGATGCTGCTTTCTGTCTTGCTGTAACTCTGAGTTAGCCTGCGGAAGGGCACGCCTCATTCTTCCATGTCTTCACAGAATCTGTTAGGAACACTCAAGAGGACACAGCAGAAAAAGTGCAACTTACTGCTGGCTGTGTTCACAGAACGAAGACTGTAATTTAAAAAAAAATAATGTTGGTGATCTTAATTATGTAGTGGGAAGTTCACTACCCTATTGAAAGCATCAAATAATTCACACTTTGAAGCAATCAGGATGGATTTTACACACACACGCACACACACACACACAGAGGCAAATAAATTCAGATATCTACACCTCACTGCCTAAAATCCCTCTAATGACTTGATTCCTCTTTGGATATTTTTCATGTACCACATCTTCATTTTCAGGAATTCCAATTGTGCATGACAAGTTAATCTTATTCAGCTTGTCACCAGATACTTCTTGGAG
Organism: Ochotona princeps; assembly: GCF_030435755.1. NCBI lineage: Eukaryota > Metazoa > Chordata > Mammalia > Lagomorpha > Ochotonidae > Ochotona > Ochotona princeps. Next base: position 44,555,365 of record NC_080850.1, read on the forward strand.
AAATTAGAGTAAAGCCAATTTTAGTGTGCAGGACAAAATCATGGATCTAGCTCACAGTTTCAGAATAAATCCGATGGCCTATTTTTTAATTACTAAAGTAATTTATATCAAACAGCATCCCTGGTAGAAGCAAAAGGCACAAATACTGATTCCAAGATGAACAAGTGTCGGTAGGCACTCAATTAGCCTTACTGATTGACAATTCTCTTCCTGTTCCAGTCACATCGCTCTGTCATTTTTAGATATCATACAACGTCTCAATCTCTGAAAGAAACAGTGAGGACCATTACGGATGACTAATGGCCCAAGTTTGTACAATCTAACTTTATTTTTCTTCTGCAGCAGAGGAAAACAAACAAAAAATGGTACATACCGAAAAGTAGCAAATCTTGCGTTTCCAAATGTCCACTCCTTTAAACTGTTAATAGTGTAAATATAACATTAGAATAGCACTAGACAACAAAACCATAATGACAACATACATCACTTATCCAATATTTAGAAAATATAAAGCATAAGTTTAGACCATGAGGTATTTGAAACTGCAGGACTCTATTAATTCTGAATTAACATGATAAAAGCTTGCCAATGAACCGTAAAAACATCTTCTAGATAATGAAAACCAACTAAACAACTACAAGTGATACAAACAACACATTTATTTAGAAAAATAAACTGAAAATGCTGTTTGTTTGTCTGGTACATTTTCCCATGAAGCATAGATAAGTGACTATAAAAATTGTTCTATGTTAAATACAAATTACAAATGACATTTAATTAAGAGAACAAATAGACACTCAACAAATGTTTTGTGTGCAATCCACTGTACTTGGCTTCTTTGTTGTTAATGATATAAAAAGATTTTCATAAAGGGAAAAAAAACTCTTTTGCTCTCTTTTCATTCATTCAGCCAAACTGAGGCTCTCATTATAATTTTGCAGTGTTTTTTTTGGAATATAAGAAATAGCCACTTGTTTTAGGTGAGTGACTTCTACAGAAGAAGAAATGAACTTTTTGAGAATTCTTAAGGACTTCCTTTTTGTATTCCTGCAAGAAACAGCTTGTGGTGGTCTCAAAACTCATGGGACCATCTGTGCAAATAATAGCACACATCATTACCCTGAACGGAAGTGACAGTGCAAATAGTAGAAGTGTCTTAAGAAGCAATCAGTAAGAGCTGACTTTATCCTCTCCCAGCCAGTAGGGGCTAGACAGCGGAATGAGGCTGCTGCTCAAGCAATCGGGCCCACACTGTTGTTCCTGTATGGCTTTGAGGGTGCAAATCCACTCTGCAAACAGCAGCAGTCCATCCCCACACTGTTAGAGGGCCAGTTTGCTCAATTTTGCGACTGTCTACAAATTCAAAAACTAAGAGTACTTCCCACGAGAGGTACTTCTCGTCTCCCAACTGCCCTTCCCAAGCGGAAAATCAATTTGTCACTTGCTAATTTCATGGATGGACTTTGCTGGGCTTGGACTCATGGTGAAATAAGTGGAAGATTTGGTTTTTGTTTGGTGGTTGACTTCTTCTTGAAGTCCTTTTTGCCTGTGTATTGTGACTTTGTGGTAATTCTGGAGTGAAGAGTTAAGGCTGTGGCTTCTTCCGCGCCTGGGTTTCTACTTGTGAACGTCAGAGCCGCGGCAGGTCATTTTATGCGGACAGAATCAGGGTTCATTTGGCTCCAAAGTGGAGGAATTTGCTGCTGAGACACTTGGGTGCCTGGTTTCTTTAGAATTAGGTCTGGTATCAGGAAGTCATAATGACGAAATTGAAGTGAGGAAAAGGAAATGACAGGACTCCAAATAAGATTATTCCTTCGAATCTGAAGGAGCTGTCCCAGGAAGGAATCAAACAACAAATGGTCAGTGGAAATAGCAAATCTATTTGAACCAAGCATGCAAATTATTACGCAAAGCATGAAAACAAGTATAAATGAGGCATTTTTAAAATAGGACATGTCACTTTAAATTCTTAATTATCAAACATTTTAAATGTCTAAATGCATTAAACATAGATTCTATTTAGATGTACATATACATTGAGCTGAAGCATGCAATTTTAGTTAAATGATAAACCCTGCCAGCTTTTAGGTCTTCATTTAAGTGCATCCCTATGTAAATGTATCAGGTTCTCAATGTTTCTCTTTAGTTCATAGGAGATAAACCTTATAGTTAAACAAATATATCTCACTCTCACAGATTGGTTAAGAAGGCTATTCATCTTCAGGTTCATCCTCCTCTTAAAACAACAGCTAAGGAACTTGTTTTTAAACACTTGATAATGTAATAACTGGATAACTTTCATCACAATACAAATAGTTTCCATGTTTAAAAAGTTCCATTTGCCAAGAATAGATTTTTTTCTTCAATGCAGTATTGCTAAACAGTTGAATTTTCTTTTCTTTATAAGTGAAATAATAAATGCTTGAAAATTAGTATTTAAGTAAAGAATTTATGTTGAAATTTCAAAGGAATGAGATAATATTTTTGAAAGCAAAGAGGGGGCCTCGGTCCACTCCTCACCTTGCCCAGCCCACATCAGACATGTTCAGCTTCATGTAGCACATTGTGTAATCAAGGTCTCCTCTTTGTGCCCTGCCTTGTACATTACTATATGCTAGACAATATTCATGCTATAATGACAGATGATAGATCTAGAAAACTATTAAAGTGAACCAGTTGCCATACTTAATTTATAATTATAAAAACCATAGACAGTGAGTAATATCTTTGTGGGCAATGCAATGCTTTAATATAGTTAACATATTTAATATATTTTAACTGTTTCATTTGCGGACAGGGTTTTATGTCTCCAGGACAGACACACTGAGAGGCAAACACAGAGGAAACCAGGTTACCCTTTGCAACAAACCTATTAGTCACCTCTACTAGATTGCTAACACGGCTTCCATTATGTTACTCAACCACTATGACAATGGCCTAGTTCAAAATAGTTTAAGTAAATAACAATATTGAAGTAAAAAAACAACCTTTTCTCCCAACCCTGCGAGTAAAATTAGGAAGAACGATCATCAAACTCTGTAAGTCATTATGAGCAGAGGAGAGGGAAGCTGATCTTTCATGAGAGCCATGTGAAATGTGCCAAGTGGGAAGTGAGGAGGGCTGCACCGAGCCAGCCTGAGCGTCACAGAATCCCACGGGCATCGCCTATCTGTGACATTTTAATATGCTTTTGTATATCTAGAAGTATTAATATCTCCTAATATGTAAAGAAAATCATTACTGAAATGGTCACTAACATATAAGCTATATTAATATTTTGAAAAACAATATGAAAACCATGTAAAGGTGACTTACTACAAATATATCAGTATGTAATACATATAGTCAGGGCAAAGATAATTAAGTATGCCAATTAACATTATTATGGATGTGTTATTTCCCAGTCTTTGTTTATTACACTTTGCCAAAACTCTTAAATGAATTATTCATACATTTATTCATTCAATATATTAATTCATCACCTTGTATGCCAGAAACTACTTTAGGAATCATGAATACAGAAAAGAAATCTCTTGCCCTCCCAGGAGATTACTCTGAGGGGGTAAAACAGGCAATAATGGTGACAGATTTGTGGCATAATACATATACACAGAAAATAAACACATAGGAATAGGAAAGCTACAAAAGATTGCATTTCAATTGAGACTTGTGGGAAATGCCACTAAGCATGAAATGAGGGCATTTTCTGCAGAGGAGAGCAACAGCCAAAGCCATGGCAGCTGGGCAGAACCTTCAACACCACTCAGCCTAGGCACAGTGAGAAAAGACCGACCAAAAAGACACCCGTTGCCAAAAACCACATTTTTAACATTATACTCAATGGAAGATGTTGAAGGATTCTGATGAGGGCGTGGCCTTAGAAAACATGGAAAATCTAATAGAGTGAGCAAGTCTTGCGATAATAATTCTCAGTAAAGAAATGACAAACACTGAAAGCCCAACTCCCTACAGTCGCTGACATCTTCCTAATGACCAGTAAAGGGGAAAAATCTAAACATCTCTTTCTGCTAAATCAAGACAAAGTTTCACTGACTCAAAATCTCATGGAATCAAATATTCACTTCCCAGTGCTCAGTGGTCAGTAAAGTCTACCTGCTGATTGGCTAGCCGACTGAGTATTGAGGAAATCTGTTAGTCTTACTGATCTTTGAAGATTCATTACAGATAGCCAACACTCTCCTGGATGATGCCAGGGATCCTGTTCGGTCTGTTAATCTCAGTCTTAAACACTGCCCCCACTATAGAACATTCACGAACAGCTCTTCAGGTATAGTTTGCCAACTTCATAACTTCGTGCCTGTTCACAATTATAGATTTCAAAACACAAATATTTTGCATAGTTATTGTAAATACAGAGACATGTAATGCAGCATCACTATTATACAAATAAGTGTACTTAGCATGTCAACAATGAAAGATAAGTTACACATTCAGATCTTTCATAATCAAAAGTGAACTGCAATGTCCCACTAGAAATGCTCTATGATCCATAACACTGAGCAGTGGGGTCAATTACTCCGTTCCATTCCAAAAGGCTTCCCTTAAGCCAATTAAGATTTTACTGGCGTTCTGTATGCCAAGGATTGCAAGTGCATGAAAGGTCATTTTTTTTCATTCTGGTAAACTTTCCACAGACCCAAATGTGCTATGCAAAATATGAATTGTGCTAGATATTTTTCTGGGGTTTGAATCAATTTAATTTCTGTAAGTAACATTTTTAAGGGACTGGGGTTATTTCTGCACATTAATGGAAGAACAATTTAAAAATACTAAAAACAAGAAGCAAAACTAAGAAAGCTAAAAATGGTGCATCCTTCCTACCGCTTCTAACTTGTCTTTGTTGATTCTATTGGATTACCAAACTCAGTAATCATGGTGAATAAAATATTTTTAAAAATTATCTTTCATTTGGAAAATGTAGGACTTATGTAGTCTTTGCCCTGATCTCATTGCACTCTTCAGTATCTTTAATACCATGTTGATCATATAAATGATAACAAATGACCCATAAAATCATCTCACCTTAATGACATCTTTAACAGAACAGTTTTGACTGTCTTTCCTTGTTTCATATTATTACTGGTTGTTTAAACATTTCCTAAAACACATTTGGTTATTTATATACTTTAATGTGTTTAACTATTCTATCTACATTTAAACATAGAGGTCTCATATCTTCTTCCTTACTTGAAAAGTCAGTCACAGTTTTACTATTACTATTCTTAATGTTTTATGCTAAATACTTTCAATTTATTTTAAACTAAAAATGAATTTTTAAAATTCAATTCTCAGTTTTTTGAAATCTTATATTAAAATTCACCAATGATTAGTATCGCTCACGTGTTTGCTTTGGGACTAGGTTCTTGCTTTTTTCGTGACTTTCTCTAGTTGAATGCAAGTTCTCACTTGCAATTTCTCACATGCTTATTCATCTATGTTCACTCATTTCAAAGGCAGAGAGCTAGAGAAACAGAAATTTTCTATTTTCCAATTTACTCCTCAGATGCCTGCAGAGTGTGAGTCTGGGTAATGCCCAAGCTTGGAACCAGAGACGATCGGGAGCTCCCATGGGACTGGCGGGAACCCAAGTGCTCGAGCCGTCACCTGTGCCCCGCGGAGTGCCTCCTTTGCAGGCAGACGGAGCTGGGAGCAGAACGGACACCTGACTGCAGCCACTCTGCCAGAGATGCTGTCCTAGCAAGCAGCCTCTTGGCCACCATGGCCAATGTGTGCTCCTCTTCTTGCCTTACAAGTCAGGAAATGTATCCTGTCTAATAACCCAAATATTTGTATTTACTAATGAGAGTAAAGGGGTAGTAAAACATTTCCACCTCTGTGAAGAGAAAAATGACCTCGAGTTTACGGTCAAGCTCTGTTTCTATGGAAACCTGAATCTGGTAGACTGTCAGCTTTATTACTAGGCAACAATGCTTATGACAAAAATAAATTTTTATTGGCAAACTGCCTCTCTGAATGACTGTGAACCCATAGGAGCTTCACTGAGGGCAGTGGATTTGTACCGAGATTTCAATTGGGAACTTAGAACGTGCAATCCGGAATAACCTTCATATCTGCTTAGGCTTCAACTCTGAAACTTTCATGTGTCCATGGTTAATTAAAGGCTGTAGCCCCAGATACTTCTTGGCACTCTCGCGGGACACAAACACCCTCGTCTGTTCTACTCGTGTGCCTGGCTTACTGTATTGTTTCCACTGCCGCCCTTGTGTCCCCAGACCTTGGATCTGGCCTGGCAGCATCACCTGATGATGACTGCTCTGTTGATCTGACACTAGCATCGTGGAAGTTCGACATTCAGAGGGTCTTCTGAAAGTGAGAGCTCATCAGACTGTTCAGAGGGTGGTGAGGAGCTGCCACTGCTGCGTCCATCAGGGCCATGGTGTGCCAGTTACAAAGGAGCCTGAGGACAGAGTTTTTGAATTAAAGAAGATGTAATATCACCCCTTTTGGGAGAATTGACAAATATAAGCACTTTAGTGGATGAAGGTAGATGCTTCTTTGAAACCTGTAAAAAAACTTTTTTAAAGCTTTTAATGAGAAAATCTGTATTTCATCTGGTTCTTAAAAGATAAGTAGGCAGCAGCATGTCACCAGTTTAACAAATAAAAGAAAGCACTAGAAGCATTCTGGACCAATAGAAACCTGAACCACTTTCCCAGCATAATGTTGCTGTTGACTTTCACCTGCATTCTGTCACGCGTTGGCTCCAAGTTGTGAAACGCTTACTCTTCGATCATATGGACAAATGCAGAATCCAAAAGGCGATTAAATTAGGAAGACAGTATGGGTAAACGTCTCAGTCATTTCTTGGTTCTATTAAGTAACCTGCTACTTTAGAAAATCATCTCATTTCACGCTGCACAAACTATAACTGGGAAAACACCTTGAAAATAATATTTCAGTATGAAGAAAATGATAGTGCTACATCTACCCTCATGTTCTATATCAACACAAGTAATTCATTCCTGTGAATTAACATGCCTCTCCTTAAATGCAAGCATGTTTCCCCACAGGCTGTCTCATTTGCAGGAGCTGCTGCAGGAATCTGTATGCATACAAGTAGTACGATCCGAATAACGTGCCAAGAATTTCTAATAATCGTGCCTTAGCACAACAGAGCAATGATGGAAAGGAATAACACTCGACTCTTCAGGAATATCTGACCATTTTCTAAAATTAGTACCTGATACCATGGGCTTTACAACTGTTCTGCTCAACTAAACTGGGGCATACTTAATAACCCTGGCAGCGGATTACCAGCTACCTAACTTACAGGGCCTAGCAAAAACTGAAAAGCAACAGCTATTGCACAAACACCAGAAAAACATTCCCTCCCATGCAGTATTTATGAGTTTTGTTTGCCAATTGATGTCAAGTGAATTCTAGCCATGGAAGATTTGCAGAGTGAAGGTAGGAGCCCACAATTCCTGTCGCCAAGCCTCTCACACATTTGCCAGTTGTTGGTCCCCATGGAGACAAGTGGGCAGGGGGTATCTGAAAAGCAGGTAGCCCAGGAACTCCTGCCTACTTGCATTAGGCAAGTGGGCAGTGGATGTGGAACTGTCTGAGGGGAGGCTCCAGGCCTGCAGTATGCTCTGCAGTGACCCCCCAAGGCTCACTGACAATACTCATGTTCAACAACACAGCAGTGACATCAAGACAGCAACCCTTCAGCAGGAAGCATCAAGCGCAGGTCCTGTGGGTGGGTATGCAGGGAGGTACTTTGAGGACAGGGCCTCTGAAGAGCACGAGGGCCAAGTGCCTGTCACGCTGACTCTGCAGCTTTGTCTGAAACAGACTGTTTCATCCGTCCACTCCAAGCATGTGCAAAATGACATCAACTGCATGTCCTGCTTAGCTTAATACTGTATTATTCCTTACTGTGCTCGTTTTTCATTTGTAAGTAACTACATAAACCAATGTTCATGAAAGATAAGTAGTTATGTAACAGATTTACTATAAAGTATGCCTTAAAATATTTCTATATCAGATGAATGCTTTCAGTCATTTTTGACAAAAAAAAAATTACAAGTGGCCGCTTACTAACATTTGGGACTTTTTAATAGGGAACTCGGTTATCCACCTAGCAAATTTAACCCTTTAGTGTAAGACCATCAGGAAATTCGATCTTCTTTATACAAATACTTGAAAATATGAATTTGATGGAATTTTCTAAGATAACTTGATACAGATACAAAATGAAGAGATAGAAATTCTGTTGTTCATAAATATCTACATTCTCACAGTAAACTCTCCTTTAGTTATCACCCCATAACACCTCTTTGCATATGTATAGAACATGCTGCCCTAAAATACAGCACCTTGGCATATGAGGAGTTAAGTCAAAGTTAACAGAAAACTGGAAAAGCAGGGAAGTGTCTTTGAGTTTTACCCTCTTTGCCTCTGAAGCAGGATGTTAAAGATCATGTGAACAAAGGAATTCCCTAGAACTGGCTCTCTGACAATCAAAGCATATGAGGGAGAATCTGAACAGGCATGCCGTCATCCTGTGTTGGTTGCTGAAATTCTCAATCCTGGACCACTCACAACCTGTAAATACAGTGTCTGATCCCACGGGATGATGGCTTTGCAGTCCAAGGTTCAACATCAAATTCTATCCTGCAATAGTTTTAATGGTCTGAACAAGACAGCTTTGAGACTCAGTTTTTACACTAACTAAAAATATAACTGGAGAGGACATTTTATCTACTTCCCAGGTGAATGACAAAAGTGAATGAGAGGGCCCGGCACCATAGCCTAGCAGCTAAAGTCCTCGCCTTGAACGCGCCAGGATCCCATATGGGCGCCGGTTCTAATCCCAGCAGCCCTGCTTCCCATCTAGCTCCCTGCTTGTGGCCTGGGAAAGCAGTTGAGGACGGCCCAAAGCTTTGGGACCCTGCACTTGAATGGGAGACCTGGAAGAGGCTACTGGCTCCTGGACTCAGATTGGCACAGCTCCAGCCGCTGCGGTCACTTGGGGAGTGAATCATCAGATGGAAGATCTTCCTCTCTGTCTCTCCTCCTCTCTGTATATATCTGACTTTGCAATAAAAATAAATAAATCTTTAAAAAAAAGTGAATGAGAACATGACTGAAAATGAGGTTTGTAGAAGTCATGCCTTCATTTGGTACAAAGAGATGGACACATTGAATTAGTATTCAACTTTTTTTGTGAGTGCTGAGAAATTGGTTCTTCTAAAAGATCCCAGCTCTACTTGCTGTGTCTTGGGAGGGAAAATGTTAGCCCTCCTGCTCCTGCTCATTGCTATGGACCAAAGGCAGTGTCCTTGGGCCTGCTCCATCCTCTGCCCGTAACTGCCAAGCCACTGTCAGCACGTACAGTCTTGCAACCAGAGTTACCAACACTTCCTCACAGTTCATTATTTTATGCAATAGAGTAGAAGAAACACTGAAATGTAACTACCAAAGGATCCAATATAAAAACAGATACCAGCATGGTCTATCTGCACAGAAAAGCACATTAAAAGAGGAAGTTGAATTCACCCTCTGAGTCAGTGGCAGGGAGAATTCAGCTAGGAAAAAAACCAAAAAGCTAGACATTATTTTCCTGGTTCCTCTTTATCCTTGCTTGTGGTCTTCAAGGGGACAGATTGGAGCTTTTATTTATTTTTTTTCCTGAAAAACCTCTGCTTTTTTTCATCAGCCGTATCTAAGCAGAGAATTTACTCATGCGTATGATTATGAATTCTTTTTTCTCTAAAGCCAGAGATTTTACAAAATCTCCTCTTCATAAATCCCTCATTTCCTGTTCCTCCTTTTAATCTCCTTTCTATCCACTGATGTGCTGCTGGGAAACACATCTGTAGCCAGGTTGCACAGTGCTGTGAAGTGAATGCCTGTGATATTTATCCCACCTTTTGGCAAAACCTCTTGGTGCCACCACCTTGAACTCTGCCGAAGCTAATACTGACACGGGCATATTCCACGAGTTCCGCTGGCAATGAGGCAGGCTGGAGGCATGGCATTATTTCTTCATGGGGGAACAAAAACACCTTCAATTAACAGATATTCAAATGACAGCTTACTCCCTTCCCTCCCCCTTGCTCAAACACAACGTCAAGCCACATTCATTCTTCACTTGAACTTATTGTATGAAGCGAGAACACCCTCCCTCTGATACTCACGTGTGGTTTTCATGATTAAATCCATTAGACATCTAACCAAATCCTGCTCTCACCATATGAATGACATTTACTGCTCTGACTTTCCAATGCTTAACAGCATGTCTGCCATGAATTAGCGAGCGAGTTGCCATTTTATGTACAATACAATTAACTAGTCTGTCTTGTCTGAGTCCAGGCAGGGCCTCAGACCCGTGGATTCACTCAGCTATGACCAGTCCACAGAATGTCTACAATTGGAATCAGGGACTGTCCTCTGTGATTAAGTTCTCTAAGCCACTGGATTGAAAAATAAAAAAAAAGTCCTGTCGTCTATGCCAGAGGTCATCTCCATCTTCCAATTCCTTTTAACCACTGTACTCCCAGGAAATTATAAGTACAAAGCAAAATAAAATACAATTTACTTATTTTTTTTTCTTTCTTCAGAATGCTCTGGCCTTCAGGCATGCATGACTGAATAATGTAAGCTTCAGGATACAAACATTGTCTTAAACTACAATAGAAAAGTATTTTTGGAAAGCCATTGTAGAATGCAAGAAGAATAAGGTCTCTTAAAATGGTTCATTTTACTGGAGGGGAGTATAGTATGCTGCAAGTTTAACTGGCAGGCATCTAAGATATTTTTTCCTTAACCTTAGGTGAGTTAATTCTCTACCATGTGTCCTTCAGGTTTCCAGTGTTCTGCAAATCAGAAGTGATTACATGTATATCTGTGTGGCCAATGAAAGGTGAATCTCTTTGCAAGTTGGACAAATAACTGCTCAGTCTTCTTTATCATTAAATAAAATCATGATTCCCTTTATCCAAACATTTACTGGGACATTTCTCAAATACAGTCTAATAACAAGGCTTTGTCACGCCTAGAAAAGTGAACTATTCTATCACCATGCCACATCAGGTCAGACTCAGAATTAAATTACTTCTTTAATATTGGAATGCAGATGGCTCTCATTGTTTGGCTCTCAATGCATTTTGGTTTGGGTGGGCTGTAACATACTCTAATACTTCCTCTTTCACTTTCATGAGCAATATACAGATACACATGTGACTTCTAGCAGGTTCAATTTTGGAGCACGAATGGAATCCTGACTTTACCAGAGCCCTAAACTCTTTGCGCCTCTGGATATAAAGAACTGAGGGAAAGACAAAGTTATTAAGGCACTATGGTACATATATTATGAGAGTCGGAAAACTTGACTTTCAGTCCTCATTTAGCCCTTTCACTTTCTAACCGTGGAACTAATCAATGACTCTGTTAGAACCTTTTTGGATTCTCATTTGTCAAAAGCAGATTGCAGGCCGTCATACCTGGAGCTGTGCTTATGGGGATAGGCTGGAGTGGTGATAAAGAAGTAGTTGGAAAATTTACGCTAAGCCATGTCTTACCTCTTAGCTCAAAGCTGCTTTGTTGTCGTTGTTGTGGTTGTTGTTGTTGTTGCGGTTGTTCTGACTCATACCAGTTGTTGACCTTGTTTCCTGGCTTCTCAATTATGGAAATGTATATACTGATGGAGTACTGGGGTCCACCATATCCAGATGTGGGGTTATAATACAACATTCATTCCTGCTCCAGACAAAAAGTGGATTCCCAATGAAACTGTTGGAATTGTGTAGACAATGGTTAGAGCCGCTGGACTGTCTGACATTGTCTGTACCAGCAATGTTGGGGTACTAATGGAACTGTGATTCCTTATAAAGGACTATATCATTGTAATAAAATGGGAGAAAGTCTGTCAGGGGTGAGAGTTTCGGGGCAGAATCCCAGTATATACAAAATTGTGCCACATAATTCAAAAATTCAAATTAAAAATTTAAAAAAACCTAAAGTTTGAGGCCTCAAACAAATCTCATTTTATCTAGTCCCAAAACTAATGGAAATAGCTAGGTAAAATAACACTGCTTTTGAAAACAAATGTTGAATACTACAATGATCAGCTACGTTTGATCTCATTGATAAATGTTATCAAGCACAACAGCCAACATCAAGCCAGCCTCCAAAAATACAGTGAGGGAAAATATTGAAGAGTAATGATGAAGTTTCAGTGCATTCAACATGTCAGTCTTGACAATGTGTGCAATAACATTTAGACCAAGTCCTCCATTTTAATGATAAGAAAACAGCCCCCTCTCCTAAGATCACAGCTCAGGAAATGTTATTGTTTCCACTAAAATAGAAATTAAACATTCAACAAAAGCTAATTTTCTAATACGTATAACTAACTTGGCTATCTAAAACAGCTAAAATTTTGTGTTGGAAAATTTTATTCACTATCTTTATTATCCTATAAAACTGAGCATAATTAAGCCTTCACGCTCTTTTTAACTTCTTATTTCAGAATATCTTTGAATTTACAAAACAAAAGTTGTCAAGTAGTTAGTACAAAGATTTCCCATAAAATATATACCCAGGTTCTTGCATTATGAATGTCTTAGATTGGTATGATAATTTGTCACAATCTAATAACTGAGTCTCTCCTATTATTAATATCTCATAGTAGTATTATCTGTCACAATGCTCATAATTAAGACCAGCAACCCTTGGCCTAGGCTGGTGTCTCAAAGGACAACTTTGCAGCCTTATGAAGGCATCTTGAAGTCACCTGAGATATTTTTGGTGATCATGACTGAAGGGTGTAGGGCTGTTGCTAGTTAAATATCTTCGAGGGAGACCAGGAATGCTGCTACCTAGTCAGTGACATGCAGGATGGCCTCATGGAAGAGTTATCTTGATCAAAAATTGAGTAGAGTCAAAGAGGAGAAACATTCCTGTCTATTTTTACTTCATATTTTATCAATATTTTAAAATATTTTTTATGATTTATTTGGAAGGCAGAGATTATTGAGACTGAAAGAGATCTTCTATCTGCTTGTTTATTCCCCAAAAATTCACAACATTCAGGGTTTGGAGCAGGTTAGAGCCGCAACCCCAAAACTCAGTCCACATCACCATGTGGGTAGAACCCAACAACCTCTCCTATCAACTGTTGCTGCTCATGCTGTGTGTTAGTCAGAAACTGGAACTGGGAATTCACCCGGGACTTGACCCCAAATATTACAGTACAGTGGTTCAGTACTTCTGTCTGGAGTGCTGTGTGTCACTTCAACACATGCATACAATAGAATTGATCCCATGTTTTAATAAGGTTTATCTGAAGATTGTTGAAGTGGTTGCTTTTATTCACACAAACCTGTTCTCCCAGAGTTCTAGATTTTCTGAATTTAAGATCAGGTCTCGAATGTCTTCGAGTAAAGACATTTGGGTGGGGTCATTTCCTTCATCTATTCAAGCTGAATTTGTATAGTCCTGCTTTTCTGAAACTGTCTGTAATGCTGTTACACATATGATACCTTTCATTAACCAGGACAATGGTTATAAAAATGAAGGGTGTAGTACTCTTCAAAATATTCATACATACATAGTTTAGAACTTACTACTAATTTTAAGCCCACATTCCATGTTTTAACATGAGATCTTTTTTTTTTTTTAAGAAAAACCTAAGCTACAATTTATATCTTTGGGGAACTAAAATCACATTCACCATTTTCACATTTGAAAAGAAAAAAGATAATTTTCAAACTGCCACACTCTGATTTAGGTGACATCTTATTCTACACATAAAACAGACAACCATCTGTGTCACTCAGACTGTTTCAGAACCTTATTTACTTTCACTCCCAAGAATAGTCATCTAGAAAACTAGCATGGAAGCTACAATTCCCAGAGCTGAGAGGGAACCCTGCCATGCACTCCTTCTGGGAATTCATGGTCTCCAGATTCCTTGGCCTGACCAACAATGGCCGTGACTGTCCAAGGTGTTCAACACTAAGCAAAGCCTTGAATTTGCATAGTGTGGTCAATCCAATTACAGAAATAATATTGAAAATATGCATGTATGCCATGAACTGCTCAAGGCACTTGGAAAACAAAGGTGAATAAGATATTCAGGCACTGAATGATTTTCGAGCAGAAATCTGAGAATAATGAATTCTGCCTCAGGGAATTGGAAAAGGCTTCAAAGCCTGGCTTATGAAGGCTGAATAGAATTTCAACAAGCGAGGGGAAATCATTCAAGCAAAGCAGGGACAGAGCAAGACAAACACACATTCAGGGATGGCAAGAAATCAGTGCAGTTAGATGCTAATCTCCAGGGGGATTGCAACAGAATGAAGCAAGTCGGAGTTTGGAACACGAATTTCTAACAACTTGATCATGCAGCAACAGTTAGGATGCTAGAGTGTGGGTGATGGAAGGCAGAGCATCGGCCTTTCAGCCTGGCAAGCAACCTCAACAGATGTGCAGTTTAGCGAGATCTCACTGTAAGGTTTGCCAGTAGTGGAATGCACGAAAGCAGACCAGGGGGAAGCACTCAGGAGGCCTTGACTGCAGCAACGGAAAGAGAAAGAGACCATGAAACTGGACTCCAGGTGTACAAATTGGGAAAACCAGGAAACATGATTGGAATTGAAAAAGAGAGGATTAGGAATCTAACTAAACTTGATCTTTCGGAAGTTGAGAGTTGAAATGATGACTACTTGGAGCTGGGAGGAAGGAATGGAGAAACTTTGCTTAATGGATCCTAAGCTATAGCCAGACATGAGTAGAAAGTTCTGGGGTTCAACTGAATCAAAGGTTGACGACTGCTATTGATAACATACTGTATGTTTTTTTAAAAAAGAAAAACAGAAGAAAGTCTTTTAAATGCTGGGACCATAACTAACTGATCATTATTTAAAAACATATACTTGAGCTGACTGAAATACTATATAATCTATACAAGCATGTATATGTAACATTCTATAACTAGAAATGATTTTTATATATCAGCTAAAAAAAAATGAAGATGTCAGAGATACTTCTCACTGTTGTTTCTGGTACGGTCACTTGAAGGGATAGTAATGTCAATTCCTGAGACAGAAAAGGAGAATGAAAAAGAGGTTTTGGAGAAAAATAGTGTCATACTTACTGTATAGGATATAATATTAAGCTAAACATCTAAGCAACAGCTATTACAGCCAATATTTAATGTACTCAAGTATGAATTAGATGTTGGCTAAAGAGGGAAATATGGCAAGTCATGAGTTCTGCAAAAGAAATTGAACCTGGCAATATTATTAGTCTGAATAAAATAAATATTCAATAGGGAAATCTTCAAACTTCATGTCAGTTAGTGTCCTGCCTTATCAAGTAAGTTCAGAGTATGTTTACGAAAACAGGGCCTGAAAGAGCAGCGTGGCTTAGGGGGAAGCAGATAAAGCCTTGTTAACACCATAGATCTCTTTATGTTCTTGATAAAGGCAATGGTTGGTATTGTGGAATCACAAATCACTTCAACAACCAAATGAAGGCTAGCAGCCTCATTATATATATTTACAAAATATTTTGTTTGTGAATCCAAGATGTCCATTCATTGACAATCCTGCATCATGTGGCCATCTCAACTTCACAGTCCTATATTCAGAGCTGGGAAAGTTTAGTTATCAAAAGGTGTCATTTACAAAATCAAAAATAGATTCAGAGATATCTCTGTGCAGTACAAGTAAATTTCTCGTTCCCAGCACCATGGCTCAATGACTAACCCCTCACCTTACAGGAAATGGGATCCCATATGGATGCCTGTTTCTGTCTTAGAAAGAAAGGAAGGAAGGAAGGAAGGAAGGAAGGAAGGAAGGAAGGAAGGAAGGAAGGAAGGAAGGAAGGAAGGAAGAAAGAAAGAAAGAAAGAAAGAAAGAAAGAAAGAAAGAAAGAAAGAAAGAAAGAAAGAAAGAAAGAAATAAATTACTGTCTTAAAGTTAGGTGTGACCATGTGGACAAATCATTAAAGGAAAAAGATCAAAAGTATTCAATGGCAGCTTTTGGAAGCCTTTTTAAAAGAAACGTGGCCCACGCCCTGCTGATGTTTTGCCCGCTCTCCTCCCACCTGATGCACAGGGCACAGTTGTGATGGCTGGATTGCTGACTGCCATTTTAGACCAAGAGCAGGAGCTGCCTCCAGGCATGCCCAAGAACAGCCCCGGCAGCCCTAACTTGCCCCAGAACTTCTGCATACAGTTTAGTTTTTGCCTCTTGCAAAAAGGTTGTGATGTCAGAATTCTTGCTCTTTGTTTAAGAACTTAATCCTCTCTCAGACTGGTAAATTTCATTCTCAACTCAGAACATGTGGCTCAACTCAGGCCACAAAGCTGCTCATCATATTCCTTTACTTGAGAGCGAGGCACTCACTATTCCAGTACAGCATATAAAACAGCATGCTTCCGACTGCTTGAGGACCACTGCTCTGCCTGAAAAACAAAGTGGAGAACTAAAGATGCTATAATTCTGAATCTTAAAGTCTCCAGTGTATTTTGTCTTCGGGATAAAAATCCATATGAGCTCAAGCCAAAGGAAAACATTCGTGGGAAGACTGCATCAAGTTTCAAGGGATGGCAACGAATAACCTCAGGTTATGAAATTTAAGTGAGCATTTGGAAAGCATGGAACATGTCTGTAGTCATTAAATACTGCAATCAAGATGCTCTGATGCAAGCTAATCAATTTCTGAATCTGTATCTGGTGTACAATTACATCAAATATTTGTGGCAAAGCATTATCCATCAAATCAGTCTTCACCCGTCCACTCCAATCAACCCACCTGGGTGGTCACTAGATCACAAGAGATAGAATAAAGAAGAAAAAGCCTGGGAGTATGGCTAATAATGCTGGGAAATATAATTAATATAAAGTTTATTGGGAAACTTAAATGCTACTTATATTTCATAGACCTTGACTTAACAGTACTTACGTATTTCAAGTAATTACTCATAGTGGTCACAATGGCATTCAACCAATATTAAATTATGCATGCTGTTATGTCAAAGATTACTGTATGTTCCCTACCTACAGTACTACATTAAGAGACAAAACTCTTCATGCTTGCAGAACTTATTAGAGAGAATGAGATAAATTCGGTTTTTATGCAGGTTTGGGTGAGGGTGAGAGTAGTGGACAATAGCCGGATAGAAACCTGCCCTTCACAGCCAGTAAATGGGAAGCAGGTACAAGCACTGCTGATTTGCATGCACTCCCAGACATTGCTATGGGGGAAAATTTTTGGACGAGACCCTTCAAGTACAGGTAACAAAAGCAAAAAACAAACACTAAGGACTATGTCAAACTTAGAAACTTCTATACAAAGAAGGAAATGAAAAACAGAGCGAAGAGACTTCCAACAGGATGGGGAAAATATCTGTCAATACCTAACCAACAAAAGATTAATGCCCAGGATATAGCAGCAATTCACTGACCTCCACAACAAATGCAATCAATACAGTTAAGGAATGGGAAAAGGACCTGGAAAAAAACAGTTTTCAAAAGAACAAATACAAATATCAAGCAAACTTGAAAACAAAAACAAAAACATTCAACAGTACTAGCCATAAGAGAATGCAAATCAGTGAGGTATCATCTCATTCCAAACAGTAACAAAAATCCAAAAGAGAGTAACAAATGCTGGAGAGGAGGTGGAGAAAACAGAACACACACAGACTTCCAGTGCAAATGTAAATCAGTGTGGCCATTGTCATACACCGTATGCAGATGTCTTAAAGAACTAGGTATCAACCTACCAAGTGATCCAGCAATCCCACAGCAGAGTACTGACCCAAGCTTCTTCAACACATTGCAACAAAAAGATACCTGCACCACTACATTTACAGCCGCACCATTCACCACAGCCAACATACAGAACCAACCAAGGTTTCCACCAACTGACAAACAGATAAAGAATAGGTGAGGAAGAAGAAAAGGAAGAGAAGGAAAGGAGATTAAAACAAAGAAAGTGAACAAAAATGGGGGGCCAACGGAGGGACAAAGAAAGGGAAAGGGAGAGGAGGGGTAAGAACAGGAGGGAAGAAGGGACCGCTGCATTGCTAGAATTCTACATATCAACTCCATTGAATCTGCCTTACTTAGGCTAATACTACATAAATATGAAAAATGAGAAAGACAAAACATAATCTAAATTAAAAATCACTGTATAAGTGATAAAGAAGAAATATATTTGTAATACGCTATCAACTTACACTATTCGGATGTGTATGATTCAAACAGTCAAAACAAGTATTTACAGGTTACGAACAAATCAAAACCCTTGGACACTGTCTGTAAGGAAATTAACTGGCACAGCCATTTTTGAAAAACAGTATTTAAGTTCTTTAAAAAAAAATCAAGCTACCATATGACCTAACAATCACACCTTGAGGGTATAATCAAAAGCAATAACAATTTAAATTAAAAAGATGTATAAACTACCTTGTTCATGACAGCATTACTCACAAGAGCCAAAATATGAATCAACCAAGGTGTCTGCACGGTGAACTGATAAAGAAAACGTGAGATACATAATGTGAAATATTATTTAACCATAAAAAGAAGGAAATTCTGCTTCTCATTACAACATTGATGAACTGGAAGAACATTATACAGCATGAAATAAACCAAAGAAGAATCAGTACAATAAATACAGCAGTAAATGCAGAGAAGTGGAAAACACAGTGGTTTACAGGAACTGAGAAGGGGAGAACGCAAAGGTGTCAGGCAACAAGTATGAAGTGTCAGTTTTATACATGTGCATATGCAGTATGTTGTATGTAGGTAGGTGTGTGTGTATACATAGAACCATATGCATCTATACCACACACATACTGAGATATGGTAAGAGGCTCAATCTCAAACTAAGTCTCCACACTTGACAAAAGCAAGCAGGGACACGGGGGAATTTGGGCAGGTGCTGCGTATGTCTAACACCGTCATCTATCTGCATTTCTCAGACATACTGAATTCTACACACAAATATGTGCAGTTATTTACTGACCTTATCAAAGCCATTTGTAAAACCTACTATGCAGAAGGGTTACTCTGAAAATTGAAGAACAACAACAAAAAAAAACTGGCTTAACCTTGGGTTTAAAGACATTAAAACTCTTTATCTGTTTGAGCCTGGGAGCAGCAATTTCATTTTGGAAGACAAGGTACGTACTTGAGGAAGAGTAATTGGGTTTAGAAAGAGAAGCTTGGGTAAGGCTGTCAAGTTCAGTGGATAGTACCCGTCGAGTAAGGTTAGGGGAAAATAGATGCCATTCTTCTAACTTTCTAATGAGCTAACAGATACAGGACTCAATGTGTTTTTATACAGTGGTTTTTATTTTAGAGCTCTCCATGGTTTTTTGCTAATATTTTAATGTCTTGCTCATATATCTTATCAATACATTGTGAGCTCTGTCTGCCCGAGCCTAGATACTCAACAGAATCTTCTTGTATTTTGAAGATAATTTTGTTCTCAGACACAACAACATGAGTTCCATTCTGTTATTTAATCAGTTTCACACTAAAGACTAACTAAAACCATTTTGTTTCTTTGAAATAAACTTGTAAACTGGTTTTTACTGAAACTTCCTGCTTATAAAATTTCAAGTATTGAATCTGGTTTAGTAATAAGGCCACTTTGGCAATAAATGAAAAACAACAACAAAAAGTTTGACAAAGAGAACGTAACATATGATCCTTCTATAAGAATTTTATACTCTATTCTACAAGAATTTTAAATAAGAATTTGAAACTTCAAACTATCTTTGAAAGTTCAGCTCTTATCATACAAGAAAATCATCAGAAATATTTTGATGGATCCATGATAATTATGACAATTTGTATTTACATTAAATAAAATCTTTGTCAAGTTTGTTATATACAAATGCCCAGGTCATGAGGAACAAAGAGACAGTGCCTGAGACTTCAGCTTACGGTGAGAAAGGAAGAAGAGGCTGCCGGGCGCTTCCTCTTGTCAGCGTTAAAGTTCAGGCCTAAGACTGGTAACTGTTATTCTAGTTGTTTCTCTCTCTCAATATTGTGCTTAAAAGACACCACTTCCATCAATTTCTTGGGTCTGTCTCTCTTGAAAACCCCACTCCTAATGCTCTGGAAGAAGTTGTCATCCTTAATATCTCTCTATTATTAATAAAACAGTAAGTCTTCACACACTTGAAATTGCATGAAAATTCTTCTTTTCAGGCAGACGTGTGAGCAAAGAACCAAGCTCACCTTAACCTTTTTGCATAAAATTTCCCCCAACATCACCATTTAAAAGAAGAAAATGTAACCCACACAGAAAAAAAGACATTAATAATACATACATTGCACAAAAAGACTCACCCAAGATGTATTATAACTGCTGTGCATAAATGAGTATAGAGATACAAGAAAAATATTGTAGACATGTGTAGACAGTTCAGAAAGAGGGAATCCAAACATCCAATAAGCATGCTTTTAAAAAATTTCAACTTCATGAAGCAGTAGAAAATGGAATCAAAACCCAAGATGATACCAACAGAATCATGCAAAAGTCAGGCGATACAGGGCAACCACAATGCTCACATGCTGCTGGTGCAAGTACAAATGTATATAAACACCACTGGAAACTTTTAAAAACACCTCCTGAAACTGAACAAATGGATCCACAAAATTCCTCTGTCCCATTTTTAGACTGCAGACATAATTCATGCACAGGTTTTCCATAGTAAAAGATCTACACCATCAGTGTTGGTAATAGTCCCAAAGTTCAAATTCTACTATTAATTATGTCAACAATGGACTGGGTACGTATAATATATTTCCATAAATGTATAAAGTAGTCACAGTAAAAATGACATATATGACTATATGAGTGAAGTTAGCAAAGAATAGTGTTGAATGAAAGAAGTTAAACAAGACTACTTATGCCCCATGGTGTTTTATACTAAAGTATAAAACAGATAACACCATTCTGTGCCAAAAAATTCTGATGTCATGTTGAACATATTGTAATCACATAAATAAATAGTGTACTATATGGTTTCTGTCTCTTTAGTTTTTACCATTAAAGTATTTTTAAGAATTGTATGTGTTTATGGGGTACCATTTACTACTGAGCAGCTAAAGACCCAATCAGGGTAAATATGCTGATGTCCCTGTTTAACATTCCTTTAGGGTGAAATATCCAAAATCCTATTTTGCAGATTTTGGAAGTTCATCTAAGTATTAGAAAGGCAGAGTGACAGAGTAACACAAAGAGAGAGCAAAAGAGAATTTTTCCATCCACCGGCTCACCTACCCAAACTCCCACAGCAGTTCCAGCTGGAACAGGCCAACGCTGGATCTCAGGAGCCACATCTGGGACTCCCGCATGGGTGGAAGGAACCCACGCACTTGGACCATCATCAGCTGCATCCCTGCCACAGGAACAGGAAGTTGAACCCAAAGCACAGCCAGGGCTTTATCCCAGCCACGATAACTGGGTACGGGGGCCAAGCAGCAGTCAAATCCCCCATGCCACACTGCCTGCCCTGAGACTTTTTCTCACAATAAAGAAATGCAGCCTACATTAATCTTATTCTAGTCACCCTATTTTACAGTAGAACTACACAGCTTGTACTGTTACAGCTACAACTGAGTACCACAAATCAACCTTTCTCCATTTCATCTTCACCTCCCCAGGTTACAAGCCCAGCCTCATTTCTGACTCTCTGAATACTACTGTGAAGTAAAAGCAGAAGAAAGTATCACGACTGCTTCCGTTATAAATACATGATAAACACTCAAGGAGAAGATGTGAACATTACAAAATATGCATGCATAGAAACACCATGTACTTACCCTTCAAGACGTACAGGTTTACATATCAATTGTTTATTTAAAATCTCACATAACAGTATTGATACCAGCATGGCTTATGTTAATCAGACTTCGTGGTACCAGCTAAGGTTACTGTAACAGCCACAATCACAGCTGAACCCAGTGTCAACTCATTTGCCCCCCACTTTACTCCTAATTCTCTAAATGTTATCTTAAATTATGTGCAATTTATCCATATTTACAAAATATTTTACAATATTAACCAATACAAACTTAACAAAAATTGACACAAAGTAAATTAAGAGTCAACTCAATTTTGAAACCAGTTAAAGCAATCACATACCCCTGTCACATTATTTTTCAGAATCAAAACCAAAACAAAACCTGACATTGATTTCAAGAATGAAATACAGAAAATGGAGTCTAGGAAACAGTATAAATTTGAGAGAAAGGGATTGAAGAGAAATCTGGTGGCTTTCGAGGGCTGGTAATCACTTATTTCTAGATTTCCATGCTGGGACACAGAGTATCTACAGAAACTGCAATAAGCTGTGACCTGATGATGGATGGACATTAATGTATGCATAGCAAACTTTCACAGGGTTTTAAAAACAAGTCAATGAAATTTAGAGGAAAAACAGTTTTGTTTTATTAAAGGCTACTTTTTTTTTTTTTACGGAAAAAATGACCAAAAAAGTTTTCTTAAGTTTAAAGGATTTTAGAAACCAAAAAGTTTCCCCTTGAGTTGGATTTTTTCGTAGTTTACATAATGCAGTCTGCTTAAGTTGATCTATTCTAAACAGCCTTTCACCACTGTGACAGTCCAAAATCAACAACTGTTATTTATATATTAAGATCCTTCCAGGGGATATGTGAATCTTCAAAGACAGACCAAGATGTTTTCACATTCATTGAGGTCTATTTGGTTACATTTTCATTCTTGGAACATGAGTAGGGTCATGCACAATATCCAGGGCAAAGAAAGTATTTTACAGACTTTTTGTTGTTGTTGTTAAGCTGATGGTTGTGCAAGTTTCTAAGACCCACTATGTATGGTTTAAGGGCTTCTTACTTCATTTTAAATCCATAGGGTTTTGTGCTCTGCTGTTTTTCTTTTTCCAGTTCCATGACTACTCATAACCAGTATACACAGATCATGAATCAAACTATGCAATAGCCCATTCATGAGAGATTCTCATTCCAATGCTTGGCTTAAACATGAACAGTGAGGATCCATGGAAAACACCCTCCTCCCTAGTGAAATCAGGGACATTCTCTGGAAAGCAGAAATGAAAGATTTTGGTATCCTGGACAGGAATGTAAACATGAGTCCTCCTGAAGGTCAGCTCTAATTCATCACCAGATGATACGAGCTCTAAGGGTTCTCCTACGTTCTGAAGTGGAATCCTTTATGAGATAGATGGTTTGGAGAGATTTAAATGTATTCCCAAAACTACTGAGTTGAGTTATACATCACAAAGGAAGTCTGAAGAAACGATCCTGCAAAACTAAAGGACCACCTATTATAATTGCGTTTCTGATTTGCAACAAAAATGATGCTGAAAGGCACACGTACTCAGGCAAAGATGAAGCTGTTACCAGCAGAAAAACACCTTTTCAGGCTAATAAAAAACAAAGTTTTAATTCTTCCTATGTTGTACACCAAATAAAAATAACTTTCCCATTGCTAATGAGAGAGTATAGAAAGCTGATAAAACTGAATAAAATCAGAGCTAATACATGGGGCATGTGGAACTGAGCCTACCAAGAATATTATCAATATTTGCTTTTATTATTGTTCTCATTTGATATAAAAACTATTATTTATGTAAAAACACCAAGAGTTGAGATCACAGAAAATTTACTTAGTACATTTCACAATAAATTCAATACATTCTTATTATTTTTGCATGAATTTGATTTAAAATGGGTTATTTATCTCAGTCCATATTCACAAATATCTATAGTAAAAACCCTACAACAAAGGTTAGTGGATTATAATGAAAAAGGAGGTTACCAAATAAAAAGCTCATATTAAAATAATCTGCTTATATAGAACTACTTTTCCTCTAAATATATAGTTTTATGTCATTTTTACACTATTATGTAGTTATCAAAAATATAACAGAACAATTATAAGCAGGAACATCAATTTCTTTTCAATTGAAATTGAAATCAAGTACCATTTTCAAGTTGCATGCATGTGTAATAAAAAATTTTCAATAGCAAAGACTAGGATTATGCTCCTATTTTTTTTTTTTTTTCGTTTTATGACACAGTTTCATAGGCTCTGGGATTCCCCCAACCCCTCCCCATGCCCTCCCCCCATGTTAGATTCCTCCACATTGTTGCAGTAGTACAGTTCATATCCAGTCATGATCCCTTCATTGCAAGCATGTACCATGCATAGAGCCCAGCTTCTTATTGTCCAAATAAATTCAACAGTTTCCTTGGGAGACCATCCCTGGTCTGAAAGTAGAGCTGGCAGAATATCATCCCCTCCAATGAAAAGCCACAACATATCCTCAACAACAATTTACAACATTATGGAGCTAACCGACATGGTATTGAGTGGCCAATATGTTAGAAAATGCAAGTTCTTAATCACATCCTGGGACTACTTCATTGACACTTCAATTTTAGTTTATACACAACCGGCTGCAATACACCTTAAAATGGTTATAGGGTACTATTCAGCTGTTTCGTGTCTATTTTCATTTTTATATTTAGCTGTTTCTAGTATTGAAGCATAATTTTTACTGAAAGTGGTGAATTTTAGGATAGTCCAAACTGGCTTATAACTCTAACAAGGCATATGTTAACAACTGAGGCGCAGAAGAATTTTAGGAGGGCTGTGAAGAGAAGTCTTCAGCACCTTAGTGAGGAGTAACTACTCTTTGTGTCCTACCTAGCAAGGTATATGTGAGTCCAAGCTGACTGTTTCCTGTCTGGTTCTAAGCTTCTCTTGTTGGTCTCTGTCTATCCAATCTAATTTTAATCTTTTTGGGGGCCTTTGGAGCGACCCTGATGGTCACTGCAAGAGAGGGTGGGGATCCAAAGTTGGAACTAAGTAAGGACCAGAGAAAGCTCCCTTCCCGAGTCCCAAAGGAAGTTTGCTGTTCTGGCCTGCTCAGGGCTCCTGGCTATTGTTCCAATGACATTGGATCCTGTGAGGAAGGATCTGGGCATCTTCCATCCCGTGTGGGAGATCCGAAATGGAGTGGATGACCTCAGAGTTCTTGGCCTACGAGGGCAGTCCAATTCCCTGTGGTCTCCGTGGCAGTTGGGATATAGCCCTTGGTGCCCATACTGATAGTGCTAGGTGAAGATCCGGGTCTCCAGGGTTGGGATACAAGCCTCCTCCTGTCCTCTTGCTCCACTCTGCCCCCCCCAACCCCGCTCTGTGCATATGAAATCTTCCACCTTCTTAGAATATGTGAGGAAGACATTAAGTACAACCTATCAAGATTATAACAGGTAACTTATAGACAACAGACTTGAATCAGCATTAGACATTAGCAAAACTATAAAGCCATGCAGGGGGAATCAAGAGTGATTCTGACAACCTCTTAACAGAAGGTCACCTACTGTCTTTAATAAAATGTTTTAAAAACATCTCAATTTGGGCCTGGTGTGGTAGCCTAGTGGCTAAAGTCCTTGCCTTGCTCGTGCCAGAATCCCACATAGATGATGGTTCTAATCCTGGCGGCCCTGCTTCCCATCCAGCTCCCTCCTTATGCTCTGGGAAAGCAGTAGAGGAATACCAAAAGCCTAGGGACCCTGCACTCACATAGGAGATGCAGAGGAGGCTCTGGGCTCCTGGCTTCAGATCGGTGCAGCTCCGGCCATTGCGGCCACTTGGGGAGTAAATCAACAGATGCTAAGACCTTCGTCTCTGTCTCTCCTCCTCTCTGTATGTCCGACTTTCCAATAAAAATAAACAACAAATTTTTTTTTAAGTCTCAATTTATTTAATCCCACCCCAGGAGGATATTTTCTTTCCAGTATGGTTTGGGTATAAAATCATTCTTTCTGTTAGGTAAAAGCTAACATTTTACATGCTGAACATACTGTAAGTCCCAACCCTCTATGCTCTGTATCTGCTTTCCTGTGCTTCACATTTCTTCAGAGTATTTCACTCATTTAATTCATGCTTTTCTTGAACTTCATGGGTTTAATCCGCTTTAAGTCCATCCCAAAACCGTCTCTTACAAAGGCTTTCATCATATCACATCAATGCTCTGAACCAATGATCTTCCTCACTGGTTCACACACGACTGATAAGCTTCTGTGGGGCTGGCATGGCGGCACACAGGCTCAGCCTCTACCTTCAGTGTTGGCATCCCATATGGCTGCCCCACTTCTGATCCAGCTCCCTGTTGATAGTCCAGGAAAGCAGTAGAGGATGGATGGTGCTAAGGCCTTGTGTCCCTGCACCTGCATGGGACACCCAGAGAAGTTTCTGGCTTCCAAGAGGCTCAGCTCTGGTCACTGCGGCTACTTTGAGAATTAAATAGCAGATGGCATATCCATCTATCTCTCCATCTCTTTCTCTGTTACTCATTCAACTTTTAACAAAAGTTCTTTGTCTGGCATTCAGCTCTACTCCTAATTTTATTTTTATTTATCTTTAACAACACTTTTTAAGTGCATAGATAAGAAATCTGACATTGAGATCTGATCTTAAAATTAGCATTTTGCCCATTCCCTCTGTCTGAGAAAATATCTAATTACCTATTAGTTGAACTTTAATTTTCCCTTTTCCCTCATTTTCTGTCTCCTGCTTTCTGCTGATTGCTTCAAGGTTAACTAAGTATCTATGTAATGTTTATTTTCCTCAAGTGAGCCAAACTGAGCTGGAAGAGCCACAAAGAGAAATTTGTAACCAAATACTGCTCTTTGAATTGCTCAACTGGGTATTAGAGAAATAACAATTCATAATTTGGGGCAGGTCAGTGAGTGTTAGTCTTAGCTGTAATATAGTCTAAGAATATCAAAGAATATCAAGACTGCCAATTCTTAAGCTCAGAAAAATGGATATCTTAATTTCACTTTTAGACAGCACTAAATCAGTGTACCTTAAGAATGAAAGTTTGGCCAGTATACTGATAGACAATCTGATGGATTTTTTTTTTCTAAGTGAAGATTATCCTGGTATCTTCCAAGACAGAAGTGTGTGTTTATTTTCCCATTTTTTTTAATTAAATTTTATTTGTAAAGCCAAATTTACAGAGAGAAGGAAGGACGGAGAGGAAAGATCCCCCATTTATTGATTCACTCTACAAGTGACTGCAACGCCCGGAGTTGAGCCAATCAGAAGCCAAGAGCCAGGAGCTTCTTCTGGGTCGCCCACATGGGTGCAGGGTACCAAGGCTTTGGGCTGTCCTCGACTGCTTTCCCAGGGCACAAGGAGGGAGCTGGATGGGAACTGGAACAGCTGGGACTAGATGTGGCACCCTTATGGGATCCTGGCAGATGCAAGGTGAGGACTTTAGCCACTAGGCTACTGTGCCGGGCCCTGTTTTTCCCATTTTTAAAGGATGTATTAGTTTTACTTAGAAGGAAGATATACAGAGAAATGGAGAGGGAGACAGAGACAAATTTCTTCACCCATTTGTTCACTCCCCAAATGTCCACAATGGGCAGAACTGAGCTGATCTGCACACAGAAGCCAGGAGCTCTCCTGGCCTCCCACGTTGGTGCAACAGCCCAAGGACCTGAACCATCCTCTGCAGCTTTCTAAGGCCAGAGCAGGAGCTGATGAGACGTGGAGCAACCATCAAAAGATTGTTTCTCTCTCTCTCTCTCTCTTTCTCTCTCCACACACACACACACATATATCAGATTTTTTAATAATAAATGAAAAAAATTCAGACTGTGTACCACATCTAATCGCATGTATTTCCTTCTCTCAGCTACAGTCCAGCTTTCACTTGATCCCCCCATGGGCATCAGGAGATCCCTCGGGGATCTTAACAAAGATACAAATCACTTGCTTTGCAATGTGACCTCGGGACACTTGCCCGTGGACACGCTCTCTGGTCCTGTTCCACTCAATATTCCCACAAACACAGGATATTCAGAAGAAAAGTCCTGCAGACAGAGTTTTCTTTTCGTAAATACTTTGTACGTGTATGTGTGTGTGTGTGTGTGTGTGTGTGTGATACACAGAGCTCCTTCCAACTACACATAGCTGAAAATAATACTTCACAACTTCACATAAACAACCATGTTTGGGTATGAATGACTATATTACATATGAAATCAATGGTATTCTCATCTGCTTTCAACCCCCGAATTGGAAGCAATGATGACAATCATACAATCATACGTTACTTGACAATCTAAAATGAACACTATGATTGCAATGCCTACAAATTCTTGCAGTTTCCTTACTTTTGCCACCTTCAATAATCCAAATCAAAGTCTGAGAACACAGTTTTTGTAAAATAAGAGGAAGTATGATTAGATAGCATTTTGGAAGATTTCTTTGTAAATGTGGTATTTCTTTGTCTTACTCATTGTAAGAATGCTAAGTGACTCAGTCACTGGGTGAAGAACAGAAGCCTTCTGTGGTAGATTAACTCAGAACATCAGCCATAAACACACCTATGAGGGCATCCACGAGAGAAACAAACATGAAGAAGTGAAAAACAAAAAACAAACAAAACCCTTGTGTTTGCCTTTCCTGTGGTATCTGAATAGTGTTCTCTAACACCTGTTTTAGAGATCTGGCAGTATGCGCAGGCCACCATGAACAGCAAGAAAATAATTACGTGACATACACAGTCGATTTCTTCCCTTAAATTAAATAGTCCAATCTCAAGCGACAATCCGTGCTTCTTTTTCAATTGTCTTACTGTATTTAGGCCCGAAGTGTATCTACAAATACAGAGTTCAACTTACCAGAAAAAAATTCAGACAGGAGATTGTTAATGCAGAAAATAACTGACTGCTATAAGAATTTGTTGTATGAACAGATACTTGAACCACCTGAAATATATATATACATATATGCATGTAAATATTAAATTTCTTTAATTCTAACACATTTTGCTGCTTGGTTGACTTTCTAGTGAAGCATCAGCAGTTCATGGTGTCTTGTTTCCATACAGAATTTCAGCACAGAGCTGGAGAGAGCATTGTTACCCTGCTACTGAACCTGAATCCCCACAGTGGAAGCCTAATCCCGTCTGCTGTCTGCCTCCCTCAGCACAAGGTGTCCCTTACGGCCTCTCATCAAAAGGGATTTGCTAGAGTAACCTCAGTGGTCCAGCAGACCTTACAAATTTCTAATCGCTGGGCTCAGGGAGTCCTTTGCTTCTTCAATAGAGAAGAACCTCAATGGCCAGTATTGTCCAGGAGTGATTTGTGTAGAGGAATTTCAGGTCTAGGCAGCATGTAACTGCCGCATTCACATTCAAGTAACCAACTGGGGCCCATGTGGCCATCACAAACTCCTTCAAGAACAAAGCATCACTGATCAGAGCGAGGTCAGGAACTCCACTGGCCAACCAGGAACTTACAGGTGAGCTGATCCCACACATCTCAGCCCCAATCCCAATCTATGTGAACCTCCTTCCCCAACTCCTCAGGGAGACTGGGAATTAAGAAATGGCTATCCAGTTGCTCTGCACGTCTCAATAAATCCTTTCTTCCACCACTCCAAAGCCAGTGACTGGCTTTCTGCGTATTCGGTGAATGGATCTAGTTTGGGGCCTCTACAACACCACCTCCAAGTAGTTTGGAGTGTTGTTTGGCAACATTACTACGGGGGGAAATGACAGGCTGCAAGCTCCTTGTAAGGATCTGAAGTGAGGACACTCCTGCAGACTCTGAATGTAGAGCTTCGGGCACAGCAGGAAAATGCAGGGCCTGGCCTAGGAGACAGCATAGACACAAGTGCATGCAAGTTTTAGGAACACACAGCTAAGAGATTTCAGGAAGCCGTGGAATGATGGCAGTGGGTGAGCATGAGCTGTGATGGCCTGGGGCCTACACCTAAAAGGTACTCCTGTGGCTTCGTGGGAGAGCCTAGCAGGGCAGGGCAGGGCAGGACTGGACAAGGCAGGGCAGGGCAGGGCAGGGCTGGGCAGGGCTGGGCAGGGCTGGGCTGGGCAGGGCAGGGCAGGGCAGGGCAGGGCATGAGGATCCAGCCCCTGGGCAGGGGAGCTGACTGTGGGAGACACAGCAGCCTCCCTGTTTCCCTGATCAATTCCTCCCCTGGGGACCCTGCTTATTTAAGTCTGCTCAACACTGAATGGAAAAACCACACCAGTTCAACCAACAGGATCATCATTAAAAACTAGAAGAAATGATAAGCTAAAACTTGTATTGCCCTGGTTTAGACCAAAACAAAACAACAAAACTAGCTAGGGGTACATGAAAATTACTGACGGTAGTAAACCACAAATTAACTGTAAGCAATTACTGGCAATATAATCTAACTTTCAGATTCTATTTCTGGCATTCCTTGAAACAAGACAAAGTATGTTTTCACTTTGACAATTCCTGATTCCTGCTTAGTTTCTTATAGTTCTTGGTACTTCTTTCCAGGACTCTGCATTCGTGCGAACATTCTTCCAGTTCTTCTAGTCCTCCACAGATGTTCTCTGGCACCTTTCTGCATTTATCACATCTCACTTATCTGCTTGACATGCTGCTTATTAACATGACTGAGCCCTCAGATCTTAGCTCCAAAATCAGAGTGTTACATAAGATCCCTGAACTTCTAACTTATATAATGTTTCCTAAATATGTCATATGATCTTGTATTATTCTCCCACAACATTAAACTTTTAGATGCAATAATTTTGTGCCTGTGTTTCACTGATGTCCATCCCTCTCTCTATCCAATATTCTTCACAACAACAACAGGTCCAGTTTTCAACTATACTTCTACGGCTAGATACCACTCTGTGCAGCTCCAAGATACATGGACGTACTTGGGGAATGAGGGAACACACGAAAAGAAGAATTACACCTGGGAGGGAACACAGCCTAGGGGACACATGTAATCATTTTAGCAATAGTTTTCCAATAGTAAAAGAAAGTATCAATTTTTAGAAGAGCTTCACCAATATTTGCACCTCCT
Source organism: Ochotona princeps (assembly GCF_030435755.1). Classification (NCBI taxonomy): domain Eukaryota; kingdom Metazoa; phylum Chordata; class Mammalia; order Lagomorpha; family Ochotonidae; genus Ochotona; species Ochotona princeps. The sequence goes on from NC_080850.1 coordinate 44,586,284, forward strand.
AACAGATTAAAATTTTTGAATGTTTGCTGCTATACAATTGTGAGCCTCACTACAGGAAACATGCTGTGAAACCTACCTGATGGTTTTGAAATACATGCAAAGGAGGGGCCCAGTTTCCTGTTTCATAAGGCAAACACTACTGATTGATGTTTAAGCATCCCATCTGTCTCTCCATTGTAATCATTCAAAAGCATATTTTCCAGAAGGATTCCCTCACAGATGCCTGATGGGGTGTGGATAACATTTTTTTTTTTTTTGCATTAATGGATAATAGATGGCAATGACAAATGACAAGTCATGTAACTTTAAATAATTCTAGGAAACCACTGCTCTTAAAATGCAGATAATAAATCACACCAAATATAAATTTTTCAAACTCATTTGAACTAAGTATCCCTGTAATAGCTATCTTTCAATACATATTAGCAATCCAAGAAACAACAGGAATTAAAACGTCAGTTTAGAAATGTTTAATAAAGTTATCTTAACCTTGCTCTCTATACCTGGGCTCCAAGAAGTACCTGGATCTCCACATACTTCTAAGTTTTTGACTAAGTAATGGTTGTCAACTTAATATCTGACTGGATAGCCACAGGTACTCCCTGTGACTTTAGGCTGCTGGTAGGGCAACCCTGTTACTTAACATGCGATGCTGCTCCCTCATACAGTAGTCTTAATGGCCTTCTGAAACACAGTGATGAGATCCTAGATCATTGTCTCAATTTGTTTTTTTAAGATTTGTTTATTTTTATTGGGAAGGCAGATTTACAGGGAAAAGGAGAGACAAAGATCTTCCATCCACTGATCCACTCTCCAAGTGGCCACAATGGTTGTTGCTGAGCCAATCGGAAGTCAGGGGCTTCCTCCGGGTCTCCCACGAGGGTGCAGGGTCCCAAGGCTTTGGGTCATCTCTGTTGCTTTTCCAGCAGGTTGTTAGATGGGAAGCGGCACAGCTGGGACACAAACTGGTGCCCATATGGCATCCTGGTGCTTGCAAGGTGAGGATTTAGCCACTGAGCCTCCATGCCAGGCAATTCAATCTACTTTATTTTTTTAATAGCATTTCACTGTGAAGTATAATGCATGTACAAATAAACATATGCTATCTTTTAATATATTTAAGTTAGTATTTTACCTATTATTTTTGAGGTAACTGTCTTAAATTTCATATTAGGCAACAGCCTAATGCTCCACTGAAGAAGAGTTCAACAAATAAAAATTAATTGAACATAAAACTAGGCAAGAGCTATAAACACAGTCAGATGAAAAGATGTTCAACTTCACACATACACCGGAATAACATGGGGAAATCAGTCAGGGGGTAGGAATTTGGGGGGTTGGTGAATCCCGGGCCCTACAGAATTTTACCATAAAACTCTACAAAAAATCTTTTAATGTATAAAAAAATCATTCAAAAATTGCTGAAGGTTGGTTGATTTCATTGGTTCTTAGCAGAGTAAAAGTTGGAATGCTTAATTTACTGATAAAATTAACTAAAATTTTTAAAAGTGGTGAGTGTATCAGGTACACCTAAGATAAATTTCCTGTTTAACTGTATACATTAATTAGTAAAACAAACTACAGATCCTCCTACATATATGGCTAATCTCTGAGCACAGATCTATGAATTTTTTTTTAAAAAAAGTATTTCAGATTTTCAAATCAGGTTAAATATTTACCATCTAGTGATAGCAATTTTCAAGTAAACTTACAAGAAAGCTTTCTCCAAGAGGAAACTAATTTCTGGGCAACATAGATGGAGTGAATTACCTCAAAAAGGTACGACTGTAAAAGATTCTATGTTAGTATTTCCATCCAATTGTCAAAGAAAAGCTTGCTATTAGTCCACAGAAAAGAGCTTTTGTTCAATAACTCCTACAATAGAACAAGTGAAAATCCTTTCTCCCCCAGCTGCAGTTGCAAAGGAAATAACTTACGTCCACTTACTCTGAACTGTGCTAACATGAAGCGGGTATTCCATTACTTCCCTTACTAAAAATGGATGTTCCTGCTGATAGATTTTCCATTATGAAGTTTCTCAGTTATACTTGTAGGTTAAACACGTCCAGGAACTTTTCAATCAAAAGACTGCCACCTGGATTGGGCATTTGGCCTGGCAGGTAAATGCCCACATTTAGTATCAGGAAGCCCGAGCTGATTCCCAGTTCTGGTTCTGAGTTTCTCATGCAGGGCTTGGGAAGACAACAGTGATGGCTCCAGTGACTGTGTCTTGCCAATCAGACGAGAGAACAGATCTTGGTTTTGGCCCCTAGGTTAGCCTAGCCCAGCCCATGTAGGGAGTAAACGTGAAGACAGGAGCTCTCTCGCTCTTGCTCTCTGTCTCTGCTACTCAAACATATAAATAAATTAAAATATTACCATCAGAATTCCAATGCAGGCAGTTTGAAACCAAATTTCTAACATTCCCAACTTCCCAGAAGACTCTAATTCACAGCAAAGAGGCAAGCTGTTAACTCACTGTTTCACTCTGAGAAATCAGCCAAAGACAAACACTGAGACGTTAAGAACTTAGTGCACAAAAGTTCACACTAAAGCTGTCAAGTGAAGAGAGCAAATCACTGCTCCCAGCAGAGGAGGACAGAGTGCAGATTTCCTCAGCCTGGGTGTCACCACCCTTACCGTCAAGGGCAGGCCCAGTGACCGTCACCTGGGCCGTAGAGACGACATTCACCCACAGTCCTGTGCTGGTCACTTTCTAGCAATGGTCCAAACAAGCAAACACACTGGAATATGCTGTTAGAAAAATCTCAGTAAATGTAAATGTAGCTCTTGAAGATAGAATTGTATCAAATCCTAAAATATCACTGCCCACTGACACACACACACACACTATGTATTTCTAAAAATACAGATACAAACACAGCAGAAATATTCAAATAGTCTTGGGCCTCCTGTGATAGCCTAGTGGCTAGATCGCTGACTTGTATGCACAGGATCCCGTATGGGTGCCAGTTTGCATCCTGGCTGCTCCAATTCCCATCCATCTCCCTCCTTGTGGCCCGGAAAAGCAGTAGAGAATGGCCCAAAGCCTTGGGACCCTGCATCCACGTGGGAGACCCAGAAGGAGCTCTGGGTTCCTGGCTTTGGATCAGCTCAGCTCCAGCCATTTGGGCCACTTGCAGAGTGAATCAGCAGACAGAAGAGCTTTCTCTCTGTATCTTCTCTTAGCCTTTCCAATAAAAAAAATAAATCTTTAAACAAACAAACAAATAACCTTTCACAAATATACCAGAGGTCATCAAACCCAGACCTGATGTTAATCTAGGGAGACAGATTTTACAAAAATCTACTCACTGACTTTGTTAGCTCCACACAATGCCCACCAGCCCAAAGAGAAGCAAAGGGATGGGGACAAAAATACTTAAAAAGACACTGACCAAATCCAGTGTGGGACACAGCTTGACAAGGAGCCACAGAGGTGGCCAAAGGAGATCCAATGGCCAAAATACCTCTGAAAAGTAGAAAACCGGTGGCTTTCATAACCTTCCCACTGGAAGGAAGCCAAAAGTCAAGTCCAAAAATTTCCAATATGCATAGGTAAGATCTCATGTACAAACCAGGATTTATCTGAAGGCTAGAGCAGAGCAACGGGGAGGTTTCTGAGAGTCTAAGCAGCAGAAGAGCACTCAGAAATGCTGAGCCATCCTGGACTGAAGACGGGGACCTAAAATCACAGTGGTAATCTAATTGTCCTCTACGCTAACAGGGGCTAAGTAAAGACTTAGGAGAAATCCAGGTGAAGCAGCATGAAACCTGCTGGGGTAGCTGCCCCGTGATAACCGGCCGAGACCCTCCAGTTCCATGTCACATTCGGAGCCTGAAGTCACACACACACACACACACACACACACACACACAACTAAATGCTGCTGAGTAGTAAAACAGTAAAATCTTGTAATCTACATCAAAAAGAATTCAAAACAAAAAGAACTAGGAGGTATGATTTTTGATGTTTTTACCACAGAGAAATGTGTTAGGAGATAGACCTACTTACCCAGATTGAACTCTTCACAATGCAGGCATGTAAGGAAACAATATATGGCACCCCACTATAGGTACAAATGCTATGCTTCTCAAATTTTGAAAATTTAAGCACATTTTTTAAAAAAGATAACTTACATAAAAAGGGAGAGTAATTCTGACACATGCTACAAAATCAAAGGACTTTGTGCTAAGTGAAATGAGCTAGCCACAGAAAGACAAAAAGCGACTGCATGAAACAACAGGAATCTAAAGTAGCCAAACCAGAAACAAGCAGAGCAGTGGTGGTTTCCAGGAACTAAGCGCAGATGAAATAAAAGGTTGGCTTTCAATAGCTATTATTTGCAAAGTAATAAAGTTCTGGTTATTGGCTTCAAATTTGAAATCTGTAAGGCAAATGACAGCATGCCAAACTGCAAACTTTTCTACAGATTGGACCTTGTCAGTTCTGCGGAATTGTGTCCGTCATGACTGACACCCAGAATTAGTCACTACTAAATTCAGTGACACTGGTGGCCAGCCTCACGAAGGCATCACCATTTTATTTTATATTTGCCTCTACAGTGCTGTTCTAGAGGTTATTACTTCCCAGTGCTGGCCCTGACACCTACCAGAATCCTAAGGGTTCCTATAGACAAACCAAGAGTTAGAATGATTGGTGTTACAGAAAATGCATAATTTTAAAAGATGCACATTATATAGAAATTATTGCAAAATTGTATCTGAATTTGGATATGACTTGGAAGAGTTTTAAGTATACTGATTCAGGGAGAGATAAAATCTTCATTAAAAATTAAGAGAAAATCCTTGAGTGGCCTCTGAAAAGACAAGTAATTATTGGTTGTAATTCCTGACAGTAAAGCTGTTAAAATAATCTTTTAAAAAACATCTTTTAAGAAAGATAGCAGAATAGTAGCAGGCAGCTGTAGGGTACTTATTAAGCACAGTTCAAACCGTTACTTATTAGTAATTATTAGAATGCAGTAATACATGTTTTGCATGGGATCATCTGTTTTCTTCCAGAGTTTTACATATATATATTTTTTAAATTCACTTACTTGATTCGATAAAAGTTATTATGCAATAATAATAATAGGACAGGTCCATGCTATTTTCAACATACTGAGCATGAAACATTCAACTCACTCGATCCTCACAGAGAACTCCCTGAAGATATTATGATCAGTCAGATTGTACAGATTGGCAGACAGAAGCATGAGCTGTTAATATACTTAAAAACACTATATTGCGCCCAAAGAATCCATGTAATTTCACCCATTTAAAAAGTTGATGCAGAATTTTGGGAAAAAAAAAGAGTATCTATTGGAAATGAAAGTGCAATAATAAAACTACCCGGTGGGTATACACTACGCTGATGTTCACACACATGGAAATGCTAAGCATAAAGAATTAACCTCAATATTAAATATATTACAATGAGATTTGGAAGATAAAAGGGAGTTAGACTGCCACATTGAATTTACAGAATTTGTCCCTCCACACATACAAAAATATAACTATGGGATAACTTAAGTTGGAAAAGAATAAAGGTAAGTTTGAATTACAGTTTAAAATGCTTGCATTGTAATAATAATGATAATAACAGTAAGCTTGGTAGAGGATAGCACATTTTTCATACCCCAAAAAAAGCCACATTGAAAACCCTGTAAAGAAGAAATAAAATGACTGAGACCCCGGGACACAGCTCAGGGAGAATGTTGGAATTTGGTTGGTGGGACAGGGTTGGAAGGAAGGCTGTGTGACTACAATTGGGAAGCTTTTCAGGCTTCCCGTCCATGAAACAAAGTTACTACGGCGATAATTTTTGAGAGAGCTAGACATAGTTTAATATTATATATGATTTTAGTTCTCCCTGAGCTGTTAAGAAATTTCAATAATTATCAGTAATACAGGCAGAAATTGAGGGAAATGCTATCATGGAAAGAACTGTGTAGTGGAAACGGCACCATAGGAGATTAGGAACCCATGAATGACAATGTGGTACAATAATAGTTCAATAGGGTGGGGATCAAAGAAAACTGACTTTAGGAAACATCTTACAAATATGTTGCTACATGATTCCATCATGCAAACATAGTAGATTATGCCTATACTAACAGTCAGCACAGCCTGCTAACTGCCTAGTTTCTATGGTTTACACGCATCACATTCTAGACCAACAAAACATCACTGATTAAATCAGGAACGGAGACTTAATTACAAAAGCATCAGATGAGCCTGCTGCTGGAATAGCAAGGCACACTGTTTACTGAAAACTAGTCAAACATTTCCATAGAAGTAGCACAATTAAAAATACTGATTAAGAGGCATATTAAATACATAAACCAGTAATATAATGGTTTAGAGCCATTATCAATTATTATGTGTTGTATATGTGCCCCACACTTATATACAACTGAAAGCAGAGATTTGTTTAAACATCATTTGCATGTGTAACACATTGCATTGTGATATTAACATAGACATGAGGCTACTAGAATTTTCCAGTTCCTTTTAATTCTAACGGGTTAACAATCACATACCTGCTCTGTCATTGAGCAAACATCACTACTGGGCCTATGACCATGATGTGAAAACACGATGTGGTTTCATTTTCAGTCTCATCTTGCTATGAAAATTAAATGCTACAGAAAAGCATTTTGGAATGCAAGGCATAAAAGGATTTTTACCAAAGAAGCCAAAAAACTGCATTTGTGTGCTTCTTCTGAACTGGATGTACCTCCAATGGCCTTATGGCAAAATTGTCGCTCCTGACTCACCAGGTAGCAAAAGCTCTGATGTGAGGTTTTTGCCAAGCCCTGTGATGTTTATAAATACTCCCACCATGGCCGACGGTACGCTGCCAACACAGTGTCTCCAACTGCAGAACTGAACTATGGCCACAATCAGCTTTTATGCAGTGCTGCATACCATATCTGAGAGTTTACTGTGAACGCAGCAACCCTTAGTTCGACCTAACTGACACAGAAAACACTGTATTTAATACACAATCCGATAAAATCTGACACACGTAAACAGCCACAAGGCCACCGTAATCATGCAAGAAAACAAATCTGTCACACTCAGAACACTTGGCTCCTTTTTCTTTTCTCCCTCAAATATCATAATAATTGAAACAATCCCCAAATCACCATACTCTTGGATTTATTTATATCTTAAAGCTTTTGAAGAAAGTGTTTTAATTCACTATTCCCAGTCTCTACATTCCAGAATTTACGGTATATTATAACACCTCCTAGATTTAAATATAAATATCTACAAACCACAGAGTTCCCTAACTTTTAAAGAAAATATTCTATCAGATTTATGAACAAGACTTCTTGTTTGGTTCTGAGACTAACTGAATTCTAAAGTAAATCTTTGATCTCAACTCCCCCCTCCCCAAACGTTGGAAAACCGAAATACCACCCTTTTAAACAGGCAGCTCGAGGGCTCACATTTAATGCTCCCCATTAAATGTTCTAGTGTATAATTTATGCTTTAATCATATCCCCAGACACTTCTAGCAGATGAAATGACTGACTCTAATTTTCGCATGAGCAGTCATCAATCTGAGTAAGGACTCAGTGAGACTGGAGGCAAAGTGAAGAGCCAGGGATTGCCAGCTGTTGCACGATGGGGTCAAACTTCAGTGACCCGGGGCCTCGAAGCAGCATCCCAACATAAACAACAGTTGTGGTTTTGCATATGTGCGAAGTATAATTTTGAGTCTGTAGTTGATAGATTCATCAGACATCTGAAATTTCAGACTCTCACTCCAACCTCTAATTTTTCCTCATGCTATCCCAGTTTTAGTGTGCGTGTGTGCACTGGTTATATTTCTAGCATTCCTTAAGGCACCACCATCTCTGAAAAGCCACTCATTTCTCATCCTTGCTCTAGCATGCCATTCTCTCTGGGAGCCTGGCTGATGTGTAACTGTCAGAATTCTCAATATCCAATTCTGGAAATTACCCAGCCTTTAGTTACACATTTACTGTTAAATTTTGCATAAGCCATTACACAACTAGGAATGACCTAAAATGGCTGGAACATCCTCACATTTAAATATCTTTCTGTTTCTTGTGTTTCAACCTCAGTAATACCACAATTCATTCCCTTGCCTACACACAATTAAATCTTTTACACACCTTGTATAAGTGTATATGTCATCTACCAAAAGTATGTATATTTTTTTATTTATTTATACTTATGCATTATCTACTAAAAAAAAGCCACCACACAATTGTCCTGAACGAATTATCCCAACATCAGCACTAAAATTTATTGTAAACTGGTACACACACACACACAAACACACAATCCAAAAGTTAAACATTACTTAAAATCCTAAATATACTACTCTAAATATGGGTTTTAAATAATAAAAAAAAAGTTTTGGGTGTTACTTCTCACTGAGGTCCTAGGAGAGAAACAGGGTTGATACAATAACGCTCTGTCCCTTCACATGGCCTTGTCTTAACTTCCATGGCAATCCTGAGGGATTCCGGGAAGTCCATTTGGGTCTGCGGAATAGAACTGAAGAGTACTTGACTGCGGGACTCACTTCTTGGAACAACATGCCAAGCCTCTGCCCTCTGTGGCCCTGGCCCCTTCCCCGTCACCTTTCACTTTGCAGCTATGCCAGATGGAAGGCGATCTCCCCATGTCCTTGGCTGCTCCTACTCTCCTTTGTGAAGAGCACACTTTGCAACCCTCCATCTCAGTATCAGCTGGCCACGCACTACTATTGAGCTTTGAGATTTAAATCTACTGGCAATTCACGCATCTCTTTATTCTACCAAATATCCATGTGTGAATAAAATCCTCCAACACAGGCTCTCATGCAGAGATGTCCTATGGACGGGGCAGACAGTAAGCAAAAACTTGCAAATGGAGAACTGCTTGAATCATCTGTTATAAAGAGGTCATAGAATAAACACCCCAAAATGATTAGTAAGCATCCTGTATTTACCATGCACAATGCCACACGCTCCTGTGCAAGCACCCAATGTAATTCTTAAATGTATACTGAGGTATCTGCATTATTCTCACAGATTCTTACAAGTTGATCTTTTGCCACACACTGAAAGTACCAGAAAATGATTATTAACCCAGAAACATTCAATATCAGAAGTCATCCACGTTTACGATAAAATGGGTTTTCTGGAGCTATTTTGAAAAATAGGGAATTTCACCTCATCTCAAGTTAGTAAGCATGTTCAAACTTCTCAATCATAGATGGATTTTTCTAAATTCTGAGAGGCTTATAGGAAGCTTTACAATGTAGCACTTCAGAATTCAAAGGCTTTGTTCATGAAGAGCGAATCTGCAGGCTGTGCTGCTGGAGTCCCTGGCTCCGGCACGGGAAGGAGCAGCCTCCTGCAGCAGCTGCTAGATCCAAAGGTAGGGGAAAGCACAGGCAAAGCTCTGAACACCTGGCATTTAAGGCATTCTTGGCTGTGTAAGTACCAAATTAAAGCCTCAATTGTTCATTCTGAAAATGCTTAGAGTTTTGCAAAACAAACAAAAAAAAAAGATCCTTAAATAATAGATGTGAGCTCCCAACATAATCACCCACATATGAATTCCCAGCAACATGTGATTTCCACCAAGACTAGAGTGAGAACAAACAGCGTAAACAACATCAAAAGCTAGGCCCTCGAGGGTCTCTTGTGCAGGTTACTGGTGCCCAGATGAGAACAGGCACTTATCCAGTCTGACAGATGAATAGTTTCTCTGTGGAACCTGAATAAATGTTCCTCTGTAACAGCCAAATGGAACCGCCAGTGAAAACAAAACCAGCACAGCTCATGTTTACATCCGACTCCAAACCAGCCACTTTCCTTTTCCCCAAATAGGGAAACATATGGGAACACTGGGTAACCTGGGCAGGTACGATTTACATCACTAGAGAAATAGCCCGCTCAAGATTACTTCTAAATTGTTTCACTGAAACTCTGTAATGTAAAATAAATAAATAAATAAATAAATAAATAAATAAATAAATAAATAAATCTGCTCTCTTCCTGAAAATTCAAAGAAAATATTTTACTTCCTCTGTGTTACTTTTTTTGGATGTAAAACATTTTAAATATGTACCATAAAAAATTTTTTTCTAAAATAAAAGTTCTTATTGTTGGTACCTCAGACTATTGGAGCAAGTTTTAAAATACTTATTTGTGCTTTTTAAAATCAGGGACCACTGTTTCATCAGTGTTTTTGTGTTTTTATTTTTAAATGAATTGCAAGAGCAAATCACATTAATAATACTCAAAAAGCTACATCAGCTCCTAAATACAGACACAATTTATATTTTAGAATTTATCTTTTGGCAAAAATTTAATGACACAATCATGTAATTCTATCCCATAATGTATCCATATGACATTATGAGGGATGATTTGCCATTTTGAAAAGATGCCACGTACTCTGTTGAATGGGTACTCTGGTTTACTTACTTTAGGTTTGGAAATTTCTGTTACCTTCAGGGCTATAATACAGAGTAACATGAAAACCTATCTATCCAATCTTAAAGAGTCTTAGCATTCTGTGAATTCACATGTTACCTCTATAATTTTAAAATAAACTTACTCTAAAAGCATTTTCTCAATCCCCCTATGTTAACATGAATAAACATTTGACATCTTAGTTTAATTTGGATATGCAAAGCAGGTAGCAATGATGACTTCTTAAATACACAACAGTGTTTATCAGATCATTATATATCTTCAAAGCAATTCTTCAAGATAAATATTGTTTCTATGTTGCAGATGATGTATCTGATGAAGTCTACATGGTCTTGGTGCACAGTTAGAAGCTAAATTACGGCACAGCTCCACGGTGTAGACTGCATTCTGTCTGAGCCCTCGGTTATGATGTTTGCAGGATACATAACTGGAGATGCTGAGGTAGGCAGGTGAAGTATGGGTTGGAACTGGAAGAGAGTATCTTACTGAGGACACCAATTCGGCATTCCTAGGCTCAGAAATAGCCTTGAAACCATGGAACCGAAAGGGGCTAGCCAAGTAAGGTACAGAACATCTGAGGAAATGAGAGGCAGAATCTTGGGAGAGTTATTGTGCTTGGCAGTAAAAAGAAAGGAAAATCATGAAAGAAAGAAATAAGAAATGGGAAATCATTGTGGTACAAACCTTGGGAAATCAGGGAAGGAGGCAGTTACAAGGACTGGACACAGTCATGCGGATCTGTTTCCTTCCACAGATGGCCAAAATCACCAGGACTGTGCCAGGCTGAAGCAAGAAGCCAGAACCTTCAGTCTAGTATCCCACTTGGGTGGCAGGGGCCAAATACTTTGGACATTTTCCACTACTTTTCCTGGGTCATAAGGAGGGAGCTGAACCACAACTGGAGCGACCAATTCCACTTGGCGTTCATACAGGATGCAGGTACTGGAAGCAGTACCTTACCTGCCACACTGCAATGCTGGCTTCCATAACTACGCTGAGTTGCATAACATGAAAAAGAAAACTGCAAAGTGTAGGCTAAGTTAAGTACAATAACCTTACTCTTTTCCAAGTATATTTCCAAAACACTGGCATGATGAAAAATCTCATCCTTTAAATCCATCTCCAAGAATAACAGACGAAGGGCATGTTGCTGTTGGAGTTTTTCTGCATCCCTCCCCTAAGAAGGCAGGGCTTCCTTTTTATCTTTATGTTACATATTCACACATTAATTCTAGAAAATCATTTAAAAATTCACATAACATTTAATTTTTGGACCCTTGTGTACTCAGCAGCGTAAAAATAATTCCTACACAGAAGTGCAGACAATACAGTAGAGAAGGTCTATCACCAGTTGGGAGCTACAGTTGGACAATCTCACAGTAAGGAGTCAAAATATTTGCCACCTAGAATACAGAGCAAGGAGTGTGTTATTCCTGATGCATAACAGAACCTGCCAGCGGAGCAGCAGCACGGAACACCACATGGTATTTTTATCACTGAATCATGCATTTGCCATCAAGACATTAATTCTGGTCCAAGGGGAAAGATGAAATTTTGAATTTTCTGCCAAAGTCACAAAACACATAAATCAATACCCTTCACAGATAGATGAGGATATATACCTTAATTATCACTATCTAGAGCTATAGGTGTAAGTGAAAATGGGTACTTATTCTACTGGTGAACACAGTAGATAAAATGCCTGTTTTTTTTTCTCTCTATGTCCCTTTGCCTCTCCCAATTAAATCAATCAATGAATACTTACTGAAATTAAGGAAGTACTACAAAATAAGTAGTACACCATGCTTTAAAGTAATCTAATGATAGGTGGATTGAAGGGTTGTGAAACTATTGGAGGAACTACAAGTCTTTATTTACATACCCAGCAACTGTTATACATAATAAAATTTCCAGTCATCACACAAATCCCTTAACTGCTGATACAAGATGTTTTACCTAGTCATAGGTTATAAGTTGATATTTTAGAAGCATAACATGGGCACCTTTAATTTCATGACTCCTTGCTTTCATTACAGAAGTATGTGAAAACAGAGCTCAATGACATCATAATTTTGGAGAGATGACCAGAAATCAAGACAAATTTGCCATAAGTGAGGCATTTGGCATGAGTGGAATGGATTTATCTAGCAAAATAAAACCATCAAAATAGTTGCAACAAAATGCTATTATAGCCATCTAGGGAAGCGAGTGATATTAGCTGATGAAAATCACTCTCCTTCACAAAATGAAAATGTTTGATCCCTTTTGCTTGCTTGGAAAAAAAAATAACATTATATTACTGAGAATCTACTTTCTTATTAGACTTAACGCAACATGACAAAATTAATTTATGTTTCGAAGATTTTGCCATCTGTTGGTGCCGTAAACACTTGAGTGATCTTGGGGATTTTACATTATCTCGCCTCACAGACACAATGGCAAGAATAACTGTAAATCCATTCGTGTGTGTGTGTGTGTGTGTGTGTGTTAGGACTTCGCACCATAATCTTCTGTTTATTCCCATGGAAAATAGAGAAAGTTAAGCACCATGCCTACCACACAGTTGTGTTTTCTTCTTTCCTCAGTAAACAGTACACAGAATAAAGTTTGCTGATACATAAAATTCACAAATAGCATTTACTGATGAATTCTTTAAGTCAGTAAAGAAAATGGATGTCAAAGCAGTGTAAAGTGCAGACCTTCTCCTGGGTATTATTTTAAATGGGTTGTGCAGACATCACCACAAACAACTAACAGTGAAGACTAACATTGTCTCTCCACTGAGTCAATTCTCCCTGCTTTGGTGGCCTTACTGCGCCAGGTCCTTCAATAGAATACTGAAGGTAACTCCAAGACAGATTGCTCTTGGAGAAATCTTGTTCACTTGGTTAGTATTCTTCCTGCCACTTGGATTGTTATTTCAGCTTTCATGTTACTAGCAGTCTGATTTCGCCCCCAACTTGGAGTGCACAATAAAGGTAATTGTGCCACTAGCTCTGCACGTAACTGCAGAATTAAGTCTCTGCTCCTTCCAGTAGCACCACGAGCCCTCCAAGGCATTGCATCCATCCGCTTTTGTTTCCTTGGCCTCTCCCAAACCTCCCTTGCAGCATATCCCTTTCAGCCACAGCAAACTCATGGAGGATTCTAAAACTTTGGTTTGCTTTATTTACTCGGCTCAGAAATGATGAAACATTTGATTGATGCTGTCTCCTATTCCTCGGTGTTCATGATTTAATAAGGATCTATTGCGCAGCTACCATGTGCCAGATTCTGGGGTTAAATTCTAAGAATAATAACAAAGTAACTTCTGAAACTCACTGTTCTCAAGAATTTCAGTCTGAACTAGAGACTGAAATTAAGCAGTTGTGATCCTGGGGTTATGTCCATGCTGCTCATTGCAGATTGGACCTGGGTCACTCCCTCTTTGCCCATTTACCTATGGTTTTTTGGGTTGTAGCGTGTTTCCTCTGGACAGAATCATGCCCAGTTCTCTGGCTTAATTAACCCCTCTGTTCAAATATCTCCTCATATTGGTCTGCTCTGGGTTGTCAAGATTGGAACAGTGCCTTGTATATGGTAGGTCCCTTGTGTATGTTTGTTGAAACAGTAAGTGTTTCAACAGTAAGTATCTGTGCCAAGATATTATTAATGTCTCACAAATGTGGGAGAAGAAGAGATTCCAGCAGGCTTTCCTGACAGACTGGCACTGTGATGTTTAAACCATGATCTGAAGAATGCCCCTGCTAACCAGGCAGAAGAACAAAATACTACTAGCCAAGGAACCAATACAATGAGAAGTGTGGCACAACAGATAGTGGAAAACATATATATGTGTATGTATATACAGATATGTGCGTACATATATACACACCTAATAAACATAAATAGCATGAATAAAAGGGTAGCTACTATTTACTGAGAATTCACAATGTGTCAAGTCCTACTTTAAGTATTTAACAAAGTCAACATATTCAATTTAACATTCTCAGCAACCCTGAGGAATAGATGCAAAATTAACAGATGAGGAATACGAACCAGTAGGATGGGAAATCAGGTGTTTTCGGGCAAGCTTAGAGCTGGAGCCCACATCCAGGCTGTGTGGCTTCACACCTGTATTCTTCACTGTAACTCCAAGGAAGACTGAATATAGTGGAAGTCAGTTAGCCCTTCCCAAGATAACAGATTTCATGCAATTCCAATTACGGTTCTGACAGAGTGGAAATTTGCAGGAAATAGAACCCAAGAAGAAAAAGTCTCGAGTTCATTTACAATAATAGCCAGCTGGGGAAAGCTAATGAAAGTTTGAAAATAATCCATATTCTTAGCTAAGCCAGCTATGAAAAGATATGAGGAAAATCCTGTGAACAGGGTCATTTTCTAATACTCCGGAAGGCTTTGATTTCTTCCAGCTCACACATTCATACCTCTTCCCATTTCCCAAGTATCGCATTTACACTCAGTACCTTTTAAAGATTTAACATTACCAATTCAAAAATGCAAGGATAAAATAACTGTTAACATTCACAAATGATAACAATGCAAAGTAATAACCACATCACTACACATTATTATGCCATTATTTTTGCAGAGGTAAAAGCAAAGTGCACATGGTGCAGAATATTATGGAATTGAAACATTAAGAGAAATGTTCTGCTCCCAAGCAATTCTCATAAATGCCCTCTAAGTTAAAATGTCAAGTGATGTTATTGTTTGGCATAAATGCTAACTTGCATTAGTTGACAAACATAACAGCTGTCACATTTGTTCTAATGGTTATAAGAACATTATAAATATTAGAAATAGGGCCCCAGGGTGATGATGCAATGGCTAAATCCTCACCTTGCAAGCACTGGGATCTCATGTGGGTGCCAGTACCTATTCAGGTTGCCTTCTAATTATGCTCTGCCAAAGCCCAGAGCCTCGGGACCCTGCACCAGCAAGAGAAATCTGAAGGAAGCCTTAGTCTCCTGGCTTAGGGTAGTTTTAGCTCTGGCTGTTGTGGCCATTTGGGGAATGAACCAGAGGCTGGAAGATCTTTCTGTCTGTCTCTTCTCTTTGATCTGCCTTTCCAATAAAAAAAAAAACCTGAACAAATCTTTACAAGAAGAACATTAATAATAGACATATTTTATGAATAAAATGCATTAAGATTAGAATTATGTTTGTGACTCTGCCTTTCAAAGTATGTTTATATGATTTCCTTAGGAAAAATATTTCCCACAGAAAATACAAGGGTTTTTCCCATATTTCATTCTGTGAAATTATTGATTGAAAGCATATAACTTCATCTGTTATTATATTCAATAAAAGCAGATTTCATTGATGTTAATGGTGTAAATGAAGTAGCAATGAAGAAGTTATTTAGAGGACATAGATAAATTAAACCTTTTACATATATATGTACTTAGCTGGCTATCGAGACACTATTATTTAATTGTTTTCTCTGACTTCTGTGTCAGCTTGGTCACTTTACTAAAAACTAACGATTACTTTTAAATTTTGTGACCTTAAATATGATTCTATGAACTGTGTTTTTAGGCTGAGTCAAAAATGATGGAACTGTTCCAAAGAAGAATGTGACAATTCAAAATGCATTCTATGCAGAATTTTAAGTTGCTATTTTTCTTAATAATTTTTCAAATTTAAAATATTTTTGAAATTTCACTTTATTAAAACTTTGTACTTTATAACAACCATACTTTGTGCTAGGAACTATTCTTGGTACACATAATGTATATACATAAACTATATATGTGTATGTATATATATATACTATAAACATATATTCTTAGATTATACATACATATTATATAGATCTAAAACTTCGTATAATTATCCTTAGAATATCTATCTATTAACCTATCCATCTATCATTAATCAATATTAAGAAGAAATTTCCACAACAAATCAGGAGGTTATTATCCGTAATTTACAGATAAGAAAAAGTAATGAAGTAGCTCAATCAAGTTGTCACAGTCAGTACGTGGGACAGACAAGTGCAGTGATAAACAGTCCAGCCCTGGAGCCCATCATCTTCACTGTCTTGGAAAACTGTCTCAAATCAGTGAAGACCTAGGCTGTCTACACTATCTAATACCTGTCTACACTATCTAATACCTGAGGTTTTCTTTTGCTGCTTTACCTCCTGTGATCTTAGTGATTTCATATTTCTTTACATTGCAGTGTTGCAATAGATTGATAGGGGAAAAGATGAGATGCCTTGTGTACTTGAAAAAATAAAAACATGTGTAAGCATTCCCCACAATAACCTCAAATGAAGTCTAGAGTCATTGTGGCTGCTGACTCTACTCTTCCTATCATTTGCTGCATAAGGTCCAACACAGGATGGAGCAGTACCAGCTTCTTTTATTTTTTGAGATCTCTGCATGAATCACAAACATAACTCCTGACCCTGCAATGCAAGCAATGGTGCCATGGGAAGCTGCCAATGTTTTCTCACAGCCTAGGCAATCCTAGCTCTTAGAGAAGACTACGTGTCATCACTTCCAAATCTGGTCTCTGGACTGTTGCTTTGGTTGTTTCCTAAAACACTGCAATGTAACTTCCTTCCATCTTGCTGTCTGTGATACATTATCAATACAGCAGCCAGAATAATAATCTTAAAATGCCAAACAGTTCAGAGCTGTCCCCTGTCCGGAAACCCCTAGCCTCAGCAGTGGTGTGGGAAGTCCTGTGAGACCTGCTTGGGCAGGTCAACTCCCTCTTCTCCCGAGCATCTCCAGGGATGTACCCTCTTTATGGATTCCACACCTGCTTTCCCTTTCACCAACAGCTGCTGAGGCTCACATGCTGATGGCTTAGGTTCTCATCTACTTCAAGTTTTAGCATAAAAATAGCATCTTCTCACTGAGGTCACACATGACAGTTCAAGTTAAAATTGCAAACCACACTCCTCCTCTTCCTGTCCTGTCAGCCCAGATTCCTCGCAGCTTATTCTCTACCTGTATTTTTCCTTATATCACTTTCCCATGTGTCTCGGGTCACACTGTGCGATGATTTTATATGCTTGCAGTATAAGGATCTCCTCTTAGAGAAACTCACCTCTTGGATATAAGCTTCATGTTGCTCTGCTCACCCAGTCTTACAAAAATCTGATTTCCGATTATATGTACCTAGCTCCACTCACCCTCCATCCCATGTTCATGGACTCTGGGCAAGATCAGAGGTCCTCCCTTGCTCCAGTCAAGACATGGATGATAAGTTATCACTGCAGTTTCCCCATTCCTAGAGGTTGGTCTGGACACAGCCAATACACACAACACTGGCCAATAAGAAGTGAGTGAAAATCTTCTGAGTGGCTACTGGGAAAAAGTGTATTAAACCTTAACAAAGAGCAGAAGAGGGAAATTTATTACCATCTTCATAGGGTCTACAATGTGAGATCTACAACATTGGCAGTGAGTTAGCAATCAGAGTGGCTGTCACTGACATTAAGGATAGAAAAATTCGGTTTCCAGCTTACATAATTAAACTAATGTCCTCCAGCTCTGAGTTGTGTGCGTTTCTTTTTAACTTTTCTTTATGTTTAAAAAAGCCTGCCTTGAAATTTTCTGCTATTTCAAGTCAAAGATATCCTACTAACAGGTTTTCCACATTATCGAGTAGGTCCTCAAGACTTTTAGAAGAATAATAAACTCACAACAGAATGCATATATTAGGAAAACATTGCACAACTTGTAATTCAATAATGAGGCACCCTATAGGGTTTCTGAAACTGAATCAACTACCTGATTTCCCACAAAGTTCCAAACAAGTGCAGTGTATTATAAAAAATGACATATTGAATTTGCAAGGTTTGGTTTTTTTGTTATTATTATTAACAGTCCATAAGTGCATTGTGGAAGTAGACAAGCAGAACATTCCCCTGCTGTTACTTAAAATTCGAGATCTTGAATATAAACAACCTCACCCGGTTACGTCTATCGTGGTTTGGCTTTAAACGACAAGATCTCAGGAGCTGTTTATTAATTTCCTTTATAGACAATCAAACTGCATTAGTACCCTGGAGTTTGAGTGGTGTCGTTCATTCCCAAATGCTGCTTTGTGAAGAGCACGGTGTCACAGCAACACAAGATGAGGAGGGATACGACACCATGCTCTTCACAGAGCAAATGTGGCACCTGCTCATCTCAGGCGTGCTAAGTCAAATGCCATCACATTTCCAGATTGTTCCCTGGCAGGATGAACAAGCCTGTATACAGGACAGACAGCACTGCAATTTTGTTTGCAGTCAATAACTAACTAGGTATATGTAAACACACTGGCTTAAGAAAAAGCCTCATGATTTCCATGCAAACGTCTGCTGTTTAAGTGTATTGATAGAGTCATTATTGTCTTCAGCCTGCCCGAGAATTTCTGCAGAAGTTTTCAAAAATAAATGATCAAGGATAACTAGGAAAAACAAAACTAGGAAAAAGAACTTGACAGAAATCAAATAAACACAACTGTAATATTTCCCTTCTGTAACATATTTCTTCTGGTTAAAAATGCATACAAAAATCTATCCATGAAAAATGAAGGTGGCAAAAACACTTAAGGTGTAAGATATTCATACCTTTTCAATTTTATCATTGGACAAGCACTCTATTAGTGGGGAAAAAAAAGCATCTAGTAACAGGGTCCATAACATTATAATGCTCATTCCAACATCAAGCTAATTATCAAACAATACAAAGAATGACGGCAGCAATCACTATTACACTGTACACACGTCAATAAGCCATGCCCATTGTCCTAACCTTCGCTTTGCACAATACCTCACACAGAGTAAATTCTCAGGGATCATGACTCATTCACACACACAGGCATCATATTAGCAACTCAGTAGCCATATATTGGGCTGTGTTCCCATTCAAGGATCTACCCCCATCACTGCTGATACAAAGAATAAAATGGTTTTTTTTTCCTTTCCTAAAGATGGTAGGGGAGGGGAGGGTGGGGGGGGCGGGAGAATAATGGAGGGAAGGGGAGGAGAGGAGAGGAAAGGGGAGGAGGGAGAGGGAAGGGGAGGAGGGAGAGGGGAGGGGAGGGCAGGAGAGGGGAGGGGAGAGTGTCATTTGTTTTAAGTAGTAATAAATACAAATGTGAAACACTCATGAACGAATATTTTCCATGGGTCTTTTGTGTCAGTCGTAATGCAGTCCTGTCATTCCTATAATTTTTTTTAGGCATGGCATGGAGAGTTTAAAATCATGACAAGGTTGCTACCTACTGACCACCAGACACAGGGAACCCGTACAGTTCCTATACACCCACTCCAGGACAATTCTGGCCAAATGTAATTTTTATGACGATACTATCTTGTTCAGAACACTAAGTGAGTGTCAAGGACATATTAATATGATACACTTACATATTCTTTTTTTTTGTTTTGCACAAATTCTGACAAGTTTCTTGATACCAATCATGAACTTCAATAATCTATGCCATTTATTTGTATACCATTTCTTTAAATGGATTTAATATGGCTATGTAATATATTCAAAGCTTATCCAATACAACATACAAAATCACACCACAGAAGAAAGATGCTGACTCACTCATTTTTTTTTATTTCTTCTAATTTTAAATACACTACTTATGTAAACCTAGGATCACTTGGAAAACACAAGGATTGTACCAAAATTTTGTCTGGAGAATAATTTTCTATTTTAATCTGGGTGAACTTCTTAGAAAAAATGCTGCTTACTAAAGTTGAGTTCTATGCAAATGTGTTCATAGAACTCTAACTAGATTTGTGTGTTAACTGTAACATTAAGTACTTAAATATTACAATATTTTAAACATGTACATTTCAAAGTCAAATCTTACCTCTCATGAGAAAAAGTGGGGTCCCATAAAACAAGCAAGTTAAGAGGGAAAACTACTGGGTACAATGCTTAGATTTTACCTCTGACTTTCTATGGAGCTGCAGAAACTTACAAAGTTTACTTTGGTTGTTTTGTTGTCACAGTCTCCACCCATGATATGAATAGTTTAATTTTACGATACTTCCAAACGAAGTTGCACAATTCAAGATTCCAAATTTCCACATTTTTCACATGCTCTATGGATTTTACCATTCCTTAAAGATGGAGAACTGTAGAGTAAATGAAAGCAATGTTGTCACTTTATATTTACAATTTCTTCTTTACATGAGGGTAAAAAGTAAACCTGGGGACAAGGCACTATTTCCAGATTGAGCAGGATGTGAACGGACAGTTAAAAGCCTGTGCAGGTACAGATTATGGGTATAGGAGCTACATTCATGTAACTAGGCTACCAGAATATATTTTCAAGCATCTAAAAAATAGATTTTATATGTGAGATCATGGCTTATTTTTTCTTTCTGTATCTGGCTTATTTCACTTCATTTATTGCCCTCCAGTTTCAGCCACGTAGTCACAAAGGCCAGTGTCTCCTTTCTTAAATCTGAATTACATCCTGCTTTGTATACATAGGCAGACACGTGCATGTGTGTGCTGTGTGTCTCACAATGTCTTAATCCAAGCATCTATAAACACGAATTGCCTCCACATGTTAGCTACTGTGATTAATGAGGCAATGAAATGGGAATGAAAAAATCTCATGGAGACCCTGACTTCCTTTCTTTTGAGTAAATATCCAAAAAAGCGGATTGCTGGCTCATGTAGTAACTCTATTTGTAACTTTTGAGAACATCTACACTGTTTTACTAAGTTACACTCCCACCAAGTCTACAAGAGTTTCATTTCCTTTACAATCTTCCCCAAAGTTACTGAAAATTATTTTGACAATAGCTATTCTAGCAGGTTGCGGTGATATCTTAGTGTTTCTTATTTGTATTGCCACAATGATTGGAGGTGATGAGCTCTTTTTCATAAATGTTTTCTTTAGAAAAATATATCATGATAGTTGCATATCTTATAATACGATTATTTCTATTGCCACTGAGTTGCATGAATCTTATATATTTTGGATATTCACACTTAGTTATACATTAATAAAACTGAAAAATATATAATACATAATATATTTATATATAACAAACATGAGTACAGTTTGCAAAATGTTTTCTAGAATCTGTAGACTTTCACATGGCTTTGCTTATTGTTTCCTTTAGTAATGTAGAATCTTAAAAAACAAAGGAAAAAGGGGAAGAAGTCAGATACATAGAAATATGAAGTGAAAGAACAATTACTGTGGTTGTATGGTTGCAAGAAATGGGTAGTTGTAGGACAAAAGCTATAAACTTGTACTTAGGTAAGACAAATAAGTCTAATTATCTAATATATGTCAAGAATAGCATAGTTAATAAGATATTATACAGACAGAATCTGCCAAGTAATACATTTTTAGTGTTAACACACACACATGCAATTATATAACTGTGGTAGGTTCTGTTCATGTTCATCTGCTATTACATAGTAATAATTGTACTGTGTGTTATGTATGTCCAAACATCATGTCACCTGTTGTAAGTTCATACGATAAAGAAGTATTCGTGAGCAGCCATTTGCACACAGCCCTGCTGCACAGAATCTCATCAACAGGGTACAGTAAGCAAGCACAGGCCCTGCGCAGGGGCGCAGCAGCGGGAACTGCTTCTGTAGCCATGTTCGCACAAGTCCGGGGGAGGGACTCCAGGGCATGACAATCCTTGCCTCTCTCTGAAAACCCTTCACTTTGCTTCTCAGGGTAAGTGTGAGTTATCTGATTGGGAAATTGGGTAGGAGGGAGCAGTGTGTGGGGCTCAGCCTCATCCCATTTATGGACTATGCCCTGTGTCACAAACTGGCACTGTGTGTCAGAAGACTTGCATTTGAAGAAGAAGAAAAAAAACCTTGCTACAAAGCTTCCAACAATTTCAGACCAGCCAGGGTCCAATCCCAAAGATATGTATCCAGAGAACTACAAAGCCCAACTGCCATCTAGCTCTAATGGGAAAGGAAATCCTTGCACCAGACAGACGCTTTCCCAAATCTCAGATGGTTCTTAATACACTCACAATAGAGTTAACTACAAAGCCTAAAATTGCAACAAACCACCTGGTAGATTTATGAAGCCATGTATTCATTCATCAGGATTTGGCTACTAGAACATTTTAAAAGGTATGATTGCTACTCTGCATCGACTTTATGTTCTATTGGAAAGAAACATACAAAGTAAGCAAAAAGCTACTTCAGTTTGGTAGGCAGAGTAACAGTTTCCCAAAGATGTCTACATCCTGTTCACTGGAATCCACAGTATGTTGGTATATGGTAAAGAGGAATGAAAAATAGAGGTGAAATGAAAGTGGCTAAACTATCGAGCCTGAGATGGGGAAACTATCCTGTAGCATCCACTCCAGTGCAGTGCCATGATGAGTCCTTAAAATGCTGAAGGAGTTGGATGAGCCATGGTCAGAGGAACCCAAAGGGAGACAGCCCTGCCTCGCCAGTATTGGCTTTGAAGAAGCCCTGAGCCACGGCGTCCAGGCTGCTTTGAGAAGCTGGAAGAGGCCAGGGAATGTGCTCTCTGCCAAAATCTTCAGGAAGGAGAACTGCCCTGATGGTTTTGTGATTTCAGTTCAGTAAAGCCTATTTCTGAGTGCTGGGTAGCAAGACTCTAAGAAATTACACATGTTGTGCCAAGCTTCCAAATGTGTCATAATGTGTTAAGCCAGCAAGACAAAGCTACAGAAAACATTCATGCTTGCAACAGGACATGTGTATATGGAGTAGGGGATGGTACAACCATACACAAGTGGTTACTGAGAGTGGATCAACATTTTACATTGTTTTTAAATATTAATGTTTATAGAGAGCCATACTCTATCCTGCTGGCCACATGTCCCTGTGATGAATAGATATAATATTCAATATTATGGACAGAATAACTAGAATTCATGACACTCATCTGTAAGCAACAATTCGGACTTTAATCCCTCCTCATAAAATGATAAAACAAAAAGACACTTTACAAAATAAGTTTAGATCCCATGCTTATGAAATGTTACCTTATGTTGAGTTCACCCATCTTCGCGTTCATATAAACTGAGAACAATTTTCTCATTTGGCATTTAGGCCTATGCACTCTGATTATAAAGTACATGCCAATATGAAGGCATTTGAGACAAAATTGTCAATCAAATCAGACAAGTTCTGTCCAGCAAGAATAAACTCTAAAATCTCATGAAAAATTTAGCAGCAAATAAATTTTATTTAAGCCCAGATGTGGGGGCATTTTAAAACACATGGCATCATGCAGGAAAGCTCTCAGAGGGGACATGTACCTGCGGTTCCTGCAAGTTCTCACCCTTCTTTAACTATCTGCAGCTACACTGAAAGCTAAGCTCCCTTTAACCTGTTCCCTCACAGCAACTGGATTTTGATTCCTGTCAAGTCACAGGTAAATGGGAATTGGAATTGCTTTTAATTTTGTGCTGAGGCAGAAGTGAGAACACTGAAGTAACTTCTACACTGACTTTGCATACAGGTGTCTAAACCTGTTTCCATTAGGAATTTCTTCTCACTTTTAGAGCTTCGGTGAAGAGACGCTCTAATACAGTCTGGTACTTGACCTTGATTGGGCATCCATAGGTTATCATAAGCTGTCTGGAGACCTGATGTCAGTATTTGTCACAGTGCCTACAGCTGCGAAGATGCTGCACCCCCAAGTTGCAGTGTCCAGATTCAAGTTCTCCCTGTTATTTGATTTCCTGCTTCCTGCTAACCCACACCCTAGGAGGCAACAGGAGATGGTTGAGTACTGCCACCTTCGTGGGAGACCAAGTTGGGTTAAGCACTCCTAACAGGGATTTAGTCCAGTTCACGGTTACCAGCATGTGAGGAGTGAATCAATGGATGGATGTTCAAGTAAAATGAGTAAGTAAATGAAACTTTAAAAACTCCTTTAAAACAGACCTCTGGAAACTCTTCAGTCTTTCACATCGAATGGAGAATTTGGTCAAAATGCTCTCTAAATTCTAAAATTTTTTCCTATGCCTTCCAAGAGACTTAACAATATTGAATCTGGGTATAACAACTGTGTATAACAGAAATACTTACTCCAGAGGTTTCCTGTGCGGCTAACGTTGCCTGGAGGGATCAAAACCATCTGAGCTTTGAAATAGACTGGCTAGTAGGGACTATATTAAGCTGAGTTACTAACTGACCTAACGCTCCTCTACTCCTTGTACAATTCATTAAGGTATAGACTGTTCAAATCAAGAAAGCTTACTCTTTTTGCAAATTTAAGAATTCTAAACACACTTGTAAGTTACCTGACAAAAAAATAAAGTGGTAAAGAGAAATACAAATTTAAGGCTTCCTTTAAAAACACATATTAGAAGAACTTTACTGGTACAACTGGATATGCAAAGACTGATAATTCAGGGTCATTGATACTAGGATACATAGTATTTCACTGCAAGGTAGCTGTGGGATTTTGAATCAATGTTTGCTGCTAGAAATACAAACCTTTCAAATGTGTAAGACCCTTAAATATATCAACACTTTAAAAGGCCACAGTGGATTAAAAAAAAAATAAACACCAAAATGGGTGTTATTTAAAACAGGTTATTTTTCTGGTTTTGAACTACCACGCTAAGATCAAGGTATTCTGATTGGGTTCCTCACACTAAAATGCATTGTTTCTTTTTGGTATATATACATTTTTAGGGGTCCATCCAGTGTGAAGTTATAGGTAGTTATATGATCTTAAATGAATGGGCCAAAGAGAAAATAAGCTTGGGCGAAAATCTGGCAAGACAATGATCAAAGTCTTCCTTGCACAGTGTCAGAATCATCGCTGATCGGCTAAAATTGGCCAGCGGCAGATACCATTATAAGCAGATGTTAGTCTGAGCTAAATAGGGCTGATAACGCTAAGATACCTGCCTTGATTCGACCTCACCTTCCTGGACTAAAAATTGAAGTTGTGCATGAACATGTAATTTAATTCCCGCCCCTTTTTAGCTGTAGGGTTCTGAAGTGGATGTGCTCACCCACGTGGCCACAGTCATGTTCTTCCAATAGCTGAGGGCGCTTAATTATCACTTCTTGTATCTCATCAAACCACAGTTGTCTCCTTCATGCCTTCCCTTTATTTCCTCAACACTCAACATTTGAAAAAAAATTTGTTTTAGTATTTGTTCTCTGAGGTTTCTGGCAACACAGCCAGATTCAAGAAAAAGATGCTCTGAGATAACTGTTTGCAAGCTATCCTGAGAAAATCATTTCCTGACAATTAAAATCCAACCAGGAACTCACTGCTGCCATTATAAAAGAGAATAGCCCATTTGATGGCAGAAAAGTTAGCAATCACCATTCAGCTGCAAAGGTGAGATGTCTAACAGCCACAACCGGAGCACTGGAGTTGGTTTTCTATGCTTTTGACAGATTCACGCCAAAGAAGGAACTTTTTGCCTCTTATGAATATAGACACTAAAACAAGGAGGGAGGAATGATCTTGATTCCTTCCTTAGAAGCACTATTGAATGCTTGCCTATGAAAGACAAATATAAGCAGGGGAAAACATAGTGAAGATTGCTGTAATCAGAAACAATGGGAAGAATACATGGTTACCGCTTAAGAAATTAAAATCAAAACTGACAATAGTACTGTGAACATAATGTTTTTCTGGAGCTGGATTCTGTGCAGAGAAATTCAGGTCTTCATATGGTCATGCCTAGAAGCTAAAAACAGAACACAGGAAGTGATTCAGTCTCCCAG
Organism: Ochotona princeps; assembly: GCF_030435755.1. Taxonomy (NCBI): domain Eukaryota; kingdom Metazoa; phylum Chordata; class Mammalia; order Lagomorpha; family Ochotonidae; genus Ochotona; species Ochotona princeps. The sequence continues at coordinate 44,612,451 of NC_080850.1, forward strand.
ACCCAGTCCTGCCCAGCAGGTGGATCTGAGACTGGGGACTGCCAGGCCTCACTTTTTTCCGCAAGAGCAATGTCCCTTGTACTTCAGGTTCTTAGATGACTCCTTGTACCATGTTTTTCTTGCACTAAATTTATAGTTATTTTACAAAAAACCTGAAAGCTGTGCCCCTGAGAGTTCTTGGAAAAGCCCATGGAAATAGGTATTTCAGGGAAAAATTAGTATGCATTCTAAAAATGCTTTACAATATATTTATCCTTTAGTCCTATTTCCCACCATATATATGCATGTGTGTATGGAGAGATGTACACATTTTTATGCATGTGTATGTGTGTGCGTATACAACTTTTTCTTCTTCAAAAAATGCTTTCTCTCTGGCATCCTTTCCAACTAATTTTCACTTAAGGGCGGGCATGGGGGTAAACGAAAACTTCTTAGAGCTATTGCATAAATATCCTAAGAGAATCGTTTGTAGTCCCTAAGGAGGTTTTATTAGAATAAGAAAAGAAAGATTATAAAAGGAGCAGACAGATCAGGTGATTCTGTCTGCCCTGAACAGGCATTAGCTTTCAATTCTACCTGCTGTTCAGATTATTGAAAACAACAGAAGACGTGGCACATGAGAGCTTTTCTGGAGGGCAGTTTCTGTTCTCTCCAGGAGCTGGAAGAGTGCTCAGAGGCAGGCTGGGAACTCTTCCTGGTTGTCCTTCCTACGTACCCTCCCTGGAGCTCTGATCAGACTGCAGTGTTACAGGCTCTGGCATGGATTAGGATTTGGGTCAAAGCCCGACTCTGTCATCTGATAGCCGGGAAACTGAGGACAAGCAAGGTAACTGCCTGCCTCATGGCAAGAAGCATGGAGAGTAAACACTTACCTCGACACCTACCCAGAGGGCCTTACCTTTACCCTCAATGGGAAACTGTGGATAGGGCTCCTCAAGGCCTCTGGCTACATTTGACACATGCAGTCTGGCCCTTAGAGTCCAAGGAAATCAAGGAGTCTAACTTTGATAAACAACAATCAGCAAATGCCGATGATCTAATGTACTCACCAGTCGCAGGCCATGATCCCCGCCACAAGCCCAACCTCCGTGCTACAATCTCACCTGACTTTTGTTATCACCCAGCTGACTCAGTCTTTCTCCCATACTGAAATCGTCTTGCATTGTACCATTTTCTATGACAGTTGTAGTCAATTACATAGATTTCCAGTGTATTCAGTCTGGTTCAACTTCTCTTTGAAAGTGATTGCGGACATGCATTAAATAAAACAGCCAATGTAAAATATTCAACATTGTATGGCAGTCACTTAGATTTGCCTCTCTTCTCCACCCCTAACTTTGTCAAACAGCAGAACCCTTCCCTGAAAACTCCTCATGCCTCTTGCAAAAATTAGTTACAGCAATATGGTTACAACACTAAAACAGCCTAAAGAGAGAAACCCTCTTTATTTTATAGGTTCCCCCCCCACCCCATGAATAAGCATACTCCAGGATCAAGAAGCTCTATTTTCAGCAGCCACTGAGCTTTACAGAATGGTCTGCACATTACCACCAATAACAGTGATAGGCCTGTGACAGGTGCATCCTGGCCAGGGAACAGCTAAGGACTCCAGCCTCAAAGCACACATTCCAAGCACAGAATACAAATATGATGGATGCAATGCCAAACTCTAAATTTCCTCTTTAGGAACCAGCAGAATCATGAAGCAAGAATAGCTGAATGTCATCACCCTAAGAGGTATGGTGGTTTGTTCATCAAGTATCAAAAGGGAAAACCATTCCAGTCAGAAGGTACATCTTCTTATTGCCATATCCAAAAGCACAAAGATGAAAGAATTGTCTGTAACTTCCTAAAACCAGTGGGGATCATGTGACCAAAAATGTAATTAATAGAAAACACAATTTGTCAAAGACTATAAATAATGTCTTCATTTGAACCCTGAAAATGGCATCCCACATCCCAAGTACAAACATGCAAAAATAGCAAGATGTTTAATTTAAAGCAGCTGTGGAAAACTAAGTTAGACATAGGCTTACCTTAATCAATGTAATTTGTAGAAAGTGGAATTTGAGGGAAGCCATGGATGTATGACTGCTGACACTATTAGGGTATTGTATGATGATTGTCCAATTGTTCTGCACCATCAACAAAACTGACATGCAGTTTTTGGTTAATTATTTTCATATAATTAGAACACTCTGTACCTAAACAAATCACTGATACCCAAGCAGTACTTTAAAAATTCAAACAATTCAATTTTTGCTCATGATAAATTGGCATCAGATTTTGGAGTAGACATTAAGCCTGTGAACAGAAACTGTGCATGGTAGGTGACAAGAAAGTCTTACGGTCTCCGGACATCACTTACTTACTTACATTGCTGTGTTAAATGAGACTGCTCAGAATCCCAACACTTTAATAGAATTTTCAAGCACATTCTATTTTGTGCTTGTGGTCAAAAAAGGATGTCAACAGACTTCACCAGAACCAATCTTATGTTATAGTAGTTAGGATAATATCAGAGACCCATTCTTGGTACACTGCTTTAGTTTAATCATTCTTAAACTTGCCAATACACTGGAAACACCTATTGAGGCCTGAGCCCATGACAAAGAGACCCTGGTTTGCCCGGTACAGGATGGGTTCTCAGTATTAACCTCCCCAGGTGATGCTAATGTTTAGCAGTGCAACCTTCACTGGACCATAGACAAGCAAAGAAGCAAGGCTGTGAGATTGCACTCACTCACCTGTACAGTGGTGCCCTGATTTCTATCCTGCAAAATATGCAGAAATTTGCCCATCTCCCCATCTGGAAAATAAAGTCATGTTTCTTTTGGTGCATTTAACTCCATACATTTATATAGACCCTGTGTTCCTTCAGATTTATAACATATTAGGAAAGGAAGGAAAAGACCAAGCCCAAGTAGACAGGAAAAGTTATCCAGATCTCACATTGTCCCTGTTCCCTGCCCTCGTCACTGTCCATTTCCAAGACCCATAATTGGGCCGGAATTCTGCATCAGCACCACTATCCTACTCTACCTACCTATTCTATTCTACCACCTACAAGGCCTTCATTTCTCAGGTCCTTCTAAAGATACTATTTTTCTATGGAATTCAGAAAGGATTCTAAGCTTGTGTTCTCTTAAGATAAGAGCTCCTTATATTAGTTTCTGTGCTTGAACTGTTAACTTTGGGAAAAAAACTAGCCTGAGCCTGGCTGCATCACCGATATCTAACTTAAGTGAGAACCTCTTAAATACCTTGGGGTATACAGCATATTGACAAATCCAATTCCATCCCTCGTTCTTTGAAGATTAGCATTTATTGAGCAATCAAAGCTATTTCACTCTACCTGTGGGTATAAGAAATCCAGAACCGCTTTCCTCATTTCATGGATTAGGAAATGTATGAGGACTAACCTTTGAAACTGTATGCTGGGTAAATGTCACACTTCTAAACTGTCAACAAGGAAACTTACACAGAGAACTGCACACAAAAATCAGATTCTTTTCTAATCTCATTCCAATCTTTCCAAACATTGCAAAGAACAATACCTCAAATAAAGCAATATGAAAAACTACGAGATTGGGAAATGGCAATCAATAAAACACTTTACACATGATTGTTCATTCTATGGATTGTCAACGGACACATATTGAGCTGGCTGCTCTATCTCTGCCACAGTGATTTTATCAAATTTCACAGGAAGAATGCCCTGCACTCGGTCCACACTGTAGGTACTGGACAGGAAGTAAGATGCCATCAAAGTCGCAAATCACTAGGCCTACAAGATAGGATTGATGTAGAAACTGACCTTGAGCAAGTAAACTCTATTAGAATTTCCTCAAACAGGAAGGGAAGCAATGTAACATGGCTTGTTTATTCCAATAAGTAAACAAGCTTGGCATGGTATAAGGAGAATGCCATCTGTAGGACTCCAGTTGCAAACTGCTTTGACTCTGCATTCTTATCTCAGCTACCTGACAGCAGGGAGTCCTCACTCCTGGCCCATCAGCATCAGCACAGTGATTTAGACAGAGTGTGGGATGGCAAGCTTCTTAAATACCTGCACTGAATGACTAAAAATAAACCCTACTAAAAGCCTTGTCCTCACAGGAACATTTATATGTCAGACGGGGGGCTCGCTCAACCCTATTCTATGCAGTACTTGTCCCAGGGAGGAAAAGGTAGCTTTTTTTTTTTTCTCAACTTCATCAAAACAGAGTAGTTTTCATCATAATCTTCAGTGGTAAAAAGTATACTTAAACTAGCCTAGCACAACAGCCTAGTGGCTAAATTATCCCCTTGCAAACACTGGCATCCCGTAGGGGCACCAGTTTGCACCCTTGGGACCCTGCAGCCGTGTGGGAGATCCAGATGTTCCTGCCACCTGGCCTCGGATCAGCTCTGCTCTGGCCGCTGTGGCCACTGGGGAGTGAACCGGCTGATGGAAGACCTTTCTCTTTCTCCTTCTGTAAATCTGACTTTCCCATTAAAATAAATAAAATTTAAAAATTGCACTTCAACTTTCACACATCAAGGAATGAATTAACCTGAATTTTACTCTGGTGGTTACAGGTCAGTTTTTAAGTAAAATGTTTTTAACTTTTTATTTCTTCCTTTTATTTCATAGCTTCCATTTTTATCATGTACAACATGTTGCTTTGAAATATCTATACATGATGAAATGGCTAGTGAGCTAATTAAAATGTGCAATAACTCAAGCATTTTTGTAGTAAGAGCTTAGTTCAATTATGTGTCACTTTGTCTCATTTTGACACAGAGTGGCATACATGAAAATACTTTATCAACTCAAATTTCCTTGCTTATTTCTTCTCTGTCAAGATTCTAACACACCACTATATAGCAATCAGTCTTCTATACAGAACTGTCTGTTCTAAGTTAATGGGAATCAGTTTTATATCAAGAAAGGAAATTTACATTATGAGCATGAATTTGCAAAACGGTACTTAGCTCACTAAGAAACCAGCATAGAAACTGCAATGGGAGGGATGCATTTCAACCACTGAGTGCTGAATTCGCAATGCCTTACACTTCCTTCTTAGGAAAGGTACATTTAATAGCCACTGCTTGTGATAATACTGCTAATTTAAGAGAAGATGTACATTTTAAACTTTGTATTTAATTACCAGTTGCTTATTTTTCCATACACAGTTTATGTGTATATATATATATGAAGCAGCTCATGATTTGAGAAGTCACATCAGGATAGAACCCCACGGACAATAAGAAGCAAAGTGACTGAAGACGAGTAGGGCCTGTAGGGGTCAGTCATCCCACTATGTGATGGGAGCTGTCTTGGCAGCATTGGGTCCCCTAGCTTAGGAGCTTGGCAAGGAAGCTTGAGAAGGTTGTTAGAACCGCCAAGCCTAGGGTTTCTCATTTGAAACAGCACACAACCCTAAGCCACCAGAACTAGCACACTTTGATGGAATAATGACAGACGTCATCATGCTCTGTTGGGTATTACAGGATGGAGTGGAAACGGGCAAGAGGTCTAATGGACAGGCAGGTGACCAACGGGACACAGGCATTTTCAGGAATGACTTTATTATGGAATGTTCGAGATAACTCAAAATGACTTGAATAAAAGAAACAAGGTAGATGGGAAAGCTAAATGCAGATGAAATCTAAAGTTGAGTTACTACAGAAAAACTCTTGAAAATATAATCTCTACAGTACCAGAAAATAAGTGCTCTTAGAAACCTGCTTAAAAAAACAGAACTTAGTACTTTGATAACTGAAAATCATACAGTTTTTTATTCAACTACGCTTTTTTTTCCAAAGGAGGTGAAAATAAACTAAATCCTACATTTGTCACAAAATGTTATTCGAATGAGCAGAAAATAATAGTTACAAAGGACATTCGGGACTATTGCTAATCATATTTGTTTCTTTCATTCTTAAACCCTAAGTCGTTCTGGACCAGCCACTTCAGCTCTGGGGCCTCTGAAAAGCTACTCAGAGATGCCAGTTCAACTCTGTTCCACACCCTAGTTACAGCAAAGCAGTAGTTGGTGCTGTCCTATTTATAAAAACACAGAAAAATGATGCTTTCACCAGAGAAACAGGCATTTTTTTTAACTATAGCTTTATGTCTTAATTTCTTATTTGAGCCAACTTTTAGAAGATATATAGATGCTTAATGGCAAGAAAATTTAATTTCACAAATTATAGTCTAAGTGAATTAATTGGTACACTATTACATATTATCACAAATAATTAAGATACACTTGTAAGTTTAATAAATTGTGGTCTTTAGCAGTTACTATAGATTTCTCATGTTCATTTTCTGACTTAACAAAACTTAGTATGAAAGCTAGCAAAGGAGACTGTTGAGTACCTTTAAAATCAAATACTGTAGCTAAAGGTTGTATTAAAACCTTCACTCATAGTAAGCGCTTCCAATTTATCTGCAAGCTCCTAATACAGCTGTTGTGTTACTCTCCATATCTGTGTTGAAAATAATGTTTTTAACTTGAGATTAATTGATCATCAGTGAATATGGAAAGAAAAGGAAGCCTGTGAAACTTGACAAAATATTTCAATCATACACCATGCTGAAAGCGCTAAAGGTAGGGTAGAGAAAAACAGTAAGTGCAGGGCCCGACGCGATAGTGTAGTGCTTAAAGTCCTCGCCTTGAACGCGCCGGGATCCCATATGGGCGCCAGTTCTAATCTAATCCCGGGAGCCCTGCTTCCCATCCAGCTCTCCACTTGTGGCCTGGGAAAGCAGTAGAGGACAGTCCAAAGCTTTGGGACCCTGCACCCGTGTGAGACCTGGAGGAAGTTCCTGGCTTCTAGATCCTGGCTTCGGATTGGCTCAGCTACAGTCATTGCAGCCGCTTGGGGAAGCGAACCATCAGACAGAAGATCTTCCTCTCTGTCTCTCCTCTTCTCTGTATATGCGCCTTTCCAATAAAAATAAATAAATCTTTAAAAAAGTATAGGTACATTTGCAAAAACCGTATAGAGCTCATTCAGTGGAAACCACCAGCTGCAGAAAGCCAACAGCCATGTGGTATCTCCTACGGAGTCTAAAAAACACCAACTTTTTGGAAGTTAAAGGTGTAACTGTCTTTAGCAAAGGCTAGGGAGGAAAGGAGACTGGAAGGAATGTGGAAAGGTTAATTTACAGATGCAAATCAAAGTAACATGGGTGTAAGAAGTCCTGGGTTCCATGGTACAGACCAGTGGTGCAGATAACACACTAAGTGTTTCACCCTCCAAAAAAAAACCTAGTAGATCAAATTTTGGATGTTCTCATCCTAAAGATATGTTAAATGTTTGCTGGGATACACATTTGTCCCAGTGGACATTACACAATGTGCACACGAATCACCACATCACCTGGTATTCCACAGACACTATGCTTACTGAGTTTTACAAATAGCGTTTCCTATAATTCCTTTGGAAATTGGGGTAACCCAACCTTAACTTCCGCACAGGTGAGCATACTCTTTCTGGGTAGATAGAGGCTATGGGGAAGGCCATGCGGCTAGTCTGGGCTGAGGGAAGATGCAGCACTGAGGGAGAGACACCTGCAGAGCTCTTTGGTCAGCTCTTCCTCTACTGCAGGGTCTCACCACTTCATGCTTGGAGGATTCCAGCCCTAGAGCATCTCTCACAGTGAGGAAAATAGAACCTGGATTGCTCTAAGACATGCAGAGACCTGCTACCACCATACGAGACTATTATAAGCTCAACCACGAAGAAATAAACTTATTTTTCTGTTTTATCATCCAAAAACTTGTCAAGTTCCAGAAAATGAGGATTTCAGTTTCATCGATGAGTTGTACCCAATCTAGGAGGCCTTTTGTTCTCGGCAGTCCTGAAGACAGTGGGGTAGAAGGGCGGTAGAGGACACTGCCTGCCTTGCAACTCTGCTGCTCACACACTAGACAATCAGTTCCCAATACCACTGGGGTGGCTCAAAACAGTATCAAAGATGCTGTGATTTTAGGAGGGAGGAGATCATGTTTTGAGGCGCAAATAAGTTGTGTATAAAAGAAAAGTGTTTGGCATAAAGCAAGCCCTGGATATGGGCCAGAGATTACGTCTGCCACCATGAGTCATAATGCCATTGCAGTAAACATTGCTTCAAACGAATTAGCCCCAAATTCCCTTTCCTTGTTGGAAGAATTGATAATTGCATTAATAAGATGCCATAAAACTGTATCTACAGACTAACACAAAATGATGCAAACACGTTTTATCAAAGACAGTTCTGTGAAAGTCACCATTACACAGAAATTTGCAAATGAAATAACAGTGAGTGATGGGAACTCATTCAGGGTGAATGGCGTCAGTAGAGAAATTCTCAGGGAAAAAAAGTCCCGAAATATTGTCCATGGACTTAGGATTAGGGGAGAAACATGAAGCTGTTGCTACAAAGCAGGAAAAACTAAATGAGGCTAGCATTATTCAGCAGCTCATTCATTTTAGATGGTAGCTAAATTGCCTGAAATCCCTTTTGTATTCTGTAAAGATCAAACACATTAAGAATGTCAAAATAACATTAGGTAACCCCTTTCAAGCGTCAAAATAGCTGCTCAGAATAAAGGAAACATTTCCAGAGTTCAGGGTTATGAAGAATACAAGTAAATGCTGCTGTTTCTAGAAGAAATATCCTGGGACATGGAGCAAGCACAGCCCAACATACTAGGGTTTCCATTTTCAGCATAATATTAAAATTAGGGTCCTGTATTTCTGAGATTAATAACTATTCCATACATTAATAATATGGCGACACTACTCCATTAGTGTACCTAACTTGAATAATCTGGAAATTAACAATTATAGTATCAGAATCATTCCCCATCCCCATCCCCACTTTCCCTTAACCTTAATGGAATTCTATACCCCATGTTGATTAAGTTGCATTTTCTAATGAGGATCTTTTCCAATCCTATGTATCACTTACTTCTCCTACATTATCAGAATGAGAAAAACCCAAGTGATTTACATGAAATACATCAATAAATACTGCTCCACCAACATATGTAACTGTAGGCAATTTTAGTTTTATTTTCAACACTGTTGTGTACCCTAATGATGGTGTATGCACTTGTCACTATTTTAGAATCATACAACTTCAGTGATTCTAAAACTAACAATATATCTAAGGAGTTATAGTGTCCCAGGTACTCAATGACCCAGAAAATGTCATGCAGTTTTGTCACAGTGTTAGAAACTGTCAAAATCTTTGCACTTCATACAATTATGTAACAGAAGTTTATGGCTCATGAATCATTTCTTCACTTAGAACACAGCAGTATTTCATCACATAATGCAATCTGTTAAAACGTAAAAGTTTTTATCACAAAACTATCAGCAGAGAGTCAAGAGCAAGAAGCAGAACTGCCAGGATAATAACAGAACTTGGCTTTTATTCCTGTATAGGACCCCTGTGGCAAAAATGAGTCAAGGTAGTGACTCATGACTTGGTAAAACCATTCCCAGCACAACTATATGTAGAACTGCTCAGGCTTTTTCTTCATCAAGTACAAAAAGGGGGGTGTTAAAATTAGACTCTGCAGATGTAAGCCTTCTATACTACGGCTGTTGAAAGGCAACCACTGATTCATCCAAAGAAAGCCATCTATTACTGTGCCTTATTACTTTCTTCATCAAATACTGAGCACACAGTTGTAACTCAACCACAAAATGCTTTAATTATACCAAATTTTACTGATAGTAGATTAATGTCTTCCAATATGGTATTAAAGGATGGTGTGGATATAATATAAATTGTGAAAGTTAAAAAAAAGCTTTTCCTTTTAAATGTGCTTCTAAGATTTACTTATGTTCATGTGAAAGGCAGAGAGAATCATTGATATGTTGGTTTATTCGATAGCCTGGTCTGGCTGAAGTCAGGAACTAAGAACATTTCCCAAATCACTGACATCAGAGCCAAGGGCCTAAGTACTTTAGCTATCACCTCCTGTCACCACTGAGACCAGCAGTCTTTCATCAAGAAGTTTGGCCCATGATTTGAGAAAAAGAGACAGATTTGGACCCCACAGGTTGTTTCTCGGTGTGTGACTCCAAGGACATACAATCAACATGAAAGCTGAAACCTGTTTTGCATGCTTTGGTGAATGCTAGTTTGGTCTGTGGGTGGCATGCAGGTGCCAGAAAGCTCTGTGTTGAGACACAGCTTGGTTTCCACACAGTGACAACAGACAAGGTCTCTAACCATAGGGTCACAGTAATCGGCTGCAGAGAGACAGATGATGGGCGAGAACTGGTTTTGTATGACTCTTTGTCATCTCAAATGCCCCAGTGTAGTTGACAGACACATAAAAACAAGAAACTATTTAAATCAAGAAACATGATGAAACCCGGGGCGTACTGGCACCAAAATTAATGCATGCATTAAAAAGACCACATTATTTCAATGCTCAACAAGTCAATTTTTTTATTTATATATCTGGGCCATATCCATTAAACATACTAAAAGTTTAGTTGATAAATTTTAGATCATGGCATTGATCTGTTATGTTTTGTAACACTCTCCAAAGTTGGGTTTGCATTATCTTCATGTCCGGGTCATACAATGAAAGCTTGGAAAGTAAAATGCTTAATTTGACATCCTTTTGTTTTCACTCATTGAACTGTTCCTTTAAAAAAACAAAGCATCTCTTCTCTCTCTGTATCCAATCTAAAATGTTATTTTTAGTAGGAAGTTGTTTAAAAATTGTACTCCAAATTGCTGTGATATAGTCAGCCAAAAAAAAAAAAAAACCAAAAAAGGTAAACAATATTGGTAACACCTTTTGCAGCAGTAAAATGTTAAATTTTGATATCAAAAGTCAAACATTCAAAAATGTTACTGCACTCTTAATCGGGTCACACAGAAAACACATCTCTAGTAAGATGACCATCTCTGCTTCTGTTTTGGATTTTAATGCACCAACTTGGTTCAGGCACCTCTTTCATCAGGAATCCAAGGGAGTTAAATTCTTTTCCAACTTCTGGGCAAAACGTTTCAGTTGAAATCAGTGTAGTCGAGAACCGACCTTGGCTCAAGGGTGGATACGTTTTCTCTACTGGCAAGTTAAACTGAAGAGAAGGACTTCTTATTTGATATCTGGAGGAGAGTGCCCCCCTTGTCTATGGAACAGCAAGGAATCCTGCCATGTTTCAGTCATGAGGGGAGAAATCTTAAGGCTGATGCTGAACACATCCTATTACATCTGTATTTTGCCTTGTAATGCTCCTAGAATTGTGGTTTCCTTCAGGGAGGCAGAATGATCACCAATGTTAAGACAAAATATTTCACATTTCCAGTGTAAGGAGTGTGGTGTACCCTGAAAAATGCTGAATGAGAGGGGAGGTCTCAAGGGAGTATGGGAGGGAGGGAGGAAACTATAGATGTTTCTTGAAGACTCAAATGGAGGAATATGACATGCAAATGAGCAAAGCTCTATCTAAAGCATGGACGAGGCTATCTAATGTAGGCAATTCTGTCATAGCCTCACTGTGATCCTCTCCATTTCTTGCAGAGTTGCTTCTCATTTTGATGAACAATAAGATAGCAAGAAATAAGCAACCAATTGAGTTTAATTCCAAGGAACATTTGGTTTCTCCATTAAATCCTATTGTTTATTGACATAATGGCATTTCCAAGGACAAAAACATTTTATTACACACAGAGCTGAACATATAATCCATGATTGGATAGTATAGAAAATAATCTTTTTGATATTATTCTCAGCATTTAATAATGCAAAACTAGTGACAAGCATCTTTAGAAAAAATAGTAAAATAGTCCTTCAGTATTAAAACTTCTTATTAAAAAGCATTAGACCAAAGAGAAAGAGACTGATGTGGTTCCAATGCATAGATGTGTTGGGCATGAGTAAAATGAATCAAATCCCATCTCTTGCAGTGAATTAAAACATTTTAAATCTGCAGATGGCAGTATGTCACAAGTCAATCACATAACCAGTGCATTCAGATTTTTCCTCTTTCTGTGGTTTTGGATGATGCATTTAGAGTAATGTATACCCAGGATATAAGCAATGTACTGCATACTTACCAGAATTTTTTAATGCCACTTTGCTGAATGCAGGATTAATAATTTGGGCTTTTTATTGCTTGCGTAGAAAGTGCTGATTACTTATTATTTTGTTTATAACACAGAAAATAAAATAAAAGCTGTTTTTTTTTTTCAATGGCATACATCACACTGTGGTGGTGGTTGACTTCCTCAAGATGGTCTTCTGTGGTTTTGGTGCAGTGGGAGGAGGCACAGTTGCAGGTCTCAGAGGGGGGAAGCTGTTACTGTGGCTTATTCCCAGGCCCCCATTTTCTAGTGGGAAAGAAGGCAGGTGGGGCGGAGGAGGGCGGGGAGGGCCGTGGGGAGGGTTCTTCCCCGGTGGGTGGACAGGTTCACTGTGTAGGTGGACCTCCCTGTTTTTTACGTTATACCGGGTGTCACAGTCAGGGCAGTAGCCATGGTACTGCACTTTTTCGTTAAACCGGACTCGTTCCCTAGGCCCTACCTGGGGACACCTGTCCTTCTCTGGTCTATGCATCAGAGGCTGCCCAGGAGTCTTGTCCAGGTTACTGCTGGGTATACAGCAGAGGTCTCCGTTGGGTATTCGGTGAGATCCACCTGGCACCCCTCCGTTTCTCAGCAGGGTGCCATTGGTTTTCACAGGATTCGCTGTTGGCAATGGCCGTGGGGATTCTTCACACTTCACAGGCGTCAACCGTGGAGGTGGCGGTGGAGGGTTTGGCTTTCTCAGGACGGTGAGGATGGCAGATGGGTGAGGGGGGTTTCTAATGAGGGGTGCGTTGGCCTGCACTTTGATCTTCTCGATGCTGGAAGCCGTGGTGCCACTTGAGCTGCTGTTCAGCGTGTCTGTTTTGGAGCTGTCGGTCATCTCATCCTCCAGCTGTAGGTCAGAGGTCAAGGTATCAATCTGGTCAACCACCTGGTGAAAAGGACAAGGTAACTGTGTTGAAGAACAGCCCAAAGCATAAGAGACAAGATACATTTCCTTTCTTTCTGGCTGTCACCTGCCTCAGCATCCTTGATGGATTGTGAGCTGTGCATTCCAGGGCTGCTTCATGCTTCACCCAAGCAAAGCACACAGGGGCCACTGCCACACAAAGGCCTCCCGCTCGGTGACACAGAACGCCATGTCCAAGTCTGACCCTGTTGTATCCACTAAAGGTGGGCCTCTGCTGCAAAACTAGAACTGAGTTTTGAAAATAAGAGGAGCTGCCTCCTCTTCTGCAAGGGAAAAGAAGATTGCATCCAGGAGTCAGATCATCTGATGTAAATAATGATGGTATTTTTGAAACACGCATTCCTAAACAACTTTCCATCTTTAGTCCACCAAGTGGTGTTCTTTTTTTTTTTTTTAATGCTCTCAAATCACTCTGGCCTTGTTCTATGCTCTCTTAATGGCCAATCTGCTTCCTGCCACAGGACGTTTGCACATGTGAACAGTCCTCCTGGAAATGCTCTCACCTCAGTTGTTTCTCCAGCTAGCTCCTAAATAGCATTACCATCAAGCCAGGCTTCCCCAGTCTAATGAAATTAGTTATGAATGAGTGAACCATCACCAGGAATCTCTTGTTTTCTCTATTTGTTACATTTTAAATGCCAGGCTTAGTACTTGGTATGATTATTGGGATGTGGTTCTTCTTCTGAATGAGAATATGAATGATCAGGAGCACAGCAAATACTCGGTCAGTAGCTGCATCAGAGGAAATGTCTTCTTTCAGTCAATTCAAGCATGGACAAAAGCACGTGCTTTCGTTCTGGATTTCTGGAGATGTTATCACTTTGGCAGTGCATACCAGAAGCCAGTGGTAACAAGGATTTTTTTTTTTTTTACATAGAGCATCGGAGCTGCTGGGGAGCAGATGTCTAAAGAAGAGATGCATGGACAGCAGTGGAACTGGAACTTTCTACCCCAGTCTTCCTATGCAACTAAACAGAGGATGGTCCTCTGAGGCAGCGGAGAAGCAAAGCTTATTTGCAGGTATGAATGCATACTGCCGTCAGCCATGATGGGTTCATAGTTCCTGATTGGCTTCAGTCTCTATGTAATCATGTTTTGAATCCCACAAAAATGCCCGGAATATACAAAGCAGACATAAAACGGCCATCAAGCAGTAGGAGCTATAGTGGAAAGGCCTAACGTCAGGTCCTGAGATAAGCTATTATAAAAACGCAATAGCTCCAAGAGCTCTCAGGCATCGGGGGTGCTGTGAGAAAGCAGGACTCTGTAGGTAGAGCCTGTGGGCAGGACCATCTTGAAGGATGAGCCTGGTGGGCCAGAGAAAGGGTGGTGGTGTCAAGTCCCCCCAGAGAAGAGCCTGACGAGGTCCCTGGATGAAGACGTGAAGAGGGTGCTTCAATAAGTGATTTAAAAACCCCTTTCAAGCACTGGCATTCTGAGAACAGAGTTGGTGATTTCAAACAGCAGCTCAGACTGGGAGAGCCCTTGGGTTGTAAGATTCCTCCCCCTCAACTCCTCCCCAGACCCAAAAATGCCATGTGCTTGTAAGAACTCAAGACGTGAGAGGAGTGGGATTCAGAGGCAGATGGCAAGGGCTTCTGGAAACCAACGCATCCTCTAGTCAGAGTACACAAGAGCTTCAACAGGAAAATATAAACCAAACCTTTCCCCAGACATACCGCAATGAACTGCGAAACACAGCAATACCATGCTAGAAGTTTTACCACAACAGAAGGACACCAAATGTATAGAATAACGAAAAGTAGGCTCATGGGAGATTTTCTCAGAGGTGATGGAGACCCCCCTCCAAGAAAAATAGAAATGGGTTTAAGACTGGAAAAAAAAAAGACATGGACTTATTCTGCAGTTTAACTCAGGTCAGAGTGGGATAAACTGACAAGTTTGGAAAATAATGACTAAATCTGCATCTTCCAGTTTGGCTTCCAAGGACTGGCAAGTGACAACTCAGCAAGGAGAGGAAACGTGGGCAGGAAAGACTGGAAGGCAAGAGGCAAGGATGAATAAAAGGAGTACACACATGAATGAAAATCAGCACCCAGCACAGACATGAATAGAGTAACAAGCACTCTGGGAGAGAGCTAGAAAAATGCGAAAAAAAAAAAAAAAGCTACATTGGAAAATGTTGTTTGACTTTAGAAAACAGTAAAAGCATGTGTAGTATTTTTTTTCTTTTTTTTTTTTTTTTTGCAGTTAGAAAATCAGTTATCTATCCAATACTGATTTACTTTAGGTCTTTTACAGTCACAATTTTCAAGGTAATTATTGAAATAATGGACTTACAATGTTCACATCCAAAATAATGCAAAGAACAAAGACAACTCAGTAAATAAGAAATCACACATCACAATACAAAGGGAACAGCAAAAAAAAAAAAACACCTTGAAAAACAAAAGAAATAATTTCACTATAAGCTGAACGAAGTATGTAGCCCAGTAGTTTAGAAGCCTATGTTGGTTAAGCAATTTTGCAAAATCTCTAGCTCCCAAATCCAGTTTTCTGCTAATGTAGGCCACCACGGCTCTCAAGATGGTACCGGCAGCTGGGATCCCACCACCACGTGGGAGCCTCTCCTGAGTTTTCAGCTCATAATTTTCAACCAGTCCACTCTTGGCCATTTTGGGCCAAGCAGACTGGTAGATGGACACACATCAGTGTTTCAAATAGGAAAACAAAACCAATAAACAAATACTTAAAACAGTTCAAAACAATTTATTCACAACTGTCAAATGAACATAGTGAGATTAAATAAATAAAAGTTATAGAAATATTAAACAGCAGATAAGTATTCAAATGTAACCTGTTGAAGATCCATCAGTACCAAGCCAAATGATATACTGTTACTTCCTTAAATACAACATCCAGTATCAAAAAAAAAAAAATCAATGTGAAAGAATTAACAGCTCACATTCATGCATGTTTATACACACACACACACCCAAAAGTAATTTTGAAAGAACAGGGTTGAGCAATTCATACAAGGTAAACAATGAGTTTCCCAAAACCATGCAAACTTACTCCAAATCTCCCTAGCCACTGAGGTAAATGTAAAGTGAAGAAAAATGAGATGGTTTGGTCAAGACAGTTGTGATAACCACAATTTTGGATAATGATGTGGCAAAATGGGAACTTTGCATGTTGCTAGAGCAAATGTAAACTCGGTTCAGGGAATTCTTAAACAGAAGCCTAGGAGTGGCCAAGACACAGGCCTGTGTGGAACTCTCCTGGCAACAAAGCCTGCAGCACTCCAGGGGAATCCTACCAGATGCGCACAGTGATAAGAAGACATGCATGACCCTTACAGCTTCTGTCTGTAGCCAAGTATTATATCCTATTGCATCAAATACAATCCAAATATCTAGCACCAAGTAGTGGGGGTAAGTAAATGTACAGTAGATAAAAGGAGTGATTTAGAACTAC
Source organism: Ochotona princeps (assembly GCF_030435755.1). Taxonomy (NCBI): domain Eukaryota; kingdom Metazoa; phylum Chordata; class Mammalia; order Lagomorpha; family Ochotonidae; genus Ochotona; species Ochotona princeps. Next base: position 44,628,896 of record NC_080850.1, read on the forward strand.
AGATAACAGCAGTGATAAATCTCAAAAATTCTACTACCGAGGCAGCCAGCATGTTGGAGAACCGGGCTGATTGTACTTACAATGCCACTCAGAGTACATTCAGAGTGGTCATGTCCTGGATTCTCCAATTCTGATCCAGCTTCCTACTTAGGTCCCAAGGGCCTTGGCTCCTGCTGCTCGTGAGGCAAGGTCTGGATGTGGTGGACTGTGGCTCTGACCTGGCCCAGAACTGGTTATTGCAAACATTTGGGGAGTAAACCAACAAGAGAAGTTCATTCTCTCTCTCTCTCTCACTTTGCCTTCTAAATAAATAAATCTTGAAAAACACTATTATTTACTATTTAAAAATTAGCAAGACATATTTGGTATGTATGCATCATTTCTATGAATAAATGAAGGCAATTTATGTAACATGAAAATAAACAACTCACATTAAGTTAAGGCAAACAAGAAGAGATGTTGGGAGTCATCTATCGCACATCTGACATATCTGATCAATTTTAAACTTGATATAAAGTAAATGCTTTAATGTATTAGGCTGGGCTATTTGTTACATATACTCTGTTATATGTGCAATATTTTATAATAAGGAAAACTAGAAGCAACTTTTATTGAATACATTTAAGATGTACAACATGATGCTATATGACATGTACATACAACACATCTGTTATCTCACAGTTACCCATTTTTCTTATCATTGTAAGCACAGTTACACTAACTTAGCAAACATGCTGGTACAAAATACCACTGTTAATACCAGTCTCAGCTTTTTAGATGTGTTCACCATGCACACCTCTCCCTTCAACAGGATTTTTGAGACTCGCCCCTGCTGATGCAATTGTAGGTAACTCATTTTCTATACCTACAGTTCCCTATTTTCTCCCACCAAGCCTGACAACCAGCCTTTTTCTATGCATGCGACCTATTACTTTTAAGATTTCACATGTAAGTAAGTACATGCAGTATCTTTCTTTCCTTGTCTGAACTAGCACTTAGCATAATGTCCTCCAGTGCCTTCCATATGGTGTCAAATTACAGGATCTCATCCTTTTTTGAGGGTGAATGATAAATACTTAGCACCAGTTAAATAAAGCAAGGAAGAAATAAAAGAAGCAAACCTTATGGATGCTGTGCAGGGAACACACTGCAGGGTGCTGCAGTTTATTTACTTGGCCAGTCAGACTAGGCTGCAGCCAAGTGGAAGATGCATAAATTACTCAGACAAGGAACCTTCCATGTCCGAGCCATTGCAAGCCTCCAGTTTGCTTAAGCACTAGGTGCAACCGAAGGAAGGACTACTAACCACAGTCACGATGGAGTTATGGAGGAAGGAAGCCTGCACAAATACTTTTTTTGACAGATACGTAGAGAATAGAAGGCAACAGGACAGTAACCACAGGTATCCAAATGCAAATATCAGGTGCAAAGAAAACAACACCATCTCGAACTCGAAGGCGGTCCTCTCTCCTAGTCGTACTGGCACACAGGTCTGTGGAAGACTCTGGTATTGGAAGTGAAACAAAGAACAGTAACAGCAGGTGTCACCTGAGGATCCCTACAGGTGTTCTTCTTAGCAACATAAACATGGTAACCATGGTTAAGTGTGAAATACTGAGGAATAGGTATAAAGGTGTCAAAGGAATCACAAAATCCCAAGGTTTTCCCATACGGGAAAACATAGTTTTAACTCTTTTCATAAGAGAAGTGGCTTTATAAGCAGTTAAGCCATTATCAGGTCTCAGTTATTTGTGGTAATCAAAATCAAACTTCTATTTCTTTGACATATCTTAAAATAGAAAGAAAAATTAAAGATGTTCTAAGAGTGTTTCTGAGACTGCAATTCAGGGGGAAAAAACTTCAGATCTGTGTTTCTGTGCTCCCTGCAGCTTTATCTCTTGATTCCTACAATTACCCAATGCAGAACACCTGTTTTGCCACTGTGCTCCTCTCAAATGACTTGAGCCCTTCTACTTAGACCTGGCACGTGGCACAGTGAGCATACAACACCGGAATTAGCAAAAATTCAGTAAGCAGAACCTTAGAGATGGCATTTCTCCACTTTATTTCTACCCTGCCTCCACCAGCTTTCCAGCATGGGATCTAGTGGTTCAAGCACTTCAGCAGCCCAATGGGATCCAGACGGTCCAGCAAGGGACACATGGGGACAAAGCAGACAGAGGAAGAGGACGCTGGGACGCTGCTGAGGTCTGGTGGCCTTGGCTGTCATTACCTGACCACCAAAGGCTGGGCACCTAGAGCAAACCAATCCACTTCCTAAACAATCATGAGAACTGAAGTATACATTTAGTCTTATATTGTGTCTACATAACTCTGAGTGCATTGAAAACTGTTCTCAATTCTACTTTTGCACTTGTTCCAAAATCCAACTTCTGCATTTGAACTACAAAAAGAAAATACTCGGATTCCTTAACAACAAAGAGAAGCCTCTTTCAAAGCCAGTCAGTCTTTTTCTAGGACGTCAGCATCATCATTCTCAACCACAAGGATTTCAATAGCAGTGGCCAGCACGTTAAGATGCCATTTGCAACATGGCAGTTCCAATCCAGGCTGCTGGCCTTCTGACTCACTGCCCTATTAATCCACCTGGGGAAGCAGCACTTGGCCCAAGTGTGTGGGACCCTGCGAGATATTTTCAGTGGCTCCTTGCTGCACTGCCTGAGGACTGGCAGTTACGTCATCCGGGGAGTGCAAGAGCATTCAAAGATACTCTGCCTTTCAAATAAAAATAAAGAAACCTTAAAAAGGAGAAGATGAATTACAGACTTAACAGAGGGAAAAGAGGAACTAAACACAAAGTTAATCCTTCACAGGACAACTTAGGGATTAGCCAATATCTTTAAGAATGATTTATGAAGCAACTGAATTTTAAAAAACAAACCGTAAGAACTTCTCTGCCAAGAGAAATCACCCACAGCACAAGTAGCTTCTTCTGCCCGGAGTCACAGTCCACACAAAACGGGTCCAAGTTTTCCCCTTACAGTAACAGGGTGCAGATGCTGCCGGCGCAAGATCTGTGTCCCCTGCAGTACAAAGCACAGAGACGCAACTGGCACACTGAGGCCTGTTCCTGGCAGAGCCAGGCAGAAGCCAGTCAGAGAATCACAAGGCCTCGCACCAATAGTGAGCGTTTTACAGGATGCAAGCAGGAGGACCACAGTGCCCTGGCGGCTCACAGGTGGAACTCACACATCTCGTTTCTTTTTGGACATGACATTAGAGTTGCCAAGTATCTATCTGTATACCTACCCTGTTTATTAATCAGCAAAAGTAAAATAATTCATCATAGAGCATACCACTCCGTGTTCTGCTGACAGGACGCAATAGGTGTTACATATTGCATGGAGTTAGCTGTTTGAAAATGTCTGTGTTACCTCATGTAACTCCATAAACTCATACTGAACTGCACCTTGGTCAGGAAAAAAAACAATAAACAGAAACATTAAAAGTGATTCAAAACTTGGCAAATTTTTGTAGAAGTATGTATAACAACTTTCTAATCAGGCTTTTCTTCAGCATAGAAGATTTTAACAGGTGGTGAGCACTAAATCCTGGCTCCCAAAGGAAAGTCTAACTATAAATGCCTCATGCTGCAAGAGCTGAGCAATGATTTTCTCCCAAACAATATGACTGTTAAACACAGGGCCGGTGAGCTGCCAAGATAGGTCCATGTGCCAGCACATGGCATATGCTTTCATATTCTCCAACATCACAAAGACTCTTAGTATATTATCAAACTCTGTCCTTTTCCTTGATGCATTTGATAGATTATATAACGAAGATAATGGCAGTAATTTAGGGTATAATTGTCAGGTACCTAGATGTTAACTTTTTGCTGTGCTATACTTAGGGTATGGCCTTCTTGCTCATTTCCATGTTCAAGTTCAGAGTTAGAGCTGTGCCTTCACGTACACATTTAAGAGAGAGAGCTGGAAGAGCACAGGAGAGGCATATCTTTTTCCTTTCTAAGCAATTGTTTCAGAAGCAATGTGTTTTATTTGCTAACATCTCACGAGTCAAAATTAAGCCACTTAGACACAATGAAGGTAGAATGAATGGCCTTTTATCTGGATGCCCACATCCAATGAAAAACGAAGACTGATTTCCACAATGTTTGTGCAAAAGGCTTACTTTAAGAAAAATGTAGAACTGCAAAATTTGAACCTACTTATGTTTATGTGAAATCTACTCTCCATGAATTTTCTAAAGTAGTTATAGCACTATTTTTTTAATAAAATGAGAGAAAGAGAAATTGTATTCCAAAGGAACAAGGAACATATGAAACAGCCTAAACAACACCCAAGGCATGCTGGCAACATGTGCATCTCATCATCTTCACTGGGAAGTAAGAATGAAGAATATAAACTGGGCGGTTTTTGGTTTTTTTTTTTGCAACTTGAGACAGAACACAATGGTAACAGGGAAAAGTGGGCTGTTTCCTTTGTAGAATGCCTGCAAGTGCAGTGAATCACTTCTCCTTTGGAAGCAAACACAGGTTCATTAGCACTGTCTCATGCTACCACTGTTACTGGGATGCTGGTCCCTGCCTTCTCTCTTCAACATATGGCCACAGCCGAAGACAGAAAAACCTCATCTTCTTTAAAAGTGAGTCGCAAGATACCGTGAGGTGCTTAAATGTTATTTAGATAAGACCAGTTAAAAGGAGTGACTTCCATGGAACCAGCCCAGATAGGATGGAAACTAAAGGTATATATACAGATCTGGGGGAATAATGGAACATGTATCCCTGCTTTCAGACGAAAGATGGATTCCCAATGAAACTCTTGGACATGTGTAGCCAGTGGGATGCTGGACTGTCTGACATTGTCTGTACCAGCTATGTCGGGGTACACTTAAATAAGAGACTTACAGAATTATGATTCCTTATGAAGGACTACACCATTGTAGTAAAATGGGGAAAATCTGTCAGGGGGTGGGAGTTTGGGGGGGAATTCCAACCTAAACAAAATTATACCACATAATTCAAAACTGAAAAATAAAAATATATTAAAAATATGGAGGATGTCTATTATTTTCCTATCAATCTCAGACTGGCTCAGTGAAAATCATTCCACAAGTCTCACAAATAAGGTAGTAAGAACAAATCTCTGAATCCGGACTATTCTTTCTTAAACTGTTTTACTTCACTGTCTTTAGAGATGTTTAACAAGATTTATTTCAAATACACACATATCTCTACACAACGTAAAAGCAATCAACTAAAAACCTTTACTTGGCTTCTCACAGGGGCCAGCGTTGTGACATAGTGCGTTAAACTGCTACTTGCAGTGCCAATATCCTATATGACTGCCTCTGTGGGTCTTTTCGGCTACTCCACTTCAGACCCAGCTACCTGCTAACGTGCCCGGGAATGCAGTGGAAGCAGCCCAAATGCCTGGGCCCTGTCCACCCACATGGGAGAACTGGAAGGACGGAGCTCCTCACTTCCACCTGGCACAGTCCCAGCCTCGGTAGCCATTTGGCAAGTGAACTTGCAGATGGTGATTTCTCTCACTCCCTTTCACTATCCCCTTCCTCCCGTGTTCTCTCTCTATGTAACTCTTCCCCCCTCTAAATTAATTAATTAGTTAACTAATCAATTTATAAGTCTTCCTTTCAAATAAATAAATACAAGAAAAAAATGTAAGAGCAAAGGCTTAGTAGCAGCAGTAGCCTGCAGACCCAGTCCTTGCTCTCCTGGACTGCCCAGTCCTCATGATGTGCAAACCCTTTTCTAGCTTCTTGCACAGATGAGAGGCTAAGCTTCTGGCACTGTGCTTGTTTTAGCAGTTGGGACTTGCTTAGGACGGCCACGTTCCCTACTGTGGCGCCTGGTTTCAACGCCTGGCTCCCCTCCTGAGTCCAGCTCCCAGACAAGGCGCATCCTGGACGACAGCAGGACATGGCACAAGGATTCGGGTTCTGGTGCCCACCTGAAAAACCCAGACTGAGATTCTGGCTTCTGGATTTGGGCTGTCACAACCCTTCCTCACTGTTATAGCACTTGGGAGGATAAATAAAGGAGTACATGGGGTCTGTACGTCTGTGTCTTATCAAGTAAACTATATTGAATTTAGGCTTTTTTGTTTGTTTGAAAGACGGAGCAACAAAGAAACAGATATTCTGATCTGTGGTTTACTCTCCAACTGATCACAAGAGCCAGATGTAGGCCTGTCTGAATCAGCAGTCAGGCACACCAGCCAGGCCTCCCAGAGGCAGGGCAGGGGTCCAGCTACGTACACCGTTTCCACCGTCTTCCTAGGCACATGAGCAGAGAGCTGAATTGCAAGCAGAAAAATGGGATTCAAACCGGCACCTTGGTTGTGGCATCTTGGTTTTGTAAGCAGCAGCTTCACTTCCTGTGCTCAAAACCAGAGACTCAATTCAGGAAAAGATGCTAAGCTTCTGCTCATAGTTCCTACTGTAAGTCACTATCCAGGTCTGTTGATGCCTCACTATGTTCTTCCACATCACATACACACACGTGCACATACATGTACATACACACAGGCATACATACACGTACAAACATATATACACAAACATGCCCACAGCACACACATACATACAGGCAGCCACATACACACAAACATACACATAGCACACAGAGAGACATACAAACATACATCTACACACAACACACACAGGCACACATACATACATGCACACAGCACACAACACACATGTACACACACACACACTCACCTCTCTCCTTCTCTCCTCAGAGGCACGTTCCCAGATGGCCTCCTAATTTGGCTGCACAGAGCTGTAGCTCCTATGCGTGTGAGCTTCCCACCATGGACCACACTGGCAGAACAATGGCTTGTCAGTGCTTAGCGCCTTGATGTCTATCTCCAAAGAGCACAGAGAATTCTACGCTTTTGGGTAACGAAAGGAGGCTATGCTCCTTGAAGAAACGAAAAGCCTAAATAAATCAAAGCAAAGATCTACAACAAACAAGCTTTTAGTTTAAGTACAGTTCTGTGCAGGCTAAACATTTGAATTACAGATTGATAAGCCAAATGAAGTGTTGATAACATTTTCACATATATTTACATATAAATGCACATGTGTGTATGCAATTTAAAAATGAATGGCAAATGCAGAAATGGCTCTTTGGAGAGTAATGCTGAAATGCTACCTAAAAATAAACTTGCAAGATTATGGCAGCCTCTCTTCATGCATTATCTCAAAGGAAATGTTTACATTTAAATGATATGTGACGTGTATTATTCTCCACATCTTTGATATGGAACTAATCTGTAATATAAACTATATATTATTCCATAATACAAAGGAAGATGTGTGTTAATCACACAATTATTTGCCAAATGTATACTATAATCTAAAATATTAAATTGCTTATTAAAAAGATCAGAAAACTCAACATATCTGTTTTAATATATCTTCCTAATACACCAAATGAATAATTATACTGTAGCAATAAAGGCCTGTATCAAAAATTTAATTTTACAGTGAAATTTTAAACTAGAAATATTGATATCGATAAGACTTCTGAATTTCAAAGTAGGATTCTTAGATGTAAATACAATTTAGACTCTCAGCTGTTGTGTGATGATGGAACTTGGGTTTATTATTTCACTAGCCTGGCAAAGGGAGGGTGGGAAGCAGGAGAGAAGATGACTGCACTGTGAGACTCCGCAGGGACAGGAAGAGAAAGGCAGGTGAGTGCTCCAGATGCAATTAAAAGCAAAGCAAAGGAAGGAGTAGGGGAGTAACCCCTACAGGCCAAGGGAAGCCGCATGGGGTGCACCTTGTGGAGATATTAATTAACAAAAGAAAGAATGCCTGGGGGGGGCTCACCACTGTACAGTGTCTGGACTTCCCTGTAAATATGAGGGAACCGCTAATGCTTTAAACAGAAAAGTGATGTGAGATCTCTAATTTTTCCAGAGCACTGGAAAAATGGAAAGACACACTATACAGTGGGTCATTAGAAAGGGGAACTCCTGTCATGAGCAAATGGAGGGAGAATTACAGAAAATGACGCAAACAGGGAGACCACATTACATTCTTGCAAGAGTGAAAACATTCGGAAATCTCTAAAGACCAACTTTAAGATTTTTTTTCAACTTCATAATACTTGGTCTAACTCTGTGTTGATGAGAGTGTGCTCAGCATGAATGCACACGGGGAGATGACCCTTGGCTAAGTCAAGGTATGCAAGCTGGACGCATTCCTCTCTGAGCTTCAGATCTAGCATTCTCAATGGGCTAAATGGGAGCTGCACTTTAAAAATCGAACACCTTCATGTTGGATTTAATGAGCCAGAATACATGAAATGGAAGAGGCAAAGGGAATTCAAAATTTGGAATTCTTGTAGATCAGGGTTTCCGAACATCTGTCTGCACTGCCATGGGATTTTAGAGATATTTTCTAAAAATGAATTGCATGTCATTTGAAAAACAATGGTAGCCTTCACCACAAAGAACCAACAGCCATTTAAATCTGCTGAGAGAGTTTGAAAATTGATCTTTCATGTTTTCATTCTGTTGGTAAATGATGCCTGTTTCCTTTAGAAGGCAGAATATTCACAGGAAGTACTATCCCTGTTTTAGTTTGAGCATAACCCCATCTGAAGGCACTGTGGACGCCTGTGTTCTACAGGCGCTATGGGGGAATGCAGAATTTTTTCTAGCCCTTTAAAAATACAAAGACAATAACACAAACATTTTGAAACTTATTGTGCCTATGAATCTGTATTACATTACGTGAAAACTATGAAACATTGTCATCACTACCAATAGTATATAAAATCTACTGCACACTTGCTTATTCTTAGGATAAAATTACTGAACATTTCATATACATTGAACCACATGTATAGCTTTGCAATTACAGATTTAAACATTTAGCAGTCATATAAGTCTCTTTGCAAACTCTCTTACTTATATTCCCATTGGTGGTTAATATTGAAGCCCTCTAGTGGTCAAAAATGTACCTTACCAAATTTCCTAGCAATTATTATTCTTAGTAAATTAATTAAGCATATTTTGTCAGACACTACAAAACACAAAAACATTATTTTCTTTGAAAGTAAGAGTTTTATTTTTTACAGGGATATAACTTAAAAGAAAATATGTAGTAACCCAGACTTAAAGCCAATATCATTATCAGCTTAAAAATGCATCATACGCAGCACCAAATTACGGATATGAATAGTATGTTTTGATATTTTAAAACTCAGTAAGTGAAATATTGTAGAACACATGACTTTCATGCTTCAAGGTCAAAAGTTAGAGGATAGTGAGCAGTTATTCTCAGTCATCTACAGTTTTTGCTTAGTCAAAAATTCTTTTTTTCAATAGTTAATGGTCAACATTCATGGCATAAAACACTTGGTGATCTCAACTTTTTCCCATTAAAAAAATTCTATCTTTTCATTCCCTTATACTATCAGTTACAAAAAATGAACAACGGATGATTTTATATAGGCCCAGCACTGATTCCAAAACTGGCCTCGACACCTCACCAAGTCGAGCTTGTGAAACATCCAAAAGTCTTCATCTCCACAGATAGTGCCAAAGGTGAGAACAAAACACAGAAGCAGCAGAGCCAGGTGGAGGAAGAGAGGACACGGAGACTAACAAGGGGAGCCCCAGGTGCCTCGACAGCCCCCAGCCGCAGCACCCCAGCAAGGCCTGAGGGAGGTCCTGGGGGTGGAGAGGGAACAGCTAGAGCCTGTCCTACAAACGCTCCTCCCTTCTCTCCTCAGCCCTGCCGCGCCCTCCGCACGTCTTCCAGACAGGACCAAAGCTGGAACACGACATTAGCCTGACCTCTGACGGGAACCAGACTTAGACACGACGGAAACATGTCAAAGAAAAAAGCCACCAACGTGGCCTCTGGCCCAGTGCAAGCAGGTAGCAGAGCTGCTGAAGTTCAGAGTAAGCAAGAGCAGGGCAACTGCTCAGGCGAAGGAAGGCAGAGACGAGGTCTCAACCTGATGCTACTGAACAAAAAACTTCGAAAATAGAGGAAAATCACTCCTCACAAGCCCCTAGGAGATAGCTCAAGCAAATCACTGCCTAGAACAGTCATTCTTCAAATTGCCTTTCCGAGGACATGCCTTTGGGAGTCAGTTTTTTCAACAGAGTCAGGTTGGGCCTAATCACTTTCCATTTTCTAAGTTAGCATGTGATTTTTCCCTCAGTACAGAATCTGCTGGTGCCATTCTCTGCTCTCCCCACATGGCAGAACAAATGGGGCTTCCAGTGCTTGTACTGTGAACTTCCAAAATTGTGAGCCACAAGGAAACTCCTTCTTTCAGATGTAGGTATTGTGTTAGAGTGATGAAAACGCTGACTCACACCCTAACCCAGGGAGCCGTGCGGTGATCTGCCCTTTCCTGACTTATACAGCTGACTTTAATGATTCTCCCTCCACTTGGGTTGGCAATTGCATTCTCCAAGTCTCTTCATTCATCCTCTGGTCAGTTGAACAAGGCAGGGTGTACATGGACGATTACCTGTCATTATTCCTGACCTTATGAATTTCCTGAATGGAGGCGGCTACAGAAAATAAGCACGTAATCTTGGAAACAATTGTCTGCAGCTGTGAGAGGTATTATGAGGACAAATTACAGAAATATACATATAAGGTGGATAAAATGTGCTTATCATTTGACTGTTTCCCTAACATTCACAGTGATTTAGTTATTTTTTTCCTTCATTGCCATGTCATTTTTACATTGTCATATTTTAATACTAATAAATATTTATCAAATTCTGATTTGTATTATGATTTTGAGTTTGCAATTTGAGATTATCAGCATATGTGGAGGATTGTGGGTAATTTATGAACACAGGTTTCTTTGCTAGTATTCAGTTTAAATCAACTCAAGTCCACACAGTGAGCAGTAAGGCATCGAAGAGGAGACCACAGGGCTGTTTGCAGGAGAAAACTACCTCCCTGTGTTTTAAGGCAGAGGGCCAAAAGGCCACACACGAGATTTTTGCTTCCATTTGGCCAGTGGCACTCAAGAGGTGACTTCTGAGCAATGAGAATGAGCTTAACACCAACCCCAGGGTGGAGCACCGGGGCAGTGGGATCCTGGGTTCTTGCTGACAACCCTGGGCTGCAGCGCTGCCTGGTCCTGCACTGGCCACAGCTCTCTCCATCCTTAATTCATATGTGAAGCAACCTGCAGACTTTTTTTTAATCTGATCAATAATTTTTGGCAAATATTATATATCTATGATGGCTATGAGCACTTTGAAGATGGAAAACAAGCAGGAAATATATAATCTCTGTTATTCTAGCAGGATTTTTTTTCTCACTACTGAAAGACATAGTGGGGAAAATTAAAGCTCCATTTCAGCTGAAATATCTGTTTTCTCTGTTTATTCTCTCATACTCTGGTGTGTGTGTGTGTGTGTGTGTGTGTGTGTGTAGCCAGGCTTTAATGTAGTGCCCAATCCTGGGATTGAAGTCACAGCTCTGCTGTCACACATTCCCTATTGTACTATGACACAGAGATTGAACACTTATGACAACATAAAGAAAAAAAAGATATATTCAGGTTCTCTAATGTTTATTGGTTTAGTAGATCAATGAGTCTTGTCTAGTCACCATAAGAAATCATGAACACTACAGGCAATCTGCAATTTTAAGAACAGTGTCACAGGAGTTGGAGAAGCTGAAAATATCCAATTCACTCAAGGGACACTAAGACACACAAACACTGGCAAAGACCTTCTCAGGAGAGAGCGGCAGGGATAAATATTTGAATTTAGTCAGCAGCTGGCACTAGATGAATTGGTGGCAGAGATGAGTCTTCTGTCAGTGAAAGTCGGGTAAGAGGCTTTCTATCAAAGCTCTCACTTTCAGTTATTCCAATTCCCGTATGGTTTATGAACTCACAACAGAAACCAAGTGAAGTACACAAAGCAGCAACAGCAGTTAACCACATGAGACACCCTCAGCGACAGTCTTGTGTCTGAGAAGCAATGGCATCACCTGTTGATTCTGCATGGGATCTGAAACACCTCTACAAAGCTAGGTCAAAGAAAGAATCATGTCTAGGCAATATGGAGGAACTGGGGAGGACCAGCTTCAGCTCAGAAGGTTACAAAATGCTCTGACCCAAAAGGCAGCACCAACCGGAAATATAAATGGGCTTCCAATGCAACAGGGTGAGCTTCCCCATAAGTCCTTCAATCCCATCAGCCTCTTGTATTAGGTACATGAGCAAAATTAAACAGCACTTTTTATAAAATCACAGTTTGACATTTCCAAGTTGCTTGTTCTTTGCTTACCTGGACATTTCTTTTTGCTTTTTCTACTTAGCAGCCCTTTGGTTAAGTCTCAAGCTTTCCCAACGAACAACATTCTATATATAGGAGCTAAACAGTGAAAAGATTAGCCCATAGCTGCTGAATGCATATTCACTGTATGGGGTTAGCTAGGAACTTTAGAGACATCATTCCCAGTTAATCCTCATTACTATGCAGCCATTGTCATTCCTACTTTTCAGAAACAGAAAGTGGCTGGACTGTGTATGCATACTTAGTAGGAGGAGAACAGGATTTGTACCCAGAGAACCTGAGCTTTACGTGGGGATCCCCAAACCCAGCTTCAGCTTTTGTCTGTTGATCCAGGATGTCTGAAAGCCCTGTCAAGAAGACTCCCTGCTGCTCACAGGGACCACTCTACAAGACATGTCATATTCACAGCATGCTCCCTGCAACTGTCATCGAGTTTTCACTGTAGATACTAAGATGAGTCTTAATGATTTGCTTAGTTAAAAAGATAAGCTCCCTCAAGTATACACTTTTGCTATGCTATGGATCCGTCGTATTCTTAGCAAGACAAGAGAAGAGTGCACTTTTAAGCCAAGTACCCATTTTCAGAGTGCTGCTAAGTCTGAACACCGTTCCCTGAACATAAGTTGCAGTTACTGCAAGTCCTCACACTATAATCACGTAGAGAACAGAAAATCGGTGGGCTTGAGAGAACAGGTCATCCTTCCAACAGGTGTACTTTTACTAATGGCACACTCAAGAAGTCAGGAGGGAAAATGTCACACTCGAAGGGACAGCTACAACCTTTGTGCTTCTCTCCTTGTAGATCCACCTGTGCTTTCATTTTAGTACCAACAAATGTACACTGGAATTCTAAGTTAGAAATGAACAAATATATCACTAAATCAAATATCTTTTTTTAAAAAGTCTTTACCTAAAAGGCAGAGAGAGATAAAGATCTCTCACCCATGGGTACACTCTGAGGTCTCTGCCATGACAGACTGCCTACTCTGACAGCAGGCACCCAGCTCCTTTAGCCACTACTGGTGCTTCCCATCAAAAACACTGCAACCTGGATGGAGCTTGACCTTGAACCCAGCTGCTCCAACAGGGGAAACAGGCCCCTCAGGCAGTGTTTCACTACTGTGTGAAATTGCTGTCCCCAACATACAACGTATGTACAGGTCAAGATATTGATGGGAAATTCATATTATATTATTAAAAATCTTGCATGGATTTCAAAGAAACTCTGGGAGGAACACATTTTAATTGCATTTTCTATAATGTTCTTCAAGTACCCATGTATTTAACTTTGATATTAATTCCACTCTAATTATAATAATCTAAGAAACTCTGCATTTATTCATGTCACATATCTTCACTGATAGGTAGAGAGGTCACATCAGGTACTAGGAAACTAGGAACCGCACGGTTACAGATTTCAACAGGTATCTTAGAGTAGCAGCTGTGAATACTGAGACACAATAAATACAGTACAACGAGGTGATGGTATAAATACAGTGCTGGGTAAAAGAGAAGACAAGTCGTAGGATGCCTGGGATAGAAGACATATCAGAACATGCAAAAAATCATGCTGAGTTCCTGACATAGGGGCTTCACTTGCTTAGAATTTCTACTAAGGGCCAGACGGAGTGGGATCTACACAGCTGCAGGAACCACTTGCTGTGATTCCAACATTCCATGAAAGAAGCAGACGCCGGAAGTAATCCTAGACAGGTGGACAATCCAGCGTTTACACGTCACTCTCTAAAGTTCGCATTTTTTTCTACTGACCAATGTTTTTCAACTTTCTTTTTACTCTGCTTGGCAGACTGTACTGATATCTCACGTGACTCGGAGACCACCGCTGTCTTCCTACACCCATCCCACGCCCTGAATTTCACATCTAATCAACTCCACACCATTGATAGCTCAGTAACTATCATTTAAGGTGGTTTCTGCCCACTAAACACAGGGTGAAAACCACTATGATGGGGCAAGGGCTGCTGTTTAAGACAATTAAACAAGGACAGGGCAGGCTGAGAGTCTCAGAGGAAAAACTAGAAGATCTACGTAGAGGCAGAGGGGCTAAGCGTGTCTCATCATGCAGGGGAGAAAAATAAGCAGGGAACTTACTAGGCCCCAAGAATCATCAGTTTCAAAACATCAACTCTTACCCAAAGATGATATTATCAAGATGAGAGCATCTACTTTAAATTCTAAGAACACTCTTTGAAATTATTTCAAGCAAATCTTTACTATCAGTTTATATTATCAGTTACATCTTTACGGCGATCATAGAGTAAAATATTTGACGTCTGTGTTTTTGTAAGTGGGGACCCAAATACTTAGATAAAGCCTAGCTAGAAAAAGGATTGGGGAGACTTATTTCTCACAATCAACCATTCAACACAGATTCTCTGTCGTCTTGAACACACAGATTTGATCAAGAAGGAAATAGATCATCCAGGTGTGAGAGAGAGATACAAGTCAATGAACTGATCCTGAAACAGACACCAGAACATGGCAGCAAGGTAATCACTGAATGACCAAGTGACCTGGGGGCTGGCACTCAGGTGGAGCACAGATAACAGAGACCCATGCATGAAAGGATCCTAGGGATGGCTGTGTGCACAGCTGGTTAACCTAATATTTAGGGTGTCTGTATCCCTTATCAATTGCCTGGAAGCAACCCTTTTTCTACCTAAAAATCAGCGTCCTGCTTTTGTGTTCAGTTTGCAGGCAGCTTGTAAAACATTAACAGTGTGATCTGATATAGTATTGGAGAACAAATGCAGACTCTGTGGGAACCCGCCCATTCGTTGGCCAAAGTTCAAGATCAATGACTGCAGGAGGGTTTGCAATCCGGCAATGGTCCAAGACCACAGGACTGTGTGCTTTATGATATCCTTGACACATCAACATACTGACTTCTGTATTTGGGTCACACTGTTGCTTCCTGATAATCAGGCATTTGCTGGCGAACATCACTATGGGGCACAGCCATCAAAGTCCATGCAACATCATTTTTGTGACTTGGTTCCCCAAGTAGTTCAATGAAAGATTGAGGCAGGAGCCTTGTTGACCCCCTTCCTCACAGAAGGGAGCTTTCCAGGTGTCTGAGTACTCACCAGCCTCCTAGCTTTGGTTGGACACCATCTTAACTGTTACAGACTTACGTGGAATGAAGCAGCTGATGGAAGATCTCACTGTGACTTTCTCTTTGTCACACTTTCAGATAAAAAATAATCTTAATGCAAGATGAAAAAGTATTCTGGAACAGCTATACTCTGTGAAAAGTAAGCATAAAACAAATTTATCTACTTGAAATAACAAGCAACGTCTCCTGCACTGTGCCCACATGAACAGCAATAGTAATAGTAGCAGAACTAGTAGCAGCAGATCTGGTAATTAGAATGTGGGGTTGGGAATCTGTCTTTACTGTTCCACCCCTATTTCCAACTTCTGGCTGATGTGCACCCTGGTAGGCATTAAGTAGTGGCTCAAGTACATAGGTCCCTAGCGCACACATAGAAATCCTGAAATAAATTGTCAACCAACAACTTTGGCTTAGTCCAGCCCAAGCACTTACAAGTTATCTACAAAGTTAATCAACGAACTGGAACTCACTCTGATGTCCTTTTCTTTGTCTCTGATGCTTCTCAAAAAGTATGTTCATGAGCTTTTAACATAACATTTTAAAAACTTGTGTTTAGGACTCAAATGTATAGAATCTATGCATCTTGACACGTAGTGCCCACATTTAAAACTTGGAAATGTATCAAGTAAATAATGTGACAAACGCTTCTCAAGGATCAAGAAAAACAATAAACAACCAAGCCCCCAGTCAGCAGATGGAAGTCAGTAATTAAAAAATAGGGAAGAAATAAACAACACAGAAGTTAAGACACTAGGCAAAAGACCAATGAAATGAAGAAATGTTTTGTCTTAAACAATGAATATAATTAATAAACCATTGGCTGACATAACAAGAGAAAAGGGTAGAGAGCCAAATTAAAAAAAAAAGAGATGAAAGAGGAAATGTTACAATATTAGAAATACAAAGAAGAATTAAGAATAATCAAAAAGAGCTGTACCAACATCTTCAAAAACATAGAGGATAAGGACAGATTTCTAGATTCACAAAATTACCAAAACTGTGATATCAGGACATAGGAAATCTGAAGATATCAATAATCCATGATAAAATAGGATTGATAATAAAGAGATTCCCAACAAAGAAAAGCCCAAGAACAGAATGATTCACTGATGAATTCTATCAAATTTTTAATGAACAACTAATATCCAAATTAAAAAATTAAAAAGGAGAGACTCTTCCAAAATGATTCCATGAGGTCAATATCACCATATTTCCCAAACCAGACAAATACATTAAAAAAGGACTTTAGAACAGTATTCCTGATGAACATAGCTGTACACATCCTCAACAAAATCCTATCAAATCAGGTCCCATGCACCAAAAATATAATCCATACTAATCAAGTGTGATTCATCCCAGGGATACAGGGATCACTGAACATATGCAAATCAATAAATGTGATATAATACATCCACAAAATGAATAAAAACTGTGTAATTCAATCAACAGATGCAGAAAAAGAGCATTCAGTGAAATACAGCATGCTGACAAGAAATCGTCAATAATTGGGCACAGAAGGAATATACCTCAATATAGTAATGATAATATATGACAAACCCATAGTGAGAAGAATAATTTGGAAGCATTCCTATTAAGATCTGCAGCCAGACGGGCATGTTTGCCCAAACAACTATCACTCAACACAGTTACTGTTGTGGCCAGAATCATTAGACATGAAAAAGTAATTAAAGAAATGCATACTGGAAAGGAGGAAGTCAAATTAACCCTATTTACACATAATAGGATATTTTATACAGGGGTACAAAAAAACTACAATAAGAACATGTGAACTCATACAAGAGAATTCACCAAAGTTGAACAGTATAAAATTCACACACACACACACACACACACACACACACACACACACCCCAGCAGCATTCTGATAGACTGATAATGTTCTGGCTGAGCACAAAATTAAAAGTTTAGCTCTATTAACAACACCTACAAAAAACTTAAATATCTTAGGATAAACTTAATCAAGAATGTGAAAGATCTCTAAAGTGGAAAATACAAAACAACTAATGAAAGAAAAAAATGGAAACACACAAAAAAGGAAAAAATAATGTTACAAAATGTCCACACAACTCAAAGAAAAGTACAGATTAAGTGATTTATCCTAAAATTCATATGGAAATGCGAAAGACCCTGAAAAGCAAAAACAATCCTAAAAAAATTAAAAGAAGTCCAGAGGTGTCCCAGTGCCAAGTTTTGAGACACACTTCAGGCTGCTAGAATCAAAACAGCCCGATGCTGGCAGGAGACTACACGTACATTCCAATAGAATGGAACAGAAACTCCAGACATTAAGCTACTCATCTGCAATCTTTGACAAGCGAGCTATAGTCACTTCCAGGAGACTGGACAGCCTCTTCAACAAATCAAGCTCAGGAAATCAGATTTCCACAGGCTCAGAAGCTTGACACCTGGGCCCTATCCTACACCCTATAAAATTCACAATCAATCAAGGATGTACTAAAGAGCTGGAATCAATAGATCCCTGGAGTATTACAGTGTGAAATCTCAGCCTAGGTTAAAACCTCCTCTCTATATGATACCAAATGCACAGCAACAGAGGCAAAAATAGATAAAAATGATTGCATCAAGTGATGATGGTTCCAGCAATGGAAACAATTAACAATGTGAAGAGGGACCCAGAGACCCGGAACAAGCTCTCCGTGGAGTGCGCATCTGTGCAAGCCTTCATGTCCTGGATAGATAAGGAGCTCAAGAAACCCAACAGAGGCAATCCAGTTAAGAATTGGGGAGGGGGGCACTAAAACATAACCATAAAAACAAAAAGAGACAAACAAACAATAATAGAAAAAAATTAGGGGAAAATGTATGAGCAGAAATTTTTCAAAGGACAAAATACAAATGGTCAACAGACACATGATAAAGTGCTAGGATGATCAGACATAAGGGAACTACATGTAAAAGTCACAGTGATTATCAGTAATTTGGGCTGGTTTGCAGAAAACAAACCAAAAATATTGATGAGGTTGTAGAGAAAAATGCACACCAACATACTGCTGGTAGAAATATAAACTGGGACAATTATTACCATGATTTGGAAAACACATGTCATACAGCCCAGTTTCCCGATTCCTGGCAATATAACCAAAGGAAATGAAATCAGTATATTAAAGAGATACCTGCCATGTTTACAGCAAATAAATTCACAATCATAAAGTAACAACCTAGATGTCTACTGACACATGAGTAGATAAAGAAAGTGGTGCATATACATTATGGACTGTGTTTTTCACCCATGGAAAAAGAACGGAATAATGACATTTGCAATTAAATGGGTGACAGTGAAAATCCTTAGAACTGATATAAGCCCAAATCAGAAAGTCAAATATTATGATTTCTCATTTTTGTGTGCATGCCATGTATTTGGTTGTTGTTATAAATGTTGCTTTGCTGAATCAAATAACAACATATTCTTCTTTCCCTATATTATGATCACAGCTGGCATGAATTCTTTATGTTAATATCACTATTCAATAAGATGCTGGACTCTATGCGTGGTACATGCTTGCAATGAAAGAAGAATGACTGGATTTGAACTGTAATACTGCAATAAGGTGGAGGAACCCACATGGGGGGTTACGGGCAGGGGTTGGGGGAACCTTAGAGCCTATGAAATAGTGTCATAAAATGAAATGTAATAAAAAATGTAAAGGAAAAAAAGAAGATACCGTGTATGTTTACGCGGAGAATCTACACACTTGAAGTGAATGTTGTAGTTGTTAAAAAATTTGTGAAAAAGAAAACAAACAAAAAAACCTTCACATGTCAAATTCCAGGAGTTACCTTTGTGATTATTTCAAGCAAGAAAATTCAACTATGAAGAACATCAATTTCACTTGCACGATGCTTAATGTGGGATGGAAAGGATTTACACACAATTTCATAAAACAATTTTTAAAAGTTTTTGGTTGTGTTTCCAGAGAGACACTGAAAGATCACCCATTTGAGGTGAGGGGACTTCATGGGGTTTTTAATCTTTTCTCCTCTCACCTGCGCAGAACAGAGTTCAACAAACTTGACTTACTTCTTGGACTTCAACGGCGCTGGACTTGGCAAGCAACATGCAGCAGACACAGGAAGTAGTATTTAGCCCATGTACAGAAAGCTCCAACAAGGGTCTACGAACATGCCAACCATGTGCTTTATATTATGTCTACTTCACTCAGCCCATTTGTATCTCACAACAAAACTGCCCGAGAAACAAATGTGATCCGAGAGTTGCTTATACAGTTTCCTGAAGTTTTCCAGAAACATACCAGCATTTGTTTCCACCAAGCAAAAACAGGAGGGTGGCATACACAAAGCCAAGTATCCAGGCTTGACATTCTGCCTTCCAGGAAATTCCTGTAGTCACACATAGGAAATGTAAGCCCCCAGAGGAACCAGAAAGTGACTATGGAGCCCATGTTGCTTTGAAAAGAAATGCATGCACCAACAAAGGGTAACAGACAGGGTATATAAATTCAGAAAAATAAGTATACTAAGAATAGAGATACTAGTTAAAAGAGCACACTGACATATCTTTCATGTTTTAAAGGAAAAAAAGAGAGAGAGAATGGAGATTATACACATCTTTAACAGGCAGATGGTTAAATCTATAAGAAAAGGGCTGAGATCTATGGCGTTGTGTCATTTGGAACATTCCTTGGGATGAGGAACTTGGAGCTACTTCAGAGCCCAAACACACCTTGTTTATAAAGGCAGCAGAGTATCTCTCTTTTTTTTTTTTCACTTTGATATTTGGCCAGCCAGCACATTCGCTAAATAATCTATAATACATAATATATTCCTATTTACTTTCTTTCTTTTTTTTTGTTTTTACAAAGCTCGAAGCCAGGAATGACAAATGAGCATTCAGAAACACTTTCTAAACAGGTGTCATATGTGAATACGTGTGATCATTCTTCTCTCCATCTGCTCCCTGGAAGATGCCTGGTAGGAAACACGCAGCAGAGACTAGTGCGTTAGTCCCAGGCCACACGCTCAGCCCTGACTGCTTATACGCAGTTCTGGTGTACTCTGGGACAGGAAAACAACCTTCCAAAGTACAGTAACGTGACAGCCAGAGAACCAAGCTACGACAGATACCATTGCCTGCAGAATTAAACAGTCCTGATGAAACTTGCTATTTCAAACAAGGAAAGCAGGGTGAAAGAGTCGCATAACAAACAGCATTCACAAACAACGAGTGTGAAGCACAGCCTGCTGTCTAAACCTTCAAATCTCTGTTGTCTTATCCACAATATGAAGAAATGATAAATGAATGCCCATCGCATCTCATAAAACAGAATTAGGTGAACATCAAAGGGCAGAACATAAAAAATTAGGTTAAAATTTTCCATTTGAAGATACAAAAATTAAATGAAGTAGGAAGGTCTAATTTATTTTCAAAGTTACATATTCAGTGTATCATAGCCATGGGAAAAAAGGCCAGTACAGAATTCTAAATAAATAAAGCATCTGATTTCATTGCCTTTTTTTGTGCTAGATGCTTAAAAATGTGCTTTTATTTTTTGCTTAGTAAGATTCAGAGGGCCAATAAATATAACACTTATGATTGATTGTAGATGCTTACAAACTTGACATTCAGTCTTCTTTATCCTTATCACCAAACTATGTTCTCCACCTTCTCTAGAGGCCATGATGACTTTCTTTGTCCCTTTTATACTAAAGCTATTGAGGCACAATTTGCATATGATAAAATTCACCCTTTTAAGCTGAGAATCCATTTTGCAGTAAACAACACTGAATTGACATTTTTGTGCAACAGTTGTCACAGGCCTAGTTTTTGCACGTTTGTCATGGCCAAAAAGATAGAGCAAGTCCCTTTGCGGGCAGTGCATAGCACAGCTCCTACTGGTGGCTACCGATATCTCAATCTGACTCCACGGATGTGCCTTTGCATGCACTATGCATTAGACTTTGGATTGTGCTAGATCCCAAGGTGTATCCTGTAAAAGCGTGTGCTGTCAATAGTTTACTTCTTGATGTTAATAGTTTTTGTTGTATGGATACATTGTATTTGTCCCTCCCATCATTAGTTGAGGAAGGTATGAATCTTTCTGTTTGGCACTATTCTGAGTAATGCTGCTGTGGGCACTGCCAACCAAGTTCATGGGTACAAACATGTTTAACCCTGGGAGTAGGATTTAGGCATTAAAGGGGCTGAAGAACACAGGCAGATAATCTCAAACCACGTGTCTGTGTGAGCGTGTCTCTCAGAGGCTGTGTCAGAACGACCTACCATGTAACACAGCACTGCGAGGGCCACACCATCACAGAGGAGGAAAGCTGACAAACCACTGAGTCAGACTTCTAGGAAACACAATGTATGAAGATGCATGCTGCCTGTGCCGGGAAGGCGCTCCCACTCCCCTCTGCTTCAAAATCCTGCATGCTACCTGAACCCTTGCTGAACAAGCTGTGGATAGCTGCTTCTCAGGGGACATTCTCGAGAGAACTAGGCCTTCCCACTGTCTCCTTTACTTGTCACAAGTCAAAGAAGAAATCCAGTGAGCAACTCCGGCTGGAGACTGCTATTCCCCAACGGGCACCTACTGCCTGCCAACAGTGCCTGAAGTGCTTATTGAGTTTGGGGGAAACTGGGAAAGGCTGAACACTCCTCATCAGAAAACATGAAATTCAAAGTGCCCCAAGGAACAACTTTTGTTTTGGTGGTGGTGGTGGGGGGCTGGATTTTGGAGTAATTGATTTCAGATATTATGTTTAGGGACTTTGGCCTGCACCATTCTCAAGGTGGAAGAAGCACAGTAGAGATCCCTAGTATGGTTTATGCAAACATTCCACAATTCATACACATCTGAAACTTAAAACTCTTCCAGCCTCAAGCATTTCAGACAAGGACATTCAAACTGCTTTATGATATCCAAAGCAGAAATATTAGACCTTGTACCTGGCCAATTAGGGTCTTAAAGTTTCTGGAAGAAATGTAAAAACATGGTTAAGAGCATAGGTTCTGGAGCTGAGGTTTCTGGGATTCTATTCCCATTTAGCACTGCACTAATTCCGAAATGCCATGTCCATAATTTCTTTGGTTTCCTTCACTGAAGGATGAGGCCATGACAATGACTACCTTGTCAGTAACATTTCCCACAGCATGCTTCCCTCGGGGCTTACTGGATCCTAACCACTCTATGTAACAACAATGCAGCTCTGCTCCCCAAAAACAAGGCCTGCCAGAGATGCCTGAATTGACTTTCCCTCTCAGCGACAGAAAATTCAAGCTGAGAAATATGGCACATGGTCCAGGAAAACCAGACAAGGCTTCAAATGGATCTGGGAACTACCGCCAAGCCACTTGTTTTAAGAGAGAAAGTCACTGACTTTATAGACATTACTTGAAAAAAATCCCTGCATATTCATGCTTCTTCATTCTCCTACATATGACCTAGATGTATAACAGAAGGGAAATAAAACCAAACAAAAAGTGCATTAACTTTTCCTGCTTAATTCATTTCACTAACATGTACTAGACTTTATTACCAGGAGCAGTTCTTAACCTTTCAGAATTAGGAATTCCTCATTTCTGTTTCCCCATGACATAAGTGGGGCATAGAGAGGATGTGCCGACCAACATCACACAGCTAAGTAAATGCCTGGCTCAGCTGCACACCAGGAGGCGTGATCACAGTACTTACATGGAAATCACAAGGCGAGGCTACCCCTTTCAGTAGAAAAAGAAACATCCAAGTGAAATAGAACACACCCTTGGAAAGACACACACAGCATGGAAAGCTCTGCTCTTGAGTAACATTTTCTTCAACAGCCGTGTTAGTCTCTGACTCACCTGATGCTATAGGGAAACACTTCTTCCAAGGGAAAAGGAAACATCGGGAGTCTAAGCTATCTCTTCATTTTGATTTCATCTCGAATTTGCTTGGAATGAGGCTTTTCAGGTTCACAGATCAGAGTCACTATGTTTGAGAAAAGAAGTCTCCACTGACCAGGGGAATGCTGTGTGCCTGACCAAGCATTGTTTCAGCAACTGTGCATTCAGAGGGCAAGCGGCCTCTGTGTAAAGCATTCCCACCTAAGAAACATCTTGCACAGGTTATGCCCTTCAAGGAAGAACATCACAGGTTTTAATCTTTTTAAAGAATGTTCACTGCATAAGCATTAGATTGATATTTATAAAAGAATAAAATTTTATGGGTATATGGCATGTAGGTACACGTTCATTTTTAGGTACAAAGTCGTACATGCTAATGATGTGTAGAGATTAAATAGATCTAATTAATACATCTAAACTCATTAATAATTTAGGTTCTTAGTGTATAGAAACCTGACAAGATTTACATTGGCATTTACCAAATTTTAAATGTTAACAGTCTGAGTCCTGCCTGTATAACATATATTGACCTTCACTGGAAAATGTTATTTTAGATGTTTAGCCAATCCATAACCAATTGATATGGTTACTCA
This sequence comes from Ochotona princeps, assembly GCF_030435755.1. NCBI lineage: Eukaryota > Metazoa > Chordata > Mammalia > Lagomorpha > Ochotonidae > Ochotona > Ochotona princeps. The sequence goes on from NC_080850.1 coordinate 44,652,818, forward strand.
TGCTCCAAATGAAAACCAATCATCATAACACCATTGGGGCTGACAATGGGGGAAAGACGTTAATGGTAGACGGTAACAACGGTGATGTATGAAGATGAGAAATTGAGATATGCTACCTCATTTGATGCTCAGAACAACTCAACGAGGTAGATAATTGCACAAAAGAAACTGAGTAACAAGCCCAAAGCCCACAGTGAATAAAAGGTGAAACTGGTTTTCAAACTCCAGATATTGCAAACCAAGGGTTGGCAGTGTCAGAGTTACACTAAACTGTACCCACTTCAGTCCTGCTCTCCCAGAACTCCTGAAGGGGATGACTCGGAATCCACATCTAAAATGCCAATGAAAATCCAGGAAGGGAAGTGATGCATTAGGAAACATCTACCACTGCACAACCGCCATGGTCCTTGGATTCCATTTCTCCTCACTGAGGAATCAGAGCACTGGGACTCACTTCCCCCTCCAACTTCAAATAACGAGCATGCCAGCACCCTTTTGGAATGATGGTATATTCCACAAACAGGGGAAAATAGTAAAATGTTTTTGCAGTCAAAGCACAAATTCATATCACTTCCCATGGGAGTTATGCATGCATCGGTCCTGTTTCCAAGACAAGATGAGCTGTATCATGAGTGAAGAGCATGCATTGCTGTTCACTGTTCTCATATAAATCCTGCCAAGGTACTAACATTAAGTTTCCACACACCAAAATTTTATCTTGCTATCTAGCCTTCTAAAGAAAAAAAAAAGAAAATTAAACTAAAATTATGAGATTTAAAGAAAGTTAGAAGTTGTTGAAATAGAGATGTCTAAAAACGTAGTCTTGTTGGGGTCAGCCTGGTGGCTCAGCAGTCTAACTCTCGCCTTGCAGTGCTGGCATCCTATGTAGGTGAGGGTGCCAGTCTTGGCTGCTCTACTTCCCACCCAGCTCCCTGATTTTGTGACCTGGAAAAGCAGCAGAAGATGCCTCATGTCCTTGGCTCCTGAACATACGTGGGAAAGCCAGAAGAAGCTCCTGGTTGCCAGTATTGCATGGGATCATTTCTGGCCATTGCAGTCTTTTGGGAAGTCAACCAACATATGGAAGACCTCTTTCTCTGTCTTCTCTCTTTGTAAATCTGCCTTTCAATAAAATAAATGAATCTTTAAAAAAGATAAAACCTAATATTGGCAAGCCTTGCTCACATAAGATGGAAAATCCATAAAATAATGAGCACATCCATTTCTGTAACTCTTTAGGGCTTTATTATTATATTATTTTTATTTTTCAGTTACATTTCTAAAGTCTCTGAAGGTGGAAGAACAAACTGCTGTAGCACTTTTGCTTTCTGCCACTGTTCTTTCTGAATTCAAAGTCCTCAGGTATGATAGGGCAAAGGAATCCATGGTTTTTGTTTTTTTTAAAGGTTGTGTTTGACAGAAGGACACACAGATAAGATGTCCTACAGCTGTGTCATAAAGGAATTATTGGCAATATTGGGAGAGATGCTGGGATACTTTAAGTGGTCTGTAATTAAAAGATAAGTGTGTATTTTGGTGCAAATCCAGAATCACATACTTTGTTCATACTATATATGTCCAAGAAATTTTTGAAAACTCCTTGCATGCATGGATTTCAGAACTTTAAACATCAGAGTATACTTTTCACTTTTTCATGAACTTTTAGACGCCTCCTTGGGTGCTGTTCTAGGAAGCTGTTCGTAGTCATCAGAGGGAGGCACATGTGGGCTGCTGAGGTTCAGTTTGAGTGGTCAGTGAAAGTACTTGTGAAAAAGCTGACAAATGAAATGGGACCAGTATTAGAAACAGACAACAATGAGCATCCCATGTGCAAGAGTTCACAAAAGGTGGATGAGTTAGCAAAGTTCAAGAAACAGAAAGGTTAGAAAAGCAAAAACAAAATAAAACAAACCAGAAAAAGCTCATGTGGCAGAGTCCTAGGCAACGCTTCAGAAACCCATTAGAGAACAGGTCCCGAGACGAGAAGAGAAACCATGGTGTGTTGTTGATCACAAGTTGGACAACCAAGGCAAAGACAGAGCACCTGGTGCCAACAGGGAGCTACACACATTTTCAACACAAGGTCGCACAGATGCCCCTGTATTTAAAGACAAACCATTATTTTGCTGCTCTGAGGAACAGCAACTATAGAAACGCACAAGAAGGGGCAAGTCCTCAGAATTCACGTAAGGGCAGATGGATGGAAAGACGGGAATGGTGACACGAGGGACAGTAGGGGAGAGTTGCCACTAAGCTCATGGGTTTGTATTGTGAAACACGGGAAAGTTGTTCACCTTATATAAATAAAACAACTCTTACAATTGTTTTTAGAAGATGGGAATAACTGATATTTTTGGAGAAAGATCCAACCAGACCTTCCAAAGGTCAGGATGTGATACGTAATGTAAAGGATATAACAGGAACAGGGTACTGAGTTGGGTCCCAAATGACTGTAAGACAATGGAGACAGCCACTTACAGACATGGGGATTAATGGAGCAAGAGAGCTGCCTGTCTGCGTGCTGAGACTCAAGATCTGTTTCTGCCAAGTGGATCCTAAGACAATGATCAAACACCCAGGGAAATATCTGGGCTGGATGTACATGATTGGGAGTTCTTCCTGTTGAGTTGCTGTTTGCAGCTGTGGCGTTGAGATCAGCAAGAAGAGCTGGGGTGGGGAATGACATGGGAAAGACGGCTGGGCCATGAGGAGGATTAAGGAGGGTGGGGTCAGAACAGAGAGAGAGACAGGAAGGATGGAGGGGTCCTGTAACATCTAGACACAGAAAGCAGACAGTTTCAGGAAAAAGAATATTGGGTGTGGCCGCTGAAGCAGAGGGCAAATCCATGTTTACCTCTTGCATGCTACGAACCGGGACAGGCAACATTCTTACAACAACCACTGACAAGTAGCATCCTCAACATGTTCACATCCATCCCTGCAGATGCAACAAGATCATGGACCCACCCCACAGAACCACATCTCCTGTGAAACACTGGATGTCACAACTACCCTTTTAGAATAATTTCTAGGGCTGTTACGAATGACAATGGGGTCGAGCAACAGTCTGCCCTCCACTGCAACTACCAGGACCAAGCAAGTGCACTTTCTGCAGGGAGTCACAACACGGCCTGGAAGCTGACCTGCCTCTGTCCACGGCTGCTGCTGGCATTGTCATTGCCACACGCCAAAATTCCTCAGGATTTCCATAAAGCTCACTCTTTGTGACAAATAAATACAAGATATATTTCACTGACTGCTTTATTATGAAAATTAACAATTTTGCTGATGTTCCGGGATACATCGCTCATATTCAATTTCAGCAGGATTTGTCACAGCCTGTCGGTTCATTGTTCGCTGCTTCTTTGTGTACTCAGATAATGAAATAATACTTGTCTCAGCTATTTGGACCACACTTGATTTTAACACCTCTCGGATAGTACCAGCATCACTATTTCATAAAACTCAATGTGTTATCTTCTATCTTCTGACTTACCTCTAACTCAAACAGCAAATTATTTTATTTCCATTTATTTACTCTTGTCTTACCTTCTTTTACATTCTAGTGCTATACTGTGAACATATTAATGGGTAGAATTATATTCTATTAATGTTCCTATCTCTTATTTTAGTGCATGTGCAATGAGTATTGTCAATGAGTGAGACTCTCAGCTCAAACTTTTCATTTTTAGATTGAGAAAAAGGTAATGATATCAAATGGTTATTTTATTATATTTTAAAATAGACATTTAGAACAAATTTTCAAGTGTTGAAATTCATCACTCAAAATTTTCTACTTGCCTTTCATTTAGCTGGAGACAGTATTTTCATTTGTTTAATATGCCACTTTGATTGACACCTGCTATTCAATTGAGCTATGATGGAAGAATTAGAAATGTAATTAAAATCGATAGCTACAAAAATGCCATGTCTCTCTTGAACAAAATGAAAGATACAGTTTTAACAAAATTTGAAGTTCCTAAAATAACTACTCATAGAAAAAACAAATTTTATGAGATGTCTTTGAATAGCTCGTGAAAAGTACATGAGAAACTATGAATAAATTTCAAAAAATGCATCAAAATAAATTTCTGATAAAACCATTTCCTACAAGCTTCTGTAAGGCCACTCAGAGACTATTTTTTTTAAAGATTTATTTGTTTTTATTGGAAAGGCAGAAATACAGAGAGGAGGAGATACAGAGAAGATGATCTTCCCTCTGATGGTTCATTCCCCGAGTGGCTGTAATGGCTGGAGCTGAGCCAATCCGAAGCCAGCAGCTAGGAGCATCTTCCAGGTCTCCAATGCAGGTACAGGGTCCCAAGGCTTTGGGCCATCCTCAATTGCTTTCCCAGGTCACAAGCAGGGAGCTGGATGGTAACAGGTGCCCACATAGGATCCCGGTGTGTGCAAAGCTAGGACTTTAGGTACTATGTGCCTGCTCTGGGTCCAAGACTACTATTTTTGCTAAGCAAACTCATAATTGCTTCAATAGTGAAGTAATTAGTTTAATCAAATGAACTCAGGAGAAAGAGTTGAACTTTTATGTGAATATTTATTCTAGACAAATTGTAACACAATTTTCAGGAGCCTCTACTCTGAGGTAAGTGTTGCAACATCATTAAGGGCACAAAACACCACACTTGAAAAACACCAGACAGTAGGTGCAGAAGTAACTTCTAAATATATTGATAACATGACATAAACTCCATTCTTAACAAAAGCATCATTTAATGCCCAGCGAGGGTCCAGTATTGTTCTGAATAAATAAAAACAAATCTTAAAAAATGTTCATAGAATGCTTTGTGATTCAGGTCATCTGTTTTGGACTATCAATGCTCTATTCCAGTTGGGAAAGTGGAATACTGTATTTATTACTTCTCTTGTGAAAGTCACTTCAACAGAATACACAGGAACTACATCCTGAATCCTGGTCGACTAACTCAGGGGAAGGTCTAAGGAACTCTGAGTAAGTGACTACAAAATATTAACTCACAGGTTAATATTTGAAATTGCTGAATCCTACATTTTGGTCTCATACTCTCTTCACACCGTAATTTAAATACTATGCATTTTTATATGGTTTCATGTAGAAGCTACTTTATAAATAAGCTCTTTTCCTTCTTATTTGGTGTTCTATAACTTATTTTACTTACTTACAAAGTAGAATTTTCTTTACTTAAAAACTATTGATCAGCACATAATCTTGTAAATATTAATCAAGTATCATACAATTTTGATTCATGCCTTTATTCATGCCTAATAATCCACTTGGTAACTAGCATATCCTTCACCTTAAATTTTATCTGTTATGATAACTGAATTCAAAACTCCCTCTTCTAACAATTTTGAGTTATCTAATGCATTACTGTTACTATAATCAGTGTGCTATACCTTGATATTTGCTTGAGATGTACAGTCAAATTCAAAATAATATTTTTTGTACTCCATTAGAACACATTAGGGTCCAGGTAAAATCCTTGCCTTGCATGCACCAATACACCAGATGGGTGCCAGTTGGTATCCCACCTGCTCCTCTTCCCACCCAGCTCCCTGCTTGTACCTGGAAAAGCAGTCAAGGATGGGCCAAAGTCCTGGGACTCTGCACCTGCATGGGAGACTTGGAAGATGTTCCTCGCGCCTGACTTCTGATAACCTCAGTTCTGGCTGCGGCAGCCACTTGGGGTGTGAACCATGGACGAAAGATCATTCTCCCTGCCTTTCCATCAAAAAACAAACAAACTTAAAAAAAACACTGTTCTAAATACCTGGCCAAAAACAAAAACAAAAAAACTCTGAATAAAGAAAACTAATGTTTGCAAGAACACATCAATACATCTCCAATATATGACATACTTGAAATTTTTCATACAATAAATTCACTCTTCTAATTTAACAGTTGACTGGTCATGAAACCCTTCAGGTTTTATCTGGAAATGGAAAATGCAGTTTAAAAATCTAACATATATGCTATTAACCTGAGTACACAGGAGGCTTACATATACGATTGCTCCAGGGAGCACCTGAGTTTAACAGGCAATAAATTCATATTTTACCATTTTTAGAAAGATACTGAGACAAGAGAAATCTCATTGGTTTACAATTTAGAAACAGAAAAAAAAACAAGAGATGAATGTTTTTGACTTAGACTGCCTGCATTTTCCATGATCAAGAATTTACAGGAGTGAATGAGTGACACCAAGAAAGTCCTTCAAGGGGTCTATGTGCCACAGGTCAACTCCTAGGAAGAAATAATTAATGAATTGATATCTCATTTTAAATTATAACATGTATGAATCTTTGTTGTATTTAATAACTAAACAAATTCCAGCAGTCTACATATAAAAAGAAACTGTCAAAATATAAACTAGTTTTGTTCTTAATAAATGTGACAGTTTTAACAGCAACCTACTAATTCAGACATTTTGGTATTTATATTTTAAAAAACATGATAATGTTCCTTAAATTATTTTTTGTGACCTACAAGAGAGAAAATATTGATGAAACTCATATTGGTATACTGATTTTCTCCTATGGAATTTAAACATAAAAATCAAAAGACAGCCAGAATAGTGATGGTTAAGTAATGTTAGTTTGTAGTGATGACTAACTGTAATATTCAAAATATTCTGATAAATTTTAAATTGTGTATATTTCAAATGTCAAGTATTATAGATCTGCATATTTCTTAGAAATGTTGGTATGTGCTATCCAAATTCCTAAAAAGATCATGTACCACGTGGAGCTGACTTCTCAGGCACGTCCTGATTTCCAGCTCTCAATAACTGTTTGAAAAATTGCTTCCAGGTTTTACCATGTGGAGAGATGGAGGGTGGTTATGTATCTTTTGTTTAAAAAAAATTCAGAAGCTTTTAAAACACCATATATACTTCAGACTTTCCGACGTACACTACGCTGAGTAAGGTGTAAAAGGCTATGCATGGGATGGCACACATCAGCATGAAGGAACAGAAAGTCCACTGATGTCAATTTACACATGTTTAGTTAACATGTGAGGAGGTCTCTGAGAAACGTGCACTTGGAGGAATATACATAGTGAGTGAAGATACACATCCTAAGCACAGACCAATCAACTTCTAGGAAAGCTCACCAAGCACGTATCCTAAAGAAGACTACAGGAAATAACTGAAAATTCCAAAGAAATAAACATGGACCCATCAGCCGATATGATTTGATTATTTCTCTGTAGTGAATTATTTGTAAAATAGAATCAGTTCTAGGGAAAGTAATGAGAGAAAAAAAAAAAGCAAGTGGCAGCCAACCATATTACAGAAATTGATTTAGAAAATATCCCAAGTGATGTGGCACTGTTAGAGCAGCCTCTGTAAACAGGAGCCGCCTTCAAATATTTGATTTTCTTTCAACAGATTCAATCTTCATACATATTGTACCATGGACCAAGCCAACCCAAGGAAAATACATGATGAGGTCACGTGTACCAGACAACATACCAAAACAAAGTCACAACAGAAGAACTGAGCCATCTCTAGGTGCTAAGCCTGCAGGATTCTAAGCTCCAGGAGACAGTCAGAGATCATGGCTTGTGAGGTTGTACTCAATCTGGGAATGCAAGGCTGTTGCTCATGCTCTGTGAACCCATCCCTATCTCCCGCCTCTGACAACATGCTCCCCCGTCACTGAGGTTTCTACACTTGCAATAAAAAGGCAAAAAAGCTTAACACATCACTTTGCTCATTGACCCACTTGTTTTTTTTTTCACTCTTTTAGGCTTTTTATTAGAGTTCGTAGTGTTTTTCTTCCCTGATACAAATATTTATATTTCTTATTTTTATATTCACTCTTTTAGGCTTTTTATTAGAGTTCGTAGTGTTTTTCTTCCCTGATAGAAATATTTATATTTCTTATTTTTATATTACAATGTACTGTTTCTATGGTTTTTTACACATTTTATTATTATTATTTTATAGTACAGTTTCATATTCCCTTATCCCCTCCCCAGTTCCCTTCCCCCCAGTTCCTCTATATCATTACTAACATATAGTTCTTCATACTCAGTCATATGTCCATCATTGCGGGTCTGGACAATGGCAGAGAGTCCAGAATCCTATTGTCAAGATATAGTAAACAGTTTCATTGTAAGTGCATTTTTGTCTGGAAGCAGAAATGCATACCACACTACATCCTCACATCTGAATGTTAGTCTCCATTTCACAGCTACTGTACATCCCCTTAAATGAAAAGTCATAATACAAAATCAACAATAGAAAGAAAAGAGGAAATTTACAACGCCATGAAGTTAAATGACATGTTACTAGATATGACAGTCTCCATTACACAACTACTGTACATCCCCTTAAATGAAAAGTGATGATACAAAATCAACAAATAGAAATTTACAATGCCTGAAGTTAAATGACATGTTACTAGATATGACAGTCTCCATTACACAGCTACTATACATCCCCTTAAATGAAGAGCCACAAAACAAAATCAACAACAGGAAGAAAAAAGAAATTTACAACACCAAGAAGTTAAATAACATGCTATTAAATGACTAATGTGTAGCTGAAGAAATGAAAATCAAGAACCTTCTTGAAGAAAATGATGCTACTGTATGATCTACGAGTCATTGAATGATTTAATCTGAAGGAAGTATTTTGAAGAGATGAAACTAACAGAGAATAACAAAACCCATGTGATATAGTTTCCGCTAATCTTTGTTGAAGTGAGTCTCCTCCAGACAATAAGCAGATGGGTTTTGTTTTTTAATCAAGTGTACTACTCTATAATGTTTGATTAAGCTTAAGCCATTTACATTCAGAGTTTAATATACATGGGTGTTACGTTGGTCCTGTCATTTTAGCAATGGGTTGTTCATTGGTTTAGTCTTCTGTTGTCACTTTACTGGGATGTTCTTCCCGTTTGCCTTTGGTTTTGGTAGGTGCTATTCCTCTTCTCTGCCAAGAGAACATCTTGAAGTATCATTTGTAGGGCAGGTTTGGAAGAGGCAAATTCTTTTAGCTTTTCTTTACTGTGGAAGAATTTTATTTCACTGGATATGTTATCCTGGGCCGAAAATTTTTTTCTTTTAGAATCTGGAATATGTCACTCCATTCTCTTCTTGCCTGTAGAGTTTCCTGTGAGAGATCTCCTGTGAGCTTAATTGGCTTTCCTTTATATGTCAATTGATTTTTTTCACGTGCACATTTAAGGATCTTTTCCTTATGTTCAATTGAAGAGAGCTTGATGATCATGTGTCGTGGTGAAGATCGCTTTTGGTCAAGCCTGTTGGGAGTTCTCTGCCCCTCCTGGAACTTGTTTCCCAATTCTTCCTCTAGATTAGCGAAATTTTCCTTTAATATTTCATTAAATACATTTGCAAACTCAGCTTCTCTTTCTGCACCTTCTGGGACTCCCATAACTCTTAGATTTGGCCTCTTCATAGTGTCTTTCAATTCTTGAATACTTTTTTTGGCCTGATCCAGCTCTGCTTCCAGCTTTTTGTTTGCTTCCCCCTGATGACAGGAAATATCTTCCAATTCTGAGATTCTTTCTTCTGCTTGCTTCATTCTATTTTGGAGACTCTCCACTGTACTCTTAATTTGCTCTACTGTGTTCTTAATTTCTGATATACCAGCCTTGATTTGCTTTCTTGCTTCCTTAAATTCTTTGAACTCTTGCATGAGCTTCTCACTGTTGATCAGAATCTTTAAAATGAGCTTTATGGATTCTGTGTGCCCCATTTTCTCGATGTGTTCCTCAGTTAACTCTGAGATTGGCATAGGGTTTTGCTCCCTTGCAAGGGAGTTTTCGGCAATATTCATTGTGCCTTTGTCTCTTCTTTTGCTCTTGATCATTGTACTTCTGGTTAGCAGAGTCTTCTCCTTGGGGTAGGTTTCTAAGCTGTGTCACCCACAGGTCTACAATGCGATTTTACTTATTGCGGTTGGTACACAACTTTTCTTGCAGCCACTTGTGCCACAACCTCCAGCAAGTTCCAGGTCTGGGTTCTTATGTCAGATTTCCACTGTGGTCTCCACAGCCCCAGCTCTTGGCTCACCACTCACCACCTCCTGTGATACTGTGGTGAGGCTACACTGTTGTCTCTGCAACCTTTCTCCCACTTCCGGTTGGAGCAGGTCCCAGGAGTAGAGAGACACCAGGTGTCCTATATAATTAGGTTGTTGGTGGCGCTGATCTTGCTGGAACCTATTGGACATTAGGTCTGGGTGCTACACGGACCTATTTTGACCTGTACGATGACACAGCCAGTATTATTTTCCTGCGGGACCAGTGCAGTCTCGGACCTCAGCAAGTTCTCGCGAGATCAGCACATGCGCAGTTCACTGTTGTCCCCTGCAGTCCCAAAGCTATTGCCACAGTGCCCAAAATGGCGCCTGCCGTGCAACCACTAGGGTTCTTGATCTGCTGGCTGTCAGATCTGAGGGCTATCCCAGAATTGCCCTGAGTGGAACCCGTAGAATGCCACGTCGTTGCAGTTCACTGAGGCAGAAATGAGCTCACTCCCAGCTCAGCGCATGCTCAGTCCTCTCCCTCGCCCTTTCCTCCTTAGGCAAAATGGCACCCAGTTCAGCTCTAGGGGGCTGACTGGACTGTGAAATGCACTCTGTTCTCGCACTGCCCATCTGAGATCTGCTGCTCTGTCTCTGCTCTTGGTCAAATCAAACGGACCAGCAGAACGGACAGTTCTTTGTCTGGGTTCACCACCCGAGCTCCCAGTGAAAGTCCCTTCCCACCTGGTTGCTGGTGGAGTTCCGGCTGCTAGTGGAGTTCAGATCGCGTGCTGGAATATCAGTCTCTGCAACACCACACCGCTGTGTCCGCTGCTTTCCTGTGTCTGTCAGTCTCCAGGTACCCCTCTGCTGTTGTTCTGTCCTCTCCTATTTCCTGAAATATGTCCTCTCTACTTCATCCTGGTTAAATGTTTTTCCGTCTGTATAAACGTGTCCTTACCCTATTCCGCCATCTTGATCTGTCCATTGACTTACTTGTTCCTCCATTAGCTACTTTAAGAACAATCAACAGAAACGAATGAGCATTTGTCCTTACTTGCAAAACTTGAGGCAATAGCTTAAGGAAGGGCAGGAGAAAGGGCACAGCTACCTCCTCATATTGTTTCCTCAGTTACTATTTTTACTCCCCAACAATAATGTTGAATATGTAGGAGAGAAAAAGAAAACGTACAGCTTTGAATAAGCTCAAGATACTTCATCATCCCCGATTCATTAACACATTGAATTGGCACTAAACACTATGTGATGGTAACTTTCGTTTCTTGGGAATATAAGAACCAATCAAATCCATATTTCCTCCTTAGACTTTACTACAAACATGGGTTATAAGAAACATTTCTGGGCCCAGTGTGGTAGCCTAGTGGCTAAAGCCCTCGCCTTGCAAGTGCCAAACTCCCATATGGGCACCTGCTTGTGTCCTGGATGCTCCACCTTCCTTCCAGTTCCCTGCTTATGACCTGGGAAATCAATAGAGGATGACCCAAAGCCTTGGGACCCTACATCTGTGTGGGAGATCTGGAGGAAGCTCCTAGCTCCTGGCTTTGAATTGACTAAGCTCCAGTTGTTGCAGACACTTGGTGGGGTCTCTGTCTCTCCTTCTCTTTAAATCTGACTTTCCAAGAAAAAAAAATCTTCAAAAAAAGAAAAAGAAACAATTTTGCTAACCACGAATTACAAAGTCTGAATGCAAAATACTACCAAAATAATCTAATGAATGCCACCCAATTATTAAATTTTCTAATTAAAACACTTTAAAATGCAACAGTCAATAGGCTAAAAGTCAACAATATTTCTCAACTAAATATACATAGAATAGTTCTCAATAATGCAAAAAAAATGAGGGTTCATAAAGTTATCATGTGGGAGTGGAAATCAAGAAATGTTTCAAAGATGCTCTTCATATCAATACTTAAAAATAAATGTACGTATATACTCTCCTCTTCTTTCAAAAACACTTGATTGAAAATGGACATTATTAAAAAAAAATAGGTCCCAACAGGTGGCAGAAGAGAATACAGATAACACAGATTTGCCTCTTGAATGCGGTTTCACTGCTTAACCGAGAAACTGGGAAAGTACAGCTTCTTTAGTCAGACCCACCAGAGTAAACCCAAGCAAGGGACTTCCTTTGTTGAACTCTCCTTGTCCCTATCTGAGAGGTAGACAGAGGGGTGCTGGCTTCACGCAGTTAAAGAGCAAGGGAAGCGAGCTAGTAGATGAATTGGGCCGAATGGATTGTAAAGCCCACAGCAAGTGCTTGCAAAGGTCTGCTGTTCTTGTTAGGAAGCTGGAAGACCAAGGCAATAGAAATATGTATCAGAACCTGCACTGCCCCATTTTCAAGAACACGTCAAATGGAGAATTCTCAACCAAGCACTTCCGCCCTGTCATTAGTCGAGGTGCCAAATACACTTTGAGCAATACAGTAACAGAACAAACTGCAATCAGCATCACCCGCTCTTCACAGTGAAGTGCAGGCGCCCAAGTCTGTGCTGCTGCCAGAACTCGCAGCATTCATGACTGCCACCACTTCTCCCATGTGACAGTCCCAACTATGGTCAGCTGTTGGTGGAGACTATCCGGTGTTGCGCAGTGGGAAAATTTTTTTTAAAAAACCAACTATTAAAGAACCATTCCAGGTATAACTTGTGATCTTATTCAGCTGAACAAATTTCCCGTCAGCTACAACCAAGTAATTCCTTCCTTGAATCCCCTCCTGTATTTTACACAGTCCTAGAGGAAGGTAAGCAAATCCCAGTTGGAAAGGTGTGGAAATCAGCATTTGATGTGAATCATCCATCTGTATTTCAATTATCCAGAATACTATTGCTGTCCATTTTTCAAGGCAACTGCCTTAATGGTTGGCATTGACTATTGGGGAATAACAGAACATGATATGAAGCTGTTTGATGGGGAAAGTACCAAGTTAAAACACTGAGAAATGCGCATTTACATTTTCAGGATTGCAGTATCCACCAACATTTATAATCTGTTTTGATAAATAACTTAACCCTGAGAATCTCCTTATCCTTCCAACAAGATGAAAAAATAAAATCCCTTAGTATAAGGATCAGCGGTGAATACACTTCTCTGGGGCTGCAAAAGGTAAACTGAGCTTTCCACATTTTCCTGTGTCCCATGTGTTCAGTGACATGACATGGTAAAACGGCTCAGATGCACGTCACAATCCGCCTAAGGGTGCGTAAGACGTCTCTACCAAGCCATCAGCTCTAATCTGAGAAACTCCACAGCTACCTGTCCACCAACTGAGTCCACCTACAGGACCGTGCTTCGCTCAGGGAAGCTCTATCCAAATGGGAAATAATATCCAACCGCCTGTAATACAAATTCCTTCAGGAAAGTGATAAGCTGTTACTTTGCCTATAACACCACCCCTGAGGGTCGCAGGAGATGTGTTTATTGGCTAAACACATTTAATGAGCACAGAATTAGCAGATTCACAACTTAGATATCTTCAATGAGATGCGTGGCTGAGCATAAAGAATTAAAATGAAGGGTCCTAGCTCATTTTTACTAGCAATCTCCTAAATGCTGTTAATAAAGTATTTAGCACATAAGAACATATACCTTGCTCCTGAGACTGAATGAAGGAAAGCTTACAATGTAAATGCATTTTAAGATCTAAATTCAGTTATACAATCGATGGCTATCTAATGAAATCATATGAACTGAAAAACACAGAAATTCAGAATTTTACTTATTTTATCCAAAGTAGGAATTTAGATATAAAGCATGTCTGCGTGAAGATAAAATCATGAGCTGTAGCAAAAATACTGCTTACATAATTTTTAAAAAGTGCAAAGCATGACATCCCATAGAATATCAAGATTCAACAGAAAAAAAATATTTCAACTCTCCACAAACTTCAACTTAACTGTAAAATAAAATGATTCAGCCAGACTAGGAAATCTACTATCTATCTTCATGAAAATGCTAAGAACAGATTTAATTGTGCAACTTGTGATTATTCCTAAAACCAGAAATTAAAGAATAAATCCTAACTGTTGTTTTAAATTTTGTGCTTGATTATCCGGTTTCTTCACTTTCCTTGGACTTGCACAAGGTCCGATGACAGCCCTACTCCATGTGCAAATTCCCAGGCAGGTAACATGCCCTTCCATCTCTGTAGAGCTACTAACCCTATGCCCCACGTCTAATCCCAGGCCAGTGAGTGATAGCATGTTTTTACTCTGAAGGACCCATTTTAAAGAAAAGAGTGCCTTTAGGGTCTCTCTCACCATCCCATAACCAGTCAAAATCAAATATGCATTTATACTATAAAAATGAGATTGTGCATTTAAAGAGTAAAAATAAGATGTCAGCTGCATGCTCGATTTCAAAGAAATACATATATTGCTACTCACTGAGAATGACATCCGTGACACTCAGAAATAATACATACAAAATTCACAATTCACTAAATGATACAACAAAAATTTCACTGGTTACATCTAGGGCACACAATAGCATATTAAACAAAATCAAGTGTTGTGGCTTAGTGAGTAAAGCAACCACTTGGCACGCCAGCATCCCCTATGGGCACTGGTTCTAATCTCAGTGGCCCCACTTACCATCTAGCTCCCTGCTTGTGGCCTGGGAAAGCAATGGAACAGGGTTCAAGTCCTTGGGCCTCTGCACCCATTAGGAACCCCAGAAGAAACTCCTGGCTTCCACCTGATCCAGTTGTGAATGTTGGAAGCATTTTTTGAGTGATCTAGCTGATGGTATATGCTTTCTCCCTCTTACTCTCTCTTTCTCTGTCTTCCTCTTTCCCATTTTCTGTAATCTGCCATTAATCTTTCTTGTAAATAAAATCAGGTCAAACATGTACGTACTGAAACTTAATATTTAAAGCATACTTACTGAGTTATTTTCACCTGAAAATCAGATCCTGTTGCCCAACAAGGCACTCAAGGTTCAAATACAGAAACAGTACAATTTTGTTGCTGTTTTTGTTGTTTGTTTTTTAAAGTTATTTATTCTTATTGGAAAGGTATATTTTATAAAGAGGAGGAGTGACAGAGAGGAAGATCTTTGTACGTTGACTCACTCCCCAAGTGGCCACAATGGCCAGAGCCATGCCAATCCAAAGTCAGGAGCCAGGAGCCTCTTCCAAGTCTCCCATGTGGCACAGGGTCCCAAGACTTTAGGCTGTCCTCCACTGCTTTCCCAGGCCACAAGCAGGGAGCTGGATGGGCTTAGCGCTGCCGGGATTAGAACCGGCACCCATATGGGATCCTGGCACTTGTAAGATGACAACTTTACCTGCTAGGCCACTGCGCCGTGTCCAACAGTACACTTTTGATCCACAGTATTTTAAGGTATTGCTTGATTTTGGACCAGTTACATTCAGAGTGCAAGGTAATTTTTTCCACTGGCACTAGCAAACAGACGAGCACGGAGGCAGAAACTCTCCCGTGTGTCAGATCTGCACATCAAGTGGAAAGGACAGCTTTTCCACAAACCTTTGCAGCAGGGTGGTTGAACATGCTAAACCATACGTGTACAGGGCACCACACGCATCTGGGAAAACACTACTTCAGAACCTCCTGATGCTGCATAACTAACTCAAAGCAAGGGAGGGGAACAGGAGGAAGAACCACAAGACAAGGAAACCAGCACTTTGGAGCGTCCGAGAACATTCAGAGCTAAGTGCCAGGCAAGCCGACCCTGCCACCATGCCTGGCAGCAGAGCTCCAACTGTGGCCACTTTTGGCAACCCTTCAAGCCATGGTTATCCTAAGAACAATCTACAGACTGTAGATGTCCAGGTAATAAACACAATATTTTCCATTTCACCTTTGTATTTTCCAGTCACATACATAATGTAGGACACACATATGCAGCAATTCTAAGTCTACTTCTCAGGAAACCTTTTAAGATGTCAAATTGAGATTTTCTCTAGAGACAGAAGGGAATAACTTGATAAGTTATGAATGGGTCCAAGTCTTACCTCTCTGGATATGTTGTTTTTTTAAATTCTGGAATGTTACAGTGTTTAAATGCTTGGTTAAATAGCTTGAGATAATCACATAAGAGAACTTTCCAAGTCAAGGGAAAATGGAAGTAGATTTATTCCGGTACAAATGCCTTTCTGGAATCCAAGCAGTTTTATCATGACACTGCCTTTCCCAATACACCATGTAAACTTCATTTCTTAATACAAGTTAATCAAGCCCAAGAGACATTTGGAAAGGATGTCTCGTCTTTAGTCAGTCCCTAAAGAGGTGAGGAACAATTTAACCACGTCAGTGCAGTGGTTTTATGTGCAGCTGAGGAAGAATAGGTACCTTGTAAAGACGTTTAAAGATTAAGTTACAGAAATCAGGAGATGCCAAATCAGGTCTGCTGGGCATTTCCTCTTGTATCAAGCTTGCCCAAGCCTCCCTTGTTTGTAGCGAGGCTGGGCCAGAGCAGGGCACAAAGAGGAGGAAGGGGCATTTTCTTGGGCCTATCCTTAATCGTGTGTTGACTTTGTGTCAACAACGTCCCCAGTGCTAGTGTTAGTGCCTTTTGGTCCTACACAAAGCCAGTAATCAACACGCCCTGAGCTCCCCAAAACACCACTGCCATGATACAGCTCATTATCATCCTGCTTAGGCTGGGCCATGGTGTTGCCTGGGCCTTGGACTCAAGCTTGTATAGGAAAATCCAGGCTTCAGCCCCCATTTCCGCTCCCCCAGGAGCTTCCAGACCCTCATTCCATCATCTAAATCTTCCTCTGCAAGCTCTCATCTACCACTCATCTGGACGTAGACGCTTTAGCACTCACCAACCGGAACGTTTGTTCCACTATAATTTTCCCATCAGGATTTTGTAAGGTGGGTAAAATGAAATTGCCTACAGGGTTGCTGATTGCTTCTACTGTTTATCATCAGTCTTGTTCACGCAAAACATGAACAAGACTAATTGTTACTTGCAAATTGCTGTGTCTGGTTTACTACAAATGGCAACTTTAGCAGAACATATGTGGCTGTGATAGTGGCACTTTTTAAACTGATGCCTTATGCTCCTTAGTGTCTTAAACTAGATCCCATTTGTTCATCCTATAATAATTCAGTACAAGCTTCTTCTGGTGCACATTTTAGAAAACAATTCACGTGTATTTTCCTATAGGAAGCATTTTTGGGAAAACATTTACAGATTCCTAACATACTACCACAATTTGGTGAAGGGCCCTTATTAATCTGAAAAGAGAGGACAATTAAAGCAGGGAGTGTACATCTTCCTTAACTTATAAGAAAACACACTAACTAGAGTTTGTGTCAAGGGCAGAGGGCAATGTGAAATGCAATGTCACAGTTTAATGACGTCATAGTTTCTGTTTGAAATCAAATAGTGATGATGACTGCAAAATATTGTGAAGATAATTATTGCCACTGGATTATGCATTAAAACAGGTTTCACAGCAACTTTAATAAGAATTTTTAACAGAATAATGAAATTTACTAACAATCCCAATACATTGCACAAACAAGTGAATGGTAGAATATAGAAATGTATTGCAATGAAGCTCTAAAGTGAGAAAGAATACCTATTTTCATGAGAATAATGTAATTTTTTGAGATTACATGTCCTTGGATATACTGTCAGAGTCCTTTTGAAAATGATGAGCTTCAAGTTTTGAATTTTCTTCAAAAATACTGACAAACTATCTTTTGACACCTTTCTGCTGCTTCTGGAGACAGTCTACTGAAAATTATTATTGCAGGTAATATACAAAAACACCACTAGAAACAGGTGGATCTCTGCATACTTCTCTTGGGCAAACACACAGATCCTACACCATTAAAAAGAGAGAGAGAGAGAGAGAGAGAGAGAGAGAGAGAGAAATCTAATAATTTTGGCAATGAAACTATATGATTGAAAACAAGTTGGCGGGCCCGGCGCCGTGGACTTGCGGCTAAAGTCCTTGCCTTGAACGCCTTGGGATCCCATATGGACGCCGGTTCTAATCCCGACAGCTCCACTTCCCATCCAGCTCCCTGTTTGTGGCCTGGGAAAGCAGTCGAGGACGGCCCAAAGCTTTGGGACCCTGCACCCGCGTGGGAGACCTGGAAGAGGTTCCTGGTTCCCAGCTTCGGACCGGCACGCACCGGCACATTGCGGCTCACTTGGGGAGTGCAACATCGGATGGAAGATCTTCCTCTCTGTCTCTCCTCTCTGTATATCTGACTTTCCAATAATAATAAAATCTTTCAAAGAAAACAAGTTGGCAAACTTCAGCTTTATAGAAATATTACTATAGTCAACAGGTTTAAGTTACTAAATTCAAAATATTAAATAATAAACAATGTAATTATTTTTGCATCTATTAAGATGACTGCCAATACTGAACTATTGAGATTGTTAAAACAATAGTCTACGTGAAAATATGTCTGTATTTTTGTTTCTATATTAGTTGAGCACCTTTGCATTAGTGATTCTTCAATTCAGCTTCCTCAATTAACATAAATTAAAGTGCCAGGGCTGGTTTTCACCTCTGCAAGGAGTGGCCTCAGAGGATAAATCTGGTTAGAGCAGTAAGTGAGGGACCCAGTTTAACATATCTGCTTTCGATAATAAGAAGGGCATTTTCACTTTAAGCAAAGCTGCATCAAGAGAGGTTGAGCAAAATGCTTGAGATTATGCCTGGGAGGTTAATCTGACCCCATTCCTGTGAGGCCAGGAGGCCCTGGGATTCACTTCTTATGCACTTAGATTCAAAACCAAAGAGTGCACATGATTCCAAGGAAGGTATGGGAAGACACGTGAGCAAAGAGGAAACAGAAAACAAGTGAGGATTGTGGAAGGATTTTTTTGAAAAGAACTTACGATAACACATCATTGACTCATTCATTCATTCATTCACACACACACACCCCACCAGGAAATAGCACATATGGAAGGAACCAAAGTTGTCACCACAACAGAACCCCTGGTAATGGGATTTAAAGAAGTCCTTGAGAATCTCCTTTTCAAAAGAGGGCAGCTCTGCTAGGATACTGCTGACTTTGTAAAGGTGACTATCAACGTATGGAGGGTTGTGTAGATGGTACAAGATTGAAGACACACAGGACTGTGGTTCCCACTGCAGCATACTGGCTTGCAGCCCAGCCCTGGGCCTAAGACCACTTGTACCCAAACATCTCCATGAATCCCAAATTCATTTGCTCTGTATCAAAAAAATATCTCCATAACACTAAATATTTATCACTTAAAAGCAGAAATCACCAAAACATCTCTACTTTTCGGATTCTCCCATTCACTGCTGATTAAGATACGACCAGTAATCATGACCTGTGCTGCGCCATCACATGTGGATTCAAGTGTGTGGCAGCAGAATACACAGAGGTCTTCACATCTCCGTCAAAGGTGAGAAGCGTCGTCAAACACTGAGGATATTGTCACACATATCTTACAAGTGTCTGCAGGAGCAGTGTAGCTAGAAATGATGGGTGTATTGACTGCTTCCAATTCCTTCTTTGGCCAGTTGAATTAGACTTCGTTAAGAAGAGAATTAACTCAGACAGATGGAAAGATCTTCCCTTCTATTCCATACTCCAAACATTTGGGGTGTTATATAACCATGCAGATGAGTACAGGGCTAAATCCTTAGAGCTAATATAGGTAAAGGAATTATACTGACAACTGCAGATCTTCTAAAGGTTATCACACTGGTGACGGTGAAATGAATTTAACTGACAGACATGAACAATTCTTAAGATACCAGTTATCTATTTAATGTTATTTATAAAACTATAGATTATCAAACTAGAGATAGATGTCTTCCTTTCTAAAACAAATACACTGAAATTTAAAAATTAGACAATATAGTATTTAAAAAGTGAGTGAAAACACAGATAACAAGCTAATCTGACCAAATATGGGATTAGAACAATCTGTGAGAAGTTCATAAACTTTTTTAAGGTTTGTTGTTCTGAAAACTACATATTAAGGTAATTATTACTCCTGGTCCTATTACAGCCAGCATGCTGCACCCCACAGGTCATTCACTCTATTCAGCTTTTAATTTTCTAAACTTCCAAAGTAGTCTTAACTCTTATTGTAAAGTGTTGAAACCATAAATCAATGATCAAGTTGAAAACTCTTTGAGAAACTATTAAAAATGCATGCACATATTTATTTATCAGCTCAGTCCTCTGGGCTAAAACTACAGAAAATAAATCCAAATGGACTTAAACAAGAAACAGAACATTTTAGTGGAAATGGCAGCGTAAGTAACAGATTTTATTTAGTTCTTTGAGAGGCAAAGAAACGTAAGGGACAGATAGATGAAGACAGAGTTCGTATCCATGGATTTTTCTTCTGCAAATGCCCAACCTGGGTTGGGTCAAGAAGAAATGAGGAAGTAGAAACTTAAGCAACATCTCCCACACGGGAGCAGAAACCCAAATACGTGAAGCCCCACTTGCACAGAATCTGCATTCGCCAAGAGGCAGAGTCAGGAGCCCCAGCCTGGTATCCAATCCCGGCACTCGTTGTTGACAGCTGAGCATCTTAACTGATGTTTTAAACACTTGGACTAATGCCATGTGCCTGCTTTCAGACACCCCACACCATGGTACTCCAACATAAGTGTGATTGATCAGATATAAACAGCAAACAAAACAAAAGCAGAGTTGGGCTCCAAAATAGCATTCTATTCCAGGAAGTCAGTGGACAGAAATGGGAGGTGGCGAGTGAGACCTTGCTTCACAGATGGTGGCTATGTGTTCACACAACTCCTCCGGGGTGACAGAAATGAAAAGGACTTACAACTATATTGAGGATCTGAGTCAGATTCACAGCTCAAGAAGAAAAATTTCTGCACCAAACCTCCCCAGCAGTGTTATGTACATGGTCCTTTGGACCTAAAAATATAGGACATCAATGGTGTTTTATGAGCTGGAAAGAGGAAATTGATCCATCTGTCTGGGAGTTGAGTGACTGGCTCAACTATGGCAGCAATGACCTGGTTTCTAACTGAAGTGTTCCAGGCTAGAAACAAGGTAAAGCCAGACACTGTCCACTAGATTAGGAGAGGAAAGTACAAGGGAAATGGAGTAAAGGGGAATTCATAGAATTGTAAGCATTACACTAAACGCAACAAAATAAATATCTGAAATAGTCACTCCAAGTAAATTTGCTTTTGAGCTCTGTGACAAAAAATTCCAAAATAACTCTACTGATATTCCTAAGGATATTTAGAAAAGCGAACATTCTCTTAGAAAAGAACAAGAAACCACTGGGTAAACAGAGATTTTAAAAGAGCACTAATGCTTCCTTTCTTAACGGTAGGCAATGACCCATGCAGTAACATTCAACTTCATGAAAGAAACTAATATTTGAGTAACTGGAGTAACCCAAACAGTAAAACAAATACAACATCTAAACAGTTTCATGTGTTAACTTATTCCATGGTTTTGAATTTCAACGTATGGAGAAAAAATTCAGCATTTTACACCTTTCAACTCACAAGAGAAAACAGCACAGCTCAGAAAAATAATGTCCAACTGAAAGTAAAAATGAAAGACACAATCATAAAGGAAAACACTGCAAAAATCAATGAGTAGAAAGCACAAAATAAGACTGTATGATTCTATACATATTACAACAACAGCAGATAATACTGTCTTTATTCTCTTCCTTAAGTCATGGATTATATGCTTAAACCTTCTGAAGAGGTTAAAACTTAATTTCAAAAGATACACCTAAATAAAAGGGAACAGAAAGACTGAAGAAAGTTCAAAGATGAAAGAGGAAAATTTGAATCAAAAGCAAGGTGGGCTGCCGATACTCAGAGTGTATATCAAAGACATGAACAAAAATGAATGGGTTATTAAACAATCACAAAATAATTGGCAATGAGAATATAAACATTCTGGTGAGTATGCCGTCAATCTGTAAAGGGAAATTTGACACAATACTATCGGAAAATTATGAAAGTAACCTACAGATAAACTAACACAAGGATTTTAAATCATGAAGCAGATCTTCAGGGAAACAGGAGACTCCCCTTGAAGACAATGAAGCCTGCACATGTGTGTACTCGTGAACACTGCTCATCTGCGCCATCACAGGTGCAGAAGCCAACTTCACTGCAGGAAAGACTCCGGATTACACCTAGATTAGTCTATGTAGACAAAGAAATGTCACTAAAATGCTAAAGGATTTCTCATAACAATGAAGTAACAGGCGTGAGATTTCAAACGGAGCCAAACATACTGAGAACATGAATCAGGACAAGCATGTGAAAGAATACAAGGATAACAAGGAGAGAGGGACAAACAGGTGCGGAGGGAAGCACCCTTCTACATACCCCAGCACGACAAACTTTCAGCAAGTCAGAAACTGTGATGTGGCTCTATAAACCATAATGCTTGCCTTTAAAGCTGCATGGACATGACATAACACACACACACACACACACACACACACACACACAGAACTTCCATTTATCTGCTCATTTCTCAAATACCCACAATAGCTGACGCTGGGCTAGGCAGAAGCCAGGAGTCAGGAACTCAGGAACCCTCAATCTAGATCTCCACCATGGGTGGCAGGGTCGCGCCTGCCACCAGTGCTGGGCCCTGTTAACTGCTACCTCCCAGATGTGCCCTGACAGGATAGTGAACCAGAAGTGGAGCCAGGATTGAAGTGACACACTCTGAACTGGGATGTGGGTATCCCAAGCAGTGCTTGGTCACTGTACCAACTACCTGCTGCAGATTCCATGTTAAAATATTTAATAATAGGGATTTAGAAACCAATAGCTAAATGAAAAGGGGAATACACAAATAAACTGTGCTATATCTATAAACGAGAACTTCATTTATATTTCATCATGTAATACTCATCAGCAGTAAAAATTTATGAGTGATAAGTTCTAGAATGCATACTATTGCATGAAACATCATTTTCTACAGAAGTATATGATACAAAGCTTACAGAGTGCTCAACTTAGAAAACAAATGTGTGCTATTTATGGATCTATACATACAGAAATTGTTTTAAAGTGCGTTATAAACATAAACACCAAATTCAGTATTTTATTTACATTCAGGGGGCAGAATAAAGGAATTAGGTTACCACATACAAAGAATTTCAAATATCCATACTTGTTTTAAAAATTTAAATCAAGTACATAAAATATTTCTACGTTAAAGTTCAGCAACAGATTCAAAGATGTTGACTATTTTCATCCTTCACAATTTCTGAAAGACTGGGATATTTCACTATGCTAGAATCAAGAGGAGCGAAGTGGAAAGTATTTCCTATAAAACAAAGAAAAAAAGCCAAAAAAGCAGTTTGAAGGTTCAACACTGCAACTGTTTCAAAGGTACCACAGGCTTCAGGAAGGGACTGAGCCGAGGCTATGCCTGCACGATGACGGCACAAAAACGCTCAAGAAAATGAACTATTCATCACCCCAAGTGAAGAGCACTGAAGCATTGTTTTTTCCATTCAGCCAATAGTCACAGCCGGTATGCTAAGATTACTTGTATGACTCGGTGTGGAAAAGCAGAAAACCTGAAGCTTTTCCCATCTTAATTCATCCACCAATCCAAAGAGAATCCTGTAGTTCTTCCTCTAAGTGTTTCAAATGAGCCTCCAGGTGAGGTCCCTTCTACAGCTTACGCCCTTCCAGGACAGTACGCAGATAAACTTTAAGTGCCTTATTGTAATAGCAACAACAACAGAAAGGAGGGGAAATAGGAGGGAGGAGGAGACAGAGGATGGATTATTCACTATGGCCAAGGGACGAACAAATGAGATAAAACAAGATAAAAGAAAAACAGAGCTTCAGTTGTGTGACAGATAAACTTCAAGAAATGGCTTTTCTGTATTTTCACAGCCAATTCTAAGGGATTGAAACCAATACCAATACTAATACTCAAGACCAAAAAAAAAAAAAAAAAGACATTTTTGTCTTTTTAAAGATTTATTTATTTGGAAAGCCAAGTTACAGACAAGTAGGCAAAGTTCTTCCATCTACTGGTTTACTCCCAAGAGGCCTGCAAATGCCGGTGCTGGGGTAGGCCAAAGTCAGGAGCCTGGAATGCATCTAGCGGGAGGCAGAGCAGGCACTCGGGCCACATTCTCATGCTTTCCTAGGAACGCTATCACGTAGCTGGATCTAAAGTGAGGCAGCCAGGGCTTGAACCACTACCCATAGAGGATGTGGGGTTTAAAGCTGGTGGCTTAACCTGCCACATGACAGTGGTGGCTGCAAAGTCATCTAATTGCTGAGACTTCTCTTAAGCTTTCAGTATAAATTCCTAGGCTGATTATGAGGACATCGACATGAAAATGAGCTGACAGCATGTGACGTGCTGACGGGCAATAGCTTAAGTTGTTTAAATGATGCAATCACAGTGCATTTTGGATGCGAAGCTAAACTGTCTAGACATGACTACCACTGACAGAGGGATATCAGACTCATAAATCTTTTCAGTATTTACGTGGAATACATGGACACTCATTGACAAAAAGAAAATTCTTACAGGAAAATGACAAATTTATCTTTTAAGACTCTGGGTATACCCTTGTATTTAACTACTTAAAAAGCAAATCACAAATGACAAAAATTATATCTGTTTTTGTATCTATTAATGTGATTACCTTCAATTATTGAAGCTACTCTAGAAACCTTGATATCCAAACTACTAAATGGAAGAATTATTACTAAAATGATAAAAAGGTAACAAAATACTTCAAATTTTCTATAAAGCAATAGTCATTATGAGACTTCAAAGTCAATGAACTATAATGGGAAGTTTAATATCTAAAATTAAGCAACAAACCACCGTGCTCCTAGGGAATAAGGCATCAGGAAAAGAAATAAAAATTACATTTCAAATTGCTCTTGAACTGAAACTAGTGTAAAAGGTTATGTTCCTACTGGTTGCCAAAAATCTGCCTTCTTAAAATCACCATATGAAAATATTCTGATTCACTATGCTTCGTACACTTCATTAAAAGGATTACATCAGTTGATATGTTACCTGTCAGCACATAATAAAACAAAGTATCTGGTCCTAAACAATACCATGTCATAACTAGGTTTCATCAACAGTTAGTTGAGTCAACAATTACTCCTATGCACCAGCTATGCAGAACACAGCTCTGACTGTTCCTAGAGCTGTTCTGCTCCTCATTCCACAGTTGAGTCAACAATTACTCCTATGCACCAGCTACACAGAACACAGCTCTGACTGTTCGGAGAGCTGTCCTGCTCCTCATTCCACAGATCTACAAGTGTACTTTATGGTACAATGTTTGGGAGGCACCAATTAAGTGTGCTACCAAAATTTACTGAAGGGTGATACCATATTTTCATCATGATAAATGGCAAAACTGTAACATTACACAACACTTTGGATATCACAGTTTATCTGCCCAGATGATTTGATATCTAAAGTGATGGATGCCCAGAATCCCACATAAGGATTCAAGCTGTTGCATTACATAAGAAGTGGTAACTGTGACAGCAACTGCAGTTTTTACATCTCGTGCACATCAGATGAAAACATAAACTCACCCTAGAAAGATATTTTAGCCTATCTCTCAGAGAAGGTAGCATCCTAAAGTCAGACAGGGAATATTAATGCTTTTAGAGATTTAACTTCACAATCATATTAAAGGGCTCACAATTTCAAAAATTAGTACCAAAGAATTACACACAATTCCCGTCATCTTGAAAACTAGGTCAACCAACATCTACATAGCAGAGATGCATAACTTGTATTGACAGGGCCTACAGAAGTCATTACACAGGTAATGCAGACTACAAAACAAGTGATCTCCTTCCTCGGTTGTAAGTTACCTCCCTGAATGGATATTAACAACCTAGCTTCTCTTTGGTTTGTGGCCCTTCGACAGTTGGTCCAAACATCGTTGCCTTAAATTTACCCCTTCACCTCAGTGTGAGATGTAGCCATCAAGTAAGTATTGTGTGTGTGTGTGTGTGTGTGTGTGTGTGTGTGTGTGTGTTTTTAAGATTTTATTATTATTGGAAAGCCGGATATACAGAGAGGAGAAGAGACAGAGAGGAAGATCCTCCATCTGATGTTTCACTCCCAAGTGAGCTGCAACGGGCCGGTACGCGCCAATCCGATGCTGGGAACCTGGAACCTCTTCCAGGTCTCCCACACGGGTGCAGGGTCCCAAAGCTTTGGGCCGTCCTCGACTGCTTTCCCAGGCCACAAGCAGGGAGCTGGATGGGAAGCGGAGCTGCCGGGATTAGAACCGGCGCCCATATGGGATCCCGGGCTTTCAAGGCGAGGACTTTAGCCGCTAGGCCACGGCCGCCGGGCCCTGTGTGTTTTTTTTTTTTTTTAATCAGACTGAACAATTCTAGTTCCTTGAGACTGTCCTACATCCTGAAAGTCACCAAGGAGGTAGAAGATGTTCTTTCTAGCTAAAGAAAGTGACACCTATGAAAGCGTGCAAGTGGGAGCCCAGAGACGTGCTCAAAAATTAGAGACACATTACAGGTTATCCAGGGCAAAAGATACGCTTAATAGAAGACCTTTACACTAGATGCTATAACGTCTGGAAAGTCAGCTTAAAAAACACACACACACACACATTTTTATTCCCCATCACAACAAAAAGATTACCCATTCAGTTTTTGTATTAACACAACCAAGGGGGTTTTACCAATAACCCTATTTTACAGAAGAGGAAATTGAAGTTAAGACAAGAGATTTAAACCAATGATCCTGCTAGAACGTGGCAGAACAAGATGCTGATACTGACTTGATCCAGGACGTCTCCTGAGAGCTTCTCCCCAGAAACACGTACCAGTATAATAAGGAAAGGAAACTACAGATGCCATTGTGCATGCACAGAGATAAAAGTGTTGATTGCCTCACTCTCTTGAAAAAGAAATAAGGAACAGACAAAGAAAATCTGAATACGAGGCTGAGAGATCTTCGTCAGAACTTGTGTTCTCCATTTACTGGCGAATTATTAAAATTCACAATAGCAAAACAAAACCTCCATCTTATAACTCAAAAATGTGACTGCATGGAATGATAGAGACAAGAATCTCTAATTCTTAGAGACATAATCTAAAAATTCAAGATTCTTTTAAACACAGACGCATGTTCCGGTTAACATTTCTGAAAACTCTAGTGTATATTTCATTTAAAGATTAGGACAGCTTTTTATGCCTCTCTGAAGCATGTATATTTGTATTTTATTTCTCTATGTAAAAAGTAAATTTCCAAATGATAGGGATGCCAGAAATCAATATTGTGTTTTACAAGCACTTGAGACACACATACCCAGCTTGAACCACTCATGAAAATTATTAAATACAGGTAAAATTCATCATAAAATAGAAACCACATAAAACAAATAAAGACACAGAACGAGGGGGGAGAGAGACCAGACAACAAAACTGTGTTCTTCATCCTCTCCGTCAGCAACTTTCTCTACATTATTGCCTAATGGTATCTGTTGCCATTCCACCAATTTAAAAATGGAAAGAATAGAAAAATATGGACAGTGTTTAGTTCAGTGGGTCACGCCAATATATGTGATGCTGGCATTCCTTCTCTGAGCAGTGGTACAAGCCCTGAATAACTCACTTGGCAGGTAATATGCCCAGGTAAGCACTGAAGGATTGCCCCTGGGTCTACACCTCTAATACCCAAGTGAGGACCCAAATGGACCTCCAATGTCCTGGTTTTGATCTGGACAAGCCCAGACTGCTGCAATCATTTGAGGAGTAAACCAGTGGATGAACAAGCTATTTCTGTCACTCTACTTTCAAAAATACAAAATAAAATGTTTTAAAAAACACAGTAAAAATGCATGCCATTGAAATCGGAAAATATATCTTCATTAAGCACAACGGTAGAAACGAGTTGCTTACTTATGTTTAGCACCTCCAAGTCCAGTGACTTAAACTGTATTATCAGTTGAGCCTCCCTTTCCCATGGGGAAAGACACACACTCACACACTCTTGACAGAACAACTTTCACAGACTGAAAACAACAGCCGTGCTAAACTAGTGAGGCAGAAAGGCCAGGGGCTTGGGTTCCAGTAAGTCCTCCCTTCCAGAACAGCATGAAAACGACCTTGTGTCCAGGAGTTTGGGCAACTCCGTCACACCATGTGTATCGTGGGATCATTGGGAAGGTGAACAGTTAACACAGGAAAGTATCTTTTGGAGGATGGTTCATGTTCTTTCTGAACAGATGCCAAGTCCATTGTGTGAGGGTGAGATGTGAAGTGAAAAATTGCAGTGATTATTCCTGATGGCGCAAATCACCAAATGTCTGTGAAACTACGCTTGAATTCAAAATTTACAAAATTCTGAAAATCTATTCCATACTTATGTAAAAAAAAAACTACTAGAGTATCAAATTAGATACTGCATGTGGAACAGAAAAGCACTATAAATTTACTATAACTAACTTCAAATAGCATTTAAAACACCTTTTAAAATTCAAGAAGAGGTACAAGAAATAACTCAGCAATTAATTTTTCAGTCTATCACTCAACTGTGATATCCATTCACTTTCAGAAACCAATTTATTACTCTGCATTGAATGAGAATGACAGAATAACTACATGACCTCTAAGATGCTTTCCCACTCTAAGTTTTATAATTTTTGGTGTCTTTTTGTCTGACCTGGTTACCTGAACTCTAAACTCAGAAAAATAAGCCTTCATTTCTATCCATTTCATGAATGAATGGCTCCTTTACATCATGAATGCTACAGGACCAAGGTCCCAGTGGATGCCTCATACCCAAAACTTTACTGCTTCTTCCCTCTTAACTACGTACCCAACCCCACACTGTGTCTGTAAACTTTGTAGAGTGAGGTCCAACATAAAATTGGTGTAAATTTCTTCTTCTTTCACAATTTCTCACAGATAGCTCTGTTGCTAAGAGAGACTTTAAGAATATCACCATACTACTTTCGTCTTTATTCAGTCAGCAATTTTCATCTTTATCAGAAGGAATCACTTTAGTTTCTTTTTGTGTATCTGAGTTGCTGGCATCTCTATCCTCGGAACACAGTTGAATGCTGAAAGAGTAACCTGGACATGCTCTCCCATTCCCTGAGAGTTGATGTGATCATTGATACAGAACTACTAGGCGAAAAATGGGCAGGAGTGTGCATAGTATGAGGATGCCAGACTAACAGGTGAGACACATCCTTACAACAAAACTGAGTGCTGTGAGATTTCATCATGCTATTCAGAACAGCACATGACTTAAAACTTAGGAGTTGTCCATTTCTAGAATTTTCCATTTAACATGTTTGGACTGCAGCTGGCTCAGACTGAGTAAGGGAAGTGGTTGCCTTGCAAGCAACTCCAATCACTTGCCATGTGGTGTTGTAATTCTGTTATTTTCACATGTTTTTCCTTCTACTTGGAAGATCCCTCTTTCACTCTTCTTTTTTTTTAATAAAGATTTACTCACTTACATATTTAGTTGTAAAGCAGGACAACAAACAGAGAGACAGAGAAATAAACAGGTCTTCCATCTGTTGGTTCATGCCCAATGGCCCCAACAATGAGGTCTGGGCCAAGGCAAAGCCAGGAGCCAGGAATTTCATCGCAGCCTCTCACCGGAGTTTCAGAGCACCTCAGTTCTGTGCTTGATTCTGCCACCTTACCACATGCAGCAGCAGGAAGGTGTTTGGGAAGAAGAATAAGCTTGCGGGACAGCAATGTCACGAGCAGCAGCTTAGCTCCAGTCCCTCTTTCATATTTTATCGTGGCATTTCTTACCCTGGAGAGCAACAGCCTATCTCTACTTCTTTGATAAACAGGATACTGGGCAAAGGGACCTTGTTTGCCTTTGCACTTTAATGGCACTGCACTGTTTGTGATCCACATGGATATCTAATCAATGTTGAACAAACAAGAAGTCAGGAATTCTTCAAATCTTGGCCACATTCTGGATCAAGTACCTGAATGATTAAAACTGCCACAGAATTGTGTACCCTGAAAAGAGCCTGCAGTATGGGCTCCTAAAACTACAGAGTGAGTTTCCATTCAAACAGTCCACAGCATCAGACAAACCTCCAGAAATGTCCTTGTGCCAGGTAACAAAGCTTAGTGTTGGCAGTCCAATACGCCCAACTCCCATGTGATGCACTGACAACTGTGAGGCCCACTTCAACAGAGCTGAGTGTTAACATGGCTGTTTTACTTCCAGGTCTGTGCCCAGTCCTGTCTCAAAAAGCCCAGTGTATCAGTATGAAAACTGCCAAACACAGAAGAGA
The DNA here is from genome assembly GCF_030435755.1 of Ochotona princeps. Taxonomy (NCBI): domain Eukaryota; kingdom Metazoa; phylum Chordata; class Mammalia; order Lagomorpha; family Ochotonidae; genus Ochotona; species Ochotona princeps. The sequence continues at coordinate 44,683,093 of NC_080850.1, forward strand.
CATAAAATCTCCTCTGGTGACTTGGCTCCACTCTGCAGGAAACAAAGGTGACTCATGGCTTCCCACCTGGCTTGCCAGGAGGTGGCAATTTTTAGAGCCCTCAGATGGGACAGCAGATTGTAACTGCGAGGCTTGGAGGTGTTTCTTGCTCACATACACAGGCACTCACATACCATCTCAGACACACAAAGTCTCTCAAGTGTGTGCACACAAGCATCCTTACACACTCCTATTAAAATGTGACACTGGAAATTCTCCAGAGAATTAAGATGTTTATGCATCTTTCTCCCTATAACTTGAGTGGCTGTTTGCAATTGTTCCCACCAATGGAATCTGAGGCTATCTTACTTCTGAGGCTTGGATATAAAAGGCAAATGACTTCAGCTTGGCTCAACCACTAACGTGAGCCACTTGCTCTTGGAACGCAACCATCATGTTGTAAGAAAAGCCCAGGCTCCAAGAATCCTGCGTGGATATTCCAACCGACAGTCACAGCAGGATTCCATCCCCAGATCCATGAGGGAGAGAGGCAACAGATAATCCCAGAGCCTAATGCTGGAGGCTCCTAACTGTAATCCACAGAAACCAGGAGAGATAATAGACGGTTAGCGCTGTTGCTTCAAACCATCAGTTTTTGGAATTTATTGTGAACAATAGGACAACAGAAGCCTCCGTAACCTGAGGGTGATATAGATCTGTCAGGCTGCCTAGCCAGTGGGGTATCAATTTACAACCAGAGCCAAGGCAATCCAAGCCTTCCAAGTCTCTGAGAAAGGTTTTACTGACAGGATGTCTGGAAATCACCACGATGAACTTCACATTTCTCCAGCATGTTTCCATTATGGATAAACTAATAACATAAATTGATAAAAATCATTCAGAAAATGCTAAACTATATTTCTAAACTATTTTCAAAAGCCTCCAAGTTTTTTTTACATCTTCCACTAAATTTCCCTATTGATGTTTTCAGTGATAAGCATCCCTCCAACAGTGTTTTAAGAACTTAGTTTGTAGTTCCCATTCTGTTTTTAAATTTCATTATCCCTTTTTTTTAAACAGTGGCTTTGTTTTCTGAATCAGATGCACAGCACTGTGACTAGGACTTTCCCCACTTACCCTGTTGGTTTTGTGTAAACCCTAACTCCACTCAAGTGATCTGACTCAGAGAAGCACTGTGTGAAGCAGCTTCATTAACTCAATGTTTAGTTTCACCATTCCATTCCCAATCACCCCAGACATCTGTGGTCATTTTCAATCCAGACTGCCTAGTCTTTATCCACCAGCAAGCACTTCCACTTCCACGCACTTCGCCCCGGAAAGTTCTCCATCCTACCCCGCAGAGCAACATACGCCTGAGGTTAGCAGAGAGTGACTCCCCCCCTTGATTAGGGTTTAATTTTTCATATTGGCCTCAGTTTTCTCACATATCAAATGCGGATAATTATGCCTGCTTCCTAAGGTTGCTATGAGGATTAGATTAAAACATAATTTCTCTAATTGTTATTTTTACATCTTTTAAACTAAATCTCTTTTTGAGCCAAGTTAGTTACCTCAACCTGCCTTTGTGTCCAGCAAATCACAGAATGCTAAGATAAGGGCCCCTTTAAGTAGTTCATGGGATATATCTAACATGAAAAACCATGCCAAGGTTCCAAACTACTTTTGCACCAAGCTAAACTTCCCCTGCTATTTTCATTTTCCATGGAAGTCTCCTCCTACGTGGTTATCTTCAGCTAACAGAAAGGCAAGATGTTAAACTTGCAAGCCACCTGTTTGAAAGATTAAAGGTACTCAAACACAAAGGATGGCTCGAATTTACCATGTAGGAAAAAGGAATCTCTGCAAACATCCCATGTTGGTTTTATTAATTATAACTAGACATATACAAATTAAAGAAGCCAAGTAGAACGAGTACTGTAACTTTAAAACCCAACGCGCATCTATTAGGACAGAAATTCTGTGTATAATCCCTGTGCTGAGAAAGTGCCAGTTCCTTCTGTCAGCTCACAGAGGTTCAAAGGTAACAAACAGCGAAGACATAGCAAAGATGAAAGCAGATGACTGGCAGGCAGGGTGGGCTTGAGGCGTGTCCTAGAGCATGCTAATGATGGAAAACTTGGGGAGGTAAGGGTTGACATAGAAGCGTACAAACACAGTGACTCCTTTGTGAAAAAGTTGATCTCAATCTGAACACCTCTAACCTGGATCTTTGTCATACTTGAAAGAGATACAAGAAAGATCTCAAAACATCAGTGTGGTTGTAGAAAAGAATATTACCAGTGTTCTGCATTTACATAAAGGGATTCATGGATGAAATAACATCAAGGTGCTTTATCTTAAAAAAAAAATGAAAGCAAAAAGATAACAAAATAAAAAAGCAATGAAGGGCAAGAATTTGGCCTGGTGGTTCACTCACTGTCTGACACTTCCAACCCCTTATCAGAGCGCCTGTGTCCAAGCTTTATTACACTTGTGATTTCAGCTTCTTGCTAAGTGTACCCTGAAAGGCAAGGGATGGCTCAGGTACTTGGTTCCCTTCCACTCAAGTGGGAGACCAAGGTTCAGTTCAGGGCCATGGCAGCTGTGGGTATCTGAGAAATAATTTGTCTCTTTCTCACTCTTAGACAAATAAAACAATGAGCAAAAATTATGGAGAATGTTATATGACTTAAATGAAGGAGAAATACAAAGAAAAAGGGGAATGCTGATGATTGTTTTTTCAAACTTTATTTGTATTTGCAGCAATACTACATAAAAGAGAAATATATCATGCTTGGGGCAAAAATGTTAAGAAATAACTATTTTAAAAGTTTCATCAAAAAGACTATGCAGAAGTGAGAAAGTAATTCCAAACTGAGAACAATCACTATGGAGACTGATGTTCATAATTGTGTTAGTAAAAAATCCAAGTGTCCCCGAGGAGAAGTATGGCTAATTGAATCAGAGTTTATTTGCTCCATTTAATATACAATGTTGAATTCCTTCCAAGGAATATTGACAGAGGATTCTTAGCTATCACGTCCTATGAGGAAATAAAATAGCAAGAATAATATATATGCAACTGGCCAATGGGACCAGGACTAAGGACATTTATACATGGTATAACTTGGGAAAACAGAACCAAGTGTCCTGGATTTCGAGTTTACAGATGACTTTTTTCCTTCACAGTTTTGCTATACTGCCAATAATTTTATAAAGCAAAGGTATTTCTTCAAAAACAAAGTAGTTTACTCATTTTTTTCTTATTTAATGAAATCTATAAGCTAAAACACTAATTACGTTAGAACTCTGGATCTTAAAGGACCTGATCACATCTTGGCCACTTCCTCACAGAGTGAACTTACATAAGTGAGTCACCTCACACATATTCCCTCCCATGAAGGTGAGTACAGCTATTACCTCCACTTCAGACTGCTGACAGTCACAAAGGAGACCATGGACATGATGCTCTTAGCAGAGTGCCCATCAGATGACCCTCACTCAGTGTGTGAGATTTGCCACTGTGTGTCCTCTTGCCTGCCATGTGTCCCACCATGTCTCGTTTCAGAGAAGTTCAGAATGCTCAACAGCGGCACAGGACATCTAGAAGTGGTATACTGAATAAAGGTAAAACCATCAAACCTCAAACATCAGCTAACCAGCACACGTGTGTACAGGCTCATACAGGCAGAGGCTCAAGAGCTTCAGAGAGCAGGGTCCACGAAATGGCATTGTCCCAGAACACAAAATATATGCCCACCTTTCAACAAAGAAGAAATCTACACAATGAAATGTTACCTGACAGGATATCTGGAAGGAAATGCTGGCATTATTTCATCAAAACTAAGCTGAAGTGCCAATCAAGTTAAAGTCTGTGGGAAAGACGGGGGTTGAGGGAACAGGGTCATCCCCTAGACCTCAATAAAAGAGTTGTTTCTTTATTTTCTGGAGTGTTTTTTTTTGTGTGTGTGTGTTTGAAGTCTTTGCTGACATTTCATAGGCTAGTCATTTTCCAATATGAATACTGCAAGGCTTTTACACAAGGACATTTGAGACACAAATACAAAAACCTTCTTGTGTAGATTTCTTTGTTAAAATTTCAAAGTGTATCCTTGATTTTACTACTGTCTGTGGACATCATGATATACAGTTATATATAAATCATACTGACATGGACTTATAACAAAATGCAATTGCTCAACCGTTTTGAGCAACCTCTAGAATTTATCCATCATTCAAAAATAAAAAAAATCAGCTTAAGAAAACATAACCTTTTAGAAACTATTTTAGGAAAAATCATATACTCATACATAGTACTAAAGGAGATCAAAACAGTATGAGGAAATATAGAATCAACATACAAGACTACTTTGGTGCAAAAAATTGAAATGCATACATATTAGGGGCGTCAAAGTACTAATGAAGAGCATACATTATCAAGAAAAAACAAATGATGCAAATATACACATGTGGGGAAGAGACGGAGAGACACAGAGCTTGACAGGTACAAGGATTTGGCGCACAGATGTGACAGAAGTACTAAGATGTACACTAGCAAACTGGAGACCCCAGAAAGCCAATGAATGGCCTTGCTCCAGATGAAGTTCTCAGGCCTGGCAACCAAGAAAGCTAACGCTATAAGTGGCAGCAGAAGGCAGCACGCTCAACACCCAAGAAGAGCTGATATATCTGTATGAAGGCAGAACAAGAACTCTGTGCCCATGCCACAAAGCAACTTTCCTCTCATAAAAGTCAACAGGCTACAGGGCTCCAACTGCACTCTTTCATTTGTGGGCTCACATGAGCAGGCATCACAGGACCCAACCAGGTCCAGATCTCTTCGTTTCTGTGATACGTTCAGCCACACATACAATGAAGGCCTGTGTCATCGCCATTCAGATACATATTTTTAATATTTGTTTGTTTGTTTGTTTGTTTGAAAAACACAGTGATAGAGAGGGAGGGGAAGATCTTTCATCTGGTGGTTCATTCCCCATATAGCTGTCCTGTCTGGAGCTGAGCTCGGTCAAGCAAGAATCTTGGAAACCAAAGCACTTAGACTAATTCCACTGCTTTCCAGAGTTTATAACCAGCAAGTTGGGTTGGAAATGGTCTATCCGGGATTCAAACTAGCAGTTTAGTGGGGGATACTGCTGCATGTGGTGGCATAACCCACTGCACCACCATGCCTGCCCCAAGAATACAGATTGTCAAATTTATAAAACTCAAATCCGAACATTATAATCTCAGCACTTTCATCTGTGTATAATATATACACTATATATATATATATATATATATATATATATATATATATATATATTATGCACACAAATTTCTACGTTCTAAGAAAGCATGAGCTCTTCATGATAAAAAGTATTGAAATGCAGGGTAGTAACAAAGCACATGAAATACCAGAAAATTAAAGGAAAGAATTCAAAGAAAAATGAAAGAGCAATATTGACCAGAAAAGCAAACAATTTATTGAAGCCACTAAATCCAATCTTACGTTGGACAAAATAAATCCAGATATTCAGGAGCAGGAGTAGAGTGAACTAAGATGAAGCTCTCAAACCAAGGTCAAGAACAAGGATTTTAAAGATGGCTACGTGTTAGCTGTTCCTTTTTAGGCAACTAGCAATTTTGTGATTCTCCTCCCTCCCGCAACAGTCAACATCCAAGAACAGAAAGATAGCATGATTGAGAACTTACAACCAAATACTGGACAACAATTGATGTATGGCGTTGCTTGAGAATTAGATTTTTCCTACTGCACTAAATTATTTTGTTACAGAAACAAATGCTGAGCCTTTTCTCTGGTAGAAATCACTTGAGGCAATGCACTAGCTGTAGGGTTTTTTTTTTCCATTATGTATTTTTCTAACTTGCATTAGCACACTTCACTGCGGTGTAACAGGCTGACAGAAGAATGCACACAATGCATTCAGTATTTTCAGGAAGTCAAGCCCACAGACAGCCCAAGAAATAGACTTGGCCTTACACTCCACAGACTCCTGCAGCCCTTAGAACTCCTCAGAAAATAACCAAAACAATTCTTACTCTGGGTCACAGATTCATTTAATGTTTTAAATTTATGTAATAAAAGCAATCTTATATGCTTGACTTCTTTTTCCCTACATGGAGTGAAATATCGTGACTTCAAAGATTAGTCCATCCTATTGCATGTGGCTTATGCTGTCAAATATCCATAATGCACATATGTATATGCATTATATATATGAATATATATATATATGAATGAATCATGCTTGATTTGTCCAACTACAACTGTACAAATTGGTTCCTTTTTTGTTTTTGTCTATTGTGAATATTCCACTTATAAACATTTTTGGGAAAATACATGAATAAGGTCCTTTGTTATGTACATAGAAATGGAATTTTCAAGTTTTAAGGTATGCATGTTTTCAGTTTAAGATGTTAAAATCCATGGTATCAACTAATACTGCTACCACCAGTATGCTAGTTGCTCCATATCCTCACTTTTCGATTAAGCAGTTCATTTCCACCCCTTTGGATGTATTGATGCTTTTCCACTACATTTAAGGTTTTCTGTATTTTCCATTTTCTGAGAAAGGGAAAAAGAGGAAGAAAAGTGAGAGACAGGAGGAGGTGGTCAAGGAGACAAGACAGAAACAGACACACAGACACTGCATTTCAACGGGGCTGGGACAGGCTGACACGGGAAGCCAGGAACGAACCCAGGACTGGGCCGTGGGGGACAGCCACCGGCTACTCCAGCACAACCCTCTGCCTTCCAGGAGACATGCCAACAGGAAGCCGGAAGCAGAAACCACAGCTAACATTCAAACATGGAAACAGGTGTCTCAACCAGCGTTTTTACTGCTAAGCTAAATGCCTATTACTCTGTATTTTTTTAAAAATAGCTTGTCTACTTCAATGTCATTAAGCTGCATCACTTTTAGGTATAAAATCTGAAAATTTAAAAGTTAACTTTTATAACTGAAACTCTTCTGAGTGTAATACAATGCTATGAACTAAGATTTAAAGTTTATTTCTAGTCTGTATATCGAATTGAAATGATTTATTGAATTTGAAATTGAATTTTATTGAAAAATAAATTTATTAGTTATTCATTGTGAAATATGCATTGAAATTATTTATTGAAAAAATAAAATCCTTTCTCCACAGTTTGTTTCTTCAGGTACTATCTTTGGCTTGATTTTTGTGGAGATATAAGAATTCTGCTTGTTTTTAGGAAGTACTTTAAGAATGATTCCCTCACCTACAAGTAACAACATATCTCAATAGTATTCCTAATTCTACAGCCTCACTGGTTTCTTAGAGAACGAACAGCTAGAGATCTAATCACAGCAAGCATCACAGAACTGACATACTGTAGGAATGTACTAAATGTTTCTTGAATGAAGTGGTGAGCACATTCTTCCAATAATATTTGATAATATGATGACATTCAAAACAAGTACCCATAATTTGACAGGATATATGTAGCAAATTCATGAAAGTAGTCAGTAGAATTAAAAGGTGTGAGAAGTGATAAAGTTAGCGATTTAATTTACCAAAAACATAATTAATATTTAAGACTAGCCTCACGCAGAAAACTAACTTTGGGAACTGAATGATTTCTTGAAAGCATGAATAGATATCAATTTGAGGAAAGAATTGAATGAGTTTCCATTTGGCTTACCTGTATTCTTTCGGGTACAATAATATATGAATGAACGCAAATTAAATGAGCATTATCTAGCAATGCATGAAGGATAGTGAAAGCACCTGAAATTTGTTTTTGCTTTGTTTTCAAAACATTTGGAATATTTGTTCCCATTATATTCATTCAGCTTAAGGGGGACTCGGAATGTTTTGAAAATCAAATTAACACCTTTTATCTCTTGAATCCTATATATGTTCCTTTAAGCTGTGACGTTTTTAACAACATAATTGTTGAATAATTAGCTTGAAAACTAGGTAAGTCAATGCTACATAAAATTCACAAAAACATATTTTCTCCTTATTAGTAACTGTCTGTCTTTTGCAGAAAAATTAACAACTAAATCATTGGGTTTTATGTGTGGAAGCCTGAAAAGCAAATCATCTAACATGTCATTCTATTTTATGAAAATTAAAACATCAAGAACCCCAGAAACAGACCACGGAAAAGGTGTTGAAATCTGGCAACTTTTAAAAGGGGTAAGTAATACACTAGCATTCTCACTCCAGAGGTTACCTCCAAATTAGTGCTTCACACTTTTAAAAAAGTGTGTGTATGCATGTATACAGTCATTGCACAAGATGAGACACAACAAGATATACTGTTATGATCCTTACTCAACAAAATAAAATCTATGAAATGGTAGAAGTTGGTATTGAAAGCTCATGCACTCTGGATTCTGCCTGGTTTCTCATACTGACTCTGCGTGGTAGGACACTGTGCAAGTAATTTGACCTCATTAAGCCTCAATTCCTCAGCTGTAAAATGGTAATGATAATAATTCAACTCCAGTTTCTAGACTGAACATGAGACAGTGCAGGTGACCTAATTAGCACAGCAAGTCTGGAGCTGAGGTGTCCTACCTGCTGGTTCAATGTTCTGTAACCTCCCCACGCTGCTTTCTAAAGTTGTCCTAATTGAGTCCAAGATCAAGTTGTAGCCCTGCCACAATGACTTTAAAATAACGGCAGGAAATATTTGATGCAACCGACTAATGGTGTCACTGTGCCAGCTCGAAATATGAGCCCACGGTCTTACAAGTTCAATTGAGTTTTTCTCATGGGCCTGACTTTTTGCCATTTTCACATAACAGTAAGAACAATTTTCAAACAGGCGTTTGAATTCAAAGTAATGACCCTTCTGGGTATTTAGCAATGTGGTTGGGAGACGAACAGAAACATATTTAATGCCTGGAAACAACTCTGGTTGTGACAGAAACCATTTCTAACAGGTGCCTCTGAGCTGATAAAACACTCAAGGCCTCCACTGGCCTCTGTTCAGAGGAGGGGGCCAAGACTGGGAACAGCAGCATTTCCTCTAGACGGACAAGAGGCACACAGGAGAGAGTATTACGCAGTCTGCCCAGAGCAGTTTTCTCATGTTCTCTTATTATTATCTTGAGGTCACTTTCACCAGGTTTGTTTTTTTTCGATCTCAAACACAGAAGTCCAACAAGTCCCCAATTGTTTCCAAGTTCAAAATGATGTTCAATTTTCAGTCCTTATCTCCTCAATCAGTGTGCAAACTGATCATCAACTATCGTCACCAGGTTTCCCAGTTATTTGACTCACGGTTTGCTTTTTCTTGGCATCATTACTTTTTCTTGGAAGCTATTTTTCTCCTTTCTATCATTAACCTTTGAATTTTCCAAGGCCTAAGGAGTTAGATCTCAGGCAACTACTATAATAAACTCATCCAGTCCCTTTAATTTAATACCATGTTGCACGTAAATAGACACCGGCCCAGTCCTGTCTCCTGAACTTGTGTCTCATATGTCCAGCAGCTTGTTAGTTGGTCTATTTGGCCATGAAACAGGCGACTCAAACTTAGGATGTACAAAAGTGAACTTCAGATTTTCCTTCCAATGACTGTCCCTCTCCCAAGAGATTATAAATCTGTCCCTACAGTTCTTACTCTAGAGAAGCTGACAACTAAATGAAAAAATCCCATGGTTGCCCCCCATGGGGTAACAGTGTCCAGCTTAGAGCCCGACCTGTATCCTTGACTCACAAAAGGGGGACATCAAATGAAAGAGTGGTTGTCGTAAGCCAGTTTTTGGATAGTATTTTCCAAAGTAATAACAGCAATATGTACTTCCTTTGACAATGGCCTTCTATCCTACTGCTCTTCCCTGGACTTTCTTCCTATAGGCTAAGTACAACAAGTAAGCATGCACTGCCCAGAGGAGATACCCACATGACTCATTCCATCCCTTCTACCATTCTCTGCTTAAACGCCAAAGGACTGCAATGACCGTCACATAGAAACCATCGCCCTCACACACTGTTACTCCTGCATGCTCTGTCATCCCACATTCTATCTCATTCCAGATCATATCATTTTGCTATTGTGTTTATAATCTTCGGTAGCTTTTTTTTACATTTAACATGTCGCATATTATAGCTTTCTCCTTTTGCTGGTTATATTATTTTATCAAATATTGTTGTATTCTTGTCTTGACTGACATTCAGATGGGTTTCAGATTTACAAACGCTAGGACTAAGGCTACAATGAGTATTACTGTACATGTCTTCTAGTAGATATCTGGGAGTTTACTCTGGTACGCCCTTTACCACCATACTGGCAGGTGCATATTGCCCTTTTCCATTCATCTGGATCTCAGACCACTCGCATGTTCAAAACATCTAAAGTCAAATCTATGCAGGATGTCTGCACCAACCATACCCTAATTTCACCTTGACAAATTCATTCTCATTCTTAGCAGTCAGCTCTAGGAATGAAACAAATATTAATATATCCCATCCTCTCTGTTCAATGTTGGGTGCAGGGATAGCCTGGCGAGCCCTCTAGGGGTGACTACTGGTTCTTCCCGGAGAGGCCATTGTGTTCATCCAGGAAATTTATCAGAGAGCTGATCTTATTTCCTGGACTGGGAAGTATGAGCTACGGATTATGGCCTGGGAACCGGAAAAACCTGGAGACCTGTTCCCAGGCTCTCTAGAGAAATCTGGTCCTGATGGTGACTTTAGATCCAAGTACGCCATGTGTAAACTGAATTCCATCCCTGGGATTTTAAACTGTCATGATCTAATAACCCACACTACTGTTCTTTAATTAGAATCTGTTCACTGTGCCACAGAGTTGTGACGTCTTCCCAGTTCTACGTCCAGTTTGCTCTTGGATGTTAGCCCTGTATCCAGCTGTTCCCAGCCTGGCCTCTTGTCTCTGTATACTCCTGGACATTTATTAATTCCTCCCTCCCATCTGGCCACTGCCCAGCCACACTGCAAAGCCCAGCTTGAGCTCCTTCTCTTTTATTAACTTCTTCATCACCACGCTAGAACATCACAGGCCAGCACAGCACCTTCATCCCACTTCTGGATGAGTCGTGTTCTATTCTTGCCGTATTCATCCCAAGTGCTGTAGTACACTGTGCCTTTGTCTAACTTACAGGCATTTTAAGAGCCATCAGTTTAATTTCATTATCTTGTCCCCAGCAGTAAACCCCTGTTAGAGGAACACACTACATTTGTGCTTATTTTGCATACTATCTAATCTCCACTCTAAAAGGGACAAACTCATACCCCCATCTATGTAAAGGCTGAAGCCATGAACTTGTTTCAAGCTTTTCCACGCAAGAGTTTCTCCCCAGAGTGTCTTAGAAGGCAATCTAAGCATCTGTTTTTTTTTATTGTATTTTTGTTGACAATCTAATCTAAGCATCTGTAACCCAATGTTATGAGTAGCTACAAGTAGAATATTCCAAAGTTCATGAAAGAGCACATTTTAGAAAATGTTGTAATGTTAATGGACAATATAATCTGCAAAAAGTGCCTCACTGAGCACACATCAGAAAAACTTAGTACTTCTGACAAAATGTTACAAATCTTCATAAACAAAAAGAAACATAAATAATCTCCACCAACAGTACACTGTTCAGAGGGATGCCTGGAATGGAGGTGTCAAAATAAGGGAGAAGTGAGTGAATCTCAAATAACTCAGAGTCAGAAAGAAAAATTTCACAATTGTAGAATTATTAAAGAAATCTCACATCAAAGCTTTTGGATGCAGTTAATAATTCCTCTGTGTCTGCTAATGATGATGGAATTCCAAAAAAAAAAATCTCATAGCTTACCTAAAACCAGTATCATTTCACAAAACTTGGATGATTCTGACAAGTTTACCTAGTCGAATCAGTAGTTAACATTTAAATCCTTGCACCACACACACACACACACACACACACACACACAGAGCAAAATATACATTTGTACTGATAGATAATCTATCGGTACCAAGAAATATGCCAATTCTCATGTTTGAAACATCCTTTTTACTTTAAAAACAAGAAATGTTAGTGTAGATGCGCTATGAAATATAACACAAACAATACGTCAAACACTACTGAACAGTGTTTGCTGTTTTGAATTGGTTCTTTTGGGAAGAGGGTGAGAAAATGCGGAGACTGAGGACAGGAATTGGTTTTTTACTTCCTTTTTATGTATAATATTAAATTTGTTCCAGAGATGACTTTTGCAGGAGAGATATTCCCCATAAATATCTCCAATGCTCGATCACAACCAGGGATAGTTTGTCATTTTCTCCATAGGGCAGTAATTTCGCACTAGCTGTACAACTTACTAAGGGAGGTGGATTTTAAAATCTAGCCTTTTGGGTTTATCCCAGCCTGATTGATCTTGTGGGATCTGGAGACCTGTATATTTCTTAAAGTTGGCTTTTTGGGTTCATGTATTGGCATTTACGGCCCCCACTACTGCTGTATCCAGTGTGGCCCCATCTATATCAGTTTGTCTGGGATTCACAGATCTCCATAACCATGACTGATACACAGAGAAGCAATTACCTTATGAGGGCTACGTAATGACCCATTTGGTGCTTACTGAAAGCTCACTAACAATCACCAACGTAATGCAAGTTCTCAGTGCATTTATGTCATTAAAGTGTGAGTTTTACCATAACATTTAAGGAATATGCTTTGCAAATGCAGCAGCATTCAACGTGTGGTTATATAAACACAAAATTTATCTCAGAGTCATTATACTAACCTATTTAGTAATATTCTTTCAACCTTTAGGTAGAGAAGGTAGTGATTTCATTGTGTTTTATTGAAAGAATGGATTATTTTAAACAATTATTTCTTTAAATTTCTACTTTCTAAATTTGTCCTAAAAATTCCCCAAACATGGAAATTCTTATTTTTAAAAAATTGACTGTGATAAAAATGTCTACTTTCTAATAAAAATTCCTATTTTTTATAGAAACTAAATTTCTAAGAAACACTTCTGTCTAGACTTATGTCTAGTATTGGCTGATTTTTAAATATTTTAAAAATATTATCCAGTCTCAAATGTGAGATCCAAAATAATTCTTTAGAATTACCCATGTACAAAACCCCTAATTTTGAAAATGTCATTTCAAGAGATGTGAACTGTCAATAATCTAATTAAGAGATACAGTTCATATCTTTTCTACTAAGCATTTAATGGACTGAAATGCAATGATAGATTACAATCCAAATTTAAACAATGAAAGCAGACTAGAGGAATTATAATTACATATAATCAAACACTTTATTCTGCATGAGAAAATCATTAACCCAAATCCCCAGAAATGTGCCAAAAATCACAAAGCTAAATAATGACTGCTTTATTTGGACTTGTATCTCCTGAATCCGTCTTAGAGGCGTCATATCAGTGCATGTTCAATGAATCATATCAGAAATCATAACACAAAACATTTTTCAGACAGAACATAATCTAATATCATATAAGTGCCAAAAATATAAAGGAGATGAAAGTACATATGTACCACAGAGATACATGTATATTTACATCTAAATCTAGAACCACAGATTGTGACTGCCTGCCATTACATCCCAAAAGCACAAGCTTCCAAAATAGAAAGTAAAAGAGATTTGTAAATTTGTATTTTAAATTTTATAACTAACTACTTGTACTGAAAGAAACAAACTATTTCTTAGAGGGTGCATCAGCTATCTTTTTTTTTTTTTGGTTCTAAAAGTATAAGACTTCTTAACTGGCATTTTATTAAATGTCATTCATAAGCAAGGCATGTCTTTAAGAACCTGAAGAAATTTTATACAATGATGTGTGGTTGTAGAAATCTTTAGTAAATAACCTAGGCTACAAAGAGAATTCTACATTGTAAGAGGGGAGACAACTGGAGAATCTTCTAAAATAATCATGACTAGAGGACCTGTCTCCACACAGCCATGGGATTTGCTTGCTGTTCCTAGAAACTCTCAGACAATTCCAATATGAAAAGGCAGCTGCTGGATGCTGTTTGTGGAAAGGACCAGAAATGCAGGCAGGATGATCATACCAGGTTTTATAAGGCGTCCTGTGAAGGACCTACTTGGCTTGAGGAGGTGTACAGGTTAAAACCCACACAGTCCCCCAGAAGGAGGAAAATGTTGTAATTATTTGCTTATGGGTGGTTCTAGTTCCCCAAATACACCAGCAACATATCACACAGAAGTGATCCATATGAAACCGCAGATCTATAGTTGTAACCAATACATATGAATATCTACAGGCCACAGTGGGCTTTTACTTGGTAGAAAGTAATTCTGAAAGCATCAAGGCACTCTAATCCATGTACAGTGACACAGAAATAATGGTCCTGAGATGAAGGATTTGTTTTTTGTTGTTGTCGTTTGTTTTTTAAAGATGGAGGAAAGGAAGAAGAGGAAGAGGAGGGAGAGAAGGAAGAGATAGCAAGTGAGCCTGTGAGTCAGTTACAAAGACAGACAGTTCCCATGTACTGGTTACTGCTCAAGTGCCCACAAGGGGCAGGACTGTGTCAAGCTGACGCTGTGAATCAGCAAACCAATCCGGGTCTCTCGTGTGAATGGTAAGGATTCAACTACTTGAATCATCATCAGCTGCTTCCTAAGGTCTGCACTGGCAGGAGCTTGAGACTGACAGCCAGACCCAGGAATTAAACACAGCACTCCAGTATGAAACATGAGCACCTTAACCCTCAGGCTCTTGTCCACCTACAAGAAGTCTGATCATGGATGCTGGGAGCATGAAAGACTTTGCACATCAAAGTCTGGCATGGGCAAGACAGTACATCAAAAAGACAACTGTGGAGTTACAGGAGACGTGCCTTCAGATAATCAGTGAGCTTATACGGCATGCCATTTGCAAAATCTAATAAAATATTAAAAGAATGAAACTGATTCAAACTATTGTACTAAAATACTCTAACTTGTAATTAGAGAAAAAGTTGTTGGGATGGGTACAACAGCTCAACTGGGTAATACTCCATCTCCAAGCTCTGCATCCCATATAATCGCAAAATCATGTCCTGGCTGCTCCACTTCCCATCCAGCTCCCTGCTTGTGGCCTGGAAAAGCAGTCAAGGATGGCCCAAAACCTTGCAATCCTGCACCCTCTTGGGAGACCCAGAAGTTGGCCCTGGCTCCTGGCTTCAGATTGGCTCTGCTCAAGCAGTGCGGCCATTTAAGAGACTCAACAGATGGATGGGCTTTCTGTTCTCTCTGTAAATTTGCCTTATCCACATGAGGATCAACAGATACATACTGATTCTACAAATGATCTTAAGCAAACCTTATATATTAACATGGACTCAGCTGAAAGAATGCACTGAGATAGGAACTGGTGTGGTGATACAGCACGTTAAACTGCCACCTGCAAAGCTAGCAACCTGTATAGGCACTATTTTGAGTCCCAGCTGATGCACTTCTGACCCGGCTCCCTGCTGCTGCCTCCCTTTGTGAATGTCAGTATCATGGATGGCTCTCAGTGCAGCATGGAGGTGAGCGGCATCTGCTATCTGACCACCTTCCTGCATGCAGCTAAACCCGTCAGACATGTTTACACGTGTTGGCGAATGTCCCCTCTGTCTGATCCCCCCCTACCCGATCCTGACTCAAATGCCCAAATTACAATGGCAGCGAGAGTGCTCCTCCGGATGAGATGAGCTGAGAAGGTTGGGAAGTGGGCTGCTGGGAGGTTCATGCAGAACAAGTAAAGCAGGACCTGAAATACAGTCCTTACTCAGCAATGCTAGCTCTCTCATTCACATCTGCCGAATCTTACCTTCTTTTGGGATACTGAACTGTCTCTCAGTTTGAAGTTAAGCCGCAATTTCAATTTTACGGTTAATTTCCTTCCTATTCTTGAATTTCTATGTCACTATTGCATTGACTTACAGCTTCATTGGATATTAATGAAGCATTCCAATTCTTACAACACTTACTTTTGTTTTGAAAAAGGTTTGCCAATTCTACATTGGCAAAATTCAATTTTTATAGTCAAGTATTTAATTTCTGTTTATATCTGAATGTGGAACAGTGTGATAGCATCTGAAATTCATCAAGAAGCATCCGAACAGCTACAGAAACTGGTCATTGCATTCCCCCTTCCCTTTTTTCTTCATTTTACAAAGGGAAAAAAAAAATCATGATTTTTATATATACAGCACAATTTTGCAAGAATGTAAAAATACTGATAAACCTAATGACATTCTAGTTTTCACTAAGGGGAGACAATGATTCCCCATTTATTGATCTGTAATCTCCTCCATTTTTCCCGGTGTCTGAGTACCGCGGAAACAGCATTGTGGGTAGCAAAGGTCACAAAACCTGGATTATGATTCTAGATCTTTCAGTGAAAAAAAAATAAACTTGTCTTGAACAAAGCAGTTAAGACCTTTGGAACATTTATAAAATGAGACAAACACCATGAGCTGAGAGGCGTCTGATCTGTGCTCTGAGGCTTACATCCCCGAGGCTGCCAGGATCATCAAGCTGGTGAATTTCAGGGGCAAACTCAGAACTCGGGTCTGATCATTTGAATTCTATTCTTGCTTCCACTATAAACATGTCATGGAGGACTCTGAGCAATTAGAGAAATGAGAGCCAACGTGTGTCATGCTGTAGTAACACAAGTCAGCACCGTGCTGTTTTCAGAGAGCTATTCTGCAGAATCTTCACTATTTTAAGACTCAATTTGCCTAGAAAGGTGCAAAAGCAATCTGCATGTGGCTGATTTCCAAAAAGCCAATTGAAAATTAAGAACCATCATTTTATGTGAAAACACTCATTTCTGAATGAGAACTGTCTAGAACTATTCATGACTTAAGACAAAGACTTAAGAGAAAAGCTACTAGAATCAGAAAATCTACTTCTGACTTTTAAGTTCATCTTGAAATGATGGAGTTGGCATGAAGTCTGATAGTTCAAAATATAAATAGCGATTCACTAACTGCCTTACAATTTCCATCTGAATTCAGCTGCATTACAAATGCCAGCATCATTGCCCAAAGTAATGTACATTACTGCTTTGACTTCATTTGTACTTGCTCTGTTTTATAGGTCATAGTACTGGTATTCCAGAAAATATCAACAGGAAAGATTCAAACACCGATTTCCAAGTGCATTCACTTGAGGCCACAGAATGTGCCTGAAAAAAGTATTTTCTGATGACAACAAAATATCCATCCACATTGATAAAAGGAACCAGCAGAGGCTTTTGAAAACACAAACCGAATTCCAAATCAGTATCAGCTTATGTTTCTGCTGAAATGGTCTCTGCATTGTCCAGATGTAACTACCATGCAAGTTAAGCACCGTTTTTATTTGTCCCCAAATGCCTCAGGGGAGAGTGAATTGAAATGTTAAGAGGACACTAGAAGCTCACTTGTTTATGGCTCCATGAGCCAGAAAGTTCTCTGGTCCTAAATAAGGAAGTATATTTATGATATGCTTTGCACATCCTGCATGGCGCTCTTGGTAGAAACAGTCATTCGTCGAACCGAACAGTGCGTAACCATTAGGTGCATGAGAAACGCTGTGAGCACACAAGAGAGCCTCTTCTGCAGGGGCAGAGAAACCAAAACCGCTTCCCCGCTGAACGGCGGCTTCACTCAGCAGTGGCCCTCCCCCACACCCTCACACTGGCATCAGATCCACCAACAGCAATCTGTCTCACGGATGTACTGTAACCCACACTGATATGAAAGCACTGCTATCACTAAGTGGCCTTTGGTAGCAAGCTCTTGGATTGAATGATTTTCCTTGCTTCCACTAAACCCAGCAAGCTCACACATGTATCCATCGCGCATTGATGATATGCCACATGCCACGTGCAGAGTTCAATATTAATGGGGGAGTTCTTGTTAACCACAATTAACAGATGATGATTCTGAAAGTAAAATTGAGTAACTGGTCAACCTAACAGCTGCTTGCTGAAATTACATGGAGAAAGGCAGGTAATGTACAATCTCACCTCTATGTAGAATGAAAAAAAAATAAGTTTAACTCACAGAAATAGGGACATCCAGGGCTATGGAGAAGGGAGCGAGGCTGTTGGTCAAAGGGGCCTATCATGCTGCGACTTAACAAAGAGCAGTGATAGAATTAGTAACAATCATCTTTTATACTTGCATTCCATGAAAGATGAAGTTCTATGTATTCTTGCAACAAAAAAGCAAAAAGGCAACTATGTGAGGTGACAGACATTTCAATTAGCTTGATTGTGGACACAATTTAGCAGCACATACATATGTTGAAATATATGCATATACATGAAAGTGCCACTTCATATACAACTTGCATTATTTAAATAAACCTGATTAGAAAAAGGGCAAAAACAAGATTCAGGGCTGCCAAGAGCAACAAAGTTACCAAAACAGGCACCAGCACAGTTAAGAGCATCTCTAAAGACACATTATTCCTCAAAACAAAAAAAAAAAAATCTACTGACATCTTGAACTTCACATTCACACTTTTTATTTGATTATCAAGTGAAGACAAAGAGAAACTTGGGGACATTTGTGCAGCCATTCTGTGATCTCTCCGGCCAGCAGGTCTGGTCTTCTCTGGTCGTTCGGGTCATTTTTAAGTTTTATTTTCATTGGAAAGGCAAATTTATAGACAAAAGGAGAGGAAAAGATATTCTATCTGCTGCTTCACTTGCCAAATGGCTGCAATGGCCAGAACTAAGCTAATCTGAAGCCAAGAGTCAGGAGCCTCCTCCAGGTCTCCCACGTGAAGTAATAGTCCTAGGGCTTTGGGCTATCCTCCCATGCGATCCCAGGTCATACACAGAGACCGAGATGGAAAATGGAGCAGCCCAGACATGAACTGGTACCCATGCAGGCTGCCAGTGCTTGGAGGTGGAGAATTAGACTGTTGATTCATTGCACCAGGCCCCCCTTGGGTAATTCTGATCACCTATACTTCAATTTCTTCTAGAGGAAGACTAATTCTGAATTTGCTGAGTAGGTCAAACCTCTGTAAGCATGCATAACAGAATCACAACTGTCCATTTTTGTGAGGCAAATATTCAACTGAAGTCATTTGAAGTAGGCTGTAGATTCCAGAACAGGACTGTTGGATTCAGCACTGTGTCGCTTAGATGTCTGGCAACAATCTTCTGTATAATCAGTGTTCCATAAAGTATTAGCTGAATTAATTATTCTGCAAATGTAACATCTAGAATTAATGTTTGGCAAATCTGTAACGAAGAAACATTAAGGAATGTGTTCGGAGTACTAACGCACATGATATGCTACAGACATAGAAACTGCCAGTCCTTCTCTCAAGAAGTGCACTGCTTGACACACCAACACACTTAGAGCAATCTAAAGAGGTAAAAGTGTGGCAGCGCTAATGTGACACTACTTCAAAAGTTAGTTGAAAAGCAACACTAAAAGACAAGTTTCTTGGCAAAGAGCATAGCTTTTCCATAATATGCATTTCATATCAAATCTTTGTTTTTATGTATGTATATGTCTGTAGGGAAGAGGCTGCGAGCTACAGTGTGATGGTTCATTCCTCAAATGCCCCCAAACAGCTGGGCCTGGGCCAGGCCTAAGTCAGGAGCCAGAAGCTCATTCCTGGTCTGCAAATGGGTGGCAAGGATCCCTGCTACTTTCTGGGATGCCTTTTAACAGGAAACTAGAATCAGAGATGTAGTCAGGACTCCGACATGGGAAGTCGCCCTCCCCAGAAATATCCTCCTGGCTCTTCCAAATACCTACATCTTGTGAACTTTGGAAAGATTACTGTAGAACGGTGTAGGGGGCTCAATGAAGCTAGGGAAGCCAGGTTAAGGCCCCAAAGTGTGGACCCAGGGTGTAGCAAGAAACACACAGACTGTGGATTGATGCAGCAAAGCAGGTGGCTTTGGGCAGAACAAAAACAGAAGTGACAAGACGCTGTGATGGAAGAAAGGAAGCCTGCCTGGGAACTCCAGGGAGAACAGGCCATGGGGATGCCTCCACAGCTGGCAAACCAGGGAACTCCAGGGAGAACAGGCCATGGGGATGCCTCCACAGCTGGCAAACCAGGGAACTCCAGGGAGAACAGGCCATGGGGATGCCTCCACAGCTGGCAAACCAGGGAACTCCAGGGAGAACAGGCCATGGGGATGCCTCCACAGCTGGCAAACCAGGGAACTCCAGGGAGAACAGGCCATGGGGATGCCTCCACAGCTGGCAAACCAGGGAACTCCAGGGAGAACAGGCCATGGGGATGCCTCCACAGCTGGCAAACCAGGGAACTCCAGGGAGAACAGGCCATGGGGATGCCTCCACAGCTGGCAAACCAGGGAACTCCAGGGAGAACAGGCCATGGGGATGCCTCCACAGCTGGCAAACCAGGGAACTCCAGGGAGAACAGGCCATGGGGATGCTTCCACAGCTGGCAAACCAGGGAACTCCAGGGAGAACAGGCCATGGGGATGCCTCCACAGCTGGCAAACCAGAGGCGAGGAAGAGTCCCATCACCTAGCCAGAGGAGTCAGGTGAACGGGGTCGGCCACAAGAGACATTCTCAATTCTTAACAGTGAAGGGATACCCTGAAGGTTCTATTTTGGGAAGCATATTCTAATAAGTGTCCCTTTTAAGAATAAAGGTAGCAAACTGGAAGAAGAAAAGCAGGCGGGTATTCTGAGAATGATAACAGCTTTATTTACAAAGTGAAACAAAAAAAAAGAGCTATGTATGTTTACGTGAAGAACTACAAAGCGGGACTACCGTGTTTTTAGCCTCAACTCTCCGTGTTCTCAGCACTCAGTATTAGCTCACTGCATCCCAATCCAACGTGCGGAGTCTCACACCAGACGGCCACATAGTCACACTGCGTGTGGTTCACGTGCTGTCTGCTCCCCAGCCCCTTGGCTGCTTCTTGGCAACTGGCAAGCCAGATGCCACCCCAGTGTTACATCACCATCAATCCATGAAGACAGAACATGTGTCAAGGGCTGATCTATTTCTATGTCTACAGATAGAAAGGTAATTCCGGGGAAGCGGCAAAAGAAACAGCTTAAGCAAAGTGGGCTAATTATAACATTCGACCCTAAAGCTGAAGTTTCCATGTCAACCAGAGAAGCGTGCAGAGTGCCTAAAATAGCTGACCTGCTCTCTTCTTTCACGTATCTCCATTTTTTCTTTGAAATAATTGATTTAGCTGGAATGCCACATTTCCATTTAACCAGTAATAAAATGTGTACAGCATTTTGAAAGATTTATGACTGTCACTGATTGTTTTAGACATCTGCTGAAGTATGACTGAGAAACGGCTAGCCTTAAGGGGAGAATTACACAATAGTCGGAACTTAATGTGAACAGATGACTAGAAGCAGGTGGATTATCTGTATCTGAGAAGTCATGCTCACACGTGCTCCTGGTGAGCCGTGTCCAACACCAAGACAGCTCATTTGTTTACTGTTGTTGGCTTAGGAGACCAAGTCAATGGTATCAGTCATCACAAAATCCATCTACGGGATTCAGAAATGGGCCCACTTTTTCTTGGTTCCCTCTTTTGATATTAAAGTTCTCTACTTGGGAGAAGAAAAGACACTTTCACATCTGCTGGCATATCTGGAGTTGGCCGTGGCCTGCAGCAGCAAACAGAAGCTAAGGAGACTCATCTCCAACCCACAGCTTACCACATTAACTCATCTAAAATTTGGTGTTCTGATTCTCACTGCCCAGCATTTTCTTTCATGTTACTGAAGGCCACATAAAAATTAAAACACACGGACTGGCATGATGGCTCAATTGCGTAATCCTCCTCCTGCAAGTGACAGCATCCCATATGAGCAGCGGTTTGTTCCCCACCCAGCTCCCTGCAAGCGGCCTAGAAAAGCAGGGGAGGACAGCACAAAACTGGGATCCTGCATCTGTGAGGGACAGGACCAGGAGATTCCTGGCTCTTGGTTTCAGAATGGCTCGGCTACGAGGTCAGTGCGACCACTTGGGGAGTGAACCAGCAGATAGGAGCTCTTCCTGTCTCTCCTTCACTCTGTTAATCTGCCTTTCCAATAAAAATAAATAAATCTTTAAAGAAAAGATTCTCTCTTGTGACTGAGCCTCAGCCACTGCATTCTCTGAGTGCCTCTTCCTCTCTCCCTATAGAAAATATTTATTTATCTTTATTGGAAAGGCAAATCAGAGTTACAAAGAGGAGGAGAGATAAAGACAACGATCTTCCATCTTTCAGTCATCCTCCACTGCTTTTCCAGGAAAAGCAGCGAACTGGATTGGAAGTGGAGCAACCTGGACATGATCCAGCACCTATAGGGGATTCTGGTGCTTGCAAGGTAAGGGCTTAGCCATTAAGCCATTGCACCGGGCCCAAAATAAATAAATCCTAAAAAAAAATATACCAGATACCTAAGATTCTCCACCCACTGCATGTGTGAATGCATGCTTTTACAAAGACTGATAGACTCACTGTGCAATTTAAGTCAATTTTTGAAGAAGTAAGTTGTATCCAGCAACTGTCAGAGACCAACACTTTCATTCAAATATCTGTACGTCTCCCAGACTGAAAGGTTATAACACTTAGTACAAAGTATTTTTAAATTTTTTATTTGTTTGTTTTTATTTATTCAAAAGAAGGGGAGACCCAGATATCCCATCAAGCACCCACAGTGACCAGGGCTAAGCCAGGCAGACTCCAGGAATCTGGAACTCTCACCATGTCTCCTAAGCAGGTGACAGGCACCATCCCTACCTTTCAGGATTTGCACTGATCATGACAGGAGCCTGAGCTCCAACACAGACACTCCAAAGTGGGATGCCAGTGTCCCAGGTGGCATCTCTACTGCTGTGCCCAACTCCCCTATGTTAACAGTGAACATTTCACTCATGTTAGTGACTGCCATTCTGTTCTATGAACACGCTATGACAGATCATATAAATGCAACTCCCACTATGTGTTCAGGTCAACATATCAGGCAGCATTGGCAGACCAATCATGACACCTGTTCATGCAGAGAAGAGCTCCACCAGCAGCGTCATCCCAGCCAACCAGCAACAGTCCAGATGATGCTGCTCCTGTCCTGTCCCTCACTGATCTCATACATTCTGAGTCACAGTGGGGATACCAGGACATGGGCAGTAACCATGGCATGTGGCCTAATGGGGGTCAGGGGGAATGGAGTGACCAACCACAGCTGGTCAAGCTACACTAAAACACTTCAGTGTTTTCACAACCCAACAGGTCCTGCGCTATTTTAAGAAACATAGCA
This sequence comes from Ochotona princeps, assembly GCF_030435755.1. Lineage (NCBI taxonomy): Eukaryota > Metazoa > Chordata > Mammalia > Lagomorpha > Ochotonidae > Ochotona > Ochotona princeps. The sequence continues at coordinate 44,706,293 of NC_080850.1, forward strand.
ACACATTCACATCGGCTGTGCAATGCTCCTTAAGATACCAAACAGAAGGAAAGCAACTGATAGAGTTCAGAGCTCCGCTCTCTTCATGGGACAATCACATTCAAATGTGAAACGCACTGTCTTCGAGATTTCTAGCAGTCATAAAAACGGCATAATGAATGTGAACATCACTACTTTTAAGAACGGAAATACAAAAATACTGAACAGCAGCATAGGGTGGCACAAGTGAACCCCTGCTTAGGATATCCCCCTTCCTTGTCAGGATGCCCATTCCAGTGTCAGCGTCCCTTTCCCCAATCCTGCTCTCTCCTAACACATTCTGGGAGGCAGCGGAGGATGATCCAAGGTTGTGAGCCTCTGCCACTCAAGTGGAAGAGCTGGTGGCAGTTCTAGGCTCCCGGCTCTCCTGGGCCCAACTTCAGCCATTGCATTCTCTAAGTGTCTCTACCTCTGTCTCTGCTGCTCTACCTTTCAGTTAAATGTAAATAAACATTTTTTAAAACACCAGGAATAGAAAACATGGTACACAGAAAATATAGAACACACCAAATCTCAAAATCCATATCTCAAAGTTTAATATACATACGCACACTAGTGTGCTTGCATGGTATATGCTGCACTATGTGAAAAGCTGCTTACCAAAATAATGGTCAAATGCCTGAAAATCACTGAAATAGAACATAAATCCCAAGTCAGGACCCCAAAGGATGAGTTCTAGCCTACCAAATATTCAATTCAGTTCAGAAAGTGTGCTTCTTCAAATTCAATTAGTCGCTAACATTTGAAGACTGTGAGAGTTCATGTAAGTGGCTGGTTCTGTGGCTTTCTTTGAAATGTCATAAGACCTGGCTGGCCTTCCTCTAGGGTCCAGGCCTTGGAAGCTGAGTGACAGCAGCGTCATTAGGCCATGACTGGCGAGGCCGTCAGGGTTGCCACCTGTCCCTTTCCGCTCAGCTCTGCACCTGACAGATAAGTTCAGGCATTTGACCTTGTCACCTCTGGTCCAGATCTCTGTTCCCATGATGCTCACAGAGAATCAATAATTACAGCACCCATCTGCTGAAAAGCGACTGAACCTAAGTGTGAAGGGAAAATAAATAATTACAAAACCTTCCAACAGTAAATCCATTATACCTCGCAGAGATTCTTCATGCGAACTTTCCATTTCACAGAAAGATAATGTCAAAGGTCAGAGAGGTAACCTAACAGCTCCCTGGTGAGAGACAGGTTCTCCACACTGCCATTCCGGTGCCCTTTCAGCAGCACAACTGCTGGCTTCTGTTACACCATGGCCAGTGAAGTCCTGCAGAAGCTGCACATGGTCTCATTGCTGATTGAAATGAAAAAGTTGGAATCACACCAGTCTCTTGTTTTGCTCACATGACCTACAATTTCCCAGCTTATGTCTAATTGTGAGAATATATACATTGGGTAGACAGATCAATTACTACCTACTACATACATCCTAAAATACCAACAGCCCAGTTACATGGAAATCTCTAAAAGTAACTAGCCTCTAAATGGCTGAAGGGAGGAGTTTGATCTCAATACATTTCTATCTGTCAGTCTCCAAATAAAAGTCAACACTAGGCTGATAAAACATCTGCATAGTTGATCGGGGTTGGAAGGATTGAGAGTTAGGAAAAAGTGGGTATGACCATTGTTTACAAACTTTCTATTTCTTCTTCCCATCTCTGGGGGGATGAGGAGAGGGAGGGGAAGGGAGAGAGGGAGATGAAGATAAGAGGAGAAGTCATACCCAGCCTTCCAACTACTCCAGTACCAAAGGATGGGGAATGGCCATCTGTTATCAACCCAGGGTCCCAATGTGGTGCCCACTCTGAGGGTTCTGCCCAGGTGGACGTGATAATTCTGAAGTGCTGTTGATCTCACCAATCTATGGATGAGGAAGCCTTTCCAATGTCCATTGGCTGACATGGTTGACCTTAGAGTCTCCATTCACTCAGATACTTGCTGTCATCATTTGGCTGGGATAGTTATCCATATGTTCTGTTCTTCATCTCTGCTATGATATCTGATGTCCTCAGTAGGCCTCGATGGGCCACCACATCCTCTATATGCACCATGCCCTGCCATCTAGCACTCCATCATTTACACTGAGGAGGACCAGTTCTCACAGGTGGGCCCATGGATCTCAGGCCAGGTGACCCAAGCCCTTACCCATGGGATTCACCACTTTTTACATATTTTTTTTACCAAAATTTCCCAATAAAGTATTTTAAATATAGACAAAGTTCAACTGTTCTCTTAAATATTTTATAATCGTAATAGAACACCTGAATTTCAAAAGTAAGAACATAATATTTCATTCCAAAGATTTCTAATGAAAACAGTTTGTATCATATGCATTAGAATCAATTATTGGGAGGCCAGTGCTGTGGCTCAAAAGGCTAACCTTCCACCTACAAGAGCCAGCACCCCATATGGGCTCCAGTTCACATCTCAACTGATCCATTCCAATCCAGCTCCCTGTTTAAGGCCTGGGAAAGTAGCAGGATGGCCCAAGGCCTTGGGAATCTGTACCCCCACACTGGAGACCCAGAAGAGGCTAGTGATTCCCGGCTCTGGATTAGCATAGCTCTGGCTAATGTGGCCATTTGGGCAGTGAAACAGCATATGGAATCAATCTCTCTCTCTCTCTCTCTCTCTCTCTCTCTCTCTCTCTGTCTCTCAACCTGCCTAATAATAAATAAATAAATCTTTTTTAAAAAAATCAACTATTACAAAATGTTCTTACATTATTCTAAAATTTAAAATCATCAAAGGATCTCATAGTAAAAATGAATGAAGGAAGGAAGGAAAGAAGGAAGGAAAGAAGGAAGGAAGGAAGGAAGGAAGGAAGGAAGGAAGGAAGGAAGGAAGGAAGGAAGGAAGGAAGGGAGGGAGGGAGGGAGGGAAAGGAAGGGAAAGGAAGGGAAGGGAAAGGAAAGGAAAGGAAAGGAGGGAGGAAAAGAATAAATGAATCACAGATTGTTTGATTGTCCCTAACAGAATGCATATCAGTGACACCAACATCAATCCAGGCATCTTCCCACAGCTAAGACACTTGCCTCCATATAGCACTATCACCACTGTGGACAGCAGAGGAGACCAAGGGATTTCACTGGCCTCAGTGAATGAGTATAACAAGTTTATTCTGTTCATCACTGACATAACTATGGCAGGGTGTTTGGTTAGTCTCTGTCTCCCTTTTCCAGTCTCTATTTGTTTTTGGTGACAAGGTGGACATGAAATGCAATATAACACAAGTGGTGCCTGGACTGGATCCTGGGACAGAAGGAACTTAGCAGAAAAACTGATAAAAATCTCCAGTGAAAGTGAGGATGCAGTTAGGACCAGCCTATCCATGTTAACTTCTTAATTCTAACATATGTACAATAGATTGAAAGGTGCTGACAGTGGTGAAAAACTGGGCGGGGGGGGGGGGGAAGCACGAAGAAAGTCTTTGTGCTATTTATAACTTTTCTGGAATTTGAAAATTATTCCAAAAATAAAACCTTACTTAAAACTATCAAGAAATCATTTTAAAAGATGTTATGAGAATGGGTATCCAACAGCAGTAAAATAAAAAATGGCACACATTCATCTTGAAGAAAATACAACCCTCCACACACACACTTTTTTAAAACACTATTTCAGTATTAACTATCAAAATTCATAGGAAGGCCCACTGATTTCTCCAGAACTAAGCCACAGTGCCCTACATGACATACACAAAACTGTTTTAACCAGTCAAGTATCCTTTGCCAAGGTTCTTCCTAATAACCTAGAGTAAAGAAACACCGGTGATTTAGTCTCCAGTAGCCCCCAGATGACCTCTTGCTCGCTCTTACTTGGAGGAGCTAGTGAGTATTCAAGATTACAACAACAATAATGGAATCACAAAGGAGGCAGAAAAACCCTGTCTGTTGATTCCAGATGGATCAGGTGAACATGAATCAGCCAAGAAATAGTAGAGAAAACACCACCCCTTGATGAGCACAGCTACTTCCTGAAGCCTGAAGGAATCCTGTGCATAGTGTGTCCTCGGTTACCCTGGCAGGAAAAGCTTCCTGTCAAGATTCACAATTTTCACCCAAGACTATATATTTGAGATGTGGCTATGAAGGTATTGCACCATTTGAATCCTAGAAAATACACAATTTTCCAAAATTCTCTACAGCAACACATTTTCAATTCCCCAGCCAAGGACAGCAGAAGGTACTATTTAATTCCTTGCTATTAGTTCTTAGGGGTGGAATATGCATTCTAAGGGAAACTTGCGCATTCAATTTTCAACAAAATCCTACCCAATGACAAGAGTGATGCAGAGTTGACAAGCAATAAGAAATATTCAGGCTCTCAAAAAGACAGTCACTGACTCCTTTATTTCAAAGCTGTGCTGCCCCATTTCACCCCAAATATTAAAGCAATCAATTATGACGTCACGAGTCTGAACACATCTATTGTGTATCCCTCTTTATCATCTCCATTCATAGCTCTACTAGAGACACTGACACAAAACTCAGATTCTATCAGGCCCGGCCAACAATGAAGTGTCAGTAACAAAAGTGGCAATTGAGGTTGTAAAATGATAAGTACTACAAAGTAGTAATGCATGAGATTAAAAAATGGCTAAATTGGGGATGCTGATCTACTCTGGAGGCGGCACAAACCTGTGCTCTTTAAGCTGAGGTTGCAGAACAGGAAAGAACTGCTCAGGGTAATCTAAAGGAGTGTCAGTGGGAGGTGTGTGTAGCATGCCTCATGTCAGAGGCAAGGAGGGTCATCACATTTTCAAGGGACAGTCAACAGGAACACTGACTGCCCAGGGGCACCTGGCACACAATGAGCCTGGCCCACTTTCACATGTTCTCATAGGCCTGGGACAGAAACCTGCTCATTATCCCCGGAACTCTGAATTTGGTGGCAGCAGCAAGCCCAGATCTGTAAAGTGTTTGCAAAAGGGAAGAAATATTTTCATCTTTACATTCAAGAAACATCAATCCGGCTGCTGTGTACTAGAATGCTGCAGTATCCATCCCTTAAGAGGAGCACCCTACAGAGAAAGAGAACATCAAACAGCATGTGAATGTGCCCGCCACATTCAACAAGACAACACTTGCACCACTGCCTTTTCTGTCTAATGGATCCATCCAAATAGGAGACCCTGTAAGGTTCACCAAGTGAACTCAGAACACAGCCAGCTCTCCCAGGCCTGGGCGCCATGAAGGCCGATATACTCCCAGGCATTCTAACCCAGGCACATGCATTCCAGTCAAAGAGGTAACAGGAAAACAGTTCCTACAATACAAGACAAGGAACTAAAACTGACTTATTCAACCCTCCTACTACACATGACATCACTAATCAAAGAAGAAAATGTTCCATAATTCTTGCAAGGAATCAGAGATAACAAATGCACAAACACTTCAAACCTTTCATCGAAAATGGGAATTAAAAAGGTATTACTGGTATGCGAAAGCAGTCTTCTTACAGACTTACTTCATTTGTTTGAAAGGCAGAGTGAGAGTGAGAGAGCAAGAGGAATAAACGGAGGGAGGGAGGGAGTGAAAGCGAGCACAAGAGTGACTGTGAGTGTGTGTGGTTGATTGATCTTCCTTCTGTTGGTTCACTCCCCAAGGGCTTGCTGGCTCACCCCCCTTTATTCAGTCTGCCGCATATGCGAAGAAGCCCAAGCACTTAGCCACCTTCTGCTGCTTTCCCGGGTACACCACTAGGGAGCCGGATTGCAAGTGGAGCAACAGGGACTTGCATCTGTGTATATTTAAGATGTCTACACTGCAGGTAGTGGTTTAATCTATCACACAATTCAGTCCACCCAATGCAAAAATATTTCTGTAGGCGGTGTTCAGTCAAGTTCATGTAAAATCCAAACAAAACAAAAAAATAACTATGTATGTGAATATCTACCTCAGGCTGGTATACCATTTATTGTCAAAAATAAGCATGTTAGCATATTATATAGAAGTGATAAAATGATTTCATTAAACAATCAATGTAGCAATCTTATGCTTTATTAAGTTCATCTTCACAACAAAAATCAGTGTGAAATTCTTACTGAAGAAAGCATTTAAATCTATTGGAGGCCAGGAAGACTACACACTATACTGCTGTACGTTAATCCTTTACGCTTCGGAATAGCATCAGTATTAAAATCACTCTACATTTCCTTACCATTGACTTTTAGTTTCTATTTATCGTTTTTGTTTATTGTATATGCTTGATCCTGATTTTGCATATGTTTAATTTACTTGGGAAAAAAATGTTATTTCAAAAAAAATGGTGTTGCTTTCATTACCCAGTATCATTTTTTTTTTAAAGAACTGCCATTCTTCAATAGGAAATGTCCTTGAAAACTTACAATTGATCTCTTCAGCTAGTCTCTGAGCAGCCAGTTGGGGGGCCCAGGTGGAGGGAGAAAAACAGGTGCTGACTGCTCTGGGGGCCATCTCATCTGGAGCTGATTTGGCCATTTTCCCTCCTACCAATTCCTGTGCTCTGTATCTCTGTTCAGCCAGGTTTTCACATAATGTTCCCAGGAGCAGACCCCACTGCAACTGAGAGTTAGCAGTCAACACTTGGGCCCAGCAGTGGCCACAGGCAGGGTGCAGAAGTGCATCCCACAGCCAGCCCGGCTGTCACCATTGGGACAGAAAGCCATGACCTCATTCTAGAAGGACAGGGGAGCTTGGAAGCATAGAGCGAAGTGTGAGAGGCAAGAGAAACATTCCCATTTACTTGCAAACACAGCACATCTATGCATGTATATGCCGACAACCTTCTCAGTATTCTACAGTACAGTACTCTCTCTACTTCTCTACTTCTGCTTTTCCTGAAAATCTCAGACCACCAAGGATTTATCAAATTGTGTTCCCAGTGGAAATCTTCATTCAAACCCCTAAACCTGCAGTAAGTGTGGCATTTTTGATAACGTGTATTAATGTCTGTAAGTTCAAAACTGTAAATTGAATCCGATAAACTGAATTGATGTGTATTTAATCCACAGAAACGTCTGCGGTTGAAGTTTATAATGATTGCTGCTTGCACAGTGATGTGATGTATGAGTTTTCTTGGTTGCGTAGAGACAAAATTCTGACTCACATTAGAAACACAGAGGAAAATGTCATGCCTTTTCTCAAGATATTCTCTTTGGAAAACTCAAAATACTCGTCAGTTAATCTAGAGCAGCAGCTTGAAAGAGGAGTACTTGAAATTTTTTGTTGTAGCTAGAAATAAATACATTAGTGATGGCTCGCCTGCAATACCTAGATGGTGCAGACAGACACGAGCAAGCCCAATGGAGACCGGCTCATCTCTATCGGTTCTGCTTAGCAGAAAACTTCCTTCAGTGTACCTTCCACTCTTACTCTGTATTTTGAAAATATAGAAACCACAGACATAGGTATATGGGTGACCTGCTCTGAAATAAATCATTTTAAATTTCAAAAAAAAATATTTCATGTGGCCCACACATTTTATTTCAGTTTCACAACCAACATTTTACCATTAGTCACCTGTTAGGTAATTCTGTGTTCTCATTCAGCCAAATGCAGCTTGTTCTTCTTGGGAAAATAGGGGTGGAGTGTTTGAAGATCTCATCTAACAACCACCATTAGAACTATTCTCTGAGAGAGGGCAAGAAAGGTTTTACTTTAAAAAGTAATTTAACAGGACAAAGTAAATACAAATATATTACCTGATCAACTCCTTCCCTTGTTAAAAATCAATATTCGGATACCACCTTTTCCATAACCTATCCCTGCTGTTGCCTCGGCACTCATATCCTTCCATGCTGGCCAACCTTGTTTTTCCAAATTATTGCTTTATCATGGCTCTTCCTCAATATTCCCCTTTAAAATGTAAGCTCCTACAGAGTAGGCATCTTTGCTCCCCTCAAGTCCCCCATCCTCACCTCACCCCTAGCAGGTCCTCGCATGGAGGACTGGCTGACCTGGGAACCGATGCTCTGACGCTGATGCAGGTGGGTGAAGGGAAAACACTTGAGCACTTCTGCATAAAACTCCAGGTCACCACGACAGGGCACAGGAGCCCACTACGGGGAAAAGCGTCCTTTCATCATGCATGCGCTGCCTGAGTCACCACCGAGGGAGACTCCTGAGGTGGCCGAGTGCAACAAAACCAGCCTGTGACCTGGAAGTGCCTCTGAGCCAGAGTGGCAGGCCAACACTGGACAATGGAGATGCACGGCCCCAGGCCACTTGCTCTGGAGCTCTGTTATGGGAAACAAATCTAGGAAGGTGCGTCTGAGGGTTAACAACGATTTATGATGGTCATATGGTTTTTAAAGCAGGTTTTTGCTCTGTTTTCATTTCTTTCATGGACTTGTCTTTGTCTAAAAACTAAAACTGAAAACTAATTCTTAGAAAAAAAGTAAAAATTCTAAGAAAGATCTGCATGCTTTATTGTTAAAAAAACAACTAAACAAGAGAAAAATGAAAGTTTTAAGAACTCCTATGAAATCTGACATCATACCTGATTTCCATTAGAGAATGTGAAACATGCTGTTTTCAATAGCTTACCACAGGTAACATTCTGAGAGAGTCAATCGACAGAATCTTGAAAGATATCCCTTAAATTCAGAGAAATGTTAAAGATTTTCTGCATAAACTCAAGGAGAAAGGTTACCTTAGTATACTTCAAGGGAACTGCAAGTGACTTTTGAAGAACCTTTATGTTCAGCTAATAAAAGTTATGTATGAAGTCATTACTGAAATGCATCGCTGGGCAGGCAAGCTGAGAACCTCAGGGAACGCTGCCCCAGTAGGGCCCTGGGTAACAGTGTCTCTGGATCCCAAACCACAGGATTTTACACTTGTGAGAATACACTGATGATCATCCCACAAACGTTAGTTTCATATTCCCAGCTGAGGCAAAATGCAGTCCATGTCTCCCTTCCCACAGAACTGGGAGAACCCAAACACTTCTTCATCATCGGCTACCCACTGAACTGTGAGACACCAGATGCCAGTTCCCAATGCCATCGTCACTGTCACACCAACTTACTCTGCCCCAGCACAGCACAGCAAACACATCATGCTTTGTAGCATATATGCATGTTCCAGCATTCACGCAAAACTAAACATTTATCATTTAATGTAATACTACTCTTGGGTTGTTTTCTCTTGGGTTCTTCTCTGTTAAACTGGTGCCAATCTATAGGGCTCTAAGCACTATTTAGACACTGGCAGAGTGTCACAAAGCAAGACATCCAAGTAAATGAATATAATGTAAGATGACAGAAATCAAAACATTCAAATAACTTCACACAGAATATCTGAACCAGAGCTTCCACAAGAAGGATGTGCTACACAGCAGGTGTACGCACTGACTGGTGGTACATAGCACTTGGAAGCCACTGAGGTTGCGCACAGAGACCTGGTCAAAGGGCGCCAGCTTTTACATCCCCAGTGTGTTCTCTCCCTTCCATCCTGCATGTGCTTCTAGCAGTCTCGAGCTGCCTGAGGACTTCTAGGAGGCAGGATCGGAGCCACTGTCCTCCAACAGCTCCTTCCAAGGAGGAAGTAGAGTCCAAAATAATTCAACCTGCCATTTGCACTCATCTAATCACCACTGACCAGAAAAAGGTATTCACATTACACAGAAAGTTTGGTTTAACAGTTTTCCATCCTGCACATGGGAACAAGAATCTTGTAGCCTGGGGTTTTGAACCTCCAAGTTGTTCCAGCCTGTGTAATTGGAATGTGGAGAAAACGGAGCTTAGTAATGGGTGGTTGATAGGGGGTGAAGGGGGAGGCTGTCAGTGCGTTACTGTTACGCCTGGGCTTCAATTATTTTTCACCAACTGTATATCTATTTCTATTTTCAACTCCAGCTGCATGGAGTTAGTTACGTACTCCATGGAAAGATGTAGATATCATTCTAAGTTAGAGTCTGCCACGCTCTGCAAAGCTGTTCTCTCAGAGCTTTCTACACTGTTAGCAGATGCTGCATTAAGCGTCTCTGCTTAGATGGGAAAACAGAAACTTCCACCCTGCCTTGTGCCAGGATGACTGTGCCCTATTATTTACTGCCCGCTCGACCTCTCCTCCAATCAGATCTCACCCTGCCATCTCTTCTTCTTGTCCGTCTCCTGCACCTCACCACATCCAAAACACAACATTCAGCCTTGTTATTCTGATAGTACACATACTGACTGCCACGGAGGTGTCTGAGCCGTCATTTTATGCTATTTAATCACATTAGTCTTGGCGTGTAATTAGTTAAGGAAAGAGGAAGAAGAATACAGGGAAGCAAGGGGGAAGGGAATTAAGAGGAAATGTCAACGACTCCAAAGCAAACAAAAAGCACCAATGAAAGGAAGTAAAGGAAGGACCCAAGGATGAGACAGCCAAAGCAAAAGGACACAGGCTGAGAACTCTCACCACCCATATGCGCCCAGGCCAACTCTGAAAAGCAGGAAGCCAACTGCTTCCCACAAGGCCTGGAAGTCAACAAACGCATGTGAACTTAGAAAACCTTGTTCTGAGAATTGCCATACTTCATTCCCAATGGTCAATCTTTTAACTTGATATATGACAGAATATATACATATAATTTTTTAAGAAAGACAACCAATCTAAAAGCGAGGGAGAGGGATGTCAAAATGTACTAGATATCTCTCACTTTTTCCCAGCAACAAAAAAATCAATTTACGCTTTATCTTACCTTGTGTAGTTTTAAAGGTTAATACTTAAAAATAAAAAGCCTGCTATATCGTGTTCACTATTTCCTGGTATTACAATTGAGTGGATTTAGTTATGCGCCCTTAGAAGATATATCACCATGGTAACTGGATCCTTTGACAATTATTCTATTTTAGTGTAAAATAATACAAAGGGGTTAAAAAAATACTCTGTTCTTGAATCTTGAGATTTGCAGTCACTATTACTGTTTATCCTCCCCTTCTATATTTTTAAGAGGCTGTTTAAGAATTTGTCTCTGTCCTATTTCACCCTCCATGAAGCTGATGAGAATGAGACAGTTATCAAACCATCACATCCAACACACTCCATGACAATGAACGCTCAGCAGGAATCTCTGCGCTGAAACAGACAAATGCCATAGACTTCCTTACATAATCCAAAGATTGTTTACTGTGCTTACTGTTTGACAGTGGCAAATGAGGTTTTTGTTTTAGAAGATAAAATAAAAGCTCTGCTATGCATTAATTTAGTTTGTCATAGTCCATAAGGTGAATTAAACTGTCAACATGTAATTGAGAAGCACGATCAGAAATAAAATTCTGATCCCTCCCATATTTGTGCAAGAGTTTTATGTATTTATCATTGAATGTAATATCATAACCAACATAACTGCTAAAGCTGTTCGCTTCAGAAATCCCATCTGTAAGGAGTTATTCCAATATCCTTCCCTGGACCCGGCGCCATTCCTTCTTCCTCACAGCTCATGAAGTTTGCGCCGGCCTAGCTATACACCAATCGGATATAACCTGGCATTCCACCTGAATCCCACCTCCCAATCTTCCAGCCCCCTCCCCAACTCTGCCCACTCGTCAATCATCCCTAGGCATTCACCTGCAGGCGCCAATCCCCTGGGGGCCTGGCCTCAATCCCTCCCAATCCCCACCCGCTACACCTGGCCGACAAAAAGGGCCCCCTCAGGTGCGGCTCTCTCTCTCTTATCCCTCCTTCTCTGGTCTCTGTCTGTCTCTCTCTTCTCTCTCTTGCTTTTCTTTGCTCTCCCGTCTTCCTCCGGCCTCCCTTCCCCCATCCCCTTCCCCTTCCCCTCCACCCTGTTCCTGCCCCGTTGGAATAAACCTCCTAAGATACCTCGTTGCGTCTGGTGTGTTTCACCTCACGGTAAAGAAACAGGTTGTGGGAATTAGCTGCGCGTAATAATATCGTAATATCCTATGAACTAGAACACTCTAACATCTTTTTAAATAACTAACACCATCAGCTTCATCTTGATAATCTTGGCACAGGACCTGGCACTTACTGGGCCCTTAAACACTGTAGAAAGAGTGAAATTAATTTGCTCGCTCTTCACCAATGGATACGTTCTACTCTAATATCCTTGCACACTGAGAACCAATCTCTGCTGGCTTGGGATTGTCTGATTTCCAGGGAGGAGGGAAAATTTGCATCCCAGCCTTTGTTGAGTAAAACCGCAAAACAGCCACTTCACTCCCAGTCTATACCTTCAGCCAGTCAAACCTGCGGGGCCTCTCTCCACGGGATGCCATGACCTGAGCAATGGGGCATTCACAGCCGCCAGCCCTTGCCTGCCTCTCAAGGGGAGACCTGCAACGTGCCTCTCAGCACTCCAACTTCAGAGGAAGTCCTTCCGACTGTGCCTGACTGAGCCAGCCGCAGACACGGTGTCTTCCTCACACATTCTCTGCGCTCGTAAAATAGAGAGGCCTTCCCTGGTTTGCACTCGATCTCCTACATGGGATCCTGTTCTGCCTTGAATCCTTACGGCTCATACCAAAACTCAGAAGGATCCTTAGAACTCACCCATACCAAATTTCAGGATCTCATCAGTTTCCTTTGAGGTATCACAATTTTTCCCATTTTCTCCTTTCCCAAAAATCTCCTGTCATCCCAGGCTCTCCTTCCTACACCTTCCCAAATTATGGCCACAACTGAAGGGTGCCTTGACTCCTGCAAAATGGCATGACTGACAGTCATCCCTTAAGTACAAGCAAATGAAAACTATCTTAGGGTAGCAGTGACTTTGCCGTTCTCTGACTGCTTTCCTCCACTGGGCTCTTCATAGCTCTGTTTCATTCCAGAAGCTTAAAATATTTTTGCTCCTACTGGTGACACATGTAGGTTTCTCTCTCAACTGCAACACTCCATATTCAACCAACCTTCTAGAATTTTGAACAGTAGCAGGCAGGAACTACTTTATCTGGTTGCAGGAACATCAACCCAGCAAAACAGGAGGAACAGAGTGCTTTACCAGTTCTGTAAACCTCCTTTTAAAAAAAAAGATTTATTTTATTTTCATTGGAAAGTCAGATATACAGAGAAGAGACAGAGAGGAAGATCTTCTGTCCAATGGTTCACTCCCCAAGCAGCCGCAACGCCTGGGGCTGCACAGATCCAAAGCCTGAACCAGGAGGAGCCTCTTCTGGGTCTCCTATGTGGGTGAAGGGTTCCAAGGCTTTGGGTCATCCTGGACTGCTTTTTCAGGCCGCAAGCAGGGAGCTGGATGGGAAGCAGGGCTGCCAGGATTAGAACCGGCACCCATATGGGATCCCGGCATGTTCTAGGCGAGGACTTTAGCCGCTACACTACTCCACAGGTCCAAACCTCCTTTTTTTGACTTACTGCTGAAACAATATTAACCTAGCAATTAAACCTGGGATTTTTATTAGTACTTAAGAGAGAGATCTGGAGAATAGTTATGGGTTTAACTTCTCTCCGCATTGTTGTCATATGGGAGTACACAACCAAGGGGAAAGTTGATTTCCACTCTTTTTTGTAACTATTTGACTTCCAGACCTCCAAGAGAAGACATTAAATGAGCCTCACTTGGCACTGCTCTGCCTGTTCTATCCTTTCTGCTGAAATGTCCTCAAATGGGAGGCATCTGTCAACCCAGACTAGCCTTGTCGTACAAAGAGTCTACAAAGAGTCAGTCTAGAGTGTTCTTTCAGAACCCAGGAACCCAGGGCACATTGCCACATTTTGTTTCCACTTGCACTCCACAGCTGCACTTCTCACTCCTGACTCCAAATTAGTCAGAGGGCGACATGCAAACTTGATCAGCATCTCTCATGGCACTTGAAAAGCAGTGTTAGCGAAAGAGAGAGAGAGAGAAAGGTAACTCTTCCATCAGCTGGTTCACTCCCTCCACAATGGTATCAGAGGCCCAAGCATTTGAGCTACTATTCAGCAGCCCTCCCAGGCACATGGACAGGGAGTTGGATTGGAAGTGGAGCAGCCAGGACTTGAACTAGAATTGTAGGCACTGGCTTCACCTGGTAGGCCAAATAGTAGCTTTCTTAATACTTTAAGACAAATGTCACACACTACAGCCAACTACAGCCACAAACTACAGGCCTGTCCCCTCCTTTGCCCAACTCCTGCCAAGAGTACTTTCTAAAGCTGAATGTTGACAACCTAATGATAAAGAATGCAAACTTGGAACCACATTTAGGAAAACATTTTTTACTCTTCCCCAGCCTCCCAGACCCCACCACCATGAGTAGACTTTTTTATACACAAACTTGAACTTGATCACTTTGAATTTCATCAATAACAATTTGTTGACACTTGCTATGTTTAATGCCTGCATTTTCTCCTGGAATTTTTTCCCCTCTCAGCCTGTGACATCCGCAACAATTACCTGGGAATTACAGAAAATGGTGGCTGCGTCCTGCTGCACAAGCACATCTGAACAGGCTCACCAGTATCCAGTATCTAAAAGTCAGACCTATAGTATTGAGACATGGTGGCCAGAGGCTGAGGGAACAACACTGGGAAACTTCTAACAAGTGGGCATAAAGCTTCAGGGAAGTAAATGAGTAAATTCTAGGTATCCATTATCTCAGGGTGCACCTGCCCTCAGCAAGCAAGTAATACACACCAAAAATCTGAGTTATTTACAGAGCAAAATCCATGTAAAGTCTTCTCCACAAAATAAAACAAAGAGAGATAAAAGAAACATTCAGCCAAAGAAATTCCATGCAGAGGACAATGTCCGTGGCAGCTTAATTAAGAAATAACTCTGGCAGGTTCACATTATATTTTTTTAGTTTAAATTCTACGCATTTTTATTTCGCTGCTCATTATAACAAAGATGGACTGACATAATAATAATCCCTCTGTCCTCCTCATCTTACTAAAACAGGTGTCATTTTAAAATCAGGACTCACTACTGGCATTGGTTGATTCAGTATTGGGCTTTACGCACGTTACAAGCACTGAAAGGTAGGCACTATTCCTGGTCAAGGACGATGGAACTGGGCCCTGCAGGTTGGATGAATGAAGGCACCACAGTGACTCCCAGAATTTTGGGGATTTGCTGCCAGGGGAGAAAATGGGATAGGAAAACAACTATATTCCAAAATTCAGAAAGGGAAGAGATGGTGCACGTGAAACAGAAGCTTCTGGAAGACTGACAGATCTTACAGTGGAGGGGAAATGGACTAAGGAATGTCAACAAAGGCTGGGATGGCCTGCTGCGTGTGCTCCCAGGGAGGAGAGTGCCCAGGTGGGACCCAGAGCACAACCAGGGGGTGATGACAGTGTGAGGCCTTCGTTACACAGGCCTCCAAGGTCTCTGGGAGTGTGCCGGCATATTCAGCAGCTGTGAATTACTGCGGGCAATTCTCTGCTCTCAGATCAGAAAGATCAGAGCAGAGAGAGGTGCTGGCTGTTCACAGTCATATATTAACCAGGTCAGATTTCTCATCGGATTCAGATTAATAGATTTGGCCTCCCACATTGGGAAATGCCTTTCTTCCGTCCAAACACTTGCTACTGGTTAACCAGGGGGCAAAGCTTATCATTGCCTACAAAATCAATTCACTGCTCCCCTTAAAACATGTTGTGCTCAACATCTGTTGTGCCAGCTGGATTATTTGAACTGCTTAGTAAGTTTTCATCAAGAAGTAGGTTGTAAAGTGTCCTGGAGACTTCCAAGTGGTGACACGTTCTGCGACTCTTACTTGTGGGGATTCTTAGTCTGTGTAAATAAATTCCGCAGTGAAGCTTCTGCAAGACAATGGTCCCCAATACATCATGCAGAATATCCTGCCGAGTGTTGGCCAAAGAAAAAATGCAATACTGGTCCTGCTGCTAAAGGCAAACCACACATTGCCAAGTTAGGTCCACACTGTATATTCCTGCCGATCTGTGGAACTGAATGCCCTGAAACAAACACTATTTAATAGATGATTGCTTATGAGCAGTCTGTGCCTGCAGCACTTCAAGACGACATTCGAAAACTCTTAAAACAGACCAAGAGAGCCAAAATTAAGGAAGAGAGAAATGGCAGTGGAGTTGCATTCTGTATTTAATTTTTAAAGTTCAAGCCTGAATGTGGAAGGACTGACCAATGAACTGGAATTGGCCCGTGTAGTATACCTTCGTAATTGAGATCGAAAAGTGACAACAGCGTGGTGAATTTGAAGGCAACCTAATTTAATGTAATAAAAAAGGTAACAGGATCCTACCAAATTTACAAATCGTGTTGCAGTTAACAAAGCTTGTTAACTATTCTTTTTTTTTCTGACCATATATCTGTACTAAGTTTCAAAATAAACAAGGACTTGAGAGAAAAAAAATGACCTCTCCAGATTCTTACCTTGATTGTTTTCAGGAAGACTGACATAATTAAAAGCTCTTATTAGCAGAAATCTTGGGTCCAGCACGATAGCCTCGTGGCTAAATCCTTGCTTTGCATCCACGATGATTCCACACGGGTGCTGGTTTATGTCCCAGATACTCCACTTCCCACCCAGCTCCCTGCCTGTGGAAAGCAGAAGACAGCCCAAAGCCTTGGAACCCTGCACCCACATGGGAGACCTGAAGAAGCTCCTGGCTTCGGATTAGCTTAGATTTGGCAGTTACGGCCATTTGGGGAGTGAACGAGCAGACGGAAGATCTTTCTGTCTCTCCTTCTCTCTATATATCTGCCTTTCCAATAAAAATAAATATTTTTTTTTAAAAAAGGAAATCTCTACACAACACTACTGACAAATGAAACATGTGTATGTTATATTTTAAAGGTACCCTTTCAAAATTAGATTGCCTCTCATGGAATTTCCATTTTCTAGGTCAAAATTCTTAATTAACTCTTGCATCACCAACTTCAAAATCACAGCCTAATTACCCGGATCTCGGCGCAAGCAGCACTTGGTGTCCTGGTTTAGACATTACACATGGCATGTCTTCACTAGGGAACGAGACTAAACAAAGGCGAGTGATTAATCATCACTAGTCATAACACACACGTTTCAGGAAGGCTCTAGCGGAGCACTTAACACACTGCCGGGAACACCCACGCTCCTTTAGCAGGGTGTGAGGGAGTGAGTCCTGGTTCTACTTACCAATCCCAACTTCCCACAGAAAGCCCATAGGGGAGGCACGGTGGACAGTTCAAGCACTTGTGTCTGGACAGTCCCCATGAGACAGCCAGACTTGATTCCTCTCTCTTAACTCTTAACCTAGCACTGGCTACTGCAAGGACTTGGAGAGTAACCAATGACTGGGACATCTTTGTCTTTCTGCATTTCAAATAAATAAAAATAAATAAAAATTTTAGAATGTACACTGGCAGTCTTTTTTTCAGAACAGAAATTCAGCTACAGCAAACCACTTAAACTAGTGCTATGATTTCTGAATGGATATTTTAAGTAAGTATTGGAAACTACTCAACATAAACTGGAGAATGCTTACCAGTGTTGAAATCCTGATTTGTGACAAGAAGTAGGTTACCCAAACTTCTGCACCTCTGCTTCCTCGGGGGTCTACAGATTACTATTCTTCCCCCAGGTTTTCAGTTGTTACCTCTTTAGGCTTAAGCATATGTTTCTTCTGTATTTTACTTTTATCTGATAGTGTTTTTGATATGACATCAAATATTTTAAGGCATACACACTTATGCATCATGCTTCTAATGTTGACTAAGAACAGCTCCTACCAGGTAATATGTCATTTTAATTAGAATACACCAGGTGCAGATCTCAACAGGGTAGCTCACTGGCGACAGTCTCAGAAAGACGGGCTTATGCTGAAAGTAACTATTTAATCATAAAAAATTAATGAAAATATTTATACTCAATGAATGCTGCTGCTTAAAGTAGACATTAACCTGTATAGAAATAAATCATATTCGGTGACATCAATACTAAGCAATGTGTTACGACAGCATTCACAAATACTAATTAATTCATGGCAATGTTCAAATCTAGAATTCAAAACAGTACTTGTCCCATTAGTAAAAAAAAAGCATGTTGATAGTAATGTTGATTATTAAGTTAAAAAACTAATAGTATAATGTAAGTAAGTTATACTATTAATATGTCAACACTTAAACGGAAATCACACCTATGAAACTCAAAATACTTCCATGACACAAATGTGAAGCTAATTATTAAACCATATCAAAATTATAAATGTTATGAGATTGTTATTTTCTATAAACACGTGAGCAACAAATTTTATATTTATATAAAGCAACAAATAAATGAAGCATTTAAAATGAAGTCGGTAGTTATTCTTTTGAAGTGAAATCTGAATCACACATCCTAACAATTCACACTCTATGATTATAAATTAAGTTTAAAGGAAACACACTCAAGTTGTCCACTCCCCAGGGGCTCTTCTAAGGATAATATGACCGTGGCCGGTCCTGTACCATCCACAGTGCTTGTACACCTGCATGACATGACTGCCTGCGAACTCTGGGATGATTTCTGATTTGTATCATGTACAAGTAGAGCACACACACTTAAGAGAGCTCAGTCACAACTACCTGACCAATAATAAATCAAGGAATTACTGGATTTAAGAAATCCCAAAGTCCTTAAGATCTAATCTCTTTGAATATTCTAAGAAAAGTAAATAATCTCATTCAAGATACAGTTAAAGTAAAACCTTAACATACACTGAAGATAAAAAATAGCAAGGGCTCATTTTGACAACCTATTATTTCTCTTCCATCTGTTCGTGCGCTCTTTTCGTACTTGCTGTATCCCTGCCACTTTACAGAAAAAAAAGTTATAAAGCTAATTGTGTATTCCACCTACATTCTCATTTCCTAACAGGGGCCTAAAAGCCCTGAAACCCAAGAATGCTACTTGCTGACAGGCGGCACCTCTCTCATCCAGGTGGCACCTCTCTCATCCAGGTCACGCTGCCTCCCTTAGGGCAACCCCATCCAGGGTCTTGCTGATGCATCACTTCCTGTCTCAGATGGGACATTTCTAAAGGGCTCCTGTTCTCTGTGTCCATCATCACAGATGCCACAGATTCCTATCAGATTGTGTCCAGAAATCTGGCATTGTTCCTTTTACAACTTTCCCATTCCTCTTCTAATCATATCCAAAAGCATCTACTCAATAGATAATTAATAAACATGGAGGCATTGTGTTCACATGGATCATTCTGTCAAGAGGCACACACCTAATGGCCCCTCGTGTCCTAGACCCTAGACCCACATGATGGTCCCAAGATGCAATGCTATGCTGGGAAGACAGAGGAAAAGCTCCTTCCTCGCAGTTATATTCACCTGGGGAGGGTGTGTGTCGCTAGCCTGCAGTGGTGGACTTGGTGCAGGGAGCCGATAATGACATGCGTGGACTCCGACTGATGCTTGAAGCCGAGGTTTATTAGTGGCATCAGACTTTATACACCGAGGGCCATGCAGGATAAGGAAAACCCTTCAGCTCTTTGTAGACCCTTGTTTGGAACTCTTTTGTTTTGTATGTCCCACCAAGTGTTCCTATTCACATGCTGTCCACTCAGCTGCTGTCAAACAAATGATATCCATTTACTCATAGGAATGGTACCCACTCTGTTGTTTTCATACAAATATTATCCTAGCAATTGTAATCCTATGCTCGCTGACCTTCTAGGGTCATAATGTCCTTCTACAGGAGTGTGTTTGTGTCACAGGCTTGATTGCAGACTAAGTTACCACTGAGCAATTGGGCTCAACTAGTAACAAAATGAAATCATTTAAGTAAGGCAGATGTGGCTTTCTTTCTCATAGAATGTACTATAAGCAGCGAATACTACTTCCCTACACTGTCAAGAGATCCTGCCTTCTTTTCTCTTGCTTTTCACTTACGTAATTTCGACCTCCTCACCCAAGCTGGTTTCTCTAGCTCCAGCCATCATATTTACAATCCACAGTGCATTTCTTACTTATAAAATGCTGCATTTGAAAACAGTGGGGGGAAAAACTGCTCTGTTCAAATCCACTGACCAAGCCAGAGTTAGCAAGAGGGTTAGGACTATTCCTTTTATCCCAGAGGACCACATGTTCAAGCCAAACTTAATTCTATGGTAAGTGTACCAATTACTAGGGAAAAATAAACAGTCTTTGCAAAACTAGCTTCATGAGGGTACATTCATGCTCCCAGGTGCAGTTTTTTTCTCTGCAGAGAGAAACAAGCTCCACAAAGGCGACTGTGCTGAGATGCACTCAGGGTCCATCCCTGGCTCTTGGTAACACCTTCCTAAAGCTTCCATATCTCATGCTTTGGTTTTCATGGGGTGTCTCTGCTCCATTACAAATACCTATCTACAAACAAATCATTGAGGGTGAACATATCATTGGCTGAAGTTTCCTGGACTTTATGCAAATCACTTACATAAACAGACACCTGCAGAACTTAATGAGCATATGCTAAGCATACGCTTTCCTTAGTGTGTTCTATATATTACCTCAAGTCACCCAAGAGAGAGTCACAGTATTCTCACCCACTTTCTACATGAAAAAAAAAAGAGGCATAAAGAGGGTGAGGACTTCTTCTGGCTCAAACATATCTGAAAGACCAGAGAGATTTCAAACCCAAGCACCTGGGTTTGACATTCTTATTTACCTACCTAGGAGAGAGCGAATGAGAAACAGGAAGTGTATGTACTCACTGCTTTATTTCCTACATACCTGTCCTGTTCAAACTGCAAGCTGAAAATTAAATCTATGTCTCCTACGTGGGAGGCAGAGACCTAACTTCTCCACAAGTTTTCATCTATTGTCTCACCACGTCCTGGGGGTCTTCACAGCAGGAAACCACAGCAAGGAGTTGAGTCAGGAACAGAAGCCAGTCACACCTAACTTTTCCACTGGTTTTCCACCTGTTCTCTCCACCACCTCCCAACTTCACAGCAGGAAGCATGGAGCTGGAGTCAGGTACAAAGCCAGTGGCAGCAGAGTGGAAGGCCAGCACCCTGTCGCATCCTTCATTCACTGCTGCCTCTAGATGTTTGAGCTCAGTGAGTACCAATACCCACCATTGTATGAATACAATTCTTCCCAGTCAAGATAATGTACATGGTTAGCATATATACTGATTCTATGGAACTTCAGAACATTAAAATTGAAGAATTCCTTATAGATCCCAGAGAATAAAAGTGGAGGAGCTTCCCAGAGAACAGTGAACAAGAAAGAAGGAAAAGCTATCTCCTGGTCCTGAGGACAGCACTGGCCGTGCTTCCACACATGCCCCTTGCTGCAGAGGTGGATCTAAAGCAGCTCCTGGGTACATTTACCTGTGCGTTGACCACACATATCCTAGAGCACAGCTCTTAAAAGACAGCAATCTCCAAAGCTGCCAGATAATTCTTAAAAGACAATCCATGGATTTACTAACTTGAAATCCTAGCGAGTTTCTAGGGCATTCTTTTTCTTCTGTCTGGAAAGTTATTTTCTCTCCATTTTTGTCTTGTCTTGTTTTAAGCAAAACTACTTATTTTCTATGGAAATTCACTTTGTATGGGAAAGACTTTTTTTAATGGTCTGAAGGAACCCAAAGAAATCATAAGGGTGGTTGTGCAGGTCCGTGGGAGTGGGAAGGGCAGCAGCGAGTCGAAAGAGAGAAAGCTGCACTGACCGGTGAGTGGTCAGACCAGATTTCTGCTTCTGCTGTAACCTGCTAATGTACTTTGGAAGGGGACGAATTCAGATAGAGAATACCCAATTCTAATAAGGAAAAGTAACACTGTACACTCACTGATGGGAAATGGGGACACATGGGCTGCCTAAGAGGACTCAACCTCAGTACGTTCTCCGGTGGCAGCGTGCTCTCTGACTTTGCAATACTGTGACATAAACGCGGCCAGACACTTCTCTCCACCCACTTTTCACTCTGACTCAGGGAAACCCCAAAGCAGGACTGTTCCGCCTCCTGAGGATTCCTCAGGGCAACTGCTAACAATAGAAGCTGTTCATGCTTGGCCCGCAGACCCAGCAGGAGGTTCAAAATGCCACAGGCGACTCAGTGGCCTGCCTGGCCAAGCTTGCTGGTGGGTACCTTGTGTGCCATATGGAAACTGCTAAAACAGGAAATAAAGCAGCAGGTTCTGAAGTCACCAGATTCCTCAGCTGTTGTAGAATTAGCATCAATCTACAGTACAAAGCATTCCAAACGTGTAAACTCCGTGGCATGTCACCAGCCAGTGGCGGCTGAGCTTTCCATAGTTAGGTGATACATGCAGCTGATTTCCTTTTCGTTTTTGGTTGATGCCTGCAATAGTCACATTTTGAAAGAAGAAAGAAGTAGGCATGCCAAGCATACTTGGCTTGGTAGATTTGATATTCTACACACACTCATGTTGTGAGAAGCTGGCTTTTAGACATAAGAACACCTTGTACCTGCTAACGTACAGGTCCCAACCTCCCGAATCATGGCATGAAATGTGCTCAGGCCTAGGTGGTAAGCACCTAGGACAGCGGCTGGGCTAACAAGAGAAGTGAAAAATGTGCTCATTAAAAAAAGATCTCCTATATGAAACAAACAAACAAACAAAAAAAAAACACACAAGTTCAAATTTGAGAGACAGCTTGACTCAAGTCTTTGTAAACAAGAGATCATGAAAGCAAGAAAATTTACCAGAGTAGTTGTTGCATGGAAGTTATATGGAAGTTACCCTCAACTGAATAAAGCTTAATTACAACACATCTGAATACATAAAGACAATGAAGTAGCAGAAACCTTTACCCCCATAAGGCATGATTTACTTCTTCCATAACTTACTGCTTACAATTCACTGTGAGAAAGATGTTTTGACACACAGAATTCATGTCCACAGGCATGAACTGCCTGCCTCAGAATGCTGCTAAACTGTTTTCCTGGAATGAATGGATGAAGACTTTCAGAAGAAACAGTAATCAGAATGGGAGATATCTCTGAGGCCACTGTTACCTCAAACACCCAGGTCCCCCCAGTTTACATAACCAGCATTCTTACTCACTGCTTAACTTTTCAGTGAGTTGTGCAAATAGGTTATCTTAGAAAAGAATCTCATTGAAAAAGGGAGGCAACATATAACATGTTTCCTCTACACAGAAAGGGGCAAAGGTTAACACGCTCATAGTAACAAGACCCTAGAGTCTACATATATAAATGTTGGGCTATTAAATGCATTAAAATTCAATTTCCAACTTTGAAGACTCTTCGATTTCACACAGCACTGAATGAAAACCTTAGATTTATTTAATTCCCAAACTGTCTACATGCCACTTGTTATAGTGCCCATAGCAATTAGTAAACAGGGGCCATACAGGGGAAATAGCACATAAAATCACAACCTGTGGCACCAGAATCCCACACTGGCACCAGTTTGAATCTCAGCTGCTACACTTCCCATCCAGCTACCTGCTAGTACATCTGGGAAAGCAGCATAAGATGGCCTAATCTGGATCCTGGCTTTAGTCAGGCAAGCTTTAGCTTTTGAGAAGCAAGACAGCAAATGGAGGATGTTGCTCTCGCTCAGTGTGTTTGTCTATCTCTCTCTCTGTCTCTCTGTCTCTCTCTCAAACACACACACACACACACACACACACACACACACACACACAGACCTTCTTTCAAATAAATAATCTTTTTTTAAAAGCTCACCCACTCATCATTCATTCATATATACTGGGAACCCCTTACATATAAAAATGGAGCTAAATGCTGGGCATACGGTAATGAATTACACAAACATGCTAATGTCCTAAGTCAGACTGCTAATTGAGACATCAAATGCAATCATAAATAAATATGTTAAGTCCAAACTGTTACAAGCTTCATGAAAAAAAAGAGAATATTGAAACAGAGAACGGCGGTGGGGTGGGGTGGTGCAGGGAACAGCAACTGACAATGAGGGGCCAGGATGAAGAGAAGGAGGGACAGAACTCCAGGAAGGGATGTTTGGACAACCCAAAGCACTGAGCATACTAAATATTGGGACACTGCTAGGGGTCAGAGAAGCTGCAGGACAGCACACAGAGCTGAGTGAGGCTTGTGGGAAAGTTGGGAAGACAGGGAGTAAGAGAATGCCACCACAAGTAAATGAGAGCCCCAAGGTGGAATGACGTGACCTGAGCTTACAGAAAGTTCTCTGGAGTGTGCCCACAGGAATGCAGCACACATTTTAATGTACTTAGAGATTGGAGATATTTCCGAACATTCCAAATTCCTTCCTGTTGTCATAGGTATGAAAGGCACAGATTTTTTTAAAGGCAGATTTGTGCAGAGAAGAAGAGAGAAAAAGCTCTTCCATCTCCTGGTTCACTCCCAATGGCTACAAAGGCCACAGTCAAGCTGATCCAGAGCCAGGAGTCAGGCGCCTCCTCCAGGTTTCCTATGTGGGTACAGATCCCAAAGCTTTGGGTGGTCTTCTACTGCTTTCCAAAGCCACAAGCAGGGAGCTGGATGGGAAGTGGAGCAGATGGGATGTGAAGTGGCGCCCATATGGGATCTTAGTATCTGCAAGGGGAGGACTAGTCAATTAAGGAGCAGCTGGGACGCGAACTGGTGCCCATATGGGATCCTGGCACCTGCAAGGGGGGATCAGTCAACTGAGCCATCACACTGGGCCCAGGAGCATATTTTATTGTCAGACAGAGGTTGTGTTTTTGCTGTTACTGTTGCTGCTTTTCCCCTCTGCTGCCAGAAGCCATCAACATGCAGTGTCCACTGGATCCCACTAATGTGATACTCTGCAAGAATGGTCAGAAGCAAGTTTCTGACAAGAGCAAGTAACTCTCCTTTGAGAAGCATTGCAAAGACAACCCAGCTGACCTGGCAGTCATACTGCACCCTCAAGACTGTTGACTTTTTGAGCCATGAGCAGAATCAGTCAGGTAAATGGAGTCCTCACAGCCTCCCATTTACAGAGCTACAGGGCAATGGCAAACTGTGTCCTCCAAGGAAAGTTAAGGCCAATAAAAATGTAGTGGGTGGATGGATGCTACCCTGTATTTAGAGAGAAACAAGGCCAATGCAAGGGGACTCTAGGGACACCAGGGGATTCAAGGGAAAGCCAGCAGCTTACGAAGCCGATCAGCAGATGTTTGAACCTAGGGCAATGTGAAAATGCAGCATGGCTGGCATGGGGGTGAGGGGGGCAGGGGAGAGGTTCATGAAACCCTGTCATCTTAGGGTTCTTGAGCTTCACTGAAAAGCACTACCTGATGGCTGGGGTGCAACACATTGCCTTTCACCAAAGCTTTTCCAATTACGGCTCTTCATACGCCTGGAGAACTTCCGGAAGTGGCAATCTCCCCACTTTTCTAAGGCAATCAACACCAACAGGAAGGAAGTGGTAGGGAGCAGCTCTTCTAGGATTCTATTCATGGCTGTGTCTTACTCCACATTCAACTATGTTGAAAGATGGTGCTGGGGTAGGCATTGCAGTACTGCGGGTTAACCCACTGCTTGGGAAGCCTCCATGCTGCATCAGAGGGCTGGTTGGCAGCCTGGCTGCTCCCTGTTAACAGATCTAGGAAGCATTAGATGACAGCCCAAGTACCTGGGCTCCTGCAGTCCATGTAAGAGTGCCAAGCTCCTGGCTTCAGTCTGGCCCAATCCTGTCTGCTGTGTCCATGTGGGGGATGAATCATCAGATGGAAAAATACTATCTCTCATTTGTGAGTGTGTGTATGTTACCTGGCCTTTCAGAAACACTAAACAAATACATCTGCAACAAAAAGCAATATAAAAGATAATGCTATTTCTCCTCTGTTGCTTGACTAGTTAGTGTTTCAGAGGAAAGTTTTTTTTCCCTGCAGAATCACAGTTCAATCCGAAGACTAAACTGGCTTTCGCAAAAAGACCTCCCGAAATACACACAGTAAGTACAGAGTCACTCTCTGAGTACCATACATACTACACTTCACCTCTCATAGGTAGCATGGTAGGCTGACATTATGACATGCATTTTATTTGGTTAATAACTCCCTCCCCAAGGCGGGCCATGGAAGCATGCCCAGGTCCTCCTCGTCCAAAGGCCCT
The DNA here is from genome assembly GCF_030435755.1 of Ochotona princeps. Taxonomy (NCBI): domain Eukaryota; kingdom Metazoa; phylum Chordata; class Mammalia; order Lagomorpha; family Ochotonidae; genus Ochotona; species Ochotona princeps. Next base: position 44,732,265 of record NC_080850.1, read on the forward strand.
TCACCCAAGCCCCAAGAGGATGGAATGGTGAGGAACATGAGCCTTTTCTGGAGCAGGAATTTGGCACAGCAGGTAAGACTGCATCCGGATCAGAGTGCCAGGTCCTAGTCCTAGCCCCAGCTCCACTCCAGGTGGCAGCTCTCTGCTAAGGTGCACCCAGGGAGGCAGCTGGGGGCAACTCTAATGCCTGGGACTGTGGCACCCATGTGGGAGACCCCACTTGAGCTCTCAGCTCCCTGCTAAGGTGCACCCAGGGAGGCAGCCGGGTGCGACTCCAATGCCTGGGACTGTGGCACCCATGTGGGAGACCCCTCCTGAGCTCTCAGCTCCTGGCTTCAGCTTGCCCCAGAACAGACCGATGCAGGTATGTGGCGGAGTGAACTGGAAGATAGCAGATAGTCGGTATCTGTCGCCCTCTCTCCCAGTCATTGGTGTTTTTGCAATGGTGTTTTGGCAATGTGCCTTTGCAGGGTGGCACACGGAGAGAGCCCGGGAGCCCTGCACCTGTCCCCAGGCCTCAACTTGTGCATTTCTCAGCAACTGTGTACTGTGTGGAAATCTCTATGATGATTCACTGAAGCTAAGTACGGACTTCCCTGAGTTCTGCGGGGTGCTCAAGCAAATCACAGAAACCTCGGAGGAGACCGTGGGACCATGGCTTTACAGCAGGCCAGTCAGAAGCGGAGGTGAGGCAACCATGGCAGGAGCCAGAGAGCTGGACTGCTACCCTCCAAGACAAAAGGTGCTGCAGCGGAACAAGAGGATACCCAGGCTGTGTCCACTGCAGGGCTGAGGCCACAGAACTCCTCTGTGCTGATCCTGGAGCTGCTAAAGCAGAGCTATCTCCTCACAGCAGGCGAGGGACTGCAGAGAAAACTTCCTCCAGGAACTTCTAAATAGGAGATAACGTTTCCTTCTGAACATGACATTATAAAATCAACATATACTAGGTCAGAAAGAGATATGGCCAGTCATTTTGAAGAGCTGTAAATAACTCCGAGACATAAAAAGTTGTCTCTAGTGTGAGTAAAATCAGTAATATCCCACCAGGAGGAGAGTTTACAATGGAAGAGAAACTTCGAAAAGGAAGGTTCTCAGAGGCCCAGCCCACAGGAAAGAACACTCCCATCCAAAGCTCTTCCCCTTCCGTCCCAGAAGCAAACAGGACTTTCACTGCACAAATGAAGGAACCTCAGACTGAACTGAAGTAGCCTGAACACATTCCATGAAAACCGTGCAGGCTTTCAGTGGTAATCAGCTTCCCAAGTGCTTTGCTATCAGGGCAAGGATCAGCTCGGCAGAAGATGTCGGCTCCAATGGTGCTGCTGCTTATTATACATTAGCACACTGACACACTGCCTGCCCTCCTGCACTCCTGGAAGCCCATGTGCAGGGCCCTGGGAGACAGATCTGCACTCCCTAGCCCCATCAATCAGGTTTCTGCGGCAGTAAAGCCAAATATCAGATCATGTGACAACACCTTGTCCTGCACTCATGCACACCCACTGCCTTTCTGCAGACAACTAGGGAAGCAGAAACTCACACACTGCCCAGGAGACCTCACTCGGGTCCCATGCATCGGATGCAACAGAGCTCGTACCACACTCTGCGCCTCACAACCCTCACTGTGCAGTTTGTTCTACTACAACCTCATGGCAATATGAGTGAAGGAACTCCAAGAATTTCATGAAAGATGGAATTAAAAGATACCAAAACAATCCCTGAAATTCATACAGTTGCCCCCCCCATAACACATGTCTCCCATGAACTTACAGAGGATCCTTTCTACGTAACACAATGCCCTGTCAGGGTTTCGGATACACAGGTACTCTCTAGATATTCCAATCTGGGGACCAACTGGACTCCTACTCACTTATCTAACCATCTTCAAACTTCGCCAGCCCAAAACTTCCTTCATCTGCAACATGCAACAGGGTTCTGATACCTTTCAAAAGTGGCAGCCTCACACCATGTCTAGAATCCAATGTGTGGGCACAGATGGCATCTGATGGAACATCATCCTGTTCTGCAAATGATAGGAAGTACAATACCAACCTTCACAGAGAGCAGGCTCTGTTGCACAATAATAAGCATGCCAGACAGTAATTTCTCATCCAGCAATTTCATCTGATGAACAGTTTCAACTGTCAAGACCTATCCATTTCTCATATTCCCATTATGAACTATATCCTGACATACATTAATGAGTTCCTCTGGAACACATTGAATATTACTATTTAGTGTTTAAATGGCTTTCTAGAAGCACAAAGTGTCCTGCCAATCATGATCACTATGCCCATAATACCATCTCTTCAGAGGCAGGTGCAAATCACTCTCAGTTTAAAAGCTGGGAAATTCACACTGAATCACAGTTAAGTTAATCACAAAGTCAGCCTGGATTTAACCAACAAGTTCAGCTAGAAAAAAATAAACTAGTTACCCAGTTTTGGTCATTTTACCATAAGAGTCTTTGAAAGCTTCAAGAACTGGCTCTTTTTGAAACTTTCTTTTGGCCTTGCAGGAGGCTTGCTGACAGTGAGCCCAAACATGCACATGTGAAGAATGGTGCATTGGGGGTTCCAGTGTGACAGCTTAGTGGCTAAATCCTCATCTTGCCTGTGCCACGATCACATATGGATGCCAGCTCATGTCCTGGATGCTCCACTTCCCTTCCAGGTACCTGCCTGTGGCCTTAGAAAGTAGCAGGGGATGACCCAAACTCTTGGGACCCTGTACCCACATGAGAGACGCGGAAGCTTCTGACTCTGGATCAGCTCAGCTCCCGCCATTGTGGCCACTGTGGGGAGTGAACCAGTGGCTGGAGGATCTTTCTCTTTGTCTCTCCTTCTCCTTAAATCTGACTTTTCCATAAAAATCAAAAAAAATAATTAAGTAAGTAAATAAATAAATAAGTAATGGTGCAATGAATAGGTAATCCACTACATTGCCACTCAACCACAAAGTATATTCTTCTATATTAAAAAAGCAAACAGACATACACAAATACTCCATGACCCAAAATATTCTGTGGATCAAATATTCATTGCTGACATAAAGTTTCCATCTAGAAGGCTGTTAACTCGGTCACTCCAAGTTTCTGAATGAACAGATGAAATAAAAACTAACCTGTCTTGACAGTCACCTGACAACTTTGGCCCACATTAATTTCTTCGGCTCTAACTCAAATACTTCAGGGAAAATCTTTGGTTTCATGTTGCATGATAATGACAATTTAACAGCCATCAGAAACTAAAAATTGATCTTCTTTTTTTTTTTTTCCAAATTCTATTCCTCCCCAGGTAATGCCTCTATAGTATAACACTGAATAGAATGACTGGAGAACCTGTCGGTGAAAACCCCTCAGGATGGGTTTCCTGCCTCAGTTCTCCTTCCTTAAGGCCACCTCTCAGCAAGCAGAGCCTGAGCAAGCAGCAGAAGTCCCAGAATACAACTGTACCCAACTGAAATCTTTCCGAAGCCCCAAGCGACTGAGTCTTCCTCCTGTATGGAGGGAGATGGTGACCAGGGCAACCCACCCCAGCCTCCTTGCATGGTAGCAAATGTGCATGGTCATAAACAGTCCAACAAACGAATGTGGAGAACTCAACAGAGACCCAGGGGAAAATCTGGCCCACAGATGTGTGATTACACAATGGTGAGATTGTGGTGTCTATAAACCATGTGACTTAAAGTATTTACAAGACAAATAGAAGGAACACAGAACATGCGTGAACACAGGACAGACAAGATTTATTGCACTGTTGCATTCTGCCAGCTAATTAGAAATGCACTACTTTGATTCATAGGTAACATAAACATGTGACAGGAGAATATAATCTAAATGAACAGACCATTTCACAGAAAGCTGTCACAGTCATTGTATAATTTCAACTTCACCACTTTCATTTGGGCAAAAAATTATCACCATCTCCCCCTTCCAATCTAACATAAACCACAGGTCATATAGAAAAAAAAATAAAGTCATACATATTTAAATTCAGAAAATAAGAATCATGGCATTATGATTTAGCTTACTCCACAGAAGCAATTACCTCTGTGACACAGTCAAGAGCTGATAGATCATAATGGTGTGATAGCTTTACCCTTAAAAAGTGATGCTTAATACTAAAAACATCCAAATTGAAAAAGGAAGTACTTGCAGAGGGCAGTTCTCCAAATAAAGCTCTCCTAAGGAAAGACCCAGTAACACTGGAGAAGCAAAGACCTGAGAATATGGGAGCGGGGCTAAGTACACTGTGCGAGACCTTTCTTTCCTCTGTGCTGAAATGGCAAAGCAACCGAGGCTTCCGGGACCGGCACCTGACAGCAGCCTCAGAACCTTAGAAACAGGAGCAGACTTCAGGGAAGGGGTTCCGCTGTCTCTGAGCACCACACCTTCCCCTCCAAGTCCCAACAGGGGAAAACGGTGTTCAACTGCTCGTGGAAGCAAACCCTAATAGCCCTGTTGTCAGTACAGAGGTTTTACACAACAGAAGTCAAATTGACAGCAGTCCGGGGATGACGCAACAACTCCAAGAAGTCTTGGAATAGACTCCAGATGTTGTCCATCTCTGAGTGTGCCTTTAAACAGGCAGCTTCAAGGAGCAAGCTGTGTGTCTGAGCATTCCATGCAGCACAAGGGGAGACATGGAAGGACGAGGAGGTAAGGTGTGCACAGCCAATGCCTGCCATTTAAAAACGCTTCTCCAAGCTCCATCACCTCCGGTCTGAACACGTCATACTTTACTAGGACAGGCAAAGGAGCATAGAGCCTCAAACCAAAGTGGGAGCGAAGAAATACTGAGTAGGCAAACTGCAGCATCTGCCTGTGCTGTAACTCCACTGTCTTGCTGCCCAGTTGTTTCTGTATACAAACACAGAAGGATATGGTTTTGCAAATGAAAAACAGCTTACAGGAACTTTTTTTTTTCATTTGATAATAATTGCTGCCCAAAGACACCCAAGGTCAAACTGCCATATTTAGCACTTCAGACTGGGCTTTTCACAAACAATTAACTGCTATGCATTCGCCCTGGTAGCTGACAGCCAGTTTACTCTGACTTGAACATCACACAATGAACGTGTTTTAAAGTATCACATGGTACAATACAATCAGGTACAGTTTTACCTAAGACTTCAAATTTTGGAGAGAGGCAGGGAAGGAGGAGGGAGAGAGGCAGGAAGGCAGAGAGAGAGAGAGAGAGAGAGAGAGAGAGTGAGAGAGTGAGAGAGAGAGAAAGAGAGTGAGAGAGAGAGAGAGAGAGAGAGAGAGCCTTCATGACCTATCGGTTTACTTTCCCAAATGCCCACAACGGCTGGAGGTGGACCAGGACCGAGTTAAGAGCTTGGCACTCAAGCAAGGTCTGCCCTGTGGGTGGTAGAGCATCTAAGCCATTTCTACTGTGCTTGAGGATCTACACTGGCCAGAAGCTGTCTGGGAGAGCCAGAACCATGAGTTGAGCATCAGCACTCAGGTGCAGGTGTACTAACTGCTGGGCTAAGTGTCCCCTCTCAACATGTAAAGCTGGCTTGTCTCAATTAAAATGTTAAAGAAAAACTATTTTTAGCTAAAAATACTGTATGAGATAATCACCAATGACCAGGATACTTTATATAAACAAAGCCTATAGCATGTTAGTCTAGTAATTTGCATCACTGATGTCTATAGGGTAAAGGCTGGTGAAACATGTTGCCACATATTTCCCACTCTGGTCAGCTCTCTGGTTTCTCACTGTACAAAGCATCATCCGTCAATTAGGAATGATGTTCACTATGATGTTAGCTAGCTTTGCAATCGATGTAAATGTATTCCAGACCTATCTCAGCAAAAAGAGACAAAATCGCAACGTGAATTTTATCAATATGCACACATCATATAATTCTTCAAAGATGTATTTAGATTTAATATATAAACATAAATTGATATGCCCACCCCAAAAGCAGTTAAGCCACAATGTAGCAGTTAGTCCACCAGCTGGGATACCTGCTTCCTGCAGTAGAATGCCTCCACTAAAATTCCAGCTTCCTGATACTTTATGCCCTGGGAGGCAGCAGGTGGCAGTTCATCCTAACAGTCAGGGCAGGGCCAGGATGAGCTCCTAGTACTTAGCTTTGGCTGAGCTACTGTAGGCATTGGGTGAATGAACCAGGATGGAAGAATTCTTTTCCTCTATTTTTTTTCCCAATTGTGGGTAACCTTATGCTGAATTTTTCAAGGTTATTGGACACATTCTCTAAAACAAATGCAAACTATCTTCACTCAGGGCACATCACTCAAAGCAGAGGTTTCTCCTGTTCTATCTCTTTAGCCTGGTGGGACCACTTACAAAAAGTTGAAACGAACAGAACAGCAGGCAATAAATTTACTCTGTGCACCAGGCACAGTTCAGTTTCCTTGCCTCTGATTGAGGATAGAAAGTGAAACAGTTTTTTTCTCAGTTTCCCTTCGGGTCATGGGACCCAACTGGGGTAAGATGGAAAACATTTTAGAGGCAGACTCAGCTGGCAAATTCTGGACAATTCTTTTAGTCTTTTGCTCTTTGCTTTTTTTTCTGCCTAGAATCACATGCGACAGAGCCGCTTCATCAGTACTGCCACGGTAAGGGAAAAGCCCCATAGCATGGATGGGCAAAGGAAGACAGTAGATTCTGCTTTCCCACACACCACCCTGAGCACCACACTCTCAGCCCTGGACTGGCTGCCCAGCATTTCTTATTGCATGAGAAAAACAACCACCATAGATCTAAGCTACGTATTGGATTTTATCTAGTTTGTGGCAAAGTCAAGTTCAGTCTACGCTATGGGTGTGGATTAAACAGCAGGGGATACGCCTATGAAGGAATTTAAATACTTTTATAAACAGCTGATCCACATCTGTTTTTTAAAAACAATTTATTTTTATTGGAAAGTCAGATTTGCAGAGAGACTGAAACACAGAAAGATCTTCCAGCCACTGGCTCACCCCCCAAGCGACTGCAGTGTCCACTGCTGAGGCAATCTGCAGCCAGGAGCCAGGAGCTTCTTCCGGGTCTCCCACGAAGGTGCAGGGTCCCAAGGCTTTGGGCCATCCTCTGCTGCTTTCCCAGGCCACATTCAGGGAGCTGGAAGGGAAGCGGAGCAGCCAGGACATAAACTGGCAGCTCCATATGTGATTGCAGCGCATGCAAGGTGAGGATTTACCCACTATGGTGCCTGGCCCAAATCCAAACCTATTTTAATGTGCTTTTGGCTTTGTATGCTAGAATTTCTCCTAAAATAAGATTGCACTGATCATTCTTTTTTTAAAAAAAGGAAAGTATGGAGGGCAAGAGTTTTAAATAGCACCTAAAAAGATACTTATGAAAATTCCAAGTTAAAACAAGAACACACACAAGGGGGTAATTCAACGGCATTTCATATGGAGACTCTAGGTAATGTGTACTTCTCTGTGTGTATGTGTTTATTCCTTTGTCTTTTCATTTTTACTTCCGTTTCTAGGAAATCACTGTTCTCTATGCAGGGAAAGCTTCACTTGCCACACGGCGTGACTTTACAAGTGCATGCAGTGAGGAAGTGAGAGTGGTAAAGCAGACATACTTCCTGCACAATAAAGGGATATACAGATACAGAGTCAGCCTCAACTAGGCCTGCCAAACACTCCAAGGAAATTCTCATTTTCTACAACTTAGGAGCATCATATGGAAGGTATTACTTTGCATTGAAGAGTTGTGCTTGTGGACCAGGAAGGGGCGTGTTGGGCAGTTTACTCCCAAGTGTGAGTGTCTAACACTCCTATTTAATACATTTAAGAAGCCTAAGCAGCAGCATGAAACTGCCAGTCATAATCCTTTCCCTAAGAGTCTTGACTTTACAGGTGTTCCCTCCAAGTGATGGTACAGGAACAGACGTGCAGTAAGGAACTGGCTCAGGGCTGCTCTCTGAATTCCTGGCCTGAGGTCCTATTTACTGATCACACCAGCATTTTCTTCCATAGACTTTGCACTTCTTAGATCATATATTCATCATCCATGTTGATTGCATGAAAGCTGACCCACTGCTCTCATTTTAATTTTGAAACATTCTCCTGTGGCTGGATCAAAGAGTTTCTCTTTAGCATGCTACCTTAGTACACAGCATGCTGTTACGTATGTGTGCATGCATAGTATTCCCATGATAGTAGGTGACAAAGGCCCTACTCAAGTATCCCCACAATTTCTTCAGTAACTCCATGTTTAATGAAAAAACAAAACAGTAGGAATTCACAGCAATTCCTAATACCCCTTTCAATCTGTCTCTACTACAAACAAAATGTAAGACTTGTACTTACACTGTTGTGGAGCAGGGCCAATGGCAGAGCCTTCCGATTTGCCATGATGCAATGAAGTTGCTTAACTTCCTGCAGAATCAGCACCATGGTCAGGGCAAAGGGAACCAGGGACTGGGTGAGGGGTCTGTACCACTGCCAAATACCTCTGTCCTCCACAGCCGGACAGTTCTACAAACAGGCTTCTCCCAAAGAACGGTGGCCCATAACTTAGTGGTCATAAGTGTCTTCAGTCTAGGAATCCTCTTAATCTCCTTGCCCTGTATTTCTACCATTCTTTCGGACCATAGCATTTGGATTCCAGATATTTTCCTGCAATGATTCTGTCAATTTTTTTTTTTTTTAGGACTTCATAATACATCAAAAAATACAGAGAAGGGTAAAAATTATTTAAATTAATAAAGAACACCTACTAAAAGTATCTACAGGAAATACTTTAGTTAATGGAGAGAAAATGAATTCATTCTCCCAAAAGAATCTCTGCTCACCACGGGGAACTTGAGTGCCTTCGGAGGTCGAGAACTCTGAGGTCACCCACCCCCGTTGGGATCTACCACATGGATGGAAGAAGCCCAAATCCTCCCTTGCAGAATCCAAGGTCATCGAACAACAGCCAGGAGCAAAAACGGAAGAACAGTAAACTTCCTTCGGGACTAGGAAGGGGAGCTTTCGCTGGTCCTTACTTAGTTCCAACTTTGGATCCCCACCCTCTTGCAATGACCATCAGGGTCACTCTGGAGCCCCCCCCCAAACACACACACACACACACACAAATTAGAATTGATAGACAGAAAACAACAAGGAAAGCTTAGAACCAGATAGAAAATGGTCAGCGTGGACTCACATATACCTTACTAGGTAGGACACAAAGATTAGTTACTCCTCACTAGGGTAGTGAAGACTTCTCTGTACTTTAGACCCCACCTAAAACTGTTCTGCACCTCAACTCTTGACATATGCCTTGTTAGAGTTATAAGCCAGTTTAGACTATCCTAAAATCTGCCAAGTTCAGCAAAATTATACTTCAACACTATAAACTGCTACACCCGAAAACGAAAATAGACATGAGACAGCTGAATAGAACCCTATAACCATTTTAAGGTGTATAGCAGCCGGTTCTGTGTATAAACTAAAATTGAAATGTCAATGAAGAAGTCACAGGATGTGGTTAAGAACTTGCATTTTTTAACATATTTGTTACTCAATAACATGTCAATCAATTCCATAATGTTGTAAATTGTTGTTGATGTTATGTTGTGGCTTTTAATAGATCGGGATGATACTGTGCCAGCTCTACCTTCAGACCAGAGATGGTCTCCCAAAGAAACTGTAGAATTTAGCTGGACAATAAGATGCTGGATTCTATGCTTGGTATATGCTAGCAATGAAAGAATCTTGACTGAATTTGAACTGTAATACTGCAACAAGGTGGAGGAATCCACCATTGGGGAGAGTACGGGGACTGGTTGGGGAAATCCCAGAGCCTATGAAACTGTCACATAACGCAATGTAATTAATAATAAAAAAAGAGGATCTCTGCTCACACCACTCTGATTGAACATAAAGCAGGAGATTTTATTCACTACAATAAACAAAAGGAAGAACAGCAGGGTCTTCATTTGCAAGTCTCACCTTCTATATGGAAAATCCTATGGACTACAAAGCAAACGGGAAAAAACACTAGAAATCATAAATTAGTTTAGTAAGGTCACAAGACACAAATTCTAACTTGCAAGAAGAGTATAAAATTTAAAATAATCTACTACTCATAATTAATCAAAAAATAAACAGTGTACCAAAATATGCAACATTCGTATGCTGAAAGTGACAGAAGACTAATGAAAGAAATTTAAAGTGATCTAAAAAGACAACTATATTCATGGATTCAAAGACTCACCACTGTTTCCAATCCCCACAAACTGACACATGTTTAACATAACTCCTTTCAAAAGCCCTGGAAGAAGTGTTTTGTGGAGATAACAACAACAACAACAACAACAACAAACCCTAACATTTATATAGATTGCAGAGAACATAAAATACCTAAAACAATTCTGAAAATAAAATGCAAGAATTAGTTCACATAAACTCAAGGCTTATGCAAGGGTACAAATATTTCATGGAAAGCATTGTTTCTTTCCATGCAAACAAAAATCTTTGAAATCTGTGCACATGAGGCATCCAAAAACTTCACAGAAAATGTGTAAAATCAAAAATTATGTATGGATTTAAAAAATTATTTGCGTTGAAATTAACTCATCTTTCAACGTCCCTTTTTTCTACAACTTTTAAAAATTCCTATAGCTATAATATGTGAAAACACTGGAAACAAAAAGGGAAATACATGAGTGGTCCCACAAGACACACAATTGATTTAATTCAACTCAACTAAATTTTTGAAAATGAACAAAATGACAGAATGTTATGATTTATTAACTCCACTTGCAATTTTATGATCTATTTTTAGTATTTGCTTTTCTTTCAAATTTTTGTTTATTTTCATTTCATTCAAACAAAAGAGATAGATATCTTTTATCTGCTTGCTCACTCCCCAAATGCCCAAAACAATCAGAGCTGGCCAGGCTGCTGGCCAGGGCACTGGAACTCAGCTTCAGTCTCCCACGCGGGTGGCAGGGCCCCAAGTTCTTGAACTGTCATCTGGTACCCTCCCTTCCCCTGCTCTAGTACCTGTACTGGCAGGAAGCTGGAATGGCCACAGAGGAACTGGACTGAAACCCAGGAATTCTAAAACAGGACACAGTCCCAAGATCTAGCAAACCACTGTGCCAAATGCCTGCCTCCATGTACTAACATATATTTTTAACTAACTGAGTGGCTTCTTTAAATGGTCCTGATGAAGTCGGTCAAGTTCTTAGGATCAGGAAAGTAACATCAACCCCTTCAAGTGACAGCTTTAAAACACAAACGGAATAGAAATGAACAGAGAGAAGAGAGTGTGTGTGCCTGCAGGTACTGTATCCAAGTTGACAGTGAACATTCAGAAAGGCAGTGATAGGGTATAGTATTTTTTAACATTCGTAATGTATTTAACATGAGACTAACATTTCTTTAAGAAAATTAAGCACAGAATTTAGTCACAGAAGTGCTTTTAGCTGCTGCACTCCACATGACAGCAGGAAAACATAAGAACCTGAATCTAGACATTATCTAAGCATTTGCAAGCATCACTAGTAACACATGAACAATTTCACTGTGGTTTCGTCCATACTCTCTGATACTGCCCTGCAAAACCACAGCAAGAACAAACCAAACAGTATACAGTGTAAACACGCAAAGAACCACATTCAAGTCAGCTTAATGTTGGCATATTCACTGAAAAGTACACCTGATTGCTTGATTGATTTTTTTTTTACTAAAACAATGACTACAACTAAGGATAATAAGCAGGATCTCCACGCTTTTTCTGGAATTCTGGAAAACAACTACAAGAAAGTATGCCACAAGTTTTTGTTTGTTTTATAAAACCTCAATTATTACGTAAGAAGCATGAAACTGGAGCAGGCATTGGGTGCAAAGATGCTGCATGGGGTCCCCGTGTCCCATATCGGAGCACCAGGGCTCAAGACGTGTGGTCACTCCCAACTCCAAGTTCCTGCCAACGCGCACCTGGGCAGCAGTGATGAACGCTCAAGTAATCAAGTCCCAGCCGCTCGCTCTGAGATTGCAGCTTCTGCCTGTCCCAGTCTGCTTTCTTCTGGGATTTGGGGACTGAATCAGAAGATGGGAGATTTCCCCTTCTTTCTCTCTGCCTTTCAAGTAACATAAATAGATAAATGAGATCCTATTTAAACACTGAGGATGGAACCCAAGTTGGTGAAAAACCTGCATTTTTCCAAGAAGCACAACAAAAAGGGTCTAAAGATGAATCAGACAACCAACACCAGGGCTTTGAGTGTGGGTGCTGAAACCATCAAGGCCCTTGTCAAGCCTAAGGAGTCAAGCTCAGGATTCTGGAGGCAACTCAATCCACTTGGCTACATACTGCCCAGCCTAAGCTTGGGAAGAATGCTTTTGCCTGCAAGGCCAGGAGTCTTAGCCTGTCCCAGCCAAACACCAAGGCAAAAGGCAAGACCACACCACGATCAAGAGCAAGAACAAGGCAACTACCCAAACCACACTTCAGGCCAAGGATTAAGCCCATTTCTATACCCACACACGTCCAGCTGCCAACAAAAGCCAGATGGTAACAGCTTTGTTTGCCAAACACAGCACATGCTATGCCTGGGCTGCGGCCTGCATGAGGCTGGTGTCTCCCTGTGCTGTTCCACAAATAAACTTCCAACTAGAGGAAAAAAGAGAAAGAAAGAAACAAAACAAACTTAAAAAACAAACAATCAAACAAACTGAAACTAGGGAAATCTGGGCCAGTATTCAAGGGACACAGCTTTGTTTTTTCAGTGTAAAGTAGAGGGAAAAACATCTTGCCTTGTTACTTTCCACTCTATTTTCGACATCCCCCAGTCACAAAACCACTGCTTTTGACACAGGCATCCCTTATCGGAGTGGAGGATGAAGTCCCGGGTGCTCTGCTTCCAATTCAGCTTCCTACTGATAAATGCATCCTGTGAAGCACTGGATACGGGCCAAGTACTCCTGCACGCACCAAACAAGTAGGAGAGACCCATATGCACTTCCTGGTTCCTGGCTTACTGCTTCAGCCTGGCCCTGCTTACAGGGCATTAAAAAAAACACAACAACCTGCAATTCGATCAGCAGTATTCACTATCCCATTGTTCAACACAAAGGATACCTTAGGTTTGCCCAGATATACAGTAGTAGAATGCATTAGCCATTACAAGTCTCAGTGATTTCAGAAAGCAGATGGTAAACTCCAAGGCATTTTGGTGTGTACTGTCTGTGATTAATGACGTTACCACAAGCAGGCACCCTGTGCCATATGAGTCTCCACAGTAAAAAATGTGAGATCCCCCAAGGGCACACTGTGCAGAGGTTACGAACAAGGTTTAACTACCAACAACAAATCTCCCTGAAACCACGGTCATGGCTGAATGCTGAGCTTTGAATTCCATCTTAAAGCATATTAATCATTAGAACATAAAGTACTTCCTGGCGCAAGCAGTGAGAGCCTAGGAAAGGGCACCTCAGAACTTAATGGAAGGTGATTGGGGCCAGTCTTTTTTTTTTTTTTTTAATTCCATGTAATGATGAAATGAAATAGTAGGCATCAAAATGGGTTTAAAATTATAGGGCATCAGACAAACATTAAGTATTGTAATTATGTTCCAGTTTGGAAAAATAAAATCAAAACGTTTGTCCATGATTTTTAAAAATCAGTAAATAGCAGTAATTTAGTTAGTTAAAATTATCTTCTGTTACATACGTAAGCAATTACACATATTCAATATTAATTCATATTAAGTAACCACAGTGTTAATTTCTTCTTGATACTTGTTAATCCTAGGGGAATTTTAGATATATCATAAAGTAGTCTGAAAGCAGTACATTTAGATAATATTTCTGTATCTTAAAATGATGTCATCAAATGTTTGACTATCCATGTGCGACAGGATCATCTAATTAAGAGTTTATAGTCTTTAAGCTTGCATATACTTAAAGCATGGGAAACTTTCTATTCACATTCAAGAACAACTAAAAGCTACACCTAAAATATAAAAACTGAAGAAAAGTCTTCAAGGCCACAGAGAGCTGGATACTTAGAACATGAAAAAGTAGAGCTGAAAACAAATTAATTTTGACACCAGTACTTCTGAAATTCATATACATTGCATTTTTTTCCAAAAAAAGTTCTACGAACTTGTGAGGGTTCCTCATATTTCCTTTAAAGGCAGAAATCCCACAGTCTCCTAGGCTGAAGGGGACAGAATGGAAACATTCCCAGAGCCCACAGGTGAGAGGATAAAAAATGTGCAGTGAATATAATCCATTGGGCATTTGGGAAGCGGACAACACACTCTGAGAAACACAAATAACACTTGCTTATGAAATTCCTATGTCTTGGCGAATGTCTGCTCTCCAGCACCTGACCTGGCTGACCACACACACATACTTTTAGCTTTGAACACTAGAGAGAGCATATAAAAGATGGGCGGGGGAAGGGAGTCAACCACTGCCTTCCCTCACCTTTGTGTTGTGTATAATATTATAATATGAAACTTTGTCCTTATTTCTTAAAGCATTGGAGTGTCTAAAACTGACTTCAAAGAATATCCCATATCCTTTCAAAAATGCTATTTTCAAGATAATTTAAAACTCATATGGACTAATGATTAGAAAGATGTACTACATTCAAGAAGCAGGGGGAAAAAAGCAGCTAAAATAAACACACATTCCTTTAAGTCTGCATACACTATTACAAGAAAACAGAATTATAATTCTAACTGCTTAAAGAACTTTAAAACAGGGCTGGCATGGGGACTCAACAAGCTAACCTTCCACCTGCAGGTGCTACTATCTCATATGGGTACTTGGACATGTCCTGGCTGCCCCACTTCCAATCCAGCTCTCTGTGGCCTTGGAAAGCAGCAGGAGCTGGCCCAGGTCCTTGGGACCCTTCACTCACGTAGGCTCCTTTCACACCAGCTCAGCCTTGGCCATTGCAACTATGGGGAGTGAATCGTCAGATAGCTCTGTCTCTCCTCATCTCTGTAAATCTGCCTTCCAACTTTATATATATTTAACATACATATACATTAAATATACATAATAGTGCATATTATATAATATACATCACATACATTATATGTTATGTGTAATATGTGTAATATCATGTTATATTATATGTGTTATATATAATATATAACATATAATGTATATAACATATAATGACATATTTAATATATATGCACACACATGTTAAAGGGAAGTTTTAAAAGCCATCCCTGAACCCACTGGGATGTCAAGGCAAGGCTGTGTCTGGAGATGCGGCCTGAGGCCTCCAGGTCACACACAGGGTTCACAGGAGGAGACTGTCTCCAGAAGCTCCTCTTTAGAGAACAGTTTGGGAGAAGCTGTCAGGAGCTCAGAGGCTGAGGACACTGCCCTCACCGTGACACACAGCAGCCAGGCAGGGACTGGATAGAGGTCATCCATCCACCTCGGAGGGAAGACCATGGGATGGGAGGGAGGGAGGAGAGTGGCACCAGACGGAATCAAAGCAGGGGAGACAAGCACCCCCTCCATTCAACCCACAAACCATGCCATGGATAATGGAATGGGGAGATAAAGAATTCACACGCAAAAGGCCAACAGACACTTGAAAGAGGTTGGGATCACCAATCTCCAGGGAAATACAAACAAAATCCACCATGAGATTACCTTCAGCCCACACTGAATGCCTGTTAGCCATTAAAAAAAAAAAAAAACCCTAACAAACAAATACTGCCAATGATGTAGAGGGCGGAAGAGGTACCCTAACACACTGTAAGCGGGAATGTAGGGGATGTAAACTAGTACAATCGTAAAGTAGACGGAAGATTGAAATTTCAGGTGGAAATCTGAAAACAGACCAACCATACAATGCAGCCATTCCTACATGAAATTTGCTCAATTAAGCTATGAAATCAACTTAGATGTCCATCAACTGATGACAGTAAGAAAATGTGTTAAATACATACTACGGAATATCAGTCATAAGAGATGGAATTCCATCTCTTAACAACACGGATGCAACCACAGACCATTATGCTTAACAAAATAAGCCAGTTGCACAAAGATAACATGTCTTCCCTTATATGTGGTAGTTATGACACAATACAGAAAAAAGTATATAAGAATGAAATTGACAGCTTATGACTTGATTACTGTACACAGCCCTTGTCTATATTCCTATCAAACAATGGTCTGTGTTTTACCTGTTGAACATTATGCCTACTGCTGAATTAATCCTGTGATTATGAAGTAAATTAAAATGGCGTCAATGAAATTTTTCTTGAATGGCATCAAGAAAAAGACATTAAGGACAGTTATTGAGTGAGAGTGATAGGGAAGGAAATATACTTATTTTATTAGAATTCATCTATGAAATCTACTCTCTTCACATTAAGGAAAAACTTGAATATCCTTACTATATATCTATTGCATGTCTTCTATACTTAGTAAATAATCAATGGAGAAAAAAAGATGGTGGCTCTGATTCTTGGGAAATTTGGAAGAATAAACTGAAAATTGGAAGAGAGTCAACATTTACTCAGTGCATGAGTACCTGCTACATGTCAGCTCCTGCTTTAGCACCTTGAGTATTCAAGGGCACCAAATGAAGGTCACTGACTTCCAGAAGGCAGAAAGCAAACAGCCAAAAACACAACAAATAAAGAGCAAAGGCGGCACAGGGAAGGAGGACCAAGAATTCCAGAGCACACAACAAGACCTGGAGGTGACACAAGGGGTCACAGGGAAAGGGGAGACTTGAGCAGCACTGGAGTGAGACAGGAGATGCAGGTCCAGAGTGGAACTAACCATGGAAACACAAACAAAACATTTATTCCTGGAACAGCAAGGTGGCCAGCATGTAGGCTGGGAGGGCAGGGCACTAAGAGGGAGGCAAGGAACATGAGACTCACCTGCAGGGATCTGAGCGCACCCCTGGGATCTGACGGGATCTGACGCTGTGCTGACTGCTGACCTAAGGAAAAGATGGACGAAGCCCAGGAGGAGGAGGATGGGGGCTGTGGCAGCAACCCAAATGAGAAGGCGGCGGCTTGGCTCCAAGTGGAAGTAGTGCGGGAGGGCAGAGCTGGTTAGAAACTGGAAGCATGCTGAAGATGGCTCCAGCCAGGCTTTCTGATGTGCCTGGATGGTAAGAAGGGAGAATCTACAGTGCCTCCAAGGCCTAGAGGGACAACATTTGAGTTCTAATACCCCACCAAAGAATGGATAACAGAGGAAGAAAAGTCAGTAAGGACAGAGAACATGACATTCTTCACGGCAAGTAAAGAAAGGTTGTTTACATGCCATTAGAGCTGAAGACATTAGGGTACTATACTCTCATAGATTATATCATTAGGGCAGCAAGAGACCACCAGACTCAGTGGCAGGGAGCCACTGACAACTTGGACAGGAGCACTGGTGCACCTGGGAGAGGTCAGATCTGAAGGGACTGACTCAGCAATGCATGGGAGCGGACAGCAGACAGCTGGTACACACAGCTGTTCCAAAGGGAGCTAAGATGCGAGATCATCTCCAAACGAAGTTATGGTGTAGAAACGATCATAGTATCTTTTTTTTGCACGCTGACAAGCACTACCTTAGAGCAGAAAATGATGCTCCATGAGAGATGGGGAGGATTACTGATAATTTTCTGGAGTAGAAGAGGGACGGGCTATCACACACAGGTGGGACAACTGGCTTCTGGCCCTTTATATCCTTAAGCAGAACCACTTGGAAATGGGTCAAGATCAAGGTCTTCCTGAGATAACTGAAGGTTGCACAGTGAGCAACCAGCTGAGATGTGGCAACAAAGGGAACGGACAAGCAGCCAACAATTCCCAAGTGAGAGGTGCAAGCACAAGACAGTGATTCCAAACATGACCGACCAGTCACCAAAATGGGGACGGAAAACATGGCATCAAGGCGGTACAGGCTGGTCCCCAGGTCACCCACCAGCTGGGCAAGGTAGGACTGCAGGACAGCAGGCCGGAGAACTGGGCGTGGGGACCCAACATTTTCACTGGGGAGTCCTGCAGAAGGCTTAGCATTGCAGTTAATCTAGCAGAGAGAAAGCTCTAGGGTTACCAAAACATCATGGATAAAGCCGCCAGCACAGGAAGCAGAGACAGCAGTGAGGAAGAAGGTGGCAGCTGCAGAGAAAGGCCCTCTTTAGCAAGCACAGACAGGACCAGTCGATGCATTCAGTCTCCTGCTGGTCCGTGTACTTTTCTCATCTATCCCTGGACACCCTTAATAAATGACATTTCTGTTTTCATTTGAATAGCATTTCCCTACAAAAACCTAAGTCCCACGTTGGCTTGGGCCACAAGTTCTGCTTGCTATGGACACTCATTAGGCTAGTGCCATGCAGACTGGACACTTCCAGAAAGGCAAGATGTGAGTCAGTGTGCACGTTATGGAGGCACATCAGAGAAATGGGTAAGAATGCAGGGAAAGAGGAGAAATAGAAATTACAAAGGACAGAGAAGGCATAACAACAATGTAGAGGGTGAGGCAGAACAAAGCGTGGAGGTTAAAGGCCTGGAAAATAGCAGGAAGCGGACCACAGGGGGGACGGGGAAGCTGGTGAGGGGCACCCAATGAAAGGGGAAAGCAGACTCCATCTCTCTCTCTCTCTCTCTCTCTCTCTCTCTCTCTCTCTCTCTCTCTCTCTCTTTCTCTCTCTCTCTGCCTCCCCATGGAGAGGACAGCTGTAACAACCTCCCAGGAGTCTGTGAGGATTGAGCAGCACTGAACTGACATCATTCCAAATTTATTCTACAACATGCGTCATGTCACAGAACAGCGATGCCATTTCTAAGCTCCTCTATGCTGCAGGAACCAGAGCATCAGGGAAAGCACGAGACTGGAAAGAGGGGACGAAGGCCTTCCTTTGGCCGTAGTGGCCGCTGACCTCACTCCACAGCTACCTGAAGTGAGAGAGGCAGCTCAGCCCAGCCACGCCCACTGCCCCTTTTCCAAATCTAAAATACATCTACATATCCAACTCCTTTGATAGCTTTCTGCTCACGCTTTATTATGAAAAGTAGAAAAAGGAGATAGAGGAAGACTGCGCGGAAATGGGCAGGTATTTTTGGAAGTAGGTTGAATGGCAGGTGTGCGGCGCAGCCAGCTAAGCCACTGGTAGGAACACCTGCATCGCATCTGAAAGTGTCCATTGTAGTCTAGGATGCTCCACTTCCAGTCCAGCTCCCAGATTATGCCTGGGATAACAGAGAAGGTTGGCGTATGTCTTTGGGCCCCTGTATCCACATGGGAGACCAGGAGGAGGCTCCTGGTTTTGGATCGGCTCAGTTCCAACCATTGCAGAGACCTGGGCAGTGAACCAGCGGATGAAAGACCTCTGTGTGGGTAAGATCTGCCTTTCAAATAAAAAGAAATTGTTTTTCAAAAGGTAGTACGTTAAAGATGAAATTTTTATTTTTCTTAAAATGAAAAGCATTTATAGTTTTTTCATGATATGATTATGTTCCATAAAGTTTTTATTATCTCTTGCATTGCAGGAGTTACTACAGATCTTGCTATACAAGTTGAGAATGCATTACTCAAAAAAAAATTGAAATAGAAAATGAGGAAAATGTTTCTTTTGTCTACACATCCTATGGGTAACTAAGCACACCACCCAAAATCCTCATCTAAAACATCCTTCCAGAGGCCACATCCACCTGCCTCGAGAGGGGCAGGGACTTCAGGGCACAGCTTCATACTTTGTGTTTGGATCATTTACGATCTTAAGCACAGTGACTGACACATACCAATATCCCATGCTATTCATAATTCACGTATTAGTAGTCCACAGGAAAACGCTAAGACCCAGCAAAAGGCGGTTCCAGGATCAGACTTCAGACGACAATACGCTTCTCTTTTTACCTTTGCGAGACAAAGAACTCCCTCTTTCAAACTCCTATTGCCCGTGTGACTGGATCAGGGTTAAGCTGAGAGCTGGGGACAGTGCAGGTTTCCCACTGAGAGCCACAGAAGCCCTACCACTGGAGCTCCCAGCGTCTGCTTGAGCAGGAAGCTAGAGTCAAGTGCTGCAGCCAAGAATAGAATCCAGGTGCTCCAACGCAGAACACAGGCATCCTAAGCACCAGGCTAAATGCCTTCTCCCAAGAATAGGCTTAATTTACAAAATGTTCTGGAAACATTCTGTCTTCTATGTAGTTCCCTAGATTGGCACATATCGTAATAAGTACTAGACACACCCGTGTTCTCAGCTTGGAGGGTGCAGTGAAAACATAGATGTACATAGGCACATATTTGCACTTGGACACTATGTTCAACTGGGTCCACCTAACATTACTAAACTGCTGGTAGATGACTCATTCACTCTCAACGATAAAAGCCAGCAGATTTGCGGTGTGTGTGTGGTGATGGACATCTCTTTTTCTTTTTCCCCTTTCTTTCTCAGCCATGACTTTATTCCAGAAGATTATGGAATTGGGCATTAAGATTTTTTTTTCCACAAAGGTCATCACTTGTTTTATCCCTTAAGGATGTCCCATCCCCGAGCCATTCCCACCTGAGCATGTGTGGAAATTCAGGTTATGAGTCTCTGTCCTAGGGGAAATGTCCATTTTAGTCATTCATCCAAAAGCAGTCTTTTGATATGAGAGAACATGAAAGAACCACTAGAATTAGAAGGAAACAGACTGGATCAGTATTTTTTTCAACTTGATATTACTATAAAAGTGGCAAATTTCTCCCATCATGACAGGTTACCTGTGTGACACTAGGGAAGAGACTCTATTAACAATCACCAAACTTGCTTTTGTTAGGCAAACACTGCATTCCAATTCTGTAGTTGAAAATACAGGTGTACCAGGATGACTTAGTCATTGGACACAGGCATGTCATTTGATTTCCTCCAGTTATTCTACATAGTAACATTCATCCCCCACAAGTACAGTGTTGCTATCTTCTGTCTGACAGGGCAGAGTGGAGCTTAATTCCTTTGGAACTTTCCTGCCTTTCCATTTTCAAAAAGAAAATCAGCTTACGCCACAAAGGGCAACATTTGTCCTCAGCTGACAGGCCACCTTGTGAGTCTACTTTGATTTAGACATTAATTAGATACGTCTTTATCTTCTTATTTCAGTTGATGTTACTTTCTGGTTCTTTTTAAATGTGAAATATTGCCAAGTTCTTGGGTCTTATGGGAAACCTTGATCTGGAGTGGTTCTTCCTAATGGCTTTTCAACATAAGGAAAATGTCCCTAGTACCTATTACCTTGGAAAAGAAACAAACGGGGTCTTAGAGTAAGACCATTACTTGTACCTTGTATATATTAGGAAGAGGTGACTTTTAATCAATAGCATGAAAGATTCTATAGTAAATCTAATTACTAGGTAACATACCACATCAGGATCCAATACAGTGAGTTTCTGCTTGATAAGATTCCAGTAGCAAAGCCTATGTATTTCACAACATGATAAAGATTATACTTCTAAGGCAATATGATAACAAAGTAGAAGGGGCAGCAACATTCATTTTTCTCCATTTGAAAGATACATACAATGCTGTATAGCATCAAGCACCCATATTAACCGTTCTTTTTGTTTTTTAAGCCATACTATAAACGGCTATGTCACAGCTTTATTGATATCATTGTTGAAGCCTCACTATGTTCACTGAAGTAACTGTCTATTTGCTAAGTGGAAACTGCAAGGTCTAACTTACTGACCAATAATATAACCTAAATTCTGCTAACTAAAGTTAGTGTAACTCAAGAAAACAATGAATTTTACCCTGAAGACATTAAAGTTACACAGTAAGTTCTAAATTGAGTGGCTTACTCCAAATGTGAGAGTCAAGATCTATACAATCACTGCTGCTAAAAGGAACAACAAAACAAAACAAAACAAACAAACAAGAAACCGAAAACTCCAACATGGATTGACAAATCCAAAACTTTCACATCCTTGACTTCTATGAACATGTAAAAAGGAAGAGCAGGGAGTCTGGTGGCTAAATGCCAGAACCCTAACCCTCAATTAACTCCTGCTGAAGCATCAGTTCTCCACCAGAAACCCAGGACCCTGTGCAAGTGACCGGCCTCTCCGGGCCTCCATTTTCTCACCTGTTACATGGACAGCAGCAGGACTTGGCTCTCCTGTCTGTTGCTGAGGAGCTCAGGATTGAACAGTAACACACTGAGAGGAGTGTAAAGCAGAGAGTAAGATCTACGCTTTAGCTTTCTACGAAGCTGTCAGCACAACATTATTTCTACTTATACTTAACGTCGAAAAGAGCTGAAAATAGACTATTCAATACTGAAGTGACATACAGTAAGTACATGCAATGGTTGTAATACTATTCCACAAAAAAGAAGCTGCACAGTATTTTCAACTCTTGAGCTTGCATCATCTTCTCTAAGCTTAGATATGCATAGAAAACAAAAGGAAACAGAGCAATATGCTTAGGATACCAGGCCTAGACTTATATGACAGTAGGTTAAGCCATTTCTTACAATAGCCAGATGTTTTTATTGGGAGTGTCTTCTCCTTTTCCCATCCTCTCTTCTTCCCTCTCCTCTTGTCCTTCCCTCCCCAGCTCTCCATCGCATAAATACATAAATCCGTAAATCATGTGTATTTGTGCACAGTATTAAGGATAATTTGTGTTTTCTTAGAAACTTTTCATACATTTCCAAACTTTTTAATAATACCTGCATATTCTGTTACCTCTAGAATCATAAAAAGGGAAAATGTTCACTTTCTAAAGGATCATTTGTTACTTATTAATCTTGTTTTTACCTTGATGTCAATCATGCACAATTTCACCAGAACTTAATGAGTAATCTAATGGAATTTTATCTCTCTCAATTTTTTTTTTCATGAACCAATTCTACAGGTCCTATAATTTGAAAGTATGTTTTGGCCAAATGTGTATTTCTAACTCTTCCTATATTTAGATTTAAATATTTGAGATTCTCGGGGCAGTAAGGACGGGAAAGAACATAATCTGAGGAACAGTGACACCTGTCACAGTGATTTTATTATCTATTACTCTGCTACTGCCTGAAGCACACTCTCTATTACTTTGGGGCTGCCTGAATTTCTTGTCAGCTAATTCTCTGAGTATCGAATGCGTCAATTCAATGGAAACAGAAAGTTCCAGCACGATGGTGATCGCCCATCTGCATTTCCCCAGGACCATGCACACGTGGCCCAGTCACAGGATACCCAGAAGCAGCATACCCAGGTTGGGAGGGTGGCGGGTAACTGTTGCACAGGGCTGTGAAGGTACAGCTATTGCCACCATTTCATGAACATTAAATTCCACCCATTTACAACTTCAGACCTTGGAAAATACTCCAGAGATTATTTCCTGTAATATTTCCTGGTAATGAGTTTTCTAGGCATGGCCTCATTAACCAAAATATACGCAACAGGATTTCCCAGAGCAATAAACCACAGAACTTAGAGTGGGTAAGCCATTAAAAAGCACGGAACATTTAAAAGCAAAAATATTTTGCAGGCAATTGTAATTTGTTAGGTTTAGTTTCATCATTCCAAAATCAGATTGTTCCCCATAAGCTTTTAAGTGTTTCCCAATTACACTGGAGTTGAAGCTGCTGGGTTTGTTATGCAAGGAACATCATGGCTGCTTTCCATTCCAGTCACAATGCTGACAGGCGTCCCCACGGAAGGGGCCAATCACAGAGTGACTTGAGCTCCCTGACAGAGCATCTCAGCTGAACTGGCTCCTTCATGAGAAGCATGCTTACCCCAGGAGCTTCTCCAGAAAAACAGATGTCGCACCCAAGATGTGTGTGTGTATATGTACAGAAGTAACTACACACACAGGTGCTTCAGAAAAACTGTGGAAATGAAATTCAAATATAACCTTTTTTAAGAATAAAATTTTTTGATATTCATGTATATATATGAACTTTTGGAGTCCATATAAAACTTCTGCTATCTTTTTCATATATATGTACATATATGTGTGTGAACACATACACACATATATGCACATATATACACACACAATCACAGAAAATGGAATTAAAACATAGAAATACAAAATACAAACTCCCTCAACATAAAATCCCATAAAACTCAAGATGCTTTCCTAGGTGATAGCTATTCCTAAAGAACAAGGGGGGTTCTGAGAACTTAATTTCTCACTGCAATATAAACTGAAAAAAAAAAACAGGTGCCTTTGAAGGGTGTTTTAGGATTAGGAAACAGTAAGAAGTGAGAAGAAGCCAGTCCAGGAGTGTCAGGTGGATGATTTCCGGTGATAACTCTTGCTCCGTCTCCCCTGGAGGGTGAGGAGATGGCATGGGGGCACTCCCAGGCACAGCCTGCTGACTCCTTCCTGGGCGTATTCTCTTGCAGAAACTCAGCAAGCAAAAAGATTGGAGTATCCCAGGAAACTCCAGCCAAGCCTTCACTCTTGACTGGTCCACTTCTGCTCCCATTAAACTTCTCCTTAGCCCCTGTCTTAGGTATGTTCTGTCTTCAAAACTATCCTGGAAAAACCACAATTCTTCTCCAATTAGTGATTTCACCTTCTTCTACCCAAACTTTGCTATATATTTGACATTTGCTTTTACATCGCTTTCAGCAGTATGCGAGTTGCTCTCATAATTATTCTCTTTGAAGATGCCTTACCCTTCTGAGGGTCTCAAACTTAACAGCAGTGTAGACATGCTACAATGTGTTGATACTAGTTCATTTTGCTACAAAAAAGCTTTTTGCAATCCATGCATACATTTTTTTCACTGGGGCACACTCTATGAATGTTTTTGAAGACCCCTCATATGCAGTCCAGCACATACAGTGCTCTGTCATAAAAACCAAAGAGTTGAGTGCTACAAGATCATGGTCATTAAAATCTAAACTAACACAGAATCCAGTTGTAGTGGAAGTGAATTTTGCTCCCGGGGGAAAAGGCTGTCTGTTTAGAGATTCCAATCTCTCCCAGATCTGTGGGTTCTGCTAACACCAACATTTGTTGTAAAACAATTTACCAGTGAGATCTTCAGCAAAGAGGCAAACTGAAATCCCCAAATGTTAGAACATTTGAGACATATTTTGGAAAAGCAATAGCTGCATTTCTACATGTTTTCAGTGAAAAGGTATCATGCACACCCCTTGGACCAGATTTGGCTAACTCTACTCCACAGCATGAGGTTCAGCCCTCGGTTTGGTCATCGTTTTTTTCAATGTGCAGAAACAACATGGATTGGTTCTGCATCCCAAGCCTTTTGCTATTCATTCCTTCTCCTATCTACCTCTTCATATCTTACTCTGTTTGTAGATTTGGAACTCTTTGCTTTGACTCTCTTTCTCCAAAGCACTTATTTTTAATGGAAATGTTCAATATGTGGCTATAGTATTTGAGTATTTTGCTATTACTTATGGCATCAGTTCATTACACAATAACCTGGGTGAACTGTTTCCCTCAAAATTGCTATCTCATCATCTTTCTAAGTTTTGACATTCTTTACTCAAGTCTTAGGGTACTACTAAGCACAGAGCATACCTTTGTTTATAAATCAACATATACTCATTCTCAATTCTGCTTTCTTTCCCCAGTTCAATTCTGAGAGTGGCTATTCAGAGATGTAAGGCCTACATATTACTTATGTTGAATAGCAGGATAAATGCATTCCCAAATAAACTACTGAGCTCACTGAGACCAGTAAGTATACTTACTCATCTTAGTACAATAAAAAGGCAGTAGAGAACTTGGAACATAGCAGGTGCTGCATAAATATACTCAATTATATTTAAGGCTTTTCCATTATAGCTTAGAAGGAAGGATGATTCATATTATTTCTGAAAACTGGAGTTATGTGAGGTCTGAGAGTAGAATATAACTGCTCCTAGTCTTTCTAGAAATTTTGTTTCCTTTCTTCCAATCTAGGATTCAGTTATAACCAACAGAGTTAATATACTCAGCCACAAATGACACTGTAATAACAGCTCTCTTTGGTGGGCAGAGGAGTCTTGCTATTAATTACTGAACTGTTTCAAGGCAGCTACTGCTCCTTTTGGCTCCACCTTGCTCTCTGAATTAATAGATGGCTAAAGTCCAGAAGATTTCTACCACAAAAAGCAATTTCAAAATAACCTCACAGAAATATCTAATTTTGGTGTGGACTTTATGCAAAGATAAAGGACAGAACACTTGAAAAATGAATCAATGAATGAATGAAAACCAACTCCATCTCAACTAGAACGAAACACACACACACACACACACACACACACACACCAAAAACATTAACTGATATGGGGATCCAATAATAATCAATTTTTTTAACTCTCAATTTCTGTTCCATATTGATAAAAGCTCATTGCCAACCTAAAGTCTAAAAGTACAGCATTGTCAATTAAGCAATTAAAAAGTCTAAATATGCTTGCACGGAATTATAAACACTCAGAATATTGAATATCACAATTGATATATAGCAACATTTCCATCTCAAAGCCATATGTATGGATACCAGTAAGTCCTGCAGTCCACGGACTTCTGAGCTATTGCTTTGCCTCTAAACTACATTGAAGGCCTGTTCCAGTCACATGTGCAGTGCTACCCTGAAAAGATAAATGCTGAACAACTGTAAGATGTCATGGGTTAAAAACGCCCTATAAATATTTTGTCCTCAAAATAGCTTTCACTCACAACATATAAATAGTCACTGGGCTGCAGACTCAGCAGGTGTCTATCTGCTGCCATGTTCAAGCCGGGGCTGCCACCTTCACAAGAAAGCATCGCCCACACGCTTCACCATGGCAGTGAGATCTGTACCCACACAGGCCCTGCTGGAGGCTCGGGGAGCTTCCAAACCATCCAAGCAAACCTTCCCAATTAATCAAACCCCTTTGCCTACCTGGCTGTACATACAACACTAGGCTTTCTTTAAAAAAAAAAAAAAAAAGGTTTCTCCTTAAAAAATAATAGAAACAAATTCAGAATGATCAACGGACTCCACAATTTGCAACTTTGTGACTCCAAATCAAGACAAATCAAAAGCTGCAAGGACCAGTGAAGCAGCTGGGCTCCAGACCCACTTGGTCTCCAGCGCTGCGCGGCGCAATGCTGCAGAGTGGAGCCAGCTGCTCTCCCTTGGCCCCGTCCAGAGCGGTGGGAGGACGCTGACCTGCCGCATCGTCCAAGCAAGCAGCGCCCACAGTTGCGAGGCGCGGGCCACCCCACATCCGAGTCCTGCGCCTTCAATTCCCACAGCCCCGGTTGCAACACACCATGCTAACCACAGGAGCATGTCTGGTTCGTTCCTTTAATAAATAATAAAGCCACGCCGTAATGTTTCAGATGCAGATCTAGGCTATTAAACTCCTCAGATTAAAAGGGTCACAAAACAGAATAGCATTTTCAGACTGGGCGTTTCAACTTAAAGCCCCTCCATCTGGCAGCCACTGGTGGGGCGGAGAACCCCGGGAAACCCAGCGGCTTCTCCCACTGCTTGGAAGCCCCTGGCGGCGAGGACGACCAACCCCCAGGGCAACCCACAGAAACGCCACTGGCGGCTGGTGCGCGTGAACAGGCGAGAATCTGGGCACACCCTCCGAGTTTCAGTTCACAGGGAGCGCGGGGGTGGACCGGCGGGGACCCTGGCCCGGAGACCCGAGGAAACCACCCTTTCTTGGCTTCAGAAACTGGGTAATTCCGGCCACAGACGACGCACGCCCATCCCTCACGGCCACCCTTGCTTCGGAAGTTAGTCCTGTCTCCCACACAGCCCTGCCGTGGACACCCAGAGCTGCTCACCCTGCCCGCAGGAGACCCCACCCCTTCGGGCCACACCGGCCCCGCCTCGCTCCGCAGCCTGAGTTACGCAGCTGCAACCCTGACAGGGTCTCGGTTTCTCTCCCTCCTGATCGCTGCAGGGCAGAGCAGGGAAAAAGGGGGAGCCTGGGGTGTGATGAGGAAAAGGGAGGGGGTAAGACAAGACCACTACAGCCCTGGGACGCAGTGGCGAGACCGGTGCGCAACACACACACAGGTGCTCGCCTGGGTGCTGCTGCCCGGAGTCCACGCCAAGTGGCGACAGGACCTAGTGAGGGGGTGTCGGAGCCCCAGGGTGTCGGGGCACTGCGCTCAGAGGGGCACAGAGGATGCTTTGAAAACCGCCAAAGTGACAAAGTTCCACAGCCTCTCCAAGGCCACAGGCCAGGCTCACCCCGCAGCAGTAGGGGTGGCCCTGCGCCCCGTGGGGCTCAGGGGTCTCGGTGAGGGGGCAACAAGCAGGGGGCCGAGTTTTCCCTTGCTGCCCTCCTTGGCCTGGCCCACCGCCCGAAGCCCGGCTTCCCCCCAGCTGCGGCTCGGGAGCTGCCAGCCTGAGCGCACTGGGCAATCCCGGGCAGCACGGAGCAGGAGAGCGCACTTCCCTCGCCTGCCACCCTCGCCCTGAGACCCCGGCGCGCGCCCCCATCGCCAGCCCTGTGGAGGAAACACTAGTTGATTTTGTCCTCGTTTAAAAAGAAAAAAAAAAGTGCAAGAACAACTCTTAGAGGAGGCGCCCGAGCCCAGAAAAGTCCCGTGCAGCCATCTGCGCCGTTCCCAGGAGTTAGCAAAGCCGCGGCTCCCCAGGCCCCCAGGGACGCGACGCATCCCGCTCCCAGCCCAGCCCGCGCCCCTCACCTCCTTAAGTTCTTTGGCTACGTCCTTCAGGTCGCCCAGAACTAACTCCAGGTCCTCCACGATGATCTTGATCTGCTCCTTCACCTTGGTCGTGGAGGCTGCCGGCGGTCCCTCGGCTGGAGCGGACGACGAGGGGGTCCCCTTGGACTTGGCTGACATTCTCTGGGGGCGGGCGAGGCAGGTCAGCACAGGCGGGCGGGCGGACGCTGCTGCGCGCCCTCGTGGCTGGCGCTGCTCCGGCCGCGGCCGCCCGGGTCCCCCCGCATCCCGGGCGCTCCCCGGGCACCGGCGGCGGGTGGCGGTGCTGGGCGTCCGGCCGCGCGGCCGCACAGCGCTGCTGCCATGGACTCGCGACCGCGGCGCTCGGCGCGGGGCCCGCACACGGCCGAGCAGCGCGCCTGCGCCTCCGCCCGCCGCCCGCGCCGCGCACCCGCTCGCTCCCCGCCCGCTCGCCACCGGGCGCGCCGGCTGGCAGAGAGAGACAGCGCCCGCGGAGCGTCCCCCGGGCCCAGCGCGCCGGGATGCGAGGACGCGAGTTCCAGTCTGGGGAGCCCCGCGCCCTGGGTCTGAAAGGCCCCCACTCACCCTCCACCCTCTATGCATACACTTGAACACACTTGCATCACACGGGGGCTGTGGGCTGTGCACACCTGGCTGGCCTTCCTCTCGCCCTGCCCGCTGGCAGACATTAGGCTTAGTTTGGGCACGGGCGCGGCGGGATCCGGAGTTGGAGTAAAGTGACCCTACAGTGCTTGTCCTGGACCACACAATGTCCGGTCACCTCCCGTCTCTCTCCTATAACCTACGGGTTCAACATTCTTGAAAGAGAGAGAGACAGACTAGAAGCCTATCCCCACACTCCGGAATTAAAAAAAAAAAAAAAAAAAATTGAACCCGCCTGCTCGACCCAGCCAGACGCATTCACGCTGCGGATGACAGCGAGTGCGCAGTGCCAAGTGTGTGTCTGAACTCCCCACACCAGAAATCCCCGGAGACTGTCTGAGTCATCTTGGCTGCACGTCCTATCTGTGCCATCTCCTTTCTGGTTTGGTTGGTGGTGGTGCTTTGGGGTTTTTTGGGCTACCATTCCTCTCCAGGAGACCCGAGCACCAGAGAAATGCCTCTGCTTGGAGCTCCCGCTGAGGGCGCTATCCCAGGCTCTGCCTTTGATCTTCCAGCCGAGCTCCGTTAGACCAGGTGTCAGCTATTTTGCTGCCGAACCCAGCAGGAAAACAACTCCTGGACAGCAGGGTTAATCAGAAGCTCCCAGCTCGCGCTCAGTGGGAGGCCATCATGCTCCTCACCTCGGGCGCCTATCACCCTCCTGGAAAAGCCCTGGGCTCTCATCACCTGCTAAGAGGCCACTGTTAGAGCTTTCTCGGGCTGTTTGTTACCAGGCACACACGTGAAAGCGCACTGGCTTCCCTCTCAAATTCCAGATCACCAAGTACTCTCTATTCTGGACAATTCTTGAGAAAACCCTTTTGGGAATATAGAAGGAGAAAAGCGAAAGGAGGTGGTCTACGAATTGTGTCAAAAAGAATACAGGAGAGGGCGCTGGTGGCCTAGTGGCTAAAGTCCTTACCTTGAATGCACAGGGATCCCATGTGGGCACCGGTTCTAATCCCAGCACCTCTACTTCCCATCCAGCTCCCTGCTTGTGGCCTGGGAAAGCAGTCGAGGACGGCCCAAAGCCTTGGGAACCTGAACCCGCGTGGGAGACCTGGAGGAGGTTCCTGGCTCCTGGCTTCAGATCAGAGCGGCGCCAGCCATTGCGGTCACTTGGGGAGTGAATCGTCGGACAGAGATCTTCCTCTCTGTCTCTCCTCCTGTCTGTATATCTGACTTGCAATAAAAATAAATAAATCTTAAAAAAAAGAATATACAAGAACGCTGGAAAGGCAGAGAAAATGAAGGTGGGAATTAGCTGATGCTGGGGGGAAAAAACTTCAGAGACTTCACAGGAGGAAAAGGACTATTAGAAACATCAAACAAGTGACATGCTTGAATCCTCCGAGGTAGGGAGAAGATTACGCCATCCCTTCTCATCTCTCCAGCCTTGAGCATTTCCAGAGAGGAATCCTGATCACTCATGACTATTTTCTATCTTAAGAAAGGCGAGCGGTCAGAAAGGGTAACAGGTGCCAAAGAAGGAAGAAGATGAAGTGCTGAGTGTTTGACCCGACGGTGGAAACAGAGCAAGGTGCTCTGAAAACTCAGCAGTGCAGCGATGATAGGCCAGGGCATTGGAGAAGGGCAAAGAGGGGGCTTTCCCTTCACAGTGGTACAATCCTTCACAGCCTGTAAGGTTATTCCCCTTCTATCCTAAATCCCCTCCACTAAAGATTAAACAGAAAAACCTGCTCTCCCGTGTATCTGCTGCCGCTACTAAACAAAGCTATTCTGCTTCAAAATTGAGTCATTAATATTTCCTGAAACAAACCACCCACTCCCACACCACAATGGACTGATACATGAAGACTGTCGCCTAACATCTCTGTATCTAAAATCATGGAGTTGACTGCAAGGCGGAAAGCTAACAGTAGTCCTGTCTTCATTTATCAGTGACTTCCGTCATGGAGGGTGGCTACAGCAAGCCTTCCTGAGACATTCCTGAATCAAAGCATCTTATAAAGGGAGGAAAAAGGGAGGAAAGGGCACTTTATAAAGGGCACACGGGTGGAAATCAAACGTATTCACTCCTCGTCCTTCTATCTCACTTTGGGAAAATGCTGGCATTCTTTTGGCTCATCCTAGGCTCCCAGGAGCTTGCATGAAGCTTGAGAGCCAGACTGCACTGACCCCACGGCAGATGTGACAGGAATTCCAGATGGATCCCTCTGGCGCTGTGTTTGTAGACTGGTGCTGGCTGCCAGTTAGAGCACACACAAACCATATTTCTTACTAAAGCGAATGAATTGTAAGCAGAGAGTCCTGCTCATTTATAGAAGAGGCTGTACATCCAAGACCATAGTCTTTCTGTGCATTCTTCATTTTCTCAGTTCTGCAGTAAAAAGACTTGGATAATTACGGCAAATCCTTTTGTAGTCATCTCCTTGAGTTGCAGGCTCTTACCAATCCAGCTGAGTGCGCACGTGCGCATGGCAGAGTTTCCTACACTGCAGTTGGTCACTACGAGCTGACTTCTGACAGTTAATCACAAGGAACACAAACTGTTCTTACAGAATGGAAGGATGTGACTAAACCTGTACAGCTGAAATAGGATACATATCCAGAATAAATATGGAACTGAAGCAGCTCAACAGCAACAGTGCAAAACTGATTTTAAATGGACAACAGATGAAGAATGACATGGCCTATAACTACAGGAAGAAACTGCACGACACCTACCATCAAGGAAATGAAATTCAAAACCACACGGAGGTATCATTACATTCCATTTAGACAAAACATAGCAAGTGCCGGTGAGGATGTGGAGAAAGACACCCAGTGGGAACGTAAATTAACATTAACAACTACAGAAAACAGCACAGTGTTTCCTCAGAAAAGCAACAATAGAATTATTATATCATGCGGTAAGCCCAAAGGAAATAAAATAAATCTATGAGATATCTGCACTCCCATATTTGTTGC
This sequence comes from Ochotona princeps, assembly GCF_030435755.1. NCBI lineage: Eukaryota > Metazoa > Chordata > Mammalia > Lagomorpha > Ochotonidae > Ochotona > Ochotona princeps. The sequence continues at coordinate 44,764,451 of NC_080850.1, forward strand.
AGTCTAACTCAGGAGAGGGAAGGCCCGATTTCAACCTAAATGTTCATCCAAGTGGTACTTTTGAACTTCAGAATATCATCCATGGAGAAATCTGATTCAGTCATGTCATTTGCCACAAAGTGGAAGGCATCTTTGAAATAGACTACACATAGAAAGACAAATTCTGCATTGTCATCTAATGTGTAGAACATCAAAATATTCATCTGGGGCCACCAGTATTTTCCCTACTTACAAAGACACCAGTTGAGCTGCATATTTTCCATAAGGGAATTTGAGTCCAGGCTCCACAATTGATTCTGCCTTCCTGCGAGGCAGGGAATGACGGACCAGGGGAGCTAGGTCCCTACCGTCTATGGGGAAGACCTGGGTTGTTTCAAGTTTCTGGTTTTGACTTAGCTCAGCCCTGACAGTTTTGGGCATTTGAGGAGTGAATCAGCATGTAGGAATTCTCTCTCTACCTCTCAGAATAGCTGGTCTTAGAGAAGCTGAGACTGGAATAGTGGTTACTAGGTTAGGGAGAGTAAAGAGGAGGAGGGGTAGGGAGAGATGAACTAATAGTGCCAAGTTAAAAGAAGATTGAAGAAACAAGGTCTGGCATTTGTTGCACAGAAGGGTGTGCCTGTAGATGTGATATTGTACTGTATATTTCAGAAAAGCTGGAAGAATTAATAAAATTTAAATGCTTTTCATAAATGTTGGAGGAGTCAGATATGTTTGCCCTGACTGGAATAGTATGCGATGTATATGTACATGAAAGCCTCACATAAGCACCCCACAGATATGCATTTGAATGTGTAAAAATTTTTAAAAATACATTAAAAGGGAACTTATCAGGAGATGCTTCATATCAAAATGAATGCAAAAAGTGCACTTGTTTTAAAAATAATTCAAAAATGTTTTTATAAAGGTTATTCTGCAAAAGAATTTGTGCTATGGAGTAGCCATGCTACTAGATTTAAAGAGATATTATCTCAGCAGGAACAAAGGGACAATTCCACACATGGTAACAGTACAAGTGGAATTAATTCAGATCTCTGACAGTCATTTTACTTGTCATCCATGGTCCCCCAAACACCCTGTGCTGAAACTCTTACCAATTAGACTTGGGAGTTGGTTGGATCATGAGGGCAGAGCTCATACAAAAGAGATTAATGCTCTTATCAAACAACCCCCAGAGAGTGCCATGTTGGGAAGTGGACCCTCACTAAAAACCATTCTTCTATGGCCACGGCTGTGGATATCCCAGCTCTCAGAACTGGGACAAATCATTTTCTGTTGTTCTCAATTGCCCAGTCTGTAGCATTTGGTTATTGTGGCTTCAACAGATTAAAGCAACTTCCACTGTATGTTAGCTGGGAGACTTTTTATCTATACAACAGAAACTAAAACCTGCGCTCAACTGCACAAAAACAGGACAAGAGTACATGCATCTTCAGACAGGATTGGAATCAGAGATGGTAGACACAGTAAGCCTATTAATTGCAATCTCTATATTTTTATCATTGCCTGCTTCCTTCCCTGTGTGGACTGGCTTCTATCCCTTCAATCAATTTCTCTACAAAACTGAACCTTGGACTGACAGATTCAGTCTCACATCTTTCATAACTTGTCAACTGGCAAAGACAGAGGTCATCAGGGGTATCTCTTAGGAGAGTTTACCAGGTCCAACTTCATTCACAGATCGCAATCTAGACCAGTCATGTCATGTGGCATAGCATCGCTGCGGACAGTGCTGCTAATAGAGTGGTAACATTCTTGGAAAATTCATATGTAGCTGTGTATCTATTACCACATTTCCCAGCAGATGGCAGTAAAATGAGTCAGTCTACCAAATCAGCATATTATGGTAATTTTCTGATAAATGGAGGTAAAGTGATTTTAGGAAGCAACACCATGTCCAAAATTCACACTAAGAAAGGTGCAATGTGAATCAGCAGTGGTCTTTCTTTGGGACAGAAAACTGGTAGTGAAGAAATACGACTTCTCCCATTCGAATCAGGTTATACACCCCCGTGTCCTATTTCTGCCCCAAAAGAGAATGCATGCCCTTAGGAAAATCAAACAATAGAAGAACTGGTATTGTGGAATAATGAGTTAAAGCTGCCACCTGCAATGCCAGCATCCCATACGGTCACACTTTGAGTCCTGGCTGCTGAACTTGCAAGCCAGCTCCCTACTAATGTGCTTAACAAAACAGCAAAATGTGGCCCAAGGCATTTAGTGTACTCATGCTCTTCTTCATTTATATAAATAAAGATCTATACAACTATAAACACATCACTGAGCACATACTCCCCCCACAACAAACAGCACTCAAACACATCCTATCGCTCAAAAAGGGTTACCCCTGGGCCTGGCACAGTAGTCTAGCGGCTAAAGTCCTTGTCGTGCACACGATGGGATCCCATACGGGCGCTGGTTCTAATCCTGGTAACCCTGCTTCCCATCCAGCTCCCTGCTCATGGCCTGGGAAAGCAGATAAAGATGGCCTAAAGCCTTGGGACCCTGTACCCACATGGAAGACCTGGAAGAGGCTCCGGGCTCCTGGCTTCGGATGGGCTCAGCTCCAGCTGTTGTGGCCGCTTGGGCAGTGAATCACTGGATGGAAGAGCTTCCTCTCTGTCTCTCCTCTTCTCTGTAAATCTGCCTTTCCAATAAAAATAATAAATCTTTTTAAAAAAATGTTACCACTTACCCTGAGATGGTGGGTCCCCTGCCTGAAGTGGAAATCCCAATCATTCCATTTCCCAGATTCAATTTACTGTACAAGATGCTGAGAGAACCCAATAATTTCTGTGGTCTGGGACGCTGACAGGTGTGTCAAGGAGATGCAACTATGAGCCTAGCCAGTAGCCAATATACACAGCATTCAGCTGTAAAAAGGAAATTTTGATCACTCAATGGAACTCCACATCTTCTGCAAGCACCAAGACAACTGAACCTCCTCCTAGGCCATTTGTGCACTGAGATGACTTTATGGATATCAGGAGGTTCCTGTCTTTCTTAGGCTTCAGGACATGTTTTCTCCATGGAAAGGAGTGTAGGCTGAGAAGACAGTGGCATTTTCAGACTGTAACCTGTTCTGTGCGAAACAGACACTTCAGTTACATAAATTTTTGTTATAAAATCAGGTGGCAGGGGACCCCAATTTTGCCCAAGGTGTGTGGCCCAAGCATGTGAGCTTTATTTCTTCCTCTAATGAATGGAATTGAATGGTGAATCTGCGTGTACTAGAATACTATGTGAACGCAGTTTTTGTAATGCTGAGCCACAGGGATTTAGTTGGGCTTTGACTCTGAGCTGGGACACTATAACACAAATATTAGGGTTAATGATGATGGTGCCGCTGCATGCAGTTGGCATACTTCCACTTTCTACATCTTTCTCACCAGAGAAAGGCTCATGTTCCCACTATCCAAATCCATGTTCATGTCAAATGGGGGATGAAGCCTTTGGGATGCAATTACTGTTAAACAAGATCCTGAAGTTGGAAAGGGCATGTGAAGACATACTGAGAAGGCAGCCCCAGAAGTGATGTGAAGACAGCAGCTTCCCTTCAGGACTCTGAGACAAACTTGAAGCCTGCCAGTCACAGGATACATATGCAAATGCAGGAATCCGCACGTCCATGCAGTCCAAATGTCGCAAGGCTGAATGCTGAAGTCCCGCGTAAAGAACAAAAAAATGAGTAGGGCAGGAGAGAGAGAGAAGCATTTGAAACTGTTGTGAATATGCAGTGAAGACATGCTGGGAACCTAAACTGGGTTGGAGTAGTGAGGGCAGACTGGAAGCAATGCCTAGGTTTTGTGGAATAAGAAGAAAGCATCAACCACATGCTCAAAATAAATCATTAGCAAAGAAGTCATTTGCTTTTAAGATTTGGAATCTATTTTGTTTTCAAGTACTTATTCTATTCCAGATATATATAAAAGGTCATGTCTGTGGTACATACTGCAAGCATGGGAACCAGGGTGGGGGGCAGGCCTGGTGGGAATTATGGGGAATCGCTCCAACTAGGCTGCAGCTCCCACTGGTTTATGTGAGGGCCGACTATGAAGTGGGCAGGATCGGGCTGGTCTGCAACACCATCGGTCCACGTGGAAGACAGGGCTAGAAACAGAACTGACTCAGCAATTCCAACACTAGCATATGCATAAGCTGATTAGGTTAGGAACTGTGCCGGACCCTGTGCTGGCCAGCACACACAAGAATCAGGTCTGGAATCACCTCAGATGAAGTTTCTTTCGGGATCCCTCCAACTGAACTGCTGATCTCAGAACCCCAACCATGAAGAGACTATGTCAGCCAGTGGATTCTGAAAAGATTTCATCATGGTTGGAGTGGCAAGATTGGCAGCAATTCAGAACTGCTGAACTATCAAAGCTGCTTGAGCAGGACCGTCAGAGCATGCCCCACATCGGGGACCTGGGATGGGTGGGAGGCTGGGTGGGGCTTTTCCATTTGTTTCTCCCCTGACCCCAGATACACGGGGAAAAACAGTGACATTAGTGTGGGGGAAAAAACAAGGTCATGGATAATCTAGAACTGATGTATTTTGCTGAACTGAAAAAGGAAAGGAAATACAAGTGGAATACTGCACCACATGGCAATGCACAAGTGTCCTTCCAAGAGCTGACGCGCATGTCAATGTTACAGTGCTCAAAGGCCAGTTAATAAACCAAAAGTTTACATTAAAAAGACAACATCAAAAAATAAGCATATGCTTGTACACTAATATTCAACACCAATTATAGCAAAAACCTGTCTTTTAAAATAGAAGCTCAGGACTGGAAATTATTTTGGATTTCACAGAATCCAAATATCTTATTCTTACTGATACAGACGATTCAGACAGATTATGTGTTTAATGAGAGATCACAGAATCCACGAATGACCGTGTTTGGCTGTACATGCATGCTCAGAAGACACAAACAGGTCAAGGAACATTAGCTGTCCTCAAAACAGTTTCTGCACAAAAGGTTGCTCAACAATGCGGCATCACTGAAACCCGCCTCCTGTTAAAGCTCCCTGCATGTGCTTGGCGAATCCTCAGTATTTTCAAAATCCCGAAAGAGTTACTAATATTGGAGGCTGCAAAAACATCTATACATGCATTACAGATCTCCAAACACTGCATCAGAATACGACAGAAAAGCAAGTGGCAGCCTAGTAACACATGAGAAGAACACCAAGTAAAATTTCATAATAATGTTTTGTATTGTCTGAAAACTTTAATATGTATGTACAGGATGGCAACATATAAAGTATTTTTTGAATATTTGCCATTAGTAAATTACGGCTAAATTCTTTTTTTTTTAAGGTTTAATTTATTTGAAAGTCTGAGTTGCGGACAGGAGAGACACTCACACAGAGATAAAGTTCCATGGGCTGGTTCATTCCCCAGATGGCCACAATGGCCATCACAATGGCCAAGGGTCAGGAGCCAGGAGTTTCATCCAGGTCACATACATGGGTGCTGGGATCAAATGACTCAGGCCATGCTCTGCTGCTTTCTTCAGCACATTAGCAGGGAGCTGAATCAGAAGTGAAGCAGCTGGGATTTAAACTGGCACCCATGTGGGATACCAATGGCAGGCAGCTGCTTAACCCGCTATGCCACAAGGCATGATTCTTTATTTTTATTTTATTATTTTATTATACAGTTCCATAGGCTCTGGGATTCCCCCTAACACACATACTGATTTACTGATTTACCCTGTATAAGCAGAGTCCTTCATAAACAATCATAAGTCCATCATTCTGTTATTTAAGTATATCCTGACACAGAAAGTATGGACAATGGCAGAGGGCATCCTATTGTCAAGCTATACTGAACAGTCTCACTGGCAGTCCATCTTTGATTTGGAAGTAGAGATGTATACCTGCATTGTATAATCACATCTGAATATGACAGTCTCCATTACACAGTTACTATATACCCCTTAAACAAAAAGCCATAAAACAAAATCAAGAACAGGAAGAATAGAAAATGTACAATATGAAATTGAATAATATGCCACTGAATGCCTAATGTGTCATTAAAGAAAAGACAATCAAAACCTTCTTGAAGAAAATGACATGTATGACCTACAAGTCACTGAAGAAGTTAATAATGAGAAAAAAAACAGTTTTGGATGAATTGAAAATAAAAGCAAAAATATCAAAATCCATTAGATTCATCAGAAACAATACTGAAAGAAACATTTATAACATCAGGTACTCATAAAAAATGGAAATATCTCAAAAAATGATCTAATAAAGTATCCCAAGTGTTGGCAACGCCCGCGTCGCCACGTAATCCGAGCTGAGCGGAGGGACTAGGGTTACAACACAGACAACGCAGAGAGACAAGACAAGGCAACACGCAGTACACAGAATGCCGATCGATGACAGATTGATCTTTATTGCAACTCCAGGCTTTCTTTTATACTCTGCTTAGCTCCTCCCAGTGTTTATCCAGTCCTCAAGGGACCACCCTAAATCCCTCGTGTTCCTCCCAGTGTGTATCCAATCCTCTGGTGGCCACCCTAAATCCCTTGAGTTTTATCCAATCCCTTGACAGATAACTTGAGAAATAGGAAGCAGGAACTTGCGGTTAAGCCAATGGCTAGATGTATCAGGCCAAAATTGCCAATCCTGTTATGCTCTGAGAAACAAGCTAAGCTGTGGAGTTAATCCTTGGGAGACCGGGGCCTGCACCCAAGAGTTTCTCCCAGCTTAACGCACGTGGAACTCACTGCTGTTCCTCCAGCCTCCCCTCCCCTTTCCTCAGTACACAAAATGGTGCCTAGTGTGGTACTGCTGGGGCTGTGGACCTGCTGGCTATAAGGTCTGGAAGCCACCAGACCTATTTTGATTGGATCCTGTAGGATGTCAAATTGCTACTATTTTCTCTGCGGGAACACTGCAATGCATCCAGCCAGAAATGATTTACTTCTGTCTTAGCGCACGCACAGTTCGCTGTTGCCCCTCCAGCCTCACAGCCTTTCCCTCAGTGTATACAACATGGTACCCGATGCGGCACTGGTGGGGATCTGAGCCATGAAATCCACCCTGCTTTGTGATTCCTGAACCTGTCTGCTTGTGCTCTACCACTCTGTCTCTGCTCATGGTTGAATCAAGCCAATCAGCAGGATGGGCAGTTCTACGCCTGGGTTTACTTCCTGAGCTCCTGGTACCTCCCCTTCCCATTTGGCCACTGACGGAATTCTGATAACCAACTGCTGCCCACTGCTATGGTAGCTGGTCATTTGAACACGGTTCCACTTTGTCTGCTGCTTCCCCACGTCCACATGTCTCTAGGTGTCCCTCTGCCATCAGCTTGTCCTCTCCTGTTTCCCGGGATGGTGGCCTCTCTGCTTCAGCCTGGCTAATGATTCTCTATTTAACTGTCTCCTTATCCTATTCTGCCATTTTGTTTTTCTGGTCAAATTCTGAAGAGCAGGAAAATTGTTCTCAAATTTCCTTTCACATGGTTATATAATATTTTGTTATTTCCCAATTTAGTGAAACTATTTTCAACTCAACATGCATTTATAAGCATTATAATTGAGAGGACAGGATGCTTGATGTTTATAGTTTTCAAGACAACTTCATTCTGTAGCAGCATCTGACCCTAACAACCTTATCAGATACTACCTGCAATTTCATGTAGTTTTTAGTTAAAAAAAAAAACTTTCACGTATTAACATGCACAGCTGCCTTAGACTGTATTTTCAGTATAGTAGTCAACCACAGGGCATGTTAAAATGGTGCGATTCCTACATATCACAGACATTTAACATCTCTAACATCATAGATGACAGTTTCATCATGTGCTCAGATTTGTTCATGCCCCCTTAACCATGGCACTCTGCTGAAGGTTTGTAGGCACAATTAGAAGGAAACTTTTTTATCCAAGATAAAGAGGATGCTTTCTTGTCTCTTCCATTATCTAAAACCTTGAAGCTGCAGGCTGTGACCACCGCCTCCACCTGCAGCTGGACACCTGAGGTTTGAAAGTTGTGCTCTGCTACTAGCTCTATCAACTGAAACGCTGCTGGTACTGCTGCTGTTTCTGGAAATACACATACAACACCTACTTTTCACAAAGTGATTGAGAATCAGGAGATAATCATGTGGAAATGTTTTATAATCCTTGAGCTAAAAATGAGCAGATGTCAGTCACGGTTATTCATCCCATGTTTACTTAAATTGTTGCACTGTGCACTGAGAAACTCACTCCCTCCACTGCTGCAGGATTTGGTCACTTTTCAGAGTTACTTGATCAAGAAAATCCCTCTGTTCCAGTATTTCTCAAAATGTGTTTTGGCTATTTCAAGCATCAGAAGCAGAGGGAGAAGTGAAGAATAAAGAAGAAAAGTATAGAAAGAAGGGGAGCTTACTACATAACTGTCTTACAAAGTAAGTCTAAATATTAGAATATTAAAGTGTAATAATATTAATTGGCCAATTTCAGTTTCCATATTTATTTATCAGACCATGAGTCCTCTTTTTTTTTTAAATTTATCTTTCCTCTCTTCCTCCCTTCCTTCCTTTCTCATTCCCTACTTTCCTTCTCTTTTTTTATGTAACACCTGTAAGTGTCTTGCTTAGAGGTTTCCTAGAACACATTTTGGAAAATACCGTTCTAAAATTGTCTTGTATTTGCATTTCATCATATGTTACTTTACAAGTAACTTATTATGTTCACTTAGGTTATTCAAAACAGTAAGGAATCATCAGGAATTGAGTGTGTGTTTCCATAGTATGTTTATGCTGATATATTTTCTTATCTAACAATTTTTTTCTGTTTTCATTCATAAGGGAGTTTATATAGAACTGTAGTATTTTTCAAGTGTTTTCACTTGTTCTCTCATCAGCTTCCTTGGGTCTCAGGATAACTGGATAAAACAGAGAAGAGAAACGCTGTGATCCTTATTGTTGGGCTGAAGCTCCCACAGCTAAGAGAGTTAGCTGGCATCGCACAGTGGCTGTGGGGTAGGGTGAGGGACAGATGTCAGGTGCCCACATTCATGTGCAATGAACTTTCTCCTCCACCCCATGTCTGGTTGGAGCCTTTTCCTTATGAACTCTGCACCTTTGATCTCTGTTCCAAGCAATAGTAAGTTGAATTTGAATTACTAAAGGAAAATTCTCCTAATCTTAACTGAGAAATGCTGGAAAATTTTTCAAATGTTATTTCAGATGTTCAAAACATAAGACAGAATCCTCAGTGGTTTGGGTTAATAAACCTGTAGTCAAAACATATATTCGACAACATTAAGTATGTCCCTATCCTGAGTTCATGGCAATATTTTATGATGATACATCAGTTATTAAAAGTGATGTTTATCTGGATCAGTTATTCAGAATGGTGTCTATCTGGAGTCCTTAACACTTAACTCTATGGACACAATCAAAGGCACAAAAGGGAAAGTTTTAAGCATGTACCTGTGCTATGAATTTGACAGATGGGCAGCTCAGTAACATTCTGACATTTCCTAAGCTGGCCAATCAAGGGGCACATTAATAGTGTGACCTTGGCATGTCACCAGGTACATGGTGAGATTTAACCAGTTTCTCTTTCACAGGACTTAACCAGGTAACTTATAGCCAAGAGAACCAAGGGTTGGAATTCTGTGGAAATACACTATACATAAAGTCAATAACTGTGTGATCATCAGATTAAATGTCCTCCTGACCCAGGATTTTATTGACTTAGTGACCACAATAAAAAAAATTAATGGTTTATGCAATACTGATGGGATATAATGAGAGTATAAGGTATTTATTATTTATATAACAACACACATGTTTAAGCTTAAAGAATTACTTTAGTGTATACTATTTTACTAAATTCAGTGATAAATTATATATATCAGAATTAATTTAACAGCATTATTTTCATTTTGACATAATTCCTACATGAAAACAATCAATTTTATAAATTTATTCATAGAACCAGGCAAATAAAACAAGATTTCTGTCCATTTCTACTGAAATTATCCTGCTGTTATAATATGTGTTCTAGGCGGTGGATGACGGGTTAGAGGGCCAATGAATGGAGCCTCTTGGGCAGTCACTGCAGCAGGAATCTGAGTTAATAAAACCAGAAACACTGTCCACAGTTCTGTGTGTGGCTGACCTCATCAATGCGTTTTGTTGCTCTCTGCCTTCCAGACTGGTTCGGCTAATGGGGGCTGGAAGAAGAATACTTATTTGTCTATTTCTTGTGGGATTTGCCCTATCACTAGGTCTCAGACCCTGCATTCATCCTTTCTTTTCTTCCCTCTGATACAGACAGGAGACAGAAAGATGCAACAAGAGCTACATAATCAGGGACACAAAGGGCCCAAGATGTAAGAAACTCCAGCCTGAGAATCCCACTTCTCACAAACAGCAGAACAGGATGCAGTTAGAGCTGGACCTGTCCACCTTCAGGTGTCAGCTCCCCAGCAACAAAAGGTCATCAGGGACTAACTGATCTGCTTGCAAAACTCTGTACAAACGTCCCCACAATCCAGGGCATGTAACTCGCTCAACAACTTCCCCGTAGCAGTGTTATGGCCCAGGCACCCCTTCCACTGTGGCAGCTGGCTTGGCTTCACTAAGATGTTGTCTCATTATTCACCCTTGTTTTGTCCAGGTTCCTCATGCTCTGTGGTCCCAGAATGTGAACCATAGATTCCCACAACCTCTGAGGACCAACCTCAGCTACAATTCTTCACACCATTTGCTTTCCTTACACTCTAAAAAAGACTTTTTCCATCTGTTTCTTCGTTGAACTATTTTATTATGAACTCTCAATACTCAACTCTTACGCAACATGAAAATGCCGTCTTTCACCCAACCCAATCTCACATAGACTGCAGGGTCAAACGTGGCTCCACATGCCTGACTGTCCAAGCACTGAGACCCTGTCTCACTCGGTTCCTGCTGGGACAACAAATAATCAGGCTGGATAATTTATAAACAGCATAATGACAACATTCAGGTGCCGGGCTTTCAGTGCTAGGGTAGAGCTGTTCCCTCCTCACAAGTGGCGTCCTGCTGCTCTGCCCACCACACGGCTGAAGGCAGAAGGCCACCAATCCTATGGGAAGTCCCTTTGACAAGGGACTCTCATCCGCAAGTGTCTTTACCACCTAGTCCCCAGGTAAAGCTCCCACCTCCCAGCACACTAAGTTAGATACTAAGTTTCAAGCTGAATTTTGGAGGGGATACAGACATTCACATGACTTCAACTCCTATCTGCAAAAATACAAAACAACTTCCTAGAAATGTGTCCATGCGAGAGCAGGAGCAATGCATCGCCATTGACCTTGTTTAGAAGTTGATAGGCATTATAGGAAACAATGCGTGGTGCATTGTACAAGAGAGTGAATTCTGCTGCCGTATCTTCTCACTGAGTGCCTGCATTATGGTGTGAATGTTCACTGAATAAATCACTTACGTGTTAAGCAAAAAAAAAAAAAAAAGTGAAATGTTGGCAAATTTGTTCTAAACTAGTGTGGTTTTAGAAGTACACAAAGTATTTTATTTATTATTATTTTCTTTCTTGAATTCACATTTTAATTTTCAGATCACTTTACCGTCACATATACCTCATTCTTTCCCTAGCTAATTTGATATATTCAGAAACCATTAATGTGCATGTGTTACCTGTTCATTCCATAAACAAAAGAAAGTGAGTAAAAGAGATAGAATGGCACAATTACACAAGAGAAAAATTTCAAGTGGATAATGTTTAACATCTGTACTTGTATTTTTTCACAGGAGAGCAGTCAGTTGTACAGCTGGGTAACTTGAAAAGAACATTGTGAGTGGATTCATGAAGCCAAGTGATGACAGCATGCATGGGATATGACAAGCACTCTATTTATTTAAAGCTGGTCACCGAAATGATTGCCACAAACTTGTCATCCTACACTTGGCTTCTGATGCCATCACTGGTGAGAGCTATGGCTTCTGGAGGGGACTCTGAAAAACTAAAACCTCCAGAGTGATGAATCCTAATTCAGGACTGGAAAACAGCTGAGCTTCTTCACCTCACTTCCATATTCAGGTCCCTGATATACTCCATCATATGCAACAGGTGGATTTCTTGGGTTATAAGTTGGAACAGTTATACAGCAAGGTCATTTCACTGTGCTTGCACCCAAATACACAGATAAAGTGCTAAGCATTGCCTGGCTTAGTCTGACATGGCCAAATGTGTCACCAATCTACTGAGGGTGGTACTGAGCCTGCAGCACACCCCGATGTCACCTCCAACTCAGTTCCACATTCTCAACCAATTCCTTTTGGATCTGTTGCCTTCCCATATCGGCCACTTCCCCAAGCCTGAAGACTGTGCCCCCAGAAAACTTGGCAGCCTCAAACAGTCCTGTCTGAGAGAATTGACTGTTGAGACTCGGTGAGCTCCGAGTTCCTCCCATTACACTCACGTGGTCATTCATGCTTATCAGAGAGTCAGAAAGATCTTCGCGTTGTTTTGATTGGCAGCAGTTGTCATTTTCTGAGTTGGCTATGGAACTCACCTTCTCTACTTGCTGTTCCAAGAAATATTTGAAATTTGCTTTGGGTATTTCTTAATACTGATCAGAGAATAGGTGTGTATGGAACACAGAAGAGGAGAAAGGTCTCCTTTTATCACTCTTAAGACCATACAGTTGGGGCCAGCTTTGTCATGTAGCAGGTTAAGCATCTAAGCAGGAAGCTGCCATCACATAAGGTTTGTGCTGAACAACTGGGTAACAAAAGTAATCGAACAATTGCAGCTCAAGTCTGTTTAGACAGGAAAATCCCCATGGTATAATCATGCTTCTACTACCAGTATAAATCATGCACAAGTCATCACAAGAGTGTGTGAAAGACTGTGTTCTCAGGCTGTCATTGTGGCATGGTGGATGAGGCCATCACTCCTGATGCCTTGCTGTCATCCCTTATGGGAGCGCCAGTTCAAGTGTCAGCTGGGCTACTGCCGATTCAGCTTCCAGCTAATGTGCCTGGGAAAGCAGTGAAGATGGCCCTGGTTTTTGGGCCCCTGCACCCATATGGGAGACCAAGATGGAGTCCCACCCTCAACTGCTGTGGCCTTTTGGAGAATGAGTCAGTGGATGGATCTTGCTCTCGCTCTAGCTCTCACTTTCTCCTCTCCCTCTCTCACATTGACTCTTACTCTCTCACTCTCCTCGCTCCATCTGTCTGTCTGTCTCCTTCTAAGTACATAAAATAACTCTTAAAAAAAGAAAGATGGTGTCTCTCTCTCCCAATCAATCTCCATGGGGATTGAAACTATGTTTACAACCCATCTTCCTGGTTCATCAGTGCCTGATAGAAAGTGAGACTTAATCAGAAAACAGAAGGCAACATTTCCTGTTCCCTTATCATGTATTCTGCTGCTTGCTTGACATGCGCTAGCTCATTTAATCATTGCCAATATCAATTAATTTAATGAATATATTTTCCTTGTATGCAGATGAGAGAACTGAAGTAAAGACAACATGTGTCTGCTTATGGAAACAGCAGTAGACCTCAGAAATTTAAAAGTAATCTTAACTTTGATTAACTACAAACAGTAATATTAACAGTCTCAAAGTCAAGAAAAGAACTGTGTTATCTGTCTTTCATTTGAAACCCAGAGTACATGCAGGTTTCTCTTATTGCCCTGAATTCTTATTTATGCAATGAAAATAGTCTTACGTTCTCTGCAATATTACATAAAATTGATTATATTTACTTAATGAGCTTGCATCAAGTACCCACAAATTTTTAAGTATGCTACTGTATTGCCTGGACAGTGTAAGTTCAATCATTCACTCGGGGGAGGGGTATTACTTGTTTTCACAGACATTTTCAACAGGAGACAGAAACAAGAAGCCCTTGTCTGTGTTTTCACATTCTTCCCTAAGAATCCTTTACAACCAAAACGAAGACACGAAAAACATAATTCCTTTCAACAGTTGCATCACAATCTCCTTACCAAAGAAACATTTTCTTTATTTTCAGAATGCATACATTGAAAATCTCTCCCAATAATGTAACTATGTTTTTCTCATTTTCCTTTAGCTGTTTAATAATAAAAACAGTGTGTAAAGGATCTAGAATGCCTTCTCTAATGGTTAAAACCCATTATTTGAACCATAAATTTAATGACTGAAAAACACAAGATCTTTTATGATCACATGACTTTATATTCTAGAAGCTGTAAGAGCCTCTCAGTCATGTAAAAGCAAATACTTTAGCCATGTGATTTGTGTTTATAGCAGCCTTCCATACTTTGCATGCCAAAAACAGTTATTTTCACCATGTTCCCCTTTTGTCTATGAACATGACGCATTTCACTCATTACTCAATATATACTTCAACTTATATTAACAGTTACATCTTTTTGACCACATATATAAGTTTAATACTTCCAGAACACTTCATTTTGGTTAGACATATTTTGTTCCATGATCTTCTGAAATATCAAGGGAAGAAAATACAGATTAAATTTGTGTAAACTGAATTCTTTTCCTGTCCCATTGGTCACAGGCTGCCTCCCTGTTCCATCTGTGAGGCAGCTTGGAGGATCCATTACAACAGCATTTATTTGAAATGCATTTCCCTGATCTTTCACTCTGTTCTATCTTACAGGAAAAGCAGTTTTCCTGTACCCCAGCTCCTCTTGCCTTAGAGCTTTCAAAGAAGGTTTACAAATAGTAAAAACCAGAAAGTAGCAATAAAACAGAGTACTACACTTCCTCTATTAGAGAGAGTTAAAGACGACCTCAGCATATTTGGCCAAGACTGTACCTTCCTGGTTCACGTGAAATACACCCTCTTTCTGGGATCTGACCAGTGCTGGTCATAGCCTTCACTCACCTTGGGCAATTCAAGTTCTCTTTCTGGCATCTCTTCCCTTTGGCCCTGTTCAAGGGTAGCCATACTTCTAAGTCATCAACAGCCCTTGACTTTCCTCATCACTGCCCTCTCTCACCTCCATCAAAGGAAAAATAAAAGAACTCAGTCAACAAGTAAACAGTTCTAATGATGTTGGATTCTTGATGGAAACCTAGTGTTGTGATTTATAGTAAGTAATCAAGAAAGTATTTTACCTTCTTAAAGCATGCTAATGCATAGAAATCAATTGAGAAATTCTCTTCTGAAATTTATATTACCCTTTTCTCTCTCTTTTTTTTAAAGTAAATATCAGGATAATCCATTCTGACACCTATAGTATTTTTACTTCCAACAGTTTGGCTTTTTTATTCATAAGATCTTTGGTTTTATTTCTGACTCACTTTCTCAGAG
Organism: Ochotona princeps; assembly: GCF_030435755.1. Lineage (NCBI taxonomy): Eukaryota > Metazoa > Chordata > Mammalia > Lagomorpha > Ochotonidae > Ochotona > Ochotona princeps. Next base: position 44,779,730 of record NC_080850.1, read on the forward strand.
CTCCCATCTGTATCAACAGATAAGTTGAAAGATGGATAGATATCAAATCTTCATATCCCTCAAGTACAAAATTAGAAATGACCCTAAGAATCTATCATTCTGTCTCATAATTTTAAGAAGACTGAACTTCAAAGAATAGCAGTGATGCTTAAAAGCTACAACATTAGAGTACTGCCATGGAAGGCTAGCCTCTGTCACACTTGAAACATGCGTAACCACCCCCACAACCCTTGTCGTTTACATTTTCAGGTCCAAAACCGGGATTCTGCAGAAGGAAGACATTATTTTTGTTTAATTTCTGAAAACAAAAAGCACTTGGGTGTCAAAATACAGAAATTTTAGACTGATTTGATGTCTTATTGCAAAATGCAGAATACCTGGAAATTGCACATGTCTGGCAGCCCCCTGACTTTTAAAATCATTTTGCTAATTTCCTAACATTTCGGTGTTCATTTATTTGTTGTTGTTATCTTCTCTGTTAAAGTGTAAGTTCTGTTAAAGCAATTCCTATAATTTAACCTCAAATTTCCAGCATCTGAAACAGTACACGTACTTGAATGAACTTACAAATACAAGATATGTGATGATTTTTTAAAAAAAGATAATACTCGTTTTTCATTCGTTACAAATTGCCTTCCATATTAGAATCATGTTACATATTTACATGTATAGATTATTTTAACTTAAGCAAAACATTGAAAAATAGATGTTTTACTTATTTGTTTACTTGCTTATGACAGTGAGAGAGGGAGGGTGCTAGCCCTCACTCCCCAGCAGCCCACACAGCAGTCAGGCACGCCAACCAGCTGTTGTGCCTGGTGACAGAGGCCTGGGGACTTGAGCCACCTTGCCTGCCTTCCCAGCACCTGAGGAAGGAACCGGCTCCGCAGTAAAGAGGCCAGCACTCCGACATGGGCCGCGAGCGTTGCACAGGGCCAAACCTGCTATCCAAAGATGCCTATCAGGAAAACAGATTTGTGGACTTGTTTGCACAAGTTGAAAACTCAGCTCGAAGAGAGGCATGTCTGGCCTAACAGTATGAGGAACCACACAGATAGGTCCCCAGCAAAACTGGTGAACCTGGACCCTATTTAAATTCACACACACACACAGGCTTCTAGACATAGTTCTAAGAACACACAGAGAATGAAGACACGTATCTTAAAACTTAACACAACTTGGTAAGAGCCACAGAGTATGTGAGCTAAGCCCAGACCCTTCTTTCCGCCTACCCTGTTCTAGAAGGAAATTCTAGCCTAAGTTGGTGTAGCCATAAAAGGGTTCCCTGCCGTGGGGGGAAGTGCCTCAGGGTTTATCAACCTTCCTCCAGCTCTCCCATACCTGCTTTGCATAAGTTCCAGGCAGACAAAGCCAAGGAACACACAAGAACCTTCTGGCCTTCCTTCTGCTGCCCAGCCGGTTGCTGGAATGAAGGCCTCACCTTCAGAACTACACGGCTGAAAACATCAGGTCTCTGACTGTCCTCCCATTCACTGAACTCGATCACACTGTTTACTTTCTAGGTAACTACATTATTATGAAGTATTTAGTGTATACAATTAAAAAACACAAACATCTGTGAAAGTTCCATGTTGGACAAAAGTCTCCTTCTGTGTTGTCAACATTTGGTTCTGCTTCCTGGTTGTAACTGCCATTTGTTCCCTCGCTGTCGCTTTATTTGTCTCTGCATTTCTCTTAGACCTACATTGTCACTTCTTGAGTCATCCATTTCATGGATGCCCTGTTCAGTTCTGGCAGCAATTACGGACGGCAATTTAATTTGTCAGTACTCTTCGAGTAATGCCCCCACTCTCTCCCTACAGTTATTATTTTGTGATTCCCCCCCATGGTTAAACCACTCTCACTGATTACAAGATTATAACAAGGCAGGTGCTAAAATAAATAAGATGCCGATTTTTCATTTGTGTCATTCTTCATTTTGCTTGTAATTAACAATTGCCAATTTTCTTGGCTCACTTTTTCCCCTTTAACCATGTACACAACTTTTTCAAACATGTAAGAACTCTCCTTCACCTATTCTTACTGTCTTTGCACGCTCAGCACATTGCTCCTTCCTGTAGGTCTGTTCAGCTGGTTTCTCTTTGGATGTGTACGTGTGTCTGGTGCTCTTCCCCTTGTCCCAGGGACCACTGTCGCTGACTGCAGCATTCACTAAATGAATCGGCTTTGTCCTGGACTCCACATCTGTTATCTTCTTGACGTAGTACCTCGGTGGTACTGGCTGGATGGTGCTGAAAACTCCCCAGAAGAATGCAAGCAAAGAGGATGCCTGTCTTCAGTCCTTGTATCTGGAAGTGCCCGTTTTTGTCCTAATGGTTGACTTGCGGATGAACCGGATGTAGAACTCTAGACCAGCGATCATTTTCATCATCGTTCTAACGGCCCTTTCGATTTCTGAGAATAAATCTCAATTCCTGGTGTTGATACTGATGGTTCTTGAAAATGCTCTGACTTGGTAAGCTTTTCCACTGCTGCCTCAGACCTTTAACTCTCAGTTTGGTTATTTCTTCTTGGTAGTTTTTTCCATCTTTTTTTCCCGTTACTAAAAATGTCATTATTAATATGTTGGTTCTTTTAAATTATTATCTCCTTAACCAATCTCAGTTCAAATCTTTCCAGATGTATACTTTAATTTTTAAGAGATTACTCTGATTTTGTTTCTGATTTTTCTTTTTTTATGTTCCTTGATTTACATATTTTTTCTCTTATAATTTAAATTCCTAGAATCATGTTCTTGCTTGCAGACTTTTATGTTCTTCAAGAACTCTGTTCTAATTTTATAATTAAAGTTCCTAGTTCCATGAAGTTAATCCAGCATGGTATGGTATTATATTTTTTATTTAAAAAATATTTTGTTTTGTGTATAACACTATTTCCATGGGTTTTTTTAATTTTATAAGGTGAACAAATTTCTTGTATTTCACATATATAGATTCAGGAGCATAGTGAAACTTCCCAACCTATATTTTCCACCTTCCCTCCCCTTCCTTTCTGATTTTTTCTTTTAATTTTTATAATGACATACTTTCAGTATATTTTCTAATCACAAGCTTAACCTTTCCCCAAATAAAAAATCAAGTGGTAAACAGAAAAACTACTACTCTTCATGGGTGCAGACAAGGAATATAAACAGTATTGTCTCAAAACAGCAATTTTGCTCATATACATGATGCTTACATGCTCTGTATGTTAATTACCACGAGTTAAGGAAAGCATACATTGGTTTTGGGGGAGACTGGCTTATTTCACTAAGCACAATGATTTTTAATTGTATTTATTTTGTTACAAAAGATAGGATTTTGTTCTTATGTATTGCTGAGTAGCATTGCACAGTACATATATATATATATATATATATGTGTGTATATGCCCACCTACCGTGTATTAGAACCCCTGTTCATATCTCTTCATCCTGGTGTTTTTTTCATAGGCTACTTCAAATACCTGGTGATTTTTTTCTTTTCTTGGCAATCCTATGTTAGTGTGAAACAGTAACGAGCAGTGACTGAGTGTAGATGCAGTTTCCAATCCGGTGCCATTACACTCAAAGTGTGGTTCGTGTACCAGCTGTAACAAAAATGAGAGATGCCAAGACCTACTGAATCTGGGGGTGACCCATGGACACCCCAAAGCTTGAGAAGCACCGATTTAGACAACTTCTAAACAGGGGTTGTGTGTTAAGCCGAACTTTCCTATGCCCACCTACTTCATTAGCATCTGCAGATATTTTCCTGTGGCCCCTTAGTTTCTTTAGAAACTAATGCTTTCATCTTGGCAGGGTGTTCAGGCCTCTAGATTTCCAGTGTAAAGATATTGATGGAATCTGAAGATCTAAATATCTTCAGGTCTCTCTCTTAACCAAGCCACTTCTTGGTAACTCCATTCAATTCCTATATTTTTTGTACTTCATATTTCCAGGTTTTGAGGTTTTCTTGGTGGAGTCAGGGCAAATTACATGGTTTGTCCTCACATGCCGCTCTGTAGGCATTTTGGTTTATCTTCCCCCATTTGGTTAAGTCAGTTTTGATTCTCCCTCCTATTATGTTGTCTGTGCTCCAGTTCTTTTTCTTCAGAGTGATAAAGCCATTGCAAAAACTCACCTACTGTAATTTAGTTGAGTGTTTGGGAAGAGAACAAATAAACACTGTTGGGCAACCAGGGAGGTGATTTTGAAGCAGTGGTGCTGATGTGGGAAAGCTCCAAGTAAGACATGGCCTGAGCTTCCTGGAGGGCATGGTCGACTGGGATAGGAAAGAAAGGGCTTCCCTTGCTGAACAACAACAACAAAAAAGCAGTTAAAAATAACTCCTACTTTGATATTTTGGCTTGCTTTGATCTTAACGCCAAGTGTCAATCCTTACATTAGGTAGAATCCTTAGCAGGATACGAGAGAGGAGAATGTGGGTTAACACATGCTGGCTTGCCTCCTTCTTAGTGACCTCAGAAAACCTCTTCTGTGCCACCCAGGTTCCTCAATGCTGTTAGGTTTTTGTGCAGTTCAACGAAGTGTCTGGAACCTTCTTCCTGAGGGACTCTGGGGCAGCCACATCAGACCTGTCATTATCCCCGTGCAGCAAGTGGTGCCAGAAGGCTGGAGGCAGGGAAGATACTCCAACACCCTTAGTGATGCAGAATGACAAACATAATGAATGAGACTTAGAGATAACTATTCTGTAACTATGTTCCATGCACCATTGCCCTAGTAGATAATCCTTGAAATAAATAATTCTGGATCAATTTCAATGAAGGTCTTTAACACTAAAAGGAAATAGCATTTGTACTTACTATAAAAGCCAAATAAGCACATTAGGTTATAACAACCGCAGGAAGTAAAAAAAAAAAAAAAAAAAAACCTTTTCCTAGTGTTAATTTCCTTGGTGCCTTAAGTAAATATTAAGTGTGTGTATAAAAATTTCCAAACTTCGGGCCCGGCGCAGTGGCCTAGCGGCTAAAGTCCTCACCTTGAACGCCCCGGGATCCCATATGGGCGCCGGTTCTAATCCCAGAAGCTCCACTTCCTATCCAGCTCCTTGCTTGTGGCCTGGGAAAGCAGTTGAGGACGGGCCAAAACTTTGGGACCCTGCACCCGCGTGGGAGACCCAGAAGAGGTTCCTGGTTCCCGGCTTCAGATCAGTGTGCACCGGCCATTGCAGCTCACTTGGGGAGTGAATCATCGGACGGAAGATCTTCCTCTCTGTCTCTCCTCTACTCTGTATATCTGACGTTGTAATAAAATAAATAAATCTTAAAAAAAATTTCCAAACTTTGCCAACCTGAAACACATGTATTATCTGCTTAATGCATAATGATGATTCTGGCATCAGCACTACACTTCCATTATGCTGGGAAGTGATACCATTTCTCCAGAATATCCAAAATACACGGAAGTATGTTCAGGAGTCTGATTGTTCACTGGATAGGAAAATGGAAATTTAACAAAGTGTTTCCAAATCATATTTGGGCACAGGATCCATTTTTTGACAGATATATATTAGTATTTTGTGGATGTACTGGCCTTTGGAGGACACTTGGGGACCACTGCTTTGTGGACAAGAGCGAGATAAGGCAAGTGTCTGGCTCAGAAAAGTCATGCGGTGCCCAACACAATGCTCAGACATCATGGCACCAGGACTGACTCTTTCAGAACATCTGTTGTTGTAACAGAGAACTCCAATCCCAACCATCTAAATATAATTCTTGCTTTTCCCAGATAAAATATTTTCTGTGCTTCACTGTAGTGTTATGTTACTGGTGCTATTTTAATTGCCACTTGATAGCATCTCAGAAGCAGCTGGCTATGTTTTAATGGTGCCAGAATTGACAGAAGTTGTGTATGTGTACGTGTAATATAATTTGTAATACTCTAAAATCTTGATTTGTGTTTTAGAAAAAAAATGACTTGTGTCTTAGTAAGCGGTAAATCATTCAGGAGACTTGAGATTCTAACAATCTGGTATTGATTACATGAAAAGAAATAAATTGCAAATGAAAAGATTAAACAAAAAATAAGAAATAGTATTTTATGCAGTAGCATTCTACGTTGTATTATGAGGTCTTCACTAACCATAATTTTGCATGAAGTCTATCAGTGTGTCTGCTGGATGAACTATTTTATCTCCAACAAGCAGAAATACACACAATGATCAAACAGTGCAATGCTTGAGGGATGAACTTGACTGCATTGTGTAGTCACCATATGGTAATCCCAGGGAATTTGGAGGAGACAGCTCTAAACAACTGCTGCACCTACAAGGACATTTTTGAGCAATTTTTCTAGTTTAATTTATGGGTTTGTTATGACGCATGACATTCATTCCATTCCTTCTTGTTGCCAACACTGTGAATAAACAGAAGACTGAGATTCAGAGTACAATCTAAATTTATATAATATAAATAACAGAACTTGCCTAATGAAACATTATAATGTCATCAATTAGCATAAAGCTCTGTTTAAATTAGTTAATGAGCTACAATACTTTGTTTCATTATGCATACAGTATAAAAGTTCTTAGTAGTTCCATCATTAAAATCAGAGCTAAATGAACACTAGGAAATATAAATTCACTGTATAAGGTTGTGAGAAGACTGATTTAGTGATGATAAAATAGTGTTACCATGAATAATAGCTTACTGTTTTTAAGTTCACTATTTATAATGTGCTGCAGTAAATTGTAAGTAGACTCTTTGGAGCAGTTTCAGGTTCACGAAAAAGGATATGCAGATTTCCCATGTACCTCCTTCACCAACACACACTTAGTGTCTTCCGTTATCAACGTCTTCCTCCAGAGTTGCACCTTTGTTAAGACTGTTGGAATTCACTGGACGGTTGTTATTGCCTAAAGGTCACACTTTGCTTAGGGAACACTCTTGCCGTTGCACAGTCTATGGGACTGGACAAGTGTATAAAGGTGTGTACAGACTACAGACTATCAACTATAACAGATAGTACTCTGTGTAGCTTTTTTTTTTTACTTTTAGTATAAAAAGAATGTTCAAGTTAGGATAAACAGAAAGTAAATCTGCAGGCCTGTGTTGTGTCACCAGCACCTGGGACAGTGGCATACTGAATGAGACCAGTTGGAGTCCTGGACGGCTTGAGGAGGCCCCTGTAGCCGAGGCGGAGGCCTGGGTAGAGCTCTAACTTGGTGAGTCTGTCTTGGCCCAGATTCAGCCGTTCTGACCATTTGGGCAGTGAACCAGTGGGAAGAAGATCTCTCTCTCTCTCCCTTTCTCCTTCTCCCTTCATGTCTCTCCCTCTCTCTATATAACTCTGCCTTTCAAAAAATAAATGCTTTCTAAGAAGTAAAACTGGATTTTTCCAAATGAAAAATATTTCATTAAATATTGAATATTATATCTGAATATTAATTCAGATATACTGAATTACTAAAAGCATTTTTCAGAAGAAAAGGCATAAAATTAATTGGGTTTTATATTATAATGTTTCCCAACAAAAAGCCTATTTTAAGAAACAGTTTTACATGTTAAGATAATGTTTTTGAAGTCATTAATTCTTATAAGCAGTAGAGCTTCTGATATAATGTATGATGCTAGACTATTTTTCAGAAAATGTCCAACCTTTAGTGTACATGTTTTAAATACATCATTCTGCTATTTTATTTTTAAAAACAATATTTATTTTTATTTGAATGGTAATAATGATAGATAAGCAGGAAGGGAGAGAGATCCTAAATCTGCTAAATCATTCCCCAAATGGCCACAATGACCAGAAGTAGGCCAGGCTGGATCCAGGGGCCTGGAACTCCATCTGAATCTCCCACATGGCTGCAGGGGTCCAAGCATGTGGGCATCTGCTGCCACTTTCCCAGGTACATTAGCATGGAGCTTCCAGAAATAGAACAGCCAGATTTTGAAATGTCACTCTGATATGTGATGCTGGTATCACAGGTGGTGGCTCATCCTGCTGTCAAACCAAACAGCCTGTTTCTGTCACTGAGTGAGAGAGGGGTGTTCACCCTGATCTTCACCGCCCCTGTGATTGTGCAAAGCATCTCTTCCACACGTACTTCTTATCAACACACCTCAATCCACGCTCATCCCTGAGGCTACCCTAAATTGTCTAGCCGAGACAGTGCTCAGGCCTAGCCCAAGTGCTTATCCTAATAGAGAATATTCTTGTCCAACAGACAAATGTCTCACTCTCCCACTGAAAACCCCATTTTATTTACTTCTGCTTCTTCTTCACTGGTCCAGAATTTCCAAAATAATTGATAATGTCCTATGCTCAAATGGGATGCCAGTGCCACAAGCAGCAGCTTAGCGCTGTCCCTGACAGTACATTTATTGTCTACAGAATACCAGCTTATTTGTCTATTTATTTTTGATGATCTGATATTATATCTTGGCAATAATTATTTTCACCAGATTTCTGTTCCATCACACCTTAGGAAATGTATATACGTCAAGGTCTAGTAAAGTTGCTCTTCTCTGCCATCTTTTCTCATACCTTCCATGATACACTGATCTAGTGAAGTATAGACTGCACACATTTCTTGTGAATTAGCAGTTCTTTAACTTTACAATGTTTTCTTATCTCACCCCTTACACTATGAATTAGTGTGATTTAAAATTTCCTGTGGAAAAGTATCCTTTTAATGTTAGTTTTTACATTCGTCACAAACTATTTCAAACATCTGATTAGAGCAAAAAAATCACATGGATTCTTCTCACAAAAAGTGAAATGGAGGGAGAAGCATTTAGGCTAGTGGTTATGAAACAGGTTAAAGCACCTTCCTCCCACATTGGAGTGCTGAGGTCCAACTCCTAGTCTCAGATCCTGACTCTGGTTTTCTGTTCCTGCAGACCCCGGAAGGCAGCAACCACAGCTCAAGAAACTGGACTCCTGCTAGGTATGTGGGCAACTCAAACTGTAATCACAGTCCCTGGGTTCAGTCCAGCCCAGGTTAAAGGTGTGGGAATATAATCAAATATTTTTTACAGGTGATAAACGCGACAGTTATCCAGGCTACCTTCATTTAAGAATCATGAAATAATTTTCCTTCCTATCACAGTTTTGCCCACAATTTTTCACATTTGCAGTCCCTAATGAGAGTTTTGCACAAACAAAACATCCAATACAAATGAGGTTAAATGACAACAGCCTGAAGAAAAGTGCTCGAGCGAGGAAGAGAGCTGTTATTGGCGCTGGAGCCATTCTCGTTACATTTTCATCCTTAAAGTTGGTTTTAAAAACTCCTGGTGAGTTTTGTTTGACTGTAGCGGAAGGGTTCTAAAACAAATCCAATAGCCATGTGACCCCACAATTGCCTTGGGCACTTGAGTCATTTTGCTTTCTCAGCACACTTAGGATAAATTTTAAAAATGCAAATAAAAGTTAGCTTCAGGCAAGTGAAATGAAATTTTAATTTAACAAACTTTAATATCATGGTTTTTATATGTTTTATATGTTTTGAAATATTTAATAGCTACTTCTACTAAATTAGCTGAAATAAGTAATTCAACCCTGCAAGAGAATAACTTTAATGACTTATGGATTTTAGGAAATGTATTAAAAAAGAAGATGCCTGGTAAACTCTTTAGCAGACATGAATATGTCATCTAAACTCAGTGGGAAAATTAGCCACTAATTTGGGGTGAAAAAAAAAACAGAAAAGGAACTCTAGCTAGACTAGAATGAGACTACCAACGTGGTAAGCACAACTTGTTCCCTTCAGTAATCTCCTCTCCGATCCAGCGGTAATGCTTTGGCCTTTCTCACCGCTATGATTCTGTCTTACAGTACAAGGAACCATCCCTCCTCTCCTAACCCCTCTCCAGAGATTCACTCATTCAAAGACCATGGGGCCTCTCAGATCCACTCCCTTAACAACTCCTCAAACTGAACAAGCCACCCAAGGAGCCTGAAAATTGAAAACAGGCCCCAAAGAAATCTGTCGGAGCCCAGGTGTCTTGATGGAAACTTCCTGAAGTGACTCTTTTGTCAAGATTTCTTCAAAAATTCCCAAAGTAACATTTCCCTTGGCCTTATATTTTCAGTTGCTATTCCTGCTCTATGCCCAAACTGCTTTTCAAATAAACTTTGTTGTTGGTGTTGCTGTTAATTTGTCTAGGGTTGGATCTGGTTGTTAGTCAAAACAACAGATACCAATTGACTTAGATATCCATATGAGGAGTGGATAGTAGGCAACAGGTCTCCAGGACAAGTGGAATTTGTAGAACTCAGTGTTTGACCACGGAAACAAAAAACATTGAGGTCTTTCCTACCTTGTGATGGCAAGCAGCCTATGTATGGCACACAGGGGAAAAACCAGTCAATCGGTTTGTCTCCTGTGGTCTACTGACTAGGAGTTCACTGCACTTGAAACTCAGAGGAACTGGAAAAACAATACTGCAGGAAGCTTTCAAATCACATCCAAAAAGGTCCAAGGCAACAGGAATACAGATTAAATCGCAAAAAAGACTCAAAACCAGCAATGCCTGAAAGTGTGATAGATTAAATTAAGATTCTGAGTGCTGCTGAAAATAGTCCTGCTGTTTCTATAGAGTTGGAATCTTGATGTTAAAGCTGTTGTCCCAGGAATCCTGGGAAGCAAGTTCGCAGAACACTGGTTAGGGCACCTTCATTATCTACTGTGCGCACAACAAGAGAGGGACCAGCCAGTGGTCACCTGTGCACTCTTCTGCTTGGGTCTTGAGGTGAAAGTCTTGAGAACATTATGGAAATATGAAGAAAGAAGCTTTGAGCAGCCGCGTTTCAGTGATGGGTCCTGAGCTTAATATAACCCTGTGAATGCTTCCCAAAGGAACACCTGAAGAAGACAGCTTAACAGCTGAAAGGAATTAGATGACCTATTCTGTGAATATCATTTACCCTTCTTTGTCACCCAGGGAATGGCTTGTTCAACCTTTAAGAAGAAAGCTGCCATAAACTGTAAGGGCATAGTGATAGATTTCCTTGCAAAAGGCCAATTCTGCCATCGTCGCTGGTTCTAGCATAACAGGAACCCTCTGGCAGCAGAGTGCACATAGTTTCAGCAATTCAGTCATGCTCATTATTCCTTTACTGAGTTAATAGAATAAGTGGATGGGGCACATATGTTTGAGATAAAATTGTGGGGCTGGTGTTATGACATACGGCCACTGCTTGACACCCCATACTGGAGCACCTGTTTGAATCCCGGCTGTTGGGCTTCTGATGCAACTTCCTGCTAAGGTGTCTGAGAAGATAGTGGAGCCACATCTTTTAGCCCCTGTTAGCCATGATGCAGAAGCAGATAGATTCACTGGTCAATAGCTTCAGTGTGTCCCAACACCGGATGCTGAGGCCCTTTGGAGAGTGAACCAGTGAACGGAAGGTCTTCTCTCTCCCTCCCTCCCTTCTTCCATCCCTTCCTTCCTCTCCCTCTCCCTCTATGCAATATTCTGCCATTCAAATACATTTTTAAAATTTTCTTCAAATGTTAGACTGGTGTTTCCATGGACAGCTATATCCAGAAGCACCAGAAGAATGAGAAAAACCATACTGAAATCTCATCAGTGCTTCAGGTAGAAGATTAGATTACCTAAGCTTGGGAGCCATCTTGCAGAAGGCTTTCTATGTTTGTTACTGGGTTCTGGCAGTATAGTCGTTTAATTACTTTGTTTTCAGTTAAGAGTTAAGAACTGAAAATGTTGGGCCCGGCGGCGTGGCCTAGTGGCTAAAGTCCTCGCCTTGAAAGCCCCGGGATCCCATATGGGCTCCGGTTCTAATCCCTGCAGCTCCACTTCCCATCCAGCTCCCTGCTTGTGGCCTGGGAAAGCAGTCGAGGACGGCCCAATGCATTGGGACCCTGCACCCGCGTGGGAGACCCGGAAGAGGTTCCTGGTTCCCGGCTTCGGATCGGCACGCACCGGCCCGTTGCGGCTCACTTGGGGAGTGAATCATAGGATGGAAGATCTTCCTCTCTGTCTCTCCTCCTCTGTGTATATCCGGCTTTCCAATAATAATAAAATCTTAAAAAAAAAAAACTGGAAATGTTAATGATTAGAATCCAAGGCTTTCATTTGACTATTACATCATCAAGGCAGCAGGAAGAAATAGGATCCTATGGTCTGCATTAACACTCCTAGGATATCTGGAATAAGTTTAGCAGTAAATACTTCAATAATACTTCAAGACTTCTTAATAGGAAGAATGATAAAGGGTTTATACACCCCTAATATCCAAATGTACTGTCTACTAACTGTGGGGTACTGACACAAGTACAAGCCACTGCACAGCAACATATGGCGAGCTGCATAAATAAAAGTTGCATTTTCCTCCATCAAGGATAGTTATTATTTGTTTCTTTGGATCAATACTTACTAGAGTGTAACACTGTTTTTCATTTTTGTGTGCGGATGTTTTAGGCATACTAACTCGGTTTAGATATGTAGGATTAAACTTTAGCAGTATTAAACTAATCCAACAGTCATGTAAACATAGCAAGGGACAGAAATCATTCTTGCTGATTATGGGTTGTGGTGTGCTTTCCTAATGAAGTGGCACCAGGGCTCAGAGTAGAGGAGGTGGATATGGAAAGTTTAGGTATTTGAATGTGAATTTCTATCCATCCTTTCCTGCATTTACTTGAAGTTCTTCTTGCACAGAAGATTATACTGACACCTACATCGTCTTCAATGACTGGATGAACTCTTCTCTAACATGAAAGCAAGAATACTGCTCCACTACCCAAACTCGGATAAGTGCTCTTGACTCCTGATAACTTGGCCTTAATTGAAACGAAACAGATCAACTGACTCTCTGTATTCATATCCGTCCTGAATGATCTTGCAGTTGTAATTTTTGTCCTGACACTTTCACTGAAGAAAATGAAATCATTTAGACTGATATCTTCATTGCCTCAGTTTACTTTTTAATCATAATACTAAATGGCAACATCAAAAAACGGAAAGAGAAGGAGTAGGAATAGAGGTTAGAGTTGAAACTTGCAAAACAATGTTTTGTAAAATTGTCTTCTGTAAGTTATACCAATTATTTTCCGGGACAAACTGGAATCATGGATGGATTATGTTTACTTTTGAGAAAAAAGTACTATCATTATGCAAACTTTCATGTAGACATTGAAAATTATAGATAAAATTCCTTCATGGAGAGCGATGTGAAGAATTTTAACATAAATTCAGCAACATACAAAAACTGTAACATGCAAGTATCAGAACCCAGCAGGATTTACCGCAGGAATAATTGCCTTAATATTTTAAAAATTACGTAATTGTATTCACTGTATTAAAGAGATAAAGTAGAAAACACATCAATACAATGATTTCTCATTTGTGATGAGCAAGTCCCCAGCATAGTAACAACACAGATACTTCCTCAGTCGATAAAATCTATGACGCAGCTGCAGTTATCAATAGCAACTCTTCCATACAACACAGGCAGGAAAAACAAAAGAAGAACAGAAGAAAAGGAATAGAATCGCCTTATTCAGACAACGTGATGCCAACATGGAAAACTCCCAAACCCCTGGAATTAACAAGTGAATTTATGACTCCTTAGAAGCAGAAGCCAGACCCAGAGTAAGAAAATAATTGTATTTCTACATGTAGATAAACATGAATCATAGAAATTCAAATATAAAAGGCACTCGAAAGAAAGTCAAGTCGGCAAGAGCTTTGAGCGCTTGAGAAACAGATACACTCGATGTGTGTGCGCATGTGCAGGTGTGTGGGACGCTATCAGAGCGTTTAACCGGGAATACTAAGTTACCGAAGAAGTTAACCAGATGCTACAATGTCCCTAGGCTGCAGCACATCATTTGGGGCCTTTTTCAATACAGCAAGATGACTTTTGAAGGGTTATATGGGCATGGGACAGTCTACTTCGAGGTAATTGATATTTTAGAAGATATCTCTCAATCCACTTTGAGTAGTAGATTGAACATAGCAGGATCCTCACATGTCAGGCGCCAGTGGCTCTGGAAGTGCAGCTGCCACATGCAGCCAAATGCCATGCGTGGCTGGGCATCCTGGACCTGGGCAAGGCTATTCCACACTGGGCACACTGGGCATGGGATGTGTACACTGCTCCAGACACTGATTTCAAAAGCTCACTAATCATCCCAGAATTATAGAATCATATACAAATTGTTTGTTAACTCTAGATGTAACCTAACAAAAAATTTTTACAAACTGATAGAACAGCAAGTTAGATACAATACAGACCTCTAGAGAATATGTTAGACCTCTCTCTAGAAACATAAAAAAATTCCTATTATCTGTAAATAATAACCATTTTGCTGCTGCTTCTCTCTTTTACATCATTTATTTCTTCTTGTTACCTTCTTGAATGACCTAAAGCTTGGGAAATACTGCTGGAGAGGTCATTCTGCATGTTCAAGTTGCTTCTGATTTAAAGCAAATCACCATTTGGCTTTCAGATCATTTCAACCTGTTTCATTTTTTTATAATGAACGAGTGGTGAAAATTATTGAATATTTTTTAGTATTTTGAGTATGATCAAACATTTGATTTAATCACCCAATATTAAACCATCTTTGCATTCCCATGAGAGCACCAGCTCAAATGTATTATTTTTAAGATTCTGGTAGATTCTGTTTACTGACATTTTTAAGGATAACTCATACTTGATTAATAGATAAGATTCTCATAATTTCCTTTTTATTTCTGATTTTTGCTGGAAATTTTTATAAGACATTGGTGAGACAAAATTAGCTGAGGAATACATTGATTGGCTGTTGCCGTTGTAACAATTTACCATGAATTTAGTGCCTTGAAGCTCAGCTCTGCCACCTTCTCTTTCTCTCACACTCTTTCCATCTTGCTCATTTCACTTTCAAGATGCCTGAGAGTGCATGGGGTAATTCAGGATACGCAAGTCCTTGACTTAATTAACCACAAAATTCCTTGTTGCCATCTGAAGTAGCATACGAATATTCAATCATCCATGGAGTTAGGCATCTTTGGGGAACATTATCCTATTTACCTCCAGAGATTTCCCACATCCATTTTTTCTCTATGTAAAAGTATCAACCACTGGAGGACCAATTAAACCAGAAAGTTTATGCACTATATACTTGCTAGCTATTCTTATTTTAAAACCTGGTATTTTAAATACTTTAGCAAAATTCTTCACCCATAAGGAACTGGGTTAGAGAAAGTCCTTCCTGTGGGTATGAACGGCTTTCAGCTGTGGTAAACTTACCTGAAAGCCGCTGTCCAGACTGGTCAGTCAGTTGGCACTTAGCATGAGGAAGGCCATGACAGTTCCAGGAAATCCTGTGTGAGCAAGCAGACAGGGAGAGACGGTCTTAGTGCTAGGAGGAAAGCTGGGATAGCAGTGGAAACATGGCAGTGGTAAGGGAAGTGCACAAGTAACTTGGGGGATCACTGAGCTGCCGAGCGGGATATTTATGAGCATATTTTTCATGCAGAATTTGTTCATAACTTTGACCCTTCCTCCATAAGTCTTTTTCTTTTTTTCTGTTGTTGTTGGTAAAATCTACAGAGCCCACAAACGAACAGCTAAGACTAGCTTCAAAGTTCGGAAAAAACAGGGTGTTTAAGCAATGACGCGTGCATGTTTCACATTAAAGCTTGCTTGTGAGAGGCCTTCAGGAAACTTCCTTTCAGAATCCATGACAAGAGCCCAGTGCAGTAGCCTAGTGGCTAAAGTCCTAGCCTTGCAGGTCCCAGGATCCCATGTGGGTGTCAGTTCTCATCCTAATCTTCCCACTTCCCATCCAGCTCCCTGCTTGGAACCTGGGAATGCAGTCAAGCACGGCCAAAAGCCTTGGGACCCTACACCCGTATGGGAGACCTGGAGGAGGCTCCTGGCTCCTGGCTTTGGATAAACTCAGCTTGGGGACTGAATCAGCAGATGGAAGATCTTCCTCTCTCGCTCCTGCTCTCAAAATATCTGACTTTCTAATAAAAATAAATAAATCTTAAGAAAAAAAAGAATCCATGATGATTTTTACTTATGGCATTTGGGAAAATCTGTACTTTAGGTTCAATGAACATACAAGAGTGTGCAAGACGAATAATCTTCTTATAAAATATCACTATTTATTGTTACTCCAGTGTTCATTTGTTCTCTCGATCACTGATTCTTGACCATCTTCATTGAGACATAATATAAAGAGTACAGATTCACCCATTTAATGTTCAGGAGTCCATGCTTTTCGCAGAGATGTGCCACAATAATGACTTCAAACCTCTTCTATGCCTTATAAGACAGTCTGAGTATCTAGTGCCTGCCCAACACTCACGTCCCCAGCCAACCTTGAATCTGCTTTGTTTTTGTTTTTCTGTAGATTTGCCTCTTCTGGCTATTTGCTGTAAGTGGAATCATGCAGTGGGTCTACTTGTCACTGGTCTCTGCTACTTACTGTTTTTGAAGACCTTTCAGTTACAGGCCTTCTCAGCCGGGACTTCTTGCATTTAGGGACACATAATGCTTTATGTTACAGGCATGCGACAGTAGACACTCATCCTTCAGCTCACAGACACTTGCACTGTTTCCACTTTTTTGCTATTTTGGGGGGCTACACTATGAATATTTATGCAGATGTCTTTGTGTGGATAAATGTTTTCCCTCTCTTGCATGGAACTGTTGATTCAAATGATTTCACTACATTTCAGTTTTTGGAGAACTGACAAGTGTTTTCAGAATGGCTGTACCGTTTTTATGATACCATCAGTAATGTATGAGATCTCAAATTTTTCCACATCATTGCCAACATGTGTGATGGTCCATGGTGGTATTACAGCCATGACGACAGGCATATAATACTGCTTCATTTTGGTTCTGATTTGCATTTCACTAATAGCAATGATATTAGCTATCTTTTCATATGCTTATTGATCATTTGCATATCTTCTTTGAAAAATCTCTATTCATTCCTGTTTCAGCCTTTTGTTAAAAAATTTTTTTTTGAAATGCAGAGTGATTGACAGAGAGAGAGAAAATTTGAGATCTTCCACTGATTCATCCCCCCAAACAGCCACAGCAGCCAGTACTAGGCGAAGCTGAGGCCAGGAGCCAAGAACTTCTTCTGGGTCCCCCTTGTGAGCGAAGGGCCCAATCTTTGGGCCAGCTTCTGCTATTTGCTCAGGCCCACCAGCAGAAAGCCGGCACCCGCACTGCCATGGCACACCACCAACTCCTCTCTTTTTCTTTGCTCTTTCTTTTTTTCTTGCTTTCTTTTTCTTCCTTCCTTCCTTTCTTTTTTGAAAAGAAAAGCAGTCATTTTACTTATTTGAGATGGAGGTACATAGAGACAGAAAGAACCCATGGAGTTGTTCCTTTCCAAATGTCCCCCATCTTGAGCTGGGCATGCAACACAGAACCCTCACAAGGGTTGAGAGCATCCAGATGCTTGGCCTGACACCTGCACCCT
Organism: Ochotona princeps; assembly: GCF_030435755.1. Taxonomy (NCBI): domain Eukaryota; kingdom Metazoa; phylum Chordata; class Mammalia; order Lagomorpha; family Ochotonidae; genus Ochotona; species Ochotona princeps. The sequence goes on from NC_080850.1 coordinate 44,797,135, forward strand.
CAGGGTCAGCAGGAAGCTGTGGTGGTCACCCACACCCTCAGGGGCGCACGCCAGCAGGAAGCTGCGACCGGAGGCAGAGCGGGGACCTACAGGCGGGCATTCTGCCATGGAAGCACACATCACAGATGACAAGTTAACTCCCAGGCCAAAGGTCTGCTCCTGCTTCTCCTGTGTGACTTGGTCGCTGATCTTCTTGTTGTGACTCCGTATTTTTGCACTTATCTATTTGGTTTTATTTGAAATGCAGATAGAGACAGAGAAAAATCTTACCACTGATGATTCGCTCTCCAAATGCCCACACAGCTGGGGCTGGAGCAGCCTGAGTCTGACACTTGGAACTCAGTTTGGGAATAGCCACATGGGCGACAGGGACCCGAGTCCTCGAGCTGTCACCTGCTCCTTTCCAAAACGCCCCTTAGCGAGAAGGTGCACTGGGGGCAGAGCTGCTTCCGCCCAGGCACCGTGATATGGGTTGTGGCGTCTCGGGTAACATCCTAACTACTAAGCTGAATGCCCACCCCTCTGATTATTTCTTTTTTTTTTTTTTAAAGACTTATACATTTTATTACAGCCAGATGTACACAGAGGAGGAGAGACAGAGAGGAAGATCTTCCGTCTGATGATTCACTCCCCAAGTGAGGCGCAACGGGCCGGTGCGCGCCGATCCAAAGCCGGGAACCAGGAACCTCTTCCAGGTCTCCCACGCGGGTGCAGTGTCCCAATGCATTGGGCCATCCTCGACTGCTTTCCCAGGCCACAAGCAGGGAGTTGGATGGGAAGTGGAGCTGCCGGGATTAGAACCGGCGCCCATATGGGATCCCGGGGCTTTCAAGGCGAGGACTTTAGCTGCTAGGCCACTGCGCCGGGCCCCACTCTGGTTATTTCTAAGTGAGACTTTTGTACACATTTTGCATATAAAATCTGTCATCAGATTATGATTTGCAAATACTCACTTTCATTCTTTGTGTTATCTTTCTAACTTACAGTGCATCATATCAAACATAAATATTTTTAAATTATGTCTTCTTTTTTCTTTCATTTTGGCTCAGGCCTATGCTGTCACAAATAAAAAAACTATCTGCATGGGGCTGGTGTTTCGGGCCTGTGTATTAAGCTGCGTCTGAGCCATGCCTTCTCCATTTCCAGTCCTGCTCTTGGCTAATGGTGGGGAAGAATGGCTGGTGGCGGCCTAAGAGCTTGGCCTGTGCCACTCACGTGGATGGAGGATCGGGGGCTCAGCCTGGCCCAGGACAAGCTCTGTGGACGTCTGCGGAGCAGAAGGAAATGCACGGAAGATCTCGCTCCCTTCCCCCTCTCTGTTCTGCACTGCACCTCTGGCACCTCTGTTACTCTTTTAAATAACTTGTAAAAATACATAAATGAGCAATTTTTTTTAGAAAAGCAACAAAAGTTTGTCCTTGTGTTTTCTTCTGGGAAGTTCATGGCTTTCAACTCTTATCAGGGTTTTATTTCTGTACTTGATGTGAGAAAAGGGTTCTACTTCCTGCCTTTGCTGTTGACTTACAAGAATTTGCTGAACAGTGAGCTCTTCCCATTTAATTGTCTCAAAGTATAGACGCCTTTTACCAATTTGTAGAAGTTGCTTTCTATGTCAAGTTTGTTGAGCTATTTTATTATGAAAGGGAGTTCAATTTTTTAAATGCTTCTTCTGAATTGCTATGTTTCTCTGCTTTTGAACTTTACATAATCATAGGACGTTGACACTATTTGCTTTTTCAATGCTAAACCATCTTTGCAATTTTTGAACAAATTCCATTTGATCATGGTGTGGAATCAGAGTGTCTCTTATAGGCAATTGTTTAGTCTACTAATGAATGATAATTAATCTGTTAAATGCTCAAAGTTGTGGTCAAAATTAATTAGCAATCCTTTCCTTCGTAAGCACTTGGTTTAATTCACCACACAGATTATGCTAAAACTCACATAAATCATTATTAATTAAATCAGTTCTGCTAAAATCAGTACTATGAAGGAAAGCAGCATGGTTCTACATATGACAGAAACAAAGAAAACTTGTAGATGAACTTTAGTATCATTTGCTCTACAGTTTCAATGGTTTTTACTCACTAACTAGGACATGATGGAGTAGGACAACGTTACACAAAGAAAAATGACACCTGTGAGAAACTAGAAAAATCACAAACTCTCATAGGACATTTTAGAGAACATTCTTCTAAATGGTAAAATGGACAAAGGCATTATTATCCAGGTTCCTCTAGATCATGCCAGTAAATTTCGACTTTAATCCTAGGCAACAAGAAGACATTCAAAAATTTAAAGCAGTTAAAGTGATAGCATCAGATTTTCAAAGATAACTCTCCTTGTAGAAGGTAAATTGAGAGAAGGAAAAGAGATTGCCACGAAGGCACGCCAGCAGATCATGGTTCTAGGTGAGAAACACTGGCATCGTGGCAGGAGCTAGTGGGAGAGCAGCTGCAGAGTCAAAGCTCTGTGAGACACAGATGAAATCACGGCACTGATGTGGACACTACTACAGATGCAATAATCTGTAACTGTAAAAATGGTGTAACTCAAATTATCCAAATGCCGATGTCTATGCTAGTGTAAAAATCCATAATGTGTACAAAGTACTATACCCGAATTATCCAGATGTAAGACTTCCATGGAATACAGAAATAAGAAAAAATACAAATATGGGGAACATTTCAGAATTTATATAAATAATATGTAGCATCAAAACAACCAAGCTTCCATAGTAATATTTAAACTCTGTGACAAACTCACTAGAGAAGGAAAGCTATTTTTCAACTCCATTTAAAGGAGAAACATTATCAATTTTATATTTTCAAAACCACTTCTGTGCTATTATAACAGACGTCTATACTTTCACTTTTAGGATATGGCATTTCCATTTTTTTATTTTTATTTTTATTTCTTCCAAGACACACATTGTTTTCAAAGGTGAATGCTGTTTCTTTAGCATGTGCTGCTGGTGTAAATTTTAACAAGCAAGGAATTTATTTTGTTACAAATTCTGACATCTGATATCTTCACTTTACACATCACATTTACAATGATGGAAATGCTAATTTACACAAAAGAGCAAAGGAAAATTAATTTTAAGAACACATTTTGTTGCACATATGTTTGGAATTAAATTGTTTATATGACTTAATTAGAATCTTTGTCATACTTACTGGAAATTAGTATAATGGCATCATTTTAATCACTCAGTTACGGCAAATACCACAAAAGAGAGTCAGAGACACCCATACAATTTTTCTTCTGTGCCTTTCAGAACAGCTAGATTGACTCATTACGTCAAAAGCACTTGTCACCATAAAACTGATACATTCAGAATGATGTTAAACTGGGACACAGAGATCAGCTTCTTGCTTCCGAAAAATAACATCTATTCGGTACGTGGAACATCAGCACACATTTTAATCTCTGCATTGATAGTGGTCTGAAGAGAACGTGATTTTCAAGTCATTTTCTGATCAAAGATGCTCAACAGTCATGCCCAGTGATGGCCCAGGAGGAGGTACGTGGCTCCACATACGTCCACCAGGGCTCCTCACCAGAGAACATTCACATGCCACTGTACTGTGTCCTCCCCTGCTATTGTATAAACAGTGCATTTTCTAAGCACACTGGGGTCTTAAACAAAATCCACATTTTCCTTATGTGGCTTCTTTGGAGCCCCACTGCCTTGCCACTTTTTAGCTCCATTTGTTCAAATGCTTTCCAAACATCAAGCATTAGCTCTTTCAACACCCTAAACTTCCCCTGACCTAGTTTCTAATGGAAACTGAATGTTCCCCTCCTCCAGTTTCCAATCTAAATATCTCCATCCTTGCTTATTCTTGTGTAATACAGTTGTTTATGTTTCTATCTAGTTGGTGCATTTTATAGATTACTAAACTCCTTGGAGGCCAATATTTTTGTATCTTCACAGTTCCTTCCTCGCTTTGCCTCAGATCGCTCTTGGTTATAGTGTACAGTTGTCAAAATGAATTGTCTTCCCGGGCTCAAACTCACAGTGCTCGTAATGAGTGAGTGAGTGAGTCATGGATGGAACAGAGGGAAGAGCCTGCTGCTCTTGGCTTCTAATAGTGCCCCAGGGATGCTGGAGAAAGCCTTCTTACTGCAAAGTTTTTTACACATCAAAAGAAAAGAAAAACTAGGGAACAGCCAGCAGAGCTAAGATTTTTGACCCCCCCCCCAAAAAAAACCCCAGTAATGGCACTGAAAATTAGGGGGGAATAAAGAAAGGCCAAGAAAATAGTAACCACTCTACGTCTTAGTCAAAGCTGAGACCCTCAGCTAAGCATATCTTGATGCAAAGTTGTCATGTATAGATTATTTCTGGGAACAAAGCCAACATAGAAACTTAAAATTGTGGATTAAAATTTACTAACTTACAGCGTGTGTATTTATTCTTCTCCAGAGAACCAATCTTGAAACTCCTTGTTAATGCTCATGGGATTGTCTTTCTACTGCAGGGGCTAAAGTTACAGACACTCATTTTGTTGCCTCTCTTGCGGGTGTGACCAGGTAAGTCACCTCACCTTGGCTCTATAAATCAGATGAAACTGCCCCAGTCCTCCATGCTCGGGGAGATGATGAACTGAAGAAACTCCCTGGCAGAGGGGAAACAACAGCCTGGTGAAATGCCAAAACCAATCAGAGCTCAAGTGCTGATGGATGGCATATGTTCAGGGCTAACTGGGATGACCAGCAAGGGGCAGCTCATACCATTCTGTAGGAGTTGGTCATTATGTTATATCAAAATGCATGTTAGCGAGGAGTTTGGGGACTTCTCCAAGACAACTCAGAATGTTACAAAACTTCATGCTGAATATTGATTCTCCACTTTGCCTTCCACAATCCCTGGGCAAACACGACTCTGTCCTCTGGATTGTACACTGGAAATACCTCATGTAAGTGGGATCATGTAGGGTCTGCCTGTGACTAGGTTATCTCACTAGCAATAATTTCAACAAAATGTCCTCTAGGTTCATTTGTGTTGCCACGTATGATGAGACTTTCCACTTGTCTAAAGCTGAATAATACCCTACTGCAGGTATATGCCACATTTTCTTATCTATTCCAAGAGGTGAATATTTCAGTTACTTCCATGTGCGGCTAATGCTATAAATGAAGACAGAAGTACATGGATTTTTAGTTTTACGGTCTTATATTCAAGACTGGATTACTAGAACATATTTTTCATCATTTAAGAATCCATTTATTGGTATTTTTGAAGAAACTCTATAGTTCTTTGCCATAGAAGTTGTATCACTTTGCATTTACACACACACAAAAAAGAGTTTCCAATGTAACAACGTTCATGCCAATACTTTTTGCAAGGATAATGGCCATCCTAACAGGGACAAGATGGCCCCTTACCATGGCTTTGATGTACTTCTCCCTAGTGAGCAATGATTTTGAGCATCTTTTTGATAAATCCATAAGCTAATTTTGCTCTTAATAACATTTTAATTATTGTTCTTAAAACTTATTTGCATGATAAATATTGTAATCACTCAATCTCAGATCAAATTTGTGCATTAAATCTAATCTATGCTGATTTTCTCACTAAAAAAATAAATAAATTTTTTTAAATAAAATTTATTCTTTTGAATATCAGAGTGTCCGAAAGATATTTTCATCACGGGTTCACTCCCTAAATTACCCTAACAGCCAGGGCCGGATTAAGCTGAAGCCACAATCCTGCAACACCATCAGGTCTCTCCTGCGGGTACTAAGGGCCTGTGGCTCCACCCACTGACTTCCCAGGTGCATTGGGAGGAAGCTGGATAGGAAGTGGAGTGCCTGGGACCTTCATGGGACACCGACATCACATGAACCATTTATAAAGAACCGCAGGAGAAAGGCTTATTCATGTCCTCTGCTGTTCTGAATTGTGTTATTTTATGCTATTATGTTACAGGAGTCCCTTATATGTTGTGAATACTGCCCTTTGATAAGGATGACCCATTCTTTTCATGCACTATTTTTCTTAAAGATGCAGATGACATTTTCATACACCTCTCCTTATCTTTTCTGTACCTGCCAATCAACTTTCAACTCTCAGCAACTTCTTTTTGCCTAAAGACATGCTCTTTTGTGCAGCTGCCTGAAACAACTCAGCAGGCTGGGAAGGCTGGGGATTAATGGTCTGCTGGAGCAGTTTGTAGTAATTAATCCAGAAGTTGGTTCATAACTCGGAGGGGCAAAACCACATGGACGGCCCGGCGGCATGGCCTAGCGGCTAAAGTCCTCGCCTTGAAAGCCCCGGGATCCCATATGGGCGCCGGTTCTAATCCCGGCAGCTCCACTTCCCATCCAGCTCCCTGCTTGTGGCCTGGGAAAGCAGTTGAGGATGGCCCAATGCATTGGGACCCTGCACCCGCGTGGGAGACCCGGAAGAGGTTCCTGGTTCCCGGCTTCGGGTTGGTGCGCATCGGCCCATTGCGGCTCACTTGGGGAGTGAATCATCGGATGGAAGATCTTCCTCTCTGTCTCTCCTCCTCTGTGTATATCTGGCTGTAATAAAAAAATGAATAAATCTTATAAAAAAAAAAAACCACATGGACTAAACTGTGGTGACCCCCTACTGTAACCAACCTGATAATGTACTGTAATGCGCTTCTTGGCCTTTCTTCTGTTACTCTCTGGATCCTCCACTTCTGTTGCAGAAATCACTTTCCAAAAGATCTATTTACATATAAGTTCAATCTCAGAGTTTGCTCCTAAGACCCAAACCAAGATACTGAATCCAAAAATGGTTTATATTGCTTACAACCCATAAACTTGACCATCTTTCTGTAAAATGGTACTTTGATGCAAAATAAAAATATCTAGCCACAGGGTGACTAACACTTTAACTCTCATAATATTTCTACTTGTTATTCTCATGTTGAGATTTTGTAAATCAGCACGGATGTTGGAGTTACAGAGATCTGAACTCCCTTACTGTAAAACTAAAGGCACTATTCGGCCATCTGCATAAAACCAATTAAATGAAGGCCTGACATCTATACACTCCTTCCCTTCTTTCACTTCGATCCTCATGTTGTACCTTGCCTGGATCAAACTTCTATTTCCTAACATAGAAAAGATGAGTAGATGAAAGCCAAAATCCTCATGGAAATACCACACTGGGATACCCAGAAATTTCAATATATCCCTCAAAGTGATAACCTGGATTCTACAAGAAGATATTTTCACTAATTAAAAGTCCCCAGACGATATTCTTTCAACGAAGTTATCTGGAACACTGCACACCTCTCCAGCACAGGCAGAGTTCATTCAGGATCTGCTTGGTGTGCCCACAATTTGTTCTTCCTCCTGCAATCAGCATGCTGGCCATGTAACCTGGTTCCTCCTCTTCCTCACTGTCTTTTGCATTCCACACAACTGCACAGCTGGCACCTCCCGCCTGTGGCCTGGGAAAGCAGGGAGAAACTGCCGCAAGGTTAGGAACCCTGCATCTATGCGGGAAACCTTTAAGAAGCTCTGGGCCCCTGGCTTTGATTGGCTCAGCTCCAGCTGTTGCGGCCACTTAGGAAGTAAACCAATGGATGGAAGATCTTCCTCTCTGTCTCTCCTCCTCTTTATATATCTGACTTTCCAATAAAAAAAATGTACAACTGACCTAATATGATGAACAAATGTAAGTCAAACACTTTTCTATATTACATTTGGATTTTTGCTTTGTGTTAACACTAAGAAATATTTGATTTGGTGACTTAGAATTGAAACAAAACCAGTGACAAAGATACATTTGGCCAAGAGACCTTTTCACATTTTTTAAATCCTACCCACAGTAAACTACAAATTCCAGAAAAAAAAATTACAACTTTCTCTGGGACTCTGATATTATAATAAATGTCCTCTCGCCTTCACATTTTTCCAATTTCCAACTGTCATTTCAATAATACAGTACTTTTAGTACCATGGTTTTGGAATGAATGGCTTCTACATAGCTATTCATTTATTAAACATTTGTTACGCATTACTGCTTTGCCAATATTGTTGTAGACAGATCAGATCACATAAGCTAATAAAGAGTCCAGGACTCTAAACCTTAAGTATTTGTCTTATTTGGGGTTGCTCTGCCAAAGTCCCATGGACTGGGTGGCTTTTCAACAACAGAAATGTCTTTCTTGTAGTCTAGAGGCTCAAGGACCTGGACCGTGATTCCAATAGGATCAAGTTCTGGTGAGAGTTCTCTGGGTTCCAGGCGAACCCCCTGTCGCCCCCTTGTCTGGGACTTTTAGGGCAAAGAGAAAAAAATAACTTCTCTTCTGAGACTCTGTGAGAGGAAACCAATCCCATTTATGAGTGCTCCACCCCCATGACTTAACCGCCTCCTAAAGGCTCCACTCCCTAATACTGTCAAATTTGGAGTAGGGTTTCATCATGTGAAATGTGCTGGGACCTAACTACTCATTCTGTAACAGCATTATTACCTTATTTAATACCTAAAAGGATTTGAACACATACTGCGTTCTATTGGAGTTCAAACAAGTTAAAATAAATCAGTACTAGAAAAATGAATGAAGATGGCAGTGAGCATGCAAAACGTACATCAATTCCTATACGGTGCGAAACAGCTGAATATGGAAACAGAATGGAAGGGAGTATTCCAGGTGGGGAGGAAGCTTGTACCAGAGGTGAAGAACAGAATGGCCATGCTGCGGGGGGGGGGGGGGGGTGACTGATGGGCAGAGGACGACAGTGGACAACCTCTATCTCTTCCTTGCTCTCTCTCTCGTTCTATGCCTCTCCTTCCTTCCCTCACTCCCTCTTTTCATCCCTTCCTCTCTTCCTTCATCCCGCATCCTTTCTTTGTCTCTATCCCCCTGCATAGTTAAAGAGTTCTGCTGGCTAAAGTACCTGGAAGTCATGAGATGTTCATAATACATTAACCCACATTTAAGGAAAATAACATTAAAAGAGCTGCCTTGAGAGCAAGCTGCAAAATTCAAATGAGCCTGAGAAGAAATTAACCTAAACCTAGAAACTGAAACCGTGTTCACATCCTACTGGTAGGTAGCTAAGCAGTCGTGCATGTGGGGATGAGTTCAGAGGAAGAGGAGCAGTTTCAGGGAGAGGCCAGGAAAGAGACGCTCTAGAAGGGCACTGAGGAGTGCAGGAAGCAGGTGTGCTCCAGGGTGGACTTGCGAAGGCAGCATTTGGCATATCACAGAAGGGAATGTCATTTCTGTCAACCACTGCAGAAAATTCAAATTAAACAGAGTCCATGCTTCCTTTGGATTTCACTCTTAATAGGGATTGGCAGCATTTGACAGGGAGTTTTCAAGAATAGGGTGAATAAGCAGGCTCATACAAGGTTAGAATTTTAGAAGAGATTGGAAGGAACGCTTTGCTACCCTCCGGAAGTGACTCATCGGCAGATCACAGTTTCCCTTTGCTGAAATCCAATGAAGGATGACTCTCCACAGGAATCATTAACAGTTCTTCCCACCAGCCTGGCAACCTCTCTCCTATGCCCTGCTGCTGCTACTGGCGGTGGACAGCCAGCCTGGGAGGAGGTTTTCAGGAAGGATCCTGATGTAAGGAACTCAGTGAAACGAGCTTTACATAATGGTGAGGACCTTGGCACAAAGTTGCTATAACAAACAAATCTGCATCTAGGGGCAAGTAGGAGGATATTCTTTCTTGCGTGACTATGGAGACACTGCATGGAAAAGTTACTTTGGAAAACAGGGACAAGGGAAGAGCAGCTAGGGAGGAACTTTTCTGGAAACAAAAAAGGAAACTATATAGCAAAAATATTCTGTTTAGAAGAGTTGACAAACTCTAAGCTTGAGGGGTGTGGAGTTCTTGGTCTTTGCTGCCCTGGCAGAAAATGTTCCGACCATTTTTTCCTTTTCCAAAGTCATGTTAGAACCCCCTCCCCAGCACGATGGCAGTGGGAGTTGTGGCCCCTGGGCAGGGACTCCCCAGAGCAGTACTCTCATAAACAGAGTGGTGCCTTCCTTAAAGAGACTAAGAGACTCCCACAACCTCAGCCGGGTGAGCACACAGTGTGAACATGCTGTGGATTGTTACAGGGCCTCCACCAGACAAGTGCATGGAATCTTGATTTTGGACTGTTTAAAAATACTTACTTATGTATGTGAAAAAATTACAAAGCAAGAGAGAAGAGATCTTCCAACTGCTGATTCCCTTTTAAGCCGGCTGCAGTGCCCAGGGTTAAAGCCAAGAGCCAGGAGTTTCGAACACATCTCCCACATGGTAAGGGCCCAAGGACTCATGTCATCTTTGGCTGCTTTTCCAAAATCATTTGTAAGAAGTTGGATAGGAACTGGAACAGCCAGGACTTGAACTGGCACTTACATGGGATGATACCATTGAAAGCAGTTGCTCTATCTGCTACACCACAAACACAGCTTCCCGATTTTGGACTTTATAGTCTCTATATATCTTTGTTTATGACCTATTCAGATTATGACATCTTGCTATACAAGCCTAGAACATCAGTACATACAAAACATCGGTTTTCAAAATGCATATTCTCATATGCATTTTGAAGGCTAGAATCTATCATCTCCCACACATCTCAGTTGTTTAAAAGGGCATTATTTTCTCATAGACACTATTACATTACTTTTCTTATTGACATAGAGAGACTGGCAAGCAGCTCCCATCCACGGACTGACTCCCTGGATGCCTACTCTGCCAGGGGCTGGGCAAGGCTGAGGTCAGGAGCCAAGAATTCACTCCGTGTCTGTGTCGTGCATGGCAGCAGCTCCATTAGATGATCCATCGTTGCTGTTCACCAAGACCTGCCATGGTAGGAACCAGAGTCTGAATTTGAACTCAGGTACGACAACATGGGACATGATCTTCCTAACTGCTAGCCTAAATATGTACTCTCTATGTGCCCAGAAGGAACACAATGTCATAGTGCCAGCACAATGAACTTAAAATCAATTTAAAAAAGAACAAACCATCCTATTATTAATAAGCCTTAGTATTTTCATACCACTTGCTCTACACATTTCCTGCCTCATATATGGTTTCAAGCTTGAATGTTTCCACTGAACACACTGCCATGTTTCTTTATACTATAAATTGACATTACAAATTCCTATGAGGGGCCAATGTGGTGACATACCAGGCCAATCCTCCATCTGCTGGCGCAGGCACCCCACACAGAAGCCAGTTCATGTCCTGACTGCTATGTTTCCTGATACAGATCCCACCTAAGGGCCTGGGAAAGCAGCAGAGGACAGCCCAAGTCCTGGGCACCCTGCACTCACGTGCCTGAGCTGATCCTGGCTGCCAGCTGCAGGTCAGCCCAGCTCTGCACATTGTAGCCATCTGGAGAGTGAACCAGTGGGGAGAAGATCCCTCTCTGTCTTGCCTTCTCTTTCTGTAAGTCTGTCATTCAAGTAACATATATAAATCTTTTTTTAAAAGGTCTTGTGAACGTAATTTCTAAACTATCTATAATGTATTCATCATTGTTACCATAATTACGATTAACATTCAGTTGCTCTGAGAAGAATTCTTATAAACATGAATGAAAAAATATGAAAATATGCCATTGGGAGGGGGTAAATCTACCTATTGGGAGACAGATGAGCAGAAAGGCTACTGCCCCCTGATGGTGCCTGAACGTCTCTGCATCTCTGGGCGATGTCAGATGAGGAAAGAGGCTGGGGAGAGGGAAGCCAGGCGAGAGGACAGGTGCAGCCCTGCTAACTCGCATTTTCTCAGGGGAAGACTGGCTTGCTCGTTGCTTCTCACACACACTGGGAGCTCTCCTGATCTGCACCGGGGTCCTCCAGTAACAGAGCACTCCAAAGTCTCCTTGTTGACTTTGAGCTTCTCCTGCTCCTGTTAGAAACAGAGCAGCCAAGTCTGCAGCACATTAGATGCTTTGGCTCAAGAGCTACGCACGTGACCTGTCACTTTAAGACAGCCATTAGAGAATTGCTTTTAATTTAATAGTGAGTGGTGAGATTTTACTCTTCTCTTTTACAACTCTAGACTTCCTCTGCTCAAATAGTGGCTATCCTATTGTAATAACATTGTAATAATATCCTATGGCTATCCTAGTGTAATAATATTGCAATAATATCCTATTGAAATCAGCTGGGGGAAGGGAGTTGGGAGGGAGGGTCAGGGAAATCTCAGAACCTATGGATTTGTATCATAATAAAAATAAAATAGAAGGGGAAAAAAGCCAGGGATAGACGTGTAGGTTGAAAGAAGGGTTGTGGTTGAATATAGGTGAGAATCAAAGGCCTTTAAGTACAAATTTCTAGTATAAATCTTAAGGATGGTATAGGGGATTGAGCTTAAATGTGAAATCACAAGTTGCAAAAATGGTTATAGAGAAGTATTGTGGGCCTTGCACAGTAGCCTAGTGGCTAAAGTCCTTGCCTTGCATGCACCAGGAGCCCATACAGGTATCGGTTCTAATTCCAGTGGCCCCACTTCCCATCCAGTTCCACTGCTTATGGCCTGGAAAAGCAATGGAGGATGGCCCAAAGCCTTGGGACCCTGCACCCAAATGGGAGACCCGTATGAAGCTGCTGGCTCCTGGCTTCGGATTGGCATAGCTCCAGCCATTGTGGCCGCTTGGGGAGTGAATCAACAAAAGGAAGATCTCTCTGTCACTCCTCTCTGCATATCTGACTTTTCAATTAAAATAAATAAATCATAACAAAGAGAAGTACTGTATGTTTTCAATCAAAAGTATGCAAAACAAAGGTTTTTTATAACATACACACACTGAAGATAAGAATTATATTAATTATCAGTTAATAGCACTAAGGCAAATGGTCATAGTTGTGGCAACAGTTTCAAAGATGAGGCAATTTTGCCAAAACTACCCAAAATTTTCACAAAAATGATTCTGCTCTATATGACTATTTTGAACTCTGTTTCAGTGACATGGGGAAGAGAAATAGGTAATCTGGTATTCTTCCAGATCAAAGAGCATGATAATATTTGTAAGATGTTGCTGCTGACATGAGCCTAAATGCATCCCACACCAGGAAAAGGAAAACAAAAGTAGGCAAAGAAACAGAAATGAAGACATCAGACAAGGTATGAGTCACATCCTGTTCCTGTAGGATTCTGTGGTCTTAACGGATTTACACAATTTGGTTAAGCGAAGCAGTCACCAGAAGGCTGTATAAATGTTTTTCTTCTTTTTACTGAACTGCACAGAACCAAAAGGACAAACTGTTTCGAATAGAGGAAATTGCTACATCTTCAGAGTGAAATTCTGGCATTTACTTAAATGCGTGTTCCAAATGTCAAGTTCAACACAAGCTAAAGTTAAACTCTCCTCTGGGCTTAACTCTTGACACGTATAATAGCATTCACCCAGTGAAAGAACACACTCATTTCGTTAATGAGTAAATGAACAAATGGTCAAGGTCTCCATCAAACAAAAAGAGTCAGCAGTGTGATAGAACTGTATCCCTTCAGATGTGGTTGTTTATTCTGGAGTATGAAGTAAGGTTCTCTGCGAGCAAGTGACCGGCTGGGATTACCTCGGGAGAGCTTCTGCACAGGACGCAGGTGAGCATGCTGCAGCAGGTGGGAGGGAACCGTCCAACCCAAATGCCCTTCAGCGTCCACTTCTTGACATCAGGACCCTGTCGGCATGCTTGTCTCTCCCCAGAGTCACCCAGTGGTTGATGCCTCATCCACAGGACAACCGAATGTGTCCACCCCTGCTGAGGTCACTTAGCAAGCACCTCGGGCAGGCCACCAGAGGACGCTGGTGGGACTCAGGGAGGACGCAGCAGGGGATCTGGCTCAGTTCTGGTACCTTGGCTGGCGGTGAGAATGTCACAATACAAAAACTGAAGTTGACATGCTTTTGATGTTTTAGTATTTCTCACTCTAATCTCTGGTAATCCATGGAATCTCTACTGCATTACCCACGTTGGCAGCTTGAACCCACATTGAGTCTCCATTCAAAGACACATCCATTCTTTTTCATTGGTCACTGTCCCCAGGCCCATGGAGCAGTAGCCTAAGTAGAGAATTTGAATGCGTCCTCAACACACTCAAGTCTTAAAACATGTAACATATTCAGCTTATCAGGACGCAAGAAACGTGCATGGGGGTTTCCTGGGCAGCTGGGCAACTATATTAGAGATGAGTTGGCCTCTGAGTGTCTCAGTGATCCAACACCACGGCAGAGCTGACTTGTTTGCTGTGGCTTTTTCATTCAAATGCTCCTGACCTGCCCAGTCAACAGGAGGATGAGAGTTGTGTTTAATGTTTTAGGGTGAGGCCTAGCACAAGGTCTCTCACAGAGCAGGTTTTCTACATTTTCTGAACCAACAAATAAGGACATGATTAGATACTGTACCCCAAGTGGCTTAAAAATGCAAACCTGGGGAAGTTTGCCTGATCATCTACTGATCTGGGCCATGCATAGAGGATGAAAAGCACTGTTAACATTCATGCAGGTAAAAAAGGCATTTTTCTTAAGTAATAAAAAACCAAAATCCTCCTATTTACAAGTAATACTTTCCTGAACTGAATGTAAATATATATAGGATTGCCTATTATGGAATATTGGACGCTTGTCTGATGGCAAAAGATCAAGAATAGAACATACTGAGTTCTTTTACAAACACAGCTCACTAGGCACACAAACAGCCACATGGAAACACCCATACATTAAGGTAGTAGATGAATGAGACACCAAGGAAAAAGAAAACAGTAATTTGTTTGGAAATCTACATTTCAAAGTCTTGGTTATACACCAAGGTTCAATACTTAAAATATATAGAAGGAATTACTGAGCACAGTAGACATCCACACACACCATAAACAAACAAACAAGCAAAGCTAACTGAGAAAAGCTTGCGCTGACTGATGGGCTGCGGAGGTCAATGTCTGCAGAGGGAATGGCAGACTTTAACCCTGGAGAGCCGGTGATTCGACAGCAGACAGCTCTGTGCACCTGAGCTGCAGTGTCTGCTCTCCCTAAGCTCGCAGGAGCCGCAGCTCTCCGCTCTCACTGCTTTTCTTGTTGACATCTGAGCCCCAGAGAAACACGCAAATGACAGCAACTACTTTACTCGTTTTAAAAAATGTGCAATTGTAGGATAGCAAATAACATTGTGCGTTATTCATGGGACCAGCGTTATGACAAAAAATTAGAAATCACAGAAATAAATCTAAATACTCTTAGAAATACAGGAAAAATAAAGATAGCGCACTGTTATTAAGTGACCACCTGAGTATAAAGGAAAATGTTGTGCCTCATTTTTATACCAAAGTGCAACATTCTTTTCAGTGTTGATTTTAAAAGTTTAATTGAAGCATGTGCATGATGAAAGAAAAGGTGATTCCAGATTATGTACAAACAAAACAAAGCAAAATAAAACATATGCCTCCCTACTCCAGAGGACTCACTATCAACTTGCTGTTTAGTTCCCCTACCGGCTAGCTTCATAACTCTGATCTAGATGCGTCCTATTTCTTGATTTATCAATTGTGATACAAAACTTTAAAAAAATAAACAAAAAACAGCAGCAAGAAATGAAACATTTGACTCATGCTTCTTTGTTTCAGGAGCCATCATCCTTTCTTCACTGAACACAACTTTATTAAATCTGCAAGATTTGTGTGCTTAGTATTTCAACCTGAGAAACTAAATTATAAATTTAAGTGAAGGTTAAATGAAAACAATATAAATGTGAAAAAGATCTAGAAGGGACAGTCTTTCTAAGCATAAAACTGAGACAGGCAGAAGGTAGACAGCTAGCTCTTAACATTTTAACATGTTTAGTAAAGGATAATAAATAATTAAAAAGTGATCTGTTACCCACAATATTACTCACAATAATCTAACAGATATTTCAAAACCAAATGTAAAAACAGAACTCCAAGCTTCTATTCTTAAAATAATATCAAAGAAGTGGAAATGTCTTCTTTTTTCGATCTTGTTTGGGTCGGTCCATAGTTATAAATGTAGTGAAATGTCACACTGCCATGATTATTAACAATCACTTTTTTCCATAAATTTACAAAGAGCATGCAGCAGCCATAACCTTCTTCCTAGTTCTATTAACATCTCATATTAATATGCTTGTCGCAATTAATGAGTCACATCCAGCTTTCCTTACTCTGTTTTATCCTAAACTCTTTTTTCCCCCCATTTCCTTATCATTATCACTTTCCATGCTATGGCTTTGTAGGCACAGGGCTTTCTCCCTCCACACTTTACCCCCTCCTCGTCTTCCCTATATATGTAATAGTATAGTCCTTCAGCAACAGTCACAGGTCCAACATTCTGCTCTTTAATTGCATCATGAATTGGAGGTTACAGGCAGTGCTAAAAACATCTAGTATTGCATTGGTCAGGTATGTTTAACAGTGTCATTAGGGGCCCTTGGTTTTCGAGAGCAGAGATACATACTGCAATGTATTTTCACTTCTCCGTGTGCTAGTCTCTATGCAAAGCTCATCTACTCTCACTTTAAATATGTGGTACTTGGTGGTCTGTTTTCATCGCTTATCTGACACTTAACCAACTCAATCACTTTTGTTGTTCCTTTTTTCCAATTAATAAAAAAAAAACAGATTTTCATTGTAGACTCTCTGATATTGGTATTTTCTAGCTTTTGGAAGCTCAAAGTATAGACATGGCACAGTTCTTTGTGGATTGCTACATGCCATTCTTAAACATTGGAGGGTGCTTGCTGCTTCTACAGATGGTGTTTCTGTGAGCTTGAGTATCGATGATCACAGGAATCCTAGATGCTCTGACATCTAGGAATTTAACTAGTGGAACTTAACTTAGGTTGTACCTTAGTAAGGTTATCCTGAAGAGTAAGTCATGCTTAGCTATAATGGTCTGTCTAAAAACCACCTCAGTTTAGGTATAAACAGCTCAAAAAAAAATCACTCAAAGAATTAAATTTCCCCTTTTGCTACTAATTTGCCCTCTAAAAAATATAACAAAAGAACTTTATATAGTAATAGGCCAAAAAAATGGCATGCTTTATATAATGTTTACTTTTGTTTTCTACACATTGTTTCTCTGTCACATTGGTATGGTGACAGCTATTTCTGCTCCTCAGGAGAATGAATTATATGAAGGGCAACGTGCCCAGCATCTCCCGTTAGAGCTGATGTTTCTGTTCCTTTGTTAATTTACTTGTCTATTTGGCTTGTTGCGTTCGTTCTCATTTTTCTTACTGAATTTGTTCTGCACACAGACAGCTACTGAGAAGCAACGCAGACAGAAGTAGTGATTATTCAACTCCTAAGGCTTGAAAAAGCTCCTGAAGATAATTCGCTGTTGCCAGAGAGAAGTATTTGCTAAAGATTCTGATGATTTGCATTTTGGTTTGAAGAAGGAGGCTGCACTTATAAACAAAGATCGAGGCAACTGGAGAAATGCAAGCTAGCACTGTGTTTCTCACACACCTAAAGTGCAGAACTCACGGAATCCATCTGAAATAAGGTATTAAACAAAAGTACAGGAGAAGGTTAACACTGAAAGTAGTTTGTCTGGACTCAACGAGGTTACATAACGCTAAACAATGATCCGCTTGAATTAAATCCTCTCCCAACTGACAGCTTGTTCTCCGGGCTTTCATGGGATGGTGTTTGCTTTGCTGCTGGAGGAGTAATGCAGCAAAGTTTAATGCCTTATGGTGAACCTGCTGCAAAGAGATGACAACTCACAGGTGTGCACACAGATGGACTTTCTTATTTACTCAAGAAAAGCCACAGATGGCTTTTCTTGAGTAAATAATAATACAACAAACTAATTTGATTTGGAAGGCTATATACTTTTAAGAGTGCTGGTGTTAAACAGCAGGAACACAAAAGAACAGCACATATCGTATTCTAACATCATTTTCTCCTTCGTAAAAAGATACAACAATACAATCCTTCAGATTATTACTTGCTAGAAACTATTAAAGAAATTCTTGTGAGAATCAGATCAGGGATTTGGTGGGGAAGAATGTCAGCTGAGTGTTGGTCACTCCTCCTCTGAATTGATGCGGAGCTGGGACCAATGCGTTCATTACCCATTTCATGTGCACATTGGGTGGTCCACAGATAACACTTCATGGCACCACAGTACCCTCGGGCAGTCTGGAGGTCCACTTTCCTTAGAGTTTCACATCAACTTGGATTTAGAAAAGATGGGAATTTAGTGCTTTTAAGCAGGTGCTCTTTGAAGCTTACAGTGCTTTGTCCAAAGCAATATCCTACCTTTGCCAAATTCAAGTCAGTGCCATGAATATGTTTCAGTCACAGTCCGTCCATCTATCACTACACTGGTCCAATGAATCACATACTACTCTCTCTGTGTGTCCTCTAGGAACAGGATCATTTCATATTTACGTTCCATATCAAGTCACCTAAATACCTTTTTAATCTATTACAAGAAAAAAATTCATTCTTTATAAAATATGTCAGTATTTATAAATAACGAACAAAACCTCAGAAACAACAAATGTAGAGAATTACATAAGCAAATTTTTACGCATATAATGATGTAATCGATGCTAAACTATAAATAGTAAATGGAAAGATCTTGTAATATATGTAAGAATACCAATGTTTTGTGTGAAACTATGTTTTCATAGCTGGATATTCAGAATTTCTATTTTGCATGGAAATTCTCCCATGAGCTATTCATTAGTAGTAGTCATAATTTCACTATAGCTGCAACTCTTATCCATTGTGTCATTCATCCAGTGTTTCCTATGGACTGTGCTGGGCCCTCACAGACTGAGAGTGCTGAGTAACACTGACTATTTCTGCTCTCTGGAGACCGACATTCTGGTGCTTTTCATTCTTATAAGATGCACAAAGGTTTATGTTCACTGGAATGAGATGATTGAAGAGCTCTGGCACCTATACTCCTAGCCCAGCTCTACTGTGCCCATAAAGCAGAATAAGGAATGCACTCTGCATGGATCTTGGATCATGTCAAAGGGTGTTTACTACCGGATGGAGTCTCACTAGGATGGATGAAGTGGCACTACGATCCTCACATGAAGTCCACGAGTCTCCAAGCCTCACACACAAGTACTTGCAATATCCTAGTAATGGAAGTGAAGTTTTTACTCGATATTTACAGCAAGTTCCTTAATACAGAATCCTGATTCTTTTCTATATTTATCTAGCAACAGGGTCTCTCTTATCAATACAGAAATCACGCGTTCTTGAAGGTTGGAGCCAATCCCTGACTTCTGGCTTTTACATGAACTCACCAACAGACAAACATAAGGCAGCCAAGGGTTAGTTTGGACTGCTACCGATGATTCATCTGGCTGCCACTTGGGTTAGGGAACTAACCAGCTGGAATATGTCATTCCCAGCTTACCAGTGCCAGCATCAGTGATTCATCCAAAAGATAACAAGGTGTCTCACACTTTCATGGAAACAGTGCCCGGCAGTTCTGACAGATCCTCTACTTTGTATCCCCGACTGAAGGGCTCCCCCACTGCTTTCATCTCCTTAGAGGCCACATCTCTCCAATCCAGCTCCTCACCTGCTGTAGCACGTTCCTAAATCTTCATACCGTCACCTATCTTCTCATCATTGCCTTTTATTTTCCATTCAAAAATAAGTACTTGTAAATACGTACATTTTATCAGAATTCTTATTTTTTTGCCCCTCCTTAATTCAATGCAATATGCTATTATTTAAAAATTCTTACTTTTTAAATAAAGGAAATGAATTTTTCACAAATTGAAATCAATCCTGGTATTCTAAATAACTTGTAATTTCTAAATTATTGCATCTTAATTTCATAGTACATTTCAAGGGAGATACTCAGTGATTTTTCAATAGAATATATTTCAATAAACAATTCAGGAAGAGGAATTTATTATGGCTATATATTTTTTGGCTTGGAATTAGTACTTCCCTTCACTCGATCTCAATTTTGATATTCAACTAATTGACAACTCATCAAAATAATGTTTTTCAAGCAGGATCACGCCTCAGGGATATTACTGACATGATCTTAAAATAAAATGTGGATGCCTGAGCGTCAGTTAAAATGTGTTTTAATGGCACAGAGTTATACCATGCTAAGTACGATGAGGGTGGACTCTCTGATCTGTCCTTTCTCACAAGTTAGAAAGGGACTGGAGGTAAAAGTGTTCTGCTGATCACTGCTGTGCTCCGCTCATCGTCCATCACGCTTACACACTGTGCGTTACTGCGTTCTGCTGCTTATAGACTAGCTGAATAGAAATCATAAAATGGGACATTTAAAATTAGGAAAAATACAATAAGCCAGTGATACAGAGTGCCACATCAGTATCATATTGGGACCACACTTTCCTATATTAAGTAAACACATGTATAATTAGAATTTTGAAATAAAGACCATAAAACCTAAGAGCTAAAGTGACTTAATTAAAATTGTTCAACTAGACAGGAGAGTTCAAATCCAGATGCAACACATCTTCTAACTGAATTCAAGTTCTCTTTAGTAGGAGTGTTTTATTGCTGTTACTTCCTCCAGTACTACTGCCATCTGCTAGTACCAACAGCTACATCCTGATGAGTTCCTGTATTGTGTCAAGACATGACCTGAGAACTTGATCAACCAAACTCTCAAGACTGAAGAAAATGAGGTACCGCTAGCCAGCATTATGTTTTCAGTGTTAAAGTATATGGCCTCGCTGACATTGAGTTTCTCTTGACTAGCGTTTATTCAACATATTTGTGTACACAGCTCACCTAACACATTGTTAGAATTTAGACCCTGGGTCAAGAGGATAGAACCTTCGAATCTGCATTTATTACAAGCTGTCTGGTCATTTCTATAGTCCAAAGACAACATTTTGAGTATAATGCACAAATTAATTCTGTACAAGTAAGAAGAAATCATTGTTTAAATAAAAACAATACAATTATGAATATATAACACTAGTATAGAAGCATAAAATAGCTGTATTAGGGTTCTCTAGAGATATAGAATCAATAGATCTATCAATCTATTCATGTTTTCATAAAAGGAGATGCTGTACGATAAGTGTATATATATACATATATACATATAATTCTTAGGTTAAATTTTCATAGGAGTAGTTACATAGAGACATAGAGACATATTACTAGGCACTGCCTCAGTGGATAATGGTGGCTGGCAAATCCTAAGACTTGCAAGGCAGTCTCAAGAGAGCTGCCATTTCAGTTAACTTTTGAAGGCAGGGAAAAAAGCTCTGTATCAGAGCAGGTGTTGCCTCAAGCAGCTGCACTCCTTGCAGTCCACCTGGAAGTCTGGGGGAGTTTTATGCTCGTAGCTCTGCCATCTTCTCATACAGGCCACTGCGGGCATTTGGGGTCTGAAACAGGACATACAGGCTCTCTTCCTCTCTCCGCCCTCCTTGTTTTCCTTGTTTTCCTCTCTGCTTCCCAGCCTCCTAAATAAATGGATATAGAAAAAGAAAAAGTTCCTGGAGGAGCTTTGATTCCTTGAAGCCAGGAGCTTCTTCTACGTTTCACACCTGAGTTCAGGAGGCATTTCTACAACCAGGTTTAGCAGGAATGGCCAAGATACACAGAAAAGTACATATGCTTGAGTAATGACACTTAATTCAGAAACACATGGAAGATTATGGAAAGTTGAGAAAGAAAAGATAACAAATTAATCTGATGCTCTAACTTCCTAGAATAAGTCAAACTTTTAGATCATTACCAAACTTCATAAGAAACTAATGAACGGGACCCAGTGCCCTGGTGTAGCTGGCTAAGGCTTTGCCTGTAGTACCCGCATCTCACATGAGCAACGGTGTGAGTCCCAGCAGCCCCACTCTAATCCCACTCCCTGCTAATGACCTGGGAAGACAGCAGAGGAAAGCCCAAGTCCTGCAGATCCTGAGCTCAGGTGTGAGACCTGGAAGAAGTTCCTGGTTTCTCGATTCCGGATTTGGACCGGCCGAGGCCCGGCTATTGCGGTCATTTGAGAAGTGAACCAGTGGATGGAAGATCTTCATCTTTCTCTACTTCTGTCTCAGCAATTTTACTTTTGAAATGAAAAATGTCTCTTTTAAAAAAGAACTACTGAATGAGAACGTGTTCTAAATATAAGGATGTATTACTCATGTGCCCAAGATTTAGAAAACAGTCAATCCTCAAAATACCTGTTTTTGGTGCTTCACCTTCACACTTATTATTCCCAATGACTATATTCCCTCAAAAAAGATCCATTTTCAACTGTTCAATTTAGCATGGAAGGAAACATCCAAATACGATCAACGGGCCTCTATGTGCATAACTGTACTTCTGTTTTGCATGGACTTGATTTTCTCTCAGCTGATTAAAACATCTGATCTCAAACAATTCACCCGGGATCATTCATAGGGAAAAAAAGTAAGAGAAAGTTTGTGGTTATATCCATCTTCCAAGTTAGTATTTTCGGTTTTCCTTACTGGTCATTAGCATATTACTTATTCAGTAACCAATTTCCGCTACTGAGGACTTTGGCTCCAGACCAAAATTCTACATGTGCCATTTCAGGTCTGCCAGTTACTCTTGACAGCATGACCTGCCCTCTGGCTGTGCTGCATCTCCCTGACCCCAGCCTGGGACTGTGTCATGGGGGAAGATGGACTACTGGGGAGCCGAGACCACACTTCCTTCTTACACTGTCAAATGAGGGAACAAAAGTGTGAGTGCCACATTCAGTTTGGCTCACTGCCCTTGACCATGGCCAGCTTCAGTGTCACTGACCACCTTCCCACTGAATTTCTTGCCAAATGTACAGGACAACTTTAATTATCATGAAGTGGTTTGCCCACATGTCTTCTTTTCATGAGAGTGATGTGTAGACAAAAAAGGTTAAAATATTTTTTTAAAGAGTCTAGGAAAATAATCTAGAGAACTGGTATTGGACACTCATTTCTTTACTTGGTTGAATACTTGTTCTGCCTGCTGACAAGGCCACTCTTGGCAATGTGTCCAGAAGCTGGCATATTTGGACAGCCTTAAGTGCATTTGTTCCTTCTATGTTACTGAGATATGCTGAGTTGGCACATAACCTGAAGTACAGTCCTCAGAGTGGCCCACGGTGATCCATTTGCCCTTGTCAGTGGATATGTCTTTGACTTGTCCCATTTCTTCTCACTCACCCAGCAACCACAAGAAAATGTCAGGCACCTTTAGGCCTCCAAGTCCTTGCAAACACTTCCCAACCCCTGCTTGAAATGTTCTTTCCCCAAATATATCTGGCAACTGAAATGCAATTTCAAGGCCAATATTCAAAATTGCACCTCCATGGGGTCAACACTATGACTCAGTGGGTTAAAACTCTGTGATGCTGGCATCTCATATTGAAGTGTCAGTTCCAATCCTGGCTTCTCCACTTCTAATCAAGCTCCGCTGTTGATGAGCCAGGAAAGCAGCAGCGCATGGACCATGTACTCGGGCTCTTTCCCTCATGTAGGAAACCCCAAACTAAGTTTTATTTGCTGGTTCTCTGGTCCATTGTCCAAGTGAACCTCTAAATAGATTCTTCTTTTTTCTCTCTTTTTTTTTCTCTGCATCTGTCTCTACTGCTGTACCTTTTAAACACATAAATCCTTTTTAAAAAATTCCTTAACTTGCTATACTCCATCTATATTCCATACTGAATCCCTAATGCCTAAAATGGTGTTTTTATATTGAACTGACTCAAGAAACATTTGCTGAATGACTAAAATGAATAATTAAGCCCTACAAACTGGGACTCCAGAAGGCATGATGCAATCATAAACAATATCATCTCTTGTGACTAAAGCTATTCTGTTCCGCCAATGCAGATAAGCAGCCCATATAATGCACACACAGTGGTGGGCTTGGAGTACATAGCAAAGTGCTCCGTGCCTGTGGCCAGGGGTGGCTCAGTGCTTCTTCAAAACTGCACACACATGAAGGATTTTGAGACCAACTATGACCTGGAAACAACTCTTTTCTTATTTGAAGCTAGATCTTAACAGAAACAGAGTCTCCCTCTGTAGCAGTACAGTTCAAAAAGGCAGAGTGCAGATCAGAGAGTGCAGAGAACAGAGCGTGACCAGAGCGATTGCAGAGGACACTGCCATCATTAACAGCCACAAGCAAGAACACTTCCAAAAACTCCCACTATTTCATGGAAGAGTTAGTAAAAATAATTACCTTAGTGTGAACCCTAGGCAACCCCACAGACACAGACCGCAACCTAAAGATGATGGTAAGCCGATCGCACAGGTGCGTTCTGCTGCAGCAGGAATCATTAGCCAAGACTGACTGACTCTTGGTAAGATGTTAGGCATCAGCTCATATTTCACAACAGGGTCACACAATTGTGTACCATTTTTACCTTCCTTCTTTAAAAAAGATTCAGCTTTTTAAAGGCAGAGTTACAGAGAAAAGGTGAGACAGAGAGCAAGAGAGAGATGTTTCATCTGCTGGTTCATTCCCCATACAGCTGCACTTCCCCCGGCTGGGCCAGGCTGAAGCCAGGCGCCAAGAACTCACACCAGGTCTTCCACATGAGTGCAGGGACCCAGAAATGTGGGCTATTTTCTGCTGATGTTTCCCAAGTGCATTTAGCAGGGAGCTGGTTTGGAAGCAGAGCATCTGGGACTTCAACCAGCATCCATACAGGATATTGGCATCATATGCAACAGTTTAACACCCTAAGCAACAATATCATATCCTCACTTTCTTTTTATAAGAAAGGAAAACAAGAGTTTAGACACTGACATTTTGCTGAATATAAAATCGTAACTTGGTTATCAGAAAGAAAACATCCATCAAATTGTGAACAGAGAACAAGGAGTCAGAACAAGATTCTCACTCTTGCCAACACGGGAGGGAGGGTGATCTGGGAGTGGAGAATCACAACCATACGCCTACAATGCAGACACACATACATTATCCATTCAGTTTGTCTCCAACCTCTGTGGTTCTCAAAAGTTAGCCTAAATCTATTAAGCAGTATTTCTCGAAAATTTTCTATATTTCCCAGGGTGAGATTTTTTTTTAAGGAACTGCATGTATAACTGCCCTTAATGGAAGACTTGTCATGTGCTATGCTCTGTGACAAGTGCTTTACACATGTCATTTCAATAGATCTGCATAACATTATGCTAGCTACCATTTTTGTCGCCACACTATACACAGAAGTAGTGAGACTTGGGGAGATAGTTATATATTTCAAATAATACAGATTCAAAAACATTCGTTCACAAAATGTCATAGCACCCCAAGGAAAACAACAACAAATCGGCACAGTCACTCCCCTAGCAAATTGAATAAAGTCAGTTTCAGGAAAGCTTGGAGGTATTCCAGGAACTTCTCTGACTGCATAGCTTTTAATTCTGTTGGTGCTTACCTGATATCTGATAATGTTCTTGCAAATGATAATGTCCTTATCAGTGCCACTGTACATTTTTTCAGCTCCTGGATCCTGACACTGCCTGGGGTCCCTGGTCCACAGCTCATCATGAACCTCCATGTTGGGAGTATAGGCAAAGGGGCTCCCGCTATGGCTGGATACAGCTACACCACGACTTGTACTGAGAGTGGGTGGGCCTGAGTTACTGAGAGGGACGCTCCTGAGTTGCTGCTGTTCCTTGACACACACTATATGGATGACTACCATAGACTGCAACAAATCTTTTGTCCATGGATGTGAGAATACCTACCAAGACCATATTTCATTCTTATCTTAATTAAGGTAAAGAACAAGTTGGTTCTTCGTAGGCCAAACTCATATTTCTTAGGAGAGAGTGAATTTTAAGTCTTCTTTGAAATACACTTTATCCATGATTGGTGCTGTAAGGTCCATTTACCTGTTTTATTTTGAGTATAACAGGCAAATCCCTCATATTGTGATGTAACCACACAAATCCAAGATACTAACAGGATAAAATGGTATCACGCTTCGGGCTGAGGTAGCAAACGGAATTTCATGCTGACACCCCTTATACGCATTCTTACTTTGCATCTAGAATATGCTAGACTGTATTATCTCAGAACATTACATGGATCTGTCAGCTCTCCTGCAGTGCATCTAAATGGTAATCGAGACAAGGTTCTAAAAACACAGAATATTCATGATGCTGCAGAAGAAAATGGAACAAATACAGGAAACAAAACAATGAAATGAAACATTTGCTAATGATAGAGAAAGTCGGCCATCGGTGAATCCATGTTTGCAAGAAGTAATGGAAGGCAGTGCTGGAGTGAAGGCTCAATGAGTTCCTGCAACACTTGGGGAAATTTAGGTTAAATTCTTTCTGACTGATCTGGACTGATGCCTGTCACTCATTAATTGAGCCTTCACTCCTGCTCTCTAAGGTTTGACCAGCAGGAAACTGAAGTCAGGAGATGGAACCAAGCAGCAACCCAGGTACCCTACAGTGAGATGCAGGTGGATTGGCCTGAGGAACTGACAGGTTAGCAGCCCACCACAGAGCAGCATGTACTGTTCACGAAACACCAACAACGGGCCATTTTCAAATACGTAGACATTCACATCTGTGCAAGGAAATGCTGGCGATGTTATGATCAATCATTCCTTTCATTATTGCTTTGTCCAAAAAGGGTAAATTTTGCTCCACAAAGTGACTGAAATGAAAAACAAAAGCAGTGCTGAAGGTGGGTATGGTTGTGATGAAATCAAAAGTCCCTCTTGCTGGGGAGTGTAAAGTGACAAAATTATTTTAGAGAACAGTCTGAATGCTCATTTGGCATTATCTGCCAAACTCAAACATGGGCACATCTTGGACTGAGCAACTTCTATCCTGATAACTATATGTTCCCAAAAGAGACACACTGTGCCTACCACAACTGGAGTTATAAACTCTGCAGAGAAACTACCAAAACGGCCATCAATAGGACAAAAGAATGGTTAAATCCATACATTTTGATGTATTCAAACAAGGAAATACTGTAGTTGAAACTCACAAGCACTGTTACCAACGGAATGCACACACAGAGCAAGGGCTGCGCATCGCACGATTTTACCTGCATAGACTCATGAACATCACACACTGTGTTAGCAGGGGAGGAAGCTAGCTGCACACGGGGTAGGACCACCTGGAACTGCTTCCCAGGGGTCCTCCCTGCAGCTGACTCTGCTCTAACTTCTCGATGCAGGTATTCAACAGACAAATATGCTTAGCTTGTAAAAAGAAAAAATTATGAAGCTTTAAAATATCACTTGTGCATTTTTCTTATATAAATTAGACATTAATAAATATTTTTAAGAGAGGCAAGTCACTGTCAGGTTTCGTTTGGGATGATAATAAATTACAAACTAACATAGTTGGAAATAGTGGTGAACACGAAAACATTAGTTTCAAACCAGTATGAAACAGAAGTACTCTAAGGTTTTGTATGATAGCATGACAGCATCATTTCAACTTCAAATTATCCTTAAAAAAGAAAATCTAACCGTATTTTTAAAAATCTTGGGATCATAAAAAGATGTGAAAAGCATGACCTGATTTTTTTATTGTCACATATATAGTACTGGTGATAATTTTATACTTATGTTTCTTATTTTTAGAAAACATGTTACTTTTTTAAGGAAATTTTTTTTTACTTCAAAGTATAATTGGTACAATTTTAAGTACTTCTCTGTAGACACTAGAAGTAAGAACACATTGAAAGTGCCTTCTGGTTACTTTTAAACAAGAAGTAAAATTACTTCTGGTGGCATTAAATTTGACTGCTGGTGTATGAAAAATAAAAAGTATAACATACAATTTGTACTTCTGAATTGAAGCTATAGCCGTGTTGTTCTCAGTCATTCACAGCACGTGTACAAATGCTTGTCAAATATTATGTCAAAAATACTTAGTACTAATATCACTACACGTTCAAAATTTTATAAAAATATTCTTTTTGTAACACAAATAATCTTTTTATCCAAAGAATTTTTTTTATTTATTTGAAAGAGTGACAGGCAGAAAACATGGGGAGGGGAGAACAAGAGCAGACCAGAATAAGCAAGCAAGAGAAATCATTTGGGGTCCAGCGCCGTAGCCTAGCAGCTAAAGTCCTTGCCTTGAATGTGCCTGGAACCCATATTGGTGCCTGCTTCCCATCCAGCTCCCTGCTTGTAGCCTATAAAGCGGCCAAGCATAGCCCAAAGCCTTGGGACCCTGTACTCACATGGGAGACATGGAAGAGGCTCCTGGCCCCTGGCTTCAGATTGGTGCAGCTCCAGCCACTGTGGCCAATAAGGAGAACTTACCCACATGATTTCATGTAGGTAAAGGAGTTAAGAGAGAGCTGCCAGGCTATTAAGTTATGTGAAAACAAGATGAAGGGGAAAAAAAAAGCTAGCATTTCAGCAGAGTCAGGGCAGCAGAAAAGTGAATAAAGAAATGTAACACAAAATGAGCAAGAAGTGCCACACACTAAAAGAAAGAACAGCATAAAGACTTCACAACCCACAGGCTCTCCCTGGAAGACATCTATTCTGGAAACACCGGGCTTGTATCTTTAGGCGGCTTGCTCGTGCACCCAATGGAACCCAACTAACAATTCAGAGCAAAAAAGATCCAAGGTCAAAATCACAAAGGAAAAGCAACTTTAAAAGTCACTTTCAATGACATGAGGAATGAAACGCAGTCAGCATGCTGGTGGAGATGAGACGATTCCCACCAAAAAAGCCACTTACTCACGCGTAAGCTTGCAGCACAGGCCTGTTTTCCACCACATCTCCCGCAAAGGAAGGGGAGCATGATTCATGAGACACCACAGCTATCGGCACGTTACTTTCAGGATAAAAAATGATCTGCAGGGGCACAAGATTATTTTTCCTGATGAGGTCTTTTACTTTTTTCAAATCAAAATTTAGGAATAGAATAAAATTATAAAAGTGTGGTTTGGGAAAGAGGCAACTGATAGACACACTCTGCTCCTAATTCTTCACTCTTTCAGAGATAAGAACAAGAGAAGCAAGAGCCAAGGAGGGGAGCGCCACAGACTGCAGCAAACACCACCACTGCCCCAAACCGTATCAAAGGGGAAAATTCTTGGGTTTTCCTCCTATAAAAACTGAAATTTGGCCTCTTTTTAAATCAAAAGTTCTAACACTTTTGCTTTGAACATCTAGTTTTCCTACCATCTCCTGAGTTTTTTTTTTTTTTAAAAAAAGCTGACAACATAGTCCAACAAGCTCTAACTAGGGAAGGTTTGCACAAAGGAAAATACTGCTTAATCCGCAGTCACGTGACAGTCGTTTAGTGAGGCTGTTGTTGCTCACGCACCCGGGACAGGCAGGTGTGTGACTTGTCACTTGTCACTTGTCCAGCGTTCTGTTTCCTCATGAGAGAGGCTTCTTCCCCCTGCCTTTTCTCCTGCTCCTGCCCCTTGCCCTCCCTTTTCATTATCTTAAGCTTCACTTTGTTACTTTGTTGCTGAGGATCTCCTAACCCAGCAAACTATTCCTTCCGAAAAGGCATGAATGGGCAACGTTTGGCCTGGAATTTCATCCGGCCTCCTTAGGTAGAGTCCACTGACCCCACATTACAGTTACAGCAGGGGGACAATCTTGAAGTTCATTGCCATGCTAACAGTGTGTTTCATAACAACAGAAGTTCTTCTCACAATATGTAATTTACCAGTTAAAATACTGACTTTCATGCAAACGAGTTTTTCACAAAGTTGGTGAGACATAGGTAGTTTTGTATAGGACCCTGTGGGAAATCAGATCTTTGGCTTATGAGTGCACATGCAGCTCCCAGTCCTATTTGATCTCAGATGCTCTTTGTTATTTGGAGGAAGTTACTTCAAACTCTTTGCATGTCTTCATGGTTTGTAAGGTTGTTTGCACTCTGAATTTTTGCCATCAGAAACAGAAAGCTCCTCCTATTCTTACTTGTATGTATACAATATCATTTGGAGCACACAATTTCCACTGAATCCAATTTGCAAACATCCACAAACATCCAGGTCTGTTTCTGTGAGCTTGCACCGGCTCAGTCTCCCCCAGGCTGCTTCAGCCTCTTCTATACCACAGGAGGGGAATCCACCCCCTACTTCACAGTTCAGAGATTGAGGAAGCCTTTGCAACATGGAGAAATACCGGATTTTTCCAGGACCGGGGCAGGTGGGGGATGCTCCACAGGATTCCTTGGAATTATGGAGAAATGAATGCCCCTGGTGCAACCTAAAAGGCTAGACCAGGAGAGAGGAAGGCCCCAGAATGTCCAATTCTAACCGTAATCTTTTCCTGTGATTTCCTCAACCATGCCTGGTCATTTCCCAGCCCAGTCACAGAGATACATAACAGGGAGCTGCACGTTTCTCCCTCCTCCACGCCCCGTGGCCCTCTCCTCCTCACTCTGGCTGCTCTTGTAGCGTAGCTAAAGGGCACCACACGTAGCATGCTCAATTTGTCATGTAGCCCCCGACAGATGGTCATGCCTAGGATCATCCAAATTTGTTTTGGCCAACATGGAAACTTGAATACAATGAGAGCAGAGAAAGCTGAAAGAACTGAGTGGAAGGGCTTCATGGCAGAGAAGTCACGGAATGCCTTTCCAAATGCTGTAATGCCAGTATCTCTTTATATTCTACATTCTTATAACCCTGATATGATGCTATTACTCTCTCTGAGTTTTTCTACTATTTAGTTTGGAGCAGAAATAATTTATAAAGTAAATGCCAGCAAAGGAGAAGAAAAGGGGAAAATGAGGTCATGTAAGAAATGATGGAATAATGAAAACAATTGGATTATAGGAGATATTTAATCTCACATCAATGCCTAATGTGCATATAAGTTCCAACTGAAAACACTGTGCATGTAGTAGAACAATGGAGATTATTTAAACTCTGATTTATCTCCCTCTTTTAAAGAAAAAATCTTGTAGAGCCCATTAACCCCGTAGAGTCAGGTGGTCCAACCACGGTGCTGAGCTGTGAAGTTCTCTCTTTGTGGAAGGACTGGCTGCTTCTGCCAAGGAGTGGCCATCAGTCCCCACACCTGCCAGTGACTCCGGGATGACCTCAGCTGCAGAGAGCAACCTGTCCCCAAGTCACACCCCTCCAGTGTCAGCACACTCCAGCGACTGACAACGGGGTGACAAGTGCCTGTTCATTTTGTCCCAGTGAAGAATATCCATGCCAAGTTTCAGAGGTCCTGTGGGGTCAGTTAAGGCTGTGCAGGCTCTCTGTGCACCTGAAACTCTCCCCGCATAGCCTCGCTTTCTTCCCCGTCACAACCACGGAGGCTGATCAATAGATATCCACCATGTATGGTGAATCTTACACTCTTCCGTGTTCCACATTAATTTCTGCAGTTGGATGTGCATCTACATGTGTGACAAAGGAGCTCAAAAGCAGTTCCTTCTAGCCTTTCAGATACCTGATCCTCACACAGAGGCGACAACAGACGTCACAATTCCTGGGGCTCAGATCCCAGTGTGAACACACATCCTGCAGACCCCCACTGTGGCAGGGCTGTGTGAAGGTCAGGGGTGAAACAACAGCAGGTTGGCACTGGCACGGAGCTCCTGAAGCATCCTTCCGGAGTACTTATAACCTTTACCTAAATGAAGTGGTACTGTTATCAAAGCTGGTGCTCATGTGAAACCAGATTTAAGGCAGGAGTATAGCAGCCTAATCACTTCCAGGTTTCTGCCATAGCGGCAAGTGAGAAAACAGGCCTGTCTGTGACAGTGTGGTCTCTTTTATGGCAAAGTACTCACACTTGCAGCTCTGCCCCTGTGCAGGTGCACCAGCTGCTTCACGCAGCTTTGGGCAGAAAAGGACCCTCACACAGAGTAGCTGAAAGGAAGCTACTTGAAGGAGCAGCAAACACTCCCGTTGAGAGGCAGCCTGTGAGTGGCTCGCACTCTGCTGTTTAAGGCAATCCCCACACCCAAGCAAAATGCTACAGAAATGCACACAAAAACACACACAGAAAGAGACAGAGAGAGCAAACTGGACAACCACAGGAACCTGTATTTTCCTTTTCTGATTAAGATTCTGACATAGCTGTACACAGATGTACATACTGTGGTAGCATTTCTGTCAACTATGCTGTTGGACAGTTCAGATGCAGCGTTTTAAGCCGTGCACAGTGAGCCAGCCCAAAACTCTGTGCTTAGAAAGAGACAGTTCAGCCAAAAATCTATGCGGACATGCCTTTGTGAGCTAAATTTATTTCTATACAACAGAATACTTTAAAAATTCCTAAACCCATATTCTCATAAATATTTAGGACTGCAAGGGATTGGTATACAAACTCAGATGAGAGAGAGGCTGCTCTATGTTGATAAACTCAATCATTCAATATGCAATATTTTAGGTGTTGGTGTTGTGACTGAGCGGGATCATAGATTTGTTTTTTAGGGAGTGAATGTTAACTGTTTTAGGTTGAAGTGCCACATTGCACATGCTAAGCTAAATGCAAAAGTGTGGCGATGCAGAGAAACAACACACACAGAGAAAATTTTGGTCAA
This sequence comes from Ochotona princeps, assembly GCF_030435755.1. Taxonomy (NCBI): domain Eukaryota; kingdom Metazoa; phylum Chordata; class Mammalia; order Lagomorpha; family Ochotonidae; genus Ochotona; species Ochotona princeps. Next base: position 44,829,567 of record NC_080850.1, read on the forward strand.
AATATCATAAAATAGAAGTCTATCCTTTCAACTGTCCCTGTGCTGCCTTAGACTCCGCCCACCCTCACTCACGCCTGCCCCTCCGCTGGTGTGTTATGCCAACTATCATCTGCCTTGTGACAGACAAGTGACACGAACAGAGGGTACCACATATATTTTTTAATTCCCAAAATGTTTCAGCAAGAAACATTGCTGGTCAGGTCATTCCTAAAACTTTTTTGGGGGAGAGGGAGATGAGTGAACAAAACATATCAACCAAAATTTGAAAAGGAAAATATATTCTGTGTAAATTAAAATATGCCCTCAGATTGTTTTCAATGTATCATCATGTAAATACCTTTAGATAATTCTATGTTATCCTTAAAATTATGTTGTATCTCCTGTCCAGCATTTGTAATTTTTAAAAAAGATTTTATTTATTTGAAAGGCAGAGTTAGAGGGAAAGAAAGGAATCTTCCATTTGCTGGTTCACTCCCCAAATGGATACGCCAGCCAGAGCCGAACGGGCCAATGCCAGGATCCTGAGCTTCTTCCAGGCCTGCCAAGTGCATGCAGGAAACCAAGCACCTGGGTTGTTCTCCATTGCGCTCCCAAGCACTTGAGCTGGGAGCTGGATAGGAAATGGGGTAGTTGGGATTTAAGCCAGCACCCATATAGAATGCTGGTACTAACCTGCCATGCCACAGTACTGGTACCTAGCACTGTGATTTTAAGAAACAAAACATTGCTCCCTACTCATATCTATTTTAGAACTATTTTAAGCATATTTAAAAAGAAGGCTGGCTATCAAGTTTAACAACTGTTAATGTCTGACATGCTTTTTTTCAGACCACTTAATGAAAAAGCACACTCATTACACAGTTGTGAGTACGTGCATTCACTCACATACGTTTCCACCTTCCTTCTGATACACAGTCACTGTGCTTGGCTGAAGAGTTCCTACACACTCTCCACACCTACTGTTTTTAATCAAAACGTTGACTCGGATGTTTTCAGTGTGTGCTACAACAGGATCATATTGGGGCGGTCTACCTTGTTTTCACACACAGTATTGCTTTTTTTTTTTTTTTTACATGGATTCAAGTGATTTTATTTCCTTACTTTCTAAATTGTTCTCCATTAAATAAACACGTCTTAGATTTTTAATCCTCTCTGGTTCACAGGCAGTTACTGGAACTTCCGTGTCTCGCTCTCACAGATTCAGAGTAAGCACCTTGCCCACATCTTTCCTGCATGTTTGTAAGATATGCTCTGACCCATAGTCTTCAACAGCTGGAAATCAGCAGAAGTAGAATTGTGTATTATTTTACCAGGCATGTCCACTTTTTTATGCAACATAACAAAAGTTGCTGCTGCCACATGCCCCATGAGCTCTCACTCTCCCCTGGCCTCCCCTGCCTTGCTGCTCTATCATCTCTTGTCTGTGTTTGTGCTTGTACTAAAATTCGAATGAATATGATGGCTTCCATGCACATTCCTCATGGAAATCACTATTATTTTAAATTATCTGAGCCAGTCCTTAGTTCTTCAATTGTATACATGAATCTTAGAACTGAGCTGTCAAATTATACATTCATCTTTGATTTTAGTATAATTTGAACAAGAAATTCACTAAGCAACTGTAATTTCAGATGGTCAGTAGCCATTGGTCAGTGGCTACTCAAGCCACCCGGTGAGACATTTCCATCTTTCCAGGCACTGCAAGAACTTCTGGTGACGTGGGACCTTGAGCTACATGCGGGTGATTCGCCCTGAGGACATGAGCACACTCCTGGTTCCACACAGAGCGACTATACAGAATGATTGCAAAATATTTGATTTCTATTGAACAAATGCCTCCAGGCCTATGCAGCATAACATTTTTTATTTTATTCTTCAATCACATGTATTTGCAATATCATCCTGCTGAGAAAATGAGTGTCCAATTACCAAACTGTATATTTTATAGATAATGTACTAAAATATTATCTGAAGCAATGAAACATTATACTTATTTAAAACCTAACATGCTACAAAATAAAATCCCTGCCTTCCTTCCTTACTAGTACAATTTTGCGTGGCACTCAATTTATATTTATATTAGGTCTTATCTCCATTCCTTTACATTTGCAAGTTAATATTAATTCATTCTAGAAATAATAATTTCTACAAGTCAAAACAAACATTCCGTTAGTATAGAATGTTCAGATTGCCATGTCACAGTCATGTGAGGATTCTTCAAAAATTATACCAAAGCACTGTCACCTCATAGTCCATGAGGTTAATTCCTAATAGTCTAGCTCTGAATTTATTTTGATTGAATTTAGAGTTTCAGATAAAGGAGCCCAAGAAATAAGAGCATCACTTTGCTGACGAGTAAATTCCTGCTGATTTGCCCTTGCAAATAAAAGGCACCTGTGTACTTGGGGCTTGCAGAAGAGATACAACAGACTTGACGAAGACGATGGTATAAAAGGCACCTGTGTACTTGGGGCTTGCAGAAGAGATACAACAGACTTGACGAAGAAGATGGTATAAAAGGCACCTGTGCCGCTGCATCCCAGATCCTGGTGACAGATGGCGTGTCTGCACAAAGCAGTCAGTCTACATACAGAACACACATCAATGGCGAGCTAGGTAAGCCCGTCACGGACAAGGCATGTCACACCTGCAAGGTTTGTTTCATTTTCCAAAAAGACAAATATCCCTGGTGAGTTGGTCATGCAGGTCTGCCATATAACTCCTACAGGGAAATAATGACTTTCATTCATTTTAGTAGGAATTCTTGAAAATTGTTTCTATACATTAGTCACTCCATTAACAGGAAGGACTAATCAATTGTGTGTGCGTGTGTGTGTGTGTTTCACCTTGTATCATAAATCACTTTAAAGCAACCATAGAGCAGGAAAAAAACCCGATGAGTTTTGAAAGATGAATAAAAAATAGCAGGGAAGAGAAAATTCAATGCAACCATGTCCAAGGTTATAATGACCTAACCTGCCCTTCACTTCTGTAGGTGGTTCCCTAAACGGCAACAGATACAACCCACCCATTGCATTGAACTGAAAATCTCCTGGACATCCCAGGGGAGAAATGACCAAGGAAAGAACACAGATCCCCTATATATCTTCTGTCTTTTTTTAAAGACTTATTTTTTTTTTAATTGGAAAGCCAGATATACAGAGAGGAGGAGAGACAGAGAGAAACATCTTCCATCCAATGATTCACTCCCCAAGTGACCACAATGGCTGGTGCTGCCCTGATCCGAAGCCAGGAGCCAGAAACCTCTCCCAGGTCTCCCACATGGGTGCAGGGTCTCAAGGCTTTGGGCTGTCCTCGACTGCTTTCCCAGGCCACAAGCAGGGAGCTGGATGGGAAGTGGAGCTGCCAGGATTAGAACCGGCGCCCTTATGGGATCCTGGCATGTTCAAGGGGAGGACTTTAGACACAAGGCCACGGCGCCATGCCCTATGCTCTGTCTTATAATACCATGTTACTGGCAGCAAAGCTAATTTCAATTTCTAATCCAGTTATCGCTGCTTACAAATATCTATTTTTCTATAATGCTAAAAAATTCTTCTTGTCCTCTAATTATACTAATACATTCTTTAATATATATTATCTAATCATTCTTTTCAGCTGGCATTTTAACAGAATAAAATATTATTCTCACTGAAATTAAAGCAGTAAAAATTATCATATAATGTTGCATTTAATATTTTATGATTTGTCATTTTGAAATCATCACTGTTTTTAACTGATCATTTGTCATTTTCTGAGTGATGGTCCTTGAAATAAAAATCATCTCATACATGAGTACAGCACTTGAGTCTCAGACACACTAAACCATGTTTACTTTTAATGAATTTTACTCAATTAATAATATCTTATTTGGTTTAAATTAACTAATCATTCTTTGCGTCATTTCAGATTTGTTGTATTTCATGGGTTTAGATATCAAAGTTACAGAAACATTCTTGTATGTTTTCTTCTAGTAATTTTATGAAGTTTTAGTACTTCACACACAAAACTGTAAATACAAATTGGTACATGTAAAGTTTATTTGGTGTAAGAGAGGAATCACTGTTTTTGATTCTACATAGAACAACTGTACTAAAAATCAATCATTAAATAATTCATTTCTTCCCTAAGAAGAAATATTAAATTTATAATTCTGCCTTGAATTGCTTCTCCTGTTTGATTAATAGTATTATGATAATGTGGTCATTTAGTTTCAGTTTTTAGAGTGGGAAAATTTTTCAAACACTTCAACATGATAAATTTTTTTCATTGAATGTTAGTAAGTTATTTATTAGATAGCCACACTGGGGTTAGCAGGTATTAGAGATAAAATGCTAAATCCAAAAGCACCTACACTAAGGCTATATTTAGTATGCAATGTAATCACTAAACAACCATCATACAATGAATTACGTCATTGTAAACTCAACTTGCATTCGGGGCAAAGAGAGCTACGAAAAGGCTCTAGAAAAGGTGTTATGAGAAAAGAGATCTTGAGGCATTTAGACTCATAGCTAAAACACAGCATCTCCTGCCAGGTCCGTGGGTTCAATGCCAGACTAAAGCTCCTGTTTCCAGATATCTGCCACTGTGTGCTGTGGAAGTAGTGACGGCTTCAGTCACTGGGTTCCAGCCACCCCTGTGGGAGGCATGGATGGAGTTCGCAGCACTCATTTTTGGCTTGCCCTGACCTGGCCAATGAGGGGAGGTTTTTTGTTTGTTTTTTGTTTTTCCAGGGGGATGGGGTAGTGAACCAACAGATGGAGGATCTCTCACAGATCTAGATCTAAATTATCTTTGTCCCTTTAGCTTTCTATTTCCCAATAAACACAAACTTTTAAAATATATTTTGAAGACAAACTGTAAAGGGCAAGGAATTGGGCCCGGGGCGATGCCCCCCTCCACACCTTGAAAGCACAGTGATCCCATGTGGGCGCTGGTTCATGCCCTGGTTGTTCCACATCACACAGGTCTCTGCTTGTGGTCCTGGGAAGCAATGGAGGACGGCCTAAAGCCTTGTGACCCTGCACCCACACGGGAGACCTAGAAAAAGCTCCTTGCTCCTGGCTTTGGATAGGCTCAGCTCCAGGCATTGCAGCTCAGATGAGATATTATGCTCTGTCTCTCCTCTCCATAAATCTGACCTTCCTTTCCAAAAACAAACAAACAAACAAACAAACAAACAAAGTTTTAAAAGGGGAGACAGAGAGCAAGGAATTGGTGATGAAGAAGGTATGAAAAAGAGGACAAATGCTTATGATAGTTAAAGACAAAAGAGGATTTGGAAAAACACAAGAGCACTGTTTTCACTGGAAGAGAAAAAACAGAGGGAAGAACATGTCAAGCTGAGAGTGATGTCCAGGAGAAATAAATGCTATATAAAGAGTTTCTGAAATTTTTCAGAATAAATCAGAATAAAAATGATAAGTTGTTGAATGGCCAAAGCCAAGAAAGAGACAATAACGGAATTGATTTGGTCTTGATATGAAGAACAAATGAGGAAAAACATTCAGAGTGAATATAGTGTGACTACTTAAGAGAAAATCTCCATGGTTAGCAAGAGATCATGGCAGTTTGGACTAGGCTCCTGGCACTTAGAAGAGATGAGACATTAAAAGGAAAACTAAAGGATTCGTTGATTTAGAAGGTGTGCAGAACAAGAGAGCAAATGCCTTAGAAATTCCTTCTGGGGCTGAGATGTGAAGCAAAGCTAGTGGCATTTGTTCACTGTGCTCAGAAACAGACAAGACAGAAGCTCGTTTTACAGGAAGTCTTGTGTTATTAGCCAAAGAATAATACATGTCCAGAACTAACAGGTGGAATACCAAAAGTATCTACTAGTCATCAGGATGTGGTATACAGTCATCTTGATTATGAAATGGATGATGCAACCATCCAGAGCAGACTATAACAAAATGGCTAAATTGAAACCTCTTGCCCGCAAACTCTTACAACCACAGCACTCACAGATTACGCATACAGAAGAAATTGGCAAGCGAAGTTCACATACCATGACCAGACATAGACGAAAACCCAGGAGGACATAAGCAAGGCCTGGTAGAACCGGAAAGAAATAACAAAATATTGGTAAATAAAGAAATCTGAAAACAACAAAGAAAAGTATCATTGTAGCAGATCAGAAATATTCAACAAAGTTAACCCAAAATGTAAAAAATACATAACAAATCTTAAGAAAGAACTGTACTTACTATATGCAAGATTTTGGAAATCTATGGAAAACAAGTAATTTTTTAGAAAAACATAAGTTACCAAAGCAGATTTTTGAAGAACAGCATTTAAAATAACCAACTTATTTAAAAAATATTTTGTTAAGTACCACTACTAAAAACTACTAGTCTAATATTATTAAGCAAAAAGAAAAAACTTTAAAGTTCTAGGATACAAGACCATGGATTCTAACACAGATTAATTAGAATTTAAGGAAAATTAGAGATAAACTTCTTCTGTCAATTAGGAATTTCTGCATAAATTAGTAAACAGATTGCAGAAGCATATGTTATAGTCTTTGTGATCTTCAGTCCTGTAATGGAAGGGCAGTCCGACATAACAAACGTGTAAGAGGAAAGTTGATGGTTCACTTTCAATGAAGAATGAAAAACTATTTGCAAATGCAGCAAAAGTCACTAGGCAAAGAGGGGGAGAGGGGTGGACTAGTCACAAGTGGAAACTGAAGCCCAGAGATGGAAGGAAGTTAACTTGATACTCTGGGAAGACTGTCCACCTCATAGTACGTAGCCAATGATCAAACAATGCAAGCAGAAAAATCGCCTGCACAAACAGCTCTGGGATACACCATCTTGCCAGACTACAAATAAAGAACCCATTGTACTTCTTAAGCCCAAGTCCACATCTTGAATGGACAGTTGAAGATATTTTCCACAAAAAATCAATTTTCAAAGTTTGAAATATTAAAATCTCCAGAAGCATAAATCATAATTATAACCAGAAATACAGAAAAGGCATCCACATATTTAGTCACTTTTATGGAGAGCAACTAATAGTTAGGAAACAAGTATACATTTTCTTCAAAATGAAAAGCATATTCCTACTTCATTCCAAACACCACTTACTAAAAAATCCAGCGCGATGCTTTCTAATGAAACATTACAATGTTTTAGTTAGGGACAGGAAAAGGTAACGTACACTCATTGTTATGAAACCATTTCATATTCAGCATAAGCATAAAATAAAGATAAAATAAGAGGTATAAATGTTAAAAGTAATCTTGAAATCATCCCGATTTGAAAACGTTGACTGTGGAGTAACATGCTAGTGGGAAACTCAGTACCATTAACAAAAATTGCTATAATAAATGAGAAAAGTCAGCAAGCACGCAGCAGAAAACATGAGCATAATTAAAGCAAATGCTTTCACACATATGTACAACTCACAAGGAAATACATCAGAACTCAAAATGAATAACATGAAAAATTCTAACAACTTCATCATAAACTGAGTAAAATAATATCACTTCTCACTGGGGGACAATGCACAAGCCCTTTTGAGCTGTGAAGGGCACTGGAGGCTGAACTCAGCTCAGTGAGCTTCATTCCACAAGGGCAAATAAGCCATGCAGGCAACTCGTTGCAACTAACCAAGCAGTGTTGCTGGAGAGAGAAAGCAGCATGCAATGCAGAGAAACCACTCTCAGGCTGAGAAGAGCAAGGTGAGGATGAGCAAGGCCCAGCAGAGCGGGGCTAGAATGTCAAGGTCAGGAAGCCCAGTAGTATTTCAGGTGGACAACACAGCTGAAGAAGGGGAAAGGGGTGATAGAAGGGAGAAGAACAAATAGCTCACATGGGCTTGAACACATGGTAGTAGTAAACTGGATTTATTGGATTGATTGTGGGGCCTGAATTGAAGACTGAAGAGTGTGGGGTTATCTCTGAAGGAAAGAAGGAAGGTAGGAAAGAAGAGAAAAAGGAAGTTAGGGAGGGAGGAAGAAAGGAAAGAAAAGAGGCAGCAGGCAGGGGGTAATGGGAAAGAAAGAAGAAAAAGATGGAAAGAAAAATGAACTGTTCTTGAACAATTTCTCCCGAGAGATTTACATATATTTTTGTGTAACAAGGCAATCACTATGACTTTTAATTCTATAAATGAATTATCTCTACTAATATTGTCATTATTCTATCTCATAAGCCTTATGAAGCCTCTGCTTTCTGCAGCAAGTCAATGTGTCATAAGGTAGCTGTGACAAGTAATACAGGAAGTATGGGGAAATATTCTACGGCAATTGACATTTCTTTTTTAGTTCAACTGATAAGTGCTATGAAGGTTTCGCTTTCAGACACCCTTGTCAGTATCTGTTTCCACGGAAATTTTTCACAGCTGCCATTGGATAGCCCACGATGTCACACAACATTCTTGATAATGTTATGATTTTTCTCTGAAGTAGGAACTGAGTTTTGTCCTCTGGATGTGACACAACCCATTGACTTTAAAACATTCTTCCATATTTACAACCACACAAACTATCTGTGCTATTGTTCCTCTCAAAGCTACTGTATGTTAGAGAGCTATACACACAAATAACAATCATCCAATTAACAGAAAAAAAGGAAAAAACTAATCATCAGAAACAGTGAAAGACCATTTCCAACATCTGCACTTCCACACTTCTCTCTTGCACCTCCCACCACAGTCCAGAGTCCACGCTATCAGAAGCACAGCGGCCTGTACACAACTTCCTTGGGCTTCGCTTTACTGTGTCCCATTGCTGGGAGGGAGGACCGGAAACTGGCAACTCTGTATAATGAAGGGTGGAGTGAAAACAAGTATTTCCTCATTAAAATATTCACTATGTAACTTTAGTCTACACGTTACTGAGTAAAGATGTTCATTCTGAGCATATCTTTAGCATCACTTCATGGTGCACTGTATCTATTGGCAGAACCCTACTTAATATGAAACTAGATCAATTCTTGGAAACCTCAAAGTTGATTCTTTGATACTACAAGGAATTCTGTGGTATTCTTAGCAAATGTCTCACAGTTTAATTCTATGAATGCTTACATTAGAGAAATAAAGGAGTTCCCTGCTGCCTCCATTTTTCCTGTTGGAAGAGGCTGAGCATAGCAATCTGACAGTAATTGAAGAATTTACTATGTATTTTACAATACTGCATGATAAAATACTGCTCAATGTAAATCATTAATTGACTTGGGCTTACCTGCTTTCTTTTTCTTTTTTGGTGGGTTAGGTGGGGGGAGTTAGCAGAGATGATGAAAAAGCAAATCCATCAAACCATCCCCGAGGACACAGCTTCCCCCACTGCCTTGCTCCCAGTTCATGAAGACAAACTGTAGCTCCATTTTTTTCCTCATTTTTTAAAGATCTAAAGTAACGTACAGATGCAGGCATTTGGCTAGCAGTTACTGTTCCCATGTCACACACTGAAGATGGAGGTTCAATTCCTGGCTCCTGTTTCTGAATGCAAATTGACTCTTGCAAGACCCTGTGAGGCAGCAGTGACAGCTTCTCTCCTCGGGCTCCTGACACCTGTCTGAGAGGCCTGGATTGAGTTTCCAGCTCCCAACTTGTACCTCAGTTCACTCACGATCAGTCAGGCATTTGTGGATTAAACCATCTGATGGGTGCGCACTTTGTCTGCCTGCTTCTCAAATTAAAAAAAAAAAAGGAAAAAGAATGAAAATTACTTCACTTTCTAAAAATAACTTGTTCATCTCTCATAAACATAGCCACACCTTCTGGGTTTCATCCTTAAAGTCCGGTGGGACTCTGACCCGGCCTCAAGCTGACTTGCTAGTTATTTTCTGCCTGCAGATCTGAAGCATTCTCCTCCTGTGAGATGAATTGCCGTTTTTCCATTTTTCAACAGGAAGATCCTCAAAGGGATAGGGCCCTTTTGGGTAATCCGTCAAAGTGAAGTGATCTCTTCTGTTATCAAAGGTGATTGATTACACACTGCACCCTGGTTCAGAGGAAGATGTTCTGTGCTTGGCAGGGATGGATGGTACAGGCTGGCTACAGGGTGCACACACGCTAAGGAGGGCATCTGGAGCTACACACTTGGAGTCAGTTTCTTCTAGATTTTTCCACAAAGATCTCTAGTTTCAGGAAGAACTACCTTAATTGCAATCTATTCAGTTTTTCTCACACCTGTAGGCTCTCTCCTTTAGGAGTTTTACAGACCTTGGAGTTTTAGTCGGAGACTGATTCTGTTTTGACAAAAGGCTCTAGTTGTTTTTTTTTTTTAACTCAACAGAGCAAGAGCTGTGCCTTGCAGCTTTCCCGAAGCCTGAGTCCAAACGAAGCATGATATTTCTCACCCATTCAGGGCCTCTGCCCCTTCTCGCATCTATACAAAGGGTCCTCAAAAAGCTCATGGCAATGTGCATTCTGAAAAAATTACACATGGATTGCAAATTACTTCTGCAGAAAAACGAGTGTTTCCTTTAGTTCTGTTTTTGTATGAGTGTTGTAAAGTACCTTCATAAATATTTTTCGATTTCTTCTATCTTCAAAGGGCAAAAACAGTACAGAGATCTGGGCAAGAATACGTCCTATTCCTGATCAGAGACAGAGACACACTGAGTAAACAATTCACTCTCAACTGCTGGCCCAAAAGTTAGCCTTACCGTTCTGAGCTGCAGCTCCGTCAAAGCTGCCGTGCTCTGACTGTGAGAGCCTCCCTAGACGGCAGTCTTGGATGGATTTAAAAAAAAAAAAAAAAAGCTAAACACACTATGTACTTTTGGAAAGAAAAATGAGAGTTCTATGTAGTGCTGGCCCATGTATCACCAATATTTTCAGGGCAAGTGAAATGCCACGGCTCACACCCCCTCCGGCTATCTATAAAGTAATGTAAGCCGCATAGGTCGTCATGGTGGAGTTTTGAAATATTATTCAATTGGTTTCCCCATCAGAAAAACAACAAAAAATGTATTTTTCTTCCCCCATTTATCAAAAGACATACTGAATTAAAAACGAAAATATGGCAACAGGCTGGTATCCCATCACATTTAATCTATGTGCTATCGTCCAATCTCACAAAAAGATATGATCTTGAAATTGGAAAGTCAGTTCTGCATGACACTTGATCTTTTTTCTTCCAGATAATTCCTTTTGCTTTTGTATATGTGCATGATTGAAACAAAAGACAAAACGTATTCACCTACTGTTAATCCTCTTTTTAAAAAAACTATTTTTTTTAATTTCAAAGCCAGATATGAGGTCTTCTGGGCACTGATTTACTCCCCATGTGACCCCAATGGCCTGAGCTGAGCTGATCTGAAGCCAGGAACCTGGATCCAGGAGTCTCCTCCTCCTCCAGGTCTCCCACAAGGATGCAGGGTTCCAACACCTTTGGCCATCCTCGACTGCCTTCCCAGGCCATAAGCAGAGAGCTGGATGGGAAGCGGAACAGCCAGGAAATGAACCGGCACCCATATGGGATCCCTGCACATGCAAGGTGAAGATTTAGCTACTATACTAACACACCAGTCCCTTATTCAACTTTTTAGATTTATGTTCATAGTTTATACAAAAAGGAACCACAAAGGGTGGTTATATATGTGACTTAATGCTTGAAAAATTGATTGAAGTGCGCATGTTAATGGTTAGGACTTAAGTAAATGGTAGAATTATGAATACCACTATCTTTACATACTGTAGTCAGTCATCCATAATATTGGTATATTCATTTTTGTTATTAAAATAATAGTCGACATAAGCTTATTGCTGAAAACATTTTGAATAGTGTTAACACTCTATAAATTGTGATTATTTCTTCAATCAACTTTAAATTAAGCATGGCTATTTGGTATTAGCCTGTTGTATTAGTTTTAATAGCACAATGAAGACACACTCTCTACAACCACTGAAATAATAGGCATAGCATAATACTTCTACAAATAAGCTTTGAATGTGAAAGGCTGCCTGCTAGTTTTTAAAAAGCCATTCAAATCTATTTAAAATCGCCAAACAAAAGAAGGCTTTTGCTCATCTCTGCAGATTATTCTGTCTATATTATCATACATAAACAGGAAATAAAAGAGGCTTTTCCATTCCCCATAACTGTGGAAAAATCAGTTCACAACATAATGATGATATTCATATAACTTCTGTATTTTAAAAACCTGGCACCAAGAGGACAAAACTCAGTTACCCAACCTACTATCATTTTAGCTTTCAATGAAGCAAGATACTTAAGTTCAGACAATGAGTCAACTTTTCCATTCCAAGAAGTACAGAAAGGATTGTACACGGTGCAAATAGTCTCAACTTCTCTTTTCCACAGATCTCCAAGCCCTGCTCATGAACTGTGGATCCTAACTTAGAAAATATGTATGAATATTTCTTTAAAGCAAGGAAAGGAGATATTACAGAATTAAGATCTCTGAAAACAAATCAACACTCTGGGAAACATGCTGAACAGATCCAGGCATCAGCAACCATCAAGTCAAAGAGCGAATCCAGGACCCAAAGCCACTAGGGTCCTTTACTTGTGTCACACAAAGGACCCGTGGACCTTAAACAAAACTCACTTCCAAGCCACCCTTGCCTATGATGTAATCAGGAAATAAAAATCCAGAAAGAGTAATTTCAGGACCGTCAAAGCTTCCCTGCATTTGTTCAGGGTCCTCTTCCAATAACCCTCACTAAAACACGCAATTATATTACACTTATTCAAGCAAGCTGCAAGTCCCCAACCAACTTAAGACCTCGCCATCTTTAATGCGTGAATGTGCAAAATGTCCTTCCAGTGTATAAGCTCCAGGCTCCACGAAGCCTGTCGCCCTCCCCTGTGGATATGGAAATGGCCTACAGTTTCACAGAGCAGTTTATTAACACTGAATACAATACATGATATTTTTAGTGAAAGTCCAGCCAATTAAAAGAGTTTTCACTGAATCAGCTGAAACTTGTGTTTTAAGCTGTCACTCTCAAGGCATCCTCATTACTCATGAGTCAAAGTTGTTTCCTATTTCACAGGCATTCATTTCTTAAAGTCATTCTTTGCGTGAAAGCAAAAAAATATCAGCAGTACTTCAGAATTCACGTGTATCCAAGTTTATTTAAATAAAACCAGCTGTTTCACTACGAAAGCAAAAAAGCATACAAAATAAACCTATATTTCTACTTTTTACCTTTACTAATTTTTATTATGTTGAAACTAGAATTTGACTGAATGTCCAAAAGGAGAATTCCAATGAAATCATTTCTTCATCTTCATTTTCTAGAATCATTCACTGTTTATTGCTCAAATGACAGAGGATCCAGGAGTCTATTTTTTTAACAAATAGCCAAAGAGTTTTTTTCTCCCTCTTCTTGGAACAATCTCTTTTCCATGTATTTTACTTATTTTTCTTGTTGTAATTCTAGGAACAAGTGATATTTTTCTCATCCCCCCTCTCTCTCCAACCTTTCTCTGTTTCTCTCCTGGCACCCATATGGGATCCCAGCACGTTCAAGGCTAGGACTTCAGTCACTAGGCTACTGCACCAGGCCCACGAAATTTGTTTTAAACAGAAAAAAATCTGTGTTTTATTTCAAAAATGTTTAATATTGCCTTTGAGAAAACTCAAATTTGCTGGTGGTTTATTCACCCATTCTATAACAACAACAGAGCCCACTGGAAGTCATGTCTTTATACAAATGACTTTAGGGCCCGGCGGCGTGGCCTAGCGGCTAAAGTCCTCGCCTTGAAAGCCCCGGGATCCCATATGGGCGCCAGTTCTTATCCCGGCAGCTCCACTTCCCATCCAACTCCCTGCTTGTGGCCTGGGAAAGGAGTGGAGGACGGCCCAAAGCTTTGGGACCCTACACCTGCATGGGAGACCCAGAAGAGGTTCCTGGCTCCCGGCTTCAGATCGGCGCACACCAGCCCGTTGCGGCTCACTTGGGGAGTGAAACATCGGATGGAAGATCTTCCTCTCTGTCTCTCCTCCTCTCTGTATATCCGGCTTTCCAACAATAATAAATCTTTAAAAAAACGAAAACAAAAACAAAAACAAAAACCAAATGACTTTAAAACACTTCAGGTTTCATTAGCATGTTAATAAATGTACCAGGTTAAAGAAGTGAGGGCTCCATGGCCATTTGGGAGTGTGTGTACTGATTCTTCTTGTTTTGAGAGCTGGATAAAGGAGAAGGAATTTATCAGTAAAGAAACTCTTGTTTCCTTTTAACAATTTTTCAGATAGTTTTCGTTTTTTATTTTATTTTCTCTACTGACCCCTTACCATAACAGTAAAAGAAGCATTTTATTCAACAAAATGGAAGAACAAACCCTACAGAAATGAAGGATCTGAATAATTCTTTTATGTTGCACAAAGAAGTTTGTCTGTAAAGATCTGCTCCATGCAGAAATAAAAACCAGATAAGGATGTTACAAACCAGCTTGAATATTATGAAACACTTTCATTTATATTCTGTTTTCTTTATTTAGCTGGCAAAGAGTAGATGACACAGATAATTTACACTTTTCTATTATTTGACCCTGAAGAGACATTGAAATCTTTTCTTGTTTGAAATAAATATTCATGGCCCATGCTAATTATGTACTTCAAAGCTAAGACAATGCTAAATCTTTCTAAAATCATGAATATATTAGTTAAAATATTCACATGTGCTTTGCCAATTCCAAAATGATGAATCATCTGATCTTACCCTCAAATATCTGAAATCTCTTTAACCAATTCAAAAATGCTATGCATATATATTTTCATTTTGAAGACAAACTATTTTTCCCCCAAGCCAAACTCTACCCAGCTTTATTACCATGGTATTTCACATCGGATGCAGGGGACATGGGTAATATTATAGGGCAACTTTCCAACTCCCCTCTCCAATGGACTGCTAAAATCAGAAACCACTCTAAGACACAAGGAGTTGGATGCTCCCAACAGGGAATGTGTTTAGCATAAGGGCAGAGTGTTCACACTTAGAATGCTGTTTAACATTTTCCTCCAACTGACCCTGACATTCCAAAAATAAAGTTAAAATGGCAGCATTACTAATGTGAAGACTTATGGTCTAGAAAAGGACACCGTGGCATCATTGTGGAGTCCCCACTGCCTGTCATACTGATATCATAGTTTCTGGTGTCACGTCCCAGGTCCAGGAGGCTTCAGGGTGCTAGGGTGTTTAGCCTATGATGAAGGCTGATAAGAAGGAGTAAGGGAACACGAGACCAAATTTAGCTTTTCCACTCCACGGCGTCTTGTGCCATGGCCCCAGGGGGAAGTCTCTCAAAGCTGAAGAGATGTTCTTTTTCCCAATCATTCCAGCTTCAGAGACATTGTGTTATTGACCTAGATCCCTTGCCCATAACAACAGTGTGTGCTAAAAATATGACTTACAAATAAGGGGATGTGAAATTGTACACTTCCCTTAAACTTGATAAATGTAGTATTTTTAAGCTGTACAGTATCGAGGAGTCCAAAATTATCAAAAATGCACATGCCCCACTTGGCAGCTTCAGGACAAATAAGCTTCCTGTGCCTGGCATGTTTGGCATTCCATTTTCTGCAGGGTTAGCCCCACCCTTGCCAGCATAAACTTTCCCCTTTTACTCTTTGGATATGTTCCTCTCTTTTGTCGCAGGGGCCATTTTAAGCATGGTTTCTGGCTTTGGGGGAACAACTGTAGAGGAAACTTCTGCAGGTCTTTCGTGGGGCCAGCCTTCACCTTCTCCTGATCTTCTCTTGGGTCTGGTAGGACACAGGTCCTGTGCAGGTGTGTGACTGCATGTGGGCTCTGCTTGGTTTAAGAGTTGTTCCTGACTTTGCTTCCTCGCAGCCAAATTCTAAGGCATTAGAGAATTTTATCGTAGGTCAGGAACTTTCACTAATCTTCACGCACAGAAAAAAATCTTCCTATTCTGTAAGAACTAAATTTTACTTTTCTTGTGCTTCGTTAAATATGACACATTTCTCTCAAGCTCGTGCACTTGATTTTGATCCATGTTGCTAGTGTTGTGAATGCTCCCTTTCACATTAGACAGCATTTGTAAGCGCCCCATCACTGACAGGTTCACATTAAATTTATAGTGTGATGAGGGTATTGTAGCATTATTTATTTCTAAGCAGCTCAAATCTCAAGCTTTTTGTTTACTTTATATGGGCATCTTAATCTTCCACAAATCATCTAGAAGTTTAAAGAAAATAGACTAAGACATTGGAGTTTAAGATGGCATTAGATCCCTGCTGACAAACAATGAAATCTTTCCTCAAAAATTCTTGTGGTGGTGATAAAAATGGCAACCTTGAACTACGAATTAAAATGGAGGCTTCAGATTGGCTCATATGACATACAACAGGATGTATATTTTATGGTTGGTTTAATATCTGCTTTTAAATAAGAAATTCAAAATTAAGTCATCTTATTTTCCCAGTGTTCAGCTGGCATGAATTTTTTCTCCATATACTTTCCCCAAAACACATCACAGTACGCTTTACGTACAGCTACTCGTCCCAATAACCAAACATAATCCTACGAACTTCAGAGAAATACTGCAATACTTACTACATTCCATAGACAACAGTAGCTACAACCTAACAACAGCTAATACCATCAGTAGTAGAGTAAAATAAAAAATTTCTAAATAGGCATTTTTGAATTATCATGCCTGATTTACATTAAAGAACAAGATATCCAGTAAAACTAAGTGTTTTCAAATGTTTAGAGTGGCTAAACGGCAAGGAATTACATTCTATAATTACAAAGTTCGCATCACAAGCCCTGCTTCAACCTGGAATTTGTTGTACAAACTTGCAGGGGTGCAGACAGGAGAGACTTACTGGGCTGCCACGGTTGTTGTGCTGATGATCTGTCTGCATGGATGAAGCCCCATAAACATAAGAAGCAGGTGAGCTGTGACAGGGCCAGCTTATGATACCGGCTGAAGCCGGGTCAGGGGAATTTGCCCTCTCAATTCTGAAGTCCACCTGTAGTCAATGAGAATAATCCTTCCCCCATGCCAGTTGTTGGATATTGCCTGTGCAGTGAAACTCGTGCTAAAACCAAGCCAGCTCCAGCTGAGCTTAACAGAGGCAACTCAGATGGAAATCTAGCACTTCCGAAATGCTGCAGAGGACATGGAACCTAGCCACGCTCCTGGGAGGACATCTGAACACCGACTCTGGATGATACAGGGCCTAGGCCTCACTGCTCCACCACTGAGGCATCTCAAACAGATCTGTTTGTTTATATATATAGTCCAGCAAACACCTGAAAGGCTCACATGATATTCCACATAAAGGGATTCATAAATTTAATAATGATCAATAAGGCAAGGATAGACTATTACTAACTCCAGTGACTAACATGCCTGAAATCTCCTAGCTGCTAAGTGGCAAAGCCAGAACTCGATCGGTCAAACGTGATTTCAGTTTTTGACCTTAACTGCTACGTGATGCCACGCCTCACTACCAGGGTAGATTCAACCACAGAAGACTCTCCAAGACTGACTGCGCCGGACACTGCCCTGCACAGCGCATCAGCAGTCTGCACAGGGCACAGCAGACGAGTGACACTAATAGCCTAAGCAGATGAATTATTCTAGGCACTGCCTGCTTCATGCTGATTAAGGTGTTATTTTCTGCATGAATTTTGAACAAGTGCATTATCAGAAGCTAAAAACAAAAAGCCCTGATATGAGCGAGCTCTATCCTGTTTTACAGGAAGATAAAAATAGAACTCCACGATGATCAGATGGGCAGAAACTTGGAGGGTAAAGAAAATAAACTTGGAGCCTGCTAGCTTGGGCTCAGATTCTAGTTCCACCTCTCCTCAGCTTTGTGGTTTAACAAGTTGCTTAGCTTTCTTCAGTCTCTGACCTGTCTTTAAGATGGAGGCTAACCTACCTGCTGCTTTGTGCTCCAGTAAGGAGTAGAACAGAGCACTTAGTAAGCATTAACTAAGGATCAGTAGTAAATCTACTTCATGCAAGAGGATGAGCAGAACTGGAACCTTGCAAGAGGAGGAACACAGACCCACCGCACTATAGATAGATATTATTTTAACTGTGGAGGTCAAGTAATTACAGTAGATATTCACCGAGGAGCAACTGAAAGTACTATCCGCACTGTGCCTGTGTTGAACTTGATTGAATGTACTGTCATGTTAGCTGTTCTGTCATGGTGGAATCCAACACACAGCTACACACTTCACCAGATCCTCTGCACACCCCCTGTGTTTCATGCTTTTGCCATTAGCATTAGATATAAAATCTCCTCCACTCGATGAATCTGGTTTGGCATCTGCCCACTAGAATGAAGCAGAACTGATGTCATAAGACCCCCCAGTCCTGAGACTCTGCAACTATACAGCAGTTTTTTCCTTCTTAAAATACTGCCCTGCGGCCACTGTGCAAAGAATCCAGCCAGCCAATTACAGAATTAAAGACAGTAATGATGGACTGCTTTTAATAATAGCAAAATTGTCACTTGAGTGTTTTTCCTCTAAACTGTAAGGATTTTAGAACTCCTTAAAAATTACTACGCTATTTCACAAAGTGTGATAAAGTTATAAAACAATCACTGAATATGCTGGGTTTTTTAAATTACCACATGAAATTGACATAGTGAATACAGCTGAAAGTGCACAGATTTCATCACTTATCTTTTTGTGGTATGTATTTCATAACAGCCTTAGCTGCTGTGAGGTCTGTCCACAGGGGAACCAGTGCCTTGCTCATGGCTTCCTTGGGTGGTGGCCACACATCAGATGTCACGCTGCCTTCATCTACCTGAGTGTGGGCATGCAGACTTTTCCTGACAGCCTCCTCTTCTCTCTCCCCTCAGTCTGTGTTCTCTCCTCCTCCCTTAGTGCGGAGAGCTGCTCAGCAATACACACAGGCAGCTACCGAAGCACCAGTCTCATGCCAGAACTCCGTGGGGAAGGAGGCACCCGATATCTTTTAGAGAGAGGAAGAAAGGGCAACAAGATGTAACATCCTCACCTCTCTGCCCAGCATCACCAGTCTAAGGAATGATGGAGCATCCATCTCCTTCCTTACACAGACAGTCAGAGCAGGCGCCTGGAGCGACGCCAGGGTGTGGGGACGCTGCTGGGACTTCACTTGTCTCGAGAAGGTGAGATACTTTCATGCGTGGTCCTCACATTTAGATCCTACTCACCAAATCTGGCGAAAGGCAAAACCTTCCACAGTACCATCTGACACTGTAACATCTCATTGCTAAATGGCATCCTCATTTGTTATTGGTCAGTGTATCAGACTACGCAGATAGTCCTTGCAGGCACTGTAAGCAAGTATCTATTCCGATACAATTTGGTCTCTTTTCTTAGGAATTCTTTAAAAGGCTTTTCTTAAAGAAAAATAAAAACATGTTTTGAAATCTTCATGTAATTCTCCTTAAATGACATTATACTTGTACAAGTATTGGATTTGATATATGGTTTCATCAATTGAATTAATACAAGGAAAAACATGAATTTGAGCTAAGGACATATTTATTCTAGTCTACATGATGGCAATTTTCTAAATAAATTGGATTTTGTGTGTATAAGTATTCAGGAACACAACGACAACAAAACTCTGATCTGTGTGATTTACTGAGGCTTGTACCTGTGCATAAATTTTACCCATTCTTCTATCATTCTACATCATTTGGTTGGTTCAAATGAAAACTAGCTAAAATGCTGTGTTGCTCCAGAGAGAAAAATATAAACCACTAAAATTCTTGATTAACTATTGCCAACTAAGCTGCTTTTGTTTATTTGATCCATACTTGTAAAGTACTGCATTTTAAACTTGAATACTTCAGGCCCAGCATGTTGATCAGTGGCTAAATCCTAGCCTTGAAAAAGTGCCAGGATCCTACATGGGTGCTGGTTCGTGTCCCAGCTGCTCCACTTCCCATCCAGCTCCCTGCTTGTGGCCTGGGAAAGCAGTCGAGGACGGCCCAAAGCCTTGGGACCCTGCACCCGTGTGGGAGACCTGGGAGAGGTTCCTGGCATCCAATGTCTGGCAGTTGAGGCTCACGTGGAGAGTAAACCAGTGAAGGTAGGATGTTCTTCTACGCCTCTCCTTTTCTCTGTAAATCTGCCTTTCTAATAAAAATAAATAATTCTTTAAAAATTAAATAAAATAAACTTAAATAATTGGCAGAACATTTCCTCAGGATCAGGAAATATTCAAAATATTTGCTATTCTCTTTCCAGAGCCTCCAACAATAATAAAAGAGTGAATGACCCAAGCAATCAATACTTGAATAACGAATCATTTTTTCTAGTGATAACTCTATTTAGACGTTTGCTTAGTAAACTATATAGAGATAAAGACATTATTTTAAAGATTAAATTCATGTATTCCCTACTGGTGTTGAGATATCAACTTCAACTCCTTATCTATTTATTCCTGTTTAAAACAGGTTCAGGCCAAGTGTCCCAGCTATCACAGCAGAGAACATATGGCCTTCACAGGATTAACCCTGACTATCATAATCCCGGGTGGGTAGCAAATAAAAAGTTGAATAAATACTATGATTTAAACACTGATAAAAGTAATGACCATCAGGATCGCTCCAGAAACCCCTCAAAACAAACAAACAAACAAACAAAAAAACTAGGATAGATAGAGAACAACAAGAAAAGCTTAGAAACAGACAGGAAACGGTCAGCGGGGATGCACTTATACCTCACTGGGTGGGACACAAAGAGTAGTTACTCCTCAGTGGGGTATTGAAGATTTCTCTGCACACCCCTCCTAAAACTGTTCACCTAAACTGTTGATGTATGTCTTGTTAGAGTTATAGAGTTAGACCACCCGAAAAACAGCCAGGTTCAGCAAAATCATGCTTCAACGCTATAAACTGCTAAATGCTAAAATTAAAATAGACATGAGACAGCTGAATAGTAATATAGTAATATAGTAGTAGTAATATAGTAATCTATAGCCATTTTAAGGTGTATAGAACCCAGTTGTTTATAAACTAATAATTGAAATGCCAATGTAGAAGTCACAGGATGTGGTTCAGAACTTGCATTCTTTTTTTTTTTTCTCTTTTAACATATTGGTTACTCAATACCATGTCAACTAATTCCATAACGTTATAAATTGCTACTGATGTAATGTCGGGGCTTTTAATTGATGGGGATGATACTCTGCCGGCTCTACCTTCAGACCAGAGATGGTCTCCCCAAGAAACCATTGAACTTATCTGGACAATAAGATGCTGGACTTTATGCTTGGTAGATGCTTGCAATGTGAGAATCTCCACTGAATTTGAACTGTGGTAATGCAACATGGTGGAGGAATCCACCTTGGGGGGGTGTTGGGGAGGGGTGGGGGGAATCCCAGTGCCTATCAAACTGTGTCACATGATGCAATGTAATCAATAAAAAAAAAGTAATGCAGAGGGAGAGTGATACATCCTTGTGAAGTCAGGCAGAAATATTATTTTTTACCATCCTAATAGTCAACAAAAATTTCATTTCATAACCATGGGGCCTTCATTTGATCAATTCAGCAAATGCTTCTTGAGGGCATTGCCTATGTTACACAACAGGGAGAGACAACAGAGGACGCAGGCAGGGAACTTAACTTTCCTGCACTCACGGAGGGAGGCTATGGACCTTCTGGGAAAACACACAAAAACCAGTAATCCCAAAGAAGGTCCAAAACGTGCAAAAATGGATGCTTCCTCTGTTCCCTGACCTGGGCATCTGTCAGACACTCTCCTGCTGGTTCACTTCCGCACACTGTCCTTGAGATGGAGAGCCGTGATCCTGCCGTGCTTAGGACGGTAACTCCTGAATCAATCACCCAGGATACAAGACATTTGGAGGACTCAGAAAGTAAACCTCACTGATTCCATGACAAAGCCTGAATGCAGGTCAGTCATCAAACCGCATCTACTGTTCTCTCAATTACACGGATCACTGCTTTGCTTCTCCATGTGGTTTAGTAGGTAGGAATCCTACTTCTTAGAATAAGATAACAACAGATGCTGTTACTTTCTTTAAAACAAATACATGAAAATGTATTTCTAATACCATCAAATCTGATTTGATTTTCAAAAACAACATAGCAGGGCATAGGAAAAATAAACTTAAAAAAGATCAATGTAGTATCACAGTCTACAATATATGCTGAGTTTTAAGCTTGCAAAATGAGTGGTAGTTCTACGCAACCATTAGCTCTTACAAAATCATTAACTCTATGGCTTTCTTTTTTATGTCTTCTTTTTTTAAAGATTTATTTACTTATTTTTATTGGAAAGGCAGATTTACACAAAGGAGGAGAGACAGAGGGAAAGATCTGGGCACTGGTTCACTACCCAAGTGGTCAACATGGCCAGCTGAGCCGATCCGAACAGGAGCCAGGAGCTTCTTCCAGGTCTCCCATGCGAGTGCAAGGTGCCAAGGCTTGGGCCATCCCTACTGCTTTCCTAGCCTGCAAGCAGGGAGCTGGGTAGAAGTGGAGCAGTGAGGATTAGAACCAGCAAACATATGGGATCCTAGCACATGAAAGGCAAGGATTTAACCACTAGGCTACCATGCCAGGTCCAGTCTATCACTTTCTTTTTTTGCTAAAATATTTTTTAGTATGTATAGACATGGTAAAATTTATATTCACATCTTAAGAGGGGAGTATGTATAAATCTGAATAAGAAAAGAAAAAGAATTAAGTGGAAGGACAAAAGAATCTGAAAGACATATCTTAAAAAGAAGACACACACAGGGCCCGGCGGCGTGGCCTAGCGGCTAAAGTCCTCGCCTTGAAAGCCCCGGGATCCCATGTGGGCGCCGGTTCTGGTCCCGGGCAGCTCCACTTCCCATCCAGTTCCCTGCTTGTGGCCTGGGAAAGCAGTCGAGGACGGCCCAAAGCTTTGGGACCCTGCACCCACGTGGGAGACCTGGAGGAGGTTCCTGGTTCCTGGCTTCGGATCGGCGCGCACCGGCCCATTGCGGCTCACTTGGGGAGTGAAACATCGGATGGAAGATCTTCCTCTCTGTCTCTCCTCCTCACTGTATATCCGGCTTTCCAATAATAATAAAAATCTTTAAAAAAAAAAAAAAAAAAGAAGACGACGACACAGGGCCTGTCAGAGTGGACTAGTGGCTAAACTCCCCACCTAACACGCCCAAGATCCCATATGGGCACCAACTCTAATCCCAGCAGCCACACTTCCCACCCAAATCCCTGCCTGTGACCTGGGAATGCAGTCGAGGACGGCCCAAAACCTTGGGACTCTGCATCTGTGTAGAAGACCTGCAAGAAGCTCCTGGCTCCTGGCTTCGAATTGGCTCAGCTCCAGCTGTTGTGGCCACTTGGGGAGTGAACCAGCCAATGGAAGAACTCTCTGTCTTTCCTTCTCTATATAAATCTGCCTTTCTGATAAAAATATATATTTTTAAAGAAGACATATATGGCCTCAAGGATTTGAAAGATGGTCATCAAACAACTGGAAGTCAAAATCACAATGAGATACTGTGTGGCCCCTTTTAGAATGGGATTGTTGTTCATTTCTTTTGTCCTTGTTCTGTGACTTTTGTGACCATTTTTTGGGACAATATTTCTCTCTCCCGAATTTTTTCCAATTTTTTTATATTCTTCAGTCCTTTTTTTCCTTGAAAATGTATTTAAAACAGAGAAAGAGAAGGAGAGAGAGAGTGTGTATGAGAGAGAGTTCTTGTCTCTGTTGACTCATTTCTCAAATGTCCACAGAAACTGGGGAAGGGACAGGCAGAAGCCAGGAACCAGAAACTCCAGCTGGGTATCTCACACTGGTGGCAGGGACTCAAGCATTTATAGCATCAACTACTGCCTTAAAGAAGCATTAGCAAGAGGCTAGACTAGAAAGGGAGGTGAAGACATAATTTGATCCCAGGCATGTGCACGGGAAATAGGCACCGCACACATGGTGTAAGTTCTCTAAGCCACAATATCCATCCCCATGTTGTCTTCTTGTACCTCCTTTTACCAAAAAGACAAATGGTACAAGCTGAATCTCATTTCCTTCCTTTTTATTGTTCATGTGCATACTCATTTTAGCATTTCATCAGTGAGTGTTAAGACAATTTTTCATCCATTCTGTTCACTGAATTGTGGTCTCAGTAATAAAATCCATATGTGGTTCAGTCTGTATTTTTTTGTCCTGTGACTATTTTGTATATTCCTCATCTTAAAATGATGTTTTTTCCCTGTTTTTTGGCCATTGTCTATGAGCAAACCTAAAGCTCAGAGTATTTATTTACCTTTCTTTTTATCTTCTTTCAGTCATATGCCAAAAGATTCATTCTGTGTTATTTTTCACTTTGCTAGTTTTCATCCTCATCATTGTGTTTTCCATTGTGTTTTGTTTCAAAATTCACACTCTGTGTCTTCAAGACTTCCCACCGATCATTTCTTAAATGCTAAAACATAATTTATGTTGACTTCAGTTACTATTTTCTTCTTGCGCTACTGGATCTCAGCACCTGGGTTGGAGCTTTTCTGTCCGCTATTCCGTGATGCTCCCGGTGAAGAAGCAGATGAGTCTCACACCTGCATCTCGACACTCTCCTGGCAAACTCTTCCTGTGCTCGCTTCAAGTGGCTCCTGGAGTCTGACGACAGGCAGGCCACAAGGGTTTCCAACTCCACTGGGCTGCCCCAATCACCAAGAATGCCTGTCTTGGTTTCCAACACAGCCATAGAATTATAAAAGTAAAAATATGTGTTCGATAATTTCCAGTGATTTTTCCATGAGTTAGTATCAGATTTCTGCTTGTGCTCAATGTACCATTTTAACCTTTATTCACTCATTAGTTTTATACATTTTCTTCTAATTCATTATTGGATTAAAAATGTCATATATTTTTTTGAATACGGCCATTAGCTATATTTAATTCCATGTGGAAAAAGAGTTCTTTAAAATTTTCTATGTAGCCAACGGAGTGCGCAAGATCCACCCTGCAGCTTAGAATAAGAAGCATTTTTATTATGATTTTATATATTAAGGACATGTTTTTTAAGTTGAATTAAGGTACAAAAACAGTATTCTAATTAGGATATTTTTGCTTTTGTATCAATGGTAAAAACAATGAAAGACTGGTATCTCATTTTATTAAACTTTTATGTTGTTTAAGGTAAAATGTTTTTCAACTTAAATAAATCTGAAACTATTTTGAAGAAATTTAGAAAGTAAAATCAGGGCCTGGTGCAGTAGCCTAGTGGCTAAAGTCCTTGCCTTGTATGCACAGGATCCCATAGGACACCGGTTCTAGTCCCAGCAGCCCCACTTCCCATTCTGCTCCCTGCCTGTGGCCTGGGGAAGCAGCAGAGGAGAGGATGGCCCAAGGCCTTTGGACCCTGCACCTGTGTAGGAGACCCACAGGAGGATTCGGGCTCCTGGCTTCAGATTGGCGCAGCTCTGGCGATTGTGGCCGCTTGGGGAATGAATCATCGGATGGAAGATCTTCCTCTCTGTCTCTCCTTTCCATATATCTGACTTTGCAATAAAAATAAATTTTAAAAAAAGAAAGTAAAATTAAAAAGCTTAGTTCCAAACCATTATCAATATTTCTCTCTGTAACAAGATTACAGATAATGTATTTTTGTTTTCTTAAAAATAGTTCCCAATTTCTTACATAACAATCTGTTGCTTTTGTATCAAAAAATTCTTCCAGTAGCTCACCATACATGGTAACTTCTTAGCACTCCTGAGCAGTCAGTGTGCTCTCCCACAGTTATAAAGCAGTCATTTCCTTCCCCAGCTCAAGTTTTATGTGCTCGCTTCATTACCAACATGTGCACATTAAACTGACGTCATGCTGAACGCAGCTGAAGGCACACGGTTTCATCATCTGTCTTAGCTCAGCTTTCGTCTGTGCCGTCCTTTGCCAAGGCCACTCACTGACGAACCTGTGGTGCTGGCTGGCTCTGTCAGGGACTGAGTCAGGAGGCAGAGGGGAGTGATGCATGGGGCCCTCCGCACTCTCCCGCACAGCACCCTCAGGTCCTCTCCTCCGCTCTCCGGCACAGCACCCTCAGGTCCTCTCCTCCGCGCCGGCTGCACCGTCACCACCGGGACAAATGCCGGCTTTCAACACGCACTTGTTTCTTCTCCAGAAGAGGCTCCTTCTCCTTTCGGCCCACGTGAAGAACTCAACGTTCTGCACAGCTTTTCCACGCCCATGGACCATGACCGACCTGAGGACACAGTGCTGACTACAACCTTTTCATAACATGAATTCCCACTTACTCCGCGAATGAGTACTATTTCAACAACCTCATTTGACGGAATGAACCAGCAAGTTCTCTGGCCTCCTCCTCACTGCGCATCTCTCCTTTGTACCCCAGACGTCATCATGTCTCATGACGTCTGTCACTTGACCCTCCTTCCAGTGGACAGCACAGCTGCTCAGCGCCACTTGCGCCCTCACTTACACAGTCTCAGCAGACTGCTCTGTAATTTCTTCGGTGGTAACACGACTCTCCTTTTCTTCAAAAAGCTGTGTTTTTCAATCCCAATGTAACTGTGATCTGTAGCCTCAACACAACCTAGGTGGCTCATGTTAACTGCAGCTTATTTAAAAGGTCAGTCTACGCTCACTGAAGGTTGACATAGTTTTTTTTTTTCTAGCCTAAATAAATCTCATTCCTCCCCAAAGTGCTGTATTATCTAAGAGAATAACAAGTCAAAGCAGCTTTATCTGTTGGTCCTTAACATCTCAGACTATAATATTCTTCCTACTGAATGTTAACGTGTGTGATTTCAAAGGCAAATTTTTCATTGATCCATAATGGAAATGTTACTATGCTTACATCATGAGAAGACTGCAACATGGAAGTCCTTCCATTATTAAATGCAATGTTCTGCATATTCAGAGATTAATCTTTACTCAAAGACCACCAAGACCTCTACTGCTAAGTATTGTTTCCACATGGTGCGGGGAGAAAGACAGACACACAGAGTTTGCCTACTGCCCACAGAACAATGCGCTGGGCTTAGCCGAAGCTTAAAACTGAGAGGAAGGAACCCAACTGCTTGGCTCATCAGCACTCCTCCCAGCGTCTGTGCATCAGCAGGGCACGGGATGCAGAACTGGAGCTGGGCACGTGGGCATCCTAACAGTGGCCTAACTCTTAGACCAAATGTCTGCCCCTGATTCTGGCTATTTGAGTTTCTAGAACAGATAA
Organism: Ochotona princeps; assembly: GCF_030435755.1. Classification (NCBI taxonomy): domain Eukaryota; kingdom Metazoa; phylum Chordata; class Mammalia; order Lagomorpha; family Ochotonidae; genus Ochotona; species Ochotona princeps. The sequence continues at coordinate 44,856,699 of NC_080850.1, forward strand.
AATCTCCACATTATGCTACAAATGTAGGCTAAAAATGTAAAACTTGCTACTAAAAACATTGGGAAACAACAACTGAAGATTTCTGAGGCCAACATCCAGGAAAAGGGAGAAATAGAATAAAAATATATACTGAATTAGGGTAATTCTACATAGAAACAAAGTAAAACAGGAGACATTCTATTTTCTACTTGTGCAACATCCTTAAAAAACTGAAATAGGGTAGATGTCAAAGAAAAATTTTATTCTCAGTGACAATATTCTTTGCAGGTGAAGATAAAATTAAGTAATTTTTCAAACAAGGTTGAAATATTAGAAAAAAATAATGGGGTTTGTGTCCTGGTGTGGCAGGCTGGGCCCATATCTGCAGTGGCAGCATTCCATACTGGCTTCAGTTTGTCTCCCAGATGTTCCACGTTCCACAGAGCTACCTGAAATTCTTGAGCTCCTGTACCCTGCGGAGACCTGGAAGAGGCTTCGGGATCCTGGCTTCAGATCAGCTCAGCCCTGGCCACTACAGCCATTTGAGGAGTGGAAGATCTCTCTCCATCTCTTTCTCTCCTTCTCTCTCTAAATTTGTGTCTCAAATAAAAATAAATCAAATCTCTTAAGAAAAAAAATACTGAATACCTGAAAGCTTAAACTAAAAAAAAATAATAATTAAGATAATCCTTCATAATGATGAAAAAAATGGGTCAATGAAAAAACATGGAAATGCAGGATTGAATAAGACCCAGAAAATGGGAAACAAGCAAATAACACAACAGTTGTTTGTAAAAATAATGATAGAGTTTATGGTATTTTAAATGCACACAGGACTGCAAGACAGGCACAACAGAATGCAGAGGAGGAGTAAACAGCATTAATTTTTTCTGCGTTTTTCAAATAACTGGAGCAAGACAAATGTCAATTTCTTAAAATTAAAATTGTTAAGCATGTATGTTGTAATCTCTACGAAAAACATTAGGAAAAGAGTGAACTAATTCATAAATAACACATTACTAGAGGGGAATGAAATAAAATTTTAAAATAAAATAATCCAAAACGAGTCAATAAGGGAAAATAATACAGTTGTATTAAATTCAATTACTCATAGTAAAGACAGTAGATGCAAACTCAGTTTTCCCAAAAATACAGACATGCACTAAATGCAAATTAGAATCTAACACCATTAAAAAAAACCCAGCCTTTCAGTGAAATCAGGCTTGAAAATCACACTAGGTGAAATGACGGGTGTGTATCCTGGCATAACACACAACCTCCAAATTGAACCCTTCGACAGAACAACTTTGTTTCTTTTTTTAAAATATTTTTAATTGAAAAGTCAGATATACAGAGAGGAGGAGAGACAGACAGAAATATCTTCCGTCCAATGATTCACTCCGCAAGTGACCGCAACAGCTGGAGCTGTGCTGACCTGAAGCCAGGAGCCAGGAAGCCTCCTCCAGGTCTCCCACGCAGGTGCAGGGACCCAAGGCTTTGGGCCAAGGCTTTGGGCCATCCTCTGCTGCTTTCCCGGACTACAGGCAGGGAGCTGGGTGGGAAGCAGGCTGCTGGGACTAGAACCAGTGTCCATATGGGATCCTGGCCAAATGGTTAGCGTTCTGATGCTGAATCCAACATGTCAGGTAAATGTAAGCTCACTTCAATTAACTTCTCATTCCTCAATCTGTATATACCATCAAAACAGTTATAAAAGGCACACAAAAATTAATTAGGTATGAATATGTTAGGGCAGAACAGCATCAGAGAGATAAGGACAATATTCTTGGTAAAATGGATCAGAGCTGAAGCTCATATTTCTGACTGATGATAACAACATCAATGATACATGCAAAGGTTATGAAACGTCAAAACTGCTCAGACCAAGTGCTGCTTTGAAAGAATCTTCTCCATGACAAGAGTTTGCTTCCAAAACTAGACAAAAAAGGAATATAACAAATTCATATACCTATTCTTTAAAAATAATTTCAAACACTTTTCTTGACAAGCTTAAGTTGTTAGGAATAGGACAAACAAACAGTATACAGAATAGCAGTAGGATAAAATGAAAGAGAAAGACAAATAAAGGAAAAAGGGTCATGGTATATACTTGGCAACAGCCAAATGGAAGAGGACAGTAATTAAGGCAGAGATAATGAGACAGTCCCCAGGGCACAGAAATCAGCACAGCAATGTAAGGAATATGAAAAGCAAAGGAAAACAATGATGTGTTCATTTCAGATCACAAAGAAATGGGATTTGATGAATCCCCTCAAAAAAAAAAAAAAATCCCAATGAATGACTGTAACATTACTCAGAGATAAAAGAGCAAATAGTTAAGCGAAATAGTGAAACAAATACACGATAAGAATGACAAATTCAGGTAGACAGCACAGCTATGAACGAGCAGCAAGTAGCAGAAAAGAATAACTGAACACAATGAAAACCAGCCCTGAGGTCATGAACGCAAGTCTCCCATCAGCAGAAGCAGTTCTGCAAGACAGGTCTGTGGGGATGTCTCACTTTACAGAGCAGGCAGCTGCAGAGATGCCTGAGCCCCACTCGGATGCCATTCTGTGCCATCTACATCCCAGCTGTATCAGGGAACGACAAGCCAGGGTAAAAAAATGATCAAATCACAGACTTATACTACAGAACGAATGGGCCTACTAGACATTTACAGAACAGCACACCACGTTCTTCTCATTAGCATATGGGGCATACACGTGATCTAGGACCCATCACACACAATTCCAGAGAACCAGGTGTAACACACCCAATACACTGAAACCATACCAGGTATACTTTGCTTACTACTATGGAATACAACTGGAAATTAACAACAACCAAAAAGAAATTATACAATTACATGGATAATGAAAAATGCAATGAAGAAATCAAAATGAATTTTAAAAAGTTACTTGAAACTAATAAAAAGAGAAATATATCAAACCTTACAGGATACAGCAAAAACAAAAAAAAAGGAAGCAAATTTATGGAAATAAGTCTAGATTGTAAAACGGGAAAGACGCTGCATAAATAACTTTACAATGCATCTCAACGACTTAGAAAAACAAGAACAAAAAACTCCACATGAGTAGAAAGAAATAAAAAAAATCACTGAGGATATAAGACAGAAATTTACAAACAACACAAAACATTAATGAAGTGAAAAACTAGTTTTTGAGGTAAACAAAATTAATAAGCCATTAGCCAGATTAAGAAAATAAGACAAACCAATCAACTAAATTACAGAAGAAAAATAAAACATAAAACTGATTCCCCAGAAATAAAAGTACCATTATAAACTATTACGAAGAACATTATATGCCAAACTGGAGACCCTATGATGAACACATTTTGGAAAGAAAAAACTTACTAAACTTGAATCATCAAGAGACTGTTAGAACTTACAATTGAGTCCCTAAAAGTTGCAGGATACATAATCAACAAAGAAGAATCAGTAATATAATATATCTATTTACATATATGTATGTATGTACATGCATGTTTATAACACACAATAATCTCAGTGACTACAAACTTATAAGAACAGACCTTTTCAAAATAGCTACAAAATAAATAACTTAACCAAGGATGTGAAAGACTTTTATAATCAAACTATAAAACATTTATAGAAAAATTGAAGAAGACACATAAAAAATGGAAGGACCTCTGAAGTTCACAAATTGGAAAATGGAATACTATCAAACAGACAGTATACATAACTCAAAGGTGATCCAGGATCTAAACCTTCACACAATGAAACTTTTGGAGGAAACACTCAAAGCAAGGGGTGCAGGCAATGCTTTTTTTGCCCAATCTCCCCAAAAGCACAGCAATAAAAGCAAAAAAACAAGTGAATTATGTCAACGTAGGAAGTTTCTGCACAGCAAAGGAAGCAATCAACATACAACTGACAGAATGGAAAAAATATTTGCAAACTCTGCACATGATAAAGGAGCAATATGAGGAATATAAAAATATCTGAAGAAATTCAACAACAACAATTAGGAGGTGGGTGGGGTGGAAGTGTGATGCAGAGAAGTCAGTCATGGCACAGCAGCTTCTAGGATGCGGCCCTGCTGCTGTGCCAGGAGTCCAACTTTCTGCTAACGGACGTCCTGGGAGGAGCAGGTGGCGCCTCAGCTGCTCATGTCATGTACAAGACTTAGGTGGAGTTCCTGGCTCACTACTTTGGCCTCAGCAGGCCCACCTGTTGAGGGCATGTGAAGAGTGGGCCAGTGGATGGATGGATGGATGGATGATATGTCTGTTTCTCTCTCAGCTCTATAACCATCGTTTTCTGATGTTTTATATTTGAAATACATCTTGAAAATGAAATAGGCAAATGATCTCAGTAGACACCTTTTCCATATAATATATGCATGCCCAATAAACAAATTAAAAACTTCCCAGAATCACTAGCCATTGGGGAAATACAAACAAAACTCACAATGAGGTATTATATTGCTCCAGTAACATGGCTGTCATTATAAATAAAGTAAAAAATAGCAAATGCTGGTGAGGTTGCATAGAAAAGAGATTCCTAATACACCACTGCTGGGAATACATGCTAGAGCATGGTTATGGAAAAGAGTATGGAAATAGCACAAGAACTAAAAATAGACTGCCATATGGCTATCCTGCTTCTGGTAATACAGTCGGTACATGCAACAAATACCTGCACTTCCACATTTATTGCAGCATTGTTTACTATGGCAAATGTGTAAAATCAACACTAAAGACCAATCTCACTTCCCATGCATTCTGTCTTGTTTGTGGAGGAACAGGTGCATTTATGCATACACATATATGTTTATCTACATATACATACATGTTTAGATGCTGCATTATTTGGTATAGAGATATTGACAAATGTTGTCGCTACAGTCTTCTACCCCTTACATAATATCCTGTGCCCCCATCCTAGTAGCTTTATCATGAAGCCTATGTTATGTATCTACCCCTGCTTTGAGCATATATGAGCTTTTCCTATAAAGTGAATATGAAAAATGTTGAAAACTGTTGAGATTTTAAAAGTTAAAAGGCACAGGTAAAGATACATTTTACCTATGTTAAATGTTAATAAAATACTCAGAGGTTCATTTTGGGAGCAACGTGAACTAACCTCTTATTCTAAATAATACCAAAATCAAGCTCACTTAACCCCTTTGTTAAATTAAGTAGTTAGTTCTGCCCATACAGTTGAAAACACATACATTGAAAATGTCTTAAATGCGTAGCAAGGATATCACCAATAATTTTACTCTATTTCACCAAGTTTCTGGACAAGCTAAGGTTTCACTGTTTAACACAAATAAGTAGTAGCTTGTAGGTTAATTTTGAAGTACTAGATGAAGCTGTGAATACAGAATAAGCATGGAAAGAAACATTCACTTGGAATACATTTCACAGGTAAGTTTCTCACATTGAATATTGAAATATTCAAGTGGTGGTTTTCCAAAATGTAATTTTAAAAATATCACCTATATATTTTCTCAAGTTTTCATTTCCACCAATATTTAATTTCTACTGAAGTCAAGAAAATCAAACTGAATCATAGAACATTTCTGAAAATTATTTTAAAGATTTAACGATTTAGGAGGGGAGAAGAACATGAAAAAATGGAAGGAAATTTAGCCACCATGTTCTGTGGATTTGTACTCCAAAAGCACAGAAAGCAGCCAGAAAACTGGCTTAAAATTCAAGAAATTCTCAGAGAGACAGTGACAAAGTCGAATTTAGAAGTTGAGGCTCTGTTGGGTCAATACAGTAATGTGTGTGTGCAATAAATGCTCTTCAGAGGAGGCCCCTGGGCCCACATCATCCGGGCACTTGTTAGAAATACAGACTATTTTGTTTTTTTTAAACTCTCTAATGCTTTGCAAGGCAGAGTTACAGAGAGAAGGAGAGACAGAGAACTTTGATTCACTGGTTTATTCCCTCAATGGCTCCAACAGTCAGGGTTAGGACAGGCCAGGTCTGGAGGCAGCAACTCCAGGCAGGTCTCCTGCAGGGTGGCAGGGAGCCAAGCCTTTGATTCATCTTCCCAAGCACGTTAGCCGGCAGATGGACTGGGAGTTGAGCAGCTCACAGTTGATCCGGTGCCCATATAGGATGCTTTTCTTGCAAGCAGTCACTAAATATGCTATAACAAAATCTTTGCCCAAAGAAATGCACATCCTTGGGCTTTGGCCTAGGCTCTGGGAATGAAGGCCCTTGAAGAGGTTGCCAAGAAAGCTGCTGAGAGAAGCCCTCAAGTGACTGAATGTCTGTGTTTAAGAACCTCTCTACAGAGTACTGTGACCCGCAGTACATGTTAGGAACACTAAAAATATCTTGACAAAATGACTTTTTCCAGAAGTCTGAATATGTATTCAAATCATTTTGAAAAACAGCAGGTTGGTCTGAGTTCCTATGACATGCCATGACTCAGCTGACTATACAAACGCCTTGCTATATCAATATATTCTGGATTAGTCACCTTATTGTTTCCATCTCCTGCAGCACAAGTAAGACCATAAGGGTGGGCTTACGATTTTTTAAATATTTATGGAATAAAATATTCAAGTTTTGGAGGGGAGGATGGTGAAAGAGGCCCAGCAAATGTTAATAAAATACTCAGAGGTGCACTTTGGGAGCAACATGAAATAACTTCTTTCTCAGAAGTTTCACTATCAACTTTCATCAGTTACCAGGGCAAAGGTGCTTATACCGTATCAAAAATGTACAACCCAAGTAATAATTTACTGGAATTCTTTTTCCCTTCATTTTTATGAGACTTCATATTTTTATGAGAACATCTCCTTAAGTTAAAATGAATTGCCTTCCACATCTCCTATACTAATGGGAACTAGCCAAAGTCGAGAATTAGCTGTCTTCACTTTTCAGTGTGATACTGATATATGAAAATGTTAAGTTTGTGGTATATTTTTTTCTTTTGCTTGCCCCTTTTCTTCTAGAGGCTAGTTCTGGGGGACTGATCTAGAATTATGTTGGTGCTTTGAGTCAGAAAGAGTATTTGAAAGTCTTTTTTCTTTTACTCTGATCTGTATAATAAAAGCTGAGCCACAGACACAATGGGGCCACCAGTACACTGACAATACTGTGTAGTGGTGACAAAGACAGAATGGAAAAATCCTAGATTACCTTGAGAACATGGCCAAGGGCTTAGCAACATATGAAATGCAAGCTTCTTTCAACATAGTATTGACTCTTACAGAAACAAGTATCTTTAAAAGAGCCCAATTACGATTATCTTCGGTGGCATACTTTCATTGCATTTCAGAATTAAATGTTGACTCTACAACAAATGAAATGCAAATAATTACTTAAATCTCGTAACAGGAAAGGGTGTGGGGGAATAATGTGGATAACCTTCCAAGATGTATGATTTGAAAGCATGAGAGAGTATGATGAAAAAAATCATGCTGAAACTAAGTCAGAGAAACTGAAAGAAACAAACAACAACCACCTCAGAAATTCAAACAGGTACCCGAGGACTTGGGCCAGCTTGTACTGCTTCCCAGGTGCATCAGCAGGAAGCTGCAGGCCCCCGTCTCCCAAGGATTAACTCCACAGCTTAGCTTGTTTCTCAGAGCATAACAGGATTGGTAATTTTGGCCTGATACATATAGCCACTGGCTTAACCGCAAGTTCCTGCTTCCTATTTGTCAAGTTATCTGCCAGGGGATTGGATAAAACTCAAGGGATTTAGGGTGGCCACTAGAGGATTGGATAAACACTGGGAGGAACTGAAGGGATTTAGGGTGGCCACTACTGGGAGGAGCTAAGCAGAGTATAAAAGAAAGTCTGGAGTTGCAATAAGGATCAATCTGTCATCGATCGGCATTCGGTGTACTGCGTGTTGCCTTGTCTTGTCTCTCTGCGTTGTCTGCGTTGCAACCCTAGTCCCTCCGCTCAGCTCGGATTACGTGGCGACGCGGGCGTTGCCAACAGGAAGCTAGATCAGAAGCAGAGCAGCTGGGACTTGAATAGTCACCCTGAGGGATGCTGCTGTCACAGGTAGTGGCATTAACTGTTGCACCACAACACTGGTCCTAACTCAGTGATTATGAGCTACATATTTCTGAAGTGCTCAATGCATCATCGTGATACATCTGGTAAAATGTTACGATGGAGGACACTGTCGCTCTTCACTTTTTATCCATTTAGTAGCTCAAGTTTTCTTTCTCCAACGAGGGAGTGACGATTCTTCAAGCGTTCTTTAGTTGAAAAGAGTATTTAGAAGACATATGTAGAGGAGGATTTTTCTTGCACAAATTAGAATTTGGTCACTTGGTCCTTTATTTAATGCAACTGAATTTCCACAGATCCTGGTGATGTTATGTGAATATTTGATGAATGCCAATAGTGATTCATACTAAAAGCTTGTCTTACAGATTTTTAATGACTTAGAGCCCCAACAATGAGAAAATGAGGAAGACTCATATAATGAGGCAGTGGCTCTATAACAAGTGAAGACTTTGAGGACCAGGGAAATATAATTAGTCAAAGAAGCAAGCTCCTGTGGGTTTCCAACTGCTAATGAACCTATTCACAGATAAAATAAGAAAAAATAAGCAAAACCTTAGGCAAATAAGAGTTCTCATAATTTTGCAGAATTTTAAAAGTGCCATTGTCAATTTTTTTATTTCTGAAAGGATTCTCAATTTATCAAATCCAATATTGCATACCCACATAGGAGACTCTGAGGAAGCTTCTGGCTCAGGCCCAAGTGTGGCCCAGCCATGGCTACTGCACCCATTTGGGGAATGACCATGTGAACTTGTGGATGAAAGATTCTCTCTCTCTCTTTCTCTCTCTCTCTCTCTCCCCCCTCATCTGTGACTTTGCCTTTCAAATGGAAAGTAAATATTTTTAAAGAAAATCACTAAATTGAGAAATATCTTCATTTTAAATAATAAAACTACACTAGTCTAAAAGCTTCCAAGTTAAATAAATTATGGAATGTGCCATGATCATTTACTAGTATAGCTAAAGGACAAATTTCTTTTAATAATTTAACCTAAAGCTAACTGACACATTTGACTCCCAATGGTCGGTGATTATAATTCATTTGCTTAATATTGTTTAAAATTTAATTCAACCATAAGAATAATTACCTTAAAGAAAGCAAACTTAACATTTACTGACTGCCTAGATAATTCATACAGATATTATTCACTGCTGTATTTGCTGTACCCATAGATTTGCGTAAATACTTCCCTTGACATCAAAGCTCTCTGTGACACAGACAATGCACCCTTTCCCACTGTCATCCCGAGCTCTCCATATACCTCCAGCCTCGTGCTCCACATCAGGCCTTCTACCCTCAGCATGAGGCTGGATATGCTATTTCCCTCCTGGTCTCACTGACCACTCCTTCTTGGCACCAGGTATAACACCTTTTTGCTTATCAGAGATTACTGGTGGCAATCCTTCTCCCAGTTAATTACTGCATACAAATTCACATGATATCCAGCCTTTCTGTTAAGGCTGGCAATGAAAAATTTAAACAGTAATCTTATTATTTTACACCACAAGGTAAGAGATGGGCCTAAACGATTTTATTTAATTAAGTATATTCATTATAAATTAATAAGCTGAGCATTTTAATGTTTACAGCAAATTGAGCAGAGAGCACAGAGTTCCCATAAGCCCTTCTTCACCGCTTAGTTTCCTCTTATGAACGTTTTGCATTAATGTGGTGCATTTGTTGCAACTGCTAAATTCAAACTGACAAATTATTAAGTAACTTTCACAGCTCACACTAGGTTTCTGCTTGTGCTGTATGGTTCTAATGGTTTTGGCAACTCCACGGAGTCACATGCTCACTGCGACAGTGTTTTACAGTGCCCACTCACTGCCCCCCAACCCCTTCTAATGCACACCCCCACGACACCGCACAGTCCTCAGCCCCTGGTACTCACTGAGCATCTCACTGTACTGGTATTCCTTTCCCAAAATCATGTTTTCAGAATCACTGAGTACATTTCCTTCCCAAACCTATTTTTTTTAATTTGGTCATATGCATTAATACCCCCATGTCTTTCTGGAAGCCTCATCTTTTTGCTCACCCCATCATATGCATACAGGCTCATCAGTTTGTCCATCAAGTAGTAAATAGTACATCAATTTCTTCAACTTTTGACAATTTTGACAATTATGAAAAAAATACACTTTTGTGCTTTTAGGCTAGATGCTTTTGTGCAGACACATTGTGAGTTGAGTACATATCTGGAGGAGCTTGTGCTGAGGCTCCTTTAACTTTGTAAGAAGCTGCCACACCGTCTTCCGCAGAGGCGATACCTTCTTGTACTCTTCTACATGAATGAGCTTCTGTTTCTCTACATTTTCATCAGTATTGCCTCTTGTTGAAAAAATACTCTGATTTCTGCACAATGTCCTAAAGCATATCTTTTCATATGTTTATTTATAATTTGTCCATCTTTGGATAGGTGTCAATGTTTCACCCATTTTATAAAATAGGTTTTGGTGTTATCTTACCATGAAGTCTTAAAAGTTCTAAATGCTCTTTCAATATTTTAGATACTAGTCCTTAAAGCATGTGTGCATTTGTATGTGCAGGCCAGGTTCTTTCATTCCACTTCACGTATACAACAGGTTATGAACCTTCTCTTTAGCCTGAGAGAGAAGAAAAGATCTCTCTCTTCCTTGACCCAATTACTTAAAACAGCAACACTCGTCCCTGCCAAGCCTGGAGACTCTACCCCACTCCTTGCCTTACTTAGTCCCTCACAGGTCATCCTTACTTGGAGTCATCTCATTGGTCGACACATACTCTCTTCCTTCAGTCCTAAACTGAAGTCTTTCACTAGCAGAACAGTTGCTGACCTGAAAATCGTCAACTGCAAGTACTGGAAAAAAATGAATAACTGAATAGATCTATGATAATTTACTATTTAGTTAGCTGAATCAATCTATTTTGATTAGAGCAGAGAAGAGGAGCAGATACTTAGCCTAGCCCTTAAGACACCGGTCAGGACTCTTGAACCCAGTACCCGAGTGCCTGTATTTGATTCCAACTCTAGCTTCTAACTCAAACCCCCTGCCATGTAGACTGTGGGAAACTGCAGGTAACAGATCATATTTTTGTGTTTCCAATCAAGTTCCTGGACTCCTGGATTTTGCCCTGTGCATGTCCTAGCCATTGCAGGTATATGGGGAGTGGGCAACAGAAAGAGAGCTCTCCTCTTCTTTCCTTGCCCCATGTTACTACCTCTCTGCCATTTTTAAAAAGAAAAAATGATAAAAACACAAGAGCAAAAAGGAACAACTTAAACCGGTGAATGAAGATCTCGCAGCGAGGCATAAACACTCATGGACTGTGCTTTGTCTAGCAAGGGGAGCAAGCAGTCTCTAGGCACAGGAGGTGAAGCTGCTCATCCTTGTCTGAAATGTCAACAAGCCTTGGAGGCCTACTGCAAACAGTTACTCTTGTTACTCTTCATATTTCCTGGTAGGATCATCAGTTCCCAACTTAGGACACAATGTGAGAAGCTAATATTACCCAAGGAAATACAGCCGAAGAACAGGGAAGACAAGGTGATGTTCACTAACAAAAAACCTGGCTATATGCTGGAAGGTCTAGAGTATATTTAACTCCCCAGAAATGGACTTGAAACTAAAATACCACTATAAGAACTTTTATTTTACAAGACACACATGTATCCCCTTATGTATGAATACAAATCTAGACAAGAACACTTAAAAATCTTGGTGGAAATGGAATTAAAAGACAAGCTTATTATGGCACAAAAATGTTAAAACACATGTACACTTGTTTCATAATATGTTCTGACCATGATATTTTTGAAAATGAAGACTCCTCACATACATGTTTTTCAAAATATTCTTGCACCAAAATAAATTTACCTTTTAAGTTCATATCCCATGAAATAAAGAAAACAAACCTTCCATGGGCATGTGTGTTGTGAGCCATGTTTGTAACAATATATGTGTGCATACAGAAATATATGTGTGTAGTTGTATGTCTATGTGTTGACAGCTGAAAGAAAGCCTGTGATTCACTGTTGGTGGGAGTGCAGGCTATTAACACCACTATGGAAGTCAGTACGGAGAGTGCTAAGAGAACTGAAAATCAAGCAGCCACATGGCCCAACCGGGAATATATACAAAGGAAATGATGTCTGCCTATGAGAAAGTGATCTGTCATCCCATATTTACAGCAGCACAATCTACAATAGCAAAGACAAGAAAACAACCCAGATGCTCATCCAAAGAGGAGTGGATAAAGAAACTTTGGTAATCTTCTCCATGGAATGCTACCCAGCCATTAAAAAGAATGAAATTCTACCATTTGCAACCAAATGGTCCTAACCAGAGACCATTATGTTCAGTGAAATGAGTCAATCCCCAAAGAACAAATACTCTATGTTCTCTCTGACACAGACAACATTCATGCAGAATATAAGATCAATAGCCTTTTCAATATTGTTTTGCTACATTTTATGGGTTTTGATATTTCTGTTTTTATTTTCATTTCTTCAAAAACATTTTTTCTCATAGTCATTTGCTTCAAGAAGGTTTTTTATTTTCTTTTTCATTTTGTCAGTGACAAATTGGTCATTCAGTAGCATGGTATTTAATTTCATGCTGTTGTAAATTTTATATTTTTCTTCCTATTATTGATTTTGTCTTATAGCTTTTCATTCAATGGGATGTATAGTAACTGTGTAATAGAGACTATCATATCCAGAAGTGAATATACTTATATAGGAGAATGACAGACTTCGGACTGTTGATGAAGGACCATACTACTGTAATAATATTGGTGGTGGGAAGAGTCATTGGAGGTGGTGGGTATTGCAGAGAGGGAAGGGAAATCCCAGAGCCTATAGAACTGTATCATAAAATAATAAAGCAAACACACAGAAAATGAGTTTGCATACTGGTAAATTGAAGCAGCAATAAGGTATTTTTATTTAAAATTCTGGTATCATCTGATTAAATAAGCCTATTTTCATTAGCTTAGATACCACCATATAAGTTACTAGTGAGAGGGCGGCAAGGAGCAGTTGGTGAATGTGTGAGATAATAATTACCTCCTCCCATTCACAGGGATGGAAATGGGTAAAAATGAACATTAAATTAATACATTCTATTGCACTCTCTGTAAAACACCAATGCAGTAATTGCCAGTCTTTTTTGTCTTTTATTTCAAGTGCTCATGTCACTGTACTTTTGCTCGTCTTAATACTTTAGAAAGATCGTCATGACACATTTTTCCTTTTTTTCTATTAATTATTTTGCATTATGTGACAGTTTCATAGGCTCTGGGAATCCCCGCACCCCTCTCCACGCCCCTCCCCCTTGGTGGATTCATCCACCTTGATGCAGTATTACAGTTCAAATTCAATCAAGATTCTTTCCTTGCAAATATATACCAAGCATAGAGTCCAGCTACTTATTGTCCAGATGGGTTGAACAGTTTCTTGGCGAGACCATTTCTGGTCCGAATTTAGAGCTGGTAAAATATCATCCCAGTCAATTAAGAGTCCCAATATAACATCAACAGCACTTTGCAACATTATGGAATTGACATGGTTTTGAGTAACCAGTATGTGGAAAAAAAAAAAAAAAAAGCAAGTTCTTAACCACAACCTATGATCAGCTCATTGACATTTCAATTTTAGTTTATATACAGGACCGGCTGCTATATACCTTAAAATGGCTATAAGGTACCATTCAGCTGTCTCGTGTCTATTTCATTTTAGTATTTAGCCATTTGTTGTGTTGAAGTATAATTTTGCTGATCTTGGCAGATTTTAGGATAATCTAGACTGGCTTGTAACTCTAACAAGACATTTGTCGACAATTAAGGTGCAGAACATTTTTTGGGGGGGTGGTGTGCAGGAAAATCCTCAACACCATGGTGAGGAGTGACTAATCTTTGTGTCCCACCCAGCGAGGCATGAGCCAATCCACGCCAGCTCTTTCCTGTCAGATTCCAAGCTCTACTTTTTGTTGTTTGTCTATTTATTTCAGGTTTTTTTTAGTTTGTATGATTGTTTGTTTGCTATGAGGGGTTTTCGGAACGATCCCGATGGTTATTGCGACGGAGGGTGGGGGTCCAGAGGTGGAGCCAGGCTCGGACCAGAGAAAGCTCTCCTCCCTGGTCCCGAAGGACGTTTATTGTTCTTCTGTTTCTGCAGACCGCTCAGGGCTTCTGGTTGTCTTTCCGATGACGTTGGTTTCTGCACGGTAGTGTTTGGACTTCTTCCATCCCCTGCGGAAGCTCCGGTTGGGGGTGGGTGACCTCAGAGAACTCGGCCTCCGAGGGCATCCAATTCCCTGTGGCCACCTTGGCAGTTGGGATATAGTCCTTGTTGCTCGTATTAATAGTTTGTGGTGAAGGTCTGGGAGTCTTCATGGTTGGGATCCAAGCTTCCTGCTTACCACCTGCTCCACTCTGCAGTGCCCCCCTGCTCCACGCACATGACCTCCTGTTAAGAGGTTGTCAGGATCGCACCCGATTTCCCCCTCATGCATTGGTATAGTAGTTTTACTATTGTTTAGTGCCGCTTTGAGTCTGTTGTCTATGAATTACCAGATTTGATCTTGATAGGCTATACTGTACTTTTTCCTCACTCTTTTTATGGTCCTGAAAGATTTCCCCGCACTCCCTCCCCATTATGGATTAACATAGCGTATTGAGGGTATAGCAGGTTTTACAGTTTTTCAATGTAAATCTTAAGTATTCTGACATTAATTGTTGGTTTATAGATTATATTGCATTATTTTATTGCATTGGATACAGGTTGTTAGAGATTGCACTAATATTACAATATACAGGTACTATCTTCCAAGTTGTCATCTTTTCATCTTAGATTAAGGCAAACATGTGGTATTTAACCTTTTGGGATTGGTTCATTTCTCTTAGCATGATGGATTCCAGTCAGGCCCATTTGACCACAAAGAACTGCATTTCGTTTTTTTTTTAATAGCTGAGTAGTATTCCATAGAGTAGATGAACCATAGCTTTCTTATCCAGTCTTGTATTGATGGGCATTTTGGTTGCTTCCAGGTTTTTGCGATTGTAGATTGTGCTGCTATGAACATAGGTGTGCATGTTGGTTTCCTGTGTAGGAGATGTTTTGGATATATCCCTAGGAGTGCTATTGCTAGATCATATGGTATGTTGATTTTTAGTTGTTTGAGTATTCGCCAAACTGATTCCCATAGAGGCTGTACAAGTCTGCAGTCCCACCAGCAGTGGAGAAGGGTTCCCTTTTCCCCACATCCTCGCCAGCAAGTGTTGGTGGTATTATGTATGTGTGCCATCCTTACTGGAGTTAGGTGGTACCTCATTGTTCTCTTCATTTGGATTTTCCTTATTGCCAGGGAACTTGAGCATTTTTTCATATGCTTGTTTGCCATTTGGGTTTGTTCTTTTGTGAAATGTCTGCCCATTTCCTGTGTCCATTTCTTGAGCGGTTTGTTTGTTCTGGTGTTTTGGTTTCTCTGGAGATCTTTGTATATTCTGGAGATCAGCCCTCTATCTCCTATGTAGTATGCAAAGGTTGTTTTTTTACTTTGTTGATTGTTTCCCTAGTTGTACAAAAGCTTCTTAGTTTGATGAGGTCCCAATTGTTTATTTTGGTCTCAATTTCTAGTGCTTTTAGAGTCCTTTTTAAGAAGTTAGGGCCTACTCCTAAGTGTTGCAGTGTGTTTACAACATTTTCTTCCAAAAGTTTGAAGGTTTCTGGATGTAGGTTTAGGTCTTTTATCCATTTAGATTTGGTCTTAGTGTATGGTGAGAGACACGGTCTATCTTTTTGTTTCTGCAGGCTATCAACCAGTTGTCCCAACAGCATTTATTGAACAGACCTTCCCATTTGCTTAGATTGTTGTCTTTTTGTCAAAGATTAATTGACTGTATCTGTGTGGGTTTCCATCTGTTGTTTCTATTCTGTTCCACTGATCTTTCTCTATCTTTGTGCCAGTACCAGGCTGTTTTGATGACCACTGCCCTATAGTATGTCCATAGATCCGGTACTGTGATTCCCCCTGTTAAGTTCCTGTTCTTCAGAGTGGTTCTGGCTATTTGTTAGGCCATTCATTTGTACAGGAGGTAGATGTGAATCTTTTCAGGAGGACAGTGACAGAATCGGAAAAAAGAAACTCAAGGCATCACTTCTGCCCTAATTCAAAAGAAGTCTTTCAGACTTCTTCAGATAAACCAAACTAATTCCTAAAATGAAATAATGTTAAATGATGAGAATATAATTTTATAGTTTCTCAAAGAAACATAACAAAATTATTTTCTGAAGAATTAGGAAAGTGAACATTTTTCTTGTAAGTCCACATAAGTTCTTTAGAGACATAATTTAATTAAGGAATTTAATTCATTGTGAGCATAAATTAATGAAAGCAAGCAATCAGCTTAAACAGTTTATGAAAAAATTATTTCATTATCGTTCTGAATGCCTTTTCAAGGCTCAGTCTTCAGGGACATGAAACAGTGATGTGAATTCTGCCATGATCAGCAAACATCAGAAACAGCACAATCCTTACAAACCAAACCTGGAACTGACGACTGGGCGGTCACAGAACAGTGACCAGTAGAGAATGTAAATGCTGCAAGACCGTGAGTGTTCCTCAGTTTTGTTCCTTAATTTTGAGTGCTAAGCTATGCCCCAAGGGCTTAAAAAACAACCAGAATGTGAGTCTAAGTAAAATATATGTATATGTATATGTATATATATATATATATATATATATATATATATATATATATATATGCAACTGTTGTAA
Source organism: Ochotona princeps (assembly GCF_030435755.1). Lineage (NCBI taxonomy): Eukaryota > Metazoa > Chordata > Mammalia > Lagomorpha > Ochotonidae > Ochotona > Ochotona princeps. The sequence goes on from NC_080850.1 coordinate 44,873,481, forward strand.
AGAGGAAACTCTGATGACACATGATACATGTTATACAACAAGTTCATACAGTTGGAGTTTCTTTCGAGTCCCAAGCCAAACCAATCTCCACTAAACAAAGAATATCTTGCAATTGATGGGAAATTAAATACATGGGTCCATTATGCAGAGAGAGAAAAATCAAATCAGAGTGGCAAACTGCTATAATTCTGACTTCAAAAAATATCCACAAATTTTTTTTGAAAAACAGAGGAAGAATGTACACATTTCTGATTATTCTAGTCACCCTGTTAATACCCTGAATGGATGATTTCACAGTGTTTTCACATCACACATATGAAAAATTATGTGTCAATCAAGAATAAAATGAAGGAGTTGTTGTCCAGCCGCCAACCTGCCCACTGGGTTGATGATACCCCATATCAGAGTGAGTGGGACTCCAGTCTTGCCCCCTCTTCCTCCACTCTCCTGCCCATGTCTCCGGGAGACAGCAGATGACAGCACCAGGAGGCGATTCTCTGTCAGGCACATGGGAAACTCTCCTGAGGCCTGCGAGCCCCGACACGGGCAGACATCGGGGGCCTACATCAGTGCAGGACAGAGCTCTGCCTGCCCGTCTCTGTCCCTTTCAAATACATAAAAAATAAAATCCATTAAATTAGAAAGTAATGCTTACACAAGCACAAAAACAAATAACAGCTTTCACTGACAAAAATTGTCTCAAAGCTACTGATTAAAAGCTGTATTTGAAAATAAAAACATGATTAAAAATCAGTGTAAAAGGGCATGTTTTATAGACAACTGAAGCTTGATTTTAAAATAATATGAAAAACTAACATTTGTTTATTGCCTATGACATGATACACATCTTTATTTTATAAATATTTAACTGATTAATTTCATAAACTAACAAACAGCATAATATGAATACCGTTATTCTTGTTCTAAGCAATGAGGACAGGCTGAAAGGCGGTGAAAGGCCGCAGGGCTGGGACATGTTAGAGCCGGAAGCGGAGCGCTAAAGCCGCCACCTTAACAACCACCAAGTCGGCCAGCATTTTCTGTCATGCAACATGTAGCAAAAAATTCTGAGTGCTGCTTGTCTGAGCTGTGCACACGCCCCGTCCACTGTCATTCCCGCCTTTGGTTTTCCTTACATGCGTTTCCACCCCTGCTGTTATTTGAACACCCTTATTTTTTCCTCTGTATCTTTTATTCTAAATATTTATAAACTATCTTTTTTTCCTCTAAATAATGGCTAATTAGAAGGTGAACTCAAATGTATTTTATCACACAGGTGGCATGATTTTATGATACACATTATGTTATACATCCCTGAGAAACTTCTGGAATAATTAGTCAGTTTTCTTGTTAGATCCCAGCCTTGAAGGAGAGGTGCTGAGTTAGTGACCTTTGCTGGGAAAAGGTTTCCTGGGCCTGTTCTCCGTAAATCACAGGTCACACCGCGGTGGGTTGTACACTGGGGAGTCATTAGCACAAACAATGTAAGAGCGCACTACTGAATGTACTAAATGTACTGGAGTGAAAAACTGAGAAGCCGGTTAACTGATAGAACACAGGCCAAATGAGGTCGAAGACGTTTTTGGTTTTGGACCATTCTATATTAAACTTTTAAATACTACCTCAAAATGGCTAAATATCAGAAAAAAAATTTGAAAAATGAAGAATGAAATCTGACAGTTATAGTGCTGGATATTTTTAGGCCAACCATCAGATGGTGCTGAGAACTGACCTGCTGCCGTGGATACACATTGGATCTCCCCACCCTGCTCTACGTTGCTTTGACATTAGTACTGCAGCGACTTTTAGGTAGCTGACTTTGTGAACCCATGATTTTAAATACTCAGGACGGGACAGACAAGATGAAGAAATTTCTTCAGATTCGGTATGAAAGTTTAGATTTTCTTTGCCAAATATGTCAAGCTGGTTCTAAAGCTGACCCGGTTTGAATATTCACTAGCTCTTCCTGTAACACCAAGGAACAGGGCTTGACACCAAGGAACACTGGAATTGACATTGTTGTATGGAACAGGAACAATCCAGAGGAGAGTCTGGAAGAAGCTATGGCTGCGTCAAAGCTAGAACAGACCAATCCTTAAAAAAGAACTCTCGCGACTGTGTGATGAAGAGAGTGAGCAAAGAATGATTAGCCTCCATCTTCAAGGGTTTTTTTTTTTTCAGACAGATGGAAATTCTCCTTATTTATCCAACAAGCACAGCCAAAATGTATGAGCTGAGGTCTAAATGTTTTTCTTTTTTTCTTCTTTTACCAGAAGACTTAAATGTTTTCATTTCAACAACATACTCAAGATTGGATATTTAGCAGGCTAAATAGGAATACTTATTTCCTAGTAAAGATAATTATCTCAGAGCAATGAGTCAAATCGCACATGATTCCTATTTCTTTATTTGCCTTTTTAAATGGAATTTTTGGAACATACATAAGTGATTTAAAGAATGCTGAAACTCCAAATTTAGAATAATATTTTGAATTTTGTTGTATTTACAAAACTGATAGCAGAAATTGGCCATGTAGTCTACCCTTGTTAATTAAAAGTAAATAAATTTATTATATACGCATGTATTTTCTTTAGCGAAGAGAATGAGCTTCTAGATATTTATGTTCCCAATGTCTCAATCAGGCAGAAAGTCAATGTAGTACAATAAACAGACTCCCTAGAAATAGTTCCCTGAGACAGATGAGCCAAAAACACTCATTCTTCAGGTAACTTCAAGATTGAATTAGCTCGGTTAGGAGTCTCAGTTTACAAATGAAATTTTGCAGCTTTAATGGTGTAAGATTTTCTATGATGCTATCTTTTACAGAAAAATAACCAACAGCACTCATATTTTTTCTGGCTACTGATATGGAATCTAGCCTTTTTCCCCAAGGGACTAGATCTCGCCCTGACTCATCGGCACAGCTTGCAGGGGACAGCAGTGTGTCATAAAGCAACTGAAGAATCAAACAGGCAATGCTCAATCACAAGTGTAAATGGTTTTTCAAAATTCAATGCATTTCTAAATCACATGTTAGAGGTAACAATGTCGAAGCCGCCTTGAAGATGAATACAATGCCCCTCCATCACCACACATGCTCACGGAAGCCACAGGCACATGAGCTCTTTCAATCTTCAGACCTAGGGTTCTGCTGATCCTCAGAGCATTTTGAAAGAAACAGCAACCATCACAAGCACAGACTCTGGTGAAGGGATTACTAGGGTGCTCCACAAACACCTACTACATTCTAACTGAGCAACAAATGAAATGCCAAAATGAAACAGGTAAACAGGGAAATAGAAAAATTGTTGATAACTGCCTTTCCTCATCCTGTCATTGTGCTTCCTTCGTACGGAATGCTGATTTGTCAAGGTTATAAAGCTAATAAGCCCGTTCTAACTAATTATTTATGTGGGTCAGTCTTCTGTTACAGAATGCTGATAGTTTTTTTCTATGTGACAAAATGAAAACCTGAGCCCTTTTCTGGTAATTGGATAGAGGATGTATCTATTGAACTTCCTGGTCAAAGCATCAACAGAAGATGTTTCTGACAAGGAAATCCTGTGTTCCCACTCACCCCTTCCTCATGCAGCATTCATGCCACTCCTGGACTTTCACAGTCCAATTTCAATAGTGCTTTTACCATAAAGCTTTGTCTGACCCTTTCAGACTGAAATAATTGCTTGGTATAACCTGACTCTTTGCTCTGAATCAACTCTTCTGTTACATAGTTAGATTCTCAATGTCCAGGATAATGCCTTGCTTCATCTCAATACCCCAGCAACCAGTCAAACATACGCTATTTGTCAATCACCGCTCTCCAGACAAAGGCAACTAATATTCTAAAGTCATAGACTAGCACATACTCTTATATTTCAGAGTATAAAAAGACTAACAGAATGATGATGGGCAAACATATAAAGCTCAAATAAATACAAAATGGTGCTGCTCTCAAGAACATCATTATCACCATTAGACTTAGCTCTCAGAATCTTCAATTAACTCTTCTAGAAAATAAGACTTTTATGTCATTTACAACATTTAACAAATTAAGGGATCTCAGTTAATACCTAATTGAAACCTACTACACAGCCATTAAAAAGAATGAAATTGCACCATGTGCAACTAAAGGATCTCAGGACAGAGTAATTCCTATATCTGCAAGACTGTATCATGGAAAATTTAAAAAAAAATTGAAAAAGAAACCTCTGTGTATGAAGAATGATATAGAATGACAGGATTCTTAGAAATAGTAACACAAACTTTCTATTGTCAAGAAATATTGTCAATACTATTAGGGGACACAGATACTGTCAAGAAATATTAGGGGACACAGATCCATCCCATACATTCACTTGGCAAGCATGTAGGCACACACATAAATAACATAGAAACTATGATGAGAGCTTTTAACGACATAAGTAACCAATGATGATATATGAGAGGTATGCCAAAAATGCCAAAAATTCAGAAATGAAACATTCAAGTCTTACTTGGTTAACAGAATAATCCTACTATGTTTATGTGAGGTGGAAGTATTTGAAGAGAATCAGAGTTGGGGTGAGATTTGTCCACTCAAGCATATCCAGTAAGTGAAGGGAATAAGAATGTGACCATTTACACTACAACAGAATTCTCTGAAATGCCATTTTGTTCATATTCTGTCATAATTTCTTTTTTCCCCCCACAAGAAACATTTTTTTCAAATTTATGAACTCATCCATGTGGAATCTTGTAGCTGTCGCTCTTCTGCATCATGTTTGCTTATTGTTGACATCACCATTTGCTCCTTTTCTGACTTTTGTATAGATTAACCTTAAGAATTATAATTACTTAGCACTCATCATCTAAATCTTGAGCTGTTGTCCTCCCTGGGAACGAAGCTCTGTGAGCAATGCTTCCTGAGAATTCAACATGGTAAGTCAGGCAAAGCATTCGTCATGGAGAGTGATGCCACTGTAGCCATTGCTGCACGCAGGGCATCAATGAGAACAATATAATATCCTCAGTTCTTTCTTCTGCAAACCCTTTATCTCATTTGGTCATTTCACAACTAAACTCATATTTATGAAGTTTCAGAAACTGTACTTACCAGAAATATAAAGATAAATAATGCACTCACGGCCAACGAGAAATGTTCACCTGTTAGAAAAGAAGCAAATCCATAAATCAGCAAAAATAAGGAGACTTCATCTCATCTCAATCTGAAGAACAATTCTAAGAGGTCTTCAAAAATTCCACTGAAAATGTGTATTATGAAAAAAAACCACTAGATTTCACATTACTAAGCCAAAACTAAGTTATTATTTGTAATACTATTTTTTTAAGAATTTGTCAAAGTACTCTTGGAGGAAGTAACTAGTGAATTCTCTGATGCTCCCATAGAGGACATCACTTGTTGCTATGAATGTCTGTGAAACACCAGAGTGCCTAAATAAGACCTAATGAGGTGAGGCAGATGGAGCAACTCAGTCAAAACACAACAAAAACGTAATATTTGATTGGGCAGTATGGATTAGGCAAGCAAAAGAATAAAAAACACAAATAGCGTTTCAGAGAGGAAAGAACTCAATTCTCAGATGAGCTTGAATTACAAGGGCTTTTGTGGCATTAACCAAAGATTTCAATAGCACAGTAAAATCGAAATCCATATTTGTTTCAGGAAAAGCTACCAATGCTGCAGCTGCTCCAGCATTACCTACTTTGCTACATGATTCACTCCCCTCCCAGTTGTTGGAAAACAACCATGTAGGGCCCAGTGCAATGGTTCAACTGCCTAATCCTCTCCATGCAAGTGCTGGGATCCCATATGGACACCGGTTCATGTCCTTACTCCTCCACTTTCAGTCCAGCTTCCTGGGTATGGCCTGAGAAAGCAGTGGAGGATGGCCCACCTCTTTGGAGCCCTCCCCCATGGGAGACCTGGAAGCAGCTCCTATCTCCTGGCTTTGGATTGACTCAGCTCCAGCAGCTGCAGCCACGGAGCAGTGAAACATCAGATGAAGAACTTTGTCTCTCCCTCTCTCTGTAAATCTGCCTTTCCATTAAAAATGAATAAATCTTTTAAAAATTTAGATAACCATGTATTTTTTAAATTTTATTTTTACTGGAAAGTCAGATATACAGAGAGGAGGAGAGACAGAGAGGAAGACTCACCAACCACTGATTCACTCCCCAAGTGACCACAACAGCCAGAGCTGAGACAATCCAAAGCCAGGAGCCTGGAGCCTCTTCCAGGTCTCCCACGTGGGTTCAAGATCCCAAGGTTTGGGCTATACTCCACTGCTTTCCCGGGCCACAAGCAGGGAGCTGTATGGGAAGCAGGGTGTCGGGATATAAACCGATGCCCATATGGGATCCTGGTACATGCAAGGCGACAACTTCAGCCACGAGGTCACGAGACTGGGCCCAATAACTATGTCTTTTAAACATGTCCTGTATTAGTACTATTCTCTACACTTTAACCACGTGAAGCACTAAAATAATTATCATCTTCTTTAAGAAATTCCTGGTAAGAAGGCTGCCTCCTGGCATGCGCGCAATCTATGGCTGGGAACAGGCCCAGTTGGGGAACCAAGAAGACACCCGAACTGGGTTGGGGCTCCACTGGTGAGAGTGTGGGCTGGAGTGGGGGCTGCGCTCTGGTCTGGACATGGCTGAGTCTCCCTTGGCACAAGTGTGGACTGGGACTGGACGCACCAGGCCGGGCTAGACTCCAACACCATCTGGCGCTCTGGAGGACATGGGTAGATGCAGGATGGACTAGGCTAGGTCTCTGCCCCTACTGAGCCTTGTATGAGTCATGTCTGGGTTTGGATGAGCCTTGGCTGGGCTGAAACATCCAACAGTAAGAACCGGAATTGGTTGAAGGCCAATCAGGAAAGGTCACTGTTCTTGCTAGGATAGGAGGTGGACTAAGTAAGGCTGGCTCATGGACCCACCGGTATGCGTGAGATCTGGCAATGGGAGAGGTTCTGATGGAGGAGCCTGGGCAACTAACTCCTCCGGCAGGGCACAGTCCCTGTAGGTGAGTGCAAAAACCTCAATAGGGAGCAGCCCAGACCAAGCCAGGGAAAGGTACCTACTGGCATACATTTGGCACAGCTTGGGGGCAGACCAGGCTGAACCAGTTGATACCACCCACTGGTGAATCTGAGCACCAGAACAGAGTGTGGGTCTGGCAAGGCATGGTCACAACACATGCCAGTGCACATTACAGCTGGGATTGGATGCCTGTTGGACTAGGCTAGGCTATAACCCTCATCAGCATTAGCTAGAAATTAGGGTGGGCCTGGTTGGGCCAGGCTGCAACACCCACTATCAAATGCCAAGGTGAGGTGGGCCGTACCAGACTGGGCTGCAGCGCCCAACAGCACACGTGAGAACCAGGGAGGGAAAGGGCAAAGCCGGCAGGGGGAATGTGGAGGGCTACCCTGCTGGACAGCCACTCCCACTGGAGAGCATGAGCTGGGATGGGGGCAGACCAGACCAGGCAGGGCTACAGCACCTGTGGGCCTCATGTGAACTAGATCAGGGAAAAGCCATGCTGGGCTGATTGTTCCTGCCAGTGCAAGCATAAATTAGAGTGGGTGAGGGTTGGTTGGCCTTTGCCACAGTATCAACTGGCAGAGGCTGGCACTGGGGGCTAATTCTGTCAAGTGAAACTCCAGAAACACCTGGAGAGTGCATAATCCAGAAGTGGGAGTAGCCTAGGAGAGAAATAGTGGGCATCTTTCTCTTGGGTTACCACTCCCACTGGAAAGCATGAAAACCAGGACATGGAAGGGGTGGCTAGACACAAAGGCACCCGCCAGCATGTGTGTGGGCTGGATAGTAGGTTGGTTGGGTTGAACTAGGCTTCAGTGCCCATTGACATGTACGACAGCTAAATGGGATGCGGGACAGACTGAACAGGTCTGCAGTACATACTGGCAAGCCTGCAAACCAGAGTAGGGGGCAGGCCTGGTGGAGGTTCTGGGGAGTCGCCTCAACTAGGCTGCAGCTCCAACTGGTTTATTTGAGGGCCGAGCATGAAGTGGTCAGGATCCGGCTGGACTGCAACACCATCCGTCCACATGGAAGACAGGGCTAGAAACAGAACTGACCCAGCAATTGCAACGACCAGCATGTGCATAAGCTGATTGGGCGATGGACTGTGCCGGACCCTGTACTGGCAAACACACACAAGAATCAGGTCTGGGATCACCTCAGACGAAGTTTTTCTGGGGACCCCGCTAGCTGAACTGCTGATCTCAGAACCCCAACCATGAAGAGACTATGTCAGCCAGTGGATTCTGAAGAGATTTCATCGTGGCTGGAGTGGGGAGATTGGCAGCAATTCAGAACTGCTGAACTATCAAAGCTGCTTGAGCAGGACGGTCAGAGCATGCCCGGTGTCGGGGACCTGGGATGGGTGGGAGGCTGGGTGGGGCTTCTCCCTTTGCCTCTTCCCTCACCCCAGGTACAGAAAAAAAAGTAACATTAATGTGGAAACAATGGTCTTACCCACTTTCCTGTAGCCCTTGACCCCTTGTGCCCTAATCAACTATGTAGAGTTTGTTAAAAGAATTTTAAGAAAAGGAAGCCTGCCTCCAACTTTCCCCCAACACCCTTCATCATCAAACCACAAGCAGGCTTTTTAAAATGAACTATCGGTTAAATATTCAATATTTCTATGCAAAATACCATTCCTCATCACTGATATCTTGGTATGGAAAATTCTATAGTTTGACTAATGACAACCTTGACATTACATTTCTATTACAAATCTATGACATTTCCTTCATGCTAAATGTCTCACCTATTTGAAGGCACTTCAAAAAGTTTACGGAAAAAAAATCAAATTAAAAGACATGTACTTCCCAGAAACCTTTTGAAGACAATCATTTCTCTGAGCAAGTCTTTGAGCATTTTGTGGTAAAAATTCCTACAAAGTAACTGAAGATTTTTAAGTCCTGTGAAAGGCATCCCAGTAACGCTGCTCCTCAGAATGTCCACAGAAGTAGTCTAAGCGGTATCTTCAACACTATGCTAAACACCTGCTCATCAAGATTTTCTTTAAATGGTCATTTTTCTGATTTCTATTTTGTATGTAGGTTTCTTTCTTAAACTGCTCATGTCAATTGTCTGTTTTCTTACAAAGGTAATGGCATTTCAGTCATGATTTCTCATAGTTCTTTTTGAGTTTCCATGACATTTAATAGTAATATGAATTATTACGCTTCACAGATTATCATATCACGGTAATAGGTATAGTTATACTATTAAGAACATGGGGAAAATCGCTGCCAATTAGAATACAGCATACTAGATTTTAAGATTTACTATATTTCAAGGATATTATATTATAAAAATAGTGCATTTTATGTACATTAATTATCTCTAATGTTGCTGTACTAGTCTGAGTTCTGCAGAGACAGAATGAAATTAATATTTAAAAAGACGGTATAGTGCGGACGCTGCGTCACAGGATCACAGAGCGAGGCAGGTCCCCTGCTCGCCGTCTGCGAGGCGGCACGAGCACAGCTGCAGTCTTGGGCAGTGCATGTGTGGATGGCTGAGAAGCAGGAGTACAAGATACAAGTGCCAGCGGGAGGCTGAGGGCTGAGGACGGGGGATGTCTCTGGTCCAATTCTGGGAAGCCATAGGCCTGAGAACCAGGAGTTCCACTTCCGCGGAGCAAGCGGGGAAAGATCTCCCAAGCTAAGAACAAAGAGCGCATGTATTCATGTCCACCCACGCTGCTGAGCGGGGTCTTCTGGACTGATGTACTGTTCAGATGTCACTCTCTTCCAAAGCACAGACACATCCACGACCTCTGCTTAGCTGGCCATCTGGGCTTCACTCGACACAGGCAAGCTGTCCAGTAAAATTAACCATCATAGAGGTCCACACCTTATCCCAGGAAATGTAAGTATGTTTTAAGTCTGATAACACTTAAAAAGCAGACTTTGCTCATGTAATTAAAGCTACTGAATTTGTGGAGATCATTTTAGACTACCTAGATGAACCCAAAGCCAAACACACAAGCCCATCAAAGCAGACAACTTTCTTTGGCTGCAAACAAAAGGGTGTGTCAGAAGGAAACAAAAAAATGTAAAAATGTGAACTTCAGGTTACAGTATTAGTACATGAAGAGTCAAGTGAAATGACAGAGGCCTCAAAGTGAAGAGTATAGCTCTCCAGCTGGTAATACACAAAACAATGAGGATTACAGTTCCTAAACTGTGTGTGACTTTTGCCAACCACATGATAAACCTGGAAGCAAACACTTATTCAACACCATCTACTGGAAACCACGGGCCAACTGATGCTTTGGTTTTGCTCTTGTAAGACCCAAATCATGTTCAATCTCTGAGCCCACCCAGAACACCACACAAGAAATGAGACCACAAATGTGCATTGTTTTAAATTAGCACATCAGTGGCAACTTGGGCCAGCAGCAACAGAAAAGTGACGCAACGACAGAGCAACAAATGAGGTGTATCAATTCTTGAAGACAAGTAAATAGTAAAATCTATAGTTCTTCAAGTTTAAAAGTGATTAATGTTTTAAAACCAGAAAGCAGATAAAACAACCATATTAAAGTAGATGAGGGGGTTTGGAGGGGGAAAGGAAGGGAGTTCTATGGTGGAGCATATTAAGCTGTTGCCTGCAGTGCCAACACCCCCTAGGAGCATTGCTTTGAGTCCCAGCTAGTCCTCTTGTGGTCCAGCTCCCTGCTAATACGACCGAAAAGGTAGAATATGCCCTAACGCTCGGACCTCTGCTATTCAAGTGGAAAGTCTGAATGAAGCTTTTGGCTGCCAGCACTGGCCTGGGCAAGCCCTGGCCTCTGTGGTCATTTGGCTAGCAAACCAGCAGATTGGAAGATCTCTGTCTCTTCTTTCTTCTCTTTGTAATTCTGCTTGGCAAAGAAATCAATAAACATTGGGGAAAAGTAATGTGGAATAAAATTCTAAAGTATTATTAACTGTACATTTTCAATTTACAGGTTAAAACTAAAAACTTACATGAAGCTTATATGTTTTTGACATCTCCTGATTTTTCTTATTTTAAAAAGCTAATTTTGAAAATTGTTCAGTAGTCTGTAAAAATATGTGTAACTACTGGTAACATATCATCTGACAACTTAAATAGCTTCACCAGATGAGACACAAATCAAAGGTAGAAATGTAAATTCCCTTCTGGTACAAAATTGCAAGCAGATAATTGAAACAACAAACTTTCATTATAAATGCTCTTTTACAGTTATAATTCTAAAATGTAGAACAGGGCCCAGCATGGTAGCCTAGTGGCTAAAATCCTCACCTTGCACGCACCAGCATCCCATACAGGCACCGGTTTGTGTTCCGGCACCCCACTTCCCATTAGTCAAGGATGGCCCAAAGCCTTACAGATTTCAATGTGATCATCACTTCCAGGAACCAGAGACTCTAACAATTGTTGGAATGTAAGTTACACTGCAGTAAATTTCTTTAAGCATAAAGATTAAACAGAAATATTTTAATGCAAGTATTTCTTTGATAATAGAAATATTTAAAGCTAAAAATACAGGAAAATGTGTTTTAGGAACATAACTAGATATAAAATCAACTTAACATAATTGTACTTCCTTCATTCTTAATTAATTTGTTTAACCATAGCAGTATTAAACACATACTATATGACAGCTGCTTAATAAACTAACAAATGGCAACAACCCTCTGTGCATTTATAACTAGTAGCAGCAGCAGAGAATGACACATTGTACACACGACCCATACACTTGGCTTCCCATCATTACAAAGTGATCCAGGCTTGAGAAGACTACAACAAAGGGAGGAAAGCCAATGGGATCAGCGCATCTTGTCAAAGACTCGCTCAGCAACCTGACTCTCTTTGCAGTTTCTGTCACTTAGTTCTGTTGAGCCAGGGAATGCTCCTCCAGCTTTGTTTCTCATATGGACATCGTGATAACAATACTTAATTCACAAGACTACTGTGAAGATTAAACGCAGTGTCATTCATTGCCTGTACCATGTCTGGTATGATGGCAGCCTAGAATAAATAGTGATGATCATTATTGTGAATATTTTTTACTCAAGTAACAAAAGCTGTGGTTAGCTTATACTCATTGTAATAAATATTTAAGAAGTCATTTTTCACTTCTATTCTTTTGTTAAATGGAATTTGATCACTAATTTCTTTTGGATCCTCACTGGTTTTCATTATGTCTCAGTAACACAGGATAAAACTAACCATCACTGATTACAAGATGATTAATTTTATCAGTTCATCATTTTCAATAGTGAGGGATGACACCGCGATGATATCCCTTAATTAGTTATACGTGTCTAATTTATAAATTTGATGTATTCTCAACACATTGAAGTGTGTTTTGATTCAACAAGGCTAATCCTCCTATTCATGGACATTGGCTGCTTGAGAATGCACTTATTAGTGGGTCATCAGGTCAGAGAGAGTCACCACATTGCTCAAAGGCAGACCCAGTAATTTCCATGAAAAGGCTTGAATTACTTAGTCAAAGTAAATGGGAGGGTTAGGACACACAGTGAAATGGAAACTCTCACTAAGGAGGAAATTATGCTGTGACACTTCATTCTGTTTCCCTTCACACTTCCGTTTCCAAGAGAAAAAGAACACTATACAGTCCTTCACCACTGCATGATTACAAAGCTCTGGCTTGTATTAGCCAACGGCTGCTTTTATGAAACATCCTCCCTTAGAGCCAGCTTTGTTTCTGGAAGCCTGTGGTCTACAGAAGACTAAAATGTTGAAGGAAATACAGTAAGTAAATTTTTTTTAAGACTTAAAAAAGAAAGACTCTTGATTCATCAGTCATGTGTTTTATCATGTAAAAGTGTGTGTGTGTGTGTGTGTGTGTGTGTGTGTCAGCCTTGCACGCGCCAGGATCCCATGTGGGTACCAGTTCTGGTCCTGGTGGCCCCGCTTCCCATCCAGCTCCCTGCTTGTGGCCTGAGAAAGCAGTCGAGGACGGCCCAAAACCTTGGGACCCTGCACTCACATGAGAGACCCGGAAGATGCTGCTGGCTTCGGATTGGTTTGGTGCAAGCCGTTGCAGCTGCTTGGGGAGTAAATCACTGGATGGAAAATCTTCCTCTATCTCTCCTCTTTTCTGTATATTGACTTTCCAATCAAAATAAAATAAACCTAATTTAACAAATGAAGTGCTAAACACACTGTCAAAACAAAGAATAGTTTCCTTTCATTTATACTGCGTATCAACAAGGCATGTATTTGAAGGAACCTAGGCCTTTACTAGCTGGAAGCACTAATCAGCCACACTGGCGTAGGCTCCGTCCTAAATGGAGTACTCTGCATCTGGCAGACTCTGATGCAGGCTTTCCAAACCCTCTCTCTCTGTAGCTTACACTCATACATGTATAAAATTACAAGCAATGAGACACAGTGACGTTGTCTCACTCTTTTTTAAATGAACTCTTCCTGTTAACTCCGGGATTTTATTGCCTCCAAAAATGTGACAAAATGTGGCAAAAATGTGACCATAAAACAACCTTAGTAATCCCACGAGAAGCTCCTGGATTCAGATGTCCTAAGTGAAGGCATTCCAGTGAAATGTCTGTGAAAAGGAAAGCCAGAATTCCATATTAAACTGTGCAGTAAAAACTGTCCGCTTTTAAATGTTCCCTTCCTCCTGGCCGGATTCCTCCCCTCCATCTTTCAATCTTCCCTTCCTCCTTCTCTTTCTCTTCGTCTCTTTATTTAAAGTGTAAAATTTAAGACTTATTCTGGAGAGTCACCTTCCTTGGTATGATAAAATAGGCTTGATAACATGCTGAATGCTCAAAAGATTATGAGCTTGATTAACTTTATCATTAAAATGTGACTTAGTTTTCTAGAAAAATATTACAATTATCTCTGACCTAAACAAAAAGTATATTATACCTGTTCACTCATAGCCCATACACAGGAATTAAAGGACTATCTAGTGTGGCTATAATCTTTATATTCATATCATTGGTTAATTCCCTCCACCCTCTCGCCTAAAGACTTGTAAATAAGTACTGCTATGAAAAAAAAAAATGTAATCAGCAACAAAAACATTAATTTGTATGATTTTCTAAAGTGTTACCGAAAAAAGTTGATAGTTTTGAGGTTATTTTATACTTTGACAATGATATAACGTAAGATTTAGCAGCACTCTAAAAATCAACAGAAGTCTTTGCCAGAAGCACTGAATTATATATAAAATGTGAAGTCATATAATATATGTACTACAATAAAATAATAAATATAATGAGTGAGGGAATGCTTTGCTCATTGTATCTAAAACCTAAAGCACAGACTAAGTTATTATGTAAACTGACAGGTGAGCCAGCCTGGAGGTCTGAGGCATAACTGTCATGGTCCTTTCCCTTCACAACAACATCAAATGCCACTGACCTAACAGGTCACACTATCTGTTAAAACTTTCCAGCAGGATCTAATTTGGGCCTGAAGGGTATGCAGTATGATTATAGGCTCATCAAGTGAGATACAAGTGCATGAAAGGTCCCTGTCTGTTGTATTCATGCTTCAGCTTCTATTTTCTCAAGATCGAAGCTTCTTTATTTTTTAATCACAAAATTTAAATGCTTCCATGAACAATCAGTCCATTCTGTAACTTCACCTTTTCAGGATAGGAAAAAAGTTTATATGCCAACTCCAGTGAGTCACCATTTAAGGAAAGAAAGCACGAGGGGAGGGAGGGATACCAAGCATTTGAGGATGGTCCGCTAGTCAGCTTCTGGCTTAGAGTCCTTCACACACGGCTGCAGGAGCCTGCAGCTGGAGGCGGAGTGCACGGTGTTAGTAAGGATGCGTGCTTATGAACAATCACTGATTACAGACACTCCCCCCCTCCCTGCTTCCCAGGAGTGCTGCTGGTGGCAGGGCACGAAACCCAGAACTCTCCCTGGGATTTCCTACTCCTCTCTCTGAACGTCAACTTAAAGCTTAAGAACACTTAAAGTTGAAACTGTAATTTCCATCAGAGGTTCTTTTTAGAAGGTCTTGCTTTTGATACAAGAAGCCTGACTTGCGGCACATCCCCACACAGACGAAACACATGAACTGTAAAATGCTTGTGAAGTCAATTTGCTCTCCAACATTCGTACACCTAATGACGACACAAAATGTTTCCAGAAAACAAACAGTATGAAAAATGGTTACTGAATGCAATGTAGATTAAAAACTATTATAACAAAAGCTTAAAAAAGGAGAAAACAAAAAAAAAAAGAGGGAAAGGAGGAAAGGATCAAAGTGAATGTTAGTATTTGCTTAAAATTGTATCTATGAACTATATGAATAGCTCAAATTTTTAAAACTAAACATTTGCAAAGAAGTAAATTCATAAATTTATTTTACTTTCCCACAGACTTTGAAGTACTTCTGCATAATCTCTCACACAGAAAACAAGTGGCAACATGTATTCTTTTCAAGCAAATAATCATTTAAAGGCTTCAGAAATTATCTTTCTGTGTTGGCTGAGGGATGCTAGTGTCCTCACTGCAATTCGCTTTGTGGAACAGACGTGAACACACATCACTGACACACAAAGATCTTGCAAAGTTTAGATCCTGGGGACACGGGTGATAAGGCCAAGCAGGGAAGCATGTTGACCACACAGAAAAACTCTACAGAAAGACATGATGCAGCACAGACAGGTTTGGAAACTGCTTCTTTCTCTGGCATCACGATACATCTATTCAGGGCGTCATAACATGCCCAACAGGAAAGCACTGGCTTCCAATAGTTCTAAGGTCCTCATAAGGAATGCTTCCTATTCTTTATCTAATCCTGAAAACTCAACTGTGAACTCAAGGAGGTAAGCTTTATGAGGAAAGTGACAAAGGTGTTGCTTTTCAATGGATCAGACACAGATGTCCAACATAGTTGAGAGATCTCCAGCAGAAAAATTGAATGGAGATTTTTAAGAAACTATATCTCTTTCTGAGAAACTGGGAATTTTTTTTAAAGAAAAATGAAAAAGTAACTTTTACTGAGGAAATTAAATTTTAACTGATTCAAAGTATAGTTTCTTCTCTTTGTTCTACTGGAATTAACACATGAGTACCCTACTGGAAAAACTTCCTTGTACCACAAGAAAGTACTGTTAATCTTTTGAGGTTGTTGCTCCATGAGCTTTTATTTTCTCAGTGGTATGGCTAACCTTTCTTGCAACTGAATGACCTGAATTAGTTGGATGATAATTTTAATGCTATTACCATAAATATTGCAAAGAATATTCTTATTCTCATGAAAGTATACTTTGATTAAAGAGGGAAAATCAAGAGACACAGTGAACAGCATATAATAATGATAATTAAAAGTTAACCATGTGAAAGAGGGCATTTTTCTTTGGCATAATGGAGAATGCTCCATTAAAAGTCCAACCATTGAGCTGACTGAGATTAAATTTTTATGCAATCACTTCTCTCCTCTTATTTATCATGAATCATGAATGCTAACAAGAAAATTAAATTCTTACAAAATGCCATGAAATATAACTTCAGCTTGGTAATTACACCTAAACTTTGTATCATCATAAGAATAAATCTATTTTTACTTTAAAGCAAAACTTGGTGAAGGTAGAAGTTATGAGGGTTTTTGCTATACATTGAGTGATACAATTAGGACGAGCTTGTGAGGAATGAGGACATCAGTCATGAAGTCAAGCGCAGGGGAGTTCTTGCTTCATGAGCTCAGATGCGGTGAGTGTGGGAATGAAATCCGCTCACTCCGCCTGCCCATGTGTGCACTGTGATAAAACGGAAATGTGTGGATTTGGAACACTGCACCCTTCACTTCATTCAGTAAGTCTGATTATTTTTGATGGGTAGAAAAGAATGGAACATAACTTTCTTTCCATTCCCCTACAGCTCCTGGGTTCCAAAGGGGACATTCAGAGGTGCTGTTCCTGGGATTTCCGGCTAAGAGGATGCATGGTAGGATGTATGTATGTATCTCATCACTGGCAGAGCTTTAGTGCAAGGAGGAGCCTGCAGAGACTACTGGTACTCTTTAAAGATAATGAACCCTGCCCTTCCCTCTCAGCAATTCTCATCTCTCACTGATCTCAAGACAGCAAGCCAGAAGAAAACAGGACTTGAGATCACAAGAAAGCTTCCTCCAAGTGCCTCAGAAATGTGTTGCTTCTATGGTGAGGTGATGCTAGGGTCATCTCCCATCACTGCTTAGAATGACCCAGCTCTGAGCACCGTAACAACCACGGCAGCTCCAGGGGGCCAGGACAGGACACACAGCTTGGGGCACACTGGGCAGTTACGCAGAGGAAGGTCAGTGGCAGCACTAACATTGCAAAAGGGAGCCTCAGCTTCCACAACAACCTCATGGTGAAAGAGAAGGAGTGACAAGCGAAATTCAAGCACACCGTTATTCTGGAAGAAAAGGCTTTCAGGGTCTTCAAAAAACACAGCGATTCAATATGTGAAGGAACATCATAGTCATTTCTAAGACAACCTGGATTAGCAAAAGAAAACTGCTACAAAAATTAAAGTTACAGGAAGATACAGAGAAGTTAGAGGCGGATGGTGAACGGTTGAAGGAAGGCAGACAGGAGATGACACATGCAGACATGGGACCTGAGGAAGCAGAGCATGGTTGCCTGTGATATTATGGATGGCTTCACAAAGAAGAAAGCAAATATGGAATAGAATTAACTGAACTCAACAAGGCTGAGAAAAAAGCAAACCAAGAAGCAACAGAAAAGAAGTAAATTTAAGGAAAGGGAGCAAACATCAACCATTCCCAAAATATAAAGGATGCGTATTTCCTGATTAAAAGACATTACCAGATTATTTTTAAACAGGCATTTCTACTTGAAGATATATTTACACACACAGCTGTTATATATTTATATTAATATGTGTATTTAAAACAAAAAAATAGAGGCACTTAGAAGATAGGATCTGCTAACCTACCTAGAATTTAAATGCTAAGATTTCTTTTTTTTAGGAATGAAAAAAGATGGAACTGGAGAATATTTAATAGTGAAAAATTTTACAAAAAAAAAAAGATAAAACACTCAGGGCCAATGTTGTGGCTCAACATGCTAATCTTCCACCTTGTGCTGCCAGCATCCTATAGGGTACCTGTTCCTGTCCTGGCTTCTCACTTCCAACACAGCTCTCCAGTTCTGACCTGGGAAGGCATGGAGATTGTTCAAGTCCTTGGGACCCTGCGTCCATCTGGGAGTCTCTCAGCTTTGGATAAGCTCAGTTCTGCCCATTACAGTCATTTGGGGAGCGAACCTGCAGATCAAAGACTTTCTCTCTCTATCTTTCCTCTCAGTGTTAAGTTTGCCTTTTGAATAAAAAAATGAATAGATTTTTTTTAAAAGCTGTTGTAGTTAAGGCAGAACTGGTGGGATACAGAAATACGCGTGGGACATCTCACAGGTATAAAATTGTAATCAGTTGCAATCTTGTGAGAAAGCTCAGACAATTCAGATAATATGGGCCTTGGAAATTACTTGTAGGAAGACAATTGATTAGGAGAGCACAAAAGGGAACCTCGCTGGCATGAAACCCTGACCAGCTGTCAGCCTAGGAGAAAGCCTGGAGAACCTGACAAAGGTCTTGAGGCAGCTGGAACGGAAAAGCAGGGGCACAGGAACTCCCTAATCCTCAAGCTTTGATAACAGAGCAAAGAGCGGTGCTTCTGCTCAACCATGCAGTTACCTCATTAGTAGCCTGCTAGAAAAATACATTTTTGACTGATTGATGGCCTGCATGCTTAGTACCTAAGCCACATCCTGTTTCAAACCCTTCCTTCTGCCTACCTAGACCTTCAGTCTCCAAGTCTTTTCCTGCTAAGAAACTTCAGCTATTGACCATCAGTCAATAGTCCATGTGTATGATGATGGGCTCTGAGCAGTGAGTCCCTCGCTGCTGGAGAGTGAACAAATAACAGGGGAGGAAGAAGGGATGAAAGGAGAAAGGAGAAAGAGAGAAAAAGACGCAAACACAAAACTGGAGAACAAAAAAATATACAGAAAAAAGGGAAAGTGAACTGATGCTACACTTTAAAAATTTTAGAAGCAATCAATGATTACCTCACAAATATTTAAATTATGAAAATTTTTTGCAAAGTATGACTTACTTAGGAAAGAGAGAAAAAGGGTTCCTGCCTAAGTGACAGGAGGGGGCTCCAATAGAGGAAAGACCAGAGAAAATGGTGGAAATGGTGTCTTTTATGTACCGTCTCAGGGAGGGGGTCCACATGAATTATTACCCCAATGGCAGAGAGAAAAAAAAAAAACTTGCTTGCCATGGGCAGGAGTGTTTACCCAAAGGTGAGCCTCTTAGCTTCCTTTGACAGTGACCAAAGTAATAGGTCTGGGCCAGCCTGCTTGCTAAGGGACCAGGATTGAGATGTTAATTCCTTGTTTCCTCTTTCCCTCAAAGAGTATGTGCACTTAGAAACACAATTAACATCTTAAAAGGAACTTTACCAGAGACCCTAACTGTCCAACTACCTCCTTCATTTCCTCGCCTGGGAAAAAATGGACACTAACTTCTGTTAGGGGCATGGAGTGGGGACGTGACTGCTCTTTAACTGCTGCATGCTGAAAGGGGTCTTTAGGTCCCAGCAGAGCATAGACATCAGCAGAGGTGTCTGGAATGTCTGGGCTCTGTTTGAAGTCTAGGAAGTAACATAAGACATTATGATCTATCCCAACCTAGCATATCAAGGGCTCAGCTGGAAAACCCAATCTGAAATACATGAGTTTTAGAACTTAGATGTGGGAAAAAAAAAAAAATGTCAGGTTTCAACCTTTGTCAGAGTAAACATTAGACCTGAACACTTTAGTTTAGGACTAGGAACTAGATTTATTAATGTAAATTCACTCCTTCATTTTGAGGCTTAAATTATAGAAAATTAAAATCCCAAGAGATGGAAAGCTTGAACAAATTAACATAAAACCTTGTCTTTTCTTAATGGCTATACACATCTTTCCAAAAAACGATAGGGAAGACAAAGAGACTTAAAAAATTATGGGAAAATGGATGTAAAAAGTATATTTATCTAAAAAGTATATTTATCTAAGTATTTTTATCTAATGTAAAAAATTTTGAAATTTTTTGCATACAATGCATTTTCCATGGACTTTACGAAGAATCCTTGTTCTACTTGAATAGTTTTAGTTTTAGGAATAAAGAGAGGTTCTACCAGATCAGATAGTCTACTCTAAAAATACAGCACCCAACCCAGCTTAACCAAAAACGTGAAAGCCACAAGTCCCCGGATTCCAGGTAGCACTGACAGTTGTAGCACTTGAAGGCAAATCCCAGTGAAGTAAACAGCAATGGAAAATTATGTGCCACTTGAAAATATCCATCCCATAATTCTTGTACATTGTATCTGACATTAAATTGCTCTTCAATTGCTAGAGTTTCTATATTGGCTTAATTTTTAAAACTTGCTTTAATGATAGAAGGAGGTGATTTGCGCTCCCCTTGAAACAGTGGCATATCAGTTCTCCCTGCTTAGCTGGAAGCATGTCAGTATTTCTCTCACTATGCCCAGTGTGTGTAGCTGAGTAGTCTACACACTACTACTCATTACTGAAACACAAAAATCAAGCACAGCATAAAAACCAGCAATCTATGTTATCAGATTGGTACTATCCTGATAAACAGAAACCCCATTTACAAGTCCCCATTTTCTTACTAAGAATCAAACTTGAACTGCTATTCAGTGCCCACTCCAAAACACTCAGGAGCAGTTACATTAATAACAGGTTCAACACTAAAGCCAAACAAAGTATGTTTTACATGTTGCTCTTCATGAAATAGTCTAAGAAGTTTTAAAACACACTCTCAAAAAAACAGCCCACATATTCAGAAATATCAACATTCAACAGTAAATCCTTAACCTGCTGTCAAGTTCAGTTTTGATATGCTAATGCTTAGCTCCAATATTGAAAAATCTATTTCTTTTATCACACATCTGTGTGCTTTTATGTGCTAGCCAGTTGGCATTTATATTTCTTTCTGTCACATGTACATCATAAAACACATAAAATAAAATAATCATTAAAAGGAGAAAACAAAAAGAAACTTCGAAAGAGGAAAAAGAAATTCTAATGGTATAAAATAATAGGTAAATCCTAATATTAGGGCTGCAATTTATTCACACATCCCACCTGGAGGCCACATGCTTGAAACTGAGGGAAAATCATTTTCTTTGATGAGATGTTCCCTTGGCAAAAAGACCTTGATAAAAAATCAGCTAAAAGCTGCATGGTTCCTAAGAAAACACCCAGCGGGTGCCTACGGATTTAACTAAGTGAGCTCACCAGGAGAATCATCTTAAAGCTGTCATCTCACAGAAAACATCCAACGTATGGCCCTGGATTAGGGTTACTTGTTGTGTGTTTCAGAGTGAGAAGTCTCTGTACCCCAGCTACCATCACAGAAAGTCAAACTCAGCCGAAGAAACGTCGCAGCATCCACGCAGATCCTCTTAGTTTGTGTCTAGTAGGTACTCAGATCTTACAGAACCTTACAGGGTAATGGAGTCACAGGTGAAAATCTTGAAATCTAGTTTTGTAACTTTGTATTGATGTGGTCTGTCCTAATGAGAGACATATTAAGGTGCAGCTGAACGTGAAGAATCGGGATCCACAAGAACTGACCCGTGCATTAAAGACTGACACGTCGCCTTGATAAAAAGGAGGCAGTTGAAGGGAAGGGGAGGGAAAAGGAAACACTAGATGGTCTGCTGTCACGTGGTGGGGACGTTTTTCCGCATCATACGCAATAATTATGCTTTAATTAGAAAATAAGAGTATAAATTTAGATTTAAAAACATTTTGTTCTAAAATCACTGTTTAAATTAAATGCTTTAAATTAATTTTAAAGCCACTAACAGTCATGAACAGTGCTTCTTTTTCCATTAATGCCTTTCTGTATCAAACATTCATGACACAATAATTACATAAATGGCCTTTCCTTAGTGTGTCATCATTATTATGCACCAATTATCAAGCAACATTGCGTTGCCCTTCTGACTCAGAAGTGCAAGCTACTGTAAATAAGATTCCAGGTCCGAAAAATTTCAAACTAAACTATCTATCTACATCTATCTATATATTTATATATTCATATATTTATATATTTATAGATAGATATAAATAGATAGTTTGCATTATATATATATATATGTATATACCTATACAGATACAGTACGATGAATAACTGAAATAATGACAGGGAATTTTAAGAGGTTCATACAAACCTTCAAATAAAAGGCAAGTTTATTTTGATGCAAAAAAAATTGAAATTTATGCATTGTTAATACATAACATCTATTTTCCCTGGACTTTTCTGAAGACGTCTCATATAAACATCTATACCAAAAATGTAAAATAATAGTCAATTCTTATGCAAGAATTTTCCTAGATAAGAGCAAATTGACATACACATTAAAAAGTCAACAGTACTTGAAGATTAAAAACAATAACTTAAATCAAAATGGCAAAAGCAGTATTGCTTTATGAATTTCCTTCACTGCCTTAGCTTAATGCTTTATTTATAGTTAATTGTGTCAATGCTGATTTAAAAGAGATACTTTTCCATTATGATTTTCTTCTCAGTTTTGATAAGTAAATTTTACTCCTAAATTTAGACATAATAAAGTTTAGACATAGTATTCACTTAACTCCTTAAATTAGCCTATTGATCAAAGTACTAATGACCACAACCAGGAATTGTAGCCTCCTGCATGAGGAAATGGCCTCGACCCCACCGCGCTGGTAATCAAATAAAGCCTCTTGCTTTTGCATCAAGTCTCGTCTTCGGTGGTCATTGGGGAAACTCACTCCCTTGAGACATTTGGTAAGGTTTTTCCCTGTTGGGGGGCCTTACATTTTTGGGGGCTCGTGTCCGGGATTTGTGTGTTACCCCTGACCCTCGAATTCGGACTTGGAGGTAAGTAGGCACCTTATGTTCTGTCTCTGTTTTGTCTGTGTGTCCCTTCTGGAGCTGTAGCAGTTTCTGTTTGCCTCTGCTAATTTGTGAGAATAGTGGACAGCGGTATGTTCTGACTCTGTTTTTTCTGTGCGTCCCATCTGTAGCTGCAGCAGTATCTATGCGACCGTTCTCTAATTCGTGAGAATTGTGAACAGTGGTCGGTAGACGTGCCTGGGAGACCACAGGTCATGGCCCTGGAGGACGCTCCAGGAGGAGAGGGGTGTCGAGGACACTTGGCGACTCCACGGTGACGACCCCCCGTTTGTATGTGAGAGTGACCAAGCCTCAACATCTGTATGTCTGGTTGAGACTGGTCACGTCTCTGGGGGGGCTGAAGCCATCTGATGTGTTTCTTCTGTTGTGGAAGGAACTCTGGGGACGCGTCTGGTTGTGTGTTTTGTTAATTGTCTTTTTGAGTGTTATTGTGACGATAACAATGGGACAGACTGTGACGGCACCCCTTAATTTGACTCTTAACCACTGGACTGAAGTTAAGGATAGGGCTCATAATCTCTCCGTCCAGGTTAAAAGAAGATCTTGGCAGACTCTGCTCTGCAGAATGGCCCACTTTCAACGTGGGCTGGCCGAAAGAAGGCTTGTTTGTTAAACTCAATTGGACATTTAAGTTCCCCAAAACTTTAAACTAAGCCTTCTGACTTTGAGATGTCCAGCAGGACCCCTGGACCTCTCAAAGATAGAGGAGAAATTTGGATAATTTAATTATAATGTGACAGTGTTAGACAATTATGCCAAGTTTGTTGCTTCATATGTTCTATTAAAGTAAATGAGTATTTGTAAGGTTACGACATGTGCGGAATAGAGGTTTTTCTGTATTATTGCAACTGGCTTCAGTGATGAGCTCTCAGTATTCTGCAATGTTCTCTGCTGCTTTTGTTGTTTTTTGGTCTTGAAGTTTTAACTATTTACTGGTTTATAGTGCCATCCTAGCTCTGATCAGATCTGGCCTAAGTGTTTACACCTAGAGCGGTGCTTGCTAAAGTTCCAAAAGCTGCTAATGCATATACTGGTGGTTATGTCTATTGGTCAAGTTGTCTTAATTATGAAGCCGTACCAAGTTGTGGGATTATTTGTGTTCTAATTTGCAAAAAAGCATCTTTTCTGATTCTTTGCCTTACAGGAAGACAATGAATTCTTAAAGGATGTGTGGTAAAATTGTTTATACTGTATACATTTTCTAAGTATTTAACCTTTAAAGCAATAGAATTGAAATTGAACTTTGATCCCTTGTCAGAGAACAGCATTTTAAACTATTTTCATCTTATTGATGACTAACTTGCTAACTACGTTCAGTAAATTCTTAGGCAACCTCCTAAGACAACAGCCAAGACTGGAATTCTACATACCCTTGACTTCAATAAAACAGAAGATAAGAAGATGCTCCAGGCCCTGGGAAAGGGAAGGGCATGCTTGGAGCCTGGCCTTTGTCCTTGCCATTGGGATTCTTAAAAAAGGAAAAGTTCCCAAATTAGCTGGAAAGAGGTAATTGCTTCTGGTGTCCAAGTGGGTTCGCATTTTAAAATGTTTTCATAGATTGGCCATATATGAAAGAATTGAAGATTGCCTGAAGCAATTGTGTTTAAAATTTAACCTGTTTTTCGGGGCTCAGAAGAGAACCAACCCAGGGGTTAAAACCATCAGCTGATCGGAGTGATGGACGGTGGCGGGCACTGTGCTTACTAGTAGTACATGTAGGAGCCTGGACTGGGAATGCCTCAAAGTTTCTTAGGGGATTCCCCTGAACAAAATGGAGGAATCAAAGCATTAACCAAGAAAAGATGGAAAATGGAGTAGATGAATCAACCACCTCAGCTTTATGCTTGCAGCAGAAAACTGGACAAGGGGAAACCCTAAGACGGACTATGTCAATCAGTGGACTCTGCACCAGCCTCATCATACCTGGACTGTTGCTGATGATATGTTGGAGCTTCTAATTGATCGAGGTGATGCTCTGCTGGCTCTGCCTTCAAACCTGAGAGGGCCTCCCTAAGAGGCCGTTGAACTTGAACTGGACAAGTGGGATGCTGGACTCTGTATGGTGTAAACTTTTAATTAGGGAATCTCAACGGAACTTGAGCTGTGGTTATGCATCAAGGTGAAGGAATTCATGATGGGGGAAGGGTTTGGGGTGAAGGGGGGGGGAATCCCAGTACCTATGAAATTGTGTCATGTAATGCAATGTTATTAATGAATAAATGAATATTAAAAAAAATTTAAAAAAAAAAGATTTTTTAAAATTATTTATTTTTATTGGAAAGTCAGATTTTAGCCACTAGGCCACAGCACCAGGTTCATAAGGCCAAATTCTTCCTCCTCTATCCTACTTCTGTGTTAAATACTATAATCCTCGTTCTTTAAACTGTGAAATTACAACCCATATTAGCAATTATTACCAATTAATATCAACTATAAGGAAAGGTATAAACCAAAACTATGAAATGACTAGGAATATTATTTATAGAATTTACAGTGAACACAATACCACTTACATTTTATGGGCTGCTCTTGGAAATATGAATTCTCTTTGAAATCACATTTGTTATAAGGAAAAATTTCCTACATTATTCATACATGCATTCCATAATAGGCACGGAAAGAAACCTTGTGACTGAAAGATACAAAAATATATCCTTATATGTGTGTCTGTTTAATAAATATGGAAACAACTGTTTTCATACTTCTTTCAAAAATACAAACTGCTAAATATCTGAGTTACTGATCAAGGGTGTTTATCAATTATATTGGGAGCAAAAAAATAAAATTGCTCTTGAATCATCAAAGTGGTGTTTATTTTACATATAATATGGAAAGTGTGGGAATATTCCCTTTAACCTTCCTCATTGGGCAGCAACACTTCACTCTCGCTTAAGAACACGATAATCATTAGTTATTAAAACTAATTAAAGAATCTTCATCATGACTACTATCAGGTTTCTTACTTTATGAACTCCTTAAACACCTGGGGACAACATAAGTTACATTCTAAAACAGAAAATGACAGGTGCTCTCCTTCAGGGTTTTCCATTTGAAGTTAAGCAACTGAAACAACAGATTCACTGAGATGGAGACCACTTTATAATCACAATTATCACCTCCACTTATCAAAAGCCTACAATGTGCTCAGTTTAGAATAATCATCTTTTAAGCTCCCATTTTTGGTGGAAAGCCAGATTTGCAGACAGAAGGAGCATTTACAGCAAGAAGAAGAGAAATATCTTCCATCCGCTGGTTCTCTCCCCAGCTGGCCACATGGCCAAAGCTGAAGCCTGGAGCAATGAGCTTTTTCTGGGTCTCCTGCATTGGCGCAGGTTCCCAAGACCTCAGGCCAGAATCCACTGCTTTCCCAGGCCACAAGCAGAGATCCAGAAAGTGAAGCAGCTGGGACACAAACTGGCACCCAACTGGGACCCCGGCACACGCAAGATGAGGACTCCAGCCACTAATCTACCATGCCAGGCTCAGAACAATCATTTTAATTACATTATCAATAACTGTTTAGTACCACATCTGCTGCATGGCCTCTCTATGTTCTGTTCTTTCAACATTGAGAGTTTCTTGAATTGCTAGATCATTGGGAATTCAACGATCTAGCTCCCACCCCAGGGCTCTGGCCTGGTTTTCCCCAGGGCTCACTGAACAGGAGCACACTAATCCAAAGTTCCCCAGTGTATGGCCAAGATTAAAACCCAATGGCACAAAAGAGGCACCCTCCTGGGACTTGCACATCAACCTGAGTACAACATTATTAAGATACACTGTGAAATGTTGAGCATTGAGTCAAGGTGATATATGCCACATATACAATGAAAACTGGCAAAGGGAAAAATTCCACATACCTTAGCTATCCCTCTGCAAGGACAGAAGGTGTGGGCAGACTTTCACGACTTTGGAAGAATTCTTTAAGAGCTTTACCCCTGGTCTGCTTGCTGAAGTTGGTCCCTCGTTCTTACTACATTAGATCACTTTCAAATTACACCTCTTCACAGGTGTAAGAGGGGGCTGAGTGCCTTTGGGGATGAAGAAGGGATAGTGGGAGCCTTTCCTTCCAGGAGACACCGTGCCACAGTCACTTGTGAGGTCCACATAGGACCAGGGTCAACAACTTTCTCTGAGATCTTCCACTCCACGTGGCTCTTCTCAACCAAGCTTTTACTCTAAGGACGTTCCCTCCTGCCCGTCTCCACCTGTCAGCCTCACAAACAATCCAAACACTCTGATATGCATCACTCTCTTTATTCCCTATTCCCCGCAGGAATTACACATGCAGACACTAATTTACTCTAATCTATGTCTCTCTAAGAAAGAGAGAGGAAAGATAGGAGAGAAAATTTCAAAACCTCTGCAAACAAGAAATTAGATGTAAAATGCAGATAAAATGATCAGAAAACGTGAGAACCCCAACATTCTTTACTCAGCTTTGTAAGTTGTTTAATTAAGCAACTCAATTTTCCTGGAACTCAGATAATTCTCTACAGAGGAGGGATGCCTATCTTTATTCTAAGGAGTACAGCAATAAAAGACACAGAAAAACATGTAAAGAACATGCATTCAGTGATAGGTAAATCTAACCAATAAGTCACAGAAAAAGATTCAGAATTCATGGACGCTTTCAATAACACTGCAGAATCTCCACTATCAACGTAGTTAGGTAACTAGAAGTGTAGATAAAATCTCCGTAAGCTACTTCAGAACAAAAGAGGTCCCCCAACCTCCATTAGTAATTTTCCAACAGCTGACTAATCACTGGTTTTTCCCATTCAGAAACATGGATTAGATCAGGGATACCACATTCTTCTACCTGCAAACATGCCCCTAACTGCGAAAGATGGAACCTGGAATATCTAAATTAGACAATCTTGAGTAACAGTTACTATGCCAAAAGGAACTTCTGCATAAGTATAAAACAGGCAAAAGCTATACTCTAGATGAATAATATTCCATTTAATCACTTCCATTTTCATATCTGGTTAAAGGCTACTACCAGAAATTCTCTAAATAACTTATTATAAAATAGCCAATGCTAATTTACATTCGTAAGTACATATCAACATATTCATGCAGCTTGTTGGCATTTCCAGCTCAGGACTGTAGGAAGACTTGCTACATCTAAATTCTTGGGGAAAGAAAAGGAGAAGTCCTATTGAATCATGCATTTAATGAATCTCAACAACTTGGAAAATACTTTCCAGACAATTATCAGTATTATCTCCTAATTTTCATACCATTGTTATTGTTTTTGAAGAAGTTTTTATAGAAGTAATCTCATTATTACTATTTTTTTAAAAATATTTATTTTTATAAATTTGAAAGATTCAAAGGCCAAGACGGGGAGCCAGAGAGGGAAAGCTCCCACTTCCAAGTCCCACCCCCCAACCCCAAATGCACATAATGTCTGGGATTGAGGCAATTCAAAGCCAGGACCATTAACCCAATCCCCATCTCCTCCACAGGTAGCCACATCACATGACCTATTATCTGCCTCCTCCTAGAATTAAAGTTAGCATCAGGCTGGGGTTAGGAGTGATGCTAGTAATTCAATCCAAGCACTTGCATACGGGATACAGGCATCACTAACTGGTAGTTAAACACTAGGCCACACAGTAGCCCCTAAGGATGGTTATATTTATGATGTTTCTCTGTTAATTCCCTGTAGGGGCAAACTGATATCAATAACATTTTCATCTAATTTTCTAACAACTGGTCTACTGGACTTCATAACACATACACACTTCAGTTCTGAAACATTATTCTTAGTCTAAAAAACAACAAAAAATATATTGTTAGTGTTATCAGCAAGAAAATACAGATATAACTCCCGGCTCCCTTAATTGTATTATATCTGACATTTCATTATGAATGTATTGCCTGTAAATTTTGATTATTTAAATTACAGATTATTTTCATATTATGCCTAATAGCACTTTTTTTCAGTTTTAGGGGATGCAGAATCATGACTATAATGGCTTTCTTATTTTGTTGTGGAATAATGGGGAACTCACACTGCCTGAAGGCAGCATGTGGGCTAGAATAAGCTTATGTGGCTTTCAACAACGTTTCTGTCACAGAATTCTTTTGTCTTCTGGGAAGTGGCAAAGGATATGCACTAATGTCCCTGGGAATCAATACCACAAATCTGGAGGCTTAATAACAGAATGTTGTTGGCGCAGAGTGCTGGAGGCCAACAGTGCACAGTGAAGGTCTCAGCAGACATTTATTCGGAGGGCCTTGAAGGCAAAACTGTTCCATGCTTTTCCTCAGCGCCCAGGGACAGCCAGCCACCCCGACTACCTCTTAGCTCATGGGTTCATCATGCCAGAACCTTTCTGCCCGAATTTCCCCTTTTTCTGAGCCCTTATCAGAATCTCCATGGCGCCAATCTTTCCACTGATTTCTTTCAAGCAAGCCAGGATTTTTCTACTATACACTTCAAAACTCTTCCAGCCTGTGTTTATCAATGAAAGATTCAACTGTTTGAGCAGGACCTCTTTTCCCGACACCAAAGTTGGTCATGGCTTCCACAGAAACAGAACTGACAAAATGAAAATACTATGGATATAGCCTATTAATAAAGATAGAAATTAATCAACTAATGGATGGACTGATTTAAGAAAATGGGATCAAGCAAATGCGAAGAATGTCAAGTCTGAAATCTGGGCAGCAGGGTGCGAGGCAGGGAGCCAGGGCAGGAGTTCTGTGATGCAGTCTTGAGGCTTCTTTGTTCCAGGCAAAGGGAAAACACCTTCCCTTAAATAAACACCTCACGGATACCATGGTTGGTGCGCTCCTTTCCTTACTGCTGACACATGATAAATGCCAACACGTCTACAAAACACCTTTTCAGAAGCACCTAGACTGCTATGTGACCACACAAGTGGGTCTCACGGCCTAACCAAGCTTGACCCCCTCCCAAAAACAATTAACCCTGTGTTTTTACTTTAACTGCATTTGTCTCTGGGGCCCTTTCCAAGAAGCTTTTTGCAACGCTCATGTTTTGCAGAGCTCCTCCGATGTGTTCCCCCAATCCATTGTGAGTTATTTTTGTAGAAACTATGTTAGGAGTCTTGTTTCAAACTTGTGCAAGTGCACATCCAATTTTCCCAGCACCATTTGTTTCAGAGACTCTCCTTTATCTGGGGATTGATTCCAGCTCATCTGTCAGAGTAGTTGGTTATAGATGTGTGGGTTAATTCTACTGCTTCTATTCTGCTCCGTTAGCCTACGTGGCACCAGTACCAGGTGGTTTGGCTTATCTAGCTGATTAGATATTAGAAAATAAAGGAAGCCAATTGATTGTTGGAAGTTGAATTAAAACTACTTACAGCACTAGAGTATATAAACTGGTAGAAATCAAACAAGAAAAAACACTAGTTAAAGTTTCAGAAAAGAAACTATGTTGTAAAGAACATAAAGAAATACACACTCTAAGTAACTTCAAAATGGCCATGTCAGATGGACCTAATAGAAAAATGATAGGTGGCTTTCAACAAAAAGGTTTGCAACAAAATAAAAATATTTTAATTCAATTTCTCATGAACTCTGTGAAGTTTTTGCATAGCTCAGAGATTTGAAGAATCTGTGATCTAGGTTAACAAAGAAACTATGCTCACTCAAAGAGCCATACAAGTTAACTCAGTGACTGTTAAACATCACAGGATAAAAACTAAAATTGAACTTATACAGGAAAAGCACATAGCAGTTACACAAAGAAAAAAATCTGCATATTAACAGATGGTTAGGTCAATTTCCATGAAAAAGATGTAAGATATTAAGTAACACCATCCATACAGAATAGAAACAGATAACACTTGCATAAAGTAAATCATGCCAAACAAACATGGAAGCTTGTTTCAGAGAAAGGGAATCGGTACGCTCTGAGCTTACCTGTAATTTTGAGGAAGCGAAAATACCATATCCCTCCCCTGAGAATAATAGAACAGTCATAAACATGAGGGCGGGGCTCCCGGACATACACTGGAGGCTTTACAACTTGCTTCTCAAATGATCTGAAACTTTCATGACTGATGCGTTCCTGAGACCACACACAAGACCCACGTTGCTAACACCAAAGCAGTCCTTGATGCCCTCTACCCTGGGCCTCTGACCTTCTGGAATAATTTTGTTCTTAGTTGTAAGCAAGTGTACCACATGTACAATAAACCGTCTCTTCTGCTATCTCAGCTGATGAGTGAAAAAAATAGTAAAATAGATTATGAGTTTTCAAATTATACAACCGATAAGAAGCTAAAAACTTGGAATGAGGAGTGAAAAGTGTGATGGGCAGTAGAATGGCAACACAGAAAAAGAGAAGAAAATGAAAAAGGAGAAAAATAAGACAGTGGTTACTATACTCCTAGAATCAATAAGGCATCAATCTTTATATTTACAAGAATCAGCACTCCCCAGTGCCAAACAGCATCCACGTCAGGGGGACAGCGGGTAACTGGGGCTGCGTTGCCAGGGGCGGGAGCAGTTCTGAGGTCACCATATGACTTGCTACATAATACTAAAAACCTATGGCACCGATAGGATATCTTCCTAAGATACTCAATTACTAAAGATCTCACAGATAATACAATAGTAAACATAGAACAGATAACATCTCAAAACAGCAGTCAGTGGTACACATCGTTATTTCCTATATGTTCAATGGAACTAAGTGCTAAAATTTCAGGAATTTTGGCAACTAGCTATCAGACAACAAGTAGCTTAAAACCATTGGTGGTGGAAGTATTCACGCTACAAAAGCAAGGAGCACTGTGACCCAGAGCTGGCTGTGACACGTTTACCGGCACAGCACAATTCTGGGTCTTGTGTTTTTTTCTCTATGTCCTTTCTCTTCAAAATGTTACATCTATGCAGTGTACGCTGGCTGTTTGGAGAGTGGTTCGAGTGTCCTCACAAAGGCCACCCAGTGGAAACTTTGTTGCTATAGTCTTTTGTTAATGGATTAATGGAATTTAATCCAATTATGATGTTGGAAGTTGGAGCCTTGGAAAAGGACCGGACTGTGTTGTTAGAATGAAACTCCACTGATGAGTCGTGGTGATGTTGTCACTCTACTTGTTAGTTCATCATGTCATTGCTTCTTTGCACACATTCTTCCCTTAGGAAGGGAGAGCCAAGGGTAGCCCTTAATTCCTACAGAAGAAAGAGAATTTTACAATTCACTTTTCAATAGTTATAGGAAATGGCACATCCTTTGCCATCTTGTAAATAATGTGAATTACTAAAGTGTCCTTAATGGAAACACACTAAATTTTTAAGTAGAATTCAGTGAGATAGGATTCTTTGTGTGCTAAAGCAAAAATATTAGAGGTGGTAACTACTAGAGAAATGTTTAACAGAAAGAGAGGATGTTGACTTTTCAATGACAAATCAACGTCTTCCTAGACTTCAGTAAAGTGTGCTGAAGACATCAGGCAGTGTCCTCTCAATGCGACCACCCTGTCAGGTCACAGAGAGACCATCTCAGGCTCTTTAGAGAAGAAAATGGAAGCATGCAAATAATTAACATGCACGATTAGAGTTGGGGTTAAATTAATATAGATTTGGGGGTTTGCATGATAAAAATGCCACAACAGATAATAAAAAACAAGTCCACTAAAATATAATGTCTCTCCATCTCTCATTATTTCTCACTTCTCTCTACAGTCACACACGCATGTATACTAAGTACTTCATTAAACCATATTGTTCGTAAATGTAAATTAGTACTTTATCACCAATTTCTAGTCTATGGTATATGCAATGTGGAAGCATTTGAAACGAAAGTATATGAAATCACTTTGAACTATCTAACGCAATTAGGAAAAGTCACAAGTTTAAGGAAAACTGGTCTATACAGAGCCAAGTACCATTTACGCACAAGCACAGAAAATCATGTAAAGTTCAATTTCATGCAAATGACATAGAAATAATAAATGACTAAGTCTCTGTATAAATTTTAGTTTTATCCAAAAGTATATTTTAGAATTACTGGTAAAACAAAGTCTCTTTTAAACTGCTGAAGAAAAATCCATTGTAACATTTATAACAATCCTCCAATAAGCTGAATAAATTGTGGATAATTCTAGTTGGGAAAGGATGAAATCAGAAAAGCGTTTGCATGACTGCCACCTCTCCCCATTCCTTCAGTGAACACAGGTCTAAGACAAGGGCGTAATCCTCAGAGGGGACTGCGCGGTGAACACAGGTCTAAGACAGGGGCGTAATCCTCAGAGGGGGCTGTGCGGTGAACACAGGTCTGAGACAAGGGCGTAATCCTCAGAGGGGGCTGTGCGGTGAACACAGGTCTGAGACAATCCTCAGAGGGGACTGCGCGGTGAACACAGGTCTGAGACAATCCTCAGAGGGGACTGCGCAGGTACTGCTCCCTCCATTTTCTACTCACACCTGAAACCAGTACTTCTCAGAAACTGGCAGTGCAACACAGAAAAGTTGGATAATCGCCATAGTAAAATTTAAAGATTTAAGTATTATCTACCTTTAGATAAAGGATCCGCTATGTAATTTCTTGAAATAAAAGACAATATTGGGCCCAGCGGCGTGGCCTAGCGGCTAAAGTCCTCGCCTTGAAAGCCCCGGGATCCCATATGGGCGCCGGTTCTAATCCCGGCAGCTCCACTTCCCATCCAGCTCCCTGCCTGTGGCCTGGGAAAGCAGTTGAGGACGGCCCAATGCATTGGGACACTGCACCCACGTGGGAGACCCGGAAGAGGTTCCTGGTTCCCGGCTTCAGATTGGCGCACATCGGCCCGTTGCGGCTCACTTGGGGAGTGAATCATCGGACAGAAGATCTTCCTCTCTGTCTCTCCTCCTCTGTGTATATCTGGCTGTAATAAAATGAATAAATCTTTTAAAAAAAAAGACAATATTAAAACTAAAGGTCATTCTACCAAAACCATTCTACTAATAGTTCTTCCAATAAACACAAAACGATTGTGTGTAACATATTCAGGAGCCAAAACTTCTTTTTCATCTTAATCTAAATAAAACATTCCTTTTATTCTGAAACTGTTTTCTGCCTTGAAAGAAAGCAGCATGAAAAAAAATTCATTTGAGGTTGTTAAAAATTCTTTCACCCTTTACTCAGACACTCCAAGATTTTTAGAACTGGAAGTAAGTACATATAATGAAACATCTAATCACTGACAAACTGGAAAGGGTGTATCTTTGACGTTTTGCTTATGAAGGTCAGAAACTTCCTGTGGAATTCAGAGTTCTTCATCATGTGGTTATATCTATTTCTAGATGCAGACAAGACAAACAGATATACACACTAAGTTAAGGATGCAGAGAGAAAATTAGGCTAGTTGGATTTTTATTTGTTTGTTTGTTTTTTTTAATTTACTTAAATGAAAGGCAGAATTATACAGAGAGGGATGAAACTGGGGGTTGGGTGGGGAGAGA
Organism: Ochotona princeps; assembly: GCF_030435755.1. Classification (NCBI taxonomy): domain Eukaryota; kingdom Metazoa; phylum Chordata; class Mammalia; order Lagomorpha; family Ochotonidae; genus Ochotona; species Ochotona princeps. Next base: position 44,907,929 of record NC_080850.1, read on the forward strand.
GATCTTGCATCTGCTGGTTAATTTGCCAAATGGCCACAGCAGTCAGAGCTGAGCTGCACAAGGCCATAAGCCAGAAACATCATCCAGACTGCCCATATGTGGGCAGGGGACCAGGTATGTGGGCCACCTTCTGCTTCGCAGACAAATTAGCTGGAGCAGGAGCCGGGGTGGAATTGGAGTTGGCACTCTTTCGGGTGCTTCAAGTTGACGCTTCCCCCACTGCACCACACTACCAACCTCAGGTCAGTTAAATGTAACCACGGCAGCCCCAGACAGGGCTACGGCTCACTCTGAATACCACCACCATCACCCCATCCCAGCACAGTGATCACCGGGAGGCCCGAGAACGGCTATGTGGTATACACCCATCTATTTCATGTTATGAATATTTACTTTTTAGTGAAATGCTAGAGAGAGGTGATAGTCTTTGAATATTTTCCTTGGAAAAATCAAATTTGGCAACACAGAAAAATGGATTTTTTTTAACCAATTTTCTTGTTTCTGTTTGTGCTTAGTTACTTCAAATAGAATCAATAAAATGTCCTTTCTCTTGTATATTATGCTGGTGAGATTCTTCTAGCTTCATCCTTTCATCTACTTGCTATGAATACATATTGCCTTCCTCCTGGTAGAATGAGAAATGGTGATAACAAGTCTGACCTCACTAACAGACTTGAGGAGTGTGTCAACAACGATCGGTGAAGTATCCTTCGCACTCTCCCTTTCTCCCACCAGGACTCGGACCCAAGTTCCACAATCCGTGTCCCCTTGGCTCAGAGGATGCCTGTTTTCCTATTTCCATATCCTGACTTCAAGCTATCTTGGGGTCAGCTTTATGTTGTACAGTGTGGGACTAAGCATCAATAATATTATTGTGGACAAGGGGGTTTTGAAATATGGAAGCAGGTTGAACAGCAATAAGTTTCTTAAATTTGGGATTCAGCATAGGAGAGGTAACCAAAAGTATTCTTTGAATATCCACACATTCAAGCCCATAAAAACAAGACCCTATGGAGTAAAAATGCTGTACTGCCCACTTTTCATAGGAAACTTACATATCCTCATCATCACAAAGCTAGGAAAGCAGCATGACCGTCCCTTTTCAGTTCTATTTTCCCAGGCTCCATGAGACACAAGAAAGTTCCTAAATCAGAAAGTCTGCTAACAAAGAAAAATTCCACCTAGGGTATGCTTTCCAGTCCTTGAGCACTCAGATCCCTCTTCTACTGACTGTGGAAACTAGTTTTTTTATTGATATCTCCCACAACAGTTTTCAGGGAAGTTAATGCAATGCATTTAAGGGATTCCCCTTTGCCTGCTGATGTAGTCTACAGCTTCAGGATGGGGGGGGGGGGGGCGAATGGGGACACCTTATTATTATTTGTAAGTATATAATCTTGCACTATATATCAGGTGCCATAAATTATATAGCAGAGATGACAAATTACAGGTCTATGAGTGGTTAAACAGTTTTCAGCACAACTTAAAAGCACACTTGCAACTGGCTTAATAACTAGCCACACACTCCACTGTATTTTCAAAGGCTATTTTAGAAGCCTTTCTTAAAGTTATCTTAAATTGCTTATCTGTGTTAATATGTGTTGATAAAATGCTAGCATAACATTTTTGTGTATCTTATCTTTTATGGCATCAAGAATGTTAAGAAAAAACTGATTCATTTTTAAGGAAAAATACAACTGAATCCAAAATCATGCAATGTAAAGATGTCATTTTATGTCCTTTGTGGCTCTTGATCTCCCAGAATTGGTATCACCCAGGGAACCTTCAGTTTCTTTCTCTTTTCTGTCTCTACCCTTTGTCCAGGAGGTAACAGGATTTTTGACTATGTCAGATATGTCCCTTGCCTTTTTATACTTTTTATAACCTTAAATTTAATATGTCTAGGCCAGCTTTGGGGCACAGTGAGTAAACCACCAATGTGGAATGTCACAACCCACATGGATGTCAGTTCGTGTCTTGGCTGTTTCACTTTTGATCCAGCTCCCTGCCAATGGCCTAGGAAAAGCAGCAGAAGACGGCCCAAGGGCTGGAAACCTGAAGGATGGAGCTTCTACCTCCTGTTTGCAGCCTGGCATTACCTTGAAAATGTATGTAAATGATCAAATGATCTTTATTAATCATCATACAAATTTTCAAAACCCCTCCCCCCATTGTTGGATCGAGCCTAGGATACATCCTACTGTAAGATGATCTTCAACTGCAGATTATGTAAAAGAGCAAAAATTACAAAACAAGATAAAACTGAAAAATGCAAATGGACAATATTGCTTCTTGAAAATTATCTAGGCAGGTACTTTCCCAGTCTCCATGTTCGAAGGGTAAAGTAACTGGGCAATTTTGGTTAGAATTCAAGAGAGGAACAAGCTATTTTTAGTTGTTGACAGTCAGGTTACATATAGCCAGACAGAAAACTAAGCATTGCTATTTGAAACTTCACCTAGGCTTTGTAATTATGCATTATATGCATAATCATATATAATTACTTGTTAATATGAACCAAGTATTTGTTGGATTGAAGAGACAGTGTTTAATCACCAAGAAAAAAAAAGGGTAGGACTGCTTAGTTTTGTATACATTTGTTTACTCCATTGGGCATCTGGCCAGTCGGGGGATACGCTGGCTGCTGTGCAGATACTAACTCAACAAGCAGACACCTGGGAACACACATAATATGGTGAGCCTTTCACAACTGACTCAGGGCGTGTGTCATCCGAGGACATCAGTGCTTGTCTGAAACAACATGATTGACTGAGACTAAGGCAGACGGCCCAACTGGAGTCAACGAGGAGAATCATGTAGAATGCTTGTGTTTCTTACTCAACCTCTCCAGAAAAGGAAACTGGTTTAATTACAATTGTTTCGATCTACAGTATATCTGTGAATCATTAGATGTCTAATAAAAAAGTAAAAAAAAGTCCTGCATATTAAAAATGGCATGCACACTGTCAATGTCAAAGATTGTTTCACAATTTAAACTTCTTACACAAAACAAACAATAATCATTTCATTAAAAGTTACTCTGCAGAGCAGTGAGTTCATCTTCATTTTATTTCTATAATATGAATGTAATTCAATTTGGAGGGTTCCATTAATTTTGCATACAACATTATCATCTTCAATTCTATCAGAATAGATTAATTTATAAGATGCAGTTCTTTAAAAATGCTTCATATTATTTTGGGTTTTTCTATTCTAGTATAAGAAGTCCTTATGAGACAAAAATTGAATATAGTATTTACACGCTTTTCTGGGAATCATAACAAGCATAATCAGATGCTATTATTCTAAACATTTCATAAATAAGAGGAAGTATACACAGTGTATCCCCAAAATTATCAAGTTTCAATTTCAGCCAATGTAATTCCAGTTAAATTCTGTGAATACATAGTAGAGTGCTTTTTATTTCTATAAACACACAGAGAAAAAGATTTTGTGGCTTTCGGCAGACCTTCAAAACAACTGAAAAGCTTCTTTTGGATCACTGACTACTGAAGAATCTCCATGTCCATGACGTAAGCAGACTCGTGAAATAGCAAGAAAGGCAGAAAGACAGCTCTTAACTTTCTAATCAACATACTATTTTCCCAGTTAATCTTAGACAAAAATATTAAGTTTCTCTCCCTACTTTTCCCTTTCTCTCTCCACATCATCTTTCTCTACAACAGATAGTCTTTACATGACGGAGGGTCTTATAAATCACCTCCATCAAAATAGCTCATGAGAATTCTAAAATTTGGATCATAGCCATGTTGTTACATGTGATATTTGAGATGCTCCCTAGGACATCTGTGTCATTTTGCTCCAAAACCAAACTGTGTGGGCTGACCTGAAATAATTACAGTAATGATAGTCAACAAAATTTTGAGTATAAAAATGAAAGACAGCTTATTATGAAAAAATCACTTTGCAGTTTGCAAAGTAAGAATTGATTTTTGATAAACTTGGAGGACTACTACAAATTCTCATTTCTTTGGATTCACAGAATTTTTTTCTATTCCACTTTAGAGAAACTCAAAAAACTCATCAATAATCTGGCTTTATTCTAGGAACATACTCTTCTAGAATGAGAATTTATATTGTAATTATTTTAGTTTAAAAAGACTGCAAACTGGGCCCAGCACGATAGCCTAGTGGCTGAAGTCCTTGCCTTGCAACCACCAGGACCCCATATGGGTTTCTGGTTCATATCCCAGCTGCTCCACTTTCCGGAATTCCTGCTCCCTGCTTGTGGCCTGGAAAAGCACTTGAGGATGGCCCAAAGCCTTGCGATCCTGGACCCACATCAGAAACCTGGAAGAAGCTCCTGGCTCCTGGATTTGAATCAGCTCAGTTCTGGCCATTGTGGTCACTTGGGGAGTAAGTCAGCAGACGAAAGATCTTCCTCTCTCTTTCTCCTTCTCTCTGTATATCTTTTTAAAAAAAATAATTAATCTGTAAAAAGACTGAGGATTACTATTAAAAGATTGTTGAATGAAGGTACATGTTTTCAGTTAAAAATGTATATCATTACAAATAAAAATCATTGAGCGATCAAGTACTGATATTGAAAAAGACAGAAGTATTTGAATAGCAAATTTTTGCTACTCTTTCTGTTCCTTTAATAGCACAACAAGGGCCCGGCAGCATGGCCTAGCAGCTAAAGTCCTCGCCTTGAAAGCCCCGGGATCCCATATGGGCACCAGTTCTAATCCCAGAAGCTCCACTTCCCATCCAGCTCCCTGCTTGTGGCCTGGAAAAGCAGTGGAGGACGGCCCAATGCATTGGGACCCTGCACCCACGTGGGAGACCTGGAAGAAGTTCCTGGTTCCCGGCTTCAGATCGGCGCACATCGGCCGTTGCAGCTCACTTGAGGAGTGAATCATGGGATGGAAGATCTTCCTCTCTGTCTCTCCTCCTCTCTGTATATCTGTCTTTCCAATAAAAATGAATAAATCTTTAAAATAAAATGGCACAACAAAAAAATGTCTGAAATCAGATCATCCAATCATTCAGAAGACAAAACCCATGAAGTCTGTTTAGAAGAGATGAGTCGAATTTCTTCCTTGAAATCCGCAGGCCTAGTAATGACTGTGTGCAAAAACAGCCTGAGGACTCTGTAAGCCAAACCCCAATGAGAACAGCAAGAGCAGCCACGAATGAGGAGATCCCAACCGTTACCACTGTTCCCGCTACCAAACTATCTATATGGCATCTCGTAGTCTTCATTATTTTATCTCTAAAACACACAAATTGCAGGAATTTCTTTTTAACTAGTTATTACATCTAATGTAAAAATTTTGTGCTTTTCTGGGTAGGTTGTCTGGTAAACCAACTTGTAACTCAAGATGCCCATTTATAGTATCCAAGTACCTGAGCCCAAGCCCTGATAAATCAGTTCCTGGTCTTCCCTCATTATGAACATGGACCCAGGCAGACAGAGGTAACAGTTCAAGCAGATGGGTCTCTGCCATCCACAACGGAAACCCGTATTCTGAGTTAGGCCCTAGTGTCCCGGCTCCAGGCAGGACCAGCCCACCTGCTTTCCCAGGCCACAAACAGGGAGATGGAAGCAAAGTGGAGCAGCCGGGAAAAGAACCAGCACCCATATGGGATCCCAGTGCATGTAAGGCAAGGGTTTAGCCACTAGGCTATGTCACCTGGCCTTTTATTTGCTCTTTAGACAGCTGTGACTGTCTCATGTGAATCACAGAATATACAGAATTCAAAACTTCTTTATTTTCCTTGAGATATTCTATGATTTAAACAGAGCCTGTTACTAAGGTTAACAATTATTGTAAGGACTGGCATTGTGGTGTAACAGGTTCAGCTGCGGCACTGTACACCAGTACTTCATGAGTGCTAGTTTAAGTCCAGCCACCCCACTTCCAGTCCAGTTTCCTGCATGACGAGCCTGGGAAATCAGGCAGAAGATGTCTCAGCGCGCTCTGTTCTCTGCCATCCATGTGGGGGACCTATGCGGAGTGCCTGGCTTCCACCTTGAACCTGGCCCACCCTGGCAACTGTGCAACTTGGGGAGTGAATCAGAGGATGGAAGATCCCTCCTTCTCGCTCTTGCTCTCTCTCTCTCTCACTGTCACTTGGCCTCTCAAATAAATAAACCTTTAAAAAGATGAGTCTTCGCTATAGTAATGCCCTCAATATAAATGAACTTGAGCCACTCTTCAAATACTGTACACAGAATTAGTAAGCTTTAAGTAATGTAAGTACACACACAGATTCTACTTAAAGTTTACTCATTTACATACAGCTTCTTATGTACACAGCTCATGTTACAGGAATCAAAGAATTGGTGAGTGCATGTGTGTATGTGTTTGTGAAACAAAACCTACACAGTTTTTGCAAGATCTTAGTCACGGAGTCACTCCAGAGCCACGGGTCCCAAGTGAGTAATTCTATCCCAGGGAGAGCCAGTATCCACATTTCTAATGTTTGTTTAATGGCCCAGTAGAACCTGGATAATGAGACAATTGAGGGTTGACAAAAGCACACAATCCATCACAGTGAGTCTAATGCTGGTGACGTGCTGTTTATTTACAACGCAATATAAGAAGACCTATGGCTCCCACAGCCTGCACAAACAGAACAATAAAAAGTACTTAAAGCCATTTATATTCATTTTAAAATTAAGCCTGTGGGGTGCTGTCAAGATTTCTACTCTTTCTGACAGAGATGCAGCATTCATCAACAGCTAAATGCCTTGTTCTTCCAACAGTGCACGGAGGGGGCTGGGGCCTCTCTGATTCTTGTTTCACTCAAACACAGAATCAGTACAACTCGAGAAAAAGCATCAACAGAGCATCTATCTTAGTTACCTCTGTTAGATACACTTTTTGTTGTTAGTTTTGATGATTTGCAACTAAAATCTATTGGTATTTTTCTTCACAGTGTAATATAATTTATTTCTAACTAGAGTCTTCTTCCTCTTCCTAATGTTATTGCACTGTTCTTAATAGATTCTGCAAAGGAAAATACTTCTGTTCATCTTTCCTGGCAATGAAATAGTTTCATGATTTGAGAAAAGGGATGTCTGTATCTTCGTGTCTTAAGCTTAAGAAAGAGAGGGAGGGAGAGAGAAAGGGGGGGAGGAGAGAGAACGAGAGAAAGAGAGAGTGTGTGTGTGTTTTCTCAGCAGGTTCACTGTAGGAAAGACCTCAAAGGCCAGAGCTGAGCTGATTCGGAGCTATGAGCCAGGAGCTTCTTCTGGGTCGCCCATGTGAGTGCAGAATCCCGAGGACTCGGGCCATCCTCCATTGTTCTCACAGGCCATAAGCAGGGAGCTGGATCAGAAGTGGAGCAACAAGGGAAGGAACCAGTGCCCACAGGGCTCTAAAATATTCTGAAATAATTCACTGTGTGCTCACATGCATTACACTTTGTCCATCCATTCATCTGATGATGGATACCTTGGTGCAATTCACGTTTTGATTGTCACAAAAAAGGGATGCTATAGTCATGATGGTGCAGACACCTCTTTGAGACAACCTGTTTGTATCTTTGGGTATATATCCAGTACTGGGACTGCTAGATCATGTGTAAGTCAAGTCTGTTTTTCCAAAAAATTCTTCATACTGTTAAACACTGACTGTTAATATTCTAACTTCATTTTCCCATTCTGCTTTATATTGTCCAACTGTTCCAACATCTTTCAAATATTTCGTTTATACATAAAATAATCAGCAAAACCTAGCGGGCTCTTCCTCCGGCTGTGGTACTGGCCACTTGTGTGGGTGCCAGTTTGTGTCTACTGCTGTACTTCCAATCCAGCTCTCTCCTTGTTGCCTAGGAAAGCAGGGGTGGATGGCTCACATCCTTGGGCCCGTGCAAACATGTGGGAAATCTGGAAGAAACTCCGGGCTCCTGGCTTTGATTTGGCTCAGTTCTGGCAACTGTAACCACTTGGCAAGTGAACCCATGGATGGAAGATCTTATGTTTATCACTCCTTCTCTCTGTAACAATTATAGATGTGATCCTCGTTATTTAGAAATGCATCCACACATTTCTAATAAACACTAAAAACTTGGTATATCCCACAATTTTAATGGGAAAATTTGAGCTCCAGAGTCCTTTCTGGAAGCTCCTATTCTAACAAATGCATCGTTCTTCCACTCGTTAGCTAACAAATACGCTCTGAGTACTGACTGTGTGCCCATGAGCACTGACCGTATGCCCATCCCAGGTCTGCTGAGAAACAGTCTCTGAAGTCAGAATCTACTGTGCTCTTGCATGATTTGGCTTTTTTCCCTCCATATATTAGACTTACTGTACTATAATCAAATGATATTTTAAAAGACACATAATTGGTGGGAAAAAGGTTCACTCATTCTTACTTCTAGTAATATATGATAAAATCTTATTCCACATGTCTTTCAAGACTTCAATCTTCTACTGCAGCTTACAAAAGAAACAGTTAATTTGTTTTGTTTTGTTTAGTTTCATGTAAAACATATAGCCACAAGTAGTAGGAAATACTTACACAACTAAAAACAGACAATTACTTGAGAAACTTTCTAACAGAACCTCAGGAAAATTTCAGGTCCAGTATAACAAAAAGAAGAAAGTACAAATGCCCATGTGAACCCATGAGAAGCTGTGACAGAGACAGTGCATTAATACCGCCACCAAACTCACCTACTCTTCTCCCCGGGTACACAGCCTCACTGCCTTCTCCTTGCCCCACTGCAGTTTATGGCAGGGCACACGCCTGTTTATTTCACGAAGGGATGTGAAGGATTGAAAAGAAGTGTGTTACTCCTAGACCTAGCTTGAAAGATCTCCTTATGTTCTTTATCAGAGAGATGGGAATGGGAAAGGCCATTACGTTCCTAGATAAGGTCCACTACTTCAAAACGGCAGCAGTAGCCATTAACAAATAGATACAGGAAACTAGAAGTTGAAAGTACTCATATTACTGTCTTACCAATTATTTATTTTAAATTGTTGCTTACAAACATGTTGAAGACAGAGCAAGGGTTTACCAAAACTGTGGCTCAGGGGACAAGGTTGGGAAAGAGCCGGACTCCATACGTAATAGCTGCTGTTTGATGTGTCTGACCAACTAATTACCATGAGGAACAAAAGAGCTCAGAAAGAACCTGGCTAGCTTCCAGGCAGACAGCAAAGGTTTTGGAGTGTGGAAGAAACCAGCGTTCTCAAAACCCCTAAAGAAAGAGACGGAACTGAAAAAAGCCTTGAGCACAAAGTCACAATAATTTTTCTCAGTTACACAAGGAACACAGCCCTGCAGCTAAAAATTACTTAGAGGATGTTGCCTTCCTACCAGAACTTATTCTTAGGGCAGCTAGTCTTGTGTAGGAACAGGCCAAGGAGTGAAGCAACAAAAACATACAGCAAGTATGGGAAATTCAAGCAAATAAACAAACAAGACTGTTCACAGCTGCTAGCATCAAACTGGGAACAAATGGATTAGAAGCCTTCTTGTCTATACCACTTTACATTCCGACTGAAGAAATCTTCACCAGGACCAATGTCCAGAAAGCTTCCCCTGATATGTTTCTAAGAGCCTACTGCTTCATTTATTACACTTATTTAAGTCAATTAATCCAGAGTTGAATTCTGTGCGAGGTCAAGTCAGAATCTAATTTCTTTTCCATGACATTGCCAAGATTTCCAAACATCTTCATTGAAGAGTTTATCCTTTCTTCATTTGATAGGTTTAATAGTTTTGTTAAACATCAACTGATTACATAAGTTAATATGCGTGGGATTATCACCCGGTTCTCAGTTCTCTTTTGCTCCACTGATCTACTTCCCTATCATATAATCCCACAATCCCACTGTATGTATATATTTCAGGAAGATAAAATCAGAATCATAAGGATATATCTACATTCCCATTCTCATGGCTGTCTTATTCACAATAGGCAAGATATTAATACAACCCAAATAGCCATTAAAACAATTAAATCAATCCAACCACCCTGCAATGCATACACATTTCAAATTATACTGCACAAAGCAAAAATATACATAACTTTCTTAGCATAATCTTTTTAAATAAAAAAATCATGCATAATATTTTTCCACAGCAATTTTACTTCAATAAACTATGCTTAAAAATTGACTTTTTAAACCAGACAGCCTCCAAGTTAGAGTGCTTGAGTTCAAATTGCAGTTCTCCTGATGCCAGGTGTTTTGCAAGTACGTGCCCTGAGAAAAGGCCAGTGACAGCTCAGTAGCTGAGCTCCTGCAACCCACACTGAGGATCCACACGGAGGTCCTGATTCCTGGCCCAGGCTGAGCTTTCCCAGGATTTGGGGGAAAGTACCAAAAGATGGAAAATCTGTGTAACTTGCAAACAAATGAAATACTTAAAAATTAAATATAAGTTATGCAAGTTTTAATACTCCTCAATGCCTACTCTAGAGGTTTCTGGGGGAGAAATACGCACTTGGAAGGTCCTCCAGCAGGACAGTAGCACAGCATGTCGTGATCGGAACCATGACCTCATAATGAATTTCCACCGCTGCCAGTAGAAAGAGGTCTTGTCCCTGGCTGTGTGGTTTGTGCCTGGCTGCCTCCCCCTTCCCCATGTGGGACCACCCTTGCGCTTGGAGAAAGAGGTCTTAAAAACACTTTTCCAGGTGATCCTATCGTCTCTTGGTTAAAGTACCTGCCATGAATTTTCCATTGATTCAGTTCTTTAAAAAGATTTTAATTATTTGAAAGGCTGAGTGACAGAAAAAGATAACTTTCCTATTGGCAACAATATGCAGAGCTGGGCAGGGCCCAAGCAGGGGCCAGGAACTCTACATCACATTTGTCAAACAGGGCTCCAGTACTTGTGCCACCTTCTGCTGTTTTTCCAGATGCATGAGCAGAGAGTTGAATGGGATATAAAAAAGTCAGAATTCAAATCAGAATTTAGATATAGGTTATCGGTGTTGCAACCACTGCAGTGCCACAAAGCTAGCCCCTAATCCTTCCATCTTCGATGAGTATTTGTTATAGACTAGAGTAAGCTGGATTTTGGTCCATATTAACTAAGACATAAGAACACATAACTGGTTTTGCTAAACAGGACTTAGTAAATTTTCTAGGTCTTTGAAATGGGTGCAACAATCATGATGGACTGGCAAGATAGGAAGCAATGCAGAACTGTTGAACTATCAAAACCACTTAAGCAGGACCCTCAGAGCATGCCCCCCATCGGGGACCCTGGGATGGTTGAGAGGGCAGGTGTGGCTTCTCCCCTTACCTCTCTGCTCCCCCCAGATACAGGAAGGCAAAAAAGAGAATGTCAAAACAATGTTCTCACGCAATTTTTTCTAGCCTTTGACCCTTCGCACCCTAATCAAACAGGCAAAAATTATCAAAAATAAAATGTATACAATTAAAAGAAAAAGAAATGTGTGCAACAGTGGGAAGCCCTCAGGTCATTCACCAACCTGAGCACCTGTGTGATGACATTCAGGGCACCCGCTGCTGCCGTAAAACAACACCGGCCTTGGACCATCATAACAGGAAAAACACGAATGTCTACTGTTCATGGTGTCTTCATGGGAACTAGCATTGTCCTAAACCAAGAGACAAGGTATGCATTTATTAATATTCAATACCTCATAGCTTCCTCTCTTAAGCTGGCTACTGCATAAAACAACATCACCAATCTACTTTTACTTTCTTGAATTTTTAAATCTATACAGTTAGCTGTTTAATTGTCAGACCTTTTGTCCATGGATTGCACAGAAACATAACCTAACACATTTAAGCTTTTAAATAGTCTATCAAGTACACCCAATCTCTCCTATATACTTTCATACGTTTGGAAATTAAGACACAGACAAGGAAAATAAAATCATTCTACAGATCACATATTGGAAGTTACATATCGAGATCAGGCCACGGCGATCGGGTGCCAGGTCAGACCCAGCTGCTTGACCGACCACAGGAAACGTGAGGCTGACGTGTTCCCGCAGCCTCCATCATACCTGCCAGATAACTTTGTTCGTTATGCCTACAGACACTGATGCCCAGAACTACTACGATTTTGAAACTTTGGGAAATAAAGATAAGATTCAGGTTACTTGATATCATAGAAAAATGTGTTCTTTTAGAAAAATAAGAGAGTTGCTGTAACACCAGCTCAGAAGATTTAAGATGTTAACAGACATTAGTTGTGTAAAAGCGGAGGCTACTACTTACTGTTGCCTTCCTTAATTATGTGATTGTGAAGAGGTCTGCAACATTTAAAAATATTTCTATGGAATCAGAGCAGTATGTCCTTTTACCTAAAGAAAAGTGCTTCCTTAGCTTATAAAATAAAGCACTATTTTTGACCCTGAGCATTTGAATAAAATCTCTTACATTGGTACCATATGTTGGTCTAAGTTTCTTTTCTCAGGATTCCTTAACAATATGGCTTGCGGACTTTCTGGCTGATTTTTACGCAGAAGCAATTTTCCCTTCCTGTTTACCATGTGTTCCATTTATATCCCTTTTTGTTCATTTATGCATTAATTTCATCGTCCTTCTGCTTTACAAGTGTTTGTTATCCGCCTATGAGTCAGTCACTATGACACAGATGACCAAGGCCTATCATCAGAACTCAGATCACTGCCAGAACAGAATCAATGCCTTGGGCACCAAAGAATTACTTAGATCATGAGTAAGTTCACAGAGACATGCACGTTCTTAGCTCAGCACTTTGAACAAACATAAATCTAATGCTAAAGGAGACACAGCAGAGACCTGGGCCCGCAGACGATGGTGCTTCAGTGCGAGCCACGCTGTTCGGAAGGGAGTCTTTCAGGACATGAACAGTGTGCTCATTTTGGAAGGATGGGCAGGATGAGTTTTAAAAGATCCTATATGGGAGATGAACACTGAGCAAGTTACAAAGGTATGACCATACATGTGTGCAGAGGTTCGGCTTTCTAACAAAGCAATCTGATTATACAGATTGTACCACAGACACGTGGCTCAGGGCCCTAATGAAAACAAAAAACCTCCACCAATCCACTAATCTGGTACTCTCTCACTGCGTATTCAAGGCAGGAATCCAGCCCCTTTCCTGGCAGGAAGCAGATGATGGGATAACAGTTTCCCTGAGTTCAAGGGCAGTCATTAGCACAGAGGAAGGCACCAGTTAACTCTAACATAGTTGGAAAGGGCTGTTTGACAGTGTATTTTTTTCTTCATAAAGTATCTGCTCCCAGTCTCCCTCATAAACAGAAGGTAGTTCTTCCCTCTTTTTCTGACACACACAGAACTGCCAGGCACAGAGATTCACTTACAGAGACACACGTTAAAATAATAATAGAAAACACCAGACCTGCTAGTGAGCTACTCCTGGGGTTCTTCCTGACTATCAGCCTTTAGGCTACCGCACCAGGCCCGCCATTTTTAGTTCTGAAAAGTCACAGTATATATTGAAAATAAAACTGATTTCATTCAATACATTATTTTTCAATTAAAAATAAAGTTGGGCCCGGCGCGATAGCATAATGGTTAAGATCCTCGCCTTGCATGCACTGGGATCCCATATGGGCGCCGGTTCTAATCCCAGCAGCCTTACTTCCCATCCAGCTTCCCGCTTGTGGCCTGGGAAAGCAGCCAAGGACAGCCAAAGTCTTGCGACCCTGCACCCACATGGGAGACCCAGAACAGCTCCTGGCTCCTGGCTCCAGATCGGCGAGTACCAGCTGTTGTGGTTACTTGGGGAATGAATGATCGGATGGAAGATCTTTCTCTGAGTCTCTCCTCCGATGAAAATAACTAAATCTTATAAAAAATAAAAATAATAAAGTTCATTTGACTCGAGTACCTAGTTAAGAAAAATGAATCATCTGGAAATATCTAGCAAAGGTAATTAAAGTCACCAATGACCAATCTTGTCTATTTTATTGTAGGCAGGTCCACTGAGCATGATTTACATACAGTAACATCAGCAGTTTTGATTTGCACAATTATTCACATGTTGTGAAAAATGAATACAAATTAGGATATGGAAAATCTTCAACAAAATGGTTACTTGTGAGCCATTACAACCCACTCTGTACCCCTAGTCCCGACCCATGGCCATTTCTTCTGCCTTGCAGCTTTGATTTTTCTAGAATAGCCTATGGAAACAATCATACAAAATACAGTCATTGTGGTGTCCAGCCTCTTCCCTCAGCATAAGGCTCTGAGGATCTCCGCGCTGCTGCCCGCCTCACCGGAACACGCCCTCCTGATCGGCTGTGCTGCACCCAGCAGCTGACTGTGCCACACCTTTTAATTGTAAGAAAGTTGCTGCTGATGTATAATACAATAGGTGGTTCTCATTAGTACATGTTTTCCTTCCTGACAATTACCTTAATTTGCAATTAATCTTCAAAAATATGCATTTGTAAAACAGGTTCTTTTTCTATTTTTAAGAGGCCATGTCTTAGCATTTCCATTGAAATACTTCACAGAATACCAACACAACTTGCTCTGCCCTTCAAGTAAAACTGATGAAATGAAAGCAGTATTTCTGAAGTCTCAAGTATAGTTTTTAAAATTGACTAAGAAAAAAATTTTAAGACTGTCACACAATTCAAAGAATGAAAAAATTTTAAACCACAATGAAAATTATTGAAGAAATCAAATTCAGGGCTGATTTCATATGTAGGTCTAAATATAATATACAAATCATTTTACAAATCATTTCTTCTAACCAGACTGACAGGTCTGTTTTAACTATCAGAACGCTGTGCCATTTTATAGTTTTCAACATGTAATAAAAGTAGAGCTCTAATTTTCATCACGGTTGTCTGGAAAGCTAGATTTTAGCCTTCTGCGACAGACAGCAAAAGCTGACATTTGAAAGCAATTTAAGGAAAAGAGTCTTGATGCACTGCTATATACATTTTTTTGTAATAAATTCTTGTATGTTACGATCAAGAGAATATTATAAACACTCATTAGCTGAGCAACTGTGTGTGCCACACGAGCGATGCTTCATCCAGAGCTCTCGGAATTCTGGGAAGAAATTTATGAGAGAGAAGAAAAAGAATGTAGTTCAATATGAAAATGAAATAGCTTAATTCTTCATTATTTACAAAGTCAGAGTATATGTACGGAAAGACAACAACGAAGACGCAGTATTAAATGGAAAAAGTAGTCATTTACCAACTGCATTTTCCATGTTTTACATTTGGTCCTGAGGCATATAATGCTGTGTATTAAGGCCCACAAACCCAGCTCACCCGGAAATCCTCCCAGCTGGCTTTCACACGGCATTCAACTGAGAATGCACAGTATCTTTTTCAGATCCCAAAAGAACTAGCTTTGATTTTGTTGAGCTAACATAGATAATAAAACCATGTTTGGAAAGTTGAGCCAGACTTAATAAAAAGACAGTTTCCCCAGAACAAGTGAGGTTTAAATATTTACAGACTCTCTAATGTAGGGAAGCCACATGTGAAGCGGTAATCCCAGAGAGTCTCAGGATGACAGAGAGAGAGAAAAAAAATTACAAGAAAGCCAGTCGGCAGAAAGCAAAAAGCATCAGGGACAAAGTTGAGTTCTTTTCCCTGATTGCTCTACTTAAAGAGCTAAAATGCAGGGAAACAAGATATCAAAATATGGTAAGGAGCACACTGGAGACCCTATGAGTAAAAAGGGATTCTGGCTACTTCTCAGTCATGTGAAGAAGGGGACAGAGAAAACAAGGACAACGACCTTTTCTGTTCCAAGCGTGTACAGAAACGGTGGGGTGGGACTGAAGAGTCGAGAGGCACTGCGACTTCAGTAGTTAGTGTAACTGTAATGAAACCATAACCCCATCCTCTCCCATCTTCGACCAGCTTATGTCTCCAAGAGAAATTTTCTATCGCGTCACACAATGTTCCTTTTGACCATAGTATTCCAAAAAACACCTCTTTGATACTGTGCATAGGCTAACTGACCACAGCTCCACCTGAAGACTGCATGAAATCCAGGGCACAAGAGAGTAAACCTTGTTTCTTAAGCAAGAACTTACACAGGCAAACAGATTTTTGTTGAGAATCCATCTACAGGGCACAAAAAACACACTCAGATTTGTTAGCAGGTCTGTCCCTAAGGATTAGACAGAAAAAACTCATCCGAGCAAGCAGTGGAGGTCTGTGGATACAGCTTCTCCAGCATCCCCAAGAGAGTTTCTGTTCCCTTCCAAAGCACAAGGCCTAGGTGTACTCATCCACTCCAGAATATTCATGGGATGCACAGGACTGGATGTTGAGGATATAACAACAACAAAAAGGGCAAATTCCATTCCCCAAACAAGAGAAAGGCCGAGAACGAAATACCAGTGTCTCGTGCTTGGAGAAGAAATAGAATTTCGGAATTAGAGTAACAACAAGGTGTCATACTGAACTGGAACCTTGACCATGAAGGACAAACTGTGGCTCCTGAGAACCTAGGGGCTTTCTGAGCTGATGAAACTGTAAGGGTGTTCTGGGGTGTCCTCTCATCTCTCAGGACCTCATCATTTAGCTGATGGAACAGAACAAAGCCTCTCTAACAGATTTTTTTTTTTAAACAAGACTTGGAGACAGCAGCTTGGTCCTGACTGTGCTGGGCGTCCCTCATCTCCTGCCCATGACTTCCTCTGGCTTGCTGGCTCCTTTCTGCCGCTGAGGAACATGCCTTCCCCTGACATGCGTACTCAGACCATCTGCGTCAGCCACAGCATAGTTGATAAACACCTTGTTGAAGGACAGGCACAATGTAAGGGGGAGTATGTACACTTTCCATATATTTTATGAAGGTGTTTCACGTTTTAAAATAGTAACAAAACAGGGGCATTGAGCCCATAAAGGGTGGGGGGTGGCTCTTGAAGGCCTTCTAGTGGACTTCATGATCACAGGGCCTTAAAGGAGGAGACACTTAGGGACTTTCCTTACAGGACATAACCTTCTTGAAGACAAATCCCAACTCTTGTCCAACACAGTGACCTCCTAAAAACGGAAATAAAACCATTACTTTTCTTAATTTTTTTTCTTGGCATCTTGTGTGTTTGTTTCCTACAAGTGAGTTTTCCATTTTCTTTTCAAACTGGAAAGCTACAAGGAGACAAGCTGCTCAGGGAAACAAAAAGGATCAGAAACAAAAAGGTACAGTGACGCAAGGAAGGAGGAATCATTTCTTCCCGCACTTTGTAAACTTCCTGCTTCTCTCTTGGTCCTGCCATGGGGAGTTTGCAATACACTAAACTACTGAGATCCAAGCGGACAGCAGTCACTCACCTACACACCAGCAGAGCTGCTGAATAATTCACCCAGGCAGCAAACAAGTTAGAAGAGATAAAATATGGGGAAACAGATAAGGAAGTGAGGTATTGGATTCAGATTGTGCTTAAGAAGAACTTGACCTAGTAAGAAGTAATAAAAACTTCAGCTGTTCATCAAGAAAATTGCCAAAGCTAGATACTTCCACTTAAAAAGTAAGACTGCTACAGGGGTCAATGTTTGTGCTTTGCAATAGAAACTGGAACTAAGACTTCTAAAACAGCAATGACTAAAACGTGGATTTCAGGGAATACTAAATAAAAACTTACTTCTCTCTAAATGAATCTCTGCTTTGAAAATGGCATCTCAATGCAGAGATAACCAAGAGTCTGAGGTGATTTTTTTTCCATTAAGATTCATATAAACTCTTAGTACACAAGAAAAACACATAATAATCCTATAAAGCATCAACTAATTGTTGTTCCTTTGAAAAACATGTTTAGTACATTCCAGTTGGACTTACTCTGGTTTACTCACTCGTTGATTTCCAGGGAAAGAAAACTTGCGACATTAATGAGAGACAGGCCTCGGGTTGCCCAACAACCTCTGGGGAACATCACTGACTTGTTTTTTGGAGTAAATAAAAGGATTAAGAAAAACAAAAGCCATTTCACAACTATAAATGTACACTGAAGTTGCAGAGCTCTTTCCATAGAACTGTGGGAAGAAATCGGTACTAAAACACAAAGGAAATGGAAAAAAAATTCGCAGAAAATAAAGGAAAGCAGTCTAGTAAAGTGGAATAACTTTCAGGCTAACAGAATTCGCTTTCAAAGTCTACCGTTATGTAGAAATTGTCTTTTTACATTTTTCCTTCTTTTTTTTCCCCTCTAGCCCTTTGGTCTCTTGCCTCTGAGTGTCACAGTTCATCACTGAAACAGTCTAACGGTCCAGTTTCCTCTCACAGTTTGACAGTGGACAACACAGGAGGGATTTGTCAGTGGCACCGGCTGAGTCCTCAGTGTGACTGACCGGGTTTTCCCTTGATCCGATCCTGCTGCCCTCCTTTTCCCACAGCAGGTCCTTCTCACAGCACTCCCTCACAAATGCCCTGCTCTGCAGGACTTACTCCCTGAGGAGCCTGACCTCCTGCAGTTATCTGATGAATGATCTGCTTCCCAGGGGTCTGGTCCTTTCCCCTGGTCTCAGGAAGGGTTTTGTTGCTGGGATCAAAGTGTGATAAGGTGCTGCGGGTTGACAGCCATCACCTGGTTGCCAGGTTGACAGCACAGTACAAAGGGATGCTCTGCACCCCACCCTTTTCACCTCCTCTTTTGCCATTCAGTTCATTGAAGGCAGGGAAGCAGCTCCAGAGGTTCCTTGCACAACTGCTTCCTGCCTCCCAGGCCATTCAGGTTAACTGACAGCATGGAAATGGCTCCAGTGGTTCCACATACCATACCTCTCCTGCCTCCTACTGTGCAATTTTAGATTAACTACAGGGAAACTTGGGGCTCCCTAGCTTCCTTCCTATCTCCTGTCACTTAGCTAATTGAAGGCATGGAAACTTTGTCTCAATCAGAGTGGAGGATAAGAGCTTAAAAACCTCTGACTTTTGTCAAGCAGTGCAGTGACTCCTGGAGTGTAGCAGCAGCTGCTGTCACCAAACTTGGCCAATAAAGACTCCTCCTAACATGCTACACTGTGTCTGGTGTGATCGCTCTGGCACTCTGCAACAAAAGCAGAAGTCAACTGAAGTTACTTTCCTCCATGGCTTCCATTATTCAATGTTCTCATTTCCTGGAAGGGATTGCATAACTTGGAAAAAGCATAAAAAGAATGGGAAGAAGCAAAGGCAGAAAGGCCTGAGGCTATGACTCTGAGTTTGGTAGTTTTCCAAAGCAGAAAGACCCTCTTGTTGACCACCATGCAGAATCTAGGGAGGAGATTGAGAGGGCCAGGATGGTAGATAAATGTCAAGTTATCAGATGCAAGGGTCTTGACTTCTAGCTAGTAGGACTGTTTTGTTTTTCTTTAAAACAAACAGACAGAATTGTATACTAAAATTCTGAAATCAGAGGCACCAAAAAGTTCAAAGAAAATGAAATAATCAAAAGGTTTGATTTACTCCAAGTGATATGAAATAAATTTTTCCTAGTATACAATTCCAGTAAGCTTTCTGGAGACTCTTCATATAAGTTAATGCTCCTAATACCCAAAAAAAGAAAAACGAAACTTTTGTGAGGTTGTCTCAGAGTGTCCTGGTGGTCAGTCAGTGCCAGGGGTCAGGCATGCGGGCAGAACAGATGGCTGGGCTGCATGTTTTTCAGCTGCGTAAGAAGCCTCAATCATGAGTGAAATGATTTTCTACCAGCCACGTATAAAGGAAGTTTGACTCATATTTACGTTCCCTGATGATGAGCCTGAGATAGCAGCATGAAACTGCCCAAGTGGCTGGGTCCCTGCCACCCAGAAAAGTCTCAGATGAAGCTCCTGTTCCCGAGCTTTGGCTCATACCAATCCTAGCTTTGCAGTCATTAGGAAATAAACCAATGGATGGAAGATCAGTATGTGTGTGTGTCTGTGTGCGTTTCCCTCATTTTGACCGTCTGATTTTCAGATAAATAAATCTTAAAAATAAAAAAATTGAAGTATAGGTGAGGTGGTCACAGAAGGTGGCTGGGAACTCGCATTTACTTTTAACATATTGGTTACTCATTACTATGTCAAGTAATTCCATAATGATGTAAATTTTTGCTGATGGTATGTTGGAGCTTTCAATTGACTGGGATGATACTCTGCTGGCTCTGTCTTCAGACCAGAGAGGGTATACCTAAGAAGCCGTTGAAGTTGACTGGACAATAAGATGCTGGACTCTATGTCTGGTATATGCTTGCAATGGGGGAATCTCAACTGAACTTGAGCTGTGGTTATGCAACAAAGTGGAGGAATCCACCATGGTGGGAGGGCTTGGAGAGGGGTGGGGAGAACCCAAGTACCTATGTAACTGTGTCATCTAATACAATGTAATTAATGAAGTAAAAATAATAAATAATTAAAAAAAAGAAAATAAACCTTCTTGAAGACTCCAAAAAAAAAATAAAAATAAAAAAATGAACAAAAAGCACATAAACAACTGACAACATAGTTATTTTATAAGATACAAAAAGGCTAGTCTAAAAAATTCAGGTTATGGTGTTAATACACATTGTGTGAAATATTTATGACTGATACGGGTTAAAATATATGTCTAATATATGGACCAGAAAGTTAATACAAATGCACCCCATGTTGCATCCTGTTCAAGGAAAAGAGAACAATGTCTGAAAAAAAAAACCCGATTAATGTAGTTGATGTAAAAATAGAAAAATGGTAGTCAATTCTCAATGTTAGGTGTATGGCTGATAATGAAAAGTGACTAAACTTAAATTTTCTGAAGGTAGAATGGCTATCATGATTAGACATTTCAGATACACCAAACAGCTTATGGAGAATAGAATTTTAAAATATCTATCAAGGTGCAAAATATCTTTGAAATATAAACGTACAATGGTCCTTAAAAAGTACACACACACACACACACAATATTACAAAATAGGAAAATGCATATTTCAAAAATTTTAAGTATTTTAAGCATTTGGGGATATCAGAACAACGCTTTAAGTTTTCACTTTCCTTGAGTTTCTTGCATTCATTCTGCTAATCCCACTGGCAATGTTCGGCATTCATTCTGCTAATCCCACTGGCAATGTTCGGCACATGTAGTTCATGCCTCACTTGTATCACAAATGAGTCTGATTTCTAAACACCAGCTGTTGCATCTTGTCAACTAAACTCGCCTAAACGTGGTCAGTCTTTATTATGTTTAAAGAACCCCTGGGGAATCACTAGTATAAAATCATGGGTTGAATTTACACAAATCCAACAAAGCTTGAAACAGGACTGGAGCACATGTGTTTCATCAGGGAATCAGGGCAGCATGGTGAGGAAGCACACTAGTGGAACAGGACAGGAAAAGGAACCACGTAGGAAGCATTAGTCAGCACTTAGTTCCTGGATAAATGTGGCCAAACGTTTGAAGGAGATCATTCAAATTATGAAGTAGATGAAATACACCTCCGAATTCTCCTGAAGAAGCTAGAATCCTGGAGTGTTTATTTATCTGCCAACTCTGACCCTTCCTCTTTGGAAGCTGTTGTCACTCAGAGCAACTCTGCTAGGAGGACCACCGTGATGTGTGGGATAGACAAAAGGTATTTAGGCTGGGAATGAAGAATCTGCCAAGGGCCATTACTTCCAATCGTAACTTTAAGATTCCTCATAGTTTATTACCTCACATAGTTTATTATTCCTCACATAGTTTATTACCACAATTTACGTTTTCCCAAAATCAACGAGAAATTCCCTGTGTCTTCACTGGCTAAATATCAGCAGCTATTGCATAAAACACTCCATAATCTTGACCTGGCAATTGAATGATCCGTGCCTGCGCTATCTAGATGGCAAACAGAAGAAAGTACCTCACTGAGTTCAAATACTGGAATGCTTAGGAACATAAACCAATGGAAACCTGGTAGTGTGCTAAGGAAACAATAAGGTTTTAATCTCATTAGAGTTGTTCACGGGGCTGAACTTGAGATCATTTCATGTGGAAGAAAACAGGATCAACATAGAAACACTTCCAGATCTTTGCGTCAAGTCTTTATGTCTAAATGTGATTCAAGCTTACACATTTTGTTAAACATATTTAATGGTTATAATAAAAAATTAGAGTTCAAATGCCTATGTTTTAAAACTATGCTTATTTACAGTTTTTTCCAGTTACTCTTTAAAAATTCACTAAAATTTAATTATACACTTGACTTTAAAATGAATCCTTTAGTGTACAGTACAGTCATATAACACCTATTAGCATCAAGAAAAAAGTAATTTCAGATCTTACTAATAAATTTTGACTGTAAAATTTATGAATAAATATTACTCACTAAAGAAAACTGTAGTGAAGAATAAGAGTTATCTTGGCCAGTACCCTAACCTAACCCATTTTTCTTCCCACAGGAAAACACTGTCCCAGTTTGGCATATAGCCTTCAAGAGATCTTTCTATTTGTGTTGAAAAAAATAAAAAAGAACCCAAACTTCAAATGCTCATAAGGAAAATTCAAAATGATTATTTCCAGAATCCTTTATAAGTTCAAAATAATAAAGAAACAACTTGATACACTTACAGGGAGACTTGACAGGACACAGACGAAATTTTTAAAATTAAATAGACTTTTTTTTCAAGTAAAAACTACATTAAGGGAATTTTTAGAAAATTCTGTTTGAAGGGTAGATTTAAAGAGCTACTGACTAGGTGAGTGAGAGAGCTTCAGACCACTCTGTTACTGTGCGCAGCAGCCACAGGCAAGGCAGACTCAAGCCTGCCACAAGGAATTCCATCTGGATCCCCCAGACAGGCGGCAGAAATCCACGCCTGTGTTAGTATCTGCCTTGGCAGGTGCACTAGCAGGAAACTGCAATGAAAACACAAGAGCTAAGACTTCAGTCGGGTACTCTAACACAAAGCCCAGGAGTAGGCTGTTTAAAATAAGTCAATAGCAGATTATTTTAAAACAAAGAAATAACCAGGGAGTTCACAAACAGGCTATTTAAAAGTATAGTCAGAAAGAAAAAAAAAAAGGAATGCAGAAGAAGAATGCTTAATAATCTCTGAGACATCATCAAAAGAGAAATCCTGGAGCCACTGTTATTCAAGGTAGCCATCAAAGTGCCAAAGGAGTAGGAGGCGCGGCCAAGGAGACCATGACAGAAAATTCCCAAATAGGAGAAAATGGCAATCACCAAGAAACAGGAAAGGTCAGAGGTCACCACTCAGACCAAGGCAAGTCAGTCTTTCCCAAGACATATAATAAAGGTCTAGAGAAGACTCTCCACATTGTAAGCGATTTACAAATTATACACAGAGGTCCTGATTTCTCCTGACCACAGACTTCTCAACAGCACACTTACAAGTCAAGAGGATGGAGGATGAGGACAGTGCCCAGCAGAGAATCCTAAAGATAGGAGGGAGACCAGACACGCCCAAACAAAAGCTGAAAGAGTGGATCTCCATCAGAGCTGTCTTGAGAGAGCAATGCTAATGAGTACAAATAAAATATCAAATGGTGGAGAACTCCAGGATAAGAGTAACCCAACAGACAGATTCAGAATGTAACTGAGGCTTATAATACATTCATATCTTTACCAAAAGACAAGGAAATCAATTCAAAGTCATTATAGTCACATTCAAATGTTAACGGACAGGCAATACAGAGAGAGAAAATACAGAACATTACAATTTAAAATACTGGGAGGCTTGAAGTGTAGAGTTCTTTAATAGTGTATCTTAGTACTTTTCGTTTTCTGTTTCCTTTTAATGTGTAATTTCATTTTTAAAATAACTTTTTATAACCAAAAGATTTAGGCCTCACAGTCATTCCAAGCAAAAACATAGATTCATCAAAAAGAAGCAGCAAGTAATTAAAACATACTACTACAGAAAATTTACCCACAAATGAAGATTCTGAGAAAGAAAAGAACTGTGATGAAAATTAAAAACAAATATCAAAATGGCAGTAGTAAGACCTTAGTAAAGGCCACGTGCTAGCATTCCACGTGTGCACCAGTTCATGCCCTGGCTGCTTCACCTCCAATCCAGCTCTCTGCTTATGGCCCCAGGCCTTGGCACACTGCACCTCGGTGGGAGACCAGAAAGAAGCTCCTGGCTCTCAGCTTTGGATCAGCTCTAACCATTTGGGCTATTTAGGGGGTGAACAGGCAGATGGAAGAAGTTCTCTATTTCTGCTTCCCTTTCTGTAAAAACCTGCCTTTCAAATAAATAAATAATTAAATCTTGTAAAAAACGAAATTAAGCAACTTAACCCCAAATCACAATCATAGGCTCACAAAAGAAATATAGAAGTGAATTTTTAAAATATGATTTTGTTCTTGTAACTGTAGATGGGGCCTGGCATGGTAGTCCAGAGGCTAAAGTCCTCGCCTTGCAACTACCAAGATACCATATGGGTGCCAGTTCTAATCCTGGCTGTTCCACTTCTCATCCAGCTCCCTGATTCTGGCCTGGGAAAGCAGTTGAGAACGACTCAAAGCCTTGGGATCCTGCACCAGTGTGGGAGACCTGGAAAAAGCTCCTGGCTCCTGGCTTAAGATTGGTTCAGCTCCAACATTATTGCCACTTTGCGAGTGAACCAGCAGATGGAAGATCTTTCTTTCTGTCTCTCCTCTCTGTAAATTTTTGTCTTTCTTCTCTGTAAATCTGTCTTTCCAATAAAAATGAATAAAAATTTAATTTTTAAAAAACATGTGTATATGAAATATATTAAATCTGTTCTCTATATAAATAAAACTTATCTTAAAATATTGAAGTTAAGTGAAAACACAACATAAAAATTGTATGGTCTACAGCAAGGATAATTCTAAGAAGGAAATGTATGGCAATCATTACCTATTTAAAAATATATCTCAAAGTGGTGCTTTTAGATTTCATTTACTTTTTCCTTCCTTTTCATTTTTTTGGATTATATACATTAAGGACAAACATGTTTTTTTTCCAATTGGATGGTTAATGATACCTTCTCAGTTATGTGAAAATAATTATTTGCCTAAATTCTATAAAGTACTTATCAGAAGCTAAATTATTTCCTTAGATCTCTATTTGTTTCTTCAAAACAGTAAAATACTGATCCTGGGGATAACAATGCTATAACGTAAACAACAATAACAACAACAACAAAAACCTAAAGAGTTTCAACACTCTTCAACATGTGTCACTTTAAGCAAGCAACTTGACCTAAATCAGTTTCTACAGCTTTGGAATGGAGCTAATGCCTCCTCCCTAAGACGGTCTTAAAAATTCAATGATGTAACAAAACCAAATTTCCTGAAATCTGCTTCATGATCAAATTAGTGTGGTTCCTTCCAGCTATCCTCTTTTATCTGCTCCTCACTTTATTTAGGTTTCCTCAATTAACAATCACTTATCTATCCTGGTGGGAAACATGAGCAGAAAATACAGAGGTTGATGGAGCTTGGGCCCAGTGCGTAAGCCTAGCAGCTAAAGCCCTCATCTTGCATGCACTGGGATCCCATATGGGCACCGGTTCTAATCCTGGCAGCTCTACTTCCCATCCAGCTCCCTGCTTGTGGCCTGGAAAAGCAGTCGAGGACGGCCCAAAACCTTGGGACCCTGCACTCACTTGGGAGACCTGGAAGAGGTTCCTGGCTCCTACCTTCAGATCAGCTCAGCTCCAGCCATCACAGCCACTTGGGAAGTAAATCAGCAGACAGAAGATCTTCCTTTCTGTCTCTCCTCCTCTCAGTCTATCTCACTTTCCAATAAAAATTTTAAAAATCTTTAAAATTTGATGAAGTTTAATAGTTAATACAAAGGCCTCACAAATTAATTTTCCTTGGTAGTTACACCTCTGTAATGAGCACTTCATCTCTAGAAGCAAACTGTGAACAGGTTGAGAGGGAGTGACTTCAGTCCAGGGTGCCTGTCCCAGCCTCCTACGGATCCATTTCTTTCCAAAGCTGGAGATGGAAAAACAGGTCGTTTCTGCCATAAAGAGGCAAGTTTCCTTAAGACCACTGCGTACAAAGCAGAAAGAGACACAGAATCTCAACTTCCAGAAAGGTGACTAGATGGCAAGGAGGCTGTGAGGAGTCCACCAGGACAGAGCCCACCACACAAAACCCACGGGGTTCAGACTGGTGGGAATACCTTTTGTCAGGAACAGGAGAGACGGCCAATGTAATACGATTTCTTGTACTCTCAATAATTGATCAAGGTGCTGGCAATATCAAATACACACAAACTATGTGATTTTAACATTAAACAGGGGTACTGAAACACTGGAAAACCAACAGTGGACATCTCTATCTATGGTTAAATGGAAACAAATTAAGGTCTGTAAATTTCAGAGTACTGCCAAATACTCGGTCACACACTGCAAGTTATGGACTTACATGACTATACCTCTAAGAGATTTTTCCATATTTTAAGGCTTGGTAAGCACTCCATGAAAATCAAGGTATATATAATACTACTGGGTGAACAATGATATTAAGGAGGATTTTAACGTGATCATGATATTGTGATTAATATGTTTTATTAAAGAGCCCTCTTCTTTTAGTGATGGATTTTGTAACATTCACAATTTGCATAAAATCATCTAGTTTTTTTTAAGGAGTATGGTTGAAGATACATATAAAGCAAAACTGAGCATCAAGTGGATTCTCATTAAACCAGCCTGACAGGCAAACAAGACTTCACTCTACTTTTACGCATATTTACAAACTACTGTTATGAAAGTTTTAAATGACATGCATATTAGCAAATAAATTTACCAATATTGATAGGTGAACCTTTTATCAGAAACCACAATATAAAAGTGATAACCTTTGTCCCCCTGCAGGAATCCAATTGAGGTCAGAGTGGTAAGACTCGAATCCTGAACTCTCACTTAGCACCCACGTTCTAAGTGAAGATTAACCAGGTTCCACTTCTTTGACTGTTTAGAATGCTGTTGCTCTATGTCAAGTCCTCAACAGTTGCTTTCCCCCTCGGTTGCGCGGCTCAGGTACACGCACAAAAGGACCTTTATCTGTCAGCTGTCTTATTAGACTGCAACACCATCAAATGATTTTCTGGAAATTCTCATAAACTTTAACTATTAAAATATTGACAAAAGCACTTTGGACAGTTTGAGAAAAGTGAACGCATTAATTCAGACACCCAGTGACCAAGTAAATGTAGACAGGATAATAAATCCAAGGGGAAATGCATGCCACTTTTCTCCATTCAATATGACATTGGCTGTTGGTTTTCATACACAATGTGCCCACAAAGTTTATAAATTTTAAGTATATCCCTTCTATAGCTAATTTTTGGAGGGGGTTTTCATGAGGGGGTGTTTAAACTTATCCAATGTTTATCCAAACCTTTTGTGATAACCATATGGTTTTTGCTCTTCATCGTGATGATGTGATTTACAATGTTCATTCATTTCCAAATGTTGCATCATCTTCATCTCTGGGATAAATCCCACTTGAACACACAGTATGATATTTTTGACGTGGTGTTACATTTGGCTTGCTAGTGTTTTGTTGAGGATTCTGCATTAACGTTTGTCAAGAATGTAAGTCTGCAGTTTCCTTTGTAAGGTCTTTGTTCGGTTTTTGGAATTAGTGATTCTGACCTCACAGAGTCTGTGAAGTTCTGTTTTATTCCTGATTTTGGAATAGTGTGAAAAGTACTAGAATTGTTTCCCCTTTGAATGCTTTGTTGACTTCGGCCATAAAGCAATCAATTCCTGGACGTCCTGTCACTGAGACTTTTCATTTTCTTCTTAAATTTCAGTGTTTGTCGTAAGGCTGCTTAGATATTCTACAACTTCTTGACTTAATTTTGTCGGAGTATACATATGGAAAAATTCAACCACTTCTTTGAGGTTTTCAAATTTGTTAGCAAATAGCTTCATAGCTGTTTCTTAAAATTCTTTGTATTTCAGTAGTGTCAGTTGTAATGACTCAAAATTTCCTTTCAAACCTAAAATATCTGCATCGTCCTCCACAGATCCTGAATTTACTCAATAGGAACTGCACCACTGGTATTTTTCCTTCTAAATGTGTTAGTGGATTCTCAATTAGTTTATATTTCCACTGTTTCTTATGCTTTTGATCTCCTCCATTGCAGACCCTCATCTGCTCCTGTGGGTTTGCTTTAAACTCTGAGCACAACTGAAGGCTTCACAGCCTTCCAGTGTGCCCAGAAGGGCACTGCAGCTACCGTCCAGCACTGCCCACACCTGCTCCCTTCCTCGCAGGCGGGCTAAGCTTCCCAATGTGGAATGCTAACTCATGCCTCAATGCTCTATACACTATTTCCAAACTCTCACCACCTGGTTATTTCTTCCATGAAATAATCCAGTAATTAAGGGATTTTCAGTGTCCAAAAGTAGTGGCGTTTTGTCATCTCATTAGTGTCTTAAAAATTTTCCTTTCAGAATAATCCCAGAACTTTCAGTTACGTTTTCAAAGATTTTCCCTATGGTATTTTATATTCACCTTTCCACTCATATGACAAATCAAACTCAAATGTTTTAATTCCGCAGACAAAAATACCTGCTTAATTAAATTGTTCATTGCCATTCAGGATGACTCAAGAAGCACCTCCAACATGCTGAGGATCAAGAAGGATGACAAACTATCTTTTTTCATGAATGCAAAAAGACCCTAGGGCCACCTCTGTTGAGCTCCCCTTCGTATCTCCATGGAAACATTTTTCTCCCTATTCTAGAAAACGAATTATATGAACATTTCTGTGTTCCCATGGAGATCTCGAAGCCCAATTAAGCTTCTCCTTTGAATAATAGCCAGATAGTGATGCGCCCTCCCCTTTTAAAAGCAAAATGAGCATCCATAAATTTTATAGAAATATAAAATAATTCTGAGCTATGCAGTCAGAAATCATTAACAAACACATCTAAAGATGGCACTGAATGCCACTGAAATTTCACCTGCACAACAAATATTTTTAATTATTTTTTTTCTCCTCATGCACTTAAAGGCAGATCATGAGGGAGGGAGAGAGGGAGGAAGGGAGAGAGAGAGAGAGAGAGAGAGAGAGAGATACAGAGATAGCAACAGTCTATAAGCCAGATGAGACGGCCAAAAGCCTGCAACAACTGGGACTGGGCAGCAGCATGGGAGTCCACGAGCACCTACTATGTGAGTGGCAGGCGACCAAACACTCGAGCCATTATCTGCTGCTTCCAGAATGCACAGGCTTCAGCAAGCTGGGTCGGACGCAGGATGTAGGTGACGGCTTAATCTAAGCACCACAAGGCCTGCCCCTCTGGTTTTGCTGTTTGTTTGCTTTGCTTTGTTTTTAATTTAAAAGCAACCAAAAGTCATTTGTGCAGTCTATATGAAAATGATCAGCACATAAATTATCAAGCTGATATAAACAGACCAATAACAGAGAAATTACCATGGAAATATGTATAAACACAGAAGTTTTAGTCAGGATTCTCTTAAACAATTAGAAGGTACTAAGTTATTCTTCACAACATTAGTTTAAAAAAAGAAATATTTCTTTAGGAAGCAAAGGAGAAAACTGTTGGAGTGCAAAAAAAATCACATGTCCCAAACTCCTAATATTTCATCCTCTAACAATATTATGTCTAATGTTACTCTAAATGACAGACATTGGAAGGTTGAGAAGAGTAGTCATAGTCACACAGAGATGCTCCTCAACTTATGATGGGCTTATATGCTGAGAACCCCAATGCAGACTTAAAGTGCTGCAAGTCCAAAATGTTTAACCTACAAATGTTGTAACTCAGCAACACAGCCCACTGTAGAAGAGCCACTGCTAATCTTCCTGGCCTCGGGTCTGATTGGCAGCTAAGGCAGCTGCTACTGAAAATGTCAGGAGGAAGTACTCTGTGACCTGTCACTAGCTCAGGAAAGTTCAAAACTCAGAACATGAAGTATGGTTTGTGCTTAAAGACTGCACCTTTTATATCGTTGTAAAGTTTAAAAATCACACGTCTGATCTTCCTAAGTCCAGAACTTTCTTTCTATATATGGCACAAACATCCTCAGGTAATAGGGACAGTCTCTGGATGTCACAAAAAAAAAATTCAGGCACCGATGTTACTAAATATTGTAATTGGTATATGTTAATTTCCAGCCTCATATTTTAGCCAAACATCTCCAGGTTTTTATAGACAAAGCTCCAGTCTTTAGTTGGAGTCACCTCATCATATCTCAATTCATGTCCTCAAGGGAAGCAGGCCACATGATCGGGCCTGTGTCTCAGCAGCGATGAATTAGAAAGCTGCGCTGAGTCTATGCAGAACATGTTGTGCTGTTTAAAAAAATGAGTTAACGGAAGAGTGAAACAGGTGATCTCTGTCCTCAGGGATCTCAAGGTAAATTAGAATGAAAGTCATAGGGTTTCTATACCATGCTCATTACATGTATATTCAAAATTCTTACTGTAAATCCTAAGATGTACTTTTTCTTATTGACTACACTTCGGCTACAGCTTGGAGCCAGGGTGGATTGTGGGCAGTAAATGAGACCTGCTATGCAATGGAAGAGAGGCAGAAGATAACGAAACAGCCAAGTGGCCATGACACTGCCACAGTCGCATGTCCTTCCTCTGTGTCCCCAATGCACCGTGTTCTGCTGCACGAAACGCATCACATTACAATCATTTGCCTATTGCTTCCTCCTAATGCTGCATTCTTTGCTGGGATTGTTTTATTTCCCTACCTTTACCACCTAGCCCAGTGGATCACACACAGAGTACTTGGCATAAATATCTACTGTTATTGAATCAGACATTCATACATTTTTAGCATAGGACACATCCTTTGAACATATTTAGTTCCTTATTCCTTGGGAACTTATATAGAAATATCAGAAGTGAAATTATGAATCTAAAACCAGAGTTATTTGCAGAAGGAAATTAGAAGCAAGTTATATTATCCCAAATTCTGCATTAATTAAACAGTAGTCCCCCAATGCCTAGAACTTCTTCTCATTTTCTCAAAAAATTAAACGTCACACAGGTTACTGATAGATTTGTATACATTCAAGAATAAATAACCACTAAAGGTTCAGAAAATTAAAACTGTATTTATACAAAACCCTCCAGGGAAAGAATTTATCCTATAAAAGGAGTGACCATTGGTTATAAACTGAACTCAGCAATAGAACTGAATTACTAAGCTGTCAAACACATATCTTTTCAATATTCTGTATCTTCTTGTGTTTATGCCTTAGTTTTAGATGAAACATTGAGGAAAAGATTATGTACGTTTTTAATTTTTTTGGAGAGTAAAAGACATGCAAGATAGTTATACATACTTACCACATCAACTCATATAAATTTTAAAATACAAGCAACTCACTATTATCTACTCTGCTTATGAATAAACTATGCAAATATTTCATCCAATACACTGTTTAAAAGTAAGGTTAAACTCAATTGAAGCTTATTTTACAGTATATTCACTATGCATGTGATGTGATTTAAGTTTGCAAATTATTGCAGATGACCTATTTCAGTATTTCAGAACTTCACATGGAGAGAACCAATCTCTAATTCTAAAATGAGGTTGAGTGATGACCTTGATTGACATCTGGAGTGAATGATTCAGGAAGTATTGATACAGCTGGAAGTTTTATGTTTATAGAGAGCAGCAAGATTTCACAGCTTGAAATCTAAATATTACTCTCCTTAAACATATGTGACTATTAATAAATCATGTTATATTTAAAAGAGATCATTTTTCTACATACAAAAACTATTTGAGAGAAAGCAAAAATCATCATGTTTAGGGCATTGTGGGCTCAGCTTCCAAACGTGTATCAATTTTTTCTTGCCATAGAATCTTTGAATAAAAGCTCTCCTGATTATGTTCTTTCCCACTGGTTTCCTTATCAGAGTTTTTACTTTTAAAACTCAACCTTTGAAAAAAAAAACTCAACCTTTGATATCTCAATTTTGTGCTTAAAAATTTGAAAATATATTAAACTGAAATTCTGAATGAACTTCTCGGCAAAATATGTGAATACACTTTCTTTACCATTTCCCACGAGTTTACAATGATTTTGCAAACAGCTACTGTACACCTGTGATTTATAAAGCTTTAACTGCCTGACAAGTATTTTTAAAATTCAAATTCTGAGTCCATATCAAGAGAGCTTAGGAGTAATTAGCGCCCTCCAGTAAAACACCTGACCCAGGAAGAGAACAATTACACCAAGTAATTTCAATGAATTTTTAAAGGATGTGGAACATTTCAAAACTGGCCATAATGGTGGACAAATTATGTCGCATTTTCAAATGTGGCAAGTTAACTCACATCCTTCTCTCAGCTGAAGCAGAAGCCAAACACCTCACTGGGTTTGCAATAATTTCCTTCTTTATCTTAAAAGGTTCACAAGGTTTGGGAGGGCTTTGCCGTCTGCCATTCTCGGAATTGAGAGATCTGATAGAAGGGTAAGAAAAGCTCAGAGAGGGCTGTGGTAAAGATAGAGGAACTAGCAGGTTTGGGGGAGAGAAGAGGAGGACAGGTAGACCAAAAATAAAGATGTAAGCACTTCTTGGGCTCTATGCAATTATTTTCCTGCCTTGCTCCTCTTCATATGTGTTATCAGACACCAAAATGTACTTATAACCTCAAGAATATTGTTTTCATATAACATTGACAAGTGAAGTGTGTTGAGATAAACCAGATGAAACCATTATTTTTGTGGATCTCTACATATTAATCCATTGTACATTGTGCCATATATTTTTTGAATGTTGGAATCAATAATTTCTAGATCCTCAATATTTTTACAGATTACCAGAAAGCTGGTAGGCCTGAAGAAATGAACCCACTGGGACCACTAGACAACAAAACCCAGTTATGACACAAGTAGGCTATTGATCATGAGCCCACTTGTGTTTAAAGCTTTTCTATTAATATAGAGAGAGCACATTTCAAGCATTTCACAGGTACAGCCCTAAGAAGACAACTGCACTTCCCGCACCCCCTGCTCCACTCCAGCCCCCCTTCAGCTTTGAAAAGATCGGTGTCATTTCATTCCTACACATTTTTTATATTCTATAATT
The DNA here is from genome assembly GCF_030435755.1 of Ochotona princeps. Lineage (NCBI taxonomy): Eukaryota > Metazoa > Chordata > Mammalia > Lagomorpha > Ochotonidae > Ochotona > Ochotona princeps. The sequence goes on from NC_080850.1 coordinate 44,940,842, forward strand.
ATTGCAACATATTAGAGAAAACAAATGATATTTCTGCCTTTGAGGCTGGCTTCCTTCACTAAGCATAATGGTTTCCGGTTATATCCACTTTCTTGTAAAACACAGTTGTTTCTGAGTTATTCAGCCTGGTAAAATATTCTGTTTTTCACTACTCGCTTTTAAAACTCTTTTTTAAAAAAAAGCCAAACATTTTTAGTGGAAGATTATACAGATTAATGAATATTGTCAAGGTATACATTGTCATGACCTTCTACAATACTAAGAGGCATGAGTCAGAATTAACTTTGATAAGAGAATGGAGGCATTGCTATGGACCGTGACTATCTGGTGAATATGTTCTGACTTTCAGAGTCCTCCTGATATTGTGTTCATTTCCATACAACCTTTCCATCATCCAACCGAGTGACAAGCACTGTCAGGGCAGTTGGAGCGGCGGGTGAGCCACCCTCGGGATGCTTGCACCCCAGAGTGCCTGCTTCCCGTCCTGACTGCGATGTCTGCTATTCAGCATCCTGCTACTGTGTAACCTGGGATGAATCCAGTGACGGCTCAAGCTTTTGTCCCACAAGCAGCTTCTGTGAAAGGACAGAGTTGTTGTTTGCCCAGGCCAATGAAGGCATCTGGGGAGTAAACCAACAGATGGAAGATCTCCGCCTGTTTATTTTTCTCTGTTTTAAATAAAAGGAATTTTCAAAAATAATTTAAAACTCATTGTCAAAAATAAAGATTATGCAAGAGAGAACACAGTAAGTCTGTAATACGGCAGGATATGCACATGGCTTGGTCAAGACCTCTCACCTGGCTCTCTGAGTTCATTATTATCTCCCCCTGAATGTCACTAAGTTATGTTTAAATGTGTTTCCCATATACAAATAAACTGCAATTCTCCCATGAGTCTTACCCTAAGCTTTCAACAGTTTAACAAAAATAAAAACTAAAATCAACATAATTCAAACTTTTGAGCCTCCTGTGGCACCTAATACAGACAAGGCATTAATTTTTAAGAAAATAAACTCTTTAATAATGCGCTACTTTCATACAGGTGGCATACCCTAGTGTTCCGACACATTTAAAAGCCAAAAAGGCTAGACTAGCATCAGAAATACGGAAGTCTGGTTGAGTAGTTGCAGCGGAGGTTAGGCTGCCCCTCAGCTAAGTGCCAGGGCTCCAGGTCTGCTCTGCTATTGCATCAGCTTCTGCTGGCATACACATGCAGCAGGCAGCGGGGAGGGCTTAGGTGCTCAGGTTCCTGCACTGAAGTGGCACACTCAGTTGGAGCTCCTGGCTCCTGACTTCAGTCTAGTGCAGATACAGCTGTTAGGGCATTTGGGGATTGAACGCAAAGGCGATCTTTCAGTCTCTCTCTCTCCCTCCTCAAAAATACAAACAATAAAGATAAAATAAATGTTCACTGTACCCCAAAATTGATACAGAGCTCAAAATAAAAAATAACTCTTACATTAAATCATGCCCTTTAGTCAAGCAAAACTGGTATATCATTTTCCAGACCCTACATGAATACATACTTATTATAGATAGTTCGTATTTAGCAATTGTTCAATAATTGAGCAGATAGAACAATGAATCAAAGAGTACAGTGATGGCAGAATAGACAGGTAAATCAGGTAAATGACCTTTGACCATAAAAGTTTGTTTTAAGAACTTGAAACCATGGTGTAGTGGAGAAAGTCACTGCCTGTGGCACTGAAACTCAAGTCCTGGCTGCTCCACTTCTGATCCAATGCCTGCTTATTTTCCCGGGAAGCTAGTGGCAAGCAGTCCAGATGCCTGTGCCCCTGTAGCCACATAGAAGGCCAGAAGGAGCTCCTGGCTCTTGGCTCCTGACATGCCCTCCCCAGTGACTGCAATCATGTAGAGACTGAACCAGAAGGTAGCTCGCTCTCTTCTCATTTCCCACTCTCTACCTACAACTCCTTCAAATAAATACTTATATATTCTTAACTGATTTTTTTTGACTAAACATATCCCTCAAAACTACAGGTAGATAGTGGTTGCTTTACTTTGGTGATCAATTTGGGTAGAAACTTGAGTCACACAAATATTTTCAATAGTACAATACATATTGTTTAACTCTGTTTTGTATTTTGCATGTTGCCTTATATCAGGGAGAACATGTATTTGTCCTTTTAGAATTGCCGTACATAATGGTCTCCAGTTGGAACCATTTCGTTGCAGCTGGTAGAATTTCATTCTTTTTAATCTCTGTTTAGCAGTCCACAGAGTAGATGTGCCACAATTTCTTTATACATACATTCTCATCTATGAACTGTATAATGGAGACTAGCATAACGGGAAGTGAAGATAGAGTGTAGTGGGGATAAAAGGAGGGTTCCCAGTGAAATGGTTAAATATACCTTGACAATGTATCAGAACTTACACCATTTTCCATATCTGCAATGCCACGATACATTAAACAGTTGCTAAAGGATCTATATTACTGCAATACTATCAACAAAATGGTGCAAGAGATAAGTGGGGAGGAAGAAAGTGATGAGAAAGAGGGTAATTCCTATCTCTAAAAACCTGTACTGTGTAAAATAATAATAATAATAAATAAGTAAAAGAATGTCAAGTAGTATTAACTTCCATTCTGAGAAAACTGTAAAAGTTTTTCAGAGCAGTTGAGGTTTTTCCACTGACATTGAGGAACCCACGGAGGCACAGAGCGAGAAGCACTCACTGTGACTTTCGATTTCAGTGTCTGATTCTGTGCAATTTAAGGTCCTGAAAGGAAGGATTTCTTATAAGCCACACAAATTAACTAGATTAACTAGTACTGGGATTTTCTGGAATTCTTCCTGGGGTTTGATTCTCTTTAAGAAAGGAAGAGGGCAGGCACTGTGGCACAGCAAGTCAAGTTGCCGTCCGCAGCACCAGTGGCCCATACAGGCACTCACTCATGTTCCAGCTGCTCTCCTCCCATCCAGCTCCCTACCTAAGGTCTGTGAAAGCAGCAGAAGATGGCCCAAGTGCCAGGACACTGCACCCACACGGAAGATCCAGGAGAAGCTGCTGGGTGCTGGGTCCTGGCTTTGGACCGGCCTACATTCAGCCATCCACCAACTGGGGAATGAACCAGCAGATGAGAAATTACCTCTGTCTCTCCTTCTCTCTCTCTCTCTCTCTCTGTTACTGACTTTCAGACAAACAAGCAAATATTTGAAAAAAATAGGAGGAATTTAGTTTTCCTTTTATTGGGAGTCAATATTCTATTGCTATGACTAGTCTAGTGATCAAGTGTTGCAACACTAACATTCTAGCTAGTACAATGAACAAAACTGCTTCTGTTGGACCCTGGGATGTCATTTGAATTAAAATCCTAGCAACCTGAGAGCTACTGAACCATATTATAAACAACATTATAACTGTACCTAAATAGACTGTAGAAATGATACTTTTGATGAAAAACAAATAAACAAATACTGCACCAAATTAAAAATTCTAGTTTCGTCTGTCCATGAATATTGTGAAGTATCCTTATATGAAAACCAGCCAATGTCTCATTACGGAGTTTCCATCCATGCCACTGTGGGTTGTAGACTGCTTCCCTGGCAGCCCTAATGAACCATACTTCTCAGTAGCTAGGCTCTCACAAGCTATTCAAGAGGCTGATTCGGTACTTGACCATAACACTGCACTGGCCAATGGTACAGTAGCCAGCATTTGGCAGGCAGATGGCTGGTAACCACTGCACTCGGAGGCATGTTCTCTCCAAATTCTATCAGCACCCAACCATACTCGAAGGCAGCCCAGGTTGCATTATGGTAGAGACCAGGCGGCCAGCCGTGAGCATGGCGTGGGACACCAGTGGCTGAGTGATCCCAGCTCTCCCCATCCCACCCTGAACCTTGTGCAAAGCAACAATCACTGCTACTACTTTCATCTGCTCGTTTCTTAAGTGATTCATGCAAGCCTAGAAAGCTAAATTTAATATAAACCTGTTTATGAGGAAAATAGGAAAAGCAGAAGGGAGAAGGGTAGATGAGGGGTACCACAAACATGTGCCGGGAGACTGCTCAGATCAGTCCACAGCCCCTTCAGAAGACCCCAAGCCCCCAACACGTGAGAACATGGCGGAAGACAAAAGAACATCTCACACAGCAGGGATAACAATCACAACAGCCTTGAGATCTCACGGTGTTTGGGTGATTTTTCACAGTAAATGGTAGAAAGGTTACATATAACATCTTCCATTAGGAATAATATAAAATAGTTTCTATTACCCGCCACTGTACACTTGGGCAAATGGAAAGAAAAAAAATGATTAAGCAATTAGCCTGAGGTCTCTCAGGTGTCCAGGAGAAGACACTCGAGGTAACCGTTGATTGTACAAAGTCCAGGGAGACCTCTTAACAGCTATTAACATCTGTGAGTGACCCACGTCCTCTGTGTTAGAATTCCTTTCAGTAAATGCTGTAATTCTTTTGTGAGTGGTCAATAAAGCACCTAAAGGAAATATTAGGTTTTCAAAGAACAGCTCACCTCTTGATGCTAATGTCTTATTTTATAGTGAGATATCGCTAAGCATCCTTCTCTCCTTCAAAATGCTAATTAAAGGTACTCTTCCGCTTAGGTTTTTAACCTCAGTTTTGTTTTGTAGCTTCCTTGCTTTCACTTATGTTCTGACTCTGAGGGCTAAAAATAAATAGGAAAAATGAAGAAACCAAGAAAAATTATTCCAGTTACACATGTTGTTTTTATTCTGTCACAGAAAAAAAAACAGCTTTGAAAATGAAAAACAAGTATAACAGATTCAAAGCTTCTGACCCATTTGCTTAGTTTTGTTTGTAGGTTACACCTTCGCAAAAACTACAGGGATTAAAAACTTTCAGAAACACAACGTCACAATGCCTGTGGCTTTCACCTGTGTGACTGATAGGAGTAGTCAGCATGCCTCTGCATGGAAAGGTTTAATAGTCTTTTTTTATTGCAAAGTCAGATATACAGAAAGGGAAGACAGAGACGGAGATCTGTCTGTTGATTCACTCCCCAAGAGGCTGCAATGGCCAGAACTGAGCCAAGTTGAAGCCAGGAGCCAGGAGCTTCATCCAGGTCTCCTATATGGGTGCAAGAACCCAAGACCTTGGGCCGTTCTCGATTGCTTTCCCATCCCACAAGCAGGGAGCTGGATGGGAAGCAGAGTGCCCACATGGGATCTGGGCGCACGCAAGACAAGGACTTTAGGCACTAGGCTACTTCGCAGGCCCTCTCCTCTCTTCTAAATACAGCAATCTCCACTTGGGAAGCTGGCTGGAGAAGAAGCAACTCACTGAGTTACTGAATCCCAGACAGAGGTTCCCAGTTCTTAATTTTTGCTGGGCGGCAGCAGTTTCCACTACAGTCTGGGCAGCAGGTATGGGGAGGGAAAGGAACCCAGGGTGGAGGAAGACACGCCAAGTTGATGTGCTTGAGGGCACACGTGGACCAGTTAAAGCAGACTGACTGCTGCTTTCATCCTCAAACCCAGCCTTAGGGTAAACAAGTATTGTTTATACCACACTATCCACTTTATTCCCATTTGTTAAGATATTCATCCAGAAAGCTTTCAGCATCTAGGTAAGTTTCTGGTTTCTCAAATATAATTCCTAATGCTTATGCAACATTCCCAGCTTTGTTCCACCCAACCCAATAGTGGATGATTTAATCTAAAACAGATTCTCTTCAATCTTGGCACTATTAACACTTTTGGAGCAAGTCATATTTTGTCCTGGGGCTGTTCTGCACATGGCAACATGCATGAGCTCTACTTATTCCAAACTGGTGTTACAGCTCCGGTGCTGATAACCACAACTGTTTCTAGATAAAGCCAAGCATCTCTCCAGGGAAACAACATTACCAAATTTGAGATCCACTGCACCAAGATGATTATCTCATTATTACCAAAACAGAAAACTGAACATATTTTCACATCTCTTGAATTCAGGTGCTCCGCAAAAAAAGCAATGATATATATCACTTTTAGAATTAAACAGCATAAAATTTTCAGTATGGAGTTTTATACATGAGAAGCTACTTTGGAAAGCTGAAAAGTCCCTAAAACTACCTAACAATATAAAAATACTAATAATATACTTAGGATATGTCCAAAAAATGAGTCATTAAAATGTGCTAACAAGTAAATTGTCAAGGCATGTAGATAATTTCAAATAACACAGATTTAAGTAGGTAAGGCCAGTTTACTAAATGTTTTACATTTATTGATACATCTGATTTTGAAAAATCAATCAGTAAGGCACAAAAAAACAAGGCCCAGAGAGGGGAAGAACTTGCTGCAGTTTGACCATAGATACGCCACTGGGCCTGGGCTCACACAGCAATCAGGCCCTACAGTCTGAGCCTTCGTCATCTGCTGTTTTAAGGAATAATAATAAAACAATAATAATAATAATTCCTAATCAAGAGGATTTCTAAATAAGAGATATGACTGAATTACTCAGGATGTTTGCCTTCATGGATGTTTCAATGCTTGTTATTATCTACTTTTCAAAAAGGGTAACACAATTCACCTTACATTTACTTCATTCTGTATTTACCTAGGTTAAATAATGCCCACAATAAGGAATTTTGGATTGAATAAGCAAGTACTGGAATTGGCTCAGAGAGGTGCCAGTTTTGTGAGCCCTGGGGACGGGGAACCCAGCAGAACTCTGGTCCTCTAGCTTAAGTCCTGGGGTTGCCTGCAAAGGAGGTTACGGGTTCCTGAGCCCAGGCCCGGCGGTGGGGGAAAAGGGATTTCTCAGGGCTCCGGTTGCCTGGCCCAGGTCCTTGGGTCCACCTGCGAGGTGGGTGCCGGGTTTGTGAGCCCCAGGTGCAGGAGGTCCAGCAGGGACTGGTCACTTGGCCCGGATCCTTTTGCCCACCTGCAAGGTGGGCTCGTGGTTTGCAAGCCCTTGGTTCAGGGGATCTGGCAGGGTTTGGTTTACCTGGCCCTGGTCCTTGACCTTGCCTGAGTGAAAAAGGCGAGCAGTGGACACAGACCCTGAGCACATGGACAATATGGCAGCCCACTGGGTACTATAGCAGAGGAAGGACAACAGAGCAAATCGGACAACTATTCTAGAAAATGATGACAGCACAAATCTGGGTGAATGGAGACTTGAAGTCGACTATGTCAGCCAACAGACATTGGGAGGGTGGTAAAATCAATAGCATTTCAGAACTATCCAAACCACTTAGAACCCTGGGGAGATGCATCACACCAGGACCCTGGGATGATACCAGGTGGCGGTTCACCATCCCTGGGTACTGGGACATTTGGGAGGTTGGGTGTGGCTTCCCCCTTTATCTCTCCCCTCCCCTCCCTAGAGACAAGAAGAAATAGAATATTTGGAAACAAACAACAACAAAAAAAAGTGGCCCAAGAGAAATTTAGGTTAGAATTCATAAAATAATTCCTGACAACAATAGCACTCAAACTCTATGTTGTCAAAAAGTAGATTTTTTAATAAAAAGATAATAAAAAAGACAATGTGCTGGCTACAATTCACCATCATAACTTCCCAGTGGGATTAGACAACATCTAATTGAAAAGTCACTGTCCAAAGTCTCAAAGCAGAGGAGAATATTAGATGATCTAGGGTAGACATAAATGAAGAATAGATATTTTATAGTCATGTTTCCTGAGCCTATACCTCATGTCACTACTTATAAATTAATGTATTTCTGAAAGCATAAAGATACAAAATATATAGCTCATGTATTAAGCAGGTGAGTGTTTGAACAGGTGGAAGTAAGAGAGGTAACAAAAAGGAGAGATACCTTGCTGGGAGTGGCAAGGCTGAGGACATGGATGTAGTTAAACTTACTAAGCAGAAATAGAAAAATAATTACTGGTTTCTACACAGACACATGTGTCATGCTATGTACTTACATATGTGCTTCTGTGCATTTTTTGTCCAGCTAAATGACTACCATATTGATACCAGTTCAACACAGAGAAGTTAAATATAGCAGTTTGTTCATGCTGCCAACATGATCTGTTCTTGGAGATCATATGCAAACCCTTTAGTTTCATAGCAGATACGCTGATTACCAAGGGGCCAAATTCAATCACCTAGGCTTAGACCTAAGTCTTATTCATTATACAAATAGCACATGAGAAGTAACATGCTCTTTTCTCATTAACACATTATCACATACACAAGAATAATTAAGTGGAGGAGCCTGGGTTCTAAAACTCGGGTTGTTAGAGCTTTCCCAGAGCTTTGTAGTTCCCGTGGGATTACTAAAATTGAAACTTGACATTGGTCTTCGTCATGGAAGTGCAAATGGTACCAGCCTGAGTTTCCAAGACTGAAATAAAAGAGTAAGTGAAGCACATGTTTGCAGGGAGCATGGAGAGGCATGCAGATTAAGACCCCTGAGATGCTGAGATGCTGTGACATGAGTCACACCACAGCCTTGGCTTGTCGGAACACAGAAGGAGGGGACTAATGGAGCATCAGCTTTGCTAAGGAAAGGAAACAGGACGCATGTGGGCTGCTTGGTTCCCCGAGGACTGAAGTAGGGCACCAATACGTGTCTCCACTCTCAAGAAATGTAGGACGCACACAGAAAACAATGCACCCTTCCATGATGATGCTAGGTTTTCTACCTTTTCCTACACTCACCATGTCATGATACATTTAAATATTAGAAAGTTAAGCTTGTAACTTGTACTGAGGAACTATGCTATAGAGTTATTATAGCAACAACCCCTATGCTCATAAGAGTATCATGGAGTATAATAATTAAAATAAATCTATCTCTCTCTCAGTCTCTCTATCTCAAAAAAATGGGTTGGACACACAAGGAGCTCCAGATGCCTGATGAGCACGGCAGTGCTCTTCAGACTCCGGGCAAATCCTAAACCGCACAGCAGGTACACAAAGGGCTGCTGTGAAAGGATCGGGGAGCTGCACGGAGCTTTGAGAGCCTGTGCAATGCTCACAGGTACAGATGATGACGAAAGGGAAATTCCTTTGCTGAATATCGTCACTGCTCAGCTGACACCTGGAAGGGTGCTGAAGAGTTCGAAAAGAATGCTAAATAAACTCATCCTGACAAAGCTTGTAAAAGTATCCAAAATATCAAGCTTTTTCATCACTCAATTAATATCCAACTCCCAACACTGCAAAGGGGAGCAGAAACTGACCACAGGAAAGCTCAATTTCTGGAATTTGTAGAAAAGGTACACACTGGAGGACATAGACACATATCCAGACTTAAAATATACTGTGTAATAGATGAACAGATGCACTGAAACAAAATATCCAAAAGAAAAACAAACAGAAGAAACAATGAGCAGGTCCAAATGCAGAATGCAACAACAGAAGAAAACAGAATTAATAAATATTTTAAAACAAAATAATTTAAAACAAACTTCATCAGGTGTTGAGAGAGCTATGTCTCAAGTGGAGAAGACACAATGAAGGTTTCAAGTACTTGATGCAATGATCCCTCAAACAATCCAACACCAGGGGGAAACCAAAAACATCCAGATCCAACAAGACAAGCAAATCCCAAGAACAACTGTATGTAAAGTTTGTCTGTACGCATTGTATGTTCACCAGTTGGAACCCGAAAAACAAGGTTTTAAGATAGTGAAAGACACATTAAAAACACATTTTTGTAAAAATAAAAAGGAAAAAAATACAGAAAACTAACAACGGTTGGGAAGGATGGGGAAAAGCAGGCATTCTTGTATATCGCTTTTAGGAGATTCAAATAACACAGTCATTCTGGAAAACTACATGATGTTTTCTGAACAAATTTAAACAAAATGACCACATGATCCACAAATTCCATTTCAGGTCATTTACCCAAAAGAAGTGACAAAGTGACTCAAACAGATATTTCTGTATTCAGATCACAGAGAATTATGCGTCACGACTATACAGGAGAAACAGCCACGTGGCCAGAGACAGATTAATGTATACACAACATTTGGTGTGAGAGAGGGTCTCTGTACGACAGACTCTCGGCCATCCTCAATGAGGTCGAAGTCAGCTTGGTGCTACAGGAACCCAGAGAACACTACACTAACTGAAGGAAGCCAATCACATGAGGGAAAATATTTTAAGATTCCAGTCATGTGAAATGCCCAGGGAAGTCAAATTCACAGGAACAGAAAGTAAAATGGTAGTTTCCATCCCTGGGAGGAACCAAACAGGTGGCAACAGGTAAATGGATAAATCGATAGGAAGCTTTAATTGAGGAAAGCAAAAAAGCTCTGATGATACATGGTACCAATGCTTATACAACTAGAAATGTAAAATAATTTTGAAGTGCCTAATAAATGAAAATATTTACCACAACTGAACAAGTTGCTCCCTCACTCAGGGACATTTTTTTTTTTTGTGGTAGAATTGGCTTTTTTCTAAGGTTGACAGAAATGAATTTTCCTCCAAACTAAAAATTAATAAATACACAATTCTTCAAGGAGAATATGGCATTTCATGAGTTAAACAAAAGTGTTTACATTTTTCAACTGAAAAAATAAATAAATAAATTTGGCACACAAAAAAACCTTCCACTGGGAATACCAACAGATAGTTTTAAACCTGTAAAACTCTACATTGGTGAGAGTTTTGTGTCGCAGTAAAAACACCACTTGGTCACATCCTGTATCAGGTTCGAGACTTGACTTTTCTTCAGATCCTAGTTTTCCGCTGCTGCACTCCCTAAGAGGCAGCTGATGGCTCGGAGAGTTGAAGCTCTCCCATCCAGGTGGGAGGCCCACATGGCTCTCTAGGCTTCTGACTTCAGCCTGACTCAACCTCGGCTGTTGGAGGCAGCTGGGAAGAGATTTTGGGAACTACAGAACTCTTTCCCTTTTGAAAAGAAATAAATAAGCCAACAAAGTAAACCTTTCTTTCTTCAGCATACTACATCGTAAAAGGAGAATACCAGAAATTATATGAAAATAAATCTTAAGGCTTAGATTCCAATCATTTCTTTTTCAAATCACTCTGCCCACTTCCTAGCAGGCATCATTCTATGGATAGGAGTATAGGAACGGAGGAGTGAGGGAGGAGGTTGTACAGAGGAAGGAGAGAAGGGGGGCAGAGATGACAACTGCTGTGTGTATGCTAGGGAGCCGGAGCAGAGCGGGAGAGTGCCCACAGCTGGGTGCTTGCTGCTGCCCCTGGGAGCCCTCTCTGGGAGGGTGATCTGTGTGCAAAGACAGTAAGGTGCGACAGGGAGTCCTGTGAGTGTCCAAGGGGCAGGAGGGGAAACAGGATGAAGAAATCTGAAGTCAAAGCTCCTGTAATGTATTCTGCAGACAGTAACTACACCAGAACACTTGAAATGTTAGCAGGTAGGACTGGCTAGACACTCAAGAAGGAAAAGATGTTTGGGCTACTGGAAGACTTCGACTGCCTATCAATTATCCACACCTTGGAATGGGATTTTTATCAATTTGAGCAAAAGATAAGAATTCAGGAAGTTACACACAAAATTCTCAGAACTATTACTTCACTGTGGATTTTGTCTGCCATGAACTGATTCCTGCTTTTTCTAAATTTTTTTTTTTTTAACTATTACCACAAGAAGAGAATAAGAAAGCGGAGGCGGGCAGTCTCCTAGACCGTCACTAATCTAGGCGAGTGACAGTGATAGGTTGCAGGAAATAGAAGGGATTCAATTTACGACTAACCTTCAAATCCATAAATGGAGTTTCTAGGGAATATAAGCAGAAAAGGAGTACACCTAATGTTTTAATCTGTAAAACTGAGAGATAAACAAGAAATTAATTGGAAAAAAATGTGACACCAGGAGGTGAGAGGCAGTAAGCTCAGGAGCATCGGGGCACGTGTGACGTGTGGAGTACAAGCGGAAATCATCCCAAAGGCGGCAGAGTGATGGAAACTGAAGACACACACGTGGGCTTTAGCACTCAGATGGTGCTCCAACCTGTGCGGCTGCAGGGGTCACCGAGCCACACCCATAAAGCAAACAGAGCAGATGGACAGGTGAGGGAGACTGAACCCCAAAACCAAAACAGAGCTTTAAAGTTTTCAGAGCTTTCACAGAAAGAGGAAAGTATTAGTTTTCATGGATGAACACCATTATTTAGGATAACTGATGGGTAGAGGGAGGCGACTGTACACCAAATTCCCTAGCTATGAAGCAGTTATGTGAGGAGAAGGAACTGTGCTCTGACAACATGATACTAGCTGAAAAAGAACGTTCTAGAAATCCTGAAATTGGCTGGCATCCCCAGATACAGAGCAGTTCGGACTTTCTGCCAATTCAACAGATATTGATGGTGTGTCTATTAAAGGGCACAGACTTGTCTAGAAAGGAACCTCAGTCTTATTGACACACAGCAAAGGAAGCAAGATCTACCATTCAATCCAATCTGGGAAAAGTGTCTGACAAATTCAGTATCAGAGGCAGGTTGATTCCCTTTTAATGCAATACAATTTATGTCTAACTAACCTCTTTGGAAAAAAAAAATAGACTCTAATGTAAAAAGGTTCCATGGCAACAACTGACTTCAGTCTCAAGCGCTGCCACCAGAATATGGTCCTCATCACACTGCTAACATTCCCTTTTGTTAGGCTTTGCTAAATAAAGGTAGAGTACTTGCTTGTGATGGATCTCAGCAGGCAGGTAAACATGAAATGTATACATAGGCTCATGTCACCTGGACACGAGCTAACAGTAATGGAAAACTGGTTTCATGGCAATGCTAGGTTCCTATTAAATAAAAATAGTAGAAAAAGGGCCCGGTGCTGTGGCCTAGTGGCTAAAGTCCTTGCATTGAACGTGGTTCTAATCCCGGTGGCTCCACTTCCCATCCTGCTCCCTGCTGGTGGCCTGAGAGAGCAGTCGAGGATGGCAGAGGCCTTGGGACCCTGCACCCGTGTGGGGAGACCTGGAGGGGTTTCCTGGCTCCTGGCTCCAGATGGGCACGGCACCGGTCATGGCAGTCACTTGGGGAGTGAACCACAGGATGGAAGATCTTCCTTTCTGTCTCTCCTCCTCTCTGTATATCTGACTTTGTAATAAAAATAAGTAAATCTCTAAAAACAATAGAACAAGCAATAAGCAGCAGAGATATGCACGTTATGATAGAGAGAACACACGTATGGAAAAACTCATATGTGGGTGGGGAACAATTAACGAGTACATCCGGGAAGGTACAGAATTTGAGATTTGACTGTCCGAATTTAGGAAAACGAAGGCAACAAAATGTAAGAAGCCTTCTATTTTGTTTTGTTTTGTTTTAATAATCTTACATAGTTGATTAGGGTACAAAGGGTCAAGGGCTACAGGAAAGTGGGTAATACCATTGTTCACACACTAACATCATTTTTTCCCCTGTATCTGGGGTCGGGGGAGAAACAAAAGGAGAAGCCCCACCCAGCCTCCCACCCATCCCAGGTCCCCGACGTGGGGCATGCTCCCAGGGTCCTGCTCAAGCAGTTCTGATGGTTCAGCAGGTCTGAATTGCTGCCAGGAAGGCCTTCTGCTTTGAACAAATGGTAAAGCAAATACCCAGTGTGGAGATGCTGACGAAGGAAGGAAGGACAGCAGTCGGCAGCGAGGTGCCATTTTGCTCTTACACTTGTTATCTATAAAACATGTTCTCTTTAAATTAGAAAAAATCCCCAAATGCTAAAAACCAAACAGCAAATGAAATACAACAAAAAGCCTTGGCATGCAGAGAAGCTGACACGTTACTGAATTAGTCAGAATCTCTAGACACCGTGTGGAAAGGAGTGTGATAAATCCTGCATAAAACAGACCCCGCTACAAATGCTTATGCTATCGAACGTTTACTGCTTACTCAGAAAGCCAGAGCTACACTTCCAAGCCTGAAGCTCTTAACATCCTCCTAGTCCATCCCCTCCAGGGACGGTCACTTGTCCTCTGGCCACATATCTTTAAGCACCAGAACAGTAAATTTCTCTTTATACAGCTTTTCTCAGGGGAAAGCAGAAACACGGTCATCTCCATTATCCATGATGGATTCATTTCAGACTTCCCCCATACCAAAATCCCAGGATGCTCAAATCCCTCATACAAAATGGCAAACATTTATATACTACCTATGCGTATTTCCCACATGCTTAAGATCACCTCTAAATCACTTATATTGCTTACTGTGCTTTAAATGGTACAAAATAGGTGTTATACCCAACAAGAAAACAAGATGTGTACATGTTCAGTAGGAAGCTTTTTTCCCCAAATATTTTGCTCTTGTGATAAGTCAGACACACAGGAGTGAAATACACAGATGTGGAGGACCAACTATAACATCCTGCATACATTTTAGCAATTGTGTAGGTCCTGAGTGGGCCTCACATGGCAGTGGAGGACAGATCGCCGTTACTGGCTGAAGCTGAGCACTGGGTATCATGCAGCTCTACGTCAGTCAAGGTATCGGCAAACACAAGGAAGTAATGCTTCCTGAGTAGACAATTCAGCCCGTGTTCAGAAAGGCAATGCTGAGCTGGGCGTCCTGTGCAGACTAGATAAGCGGAACGACGGGGAGCATCTGCAATCACTGCACCAGCTTCAGCGCTGCCAGGGAGAAGCTGTGCAGAATTTCTGAAAGCGTAATCCTGAGGAACAGGAAATGTCATCCAATGTGAAGTTCTAAGAGAGAGAAACAGAGCGAGCGAGTGTCTACTTGGCTTTAGATTGCATCATCAGATTGTCTCATCGCTCTCATTTGCTTGTATCCTCAGGAGTCCACTTACAGTTGTCTAATGTGCTTCCCCATCTAATTTCTTTTGAATTCTATTAAACCTTCGATACTCTTCTTACACTCCTTAAACTTTCTTGTTTCTCTGGTAAAGGTAATGAGAAGTCTGCCTTCCTGCCATCTTTTACTTATTAAAATGCCTTCTCTTCTGCAGGCTCAATCCAGCAATTCAGCATTTGGCATGTTACTCCTTATTCACTTCTGCTTGAGTTTTCAATTTTCCATGAAAATAAATTAATACCGATTGGGAAACAAGCTGATTTAAGGCAGAAAGCAACCCGACAAGGGCAAAAACATTGTCATAAACAATATTAGCAACTTGAAATGGATGTGAATAGCTAGCAAAGGAAACACAAAGCAATAAAGCCATTGGTCCATCCTGTTACTTATTGTCACACTGGGGGAAAAAAATTACTGGGCCCAGAACCCAGAGCTCCACATGAAGGCACAGGGATTTAAAACAGATACATTCCTCCAATCATACATGTACAGTTTTCTAATCAAATGAGAGTATGAGCTCTGGAACAATTGCTTATTTCTTATCCCAACAAAAAGGATGGTAAGTTTACAATGTGGCAAATCTGCTTGGCAAACAGTTCTACATGGATTCAGTTTCCAGAGACAAATATATTTTCCAATCTAAATTACAGCAGTCATCAAAATTCACCATTTAGTTTAGGAAATATGTAAATTATGTACTCAAACCAATGTCAACAGTTTCAGATATAGCAAAATGGTTTGAAATTATCCAAGGTTAATAGTCAAAGAGCAAAACATGCCACGTTACCAGTATTACTGTATAGTTGAAAAAACTTAGAAATATATCTGTTCATATACTCCCTTAACAGGGTAGCTGCTATTTTTTTATTTATTTGCTCATCTCGTCTAATTTCCCGACAAGTCAGCCCTGTCAAAAGTCAAACGAAGAAAATGAGTTCACAGTAAGGAATTCTGAGCTCATCTCAAAAAGAAAGGGGAAAAAAAATCCTACTTTTGAGTTCATCTTCAAGTATTTTCCTATTTTTTTTAAATTCTGGTCTCTTTTGTTTCTGCTTTTCTGAGAATAGAAAAATAAGTGCTGAAAATTTCGGTAGTAGTTTGTTTTACATAATTAATTTACTTTCTAACTACATACAAATTATATATTAAGCATTGTAAGTGCTTTTAATATATTTTAGTGTTTTACTAATAAGAAATGAAAATTCTACACCCCTTATTTCTATTCACAAAGAAATTTTAAAAAGCAAAATGGCTCTGACTGCAATACTTTTAGCTCTAACTTGAATTGAATCACCTGTTTTGTTTTCTGCAACCAATATGAATATTTAATCCAGTATTGTGCTATAATATATTGCATTCACTCAATTGGCAAACCAAGAGATAGCCAAATTAGTGTCTCCCATCCCTAAGCAAAATATAGAATCTAAACAATTTTTAGACAGAGATATCCCGTGTATAAATCCAGGTACAAAGACAAAATATCTAACATTTACTGAAGTTAAAAATAGATACTCTTTTGTTTTTCCCCTGTTGACAAATACTCAATCTGTTGTCTTGTACCATGAAAGCAGTCAAGTGGAAACTCATCAGGAAAACAAAATATTCACCAACTCACAGTAATTATCTAAACAATTCTGCTGATTCTTCCAGCAAACTATCCCTAAACAACAAAAACACTGAGGTTCTTTATATGGTACATGTTCGAAGTTATTCACTGATCTCAACTACTGCCCATTAGAATTTACAAGCCATTTCATTACATCAATTACAAAATGAAATGAAAGAGCAATTAAAAGTAATAGTCATATTAGTCTCCTACAAATAACAGTAAGAGATGAACTCCGACAGCTGGGTGTAAATGTCAAAAAGAAAGTGAAATTATATTCTGTACTGCAAGTAAAGGAACAAAGAATAACAAGCTTGGCGTATACAGCATTTCTCTTCTTAGTTTAAATCAGTCAATTCTATTTGGAAGAATGAATAAAATGAAAAACACATAGAAAGGCAATCTTCATTGAATCAAAGTATCACGGACAGTAAGCTACTGCTTATATAAAGCAGTTAAAATAGGAGCTTTTTCTGTGATTTCAGCTTTTTTATTTTTTGAGTTTCATGTTTTTCAATTTATTTATTTTATTATTTTAAGATGCACTTCCATAGATGTCAGGGACTTCCTTCCCTCCTTCACCCCAACCCCCCATCTCCCGGCTTTCCCTTTATAATTATAATAATTAGCCCTTCATGAACAGCCATAAGTCCATCAGTCTGCTATTGAAGTGTCTGACTTTGTAGGTATGGACAATAGCACAGAGTCCACCATCCTAATGTCAAGTTCCTGAATCATTTCTTTAGGAGTCCACCTTTAATTTGGAAGTAGAGATGTATATTGTATCTTCACATCTGGATATGACAGTCTCTATTACACAGTTACTATACAGCCTCTTAAACAAAAATTAACTTTTTTCCTTTTTAAAAAAAAAAACATGAGGCAATAGGCACTGAAGGCTAAAAGATGCTTTACACATTTTTTTTTAGTAAAAAAGTGTTAAAATATTCAAATACCATCAAAATACTGATGTGGGAAATACAGAGTGATTTCAATATATTTGAGGAAAAAGAATTAGAAGGTAAGGAAATATTTCTATTTTATTTCTCAGCCTGAGCTCCACCAACCTCATTACACATTTCTAAGTGACACCACCAACTGCCTGGTACATCCACAGCTGCTGAGCGCCCTGGGAAGTTAACCATGTTAACTTTGTGTTTGTTAAAGTATTAACTGAAAAAAAAAGTGGGTACCATTATAAAATATTTTAAAGAAACAAAAAAAGGTGGTGGTTATTACAGCCTTCCCTCTGAAATGCCAACAAATGGCACACTTTCTCTAAACACTCATATCACAAGCTGGTACGACCCCCTGGTGCTCCCGCAGGACTGCCTCCGTCACTTCCCAGCCATTGCTTTGGGGACACTTCAGCGTCACCATCCTACTACTAAAGTCATGCTTCATCTCTCATTAGCATTCCTGGAAGAAATAATCAGACTCCAAATTCTTTGGAATTTCTGATCTTGTCTGTAATTGACCGGTGCATAACAGTTCTGGCTCCCATGAAGCAGAGGGCTCACTGTGCTTCTGCAGGTAGAAGTGGGTGATGTGTGCCAAATGAGATGGTGTTGAGCATCATTTCTGCTGTTAACTGTCAGTCCTTTTCTATTAGAAGGAGCAAGAGGATTTTTTCCCTTACAAATTGGTATGATGGTCTGTTGCCGAGGCTTTATCTTCCACAGTGCTTTGTCCTTTCTTGTAACAAGCTGTCGGATACTAAATTGGAATTGTATCTGTAAAGTATATTTAATCTGTCACAAAGCAATTTCTTTAAAAAAATCAGTTATCTATACGTGTACTGTTGATTCCTTTGGGTATTAACCCACATACTTTTGTCACCATCAGTCTGGTACCTGCTTTGCTTCAGTCTTATCAGCATCTGTGTTGTGATGCTAGGGGCCCTCTTCAAACTGACATTCTGTTCCTGTTAGTGCCTTAAAATCGTGCGTCTTCACATATGTTACTAGCAAATTAGTTTGAGTGAGTTTCAGTAAAAACGATTCTTGAAACCCATAAAGTTTTCATAATACTTATTTCTATGCATATTTTTGGAAACCTCTAATACAAAATACACCAAATTATTCCAAAATACCTCGGGACTTTGTATAGATAATTTATCAAGAAATATCTTTTTAGTTATCTAGCCTATTCAATCAACAGATATTTACCACGTAACAGAGAAGAGATCTAAAGGAACATATTGCTAACTAAGCCTAATAACTACTCTGAGAGAGTTTACCATCTCATTCTCACTTACGTACAGTGCTCTCAACCACATTTTAAAGTTTCATAGAGTTCGGCCTTGGTGCAGTAATCCAGAACTACTTATTATGATTTTAAAAAACAGTTGTGGTATTGCAAACACAAAAATTGGTTTTTGGATATCATCCGTGTCTGCTAGAATGGTCAGAGGCTGAGATCAACGAAGGATCAAAAATCCTGAGAAAAATTACTATCCCAGTGTCTGTGCAATTAATGTCAAGAAACTAAAACGCCATTTCCAAAATATTCTGACGTTTATTTACACGAGGTTCTGTACTCTTCAATTTAAAACATGCTAATGTGCTCACTGAATGATGTTTCTCACATATCTAAATACCAGATGAGTGATCTTATTTATGTAGAAAAGCACTTCAGTCGAATGGTAATCTGCACAGAGAATAAGCAAACACATAAAGCAACTCTACTGAGGCTTCTCTGATAAACAAACATTTCAAATTGAGCAGATTTATTTGGAGATGGCTTTGGAATCATGTTAAAAAAAATCATGAAATATGCAAGTCCTGAGTCAGTCCAGCTGCTTGATTTCCCAGGATTATTTATAAACCATTTTGGTTCAATAAGAAAAATTACCTTCCCTTCTAAATTTGAATTACCAGACACTTCCAAAATATTTCTGCAACTGACAACTGTTTTTTCTCATTTGAACTTGGCGTATATTCAGAAACTTATTTAACACTTGTAGCAGCATCTCAGAGACTCAAAGGATCATGTTTCCGTGCTTTGTTTTTCCACTGTGGCAGGGTCTAACTCACAGCAGTTTTCTATAAATTGCCTCAATCATGTATTTACACCAAAAGATACCCAAACCCAAGGAGTGTAAGGCAAAGAGCTAAACAGCTGTAACCATCACTGACACCTGATATGGGAGGAAAAACAGCCACAAAGGCATGTCTCTGATTAAAAGGCTGAGAGATGCTGATGTAATGGTTTTGGCCAAAAGCCAGAGAGGCCTAACCTTTGTGGTCAGTTCTGAACGCTCGTCAGACTCATCCAGGTCATGTTTTCAGACTTCTGGGCTGTCTGCTCTGCAATCACGGCCAGCGGGACTTAGGAGCAGAAATCCGCACTTTCAGTTAAATGTTTTTTAAATTATTTTTTAAATGATTTATTTATTTTACTTGAAATGTGGAGTGCAAGGGGTGGGGAAGAGGCAGCAAGAGAGGTCTTTCACCTGTTGGCTCATTTCCCGGTTGAGAGCTGGGCCTGTCTGAAGCCAGGAGCTGGGTGCTTGATGACTTTGCCAGGACTCCATGACTTTGGCCACCCCCGCTTCTTCCCCAGCCAGTTGCTAGGGAGCTGGATCAGCAGTGAAACAGCTGGGACACAAAAGGGCACCCATATGGGATGCCTGTGCTGCAGGCAGAGGATTAGCCAGCTACACTACTGCACCAGCTCCCAAATCCGTACTTTTAATAAAGTGACCCACTTTGGGAAGGTTCTCCAATTCCTGCTGAGGCTGAATTAGAATAATTGATACCCATATAAAAGTTCTATATAAACATTAACTGTACCTGGTATGTCTACTTTGATATGCAAAGTGTTTCCTGAAAGGAAATTAAAATACGTATTACAAAAAAAACCACCAAAGTACAGTTACTGACATTGATTTATTTTTAAATTCCATTTTCCATGAGCCTTTTGAAATTTTCCTGAGTATGGCAAACTTGAATGTGGATTATTACACTGCATGTCTAGAGGTAATATTTTGAGCTTATACTTTGTTTGCCTTTAAAAATCCATGTAAAGACAGATATTCTTATGCAGAAATATCTGACTGCAGTGGGCTCAACTGACCAAGAGTCTAGCTGGCCTCAGGTAAGTGGATCGTGCTGGTGTGGCCCTCACAGAATTGGGTAGAAACAAGTTCTATTTGGGTTTTCATTTGTTAAGGGGAAACATGATGCTGTCTTAATGTGCAGTGCAGTGCAACACCACGGAAGCCTTCCCCTGCGCCTAGCTCCTGCACAGGACAGGAAGTGTGTTCCATGCACTGTGGCAGTGTTCTGCACAGAACAAAGAGCCAGCTGCCTCGCCTCCTGTGACCACAGTGTGAGTGCCACAGAGCTACCGAGCTGGAACAGCCCATGCCAGAGCACACCGGAGGAGTGAGAACACAGCTGGGGCCGAGTACCCAGACCCAGTTCGGGGAACAGCCCTTATTAACAGGGACCAGGAGGCTTTGGGCTGGAAGGAGTTCTTTGAAAATAGCACTTAAAGAACAGAAAGAAATACAGAGGTAAATGGACAGATGTCTTTAATGTACTGGTTTGTTCTCCAAAAGCCACTAAGAGCCAGAAACCAGTCAATAGCCCAGAGTGCAAGCTGCACCGCGCACATTGGTGGCATGGACTGAGGTACTTGATCCATTCTCTGTCGTCTCCAGGGTGTGTATTGCTAGGCAGATGGAATTAGGACCATAGCTGGGACTTGAACACAGGAATCTTAATATCGGATACAGACATACCAAGTGATACGCCAACCACTGTGTCAACAGCGCATTCACATTATGCTGTTTATTCAGTATCTTTTTGTTTCAGCTTCCTCTGCTGGTTTATTTGTATTAATCCCTCCCTCATCAGGTCAGTGTGAGCATTCAGGAATTACCTTTGCATTACTAATGAAGGGCCAGCAGACTGGCCACGCTGAAACTACCCACTCAGAATGTTAAAAGGGGGAAATGGGGCTTGTGCAGGTGAACAGTTGCGACAGCGTCGCAGGCTGGCTATGCCCCAAGTTCTCCTTCTTGGCATTCCCTGGGACCAAATGAGAGTCCAAACAGCATGGGAAGAGCCCTGTGCTTTGTGCCTCCTCTTCTCCACAGTGTACCATAAAGCACATGCCTGTATCTGTCATTTCCCTTGACGTCTGCCCTCTGGAGCCCGCTGCACGGACAGCATTCGCCCCTTGGATCTGTGTGTGAGATCAGTCTACTGGCATTGTAGGGCTCTCAGGTGGGATTTCCATTGCCAAGTTGAAATGATCCCTACAGACCTCACACGGAGATTCACTTCTTGTTTACGGAGACATGTTCGTGGAAAAGAACAAGGGCAGGAGTCAGACAATGACCTCTACTGGAAAAGGTCCCAGAACAGCCTCAAAGAGCCCACACTGTTACTGGTATCCATGATGACCCTGGACAAGCTAGACGGCATCCTCAGCCTAGTGTGCAGCTTGATTCTGTGTGGGTTTTTTTTTTTAAGATTTATTTAATTTTATTGGAATGTTAGATCCACAGAGGGGAGGAGAGATAAAGATCCATCTGCTGATCCACTTCCCAAGTAACCACAACGATCGGAGCTGAGCCAATCCAAAGCCAGGAGCTCCTTCTAGATCTCCTATGTGGGTGGGTGCAGGGTCCCAAGGCCTTGGACTGTCCTCGATGGCTATCCCATGTCACAAGCAGGGAGCTGATGGAAAGCAGGGCCACCAGGACTAGAACCGGCACCCATGCGGGATCCTGGCACGTGCAAGGGGAGGACACTAGCTTCTAGGCTACTGCGCCAGACTCTCTCTTTTAGTTTTAAAGACCTGTTTATTCATTGAAAGGTAGTGCTATAAAAAGATGCAGAGACAGAGTGTCTTTCATGTACTGTTCACTTCCCAAATAACTGCAATGGTGAGGACTGTGCCAGGCCAAAGACAGAAGCCCAAGTTTCTTCCTGGTCTCCCACAGGGGTGCAGAGGTTGGAGCACTTGGGCCACCCTTCGGTGCTTTCCCAGGTACATTAGCTGCCAGCTGTGTCTGAAGTAGAGCAGCCAGGTCTCCAACTGGTACCCATATGGGATGCTGCCATCATACGTAAAAGTCTAAGCTGCTATCACGACATTGGCTTCATGATTTATACAGCTGTGAAAGGCTTTATAAATATAAATATAGATATTTTCTGAGAATCATTAACCACATTGTGGAGAAAAGAAGCTATTGTTCAAAGACTTTAATGTGCAGAGCAATCAATGCTGTATGTTAAGCAGACACTTCTCTAGAAAACACAGTGAATACATGTAGCAAATTTAATTGTAGAGAGACAGTGAAGTTGAGGGCCCTGGAACCTTGGTCCAGATCCATTATGCACCTCTATGCATGTTTCTATCATGCTTGGCATCATAGTGGCCTCATATCAAGAAAAAAGGGGGGGCAGCTGTAAGGCACTTAGAATATCGCTCAATATGCAATAATCACGCAGTAATGACAGATGTTTATCATCATCACCATCGCTGTCATTTTCCTACATCAGACTCCATGAGTCACAGGGATATATTTTAAATTATGCTGATAACCAATGCCTCATGCACATATAAAGCATTCATATTTATGTCAAACTCTCATCAACTTTTAAGAAAGCAAAGATGCTGATATAAGGTCATAATATTTTGTATTGTGAGGGCTCAATAGCATTTCAAAAAGCTATTGGGAATACAATTAAAATTTAACTTTATTTCTATGCAAAAAATTAAAATTCAGAAATAATTTTTATAATATCCATCCAGCCTGAACTTTGTGAAGCCTGCTTCAATCTAACAAAACGATGATTCCTGGGATAACAAAAAGATGATCCCAAGATATATCTTGGGAAGACACATGTTCTAACTCCAACCACACTGACCACAATAAGACGCTGATCCCCATCATGGCTTAGACCAAGGAATGAGCTGGAGAACCACCACAGAACAACAGAATTCAACCCATCTCCTTTTAAAAATAACCTAATGCAAGGATATATTAGATACACCCTGGCTTACTGAAATAACAGATGTATTATTCAGAATTTCACAGTTTGTTTATACATTAATTCTTTTTTGGCATCCTGAACTTGACAAAATACTGTGAAACATGTTGAGCCATGCAGATTCCAAGTACTTGTGTGACAGACATGCTCACTTGGTAGCTGGCAATACCACCAATCTTGATCACTGATGACGGACAGACTACCAAGAACACACTGAAATCACCTACTCGTCAATGATCGTGTCAAACACACTACTGTTACACTTTTCTCTTGACAGCTGTACATCTGG
The DNA here is from genome assembly GCF_030435755.1 of Ochotona princeps. Taxonomy (NCBI): domain Eukaryota; kingdom Metazoa; phylum Chordata; class Mammalia; order Lagomorpha; family Ochotonidae; genus Ochotona; species Ochotona princeps. The sequence continues at coordinate 44,964,466 of NC_080850.1, forward strand.
ATCAAAAGATCAACAGAGCAAAATATGAGAATATAAAACCATGAAAACACAAACATATCAACTCAAGTTCACTTAAAAAAAAAAAAAAAAAACACTTCTTTACCTGAAAGGCAGAGATAGAGAGAGAGGGAGAGAGGGGGAGGGAGAAGGAGAGGTTGGGGGAGAGAGAGCGAGAGAGAGAGAGAGAGAGAGAGAGAGAGAGAGAGAGGTTTTTATCTGCTAGTTCATTTCCTTTTTTGGCTAGGCCAAAGTCAGGAGCCTGGAACTCCATCTGACTCTCCCATGTGAGAAGCAGGAGCCCAGACACATTAGGGTGTGGAGCGGCTGGCACTACACCTGGTCATATATGGGGATGCTGGCTTCATAAGTGGCTGCTTGGCCTGGTATACCACTAATGCTCATCTTTAATGATTTAACCATGTAATGGAAATCATTTTAAATTCATCATTTACTTTGAGGCTTGAGCAAGCACTGAGTGTACGGGCACCATGTGCTTCGGTGACAAGAATCTCTGAAGACAACAAATCTAAAATGATGCCTGTGCCTGATGTACAAGTGCAAGAGTCAGTGCTTGCTTGGTTTGGTTTTGTTTTTATTCAATGTGTATGGCATTCAAGATATTCCTTTAAAATGATAGAACATTAAAATAGTAACTGAATTATTTTCAATGCAATTATATTCTGTTCTGCTTTTAAAGAATTATGCATTTTATGTGAAAGGCAGATTATAGAGAGACGGGGAGAGAGGGAGAGAAGCAAAAGAGGCAAGAGAGAGAAAGAGGAAGAAGAGGAGAGAGAGAGAGAGAGAGAGAGAGAGACGAATATTTTCCATCTGTGGTGCAGGTTTACTCCCTAAATGTCTGCAGTGGGTAGAGCTAGGCCAGGCTGAAAGCAGGAACCGGGAGCTTCGTCCCAGTCTCCTCCATGGGTGACAGCTGCTCCAGCACATGGACCACCTTGCAGTGTAGTGTTTCCAGGCACCTGAGTGGCAAGCTGGCCCAGAAGTGAAGAGCAGGAACTCAAGCAGTATCCACATGAGGTGCAGATATCACAACCGGTGGCCCCATCCTGTTCTATTTTGCAGTCTTGTCCTGTTCCTCACCATCTATTACCCTTTTATATGCTGTGAAGCTCAGAATGCCAAGAATTACGGGGAGCCATATAGCAACAGTCTTGGCCGCCACATCCCACCCACTTCAGGCTACGCCACTTGAGCTCTGCTCTTCCTCCTCAGCTATTCATCCCCTTTGTCACCTTTACCCTAAAATTTACGCAAGCATCTCCTCTTTCAAGTACCTTGCAGATGTTTTAAATTTACCATTTCATTTAATCCTGACTATAAGCCCACCAAGGTAGAGAAAGCTGTATACCCATTTTACAGGTTGGAAACTGTGGTGCCAAGAGGCTAAATAACCTGCTTTGTAAGAAGCTGTGTACTTTTTAACCCGATGTCTCTAAACCTGCTCTCCAACATTTGCACTACCTTATCATGCTAGCAGATTTCACACGATGCTTACTACTTTTTCTAGATTCTGACAGTATCAATCCAACCAACTACTTTCTAGAAATTAAAGCACAAAAAGAAAACATAGTCAAATATGTTATGATAGGAGTCTATTTTTGCTTTTATCAATAACATCATTTTAATGTATCAGAACATAAATGTAAGAACATCTCTACCTATACACAACCATCTTTATTAGGGTCTGTCTATGCAAATGTCCTATCCAGTTTCTAATTTCATGTAAATTAAACAGGTGTGTGCAGAGAAATCAAGATCACACCACCTGCCCGAAATACGGCTCAGATTCATTAAGCCTGTCATTTGGGACAGTGGCTTGAGGGGCTGGGTTCCAGTCAGAGCCATCCAGACCAGACCGCGCCTCGTCCTCCAATCATTCAGCCAGCCACAGGCACTGTGGGCATCCGGGCACTGCAGCAGTGCAGGGCAGCAATGCTGGCTTCTTCCTCTCTTCCCTCTCTCTGCCCCTCAGGTAAATAAATGAATCATTTATGAAAAATGTACTTTGTCTTTAAAGCATATTCATTGCCATGAATGTAAATAGATGCCATGCAAGTTACAAATCATGCTGTACTTGCTGTATTTACACAACACAAATTCATCCATCTAAAATAAAAAAAACTATCACATCTTGAATTTCTGATGTATTGTTTTGAAGAAGAAATTTGACATTTAGAGATAGACTGATTACTGGAGAGAAGGTACCAGGGAGGTAACACAGTCCTATTCAGAGATTTCAGATCTTTATAACCTTTGGTTAAAACAAGGCAGTCATTACATATGATTTTCCCAGCAAATCTGAAGCACAGAAACACTCTTCAATCTGCCATATGGTTGATGCTACCAATTAGCTTCTGCGTTCTACTTCTGCGAACAGCAGTCATAGCTAACATGTTCTTTAAATATTCCTACATGTGAACAAGAGTCCTAAGTGGAAACTCTTACTTTTTACCACACCAAAACTTTCTCCCTGTTCTCGGACTTTTCCAAGCTGGTGTGACAACGGCTAGCTGTGGGTGACTATCCAGGTAGATCCTGTTTCCACTGCATCGTTGTATCAGATGCTAAACTGCGCAAAGGGAGCCACCTATCATTTCAAACATTATTTATCTTTGGAAATAGAATATGTCATTTCAGAACAATCATAAGGACATTACTAATGTTCTTTGTTCTGGTTATGCTTTTGTAAAAGTTAATTCAATTTGGTTTCCAGTTTAAGGCCTCATTTGTAATCATTCTTGATTTCTATTTTCCAATATCCTTACAAATGTACCTTTGACCTCAGCAAACTCTTGTAAGAACAGCAAGGAACTTCAATAGCATCTTCTTTCTACAGCTCCTTAGATGGAAAAGTAGTACGAACCTTATCTTTGTAAAACCAAACAAGAATTAGCTGAATCCCTGATACCATGCAAATGTGCACGTGTACCCATCCATAATGGTGCATCATCACACAATCACACAGGAAACAGCTGCTAACTTAGTCAAAAGCCTTTATTGTGTCTCAATGAATACAAATTAGGGAAGAGAAATTTCTTAAGGGTGAAATCTTTCTACTGCCTTTGGAACCCTCCACAGTGCAAGATACAAATGATCACATTTTCACTTTCCTCAATCTGGAAGTAATACAATAAATCAAGACATGAACAAAATTCACTTACAATATTAAAGCCGCACAATATGTTTTTAATCAATAGCTAGCACAGTTAAGGCCAAAATATTATTTTTGGTAGATCACTTTAGTTTCATAGTTTAAATTAAACAAATACTTTCCAATTCACTTTCAAGATGTCCAAGTTTGAACTGCAACACTTAACACATTTGAAGTTCAAATATAACTTTCTGTTTTAAGTAACTCAGGTTAAACCTTAACACAAACAGGGATAAAAAAAAAAAAATTCTGTAGATCCTTCCACATGACAAAAAGTGGCCTATCCTCTTCAAGCACAGTGAGGCTAAATCATACTGAAACAAACTTCTGAGCGTTAATCAAACCAAATGCAATTTTTTGTAGCTGACAGATGTGTGAGCATTCTTTCCCCTTCTCTCTGGTATTTCTTATTCTTCTGTTAATAATAATAATACGCTGATTTTAGTTCTGAAAGATAGCAGAAAGTAAGCCAAGCAAACTGGCCCTCCTCCACATTGAGGCTGTACTTCAGTGTCCCTGTCCCTGGTCTACCTCTGTAAGCAGACCTTCCTTATTGCATGTGGAGTGGGGGTCTCTTCTGTCCCAATACATTTATACTGTAAATGCAGTTTCTGAAGATAGTCACTGTGAAAGAAGTGATATGTCATCATAGCAGCATCTATAACACTCTGATAATTCTCTTTGATCTAAATTTATAATTAGAATAAACCCTTCCCTCCTTTCCATAGTCACCCCACTAAGCTGCACTTTCACAGATGGAACTTCAACACATCTCAAAGCTTTAGTCATTGCTGCATTAGTTATATGACATTCAATTACACCCCCATCGGCTGGCTTATTCTCCAAATTCCTGGAATTGCCAGTCCTGTGAGTTCCTAACAGGAACTTCCATGCAGGAAGCTGGAGACAAGAACCAGGGCCTAGAATTAAACCCGTGTACTCTGATAGGGAACATGGCATTATAACTGCTAAACCAAATACTTACTCTATAAGCTTTTAAGTTAAATTTCATGAAAAGGATCTTCCCAAACTAAACCACAAAATGTAGGACCTCATTTCTGAATCTAACATTTAGATGAACTAAGTTTAGTTTGTTTCTATTACACGGAAGACACAAGAACAGAAATCTTGATTTTAATAAATGATTATTTTCATAATATAACAACCTTTGCACATAAGTAGCTATAATTTGCTTTTCATGCTTTATATCCTTTTATAGATTACCAACTGAAATAAAAAAAATTAATTTTAACTCTCAGCTGAGAGACTTGAGTATGCTGCTCGTAAGCAGGGATACAGAAACTCATGTATTCACAGTTTATGTGGTTGAAGCACATACAAGAGTACCTTATTATCCCTGGACCTGCTGCATTAGAATCCATTGCAGTTATTTGGGGAGTGAAGTAATGGATGAAGAATCTCTTTCTTTTTGGGTCCTCCTTCTTTCTATATTTATTCTTTTAAATAAAAATAAGATGTTTTTAAAAATAAAAAAAAAGAGTACCTTGTTCTGGAGACCTGTGTTAGCTACATATCAGCTCAGACTCTGAGTACAGAACGGTACACTTTGGGCCAAGGTCCCTGGTCAATTATGAACACACCCAAGGTTAAACTAGGCTTCATTTCAGAAATACAACTCAAGACACAACCCTTCTTCATTAAACCTGAGGTTGTACTTCTCTGTGAAGTGACTCACATTTCCCCCAAAAGACAAGTATTTCAGAGAAAATATGACTTAACAGTTCCACATCCTTAAACCAGTACCGAATTACTGGAACAATCCATATACAGATACACAATTCTCTAGCACACAAACACACACACACACAATATACATAGCTTCCTCTCAGCTTCCAGGAGTCAGTGGAGAGGGTAGAAAAGAATGAGGTAGAAAAGGCCCTACAGGGTCCAGCACAATGGCTCAATGGCTAAATCCTCACTTTGCAAGTGCCGGGTTGCAACATGGACACTGGTTTGTGTTCCGGGTGCTGCACTTCATATGCAGGTCACTACTTACGGCCTGTGGGGCGGCAGGGGGGCCGGGAGGCAAGCAATAGCGGATGGCTCTAGGCCTTGGGACCCTGCACCCACGTGGGACAAGCTCTTGGCTTTGGATTGGCTCAGTTTTGGCCATTGTGGCCATTTGGGGAATGAACCAGTGAATGAAATATCTTTTTCTCTATCTCTTCTCTCCATACATTTGATTTGCCTTTCCAATAAAAATAAATAAATCTTAAAAAAAATCTTCCAACAACAAGTGCTCCCACAGAGGGAAGTCCTCAGAGAAAGGTCACAAAGTTGACATCAAGAAAACTTGGAAAGACAGCTTTCTTGAGAAATCCATCCTATTGAAGACACTTTTGTGATCTGACTCCAATTATTCAGGCACAGATATTCAGGCTCAAAAAAGTGACAGCTGCTTTTAAATGTCTAAACATGTCACCTTTAACAAGTATACCATTCATAAAAACTTTTACGTAATCTCTCCCATATTCACAGCTAAAGCTACAATTAAACATGGGCAGATGTGGCATTTTCTGAAACAAAAAATCTTCAGTCATTTAGAATCAGTTCCTTGCAATAAAATTTTAAGCACCTATTCAATAGACGTTTAAGTTAATTACACCTCATAATGATGTTCAAATATTATGTTCTCCAGCAAGCTGGGCATATTTAAAGAGATTATATCTATTATCCAACCACATTCACTCAAAATTTGAAGTCTCTGTGCTCAAAACATTGGAAACTTAAACCACTGGTATGGGCACAGGAGGTCTAAATCTCCTCCATTTCCAGGATACAACTGGGATGCTTCAAAAACCAATCACAGCAACAGAAATCATCACCAACTCATTGTTCTGAGAGTCCTGACTTAACTCTAGCAGTAAGTCTGTGAATGAATCATTATATTCCACTTACAACTTTAAAGGCTTAAATGTGGTTCTTCCTCATTCTAGATGGCAAGGTGGTTTATTCAGTCTACCAGTTCAAATGTAATCTCACCAAGACAAAGACTCCTTGTTTGAGTTGAGTTGACATATGAAATTAGCTATCACACTCCTCAACTGAATGCTTTCAGAATTAATGTACCCAGATTGCGTTTGAAATAAAATATACTTAATATTTAAATATAGAAAGAATGTCTTTTAAAAAACTTCTTCATATAAAGGGAACAATTTTCCTATGTGTCATTATCACAGTTTTAAGAACACAGAGACACTGCCCACACTGCTCTCCCTCTCTGCCTGGTCCCCAAGCTCTTTCCTTTCTCCTTTCTTTCCTTTAACTTTTGCAGTGAAGTAATTTCCATTACTTCGTAATCACAAGCTTAACCTGCCACTAAAAAATCAATTCAGTAAGTAGTAAGTAGAAAAGATAGTTTCTCAGTAGTCGATATAGGCTATAAGCAATCAAATCTCAATATGTCAATTAGATTCATACACATTATGTTTTTTGAACTGTGCATACTAAATACCACAATTCTGGAAAAAAACACATGAAAAAAAAACTTTTCAAAAACTAATTCTGGTACTGGACCTTTGGTGTAGCAAACTACGCCTTCATCTGTGGCACCAGCATCCCACATGGGCACCAAACGAGTCCACTTCTATGCAGCTCCTTGCTAATGACCCAGGAGCAACAAAGGAGGGCATAAACCCTTGAATCCCTGCACCCAAGCTGAAGATTCAGAAAAAGCTATGGCTCCTGACTTCAGATGGGCTTAGCTCTGGCCATCGTGGCCATTTAGGGATTGAACCAGCAGATGGAAGATCTCTCTCTTTCTCTCTTTCCTTCTCTCTGCAACTCTGTCTTTCAAACAAAAATAAATAAGTAAGTAAGTAAATAAATAAATAAATAAATATTTTCAATACATATAACGGCTACTGACTTAAAAATGTATTGGATTCCAGTTTAAGATTTTTTTTTTTACTGGGAAAACACAGTGAGAGTGAAGGAGAAACATTCCACATGTTGCTATTCTCCCCAAATGACTGCAATGGCTGATGGGCCAGAAGGAAGCCTGTAGTTAAAATTAACTGGCCTTGCACAAGGACAGCAGGTACTTGGAGCTTCTTCCATTTGTACCTTTTATTGTCCTAACACTGCCACTTTCAACAAAAAGGTTTCTAAACTCAGTGACTGATTCCTCAGTTCTCAGTCCCTCTGTCTTTGAAGCCACATGCACCCTGCCCCACCACTAGACTCACCATTGTTCTTTGATAGGCTTGCAAGGCACCACCATGTGACTGAAGCCAATAAATAAGCCTTATTTTAACTTTCAAAAGTCTGACACAAAAGCACACACACACTCTTACTTGCCTTCTACTCTCGGTCTTTACATGGTGGGGAATACCTGTGTTGTTTAATCAAAACAAAATACTTTGTTTAAAAATAAATAAGTAACTCTTGAGGCCCAGTGCAACAGCCTAGTGGCTAAATCCTCGCCATGCATGTGCTGGGATCCCACATGGCTGCCAATTTGTGTCCTGGCAGCTCTACTTCCCATTCAGCTCCCTGCTTATGGCCGGGAAGGGCAGTCGAGGACAGCCCAAAACCTTGGGACCCTGCACCCACGTGGGAGACCTGGAAGAAGTTTCTGGCTCCTGGCTTCAGATCATCTCAGCTCTGGCCACTGTGGCCACTTGGGGAGTGAACCACCAGAAGGAAGATCTTTCTGTATCTCCTTCTCTCTGTGTATCTACCACTACAAAAAAAAATATTAAAAACAAAAATTTTTTTAAAGTAACTCTTATCTTAGAATGCTCTTATGTCCTACGGCTTTAAAAAAATTGCCAGTAAAAAATACTTGAAATTTTTTGCCTTACAACTTTTTGCTTCTTTTTCTGCATTTTAAGTAGTTTCACTATTTTTATGACAGCAAACTTGACAAGGTTATGCAGTAATTTTTGGCTCTATTTCTCAAAGTGTACACACAGATCACTGAAAGTGAAGAATCTATCATCATTTGCAACCCCTTGGTCACAACTAGAGGACCAATGCATTCATCTATAACTGCTTATTCCATACCACGAACAAATTTCATATTGTATCTAACATAGATTTGCATAGCTGAATTAAATTACAATTATCAGTCATAATAAGATACATAGAAATATAATTATGAGTATTTAACGTTAATAGAATGTTATGAATAAAAACCTCTCTCGCTCGGGAGTCTGTTTTTGTCTGATTTTTTCACTTCCCTCCGTTTTCTCACTCTATGACCCTAGAGTTGTGTTGTGGCAAACCTCTAACTGTAAAGAAAACGGCAGTTGTTTTGTTTGCCTCATATTTAGAAATTCTTTTCACACACTGGCTTTCATCCTTTTTTTCTGTTTTTCTTTCTTTTTTTTTTCTGAGTGGCTGCTTCATCCACGACCAGATAAAATGTGCGCTTCTTCTCACCATCTGGAAACGGGAATGCAGCACTTCCTACATTAATCTAACAGAGCAACAGAAAGCAAGTTACTGGTTAGCAAATGGCCAGGAACCAACTCCGAGAAGCAGAAGAGAAAATGCTTCAGTTTCCAAGTGCACATTATGTTTCAATGTACTGACTTTTTTTCCCAAGAAATACACAGGTTAAATTTTAGATCAAAACATAGCACATTCTAAAATTTAAGGTGTCTCTCAGAGCTACATTTTTAAATTCAGAATTCATTTCTGGATCCTGAAAACTGATTACTACTGATTTCCCGCCACTGAAGTTTCCAATCAACCCTTAGCGTGGCTGAATGGGAGAGATGGCGCCGGGGCAGACAACAAGCAGAGCCCAAGTTCTGTATGTGGACAGCCACGGGAGGCAAAGAGCATGGGCGCCAGCTGACTGCAGCTAAACATAATTTAAATCTAACTAAATTTCTTTTTAATGTAAAAGTTAGATTTGCTTTCTAGTTTATAGCTGTTTTCCAGGCCATGGCTTTACATCTCTCAGTTCAGTGTACAGTTTACCTTAGTTGATCAATAGTTTAAACAAAGAAAAGAAAGCAGGTCATGAAAACTGTCTACATGTAGTCATTTCACTTTAATGCACTGGAAGAAATTTCTAATAGCAATTGAGTTCAATTGCATCATAATCAATGAATGTTTAAAAAGTTCTTCAAGTTCAATATACAGTCTAAGTTTCAAACCAAAACATAAATTAAATTAATGATATTTTTCCCCATTACATTAGTTTGATTTAAGTAGATATTGGAACATTTCTTTTAACAGATAATTCCAGTTCATCTTCTCAAGGAGCAAAGAGAACAAGTTATTTTGTCAACCCCCGCCAGGTGACACATTATGGTCACCACACTTTATCTGTCTCGTGTTCCTTTGTTCGCACACTAAATCATTCCCTATTACCTACTCTAAAATAGACATTGGCTCTATTTTGATTATAGAATGGCAAATTAATATAAAAGCAAGTTAAGATATCAATTCTCTTGACAGGTGTCTCACTTCCGCAGAAAAGCAGAATATGTGTCAAAACATCTATTTCCAAAGTGCTTTTATCAGTTTCTGAAAGCACTAGCTCCCTGAAGGATGGCAACTACTACAATGATCATTGGTTGCCTTTCTTTTCCCAGGGAAGGTGCAGTGACATTTCCTGGGCCTAAACACTGGCCTGCATCTCCCAGCTGATGTTTTCTGACCCCATTCTGTCCTGCCAAGGCCTTCAACGGCAGCTCAGCAAGGCAGCTGAATAGAAAGGATGCATGTAGAATTGAGTGACATATACATATACTCTAAGAAAATCCAAAAATCATTTTCCCCTATAAACATTATCATAGCATTTGTCTCCCATTTATTTTAGGTTTAATTTAGGAGAAAAGGATAGCCACAATCTATCCACACACATTACTTCATGTTGACATGTAAAGGTATAAAATGTCTTCTTTCCTATAAAGAAAAATAATACCAAGAAGAAACCAGATACGTAATTATTGTAATACACTAGATATGCACTCAAATCAACTTTCTCCGCACTCACGACATTCTTTTGCTAAAACCATAACAGACTCAGAAGACAATGTCATGGACTTTATCATAACAGGAGTGCCTTGTCTGCACACACACACTCACATATGTGGGTACAGTGAAAAAATCATGACAGATTTTCTGTTGTTCACTCCTGCTACAATCTTCATACTTACATAAGCACAAAATGTATGGTCTGAAACCCAGACATCTTTTATTAATGTGTTGGGGTTTTTATCTGGATAACCTAGAAGGAAAGATAATGTTGGAAGCACAATAATTGGTTTTTTTCAAATGTACTGCCGTGTCTCTTTTGCTACATTCTGTTTCTGAGACCCTCCACAAAAAACAGATTCAAGGCTATTAAAACATGTCCAGACCTGAGGAATTTTTATTGTTATTATCAGTTTGCATCTTACTCACTAATAAAGTTCAACAGACTTTTTGTATTAATCAGCATTTGTCACTATCCAGTGTGTTCCTTTAGGCCCACTACAGACACAGAGAACTCTACACTGACGGGTTCTCCTCTCTCGCTCTATTCACCAACTCCCTCTGCCAGAGCATCCAGATGTCTGCCTTCTTCACATCCTAGCCTGAATTCCATGGTATTTTAACTCACTAAGATCACATATAGTACCTCCTACAAGCCTGAGAAGTTCTCACAAACCTGAATACAACTGGATGCAGACTGCAGACAGCCAGGGACTCCAAGGAAGTGCTGACTCCTTTCAGGGCTGGTCCTAGAGGAAGGTGGCTGTGCTGCGAGAGTCCTGCCGGAGGCCCAGCTCTCGTGGGGCCAGGTCCTGGAGAGCTAGCCTGAGAACCCTCTGTGATCTCTTTTCCTCGTCTACCACTTTTACTCTTGCATGTTGGATTCCACCTACCACACTGAGATGCAGCCTGAAGGCCCTCACCAGAGAACAGAGAGACTTGGCCATAGGAGCAACGACTTTGAGCCTCTACAGCCGTAAACTAAGTTAACATCTTTTCTTTGCATAGCTCCCAGTCTCAAGACACAAAACAGTCTAAGACACCGTGAGACTTGAGAAGGATTCAGAAGAATTCTTCAAGAAAATGCCACTGAATCTGAGCCTGGCAAGCCAGTTGCCTCTCAAGGGACAGCAGGAAAGTGTACAGTGGAGAATACCTGGTACTGAATATCAGCTGCTTTGCTTCCTGGTGACAAAATTCTGGACAAGTTACTAAACTTTTGTGCCTAATTTATTTTTCCAAAACTAGAGGTTGTAATTCTTAACTTGAAATGTTGTGTTAATATGAGTAATACACATGAATGCATTACTCAGTCAACTGAAGCTATTTTTTATTTATTTTACTTGTTTGAGAAGCAGAGAGAGATACAGAAAAGAGAGAGAGAGAGAGAGAGAGAGAGAGACCCAGACAGTTCTCTTTTACTGCTGATGGACTCCCCAAATGCACCAACGCCTGCAACACGCAGAGCTGGGTCACACAGGCCCCGGCAGCCTGGAACTCAAGCCAAGTACACACTGCAGGGGTGGGGACCCAAGCTGGCGGACTCCAAGGTTCATGTTAGCAGGGGCAAGACCTGGTATTTCAAGCTAAGAATTCCACACACACACACACACACACACACACACACACACACACACACTATGTTATGCAGTTCCCCAAGCTATAGTTTAACCACTGTGCCAAATGCCTGACCTTCTCATTCCCAGTTTTTATGAAAGTAACCTAATGAAAATTACTTAAAATGATTTCCATTCTCGCATTGTAGCTGGATTTGGGGAAATAAAACATCTCTTGTTTATGGATGTGGGAACAAAGCAGATCAAAATGAAAAAGGGAATAAGGTAGCACAAAAAACAAATTGTAGAGAAATCAAAGACTGCAGATGTCACTGTATTGATGCTACAACCGACATCAGAAATAAAAGTTTGTAAGTTCAAGCTCAATGTGTTTCTAAGGACTTTTTATATCAAAATTAAAATCTGAATCTCAGAATATCTAATTAACTTTATTTTTATTTATTTTTTTAAAGATTTATTTATTTTTATTACAAAGTCAGATATACAGAGAGGAGAGATAGAGAGGAAGATCTTCCGTCTGATGATTCACTCCCCAAGTGACCACAATGGTCGGTGCTGCGCCGATCCAAAGCCGGGAACCAGGAACCTCTTCCAGGTCTTCTGGGTCTCCCACGCGGGTGCAGGGTCCCAAATCTTTGGGCCATCCTCCACTGCTTTCCCAGGCCACAAGCAGGGAGCTGGATGGGAAGTGGAGCTGCCGGGATTAGAACTGGTGCCCATATGGGATCCCGGCGCATTCAAGGGGAGGACTTTGGCCACTAGGCCACGCCGCGCCGCCTGGCCCATCTAATTAACTTTACAAGCATATGTTGCATTTCCTTCTTACTCTGTTAAGCTATTTTCACCTAGAGATCAAGTGCTGGCTCTTAGTGGACTTACAAATTCATTTATGATGAGAATTTTTCCTCCTATAAAATGTCTATGGTATCTATTTACTTCAGAGAGAAAGCAAAAGAGTAAAATTAAATATAGTGCAGGGAAATGCAAGTCACTATTATAAATAATATAATTACCACAGACTGAGTTCTCAGATATATGTGAGACCCCACAGACTTCCCTCATCCTCTCTCATACCATTCTTATCCCATTATCTTTTGTTAAGATTTATTTTTATTTTTATTGCAAAGTCAGATATATAGAAAGAGAAGGAGAGAGAGAGAGGAAGATCTTCCGTCTGATGATTCATTCCCCAAGTGATCGCAACAGCCAGAGCTGAGCCAATTCAAAGACAGGAGCCAGGAGCTCTCTGGGTGTCTTTCATGGGTGCAGGGTCTCAAGGCTTTGGGCCGTCCTCAATGCTTTCCCGGGCCACAAGCAGGGAGCTGGATGGGAAGCGGGGCTGCTGGGATCAGAACTGGCACCCACATGGGATTCCAGCACATGCATTCAAGGTGAGGACTTTAGCTGCTATCACGCTGGGTCTATCCCATTATCTTTAACAAATTCATCTGAATGCTTGCTACAACTGGGGAATCCTTCATTGCCAAAGATCTGCCCTTCAGAAACTCAAACACAGTAAGGTAAACACAGAACTAAAAATGAGAATTTACATTGTTGAGAGATGTGATGAAGCATGAATCAGGCTTCTCAGGCACAGCAAGACAAGGGCAGGAACTCAGCAGAGGTGAGGTGTGGCAACTGTCTGCAAGGAACCTTATTGTATTTTACACATGAATAAGAAATGAGTATTTCTGAGTTAAAACTGAGAAACCCCTTTTTGTCCAGGCAAGGAACTCTGCGACATTTATCTCATGATTAGCGGTGAGAAATGATTATTTTTCAAAAGGTATGAAACTGAAATTCAAGTATGTGTTTTCTGAATGAGTGATTTTACTTGTGCATTGTCAGACACTATACATTTGAATGTAAAGAGTAATTAAGAGAGGAATCTCTTTGAGGTGTGTTAGTGAAACCTGAATTCACCGCTTGGTAAAGGCAGAATTCTAAAAAAAAAAAGAAGAAGAAGAAGAAAAAGAAGGAGAAGAAGAAATGTTCTACAAAAAATATCACGCCCAAACCCTTAAATCTGGACACAATCAGGCCTGGGAAAGCAGTCGGGGACAGCCCGAGGCCTTGGGACCCTGTACTCGTGTGGGAGACCCGGGAAAAGCTCCTGGCTCCTGGCTTCAGATCAGCTCAGTCCCAGCCCTTGTGGCCACCTGCAGAGTGAATCATCAGACGGAAGATCTTCCTTTCTGTCCCTCCTCCTCTGTGTATATCTGACTTTTCAATAAAAATAAATACATATTTAATAAATAAATAAGAAAGGTAGACTCAAAACTATCACAGAAGCCTTGGAAACATGGTGGCAGAGAAAGTGTTGGGGGGTTCAAAACGCAGGCGAGACTGCACTGGTGCTGTGAATTGAGAGATGCCAGGTGTGAAGGGAGGGGCATGGTTTCTGCAGCCGCCAGGTGGCACCCAGACTCCAGTCAGCCACAAGGACCCAGATGTAGGACACGCCTGAGCCAGGCTCAGGTCACAAGGACCCAGGTGCAGGACACGCCTGGAGCCAGGCTCAGGCCCTAGCCTCCAGAGAAAAGCAGAGCAGGCCAACACTTCGATTCCAGCCTCTTGAGAGCCTGAGTAAACAACTTCCAACAGAAACTGGGAGAGAGAGAAATGGGTAATGTTTTAAATCCTTACGTCTGTGGCAACTTTCAATAAAGCAATAAAAAAATACTTAACATTTCCAAACTCCATGAAAAGCAAGGGCTTAATGTTTCAAGGGTTCAGAATAATATATTAAAGTAGATTTGCATGATCAGACCTTCCATTTCTGGGAAGGGGGTGAGAAGTTCAGGCAAGGGAACACACTGTGTACCTGGTAATTGTGAAAGATCTTAACTGGCCCCCACACAAGTCACTGGGTGCTAGCCCTGAGCCAAGGAACGGCTTTGATGCAGCCCTGGATTTTCATCTGAAGTTCAGCCAGTGGGGCCTCAACTCTTCCAAGCCAAAAGCAAGCACATGACTTAGATCCTGAGCGCCTCAGACTCCCTGGTGCATCTTCCTGGCCTGCACTGAAAACAGAAGGCTCACACCAACGGAGCCTGTTGTAGTGATGTGTGTGTGTGTGTGTGTGTGTGTGTGTGGCAATGTTTTCTTCTTGTGGACACAATGAGGCTACAATGACCTGGCATGCAGGAACAGCATCACACGTTTCAACACAGGGGAAGATTGTGCACACATTCATCCCTGGAAAAAGGAAGAGTATTGCAAGTAAGAGAAAATCAGCAAAGCACTGAGCTGACTAAAGAACAGTATCTTTCATAGAATTAAAAGAAACTGGAATGCAAATTTGTAAAAGATTACAAAAAAAGAGGTCAGTGAGATAACCAGAGTGTCAAATTATATAACACAGAAAAAGGAAGGCAAATATATGCACCTGATTTTGTTTAAAGGGAACATTACAGCTCAAGCAAAACCAAAAGACTGCAGAGGGACCAGAATGGAAACAAGGTGAATAGGAGGGTAGTAACAGCACTGCAGGCGGGGAAGCTGGCTCGCTGGAGGTGATGTCTGTGGTCAGAGGTCAGTCCCATGGTCTGCCCTGCGGGAAATCCGGAAGTATTTGTGCACAATCGCTACTGACCTTCCTTCCTCTCCATCATGCTCATGGAGGGCATACTGCGAGGAGGAAGGCTGGAGAGTGACGCCAGCCTCAGGAGTTACTGCCGTTCTCGGGACGAGGGATAATGAGAGCTAAAACTAACACGACTTAACCTTCACCTCCCCACGCTGTGTTGAATCTCCCCTTACTCTAAGTAAACAGCTACCATGGGCTGTCATCTCCCCCCATTCTGTGAGTCACTTAATGAAGACGTCGCCCATGAACCTCATCAGTAATTTGTTTTTCAGTGACAAGGTGACATTTTTGGTTCACTTAACAAACAACCAATTTCTAATCATTATAAAATCATGTGGGACTGTGGTTCTCCTGAGATAAGAATGCTGCTTTATAGACTCTTTTATAGGAAACATATTTCTTTCTTCACATTGCTTACATCTGTCTTATGGCCAGAGGAATCTATACTCAGTGTAGCTACATGTGGCATTAGTAAAGTCTACTAGAAAGTTGTTGTCGGGAACTCAAAATGGCCGCTGAATTCATTAATTTTTAGCATGTTTTACAAGGAAACACGTAGCATATAGAATTGCAACTATGAAAAATAGCTTTGATTACTAAAGCTAGTATGTTAATAAGCATTATTATTTATGTTGTTTCGATGTGATAGTTACTGAAAGTAATGTCAAGACTAAGGTTCAATATCTGCATTTAATTTCATTTGAATTTTTATGATTTCAGATGCATTACTAAGATATTGATCACAATCTATGCCAAGTGGGGCTGCCATTTTGGCATAGTGGCTTAAGCTGCCACATGCAACACTGGCGTCTTACATGGGCATCCATTTGAGTCCTGACTGCTATACTTCTGATTCTGGGAAAATGGTAGAAGATGGTTCAAGCACTCCCTTGTGCCCAGGTCACTTAATGAGAGGCTCAGCCCTGGCCACTGTGACCACCTGTGGGAACCAGTGTGTGGAACATCGCGCTCTCTGTCTCTCTTTCTCTTCCTCCCCACCTCCCTCCCACCAACTGTGGCTTTCAAGTCAATAGATCCTTTTGTTTGTTTTAAACAATGTTATTTCTCCTTTTATTAAAGATTTATTTCTTTTATCACAAAGTCAGAAATACAGAGAGGAGGAGAGACAGAGAGGAAGATTTTTCATCTGCTGATTCACTCCCTAAGTGGCCACAACAGCCATAGCTCAGCTGATCTGAAGCCAAGAGCCAGGAGCCTCTTCCAGTCTCCCACGCAGGTACAGGGTCCCAAGGCTTTGGGTCATGCTTGATTGCTTTCCCAGGCCACAAGCTGGGAGCTGGAAGAGAAGTGGTGCCACTTGGACATGAACTGGCGTCCATATGGGATCCAGATATGCACAAGATGAGGACTTTAGCCACCAGGCTACCATGCTGGGCCCTTCTTTCTTTTTAATTATTATACTGTTATTAACACATACTTTCTTTTAATACTAAGTACTTACTATCTTCACTGATTTGAGTCAGGGAAGTGAAATGTGTACACAAAGATAAGGATCCGTATTTGGGATCAGAAGGCCTGCTTTGTATTGGCATCACTGCTCTCTTCATCTGAAGACCCTGAGCCATTTCCTGTCTCCTCAGTGGGCAGCAAAGAGAAGTACATTACATTGACAGGCTATTCACAGCAGAAATGATATGGAGTCAACCTTGATGACCAACAGTGAAAGAATGCATAACAAAAACATGGAAATATATACACATACATGATGGAATACTGTTCAACCACACACACACATAAAATAAAATCCAGGTATTTGGAAAAACAAGGATCAGAGGTCACTGTGTTACATAAAATGAGCCACAGAAAGATAAATATCATCTCTTCTTCCACAGGTGGAAGTTCAAGCTAGGGTAGCACACAGATTGCACACATGCCCAAACTTCTGCTCAAGGACATCCTTCACAGGGTTGTGTGAAACAGGAACGTATATGCCAACTAACAGGAACCAACTCACATAAAGCCATGAAAATGAAGGCTGTGCATGTATTTTAAGGTAAATGCAGTTATATTAGCTTACTCATTTTTCAGTTAGAAAGCTGATTATCCAGGCAGTTCATCATAAATGATAATTTCCAAACTGACCTGGAAGACAGACATGATCACACAAATATTGGAGCAGAAATGCTGTGTGTCCCATTTCAGCCACTCCACACAAACCTTGACATCACTCCTCCATGTTCCAGCCCTCTTTGGGGAGTAAACTTTGGGAATCTTGGGTTTAGGATTCAAATCCTCTACATCAAAGTCTAGGGCCTTGAAAACCACCGGGAAAGAAGCCTGCTGCTGACAGTTGGAACTTAAAAGCTTCTAATGAGAAAAGAACCTGAGACTGCAGTATTTAGCTGTTGCAGCAACTAGTGCTACCCTAACTAAAACAGTATGCTCACTTAAGAGATGCACAACATTTAGTTACAGGTTAAAGTCAAGGGCACAGCCACACATACAGAATGTCCATATTTATACTGCTAAAAGTAAAAATGCACATGTCACTTATCAGAAAGTTAACACAGAAATCTTCATATTGGCTTCATATTGCATTTCCCACCTCAGAAAAGTCACCATACTACACATGAGAACACCCTTGAGTAATTCATGACTCGTTTCAGACACTAAAATGCACAGTCCATTCTAAATCAAAGCACATCTAATGCAACACTCCTTCGCCATCCCAGCTCCAGCGTGACGACAGCTCGAACACGCAGTGAAGGTGTGATGTCATACCCCTCAGCTGCCCTCTCCAAGCCCTCCAGCAGCTCCGCACTCTCCACGCACACCCTGCTCTGCTCAGGGGTCTGATCCACAGTCAGAGGTGGGGATGCGACAAGACAGGCTGAGCTCTCTTGTGCGATTGATATACTCTAGCCACACCAACTGTCAGCAGAAAAGGCAGCCAAGTGCTAGGTGGAATTTAGAATGGATTCGAGCTTTTTAGGAAAATCTCCACAACACATGAAACCCTGACATGAGCCTTGAACCCTCCAGGTGCTGGCCCTACTGGTGTAAGCCAGTCTTCCACTAGGGTTTTCTCATTTCAGTGAGACATCTGTTGAGACACTGGAAGCCAACTTGCCTTCTCCCATATCTTCTGGCTTGTACAGAACTCCTATCTCTCTGTACTGAGTGGTAGCTGTCCAAGCTTGCTCGCTACCCTTTCCTCACTGTGACCGGTGAATGCTTTGGGGTATGTGTGGCTGTGGTTGTGTGTCTAAATTTGCATGTATTCCTTCTCCTTTGGGGATGAATACAGATTGGTTTCCTGAACTTTCTCAGCAAACTTAATTTCCTTCTGACAGTAGGACCAGGTCTCAACCAAGAAACAGTAATATAGTGAGATGCTGACTGCCCCTCTAAAAACCCCATCCAATGGAAAGCACAGGGTTTGACCTGAGCACCACAGTGTCCTTCCGCCTGCAGAGCAGGGGACACAGCAGAGAGGGTCACTCTCCACCACACCCGGCTCTCTTGGCTATCTGTCACATAGCTATTCTTCTGTGCATTTCTGTGTGTATAGGAAAGCAAAGCTAAAACGCTTTGGAGCGGGGAATGTGAGCCTCCGGAGAAGATGAATCATACCACTTTTCATTGTAAGCACTTTTAGTCTGTTTTGTTCTCTAATAACATGTATTTTTTTTTTAATGTAAGGAGCCAGGCTTTTACAAAGAAAATAAGGGAAACCAGAATTTCACTGGAACTACTTTTTATTGTGTTTTAAATATGTTCTTGTCTATTAATCATCCAAAGAAATTAAGCACTTTAAAACCAACGCTGTCTCCAAGGCTCTACTTAATGGCAAATTTTTCACCTCAGCTGACTCTGAAACTATGTGATCACTACAAAATACCAGAGCTATCCTATAAAATTGTGGGAAACATGAGTGGAAATCCTGGAGACTGTGTCTCCCAGGAACCTGAAGGCTGCCTCCTCCGCCCCGCCCACAGCAGTGTACAGAGTTTCTCCTGGCCACTCCCTCCGGCAGTGGGTCCAGGACAAACACCTGCCGAGTAAGTGGCTTGAACACCGTTCCGGAAGCTCGCCGCACAGCTTTCCTTGCTTCTGGCAAGTAACAACTCAAGCTGGCTGTGACTGCCAACACACTTTGCATAGCTCATTTGAGTGACTTTCTCATCTTAAACTTGTACTATGACTTACCCTGGAATTTGAAAATATAATACAGTTTTCATTGAGAAGACATTTTCAACAACTCTATAGAGATAATCAAATATCTTTTGCTTCTCGTATAATGCCATATTATTGCACGCTGACCTAAATAAGAATTATTATGTAATCTTAAACCATGCTATTTGGCCAGATTATTAGCTAATGTAAACCATAACACTGGACAGGAATAGAAACACATGCTCTCACACATGATGCTGGCAGCAGCTCTGAGCCACCTCTTCCAGCGAGAGCTGCAGGCATGGAGAAAAGTAGCTGATCTAGTGTAAGTGGGCTCCACAGTTCCCAGGATACAAGTAAAGCCTCTTTTCTTTTTTTAAAGATTTATTTATTTTTATTGGACAGGCAGATATACAGAGAGGAGGAGAGACAGAGAGGAAGATCTTCTGTCCTATGATTCACTCCCCAAGTGACCGCAATGGCCAGTGCTGTGCCGATCCAAAGCCAGGAACCAGGAACCAGGAACTTCTTTCCGGGTCTCCCACGCGGGTGCAGGGTCCCAAGGCTTTGGGCCGTCCTCAACTGCTTTCCCAGGCCACGAGCAGGGAGCTGGATGGGAAGTGGAGCTGCCGGGATTAGAACCGGCGCCCATATGGGATCCTGGGCGCGTGCAAGGTGAGGACTTTAACCACTATGCTATTGTGCTGGGCCCACCCTCTTTTCTATTAGAAGCTTTTTATTTCAATTTAGAACATCTACTGGCTTTTGGCTGCTTCAGAGTAATCCATGTTCATTACATTTATTTTCACTCTTCAAATCAGTCAGAAAACTAGGAGATACTTCCAAATTGACTTGGCAGGCAAGCATAGTTAAATACCAAAATCAGATAGAAAAGTTGCACTCCTCATGGGCCCTGTCCACACAGACCCTGCCATCACTCTCTATACTCCTTCCTTCTGCTAACGCAAGCAAAATCCATCGCTTTGGGAGTCACGGGTTTTAAGATGCAAAGTGTCTGCAACAAAGGCCAGGTCCTTGGGAAGTGACTCCGAGGGAAGGCTGCTGACCGTCAGCCTACACGCTTGTGCTGTGCTTACCAGATGCTGACTAATGCGCAAAAGAACAGAGGAGCAGAAGAAGTTAGGAAAAGGTAAAGAATGAACTCTGGGTTAATCAGAATTCCAGGCCACTGGTTGCACTTCGTTTTACTCATACTTAGCAACTGTGCTGTATTACCACAAAATTCATTAGAATACATGTCAGCTCAGTGCCGTCAGTTAACAGGCTTCCCTCCTCACTGGGTCATGAGTGTGACTGACAACCAGGGCTGTCAGCTTGAATATAACCATAAAACAAAACTGGCTAGAAAGCATAATTCATAAAACTCTAACAACAAAATCACAACTGGACAACAAAGAAAATTAAATTCTATGACGTATACATTAAGTGAAGTTTTTCAATAACCTTATAATATTTTTATTGTGAAAATTAGTAAAATCCAAGGTGCTTCTAAACTTCTGATAGCTTAATCATACAATAATTTAGGCATGTATTTCCTCCAAAACAAATTCTGGTACTTACAAATCTAGAACTCCTTCCTTTCATAAAATTCTGAATAACTGTTAGATTGTAATAATTGACTTATCTTTGTTTTAAAAAGTGTAACAGAAGTTTTTCTGTATAATTCTTATACTGCTTCATTTTTTTGTCCTTTAATACAGTGTACCAATCTGAACAGTCAACAGTGCATGAAGCACAATCAAGCCATGTGACTAGTAAAAAAAAAAAATTGGAAGAAGCACATTTTTGACTGTATTGGTGTTGACACTAGAATACTACATGTAACTGATATACAACAATTTATCCTTGCAGATCTCTCAGAATAAAACAAAGAATCTTGGCCATGACAGGGGCTTAAAACCTGTGCAGTTTTGCAAGAACCTGCCAAAACAGGCCCTGCTCTTGCTTCAATGCTCTGCTATGTCAACACTAAACACTTAATTATTTTTAACTGAATAACTCACATTAATTTTACAGGAGCACCACAAATCATGGAGTGAGTCCTGGGCACAATACCAACATTTGAGTGAATACACATGCATCTATCTGAGATGGGGAACATCCAGCCCACAGGTCCTACAAAGCCCACAAAACACTTTGGTTTGGTCAGGCTAGGGCAGGTTTCAAAATTCAATAAATCAATGGCATGGAAATTTTTAAGTTGGTGATTTTGTATAGCTCATAAATGGTGTTACATGTATTCAAAAGGCCTTGACAAAACAGACTCCCCACTCCTGTTATTTATAAAGATGTCAGTGTAAACTCTGAGGCTTTCTGGAATGATCATCTGTGTGAACCAACACGGCTAACCAATCTTTGAGGGTTGTGAGAAATCAGAATATTATTCCTTACAAATGGTGTCCATGTTTTCCTACCAAAAATATGCATTAGTCTGTTAACAGATTGTAACCCAATTTAAGGCAGTGTGATTTTTCAATATACCATGGTAAGCATGCATGAAATTTTATTCCATGTTAGCTTTACTACATATGAAAGAATTTACAGGTTTACAGGAGAATTAGAAAACCAATATTTAAAAGAACTTGCCTGGTTCAAATATTTTTGCTTACTGAATAATATTAACATGATTACAAATTTTGGACTCAGATACTTCCCACAATGTTACCATATACATAAGTGAAATATGAAAGGCCAAAAGCATGTCACACCTTTAAAAGGCTATGGGAATTAACTCTGTCTAACCCACATTTTTACACAGCAGGTTCAAGCAGGATATATTTTACTAATTTTTTAGGCAAAGCCAATACAAGTATAAGGAGTGATGACAAATTTTAACATGAATAAGGATTGGGGCACTTTATCAAAATTGCTTAATCATAACTACAGTGATTTTCAGTTCTACAATTCAGAAGTTTAAGTGCCAGAAGGAATAAAAGAGCTGTGAATGCCATTGTAGTTTACGTAAAACTATAGCTAGTGTGAAACTGCTGGGAGGAGAACTGTCAATGCTTTATGGCTAAGTCTAGACCACACAAATACTCAACAAATTTCTGGAATACATCCAAATATACATCAAATTAATAACATCCTTTCTATGCATTCTAATATCTCTAAGTGTGTCATTAATCTGACTTTAATCTTCACGTACATTTTGTAAATTTTTTAAATTTACATTTCTATATATATGTGGCTGCCCATAAAAATCTAAAGCAAAGTTACTTGATTTTTGTTAATAATTTTGAGAGACTAAAAAAAAAAAGTTTGCAAATACAACTAAAAAGTTAGCTTTGTCCTTGTCCTTCACTAAAAAGGCTATTTTGCGTTATTTTTAAGTAAATATAACAGAAAGTGCTTCTTGGCATATTCAGCCCAATTCCTTTGACTACACACTCCAGAACAGAAGCTCATTATTTCATCATCCAAAACGACCTTCTGGGTGGTTTGAACACTTCTAGTACTTTCTTCTGTGCCTGGTGCAAGAATATTCCCTTTGTAATTGCATTACTCAGAGATCAGTTTTGGCGATTCGAAGACTTACTCATTGAAATCTATAAACAAAATATTATTACTAGAAAACAAACAATATTCTTAGTTTGAATAATGTTGCTTTAAAATAAACAACTCTGAGGATCTAATTCAGTTCTATGTAATCTGAAATACCAGCGTTCGCAAACCTTATCAAATGAGTTGCATCTGGCAAGATAAAATTGTATCCTCTGAAACTCCCTATTTTTATTAACCTTGGATATCTTTCAGGAATTGAACGGTCTCATACTTTTGTGCTCCTGTCTTGGTTTAAATTAGTTCTGGCAAGTTTATACTACATTGAAGACATAATAGGGAACAAGAGAGGCAGTCTCTTCTGCTCTTTCAAAAATGGTTTTCTGATAATGATTATAATTCATACAGCATCCCAAATCTTAAGCAATTTTCCTATAATGTAAGGGTAAAGTACACTCATTATGGATTAAAAGCACTATCTGTGGTATATTTCAACTAATTCCTACCCATCAAGACATGTGAACATCACATCACCTGTGCTTGAGAATAAAGCCCACAGCTGTTCAGTGCCAGCACCCGAGTCCACCCGGAGTGCAGGAGTCGTGACGGCAGTCAGCAGGCCCCTGAAAACGCCGACATTGCTACCACACTGAGATGGAGGCTGCCGCAAAATTCTGATTCATATACCGGGGGGGTGGGGGGGGAGTGCCACAAACTGAGGGACTTCCGTGTGTAAAACAAGTCACAGTTCCCTGAACTGACACTTTGAATGATCATGAAAAACTGCTCCTGCATCAAGTCACATGGTCACGAACACAAGTTTTATGTTTTATGCTTAACATAAAAAAGAGAAGCATAATCAATTAGCTCAAAGTCTCCAACCTACAGAGAAGCAGAGCTATTAGTATACTGCACATTCTCTAGTCCTTATTTTTCATACAGTTGTAAGAAATTGGAATGCAAGCTTAGTAAGAGGTTAAGAAAGGAGGTCAGACAGATAGCCAGAGGTTCACATCATTGAATAGCTAAATGGCAAGAAGGGGACACTGGTTAAAGCATAACGAAAAGCTGGTAGAGGGGCGAGAGGGGAGCCGCCACAGCCCTGCAGATGCGGGGGACGCTGGCTTAGCCACAGTATTTGCTCTGGTCACAGAGGTCACGTCTGAGGCCTGCCCGGAGGGGAGGTCTGACAGGAGCTGCTAACAATACTTCCCGTCTTCCTTCCTCTCTAGTGTTCTTGGGGAGCGCCTACTGCAAGGGACGTGACCTGGGCAGTGTGACGCCAGCCTCAAGAGGCTCTGCTGTGTTCTGCTCTAAGGATAAAAAGAGTAGATTTTTCTTTACAGTCCAGTGGGCTTCTCTGTATTTTTTAGACATTTTGTGCCATGAATTCATAGTAGATGGGACCCAGTAGCTCAAGTTCCTTTCTATCGTTTCCAGCAAAGTGAGCTTCCCTGGGTGGAACAAGTCAGCATTTTTTTTAAAGATTTATTTATTTTATTGGAAAGCCAGATGTACAGAGAGGAGGAGAGACAGAGAGGAAGATCTTCCGCCCAATGGTTCACTCCCCAAGTGGCTGCAACGTCTGGAGTTGTGCCCATCTGAAGCCAGGAGCTAGGAGCTTCTTCTGGGTCTCCCACATGGGTGCAGGAGCCCAAAGCTTTGGGCCTTCATTGACTGCTTTCCCAGGCCACAAGCAGGGAGCTGGATGGGAAGTGGAGCTGCCGGGATTAGAACCGGCGCCCATATGGGATCCCGGGGCGTTCAAGGGGAGGACTTCAGCCGCTAGGCCACGCCGCCGGGCCCACAAGTCAGCATTTTAGTAGAACCCAGTTACCTTTCTCTTTTGTCTTCTTCTTTTTCTAATCACATGTTTCAGGAACTGTCTTGGCTATTAGAATGTTTAACATACTCAATACGCACATTTATTCTCTTGGCAAGAATCTTGCCCTTAACTTGTTTGTAAACAACGATGCCAACAACAACCCTTAAGATCGGCAGAAATCTTCGCAGTAGAATTACATGGGACAAGTTTGTAGTTTAGAACCAGGAGAAGGAAGCCACACCTTCCCTGGGACAAATTTTATGAACAGGATTATTTCAACAGATTTCAAAATATCATTTGCCTTTCCACAGTATTTATCATTCCACAGAGATGTAAACAGCAGAACTGACAAGTATTAATTAGTATCATTTATACAGAATCTGACTTAGACAAAGTACTCCTGGCCTCTTCCACCTTCTGCTAACAAATCTCTAGTGAAGTCAACATCTGGCAAGCCCGTTTGTCCATCTGTTACCAACGCCTTATGAAAAACGTGCCCCTTGTCCCAGAAAACAGTGTCCCAGGAACACGTCTTCTGTAATGACAGAGCGATTTCTATGACACCAGGGGTAGAATCCCACATGGCTTGTCTCCACGTGGGCACTCTGAACCGACCTACACATACTGAAACTCATCGTGACACTTTCTTTAAACTACATCAATTGGCTCTGACCAAACACAATTGAAACCCTGTGACTTGATGGATGAAGACATTAAGGTAAAATAAAGATATTTCTTTCCAGTCTCTTGATTTGCCTCTCAATGTCTAAGAACATGATAGCATGTACTCAAGTTGAAATTTGCAATAAAAATTTCCCTTTTTACATATGTCAGAATAAAGTAATTAAGCCACAACCAGACAATAATTTCCCTACTTCATAAAAAAGAAAGGAGATAAAGACTGATATAGAGTGCAAGAGACATGATCTAGTTTTTAAGGTTTGTATTTAACCAAATTTACCCAAAAAAATAACATTACAACTAGCTGTAGTGATTCAATGTCTTATAAAATGCTATTTAGTACAAAATTTAAATAGGTAAAAAATATTCTAAATTTCTAAACCAGCTTTACATCACAAGTGTTTCACTTAGAGATGTACTTTTTCCATTAACTAGACATTATTAATGATAATCAGGCCTCCCATCCCTATCAGGGTATACAGAAATCTGTTAGCAAGAACACTGCACTAACTTCCAGCAGGTACAAGTGTATTTCTCTTTAGAAAGCACATAAAAACATTCATTGTGGACAAACTCTCTTTCCCGACTAAGTGAAAAATGACAGCAAATCAGAATGACTTGTTCAGCAACCTGGTTCTCAGTTTTAGGGTAACGTAACATGGCATCCATCTGGACTCGGTCCAGAGAGAAGCAGTACAATGGATCATTTTGCTGATGGGAGAGGCAAAAGCTGACAGGCGCCTTAGAAAGAGTTAAAGGCGAGGAATATTTAAGCAGCACAGATTTGGGAAACATGCCTTCCAAACCCTGCTCTTTCTTTATCAAAAATCAAACCCTTCTGAACAGTAGATCTCAGCAGACAGTTTTAGATTCATTCAATGTTTACTCCATAGCATTTATAGCATAACATTGACTCCGAGGTGAATAATACGAAATACTTGATGAATATCTTTCCATAAACTATCAAGTAATGAATAGGCCATCTCAAACACAACAAACTGCATGCTGTAACAGCTCAGGGAGTAGGATGATCAAACACTGCTCATGACGTCGGCTTGAATGGTACTGGAGTACACTCTGTGGCTAGCCTTTGCTAATGTCTAATGTACAGATACTACTTTAAGAGGAGATCAGAAGACTGCTGCCTTAGAGCTCAATGTCACAAAACAAATT
This sequence comes from Ochotona princeps, assembly GCF_030435755.1. Taxonomy (NCBI): domain Eukaryota; kingdom Metazoa; phylum Chordata; class Mammalia; order Lagomorpha; family Ochotonidae; genus Ochotona; species Ochotona princeps. The sequence goes on from NC_080850.1 coordinate 44,991,099, forward strand.
CAATGAAAGAATTAAAAAGTACCTAGGCTGCACGCAATTTCAAATATTTTTAAGAACTTGAGTTCATAAGAACAAAAACTCTGCTCTCTGAAGACACATAAATGCTGTAAATGGAAAAAGCCAGCTAGAAGGGTGCTCAACATTACCTCTGCTCTCAGCCTCAGATGCACTTTACAGAGCCGGACCTCCTGCAGATCCATCAAAGTCTGAGGAACGTTTCTTCTCAGAATCATCATCTTCCACAGAAGCTCTAGATATAAAAGTAGAACAGAGTAGTGCAAACTGACTCAATTGTGCACTGCCAAAAACAAAGTCATGTTTATCTAATATGTTTTAAAGAAGCTTCTGAATATATTATTGGCTCAAGTAATTATTACAACAATCTTATGAGTTATTACTAACCTTTGTAGCGAAAAGAAATTAGCAATGATTGGCCTAAGCAATTCAATCTGTCCAATATTACAAACAAATGAAATAGAATTTAAGTTTCTGTCCAATCTACAACTTAAATGCTAAAAAACCAAGATATTTATTATTTACTCATATAAAACATGCTACATTAAATTTACTTCCTTATAAGAAATAAAATTTAAATACTTCATTAAGCTTTGCAACTAGGAAAAAGATTGCTTCATCAAACTTTGCAACTAAGGAAAACTGCTTCATGTAAAAAGGGCCTAAGAAAGGGAATGTAACTTGCGCAAAAGTTCCCTAAGTTATCTAAGCCCCATTGTCTTCAATCTGCCCTCGATAACCGACACAGCAATGGAGATGCTGCAGGCGTCATCGGGATCTGGATTTTGGAATGAGGAGACCATCCTGCATCATCTATGATCAAAAGCATGCTTAACCGAGAGCGACTTGCAGCCACCTGGCTTCAGAGAAGGCACCTTGCTGAAAGCATGGAGCAAAGACGCCACACTGCCAGGCTTGACTACTAAGGGGGGCCAGGAACCAAGGCAAGCATCTCTAGAAGCCGGGAAGGGACAAAAACTCCCACCAGAAAAAGTCCAAATCCAGGAAAAGAATCTGTCTCCCACTTTCAGTCACTTAACTTTAGAATGCCACATAAATCTAATTGCTTTTAATCGCATCTCTCTAGTAAGTTATAAAAGGGCCAGCATATTAGTAAGATTGGAGCATTGCATAATTACTAAAAGGACAATTGTGTCCCGAAATAATTATCTGAAATATTAACAAGGCACGAGAAACAAATGCTCCAAGTAATGAGCATCAATGTCCTCTGTGTGTATACGAATATATATATACACACACACACACACACACACACACACACATATGTATATGTATACAAAAACCCTGGCATCCTTCACTCATCGCAGGAGAAGCAACTCTAATCCAAACCTTGCCTGCTACTTCTCCTATGCCCGTGCAGAACTGCTACTGTGGGGAATGTGGGCAGGAGGGAGAGCTGTCAGTAACCTTGTGACGAAAATAAGGAAAAGTGGGATAAAGGACACTTAGGCAGCAATCAATGAGAGATCTAAAACGTGAGAGGGATGCCACAGGGACACTTCCAGGCAGGCGTCAAAGGGGCCAAGGCCCTCAGACAGGAATGGGACTGGAGTGATTTTATGACATCCGAGAAGCCAGCATAGCTGGATTCAGCAAGAGGGAAACCAAAACAAAAGGAAACCCCAGAGATCACAAACAAGTAGGCAGGTGGGGCCCTTTAGGGTTTCAAGATTTATCTACAAGAAGAAAATGCTTTATGCTAAGAGAAACAACCAGGCCCAGTGTGATAGCCTAGTGGCTAAAGTCCTTGCCTTGCACCTGCCATGATCCCATATGTTCCGGCTGCTCCATTTTCTTCTAGCTCCCTGCTTCTGGCTTGGTTAAATAACAGAATGGCCCAAAGCCTTGGAACCATGCACCTGCGATGGGAGACCCAGAAGAAACTCCTGGCACCTGGTTTTGGAACAGCTTACTCCAACACTTGGAGAGTGAACCAGTGGATAAAGATCTTTCTCTCTGTCTCTTCTTTTCCCTTAAATATGACTTCCCACTAAAAATAAAGTCTTTAAAAACACAGTAACAACAACACTTTTGTATGCCAATATCATGAAACTATAGTGTGGTGATAATAAAAGAGCACGGGCAGTAGAAAAATGCCATAGTGCCCACAAAACATAGTGGCACACTCATATGCAGTAGAGAAACTCCTGTTTTCAATGTGGAAAATTCGATGTTGCGGAGGTCAAATATTAGAAAGATGAGTATCACTGTGTTGTTTAAAATATTTTAAAGTAAAAAGACAAAAGCAATGACGGCAAAGGACCTGAGTAGACCTACTTCTGAAGACACAAAAGTGGTCTATAATCATATGAAAAGATACCAAGCATAGCTAATTATTAGAGAAATATGAATTAAAACTATGCTAGTAAATTGGCACATATCTATTACAATAGTTCTTAGCAATCAGATGAAAGCTAACACATACTGCTAAAGTTGTGGAGAAGAAAGTACCATTTTATACTTTCAGTAGGGGTGAAAATTAGTTCAGTCATTCAAAAAGCTAAACCAAAACTGCTATGTGACGTAGCAATCTCACTCTGGGTTTAGGTACAAAAGAAATGGGATTAGTATGTAGAAGAGCTATCTGCACCATCGTGTTCACCGTAGCGTTATTCTCAGCAGAAGGTGTGGAACCAATACGTGTGAAAAGATAATGAAGGCATCAGACAACAGATACATAGATGCATGCATGGCTTTTAAAAATGAAGGAAATTCTCCTGTTTCCTATACTGTTGAAACTGAGCGCCATTTTGTTATGAGAAACAAGACGTAAGCAAGACATCTCATTTACATGTGAAATCTTAAAAAGTCAAACTCATAAAAGCAAAGAGTTGCATAAGGGGGTGGATGTTGGACAGAGATTACAAATCATCAGCTCTGTAGGACAAGTAAGTTCTGGAGCTCAGATGCAGTGTGGTGTCTATAATAATTAATGACTTCTTGTATCCTTGAAATGTGCTAACGAAGCTGATCATCTTTCTTATCAAAAATACTAAATTTAACTACAGAGATGATACAGATGTTCTTGAGTTGGACTGCATCATCTTTCCACAAAGCACATCAAAGCACCACATGTCACACCTTACACACACTTAGTTTTTTTTTTTTTTAATTATTTATTATTTAACTTCAGTAATTACATTGCATTATGTGACACAGTCACATAGATACCTGGGCTCTCCCCACCCCTCCCCAAACCCTCCCACCATGGTGGATTCCTCCACCCTGTTGCACAACCACAGCTCAAGTTCAGTTGAGATTTCCCCACTGCAAGCGCACACCAAACACAGAGTCCAGCATCCTATTGTCCCGCCAAGTTCAACGGCTTCCTAGGCACACCCTCTCCGGTCCGACGACAGAGCCAGCAGAGCACACACACTTAGTTTTTATCTGTCAAGTATACCTCAGTAAAGTGGAGGATGGAAAGAAATATGTTGTTTATGTGCCAGCTTCCAACAGTCCTTTCCTGCCCAGATTAACTCAGCAATCTGCTACTTTTCCAGCCTCCAGTCCTGTCCTGCTGACAATATATTCTCTGCACTTCAGACTGTGAACTTTCTAAAATGTATATCAGGTAACATCTTTCCACTGATTTAAACTTTGTGACTGGCTCCCTGTCACCTAAAAGATCCAGTCCCACTTTACCTCATAGCCTGGTCTGAAATGAGGAGCCTGGTGGAATGTGGCGCTTTCAAAGTGATCCTAGGAAAATGATAGTTGGACTAGAAAAGGAGAAGACTACGAGACGTATCCTGTGAAGTGCTTAACTACTATGGCCACTGGGGATGTGCCCTGTCCTTGGAACGGCACTGGCACATTTATTCACTGATCACCTTCAAACCCCCTTTGTTGAGACTATCCAGGTGTAATTAACCCTGCTTCCAATTTGCACTGGTTAAAGCGCAGCCCTACCCACGACCCTAGAGAAAGCTCTCAGGTGGAGAAGAAAAAAAATCACTTTCCTATTATTTGTTTAATTATTTGAAAACCAAAGAAAAAGAGGGAGGGAGTTGGAGAAGCAGCAGTTAAGGGAGAGAAGCAGAGAGGACTCAGTTAGCCATTTGAGTTAGCCATCAAAATCCCAGGCTGGACCAAGTTTAAGCAATGAACCAAGAAATCCATCTAGGTCTCCCACATGGGTATAAGGGAGTCTAGTACTTGGGTTGTCTTTTGCTGCTTTTCAGGTGCATAATCAGGGACTGGATCAGAGGCACAGAAGCCCAGGGCTGAATCAGCACCATGATATGACATATCAGCCTTAAGAGGGACGGCTTCTCCTGCTGCACCACAACTCTGACTCCCCAAATCAGCTCTTCCTAAGGTAAATGTGTGTCTTTTCTGCACTGTACACATCTTACTGCAGGGAATTTCAAGTTGCAGGTGATTTCAACAAGGCTATCAGGCTATATGATGGGGCATTTCTACGTTTGTTTCACCTGGTACAGAAGACTCTTCGCTTTGATTTGGAAACAGAGCGCTCAGGTCTGGTCCCCTGGGCCTTACAACGCATCTGGATCGGACTCCTTAGATTTTCTCCAATAGACCACAGGCTTTAAATTCACAACTGGATAGCATGAATTCATTGCTCTGCTCCACAATAGATGCCTCATATTTTCTTACACCACTTGGCTAGCACTGCTAGACCAGTTATAGTTTTCAGATTCAGACTAACACAGAAATCATACAGCAGGAATATTACATATTTGTTAAGTAAGAACAGAACAATCATTGAATAGTGGTGAAATTGCTGACAGAATCAGTGAACACGCTTGTCTGCTGAGATCAAGAAGAAAAAACCCGTAGCAGAAAGGGTGAAAGCACTTTACCAGCGAGTCCAAGTGCAGCAGCCACCTGCTGGGCAATCTTTAGGACAGGCTGATAAACCTGGTCCTTACACACAGCGAAGAGGATCAAGTTTACCCTCTGCTGAGCTCAAGACTGGGGTCTATGCTCAGTATGAAATTATGAAAAGAACCTTAGTGCCTGTGTTCCGTTTGCCAAGAGCTGTTAAACAAGTATGCCGCCTCACTTCATGGGTTTGAAAGCACTTTCCGTAACTGCTGCTGTTATCTGACACAGCTGTTCTGCCTCAATATCACCTCAGCCTTCAAGGACATGTGATGAATTAAAATGCTCACATTGCCTAAAGTGTCAGAGATGCAGAAAGCGGCATGAGATTTGTAGGTAACTGGTAAGCCTGTGTGCCTTGTTTCTGAGTCTAGAAGGTGAGTGTACGTGGATTTGTCTTACATGGGCATCTCACGAGCTGTTCTCCTCGGGCCTTTAGATGACAGTCATGTGAGCAGCAGTGTCCACCACGGGACTCTTCACCCTCCCTTGGCCTATTCCAGAAGAATACTACACCACTTCAGGAGTCAGACATGCAGACACTAGGGTTTTGGGTGGATAACCCGAACATTTGTAAACAGAAATAATGAGTCTTACATCCGTATCTAGCAAAAATGTGTGTCAATCATCAAAAGCAACAAATGAGACAATAAAGTAGAAATCCTTTTTGTTCTTTATTTTTCTTTTTGACAACTAAAACATCCTTTCGTTACACTAGTACGAGCGTGTACATGATTAGCTGGCTCGGGATTGAGTGTCTTCAGCTATCTGTTGGAGAGATGTAACCAAGATGTCCCCAAACTAACAGAAATACAGCATCTGGGATCCCTTTGCAATGACACATCTGATACAAGTGCCATAAAATGATGCAATGAAATACTGCATTATAAACAAACTCTGCAGGGAAAGCATTCACAGGCAGACCGTAGCTGAAGACAATGAGAAGATGGGCAGACCGCATCAGACAGCACGCCCAAGACCTGCACTCCAAACTCAAGTACCTGACTTAGATATCGCACAGACCGAACAGTGAAAAGAGGACCAATGACCTGGTATTTACACTGAACAGACGACAGAGCACAACAAACACACTCAGTTCAAATGAATGCTTTTCTAGCTGTGGGATGCTTGGGAGTTAGAGCACAAAAGGCCAACACAGAAAATTGTTTTACCAATATACCGTTTAGTGTTCAAATGAATGTTAATCATATTCCTTTATAGAGCCTCATAAATGCATGTGGCCAAAAGAGAACAGAATGTGTTCATGACTAAACTCTGACTCATCTCCTTCACTCGACACAGGCAGTCTCTCGCCAAACTCAACATCCTTTTCTTCAAAATGTCACCTGCAATGATCCCTTTCCTAGCTGCCGTCCACTGTAATCTACAACACACTCATATCATCTCACTGCAGTACCAAACAATAAAGGAACAAAGTTTATACATTAGCAAAAGTGGGTTTCAATAATGATAGCAAAACGGCCCAAGGTCACTCAAATGGTAAATGGTAAAATCTGAATCTGCTCCTTGGGAGAGGATTAGCAAGGTGTCAGCCTGCTCTACAATGCTATGGTTGGCAGCTATGCACTCTGCTTTCTTTCTGTTGTCTGTCACTGCATCAGCCTAAGACCTGGCCTTTTCTTAAGGCTTACACTTTACGGGGCAGCAGTTCTCTCCGGGGCATGTCTGTGTTCTCTAATCACCCTTTTCAATACCACACATTCTGTTAGGGGCTGTTCTATCTATCTTTGTTCTTTCTGTCACAGCCAAGACACCAGCCTCTTCCCACATGCCACCTACTCAGGCCAAATACTCCTTTGCAGTCTGCAGCCTCCTCATTCATACACTGCCCCATTCCTGGGCTCCTCTACTTCACCGAGCATTCACAGCACCAACAGGGAAACACAGGCATTTCATTTCATTCCACCCTGGATGTCCTACTGCTTTGAGTGTTTCTTCCTCACTTACAGATGTTCAAATCCTTGTCAAGAAAATTTCTCCCAGTTCCTGACTTTGTGTGGCTTGATATTGTATAAAAAAGGAAATGATTAATGCTAACTGTCCAGGACCATAACAGTTACTATATAGAACACAGAACATTAGTACTCAATTTGTGCTAAATAAAACAAAGCATTTTTAAATTTTACAGCTATTTGATTCTTTATGACAAATAATTTTACTTTAAAGATAAAAAGAAACAGATCACAATAGCCTGTGAGAAAAGTAAACCTAAACCACTCCCATTTTAAAAAGAAGCTTCAAAATAACTGACTCTGTTGCTTGATGTTTAAGAAAAATTCATAGAAATTTTATACTTTCCATATTCACGTTTACTCTTTGAGATTTATAAAGAGAAAGATGGAATCGGGTTATTTTCAACAAGCTCATACTCGCAAGCTCTTTGTGTTGTATTACAGGTCAACAACTCACACATGAGCACACAGAACTGTCCAGCATCAGGGTAAAGCCACAGGAATGCGGCTACCTCATGTTGTTTTGGCTTTTTTGGTAAATGTATTAGTTTCCAAATAATGTTTGTTAACTTTTATATTAGAAAATGAATTTTTATCTATAAGACACATGGAAGAAACGGAATCATAATGATTTAATTCTGTAGAAGGAAAGATGTGGGTAGGTGCTCACTGAAAAATGGGTGCCCAAGCCCCTGGGTGCAGCTCTACCAAAGAACTGAGGCAATCCTGGTAGCACGGAGGTGAGGGATGATGAAAACCTGTGTCCAGCTCACTACAATGTAGTCCATCGAGGTTCACGGCTCCCTTACCTATACACGTTTGACCTTTTATTTCTGACAGACTTCTAAAACAATTCAGGTTTTTTGCCTTCAAAATATCTCTCGTGGCCATGCTTTGGAGGTAGCATGAGGCAAATCCCTCAGATCGTCACCCAGGAATCCTCACTGCTGACTCCTAACAGGCTTTCCTGACTCCCAGCCTGGCCGAAAGAGAAGAGAATGTGTTAGTGACTAAACTCAGACTCCGCTCCTCCCCTCTGCAGGAGGAGTCTCATGCCCAACTTGCCACTTCTTCATTCACAACACCTTGTGTGTTTGGGTCTTGGCTGCTTACTACCTGTTGTGCTACACACATCTTTCATGTCACCACAGTTTACACATCAGTTAATTCTCATCATTCCTCATCTCAACGAATCAATTGTGATTCATTACTCTCAGCACCATCAAGTTTATCCTTCTGAAACAAGCATATTCTTTCATTACAAAAAAAAAAACACATGATATTCAACAACACACATTTCTCAATTTCTCAAATTTGTCAAATTTCTTCTGCCTCACTTAGAAGATTAAGAAAGATTGAAGAAATGTAGGTGCCATACTGGGCTGCTTTCTATTGCCACATCAACCCTACTAAAAATGCAAACTCTACTCTACCACCAAGTCCAATCTGCTTGGAAGTTAAAGATACCAGTCCGTACCTCTTGAAGACGACAGCAAACTTGCCTTGCTTCCTGGTTTTTGTTACAGGACAGCACAGCAATGAACACAGAATGCTTTGATTCAATATTTATCCCTATCATTTCTTTCTTTTTTCAAGATTTTTTTTGGAAAGCATATTTATAGAGAGAAGAAAAAACGAAGAAAAGATCATCTGTCCAATTGTTTACTCCCAAAATGGCCACAACAGCCAGAACTGAGTCAATCAGGAGACAGCAGCCAGGGGCCCCTTCCAGGTCTCCCATGCAGGTACAGGGTCCCAAGCCTTTGGGCCATCCTCCACTGCTTTCCCAGGCCAGAAGCTGGGAGTTGGATGTATGGGAAGTGGAGCAGTCAAGACATAAATGACACCTGTATGGGATCCCAGGATTTGCAAGGTGAGGATTTAGCCACTGAGCTATTGTGCTGGGTCCCCCTGACATTTTTCAACTGTGTATACTAGGCCAAAGGCCTTCTGGTGCAGGACTACATTTATCTTGAAAACGAGCAATGACAATAATACTCACACTGCAGTATTCTTACAGGGATTAAAGGAGAGGACATTCATAAAGATAATGAAACAGTTTAAAGCATCTCAACAATGGAATACTAGACTTTGTACCATTGTCTATGCCTACAATGCCATGATGTAATGAAATAGCAGAATGCTGGATTTGTGACTGTTGTTGAAGGACTATACTATTGTACCAACATGGGAGAAAACTGTAGGCATTGGGCCACTGGGAGTGAATGGTAGAATCCCTGTGGCTTTGGATTGAAAACTAAGAGTAATTTTTAAAACGAATATGGAATTAAATGGTAAGAATAGTTATACATCAAAATTTTGAAGTTCATACTAAGTTTTTCCAATATATACATTCCATGAACATGCTAGTGAAAAATTATGCATGGATTTAAAATGTTCTGACACCATAATAAACTTACCTTTAAAGATTTTGTATTGATTTCCATTCTGCATTTTGAAAAACAGAAATGCACAGGAAGCGACCAGATCTCCCATCTGCTGGTTCACGTACCCAGGGTCTATCACAGCCAGGGTTGGGACAGGCTGAAGCAAAGCCTAGACATGCAGTTCTCCTGCATGGATGGCAGGAATCCGTGCACGAGAGTCCAGCTATCACTACCTCCTAGGCTGCATGTTATGGGAGTACCCAGTACTCTTCATGGGATGCAAGAATTCCAAGAGTGACTTAGCAACTGCGCCAAACGTCCCCCAGGAAACTTACATTCAAATTAAATTTTTCCTGAAAGCTTCTGAGGTACCTCATACATTAATCTTCTGAATATCCAGAAAAAAAAACTTTCATCTCAACACCTTAGCATCCACTTTTTAAAAAAGTAATTCATTTCTGTAGCCAAAGGATTCTTTCGGAGTTTTGTAAGAATTTCATTTTTCTTGGGTGGCGATGACACCTAAGTTTCCTGAATATTCCAGATCTAAAAACTGCAGGAACAAAACATCCTGGATACCATCTGGAAACAAGTTCTTCAAATCTGTGTGGTTAGCATCTGCTTCGACCAAAATAGGTAGAGAAACGGATACCCTAGAGCTTTGTGTTGTTTCCCTCGGAGCAATGCTTAAAGAATTGGTGCATCATGAAGCACTATCATAAAGTGTGCTCCAGGATCTCAGTTGATGAATTATTTAGCAAAAGTTCAAGAATAACTCACGCTGGTTTCTCATTTAATTCAAGATGGTTAACTTCTTTTGTCAAGGCCTTAGTTTCATGACAAACACCTGCAATTCTGAGTAACAGTCTTGTTGATTCATGGTTCTTTGTCCAATGTGAACTGAGGGATCAAAAGTTAACAATAACTTTTATAAATATTCGTAACCCTTCAGAGCCAAAGGAAGGCTTGATTTGTCATCAGAGCTGTGCTCACGGTTCTTTGTCAACATGAAGAGCTGCACAGCCTTGGCTCTCACTCAGGAGTTCCCTTGTCCCGATGAATACTCAACAGAAAATGATGGACAGCCAGCTCTCTACCAGGCACTGTACTGAGAACTAAGCTCACCGATCCCAAAAGCAGGACGAAGCCCGTGTTCTTCAGCAGATGCTGATGCTAATTCTGGCCTCTGGCTTACACAAGTATAAATGAAGATAGCAACCTGTATTTTATTTTATTTCTCATCTCCAACCTCGGAGGACGCCAAGGCCCGCCTGCTGGCCGAGCAGCAGAACAAGAAAAAGGACAGTGAGACGTCCTTTGTGCCCACCAACATGGCAGTCAACTACGTGCAGCACAACCTCTCTTCATTCTGAGATGCAAAATAAAATCTCCATTTTACCACTTTGCCTAATTTTATTTTAATTCTTTTCATTCTAAATCCCCATCGCATTAGTTTATAAATTTAGGATGCCATCAGTTATAAGAATACACCACTGATATATTAATCATTAACAGTGGGAAAATGTTGGGGCCCAATGCAATAGCCTAGAGGCTAAAGTCGTCACTTTGAATGTGTTGGGATCCCATATGGGTGCCTGTTCATATCCCAGATATTCCACCTCCCTTCCAGCTCTGGGATTATGGCCTGGGAAGGCAGGAGAGGATGGCCCAAAGCCTTGGGACTCTGTACCCCCATGGGAGACCTGAAGAAGTGCCTGGCTTGTGACCACTTGAAGAGTGAACCAACCAATGGAAGATCTTTGTCTCTCCTTTTCTTTGTAAATCTGACTTTCCCATAAAAATAAATAAATCTTTTAAAAAAGTGGGAAAATGCCAATTAAATAATTTACAATTTAAGGGCTTTATCACTCTAGCCTCAGAATTTCATCATCTGCAGCTTTATTTTCTGTTTTTAAAAGAGTCCACCTAATATTATTTAAACTTTTTAATATATTATTGCTTTTTTCATATATTATTGGTGTTTATGTAAAAAGAAATAAAAACAAAGTTGATTAAGACAATCTCTTCCCATCAAATTTCAGGTTACTGACAAATCAGAGGCAGTAAGATTCACTCTTTCCTATATGGAGCTGCCCTTTGAACTTTCAAGAGCTTTGAAGAAACTGCATTGTTTTTTAAATCACACTCCTGTATTGTCTTTGGGATCTATTTGCAAGCTACAGAAAATATATTTACATCAGTTTCTGTGCTGGCAACTGCAGACTGTATCATAACATCTGCCTAAATCACAGCTGCACAATACATTCTAATTTCACACATGTTAAAGCATAGGAGCAATTATTTGTAGAAACAATGGGATGTGACACATTATACAAAACACAAGCCAATTTTGAAAGAATGTATCTTACAGCTTCATGTTTGAAAACAGAAATCTTCCTGAGTGTGTCTGCAAGTATCCTCACAGGGCAGTGGCTTGTCTCCTGCAGGAACAAAGAACGTAAGGTGAACTTCAAAGGGGAGTTAAAAATTTCCAATCCATGTGATCCTTCTCATCAGTTCCCAAGGCACAAGAAATGAAAGGTGCTCCACTTCAAATGTTATCAGTTCTCTTGTTAAGAAACACAGCTCAAAAGTAAAACAAAGTGATCTCAGACTGCATACAGAGTCAGTTTTGCCAAGAACTTAACACTACAAAATCCCACTGGTGGTATACACTCCGCAGAAACTCTACTCTTACTGTCTCCCTTCAGGCTGAGGAAATCAACACCTGGACAACAGAAGAGACACTGGACCAAGCGTCCTGAAGCCCGTTTTTCTGGTATTCCTGCCACTCACCACAGGCTTTCATCTGGAAGTAATTCCAGCACACACACAGTACAATTCCTTCTCCCAGTGCGACACTATTGGGCATTCAAAGAATTTTTACAGTAATATGGATCTTCCAGTTCAACCTTAGATTGAAAAAGACAGAACAACATCTAAAAAAAATCCTTCAAGCTGAATTTCAAATGATCTAAGTTTCTCTAAGAAAAAAGTTGTCTTCGGCCCAGTACGGGGACATAACAAACTAACACTCATCCATGGTGATGGCATCCTATATGGCACTTCTTGTTGTCTCACCTTCTCCACTTCCTATCCATCTCCCTGCTCATGGGTTGAGAAAGCAGCAGGGGTGACTCAAATTGTGGGTCCTTGCAGCCATGTGGGAAGCCCAAAAGAATATCCAGGCTCACGCCTTTAGATTAACTCAATTCCAGCCACTAAAATCATGTGGGATGCGAACTAGCAAATGGAAGATCTAGATAGATAGATAGATACCTTTAATATAAAATAAATATTTTTTTTTAAAAGCTGTCACACACTGGGCCCGGCGGCGTGGCCTAGCAGCTAAAGTCCTCGCCTTGAAAGCCCCGGGATCCCATATGGGCGCCAGTTCTAATCCTGGCAGCTCCACTTCCCATCCAGCTCCCTGCTTGTGGCCTGGGAAGGCAGTTGAGGACGGCCCAAGGCTTTGGGACCCTGCACCCTTGTGGGAGACCTGGAAGAGGTTCCTGGGCGCGCACCGGCCATTGCGGCTCACTTGGGGAGTGAAACAATGGATGGAAGATCTTCCTCTCTGTCTCTCCTCCTCTCTGTATATCCAGCTTTCCAATAACAATAAAATCTTTAAAAAAAAAAAAGCTGTCACACAGTAGGAACATTGCACAAGGTTTGACAATCTATAAACAGGAGAAACATCTCACCAGCTATCTGTTTTGGAAAGAAAGGAATGTTTTGTTGGAACACTGTCTTATTCATTTGTTTCTATACAAAAGTCTTCAAAAATACCATTGAAAAAGCATATTATGAAAGATCTATGCATGGATCTCAAACATCTGTGATTCAAAATAGTAAGCTAATTCCACACTTGTATAAGAATTTGCTGAACTCTGCTTGAATTCACTACGATTGTTTTGTGCTGTAGAAGCAGAGCTGAGGAGCTGTACAATCCCTAAAATATCTACCATCTGAAATTTACAGGAAAACATCACCTTACAGGCTATCCCATGTACACAGGGGTCCACTCACATTCACACCTTTAGCCACAAACAGGTTATTTTTATTCTCTCATTGCTGACCTCATCACAATCTCAACATAATGATACATTTACTTATTCAGCTATTCAAAACTCTCCAACTGGCCTCCTTGATTCATTCAATCGTTTGTAAATCTCTTGGCCAGCGTGTACAGCATTCACTCCTGAGTCACCCACAACAGTGATCTCTCCCTTTGCAATAGTTCTATGGGGACGTTCTTCTCTGAGACAGTTTTGCCTCCCTGAATACACACTACAGAGAATAACTCTTTGTAATCACAAGTAGGCCATAGAAATTCTACTAATAAAAGATTATAAATCAAAAACACTTATATTTTTATTCACAAACTTGATGAATATACATGATTCCTCTTTCAGAATCTAATCGTAAGGTTACCAGGAGTTGAAACTTTTGGATTAACTGTGCTCTTCTCTTAGCACTAAAATATTCCGTTATGCTAAGCAAACCAAGAGGATGCCTTGCGGGTGAAAATTTAGCTTCACTCTTTAAACTATCATCAAGAAAAATAAATGAAGACTTTAACCCACAAAAGGTGAAGCATTGGATGTACTTGAAAGTTTGTTTAAGCTGTGATTCTAGATTCTTAAAAAGAGCAAAGATTATTCTTTAGAGAAAGAATGTGGAACTTCTAAAATTAGGATTTGTAGTGTGTCACAATCTCCAAATGCAAGTGGTATATGCTAGCTGGAAAACATACACCTCAATGAAGGCCTTGGTAAGTGCACAATCTCCCATGTCCTTCACATGCCACTAATAATATTTTATAGGCAGTCCCCACAGGAATAAAACATCCTAAAATTCAATCCATTAAATGAATCCCTCAACCATGCCTTTAAAAAATATTCTGAACTCTAACTGGTTTTGTAAATCTTCCAACAGAGGGCTTTATGTATGCTAATAGGAAGTTGGCCAGGAGTATTCTCAACAATTTTGCCCGTGTAAGTAAACCTAAAAGAAATGTTGGCAGCCATCTGTATTGGGCTTTTCCCAAACCTACAAGAATACCTTAAATCTTGCAATGGGTCAAAATAACCCTTCAAATATTCACACTTTCCAATACTTCATTTTTCTCTGGCTTGATTTATAACATTTTACTCACTGGTTTCCAATGTGAAATAAAATCAACTAACTGAGCACTTAGGAGAAAATATAAAGAATAGGAGATTAAACATACGGTTAATAAATGTAGAATTGGGGCATTAAAATTTAAAAACTGCCACAGGGATATTAAGAGGAATATATCAGATTTACATAAATAAAAGAATACAGGATCCAAAAACTAAGCATCTAGATGGAATGGGAGAGAGAAGGTTGGGCAACAGAGTGAACACAATGGGTTTATGGAAGACAACCCCTAGCTGAAAGGGTCTGTAAACCTTGGAGCAATTTAACAATCTTCTTAGTGGTCTGCAAAATGTTTTCTTCCTGGAAATGTTTACACAAACATAGGTGAGTTTATGCAGGAAAGTGATTTAGTTGACATCTCTAGATATCCTTCCAACTCTGATTCTACAGTTTTGTAACTGAAGAACAACCAACGTGATGCCAAAAAATGAAAACAAAAAGACCCATGCTTATGTGAGACAGACATGCAAGATTTATGGTCTGCCTGAGAACTCGGTCCCAGAGTTCAAATGGAGTGAATTTCAAATGCATGGTCCTCTGCTGGTAACCATTTGCTTAAGTGCTAAGGAGTGATTCAGAACAGTTCTGTGACAATATTCAATCCATACACATAATTGCCTTTCTGGGCCCTTTTACAGCCTACGCTCAATTTTTTTACACTCCAAATGAAACAGGTATCTAATCAGCTTTCCAGTAGTCTTCTTTAAACACCCCAGTTTTTATAGATGCTACCAGAATATTCTCATATTTTTGGTGACAGGCCCACCATAAGTTAAGCCAGCTAAAGAATTTACTTTTCCAAATTTCACAAACACATTGACTCCATTACAGCACAATTTTATTCTATGTCATGATGTATGCTTTCTCAGGAAATGCAGCATATTTATCTTTTTTTTATTTTTATGTGCTTCAATAGACTATCTTTGGAGGGATGAGACAATATCTTATTTTACATTTGTTTCTAAGGTGTTCTGAACTTTCAACTGTCTACGTCCCACATGCCAAAACTATTTACATTCATGTCACACAGTTCAAAGGGATGCTGTAACATCATTCAAGTTTCCTGGCAGCAGAATGTTCCAGAATCCCACCCTTTATTACAGTTTACAGGCCATTTTCATCTGGTGTAACACTGTTTTTGCAGTCCATTATTCAGTAATATGCATATACTATGAAGAAGCCTTTGCAGTTGTTTCAGTCTGTTTTGTAATGTCAGAGCAAAATACTTCAGGCTGCCTAATAAATAAGCCTGCAGTTTTCAAGGTTGAAAACTCAGCATCAGGCTGAGCAGTGAGCTTTAAGTGAGGACCTTCTGCAGTGTCAGCACATGGCAGGGGGCAGCCCAGGCTAGGCGTGGAGGACAGAAGAAGCAGGGGACTGGAAGGAACCAGAACGGCTCTGTTCTATCCATGTATTCTCTTGGGGGCTTTCTCCAATGAGCCCTAACCAGTCCCAACAATAACCTCTTCAAGAAGCCAGTTTCTTAGAAACGCCCCTATTATTCAATGCCAATATGCTGAGACTTAGCCTTTGGCACATGCTATGCAAGTCACAGCAGAAGTATTCAAATGCAGCAGAAATCTCCAGCACAATCATTCTAAGAGAGCATCTTAAAAAGTCTCTCTTAATGAACTTTCCACTCACTATTTCCTTGAACAACCTCTGTTACTTTTGTTCTCCTCTCCTTTATATCAATAATTGCTTGCTTTCAGTTCTTTTTATATGCCAACCACTTCATCAAATATACTCCAAATTTTCTCATAATTTTCTCTCTAAATATTATCGCTGACATCTTGCCAACACCCTACTGGATTTCACTACTTCTGCTTTTACTTGAATGCTAACTATTTTAGTCTTGGACATTTTAGAAGGATTAATAATGAGTACAATGGAAAACCGACAGTTCTAAATCTTTAAGGTCATTAACCCAGCCAGTTAATGCTCAGAAAAAAAAGGAGCCTAGAGAAAGAAAGAAGATTAATGTTCTTCCAGCATCATTCTTTTTCAGAAAACAAAAAGTCCAGTTTCCTCAGTGAACTCTTTTTCAGACATAATGACATTTCAAGAATTTAAAACAAAACAAGGGAATGTCAAAGACTAGTCTTAAGAATGCTGTTAATAGCAGCACATACATACAAATGAAATCAATACAGACTGTAACGTTATTTATGGAAACCAGCAACAGAGGCACATCAAAAACACGGGTGAGTTGACAACAACAAACTTTTCTTATCCCTAAGTAAACAGCAGACAGCAAAGAGCCAAAAGAATGCTACAGCATAAACAGGATCTGTAGGACAAACACGTGTAACATTAAACCCTCATGTCCTGAATTAAGGGTTCCAGAAGGTAGGAACCCAATCCCAGTAGGGTGTTTGGGGACAAGTTTGGTGGGAGCTGCTGGGGTCACGTAGACGCATAGCCTTTGGAGAGTATTGGTCAGACCCAGCCATTCTGCACTGTGACTCATATCTGATGCTCCCTCTGCCTCATCTCTGACCTAAACCTCTAAAACCATGAATTAAATGAAAGAAAAATTTCACCAACCAATGAATTCTCTCAACAGCAAAGCCAACTGAAGAGTGAGGTACATGCAGCCAGCCAGCCAGCCAGCCCTGTCCTTTCTTAGGTGCCTTTCTGCTGGACCACTGCAGGTACACTTGAAGAAGCCAAATCAACCATCAGGACTTCATCTCCCTAGACACAAAGCTATCAGCTGAATCTTGGCCACAGGCAATGGCTCCAAAGTAGCATTTAGAAATGCAAACATGGGTTACAAAGTTGAACAGTTTAAAAATCTAAGCATCTTTGATTAACTCCCAAACCACACACACCTGTCAAAAGGCAAAAGTGCCATACATTTAGTCACAGCTATAACTAGATTTTTTTCTCGGGTTTCACAAATCCAGACAACGTCTGCTCTACTACATCAGAATGGCTGCACCTATAGGTGAACAGTAGAACGATGGGATCTGTGAAGTGGTGACAGGGAAAAGGAACAACTACAAAAAAGTTCAGTGGGTGGCACTGGGTTACATTTCCTAAGACAAAGCTAAGGGGCTTCCTTACTTCCTGTTGAATCTTTTTTTTATGTGCATTACAGTGAAATCTTCATGTTCCACTTAGAAAGGATTTCAGTATGCAGAGGATCATAGGTCAGCAGGAATCCAGGCAAGAGTGATGAACAATAACCAGACCAAAACACGTGCATCTCACTCACACACAACAAAGAGTGCAACAGTCACAGCTCATCAAAACCACAGCAGCACACCATTCTCACAATGTGATAAAACTTTCAAACAGTCTGACAAAACAACGTCTTTGCTGTAAAACATACCTACAAGCAGTGTTTTTTAAACTTCAGCTCCTACGAGTATGGGAAAAGAGGTAATATCTATCTTTGCATTCAGCTAATTCTCTCCACATCAGGCGAGCATTTTGATGTGAATCACAGAATTCCATTCTCTACTGTACCTGAATAATATTCCTTATTTATGTACTACACTTTCCTTATCCATCCATCTGATGATGGACATCTTGCTTGATTACTTGGCTATTGTGAACCAAACACAGACAGGCAGGGACCTCTCTGACGTGAGTGTTCATGTCTTCTGAGTATATACCCAGCAGTAGGTCCACTGGATCGTATGGCAAGCCTGTCTCTAGTTTTTAAAGACTTCTCCACAGTTTCCCACAGTAACCACACTAATTTCCATTCCCACCAACCTTGTGGAAGAGTTTCTTTCTCCACATCCGTGTAGTATTTGCTTCAGATAATACTTCTTCTGACATGAGTGAGCTGGTATCTCATTTTGGGTTTTTTTCTAATTACTACTGTTACAAAAGGAATGAAGTTCATGTATTTCATGTGCAGGTCTAAGAGCATAGTGTTACTTCCTACTCAACCCTGTCTTCCTCCCACCCACCCACCCTGCCGTCTATTTCTTTTAATTCTTACACTGACATGCTTTCAATTTACTTTTTACTGACGTCATCATTGTGGTTTTGTATCTCCCTAGATGTCTAAAGATGCTGAATACTTTCTCATGTCATATGGCTCCTTTAGAGAACTGTGGATTGAGGTTCTTTTTCTGTTTCTGAATTACAGTTATTTATGTTGTTGTTATTGAGATTTTTCTGTTGCTGATATATCCCATATCTTAATCCTTTTTGGATAGGTAACTTGCAAATATTTTTTTTCCAATTTTTGGAAATTTTTTCATTCTATTCATTGTTTCATTTGGCATGCAGAAGATTCTGAGTTTGACATAATCTCACTTACCTAGTTTTGCTTTTTATGCCTCTGCTTTGGCGATCTTATCCAAGAAATCATCACCTACACCAACATCCAACAGTATTTTCCCTACATTTTTTTCTACTATCTTCATACTCTCAGGTCTAAAATTTAGACCTCTGATTCATCTTGAGCTGATTTTTTATACAGTAAGAGGCAGAAATCAAATTTAATTTCTCTGTGTGCATGTGTGTGTATCCAGTTTTGCCAGCACCATTTACTGAAAATAGCATCTTCCCTCTAGGTATAGTCCATACAATTTTGTCAAAAATTAGTTGGCTGTGTATATGTGGATTAATTTCTTGGTTCTCTAGTCTGTTCCACTGATTCTGTGTCAGTTTTTATGCTACACCTCCTTGCTGTAATTACGACAGCTTCATACAGTGGTTGGATTTTAACTATTGTGATGCCTCAAAAATTTCCCCTTACTATTACTTTAGCTAGTTCAGGCTTTTTGTGAACCACCATAGTGCCTATTCAATGGAATCAGATACACTGAAATCTCCTGCTTTCAGAAACTTTGGGGTTGATCATACGGTATTTAGCATGAGTGACTCCACTGTACTTTGAGTTGGTCTGTCATACTGTCATACAAGCTCTGCTCAAAGCTAGAATCTCCATGCACATTTAACATAGGGTTTGATTTCTTGTTTCTTTTCAAGCTTGTTATATATTTTTAAAAGTTACACCGTATCCAGAGTTTTCAAATTTGCAGTAAGGAGGTTTTAACTGCTTACTCACAATTTTGCTACATGTTCTACTGCATTGTATTTTTAAAAATGATGCCATGGGAGTTCAGAGACAGTCACCTAAGACATTTTCCTCTTACCACTCTAATTCCCAACATTCCCAGTACCAATGTTAGTGCCTCTTCGCACCTGCACCCACTCTTTCCCTCCCTCTTCACTTTCTACTGCTTTTACTCTTTCCTTTAGATCCTTCTGCTTCATTTCCAACCAAATCACATCAGCTGTCACGGTCTTAGCTTAAAATCCTCAGCATCTCAACTACAAAAAAATCCCTACATTTCAATCTCCGTATTCATATCCCATCCACACTTCCTCTCACTTTGCCCTTCTTGAATGAAGTTCTTGCAGTTACTGAAAATTATCACTCTTTTTCTTGCCTTCATTTGTGTTATTTCTTATGTCTCAAATGATGTGTCATTAACTTATTGACTGGGTTAATCTCTCCGCAGACAAAAGTGAAAAAAGATAATTTGGCTATTCGGTACATAAAAAGGAAAAGTGACTCATTTGGAGCATTCAAATACGAAAACTAATTGGGGTTTATAAAAAGGCTTACTGACAAAATTTAAAGTCAATTTGAACTCACAAAATAGATCTGTTTCCCCAACATGAAGAATGTCTTCTGAGACAAACACAGCTGCTTCACAATCCATACAGATAGCTACCAGAAATGACAAGGTGCTCAATGCCACTAATAATCAGGAAATCAAAATCCAAAACAATGAGAGATCACCTACCCATTAAGATGACTTTTTAAAAGACTTATTTATTTGTTTGTTTGTTTGTTTATTTATTTATTATTGGAAAGTCAGATAAACAGAGAGGAGGAAAGACAGAGGAAGCTCTTTCACCCGTTGATTCACTTCCCAAGTGACCACAATGGCCGGAGCTGGACCCACCACTTGGATGCAGGATCCCAAGGTTTTGGGCCATCCTTGATTGCTTCCTCAGGCCACAAGCAGGGAGCTGGATGGGAAGAGGGCCTACAGGTACTAGACCTGGCACCCATGTGGGATCCTGGTGTGTGTAAGGTGAGAATTTTAGCCACTAGCTACTGTGCTAAGCCGTAAGATTGATTCTTATCAAAAACACAAAATAAAGGAAGTACAGGTGAAGATGTGGAGAAAAGGGAACCATTGTATATTACTTCCAGGAATCTAAATTACCACTTCTTGGCCTTTTGGCTAAGATCAAGTATAGGAATCTAAACAAGTGATTGTGCAAAGTGCTATGGCAGTTCCTCCAAAAGTTACAAACAGAACTATCATAGGTCTACCAGTGGACATATACTCCAGGAAAAGGAAATATCTGCCTGGACACAAGGCATTCCTATGCCTATCACAGCACGAGTTACAACCAAGAGATGGACTAAAACCGTATATCCGCTGGTGAAAAGAAAAAGAAAACATGGCCTACAAACAGAATAAAACACGCCAAATACTCCATTTTAACTTGCCAAAAATGGAGTATTTTCATTGTGACAATAAGGAATTTACTGCAAGTCATCATGTTAAATGAAATGTACAGGAACAGAAAGACAAAAGCCTTGTGATCTCATTAACATGTGTAAGCTAGAAAAGCTGTTCTCACAGAAGTTGAGAGAAGAGCAGAATTTGCCAGAGGCAGGGAGAAGGCAGAGCACAGAGAAGGGTTGGGGAACAAGTTCTAGTTCTGGCCAACTTCACTAGGGTGGCTGCAGATAGTGCCAACACACTGTGTACTCCTCTGATAGTGCTAACACACTATGTTCTCCTCAGATAGTGCTAACACTCTGTGTTCTCCTCAGAAACCCAGAAGAAAACATCCCAAGTGCTTCACCATAAAAGAAATGACACGTTTGAAAAGACATACATGCTTATGTGGACAGGAACATTATGCAAGGTACACATACGTGCATAGACACATCACATTATACCCCTTAAACACACGTAATTATCACAATTTTAAAATGAGGGGTGTGGTTCATGGAAAATGGTTTCCAGAAGGTGTCATAGGAAATGGTAAGGTTCAGCACAGCTGGTAAAAGATGACTCCAAAATTTTTGTGACTAAAAACGTTACTCATACAACTAACACAAATCCATCTTGAGCCTACGGATTCAAGGGACCAGCCTAAATGTCTGGGAACAAAACAAAGTATTCTCGGGGAACTTGTGTTCCAGCTGAAGAGACCGTTAAGTTACAGGCCAAGATTGAGCTATGTAATGACAGGTAGTTGCTGTAAGGACAATAAAGGACACGACAGAGAATGAAGTAGAGCAAGAGAGTGGCTCTTGCTCCTGCCGGAGCTGTGTGGGGAGCCATGATGCACTGCTCACACAGACGTCTAAGGATGTGGGGGAACGATCATTAGGAGCGAGAACTTGTGTTACACGTTCATTTCCATCACTTTGATTCCAGTCATGTACACGTTTTATTAAATATAAACACAAGTAGAAAAGAACTTAATATGTACTCAAACTGATAATGAAACAGATAAAGTAAAAATGAACGCATTTTCTATGGAAAATATTCTCAAGGCAGAATGATAAGGCAGAATGATATAAAATCTTAAATTTCACTTGGCAGTTTTGTTATAGATAATGATGTTAGAACTATAATCCTATAACTATTTCATGTGTAAAATAAAGAAAATAAGCTAATATCTTGACCCTTCAAGAATCAGAGTTTTCCTTAAGGGAAAAGGCAGACTGCAGACGTGAAACTGTAGAATATGAGGAAGATTTCATGCTGAGGTTTGGAAGCACTAGGTAATATGCTCATATATTTTTTATGGAATTTGCAGGTAATACATCTTTTGGAGGCTATCTTTAAGAGAAAGTGGAAATACAAAATTGGGTCCAGAACTGCAGGAGCTCAACAGCACATAATCCATCCCTATGGCCTGACAGGGTTTGTTTCAGCTAAGGAAGCGCAGATATGTTTTTCTGCTTGGTACACAAGAAAGGTCTAGAAACAATATTTTTATAGCAATGAGCACATCCAGCACCAAGAATGTGTTTTCCAACTATATTTGCCAAGAGGAATAAACGAGAGTCACGGGGGAATGCTGACTGTGGCCTGAGCACAGACAGCGTAGGAAAATCCTGAAAAATTCTGTGTCAGAATCCAGGAAGTATTCAAGGACAGCTGTGGTCATGTGAAAGCAACAGGACACTGGCCTAGCCAAATCTGTAACTTTATAGAGCACAAAAACAACAGCAATGAATAAAAAAATTAACATGAATCTATGTTAATGACAGCTAGACAGAAAGCAACAAATGTGGAAAGACTTTCAGTTAGGAACAATAGAAATAAGAGAAGGCACCTTGAAATCTCCAGTGTGAAAAGGAATTCCTTGGAGGATCTTTAATGATTCTGAATATGTTGCATGAAATTGTTGAGAGGGTCAAAAAAGCTCTAGAACTTCAAATTGACAATGTGGTGGGCCCCATCTTAACTAGATAATAAACTCATTGCTCTACTGATATGGGATCTGTTGCTTCTGTGGTGGTACACAATCAACGTGATATACCATATTTGACAGAAAAAAAAATGTTTAAAGCTAAAAAGGAAGCAACTAGACATATCTAGAACATGAAATGTTCTGTGTCACAACTTGTTCAATTTCTTAGAAAAGGGGGAAAAAGGCAAAGTCAATGGGATTGGCTAAAAATCAAGTTGTTTATGTTAATTCAACTGTGTACTGTATGCTACATGCCATTTCATTACAGTTATCTTCATGGCTGGAATGACAGCTGTTTTGCAGCTGTACAGGAGAACAACCTTTTTAGGAGTTGCATGCAGAAGTGGATGCAATTCCCAAACAACACAGTCAACAGGTGTGTCCCTGTGCATGCAATTGTGACTGCAAGGGTATAGCATACTTGGTTACCGTGACAGTACTATGTACTAGGTAACTATGACACCAATCAAGTCCACATCCAGTTTCTACAAACATCAGTGATTACAAAATGACAGAAAACACTGTGGAGAACGGGAAGTAAAATGGGAACGAGGGAGGCAGAATGGAAGCAGAGAACAAGGACAAAGAACGAAGCTCTTTTTCCCTCCCCCACTTTTCTCCTCCTCTCTTTTTCTCCCTACCTCTCTTCCTCTTTATCTCTCTCCCTCCTTTTCCCTCCATCTCTCTCTCTCTCTCTCTCTGTCTCTCTGACAAAGTATTTTAAACATTAACAATGCAGACACCTGGGTACATGAATTCCCAGTGCACTTCAGAATTTTTCAAGATTAAAACAAATGGTGGAAAAGCAAAAACCAATGGCGGTAAGTATGAAAAGCTAGGAGCGTGCGGGTACGCGGTGCCCTCTCCTACCGCCCCTGCTGCCCCTTTCCCCGCTCTCACACTCTCCACAGGAGTAAATATCTGTCTGCTGTGACAAAGGCAAACATAACCTCCATATGCAGTTTACTGTAAATGATAAATTAAAAATACTACAGTATTTTAAAAACAAAATGTTACATTTTGTGATTTCCATTTCTTTGTGGCCAAATGGGCCAAATTGGAAACTATAATGCTAAGGGAAATGAGCCAATCCCAAAGGGTTAGATACCACATGTTTGCCTTAATTTAAGATGATATGATGTTATGCATAACATGTTATGTTATGGATGTTATGTCATATGTCGTATATAAACTAAAATTGAAATGTGAATGGGGTGGTCACAGAATGTGGTTAAGAAATCGCATTTATTTTTAACATGTTGGCTGCTCAATACTATGTCAATTAATTCCATAACGATGTTAATTGTTGCTGATGGTATGTTGTGCTTTTATTTGATCGGGATGATACTCTGCTGGCTCTGCCCTCAGACCAGAGAGGGTCTCCCCAATAAGCAGTTGGACTTGACTGGACTATAAGATGCTGGACTCTGCTTGGCATATGCTTGCTAAGAGGGAATCTCAACTGAACTTGAACTATGGTTATGCAACAAGGTGGAGGAACCCACCATGGGGGAAGGGTGTGGGGAAGTGTGGGGAGAATCCCAGTTCCTATGAAATTACAACACAATGTAATTAATGAATAAATTTAATAAATAAAAAAAATAGTTGATAGTAATCCAAACATGGATTAGTTTGTTTTGTGATCATTATTATTTACTATTCATATGTTATATTTTAAATTATAATGTATTGATAATTTATAAATTATGAGTATATTAATAAAGTATGTACTACTAATTCTAATTTTAAATTATTGTTTATAGATTATTGGTATCGCATTTATTAGGTTATACATGCAATAACAGAATATTTTCAAATTATGAGCAAACAGAACCAACAGCCTAATTGAAAAGTCCATAGAAATGTGTACTAAATACACATGTCATCATTTTAATAAGACATTAACATTTTCTCCAACTTCCAAAGGTGCTTTAAATAATGTTACATAACATACGTTCCAAGGAAATGTCAAATCAAGCCAAGCTGGCCTCAGGCAAATCTGTACCATTGGCAAGTGTTGCCTTCATCCCAGGCTTTCTCTGTTGCCTTCAGACCACTCCCACAGCTCCCATGGCTTGCCATCTAAAGCAGCTGGTCTTATTTATTCACTCAGCTTGCTTCTCCTTGACACCAAAAGTTTACCTCCATGCTACACCTGCTTTTCGCAACCCTGATTCCCACAGCACTGGCCAGAAGTCCACCTGCCGCATCCCCCTCTACTCCGGCCTGCTACTTGCTGGACAGCACATCACTGACTCCTGCTTTGCAGGCTGATGAGGACAATCAGGCAACCTCCAACTCCAGTCCACTGTACTGCCCACAGTCCACGGAGGACACCATCACAGCTTCTGCTCAGTGCCTCGGCTACTGCAAAGCTACTCCTCAGCTTCCCTTGTCAGTGTGCAGCCCACGCGTACACACCTTTCCAACACTTACTACTGAACAGTGCAGGTCTATCTTTACACCTTTATCTTACCTGCCTGGACCGAGATCCTGTCCAGAAGACAAGACCTTCAATGTTTATATATCCCTGCATAACACCCAGTATCTTATACATTATGGATTACTGAATTCACTGCCAAATTGATTTTTTAAAAAAAGTTATTTCTGGGATAAATTAAAGCTGGATGAAAAAATTACCTTCAACAGAGAATACTTTCCAGAAAGAAGAAACAAATAGCAAACCAAAGACCTGAAACTTTTCAGCAGATTGTGAAGAAAATGCCTCAGTTGTGAGTAAATCGTTTCTAAACGGCCGCAGAGTCAAAATTGGAGTAGTGCTGTGGGAGCTGCAAGCCTTAATGGGACTTGGATAAATGTGTAACTCTGAGAAAGCCAAAAGAGAAAAAATCAGTTTCCCCAGAACAGAACTGAGGCCTTCTGCTATTACTGAGCTTTTATCTGTATCCAGGTGACTTTTGTAATTGAGCACAGAAAACCCAAAAGAAACTTAACTCAAAGTAATTTCCAACAACAAAGGGTACACTATGTTATGAACACAAAATCATTCCTTATGTCCATGGGTTCTGGTGACAGGCCCGCTCTCCTGGAATACCAAAATACGCAGATGAGACAAGCATATAAAATGGCATAATACTGGCATAGAATCCATGCACATCCTCCTGCATTCTTTAAGTCATGTCTACATATGACACCTAATGTAATTTGACTACTTACAAAACTAGCTGTCAATTGCTTTGCTTTGGCAACAAAGACAAGAAAAATTTACATCCACCTCTTTTCTGTGAAGATGCAAATTTTTCTTGTGAGAATTTCTGATCTGCAATGGGTTGAGTCCTCACATACAAAACCCATGGATATAGTGGACAGTGGCCACCTACTGCCTGCTCTGCTTAAAAACGTCAATATATTTAATTTCTCTTACAGCAAGCTGCTATGCTTCTAGAAGATAAGGGAGATGAACAGTCTTTGGAAGAAAACTATGAAGATAGAGCTGAAAACTATGGGATGTTGCAGTGGGGAATAGATCCTAAAACTTTCAAATGTGAGAAGTAGTTTATAATATTACTGCTGCAAACTAGTAATTCTAACAAACTCTACAAGTGAAAGAATGCTGGGTGTGGACAGAGCGCCTGCACTCCCCGCTCATCATCAACAGCACATCAAGAGATTCCTGTCTATAGAAGCCAGAGGACAGAAACAGCTGCAGATCAGGCCCAACACAGACTCTGTAAGGAAAGCAAAGTTCTGGAAAGAAACCTAGCTATCAGCAATGACTGGTTTGCTCTCAACTGGGACGATGGGGCTTGGAAAGGAAGACTTCCGGGTTGAGACACTCCAGAACTCCTGCTGCAGACTCTATCTCCACACAGCTGCTTACTCGCTTCCCTTGGGATCAGGCATGCATCAGCCTTGCGTACAGACCGTGCAGAGCACAGAAACAGCACACACACTCCTCAGATTCAACCCAGAATCCTCTACTATGGAACACAGGTGAAATCAAAGCAAACTGAGCCAAGAACATCCTGGGCTGATGCAGATGAGGGTGGAGCTCGCGAGCACGACCGAAAAGAGGCAGAGGTAGCATCCCCATCACCTCCTCTTTTTCAAGGAATAGAAAGAAGGCAAGAGTTCATAAACTCCTTTTTGCTTTATTCCCTTCATCCTCTAATTCAGTTGACCTGGATCATGGTCCTTGGGGAGGTCCAAGGATCAAAATGGTCCATGCCCATATACATGAAATGTTCTTCTTTAAGTACAGCATGTGTGTTTGTAAACTACACATACATAGCAATTGCTGCATCCTGGAGACATAGTCACAAGCTAAACTTTATCACATAACAAGCACATTCGTTCATTTCTGCTCCTCAAAGAACCACTAAGGATACACTTTGCCAGTATTTTTAGTAAATAAATACATGCATCGTTGGATTCTTGACTTTGAAAGTAAATCTCTCTACTTAATGAATGTAGAGGTTCATGGAGTATAACTATTAATTGATCCACGAATTTGAAGCACAACTGGCTAACCAGTCAGCAAGCAAACCATTCCATCTACTTATCCATTACCCATAGGAGGGCAGAAAGCAACTCTTGTGAAACTATTTAGAAAACAGAGGGTTTTAAGAATAAAATGTCAGTGACTTAGAATTATGATTTTTAGAACACCAGATACTTCCTCTATTGAGTAAGTTTTAGTGGAACACCAAGCATGCAAAAGGTATTGCAATGGGTTCTAAGCAGAAATGCTGAATAAAGAGGCCATGAGTTCTGTTCTTCTGAGACCTACTATCTATATTTGTTCCAGCTAAAAACAAGAAAAAGAGACGCAAAAAATTATTTCTGCCAGTGCCCTACTTACTCATCAAGAAAGAACGAAATTTTGATGAAACAGAAAAGCTGCTTATTTTATAGTGTGAAAATATGCACAGGCAACATGTGCCTTTAGCAAAACATGTGAATTTTTCAAAAGCCAGGTGCCTACACAGGTTCTTTTTCTGAGGTAGACATAAGTGAACTAACATTAACATAGTTGATGGTAAAGAATGACAAAGGGACATTTGTTGCATACAGTAAGTTGATAGAATAAACTAATCACATTTCTGCAAAATTGCTTTTTCCCAAATTGCAGAAACAAAACTCACTATCAAGATTAAGGGGTGATCTAGAATAGACAGACAGAGAACAACAAGGAAAGCTTAGAAACAGACAGGAAACAGTCAGCGGGGATGCACTTATACCTCACTGGATGGGACACAAAGATTAGTAACTCCTCAGTGGGGTATTGAAGATTTCTCTGCACACTCCTCCTAAAACTGTTCACCTAAACTGTTGACATATGTCTTGTTAGAGTTATAGAGTTAGACTACCCGAAAAACAGCCAGGTTCAGCAAAATCATGCTTCAATGCTATGAACTGCTAAATACTAAAATTAAAATAGACACGAGACAGCTGAATAGAAATATAGTAGTAGTAATATAGTAGTAGTAATATAGTAATCTATAGCCATTTTAAGGTGTATAGAACCCGGTTGCATATAAACTAATAATTGAAATGTCAACGAAGAAGTCACAGGATGTGGTTCAGAACTTGCATTCTTTTTTTTTTTTAACATATTGGTTACTCCATACCATGTCAATTAATTCCATAACGTTATAAATTGTTACTGATGTTATGTTGGGGCTTTTAATTGATCGGGATGATACTCTGCTCTACCTTCAGACCAGAGATGGTCTCCCCAAGAAACCGCTGAATTTATCTGGACAATAAGATGCTGGACTTTATGCTTGGTAAATGCTTGCAATGAATCTCAACTGAATTTAAACTGTGGTAATGCAACAAGGTGGAGGATTTGGGGGGAAT
Organism: Ochotona princeps; assembly: GCF_030435755.1. Classification (NCBI taxonomy): domain Eukaryota; kingdom Metazoa; phylum Chordata; class Mammalia; order Lagomorpha; family Ochotonidae; genus Ochotona; species Ochotona princeps. Next base: position 45,019,837 of record NC_080850.1, read on the forward strand.
CCCAGTGCCTACAAAACTGTATCACATAATGTGATGTATTCAATAAAAAAAGATTAAGGGGTGACCTATCCCAGCACACGAGTGAGAAATAAAAGGAAGTCATTGGTAAAGTCTTCATCAGAAGACTGTTATCGACAATAATTGCTTAGTATCTGTTGTAGAAAAATGTCACACACGTGTCACAGAGCCTTCTCATCTATCAGTCCTGCTTTGGTCTTGTTCATTCAAGGAGGTCAATGATTAATATCATAGTAATAAAATGTAAGACATGTAGGATTAAAATGCAATTTTAAACTTTAGACTACTTCAACATTTTCATTACATTTTATCAGAGAGATATTTCCTGTCATGATTACATTCACATAGAGTTTCTGAAGAATCATTGCTCAGACTTTCAAGGGACCAGTAGGCCTTCCTAATCGTTGACCCAGTGCATAGCCAGTAAGTCCTGGCTTCTGCTGATTCTGGTATGTACAGGTGGTCAGAGAAAATGTGCAATACAGAAATATCTAGCAGTGCAATTAAAAAAAAAAGGTTTTGCCAAAAATAAGTCGCTGACTTAGACCGGCACACCTGGCCCTTCACGTATAACATCCAAGGACTGTTTATGATTAAAATACAGATTTTAAAATACATACATTCTCTGTATGACTGTCTTCCAGATTTGAAAAACTGAATCAGACTCTTGGTGAACAACTCACTATCGGATTAAGGGGTGACCGAACCCATCACACTACTGGGATGTAAAGGGAAGTCATTGGTAAACCAGCCAACACAAGATCACAGGCCAGTGAGTTTTCAATCCAACTACCCGAATTGCTCATCCATGACTTTGCTTCTCCTACATCACAGACAAGAAAGTCAGTTCCAAAGTGGAAGAGGCAGAGATGCTGCCACATCATGAGGAGATACACACAATGTGTAGAGTCTCACGGCTGAGCCACGTGCATTCTTACCAGGAGTGTGCTATAGCGGGTAGCAACAAAGGAGAGGAAAGAGACTTCCCTGGATTGTTCACACAGTGCTGGCCAACCAAGCTCCCTTCAGACACATGGAAACACACAGGCTGGCCCAGTGAATAACTACCATGCTCGGGGTGAACCTAACACTTACAGGTGTCCCATGTCACGTGCAGTTCCACGACCCGAACAATTAGAACAGATGAGACCAATAACAGATTCCACATGAACAAATTTCCCAACTCACTTACCTGGAAATTGTGAATTTAGGGAAGTCCCCTGAGGAATATGACAAGTATAATAATTTGTCAATTATTAATTTTAAATAATTTTCTTCCCACATCATTGCCTATACTATAGAAGCTTTTGTGTTACATGGGTTCTGACATTGGGGTTATTATGTATGTAAAACTATTTCTCTGTATGACTATCTCCCAGTCCAGAGTGCTACAAATCAGTAGTTTCTTCTCTAGCATCTATCAGAAATGCTTAGGGTATACCAAAATTGTTAGTATATATACCTGACACAGTACAGCTGAACTGTGTCTGAACAAATTACCTTTGGGGATTATCTTCACCATGGCTCTGCTATCAATATGGAAAATCATTATGCTGTAAAGAATATTATTCCTATCCTTTCTTTCATGTGCTACAGCATTCAATTATTCACCAATCTCCTTTGCTGCTATGCAGCAGGCAACCTGCTTGACAGCACAACACAATGAGGAATAAAACTCACCTGCCCTTAGAAAGCTTTTCACTTGGTAAAAGAGAACATCAAAGCTGATATAAACAGTTACCAAGGGCCAGGTCACAGCCTGAGCCACGAGAAAATGAAGTGGGGATAGGATGAGAAAGGCCGCACAAGGCCCTTTGAGAGGGTCAAAGGGAACTCCAAACCTGAAAGGAAACAAATGCCCACTTGCTGCACTTTTTCTTGAATCCTCATGTTGACTGTGAAAATTGTCGTTTCTTAAAATGTATAACCTTACGTGTCATTATCCTATGATTTTTTTCTTCATCATTCATACTTATTTGGTTGCCTTATTATAAGACTTACTCTTGTCTCTCTCTTATTTTGGTAAATGTGTAGCTACCCCGGAATCTTTAAGGGTCTCCACCATTTATGCTGGTGTTCAGAAGCTTAAGCCAAGAACCCTTCCTTCATTACTAATCTCATGTTCAAAAACTGATTTTCTATCTTCTCTGACTCAAAATTGCAATGAAAGTTTTCTAAACATTTGACAGTGAAAGTACGCGAAAACTCAGCTCTCAGCCTAATATTTTTTCTTACCACCTGTACTTTTGCAAATATCTTAGACCGTATGTCACGAATGTCAAACTGCAGCCCTCTCACCCCTGGGTCTGCAGTCCAGCAAACAGCGAAGACGCAAGCCTTCAGAGCCATGGGACAAAAGGGATCCAAGTGCCACTAGTCTTGGTAAACAAACGGACTTCACATTGACAGTACTAACTTCACCTGATGTGTGCAGCGCACACTTCCACCCTATCCAGTGTCTCCATAAACACGTCTGCACAGCTTACTGGTGCTTTGTTCTGTCCTTCTTTGTTGTAGGCGACCACTGTGATATCACACAGGAAACTGCTCATGCCGCCCATGCACCCCTAGCTCTCTCAAAGCAGTTTCACAAGTTAAAGGGGCAGCACAGAGCAATGCCAAAATCCCCAGAGTTCCCAATGACAACAAGGAGTTAGAGAGAAGCCTCCTTTGAATGCTTTCCTTCTCATCACACATCCAGAATAATAACATCGCCTTCTGGCTTTTCCCGCAAAATACAACCAGCACCTGCTAACCTCAAACCTACTGTCTGTACTCACTCCAGTTAATGTCCATTCTGCACCAATCCTAGCATCCAGCGATATTATCCCTTTGCTCCTCTACCATCTGTCCTCAAACCAGCAGCCAGAAGATTTCCTGCAAAACTTCAGTCAGATACTATCTGATGGCCCTCTGCTCTAGGCCTCCTAGTAGTCGTCCATCTAACTCAGAGAAAGAGCATTGTCCCTGACAACCTGAGGGCCTTAAGCAGAAGGACCTCTGACTCTCCTCCTCTTGTCTCCCCTGCGGAGCAAGGATCTTGCATGGCCTGTTTCCTCTCAAAGCTCAACCTTCAATCACCAGATGGCCAGCCCATCACCCCCTTGTTTCTCTCCAGGTGCAGTCTAGCCAGCTAATCTTGTTTCACCTTCAAGCTGCCCCTCCATGCTGCCCTAGAACTCATGATCGCCTCTGAACTGCTCTGACTTTGCAGCTTTCCCCTCACATTCTTCGTGGGCTGGCACACTGTATCGTTAACTTGCTTATAATGTGTGCTTTTCTGGGCAGCAATTCTTGCTTTGGTCTAAGTCTTTTCTATTTCTCAACACAGAACTTGGCACACAGTATTTGTTCAGTTTGTGCTCAGTAAACTGTGGAGCTCAGTGAAATCTGAGATTCTTCAAAAAATGTACGGTAAGAAGTACAAAAAACTACAATAAAGGTAGAGCAAAGGCACAGGAAAACTTCATTTTTTATAGGGTGTAGAGTATTCACAGAACATAGGAAGAGATGTTATATCTGCCAAGAAACACTTGGTAAACGTTATAAGACAGAATATGAGTAGGGTTTGACAAGTACATAAGATTTTTTTTTTGCAAGGACAGATGACATAAGAGGGACATTTAACACAAAGGCAAAGAGTTAACAAAACACTGGCCAAGAGAAAGCGTGTAATTCATGTAAGAAGTGGAACCTATTTTGAGATGACTGGAACATAGACCTCAGGAGTAGGAAAACTGAGATAAAAAGCTGGCAGAGTGCCACAGCATTTCTGGCCAATGGATTTGACTATCACGAGCACAGTTTACAGCAGACTCCGAGAGCAGCATGGAGCATAGAAAAAGCAGGCACAGCAACAAAAACTAGACCAGGAAGCCGGTTTACCAAAGCAAGGGCAAACAGGAGACATCTCCAGGAAGCTGTTCCCATTGCCCAGATGAGAGACTGCAAGTCCTGACCTGGGACAATGCTATAGCGTCTCTAAAAAAGAAAAGGGAAATGAGCTTAACTAGTCTGAGAAAGAATTATCACTTTTGGTGAATGAATGAAACTATAACAGGAAGAGATATATGGGAACTCAATGTTGCTATTAGGGCCGACTTTACGTGGGATAACTATTATTAAACGGAAAAGAGATACAACGAAGGACTTCTAACTTGCAAGTGTATAAGAAATTCAGAAAACATGTTAAAATTTAAGCTAAAATGATGTATTTGAATATCTATGCTTAATGTGCACAGCTCTAAGATATCTGACCACTTAGAATGCCCAGAGAAAGGCAGACAAGAAGAGAAGGAAGTATCTCATAAACACCCAGAGAGAGGAGGGGAAACGCAGTCAGAATGGAATTTCAGGACAAGGAGAAGAAAGTGGCAGAAAGGTACGAGCAGTGAGGGATCTAACTTTGAAGTCCCGTATGTTTGGCAAATGAAATCCAAGTGACAAGGCGCTCTTCCACTAGAATGAAGAGAACGCCAAGTTCACAAAGCGGCAGACTTGAAGGTTTGCTGAGATCACAGTAACACTGGCAGTGAATGACTACTGAACAATAACTGTGTGTGAGAACTCTAAAATTTCAAGGACAGCACAATTAAAAGATCAGGTGAAAAACTCAAATCATAAGCCGGTACGATGGCTCAGTGGCTAAATCCTCGCTGTGCACTTGCCAGTATCCCATATGGGTACCAGTCAATGTCCCAGATGCTCCACTCCCCATCCAGCTCCCTGCTTGTGGCCTGGGAAAGCAGTAGAGGACAGCCCAAATCCTTGGGACCCTTCATCCAAGTGGGAGACCTAGAGGAAGAGGCTCTTGGCTCCTAGTTCCTGGCTTCTTCTGTTTCTCCTCTCTATAAATCTGCCCTTCCAATAAAAATAAATAAATCTTTTATAGAAACAAATTTTTTTAAAAAACTGAAATCCATGAATAGTATTTCCATAATACACCCTGTGCATAAAATTTTGAAGATCCTATGATATACAAAGATAACAAAAAATTGTAACCAGAATAAACATAATTCTAATTCCATTTCCAGCTTTAAAGTTGCAAATTTGGAAGCACTAAATAGATATAAATGTGATTTATTGCTCTGTAATTACTTAAGCAGATGAAGCAAAAGTACAAAATACTTTGTGACTTTTTAGATTAATGACACAAGAAATTAATAAATGGTAATGCTCAGAGGAGTGTGCAAGTCAAATTATGAGGAGAAACAGATTAGCTACCTGTAAGATCATCGGAGCAATTACCACCAGCAGCCTTGAGGGATCACATATTCAAAAAGCTAAATTTTGTTACACATGATATTAAGTTCTTATTATGTGGTATTCCATTTAGTGAATCAGAATTTTAGTTGAAAATTAATGGCTGATATGAATATTATTTGCTGCGAAAATAGAATGATGAACCTCATAGTGATTAATGACTCCCATTACGTAAAGAATCTAGGTTTAGCTGCTGACTCCGGCTACTGTAGAAGATAAGCATGCATTTTAATATGCATATGTTCTACAACTCACAAATTTAAATTATGCAAATGATATACCTGCACTTCACCATACAAAAAACATCTTTAAAAAGTTCATGGAAAATATATAATTTAAAAAACAACTATGCATGAATTTTTATTTTTTTGTAACAAAGAAACATCTTTGAGTGACATTTTCCCATGAACTTTATGAAGTACCCTTGTATGTCTCTAAATGAATCTTAAATAATTAGGTTCATAAATCTATCTATCATAAATGTAGATGGGCCTCAGCTTATTTTAAGTTCTTTTTATGAAATAAAAATACTTAATCTTCCTTTTCAATAGAATCCACTGGCCAAGTTTTTTAGTTATAGATGTGCTTGCTATTTTCAATGTATTTGGGTTTGGTCATATGATTCACTAAATCATAAATGATAATTTCACAGCTTAAATTTGAATCTATTCTTCTCAAAATATATCTCAACATTAAATATTAACACATCACATTATAATGGTAAGAGACACAGGCAGCAGCAAAGATAATTACTATTACAAGGGAAGAGCTAGACAGAAAAACAAATCTTCAAGAGATAATTTTGGACTGTTGAGAATTTTCTAAATTTCGAAGAACAGAAACACCCTGGTCCTTTTGTGCTCACTTCCTTTCCTGCTCACTGTTCCGGTCTGATCTGCCAGTTGTCCCTACGACACAAAGCAGTGCCGAGACCCCAGAGCAGGGACTTTGTTTACTTCTTGGGTTTGTGATGATGATTTTGCCTCCAAAACAGAGGAAATGAGCATTGCAAATTGTCAAGTGTGTTTACTTTCCAAATGTGCATGATTATCTTGCCTAAAGAAAAGGCAGTTTTGAATTGTCAAACGGATCTTAGGACTGAACATGTTGCTTTACAAAAACACGCATAAACTTACATTTGTCAGCAACTGACTACCTTAACTATGTGTTTATTACTAACATGTCCAGATTTTATCTTACTGAGCAACTAGAAGTTAACAAGCTGGGAAAAACAAATTCCCCTTTGACTGATACAGAGAAACCCAAGCCAAGAAGAGCCCCCAAAGATCTATTATGTCAGGCTGGAGTTGGAGGTCCAGTAACCAATTCTCAGACATTTGGATGAATGGCCCTCTAGGGCATTCCACAGTACAGTGAAATCACTGACCATCACGTCCTGGCCATGGCATCCAGGCACGGCCCCTCGCAGGAAAGAGACTTGTCCATGCACAAGTGGCAAACTGGATATTGCTTGTTAAGTTCCATGTCTGTACTCAAAACACTGAGAAATACAAGTGCTTAAATTTGCTGGGGCACTTGGTTTTTTGGTAACTTTTATGGCTGAAACATTTGGAGCATGTCTCTGCTTCTTACCAAACTCTGCTTTAATTTCTGGTAGTACCTTCAGTGGGCCAACAGCTTAGTTGGTGCCCTGAGAACAAGTAACTGCAAACGGCCAAATGGTCACGAAGAGCAAGCACTCTGCTCCCCAAAGATTCCATCAGCTCACAGGACCCTACACAGCCAACACAGACTGAAAGGACTGCAACAACTCCTCCACACAGACGGGGGAGTCTGTCCACACACTCCCTTGGATCAGCTCCACTCCCATTTACGGGTCAATTTCACTCTAGGAGAGTGAACTCTTCCATTTTCACTTTTTATTCATAAAACGTAACCATGTAAAGAGGAAACTCCAACGACCAACTTCTCTCAGTATCAAATCTGTGTTAATCCCTTCTTTCTACTTTTATGAAAATTAAAGATCAAGCACAAATGAAAATTTAGTACTTTTTTATCGAAAAAAAAATCACATGAAGGATTTATAAATCCACAAGCTAAAAGAGCTTTTTCAGAAGCAGAGGACGTGGTGTCTCCTGCTGTAAAGTTATTTCACTACACAGCAGTGTCATTAATCCTGCTTCTTCTCCAAACCTAAGTGACCAGGCCTACATCCTGTCTTGCTTTCATTCTAACATGTTCCTCAACACCAAGCCAAAGAGAGAGGTCAGGCTTGAAGGAGAGGTTCATTTACCTTCATGTTCTCTGCAGGGAAAGCTTCTGATGACTATGTAAGATGCCATCGGGATTAATTACCAAATGGATGAATGAATTTTAAAATGAGGTTATAATTCATTGACCAGAATCTAGTTCACCATTTCTCAATTAGGGTGCGCCTTTTCCATCTTGGAGTCCCATTCTTCTTGATCCTTAATTGATCTCTCGTCATCCTTGAACAGAAAGTCATCTGTTAGCTCAGGAGGCAAAGTTAAACAAGCAGCCTACTGGTGTTCAGGGCTCGGCCCCATAGGAAATACCATGTGCAAGATGTCTGTGATGGATAGGAACCGAACACACATGTGCACATCGGACACTGTTCTGTGGACTATGTTTATCAAGGCTGAAATTTAAAATATATAACTAGTTGGGCCCGGCGGCGTGGTCTAGCGGCTAAAGTCCTCGCCTTGAAAGCCCCGGGATCCCATATGGGCGCCAGTTCTAATCCCGGCAGCTCCACTTCCTATCCAGCTCCCTGCTTGTGGCCTGGGAAAGCAGTCGAGGACAGCCCAATGCTTTGGGACACTGCACCCGCGTGGGAGACCCGGAAGAGGTTCCAGGTTCCCGGCATCGGATCGGCGCGCACCGGCCCGTTGCGGCTCACTTGGGGAGTGAATCATCGGACGGAAGATCTTCCTCTCTGTCTCTCCTCCTCTGTGTGTATCTGGCTGTAATAAAATGAATAAATCTTTAAAAAAAAATATATATATATATATATAACTAGCACAGCAATGGACACCAGCTATGTGAATGAATGCAATGCCTTAAGAGAACAAACATCACCAACTAGTAAAGCCATTTGAATATATTTTATTCAGTGTTTAATTTGAAGACTTTCATTCTCATCAGTAATTTACTTTATAATACCATTGATAATTCTCAAGCAATAGATTTTAAACTTATGTAATTTTTATTGACATTGTCAACATCCCTGAGACTAGCAACCTGGAATGTTCCAGAAAAGGCAGGAATTCAACACTGAGAAATAAACAAGAGATCTGAGTGTGGTAAAAGGTATAATAAAGAAATTTGCCTTCCCAACCAAAAATACTCGAATTGAAATCTTTTTAGAACTGCTTGCCAAAAAATGCAACACACTTGGATTCTGTCTCGGGTTCTGATTGTTGAGTGGGCTGAAATCCATCAAACATTCCTCTAACCAACTAATCCTGAAATACATTGGACTTCTTGTGACAGAATCTGTCTTATGTCAAGAAAGTGGAGTCACTCACAATAAAGAGTAAAAATAGAAGACAGAAATTTCTCTGGCCCATGCGGCATGAGGGAAACTGCTTACTGACATCACACACATCCAACGCAGTATTCCTACTCTATGCCGGCAGGTGTTTAATGAGGGAAAGTGCTTTCTTACGTCACACACCTCTAGCACCGTGTCCCCCACTCTCTATGTCAGCAGGTGTTTAATGAAGAAACAGCTTTGCTCGTTTGCTTTTGTTCCTCTATCATTTTAATAGGAAATTTTCATTTTTGTCAGTCCATAACGATAAAGTAAAAACAACAAGTGATCCATCTCCCTTACCACCATGACATTCTGGAGCATAACAACAGAGTGTGACATCACCACCACATCACAGATAAAATCACCATCTACAGAAATAACACAAACCATTTCTTCACCTTCTCAGAGGGCCACCTACGTAGGAGTAAACACTTCTGCTAGGGTCTTGGAATCCCACAATGCTATACAGAAATGACACTATTAATCGTATAAAAGCAATACCTGCCATTCATTCAATTATTACGTATGAGGTCTAGAGGAAACCTCAAGGAAATCGTTTCTGCTATGGGATTAGTAATTAATTAGCTTGAAATTTTGTGAAAACTGGGGTAGAACTGATGAGAGAAAAGGGGGGATCAAGTTAACACAGTAACATTCATGTTTAACCACCTGTTTAAAGGTCCATGATGAGCACATCCCAAGATCATTACAGAAATAACACAAATGAACTGCAGCCTCTAAAAGGGAGATCTCCCTGAAGCAACTGCAATTAAGGTCGCTGACTTTGCGGCAAGATAATTCACAAAACAACACACTTTATGAGGCTTGGTTGCTCAAAATTAGGAACCAAACCAAGGACTACTCTACTTATAGTTCACATTTTAAAATGTATTTTGGGACAATACTGGTCTATCACATTGTGACAGTTCATTTCTTGGTGCCATGGCAGCCGATATGTGTAGGGAGTGATTAAAGACTACTCTCTCCCTATTTTGACATTTGGTGAGGTCTGAAAATATTTCATATACAGAATGTGTAACAGCAACCTGACTCAGATTTTTAAATCAGTTGATTCTTTTTTTCAATGCTTCCTTTTACTATTAACTTCAAAAAGCAAATATGTTTTATAATGAATACCATGAGTGCTTCTGAGCTTCTAAAAATCAACAACTTTCAATGCCTTAATTAACAGAAGATACTAAATTAAAGGCAAAATTTCAGATACAGAAATTCAGTATGAATCAGAGAATAAATAGAACTCATTCCAAAAAAAAAATCTTAAAAATAGATTTAGGTGTTCCAGCATGTGCCAAATACATACATACATACTTATTTTCACAGAAATATTCGGATTAATTTTTATTATGTACCTGAAATCTAAACTTTAAAAAGTATTTAAATACATTCTTGATTCTATAAGACATTGGGAATATATTTTTTATTTTTGCCTGTTTCATTTAAACCTAATGAATACATGATAATTATTGCAAAACCAATAATTTGACAATTATAATTAATTTAACTCTCAAATTTCTGTGAATTAAGTAAATTAAGGATTTCTACAATCTAGAAAAAATTCAGATGTTGAAAAAATTTTATATGCACATTCTAGAAAAGTTAAAACTTTTCCACCAATTTTGAAGATAGATTCCAATGTTCTTACTGAACCCTTATATGAAGGATTGTTAATTCCTTATAAAGTATTAATAGAAAGTATAAAAGAAAATGCCTAGAATAAATGAAGATATATTTCAATCTTCTAAAGCTGTAATTCACTCCAAAGTAATGTCAATTCAGTAGGAAAGTTCCCATCTTTCGGAAGTTTATGCTTTAACTGTATTTTATTTTGCAAAGTCACAGGCAGAAGAAGCCACACAGGACTGATCGAGTGAGCACTTTAATAAGGAGGACCAGGAAAGGGATTCAGAAGGGAAGATAACTGAACAGATGAGAACAACGAAAGTGCACAGCAAGATCTCCGAATTCTAGAAAAACGAATCACAACCCACAGCCTTACTTCCAGAAACAACAGGACTTAGAGACTCCTGGTCGGCTTCCTTCTCGGAAGGTCGATTTACCTTCAACCCTACTGGGTCCAGTACCAGAAATCCCAGCAACAAAAAACCTACCGCAGATCTGGCTACTGAGAATTGCAAAAGCACCATGCAAAATGAAAATGAATCAAAATGTATTAAATAGCATCCATTAATAGTGCTAAAAAGTAAAACATATTTCTTCTTTTAACAATCTCTCAACTTCTTAGGGTGTTTCTTATTATTTAGTGTTAGTCTAAACAAAATAAAATTAAAATTGTTATGAACTTTATCACTCATCTTCAGATTGTCATGCCATCATTAAATGCAACTATGAGAGAATTTAATTGACACATGAAGCTACAAAAATTACACAATTCCCATTTTTACAGTTGGCATGTGAAAATGTATCATATTGCTGCCCAAGGAATAAAAAGTCTGTAGCATTAACACAAGCATTTCCGCTTCAATACTGATCATGCAGATTCTACTGATGTCTTTAGCTTTGGTGTATTGATAAGAGAGTAAAGAATGGGCTTCGCAGAGAAAGAGTGAGGGGTTTTGCCTTCTGTTTTCCTCTCTATCCTCACTTCAGACGTGTTTCAGTGTGTTTCTGAGCAAAATTCCACTGATGTATCTATTCCAAGCAAGTTCTGCTTTGTTTTTTAAGGTACAGCCTTTAGAGACTGATGGCTTCGCTAATTCCTCATCCGTAGTTCTCATGTGTTTAATGTGTATTCCCTGAGTCTTACTGAACTTACACATATCACAGCTGTAGTAGGCAAAGAGCTGAGATGCTCCAAAGTTTCCTGAGTCCTGGTGCACAATCCTTGCAAACTTCCCTTACTCGAGTGTGGCAGCTGTGTGCATGTGATGGGGTATCCCTCCTACGCATGTCTACTGTGTAGCAAGGGTATACAGTTGCTGAAGGTGTAATTATGGTCTGAAACCACTTGACTTACACCAATCAAAAGGCTGAGTATCTTAGGCAGGCCTGGAATAATCAGATGAGTTCTTTAAAAGATGGACAGGAGGTCAGAAACGCCAAGCAGGCACTCTCTCCCTTCCCCCCTACCCCCCACTGCTTTAATGCCTTGAGAAAGCAAACTCCACTGAAACCTTCTGCCTCCAGGAAGTGAATTGTGCCAGCAACCTTGAGGTAGCTGGCAGTAGATCCTTCCCTCATCAAAACTCCAATCAAGAATTAGCCCAGCCCACCTGGTGGGTTCTTAAGCACAGGTTTCAGGTGAGCAGTACCCCATCAGAGCTACAGAAGCTGTGACAGAATAAACAAATGTTATTTTAAAGTGCTAAGTCTGTGGTAAGTTATTAAACAACACATAAAGCTGTGCTGCAGGGCCCAGTGCAGATGCATATACTGTGCGCCTCTCCTCTGCTCATGTGCATGCCCATTTGCCAACTGAATTCACTTATAAAATACAGATCTCAGGGTAAAAGTACCAGGAAGTTCAAATTAACAACAGGGCACTAAAACAGGAACAGGCCCTTCTGATCATGAGGCCATATGAACGCCCTCTCAAAGAGCCGACTTTGCCCAGAGGACAAAACCAGGGACCCAAGAAGATTCCCAGAACAGGATCTGCATGACAAAATATTTTATGCTTCATTTTTCCCTCCCTTCTTCCCTATCAAAAAATCTTAGGAGTAATAAGCAATTAGTATTAAAAGTGGCTGAACAACACTAGTTTTATTTTTTTGTCTTGCTTTTTCTTTCTTTTTTTTTTTCTTTCTTTTTTTTTTTTTTTTTTTTTTCCAGGAAGGCCAGGCAGAGAGACCTCCCACATGAATGGCAGGATCACAATTACTTGAGCCATCACCGCTACCTCCCAAAGAAAATCTTTGCAGGAGATGAAGCCAGGAATTGAACCTGGGACCTCTTGAGCTAGCCATCAGTTTAATGACACAGCCATTCCCCAACAGAGCAGCCACGACAGTGAAATCCTTCTTGCTTTATACTACGTTTTATTCTTAATTATTGACTGTTTTCTCTTCCTCTTTCTCAATAATTGAGTCTTAGAAGGAAAACCAGATTTCTTATGAACTCCAACTCCATTTTCTTTGAAATAATGTGTGTGAACAATGTATTCCGAACCCATTTCACACATGTCACAGAACTGGAACTGTTTTGGTGTTTGTTTGTTTGTTTGTTTGTTTTTTAGGAACCCTCTAAAGTTATACAATGCCTTGAAGAGTGAATCCTTTCAACCCACTCTGAACTTTGAATCACTCATCCTTTTAAAATGTTTCCCCACCTAGAGACTCTGTATGGCTAAAGAGCACTAGGAAAGATTTCTTGGAACATTTTAATATCATCAACCTAACTTATATAATCAATAACTGTTCCATGCCTGAAATAATCACAAACTGTATCTTCTAGCTGCTCTGAGGATAGAATTCATACAGTTTTTCCTTAAAATGTCCTGTCATTAGAAAAAAAGCATGTTCTAAACTGTAAGCTATTTCACTGTCCTTGGGGGGTGGGGGGTAGGAACAGCACAAGGAAAGGAATGGTAATGAAAACGGTGCCTGGGTGATTTCAGTTCCCAAACACCTCAAGTATTGCAACTCACGTGCAGGAAGTCCCAAATGTTCATTCTCTGCACTTTAGCTGGAGCTTACTCCTCCTGCTGCCAGGCCAAAGCAGCTCAGAACGCATCCCAAGGAGAACTGAACTTTCCTGTCTGATTTTTTTCCTGCCTCAAATCTTAGTCAAAGTTTATTTTCCTATTTTCACATTGTTTTCATCCTTTGGCTCAACTTTCCTTTAGGAATACATCTTGATTTCCTATTCCATTATTAAATTTCATACTATAGTAAAGTCAATGCTATAATCACTTTTCCTTCTAGGGTGTTGGAGCCCTGCTTAGTTAATCTCTCTGAAATATCAAAGCTAAATTTTTCAGCCTAGCAACAAACTCTCTGCCCAACCTAGGTTCTACCAGCTTCTCACTGTCAATAGTTTACTTTGGATTGGACATGAAGAACAGATAAACAAAACCAACCCACAAGGGTTGGACACATTTCTGGAAGGTAATATTTTTAGTAGGAAAATTCAGTCCACTTTCACTTTGTGCATTCAATTCAGCTGACATTTTGGACTGTCCCCTGTTTTGCAGGCACATGGCTGACCCTGGAGAGTCAGCAAAAGTAACGCATTTGCCTTCCTGACTGTGGACAGAGGGATTGTTTAAAGGGTTCCCTCACCTCCACATACCTTAATCACCCCAAAACAGAAGGCTCCCATTTCTCTGGGAGCACAAATGAGAGAAATAGCAAGAGTTAAGATTAGAGTGACTGGACTTAGCAAGATGTTGTGGGATTATGCATTGAGCATCATGATCACACAATCATGGCTTCCGTCTCTACATGACATTGAAATGAAGCAGTGCTTCCTTCCTATACTACAGACAAAATGCAGTTTCAACTAGAAGGTGGTGGATGTCAGAGCAGAGTCAGAGATCAGGGAAAGACAAGCAACAAGGCTGTGAATAACTGCGAGAGAGCATGAGAGAAGAGGCCTACTTGCACTCAAAGTTCTCCACTCAGTTCACAAAAGGAGAGCCATACCGGGGGAAAAAAAACAGAAATAGAAGTGGAAATAGGGTGCTGTAGAGAAGCTGATGGAATCAATGTCACTTCCAGATGAGCTTTCGAATACAGTTCTGAAATACATTTGAGGACATAGTCCCTTACGGACAAGATGCAAACAAGAAGAAAGCCATTGACCTAATTTGGGAATTAGGTCTGAAGTCAACAGAATAGGATGAAACCCAGCAAAGGAAGACAATATAATCTCAAGCCTGTCCATTTTACCAGGTGTTGCATTACACAAAGACGAAGAGTTGCCCTTTGTACCAGCAAATGTGCTCCCTCTGTACGCCTCTTTAACCACTGGCAGAGGTCTGTGGAAATGGGGATGAGTTTATGAAACTTCTTCTCAAAATATGAAGCAAGGAATCTTTACAGCACGCACAGAGGCATATTTTAATTATGAAATAGCAACAGGAGAGAAAATTTAATGCAATACATCCTAATTGTCCTACATTTTACAGAGGAAAATGCAGACACAAGGCTCCCCTCCAGCTGATTTCTCTGTTCTGGTCTCAATGACCACATGTGGATAAGCTGCTACTAGCAAACCTTGTATTTCAAAACCAGCAAACTAAAAGAGCACACGAATTCCCACATAAATAAATACAGGCTTGCACTTAAAGCCAATGGCCTTTATATTTTTAGTGCTAAACACAAGTTTCATATTTGCATTGATGGGGCCCACCAAGAGTTCATAAATCTAAGCCTCTAAACTGCGCATTCCTACTGACATTCAATATTGCAGGTTTTGTAAGCCCTTGCTGAAGCAGGGCCTTCAACTCCAGAGGCTGCAAAAAAAACGTTGACCATCACCAGCCTCCACATCAAGAATAGTTCAAACAAACTTGCCTCAAACACTGGTCCTAAAGAGCCGAACTGAGCCAACCTACAAATCAAAATTTTATGATGACTGCTTTTATTAACTGCTCTATGATCCTAACAATGATAGATCTCAATTTTCACAGCCAAGAAATGGATACACAGACTTTCAGTGAACACATAAAATGCCTAGAATAAAACTGGGTACTTATCAGTACCATGTAATTGAGTGATATTAGCTTTAAAGCACAACATTAATTTTGTTTGACCTCCTTCCTCTGCCACAATTTCATCAACCTGTATTAGCAAGAAAGCAACATTTTTGAAACATGTCATTTTCAAGATTCCACATGATTAACACAATTTCCAACAAACTCTGTTGCTAATTTCTCCAGTGTTCATGACCATCTATGATTAATGCTTTCCCAGCTAGTAATAAATGTGATAATGTTATGGGTTCTGCAACTAGAGGCATTGTAATAGAACAAAAGGAGATGATTTATGCAATGAAAGAAAGGTACAAGAGCATACACTTGATCCTC
This sequence comes from Ochotona princeps, assembly GCF_030435755.1. Taxonomy (NCBI): domain Eukaryota; kingdom Metazoa; phylum Chordata; class Mammalia; order Lagomorpha; family Ochotonidae; genus Ochotona; species Ochotona princeps. Next base: position 45,035,640 of record NC_080850.1, read on the forward strand.
ACTTAGTTAATATAAAATAATTTATGACAGAAGTATTTAGGACAGAAAATGCAACATGGAAAGAAAAAGAGACGACGCTTTTAAGAGATGCAGAAACTTAAGCAAATTATGAAACAGCACGTTCATTAACAGCGTGAGTCGTGCAGGTGAACATCAAGCATGCCATTGAAATTCTGTCACAATTTCCTGGTCTGCTAACTTTCAAAATTTTTTTATTTCCCTATTTATTTATTTGAAACACAATGAGAAAGAGTCAAAGACAGAAAGAGAGCTTTCATTTGTTGGTTTAATCCTCAAGTGCCTGGCACAGCCAGGGCTAATGTAGGCTGCAGGCAGGAGCCAGGAGTCAGGGACCCGAGCATTTGAGCCGTCACTGCTACCTTCTGGAGTCAGAAGTGTAGCAACAGGACTCAAACTCAGGCACGTGTCTTAATCACTACCTCAAAGCTTGCCTGCCTCTCTTAAATGTTACTAGCAGTACTATCCCTTAAGACTTTAAGAATGGGGGCCCGGCGGCGTGGCCTAGCGGCTAAAGTCCTCGCGGCTAAAGTCCTCGCCTTGAATGCGCCGGGATCCCATATGGGTGCCAGTTCTAATCCCGGCAGCTCCCTCCACTTCCCATCCAGCTCCCTGCTTGTGGCCTGGGAAAGCAGTCGAGGACGGCCCAATGCATTGGGACACTGCACCCGCGTGGGAGACCGGGAAGAGATTCCAGGTTCCCAGCTTCGGATCGGCACAGCACCGGCCCGCTGCGGCTCACTTGGGGAGTGAATCATCGGACGGAAGATCTTCCTCTCTGTCTCTCCTCCTCTCTGTATATCTGACTGTAATAAAAAAATGAATAAATCTTTAAAAAAAAAGACTTTAAGAATTAAATAATTAATGCCTGAGTTATATAACTGATAAAAATGCAGTGATTTCTCACCAAAAGGTTATTTTCACTATTTTTCCTTGAATTTATCAGGGTCATAGGAATAAACAGAAAATGAACTAAGCTGAGGATATGAAAAGAACTGAAGGTTGGGACTATTTTCAGGGTTATTAAGAAACACTAAGCAATATTGAGGGACTAGATATTGTCAAGAATCTGAAGCCATTATCACAGATGGATCTTCCAAAGGGAAGCAGGGGTGCAGATGTTATGATACCCAGAGCAGAAGAGGAACACAGAGATACAGCACCGGAAGCAGAGGGGAGCAACAGTTCTATTTCAGACTCACCAAACCAAGTGGGAAACCAGAGGGCCAAGGAACCAGAACTAGGGCATACTGGGTTAAACGGGGTGACCGAGCACAAGGCCTCACTGAAATCACCGACGCACACCGCTTCTTCCTCACAGACACTTAGTCCCAGCCCAGAGCCCTCATTTGCTCATTGCATTGCTTCTTCATTTCACACGCATACCAAGGTTGTTTTGTTTTTGTTTGTTTTTTTTACTTTTTATTTTGAGGAGACTCAGTATGACAGCTGTGCCATATCTTAAATATCTTCTGGCTTTTTGATCAGTGAAGTGTAAGCATTTATTTTGAGATACTTCTGTTTTTCTTTCACTACTTCAATAATAAGCAAAAAATTTTACAAATGATGATTGAAATAACCCCATAAGCCTGATAAATCTAAGTAGTCGATTTGTCCGTGCCAAGGATAGAGGCAACAGTATTAAACGAGCCTTTTAACACTAGCAAACAGAGCAATGGCTGCCTTTCATTTTGCTTGCTGTGTTCTCCTGCAGAGGAATATTCATGATGCCAAGGACCCACTGAGTCCAATATCTTGTATTCAGCATAAGGTCAAAGACTGGCTTCACGGCATTCATCAGGTGAAGCTGCTGCGGGTAACCCTGGCGTCCTTTATGCAAGGGCAGCTGAATTGCTTAATCTACTTCCAGTTCAACTTCCTGCAAGAGCATCTAGGAAGGCAGCCAAGTGCTTGGGTCCCTGCACCCACGTGGGACACCCCGGTGGAGTTCCATCCAGCCCCAGCTGTCACAGCCACTCGGACTGACAGAGCAAATGGAAGAGACCCCTCTTCGTCTTCTCCTCTTTCTCTGTTACTTCACCTTTTCAAATAAACAAATATACAAAATTAGCCTTTTAAATTAGAAAATAAAAAGCAGAATCCACTATTAGCCACAGTTGACTTGAAGGAGTTGTTATCAATTTGTTTCATGTGTCCACAGTTACTATAATTATAAGAATGTACTTAAAAGACCTCAAAACTAAGAGTGCTTCTAAAATATTATAAAACATTGAATTAAGAAAAAAGTTTATTTGGGGCAAAAAAAATTTTGAAATATGCATAACATTTGCATTTTCCATGAACAAATGTAATTTAAGGCAATTTACAATGTTTCTATATGCTTATCAAAAACCTCTAAAATGAGGTATGTAGGGGGAATTTTTGAGACTTTGAGATACACCACAAAGGTTTATGGGGTTCCTCAATTTAAAAAAACTAGACACTTTACTAGTTATCTCAACAAATCTCTTCCTAGTTACCTCATGCAACATTCCCTGATCGTGAACTTTATACAATTTTGCACCTTGTTCACAGGTGACTGAAATGAAAATTATTCCTGACTCTAGTCAGGCAAATAAGTTGTTCCTATAGAGGCAAAACTGACCCATCTCCCACCGGTAGAAAAAGGTCAATATCGTATATTTAGAAATTCATTTCAACATCACTAGTTATCTATAATGTGTAGCATTCTGAATTTTCCCTTGAACTTATTGCATCACCTTTCTGATTTCCTTAATGATTAACAGGTAAATGTGATTATTGGCACATGTTCATTTCATACTTGTACAACACTCGGCTAAGAAATCAGCGGGTGAGCACTGTGGCACATGGAGTTAAGCTGCCACTTGCAATGTTGGTATCTCCTGTGAGTGCCTGTTTGAGTCCTTGCTACACAATTTCTGATGCAGATCCCTGCTCATGTGTCTGAGAAAGCAGCAGAGGATGGCCCAAGAGCTGCTGGCCCTGCTCGGCAGGCAGCGGGTGAGGAGGGACTCCAGGGCTTCTGGCTTCGGGCTGTACCAGTCCTAGCCTCCACGGCTATTTAAATAACAAACCAAGACCAAGTAGTATGAAAGGGAAAACAGCAAACTTGGATGTTCAACTTACTTTTTCCATTTGTAAGAGATGCAACAGTTACAGTACATTTTTATTTACAAGGGAATCCGTTATTTCACACCAAAATATTACTATTCTTAAATGCTATTATGTCCAGGCAGATTTAGACCTCTAGTCAAAACTTTATTCAGAAGTGGAGCCTGGTGCGATAGCGTAGTGGTGAATGGCCTCGCCTTGAACGCGCTGGGATCCCATATGGTCACCGGTTCTAATCGCAGCGGCCCTGCTTCCCATCCAGCACCCTGCTTATGGCCTGGGAAAGTAGTCGAGGATGGTCCAAAGCCTTGGGACCCTGCACCCACATGGAAGACCCGGAAGAGCTCCTGGCTCCTGGCTTCGGATTGGTTCAGCTCCAGCTATTGCGGCTCACTTGGGGAGTGAAACATCAAACGGAAGATTTTCCTCTCTGTCTCTCCTCCTCTCTGTATATCTGCCTTTTCAATAAAAACAAACAAATAAATAAATAAACTTTATTCAGAAGTAACTGAGTCTGCAATTCTACAAGAAAATTCCTGTTTGCTTTGAAGCTTTGGAAAATAGCTTTACATTACTGTATATTGTGGTTCTTGATCTAAGAGAGATGTATCAGCCAGCAATTAAACATTCTATCTTTATTCCCTTCAGGGATCCCTTTTCAACCCCTTCTGGGTTAACACTGACTGGTATATTGAAACCCAGTTCTGGCACGAATCACTCCAAATAGCACTGACTCTACAATTAAGCGCTCCGTCCTTCAAAACTCATCCTGTGCCAGATGTCAACAATAGTTGTTAAGTGAGATCCAGGTCACTGAGCCTACTAACCAACTGCACACACGTACGGATCCCATGTACACCCTCACATTCATCCTCCTCCAATGACTCACAGTCATCAGATAAGAAAGGCTAAGCCGCAGCTGCCTCACCCACTCCAGAATATTTGACTTAACATGTCTGTGCCAAAGATTTGTAACTTTAGAACAATGCAAATATTATAATGATACACTGGTGGCAAAACATGATAGCACATGCTATCATTTTATGGCATGATAAAAGATGAAGTTATTAAAATACAATCCTGAATTATGCAATTTAACTATCACTGTTTTTCCGCTTGCCCTCTCTCTCTTAAACACACAAGCGCACACACTGTACACATGAACAATACATACACACAAATCTCTTTGGTCCCAATAAAAGGCCAATTAAAACCCTAATGTAGGGGCTGGCAATGTGGCCTAGTAACCTACTTCCGCCTGTGACACCAGCATCCCATATGGACCCCAGCTTATGTCTCAGCTGCTCCACTTCTCATCTAGCTCCCTGTGTATGGCCTGGAGAAAGGGAAGAATGGCTCAAGTCTTGGACGCTTGAACTCAAGTGGAGAGCTGGAAGAAGCTCCTGGACCCTAGTTTTGGATTGGCTTAGCTCAAACTGCTGCAGGCATTTGGGCAGTGAAACTGCAGGCGCCAGATATCACTCTGCAGTTCGAATAAAAACAAATCTTTCAAAAAATCCTATTATACCTATACTGTTGGTAGGCTTGGTAGGGTTAGACAATACAGCTGAAAGCATGTCAAAGGTCTACCAAAATGAATTCAAATGCTACACGGTATCAGCTTCCCAACCCTACCTACAATCTCTTCAGCTTCCCTTCCTACGGAGAGGGTTAGCGCTCGTGACAAGGCAGATGCTTCAGTGCACATCCTGAAAATGTCAAACTGCTCCCCTAAACTCCTGACACCTAAAGATAAGCGCCAAATAGCTACAACTATAACGTCCTACAGCAGCCTGTAAATACATCTGTAAGTAACAGCATCGGGGACAACTAACCCCAGTGAGGCAGAGTCATCCAGCATGCTCTCCTCTTCTTTACCTTAAGCCTCCCCTCAGGCTCTCCTGCAGCACCTCCAAGTTTACACTCATCAACGAAGTTTACAAAAATCAATATACACTGAATATGCTGCTCAGTTTATACATCCTTTGTCTCTGTCCATGCCTTCTCAGCATCTGGAAGAGCAATGTGGCCAGAGGATGAAGACTGAAGAACAGAGCAATGCATGACAGTGTGGAAGTGGAAGTGAGTAGTGAGCGGAATGGCAAAACCATGCTTAAGCTCTAAGATACAGGAACGTGAGAATGAAAACAGCCTTCTATGCAGAGTATGGCAAGACACTATCCTCTGCAGGAACTGAGTTCCAAGCTCAAGGGAATGACAGGCCAACCAGAGGATGAACAGCTATTCAGGCTTGGGGCGACGGCCTAGAAGGTAAAGTCGTCACCTTACATCTGCCAGGATCCCACACGGGCGCCAGTCCATGTCCTGGCTGCTCCACTTCCCATCCAACTCTGAGCTTGTAGCCTGGGAAAGCAGTTGAGGACAGTCCAAGGCCTTGGGACCATGCACCATGTGGGAGACCTGGAGGAGTTTCCTGGCTCCTTGCTTTAGATTAGCTTGGCACTGGCCTTTGCAGCCACATGGGGAGTGAATCAATGTACGTAAAATCTTTCTTTCTGATCTTCTCTCTGTATATCTGCCTTTCCAATAAAAAAATAAATGAATCTTTATTTAAAAAATATTATTCAAGGGACGCAGTACTATAGTGTCAAGAACCATAAGGGTGCCAGCTTGTGTCCTGGCTGCTCCACTTCACATCCAGCTACCTGCTTGGGACCTGGGAAAGTAGCAGAGTGCCATTACACCCATGTCGAAGACGTTCCTGGCTCCTGGCTCAGGATTGACTCAGCTCATCTCCAGTTATTGTGCCATCTGGGGAGAAAGCCAGCAGACAGGAGATCTTTCCCTTGTTGATCCTGCCTTTCCAATGAAAATAAATCTTTAACAACAACAACACAAAAATATTCTTGGATTTCAAAATGTTTCTGTTCTCAAACAAATTCATCTTTTAATTTCATTTTCCATTGATATTTTAAGTACTCCTGTATCTGTGTTTCCAATGACAGAAATGCCCACTATTTCAGTGAGGGCATCAGAAGCTGCATATCATGATGAGCTCATCGACAGAGACAGAAATAACAGGAGCTGCAGAGATACAAAGCCTTTGCACATTAACTGGTTAAAGATTTTCCTTTAAACAGAGTGTCAATGAACACTACAAAATTAAAACCATGGAGCAGCCATGTCAATAAACTGTAGCTCCTGTTGGAAGAGAGAACAGCTGTGTAACTGTCTTATCTGCAACTACAGCGCAAACCTGTGTCTATGACTTAACAGCATTTCCTCCTAATGATCCGGGGTGTCTTGGTACTGGACCACAACGCTTGAACCCGAGGGGAGGACTCTGTGCTAAGAGTTCATGGGAAAGATCATAGCTTCCTGAATCCTTTCATCTTACGTTTTTATTGCACTACTTTCCATTTATTTTATTAGTAGAAACAAATATTTTTGATAAGTTTTCAGACAGCGTAAAGGCAAATTTTATGAATAACAACAGGATTTGGGGTGAATGAAATAAAAGATATGCTATCCATGTAAGACAGACTATGCAAGAGTACACAACTCTTTAGAATCAATCCAATTTAAACTTCACTAAATAAATTCAAATTTAATTCTACTCAGAATTGAGCCCATGAGGTTAGCTCAGGCTCTTCGGAGGAGTTATCTATTGCAGCATCACTGCTCGGAGAGCCCGAGAAGCAGCCGAGTCACAGACACCATTTGCAAACAGCCACATAAATTGCTAATTCTAAACGAAATCGACTCTAACTCTGAGAAATATAGGCCCTAATCCCTTTTCCCTGCTAATGACAGTGGTTTCTCTTCAGTCAGACAATGTGAAGCTAACTGTGTTGTTATGGCTGGGAGAATGTCTTTCTGGAAATGTCCTTTCATTCACTGTGCTTGGCACAGCACTATATCCCTGAGTCCTCTGCTGCTAACACAGGTCTTTGTTTTTCCACAGGGCCTACTCTCCCTGGGTGGCTGGCTGCTGTGGGGGATAATTAAGATTCCCAGTCTAGACACAGGACTGTTTTCAGGGCTCCCAAGGAGTACTGACAGCCTTGCAGGTGTCTGGAGAGCGCACCTGGAAAGCAAGGCGTACTTGCTGATTGCAGCCCCAAGCCACCACGCCTAGCCTGGCCAAAGCACAGGAGATGGTAGATCTGGTAGAACATTCAAAATGGTGCAAGGCATCAAGACACAAACCTTATCTTCCATATCTTGTGTTATTACTACAGCTCTTCTCATTGTCCATTTTGAACCAAAGCAAATATATACATTTAATAAATAAATATAATAAAATACTTAAAACTTTAATAATATATGTAAATGATAAGAATAATTCAGAGTTAAATCTCAATTTTAAAATTTTTTTGATAATTAAAAAATAACTTACTGTAGCCTTTATTGGAATATTAACCTTTTATTTCCAAAAATAGCTAAGAATTTCCAGCAATGCCTCATTTTTAAACTCTGTAAACCTATCTTCAGTAATTCTCCAATTTTGTCAGCCTTTGAATTAAAAAGTGCCACATAGAATAAGGTGTTTTACGTAATATATGTAATATTTTTATGTATTTTAAAAGTAGAAACAGAGATGAGCATTATAAATACTTCTCCCAGCTTAAAAAGTAGAACCTGACAAACCTTTCCAGAGCCCTTTGTGGCGTCCACTCCCAGCCCAGCCTCTCGGTCCACAAGCTGAACTTCTTTACTGCTCCCTCAGCAGTTTTCTTTGTATTCTTACAACATAATTAATGGTTCCCAAATAAAGTCTGGTTTTGTTTTACACTTTACATATGAAGCAGATTTTATGTGTTCTATGACTTTCAAGGTTAGCAGATTTAGCCATGCTGATATTCACAGTGTGACTGACTCACACAAACTGTTATCTGTCACCCCACTGCATATTACAACGTATTTACCCATGCCAAGACAGGTGACTTGCCATATCCATGTGCTCCAAATCCCTAGAATGAACTAACTGCAGAGAAAATTTAATCTTCACTGAAAAGGTACAGACCTTTTTTCCTAGTCATTATTCCCTAACTAATACAGTATTGCAACCATTCACAGCATTATACTGTACTAAGTACTCTTAAGTAACCTATAGATGCTTTTAAGTACATGAGAGGATTGCATAGTAGGTAACATGCAAACAGTGCAGCATTTTATATAAAGGACTTCAGTATACACACATTACGGCACTGCTGGAGTTCTTTGAAACAAATGCCCTATGAATACAAAGATGACTATATTGAGAACATCTGAGTTACTTTCAGTTTTTTGCTATCTAAAGCAACATCACTATCAATTTTTCTGAGTGTACTAGCAATAAATTCTCGGCAATGCACGATTGGGGTGGGCATGGTGGCATGGCAGGCTAATCCTTCACCTGAAAGAACTTGCACCCCATATTGGCACTGGTTCATGTCCCTGCTGGTCCACTTCCTAACAGGCTCTCTGCTTTTGGCCTGGGTACAGCAGAGGATAGCTCAAGTCCTTGTGCCCCTGTACGTGGAAGATCAGAAAGAAATTCATGCCTCCCAGCTTTGCATGAGCTCAGCTCAGCTCTGGGCACTGCAGGCATTTGGGGACTGAACCAGCAGATGGAAGCCCTCTCTCTCTCTGTCTCTCTGCCTCTCCTCTCTCTATGCAAAACATATGCCTTCGACATAAAAGTAAATCTTAAAAAAAATACACATGCATAAGTGAAGTTTCTTATAGACTATGTATCTTAACTTACTGAATCCTGTAGAACATTTTTCAAAAGTAGTTAGAAAGGGTTATATTTCCCACAATTGTATACAAAAAGGTTTTCATGTTTTCACGCTTTCATGAACATTTTATACTAATAAAACATGTCATCTTTGCCAATCTGGCAAAGATATTAACTAGTATTTCACTGAATTTGTAATTTGAGGCTTATCAAAGGATTCTTCATTTCATTGGTCATATATGCTTCATTTTCTGTGAAGTGTCCATTATTATTATTTTACTATTTATTCATTTTTATTACAACGTCAGATATACACAGAGGAGCTGAGACAGAGAGGAAGAGCCTCCATCCGATGATTCACTCCCCAAGTGAGCCGCAACAGCCAGTGCTGTGCCGATCCGAAGCCGCGAACCCGGAACCTCTTCCAGGTCTCCCACACGGGTGCAGGGTCCCAAGACTTTGGGCCGTCCTCAACTGCTTTCCCAGGCCACAAGCAGGGAGCTGGATGGGAAGTGGAGCTGCTAGGATTAGAACCGGCGCCCATATGGGATCCTAGCGCATTCAAGGCGAGGACTTTAGCTGCTAGGCCACGCCGCCTGGCCCCCATTATTATTTTTGTACTTTCTCTTGTGTTATATGCTTATTAGTTTATACACATTTTGTAATTATTATCCAATGAATTCAATGTTTCTAGAAAGCTAATCTTTCTGCAGTTTTATATTTAAGAAATATCTCCTTTAAATTTATGTCCTTTCTTTCCTTTCAGGATTGTTTCCCTCAATAAAAGTCTTATTTTTAAAGGGAATGAGCTTATCATGAATGGTCTGACCGGCTTTTGTCTCTTTCAAATAATTTCTTTTGAATCCTTACCATGACAGACCTATCATCTCACTGTTTTGTTAACAGATGTTTCCTCTCTTCCTTTCTTATGGAAACATTTTCCCTGGGCCAGCTGGTGTTAGAGGTACGCATTCACACATTTCATATAAAGAACCAATCTCAATACTATGTACCACAGAGTCCATCCTTCACTCGCTTGTCAACAATGCCACTGCTGCTATGGGCCAAGCTGCCACATAGGAAAGACTAAGCCTTGGGTTGTGTCTTCTGAGTTAATATTCAGTGTGTCCTTTGTACGTGAATAAAGTACACCTAACTGACTACAAAGATTACTAAGTGTTGGTTAAGGCAGGAAAAGGCCCTCATCAGCTGAGTGTTTCAGCCAATCTTTACCCCTTGATTCTATGATTACTGTAGGGTGACTTTCAGCTTCATAAAATCTTTGTTACTAACTTCAATATATAATTGAATTCATGAATAAACAACAGGGTTCTCTCCATTAACAGTGTACATTCACATCAGTTTGAACATGTCTTACTACATTTAAGGGACTTACGTTTACAAAAAGGCTTTGTACATTTTTCCTTGGATTTTCTTGCAGGTGCGTTTCTTTTCCTATTTTAAATGAGAATTACTTTTCTATTTACTCCTAGTATATTCAACTAACATTAAAATCATTTCATACCTAGAAATTTTGCTAAAAGTTCACTGACATTTACAGTGACTAAACATGGTCATGTCTAAACATGTTTAGGTTTTTATGCAGATAATCATAACACTTACAAGTAATAACTAATTTATTTTTAATAACTAGAGCCTGAATTTGTTCTCTTGACTTCCTCATTACTTCCAGTTTATATGAGTAAAATTAACATCTCCAGATTTCTTTTGATGTATAAGCCTGTTCCACAGTCCTGTTGAACCATGTTCTTTCTACTTATAAGGTATTGAACTTTCTATTTGGTGGAGTACTAACCCTGTGAGTGTGAAGCAAACTACAACTATGCGATTTAAAAAGTTATAAGAGAAAAAAAAAAGGGAAGGAGGAGGATTAGAAGAAAGAAAGAGTAGGAGGGAGGGAAGTGACAGAACTGTGTTTATAAACTACATAAACACACTTTTTCAATGCTTTAGAGTAATACAAATTAATTGGCCAGTATTGCAGTGCACACACCCTTGTGCCCACAGTACTGCGTGTACCAAGGGCACACTGTGGTTGTTTGATAAACTCCAACTTCCCTCTGCTGAGTAGTCTAGTCAGATTCTAGATCAAAGTTTCTAACCCAGATTTTCACTGATAGAGGCTGAAGTTGGTTACGGTGTAGGAGTCTTATTTTGGACAATATTTGTTAACCTTTAAACATTTAAAAGTTGGGTCTATTATTAGAATTTTGGCTATTAAGAAATTTTATATTTTCTGTGACATAATTTTTTATCAGCTAAGTTAACAAATATTTTCCTAACAGTCTCTGGATTGAATTCTTTCTGTCTTCTAATGAGCAAAAGCAACTAATTTTGAGGAAGAAATTTTTAGTTTTTATAATTTAACTTTCTGATAAGTGTTTTTATGCTTTTTGACTATTCTACAAACATGAATATATTCCACATTTTTTGTCTAGTTGCTTAAGAATTTCTTCACCTTTATGTGTCTGATACATTCTAATTTGGCACAGAGCAGGATATGATCCAAGATTCAATATGCCTATTGAAATATTTCTTTGGTTATGTTTTATCTGTAAAAATTTTAGTTGGCTTATTTTTAATCTAACTTTTTCTATCTTCATTAAACTATCTGACACATTTATTGTTAGCATTTTAATTTTCCTCTATTTGGCACCCATTAATTTCCATGACTCAATCATCGAGCCAGATCATTCTTCTCATCTCTTTCTGCTGACCTTCACTCTTTCACTTACACAAGACAGTGTGTTTTTAACTTGAACCAAGATTTCCATTTGGGAAGTTCTTAAAGTCTAGCTTTAAAGTGTGTTCCTTTGTCGGAATACAGCCCATAGGAAAGCTTGGACAGCGGAGGCCTGTGGGACCCTGCTGAGAAGAGGCTCCAGGAGAGAGAAGGCGGAAGGCCTCTCCGCCACAGTGTGCTCCTGCCCCAGTGAGTCCTGGGATGTGCTTTCCTGCTCTCCCTGAAGATAGGCAGACATCTGTGCTCTGTCTAGTCAATCAAGGACGGACAGTGCTATCTATTCCCTGTTGCAGTAATTCTGACTAAGTTGCCTTGTTAGCTTCTTTGTTGTCTCTGTGTTCTTCGGGATGATCTAATTCTGAGTTATGTCTGAATCATTGTTTCATGAAATGTATAAAAACTGAGACCCTGGAAATAAACTTTGTCAGCTGCCAAAAGAGCACTGTCCCCCCATTTCTTCAGGCCACATCTCCTCCCCAGGAACCCGCAAGGTAAACTTGCACTCCTTAATTTAAAAAAAAAAAAAAGTCCACTGTTCTTTCTGTCATGTGCTCAAGTGCTCTCTTAATGAACTATCATCATAAAAAAAATTTTTAGGTGAAAGATCTTATTCACAGATGATTTCTGGCCTTAAACCCACGTGGTCACATATTATAACTTTAGTTATGAACTTCTCCTTTGTCCACCAGTACTGCTAACATGATGGAGTTCTCTTCCTTCTCCCTCTTGGATGACTACACTGAGGGTGTAACTTGTGAGCTCCTGGCTCCGACAAGGACTCCTCTCAGATTTCCAAAATTGTACATGAAAGGTTCTGTGTCCTTTTCCCAATATTTATAAGAGTTTCAATATGGGTTTTCAAGTTTACTGTCATCTTACAGCTCTTCCAGGACACCTGGACATTATGTGCTTATTGACTTTTCTGGATTCCTACTCACTGCCAGTCTGCTCTTAGCTTCTGCAGCTTCTGAACACTTTTCTTACTTTATTGGCAGATCAGCAATATATTTAAAAGATTTCGATGAGTTTTTTAATTCTTAATTTATTTTGAAATCATAAGTGGTGGACCTTCACTTTCCTATAGTTCCATAAATCCCAAATCCATACTTTCACTTCACCTCTGTACAACGTCATTAGCTAACAGGGCTACAACTCATACAACTGGCATCAAAATCAACAACCAAAAAAAAAAAAAAGACAAACTAGATGTATACTGGATAAATTAACAGTACATTGGTTTCAATTAACACCCAGGTTTAAAGACTAAAAGATTAATCCCTATCTTCACACAAACCCAATGAGAACAGAAAACATAGGACAAGTGAAAGAGGTGTTAATAGGGCACGGTGGCATGGTGTGGCAAGCTGCTGCCTGCAGCTCATCCCACCCCAGAGATTGGCTTATGTAAAGAATTTCAGTGGTGCTCATGTGACTAAAGACAACAGAAGAAAACGGAAGAAATGAACAGTGAGTTTAGTCAATGTCTCCAACTGTGTGAAACTGAAAAGGAGATAATTCACTGAGTTCACTTTAAGTAGTGATCCAAGATTCAAAGAAATCAAAGCAATTATTAAAAGAGGAGAACTGACATAAGCTGCTCATTAGGAAGCAAATCTAATTCTTATAATTGGGCTTTCTAGAGAAATTTTATTTTAGAAGTCCATAAATATTTTACAGAGACCAAATTTTTCATATTATTATCAGAAAAGAATGAATTATCAGTTCTCTGGTGCTGTGATTAGATGACAATCTCCAACATTTGAAAGATAGCAAAGGCAATGGGATACAAGCATATTCATGTTTGTATTAACATCATGCCCTTCCTACGTTTTATGCTTACATTATTAACCTTTGATGGTTAAAGTGTCCATTAAATGTACAGAGTATGTCTGCATTGTAATTACTGAGGTGTTTAGATGGCAGTACAATTAATTTGCTTGTGTAATAATTTGGAAAACTTCTAAAATATCTGATTAATTTAGCAACCCGGAATTCATCGCTGTTACAGTAAAAAATATATATGTTCTAGAGAGTGTATAAAAACGTTTGCCTGTCTTACTTCATTTAAATTAGTTACAAAGTAAGATTTACTTGCCTTACATGAAACTAAATGATAAAAACTAAGCAAGTAAGCCAATGCTTAATGATCCTCAACTATGCCTCCAGAACTGAGCTGGTGAGAGACGACTCAAAGAAATGAAAATCTCTACCCGTCATCAAATTTTAACAATATACAAAGGAGAAGACACCTGTATAGGTGAAAACATGAGGGAAAGTGCCATAAAGACTGATCACACCAAGGCTAACAGAAGAACCAGGAGCTCAGCTGAACCTAAAATCTGTAGATTTTAAGCGTGCATATGGGGGGTGGGGAGGAGGAACGGCAAAAGTGGCAAGGCGGTACCACAGCAAAAACACTTGAGGTTATATGCTCACAAAGCATTCATTGCTAAAACTATTTTATTTAGTAGTCCTCCACTGATAGATCTTCTAAACACTTGGTCAATTCTCAAAAGCAACTCTGTAAAACAGCTATGATTACTATTGCTATATTATAAAAAAAAAAAAAAAAAGACACCAAAACTGAGAGAAGTTGAATAATGACAAAGTCACAAAACTGATATGAAGTAGAACCAGGATTCAAATCCAACACTTTCAAGTTGGATTTTGAATACTATGCTATCTTTAAAGGATGGTGAGTACAGTATGAGCTAACTTTGGAAAGCCAAACGTCCAGACAACACCACATTGAAGGTGGGTTATTCAAGATGAGTTTTGACACACAGAGTGTTTCTAAGAACAGGACAATGTGAGTCAAAATCATTCCCACCTGTCAACCTGAAATGTGAAGCCCAGAGTGGCTACGACCACGTACCAAAAGGAGACAGCTTTGTGAAAAGGAGTGTCTGAAAACATGAATGACTTCCAGCAGAAAAGAGAAAGCTGGGGAAATCAATTCTCTGATTTCACTCTTGTTCCCCGTCACTGTTTTCCATCAGAATTTCCAGTGATATTGTTCCAGCTCAGTTATTCCCAGGGCTGAAGAGTAGCTGCAGAATGGAGAATGCATTAAGAAGCCAGACCGCCCTGGAAAGGGTAGGATTGAGGATGTGAGACAATATGTAAGAAAACGGCTTTAGGAAAACTGCATTTCTGACAGTGTGGACATAAGAAGTTTTCAGCAAGCATACTTTCAGAAAATGTTCTTTCAGAGTTCCATTGACAGACTTTGTGAAATTATAAGCCCACGGTGGTAGAACAGAAAGGAAGAGGCTTAATGGGTGTGTGTAACACCAGAAAGGAATGGCTAAAGACCCCTTCAGAGACTCCTTGATCCACTGAGGGTAGAATTTAGTTCAGAACTATTTTCTGTTGTGCTCATTTGTGGATTTTAGTTAATTCACTAATCCCAGTGCCACGGACCAAGCCCCTTAATAACTACCTACTATATTCGTTACAAGAGGAACACGAGCTGAGTGATTAACAGTATCTCTCAGAAACGATAGCTTCGAATGGAAGCACCGATGTGGAGGAGAGTGAACGCTATGAACAGTGCTCAGCAAAACTGTGCTTAAATTTTCTGGTGCAGCTGGGGCAAATGTATCACAACCATTTTAAAGAAAGAAACTTTTTAAGCTCACATAACATTGTCACTATAAATAATAAGTGACATTGCAGACACTGGGATGTTTAAACAACAGTGGAATCTAACTTGCTAGCCTTGCTCTGTATCATTGGACCCTTATCTTCATCCAAACAGTTCCAGCAGCACAGTGGTCTGTCTCAGCTCAAAATAATTTGATGTTTGAAAATGTATTAATGTGAGCCTTAAAATAAATGATAAACTAAGGTGAACCTCCCAAAGATGGGGTATGTCAGAGCGAACATCAACTATATAGTACATTATTCTTCTTCTGTCCTCAGGCAGTACTATAGGCTTATATCAATGTGTGGATGGTATGCACAATGAAATACCAAAATGTTCAAAACCAATGTTTATAAGAAGCTTAGTTTCTCAGATGCAACAAAAAAATAATAATATACTAACGGTAAAGGCTGAAGTTGGGAGGTGAAGTGCAAGGGTCATTCTAGAATAGCTTTTTGTAGTTTCCAGAACTCTGCCAGCTTTTACTGATGTGAATGCTATGGTAGAGAAACATCATAAAATAAAACATAGAGAAGAAAATATAAAGAAAAAAACATCAAACATAAAGATGTAAAAGTCTGCCCATAAGAAAAAGAAATTAAAATATAATTTATTTTAATGCAAAATTGTTTTAAATATGCAAATCATTTTCCTAATAAGTATTTTCATTAACTTGTTGGTGACCCAACATATGTATGGATTACAAAATACTTTACATCAAATTTATCTTTTACCTACATTTGCCCCAAGATTTTTGAAGTTTGTGGTAAAAGTGATTTTGTCCTTTAAGTGAGAGAAAAATACCATCAAATAATGGTATTTCTTATTCATCTTGCTAGACTAGACATGCAGTTAGTCTCAAATAAGGCATACAGCAAATACTAGTCTCTGAAAGCAAAATAATGCCCTCTTCTACACAGACATTTCTGTTTCAGTTGCTTAGAAAAGCATCAAATGATTCTTTTTCCTTCTTTTTATTATTTTTCCATGATATTTTCATGGCTCAGGAATTTCCCTTTCACCACCCCCATTCTCCTTCTCCCTACGTTTTCCCCCACAGTATCACAATAGCATAGTCCTTTAGCAAGTCACAGCCCAACATCCTGCTATTCATATCACGACACTGTAGATATAGACAATGGTAGAAAGTCCAGCATCCTATTGTTCAAGAACATCTAACATTTTCTTTGGGAGTCTTCCCTTTATTTGAGAGGAGAGGTGTGTACTGCAAAGTATCTTCACTTCCTGATATACTGGTCTCTATTCTACAGAGCTTCTGTGAGAATATATGTATATACATGCCTATTTATCTTGTATTTTGCATGAATGTTGCCTTAGTCAGAGAGATCATATGCTTGTCCTTTAGGGACTGGCTTATTTCACATAGCATAACACTTTCTAGTTAGAACCATTTTGTTGAAAATGGTGAGATTCCTTTTTTATGGCTGAGTAGTATTCCATGGAGCAGATGTCCAACAGCTTCTTTACCCATTCCTCTTTTGGTGAGCATCTGGGTTTTTCCATGGCCATTCTATTGTGGATAGCGCTGCTATAAATACAGGGTTGCATGTCACTATTTCATATGCAGACTTCCCTTTCTTTGGCTATATTCCCAGGAATGGTGTTGCTGGGTCATAGGGTAGATCAATTTTCAGGTCTCTTAGCACTCTGCATACTGACTTCCATAGTATTTGTACTATCCTGCACTCCCACTAACAGTGAAGGAGAATATCTTTCTTCCAACATCCACACTAGTCTTACTTTTATAATTAAGAATACAGAGCACTCGGCTATAAGTTATGGCACACAAAAGTGCTTAAATAAAAGAGATTATTACTATAAATATAATAGTAACTGATGTGCAGCCCAGACAGAAACACTTCAGTCCTATAAAATTAGAGGAATTACATGGTTAACCAAAAAATAGTCTTAACATCTATCACCTTACATGAGATTTAATGCTACTTGGAAGCAATTCAAGATTGACAGCCTTGACTGTGAGTGGCAGACACACCAGAAGACAAAGCGATTATTCCCAATACAAATAGCAATGAAATCCTGCAGTTGAAACAAACTGCTGGCCCAGAGTTACATTCCGCGACCGATCACAGAGCCCGATGCTCAAGGGCAACTGCAGAGATGCCTAATTCACAAGGTCAAAGGTGAATGGACAGCGGGCATGTCGGCACATAACCAATATGGACTTGATGTGTAATACAGATAGATTTCAAAGTATGGGACAGGACTTCAGCCACTAGGCCACACCGCCGGGCCTGGGACAGGACTTTAAAAGAGATACTTGTTGTATTGAGTTGTAACTCAAAGTATAATCATACATAAGTTCACTCTTGTATAAAATGATTTTATTTAGAGGCAGAATACACAACCTTGCCTTATAGCAAAAATCCAAATACACATTTATGGATATATTTCTTTCCACAAAGCAGTTTAAATCCTTTACCCAACAGTAGGCTATATTCAATGACTGCTTCCGAAGAAAAAATAAGAGAAAAATTAGCAACTTTGTGGTGGGGAAACTTGGTAAACTGTACTAAACCCACCAGTAACCTCACCTGTATATCATGTATTCCCAACACAACCTAAGAGGGGACCGTCACCTCTAGGCTTTTAAAAAAATTAATCTCCCCAGTCTAATGATAAAAAAACACCAGACAATCTCAAACTGGGAATACTTATTCAGTAATCTTCAAGCTGTCCAGGTAAGAAAAAAACAAGAGATGCCTGAGATATGATAGACAAGGCTGGATCCTGAAGCAATAGAAACAAGATATCAATAAGAAGATTGAATATATTCTGGAGTTTATTTTACATGTTAATGTACCAATGCCAGATTCTTAATTTTGATACATTAACCATGGAAATTCAGCTTGCTTAAAATGGAGGAAAACTATATTTAGAGCAGCACAAGTCACAACAGCTAAGACATCCAATCAACCCGGATGCCCATTAATGGATGAATGAATAATGAAAATGTGGTACATTTACACTACAGAATACTACTTGGTCATAAAAAGATCTTTGCATTTGCAACAAAATGGACCCAACTGGAAACTATTATGCTTAATGAAATAAATTAGTCCCAAAAATACAAACACCATATGTTCTCTCTGATCTGTCACAATACACAGAACACACACAAAAATGTAAATTCTGTAAGAAAGATTAGCATAGTAGGAATTAATTCCTTAGGATTTTCATTTTTGTTTTCACTATCCTTTAACATAGCATTATTATAGAATTGCCATGTTATGATACATTTACATGACAGAAAGTTATGCTTTTAACTCTGAAATGAATTATGACGTTATTTGAGTCATTTGAAGAAAATAATATAAACAGGATATGAGAGAGGAAAGGGAGAATGCTTCTAAATCTCTATTGTAAAGAATAAAAAATGGAAAGGAAAAAAAGTGGGAAACTAAAGTATTAACCAAACATTGTACTTATTATCTTTGCAAGATTTCTCTCTATAAAAAATTATTCCAAAACAAACGGTTATTTTTGGAAAGTCTCATGACAAACAAAAAGCAACAAAAGAGCAAAAATAAGATTGCTGCACTGAACATGAATTCCCTGATGTCAAGGGGAGTGGGAAATTCTCAACATAGGAAGGCATGTTGCAGTATCTGAGACTCTAGACACAGTGGACCAAGTGTCACTCAGGGCATCAACCCCCGAAGAGCAATCAGACTGTGGCCAATAGGGTTCATGGTAATTCCAACAGGGTTCATGGTAATGCCTAACAGCTCATGGCTTTACTCAGGGAAAGACTCTGGAGTGTTGGGTGGAGACGGTGCTGGTGGAGGTACTCTT
Organism: Ochotona princeps; assembly: GCF_030435755.1. Classification (NCBI taxonomy): domain Eukaryota; kingdom Metazoa; phylum Chordata; class Mammalia; order Lagomorpha; family Ochotonidae; genus Ochotona; species Ochotona princeps. The sequence goes on from NC_080850.1 coordinate 45,054,678, forward strand.
TAACCTACACAAATTTTTAAAATGTAAGAATCCTGCTGTACAATAGACTGATATTAAGCACCATAAGAAGGAAAAACAACTCCCTTCCTGCAGTTTTCGGAATAATGTCAATTCATATACCTGGAGCCCTTTTATTAAAAGGAACTTATAACCTGCCAGGGAAGGATCCTAAAATTTCACTACAAATATACATAATAAATACTAATACATTTCTTTTCTAATAAACGTAATCCTTTACTAGAGGAAGTGCATTAAGGAAAGTGAGAAAAATACTTTATGATGACCAGTATATTGAAATAAGCAGGCAGTGATAGATATTGTAGTGTTCAATACAATGAAATAAGCAGGCACTGATAGGTATCATGGCCCCACCATTTCTTAATTTCATTTTTAGTTTTATATTGGACATGTACTAAACAGAATTTTTGTACAGTTCTCAGAGTATGTCCAAATAATCTGAGGATTGAAGCTGTAACCATGTAACAGTTTCTGAATGTATAAATTCACTAATTTAAATTATTTTGCTAATGGAGCAAATGTTCATCTCTGAACCTGTAAGTGAAAATAATAAAAACCAATTTACTTTTTCAAACCAATAAAAACAGTACTCATTAACTTTTTAACCAAAAGAGCTATATTAACTCTCAAGTTTTCTACTATGATACATTCTGCAGGGATCCTTCTTTGCTTCATATTCCCTGCTACACTGGATCGACCTAGCAGCCAAGCCACGCTAACTGGACGCTATAAACAACCAATGTCAGTGTGTGCCCTAGCGCTCACACACTGAAGGGCTGGATATTAAACACCATTGGAATTCACGAGTATGACAAAATACTGAGGTATGTATTCATCTCTTGACTGGAGAATGCCAAAATATTCCTGATAAAGAAAAGGAAACAATTCGCCAACACGCCTTGTCAGTATAAATGTAGCAAAGTCACTGGTGAGCGTGAGTCAATTTTTGAGGTAAAATATAAACGTTGAACTGTTAGTTTCACCCACTGATGACAACGCCTACTATCTCCATTTTGAGTAAAAACACAAAGTTTTGTAAAAAGTATAATTTTTGGTGCAAGCTGCCTTATATCTTCATATAAATCATCCTGAAAGTATTGGAAAAAGACATCATGCTGGTTCTCCACCAGCACCCCAAAAAGGATCTGAAGAGCCTGGAAGTTTTCTGCCCTTTGTGATCCCGCCTTGATGGCTTGGCTGGGGGCTGTGTGGATTCTAGGCCTGACACCCAGCAGGACACCTGGCAGGTCACGTAGGCAGACCACTCCTCAGGAAGGAGGTACCTGGTGTTTGATAAGATCCACCACCCTATAGCTCATCGATTTGTACTTTTTGAAAGTCGCTAGTTTCAAACCCACCAATAGAAGCCTGCTAGATCATGACTGTATAATTAATAGCCTGAAATGTATAAAAACTGGGGAGCTTGGGCTCTCGGGGGTCTTTTCCTTTCTCTCTCTCTGGCTCACGGGCTTGCTGCGGATCCTGCAACGGCTGCCCCTCCCCCGCCCGGCCATGCTGGGCTGGGGGAGGTGGCTGGGAGACCTAGGTTAGTTCGAATAAACCACCTTTTTGCCTTAGCACTGGCTTCAGACTTGATGATTATCTGGGGATTTCAGAAACCGGCACAACATTTGGAGGTCCCACCGAGACCCCCAGGTCATCAAGTCTACAACATTTTGGGGTTCACTGGGATCCCCAGATCATCAAGACTAAGGACGTGTGTAGTGAGTGTCACCTAACTTTTATTTTCCAGCTAGTTTTTTTTTTTTCTTCAACTGAATTTTGTTTTTGTGCCCAGCATGGGGGCAGGATCCCTGAATGGGTTAAGTGTTTGTACCTGGTGAAGGCCTCTCCAGGTGAGGCACCTTTTTGCCAAGGAGGAGCTGGTGCGTTCCCTCCCAATGTTTTTTATCTTTAGTAGGCCTGTTAACTGTGTGTCTGTTTTGTCGTGAAACTGTTATATGTTTTTGTGTCTGCCGGCTATAGGATAAATGCTTGCTAGAATAGTTAAATTGGCTGCAACAAGTTGAACTATTGGCTAGAAAATCTTGAACTGTGAGAACTTTGTAAGAGGACCTCTTACCTAAATTAAATTGAACCTATCTGTGGCCGCCTAAATTTTAATCTGATTACAGTGAGGGAAAGTTTCTCTAGATTAATTTTCTGAGCAAGCAGGACGGCCGAAAGTCTCCGGAGGATAGGGAGTCGGCAGCTGACATTACAGGGTCTGGGCGGACGCGTAATTCGGCCCTGTTGGCTGGGGCTTCCTTGGTGACGACCGGGCCCCCACGGCTGACTTCCCTGGGTCCAAGTGCCTGACCTGAGGGACAGTGGACTCTCCCTGGTTCCGAGGTGGACGAACCAGCCTGCCTGGGTCCAAGCTCGAGAGGGAAGAGCCAGTGTCCAGGTGCCAGGTCAGAGGGACCGGTTTGTGTATGTGTAGCCTGAGTTCCGAATCCGAGTGGTTGAAAGGTGTCCTTTCCACCTGAGTTCCGGGTTCGAGAGGCTGTTATGTCTTTGTCTTGAATTGGATGTGTCCCTGTCCTGCAGCCCTGTTCTCATTTTGGGTTTGATGACTGAAAGCTTTCTCCAGGTGATTTTGGGTTTGGAGTCTGAAAACTCCCTTTGCTTCCTGGTGTTGCAGGTCGGCCTCAGCATGGCTTTTAGGCATTGATATGCATATGTAGCAGGACCTGCCCAGAGACAGCCTTTCGCCATCCAACCACCCCCCTGCTGGGGAAAGGCCTGGGATAATTTAACTCTATAGTCTGGCTTTAGTCCCCTCTTTTTAGAGTTCCTATGCTAAATCAAGGTGTTTTGTGTTACAGCAACTGACTTCAGGAATAAACTTTAGGGGTTTTGTAATGCTTTCTGCTCCTTTTTGATTTTGAAACTTAATGTGGCTTCTAGTGTTCCAACATTGATCAAATCTGGCTTACTTGTTAGCATGCTCAGTTAAATGTACATTTAACCAACTTATTTGAATCTCTAAATTGTTCAAAAGTCTGAACCAAGTCTCCTGACTTTGGGAATTCCATAGGATCCATGGAATTCTCAAAGATAGAGACAATTTGGATAATTTAATTGTAATTTGAAATAATCTGGATTATCTCACAATGTTATGAAGTTATGCCAAGTTGGTTGCTACTTACATTCTATTAAAGTGATGGATATTTACATGGTTGCAGAGAATGCATATTGATGTGTATGTTTATTAGTCAAAATATTTTTTAATCACGAAATTGATTCAGGATGTAAGTTATCTGTGTTCTTATTTGCAAAGTATTGTTTCTGAGACTTTGTCTTGCAGGAAGACAACAAATTCCTAAAAGAGTGTGTGGTGAAATTGTCTATATTGTGTAAATTTTCTAAGTGTTTAACCTTTAAAGCAACAGAACTGAAATTGAAGTTTGATGCCTTGTCAGAGAACAACAGTGTTTTAACATCTCCTTTTCAGTTATTCTCATCTTATTGATGACTAACCCTGCTAACTAGGTTCAGTAAATTCTTCTGGCAGTGGAACTGGAGTTCTTCCATTCCCCTGACTTGAATGAAACAGAAGAAGATGCTTCAGGCCCTAAAGGGAGGGGCGTGCTTGGAGCCTGGTCTTTGACTTTGTCCCTGCCATTGTGTTGCTTATCTGCCTTAATTCAAGAAAGAGGAGGTTCCCAAGTTTGCTGGAAGGTGGTAACTGCTTCTGGTTCTAAAGTGGGTTTGCATTTTAAAATGTTTTCATGGATTGGCTACATTTGAAAGATAACTAAAGACTGCCTGAAACAATTGTGTTTAAAATCTAACCTGCTTTTATTTAGAAAATGTAGATACAGAGAATTGGCAGATGAAGGATGGTTGCAAGCCTGAGAATGTGTTCTTGGTGAGAAGGTTATAAAGGGAGAATTATGAAAAAGAACATTGCTGTTAAAATATCTTGTCCTACAGGAGTATGGCTACCATAAGATGCAAAAGAAAGGTGAAGCAAAATACTTAAAGGTTTAAGCATGTTAAGAAAGAGGTAAAAAAAAAAGTCATGAAATTTCAGAAATGAATCTGACTATAATTTTTAAGATTGCTACAACATTGTTTAAGTATTTCACATTAATATCTAATGTATGCTGACATTTAAATTTGTTGCAAAATGCCTTTGAAGTGGACATCTATGGAAGTGCTCCTGAATATCTGACCATGGAAGTTTCAAGTTTTGAGGACTGTTAATGGAAACAAATTGGTAACTTTGTCAATTGTATATCCAGCCTCATTTCAATAAGCTCTGTTGTTATTCCAACCTTTGAATTTGTTAAATTCTTAGAAGTAATGTGATGATATTATGCACTAATTCCTGTGTTTAAGGTTATATCTGCCTTTGGTGATTGACCAAAGAAATACACATTTCGTGTCTCAGAAAGGTAACTTAATTGTATTTGTTAAATTCTCATGGTTTAAAAGAGCTGCATTTTTCAAGAAATATTTGTGTTGTCATTTTATAAGTGATAAAAAAATTCTGATCTGCTACTGTTTGAATGAATCTGATCCGTTACTGTTTGAATCAACCTGACTCTTCTGATTTTTGGAATTCCTAGATGGGCCCCTAGGAGTCTCAAAATCATAAGAATATTTGTCAAAGATTACATCTTTTGGTTGGTAAAGATAATTATATAGAAAAATTTGGTTACAGAAATGACTTTTGGAAGCCTTGCCAGTGAGGAGCCAGAATTAGTTGCAATCCTGCCAGGAAAGCTCCAGAAATGATTGATGTAAAAATTTACATGAGAGGAACTCCCTCATCCTAAGTTTTAAATAACAGATCAAAGAGGTACTTTCACCCCCAAGTAGGGGAACTGACAGACTAAGAAAAAAAAAGAATCTGCTAGAGAAACAAATTGTTTGTTGGTATACTCCCTCTTGTTATTATGTAAATTCCTCAAACCTTCCCTCCTGATGTCTAAGTGACCATCTGGTTGTGGTGTTATCTGTCATAATGGTTACGCCCCTAGGTCTAAAAAGTGTAAGAGTGTGCAAAATTCTACAGGTGCACAGCTGGTTTCACAGTGCTATCTAAATGTGGCAAGCTATGTCATCTATTTTAATTTGCTTATAGATGAAAATGCTCATGAATGAGAATTGTTAAGCTAAATCCTTTTGAAAATAATGTATGGATGAACAATTAAGCTCTTGGAGAGTCATGTCTGTTTCTGTTTTCTCAGGACCTACGAAGTCTGTTCAGCTATATAATTCTGCATGCATTCAAATGGACTTACTGCTAAGGGCACAGTTTCAAAACACCATAGGATGCCAAATCCTCATGAACTAGGTGGTAAAATGTATGGCTATGATAATTCAGATGTCAGGTAATGTTAAAATGCTCCAACATGGGAAACGGTTCTTACAGCAGACTCATAGACTGACTATCTTGAGTAGCACTCAGTGGTCTCAGAATCAGCCCAAAGGCATTCTGGTCTGACAGAAGAGCCAGCAAGAGAGCAAGCGTATCAGGTGTGGAATGCCAGGACACTGCTGCAAAGAGTGTCCCTCTGTGAAGGACCTCTGTGGTCCATACCCCTGTGCAAAGAAGCAGCCATCGAAGATGGTTGTGCTCTTCTCTCAATGGAGGAGAGAACTTCCACTTTGTGTGTGGCCTTGTCTAATGCCCCGTGGGGTTGTTGTGGATTCAAGAAGCTTCTACAGCCTAAGCATCGTGTGTCAGGAGCCTCAGGTGATCACTGACGTCACACATAAGAGTGCTAATTTATTAAATTCATTAGAGTCACTGTGTACTGACTTCCCATGCAGGACCTGTAACTTCAGAGTTATACTAGAAAGATATATTATTAATATTCATAGATTTCTCTAAGTAGTGTCTTGTGGATCTAAAAAGCCTTATTAACAAGAAGAGCTTGAAATACAGTGGCTACCAGTGGCCTATAAGTTAGTTGGCCTATGACTACTCAACCAGTGCCACAACTAAGCCTTCCTAGGGTAGGACACCCTGAGTGCTCTGAAGCAGAACTCATGACTTCCTCACTTGCCAAACTGTTTGGAATCTGTTTGCTCTCCTTCTTAAGATTCTTGTATTCTTGAACTGCAAGTACATAGCTTGTTAGACTATAACCAGTATATTGCTTACCTCTGCCTTAAAGTGTATAAAGTTCTGTAAACTCTTGTCAGAATACTACAAGCTACTGAGTTATTGTAAATGAAAGCCTGTTTAAATCTCTTGCCATCAATAGCATGATTAGTAGGTCTTGCAACAGAATGCTTTCAGTGCTGTGCTTTATGCGTGTCATCCCGAAACTCTTAGGGCTTGCAACAATTGGTAAAGTATAATTGTTTTAGAAAAATCTAACACTTGCCTGTTCCCTACTGTTGGATTTGCCAATTTTCAGGAAAAGAACTCTGCCAAGTATATAAAGGGAATCTGAATGGCCTTTGTCTCAGGGAGCCATGGTCACAGGCTTCCCTTCCCCATGCAGCAGACAGACCTGGAGTTAAAGGCTGCGGAGGAAAATGGGCATGAAGGAGATGAGGAAGAGGCCTTTTTGGACTCTGCTTGGCATGGAAGCTGAAATGAGGGTCACCTCGACCCTTCTTTGGAGTAATACTTCAACAAAGAAGGGCCTTTCAAGTGCCAGGCTGTACATCGAACACCTGATGACTTCTGCCTTCTATCGGGAACCGTTAGATAGACCCCCCCAACTGCTGCTGTTACTCAACTGCGCCCCCCTGTCAGCAGGAAGTAGTCAAGAGCGGACGACGACGTCCCCTTTCCCTAAACTGTTGGGGTCTAGTCCTCTGTCTAGAAATATAGGAGCCAGATAGGATGATAGGCAGTTAGGGTCTCCGGTTCCTGACAGAACTGTGTTGTACACATGTAACATCTTAACACTAAAAAAATTCTTAAATGTCAGTATTTTCAACGAGGCTTGTACATTGTTAATTGTATTACTAAGTGTGTTATTGAATCAAAGATTTGATTAGTTACTAGAAAGAGGGGGGAATGAAGAGCCTGGAAGTTTTCTGCCCTTTGTGATCCCGCCTTGATGGCTTGGCTGGGGGCTGTGTGGATTCTAGGCCTGACACCCAGCAGGACACCTGGCAGGTCACGTAGGCAGACCACTCCTCAGGAAGGAGGTACCTGGTGTTTGATAAGATCCACCACCCTATAGCTCATCGATTTGTACTTTTTGAAAGTCGCTAGTTTCAAACCCACCAATAGAAGCCTGCTAGATCATGACTGTATAATTAATAGCCTGAAATGTATAAAAACTGGGGAGCTTGGGCTCTCGGGGGTCTTTTCCTTTCTCTCTCTCTGGCTCACGGGCTTGCTGCGGATCCTGCAACGGCTGCCCCTCCCCCGCCCGGCCATGCTGGGCTGGGGGAGGTGGCTGGGAGACCTAGGTTAGTTCGAATAAACCACCTTTTTGCCTTAGCACTGGCTTCAGACTTGATGATTATCTGGGGATTTCAGAAACCGGCACAACAGATCCAAGCATGAACCCAAGGGCTCCTACTTCTGTCCCAGGCAGAACAGCAAGTGCGTCTCTCCTTCTCTCTATATAGTGACCTTTCCAGTGGAAAAAAAAAATCTTAAATAAAGAAAAAGAAAATTTTTATGACTCTGCCTTTCAAAAGAAAAAAAAATAGTAACTTTTATTAAAAAGCACATGATTTCTGTAAGCCAAAGAGAGAACTTCCCACCCAGACAAACAGCACAATTTTGGACTTTCTACCTCCAAAAGTGCCACTTTAAGTGCTTTGAAACTATTTTCAGAACAAAGATTGGATCCAATCAACAAGACAGTGAGTATTGCAAAAGGTACTCTTAAAAAACAAAGCAAGTATTTGAGATAAAAGCAGACAATAATGAGGCCCAGCAGGGTTCCATCCCTCTAGACTGCAGGAAACCAAGGGCCATCCAGTATCCCCCCTGGGCATCCCATGCACCTGTAAGCAAACAGCAGGGTGTCTGTGTTCCAGAAGAAGAGTAACTGCTATCAGGCTTTGAACCTTACAGGAAGGCCACACAACTCCCACATGGAAGTCTTTGTTCAGCTAGGGTAAAATAAACTTGGAGCACTTCCCATGGAAATTTAAATGAGATTATACATAAATGACTTGCTCAGAAGTAACAGAAATTTAACACTGCTACTGCAGCTTAAGGTAACAATGAATGAAAAGTATTAGAAATGGAAACATAAGGGCCTGGTGCAATGGCTCTTTTGGCTAATCTTCCACTTCTAACAGGTGTGATTCCAACAGAATGCCAGGTCACATTCCGGCTGCTCCACTCACCATCTGGCTTCCTGCCTGTGGTCTGGGAATTTAATAGAGGACAGCCCAAAGCCTTGGGACCCTTCACTCACACGGGAGACCTAGAAGGGACTCCTGTTTCCTGGCTCCTGGCTGCTGGCTTCTGATCAGCTCAGTTCTGGCCATTGGGGCCACCTGGAGAGTGAACTAGCCTAAGGGAGATATTTTCCTGTATCTTTCATTCTCTCTGTAAAAAAGTCTGCCTTTCCAATAAAAAAAAATCTTAAAAAAAAAAAACAAAACCTTCTATATCTACTACTCTGAAAATCTTTCAAATAAAGATTAAATCTTTTTTTTAAAAAAAGGAATAGCTAAGATTTGTACATGATTAATAAAGAAGGTGAGTTTGCTGCTGTTGCCATTCGTGCTTGGGTACGCTCTCTCTGTCGCTCTCATGTAAATAATGCTTAGCAATTTGAAAACCAACCATGACGTGGTGTGGAATGTGATAGTTACTATCTTGATACAGAGCCACAAAGTATCTCTCTTAATACAGATCATTATAAACTTCCTATTTTACAAATATAAAGAACTTAAAAGTACACTACACAAAGATAGATGCAAATGCCGTTTAGAATTGGCTCAAATGGCAGTGTGGCATGATGGGTAAGGCCACTGCCCATGACACCCACATCCTATGTGAGCACAGGTTCAATCCTAGCTACTCCACTGTGAATCCAGAAACCCAGCGAGAACAAAGAATCAAACAAAAACACAAACACCACACTAGGATTAAGAAATTTGTTCTGAGTCACAGTTCTTGAATTAACAGAGTAAATAATATCGAGTTTACTACAGATTATAAACAACTACGAAACTGTGAGTTCTTTCCATGCACTGAGAAACAGCAGAGGGAATTCATGATCCCTGAGAAAAGAGAAAACCTAAACAGGGATCCACATTCCTCCCGGGGCGTTTCCTAAGCATGGCACGGGAAAGCAGGGCGCACAGCAGTGATCTTCCAGGGAAGAGCCTGGAGCACACTGCTGCTGTAACGTGATTCCACACCTCAGTGGCTTCAATGATACATCTTTCTTACATGAGTGCCCGTGGTCAGGCAGCTGGTGATCAGTCAGTCAGCCTATTCTCGCCTCGGGGTCTCACAACACAATACTGCTCCCTGTAGACTGAGGGGAGCGTCTGCCAGTAGGTGATTCAGTCCTGAGGGGGTCAGGCACTCAGGTGCCATCAGCCAGGAGTGGCGCTCTCCCTTGCCCTTCCCTCCTCCTCTCTCTCCACTCTCACAGCCTGCAGAGCCACCTGCAAATCTCACATTCAAATGTCTGACTTTTCCTGCTGTGGGACTGTTCTGACACGGCAGCAATTCTCTGTTTTTACCGGATTGTGTCCGGAGATCAGGCACACCTCCACACTACTTGGCACACTATTTTCTGTCTATCATTTTAATTGCATCTACAAAGTATCCTTTATCATGTAATGTCACATAATCTTAGATTGCAGATAACAGGGCATGGGCATCATTGCAAAGGTTTCCCCTGGACTTGAGAACCATAAAATATGCTGCATATGTTTAGGAAAACATTTGCAACATGTGAGAGAGAAACCCTACTAAGGAACTGTGACCTGAATAGAGATGACAGGGTTGCAAAGCATGAGCAGGTCTCACTGAAAACTCATCTCCCTCCGTCAGCAGACATTGCACACAGGGGTTCTCTTTTTATGTGCCACAAACTTTCTAGCTTATGGCCTTCATAAAAAAATATTCCCTGGAAGTAAAATCCTCTTTCTTTCCATTTATCCCCTAATGTGGCCTCTGCAGACGGGTGGCATTTCACAGCCACAAGAAGGCTGGAGGAACTAAGGTTGTTAGTGTTAAGGCAGGAGCTTCCTCTGGATCATGCAGCAGAGCACCCTGTCATCACAGGTTTCTTGTAAATACGAAGATTCAGAAGAACCAGGGTCAGAGCCTAGTGGTGTGGCACAGAGATGGGAAGATGGAAGAGGATGAGGTGCCATGCCTACAAGGAGGCCTCCACAGAAACTGGATTCTCATGGAGCCTTCCCGAATGAATGCAGCCCTCCTCATAATTTGCTATTAGCCCAGTATAACCTATTCTGGACATATCTGACATCCGCAATAAGATAATAAATTATTCTGCTTAAGACACTGAGTTTGTTTGTGTTGCTACAGCAATAATAAGGAAATATTACCAGTAAACGAATCACTGCTCCTCTGAACTCTTTCCGACAACTGGATCTAACCAGTCACTTCTGCATTCCCTCAGCCATATCCAGGCTCACCTCAGACAGGACTTCTTGCTCATTAGCCCCATCCCTCAGCAAACTTCACACCTCTCACATCCCTCCCTCCTTTCCTAACATTTATTTGCTATAATTGGAAGACACACCGTGCTGAAACTTGACAATGAATGAGTAAAAAGTAAATGAATTTAAATCTTAATAAACTTATCTTCTCTCAATAATCATATGGTAGATATTTACAAAAGACATAATTTTAATTCACTTTTGAGTTTTTAAAAACTGACATAGGGCCCAGCACTGTGGTCTAGCAGCTAAAGTCCTTGCCTTCAACACGCCCAGGATCCCATATGGGCACCGGTTCTAATCCTAGCAGCTCCATTTCCCATCCAGCTGCCTGCTTGTGGCCTAGCAAAGCAGTTGAGGACGGCCCAAAGCCTTGGGACCCTGCAGCTGCATGGGAGACCTGGAGAAAGTTCCTGGCTTCTGGCTTCAGATTGGCTCAGTACTGGCCGTTGCAGTCACTTGGGGAGTGAATCATCAGATGGAAGATCTTCCTCTCTCTCCTCCTCTCTGTATATCTGACTTTTCAATAAAAATAAATAAATCTTAAAACAAAACAAAGCTGATATAAATAACACCTAAAAATACACAAGTAATCTACAATCTTTGAGTAAAAATCTGATGTCCTTTATTTACTACTAAAAGCTTTACATGTTTTGAAGAATAAGTAGAACTCTTTTTCCATCTGAAAAGTCTGAAGTGAGTATGATGAATGAGACAGCTTGCAAGTTTCCTACTGTAGATCCTATCATAAAAATGTACAGCTGGCCTTTCAATTCATACATCTTACTGAATCTTCTGAAAAGATGTTATACATAAACATCATCTTTATATGAAACAATTTTTCAGTGCTACACCATTATTCAACAGAATCAACAAGAAAGTAGCGCATTTTAAAAATTAAAGCCAGTGACTCTTGGCATCTGACTGGGGAAGGGCAGAAAGCTGGAGAGACAAATCATGAACAGGCTGCTGAACCTGGCTAGCGTAGGCTTCCCGTGTCAATTTAATATTATGTATAGCATATTTGCACAGATATAAAACGTATTTTTACCACAATCATCCTCAATGCTTTACTGAACTATAATCTATTTTAATTAAAACACAAAACTATTGATGAAGAAAGCCTGTGACACAGAAAAACTATATGGATCATTAATACTTCTGGTGCATAAAAGGCACTTTCATGTTCACTGTGGGCAGTTCAACAGTCCATGCCTCAGTCTCTAAATACAGAAACTATCTTCTTTCAACAATTAAATAATAAGAATAATTCTCAGTACATTTATCACTCCTGAGATAACATTTTCCAATCTTTTCAAAACTAAAACTTCCCTTTGCTTTTTTATCAGCATGAATCCACAGTTCTAATGATTTTATCTTGTTTCAACTTGAAAAATAAAGAGCCTCTTCACATGATGTTATACTTCAAGACCCAGACACTTAAATGAATTCGAGTGAATAATCACCACCCAGAGTCAGTGGGACCACTGACACAATACAACATCAGACAGAATTATTACACTCCCCGCTTCTGTATCCCATAACCTTAACGCTACTTCAACTCTTAATACCCCACTATTAGGATCACATTAAAGACATATGTAACAGTCAAGACATTTGAGCCATATGTGACAGAAATTCAATTCAACCCAGCTTGAATAATTTAAGTTTGGAAACAGGGATTTAGCAACTCTTGTAAAATCCCGAGGTGATACTAGCTTGACATAATGCAACAGAATCTGCCCATCTCCCGGCTCTACTCTTCTGTTACTGTCAGTCTCAATTCCACTCCATTCCCACTGGCAAGATCGTTCCTACCATCTCCAGGCATGCGTCACAGCCACAGAGTGATCCTTCACTCCCCTGACACACACACACACACACACACACACACACCCAACATACAGAAAGTAAAATATGAAAGGCCTCATCTTCCAATAACCTCAGCATTCTTTGGAATTAGGCTCACTCATGAAGCACTGACTTGGGCTAACATAACAGATACCACAGCACACAGCTCACGCCACAACTCAAAATCAAGCAATTGTGTGCCTTTGCCAAAGTCACTTAAACTCACTGAGCTTTAACCCTACTTCCTGCTTTACTGGAGAAAAACAAAAACCAGAAATGCTGGAGACCAACTCCAGCTGATTTCCGAGCTTGCAAGGGATGCGTTGATCGGCATGAAGGCATGAACAGACATGGGCCACTAAGATGAACTCATAATGGACAACTCACAAAAGCTGCCTTCTTCATTTACGCACAAAGCATCACAGCATTTGCACAACATCCAATTGTTTCATTTTTACCTCCTGGTTATAAGAATGATTACAGAAACAATCCTAAAAAGCATTACTATCATTTTACTTCAAAGAAAACATTTTCAGTAAACCATTACTCATTCAAATCTGCAGTGACCCAGCTGAAGCCAGGAACTCCACAGTTGGCAGCGTATGTGGTTACAGCGTGACAGGTGGTTTACTCAGATCCAAAACCAATTTACATTACACCTAAACTAATATTCCTAAGACATCAAAAATACAGAATTTATTGTACCATAAAATTAAAAAGTTCGAAATAAAAAATTAACAAAAAAGATATCAAGAATACAGAATTCAAAAGAAAGCTTATAAAGAAAAAAATTTTATAAAGGCATATATCATAGATTCTTTATTAAATCTTATAATCAGTAATACACTAATTACCATCACCTTCACCTAGTCTGAGTCAATTGTTTTTTGGTTCTTTTGTTAGAGGGCAGGGAAAAGGATCAGGGTAGCTCAGCCTTTCCACAGAGGGCCTTCACAAGAAGCTTCTTTTCATCTTTTTAAACCACTTTCTTTCCCTAAATATAAGTGCCAGTATAAGGTAGAAGTTTCAAACCATTTTCCTCCAGGGGCTCACAGCATTTGTCTCCCTTTAGAAGATGCCTCATATACTTTCTGCTTTACATGGTGGGGAGCTAAAACGCATCACTTTATGTAATGTAGCAGTTTGAGGTTGCGCAGTAAATAAACTCTGTGTACCTCCATATTGACATCTGTTTCCAAGATACTGCCAAGCCATTTCTGAAGGAGAACATTACTCATTTTAGGGTAAATTCCAGGACAAAGGTGAGCACATAATAAGATGTTTGGGAACAATGTGGGCTCAATTGTACTATTGTACACTTTTACTTGTGTGTCATTTCCTTAAGTTGCTAAAGACCCCTTTACCATAACATTTATAAAGTTAGTTTTAGGTATGATACCAATTTCAGAAACAATTTCATATTTGCAGAAAAATAATAGCACCCTCAGGAGAATTCCATGAAATATCAGAGAGGTGATCAAGTGTTCATACAATGCGGTGAGGCAGCAATGAGGTGATTAGAGAGACATTCTGCCGGGCCTTGCCACACAGCCAGAAACTCCTGGTAGCCTTGCCATCCGAGGAGAGAGGCTTATTACACCCTTGCTTCCTGCACAGAACCAACCTACAAAACTTCATCAGATCACACTATTTGTCAGTTGTATGTCTATACAAACATCTTAGAGTGGACACACAATAAGAATACAGTGTAAACACTGGCTTGTATTGAAGATCTTCCATGTGTGGGGTCCTGGGCCGGGCTGAGCTTAGGCTATGAGCAATCAAGGAGATGCTTGTGGGTCCGCAGTTAAATATGGCTCACGTGCACTCATGTGTTCTCCTTGCTTAGAATCAAGGTAGAGTCTGATAGTTCAAAGGGTCACATACATGCAATTATTTAATTTTGCTCGTTTCTTTGCTTGTATCTGCAAAGCTAACAAGCTGTTATTTCCAATTTATTTTCCTCTCCTCCCACTCTGGACATCATAAAATTATTTAATGTTCTGAAGACCTGTAATCAGCTTTTAGCCTTCTTTTCAATTTAAACCATGTTTTTCTATTTCAGGCAAACATTTGTCACAAACTGCATGATTCTGTTATCTAGTTTTATTAGAACACAAATCCTTCTGGGGATTAGTATTTTCTATTTCTTAGCTGGAATTCAGAGAAGGAAGTTAACTAATTACATAAACTCACATCTAAGACAGTCAAACAAACAAGCATTTTAAGGATGTAGGGGGATCCAATGTTATATGTTGTCAGTATATGTCTCTAAGGGCACAGTCTTGTTAAAGCATAGTAAAACAGAACCACCTTAAAGATCCAGTACAATAGACTTTTATAGTGAGAAAATCACCATTCCCCTTCTTTCTTGCACAGATTTAAAAGAACTTATAGCATTTTTACATAGACATTTGAATTAAAAAGTTGTGTTTTTTGACACCAGTGAATGGATCAGCAACTGGTCTACATAAGGACCAGTATCCATCAAGGCTTGGAGGTTTTTTCCTCAACTATCTGTAGCAAAGATTCTGTTATTTTTATGTTCAAGTACCTGACAAAGCTGTGTGGAATAAACTGGGTGCTTGAGAAAAATCAAAGGTGTGGTGGTTTACATATGATACTGAATGATCAGAAAAATACTTCAGGATAAAGGGTAAAATGATGTTTACCTGGGAGAGATGACATGAGAAGGGGGAGGGGAGAAGGCAAAGTCCTCGAGTGCCAGGCTGCACAGGAAATGTGAATAGATAAAATAAATGCCAAGGTGTGCAAGTGAAGTAGCAACGGCTGACTCAGTTAACCAGCACTTGGTAGAACTAATGGAGAAGCAAAACATGACGGGCACATCAAAATGGTTAACCCGTCACAGGACACAACGACCACCAGATACTGGGGAGTTTGGGGTGGAGAGAATCTTGAGGAATTAGATTGTCCAGTAGAACTTGCAAGCTACAATAGAGACAGAGGCAGAAAGCAGAGCAGGCATTAAAAGAAAAATTACCCAACAGTGACAACAAACACTGAGGCCCTGACTCAATCAACAAAGAAACCCCAAAATGCTCAACAAATTTCTGTTCCTCGATTCTGACAGAAAACTCAAACTCTGAAATCTTTTCTGCAAATCAATACTTGCTGCAGTTTATGTTTCAATGTGGCCACTATCTTCAGGCAAGCAAGCCAGCGTTTACTACTACCTTTCCTGAACGTAAGAAGCTGTACTTGCACTCCAAGACTGCCACTCCAAGAAGCTCTGTCTCGTTTGCTCCTGACCTTTTCAGTGAACACAGAGCCAGCATCCTGGACAGGGGAAAGGCTAACATGTGGTGTGCTCTATAAAAGAAGTTCTCAAGGCTGCCAACCTTCTATGCAGTGACTAGCAGGTTTCACTTCAATGACATGCAGCGAATATATTTCTGTTGGACACTGGGATCCAAGACAGAGCCACAACCCAAACTATCAGGAGTATCAGAAAACAAAATGCCTTGAAAAGATAGGAAAAACCTCATGGAAAAACACAATATGGACAATACATTTTAAAAAGGTGAAGCTAAAACAGCGCTGTCTTCCTTCGACATATTCTAGTCTCCATTTCTCTCCGAGCAGCTGCTCCGCTGAGCACACGTGTTTGGCATGCCACCTTGGGGTGTCCTTCCTCCTCTCCACTATAGGAAGCACCACTTCATTTTTCCATTGTGATAAATCTGGCTATAAAATTATACATCCCTTCATTTTTAGTATCTGTTACCTTCTACTTCTTTCAGTTTTTTGTCACTTAAATATTCTTTATTACTCTAAAAATTTGCCTTAATTTAAGATGATATGATGTTATGTATAACATGTTATGTTTTGAATGTTATAGGTTGTGTATAAACTAAATTGAAGTATAGGTGAGGTGGTCACAGAAGGTGGCTGGGAACTCGCATTTACTTTTAACATATTGGTTACTCATTACTATGTCAATTAATTCCATAATGATGTAAATTTTTGCTGATGGTATGTTGGAGCTTTCAATTGACTGGGATGATACTCTGCTGGCTCTGTCTTCAGACCAGAGAGGGTATACCTAAGAAGCCGTTGAACTTGACTGGACAATAAGATGCTGGACTCTATGTTTGGTATACGCTTGCAATGGGGGAATCTCTATTGAACTTGAGCTGTGGTTATGCAACAAGGTGGAGGAATCCACCATGGTGGGAGGGTTTGGGGAGGGGTGGGGAGAACCCAAGTATCTATGTAACTGTGTCACATAATACAATGTAATTAATGAAGTTAAATAATAAATAATTTAAAAAATTTTGAATTTTGATGAAAAAAAGATTATATAGTGCAAAATCATCAAGGAAAGAATTATAAAATCACCTGAAATGTTAAGCCAACACGTTAACATTTGATGACAGAACTAGTTTGCTGGGGCTGCCACAAAAAATAAATGAATACATAAATAACCATTCCTCGAGTGACTTAAGCAACAATCGTTCATTTCTCAGTTCTGGAGGCTGCAAGTCCAGGATCAGCGCGCGGTCAGTTTGAGCTCCTCCTTCCTGCACACACTGCTACCTTCTCACTGTTCTCTATTCAGGGGCGCCCTCAGTATCTCTATTTTTTTATCAGTATTATTGAGATGGGATTCCATTCTATGATCTCATTCCACATTAATTACTTCTTCAAATGTCCTATTTCCAAATACAGTTATATTGGAGATTAGAGTTCCACCACATAAGCTTAAGAAGGATACTACTCAGTGCATACAAATGGAACACTCAAGACATTCATTCCTTTCTCACACGTACACACAGGCACACACAGTAACACTTATGCACTGTTTGTGACATGTATGTAACGTGATTTTAAATCCTGGGAGTTTCTTCCTTACACTTTTATTTTGTGGCCTTGTCCTTTCCTTAGACTGACGAGCACAGAGCAGATCAGGAAAGCCATTAAGCTTCCGTGCTGATTTCCACATTTCCCGCACACACACACTCTTTAATGTGACGGGACTTTATACACTCTCCTGCCTGTTTCAGTCCTTACAGAAATAGTGAATCAAGGAAATTCATCGGGTGAAGCTCTAACCCACTGCTTCTAATGGATAGGTAAGTTTCTGCGTACTCGATATGCCACACTTCATTCAATCATTCTCTTCCATAATTAGCAATAATTTTATTTCCAGTTTGTTGTCATGGCCTAATGCTAAGCAACTGATACACAACCTTTTAAATTAGTGATATAATTTATCTAAACTAGATTCCCAAGAGTGGCATTGCTGGCTTAGAAACTGCATGTATATTAAAATTTTATAGTTCCTGCCAGACTCTTCACATAAAAGATATAATACATCCTTTTTATACTATAGCTACATGAATGCGTACTTCTACCTACCCATAGTTTCACCAATTTAACTAGCTGACAATCGAATGGAGGTAAAAAAGAGGTCCCCTGCTACTTTAATTTTAATTCCAAAATACACTGAGACATTACAATTTAATTGGCCAATATTTTTGTATAAATTCTTTCATTCATTGCTCAGTTTCTTATGTGATTATTTATTTTGTTGTGTTGCAAGCTGACCGATTCTATCCCAAAATTAACTAAGAGGCAGACGCTTAGAAGCTCAGGAGCTTTTATTCACCAGCCTGCAGGCTGTCCTGAAACACTGCAAGTGTTTTACAGCTGGTGTTAGCGGCTTTTAGGCTAAGGATGGCATGAGAAACTACCCAATTAACTAAGCTAGTATTGGCACAGGTGTAAAAGATTAGCCAATCAACTGGGCTAATAATGGTGCAAGGTGTCAAAGGGGGAACTGTCAGGAATTCCTTTTGGTTTACTCAAGGTTGAGCACTCATCCCCCTCCCAGGGTTACTCTTAAGGGTTTTATCAGATACATGGGAATGTCCAAGCTCTGAACTAGCTAGCTAGCTGGCAAAGGTGGTGATGGACATAAAAAAAAAAAACCTTGCGTTTTGGCCTGGCTGTTAGGGGAAGCTTTGTAGTTGAGTATTAATCTGAGGCTAAGGGGAAGGTCGACCACCTGCAACTTCACTGCCAGGCACTATTAGGATAAACATTGTGTGTTATTTCATTATTTTGTTATGTTGTCCCTGTAGTTTTTCTCATTCTCCAGGAGGCCTTTAAGATTTAAAAAAAAAAAGAAAGAAAAGAAACTTTGGACATCATGGACCAGAAGTATGAAACAGGACCCCTGGCTTCTATGCTGTACAAAAATCAGTTCATGACGGGTCAGGGACCCAAATGTGAGAAATCAGCAAATTAACAGACAGAACCACAGGCAATGAGCACAAAATAGACAAATGGAATTGTACTGAGTTAAGAAGATGCTTTACAGCAAAGGAAATAGTCAACCAAGTAAAGAGACAACCGACATAATGGGAGAAAATATTTGCAAACTATGCAACTGATAAAAGATTAATATCCAGAGGCTATATAGAGCTCAAGAAACTCAGCAACAGCCAAACAATGTAATTTTTAAAAATGGGCTAGAGATATTAACAGGCAATTTCCAAAGGGTGAAATACAAATGGGCAACAGACTTGTGAAAAGATGCTTAGGATCACTAGTCACTGGGAAAACGAAAATAGAAATCAAACCAAGCTTAATCTTACTCAAATTAGAAAAGCTATAATCCAAAAGTCAGAAAATAACAAATCTGGGTGAGATGTGGAAAGAAACATACACTAAAACCCTTTTGGAGGAAATTAAAAACTAATATAACTATTATGGAAAACAGTAGAGAGAGTCCTCAGAAATCTGAAAATAGATCTACCATATTCCCAGCCTTCCCAAACCTGAGAATTTAACCAAGGAAATGCAATCGGCAAATGTAATAGTTATATGCGTTCCCATATTCATAGCAGCTCAAATCAAATATGGAATCAACCCAGATATCCATCAACTGATGACTAGAAAAACTACGACACATATACATGATGGAATGCTACTCAGAGGTTAAAAAAATTTAACTTATATCTTCCACGATAGAATAAATTCAAAGGGAGCTTATAGCGTTAAATGAAACAATCGGTCCCAAAAGGACAAATACATTTTTCCCTGACTTATGGCAATTAACATGAAGAGTTCAAAAAAATGAAATTTGACTATTGTTTATAGTCAAACAGTGATCTTTCTAATTACTATTTTTTGGAATTTTTATTTAGTAGAGGGTTAAACTTCTAATTATATAGTAAACTAAAAGAATGTCATTATAAAAATTAAGAGAAAAATAAGGAGAAGGGACTGTGGGAGTCGGATGGAAGTATCACTGTGTCTTAAAACTGTACACATGAAATACATGAAATCTGCTTCCTTTACACAGATTAAAAATAAACAAAAATAATTTTAAAAGAAATTAAAATTACTATTGCTTCTTATTAGCTGTTGGCCATATATATATGGAGAAATACCTACCTTTCGTGCTAAGTGTGATCTAGTATTATATTTCACAATGTGACAGAAACTGAACAGTTCATTCTTAACTCTTCCAATAGCACCTTTAACATCAGGTTCATGATAAAAATGACTATTCATGTGGATAATTCTAAACCTGGGTACATTATCTGTATAATTATTTTGATACTTGGGTGCCTCACTTGAAATATTTATGAAATACTTGAATTAAATTTTAACATCAAATTTTACTACCATTCAATAACTTCTATTAATCTGTCTTCCTGTACTCCAATGCTGTAAAGGAATGCAAACCACAAGTACGTGGTCAACTGCTTTTAAATAAATGTGTCAAGGCAGTTCTATAGGGAAAGAAAATATTTTTCAATAGGATGGTACTGGAAAAAACCAGCTAGATGCTCTTCACAGGTAGGATTAGATAGACCATCAAAAGTATTAGAACAGATGTGAAGGAACTGGGACTGGACAATGCTAGTTGAGATTCAAGACAACTACTTCCGAAACAGTTTGGTTGTGTCTTCAAAAGTTATACAGTTGCCCCGTCGTTTCATATCTCATTGTTTACTAAGAGACATGAAACAGAAGAACACACAAAGACCCATATGGGAATGTCAATACTGGCTGTGCTATAAAACCCCCAAAATGAAACAAATGTCCATTAGCAGATATGTACATTACAGTATGGTCTATGTGTAAACAATGAACTTCTACTCAAAGCAAAACAGAAATGAACCCTGATACAACATGTGCCTTCTCAAAATAATGATGCTAAATCAATTCTAAAATATTGAAATTATATAACTCTATGCATATTATGTCTAAAAAGGGAAAACTTACAGCTACCTGAAGACACAAATGGATGAAGGAAATTATTACAAATAGACACAAAGACAGTTTTCAGGTGACAGCAATAATGAAAACACTAACCACCATAATTAACCAGCTCCACAACTACATAACAGGGCGACATGCACACCACCCTCACCATGATGGACATGACCATTAGCTTGATTACATGGATGTACAGACACATCAAAACTTACTAATTACATGAGTCAAAATGTACAGCTTCCTGAACATCAATTCATTCTCATAACATTATGAAAGAGAATAAAAAAGTTGAAAAAAACAATCTTCAGACTAGATCTATTCATACTTCAAAATCAACTGAATACAAACAGCTCACACTCAAAAAAAGTTCCAAGAAAGATATATTGATTTATCATCTAGGTTTCTATGAGAATTTTCTACCGATGCCATTGAAAGCCACAGAAGCCACAGAATTTGAAAAATATAAAAAATATTATGAAATATTAAGAAAGGTTACTGTAAATACAGACATCATTTCAGCAGATAAAGAGAGAGAAATGTGATTCTATACCTGCATCTTAAAATGTAAACTCATGTTCAGGTCATCGAAGTGAGATATTCTTCACTTCCTATCTCCAAACTTCTGCTGTCTTATTGAGAATGTACCCACCTCACTCATAATCAAGTACTGTTACAAAGTCACCGTTTACCCCATTCTCACTCTAAATACAACAGACTGATCTATTTTCCCAGTTTCTTAACATTTTGTTTCTTTATAACAGATGTTTCCAGTTTGTGCAAATGTGCTACTTCATTTTTCAAAAAAATAAAAAGAGCAAAACTTTAAATGAATGCCTAAACATGAAAAACCTACAAGTATTTACATTATTGCATAAACTGCTTGTCACTTCTGATTCCCCAATATTATCTAGCAACTATGAATAGCTATGAATGAATTTTAAGTTTCCCAGCATGTTATCCATTAAAATTACTACATAATTATTTTTAAACTTGTAGCTAGATCACAAGTTGATCACTTTGGAAGAGCAAAGACGTTAATCAGCTCATTCTTGGAAAAATAATACTGTGTGCTAAGTGGACATTGGCACTGACCAAGCACACTGCTGAAGTGTACATTGCTACACGGATTCAAAATCATTATTTCACCGGAAAAACTGACTGTAGTTATGTGTTCAAACTCAGCTTAGGCTGAAACTCTTAATAATTTCTACTGCCCAAAAGCAATTACAAGTATTCTAAATCTAATAAAAGAGCATACGTAACACACTTGCCAAAGAGACACTTTGATGATGCGCACCTAAAGTCATGAAAATGGGAGACTTGGAAACACAAAATAGAACACAGGGAATGCGCAAATTTAAGGCTCCATACCGTTGCTCATTTCCACAGTGCTTGTTAGTCACATTAAGGAATGAAATTAGCACTGCTCAGCTACACAGGCACTGAGGAACTTGACATAAACTCATAAATCAGTGTCTAGCACTTAATCCAATTAAAAACATTTTTTGGTATGAGATGAATTACATTTAGAAACATTACAAGAAACATTATGATGAAAAATAACATGATGGATTGATGTAAATGTATAGATTTTCTGAGGAGCTTTCAGCCAATCCTTATTGTTCCAACAGACAGAAGAGCAGTAAGAACAGAAAACCACGAGCATTGCCGCACAGAAACCCTGGAACCAGCAATTTCTTCCGTACCATGTAACAGCAAGCTGGCCCCTCCTCTCCTCCAGTTCACAAAGCAGCAATAAGAGTATACACCTCCACAGGATTATGATAAATAAACAAAATAATTTGCACATGAATTATCTAACATAATGCCTTATGCATATGTCAATTATTAGTGGCTCCTCGATATCTCAAACGTCACACCTGACACTCCCACACACCCCTCTTTCCAGGTGAGGTAGTCACAGTGACTCCCACAAAAGCTTCCTCAACTAATTCCCCCACTTCCTTCTCTCCCTCTTACCAAGTACACATGCAGCTGCTGGCTTAATCTTTCTAAAAATGTATACCATTTCTTCCTTAAAAATCTGAGGGCAGCCATTCCTCCACAAGCAATCCCCAAATTACTGGTATGACACATACAACTCTCACAGCACATGGTTCTGTACCTACCTCCTGTTCCCTGCACCTCCCAGCCTCACGCTCTGTCCCAATACAATCCCGCCAACCAAAATCAGCATCAGTCCTTTAAACATGCCATTCTTTCTAGAGAACAAACTTTCCTCCATATTAACGATTCCTTTTCCTTTTAGGTTCTTTCTTGTAAAGATTATAGTGATGTGTGTTTTATTTAGTTAACAATTCTTCACTAAAGAATATTTACTGAGGGCCCACAATTTAGTAGGGTCTATACTCTAATAATCTAGATAAAGCTGAGATTCTCCAAGTACCTTCTTAAAAGATGTAGTCAGAAGGACATAAACAGTGTGTGTCAAGCCAGCTCTGTTGTGATTCTGCAGGATGTCAAACTACTTCCTTGGTAAGACATGTGAAAACAGACTAACAGAAATAAGTGAGTTTGAAGGAAAAGCGTGACAGCCAAGAGGAGGGGTCCTCGGGTCAGAAAGCTGTTCCAAAAAGCTTGTGAGGCTGGTGCAGAGTCAGAAAGCTCATGTCTGGGGACTTGAAGACCTTTAGATGTGCTACTAGCTAAGCAGCAGAGCAAAGGAAGGGAGCACCTAGCATCCCTGGGAGTGCAGCAGCAGTACAACTGCAGCTGTGGAAGACCAAGCACGTTACTGCAGTACACACATTGAGAGAAGATGGGGTGAGGACCTTATTCCAAACAACAATAACAGATTCCATATTTACCTTGGACACAGTACGAACAGAATCTACCGCTAAAACGGGTGTGAAGTCTGAGACAAAAACCTAAGGTAACTCCAAATTCTCTAATCAGAATAACTTGGCAGAGTATTGTTCTCTTTACAAAATAGGAAGCACTACAAAAGAAGAAGGCATGGGAGAAGAGTTAAGCCCCAAGAGGGGTATAAAATAGTTGTCGAAGTGATGACACCAATTAAGTAGTACAAACAAGGCAGCACTGTGGCTAGGGAACTCGGGAAGCAGGCACCGTAAGTCAATAGCTATCCAGGAGGAGATTGTTCGGGGAAGGAACGGAAATAGAGGAGATGAAACCCTGTGCATAAGTACTCATTTGGGAAGTTCAGAAGCAGCAACAAAGGACAACAAAAAGATATGGCTGTTGAAATGGATGATTTCCTGAAAGTCAAATGAGAAAGCATTCTACGTTGGAGTGATCACTGTGTCAAAGGAAGCTCAAAAATGTTGAAGACTAACAAATACCATGTAATCTGGCAACATGGAGACCACCCGTGATGTTTATGAGGATCATTTTGGTGCTAAGATAAGTAGACCCAAAACATTATTAGCTAGAGTTCAGGAAGTAATATGAGACAAAGTCAGGGCATTGAGTATTAACCAACTTTGGAAGTAAAATTGAGTAACAAGAAACAAAGACAAAAGAGCATTGCTGGAGGAGAATGTGGGTTCACAACAAATTTTTTTTACACAAATGAGTTAAAAACAAAACTTTGTATGTGAATGCAAAGAAATATTCTGTAGCAAGAGGAAAACTGAAAATATTTACTAAGGAACATGCTAACATTCAATATCTGTATTTTTAACACAAAATCATAGTGATACATTTTTGTGAAAAACAATAAAATGTAAGTTTGAGAGCAGGTGTTAGGAGCAGCCCAAACACCACTTGGAACAGCCACAGCCTACGCTGCAGCACCTGTGTTCAAGACCTGAGTCCATCTCTGATCCTGGTTTCCTGCTGATGTGTACCCTGAAAGAAAAACAAACGACAATAAGAAGCACCACAGACTCGTAGGTTCTTTCAAACACTTCTATCTGCCTACAATCATTCATTTCACTTCTGCTAGCATACTCTTTGTGGTCTTCCTACTTCCACTTGCTGATTTTTATTAGTGAAGAATTAAGCCTATATATACAGTGAATTAAGTTATATAATTACAGTGAATAGAGTGAGTTAAAATTGTGTTTTTGTAAAAACTAATGAAGGGAAGAGTGAGGAGGGAGGGAGGGGATATGGTGCAGGAAAGGGAGAAAGAGGGATATATGGTCATAAAAAAAAAGACTTGATACACTCTTATTGCATTCTGAATCTTATTATTTGCCTCAAATACTTGGAGAAGGAACGGAGAGTAACAGCAGAGACGGTCCTTCCTTTTTGGCCCTGTCATGCTCTATTTTTTGGAAGACCTATCTTACAGAGTAACTTCACATTTCTGATCAGCAGAAGCACCCTTCTGAGAAGCCACAAACTACTTCACTACAAGGGCAATAAAGTATATCTGGAACTATGAATAATTCAGATAAATCATTGTCCATTAGGAGCAGAATAACCATCCATATCCCCAAAAATTGCAGTTACTACTCACCAAAGAAGCATTTTGCTAATTTTCATAGACATACGCACACGCCTTATGACAACATAGATTATCCCCATATAATAGATGGGAAAACCACTGCTTTTCGAGAAAAAAATTAACTTGACCTTACTGTCTCCAAGTTAGCAACTGCTGACCCCAGCTGAGATTCAACCCAGACCTTGGGTCCAGAATGCACCTTGTTCTAACATACCAATAC
The DNA here is from genome assembly GCF_030435755.1 of Ochotona princeps. Classification (NCBI taxonomy): domain Eukaryota; kingdom Metazoa; phylum Chordata; class Mammalia; order Lagomorpha; family Ochotonidae; genus Ochotona; species Ochotona princeps. The sequence continues at coordinate 45,080,048 of NC_080850.1, forward strand.
ACATTTTCTGCAACTTAATTTAGCAAATCTATGCACTATTCTAAACATCTCTCTCTTCACATTTTTCCAACTATCAAAATAAAGTCCATTCTATCATTATTGCAGATAAATGTAAATCAAATCTATAAGCCCTAATTATGTGTCAACTCTTAGATTTCCACTGTCTTAAAAAAATTAGTCTGAAGGCAACTCTGCCATAATATACATATTGATAAAATATATATATATTTGAGAGTAGAGGAGAGGAGAGAGAAAATGTGTGTGTGTGTGTGTGTGTGTGTGTGTGTTTGCATCTGCTGGTTCAGTCCTTAAGTGCTTACAATGGCAGGGATAGTCTAGGATAAGAGTAGGACGCAGGAAGGCAATCGAAGTCTTCTATGTGGGTGGTGGGACACCAATTACTTCAGCCATTACCGCCGCCTCCAAGGTCTGTACCGGCCATCGGCTGGAGTCAAGAGTCCAAACCCAAGTGCAATAATATGGCAAGCAATATCTTCACCACTTAAGCAAATGCCTGCATCCAGCTTTACTCACGGACCAAGATAAGCTGCCTAAAAGGATGTATCAGTTGGGATTCTTGGTGAGCTCTGTTGAACTATTCTGAAATTTTCTTTCTTACATACTTGCATCCTAGGAAAACATAACTGCTAATAAGCATCACACTGCTGTGACAATAAAAAGCATTTCTGATATCTTTGGTGACAATAAGTTGTAAAATGAGAAAGGTTTCAGTCGAGTTTTATAGGTTTGTAAAAATTACATGACAGTGCCCTTTACAGTCCTGCCAAAATGTAAATTCTTGAGTGTATTAAAGACTAAAAGCTTCATTTGTATAAAACTGACAAAATACATCAGACTCTAATTGGCAATAGAATGATAATGGGCAGAAGAGTGTCATTTTAATTATTTTAGCCATTAATCCTGTAATCATCTGTTATTTTCACCATATATTACCCAGTGAAGCACCTCCTTGTTTAAAGGCTATGATATTTAAAAGGCAAATGGCCAGTGAATACAGAAAGAGCCAGAGTGGACCCACTGCCCACATCATTGAGCTGGAGAACCATAACCGACATTCAGACCACAACTGGTCAGGATGGAGGATGTGGCTAATTCAGTTATTAGCTAGAAACATCCTCAATTGAGTCATCCATTTAATTATTGCTCACATGTGTTACATTAATTAAGTAGTTAACTTGATGTTGAAGCTGTTTCTTTTTCATGTACGTCTTGCTCTGTTCCTTTACTGTTTTTACAAAGCTCGGCAAGCATACCACTAAAATCATAGCAGAATAATGGCTACAGTGTGGCAACTAAAACTGAAAGGCTGCCCAGAAATAAGAACAAAATCAATGCAGGTGTTAGGTCCTCTACAAGCATGGCAAGTACAGATCACAGTATTTTTTTTTCCATTGTTTTTCAAGGACCCATAAGCTTCTTCATTCCTTTTAAATTTTCATCACATAAAATGACACAGGATGTGCAAAAATCTGAAGCTTATTAATTAAATTATTAATGCATATGGAAATCGATGTTTTTAGGATTCCTATTTTAACTATCATTTTTCAGAGACCAAATTTAAATTCAACTTATACTTAATAAAATGCATATATTTTCCTATTTTAAAGGGTAAAAATTTTCAAATTGGTATTTTAATTCATCATAATTTCTGATTATTAAATTTTGAATGTAGGATCGATGAAGCCATCTTTGCAAACTGGCTAGATTTATGCTAAATCTCAAAGGAAGTTGAACGTAGACTTGAAATTTTTAATTATATTAATTAGATCTCTAAATGACATGCTTTTAATATTTTAAAATTGATATTTATGAAATTACATGAATTTGACCATTTAACTGCTCCTAAAATAGTGATACCTTTACTCCAATAGGATCACACCATGGCAAGTGACCAAAGGACTATTTCTTTTAAAATGGAAAGGCATAGTACATGTTGCATTAAACATATATTTGCCAAAGCTGCCAAAATAGGACCATCCTTAAATGCAAATTTATTTCTAAGAAGTATACTTTTCCGAGAACAAAACGCTGGGGATTATTTTAAAAGTCCATTTCAGAGACAATGTGCAAACACAACCTAATCTAAACATGTAGTCTAAATTTAAGAAAGATGCCCACATAGGAATTTGACAGGTGGAAGAGTCAGAGGAGGCAAAACAGAATTATAATCAAGAATATAATACACGAAGGTGAAATTATGCTACATAAATTTTCACCCAGCAGGACTGAGAGCGAAAAGGATATTTCTGGCCAACTAAATCTTACCAGTGAACAAGCAAATAATTAAGAGGGTGAGTTTGGAGTCTGATCACCTGAGTCCAAAGACTATAAACAACCAATTACTGCTGTGTCTACTTAACACGATGATCAACTTCTCTCCCAGCAATTCCTCATCTATGCAGGAGTACGGTGATCATTCAGGTCTCATACAACTGTGTGAAGACGAGATGGCATAAGAACCACAGCACCTGAAACCATTGCTTCAAAATAGTAAATTTTGAACAAAATTAGGTATTGATAATCATAAAAAGTTTTTATTCAAAAACCATATTTTGCATCTATTCTGACTACTTCAGTTTGGCAAGTGTGGTACTTGCTAGTCTAAATAAAATTCTTCATAAATACATTAAAATTAAATATATATATATATATATACACACATATACAAATACCCATACTTAAAGTTTAGTCAGTTTCTCATGCACTAAATCCTTTAAAACTAAATACTTAAATATCCCAATCTAGGAGTGCTTGCAGAACAGCGAACAGGCCGCAGAGCCTTTTTTTTTTAAGCTAAGGGGAAAACTTTCATTTGGAGTTCAAAACTTATTTTAACTATATATATATATAGTTATATGTATAATATATATAGTTGTATATATATTTATATATATTATATATTTTAACTATATATATATGTTAACACATACAGTAATGTTTCACTTAACTAGGATGGCAGATTTTAAAAACTGTTCCATTGGGTTATTTTGTGTGTACACCACAGCACATATGTCCACAAAGTAGTATAGCTGCGACTTTAATAAGCAAAACCACCTTTTGGGACCAAATAACCAATTTTGCCTATCTGAGAAAATTTCATGTGCTGTATGCATAAACTATAGATAGTTCAGTGTGACGCAATATTTACAAACACTCAGTTAGGTACATGATACGGTATTGCTTTAGACACATTCAATTACCTGAGGATTTATTTTACATTTAAATGTGTGACATTATAAATTCAAAAAAAATCAATGACTCTATTAACTTAGGAAGACAAATCTTGAAACCATACATCAGCACTTCTACTTCGTCAACATCTTATGATTAATAATGAGATTGCCCAAATTGTATGTTGAGTTTTTTAAAGGTTGTAAAACTACAATCCTGTTTAAAAATATGAATGCTCTAGTTACACTAACAAATTTCCTACCAAAAACATTAATAAATTCAAAGATTTTAGGTGCCATGTTAAATAAATTAAAGACAGTACCACTAAAAATCAGGACGAAATTACAATATTTAAGGATGTATACAATAAACAGTGGCAGAATCTAAAATGTCTTGGCTCTTTTTACAGTGGCAGAGAGCTGACGGCTCCTGCTTACTCACTGTTCTCCCTGCTTACTTATGATCAGAGGGCCTTTTTCACTCTGCACTGTTGAGTAGACTTTTCTCTAAGCCCCATGTGAATCATAAACCACAACTGGATCAATACATTTCCCCTACAATTATCTGCTACATCCCACTTAAGTTATTCAACAGCTATCACATCAGTTATGTCTACCTGTTAAACTATTCCCATAAGTCCTATAGACATTCTTTGAAAGGGAGAATTCATCTTGTATTTATGCATATTTCATTATGCTACAGAACATTATAGTAAGAAATGAAATTACAAGGTTGACTTTCACAATAACCCAATACTCATAGTCATTCCTTTATACTGGCTTCCTCATGTTCATTTTCATAATGGTCTGAACTGAATACTGTTCATCCCCCAGTGCCAGACTTCTGCCATCGTTGCCACAGTCTACTGTTGCTGCTTACTATGAGAACACTCAAAGCTATAATGTGGCTGACGACTACAGTGGTTACTAATACTATTATCCTGTTATTTACATTGCTAATTAAGTCATAATTTCATTTTTGAAGTAATTTAAAATGTGACCCTTCATATGTATTTGCTCAAAAACACACGTGTATCTGAGTATATGTGTACACATGTGTGCACATATGTGTAACGGTTTCAGATGTTTCAAAGAAAATGAAATTAAACAGTAACAGAGTTCCACAACCTTTTGCATATCCTTTGTGTGTAATACATGTCTGTGTGTATATTATATACAGTATTACATGTATGTATATATTTATTTATATCTAGATACCCCTAAATGCTCAAATCAAAATTATGTGAAGTGAAAACATGGGAGCATTATTTATTTATTCAGTACTTGCTTAACTTTCATCATTTGCTGACAATTGTTTCAAGCCTTAAGCACAAAGATTACAAAATTGAAGAACATACAGTGCTAAGACACAAATACAGGTCATTTAGGAGACAAGCTGAGAACTAGTTCTGCCAAGGAAGTGAAGTGCTCCATGGCCCACAGGCTGAGACTCAAAGTTTAAACAGGAGCCTGGCAAAGTCTAGGAAAGGGCCTAGAATATACATTGTAATCATTAATTAAGCATAGTAAAATTAGGTGATAGGCTATCTGCAAGGTAATTATATATGTTGCTCTAATCATGGAATCCCATGGAACTTCTGCTTGTTCATGTGTCTTGCTTGGTTAAAGAGAACAGGTTAAAGACAAAAATAACATCTAGATTTCACTATTTTTTATTTCTGGAGTCCTTATAGTACCCACATGTTGAAGGTTTTGCCCCCAAAAAACCAGACCACCAAATGTCCAAGGACCTCGAATCTCAGACATTCTCAAGACAGAATTTTGCAGAAGGCAGACTCTGCTGAGATCGTGGGTCACCTTGTTGACAAAGCATGCCTGACAGATGTGAGGCATCCTGTCAACTTCCTCTTCCTTTAGTGACTGTGGCCTGAACGTATCCGAGTGTAAACAATGTTCTATTAGATTCCTCTTCCAGTTAGATCTGTAACTTTACCAGTGTTGATTCCTGTAACTCATGTTTGCTCATACGGCTGCTTGGAGCCTGGTGATTGCTTCCCTAATCCTTTGTGATCTGTATTACAGCAGCTTGTATGCTATTGTTTAGTTAGCTAGTAACTTATCAACCTGCTTGCCTTGCGAAGTTTATGGTATAAGTTGCCTAGTAAAATCCAATAAAGTGTGCATTGATTCATCTCGCCTCTGCATCCCCTGTGTCCCAAATTCTTCTCGGTGTGGTCATCACACCTGAGTCCCAGTCCCCACTAGAGGGACCCCTGAGAGCCACACATGCAAAGTGTTTTGCGAATGTTAGTGAAGTTTAAACTAAAAGATAGTCCTTGAAACACAAAATACAGTATGCTTTATTTTAATGTATAAATCCAAAAATGTTGCATGATTAATTTCTTATTTTAAGGGGGCTATTATCTGAATTTTTTTTAGCAGTAAGAGTAGGCAACAGAGATTGCAATCATAAAAATTAACATAAAAAGTCACAGTAACAGAGATTTTAATGTAAACTGGCTACCACAGTCATGAAAGTAACAGCTGTAATTCCTCAGTCCTGTTACTTACAAAGGGAGAAAGAAGTACAGATTGATAAAATGATATTTTCATGGTTGGAATGTCCCCCGGTCTCCTAAGTAATATGCCCAAGTATTAAGACTTCAAAATTTGTTGCAGACATGCAGCACAATATCACAGTGGAACTGTTCATTAGCTAGAGTGCTTGAAGACCACACAGCTTTCTGATCTTGGAATTTAGAAAACCTTGACCATGTTAACACTATCGCCTATTTGTCTGTTTCAATGTACTCATGATGGATCTTCCTAAGATGTACACTGTGCATACTCAGGAGCAGACAGCCTAAGAGAAGATTAACAGGTAACATTGGATTGGATTCTGTCCATACAAGAGAAGACGATCACAGCACGGCCAAGAACAATTCAGCACCATTCGCCAGAGTTGATTTTTCAAGAGATTTTCACAAATAAAATTTTATGGGGAAATTAGAAAAATAACTGTCTCAGCCTATACCATGGCTTTACAATTGCACTGCAGCTATTTTCCATGAATCTGAAAGTGGGAACCACAGAGGGAGTCATCAGTTGCATATGAGAGGCAGGGCCATTGAGGATCTCACTCTGAAATATTAACATTTAGTAACCTGTATTTACAATAAAAGTGCTTACTGAACTGCTCGCTTCACAATCATCCCACCAGAATTCTGAGCTAATCAAAACCAAGCAAACAAAACAAATTTTCACATGATACTGTTAATAAACTTGATTCAAAGTTTAAAAATACCTTAGTTCATAAGTAGAATTGGTTTAAAAAGTTCATAAGTTCATGAACTGTTTTATCAATAAATAATCAAATAAGGATAAACATAGAAAATGAACAAACTATATAAAAAACAGCAAAAAAACCTTCTAAAATGATAAAAAAAAAAGTCTTTACAGATCAATAACAGCCTTAATTTCTAAGATTCAGACTAACTGAACATATTTCAAAAATTTAACAAGTTGGTTACTACCCACAAGACTAACTTCAACATCAAAGACACAGAGATTGAAACTAAATGGATGAAAGACTTTCAGACATGCTCAGACTCAGCAGCAGATCTCTGGAGAGTGAGTGGCAATGAGATCAGTAAGATCTTAAAAACACTAGTGAATTCATACGTACTGAAGTACTACATTATATAAAGTAAAAACTATTCGGGCTAGAGGCAGACCCAAGTACAATAACAGAGGGACTTCATTATCCACCCTCATTGGCAGACAGAGCATCAAGACAAAAGCTCAACTAGCTAACTGCGTTAAACTACAGTGTAGACCAAACACACCTAAACACATGTACACAACACTCCACGCAACAATCAGATTCTTCACATAAGCCAATAAAAGTTCTGCATGACAGATCATATGTTACGCCATAAGACAAATCCTGACAAATTCAAAACCAAACAAAACATGTTTCTCCTCTGACTACAATGCAATAGAAGTAGGAATGAAATCAAGGGGAACACTGTTCAGTAAATGCAGAATTGTAAAAATGCTCTAGCACTGAGTCAATTACGATAACAGAGCAAAATTTCCTTAAAACAAATTTCTTGAAGATCAAACAATGAAGATATCAGAAGGAAATTTCTTGAAACAATTAAAAAGCACATATACATTATTAAAACATGTCATATGGCAAAATCAGTGCTGGGGCTACATTCTTAACAATGAACAGATAGGTCGAAAGGAAGCTTTCAAACAAATAGCCTAGCAATGCCACTCGCAGAACTACAAAACAGGAGCAAACAGAACCTCAAATCAGAAGTAGACATGATGATCAGCGCGGGAATGAATGAGAGATTTACAAAGCCAGAGTCATTTTAACGGAGCGAGGAGGCCCTATGCATAACTGAGAAAGCACAAGAGAGCATTCATCTGAAAAGGATCACACTCCAATCACTCAATTAACATCTGGCAAATCGTCTGATGTCACTTTTCTCTGTGGAAATACAAACAGGCAACAGAGGTAAGAACACTAATCACCAAGAAAACCCAAACCCAAACCATAGTAAGATATTATAGCACAGCAGTTAAAATGGAGAGAGACTACTGAAAAACAAACCAGAAAGACCATGCAGAGAAAGGGAAATTTCGAGTTTTGCTTTTTCACTTTTTTTTTCAGAAGCAGAGAAAGACAAAAACAAAACAAAACAAAACCCTCTCATCCGCAGGTTTCAGGTTGACATCCACAGTTTCCTGTTACAGCCCAGAGTCAGGCTGCAGCAGGAGCAAGGAGCTCCACTGAGCTCCCCTCCAGGTGGGGGGCAGGGGCAGTTTCAAATCTCCCAAGACAAACTATGGTGCACGTTTAAACAGATGGAGCTGCTGACTGCATATAATTATATACACGTATCAAGTGATCATGCTACACATGATGTTTAATTATTATATATCATCTATCAAGTAAAAATTTAAATAAACAGAAAGCACAAAATCATTTATAAACTTCACTTGCCTTGACTTGATCAGAGTTTTGTTACTGAAGCAATTCATGCATATGACTTCCAGGTTTACAGAGTCCCTAGAACCTAGGCAACAGGCACACTGCATTCAGCATTTAAAAGTCTATTTTTCAGGTGAGAGAGAGCTATCGTTTAATTCATACAAGAGATTGTTAGGGCCAGAACTGAATCAGAGAAGCAACAATAATGCAATGTGACACTTTTAAGAGTGGTTTCAAAGACACATAAATAGAACCTAGTGACTGATCACAAAGCAATTTTAGTAATTTTCAAATTAACCCAAGACACTAGTTTTCTTTCTAAGTCATGTTACATGTTAAGTTAGCAATGTGCATAAGGGCAAGAACCTCCTTTGTTACAAACATACTCCATTTAATTTGGTCCCTGCCTTAACTGAGAAGAAAAAAAATGTCATCAATATTAAAACTCAGAAAGGTGCTTTAGTAATAGCTAGGTATTGCTCAAAAGAATTTTTGCTTGTTCTGATTTTTGCTTCCTTGTATGCCAGGTTGATGTGGGACTGACACAGTGAACCAGGAACCTAGGATAAATCCAAATTCGAAACTAAGGGAAGAAGGGCAGTCCGTCACTAAAAGAAGAGAGTGAAAAAGCTCTGACCAAGCTGTGACGTTACTCCCTCCATATTATTTTTCCTGGTAGTTAAAATTCCATAGGATTAGAGAATCCATTTTATGCTGAAGGATTTTTTTTCCCTTGGTATTTCTTTAAAAATTACAAGATTCATGAAGATTTGCCTACTACACATAACTTCCACTAGCAAATTAAAACAAACATACATAAAATTTTCTAGAACTTAGTTTATATATACATAAGGTAAACGCTAACTACAGTCTCTAACTCAAATATTGGAAAATAGCAATCACAAAAAACACAATTCTAATTTTTTTAGAATTTGTTACCAGGATTCTTTAGGAGATCTCTCTGAAGAATTTAGTCAATGCTACAACATTCTTAGGATTATTTCCACAATCTCAGAAGTCAAGAGATGCCAATAAGTTTTTATTTCCCACTCATAAAACATTTAGTGAACCCTTAACTCACTGGAAATAATTACTGAGAAATCACACTGCACTCACATAAACAACTAAATCAACACCAGACTGGCTGTGCATTTGCAAACTAAAATATATTGACAAAATCTCCACAGGGATTTTTGGCTTTTACAGAGACAGAATAAAAATGTACAGGACTTGGGATGATAAATCAGTAGTTTCCAAACTTTGCTTCACTTTATGCGCAGGTAAGGTGCTTTGGCACTTCCCCACACCAAATAACAACTAACGCCAATTAAATCAGAATGTCTGGGGTGTGAGCTAGGAACCAATATTCTTAAAGATGTCCAGGTGGTATCTTAAAATGTGTGGAAACATTCTGAAGCCACTAGAGGAAGGTAACAGTTTTATATCCACCACATCTGCTTAGGAAATATTAGATGTTGCACATTAAAATTTAGTTGAAGAAGAGGGAATAATTCCCTGAAAACTGTGTCCCCTGAGTTCATAATTATTCTACCAGTTTATTTACTTTATCATATAACTTGGAAAGGAGAGAAGAAGAAAAATATAGAGCCGGAGAGTATAACAGTCATTCCTCATCAGGAAGATCTGAGGATTTCAACCCTGCTTTTCAATCACACACACGCTTAGGTTGGATGCTGGTTCTCTTTTCCCTTATTCCTGGACCCTGAGAGCCAGAAGAGCCAGACGATGCTTGAGGAGGAGCTGGCGCAACTCATGATTCCCGGCAAGCTTAGCAAACACTCCATGCTGGTCAGAAGAGACATGACAAACAGTCAGTACAGGAGTCACCCCTTCCTTCTTGGCACAGCTTTGGCATCTCCATCCTCCTCACTCTGTCAGGATCATGAGTTTCCTATTAGTCATCTATTCCTTCATGGTGCCTTTGAGTCCTTCACTATTTTTCCCCGTTAACTGACAGCACCAAAGGAGTTTCCAATGTTTTTTTTTTCCATCTTGACCTTGCCTTTGGTTAACTAAAGCTGACTACTGTAACAACAGAATATATAAAACTGTATACATAAAAGCAAAATTAAAAGGACTCTCAAATAGCTTCAATGCCTACCAACATCTAAAATAAAATTGTGCCTTCAAGATGGGGTGATGGCTGATCTAACCATACGTATTAATTTGCCCTTTAACTGCTACAACAGGACAGCTTTATAAAGAAATGAGACTTAGATAATCTGCAGTTTCACAGATTCACAGCTTGGGGGGTACGGTGCAGGCTTTTATAAGCATTCCCTCACACATTCTTAGTTGTGCAACTGCCAAGGAATGTAACAGTGAAAGTGCATGGAGATGGAAGGAACACATCGTGAGCAGGAAGGCAAGACATCAGGAGAGACTTGGGTCAGGCTAAACATTTCTCTCATGACAATGAATCAGGTCCCTTTAGAAATACCTGAATCCTTTTTAAGGGCAAACACCAAATTGACATAACAACCTCCCAGTGGGCTCCACCCACCAAAGATCCACATCATCAACCAACGCTGACAGCCTAGGAACCAGATTTCTAACACATGAACCTTTGGGGAACAACCAGATCATACCCAATCTACAGAGCTCTCTGGAGTTGTATCTCACAAATAAGGCCAACCACCAGCCAGTATCATACACCGAATGTGGGCAAACTGAGAGCATTTCCTCTCATATCTGGAACAAGACAGTGAGGTCCACTTGTGTCACTCTTGTTCAATATAGTGCTGGACATATTAGCAATAGTCGTTAGAGAGAAGAAAGAAAAGACAGACATCAAATTTGGAAAAGAAAAGTCAAAGAACCCATGACTGCAGATGACGTAATTTTGTATTTAGAAAAACGAAATCTTCTACCAAAAGGAACTGATGGGTCAATCCAGGAAATCTGAAGTTCATAAAAAATTTTACAAAAAAGCAGCTTTTTTCCCACAATAATTATGAGCACAATGGGACAGACATCAAGAAATTCATTCACAGTACCACTTCCATCCAAAAAAATCAAATACTCAGAAACAAATTTAACCAAAAAAGTAGAAATTATAAAATACTGACAAAATCACCAAGGAGTGGAAAATATGTAAGATATTCCTTGCTCACATTTTAAATGAATCAGTATCATTAAAATGCCTATGTAACAAAGTAATCAACAGATTTATTGCAATCCCTATCAAAACAGCAATAGCATTCTTTACAGAATTAGAAAAACAGTTTTAAAATTTATATGAAACCATAAAAGACCCAGAATGCACAAAGCAATACTGAAGAAAAAAAATCAAGCTGGCAGCATCACAATATTGGACTTTAAAGTATATTACTTGCTAGCATAAAACTGACACAGATCAGTGCAGGAGAAGGCCCAGAAATAACTACATGTACAGTCAGCTGGTATCTGACACAGGGACAGAGAGATCATCTTGTTAATGAATCGTGCTGCCTAAACTGGGGTGCACATGTAGAATGAACTGAAAGATTTATCTCTCCCCACACATAAAAATTAACTCAATACAGATCAAAATCTAAATTTAAGAATCAAGATTATGAAACTGTTGGAACAAATAATAAAGGAAATGTTTCGCTATAGAGGACAATTTAATAGGTAGAGACTCTGAAGCGTATGAAATAAACACAAAACTAGAGAAACTCAGAAGTTTCTGCGCATCAAGGGAAGATTACAGTTAAGAGGCACCCAACAGAACATGGAAAAAAAGTACTAGCAAGCTACCTAACCAAAGATCAATATTCAGAATATACCAGCAACTCAGAAACATCAACAACAACAAAATCAATCCAGTTAGAAATGCACAGTCCTCCAAGGAGGAAATACAAATGTACAACAAACACACATACAGACACGTGCACGCATACTTATATACATGCACACTCATATACACACATGCATGCATACGTACACATGTGCACACACATATACACACAGGCACATTCATAGAGCCATACATACACATGCACACATATATACACAATGCACACACATACACACATATGTATACACATGTGCACACATGTACACACAAAATACAAATGTACAACTAATACACATACAGACACGCACAAACATACATACATACAGAGATACACCACAAATACAAAGATGTATTCACACATGGGTATACACATACAGACACATACAAGCACATACACATGCATACAAAAATACAAATGTACAACATATACCCACACACTGCTCACCTTCACTAGCCATCAGTGAAAAGCAAATCAAAACCACAGTGGCATATCCCCTCATCTCTGTCAGAACAGGTACTATCCGAAAAGCAAATAGAAAGAAATAATGGCAATGATGTGGAGAAACGGGAAGATTCATACACTGCTGGTGGGAATGTAAATAAACGGAGCGCTTGTGGAAAACATTATGGAGGTTTCATCAAAAATGGACTTGCCGTTATGATCCACAGTACCTGGTATATACTCGAGATAGATGAACACACTGTAGCAAAGAAATACCTGCACCACCACATTCACAATAGCCAAAATATAAAGTCAACCAAGGTATCCATCATTACATGAAAGCATAGAGAAAATACGGTAGGGCTAGGGTTGTGAAGCCACTGTCTGTGGCACCAGCATCACATGTGATAATCTTTCACACTCAGCTGCTCCATTTCTGACCCAGCCCCCTGCTTAAGAACCGGGAAAAACAGCAGAGTACAGCCAAAGTATCTTCTCTGTCTCCCCTCCTCTCTGTACATCTGCCTTTCCAATAAATAAATAAATAAATAAATAAATAAATAAATAAATAAATAAATAAATAAATCTTTAAAAAAAGAAAGAAACACAGTTCTTTCTTCATTGTTTTCAAGTCCCAGCCTAAGTTAGCTTGGTTATCCCCACTCAGCCCTCTTAAAACTCCCAAATATATCCTTCTAACTAAGTAAAATGCAATGCATATATTGTGCAAATACTGAAGAGGCATATATAGGGTGGACAGCAGGGAGCAAAGGAGATGGAATTGTGTCCTTTGAAGTGTACCTATGGGATGAATACTCAGTTCTCTTTCTATTAAGTAAATAAAGGCAGAGAAGATCCATGTACTTTCCCCAAAAATGGTCATGATTCTAAGCCCATTGGTGTGACTTTAAATAAATGTGACACTGCCCCCCACACACACATTAAAAAAAAAAAGTGTTGGGCAAAACTGAGATTACACAACTTGAAAATAATAGTTATGGATATCTGATCATCAATAGCAATAATGAAGAACACAACTTCAGACTTCACAGAAAACTTGAAAATGACAAACTTATGAAGAGTATTGATTCTACACAGATACGCTAGAAATCAAAGAACTTTGATCATCTTGAATGTGTTGTATAACTAGGATGCTCAAATGTATATTTCCAGGTTGTCATAGTGCCCTTGGAAATTTCGACATGTAATATGGCAAAGCCGGCAATGCCATTTGTACAGTCAGCAACTGTACTTAAACGGATACAAATGAGAGTAAGTTAGAGCAAACAGCCATCCGAGCCAACACAGACAGAGAACATAAACAAGGCACAGTACACACCACATTCGTTTCCAGTTGGAAGAAATTCCACAACCACATCATTCAATATGAGTCTGGTCCAGTCCCACAGAGACCAATAGATCTCATTTCACCTTCACACCAATGTTCTAATATGTATTGTGAAGATTTTTCCCTTGGTGGTGCCAGTAAATGTTAAGATGTGCTTTCCACTGAGGTTCCCCGCTCTACTAAGTCTATCTCTGACTATGAGATTATCTCATCAATAATATCTTTGTTGAAAAGAAACAAATTCTGCTATAGAGCAAAAACGTATTTCTAATTCCATCATGATGTCAACACTGTAATGTAAGCTCACACATCTATATTTGAAATAGTATTTTCTTGGAAGAATACAGCCATATGGATTAAAGACATATTTAGTTTATATATTAAGCTGTCATGTTCGTAACATGAATTCTGTATTTATAATTTGAAGCACTATAATCTGAATAAATGGTAAGTTTATATTATAAATACATAATCTTTGCTTAAAAATTCTAAAAACAGGGAATAACAGATGGCTCAAGCACTAATCCTCTACCTACAAGTGCTGACATACCATATGGGCACCGGTTCATGTCCAGGCTGCTCCACTTCTGCACTACTTCTCTGCTTGTGGCCTGGAAAAGCAGTGGAGGGTGATCTAAGGCCTTGGGGCCTTGTATCCACATGGGAGACCTGGAGGGGTTTGGAGCTCCTGGCTTCTGGCTTTATATCCGTTCAGCTCTGGCCACTGCAGCCATTTGGGGAGTGAAGTGGCAGACAGAATACCTTTCTCTCTGTCTTTCCTTCTCTGCAAATCTGTCTCTCAGGCAAATAAATAAATAAATAAATAAAATGATATGTGGATAGGTATAAAAATGTAGAGTTTTTATATGTGATCAGAGTTAAGATGTTACCAACTTGAAAGGTCTTTTTAAAAAGTCTACAAGGCCTATTAGAAGCCTTATGTAAGCCTCATCATAATCGCTAAGGATAATCAACAGTAAATAAATTAAAGATAAAGTTAAGGAATCAAGACATAGCACTAGAAAAAAATTCACCTAATCACAAAGAAAGGGAGAAAGAAAAGAACAAAAGAGCTACTGACAACCAGTGAACAATTAACAAAATGTCAGGAACATGGCCTCATCTACCGTAGCTATCCTGAAAGTAAGTGGACTGTATTCTCCAGTCAAGGAACACAGACTGCCTGAGTCGATGAGAACAAAAATATAACCCAATATATGCTTCTTGTAATATGTTCACTTTTCGTTCACCTCTAAGCACATACATAAATGTAAAGCTAAGAAACGGGAAAAAATGTCCCATGAAAAGAGAAATAAGCATAGAGCAGAGGTAACTCTACTTGGATGAATTTCCTATCAAATATTGTAAAGAGAAGCAAGACCACCTAACCTAAATATATAACCTAAATATATATAAATATATATAACCTAAATATATAAAACAAATATTAACAGAATTAAAAGGATATGCTGTATGTAATATAATACTTAAGTACTTCAATACACTATTCTGAGCAATAGAAATATCTTCCAGAAAATCAATAAGTAATTCATCTTTTGTAAAAAAGATGCATTTATTTATTTCAAAAG
Organism: Ochotona princeps; assembly: GCF_030435755.1. NCBI lineage: Eukaryota > Metazoa > Chordata > Mammalia > Lagomorpha > Ochotonidae > Ochotona > Ochotona princeps. The sequence goes on from NC_080850.1 coordinate 45,095,383, forward strand.
TAGTTAACAGATAGAGAAAAAAAATCACCCACTGGCTTACCTCCAAATGGCCACAACAGCTGGGGGTAGGCCAAGTCAAAGCCGGGAAACCAAGTCTCCCTTCCGGGTTAGAGGGGCCCAAGGACCTTGGTTGTATTCTTTTTGCTACATTAGCATGTTAGCGGGCCACAGGATGCGAAGCAGAGCAGCCCACACATGCACTGGAGCCCACGGTATGCCTGCACTGCTGGTGACAGCTTAACCTACGACACCAAGCACTGGCCCCAACAGGTGATCCATAGCACCCAAAAAATTCTACCAGAATTTTTAATTAGCATTGCAATGAACATACAAAAAGATTGTGGCTAACCTGACATTTTTAATAACTTTGAGTCATTTAAACCATTGGCATTATCATCTATACAGGTATATGCATTTTCTGATTTACATAGCTAGAATCAATGCTATGTAGTTCTCAGAACATAAACATTTCACACATTTTGCTAGAATTATTCCTATTTTTTATGCTTTCAGTACTGCTGAAGATGCCATAATTAAACTTTCAAATATTCATTGCTCACATATACAACCGATTTTTCTATTAGGTTAACATGATGTGACTTGGATAACCTATCTTACTGGTTGTTTTTGCAGCTTTTTGGGGTAGATAATCATTTTCAAACATAAAACTGATTACCTTTTGGTATCCAATACATCCTTTTGTTTTCTCTGTGCACCACAGTCTCCGCTGAGGTGGTGCCAGCCATGCTGACAGTGGGCTGCTCGCCCCTGCCCTGTTCCCTGGAGAACGCAATCTGCCCTTTACCAGAAAGGATGATGACACTAACAGCAGCATTGTTTCTGTGGATTCCTTGGAAGGTTTGAAGACTTCCTATTACTTCCCAATGCAGTGAGGATTCTGTTTGGTTTGTATGGTGAGTGTGAATATAATGGGAGAATGCTGAACTATTCCAAATACCTTCTCTCTATTCATCAAGATAATTCTATGATGTTTTACCTAATTGATACAGAATATTCCACAGACCATCGTATTTAGTTATATTAGACTTACAGTACCATAATAAACCTCATTTGATCACAATGTATTAAACATTTAGTGTATTCATGGACTGGATTTAATAACAGGATTTAAATATATTTATCAGGCCTAGCACGGTGGCCTAATGGCTAAAGTCCTTGCCTTGCATGCGCCAGGATCCCATATGGGAGCCAATTTGTGTCCTAGCAGCCCTGCTTCCCACCCAGCTCCCTGCCTGTGGCCTGGGAAAGCAGTCGAGAACAGGCCAAAGATTTGGGACCCTGCACCCAAGTGGGAGACCTGGAAGAGGCTCTGGGCTCCTGGCTTTGGATTGGCTCAGCTCTGGCCACTGCAGCCACTGAGGAAGTGAATCAACAGGCAGAAGATCTTCCTCTCCGTCTCTCTCCTCTTCTCTGTATATCTGACTATCCAATGAAAATAAATAAATATTTTTAAAAATACACACATATATATATTTAATGAGGATATTGATTTTCATTTTATAAAATACCTTTGTCAGGCTCTGGTATCAATTTAACTCAAGCCTCATTAAATAAGCTTATATGCAATTCATCTTATTATATTACTAGAACAGTTTACGTAGAATTCATATTCATCTTTCAATGTTTGGTAGTTCTCCAGTGAAAGCTTATGACTTAGAAGAGGTGAACAATAGTAGCAAACATGTCAAAACTTAAAATCTATGAATCTGAAACGCCATGTAAAGACATTTACATTCAAAGAAATTAACAAACAACTGTATCCATCTATGGAACTAAATATTATTTTTAAATATAAAAACACAGGGAATAAAAAAATAAAACTTGAGAAGTTAAAAGACAATGAAGAAAAAGTGAATTCACAGGAAACTTTAGAAAAATATTAAAATAAAAATAAATAAATTATTGAATAAGTAGGGAAACTAAGAAGTGAGAAATTAAAAAATTGAAATCCAGACGGTAGGGGCAGAAGTTATTGATAATGATTATGGGTGGATGTAGTGGAAAGAAGATGCAGGGGCAGAATAGAGGTAAGTGGAAGTTGTATCAAAAGATGACAGGCAGCCACAGGGTTAATGAGGATGTGGGACGACACTGATGACCAGAGAGGACGTGAAAGAAAGCGGATGCAGTGCAGTCTGAAATCATGTAACTCTGCAAGTTAGAAGAGACTAAAAGTCACTGCAGTCTGAAGTCATGGAGACTGAAAGGAAGCTGGTGTGGATGGCAGAGGAGCAAAGGGTAGTGGCCTGAAGGGAACGCTATTGCTGGGTAGATTCAATGAACTTTAAACCTAAAAAAGAATTCACGGGGCCCGGCGGCGTGGCCTAGCAGCTAAAGTCCTCGCCTTGAAGGCACTGGGATCCCATATGGCGCTGGTTCTAATCCCAGCAGCTCCACTTCCCATCCAGCTCCCTGCTTGTGGCTTGGGAAAGCAGTTGAACACAGCCCAATGCTTTGGGACACTGCACCTGTGTGGGAGAACTGGAGGAAGTTCCTGGCTCTGGCTCCTGGCTCCTGGCTCCTGGCTCCTGGCTCCTGGCCCCTGGCTCCTGGCTCCTGGCTCCGGATCGGCACAGCACTGGCCATTGCACTCACTTGGGGAGAGAATCATCGGATGGAAGATCTTCCTCTCTATCTCTCCTCATCTATGTACATCTGACTTTATAATAAAAATTTTAAAATCTTAAAAAAAAACTAATAGAATTCAAGGACTAATAGGAAAAATCCAGATGAGAGTAAAATCTCCTTTTGGGAAAATTAAACTGATGGTGATGTCATTAATCAAGACAAGTAGTTTGGAACACAAATCAGAATATTTTTCAGAGATTTATTTATGTATTTGAAAATCAGAGTTACAGGCAGAGAAGAGACAGAGAAAGAGGGAGAGAGAGATCTTCTATCTAATTAATTTTCCAAATGGCTGCAACAAGTCGGTCTGGGCCAAACAGGAGTCAGGAGCTAGGATTTCCTTCCTATTTTCCTACAAGCGTGCAGGAGTCCAAGCACTTGGGCCATCTTCTGCTGCTTTACAGGCAAATAAGCAGGGATCTGGACTGATAAGGAGCAGCCAGGACTTGAACTGGTGTCTACGCAATGTCAGCACTGCAGGTCAAGGCTTGAGCCATGGCACCACAGCAGCAGCACCACAACTGGACATTCTTACTTGCTTCTTTCTGAATAATATAGTCTCATCCCTCCCACTCTCATGCGTCCCAAAGGTGTGCACACACGCACAAACTTTAAGAACCCTAAGCAGCATTAATTAGGACTAAAAAGATTTGCTACAATGCAACACAGGTAGTTTTTAGGACATGTAATTAATATATTATCATCCGTTTTAAATGATCGGAATTTACATTTGGAATTATGAAAACAAAATAACTAAAAAGCCACGAATGGATGAACAAACAAAATGCCTGGAGAATCAAGATGGCAGAACACAGTAAGGACACGTTTAAATAGACGGAGAAACATTAGCCAGTGTGGAGCAGAGAGGGCACATTCCAGGAAACAGGAAAGGAAAGAACAGCAGCAGAGGGGGTATCTGGAGACTGACAGACACAGAAAAGCAGCAAACACAACGGTGTGGTGTTGCTGTGACTGATAACCCAGTGGCATTCAGCCAGTGGAGATCTGAACTGCAGTGGCAACCAGAACTGCACCAGCAACAAGGTGGGAAGGAATGTTCACCAGGAGCTCAGGAGGTAAACCCAGACAAAGAACTGTCCGTCCTGCTGGTCTGTTTGATTTGACCAGGAACAGAGACAGAGCAGCAGATGCAGACACGTAGTGTGGGAACAGGGTGGATTTCATAGCCCAGTCTGCCCACTAGAGCTGCATCGAGTGACATTTTGTTTAAGTAGGCAAAGGCTATGGGAGAGGACTGTGCATGCACTGAGCTGGCAGTGAACTCGTTTCTGGCTCAGTGAATTGTAACAGCGTGGCATCCTACAGGTTCTACCTAAGATAGGTCCAGGTAGCCTCCAAACCTGACAGCCAGCAGATCAAGAACTCTAGTAGTGGCACATCAGAAACCATTTTTGTACAGTGTCGCAAAAGGCTTAAGACTGCAGGGACAAGAGTGAGCTGTGCATATGCTGAGCTCGGAGCAAACTCACTGAACTCAGTGCATTGTACTAGTCCCACATGGAAAATAATACTGGCTTTGGCATCATACGGGCCAAAATAGGCCCATGTAGCCCTCAGACCTAATGGCCAACAAGTTCCGGCAGGATTATCACCACCAACAACCTAGCTATATAGGACTCCTGGTGTCTCCCTAATCCTGGGACCTGCTCCAATTAGAAGTGGGACAAAGGTTGTACAGACAACATTACAGCCTTAGCACGGTATCACAGGAGTTGGAGATTGGTGAGCTGGGGCTACAGAGACCATGGTAGAGATCTAACATAAGAATCCAGACCTGGAACTCGCTGGAGGGAGTGGCACAAGTGACTGCAAACAAATAGCCATGTACCAACTGCAATAAGTAAAATTGAACTGTAGATCTGGGGGTGACAGCTTAGAAACCTGCTCCACGGAGAAGACTCTGATTACCAGAAGTATAATGACCAAGAGCAAAAGAAGAGACAAAGGCACAATAAATATTCCTGCAGACTCCCCTGCAAAAGAGCAAAACCCTTTGCCAACTTCAGAGTTTACTGAGGAAGACATCGAGAAAATGGGGGATACAGAATTCAAAACACTTGTAAAGCTTCTTTTCAACAATGAGAAGCACGTAAAGCAGGAATTGAAGGAATTTAGGAATATGTTACACATAAAGTAGCAGCAACGAATCAAATGAAAGCTGATATATCAGAAATGAAGAATACAGTGGAGCAAATTAAAACCACAGTGAAGAGTCCCCAAAATAGAATGAAGGAGGCAGAAGAAAGAATCACAAAATTAAAAGATATTTCCTGTCACCAAGGGGAAACAAACAAAAAGCTGAAAGCAGAGCTGTGCCAAGACAAAAAAGTATTCAAGAATTGAAAAACACTATTAAAAGGCTAAATGTTCCAAGTACCTGGGCTAAGTTCTTTGGTGAAGTATCAAACTTTTCTACTGTAATGTAAGTTCAGATGTTAACTCAAACACTAAAAAAGAAAAAGACACTGAAAAGGGGAGAAGAAAGGAGCGTGAGAAAGAGGGAGGAAGGGTACACCACTAAAAACACCATTTTAAAAAATCAATTTTACCATGCTATTTAAATTATTATAGCTTTCTAGTATGCCTCCAACCTGATCTTTCTTACTCAGGACTGCTTTTGCTTTCTGGGTCTTTGTGATACCGCATGAATTTTAGGATCACTTCTGTAGACTGATTTAAGTGGCATATACATCTTAATGATACTGACTCTTCTGATCCATGAATAAGGACTATCCTTCCATTTTTTTGTGTGTCCCTGATGATTTTCTTTAATTAGTGCTTGATCATTTTCATTGCAGAGATTCAATATAGAGATCTTTGTCTTCTTTGGTTAAATTATTTCTAAATATTTATGGATTTTTTGTTTTGTGGCAATTGGAAATTGAATTTTTTAAATGTTTATTTAATTGTTTCAAATCCAGAAGGGGAGAGACAAATCACTCCTCCACCCACTGATTCACTTCGCAAATGGCCACAATACAAGAGATAAGTTGGTCCAAAGTCAGGAGCCCGGAGCTTTTTCTTTGTCTCACAGGTGGGTTCAGGGGCCCAGGTACTAAGAACACTTTCCACAGCGTTCTCAGGATCATCATCAGAGAGGCGGGTTGAAAGTGGGACAGCTAGGACTCATACCAACATCCACATGGGCTGCCAGAGTTGCAGGAAATAGTTTTAACTCATTACACCACAGAGGCCATATTATGAATAGGATTTCTTTCTTGATTTCTTGTTCACTGAGCTCACTGATGGTGGGAGGAGAAAATGGGGAGAGAGCAAGGGGAGAAGGAAGGAGGAATCCCTTTACCTAAAAAACTGTATCAGGGAAACAACAATAATAAAAATATATATAATAATGAAAATAACTACATTTCATCAAAGAAGATACAGAAATAAAAAAAGACACATATTTGAGGAAGACATACAAATTACTGGAAAAAAAAACAGAGAAGAAAGATGTTCACTTTCATTTGAAATTAGTGACATGCAAACTGAAAGATGGAAAATTCCAAGTGCTGGCGTGTATTAAGAGGCACTGTCACATTCATAACACTCTGGTTGATGGAAAATGGTAACACTTGGCTGATTCTTCAAATGTCAATCACATACTTGCCATGCAATGCAGTCATTCTAGTTACATATCAAACAAAAAAATGAAAACCTATGTGGTCACAAAAATATATTGTTGTGGGCTAAGGAGTTGATTAGTGCTCATTAGGCTGAGCAGGAACAGGAACTGGGCAGGAACAGGAACTGGGCTTGTGGCTAAAAACACCTAGACTAATTGGACTCATCTGCATCCAATATCCTGCTAAATGAGGATGTGGGGGGAAGAGTATATAAGGAGAGGTGAAGGAGCAATAAAGAGAGATTTGGCAGACACTTCTACCATCACTGGTCTCCTGTCGGTGCTTCATCCCCAGACCCTCTCCCTGTCCACGTTACTGGCTGCTGGTCAGAGCAATATATGTCTTAATAATCATATAAGTATCTTTCAGAATAATCAAATTGGAAATAATCGCAATATTACCTCAAAGAATAAGTGGCTAATAATTAATGTATCTACATAATGGAATATGATTTTACATTAAAAATGAACTACAAACACACACCATATAAATGAAACTCAAAAGCATTATGCTCCAGGCTGACACTATTGGCACAGCAAATTAAGCTGCCTACTGAAGTGCTGGCATCCCACATGGGCACTGGTTCCTATCCCACTGCCCCACTACTTACCCAGCTCCCTGCTGCCATGCCTGGAAGAGCAGCACAGGATGGCTCACGTCCCTGTGCTGCTGCATGAACGCTGGGATCTCACAGGAAGCCCTTGGCTCCAGGTTCCACTCTGGCTAAGCCCCAGCATTTGCTGTCTTTGAGCGCGAACCAGTGTACTGAAGGTATCTCCTCCTGAGTGCCTTCTCCATCCCCCTCTCCCTCATCCTTTTCTTGTCCTCTGTCTCTGGCTCTCCATCTCCCTTTGTAACTTCTCAATTAAATAGAGCATTGAGGGAAGAAAAAAAAAAGAACATTATGCTAACTGAAATAAGCTACCAACAAAAGATTTAAAATTTCATATCATGCAATAGCATTTATAAGAAATTTTTGAAAGGCAAAAATGCAAATACAGAAAATAATTCAGTGATAGCTGAACCTTGGGACAGATTACAAGCAAGCATAAAAGAACTGGGGGAACTAAGAAAATATTCTAGAACGGGACTATGGTGATGGTTACACAACCCCATCAGTCCACCCTAATTCCGGCACCTTTGCAGGGGACGAGCTTTATGATACATAAATTATTTCTCAATAAGGTTTTTGTCAAAGAAGAAGAAAAACCCAAGAAAATTTATCTTGAAAGTCTGTGCGAAGAGAAATTCATATTGTGCTACTCCAAAATTAAGAATAATAACTAATAAAGTAGAAGAGGTTATTTTATTCATTATTAAGGAAAAATCTGCCCCCCCAAGTCTCTTCAAAAGAGATTCTTATAAGATTGTGTATCACCCACGACAGGTTAGTGCCATCCAGAACGACCACTGTAAAATCATCTTTGGAAGAAATCTGAAGTACTTCTGAAGTATTTTTTTTTTTCACTGAGATGCCTTCAAAGTTTTGATTTTACACATCTGAACATTAATAATTAAGGATGTGTAATTCCTGTCTCTGCTGTATTAAAGCTGTGTTTTATTTCAATCAAACTGATTTCAGAGGAAACCTCCTGGGCCTCAACAGCACAGGATCAGTTTAGGGCTTCCCCGCCTCCACCCTAGCCTAACTGCACATCAAACTTCCTGCTTTGAACCAGGCTGTCAAGGGCGGCTTCTGCTTTACAAAGGCAGAGTTCTCTCAGTTCTGAGCCTTGAATACATGCGGGAATCAGTGAAATAAACTGTAAGGGAAGGTGAATTGGTAACATGCACATGAGATAAAAAGGCTCCCCGCAGGAACTTTAGCCTAGTGAAAGGCAACGCACACGAGCAGAAGACAAACAAGCCTGAACTTCCTAAAACGGCATGATGAGTTACAAATACAGCTCACATGTGTAGAGGAAACATCCTAGCACGACGAAACCACTGCAGACTAAAGGAAATATTTTAGAATGTTTGTTCATGAATGTGGATAAAATTCAAATTTACACAGATAAAAATAAAGTCCTCTAATTTCACAGGATATTTATAATTAGAAGTTACACCATGAAATATTTAGTCACTGAAAGATCAAGTTAGAAGGAATGTTTTTCGATTGAATTTCTGGAACATAAACCACTCTGCTTTCTGGTGGGAAACATAAATGACTACAGAAGTTGAATATAAAATTCATGAACATCTGGAAGCCTGCTAATTGCAGACAGAATGTCACATAAAACAAGAAATCAAAGAATTTCTTTCTGGCTCATACGTCTTTAGGAGGGAAAAATCACTTTCTTTGGCACAAGTACATTGGCATAATTGACAAAATGTTGAGACGGCACATTTCGCCATATGTACTTCCTTGGATCTAATCAAGTCCCATGAACGCTGCAGTACTAAACCCTACATTTGGTCTAGAGCAGTCTATGATAAATTCTTAAATCCGTGGTAATAAAAGAGGTAGAACAGAAGTTTAAATACAGCAAACAGATAGGAAACTGAACTGCATTAGCCAATTGGAATAAAGTCAGCTCTGAACAAAGACTTTCTACGTAAGGGCACTGGGGCAGGTGGCAGGCCTCCGACATGCCCAGAGGTACATTGGTTTCCTCACAGCACAACTAAAACCATATCCAATCTATATTCAAGTTATCATTAGTAGTCAAAAGTTTTTCCTCTTAAACTTCAGCCAATATCTGAAACCTAGCAAGTTTTCCATTAGAACGCTTACTTCTGCATTTTCTTAAAAATAAGATCTGGCCATTGCATCAGAGTCACGGCTGCTTCTACATAATTCATTCATGAGATCTTGCTTTCTCCACACAATCAACACAGAATCCAGCCATGTATTTCTTTCATCTGCATACCCTTGTAGGAATCTGGGATAACAATCCCTACTGCAGGAATACAAGGCTGTAACTCACAGGTCACAATCTGCATTCTGTTTTTGACAACCCAAATCTCCCTTTCTTGGCAATAAATGCTTGCAGCCTGTAAAGAACCCCAACTGACCCCCTCTCATCACCAGATGTACTTCTCCACATCTGCTGGGGCTTCAGAAACAAGCAAGCTCTCGAGTTCATAGACTCCCCGAGTTGAAACACAAACCAAAACTTTAGGGAAATGAATACAAAAATTCGATTTTATCAGTAAATTAAGTTCAAGAACAAGGTTCACATCAGCAGTCAGATTAGATTCCCCAAACACTTCACCTTGCCCTGAATTCAACCCCTTGCAAACCGCACACTCCTTTGCCCCTGCTGATCTTCCCTCTAACCTGTGACTGAGTCAGGCTAAAACACAGTCAAAGGAGAAACTCAGGAGAAACAAAGCAAGTAATGCTCAACACCTTCTCCCAAGCATAGGAATCCCAGAAATCACCACGTCAACTTTGGTTATGGTAAACCAGTCAGAGAAAAGAGTGGGAGGGGTTATTTTCCCCAATTTTCCCTTCTCCAGATTACATGTCATTTTTCAGTTGAGAAAATATGAGGAGTAAGGAACAAGTTTCACACACAGACACCCCTCCTTTTCTTCTAATCTCTTTACTGATTTAAACATGCAGTGAAGGAGGAGTCCAGCTCATCCTTCAGAGAGGACGATGAGTGTCTGGACAGTCCTTTTCTTGCTCATAAGACTCTTCAAACATGATAACCACTGCGCTCTGGGAAAACTTATCCTCCTTCCATGGAAGATGGAGATTGGAAAAGAACAGAGCACAAAGTTAAGCTTTCCCGAAGTTGCATCCTAGACTAAAATGCACTTCCTATTTGATGCCACATTTTAACAAGTGCTCAGTCTCACTCTCCATCCTTCTCCACTGAAAGTTACACAACACAAGCACAAAGCAGGGCTGCTCTTCAGGAATGCAGCAGCAATAGCATGTTATCACACTGTTTGCAAATGAATCCCCTCCTGATGTTCTCAGAAACGAATTAAAGCTGCATTGACACTGGCCCTTTTAAATTGAAGTAAAAAAATAAATAAAGATTAAGTTATTTCTATATTTTGCAAAAAAGACCTGGCTACTTGGGTTGCCTCTGAGAATGGGCATTTTATCTTCAAACACCTGTAGCTAAATTCTTTTCTTGATGGGTTTCATTAGTGACAAAGTACAAAAAGATTAACAGAATACATAAAAGTATCAGAATCTTCCTTTAAAAACAACGGAAACCAGCCCCAAAGTGATTATCCTCAAAGTCTTAGGAGTATTCCCAGAATCCAGACCCCTGCATGCAGTGTCCTCAAAGCCACCGCAGAAGCAGAGAATGCAGGAAATGCAATTGATTCTGCATGGGACATCCAGCTGGTCAGTACCACGCACCTGTGGGCCAGAACTCAATGAGCTGTAAAGTCTGCCATCAGGAGAGATTAATTACATTTAACAAATATGGAGAGGAAGAAATTTCACTTCTGCATTCTCTGTACTTGACCTGAAAGCAGGAAAAACTCTGAAATTTGCAGTAGCCGTAACCACAGTCAGTAGTTTGAGGTTCCATTCTTCCCTGGCCACCATAGGCAAAACATTCTCGTTTCATTTCCCCTTTGACCTCAATTTTGTGTCCTCAGCCTCCACTTCAGGACAAAATACAGCTGAGCGCTGTCCAGGCACTGGGAACTAGCCCGGCTTTCTCTGGAATCTCATGGGCCACAAATCTGCCTCCGAGGGAAGATGGCCCTCTCCCTCTTACTAAGGTTTCTGCTGGAGTATCTACTCCACAGATCCTGCCTTTCTTCTGCTGTTGAATGTTCCAGGCCTTCCAGAACACCTGTTCCTGCAGTATATTTTCCTAGAGCAAGACAGATCTCACATGGTCCATGATCGCCTGCTGTTCTACTCTGTGCAGGCTCAGCCTAGTTTCACTGGCTTCTTATACTAATTCTCCTGCCAAAGGGAGAGCTATTCAAAAGAGCTGAGTACCTGCTATGCTTTTCCTTTCTCTTTCCTGTAAACTTAATTATCTGCATTATATTCTGTCATTTTCCTCAGGTTCTACCTGTAGGATGCATGTTTGTAACATAAATGTAGTCAGTGAGTTCCAGTAACACCTAAAGTATACAGTGCTCAAAACAATCTTGTCCACTTTCACTCCTTAGGTTAAAATCACCTCAGTCACCGTCTCACTGGACTGATATCCAACCCAAGCAAAATTAAATACGTTGCTGCCTTTTTCTTCCCACGTGTACCAACCTCCATCACTTCCTTCAAGTGCTTATTTCATTGGTCTCTCAAATACTGAGTCTATCTTCTGCTGCTAAAAAACACTGCCAAATACTGGGCAAATTATAAGAAAAAAAATGTTTCTTCTGATTAGCAACTGGGGAGGTACAAGGTCAAGGCATCGCACTGATGAAGACTTCTTGCTGCCAGAACCCTAGAGCCACACCACATGGCAAGAGACAGGGTGCACACATGCTCATGTGTCTTTCTTGCTCTTATAATTTCACCAAGGTCCAATCATCTAACTTCAAGCACCTCCCCAAATCTCCTCCCTGAATGACACAGTGGGATTGTTTCCGCCCTCTTAATACCTTACAATAGGGATAGCATTTCAGCAAAGGAAATAGTGGGGAGCGTCACTGCATCCAACACAGCAGTCAGTTATCAATAAAGACTTCTCAAAGAAATCTGTCTGATCTTGGACATGGTGAAGTGCTGATCAGCAATTCCAATGCACTCTTTGTGACCCTTCCACTATGACACAGTTGGGTTCCTTAGCTTCCAATCACCTCTCTGACCTTGTAATAATGAAAATAATTCCCATCTGCAGAGGTGCATGTTCAAAAGCAGTCAGGATATGCCTTATTTTCTTTAATTTATCATACCTAGCCAGTTGGACCTCTAAGATTTCCATGTTCCTAAAATAAAAAAAAAAATCTCAACTGATTTGCCAGTTCTAGTACATATTCTTTCATTCTTCTGAAAATTTCTATTCTAATAATAAACCAAAGCATATTTTCAAATGAACAGATTCTTCTTAGAATCTGCATAAAGCCATTCTAGAAACAGAAGGAATAATGCACAATCTTTTAATTTCCAAATGAAGCTCTGGACTCACAGTACTTCTTGGTGGCTTTTCACACCATTTACTACACACTAAGAGCATTTATTTTTGTTTTGTATAAGACATTCTTTTAATTAGAAAAGCAGATTTACAGAGCAAAGGAGCTACAGAGAGAAAAATTCTTCCTTCTGCTGGTTCATTCTCCAAATGGCCACAATGGCCAGAACTGAGCTGAACTGAAGCCAGGACCCAGGAGCTTCTTCCAGGTCTCTCACTTGGGTGCAGGGTCCCAAGGCTTTGGGCCATCTGCAGTTGCTTTCCCAGGCCACAAGTATGGAGTTGGTTGGGAACTGGAGCAGCCGGGACATGAACCAGTATCCATATGGGATCCCAGCACATGCAGGGCAAAGATTTAGCCACTGAGCCATTGCACAGGGCCCAAGTTTCTCAAAGCATGTACGAATAAAGCCAGAGGGCAGATCTCTAATATCAAAACCACTGTCATAATTGATACAATTTCCATCTTCAGGGTGCTACAAACCCGTGAAGTTGTATGAGAGCTAAAACCCAGTAGACAACTGTTGTGCCTCCAAACAGTCAGATCCTCCCTGGGTTGTGAATGCAGTGGAGAATAACAAATAAGAATGGAATTTGCTTAAGCTGACAAAGCACTGCCATTGTATTCCAGACATAAAGCTCGTAACAGGTGTTTGTAGCCCACACGGACTAAGCTGTTATTATAAAGCATCCATAGACCGAACAAAGTAAAACAATAAAAGGAGAATAAATATTCTACCCACAAATACTTTTTTTAAGATGCAGTTATTTTAACTGGAACGGCAAATTTACAGAGAGAAGAGACAGAAAGATATCCCAGGCACTGGTTCACTCCCCAAATGGCCACTACGGCTAAAGCTGAGCACCCAAAGCCAAGAGTCATACGGGATCCCAGCACTTGAAGTGGGAGCATTAGTCAACTGAGTCATTCTGCTGGGCCCCACCAACGCTTCTTAAGTATGTATGTTAAAGTTATGTTTAGATATAAGAAGTAAACTCTTATCCTTGGGTAGGAATCAGCAATGAAGTTGAGATACCTGGCATTAATTATTAATTTAGCTTAGTAATCAACTGTTTCTTGGCAATAACTATTCTGAATTTCAAAATACCAAGACTCTGTATGAGAATGTTAAAATAACTAAAAATCAGTGATTTATTGTATAGGCACATAAACAAAATTCCAGAAAAGTGGTTGCCTCAGAACAGAGAAAGAAGGATGGGAGAGACAAATACTTACTGATAAAGTCCTGGTTTTCAAGTCAATTGCTGGGTCTACAGATGCTAATTGATTCTGAGTAATTCAATTTGTGTGATAAAGGAACAGTAAAAAATATATAGTTCCCCACATGTGGCTAAATCCTCATCTTGCACACACCAGGATCCCATATGGGTGCCAGTTCATGTTCCACCTTCTCCATTTCTCATCCAGCTCCCTACTTGTAGCCTGGGAAAGCAGCTGAGGATGGCCCAAAGCCTTGGGACCCTGCACCCACGTGGGAAAGCCAGAAGCAGCTCCTGGCGCCTGGCTTCAGATCAGCTCAGCTGTGGCCATTGCGAGTTCTTGGGGAATGAACCCGAGGATGTAAGAGTTTTTTCTCTGTATTGCCTCTCTGTAAATCTGTCTGTCCAATAGAAATACATAAATACTAAAAAAAGGAACTATATGAGAAGGGTCTTCAAAGAGTTAATACTAAGTACATATTATGAAAATGATCATGTATACATTTCAAACTGTTTAGACCAAAGCAAACTCATATTTTAGTTCAGTTTTCATACAAACTTTATGGATCAAACTAGTGTATGTATTTTTAACATTACATAATAGCAGATTATTTACAACAATAAATAACTGACTTACATTATTCTAAAGACTGGACATGGTTATTTATTTAATTTTTAATTATTTTTTTATTTGAAAGATAGAGCTACAGAGAGAGAGACTGAGATTGTTCCATCCATTGATTTACTCCTCAAATGAAAGCCAGAGCCAGGAACCAAGTACTTCTTCCAAGTGTCTCACCTGAGCAGGCCATCTTACGCTGTTTTTCTCAGGCTATTAGTGAGGAGCTGGGCTGGAAGCAGAGCAGCTAGAATCCCAACCTGTGCCTGTCTCGGAGTCTGGCATGACAGAAGGCAGCTTCAGCTGCTATACCACAAAGCCATCCCGTCATTTTAATTATGGAAAATTTCATTCTTAGTAGGCTTTCAGTTAACATTATACAACATTCATTAATATATATGTAACAGAAAAGATGCTATAAGTTCCAATTACATTCCACCATGCAAGTATGTAATCAGAAAATATAACACCTGAAGACAGCAAGATATGAACAGAAACAATCAATATTAAATGAGTCATTGAGCAGTAAATCATACTACATTTCCCTCACCTTCATCCAATTCACACATTAGAACTTTAAATCCTGAAAGGAAACTGGGGGAGAAATTTAAGTACAGATTCTTTTAGCTGTGTTGCAGTTCTGTACTGCTAGTTAAAAGAGCGGGGGGAGGGGGAGACACACAGCAGCTCCCTCTCCTATTAAAAAAAAGTCATGATGACAGAAAAATGAAAAATTCACATGTACATCAAATGTGCCAAATTTCAAATATAAAACTGGAATACTTATTTTACAGTAATGAAAGAATAGATAACTAGCAGCAATTTCTCATGATAGAAAATAGATTCACTACACAAAATAAAATTTATGTAATAGCATAAAAAAGCTTCCAAGGAAATAAAGATTTGTGATAACCAAACACAAGAAAAGAAAGAAATCCATATTGGTAGCACAGAATGTACAGGATTCTTAAGGAAACTTTGCTGTTAGCACAGAAAGCCCTGAGAGCAGGAGTTTTCTTTGTACTCATGAAGCTAAGCACACAGGACTCAACACCGAGAACAAATAAAAACCAACAGCACAGTCAGTGGTAAGGTGTTCTGGAAAACCAGTCAGGCTAGGAGCCCAAAACACAAAGTCCAACAGCATAGGAATAAGCAGAAGTTAGAAATGAAATCATTTTCATGCAAATAAGCACAGTTATGAATTATTTTACCCCTACTAGAATTGAAGTGGTTTGGAAATGCCAGAATTGTACCAGAAATAAACACAGGCTCTCTTACAGAAACCAGCATCACAACCCCCAAGTTACATTCATACTTATGATGTGTAACATCTAGCTAGCACTTGACCAAAACAAGCATAGCTGGCAAGATGACATGTCTATAGTCCAAGAGAAACAACATCAATGCAAAAAGTCATGCAGAGATTCCAGCGATGAGAGCATTAAGATATAAGAAATTAATTCAACCATGAAAACAATAAATCTATAACAAACACAATGAAAATGAAACCTGCTGACTCGTCATGCATCATAAAGTGTTCCGTGCTATTAAATACAGGTCAAGAGACAGAGTTACATGAGAAGCTGAGAGGCATTAGAGTAAAACGCCCAAGCCATAACCACAGGGCAAGGGAGACGAGGCAAGAGGGCACACACAGAAACAAATGCAAACATGTAAATTTCAAACAGCATATGGTAACGCAAAGCTATTTCAAAAGTTCATTCTAAGTAGAGTTAAAAGTTTATCTGGGGGGCCTGGCAGGATAGCATAGTGGTTAAATCCTTGCCTTGCATCCACCAGGCTCCCATATGGGCATGGGTTCATACACCAGCTGCTCCACTTCCCATCCAACTCTCCACTTGTGGCCTGGCAAGGCAGTCGAGGACACCCCAAAGCCTTGGGACCCTCACTGGCATGGGAGACCCAGGAGAGGCTCCCGGCTCCTGGCTTCAGTTCAGCTCAGTTCTGGCCATTGCCGCCGTTTAGGGAATGAATCAACAGGTAGGAAATTCTCTCTATCTTCACTCTCTCTATATATCTGACTTTCCAATAAAAATTTTAAAAATAAATCTTTAAAAAAAAAACAGTATCTCAGAAGATATTAGTGGAGATGTCTAGTACCAACACAAAATATTACATCATAGATTTTGAAAGTACTGTGAAACCAGAGAGACTATTAAAAGCAAAATCACATATGTACATATACTAATAAACGTGAAAATCAAAATAAAAGAGAAAAATCTTTGAAACAACCAGAGAAAAAGTATGCACACTTTTCAAATCACAGAATTATTAACTACATTAACCATTAACAAGTAGCACTCAACCTTTCAACTTCCTTGAAAAAACAAGATGTAAACACTTTAGTCTCACAGATATGCATTATCTACACCTCCCTGACATATGCCAAAGTGCTGGTGTTCCCAAAAAAAGGCATAAACAGCACCATGTTAGCCAGGATTTGTCTGCACACCTCTTTATAATATGAACCTGTAAGAGAAAGCCTAATCTTTAATTGCTTCTTTCTATCTTACTTTTACTTTTTCTCAAGGAAAATCTTATTGATTGTAATTCTTATTATCAAAATCTATATTGACCACAGTAGTTCCTTGATATTTGCTACATTATTTCATGTGTCATCCAATCCTATTAAGAAACCTCTGTATTTCTCTAAAACACACCAAAAATTTTTTAAAAGCATTTTTTATTTCTTCCATTTTTTTTCACCATCCTACAAAGAATGATTTAAATAATATCCAAAATGTTGTGTGGAGAAGACATTTCAGTTGAAGATCACTGGTGTTATGGTTGAGAAAGAATCAGAGAGGAATGTTACTCCCCATTGTGGCACAGCAAGTTAAGTCACTCCCTGTGACAGCATGGCCCTATGGACAGCCTGGGGATCCTGGCTGTCCCACAGCTGGCCCCGCCTCCGGGAACACCTGGGAAAGCAGCAGGAGGCAGCTGAAGTGCTTGTGCACTTGCCAGCCAGGCGGCAGATTCCCGAGATCCTGACACAGCCACTGCAGCCAATCCTGACACAGCCACTGCAGCCATTTGGGAGGTGAAGCAGAGGATGAGAGAGCTCACTTTCTCGCTGTCTCACTTTCTCTCTCTCTCTCTCTCTCTCTCTCTCTCTCTCACTTTCTCTGTCACTTTCTCTCTCATTCTGTGTGTGTGGTGGGTGTGTGGCTGTGTGTTTGTCCCTTTTTATATCTATATATAACTCTGCCTTTTAAATAATTATTTCTTTTTTAACAAAAGAAAGAAAAATAAGGGCAGTAACCCCAATTCTATTAAGCCAATAATGGCAGGCAAATAGCACCAAACTAGGAACTAGGAACTGAGGTTCTATTGCTAAGCCAAGTTTTTAACTAAGTCTATAGAAGATTCTTAACCTTTCTTTGGCATATTTCTTCATTTATCAAATGATGTCTTTAATGCATTCAAATTCACATATTCCATGATATAGTGTAGATTAATATAAACATTTTAAATAAGAGTAAGTGATATATAACTATATTCTAGGATTACTTCCTCCAAAGTTTTCACTCGTTTGTATCACCCAATAAAAACAATAGATTTAACACTCAATACGAATTGCATCACTCAATACAAAGAATAAACTTAAAACAATTAACAAGCAGATACTACAGGCAGAAGTCAGCTACTCTCCTAGTCTCCATGTCGCACTTCTTCAGCCGCACCTGCCATCAAGCTCACGGACTTTACAGTTCTGCCGTCACGGCCCTCCTTTCTGTGTCAACATGCAAGCTGAGGAACGTTGTTATAAGACTTCATGATGTCTGCATCTTGAAGCCAGCCCTGACATTTAATGTGTTTAATTGAGAATCAGACATCAGATCATTTTTTAAAATCTCCTCATGATTAGATCTTCACATTATATTAGTGGCTTCTAAGCACTTAATCTTCAAATTTCAAAATAGCTTTACTTGACAGATTCCCAGAACTACATCATTACATGAAGTGCTCATAAATTATTTACTTGAATTGCTTATAAACTGAATTTTATATAATCTGAGGACTGAAATACCATTTCTGAAAGATTTTCTCCAAAGGGGTATTTTTTATGTAACATTTTCACTATGTTTCCTTGACAACACTGTTGCTAAGAATGTCTCTTTGAGGCAATAGGGAATCTGTGGTAAATGACTGATATCTATTTTAAAAACGGGAAATATGAGTACTCCATGTGTAGTTAAACATGTCATTATAATCATACAACCAAATGCAGGTCACCATTAAGCTAGTTAAAGCTGCATTAAATGTTGCTTATTAAAAAAAAATAAAATTCACTTTGGGACCCTGCACCCCCATGGGAGACATGGAGAAGGTTTCAGGCTCCTGGCTCCAGGTCGGTGCAGCTCTGGCCGTTGCGGTCACTTGGGGAGTGAACCATAGCATGGAAGATCTTCCTCTGTCTCTCCTCTCTGTATATCTGACTTTGCAATAAAAATAGATAAATCTTTAAAAAATAATAATAAAATTCACCAGTCTGATATTTTGAAAGCTATATTAGCAAAAAGAGAGTAATTTCATAATATTCCATGGCGGTACGAATGCCATCAGTGTTTAAGTGTAGTTGTTGGAAAGATCACATCTTTTTTTAAATGAAGAAAAACTAACAGCTAAATTTTTTTAAAGATTTATTTATTTTTATTAGAAAGTCACATATACAGAGAGAAGGGCAGACAGAGAGATTTTCCATCCACTGATTCACTCCCCAAGTGGCAACAATGACCAGAGCTGATCTGACTCAGAGCTAGGAGCCAGGACCTTCCTCCGGGTCTCCAAGCGACAGGGTTCCAAGGCTTTGGGCCGTCTGCTTTCCCAGGAAACAAGCAGGGAGCTGGATGGCAAGTGGACTTTCAGGACAAGAACCGGTGCCAATAAGGGATCTTGGTGTGTGCAAGAAAAGACTTCAGCTACTAGGCTACCACGCTGGGCCCAGAGCTACATTTAAGTAATAGGGGCATTTACTCATTCCTGAGCTGTGGCTTGTACTAGATACTGAATGTTCATTGGTAAAGGTACCTTGGCAAGTAACAACTGCATAGAGCAAATGGCATTTGCTCTGTAGTCGGGAGACAATCGGCCTCTGATGTCATCCCCCTACAGATGAAGATGACAACACTCTTCACAACATCACTCAATCCTTGCTGCTACCACAGGCTGGGACTCGCAACTTCTACTTCCAACATAATTCTCAAGAATTGTACAATGGCCCAACGTAATATTTAGTCTAATGTAATATGGCTTATACTCCATTTTAGAGTCATGGAAAATTAAAAACACATCCAAATTTTCCAATTGTGGTAAGAAGTGTAGTAAGACATTATTTTTCTGTGCGTTTTAAGCACATGCATGCCTAAATTCACTGCAGCTGGATGTTAACATTAAAATGATTATCCTTCAAAATGCAACTAGGATTTATGGACAACCCAACAACTAACATGCGCAGAGCAGCATCATAATCAGGCCGCAGAACTGCTGGCGTACATTCAAGTGGCACAAGGGAAGGTGATGACGAGTCTAACCCACCTATAGGTGTAAAGAGGGGAAGATGATACGGTGACTGCTTTTTCCATTAACATTTCAATGGCAAACTAAGAGAGTGTATGTGAAAGGAGAACAAAATGGAGATCCAGATACATAAGAGATACAGGTTACAACACGAGACAGCAGAAGCCAAATGCTGAGCAGGATTCAGAGGAGGATCAAAGCTCGAGGTAGAAAAAGAGAATAACTTTCATCAGTGCCACAGTTGTGCAGGATTTTTTACAACTTGAATTAGTAGAATTTTCCCTTGAACATTAAAATATATTATCATGTAACATAACTTTTCACAAATGTGATTTCACAAAGTCCTCTAATGCAAATCACCCTGAGGATCTTTGCATCAACTTTTATCTGCTGTCAACAGGAATGGATTTTTCTATGGCAACCATTATGATGAAACAGCTTAAGCCACTACCTGTAATGCCAGCATGCCATACGAGTACCAGTTCATGCCCTAGCTTCTCAACTTCAGATCCAGATCTCTGCTAACACACCAGGGAAGTCAGCAGACTTGAACTCCGGGCCTCCTACACGAGAGGCCTAGATGAAGCTCCTAGCCCAGCTCTGACTGTACAGTCCATTTTGGGAGATGAATCAGCATATACATAATCAATATCTGTCTCTCCCTGCTCTGTGACCCTGCTTGTCAAATAAGTAAATCGTAATCATTAAGGCAAATCACGTTCTATCCTTATACCCTTTCACTTTTCTCACCTGGTATTAACAAAACCCTGTATTTTCTAGCACTCTACATGATAGGGAGCATGTAAGAAATACACCTAATTAACTATCTTCAATGAATATGCAACCCACTAAATAATTATACTCTGAGTCTGCCACTCTCATTTGTTCTATCCTCCAGCAACGTCCATTGATTGAACACAGTATGACTCCCACAATGGAAAACCACAGATGAACAAAGCAGTCACAGCCCCTGCCTCCCCTAAGTCTGCAGATCAGTTCCTAAGAAGAAATGTAACCCAAGATAGATTTGTGGTTAATTCCCTTGGATTTAGTCTAGCCCACCAAACACTAGTTATAAATTGCTTTTTCATTATGCGTTTGCTCTTTCCTGAAACAAAACTACACAATCATTAAAAGCAATTGTTCTTATGCAAAACTTTGCAATTTTGTTACAAAAATAGGAAATCACATACAAAGAACATGTTGAGTTCCTCAGGAACTCACAATCAAAAACATTTTTGAAATCCTGTGATCACATTATACCTCCAGTTTCATTAAAATGGAAGAACAATTGTCAACATCTTCTGAGAGTTAAAACGAGGTATCAGGACATCTTAAGAAAAAAAAACTTGCCATTGTTTGACAAATTTTATGATAATTCCAAAGCGTACCATGGTTTTGTCACCTGAAAATATAATTTCTTTCCCTGACAGCTCTCTTTCTTGAAGCTAACAGCAAAACTGGGAGAAAGGTAACACAGCATTAATTCCAAGGTATGTGTGGTCCTCGTAATAAAATGGACAGCTCTCAGTTTCAGTCCTTGACTTCATTACTGGGAAAACCAGTTTGCCTCTAAATTAGCTCTGGTTGTACTGGCAAAGGGCACAGTAGCCCCAGACACGCATGCTTTTTCAGGGAGGATTAAACAGGGAGAAGGTTATGCATTCTAATTTAAGGATCGTACCAATACGATAAAGTCATTAGGCTCACAGTCAGGTCATTTAAAATCCTACAGACTGCTCCTGTCTAAAAAACACAAAGTAGTATTTAAAAATAAGTTCAGTTTGAATGCCTAACACATGCAGTTCTTCCAACATTTCACTCTAAGTTTCCTCCCTAATTACGTGCTCATGGATAGTCACAGATCCTTCCATCTTTTCTCAAGTGGGAACACAGATGTACTACCTCCTCTTAATTACTCCTCCACCTTTTGGTGACATGCCTTATACAGATGGCACTTCCTCCCATAAGGCAAGCACTGGAGGAACCCCTGAGGCCTGCCTGCATCTCTCCACTATCATTTCTTAGAAACATGGTCTCCATGTTCTCAGATCTCAGTCTGACACCCACCTCTAACCAGCACCATCTCATACGGAAACATAGGAAGGAACTTCAGGAGGTCTGCAAAATTAAACTGAGAGATGGGAACATTAGGGCACAGAAAATTTTGAAATCTGCACAGTTTTTTACACACAGAGTATTTTCCATGAAATGGAAGTCAAAGCAGACAGACATAAAGAGTGAGATGAAGCCCTACAAACAAGTGGCAGGGTCCGATGATGAAAACCCTTGGAGTTCCTTAAGGATGCTAATCTTTATCCTAAAGGCAACGAGAAGCTATCATAATTTCAAGCAAGGGAGTAGGGTGGTAATACATAAACTTGAATTCTCAGATGTTAGAATTACAGAACCTCAGTTACCAAAAACAATGTAATATTCATTTCCATTATATGACATGTATTTAACAAACATACTACAACTTATAAAATTGAAGTATACAGAAATGTCATTTAAAATATATCCTTTGGTTTTCCACCTTGCAAGGATTTTCTTGGGAGAATATATTGTATAATAACTTTTCATTACTCATTTCTATATTACGGTGAACTGACTAGTCCTAGAACAATGCAAAACCTAGCTGTTCCTGGTGATTATCTCCTGAGTTAATCACTAGCAGTGTTAGTCACAGTCACCACTACATATTATAGAGAAAATGAAAACCATTTGAAATACTTTGTCATTTTCTAACATAGCAAGTGGAGCAACTGAATATAATCATGTTACAATACAATTTAACAAGGTGTATACATTGGACAATAGAACATTCTAATGGAATTAAATTTCCATTTTGTAAAAGAATATATAAGCCAACCTGGGAGAGATGAATGTTTAGAAACCATAAATGATCCTTTCAAACCATGACAGGCAATTTTACTCATACAAATGGATGATTTTTTTTCTATGATTTTTAAATGAATAGAGATTCACTTTTTGGCAAGTCTCTTGCAAAAGACTTAGTCACGGATGATTCATTTGAAAATGGAAATGGTCTTTAAAGCATTCGCATCCTAGAAAAATTTCCCTAACCAATGAGAATTTTTTTTATCAACGAGAATGCTTATACTCATCTTTCAATTTCCTAAAAAAAAAAAAAAAAAAAAGACAGAACAAAACAAAAAAAGCAGTACTTGCACGCCAAGAACCTACTCCATGAAGAGAAATTCGAGACAAGAAACAGATGTGCCACACACGCAGCATTACCAGGAACTCTCTCCAGCTCCAAACCTGCAGAGAGACAAGGCTCTTCGCCACACCAGATGGAACACAGCTAAACACTGCAAAGACGAAGATCACTTGCTCGTTTCACACTCGCCTCCACGGCATTCCCACTCCCCAGCACAAACCTCACTGTCTTCCTTGTTCTACATTTTACTCTAGATCTATTCTTTTTTGTTCATTAATTACATTGTATTATGTGACACAGTTTCATTCTAGATCTATTTACTAAGTACCTACTATCGCCAGAGATTTTCCTAAAAAGTGAGGATTCGAGAGAACAAGAGCCAACACGGCGTGGGCAGCCCACCTGGCAGGTATGGTCAAGTAAGAAAGACAAACCTAAACTAACACATGGAAGGAGACATGGCTGCCATCACTGCAGCCATGAAGGGAAGGCGTGAGTGCTGGTAGTGTAACAGGCGGGTGCTACAGTCAGGGACCAAAAGTAAACTTTCTTCCGGAAGGGACATTTGAGTGTATCTGGATATGAGCTGTAGAGGAAAATACAGAAAGACTCGAGGCAGAAGGACGAGTGTGCACAGAGGGGGACAATTAGGTACAATTCAGAGGGCAGAGCAGGCAGAGGTAAGGAGTGGGAAGAGGGCCTCCAAGGAAGTGGCAAGGTCTGATGATGAAGGGCCTTAAGTTATGCCTTCAGGACATAAACCTTCATCTAAAAACAATGAGAAGCCACCAGATTTTCTAGCAAAAGAGCAAGGTGATAATATATAAATCTGTGTTCACGGTGTGAACAATGGAATGCAAGAACAGGAGCAAAATCAGAAGCAAATACGGAGACAAGCAGAGAAGCCATTTCAGCGGTTAAGGAAGGAGGGAGGGAGCTTGGGAAGGGCAATGGCAGTAATAACAAACAATCCAGAAGATAAGGAAAACTACGAGAGATACTTAAAGAATACAGCTTGCAGAACATACGGAACATGCAAGTGGACTGAATAGTTGTACAGGAGGTAACAGGGTAACGCTAGGCTTCCAGCTTTGATAAAGTGGAGAAAAGGGCAACATTTATTGAGATACAAACTGAAAATTCTTAGGACTAGGTTTAATGGGGGAATTAGCAGAGAGAAGCACAGTTCATGAGCTGACTTGGTCATAACTTACAGATTGTTGGTCAAGTCAATTTCTCAAGAAGACAAACAGGTGGATCTCGAATCTAGGAAGGTCTGGAATTATTTCTTTGTAGTTCTGCATACTGATGAGAACTAAGAGGAAGGTAGAATCCACTGTCCAGGATGGGCGTCCTCAGGGAAAGAGAGTTCCCTAGAAAATGTCCCTAGAAAATGAGTAATGAGTGCTGTACACGAGAACTAAACCGGTAGAGCAGTAGGTGAAGAGTATAAACCAGAGCAGAAGAGACAACAAGCTAATTTATTATCCTTAGGGGCCAATTTTGAAGAATCTAGCACAGTAATACAAAGTGCCAATTATTTTGGCAAGTTGGTGGTGAGTAGCTTCCACCACCTACATGCTACCCTAGGTGCTGGGGTTCAGACATGAGTAAGACAAAGTCTCGGGAAACTAAGGGAATCAATATCATAAGGGGAGATGGACATGTTAGCAAGTAATAACTCAGAATCAGAAGCATATCAATAGCATTTATAAAACATGTGCAGTTAAGTTAATTGTAACTACCTTGAGTGGGTTGGATACGCAAAGTCTCCAAAGGAAAAAAATCTACACGCTCTTTAGGGAGTATATTTGCTTATTAATGTTATGAGAATTTTTAACTGTCATTTTGCCCAGAGTTACTGGATATATTTTTCACATAAATTCCTGTATACTCATTACTTAGATAAGATCTGGTTAAGGCCAGCTTAAAGATTTATCGGCATTTGTTGGTAATCTATTTTTTTCAAGCGGCAAGGAAGGCGCGGTCATGCCCTGTGCTGGGTGTTGGACACCCTGTGCTCTGTTTACTGCGCATGGGACCTGGGAAGATCACAGTTTTCTGAGTCACAATTTATTTTATAAAATAAGGACTTAAAAATCTGAAATATTTTGATTTAAAATTGACTACAGCAATTTTTATACCTATAGTGAAAGATACAGCAAAAATTTTAATTAAAAATAAGAAAATATTAAGTTAAAAAATGATTAGCAGGCAATTATGCAAATATCAGACATATGATATCCAACATAGATATCTTGAAGAAAAGAATTCAATAAAAATTCATGTCAGCTTATTTTGGGGAAGGTGTTTGTTTCATTATGACTAGAGACTTAAAATATATTGCTTAATGATCATTCAAAGCAAACTATAAGAATAATACATGAAGTACAAATCAACTTATCACAAAAGAAAGCCAACTTTTATAACTACACATGATCCAATATGCACTGGAAAAAGTGTGTAAAGACAGAAAACAAGTCACTATCAGTGGTTCTACATGAGAAACTGACTGATACAGGTTTACATAGCTAAAAGCCAAATAATGAAAGAAATGAAAATGAAACAAAAGCAGATTTTTAAACTCTTTATTCTATGTGACTGTGTTGTCTTAATTTAGAATATGATTTTAGTTACTTAAATTATTAAAACAAATTTTAAATAATTAGGATTCTGAGTCCAAGGAAATAGACCAAGAATCCATATTCACCTTCCCTTTCCATCAAGCAAACCACTGAAGTGACATAGCTCACATACAAATGAATGGAAAATATCAATGCAAATAAAGAGAATAGGGCATCGGTACCATCCTGCAAAGTATTTCGGCAAACTTCTGGGACACACAAAGTGGATTCTAGTACACTAGTGGCTAAAATGGACAAACTGCAGCTGTGGTATGAAAGTTGTGTCTAATGGCTGAAATTTGACACAGACAGATCAGAAATTTCAGCCTCTAACATCCAGCAATAGATAGCAGTAAACAAAGCCTAACTTCTAACCAGGTAAACCAAGACATCACACGAAAGATCGGCCTCCCTCATTTTCTTTTACTACATACTGTCTCCATTAAAAAATTATAAAGCATGCTAAAAAGAAACACACACACCATGGCTTGAAGAGAAAGAGCAAGTAACAGAAATAATTCAAAGAACACGCACTACTTAATGAAAAAAGGTGGAGCAGTGGACACAGGCCCTGTTGTAAAAGGAGAATAGGCCAGTACATCCGGTGCTGTAGCAAAAAAACAACAGCATTGGACAACTACCCCAAACAAACGATGACAGCAAAAACTCTCAGTGAATGGAGCCAATGGAGAGTGGGGAGATGACATGATGCTTGGAGTGGTAAAGTCAGCAGCATTTCAGAACTGTCCAGGCCACTTGGACAGAACCCTCGGAATGGGTACACATTGAGACTCTGGGTTGATGTGCGGTGGCGGTTCCTCAAGAAGAAACAGCAAATTCGGAAGCAATGAATCCACCCAATATTCCCTAAAACTTGATCCTTCCTACCCTGATCAACCTGCAACCATTAATTAATCAAGTAAATTAATTAACTATTTTAATTAATTTAAAAAATAGTTCAGATATAGCAAATATTGTGGAATTAACCATACTGGAAATTAAAATAATTAACACAAATATGTTAAGAAGGGCTCTGACACACAAAAAAGGGCACAACATGCAAGAACACGGGGCAATGGGAGAAAAAGACAGAAACTGACAAAGATCCAACATTGGCAATAACAAGCGCTATACCATAAAGGAATAATGTTTTCCATGAGGTCATCAGTATATCAGAAAGAGCTGAAGACAGAAACAACTAAAGATAGCACAAATTTCTAAGTTAAAAAAAAGGAAAAAATCTAAGAACTGAGATATGGATATAAAAAATATAAATATAGCTTAAGGGAATGTAAGTAGAAAAATAAGTAAATGAACAAAAGAAAAACCTCAAGTAAAGGAACAATAGCTGAGAATTTTATAAAATTAAACAATAGCACCAAACCACAGGTGGACGAGACTCAGAGAAAACCAACAGGGCACACACACACACACACACACACACATACACACACAAACTATAATTAGGCACTGCAAAACATCAAAGATGAACAAGCTTAGAAAAAGGAAAAGCAACAAAGTGTCCTTGGAAAATACTCATATACAACACTCATGGCCTGAAAACAAAGCAAGCCAAACTATGTATGATTTTGATCATTTTCTCAAGTAAACAAAAGATGTCCCTGCTGACATTACACTCCCCAAAGTGGACTCACGTTTTGGGTTGAGACCTACAAAAAAAGGAACAGAAATACATGTTTATGCGGCCACAATGAATTAAAGGCTGTTTGCTGATTTTCTGATCAGAAGTACACAGGATTCACCGTGGCTCTAAACAGACCTCAGGCATTTCACAACACAGATTTAGCAGCACAGTGCTACTCCACACACCGCCCTCTCTCTGCTTTCTTGTTTTCCAGTTTTCACAATGACTTACTCTAAGTTCACTTGACGTTAATTAAAAAGTACAAAAACAAACTGTTCTTTAAGAGAACTAACAAAGGCTGTAAAAACTACTCACATATCAAAATGCCAATTTTGTTAATACAGATTATATTCTTTTTGAACCCTGTGTATCAGGAACTACAAACCAGAGAAAATGTCTTTTGAAGACTATCTTATTTCACTAAGTGTAATGGCTTCCAGTTATATCCATTTTGTAGCCAAACATGGAATTTTATTCCTTTGGATGGCCAAGTACTACTCCATGGGTATGTGTGTGTGTACCGCATTTTCTTTCTTTAGTCATCAGTTGATGGACATCTGGGTTGATTTGCTTAGCTATCATGAACTCAGTTGCTAGAAACACAGGGATACATATAAGTAAGTTACATACTGATTTCATCTCACTTGGATAAATGTCCAGGAGTGGAATGGCTAGGTAACATAGTAGACCTATTTTTAAATCTCTGAGGACTCAGGGCCAGTGTGATAGCTCAACAGGCTAATCCTCCACCTGCAGCACCAGCATCTCTTTAAAGTGCTGGGTCTAGTCCGGGCTGCTCTACTTCTGATACTGCTCCCTGCTCACTCCATGTGAAAGCAGCAGAAGATGGCTCAAGTCCTTGGGCCCTTGTATTCCTGTGGGAGACACAGAGGAGGCTCCTGGCCCCGGCTTCAGATCAATTCAGCTTCAATGTTGCAGCCATTTGGGGAGTCAGCAAATGGAAGATCTTTCCCTCTCCTCTCTCTCTCACGCACTTACTCTCTACTCCTCTCTCCCTCACCTCTTTGTAAATCTGCCTTTTAAATGTAAATAAATTCTTAAAAATAATCTCTGAGGACTCTCCTTACTGTCTTCCATACTAGCTGCAATAATTTACATTCCCACCAACAGTGGAGAGGGACATCTCTTACCCCACATTCCCGCGAGCATGTATCGTCTCCTGATTTCCGCAAGACAGCCATTCTAATCGGGATGGAGGTGAAACCCCATTGTGGCTTTTACTTATATTTTTCTGATGGCTAGTGATATTGAGCATTTCTTATTTCCATCACGTTTCAGAATTTCATCTTTAAAAAAACTGCCTGTCAGGGCCCAGCATGGTGGCCTAGCAGCTAAATTCCTCACCTTGTACTTGCCAGGATCCCAATATGGGTGTTGGTTCTAATCCCGGCAGCCCTGCATTCCACCCAGCTCCCTGCTTGCGGCCTAGGAAAGCAGTCAAGAATGGCCCAAAGCCTTTGGGACCCTGTACCCGCATGGGAGACCCGAAAGAGACTCTGGGCTCCTGGCTTCGGTTTGGCGCAGCTCCAGGCGTTGCAGTCTCTTGGGGAGTGAATCATTGGACGGAAGATCTTCCTCTCTGTCTCTCCTCCTCTATAAAGATCAGACTTCACAATAAAATAAATAAATAAATATTTTTTTAAAAGTGCCTGTTCATGTCCTTTGTCCATTTCTAACCTGGATTGTTTTGTTGCTGTTGAGTTTCCAGAGCTCTTCATACAGATTCTACATTAATCCTTTATTAATTACATAGTTTGCATCTATTTTCTCTCATAGTGTCAGTTTCCTCTTCATCTTGATGAGTGTTTCTTTTGTTGTGCAGAAGCTTCTTTGATTTATGTATTCACATTTGTCTATTTCTGCTTTCATCTCCAACGCTAGAGGGATCCTTTCCAAGCAGTCTTTGCCTATGCCAATGTCTTTCAGACTTTCCTTCATATTTTCCTCCAGTAATTTGATGATACCAGGTCATAGATTAAGATCCTTGATCAATTTTGAATTGATTTCTGTACAGGATCTAAGGCAGGAATTTTGTCCCACACTTCTGCAGGTGGAGATTTCATCTTCCCAGCACCACTTGTTGGAGAGACTGTCCTCTTCCAGGGACTGATTTTAACTCATCTGTCAAACATTAGCTGGATATAGAAGAATGGGTTGATTTCTGGGTTTTCTACTCTGTTCCACTGGTCTAGATGTTTGTGTGCCAGTACCAGGGTGTTTCGATTATTACCTCCCTAGAGTGCATCCTGAAATCTGGTATTGTGACGCTTCAGGTTTTGTCTGTTGTTATGATTACTTTATAGCTATGTGGGAATCTCTTGAGCAATCATATGAATAAAACATTAATTGTTAACGTTTTCAGTTTGAAAAGTGCAGAGCAAAAGTAGCGACTGAGCAACAGAAGCCAACAGACCCAGCAACATGTGATACAAAACCAGAGGCTCCAAGCAGCCCACTTGAAGATCAGACCTCCAAGGAGAGTGCTGGTGGAAGTCAGCAGAGAGACCAACACACGTTAACTTTCAGGGAGTTTTACAAGGGAGATAAGCTCCCATACACAGAAAAAGCAGGAATGATTATGGCATTTAGAGTAGAATAGGTCATTATTAGAATAACTAAAAACAGAAAAGTTAAAATAATTGGTTGCCTCTGGTGAACAAAAACGGAGGATGAAAGGTTGGAAAAAAAAAACTCCTTATATATTATAATCCACTCTATCCGCCTTTTATTTCTTAGCATACACAAATATTTTTCTGATAAAAAAACTTTGATGACTTTTAAAAGAAGGCACGTAAATAAATTTTTAAAGCTTTAATATTGCGAGTCTTCTCACGAGAAGCTCAGTAAAGGTGACTTTCAATGGGCCTCATTCATCTAAGCTAGCAGCTCACAACACTGCCAGAGAGGGCAATGCCCCTGGGTAGTTGGGCTTTTTCCTGGAACTTCAAATGCCCAAAGAAGATAAAATAAACTTGACACAAATCTTAGCACAGTGTGTTGACAACTGAGAGAAAAGTCGCTGCCTGCAGGGTAATGAGAGAAGATGTCCCACAGTGAAAACACATCTTGACAAAGGACACTGCAAGAGGAAGATTAACACTGGAATTTTCCTAGCAGGATGAATAAAAAGAAGGAGAAAAATAAGAATTCTGGAGCTGCAGAGTAAAGCTGCAATTGTGACTTGTGCTACAAAAGAAACTGACATGTAGTCAAGGATGCTGTCACCATGCTTTAATTCCTTGAAGTCTAAAGGAGGTTACAAAAATCACAATTAGGAGACAGCTTCTAACACCAAACCCTGAGTGGGCATTCAGGTTTGCCAACGGAAAGAAAAAAAAGATTTAGAGGGCCAGGATCCAAAGGTAAGTCCCTGTTGCCCACCTCCAAAGAATGAGACACAGCCGAGTCACGTAACTTTTCTAAAACGTGGCTTTCTTGTCCATGTCTCTATTAATTACCAGTAATGATAACAGCAGCAACAAATATAACAACCATCCCAACATGTCTGTTATTTTTATTCTGAAGATAATGTGTGATCTGGGCTTTAAACTTGGCAGAAGGCCAAGACGGCAGCCTTCACTGGTGCCCGTGCCACAGGAGCAACTCTGGGGATCTTAGGGTCCCTGAACATCTTGGCTTTTCCAGCCCACCGACTCTGCCTGGTTCCTGCACCATGCACCAGACGCTTCAGTAACACTCAGCCACCAGTTGCTTCCTAAGCTCCCAGCCTTATTACATCTGTCAGAAGCCTTACATGTGTGCATTCTGCAACCAGACTTGAATGGAATTTGCTTCCAAATATCCTAAAGCTTCCAGTCAAAGTGGTCACACACTTCAGCTCATGAAAAAGCAGTTTCCTTGACATCACTCTGAACTTCAGTTAAGGAGAAAGGCTGGTGTAAAGGAAAAAAACTATGCAAAAAAAAAAAATGATTGCAAGAAAACAACATTTGAAAAAAAGTGTGCTTTGCAGTAAAAACCCACATAAACTCTTACCCAAAATGACTTATTTCAAAAACAAGCAGAGTTTCTATGCCGATGATCCCAATCAAAAGTATGACAATCAAAGAAACCTGAAAGTTAAGCTCAGAACTTTTTGTTTCCCGGTCATTGCTTAAGTATAGTTCATGTCTTCGCAAAAACGAGTAAGCAAAATGCTTGGATGTTTTATATGAAGCCAAGTGCTATGCAAACCTAGCAATGCCAATATTAAACTGCTAAGAGTTTAACCCATTCCCAGATTTAGTTGAGGGGAGAGGGAGTAGTAACTTGTCAAAAATTCTGAGCCTCTCAGCTATGGCATTCAGCATTCAGGAGCAAGTTCCCTCTACCTGGGCCTCGGTTGACTACTATGATTCTGTCTCTGCTGGGAGCCTAACTAAATGGTGGGGACTGAAGCAGGCCAAGTGAGTAGCAATCAGCTGCTTCCTACCAGCAGTCTACCCAACCAGCATCTACTGGGAAATCCCAACCTGAGTACTGCTGCCTATCCACAGGGTACGGCAAAGAACAATGAACGTAACCCACCCATCGCTATTGCATGGAAAAGCAAGCAATTAAGGATTCTTTTTCTTACATATCTTTGAGGAATTTATGATGTTTGTGATGGAGAAGGGTAATTTTGATAAATAAAGAAATTTGAAGAGAAAGAAGAAAACAGATGAGTCTGGGAACATTTTTTGAAACAAATATTGTAACTACTGGGACCAGCGCAGCGGCCTGGTGGCTGGGATCGTCACCTTGCATGCGCCAGATCCTATATGGGCATCGGTTCGTAATCCCAGCAGCCCCACTTCCAATCCAGCTCCCTGCTTGTGGCCTGGGAAGGCGGTCGAGGACACCCCAAAGCCTTGGGACTCTGCACCCACATGGGAGACTCAGAGGAAGCTCCTGGCTCCTGGCTCCTGGCTCCTGGCTTTGGATCAGCTCAGTTACAACTGTTGGGGGAATAAATCAGCGAAATGAAGATTTTCCTCTCTCTCTCTTTCTGTCTTTATATCTGACTTTCCATTTTTTAAAAAAAGAAATAATAAATCTTTTAGAAATACTGTAAATACCAATTTTTGATTTATACTTTTTTCACAACAATAAAATGCAATGCAATTAGCAGAATACTAGAACTAAAGCCTAAAAAGAAACTGTCTGTGTGCGGAGGCTTTGTACTCCTGGGACTTGAAGAATTACGTGAGTCGAGAAGACAACTGAGTCTGGCCATTTCAGTGTAACGAGGAGGACAAAGTCAGCTGCACAAGCCCATACTCCTCGCCATCTGAGTGATGTCACGCGATGGAGGCTCACCGCCGCGGAAAGGCTGACGTCAGCCTAGCTGAGCTTCCCAGGCTCTGCACCCTGCCTGTCGGCTCTGCGACCCGGCTGTTTTGATCTTATGTCACCATGGTTAGAAGCACGAGGCAAGACAGTCACAAAATCCTGTTTACACAACTCAATGCCTTTGCCCAAAAGAAATTCAAATCCCTACCCCCATTGCCCTACTTAATCATGTGGCCTGGTCCACACTAAAGGAAGCTGGAACTGAAACATGAAGGACAGAACAACCAGATACACTAGCAAAGCTCAAGTCACCAGGCACCGTTTCTGACTGCTCTGAGCACAAACTATTCCCTCCCATTAACTCTACTACTCTGTGAAAGTACTAGAAATTAATGGCAAAACATTCTATTCAAACAAGTAGACTCTGCTGAATGAGTCTGAGCCAGAAAATTCAAACAAAAATTAAGAAAATCTTGCATTATGAAGACACATTGCTCTTTTGCAGCTACAACTATAATCAACGCAGAGAGATCAAATGTTCCCAAAGCCATGTTGCTTTACCACCTTGAAGGAATTCATTCTTCCATGGTTGCTGACTACCCAGCGAGCTTATTGTTTTGAGCATTCGGGCAGTTTTTCACCCTATCAACAAGGACTGAGCTCATGCAAATGAAAAGCCACCACTCATAAGAGTAATAAACAGAATAAGTATTCAAGGACAAAATAGGAAGCAGGAAGGGAGGAGCTGGTTACTTTGACAAGACTGAGGGTGAAAAGGTTAATCTGCACTTTTAGAAAAAGAAAATGAAAAGGAGGTGGTAGGGTGCCAGGATCCCATATAGGTGCCAGTGCATGTCCCAGCTGCTCCACGTCCATCCAGTTTCCCCACCTGTGGCCTGGGAAAGCAGTGGGGGATGGCTCAAAACCCTGGAAATCCTAGCAGCCCTGCACTCTGCATGACACCCAGAAGCTCCTGGCTCCTGACTTCAGATCAGCTCAACTCTGGCCATTACAGCCATTTGGGGAGCAAACCAGCAAACGGAACATCTTTGTATCTCACCTTCTCTCTGCAAATCTGATCTGCCTTTCCAATAAAAATGAATAAATCTTTTTTCAAAATGAAAATGGACGCCAGTGCGGTGGTGTAATACGTTAATCATCTGCCAGGCAGCATGAGAAGCTCATGTGAGTCCCAGTTGGTATCTCAGCTACTCCACTTCCTGATCCAGCTACCTACCTGGGAAAGAAGGGGAGGATGGCCCAAGTCCTTAGGCCCCTGCACCACCTGAGAGACCTGGAAGAAGCTCCTGACTCCCAGTTTCAGATCAGCCCAACTCTGGCTGTTGCGCCATTTGGGGTGTGAACCAGCACATGGAGGATCTCTCTTCTTTCTCTGTAACTCTGACTTTCCAACGCATCTTGTAAAAAATGAAAATGAATCAGTTTATAACAACAGGATCTTATTTTTCAACTAGGATATTTGTTGCATCTTACCAGTTGCCTCAAAGCTTCAGTATAGGACTCTCTACATAACATTTCAAAGAAAAAATACAAATCATTGGGTAGCCACACTTGCTTTGTGTGTATTTGTTTTTCCATGTAACCTAAGAAGTGCACATTATTGTGAGTAGCTGATAGTGGAGAGGTTTGGGAGGCTGCATGAGTGTTTTCTGTGCTCTCTCTGTAATGTTGCATTTGTGTTCTGATAGACTTTACAGTAGTTTGTGTTTCAAGGTGATTTATTCATACTAATATCCACAGCCTGTTGAACTATGAGGATACACACACACACAGACATTACAGATTATACCACTAAATTCTCTCTCACTCCTTAGGCTGATATGTGTCACCTTTAGGGTTGATTTTTTAACATCTTCTGCAAAGGTACAAATTCTCCATTTAAAAAGTCCTTTCTTTTTGTGTCTTAATAAACACATCAGTAACAGAGGACTACTTTCCTTCACGAACACAAGGCCTTATTACCTAGCTTTCAAGGGTCAACCCCGTGGGCTGGAATGGAAGATTCATTAAAACTGGCATGAGAAAGAGCACTGTAGTGAAACCCTCAAGTCTTTTGGACCTACTGAACCCAACTCCTCCTTTAGAATATTCAACAGGAAAACAAGGGTTACAACTTAGTTCCTTTCACATTCTGCCTTCTACCTTCTTCATGGGCAAGACAGCTACCAGACTTTCAACAGGCCTCAATTTTCTTAACAGTAAATTAAGATCACAGGATAAGTTGCGCTCTTCACGTACACTTACATTAACAATCTGCTAATTCCATGGTTGGTGACTACTTAGACAAGAAAGTTCACCAACTTTCGGCAGTCTCCTTTTCCCCTCAATAGACGCAAGCTACTACTTCGAAATGAAATCCCTGGGCTTCTGGGACAACAGCAAAGCCTTACAGGACCTCTTGACACCTAGCGTTCATCAGAAGTCCAGTGTCTCCCATGAGTGCAGCAAACAGTATTTACGTTTTTCCAGGAACAGGTACCAACTTGGCAAGGCTGGGTGCCTACAGGAACCTAACCTGGAACAGTGACAAAGCCGTGGAGCTCTGCAGTGCACACAGCACTTGAAGGCCTCTCCATCCTTAGAGAAGTAACATACAGGCCGGAGCCAAACTCAGGAGGAGGTCAAGATGAGGTCTCCCATCGTGCCCACTGTGTTGGACATTTATTTTCTCATGCTACTTTCTTCTTTTTCATATGATCAAATACGGTTTTCTAAGGGCATTCTTGTCTATCCAACCCTAAAGCAGATTATCTCGCCAGCTATCTATAGATCCTGTCATGCTACAGCTGAAAAAATGTAAAGCATATCCTAGTTCTTGAATGTCCAGCTTCTGTTCATCCTTAAACCCATCTGAAATGGAAAGCAGGTGATGACTTTCAGGCAAAGGACTGGTGATGCCAACAAACTCCAAAACTTACCATATTGAGCAAGAACCCATTTACAACCAAACTCAGACCTGACAGATAATTTCCTTATAAAAATGACCTTATTAACCAGAATACTTGGCAATATATTTGGTAGGCACTGAACATTTCCTAAAGGAAGCTTTGGCATAACATGATATTCTAAATTAACAGATTTCTGGTCAGATGTCTGTACGCTATTATTGGTAAACTCATTAGCCAGTCAACAAACAAGTTACACCATCAAAATAAATAACTTGAACTAAAAATGATAATCATGTGTTGTCCAAATGCTTTCTTATTGATAGCTCGGTATTTTCAGTTAACAGAAATACTTAATCCTGTACCTTACTACTCTGTAGAAAACTGCTTTGTTATTCTCTATACTGAATTTGTTCATCCAATTCCACAGAACTTCCTGCATACCATTTATGTTCCCGCATTATTGCTTAGGAAACACACCAGTATCATCTTTGCATGTTATTCCATCCATTCATTCATTCAGCCAGTATCTGTCAAACACTTCCTTTGGTTGAACAACAAGAATCTCTTCCCTGAACAGCTGTAATGACCTCCTAACACACTGTCCATTCACAGCAACCTTGATTCTTCCAGGAGACGTCCCAAAGCTGTTAGACCAAAACGACTCTCTTGGCCACAGAATTCTTCATGCCCTTGACTTTATTATTCTTTCTAGCACTATTCAGAACTGTGTTATTTGTGACACCTGTATTTCTTCAAGCTCCATAATGTTCTTTTAAATTATCATTCTTGTCAAATGCCCTCCTGCCCCCAAGTTTTTGAAAATGTTATGTGCTCTGCAAGAAAAACTTCGCCCTGTAATTTAATAGATCAATGCCTAATCATCTACCAAAAACCTCAGATCAAGCACCACCACTTCATTAGCAAACTCTCAGATGACCTTTCTAAGTCAGTCAATTATCCCTAGTACTTGCTCTCACATATCACTCTCTCCCCCTTATAATAAAGATCACATTTGTAATGCTAAATTTATTTCTGGACTACTTAAGTGAATGTCTTTTGCCCTTGTTAAACTCAAAACTCCAGGGAGGGGGGATATGCATTTAGCCCAGTAGTTTAGATACCAATTAAGACGCCCAGGTCTGTGTGACTGAATTCAATATGAGCTCTAGCTAGTATTGCATTGGCTAATGCAAGAACTGGGAGACAGCAGTGATGTTTCAACCAATTAGGTTCCTAGCACCTGCCCGGGAGACTTGCAGTGATCTCCCAGGTCCTGAATTTGGCCTAGCCCAGACCCAGCCATCAGACGAATCTGGAGAGTGAACCAGTGGTCATCCATTTCCTTTGTCTCACTTTCTCTTTCTCTTTCCTAAATCAGTTATTTTTTAAAAAATGAATTACCAGAGAAAAGGGGGTTAGCCTAGTGGTTAAATCCTCACCTTGCATACACCAGGATACCACATGGGCACCTGTTCCTACTCCAGCTGCTCCACTTCCCATCCAGCTCCCTGCTTATGGCCTGGGAAAGCAGTAGAGGATGGCACAAAACCCTGGGACCCTGCACCCCTGTGGGAGACCCAGAGGAAGCTCCTGGCTCCTGGCTTTGGATCAGCTCAGCTCCAGCATTCGCGGTCACTTGGGGAGTGAAAGAGAGGACAGAAAATCTTTCTTTCTCTATCTGTATCTCCTTCTCTCTGTTTGTCTTTCCAATAAAAATAAACCTTTTAAAAAATGAATCATAGAGTCAGTCACCATTTTTTTCTCTACAAGAAGGAACTGCATGGATGAACAAATATTAGATGGTTAGAAATATCTTAAGCTTTTATGATTAAGAAAAAAATGAAGCATTATACAACACTACAGGCTAAATGAGGTGACAATGTCTTTTGTGGCTGCCCAGAGACCTTCAGACAACCTCCTCCTAATGGCTTCTCTCATTTTTCCCAGACTGAATCTAAAATTTATATTTCCCTCATTAAACCAAAACTCTTGAGAATGATATCTGAAAACTAAAAGGCCTTACTGAGCCATTATAGATGATACTCAGAAAACAATTTCATGGGACAATGTTCCACAACTACCAACAGAAAAGCGAGAAAAACAGAAAAAAAATCCACTGGAGCCGCAGCTCAGAGTGCTTTCATAAAATCTGCGGAAGAAAAACACTACTTACATTAAGTCTACATCTATCACAAGAAAAGGGGGCAGAAACTTTGATGTAAGAGGACAATTCATAAAGAGAAATAGGGTCTGGCTCAGTAGCCTGGTGGCTAAAGTCCTCACCTTGCACACATCAGGATCCCAAGAGGATGCCAGTTCATGTCCAGGCTGCTATACTTCCCATCCAGCCCTGCTTGTGGCCTGGGAAACTAGCTGAGGAGAGCCCAAAGCCTTGGGACTCTGCACCCACATAGGAGACCCAGAAGAAGCTCCTGGCTCCTGGCTTCGGATAGGCTCAGCTCTGACCGTTGCAGCCTCTCCGGGAGTGAATCAGTGGATAGAAGATCTTTCTGTATCTGCTTCTCTCAGTATATTTGCCTTTCCAATAAAAATAAATAAAACTTTTCTAAAAAGAGAGAAATAATTGCAGCTTCCAGATTGGTTGAGGTTAACAGTCTAGAAAACTTGTGTGTGTGTATTCATGTGTGTGTGTGTTGCTCACAGAGCAAGATGAACACGTTGGGTCTTGAGCAAAAGTTTCAGTACACTTTCAGAAATGTGAAAGTCTTTTAGCTGCTTTTTCCTGAAGCTGTTCACTAAGATCCCTCATCAATTCCTCTTTCTACCTATAGTTCATGTAACTAAATTTAGATCATATCAGAATTTCTGTATTCCCCTAGAATCCTTGTCTCCTAACACACAACCCTGTAATCAGCTCTGCCTAAGCACACAACCCACGGGAGAGCCAAACACCGACCTAAGGAGCTCGGAGTGCTGCGCTCGCCCAGCAGGGACAGCTGTGCGGGCTCTGGAAACTGTAGCATTCCAGGTGAATTCTGATGGCAGCTCCTCAAAGTTTAGTGTTATTGGGCAACAGGCAGAAGGCAGCAGTGGGAACAAGTCTGGGCACACAGGACAGTGGCATTTCTTAGGCTGGCTTACTTCTGACTACATGCTCTTCAGGGCAGAAACCAAGTGAACCAACTTCTCTCAGCCTCAGCTAGCTGCAGTGGATTTTTTGAGTGCCCAAGAGTCAACTGACACCTGAGGAAAACATGTGCAATGTGTGTACAGCAAACAGAGCACTCTCACAATTCTTATTTGTAAATATAAACGACCCAAAAGAATATGAACAGGCAACTCACAGAACCACATGGTACTAAAAATATCATACATGTACAATCTTACCAATGATTGGAGAAGGCAAATTAAAATAATAAAATAGTATTTTTTGTTTATAATATTAACAAACACATAAAAGATCCAAATACCACAAGACAGGGAAACTCAGACAGTGGCTTTAATTAGCAGTAGGATGAGAGAACACAGTCATATGCTAATTAATATAATTCACTGAGCAACTCCCATATTCTCAATAAGGAACAAACAAGGCAAAAATGTCCATTATCCTCATTGCCACTGTTCTTAAAGTCTTAGATAATGTGATATGACTACAGGCTCAATGAGAAGTAGAAGGATTAGGTCTAAGTAACTTCAACTCCCATGTGAAAGTTATCCACCTAGGTAAGTCAAGACAGCCAACTAATATAATTACTAAGATTCTTGGGAGGTAGCTAGCTAGATATGAGTACAGGGTTAATGTGAACAAAAAAAAAATCCACCTTTCTCATATTTCAAAAATAATTAGAAATAACAATTTCTAAAAGAACATATCCACAAGCACTAGAAATGACTATAACAGAAAAGATTGTAGCAATAAATAGCTCAGGTCTATTTTTTAAAACAAACTACTGAAATTTACTGACAGATTTTTAAGAAGAAAAGTGCATAATACAAAAGGAAAAAGAGATGATTAAGGAAGTTTATTGTATTGATGTTTGTAGCAACAAAAAACAAAATTGAAAGCAAATGTCCCAAAACAAGAAAAGTTGCTTTAACCACACTCACACATCGACATGATGGATTCCTCCAAAATGAAAAATGTTTAAATCTGCTTTAAAAAACTGAGATTGTTTATAAGTACTGACACTACAAGTTGTCAATCCTATATTCACCTTTTTTAATATAAAGGACATAATACATACAGTTTTTTTCCTCAAAATAAATGAATAACTTTGTATGTTTCAAATACCACTAAAATTGTATAAGGATGCTGTATCAGGTACTCCTTATACACACCCTCCATCACCGCCACTCCACATCTCCCTTCAGCCACTGTCGCCTCCACCACAAGTTCTGCCCAGCCTTGCCCAAGTTCAAGGTGGCAATAGCACACTTAGACCATAAGCTTCCTTCCCTGGGGAACTGGACTGTAAGGCACATTTCGTACAGCTTCTCACAGGGGCAAAGGGTCAACCAGAAACTTAACTTTTGTTTTTATACACTCTTTATAACTTCAATAAATTTCAGTATTCACTTTTATAATTCATCAAAGTACTAATATTAAAAGTAGAGAATTATGTAGATGAGTATTAAATTGCAAATTCAACAAAAGGACATGTGAAAGAGGAAAGAGTCTAACCTAAACATGGCTGGGTGAACTGAAAGACAGCAGAACTATTCACAGAGACTGAAAACAGGAGGAGCAGGACTGATGGGACGAGGAAGCGCAGTTTCTATGAAACACCTATACCTGCACCTAGGCAGCAATGAAAGCCTGAACAAACTATTTTCTCCATGAGACATAAAAAAGAATGGTCCAGCTCATTTACTGGCACATATATAACTGGTCAGGGCTAGCATGATGGCTCAACTGGCTAATCCCTCAACTCCAAGTGCTGCATCCCATATATGGTCACTTGTTCACGTTTGAGCTGCTCCACTTCCCATCCAGCTCCCTGCTTGTGGCCTGGGAAAGAAATCGAGGACGGCCCAAAGCCTTGGGACCCTGCACCCACGTGGGAAACCCAAAAGAAGCTCCTGGGTCCTGGCTTCAGATCAGCTTGGCTCTGGCCACTGTGACCATTTAGGGAAGATCTCTCTCACTGTTTCTCCTTCACTCTGTAAATCTCTCTTTCCAATAACAATAAATACATCCTTTTAAAAAATTCATTTTTTCTGATAACACATATAAACAGATTTAACAGGAGTATTTAAATAATTTATAAACTTTATCATATATGACTTTTAAAGCACTGTTTATAAACTAAATATGCTGAGTCTGCACTGATATCACAATTCTTAAGTCAGTCACTAAATAGTCTGAAACGATTACAAACTGTGTGATTCAAGTGAAGCACAAAAGTATTCTACTCACTGCTGAGGCAAACATTCTCCCGTTAAACTCAAAATAGATTACAAGGCCAATGTTGTGGCCTAACCCGTTAAGCCTCCATCTGCAGTGCCAGCTTGAAGACCTGGCTGCTCAACTTCCTACCCAACTCCCTGATGCTGAACCTCAGAAAAAGAAGAGGACGGCTTAAGTGCTTGGGTCCCTGCATCCACATGAGAGACCTGGGAAAGCTCCAGGCTTCTGATCTTGGCCTGCCCTACCCCAACCATTCCAGTCATTTACAATACAAACCAGCAGGTAAAAGAACTCTGTCACCTACTCTGTTTGCTACTCTGTCTTTCCAATAAACAAAAATAAATCTTTAAAAATGGCTTATTGGGGCCCAACACAGTAGCCTAGCAGCTAAAGTCCTTGCTTTGCACACACCAGGATCCCATATGGGCGCTGGTTCTAATCCTGGCTGCCCTGCTCCCATCCAGCTCCCTGCTCGTGGCCTGGAAAAGCAGTCGAGAACGGCCCAAAGCCTTGGGACCCTGCGCCAGCATGGAAGACTGGAAGAGACTCCAGGCTCCTGGCTTTGGATCGATGCAGCTCCAGCCACTGCGGCTGCTTGGGTAGTAAACCATCGGACAGAAGATCCTACCATCTTTCTCTCTGACTTTCCAATAATAAAATAAATAAATCTTTTTAAAAAGTGACTTAAAGGAACAAAGACATGTATCTATTCAGCTGGCTCTCCAAATGAGTAGCCTTGCCTTTGCTCCAGTTACCCTAGATGCTATTTTCTATACACATCATTACACAAAAAGTTTAGGACGCACTGAATTTAAATATTCATTGAAAACTGCCTATTATTAATTCACTTGTGGTATTTGCCTATTATATTCACAGCATATCAAAAATGTTTTTGAAGTGCAAAATAAAACACCAAATTATATATCACACTCCTTGTCAGCTACTCTTTTTATCTGTAATTCTGTCGAACAACACATGAGGTTTTTCCCCAACACCTTTCCCCCACAAAATCATGGTACAGACAGTGTGAAGGTTCACCCTTAATCTTTCCACTACCGCCCTTTATTGCAGTGTAAATTAAAACTGACTTTTCTTTTGCCATCTACAATACATTCCCTCATTAAATTGCTTTGCAACAGCAACATTTACTACCATAAATATAAAGTTGACATAGCTAAATGTTTGGCGTGTGTTGACATTGTAAGGACAAAAACAATCCCTTATAAAATGGTAAAAAGGGGGAAGTATAGATTCGGCCCTTCCTGTCCTAAAACTTGCTCATCATCCTGAGCTCCTTTAATACATCCAGGGGCCTCAAACTCTTGCTGCCACCACCTCATTCAAATAAGACCCCAAGGGTGGGCACTGTGAACAGTGGGCACTCACATGCCATGTTGGAATGCCTGGAACTGATTCCCACCTGGCTTCACATACAAGTTCCTGCTAACACGCCTGGCAGGCAGCATGTGATGCCCACATCCCATGAGGCCCTGCGACACACAGGAGGCCAAGACAGAGTTCCTACCTCGTGGCTCTGCATGGCTCTTCCCGGCTGTTAAAGGAATTAAAGGAGCGAACCAACTGAAGCACAATCACTCTCTCTTGCTCTCTCTCACTCTCTCTCTGTCACAGTCAGTTCCTAGGCTATAACCTGATAAATCCAACCAAAATAAAGAATAAACTTGTGATACTTCCAATAAAATACATGTGCATTCTTATAAGGGGAAATATAAAATAACTTCAGTTAATTCTAACCTGAGGTTGCTCAAACAGTCTAGGCAGAAGGGGAAATACTTTCAGAACCCTGCATGTACATCACTTAGGTGGCTGGTGGACGCATTCATCATTTCTACAACATCTAAATACAGTTTAAGATTCTGGAAAGAAAAACGTAACTAAACAGGGAATGAAGTGCTACATCTCCAAAGAAAACAAGGAATTTTTCAATAAACAGCTGTTCATCTTGGATTGCCTGGCCTCTTGGCTTTCTCAATCTCGTGATTTCCCCATGTCCTGATGTCCTGACACCATCAAAGCCATCCGGGATGCGACACTTGGCATTTTTAAACTATATGAATAATACAATAAGTAGGAACATTACTTATCATGTCCAAAACAGCTGAAAAAAATTAATTTATACTTCACATCAATATCATTGCTTCCCAAACAAAATATTATGAATTTAGCTTTTTGTGTTACTAAGGCATGGAAACCAAAATACATACTTAGTGCCATTTTATCTTTGACATGTATCACTCTTCCAGCAGATGCTACAGATAATGGGCGAGACACAGAAATAAATTTGCTGTTCTTTGCACAGAGATCAGCAAGAATCAGACGTGGCTTTGACACCCTGGCTGCTGGACCAAGGGCAGGCATTACGAGCAACTGAGAAACAAGAAGGGACTGGACAACACTGAAGTCATCGTCCAAACCCTACTCGCATCCTTACTGACCTGCAGTTGATAGGATTCATTACACAAACCTGCAAGTGTCCGGACTGTGAGAGTGGGGCCCCTGTTCCTCACAGTGCTCTCTGCCTGCAGTGCCTCCACACCCAGGGAGGCACTGACCTCACCACAAGGCTGGCTCCTCCCCTCCACCCCTGCAGAAAAACACAGACTCGGCACTCCTCCCCTCGAGCCCCTCAGCTAATCCTTTACAGGGACAGACGTAGCTTTCCACATGTAATCTAGACCTGGGCATGAAGAGGAACGCGGCTGGAGGCACATACCGCCCCTGGAGCCAAGCTGCAGGCTCCACTCGGACTCCAGTCTGACCAGGCTGCTGCTCTTGCCTGCCCTCACTTGCCTGAGAGATGAATAAAGGATTTCCAAAGCACTTGTAAACCAAAGAGCAATTCAAGTTTCTATTTTTATACACCATATTCACTAATCATTTCATCGCTGTTAGAAAGATACTCTGCAAAAAGTCACCAACTTTTCTGAGCTACAAAACATATCTACCCATGTGGATTATTATTCTCCCAGATCAAAGAAGGACATCTTGTTTGTGGCAACAGGGAACTGCAGGACATTCAATTAAGTAAAATAACCCATGGACAGAAACACACGTACACAGTATTTTCCCTCATATACAAAAACTGAGCAAGCTGATTGCAGAGGAGCAGAGAGAACCACGTCCGGCAGGAGCTAGGAAGGAGAAGCAGGGTGATGCAGGGTGGTCAAAAGCAGAACCATGGGAGGACAAAGCTATGTACAGTCGACGCTACTGCTCAGGACAATTTACAAAGACCTACAGAAGAGAAATCTAAAGGTTCCCAGTACAAAGAAATAAATATGTATGGAGATGGGTGTCCTGACATGACCATTGTGTATTGCATAAATATATCAAATTACCTATCATATTACACTCCATAATTATGTACAATATTACACACTTAGGAGGACAGTAAAA
Organism: Ochotona princeps; assembly: GCF_030435755.1. NCBI lineage: Eukaryota > Metazoa > Chordata > Mammalia > Lagomorpha > Ochotonidae > Ochotona > Ochotona princeps. The sequence goes on from NC_080850.1 coordinate 45,139,570, forward strand.
TGAATAAAATGGATTCAAAATTTCCAATTCTCTGACCAAATCTGTCCAAGATGCAAGAAGAGCTGCTGAGTGGCGCACTACCTGTCCCCAAGCTCAGTAGTGACGCAAAACGTATGTGCAAGTCATCAGGGCCACTTCCACACTGAATTGCCTGATGTCTATAGAGAATAATGCCTCTAAAACCTCATAAAAGCTACATTTTTAAAAAAGCAGGGCAGATGAGAACGCTGTTTATTCCAAACAAATGCTTTCACTTTATCCACAGTGAAGGTTTCTGTGCGATAAGAGCCAGAATTAAAATAGCACACAGGCCAAGGTTACTGCCCATGTAATAAAATGTCAGACTGAAAAAAGAGAGCAATCAGGAAGCTTCATTTGAACTCTGATTCCATAAATCAGTCTCTGAACTCCATAACCTCATTGCATCTTAGCAGAACTAAAGGCACATAATCTCTTACCGCCGAAAATGCGCACTGAGAGCAAAGGGCATGTCTGAGAACACACGCCCCTCCCCGCCTGCGAGGTCATGGCCACACCAGGAGCTGGGATTCTTCATCTCTAGCCTCAGGCTCGGATCAAGCCCATCCAAAAGACCTTCACAAGATCGACTCCTCTCATTGTTTTCCAGATGATTTTGTTGATCAAAAGTCACAGTTTTTTAAGAACATTTTAATAAATTCTAGTAGGGTAAGACACTACCAAGGAAGCACTTCCAGCATCGGGGTAATTTAACACAACAAGATGGCCTGCACATTTTAAGAAGCAGTGAGCATTCTTCCTTACGCTCAAACAGTCATGAGCTTCTCTCCAAGGTTCTGATAATAAAGAGCATTCATTAACTTGAACGTTTATTTAGTGTTTTATCACTTTTTTTTCAAAATATATCATTACAGAATATTGCATTTTTACAACTAAGTGAAAAAAATTTAGATCCACGGAGCATCTTTCCCACAATAGCCAACCTTAAAAACATGCAAGACTTAACCTAAACCACCAACTGTAACTAGCTTATCTGTAGCTCAATGGCTTACCTGTAAAATGGGATTAATCATATACAGGTGATGCATGCCAGGCATGTGTATATGTGACAACAAATACAAACTTGACAGCTTTTCCTGTTCCAAATGAAGGAAGACATTTTCTTTTCCTCCTTTTCCTGGAGAATTTGATTTGGAGAACTTGTCGTAACTGCTTTCTTCTCTGTTTGAAAGGCACACAATCCTTTAGAATACAGGGCAGAACTCTGCCTTCTCTACAGCCCAAAAGGACTCGGAGCACCTCCATCACACTCCAGTCGCAAAACCACCCTCTCCTAAAGAGATGCCAAGTTCTCAGCGGAAATGGTGACCACAATGGACAGTGATTCAGGGAGAATCTGTGTGACTTCTGGTGCTCTGATGCCTCTCACTTGAGATCTAGTCATTGTAAATCTGGGGTTATACCTGCCTGGGTGGGTCAAAAAAACAAGAGGTTTTTTCCTATCTCTGCAATCGTTCAGAGGATTGCCTATGACTTGATTCACATTTTGTTCTACCTCTCACTCAGTTAAAAACACTTTCTCTCTATGATTCCTTATTGGAATTTCTGGATTTAGAAAAGATATTTGTATTTTAAATTGTATTCCCCCAACATCTGCAAAGAGTCATGGGTAAACTCTCAAAGCAACAAGTGGTGCATTCAGGAGAGAGCAAAATAGAAGCAAAATACTCTACAAGAACGACCAAACATTTGGACTTCACTGACCCACATAAATAAATAACAAAATAATTATTAGGTATACATTAAATAATAAATACCAATTGGTTTATAGGCATGCTGCTTTAAGTGTTGCCCTATTTCTAACTTTGTTGACAGTTGTTTAATTTTGCCTAGATGGAATATCAATCCCTCCAGAGGCTCTCCGTTAAGACTGGCTAATCACCGCCTGCAGCTTCGGCATCCCCCAGTGTTGCGGGATCAGTTTCAAGCCACTCCACTCCAGTCCACCTCCACTGATGAAACACCTCAGAAAGCAATAGATACTGACCCATGTTCTGTGCTCCTGCATCCAAATGGGAAACTCAGACCAAGCTCCTGACTCGTGGCTCCAGTTTGGCCCACCCCTGGCTGTTGCAGTCATCTGGTGAGTGAAAAAGCAGATGAAAGATGTCTCTCTCTTAGATTTTTGGTCTTTCTCTATAACTCTGCCTTTCAAACAAACATAAATCTTTAAGAAAAAAAAGACTGGCTAAATCAAGTCCATCAAAGGCATCTGGCCGCAGTCCATTTTGTGTTGTTACATAGAATACCTGAAAGAAGAGACATTTATTTCTTAGACCTAAAGAAATTGGGACGCTCAAGATCAAGGGAATCGCATCAGGAGAGGGCCTTCTTTTCCAGTTCTCATGTGTTTTGTTGTTGTTGTTGTTGTTGTTGTTGTTGTTGATTTTATTTGAAAGGCATGAAGACATTAATTTATCCCTACTGGTTTACTATCAAAAACAATCCACAAGAGCAAAAGATAACAAACTAGGCCAGGGCCAGGAGCCGGTAACTTTCATATAGGCAGCAAGGACTCAGCTCCTTGGGTCTTCATCTGCTGCATCCCAGGATGAGCATTAATGGGAGGCTGAATTGGAAGTAGAGGGAGACAGTTACTTCTACAGGAAGATACTGGGTACTTTGGCACCACCCTAATATCACATTCATGAAGATCCACTATTTTTTGCTCTCAATCCATGGTGGACTGTACCTAAGGGGATGTATAATGGAAGTGTAGCGGAAATAAATATGTCCACAAGTAGAAGCAGAGAGAATTATGTGCCTATGCATGCAGTACAAGGATGGACTCACGGAGAATCTCCTCCACCTCAGTGCGGTCTGATGGACCTGTGAGAGTACACGAAAGACACCTGCTGCAAGACTCGAGGGGAGAACAACGGGGGGGGGGGGGGGAGACTCCAGTGCCTATTCAACTGTGCCATGAAATGAAGAAGAAAAAAGAAGTACAGCTAGAAACCTTATCTGATATGAAATGCACATGTCACAAGGAACATCTTAACCACTGACTACAATAAAACGCACCAATCAGAAGGGCTGACTCAAGTCCATGGAACTGGATGCAGGGTTCATTTCTAAAACTGAAAATAAGGTTCTTTTCACTGTTTACAAAGCAAAGCAAAGATAGATGGTGGATTCTATCAGAGCTATCCTCACTCAAGCAAAACAAATAAACCAATAAAAATGATTCTAGTAAGCAATTATATAATATATCCATACCAGCCAATGTAACATTTCGTATATCTTTATAAAATGCAAGTATATGCAAGTTCTTACTTTATTTAATATATAATACCCTAACTACTTCGGATACCAAAACTGAACAAAGACACAGCACAGAAAGAAAACTGCAGAGGCATATCTGTTATAAACATTGACGCAAAAATCCTCAACAAAAAAATTAGCCAAAAAAAAAAAAAATCAAACAACACATGAAAAAAGACCATACATCACAATCCAATGGGATTTACCCCCGAGACACAAGGGTGTCTCAACATTCACAAATCAACAAGCAGCATGAATCACATCAGCAGAAGGAAGAACAAAAACCATATGGTCATCTGAACAGATGCTGGAGAAGCATACGATAAGATCCAACATCCCTTCATAACAAAAAGCCTCACAAAATAGATACAGAAGGAAAATACCGCAAATCATGATGCATATGTGTGACAAACCATCAACCAACATCATATTGAACGTGGAAAAGCTGACAGCATTTGCACTCAGAACTGGAACAAGTGTAGTATCAGAAAAATTAACAGGAGCAATTAGGGAGGAAAATTAAAGGGCATTAAAGTGGGAAGAAGGAAGTCCAAAATATCCATTTTTCCAGACAATATGATGCTGTGCACAGAAAAATCTAAACACTCCACCAAAAAGCTGGTAAAACTGATAAGCCAATTCGCTAAAGTTGCAAGCTAGAAAATCAACATACCAAAAAAAATGTGAATGATGAACTTGCATAAACACAAATTAAGAAATCTCATTCTCAATAGTCACAAAAAACAATATTTAGCAATAAATTTAACCAAAGCAGTGAAATCTTTAATCTACATAAAGATTATAAAATATTTATGAAAGAAATAACTGGGAAGCAAAAGATAGAAATGTATTCCTTGCTCATGGATAGAAAGAGTTAATGTAACAAAAATGTCCATATTACCCAAAGCAATCTACATATCCAATGCAATCCAATGCAATCTTCATCAATATACCTAATTCTTTATAGAATTAGAAAGAGCAACCCTAAAATTCATATGGACTTGTGAAAAACACAGGAATAGGGACCAATGTGTTGGCCCAACCTGTTAATCTTCTACCTCTAAGTGCAATATCCCATAAGGCACAACTTTGTGTCTCAGCTGTTCTACTTCCCATCCAGCTCCCAGTTTTTTTTGCCTGGGAAAGCAGCAGAGGCTGGCCCAAGGCCTGGCACGTAGCACCTAAGGAAGACCCGGAAGAAGCTCTGGCTCCTGGCTTTTGATAGGTTCAGCCCTGGCCATTGCGGCCATTTAGGGAGAGAACCAGCAGACAGAAGATCCTTTCTTTCTTTATCTTCTCTCTGTAAGTCTGCCTTTCCAATAAAAAAATACATAAATCTTAAAAAATAATAATAATAAAAGAGATTCAAGAATAACCAAAGTGATCCAAAGGAAAAAAGCACCCGAGCTGAAATCATTACAGTACCAGATTTGAAAGCATACAGTAATTAAAATAGCATGTTACTGGCATAAAAACTGACACACTGATGAATGGAACAGAAACGAGTACCTCACACTGGTCCTAGAAGTCATCACACGCTCCACCCTGAACAAAGCTCACGGTCCTTGCATGAGCATGGAGAGGAGCGTCACCAGAATCAACACACTGGCCCAACTGAGCAACACCACTAACGATTGTTACGAGGCAAATGCAATGCGCTTTCATGCTGCTGCACCCTCACACAACCCCACTGCAAACTGTACAAAGGAAAATGTATTAAATCATGTACCTTTTGGAAAATCCTAAACTCAAGTCTACACTACTCCATGAATTATGTCATTTCTGAGCCACTCACTGGATATGCATGCCAAAATTCTTTACCATGTAATGGGAACTCCGTGTATGAGCACTACACACACACTGGCATTCTGTGCCATGGCATATATGCATAAATTTATTTATCATTTATTGAGTGGTTTGTTCCCAGTGGTTGAGTTGAAACACAAATAAGTTTCGAAAAATAGCCAACTGAGAACACACTATACTTCCTAAAAACCAATAAAGACCTAGGTAGCTTTCCAAGGGCAGTGACATTTATTTTCTCTGAAAGCTGACTATTTCCTATTAACATGTACATTAAAACAAGAGGCAGCAATAGGTCATTCACTCAAATTAAAAGATAAAATGCAAGTTGATAAATCTCCTAACAGCTGCTTTCGGTTCTGTTTGGTATTACTTTTGAAGTCTGACTTGCTTGTTAGCAAAATACAACAACTCCCCGCAACTCCCAGACTGCCTATGATTTTTGCTCTTCATTTAATTATTATTGGGTTTCCAACCTTGCCAATTCCTGAATCATACACACACATTTCAGCAATATATGTGAAACAGCAAATAACTGTGAAAATATCATAGAGAAAAACCAAGAGAATTTTTCACTTGCATTATCTTTGCACCTGAAGAGACTCCACAGAAAAAGGCAGCATTTCAATTGGAGGCCCACGTACACAGCCTCAGGCTCCTGGCTTCGGGTCAGCTCAATTTCAACTGTGCGGCCACCTGGGATGGAACCAGCAGATTGGGAGGTTCTTCGCTCATTCTCTCTGTAAATCTGCCTTTCCAATAAAAATATTTTTTAAAGGCATGTGTATACCACAATTAAACCAATATTTCACAAAGTTGTTGAGCAATGAGAGAACTGACTTTTTGGAAAGTGGCCTATGTACAACTCAGGTAGACTCAGCAGGTGTCCATCAGGGTCACCTTCTCAATATACGGGATTATCATCCGAAAAGGTCAGTCTGGGAGATGACCAATGCGGACCAACATTTAAAGCATAACACTCATTTATCAACCTGATAAAAACCCGAGAGCCTAATTCATGCCTCCTGACCAGCACCTTCTCTCTCCAAGAACATCTACATGGAGAAACAATTACTACAGTAGCAATGTTGCTGGTGAGCCTTTGCTTCCACCTGCCAACCCAGCCAGTATATGGACTAGCTGTGCTAATCTCAGCTAGAGCAAACAGGAAGACTTGAGTATTTCATCTCACTGATGTCACCTACACAGTAACATTATGGTGACATCTTTAAAAAAATAAATAAATAAAAAATAAAAAAAAAAACTCACAAGGGCCCAGCATGGTGGCCTAGCAGCAAAGTCCTCGCCTTGCATGCACCGGGATCCCATATGGGCACCAATCTAATCCCTGTGGCCCTGTTTCCCATCCAGCTCACTGCTTGTGGCCTGGGAAAACAGTCGAGGACGGCCCAAAGCCTTGGGTCCCAGCACCCACATGGGAGACCTGGGAGAGGCTCCTGGCTCCTGGCTTCGGATGGGTGCAGTAACCAGCCGTTGCAGCCATATTAGGAGTGAACCAGCAGATGACAGATCTGTCTCTCTCTGTCTCTCCTCCTCTCTGTACGCCTGATTTTCTAATTAAAAATAAATAAATCTTTTTTAAAAAGTACATGCAGTTTATTGTTTTACCACATGAGTTCTGACGATTTTAAAAGCCCCTGTAACCTCCCCCGCAATCAAAGCGTCCTTCCATTCTTCCTATTTTCTAAGCAAACCACAATTATTTATTTATTTATTTATTTATTTATTTATTTACTTGAAAGGCAGAATTACAGAGGTGAGAGGCACAGAGGAATGAGCCTCCATGCGCTGATTCCCGCCCCAATACCTGCAACATGCACAGCTGCGTCCACCTGCTGGTCCTCGCGTGGGGAGGCAGGGACCCAGCTCCCGCAGCACACCCTGACGCCTCCCACAGGGCACCGTTATGGGAAGCCGAAATTGCACAGGATCCAAAGCCGCAATCCAAGCCCTCTGATACGGGATCTGGGGGTACCAAGCAGCACATAAACACATTTGCCAAACATCTGCCCGGCTTCTTATGTCAATGAGAATGTGCATGATTTTAACGTTGATAAGATCTAACTGATCACGGTAGCACTTTCTTTTTCTTCAGTGATAGTGATTTTGTGATTTTGAATATTTCTGAGGGGTTTTTTTTGGTTTTTGCTAAAAAAACAACACAAGTACATTTTCAGCACATCAGAATATGATTATCAGTAGTTAACAAATTTTCTCATATACATACAATGACTGGCTAGATTATTTGCTCCTTTGTTTAGTTATAAGCTGTTTTTAACTTTTTGCAGTATGAAGAAAAGGGTCATGAGCAGTCTTTACCGGATGTCTCCGCACATTTCTTTACTGATTTGTTTTTGAGAAATACTATTGTTGAGTACACTGGATCAAAAGGCACACATGTCAATACCTGGTACCAGATTGGCTTTACCAACATATTGGATCACCAGCAGTGTAAGAGAGCGCTTACTTCCAAGTTAAAAACATACTTGTATATATTTACTGGCTCTTCATCTATTGTCTTTTACACACATTTGGGGAGATAGGTCAATGTTTACGATGTGTTTTCTTACATTGTAACTTGTTTCAGATTCGTCATTGACATCCATGAACAAGATTTTCAGTTTTTATATATGCCAGGACCACAGAATTTCCCTCTGTCTCCTGCATTATATTCTGTCTTTAGAAAGATGCTTTCTAGAACTAACCAAGTGTAGTCATGAAGGTGAATGCCAGGTTCTCAGTAAATGAATCAGAGACTGGCTTAACAACCCCGCCTGGCACAGTTTCTGGTGTCCCCAACGAAGGAAGAGCACCAGGTTCTCCCAGGAGCTACTTCCCTTTACCTGTGCTGATCCCTGCATCTGCACCTAGGCGTGTCTGCAGCTGAGTCCCTTCTGAGACGCACGCCCAAGTGCTGTGAGTCGCTTGCTCAAGTTAGCTACTCGGTTTGAAGTGGGTAAAGAATTTGAAAGTCTCTTTACCATTAACATAACATTGACAGAGATACCAGACCAAAAGTTACCCAATTTGGATTTTTGGTTTTGTTTTTTAATCAATCACTGGATTCTTCACAGATGACCTACAATACTCTTTAGAGCACGTATTACAGCATGAGAGAAGCTGCCCATCTTTGACACCTGCATCCCATACGGGCACACGTTAGTGTCTCAGATGCTCCACTTCCAAGCCAGCTCTCTAATAACGGCTTGGGAAAGCACCAGAACGTGGCCCTCGTGTCTCGGCCCCTAACTACTGGGTGAGAGAACCAGATGAAGCTCCTGGCTCCTGGCTTTGGCTATCAAGCTCTGTCCATTGCAGCCATCTAGGGAGTAAACTGGCAGACGGAAAATTTCTGTCTCTCCCTCTCTCTGTAACTCTTTCAAATAAACAAGCATTTTTAAAATCATAATAATATACGATGTTCAATCACACTGTGTCCTCAGTTTGGGGATCAGATGAAAACTACGAGACTCATAGAGCAGCTAGCCTTCTACTGGACTTGGATTAGCTTCTTACACTAATTGCAATTCTGCCACCAACAGCAGAGAAAAATGAGTGTTTTACCAAGAAAGTACGGAAGTGGTGTTAGCATCCATAAATTTGTCACAGAGAAGGTGTTTACTGGTGGTGTTAAAAGAAAAGGTTAGCCCTGGTCAGACTGAAGGCTGCAGAACTCCTGAGCCAAAATATCAGCTTTTTGTACAGACACAAAAAGAAGTCTGCCATTCTGTGTGTCTGTTTCTGTCTTTCTTGCTGTCTGCATTTTTCCTTTGAATTCTTGTAACATTCCATAGCTTTAGATGTAGGAGGAAAAGAAAGAAGCTTTTGCAAAGTTCTTAGTGCCTTTGCGTTCTTACCTATTAGAGATCATAAAAAGCAAGGAGCAGCCAGTGTCTACAGCAGTGAAAGCAAGAACAAAGCACCATTATCATCATCAAAAGTCAGAAGGAGAAAGGAGAACCCAGCTGTCAGACACGCAGGGTGTCCCCTCCACTCTGCACCGTCCTCCAAGGGCATGCTCCCATCTTTTTCTATCTTGCTCTCTACCTAGCCAAGATGACCTACACTGGCTGCACCAACTGGGGCCCCTAGCCATCTCACTTCCAGATTGGTTCACAAATGGTTGGCACTGGTAGGGGCGAGACAGCAAGAGAAGAGAGAGCTGAGGGCCTGTATCTCAGGCTGAGCAGAAACTGGTCAGCAGCTTCAGGTTCTCCCCAACATAACAACTCCTGCTGCAATTACCCGCCTTCTCGTAACTGCCACCTCCCTTTGCCCCCTCGGGTCCCACAGGAGCAGGGACCTGCTTCTCTGACGTTTCCCATTTCCCTAAGCATTCCAACGACTATGAAAACCATCTTGATTTTTTTGATCTATGCCTCTAATGTATTTGCATCCATTTCCTGAGGAAAGCCTAATGGATATCTCAAGTTACAAATCTAAATGTATTATCTCTAAAGTCAAACTGGACAGAATCCTGAAATGCAAGCCATTAATAAGTCAATCTGAGTGTCAAGTTAAGAAGCTGAATCTAAAATAATCTAATTCAACAAGAAATCTCTTCTACGTTGTTTAAGACACGCTGATGTGGGCAAAGACTTGGAAAAGGGAGCAGTGCAGCCTGACCAAAAACATACACAGAGAAGGGATTGGTAACAAAGTTAAGAAAAACTGAACACTGCTACTACAGGCCAGGCCTCATTCTTCTCTCCAGGAAGTCTCCTCCATCCCATAATCCCATCCATTCCTCCCCAGGCTTTGACCATCACCTCCAGGCACAGTAAGGCAGAAGCTTTCCTCTGCCCCAAGCATCGCTGGACACGCTCTGAACCTCCCTACTCCATACCCCAGGCCTTTTCTTACTACCATCCCACATCCCATAAGAGCCACAGAACCTTCTAGAACACCAACTGTGAGTCACTGTGTGTCTTCTCAGGGAGACCTTAGTCTTGTTTCAAGCATCTACCCATTCTCCTCACATCTTCATTCTATTGCTGGAATACAATCTACGCTTTGCCACCAAATCACATACTCCAATATGAAGAGTTCTCACCGAAAAACCTCATCTGTAAATGCATGTTTAGGACTGCATGGCCAGGCAGCACTTTCCTCCCAAAGCCCTTTCTTTCTCTCCTTTGCCCAAATGGTTTCCTCTCCCCCTGATCCTTTCTAATATCAGACTTAAACTACTCTTACAGAATTTATATGCCAGGATGTATCATAATTATGTACACATACTGGCACACTACTCAAAAGTAAACAGACAAGAAATTTATCTGTTCTAAACTGAATCTGGCTTGAAGGCAGAAAAGATTTCAATAACTATTCTCACAGTATCTGTCTTCAAAAAAAAGTTTCTGATTCTCTGGCATTGACCTTTCTGATCTGCACATCAAAATTTTAGGCATAATTATTTCTAAAATAAGATAAATATTATCAAAACAACAAGAGTTGTATATAATATGTCCCTATACCTCAGTACCAATACAATTTTTACCATTAGGAAAATTTAAAGAATGAGAGCAACATTTGCAAATAATATTTAACCTTGAAATGTTCGCCAAGTCAATTCCTTTAAGAATGAATGCATGCCTATAGTTGCAGTTGGAGAAATTTTTTAAACAGCATATTTTTCTCTATATCACAAATTAAGTTATCCTGAACAAACACGCAGTATTATTTAGCAAAACGAAGCCACTTGTGTCTGCATTTACAGTTTTACTGATGGCCACATAATAAAGGAGAAAGTGAAAAACAAATGTTTTGCAGGGATGTTTTTTGTTTTTACAAAAACACCCACTCTTGCTAAGAAAAGTAATTCGGACCTAAATGTCTCTCCTCACAAACTCTGAGATCCTTCCGTTTAATCAGTCTTCCTACATGTTTTTCTAATTGTTTGGCACATCTGCATAAAAAGCATGTTCTTTCATTTGGCTATTCATTCTCATAATAACCATCAACTGAGTATTAGCACTGCAATTTTTTTAATAACTTTTCATTAGATTCTCCTATAAAAAACCAACGTCTGTTTTATATTTTCACCACATCTCTTATTTCTTTAAGGACTATTTTCCATCTTAATATTGTTTGTGACCATATTCAGTAGACTTCTTAATTTGTTTTTCAGTTTTGCTTTATTGGCCTATCTTATCACTGGCCCATTCTCCTTTAACAGCTCCCAATTTTCTCCTAGGGAGCTTTTCTTCCTCACTCTAGCATTCCATGTGGTATTGTTGGGTACTTCCAGTTCCACTCTAAGCTTGAAAGTGGAACTTGAATACAGCCTGTGCAGCCAGATCACTGCATCCCTTGACCACAGTGACCACAAAGGGCTATCAGCCTCTAAGCAAAAGTTGGGGAGACATTTCTAATACAATCATTTGCACCTTCTCTATAATTTATACCTTCTCTATAATTTCACTTACACAAGTCAGTATTAACTAGCTCAGTACGTAGACCAATAAATTCTTTTAAACTATGTCCATGTGAATGGACTTTCTGTGGCTTACAAAAGGAAGCATTCATATCCAGTGTGCTACAGACATCGCATCCTCTTCAACTGCACTCTTCCAGCCAATCACCACCCTACCTGGCCTCCCTAGGGTTCTGTAACTGCCATGGTCATGCCTTGTTGCGTGATCCAAGACATAACCTCCAGCCACTAACCCAGAAATCCTTCCAGACTTCATTCTAATCCCTGTCTACTTCCTTCTACATCCCAGTGTACTCTCCAATGTCACATCCACTGTTGATTCTTCCCTCCGTTCCTGAATCTTCATCCTTTCCTGCTTCACGTTTCAGAATTTAAAACCATTTAATCAAAAACACAATAAAGCATGCAAAAATCATTCATGACAAGCATGAAATTGCTAAGGTCACTAGTGAAGGCTCTGAGATACACATTGTAAATAAAGGTGACTGGCTTTGTGCCATAGCTTAGTGGCAATTCTCACCTTGTAAGCCTGGGATCCCATATGCGTGCTGGTTTATGTCCCAGGTGCTCCACTTCCCATCCTGCTTGTGGACTAGGAAAGCAGTAGAGCATGGTCCAAAGCTTGGGACCCTGCACCCATGTTTGTGGGAGACCCAAAAGAAGCTCCTGGCTCCTGACTTTGGACCAGCTCAGCTTCAGTTGTTGTGGCCAATTGGGATGGAACCAGAAAATTGGAAGATCTTTCTCTCTGTTTCACCTTCTCTCTGTAAAACTGCCTTTCCAATAAAATAAATAAATCTTAAAAAAAAAACGGTATTTTCTAATTACTGTATAATATTTTGGGAATGCAAATTTTATTTGAATGTCAACTACAGTTAAGCATGTGCCGTTTGTTTTTCTTACTCAGGTTTTGTAATTTGATGGAATGTTTTCATCACAATTTAATAAATGTTTGCTTTATTTCATAAAAAAAAAAAAAAAACGGGTAGGGCCCAGTGCGGTAGCCTAGGAACTAAAGTCCTCGCCTTGCATGCACCAGTATCCCATATGGGTGCCAGTTCTAATCTCGGTAGCCCCACTTCCCATCCAGCTCCCTGCTTGTGGCCTGGGAAAGCAGTCGAGGATGGCCTAATGCTTTGGGAACTTGCACAGGCATGGGAGACCCAGAGGAGGCTCTGGACTCCTGGCTTCAGATTGGCTCAGCTCCAGCTATTACAGCCTCTTAGGGAGTAAATCATCAGACAGGAGATCTTCCTCTCTGTCTCTCTTCCTCTCTATATATCTGACTTCGCAATAAAAATAAACAAATCTTTGAAAAAAAACAACTGATTGCAGTGCAGTCAGAACAAGTAGCTAACAAATGTTGAGGAATATCTAAGAGCCTCCATATCACTCCAAAACTTCAGTATCACATTGCTTTACCTACTTCCTGTGAGACCACCATCAATAACTCTATAATCTGAGTGGCTGGGGAAGACCAGGAATCCGGGCAGCTAGAGAGTAAATACACTGTACATGCATGATATCTTTAAGTATATTTACGGGTAAAAAACAAAAAAGCAGTAAAAGAAAATCCACTATCCACTGACACTTAGCTTTTTAATCATATATGGACAAAACTCTCATTATATACCACTGAGTTTATAACTCAATCGTATAACTTCAGAAGTTAAATTTTTTACAAAAGCTATAAAAACTGAAATAGAATTTGAGATACATTATTCCCCCTTGTCCCCCTACACCAAAAAATAAATTGAGAAGTATAAATTTTCCATGCCTCATTTTCCTATCTAGCCTTTTGACAAGGGACTTTATACTATTTTTTACTTTTACCTGACACTATTCATAAAGGATAGCTGAAGTAGCCTTAATAATAGATCAATCTCATTAATAAAACTTCTGCTCTACTCCAATTTACATGAGCTTCATTATGAAAAGTAATTGGCCATACCAAATTTACTGCGGGAGGCAGCTAATGTGGAATAGAAAAGCACAGAGCCTCCGCAGGAAGGACAGTGCAAGGTCACACGTGTAGCCGGAAAACAAGGAAGATGAGTAATCCTCCAGAGCAATGACAGAAGAGAAGAGGAAGCCTTTAAAGGCGCTTGCTGTGGCTTCAAGCTGAAGGCCGACAGACAGAACAACCCAGGGTCCCAAGCACAGGGACAGCTTGCTGACTGCACCAGTGTGTCACAATGTCTTCCTAACACGCTGGTTCAGTGCCTGCTTGTACTCTCTCCATGGTGCGATCACACAGCCAAGCGCAACCAGAGCTGGGGAGTGCTGGCAAGGGCTCCAGCCACCTCTCCACCACACCCAACACTCTACTCCAACACATCCTTCCTGAAACCTGTTCCAAAATGCATATGAGACAAGAAAGCTGGCTTTAAAAAGTTTAAATACCAAGTGGTGAGGCTCTAAGATAACACCAGTATGCCTCGTTTTTTAAGCACACTATAGAAAAGGGATAATGAGCAAGCTTTAGTGTTTCCTCCAACTGATACTCCATGATTCAGAAAAACATATATACTTTCCTTTGCTTGTATTTAGAAACACAGAGCAAAGATGTACATCTTGCTCTTATCTTGGAGACTGGAAACTGACACCTTGACACACATGCAGAATTTTCAGCAGGAGTTTCTGAAGGCACGTGCAGAGGTGGTCCAGGCATTCAGAGGCTACACAGGTTAACTGTGTATGTGACTGTGTGGTTACACACAATTGCCCAAGGCTTTCCAGTAGATCCCTCCCCGACAACAATGTAAACTCTCCCAATCCTGTCTCTCTGTTCAAGTTCCACTTTCTTTCCTAACTCCAGCCCACATTCTCCTCCCTTCCCTTCTCAAATGTGTCTTCACTACATCACCACCATCACACAGCAACTGAGTACTATGGAACCTGAAAGGACGTAAAGCTAGTTATAAACCCAAAAGGCAGACACAAGTGGTAGAAACAGCATCCCAGAATAACCGGATCGTGGGGGTTATCAATGCCAGAATGCAGAAGATGGTGCCAAGTTTGTAACTTGAGCGTTACAAACAGGGGGAGTTTGTGGAGGCGTTCACAGCTGTCCTGGAAAAAGGACCCTCTTGAGCAGCCCACGCACAAGGGAAGCCTTCCACAGGATGAACAGGTAGGCTCCCAGAGCCATCACGAAGGTGTGATTTGGGCTGCAACCAGCAGCCTCCCTAAGCAGCAGCCCCAGGCTCTCCATCATTCATCACAAACAAACAAACAGATCGGTCAGCTATTAAACATGATGGCACCCGTGTTTGATGTTTCAGTAACTCAAGAGCACTTCCACAAGGTCTTTGCTTATAGTATCGGAAGACACAGAAAGGACACCAACGTAGCATTCACACTGACAGGTGCACCTGCCCTTGCTTGTGCGTTTCTGGGTAGTAGAGGAGCCTTAAATGTCACAGCAGAATTTGAAATCCCCAGTGTGGGCTAAACTAAACTAAGACAATCTAGCAAAAGAAGTTAACTCCCAAGTGCTTTTTTTTTAACCTGTGGATTTATGATTTGGGCATTCCTGAAACCCACACTCTCTAGAAATGAGTCAAACTAGGTTCCCCTTTAATAGGGCCTGGAAAGCTAAGAGCCACTGAAGACAGGACCACAGATTCCAAGTCCTCAGGGACTGAGGCAGCTGGGGACGTGATTTCTAGCAGCAGCGGGGCTGGGGTGCACAGGCATGTGGGGAGTCATCAGTGGCCTGAACACGTGACAAAGGCCTCAACTGCCAGTCTAGGGAACCACTAAAAATGCACTACACTTGTAAACTTCTCATTTTTATAAGCTTTTTTATCTAAACTGTCAAAAACTGGCATACTTTACTAAGCAATTAATAAAAGGATCAGGAAAAGATAGGTGAAGCAGTCACAACTTTTGAGGAAACAGGCAAAGTAAAACCAAGGAACCAAGACAAAAAAGAATGAAACCTAAGAAATAAAACGCCTTGAAATTTATGAGTGTGACCAATGGCTCATATCAACTTACTCAGCTAATATGTAGGGTGGTAGGTATATTTAACCTCCAAGACCCATGTAGTACTAGTTTAATTCTAGTAAAGAATTAAACAGATTTTTATATGAAGCTCAGTATTACAATTTTATGGCAGAAAATGCCCCATCTTAAAGATGAAGAATAAGTCTCATCATTACAGATTGTTCCCGACATAACCTAACTAGTGACTGAATGAGGTTGAAAGAAGACTCCTGATTTCAAACTGTCTGGAGAGCAGGTGTTTTCAGCGGTCCTCAGCTAGTCTTGTTCAAGGGCTCAGCCCAGATCCTTGACCAAGACCCAGGGCCTGGGAACTCAGTCCGGGAAGCAACAGATGGGCTCTTGGTTTCCACGTTCAATAACCAAATCTTTTTAAAAATGAATGGGGGAGATAGATAAGGATCATTATAAATGACTTTTGAATTTATTTATTCAGGGCACCAATCACTTCACTTTTCATACATAAGGAATTCCAGGGTTAACTTGTGACCTCTTGGGTGGGCTGCTGAAATGTTATTCCTGTCAGTTTCAAATCACTCTTTCTGTAGGCAGCTTTCACTCACGAACCCAGTTTGCCAAAAATTCCCTGTTTTTGGAACAAGAAAGACTAAAATTCAATTTTTAGAGCAAATCCTACTAACTTTTAGAACATCATTCTTTTTCAAAATAAATGAGTATTGGTCCCAAGCCAGACCTTCCAAGAATCAGCACAAATCTTAAGGTCGAGGACAATTACTTCCATCTGTCCTCTACCATGGTTACGGTCATTAACAATGCTGTGTGCCTAATGCATTCTGTTTGTAGAATGGACAACTGAGGGACACACTGCAGCCTAACTCATCCAGGAAGAGTCAGCCTGCGGAAAAAGCACTGCCTAGCAATAGCACTAAACCCCTGCCTGTCAGTGCTCTGCCATTTAACCTAAAGCCTGGACCACGCGGCCTTTCCATCCAAATACCAAGAGAAAACAACCTGACCAAGGCACCCAGAGACCCACGGGAGAGCCACGCCCACACGGAAGGCAGGCCTTTTAAAAGTCCTGATTTCATTTTGTTTGTTGCTTGGCATATCAGACTACTCCTAATTTATTCCAGCTGTTTCTTCTGAAAATATGAGGCTTACAATTTGTTATGGGCTTCAGAAAAAAAAGAATAAAGAGACAGTAAATCGTGTTGTGCTGATTTCTAAGTCAAAGGAACAAGGAACGGATATTGCTCTGCCCAGGGATGGCAAAGGAGTGATGACTGTGTATTTCTCCCTGTTTACAATAAATAAAAGTACCCTTCTTACACAGAAAAGCCTAACAATGGCATGATTATATATTCAAAACGCATTTCATGTCCGTGTACTAAAATATGCAAGCTAGAAGCTCAGAATGTGATGTTTTGAATATGTTAATCAACTGACAGAAAATTTGCATTTCATATAATTCCAAGTATGAATATAAGCATATTTGATAAAAATCCAATATCACGATTTTATATAATTATATTCTTGCTTGATTTTTCAAAAGACAGTGTCACCACTAACTACAATTATAGTTTTTAAATGCCTCTATCAGCATGCCAATCTTTCAAGATCAACACTACATTAGTACATTTTAACAATATCAAGTTAAAAAACAATTAAGTTGGAACTTTCATGTATTTTTCCACTCACAATTTAATCTTTTTATATGTTTATAAATTCATTTCTATTTTTAAAGCAGAGAGAACAAAAAAAGTGCTCTGGAGAATGCTGATGCCATGAAAATAACAATGAGAAAAATAAAACAATGTCATGTACATATTTCACCCTAATGTATTCTCCCCCCAAAAAAATTGTTTCAAAGAAGAACAGATTGCCTACCAGGTGTATCTCCACCATTAAAATGATTAAAGCAAGAGGCAGAGTGTCTGAAGAGCCAGCCTTCAGAGGGAGGGGGGTGTCTCACTCAGATTATAGCACACCAGGGCAAACATGGGAAATGCAGTCCTTGTTTACTGCAAAACACTAAACAGGCGCCCGGCACGATAGCGCAGTGGCTAAAGTCCTCGCCTTAAACATGCCGGGATCCTATATGGGCTCCGGTTCTAATCCCGGCAGCCCCGCTTCCCATCCAGCTGTGGCCTGGGAAAGCAGTCAAGGACTGCCCAAAGCCTTGGACCCTGCACCCATGTGGGAGACCTGGAAGAAGCTCCTGATTCCTGGCTTCGGATCAGCTTAGTTCCAGCCATTGCAGCCGCTTGGGGAGTGAATCATCAGACGGAAGATCTTCCTCTCTGTCTCTCCTCCTCTTTGTATATCTGATTTTGCAATAAAAATAAAATAAATCTTTAAAAAAAAAAAAGCCTAAACAAAGAAGGAATTTGGGGAAAGGCAGTTGTCTGCAGGTTTGCTGTTGTCTCTCTCAACAAATCTAACTCTTCTTAGGCTTGCTGGCCACAGCCGGCCGAAAGAGTCACACCAATGGTAGCCATAAATCATTCCATGTGATGGCTTTGACACTGACCCTCAAAGTCATGTTAAATAAGACTCTACGAGGTCATGGATTTGGACTGGGCTCCTACACTAGACCCAAACCATCAAATCAATACAGATTTCAATCACAGTTACTGAACTCTGACTGGCTGCAAAGGCTCTGTAGACAATTAAGATTAGGTTGTAAACAATTAGCTGATCAAACTGCAACCAACTGACTGGTTCATCAACCGCTGAGCCCAATTAAACTGTTTTCCATGTTTTCCTATAAATGCTGTCTAAACACATTTTTGGCTGAAGTTTTCAGAAATTGCTCTGGGAGTTGCCCAATTTGAGAACTTTTTTTTTCTTTTCTTGCTCAAATAGAATGTAATGTATCTAGGAGGTTTTACTTATAACACATGTTTTATAGTTTCAAGAGAATAAATTTCAGGAATAAATTGCATCTAATTCACCTCAAAATACAAGTACCTACTAGGTGCCAGGAGCTTTTTTAATCTTTTTAGATGCTGTACAACACAAAACTGTCCTGAGGAAGATTTATAAAATAGAGCATAAAAGGAATAAATGAGGTTAAGAAATTACTCTTAATGCTCAACTACAGAGAGGAAGAACTGCCTCCTTGTTAGAAAAATATTTAAGTAGAGGTATCAAAGAAGAAAGGAAACCAAGAGTACATACATGAGGAGAAAATTCCAAACAGTGGGAAGAGTGCCAATCCCTCGAAAGGCGACTGAGCATGCTGGGACATGCCCAGCACAGGCACACAGGCACACTACCATGGCAGGAGTGGAGTGGAGCAGGGAGAAATGGAAATGGGGAAGAGAAGGGAAGAGGAATGGGGCAGATCATATCAGGCATTCATAGGCCAACATTCAAAAAATTGTAGGAGTGTGAACCCATCTGAAGACTTAAAAAGAGAACTAGCATGTCTCTACACTCTATGGAAAACATTACAAGAACAGGGTTAAAGCAAAGAGATGAGTCCAGTTGCCTTGGATAAGCAGGGCAGGGGCAGAGGTCGCAAGAAATAGGGTGGTTTGAGAGACACTTTAAAAGAACTTTTTAAAAATTTTATTTATTGGAAAGTTGGAGTTACAGAGAATAAAAAGAGAATGTTTTTAAAGTTATACACAGAATATTGTCAGCGGGGAATGAGAAAAAGAGAAATTTAAGGATGGCTCCAAAATTGATGCCTGAACTGCAAAGTTTCCTAGGCCAATAAAAAACTAAAATAGAAGAACAAATGCAAGGAAATAAGAATTTTGTTTCAAGAAAAAAAAATTGATATCCTCACTAGTCTCTGAGAAGATGATGTCACAGGAAGTTGATTCTGTAAGTCTGGCACTGGCTAGCAGACCTGGAGCAAAACTTATACTTACTTACTTTCTCTCTCTCTCTCTCCCTCCCTCCCTCCCGCCCTCCTTTCTCTCTCCCTCTCTCTCTCTCTCTGGGACTGACTAGGAGACCTGAAGCAAAGCTAACTCTCTCTCTCTCTCTCTGTCTCTCTCTCTCTCTCTTTCCCCCACTAGGAGCTGACATCTTGCTGTTACCTTGAGCTCAGGAGTTAACCCCAGCCACAGCAGTCCAGGTGCTATGCCTTTATAGCAGCCTCTATGATAACCCGAAGGTTCTGCCCAGCCACTTGATACATGTTAAACAGAGCTGCTCTACCGAGGTCATGGCTCCTCAAAGAAGCCACAGCCTGCATTTCCACCCATCAGGCTCCAAGCATGTACCTTGACACCAGGGCATGTCAATTATTCCACCTTATACCACTTGTGCAGGCAAGGTCGCCTTCATGATCCCAAACTCTTGGTGTTAACATCTCTGTAGTCCCCTCCAACACCGAAGAAGGGTCACCTGTATAACCAAGAGGATATTGCAGAAATACTAAACATCAGACTGGGTTCAAGAAACACATCAGAACAACCATCTTGTTTTCCTAAATTACTCAGAAGCCTTTTCTCCTAGTTCAACAGCAATCAAGCTACACTAAAGTAGCTGCCAGCAAGGGTCTTACATGGCTTGTCAACAGTCATGTGACTGAACTGTCTGGAAAGCAGATCTCTGAGACACCAGTACCCCATATGGCCTCCAGTCAGGTCTTGGCTGCACCATTTCGATAAAGCTCCCTGCTAACGTGCCTAGGAAGGATGTGGAAGATGCCCAAGTCCTCAGGGGCTTGTGCTCACGGGAGAGACCTGCAGAGTTCTAAGCATCTGGTTTCAGACTAGCCCATCCCTTTCAGCAAGTGAACCAACAGATGCAAGATATCACCCTGTGTATGCCTCTCCCTCTCTAATTCTGCCTTAAAGTAAATACATACTTTTTAAAATAGTAACAAAAAATAAGGGTTTATTATTGTTCTAAACTGCTACATTGCAAGGAAGTGCACGATGCAAACAGAGAAGGAATATATCCAGAGTCCTTCCTTTCCTGTTCCTTCTTTCCCCTTTGTCTGCACTGGACTTGGGGTTCACTTCACCTGCAGGAGGACAACGGTATTACAACAGAGGCTCCCAAGTTTTGGCTGAAATTGATTCAAAAGCCTACAAACCACTTCCAGTTCTCCAGATATTTTTTCTATCGTTTTCTCACATAAGGCCTTCACATTTTCACTGTGCCTCAATGTACTTTTCAACAATCTATGAGGGCAAATCAGCACGTGACAGGTGCAGAGTCAAATGGGTGGCAGGGTGGGCTTCCTCCTGACCTCAGCTGGCAGCCCGCGGAGTGCACACTGCCACCTGCCTGTAGCTTCACAAGGGAAGGCTTACACTTTCTTCTGCTCACCAAGAGTCTATCATATACAATTCTCCTTGCATTCCTACTTGCATAAACCTCTCACCCATGTCCATTGGCAAACCCAGACTCAGGCAGCTTAAATGCAACAAAACTGGATTCTCTCATATGACATGCTGGTCAAGGCAGGGACAATTCAGAATTGCTTAAGGCAATAGCTCCATTCCATTGTGCACCCAGGTTCAGAGCAGAGCTGCTCTAGCCAGGCATCACCATGGTTTCTCTAATGAACAGATAGCTGCCTCAGTTCTAGCCTCGAAGAACAAAGAGAAGAAACAACACCTCTTCCAATGTATCTTCTCACATCCATGAAGGGAAAAGGTTTATTTTTATTGGAAAGGCAGATTCACAATAGAAAAATCTTCCATCTGCTGGTTCATTCCCAAAATGGCCGTAACAGCCAGACCTGAGCTGATCTTAAGCCAGGAGCCAAGAGCTTCTTCTGGGTCTCCCACGAAGGTGTAGGAGCCTAGGGACTTGAGCCATCCTTCATTGCTTTCCCAGGCCATAAGCAGGGAGCTGAATGGAAAATGGAGTGATGAGGACACAAACTGTTGCCCATACAGTATCCCAGCATTTGCAAAAGGAGGATTAGCCAATTGAGCCATCACAACAGGCCAGGAAAAAAAATTTTTTAATCTCCTTACACACAGAAGCCTTGCCACGCATCTCATTAATAGAAAAAAATTAAACTGTAGGCTCACCCTAACCAATGAATAGAAAAATATGATTGCTAAAGCTATACAGGATCTACCCCACTGTGCTAAAAAGAAAATCGCATGTACACACAATTCCTTCACATTATCAGCATCACTGGAATGCTTTCAACTGTGTATGATCTATAGGATCGCTGAGCTACTGACAGAGAAATGCTGAAAACCACACAAACATCTCAGTGCCCTCCCTCAGGAAAACAAATCAAACGGAATCAAGACCAATATTTCAGTCTACTGCAGTCTTAACCTTTTAACCAAAAATAAAATTATTAGAAAAGTAACTGAGGACTCATAGAATTGATGAAAACTTACGGATCAGGCTTAGAAAACATAGATCTGAAATACCAGGAAGCTAGACGCCGTCACCTTCAGCGATAATCCCTGCAGACGCAGCCACTGCTGGACACTCAGGGTCACTGCCACTACTGGGAGGGAAACAGGGCTGTCCCTGGCTTTAGTTACTCATTTAGTTCTATAATACCCTGGGCAGGCATGTCCAACCCAACGAGCCTTGCTTATGATGAAGCAGAACTGTCAGGGTTAGGGAAGAAAAGGACAACACTTGGGTTTTTTCTGGACTTCCACTTTGGGAGGTAGACACGCCCACAGAGGGATTCTAACATAGGAGTGAGACCTAAATGCCAGAGACCCAAACAACGTTAACCAGAAACAAGAAACTGGGAAGTGATGGAGAGCCCTTCAGTGAAGGAAAGACCTTCAACTCTCCTATCAAAACACACCATAGGCAAGGAGACACTTCTCAGAGATCATTCCTGAAGGACTCCTGAGGCCAAGCTGGACTCCACTGGCAACATACAGGAGAACAATGTGCTCACAGACAGACCTGTTAGATTTACAAACCTTTTTGCAGGAGTGGTGTGCCATTGAAGAAACTCCAGGAAATGAGATAAATTCCTAATTTTATACTGAGCATTTAAATAATCTAATGCACATGTAAGCATTTGCAGGCTAAGGAGTTGATTGGTGCTTGTTGCGATGGGCAGGAACTGGGCTTGTGGCTAAAAACACCTAGACTAATTGGACTCATCTGTATCCAATACCCTGCTAAATGAGGATGTGGGGGGAAGAGTATATAAGGAGAGGTGAAGGAGCAATAAAGAGAGATTTGGCAGACACTTCTACCATCACTGGTCTCCTGTCGGTGCTTCATCCCCAGACCCTCTCCCTGTCCACGTTACTGGCTGCTGGTCAGAGCAGCTTGTCTCACGTTCAAATATGCTCAGGAAGATTTACCAGGCCCTGAAATGTAATGTCTGTTGTGTGCTGAGATTTCAGCACTGATCTTGAGAGGTCTTCCTTCTGTTGTTGGCTTTAGATCTGTAACTTCAAGTCACTATTGTTTGGCTTAATAATGTGACTACACTCAAGATATATACATATATATGTGTATATACAGAACTACTTATATATAAATAATATGTATTATATATACAGAAATATTTATATTTATAAAAGTTTATATATACGTATACATGTACACACATATACACACATGTAAGAGGGCCATCTAGTTCTAATTAGATCTAAAATGAGAGTAGAAAAATTGCTAAAATGTCCACAATTTATACCCAATAAAATACACTAACTGTATGAATAGATACTCGTCTAGCAGAACACTTTCTGTTGAAAATGAAGTGTCCTGTCTTTATCTAACATGACCCAGAGATTCCAAATAACTAAAGGATGGTCACTCCTTATCTGTTCTCAGCAGAAACCGGCAGAGTAGGCTCAAAATCATTTTGTTTCTCTCCTGGACAACTCACCAACAAATTCTATTTTCAATGGTCATTATACCAATGATAGATTTTGTCCTCAATTGCACCAGTACTAAATTTTTTTTTAATTTTAAAAAGAAATCATCCTGTTCTTTAATTTCATAAAATGTTGAATAAATATAAGCTTTAACTTTCTTGTGTCTTTTGCTCACAGCCTCCAAAAAATCTATGTCTTCATTTCCTTAATTTATTCCAGGAAATATTCCTGCAAGACTCAAATTTACTTGATTATTTGCATGCTTTACTTCCACTATTCAAATTTCTGCCAAATTCCAAATTAATTCTATTTGACATTATTTTCTATAGTCAAATGATGATAGAACATTGTCTAACTGCTAATCTGCTATTTATTCATTTCCTGTAGACAGCTTCAGTTCCTCAGAGTTTGACATTTCAATAAATCCTTAAAAAGGATTATAATGCCGCCTTGTTATACTTTGTTTTCTCCGAAAAAATAAATTAAGAAACTTTCTCACCTGTAACCCTTTCAAAAAATTAGAAAGAAGCCTATCTTTCTTTCTCTAGAAAACAGGCTTTGAATATGGAATTAATTACAAGCATCTGGAATAAAAAAAAGAAAGTCCCTCAGTAAGAGAAGACGATTTCATTTAATTCTGGCAGAAGCTTTCCTATAATTTGTTTCCTTCAGAACAATCTGATCAGCCTCATCCTCCTAGGATGTGAGAGCAGAAAAGCCCATATGTGCTTATGCAATATTCAAAAGGCCTTCGGCTCCTTCTGCAGCTCTAACTACAGCCCTTGGGTTTGTCTGTCATTGAAACCAATCTGTGCAGTTGATGGAAAGTACAATCCATGATGTGATTCTTCTTACTGTCACACACAGAGACAGGTTAAACTCTGTATCATGATTGGATAAAAAAGCTTAATATACAGGAGATAATTAATATGAAAAAATAATTGAACTGAGAGTTACACACAGCTCACTTGCTAAAAATACATTATGTGACAGAATGGATTTCAGTTCTATTATTCTCCCCACGGCCTCATTTCCCAATGCCTTTAGGCACATAAAGTCTGACTACTGGGCACCCCTATAACTGGCTGAGGTTTAAGGTTTATTCCTTCAGATACCTCAAATTCATACACAGGTAAGGTTTACCCCACAACTACCTCAAATAGTAAGAACCTCGTCATCACCTCTAGTTTCCGAAGAGTTACAAAGTCTGATCAATCTTACCAAGGGAATAAACTAAGACCAAAGTATTTCTGCAGTTATGCACTGATCCATGCAATTGGTGAACCCTGCATTTTGGCCTATAAATTTAATCTACAAACTATACATCAGAAACATAGGAATACATTTTTAAAAACAAGATTTTCAGAAATATTTCTTCAGAGAGGAGGATTATTGGCTCAGCAAGCAAACATTTCACTTCAGTCAAACCTTGCATGCCAAGACAGTACACAGCAGTCTTCCTAGAGTCACACCAGCAGAGGTATTCAAGAGCCAGAGAAATGCTCAAAGTGCAATGCCCTTTCCATCTCCAGCCTTGGCCCCGCATGCTCAGTGCCTCCTTGATGACTGGGCACTTTACTATCACCTCCAGTTCACTTTGAATCATGACACATCCCAGGGGTCAATAAGGTGGGAAAACCAGGACATGGACAAAACCTATAAGCCTTAGAGCAGAAGACAGCCGTACACAGAGATTTATATTTGTACAGCAACAACAGGGCAAGAATTGACCAAGGCCCAATGAAGGCAGGCAAGCAGCATGACCTAGGTTTCTTAAGGGACAGGATGTTGGACATTGGAAGAGATGAAGGACTTCTACCATTATTTGATGATCTTACCAAACTGCAGTGGAGACTCAAGTAATGTTCCACGGACCTTTTTTTTTTCAAGATTTATTTTATTTTTTATTGCAAAGTCAGATATACAGAGAGGATCTTCTGTCTGATGATTCACTCCCCAAGTGACCGCAACGGCCAGAGCTGCACCAATCCAAAGTTAGGAGCCAGGAAACTTCCCTGGGTCTCCCATGTGGGTGCAGGGTCCCAAGCTCCTGCGCCGTCCTCGACTGTTATCCCAGGCCACAAACAGGGAACCGGATGGGAAATGGGGCCGTTGGGATCAGAATCGGTGCCCATATGGGAACCCGGCATGTTTAAGCTGAGGACTTTAGCTGCTAGGCCACCATGCTGGGCCCTTCACTGACTTTTAAAAAAATTTCCAGCACTAATTCATAATTTCCTCTTAAACATGTGATCAAGTCACACGCATCACTTCCAAGTTCTACATAATCACCTGGGATCTTGAAGGAGTCCTCGTTCAATGTTCATGGCAGTCTATGGTTGGGAAAGAAACTACTATACTAACTAGTGATTTCCTTAAAGCATATACCTTTTCAGCTGTAGTTTCCCCTAAATATCACCACATTCCACCCTCAGCTTTGTAGATGAAATGCAAGAGTTGCCCTTCACTCTAACACTCACTGGGATGCTGACCATAATCAATCCAGGCAGGAAGCTGAGTGTTTTTGGGTATCTCTAAGCAGCCCCATGCAGTTTCGCCATGCTCCAGTAAACAACTGAGTGATGGAGCTGTCATCCTGCAAACAAATAAATTTTCAAAAATTGACAAGAGGCTCTAGCTACCCCTGAGTTTATCTGAAATGAGCCCCTGCGGTTACATTCGGCTATGCCCTGTGCCTCTGGAGTGCGGGGGGAGTCCTCCTGTCATCAGCACCCATCGAGCCTTGATGAGATTTCAGGGTTTTATTTCTACAGAAACAATTCATTCTGTGCTATCTCATCTGAAATTCAGAGACCAGAATTTCTCTTCTATTTTCAAATCCTGTATCTTCTTTTTCCAAATGCAAATTTACCGCATCTATTTGGACCTACTAAAATTAAGACATCTCCTTTCAAAGCAATGATAATCTCATAGAAATTCTGATATGTTACACAGTGGTATAAAAACGTACTCCGGAATTTTGGCAATCACTTCATTGGCTTATTATCCCCAAGACTACACTGTGACCTTGAATCCTAAAGGAAAGAAATACTGTAATGTATGTATAACTTAACCTGAAATTTTTCTCAACAGGAGTTAAACTCCTATTCTTTGGTCTCATCAAATCATAATAATTACAATGGTTTGCAGAATTAACAAATAAAGAAAAATTTTAAACTCTAGGCATAAAAAAATGATAACTCCTTGTAGCATCTTTATTATAACATCTTTAGATGTTACTATCAAATACTCAAAATTCTTCCCTGGAAAAAGAAAAAAGATACCATGAACCCCAGAAAGAAAAGTATGTCCTGGACGTTTTAGCGCATCCTGGATGAAGCAGGGAATTAGGAATTCCCCCTTCCTCCATTTGAGAGACAAAATTCAGAAGGTTAGCCCTTGGGAATCTCAGAGCAGAAAAGGAACCAATAAGTCATCGAATCATCCATTTCTACCCCAACCACAGTTGTACCCCCAAATGCTCATTCACTCTCATACTGGGACTCACTCCATTAAGATGTGGGATTCTCTACCTCCTGAGTAAAGAAGAACCCTAAACTGATGGCTTAAAAACTTTGCACCTGTTTCCCCAAGCAGTATTTGATGCTCCTGCCTAAATCAGTGCAACTGCAGGTCCTGTAAGATGGAATAGGAGGGCAGTTTTGTTTGTAACCACAGTGAGGTTGTGGCTCATAATTCTGGCCAGATAGACCAGAAGAAATGTCTAGCTCTGCACAGGGTAGGTCAGGCAGTGCAGCCTTTGCCACAGGGCAGTTTCCTCATTTCAGTTACAGTCAGTCCTCATCCCTTCTCCACCACCAGAGAGGAGGGGAGGACCAGGCAGCTTTCCCAAGCCCGCAGCCGGGCAGGAGTGTTCAGTGGTTCCCAGGCCCGTAACCGGGTAGGAGTATTCAGTGGTAACAGAACAAGCGCAGAAATTCTCACTATGCCCAAGACAAGCCTAGAAAACCTAAGAGTAGTTAGATTCAAAAATGAAAAGTTCAAGAGGAATAGTTTGATTTTTTCCCAGCCTCTGTCTGCTGAAAGGACCTGAATGTCCAGAAGCAATTACATATAGGAAAGCCAGCACATCTGAAACCCAGATCTCTCAGTGCCATCACCTGCTACTGCAGAGGCAGCTTGCAGAAAGCACAGATTCCAAGATGGGGGTAGGGGAAGTACAAGACAAGCTGGACACATCTTGTTCCAGGAAACAGGGAAGTACTAAGAACAACAAAAATATTCACAATAATACAGACACAGCTCAAAAGTACACACCGGTGTTGGGGTCCGTGCAGTGGATGTGGGGGACAAGAAGGTGTAAAGAGTATTGTTCCATTGCAGGCAGGGCCGCAAGGAACTTCCCGCTGCATGGCAAGGCCTGGCTGATGTCTCCACAGCCACCTGAATGCAGCTCCACCTCCCTTTGCATGGAGACCGGACTACCCTGCGGAAGAACTCTAACCCATCCAGGCATTGTTTGCTACTGTGGAGTTGGCTTTTTACTATCAATGTGAGCTTGGAGGTTAATGTCAATAATAACGTCTTGCAAAGGGCCTTTTATTATTCATACTGTCTTGGCTGTCCCCACTGACCTTATGCTAATCATGGGACCTGTATTTAGGGTTTCATTCTTTCCTTGATCTTTAGGTTCTCCTTTTCTTGTGATACAACATTAAGTTCTAGAATAAGAATTGTAGTAGGAACTTCTATTGTTTTTAGGTAAAACAAATGGCAGAATTATCCTTAGAAACAGCCACTTGACCATGATGTAAAATGTCTGAGCCAGAGTTTGGTTCTGTATAAATAAAGCGGACAGCTTTCGTGCATTGTCCATTATGATCCTGAAATCGTAGTGGTCCATTTCTTTCCTCTTTACGTCTCATCCATGCACCCTTCTCGAGTTCCGAACTCAGCTGGAGCTGGACTCCGGCACACTGGGGTGGAACTGGTGCTGGTTAGGATAATGCCTGCTATGTCCACAGCTCATGACAATGTTTGCACGGGCAGTCCAGCGCCGCCCCCCACCCATACTAGCTTCCTCCCAAGGTGTGCTCTGGAAGGCAACTCAAGCAGTCGGGTCCATGTCTTCATGTGGGACATCCTGGCTCCTGGCTTCTGCCCAGTCCAGTTCCGGCTGCTACAGTGGGTATTTGGAGAGTGAAGCAACCAGCATGGAACCTCTCAATCTCTCTCGCAAATACGTGGAAAAATAGAATTTAAAACAAGAAAAAGTCACGTGGAGCCAGCTTGAAGGGTTTCCCACGGACCCAGCCAGGAAACAGGTTAGCAGAATAAATAAAGCCCAAAAGACATTATAAAAACAGACTCTAAGAATCCACAGTGATAAAACCAAGTATCAGGAAGGGTTCCACAGTTACACATATAACAGATATACAAGACAGTTTCAGAAAGCTTGCTGAAAATAGAATCAAAAGTTCTGGGGCATGCTTTGGGAAGAGCACTTAAATTGCTGCTTGGGACATGCATACCCCATACGAGAGTCCCAGGACTCAATTCCTGATTCCATCTTCGGTTAACCTGCACAGCAGGAGGAGGAACACCTACGCCGCACGCGGGTGGCTCTTGGGAGGCACTGACAGCTCCAAGTTCATGGCTTGAGCCTGAGACAGCCCGGTTTGCTGCAGGAGTCCGGGGAGGGAACCAGCGAGCCCAAGTCCCCCCATCTCTCTGCCTTTAAAATGAATATTAAAGGGGGGAGGGGACAGTGCCATGGTTCAATCGCTAAATCCTCACCTTGCTTGAGCCCTGGACCCCATATTGGCACCAGTTCCTGTTCCAGCAGCTCCACTTCCCATCCAGCTCCCTGCTTGTGGCCTGGGAAAGCAGTGGAGGACGGCCCAAAGCCTCGGGACCCTGCACCTGCTGGGAGACCCAGAAGGAACTCCGGTTCGGATGAGCTCAGCTCCGGCCCACGCGGCCACCTGGGGAGTGAACCAGTGTATGGGAGAGCTTTCTCTCTCTCCCCCTCTCACGTCAGGAGAGAGAAAGTCAGTCAGTCCTCAAAGCGTTCAAGGAAGATGTTTGCTGTTTAAAAAAAGAAACGTGACTGAAATTCCGTATCTTTGAACCAAAGCATGCTTACCTTTTAATTTCACGTCCCTGCCCGTTGCCAGATGCCTGTGAGCAGGAGGATTTCCTCAGGGAACTGGCTCAGAAGGCTGTGGAGGCCCGGACGGTCCTTCGTGGGCCACCGGCAGACGGGAACTGGTGAGGAACCAGCTAGGACGGAGGCCGCGGCCCTGGCTCCGTGCCAGGTGACGGCCCCAGCGCTCCGAGGCCCTCGTGACACGGCCCGGCGCCCAGGCACCCTGCAACCGGGAGCTCCCGTGTTCCGTGGTGAGCCACAGCCGGCCCACGCCGCGCGGGAGAGTCTGAGCGACCCCTCCCACTTCCCCCGTGCTGCTCCATCCGGGTCCAGCGGGCGCTGGCCACGTGGTGGGCGGGCCTTCGCGCTCCTTCGCGAATCTGCCCTGTCGCCGGCGCACGTCCACCCGGAAGCAATTGCCGCCGCTGTCCCTCCCCACACAGGCCTCTCCCGCCCAGACGAGGGGCGGCCGGCATTACCCGTGACAGACCACGCATCCATGCTACCCTGACGGGCTGGACAACAATAATACAGCAAGTACACCCAGAAAACTCAAAGGAATGTCATGAAAACGAGGTAAGAATAATCCGTGGCCACCAGGCTGCACACACATGGAGGAAAAACGAGTTGAGTTACAACGTGATATACAGTTTCAAACCACGCCGTGGAGGAGGCAGCACCTCACCCCAACACTGGGAGCTATCACAGAGAGCCAGGGGACACGCTGTGCTTGTTCACATGCTGTCCGTGAGAACGACCCGACCTGTGTGATGTGGAGCCGAACATGCTCATTAGAACATGGAGCAATGGCAGGCAAAGCCAAACTGAGAGAGGGCCTAGAACATCGCCACACCATGTTCATCGTGAATCCTAAGGTTATGCATGACAAGCCGGAGCCGTCCCAGGTTAAATGAACTCTCTTGTATCTAGCGGGAGGGCACCCTTGGGAACACTACGGTGACGGCTGACATAGATGAAAAGATGGGATCAATATTGAATTTCCTTAGCGAGGTGGCTCCGGGGTTACAGAGCAGCACACTCTCATGCTGTTATTAATAGGAAATGCACACCAAGAACGATACCAAGGGATAAAAAGACAGGAAAGATACAGTCAACTCTCAAATGTTTCAGAAAAAAAAAAAATGTTATGTATTTTTTGAAAAGAAAGAAAAAACGTGGAAGAGTAGAAGGTAGCAATTTCCAAGGGAATATGGGAGCATTTTTTGAAAAGATTTATTGATTATTTTTATTGTAAAGTCAGATATACAGAGTGGAGGACAGACAGAGAGGAAGATCTTTCGTCTCAAGTGTGCCAATCCGAAGCCGGGAACCTGGAACCTCCTCCAGGTCTCCCACACGGGTGCAGGGTCTCAAGGCTTTGGGCCGTCCTCGACTGCTTTCCCAAGCCACAAGCAGGGAGCTGGATGGGAAGTGGGGCTGCCGGGAGAGCGCCCATATGGAATCCTGGTGTGTTCAAGGCGAGGACTTTAGCCGCTAGGCCACGCCGCCGGGCCGTAGGGAATGTGGGAGTTCTTGGTGTATCTGGCAAATGTATGTCGTCGGAAATGGCCAAACTCATGGATTTTTTTTTCTTTGTTCGTTTTTGCTAAAGAAAGACTGAGACTGAGATTGACTATAAATTACCTCTTTACTCTCCTGAACAGTCTCAGTCAGTTTCCCACAAAACTGAAAGTTGCTCAAGAACAGTTTGCTGTTCTGAAAAGAGCCCCCAAAGAAACCAATTGGAAAAACACTGCTGGTCAGTGCTGCCACTGTGGCACACCAGGTTAAGCCACCACTTGTGACGCTGTCATCCCGTAAGAGCGCAGGATTGGGTTTTATCTGCTCTGCTCTCCAATTCAGCTCCCAGCTAATGCACCTGAGAAAGCTGCAAAGCATGGCCCAAGTGCTTGGGCTCCTGCATGCATGTGGCAGACGAGAGCGCCAACACTCAAGGGGCACCGCTTCAGTCAGTAAAAGTCTGGAAGGACAGGATGGACATGCATTCACTGGAGGTACTTTTTGAAAGGAGAGTTTAGGCTTCAATATGGAACTTGGGGTTAATCTTAGACACCCCTTTCAAGTCTTAGTCTATATGGATTTAAAAGTAAATGCCCACCAGCTGGCACAGTGACTTGGCAAGCTAAATTTACACCTGTGGTGCTGGTATCCCAAATAGTCATCAATTTGCGTCTTGGTTACTCCACTTCCAATTCAGCTTCCTGCCTGTGGCCTGGGAAAGCAACCGATCTTGACCCAGGACCCTTCCCCCATGTGGGAGACCTAAGGAAGCTCTTGGCTCCTAGTATCAGATGGGCTCATTTCCAGCTACTGTGACAATGCGGGGAGTGAGCCAGCAGATGGAAGTTATTTCTCTCTCTGACTCTCCTCTCTGTAAATGTGCCTTTCAAATAAAAGTAAATAGATCTTCTAAAAAAACAAAAATGTAAGTGCCCAGAGTAGACATTTGGTCCAATGGTTAAAGCACCATGTAAGATGCCTGTACCGTTAGTGGAGTGCTGAATTTGAATCCCAATTCCCCCACTGTGATGGCTCGAGTATGCAAGTCCCTACCACACGAATGAGCAACCTGGGTTGAGTTCCCAGCTCTCAGCCTCAACTGGTTCCAATTATTGTGGAGTGAACCAGATGATTAAATTTAGAAAGATTTTTAAAAAGAGTTTTTTAAATAAAGAAGGAAAGGAAAGAAGAAGGAAGATAGAGAAGAACGTTAAAACAAAATAAAAAGAGGAAGGAGCCAGAAGAATTATTCTGTAGATCCTAGAAAAATCAGTAAAATAATAGTTTTAATAATAAATGCACCTAATAATGTTACTCCAATCCCACTCATTTATTTTGAGTCGTTTCCTTTCAGGGAAAAGTTGACAACTCAGGTTCTTAGTAAACATACAGTTTCAGATACATCTGAAAATAGATATACTAGAAAATTTTTGAATAAAAAAACTGCAGGGGCTTTCACTGAAGACAAGTGTTCTCTGCTTGCACCCCAAGGCGTGAGTGATGCCATTGTTTAAACCGTGACCCTGAAAGTGCTCAGCCTCGCATACTGCGCTCTTACAAAGTCATCGTGGCATCTTCAATGGTTCACTCCCCAAGCAGCCGCAACAGCTGGAGCTGAGCCAATCTAAAGCCTGGAGCCAAGAGCTTCTTCCAGGTCTCCCACGCGGGTGCGGGTCACAAGGCTTTGGACCGTCCTCAACTGCTTTCCCGGACCACAAACAGAGAGCTGGATGGGAAGTGGTACTCATATGGGATCCTGGCATGTTCAAGGTAAGGACTAGCTGCCACACTATCGCGCCGGGCCTGGAATGTTTTGATAGTTCAAGAAATCAGTTAGAAATTCATTATGTAGGGTGGTAATTCGAAATGGTTTCTACTACTGTATAGTTTTTGTCCTGTTAGATTGCCAAGTAGACATTTCTCACCTTGGTGTGAACAATTCTTAGCATAGCCCTGTAAGTGATAAGATTATTATCACCAGTTAATCCCTGTACATACTTCTTAAGAAATGCTAATGTTACTGCGATGGAGAGAGATTTGGGGGTAGTGAATTGATTCCACAGCCTCATTGGTGACCAGACCAGACTCTGTTTTAACATCTGTGAGTTGAAAGAAGAAAGGAGAATGTTGAAGGGCTAGGGACTAACTTTAATGCTCTGTTCGGAAGAGAGGATAAACCTATAGAAATAATGTTGGGAAGAAATTAAGACTACTGAAAATGAAAGAAAAGGGTGCAGTAAAAATTTTCTGTTCTCTAGATTTAAAAAATGAACTTGTGAGAGTCACATGTATGAAAGATAGTCGTAAGCTTATGTTTCTAGCATATAGACAGAGAGACTGCAAGGAGCTTGAAGGAGACTGAAGGTGATTCAGTGTCACTAGTTGGGTGGGTAAGATAGGGTGCCAGTGGTTCTACAGGCCAGTGCAGATGACAGGGACAGAATATGTTTTATATGAGTCATGGAGAAGTGGTAGGACTGGTGGTTAAAGCAGACAGATTTCTGATTAAGATCAAGAGGATTAGGGACTCACACAACTGTGAGTTCATGGATTGGGGTGAATCCAGACACCTTTGGATCCAGGGCTCAATGATAACCATCAGTTCTGTCTCAGAGCTTTACCTTCTACACTGTCTCCAAATCCAGACCAAAGGGCAGAGCGATTGGAAGTAGAAATGCTAGGACAGGCATTTCTTAATTTATAGTCCAAAGGGAAAGTGCAAGTTGCTCTCGCAAAAGCTTTACTTGTCTCATTTGTTGTAATTGGGTCATGGTCCCATCTCTGAGCCAATCACAGTGGACAAACTAGTTTGACTGACATCTGATTGATATGGATATGTTTTTCATAAACTTCAGGAAAAGCATGTAGATGAGAATGGGGGCAAGTAAATCAGGTTGAATTATTACAAAAAAAAAGGTGAATGAGGCACTGGACAAATTCATACACCCCCTGATGTTGCACTCTACCGTGTGTGTGTATGTGTATTGTTGTGAATAACCTTATGTTACTTGTATGCAAAACCTTTTCCTTAAAGCCTTTCCCTCAGTGTCTGCATTGCTGTTTGGATGTATACAGCATTCCTGACCCTTCTGAGATTTCAGGCCATTTTCAGAGACTTTCAGTGAATGGAAGTGAGTCCCTTTGCTTATTCAGTCTGACCTGACTGTAATTGCCTTAGTCATTGGTCACAATTCCCCAAGGCTTTTGGCTCCTTCCTCTTAGCCCTGCTTCAATTGGGGGGGGGGGGAGGGAATCACTCACCTTTACCAGGCCACAGTAGGCAAGGAAGTGGGGGATCTGCCACATGTCTGCTCGTGGTTAGGAGCCGAAGGACTGGACCGTCCTCTCACCTGACTCTGACACTGAACATCTGCCCAGTCAGCAGTCAGGATGCCCTTGGTCCCCTTAACAACTTCAGTGCAGATCTGCAGCCTCAGCTCCAATCCAGGGCACAACTGCGTTGCTGGCTTCCGGACCAGGGTTAATTTCACGGAGTAAATTTATCTCTCCATCTCTCAAATCACCACCAAAATTGAACACTCTACATTTTCCCTCATTCTTTGTGTTCATAAATTCATTCTGGCATTGAATAATTCTTTTTACCTTGTCATATCAGTAGGCATAATATCTCAGGTTATTCTTTTACAAGCAAGAGTAAGTGAAGATTGTAGCTTTACTCACAGTGAGTATTGCAAGTTATGCCATGATTTCCTTTGAGTGCACATCCCTGCTGAATCTGTTTTTGTTTACCCAACAAAAATTTCTCCCTTTACTATCCTCCTTATCAAGTAAGTAGTGATCCCAGAAATGAAACTGAAAGATGTGTAAGTGCCACAAAAGGACATAGAAGAACATACAGTAAATAAGCAAATATTGAGCTTGTTGCAAAAATATCCAAACCCATGTTAGAGAGTGAAGAGAGTGAAAACACCAGTACTTCCTGGAAACATAATTACAGAGTTGGGAGGAAAGTGCGATGGGTAGCTTGTCTTAGGAAAGGAGGATAAACACTCCCGGAGTCAACTGAACAGGGAAAGGTTGGCCCTCATGCAGGGAATGTTACTCAAGTCCACAGGAAAAGCTCCAGGGCCCTTGGCTCTGGGGTTTAGTCCTGGGGGCTAAGACCCAAGGACCAGAGTTTGCTACCAGTGAAGTTATCTGAATTTCTAATATTCGGAAGATTAATCCATTTGCTTGTAGTGTGTGTATGTGTGTGTGTGTTGCTGTTTTGCCCTTTTTAATCGGTTAAGATACGTTTTGGCAACAGGCTTGGGGAATCTAAGATAAAATGGCTCAAGTGATGATTCAACAATGTCATCCAGCTTCCTGTCCTTCCACCTTCCTGCTTTGCCACCTAGCTTCCTTCGTTTCTGTCCATGAAGTGAAATAAAATAAGTGAATCTTTTAAAAGAATCAGGAAAGATTTCTGACAATCGTTGTCGCTGTTTATGAACGTGTGTTACATTCCCACACTTGATGATGTATATGTGCAAGGAGAGGTGAACAATGGATTGTTAATCATGTTTCCTATAAAGGTCCTAAGATATACAGATGCAGCATATTTTCCTAGGTCACAGAGTTTCATGAACAAGTTCTGTTACCTGGGGAGGTAACTATGTGACAATACCATCCTGGCTGGCGTCTCTGCACTCATCGGTCTGTGTTTAGAGCTACAGAATGTTCCAAGAAGTAGGAGGAATGAGGCAGGATCTAGTACTTTCGAGTTTCCGGTGGACCTGCAACAAGACTAAACTAGTAACATACTGCTTGAGACATTTCCCGTGATTTTCTTAAATTCTCCATGACCAGAGACTATTGCAATACCATGTTCTGTAACAGAAGACAGAAATGCTGGATAATTAACTAGAGGGAGAAATTCTCTTGACTACAACACAATTTTAAAGTTTGCCTTGGAATAACTTCAGATTCTTCCTAGTCCTAACCAGCCTTTGAGAAAGTTGTCTTGACTTTTTGTGTCTCAGTGCTGGTACTCTGAAAACCCCTGCGATATGAATGCTAGGTGGGCTCAGTGGTAGATGGTTTAAAGCAAAGCCAATTAAACAACTAGGTCACCACGCCTGTTACCCCAGGCAACACTATCAGTAAAAGCCAGGCTGCATTCCAGGCCCACCATTTGGAATTCCAATGTTCATTATCAGAAAAATACATAACTGTGATTGCATTCTTCTCTTAGGAATTCTTTTGTGTGATCCATCCACAGAATCACAGCATGCATCCATCTATTTTTAATGCATTTATTTCATTTGAAATAGCTTTTCTCAGTTGCAGAATTATGGCTACAGTACTTACAAATCTTAACACACAAGTCTTCTGCTTTTCTTGCTGTTTAGCAATGTATCATTAAAAAAAAGCATTAAGAGTCAAGTTATTCTGATACTAGTCGCACAGGATTCCATACCACTTGCCACAGGGCTTTAGGCAATAGATGAGACAGGCAGTGCATGTATTTGCATGCCACTGAAACAGCTTTTCAGACACCTATGGATAAAATAGTATCCTCCATACAGCACTCACATCAATTGTAAAACTTAAGGCCTTATTTGCAATAACTTTAGAGCACAGCATAGACACCAAAACATTAAATCCATGCTGGCAGCAAAGAGATTCCATTATTCCTGCATTCAGAGGTTCTTCGTCACAAAGATGCTTGGTCTAGCTTGGTAAAGCAGAAAAATTACTTTAATGAGGACTCTAAGACTCTGTCTCTGGGAAAGTCCCAGAAGCACCCTGGCTAAGCATTCTTCCAGAAATGACATCTAAAACAAGGCATGTGACTCAGCCAGTGGTGGTGTTGCCCTCAAACCCAGCACTATAGCTTGCGCTATTGACTTCTCGAGGGCCCTGTGTCCACGCCTTGGGCAGGCTGCTGCCATTACCTCCCTCAGCATAGAGCATCCAGCCCGAACACAAGCCTCTGCACCTCACCAGCTCACGAAACTGTTGTTATATGCAGAGGTGGTAACCTTGAGTGGCTGAGCTCAGTCACATGTTTGGGACTGGCTGTATGGTCTGGTGGCTGGCAAGTTTCTGGGTCCCACAAGCTATAAATCACTAGAAGCAACATTAGGAAGGGGTGGGAAAAATTTATGGCATGTTGGGAACTAAAAACCAACTTAAGATTTTAAAAAAATCCAGTTTTTAAATGGCAACAGACCTAAATAGATTTTTTTCCCCCAAAGGAAGATATACCAATGACCAAGAGAGGGCACAACCATTTAAGCCATCTCCTGCCCGCAGCAGTGGAGTCCCATAAGGTCACCAATTCAAATCCCAGATGCCGCACTTCCATTATCTCCCTGCTAATTCACCTGGGAAAGCAGCAGGTGATTATCAGAGCGCTTGGGCCCCTGCACTCACAGGAAGCTCCTGGCCTCTGCCTTCGTCCTGGCCAAAACCCTGGCGATTGTGGCGTTTGGAGAGTAAATTACAGGATAGAGGACCTTTCTCTCTGTCTCTCCCTGCCTCTCTCTTTCTCTGTAACTCTTCATTTCAAATAAATAAAATAAATCTTTATCCAAAATTGGCCAAGAAGTATTGGGAAAAAAATGGCGAACCAATCATAAAGGAAATCCAAATCAAAACCACAATGAGTTAACCCTTTACTCAGTTAGAACACTTAATTATCAAAAAGACAACAAGTGCTGGTGAGGACATGAAGAGCGAACCCTCACCCACTGTTGTTGGTTGCATAAACACAGGATCCCCAGGAAATGAATCTGCGGGACCATGTGACTGCAGCCCTGTTCACAAAAGCATATAATACAGATCTCAAAGAAGCCGAAAGGACCAGGCACGGAGCGCAGACAGCAGGGAAAAACTAGCAGGGAAGTAAGCTACAGGAAGAAAAGAGTAAGAAGCTCTCGTGTTTTATTCACAGTAGAGTGTCCATCAATCATGATAATGTCCTGTATTTTTAAAGGCGAGAATAAAAGATTTTGAATATGTTTTGACTTAAAGAAATGGTAACAGTTTCAGCTGATGGTAGTTTTATCCTGATTTGGACATGGTGCTATCTATACATGTATCAAAGCATTACAATGTCCCAGCTGTACAGAGCATTTATGAACTAGCTGAAAAACAGCCATGACTTGTGAATGAGCACATCCTTGTGGAATCTGTTCTCTGCTGTGGAGAAAAGGGCAAACATTGAGCCAGTCATCACATTAATCCTTATATAATCATGAAGTGCATCTGCAACGCAAAGGAGAAAGAGCCTGAGTCCATGGGAAATGACAGGCATTGGGGGAATCAGAAGCCCCCAGCAGGAAGTGAGATCTGAGGAAAGGGTCAGCATTAACCCAGGGAAGGGAGCTGCAGAGGAACACTGCAGCCAGAGGAAACCCCTGTGCCTGGTGCCTGAGATGAGGGGGACGCTGCAAGGTGCAGGATGTGGAAAGACCTAGACACATCTATTCAGGTTAAGGTCAGAGAATCGGGGGCTGGATGAGATGGAGGTAGTTTATTAAACAAACTTTAAGGGGCTGGCATTGTGGCACAGCAGGAAGGCTGCCACCTGAGACACTGCCATCCCGCATAAATGTTGGTTCATGTTGCCATCCAGCTCCCTGCTAATAGCCTAGGGAGAAAAGCAGAAAATGGATCAAGTGCTTGGGCCCTTGCCACCCATTTTGAAGAGCAAGATGAAACTCCTGGCTTCAGCCTGACACGGCCCTGGCTGTTATGGCCGCCTGGGAGAGTGAATCTGCACATGGAAGATCTATCTCCATCTGCTTCTCTCTTTCTGTAACTCTAACTTGCAAAAAAAAAAAAATTTTAACAAATCTTGAAAAGATATATTGGTAGAGTTCTGGATGTAGGGCAGTCTCACTGGTGTTAGGTTGTACCTCAATGTGGTTTTCATTTGTATCTCCCTGACACCTAAGGAGCCTGAGCATCTTTTCATGTGTCTGTTAGCCATTTGGCTCTGTTCTTTTGAAAAATGTCTGTTCATTTCCATTGCTCATTTTTTTCCACAGGTTTTTTTAGCTTTCCCTGGGTTTCTGAAGCTCTTTATAAATCCTTGATATTAGTCCCCTATCACTTGTGTAATATGCAAAAAATTTCTCCCATTCTGTTGTTTGCCTTTTCACTTTGTTAATTGCTTTCTTTGTTCTACAGAAGCTTTTTAATTTGATGTAGTCCCATGTGTTCATTTTAGCTCTGACTGCCTGTGCTTTTAGCATCTTCTAAGAAGTCTTTCCCCATTCCTATTTCTTGGAGAGTGCTTCCTATGTTTTCCTTTAATAGTTGGATGGTTTCTGGGTGTAGATTTAGGTCCTTGATCCATTTAAAGCTGATTTTTGTATACTGTGACAGGTGTGGGTCTTGCTTCTTAATTCTACAAGCTGCGATCCAGTTGTCCCAAAAGCATTTGCTGAACAGACCAGGTTTTTTGCCTGGATTGTGTTCAGTTTTCTTGTCAAAGATTAGTTGTCTATACATGTGTGGGTTCCCTCTGATATTCTCAGTTTCTGTACCAGTACCAGACTCTTTTGATGACCACTGCTCTGTAGTGTGCCTTAAGGTATGAAATTGTGATTCCTCCTGCTTGATTTGTATTTTTCAGGTTAGCTTTGGCTATTTGTGGTCTCTTGTG
Source organism: Ochotona princeps (assembly GCF_030435755.1). Taxonomy (NCBI): domain Eukaryota; kingdom Metazoa; phylum Chordata; class Mammalia; order Lagomorpha; family Ochotonidae; genus Ochotona; species Ochotona princeps. The sequence goes on from NC_080850.1 coordinate 45,179,139, forward strand.
TTTCCAGATGAACTTTTGTATCATCTTTTCTATTTCTGAGAAGAATGTTGTTGGGATTTTGATTGGATTGCGTTGAATCTGTATATTACTTTTGGTAATCTGGACACCCTCCTTCACTGCTGGTGGGAGTGCAGGCTAGTACAACCAATTTCGAAATCAGTATGGAGAGTGCTTACAGAATTGCAAATAAATCTGCCATATGATCAGCTATCCCGCTCCTAGGAATATACCCAAAAGAAATTAGAACTAAACATGAGAAGGGGATCTGTAATCCTATATTTACAACAGCACAATCTACAATAGCAAAGATATGGAAACAACTCAGATGCCCATCCAAAGAGGAGTGGCTAAAGAAACTGTGGTACATGGAATATTATTCAGCCATTAAAAGGGAATGAAATTATACAGTTTACAAATAGATGGTCCCAACTAGAGACCATCATGCTCAGTGAAATAAGTCCATCATAAAAAGAGAAATACCATATGTTTTCTCTAATGTAAGGAATCTATCATGCAAATTGGAATGTATAGTGGTGGAGTAATGGAGCCTACCATATCCAGAAGCAAAAACACAATGCAACATGCATCGCTGCTTCCAAACAAAAGATGGACTCCCAACGAAAGTGTTGGAGATATCTAGACAATGGGATGATGGACTGTCTGACATTGTCTGTACCAGTATTGTGGGGCACACTTAAATAGCAGACTGATGGAATTGTAACTACTTATGAAGAGTGTGACATTATGGGAAAAATCAATTGGGGAGTGGAAAATGGGGAGGGAATCCCAGACTGTACAGAATTGTATGATAAATTTCAAGAATTAATATATATATATATAATAAAAAAGATATATTGGGGCTAGATCAGTCATAGTCATTCTGAAATTAAGTATAGAAGAGGACAGGAAACCTCTGTAAGAGCCTTGTTGATTTTTTTTGCACGATCCTTCTGTTAGCTGCATGGTCAGTGAGGAGCTCTGGGCAAGCACAGGCGCTTGAAACTCCTTGGGAGGTGTCAGTGGAGAAAACCCACAGCCCACTGGGCTTCACTTTCTGTTACCCTCTTTCTTTGGCATCGAAGTTCTGTTTTAATCAGCTTTCTCGTCTCTGCTATTTTCCAAAACTAAACTATGTACATGTCTGAAAGTTTTTCTAATTTTGAGAAGTTTAATGCCATAAATGTTCCTTTTTTGGGAAATGCAGCTGGGATGACTCTGTGGAGTATTTGCAATTCATAGCCTAATGCATCTGGACAAATTAAAATTCTTTGGAATTCAGAATTTTTTATGCAAATGCACCATGGTTTCTAAATAGTTGAGGATGGTCAGGGAATTGTATACCATTGCTTTTTAGACTTTCACATGAAAACTTTCTTTCTCTGGTTGCCATATCTATTGATTCTTCACCAATACATTGCTATTTGCTGCAGAAATAGGAATAGATAGATCTATGAGAATTTCATTAATTTTTTAGAATTACTTGCGATTCAGTTGGGATGGAAAAATTATTTAATATGGGGGCCCATCTTGTGGTGGGTTGAACGATCGTCTGTGACAGCAGCATCCCCATATGGGCATTAATTTCTGTCCCAGCTGCTCCACCTGCAGTGAAGCTCCCTGCTAACAACCTGGGAACAGAAGCAGAAAATGGCCAAGTTCTTGGGCTCCTGCTACCTTTGTGGGAGACTGGGACGAAGCTGCTGGCTCTGGCTTGGCCCAGTCCTGGCCAGTGTTACCATTAGAGCAGCAAACCAACAGATGAAAGATCTCGCTTTCTCTGTCTCTCCTTCTCTGTGTATAACCACATCTCTAAAATAAGTTAATTTTAAAAAGAAGCAGCAGCAATGATTAAAGGTTAGGTTTTGGAGCCAGAAAACTTGCCTTAATGTTCTGCTTCTATCCCTTCCCAGATCTATGATGTCTTGAAAGTGAGTTGGTCTATATAGGCCTTTGTTTCTAAGCTCAAAAAGGAATATGAGAAGGTCTCCAACTAAATTATGAAGATTAGATATTTCACCAAGGTGATTTATAAACTGGACAGCTACAGAAACATAAGTTGTTGTTGAATATTTGCTAAATAAAGAAACAGAAATACAGAAACATCACTGGTGCTTGAAAACAAAGACAATACCCTGAAATGTTGTGCCATAACAGTATGCATAAAAACAGCGGTCAGGACTGTTTTGATTGTACCCGTGCCCCTTCTTTCTGAATTCCCTCTGCTGGTTTCTGATCTCAAAGCATGTGAAAACCTGAATCGGGTAGACCCTGGAAGGCAGTTGTGGTAGTAAATTTAAAGAGACACGGAGTAAGCAAGGAACATGTCTTCCACTGCAACAGATGTTTGGATTCCTCAACCACACTGCTAAACTCTGTTTCCAGTTGATGTGTTCATCGGCTATGCAGGACTGAATGAGAACTCCTCACTGGAGGTGCGTTACCGTAATGGATCTATGTGAGGCGCTCTGATTTTAACCTTCATTCCATTGCATTCTCTTTTCCAAGGTAACCATGCTGTTCTGTTTATTCCTTTTTGTTGTAAGATGTAAGATATTTCCACATGTGATTTGTGGTCTTGCTGGCATTTATTTTAAACCTCAAGTACCCTTAGTTTTCAGTTTTTATACATTTTTTTCACCATGCCCTATCTTTTTAAAACTGGTAAGGAATTAATAGATTGCAATCACCTCCCATACCCTGATGAGTCCACCACCGAGTAGGAAAATGGGCAAAGAACTGAACAAATCAGTCATTGAGAGAAACAACCAAAATTAACAAGTACTACAAGAAGTCCTGGAAATGAGGATAAAGCTGAGCACATAAAGATTAAAATCCAAGAGCCTCACATGAATCTTGCCTGTCTTAAGTGTTCAATCCTGTGCTGCTACAAATCCCTGCTTGCGTTTAGTCATCTCCTAACATGGCCTGTGCTATTCTTTACTGAATGGGAGGCCTGAATTTCTGACACAATCATACTTATTAATCCTCTGCCTTATGGCCTCTTCTTTAGAATTGCTGGAAGTGTTTCTCCATCCCTACGTGACACAGATTACCTCACAGAATCTTTCAGCTTTATCATTTCCCGTTCTTACTCAGGCCTACTCTCTGGGACCATCCTCTGCGTCAGATTAAGTAGTGTTATAGTTTCATCTGCCTTCAGATAAAGATCCAGTTTTCCCCAAAACGCTTCAATTAAACAAGTCTCACTGATTTTGCGGTAATTCCTTTAATTTTTATTGAGTTTTTATATATGCATGAGGCTTTTCACATGCTTTGTTTTCTTCTGTTTAGGTATTTATCTCGTCTTGCATCAATAACCTTCTCTTTTTATTAGCACAGCCTTAGAGGATTTGCTAATATCTGTCAGGGCAAGCTATCTGGATGTCGTCTTTTTGTGTCCTTTACTAGAATCGTACACTGTGTCAGGAGAATCATCTGCAACCTGGAAACAGAGCTGAGGAAGGGTGGTTTATACTTTGAATGTCCTGTAGGGATACAGGCCACAGAATCTTTGCTATGGGAGCTATTAAGATGATCTCATTGTTTGCTACTGGTAAAAGGGTCCCAAATTTAGTTGTCTTCTAGAATTTTTCCAGAAATGTAAATAATTCTGCGTCTGATGGAACAAATAATTTTACAGATTTATGGCATGGTAAACATTGGTTTTGTAACTAACTTGGCAGTCTTAATTCTAATATTTCTCCATGAAACTAGTTTCTTAGAACTGATATAGCATCTTACTGATTCCTTCATTTATCAGTGAGTCTAAATCCTTGACAAGCATTCATTTTGTATTCACAAGAAAGTTCTGCATATACCTTTTAGAAAATTACACTTTAGCAACTTTCTCTATAAAAGTCTTCTATATTCTAGGTTCCTTTAATTCCTGAATATGTTAGAATTTTGTTGTTCTTGTGAAAAGAATACTGCTTTTCTGTGGTTTTCTAATTGATTACTGTTGGTTTAGTTAAATGGTCAGTTGTGGTACGTTGGTATGACCAACAACTTTGCTAAACTTGTGTTTGTTTTAATACTTGTCTCTGAAGTGCATTAGTTTTCTTTTTGTTTTTAAGGTTTATTTATTTTCTGGAAAAATAGAGAAAGATAGAAAGAAAAAGAAAGAGATAGAACCTTCATCCCCTGGTTCACTTCCCCAACGGTTTCAATGGCCAGATCAGGACTGGGACAAACTGAAGCCAGGAACCACGAGTTTTATCTGGGTCTCTCATGTTTGTGTAGGGGCCCAAGAATTTGAGCCAATTTTCACAACCTTCTCTTTAACATTAGTAGGGAACCATATCAAAAATAGGGCAACCAAGACTCAAACTGGCAGTCTATGATATGCCAGCTTTGAAGGAAGCAGTTTGAACCACAGCGCTAGACCCCCCATAGATCTTTGTGACACAAAAGCATATCAGTAGTTAATAAGCTGCTATATACTTCACATAATAAGTTGGCAAAGGTAAATACAACTATAAAATGCCAAAGTTTGTCCAGATTTTGTAGATACTTCTGCTGAGTTCAATCCCAGTTTCAGCTTCTGATAGCGATAATTTATTTTTATGATGTGCTCTCACATGAATTATCTCATTTGATACCAACTAAAACCCTATGAAATAAGGGTGATATATATTGATAACTAAAAGGAAAATCCATATAAAAGGTGTGGAGATTGCGTGAGATAAAAATGCTAGTTGCAGTGGACCTTTGTCCAAAATCTGAACTCTTGGACCTTGGAGTCCTGTGCAGTTTTCTCAGTACCAACTGGTAGTTTCCAAGGCAAGAAAAGCTGACTTGACTAGAAATCGGGAGTGCTGAGTTGAAGTTCTAGAATCACTCGGTCCTGCTGTTTTGCTATTACTTAAACACTCATTTTATAGTCTTGGTTCACTCAACACACTCACTGGTTTGCAGCCACGTAAGCAAATGTCAGAAAGAGAATGATGTTGAGTAGAATAATTTTTTTTTTTTTAGTAAGTGGGTAATTGAACTGCTTTAGAGCTTCTCCTAGCTAAATCAAAATCTTAAAGACTGTAGCTGGCAGCACAGTATTTGAATTCAAAGTCACTGCAGCGCTTCTTCCCTAGAATTTATAGAAATTAGCTGTTTTGTGAGATTTTCTTGTTGTGTCTTTATGTAGCAAAATTATAAAGAAAAAAAAAACTTGCTTTAAAAAATTATCCCCATTGATCTCATTATGGTAATATATACTGAGTTTGGTGTATGTCTTTCCACACATTTCCCAAGGAAATATTAACATAGATTGTGTTATCGTGTGATTGCTGTTTATTGCAGCAAAACTTGGATACTGAGATATAAATGACTGTGCAGCTTCGATTTCTCACTTAATTCGTAATCAACCCTGATGCATAGTTCCAAATATCACTCTAAAAACAACTTGTTTAGAATTATCAGACATGATCAAGCATATTCAGAAATCACCCTGTGAGGGAATCATCACCAGAACTCCTCGTCTACAGCACACTGGCAGCTGAAGACCTCCTGTCAGGCCCCAGGACAGCCGTCAGTCATGCCCAGCTCTTCTGTGGGCCTTTGCGGTTTTCTGCCTCACTTAGAAAGTTCTTCTCCACTCTTCCAGAGAGTTTTGCCTGTCTTGTACACTTAAATGTCTAGTAGAAGCTGAACTAATTGCATGAAAGAGCCTCAGTATGTTCATGGAAAATGCATATAATGGGAACACTATGCAAGGATTTCAGAAACGTCTGCAACAAAACAAATTCAGCTCTTAATTCGCCTTTTCTACAAGCTTTCCAAAGCACCCAAAAGTATTACATTAACTGCCAACTGATCATCACAAAAATGTAATTTTTAAAAACACTGTGCCAGTCAAAGTCTATTAAACAGCTGTACCACACCAGAAGTTTCATATTATTATGTAACTTATTATTATGCTAAAGTTACATATTAGCATGAATATATGTCTTCTATATAGCAGAACCATCATATTAAATTGCCTATGTTTTATTTAGCAAAGCTATAACATATATCACAGACTTTAAAGCAACCTCAAAATGTGATTAGGAGTATCCCTTTCGTCTGAATAAGGCGGCTCAAAACATTAAGTAGATCATTCCAAGTCATCAAATGCTGACTGGCAAAGCTAATCAAGATCCCCCAAAATCCATGCTTTCTTACTGCTTCTCCCCTGCTTTCTCAAATAGCCATAAAGGAGGGGGAGGTATCACTTCTTTTCTTTAAGGATTTATTTGTTTTTATTGGAAAGTCAGATATACAGAGAGGAGGAGAGAAAGAGAGGAAGCTCTGCTGTCCGATGGTTCACTCCTCAAGCAACCACAACAACTGGAGCTGAGCCTATCCGAAGCCAGGAGCCCAGAGCCTCTTCTGGGTCTCCCACGTGGGTGCAGGATCCCAAGGCTTTGGGTGGTCTGCAACTGCTTTCCCAGGCCACAGGCAGGGAGTTGGATGGGAAGCAGGGTCGCCGGGACATGAACCGGTACCCATATGGGATCCTGGCACGTGCAAGGCGAGGACCCCATCCACCAGGCTACTGTGCCAGACCCTGGTATTACTTCTTTAGCTAATGCCTATTTTATTCCTAACCCTCCTGTCCATTCTGAAACAGTGTGGCCAGATGTACTGTAGTTCTGGCCAGAGAAGTGTGGGTAGTAGTCTACTGAGGCTTCTGGGAAGGTTGATTTTCCTGATCCAAGGAACTGATAGGAGCCTCTGGGCTTGCCCTCTTCATCCTCTCAGGGTCACAGACTGCGTGGGAGCTGGCAGGCCCCTACCTGGAAGGCCGGGCAATCTGCAAAGACGCCTATCAAACTTGAGAGTGTTGAGCTTCGCCACAAACTGCAGCCCCGACTCCCTGTCTAGTGACATCAGAACTTCAAATATAGCTACACCTGGTCAAGGTGGCACTCCCCTTCCCATGTTCCTCAGGTGTCAGTAATGCTCAGATGACAATGTGATCAACATATAGGCTCAGTGGTAGACACTGCAATAACTTAATCCTTACCATGTGCCATGTGTTCTATGCATAGAAAGCTGTGTTTTCTCTCAAGATGTAGTGATTTTGTAAAATAAAAATTGAAGTCCAAAGAACATCTATACACACACACGTTATAAGTATCAACATAGAGCAGAGTGCTAATAGTTACATCTTGAATGGTCTAAGGGTGGAGGCTATGATTCTAGAGAATTCACTTACAAATGTGTTTTTACCCTGAGTATATAATACATCACTGGCTACAGTTCTATTTCATAAGAGTCCTTTGACAGAGGAAAAGAAAACCATACTCTCAAGAGGGGGCATTGGGGAGAGAAAGGAGGAAAGATGGACAGGTGACAAGCTGCAGAAAGGGAAGAGCTTTGGCAGAGGAGCATAAATCTAGTTGGAGGACTGGCAGAGCAAGCGTTTAGTGCAAAGGTTAATTTCATGCCTGGGACTCTTACATTCTACATAGCCTGGTTTGAATCCTGGCCCCACTCCCAGTTGCAGCTTGTTGCTAATGTGCAGCGTGGAAGGTAGTAAGTGATGATTCAAGCTCTTGGATTGCTGCCACCCACATGAGAGACCCGGATGGAATCTCAGGATCCTGGCGTTGACAGTGCCTAGCTTTTGTGAGAACTTTAGAAGTAACTGAGCTAATGGAAAATACTCATGTATACTTCTCTCTCCCCCCCTCAAATAAATTTAACTTTAAAAATGCTTTTCAAAAACCGATATTGGAAAAAGGCATTACAAAGTCAAAGAGAACTGGGTAGCCATTCATTTCCCCAAAGTCTTAGCAGGATAAATTCCTCCAGGCTCTTAAAAGATAATGAGCTTGCCAATTATTTTCTAAGGGCACAGGAGCAGGACAAAGCATTACCTACTGCTGTTTTTCCATGTAATAATGACAAGCTGAGCAGCTCAGAAATGGCATCCTCAAGCAGCTGCTCTTATTTTAGCAGAGAGATGTTAATCACAGGTGAGTCCTGCCTTTAGCTCTCCAATCACCCAAGTCAAGGTTCATTTGCAGCGTTAGCATGATGCTCTCAAATCATATCCGATATTTGCAGCAGTCATAAATCCGTTGATTTCCAAGTCACTTGTCTAGTTGTCCTTGCAAGCAGACAGCACATATTTACTCTGCGTTCAGGGCAAAGTAATTCAAATAGATGCCAGAGGTGGAAGGAGATAACACTGATTCATGAACATGTGTTAGGTGCACTAGGTCTTTTGACATAATAATAATCGCTATTTATTTTATGCATGAACAGTCATTTCCAGGGATGAGCATGGGATGTGTTAAGCTCTCAGAGGAAGTTGCACAGGAATTTGGTGGTGTCAGCAGTGCTTCGCAGTCCGTGCATCGTGGTCTGTGCCGTTGCTCGCCTTGGGCTTTTAACCGTAATCTTTGATTCAAACATTTTAAAGTCCATAAAAACGTTGAAACAGTCATTCACATAGATTCCTCAAAATATTAACATCTTCTCACTGATCTTTTTGTCTGTGTTTGGGCTAAATTTATATTCTTCTTAGCAAGAAAATACATATTCCTAAGTAAAATGTTTATGTACATGACTTTGTAGAAATACTCAGAAGTTACAAATGCCGTGGGAATGTCACCTCTACACACCACGTGTCTTTTGTTCTCTACACAACTACAATATCACTTTCATTCATCCACATTCTCATTTCTCCAATTTCCCAAAATGGCTTTTTAAATTATTTTACTTGTTCAATCTAATATAAAATCTAGGTTCACACTTGCCATTTGATTATGTCTTCAAGACATAAGTAAGGCTTTTGGTCTTACTTCCATAACTTACAAAAACTCAGAAGAGCTGCCTGTTTATGCCCCTTGTTCTGTATTTATTTGCTGTTTTGCTGTTAGATTCAGTCCAGATATTTTGGATTAGGAACCATTGGTCTGTTCCTGTTGTTTGACAGTTAAAACTCACAATTGACAAGGTAGTATTTGTGGCCATGTCAGTGCCCTATTTTGGGGCCAGCTTTGTGGACCTGCATGTTAAGCCACCATTTAGGATGTCAGCGTCCTACCTGAGTGCTGGCATGAGTTCTGACTACTAAACCTCACATCCAGATTCTTCCTTTAAGCTCCTGGAAAGACAGAGTAGATCATCCAGGAAAATGAGCATCCCAGGGAGTAGGCAGTGGGCAAATGGACTGCTAGGGAATTTGCAATCTAAGGAGTCCACCAACAATCAATATGGTGTTCACTCTTGTATGCTCTGTCATGTTCTCAAGGCAGTTTTATTTGATGAATCCATAGTGAAATAAGAGAGGTGGTGATTGCAAAAGTTGCATAGAGTAGATAGGTTGAAAAAATATGTTCAACCCTGTTTAACCTGGACTTTGGAAATCTCAGTACAACATGAATGCTATTATACCCTACATGATTTATTATTTTCAGGGCACTTTCACACACATTTCATTTGATCTTTAAGCACAGTGCTAAAGACAAGACGTTGACATGCACACGCATAGCATAGACATCTTGCATAACCCATAGACATGTGTACTGAACTAAGGCATTGTGTCAGAGGCATTTTATAATCTTTTTACCTAAGCTGTTTCTGGAGTAGCCAATGTGCTTTGGATGCAACCTGACAGGTATGTGAGCTCACCTGACGGCTTTTCACCTGGACTTTCTGTCCTGCGCATCTCTGCCCATTAAGGACTGGAGTAAGCTCTGTCCTGTACCTCTCTGAAAGTGAAACAGCATTCCCATCCCTGGAGCAGCTCTTCATCAACAGGATAGAAAATGCTGGCCACCAGTTCTGGTGCATGCAGTTCCAGTGGGACCCTGGCACCTGCCCCAGGCACCTTCTCTTTTTCATTAATTAAATATTTTTTGGAAAAGCAGAGAGACAAAGAGAGATGGTGAAGCACTAGAGATGGTAAGAGACCTTTTGTTCACTGGCTCGTGCATAAATGGCCACAACCATAGCACGGGGTCAAACCGAAGCCAGGAGTCAGGAGCTTCATCCAAATTACCCATATGGATACCAGGGGCCCAAGTACTTTAGCCATCTTTAACTGCTTTCCCAGGCACATACACATTATCAAGGAGCTGAATCAGAAACAAAGCATTCAGGGCTTGAACAGGTTCTCTGACATAGCATGCTATTCTGAAAGAACAGTTTAATCCACTGTGCTACAACATTGGCCTCATTAGCCATGGTCTTAACAATGCATATGCTCTATCTCTCTCTTTCTCTCTCTCTGTCTCTCTTTCTCTTTGTAACTAACTTTCTAATGAATGAATGGATAAACAATACAGTGCATCCTTGTTTGGTTTCATTTTTTTCTTACTGTATGCTTCCCATTTGTTGTTCTGTATTTGATAGTGCTTTATTGGATTGAAAACTGTTAGTAAGAAATCTTATACATCAGGAAAAGCCCTATTCCATGGGAAATGTTCTTCAAACCCTCTTGCCACAGGATCTATTCAGTGAGCAATCAAGCCAAATCAATATAAGTAGCTCATAAAGCAGACAATTGATGTTGGCAGTCAAAGTGTAAGGTAGGCCTTCTAGCTCCTTCAGGCACATGAACTAGAATCACAGATTCTTACCATGATTTGACCCAACTGAGGCACTCTGAGGGTGACTGGACCCAGCCTGGGCCTAAGTGCTGTGGGCCCCAACTGTTCACATGGATGGCAGTGGGAGCAATGATGACCACAGTGGCCAGCCTTCTCAGAACACTCTGTCATCACTACTGCCTGCATTTCACAGGGTGACTGTGCCCAGCATCACAGAGTCAGCACACACTACTTCTGAGATCCCAACTTAGACATCAAGAGCCACCACTCATATATTTCATCACCACTAGCTTCACTGCTTCCTGACATGGTTGTAATAAGAAAATGAATAATAAAATAAATTTAAGAGCTGCTATAGTATCTCAACAGGCCAATTCTCCACCTCCAAGCACCATATGGGTAATAGTTGGGATCCTGGCCACTCCACTTCCAATTCATGTGGCTGCTTGTGGCCTGAGAAAGCAGCCGAGGATGGCTCAAGTTCTTGAGCCCTACATCCATGTGGGAGACCTAGAAGCAGCTCCTAGCTCCTGGATTCAGATCAGCTGGGCTCCAGCCATTGCTATCAAATCAAAAGTGAACCAGCAGATGGAAGATCTTTCTCTTCATTTCTCCTTCTCTCTGTAAATCTGCATTTTCCACAAAAGCAAATAAATCTCCAATTAATAAATTTAATTAATTCAGTGCAGTGCGTGGTGCACAGGAAGCACCTTTAAACACCACCACAAATGTTTCTGAATTGTGATGAAAAACGCTGGCAACAAATGTTCCTTTTCTGACCATTTGTCTGGGTTTCTCCACTTTCTTCTTTTCTCAGACTCCCTCCCATTACCATCACTGTCCTTCCGTCAGAGTTGTGAATGTTTCAGCTTCCTCCTATTCCTTGTCTCCCGTCACCTTCTCCAACTTCTTCTATCTCTTCCAGCCTGATTTTTCTCCATTTCAAAGCCATTGTCAGATCAGCAGGAGAAACATCAACGATAGTTTCTTTTCATGACATTTCATTTAGAATTTCAATAGAATACATGCTCTTGTGGTATTTGGGCAAAACACCTGTAAAAACAATCAACACTTTTTGGGCTCTTGGAGATATGAGTAGAAGCACTCAGAGAGTGAAAGAAGTGGGCCACCAAGGCCACACTGCCATAGAAGTGCTACTGGCCAACTAAGGCAAAAAGAATGAAGAAATTAAATACTTCCTCAGATTCATTAGGAAGATTTCTTACTTTCTAATTAATAGTCTAAGTACTAACTCATTCACCATCATAACCTTTCTTTCCAAATGATAACCCAGGAGCATGATTTGCATATGCAAAACAGTCACAAAGAGAGCTTTAATTAAAGCGAATGACAACTTTTCTGATTACTGCCAAGAAATGTCAACTGGAACCTGGACTTCTCCCCCGTGGGAGAAAATCGGTGGTGGAAATCTGAATGACAGTGGTGATTACAGCTAGAATGTCAGCAGGTAACAGACTGAGCATTCCATGGTGGATGCACACCTGGGTTCTAAGAAATGTAATTTAGTTTAATCAAGATAATCCAATGAAGAAACACTGCCAGGCACTGAAGGTAAGCCTGCAGTTTAACATCTTCCATGGAAGGATCATGTTTAAGGTCTCGGCACATTGGTATTTCCAGCGTTTGCAGAAGTTCTATTCCTATAGCAAGTATTCTTCATTCTGATTTATAGACACTGGTTAATTAATTAAAATTTAATCTGCATATCAAGAGGCTTTAAGGTATATGCAATATGTGCCGTACCCTTAAACCAAGCCCCTGCCTCCAAATTGAAGAATCTATATATTGTTTTCTCTTCCAGTCTTCTTGCTCCAGAGGAATTATTAAAGCAAAGACATAGCTCTAGACATAGTAAGATTGGTATGCATGTTATCTTGACGATTAGGAAGCATTATTCTTATACTAAATGTGAACATACCCCATGGGTAATCACAAATATTTTCTGTCATTTAATCTTATAGAACCCCATGTGAAACATTCTGAAACATTACATCCCATGTCCTCTGGTTTTATCACTTGAACTTGCACTAGTCTTCAGAATATAATGAGATGTTTTTTTTTTTTTTAGAAAAAAAAAGAGAGAAGTATTTTTAATACCATTGGTATAGAGCACTCTTGGTACAGGCATCAAAATCATTACCATGCCTCTTTTGCTTGTTTTAAGAGACTCTTCACTGTTGGCTGATGGTTACATCTCTAGATAGAGTTCATGCCCCCTACTTAGAGATGGAAAAGTACACAACACTCTACAGTCACATCATTTCCTGACACAGTATCACTGAGGCCAGAGCCTCATCAATGACAAAGACAGTCTCAAATTCTCACAGATAAAACACATCCCTGAAGGCTTCTTTAGTACTGCATCCCACTGTTTTTACAAAATATTCTTATATTCTAAAAGTATTTTAAATGATTTAAAGATCAGCTTCTGTAATCCTGCACATTAATCATAATGGCTTTCACTTGGGGACAAAAGGGAGTCCTTCATGAAGACACATCTGAACCTGAAGAGATACTGTTTAGCAAAAACTCCAGCTTAGACATCCAGCCATCTAACCAGGGTGGGGGATGTTCAAAATCAAAAAACAGGCTACTTGCAAAACCTCACTGAAGACAGTAACAATTCAAGAGGAAAAGCAGATCAAGAGACAAACTGGCCACAAACATAAGTGGGCATGTAAGAGCATAGCCAATATTTGAGGTCAGAAACCAGGTCAGAAAGCAAGGGTACCAGGAACTCTCACAGCCTGCAGTCAGCTCCGAGAACAACACCGTCCCGGGCATGACTCATGTCCACTGATGCTCAAAGACCTGCCACGGAGCAGGGCCTGGCAGGGAGTATCCAGGAGAAATGAAAGCTTTCCTGAAGGAGGCTTTGATGGCTATCCATAGTCACAAACTCCCCAGAGTCACCCTGTGCTGCCAGAGCAAATGCAGCTGACAAGGGAAAGGGGAACTTTAATTTCTCACATCCAGAATGCTGTCTGTCACTCATTTAAAGGAACATTTGAAATAGAGCCAGCAGTTGGTTAACAGCAAGTGGACTCATTCAGTGATGTCTCTCTAGTACCACCATCACCGTGTCATGGCCATCATCACAGTAGTACTCAAAATGATCTCCTGAGATTTCAACCTTGACTAAGTGACCTAAGCCAGGGCTTCTCAAACTTTTCCATACCGCCAAACTTCTCCAGAGACCCTGGGAAAGCTCTGTAGGTGTGGGGTAGGGCCTAGAAATGTGCGTTACTTACAAATTCTCACATGTGATGAAGCTCTCCCTGGGACTCAGCTACTCCAAGGATGCATCATGATGTAGGAGGAAAACTCAGAACATCAATGACCTCACAGAGTTTTTCTCTGTGTCATTAAGACACCCTTCCAGGGCAGCCTTGCCAGAAGCTGAAAGGAAAGTGTGCCCTGGCCCACCACAGAGCCATGAGCAGAGCAAGGAAGAGCTTGATACAGACAGCCCGGCACGTCTGTCCCAACTGCTTATTAAGTGAGACAGCTAAGAACAAGTGGATGAAAAAAACCAATCCATGGCTTATGAATGAACAAAGTATTTGCATGTAAATGCTAATAGTACATATTAAAGACAATGGAAAAATAAAACTGGAAAATTCAAAAGTAAGAGCAAACCTGTGAACAGATTCACAAACAGTAATAAACCACACTGTTCACGTGGCCCAAAGCTGAGGTAAAAGAAAACAATACTTAAAATACCTGCCTCATCAACCTTTGCAATAATCCTCTACTGGGCAAAATACAATGCAGTCCCATGGGAGGAAAGAAAGGGGGAAAAATGTGCAGCCCCAGTGCAATGGCTCAGTGGCTAAATCCTTGCCTTGCAAGTGCCAGAATCCCATAAGGGTACCGCTTTGTGTCCTGGTTGTTCTACTTTCCATCCAGCTCCATGCTTGTGGCCTGGGAAAGCAGTTGAGGATGGCCCCAAGCCTTGGAACCCTGCACCAGTGTGGGAAACCTGGAAGAAGCTCCTGGCTCCTGGCTTTGGACCAGCTCAGGTCTGGCCATTGTGGCTACTTGGGGAGTGAACCAGTGGATGAATGATCATTCTGTCTACTTCTCTCCATATATCTGATCTGCTGGTCCAATAAAAATAAATGAATCTTAAAAAATAAAAAGAAATACATTATTGAGAGGATTTGAAATCACTGAACTAAAAGGCTACACAGTAAGCCACACATAATCAGTTTTCTGTTACTGATGAAATAATACCAGACTCTGAGAAGTTACAAAGAAAAAGAAAAGGTTATTTCTGTATTTGAATGGTGACATTACAGAAACAAAAGGGACAGAATGAGTGAGAAAGAGCCTTCCAAGTGAAGGTTGTAGTTGCCATTGAACCAGGCTGCAACCAGGAGATTCACTCAGATCTCCCACACAGGTACAGGGCCTAAGTACTTGAGCCATATGCTGCTGCTTTTTCTAAGCTGTTAGCACCAGCGAACTGATCTGAAGTGGGGCAGCCAGGTGTCCCAGGTCGGGTATATTAACCCACTAAACCACCTTAGCAACTCTGAGAACAGGTTTCTTTAGGCTCATGGTTCTCATCCAAGGTCAAAGGGCTATGATGGCTTCTTACAGGCCAAGTCCCAAAATAACTTCGAGCATTATATCGTGAGACGGGACTTCAAGGAACCAGCCTGGCTGTTTTTATATTCAATCCACTCTGGAGACAACCTATTAACACATTAATCCATTAATCTCATAAATGGATTAGTCTGCACATGATTTTTAATCACATCTGAAAGGTCCCACTTTGTACCAACCCTTAATATCTCACAGTGGGGATTAAAATGTCATCACAAGTTTCAGAGGGAACCAATCATATTCAAACTATAGCACTATGCACTATGTGACTACAGGGAATATTAAAACCCAACACACTGAAAAAAATATGCTTGAGATTATAAAATAGGTGTATTATGGCAAATAAAAATACTTGAAAGGAAATAAAGTCATTGAAAATGGCTATGGAATCTCAAGGTGAAAAACTGGTTTTCACAGATAAATACCTATTTATGAACATGTTTTAAATGCACAGATATATAGCATACCAAAAAATGATCACTAACCAGTACACAAAAATATAGACCTTTTTGTAAGAACACTACAAAGCACAGCATTGTTCCATGAGAGAGGGGAGTGGATATCATGAAAATAACCTCTTTTCTAAGTTATAACATCAAACTTTGATTTTTTTAAAAAAATGACTAGATAATTGCTCTAATGGCTGATGGTATCTACTAAATTAGATAATTTAGAATAGTTTTCTCTGTATTCATACAGTTATTTGAACAGTTAGCTCCAAATCCCAAGGTAATATCTATTCTTACAAGAAGTAATGGCATTTTGGAAGTTTATATTCTAACATGGGGAGGGTCCCATGAGGTCAGCTGTTGGGTAAGGATGGGAAGAAGGCAATGATGGAGACCCAACGGAGGAAGGCTCCCGTGGTAACCAGGTTGCAGGGTCCAGCTGGGCTCAGTGCAGGGTTAAACAAGCAGCCCTCTCACAAGAATGTTCTTCTAAAGGGCAAACTCCCAATGACCTACAGCTCTCCCCATGGGCAGCATAATTGGATAAACGTTCACCTTTCCAGTACCATCAGTCCATAAGGTTCTTGATTATACCCTTGTATGAGTTCAGGAAGTGTGTTCTATTCAGAGCATTACACCAAAGGTTCTGGAATATTGTTTATAAACCTGCTTGTAGTGCCATCAAACTTCTTATAACAGGGGAAGTGGACGTCAGCACAGGCAGTATGTGAGAATGCAGTCTTCAGACTAACAGGAAGGCTGTGCAGACACCAGACCCTGTTCATCAGTATCCCAGTTTGGCGTCTGGCAAGCCTTATCTGTGCAAATGTTGGCAGCCACCAGCCTCAGGGCGGTGTCAAGGGGTACAGCACCTGCAGTGTGAAGAAAGAAGATAAAGGCATTAACTCCTTCAAATTACAGCAGCATGGAGTCACCCTGCAATGCCAGTGAGCTCCATCAGCAACAGCCCCACCTGATCCACTAGCAGCACAGCAGTCACCCAACTCCTGTCGTTCTGCGATGCCTAGAGGACACACCACAAAGAGAGACTCTACCCAAAACAATACCAAGCTTCAGGTGACAAAATGTAACTGACCTCTGTGACTTTCCTCTTTTCGGGGAAATTTCTCTTGCCTTCTAATGACAGCACATTGACACCTCTATGTTGAGACAACCATGTCAGTGTTTCAGGTACATGCAAAATGATGACCAATTTTACAACACTCAGCCAAGGTACCCTGAGTATTCTCAGCATTCACCTCCCTAAACTGTCCCAGCAGATGACTATGTATTATCCAGAAAGGGCTGTCAATCCACAGAAGCATGGCTTCTTCGTGGAGCAATGACTTGTCCGTGCTGTGTGACTCACCAACCACATTTCTCCCAAGTAGAGGTCACCACAGCTTAACACACTTTCTGACTCCAATGTGGAGAGAAACAAAACTGCATTTTGTAATTAGATCTATATTTGGCCTTCTGACACTGCATGACAGGAGAATCAAACCTTACTGACTGCTGAGTCTCTTCAGTGACTTTAAATTTTCCAGCTGTGGATTTCACGGATCTTTTCTTACTGAAACACAATCCATTCTACTTGATAAAACAGGAACAAGACTATGGAAATAGCTCTTCCAAACCCTAATGGTGCTGGGTGCTTCTTATTTCAGTAAAATCTTTTGAGATTATGATATATTAAGCTCTCTTCTTCACTTTTCATCTTTTAAAAGATTGATTTTTATTTGAAAGGCAGAGTTACAGAGAAAGAAGATGAGATAGAGAGAGTTCTCCCAAAATGGTCACAATGGTCGGAGCTGAGCTGATCCAAAGCTGGGAGCCAGGAGCATCTTCCAGGTCTTCCAGATGGGTGCAGAGTCCTAAGGCCTTGGACCGTCCTCCGCTGGATCAGAGGCACAGCATCCAGGACATGACCAGGCACCCATTTGGGATACCAGCACCACAGGGGAGATAATCAGTGTGCTATGCCACCATGCCTGCCCTGTTCTCCAATTTTTTTAATGCTTCATGATACATACAGTTTTATGAGTTTAAGGACAAACTCTTTTTTTTTTTTTTAGCCTGCATCAAAGCTCCTGAGCTTATGGGAATTGTTCAAGAAAAATAACAAAAGTAAAAATAAAGAATATACACATTTAAAATTCTGTTTTCATTATGTCCTCTAAAATGATTGTAAGCATGAGTTTAGAGTGGCTGCAGATCAGTCACATGGGGATGAAGAGTCTTGATTGAGATGTGTGTGGGAACCTTGGCTGTATTGCTAGATTCTGGGACCCATGTGCAAACCGGAGCCAGTAGTGTTTGTTCTGCTCGGTGCGGTTCTGAAGACTGCATGCTGAGAGAGGGCCAGCAATGTGGCAAATGCTTTTTAAAAACATTTAACATTTATTTATTTGAAACTCAAACTTGGAGAGATCGGGAGAATCTTCCATCTCCTGATTCATTCCCCAGATGGTTGCCATGGCCAAGGCTGCACTAGACTGAAGCCAGGAGACAGGAGTTTCTTCCAGGCTTGTCACGTGGGTGACAGGGGCACAAACACTTGGGCCATCTTCCGTCACTTTTCCCAGACCATTAACTGGAAGCTGGATCAGAAGTGAAGCAGCCAGAGCATGAACCAGTGTCCACATGGGATGCCAATGTTGTAATCAATGGCTTTACCCGCTGCTCAGGATGCCAGTGTGTTTTAAAAATTGAAAGCAAACAAAGTTTAGAAATATCTACTACCTTCTTCTATATGTTCCAAGGAGGCAGAAAGTGGGAAGAGAATGAAAGAAGAGACACAGCACCACGCACTGACATGTTAAGTCTTCTGAATATGTAGCTCTTATCTTAAGATGCTTTCTAATGCAGAGATGTACACTGGATTAAAAGGCACATCTTCCACAGCCTTCTCACTGAAAAGGTCCTGTCTTGGACTCCTAGCTTAACGTCATGGATGTAACGGGCTCGAAGACATTTAACTTGGACTCAGAGACATTCAGGCTCAAGAATGAAATCATTTCTTAAACAAATTAAAAAGCATTTTAAGATATCACTTTAGCCCTAGTCTCTAGTGGGAAGACTACTAGACTTTTTTCCTACTCTCCCTGAGAGATGCCAAGCCCCAAACTAGGATGTATTTATCTGCTTTGCATCTATTCCATCTGTGTTTAGATGAAAACAAAAATCATCCATTCAGTTGTTGGCCTCATCTTCTGGACATTTTTAAAAACAGTTTTACTCCATGGAACACCACAGAATAGCTTCAGGGAGCCTTGAAGTTTAAGCCGGAACCCATGAGCCAACTGACATCCAGCGACCAGCAACACAGTGGTGAGCCCAGTTTCCTACTCAGACATTAGAGAAACTCTGTCACTGAGAACAAAGGAGGGCTAGTCAGCTAATCAATCTGGCGTGGCAAGATGGGGCAGCACAAGACAGAAGAGCAGAAACCAAGGAAGCACTATACACAAAAAGGGTTATTGCCTGCTCGCCTCTGCATCTGTCTGTAAGATTTGAACTTTCTACAAATGCCAGCCTTCCAGAGCACAGCTCTTTTGAGCTCTTGGGGACTTGGATGCCCCTAGTGAAATGCCAACCGAAGTGAAAACCTAATAGCGTTCCTCCAGTGGCACCTGTGCAGATAAATTATCTGAGTAATCAGACAAGTTGAAGAGCCTCAGTATGTTATAGAAATACCAGCTGATCTAGTCAGTGTTAATTTGCCAAATGATTTCTGCAATTGGAGCTGGAAAGAACTCTCTAGAAAAGTAGTTAATCCAGAGCTGCTAGGCAGGAAACATCTGTCCTCCCTTCAGCTTTGTAGGATGTCCTGCCCTCTTGGCCATCGCAAATGATGAGAAGGGCTGCCTGCAGGAAGAGGGCCAACTTGGCGCATTGCGCACTTTCCTAAATGACACAGCAAGTCTCATCGCCACAAAGTCGGGTTGTTAACCTACAACATCTGGCCTGGAGCCGAAATCGTATACCACAGAATTAATACCCCACATCCTCTGTGGAATAAAATGAACACGTGATTGTTCATGACACATTTTTGTCATTCCAGCATGAAGTGCACAATTAATTCATTTGTTTTTCCTGTTGAGAATATATGAGGAATCTCAAAAAATTTGTGGGAAAAAAAGTGAAATTAAAGACAAGTTTGTTTTGATGTGAAAAAGTTTTGCAGTTCATGCAAAGTATATTTCATAATGTCCATTTCCATGACATTTTTGAAGATGTCTCATATTCTACATCCTTGTCTCTTATTTGCAAAGTCGGTAGATATTCTCATCAAAGAAGAATGGAAAAGACAAGATAAAAAAAGATCAAGTTTAAGAGCAAAGCATTAGAAATCTTGCAACAACTTGACTCACTGCCCTATCCTGTTTTCCTGTTAGAATGACCCCAGTGACTGCATATTCATACTATAGAGAACATATTTTTGTTTATTTGCTTTGCCTATGTTAGATTAAATGTTCTATCTTATCATGATTATCATTTATTAATATTTTTCAGTTGATTTTTAAGAAATCCGCCCCTTTGTAAATTCACATTGATTGGCCATCACTGGCATCAATCTAAACTATGTTGGAGGTTCACATCAAAAAAAGAATTACATATACATGAAGTACATACACACACCTGCCCTTTAAGGCCAGTGGGCCACATACTTGAAAATCAATCAAACACAAGGTAACCCCTCCTCACTGCAGTCCGCCTGATTTCTTACACTCTCACGTCTGCTCCGGACCCTGTCTTCCATTTCCAAACCATGTCCATCCTTTGTTTGGACTTACCTTCTGTGTGAGCAAACCAGATGGCTTTTGTGAATATCTACCCTGTATCTATCCACCACCCAAACCTTGCCAAGCATTCCTAAAGAAAACCTCTTGTCTGGGTTCCCCATCAGTCCCCATCAAGGTTGCTCAAAGCATACCATGAGGTTGAGACTGGATGATTTAAACTGTCACCCATCGCTCTGTCCAGATTATTCTGAATTTCTTTTTAGAAAACAAGAATTCCTTTAATTGATGGTTATATAAAATGATAAGCAACTGGAAATCCACTTTAAAGTCACATGAGAGGAAAGCAAATGACATTTGGTTTTTGTGGACCCTTTAAAACCTGCAAGCCAAATCAATCATGCTTACACTAAGCACAGTGTGCTCTCTCCGTTGGTAGATTATTACGGATGACTTTGTGCCTAAGACAGTGGCTTATGATTCCTAGTTCTCTCCACATCATCTATATGATTACACCTGCACATAGTTTTATCTTTCCATTTTTTATCATTACCCAGTCATCAGGAGCAAAGGCAAAGTAATGGGAAATTATATCCCACTATTATTTTTGAACAACTAATAACCCCCACTTAAGTGAAATGAATTTTCTGTTACACCAAATTCAATAACGTTAACTCCAGTCGGGAGCTTCAGTGCTATGCTCTACTTACTTGAAGTTTAGTTCATTCGATTCCTGGCTTTCTCCATGGAAAACTGAGCTGGCCTTTTCACAGTGAGTTACGATGTAATCATGCCCAAACCAGTGGCAACCCCTTTGACTTTTCTTTTTTATTATTTTCTACTTATTTGTTTTCTCTCCTTTTCGAAAATGGCAATATTGCAAATTCAATAAGCTATCCAAAGCCAGGAACCTCGTTTTAGGATTTATTTTCAAGTTTTGTTACTAGAAGTTCCAAAATGCTACATAGTACAGATGGTACATACAGATAATTCAGCCCACTTTATTTTGATGTTTGATAGATATGTTGGAAAACTATTAGGAATTACTAACTTAGGGTACTACACAAGAATACTTCAAAAAGTTCTTGTAATAAAAGATAAGTCTATTATGATGCCAAAAAATTTGATGAAATTCATGACATAAGAGGGTGTTTTAAAAGCTCATGGAAGCCTTGGGACCCTGCACCTGTGTGGGAGACCTGGAAGAGGTTCCTGGTTCCTGGCTTCAGATTGGCTCAGCACCAGCCGTTGCGCTCCCTTGGGGAGTGAATCATCAGATGGAAGATCTTCCTCTCTGTCTCTTCTCCTCTCTGTATATCTGACTTTGTAATAAAAATAAATAAATCTTTAAGAAAAAAAATCATGGAAAATTCATATTATGAAAAAACTATGCAGGGGCCCTGAGTGATAGCATAGTGGCTAAAGTCCTCACCTTGCACATACCAGGATTCCATATGAGTGCCAGTTCGTATTGTAGCTGCTCCGCTTCCCATCCAGCTCCCTGCTTGTTGCCTGGGAAAGCAGTAGAGGACAGCCCAAAGACTTGGACCCTACAACCATGTAGGAGACCTGGAGGAAGATCCTGGCTCCTGGCTTCAGGTCAGCTTAGCTCTGGTCATTGCGGCTACTTGGGGAGTGAATCAGTGGATAGAAGATATTTCTCTCTGTCTCTCCTTCACTCTGTAAATCTTACTTTCCAATAAAAAATAAATCTCTTAAAAATTATAAAAAAAAGCTATGCATAGATTTCAAATTTTTTTCATACCAAATTGAGCTCATCTTAAGCCAAGGGCAAGCAAGGAAGCTGGAATGAGAAGTGCAGGTAACTCTCAAACCCAGGGACATAAGAGGAGATGTGCGAGGCGACATGTGGCCACTATGACAAATGCCCACCCCCAACTATCCACTAACCTATCAGTTTCTCTGAATGAACTTTAAAGTTCTTAAAGACAAGACCTTTTTCCTACACTGATGAATCTCAAAGCCCAGGACACTAGCTGCAAATGACAACTCATCCAGCGCCTACTGAACAAATCAACAACAACCTGACCTGTGAAATGCCGCCCTCTACACGCTTCCTTCTCCGACCTGCAACTCAGATCCTAGCCCAGTGCTCCTGGCCATTGTCCCTGATTCTGCCGCAATTCCGAAATTGCGGTAGCATGCTCCTGGGTCCAGACAGCTCCACCCCTGCTGATCTGCTCTCCTCGGCTCTGGAAATATCAGCATAACCTAAAAAACAACACTAGAAATTCTCAGAAGCCAAAGGAGGAATCTCCTTTTTACAGTGCTGTGAAAGGCAACAAAATGGATAGCAATGCTTTGTGCTCTTCAGAAAGGAGAGCGATGTCTTGGGGGTCTGGCCAACATCATTGGCAAACCAGAAAGCTTCTGTCTTTCCTACAATTGTAATGTTGCTTTCTCTCCGGGAGGGAGAATTAAGAGAACAATAACGAATGTTCTGGCTTTCCATAGCTCTGGATAAGCTCTGCCTCTGAAATGACACCCAGTTAGAATCAAATAGAAGATGAAGCCAAGGAAATTACATGTAGCTTCTTGCAGCTTCCAGGAGCCATAAACAGCAATCTTGAAACTCAAGACTTTACATGGAACCCAGAACCATCCAAGCTTGAGTGAGTCATCCCTAAGACTAAACCAGTGCTCTCCAAAACTCTGGCGCCTGTTGGAGAAGCTAGAAGAATAGCAGAAGTATTTCTATTCTCTTGGGGGAATTTTTCACATACTTCTGTTTAATCTCTCAAGACAACAAAGCTTTACCTGTGAAGAGTAAAATCTACGTTAATATCAAATTTCAAATTTCCTCATTTCTTGTCAACCACATGCACCTATTTCTAGGGTGGTTCCATTTTGAACTGAAAATACAGTTTATGAGAATAGAACTGACTTGGAGACTCTCCATGGGGATCAACTTCCAGACTTACTGAAAAGCCCTTTTGATAAAGGTCTTGGAAAACCATCCCAGCTCAGAGAAGCCAGAGAAAAGATTTGCACTCGAGAAACAACATTGGTTTGCGTGAAGCGTTTCACATTGTGCTCAAGACCCATTAGGCATGTTGCCACTAGCCAAGAACCTCTGTGACCTTGTTCATATTCTACACAGAAAAGAAAATGTGTGTGTGTGCATGTTTCTATAAAAATGTTTCAAATGTTGCAGAATAAATAGTGAGACATAGTGACTTCTTTGCCTGTACCGTATTCTCTCAGTAACTTGTCAGTCAGTCAACGAAGATAGAGAACAGCCTATTAAATCTGAATTTAAGCTAAACAAGAAATAACTATTTTTAGTATGTCATATTAGTATTTGGGACACATTTCTGTTTAAAATGCACTTGCTGGGTTTTTTTTTTTTTTTTGACATTCAAATGTAACCAGACATCTTGTATTTCATGTGCCAAATCTACTCATAAGAAAGGGTAGAGCCTTACCAGGCTAAGATGTGGGAACCCCAGAGACAACACCAGGGAATCTTGGACTTTCACTTCTACATAAACTAATGAGCATAAACTTTCCCTTCCATCCATAGACCGCAATGAAACATACTCTCACTTTTAGGAGCTTTTCTACTTGTCATTATCACTGTCTGCCTCAACTTACAGAGATGTTCATCTCTTCCCAACCCTTACAAGCTCATCAAAAAGTATTTGAAAGTTCATTAGACACAGGAAAAACATCATGAATCTGAACAATGAAAGAAGCCTCCTGGTGTTCAGCGAAAAAAAGGACTAGGAATGAAGTTAAAAACACATCAGACTTAATAAACAAATCTCTCCCAGGATATTTTCATAGCTTGATATCCTCCCATACTCTGAAAATAGTATTATATCAAGAAAGTAGAACCCTTAAGCATATGCAAGACTTTGTTGTGATCCTGCTGGACCAAGAGATAGATAGAGCCCTGACCCACACTCTGCGCTAATTGGCTGGTCTCCTCCCAAGGCCTGGGACAGAACCAGCACAAGCCTTGCTGTAGCTCTGCAGCTTGGCCTATGATGTAATGCTCCTGTGATTTGCCAATTTTAAGTACCTTTCAATGTGTCTTCACATTTCTGTCACCCCCTCAGACTAATACCCCGGACTTGACATTACATAAACTGCATTTATGTAAGAAACTATGAAGTAAAATGAGGATGACAATTTGAGCCACACGGGATTTTAAGGGGGGGGGAAGGAAAAACTAGTCTATTTAACATACAACAATCCTATGCTTATCTGAAGGAACATAAAAATACAACAGGATGTTTAAACGTTTTGGTTTCAAAGTCATCAGGTCTCCATGATGGAGTTGATAGAGTAACACAATTAAAGGCACAGATTTCGACTTGCTTTGATGTTTCCAACAAGTGACTTGGCCCCTGTGCTTAGCTGCACTTATCTGTCATGTGAGTTAATAACTGCACCGATTCCAAGGGCAAGCTGAGACAATTACACTTGAAAATTACATATAATAGTGTTGGAAGAGGGCCTGTCATATGGCAAGTAGTCAGTCAGTGTTAGCAATTGGGATTTGGAAATACACCTTCATGAAAAGGATGGCTTACCAGTGAGAGACAGTGCGCCAAAAAATTACATGTTGGAGGTGACCTAATTTATGACCTATGTGAGAAAAAGAACATCATATGTATATATGTATAGAAAATCATTCAGAAAATTGCAGAGTAGGTGGTTAATCATACTAACTTTAAGGACCAGGACTTAGGAAAGAAGTAAAGGAAAATGTCTTATTCCCTTTCTAAATCATTGACAGTTTGGCAATGAGGCTCTGAATACACTGCTTGTGTAATATTTTAAAATGTGGCAGGATAAATGTTTTTGAAGTTTTCCTGATATGTCTGTGTTGTTATTTCAGAATTGCTGGCATTTCTGTCTATCTTTGGATCTACCCCCGTGGAGTTGCAGGGACAGTCTGCAGGGAAGAGCTAGTAGAACAGAGCGGAAATGAGAAAAAGGGAGGCTGGGAACAACTCACAGTGACAGTAGTTTTGGGAAGAGGATAGAGCGAGGGGGATGAAGGAAGTGCTTGACTCTGGGGATGGGAAGGATTCCCTGGGCTGGGCAGGAAGGAGGTCAGAGGCGTTGGCCACAAGGGGCACACACAGTGCACAGCAAGCTTCCTGAACCTCTCTACTTACCTCAAGTCAGCAGCGTGTCCGGCTGGCAGGACTTCACTAAGGCTCCCTAGCAAGACTGTTACCCAAGACGCTCCATTCGTGATGTCAGGAGGCTCATCAGCATCTGCATTTGGAAGCAGAGTGTCCCAGTTTGCATTCAGTAATGAACAGTACCAATTCAGAATCCCCAGCACAGAGGCAGAACAGTCTGAACTTGTGTACTGTACTGGAGCCAGGTACACATCCTGGATCATGAATTCCTTGGAACCTAGCATTAATACAATGTACAGTCTTCATCCACACCCTCACAGGATCCAAGACCATGAGCTCCACTCCCAGCTGAACTCAGGGCAACAAAATAAGAACCAAGTTACCAAGTGTTCATATTCAAGCTACACGCACATGTACCAGATACGGCTCATCCTACCATATGATAATGGTATCTGTCTCATAAAGTCATTCGGCAGGTGAATTAGGTAATTCACACAAATGTCTAGAAAAATGCCTGGCCTATGATGAGTTCTTAGTAATATCAAATTTATTATGTTGCCCTGTATTAGAGAGGTTTAAAGGTTCAGCACTCATAACTCCTAAGAAAGATGAGATCATTTTTATTTTCCTCGATCGTGATTATGGCTCCAGGCTCTAAGAAACCACCAAAGCTTTGTAGCTTTGACGAAGTAAAACACCTTAGAGAAAGAAAGGTTTGGTTCAGCCGTTCCTTGGGATGAGGACACCTGAGGGAGCTGGGCAGCACAGCAGGTGCTCGGGCCAGGTCCTCGGCAGTTCCCTGAGGTGGCCCAGAGATCTCAGTCTGGAGTTACAAGATGAGGGTGGCTTCTGGGGAGGAAACTTGGTCTTGAAGTTATGTATCAGAGGTGGAGAAGCTTTAGAGGGACAAGAGTTGGCAAGTCATGAACTAACAGAGGTCCCTGGTGTCTTCAGTGAGTGATCTCAGCTGGATCCCAGCTTCAATGAGTGATTCCCCGAATGCCCTTAGAAATGAGAACTTCAGGAAATACTTGCAACATTGGAGTTGGCTATCATTCATCAACACTTGAGAAAATATCCTAAGCTCTGAGATCATCTCTGCTACTTCATCTTTCCCTCTTGAGCTTAATTTAGCCTTCTCCTGCAACTGTACGTGGACATGAATGGTGTTACATGCATATGATGACATAATGTCAGATAGTTAAAGGTTGTAGTTCCAGACTCAATTGAATTGATATTGCCAAATCTAGAAAACTATTGATTGAAAGATACCACATAATATTTTTATTACAGTAACAACTATGAAAACATCTAAATATTCAAATTCATTATATTTGTTGCTTATAAATATACATATTCTAGAAAGAAATTAAACATGGATTAGATATACACACATCTATGATATTAGTTCCCCCTTAGGGAGAGGTAGTTTTAAAAAGACATGAAAGAGAACCAGCATTTTGGCATTGTGGGTTTAAGTTCATGTCCTGGATAGTATGCTTCCAATCCAGCTCCCTGCTATGGCCCAGGAAGGCAGTAGAAGATGGCCCAAGTGGTCGAAGACCTGCTACCCACATGGGAGATGAGACTGTGACAGAAGCTCTTGCTTCCTTGCTTCAGCCTGGCCCAGCCCTGGCCACTGCAGCCACCTGTGGAATGAAGCAGCATGTAGCAACGTGATGTCCATGGATGCAGGATAACTATGCCGTACCCACTAAGGTGACAGAGACAAGAAGGACAGGGTCAGGTCTCCTACCAAGAGCCTCTTCCCTTTTACCAAAAGGGACAATCTCCCAGGTAAATGTCCCTTTGTTATTTATCTGGTGAAAAGCAATTTTGGGGAAAGATTGGAAGGATACAGTTAACCTAGTAAGATCTATTTGTTAAGACTGTAACTGGTGAAGCTTGAAACCTAAACAAGATTGGGCAGGGTTCTGCAAGCAAGAGAAAGCAGAGAATGATATTAGACGCAGAGCTGATGGGAACCAACATGGTCTGCTGGAGGGAGTGCAGTGGAAAAACACAGACTCATGAAGAAATGGAAATTGTTTCAAGCCTATCTGCCTGCAAAACAAGTACAATAAGCAAAATTCATGCAGCAAGTGATGGATATGACATTTTTTAGCTGAGCAAAAAATAATTCTTAGAAAAAACTCTGAACAATAGGCTATTAGTATTGGCCTGAACGGAACTTAAAGCAAGAAAAGTGTTAATGTGAAGTGAGAAAATCCATTTCATAAGAAAATCCACAAATACACATACAAATCATTAATTTTCATGCAAGTTACAACTTCAAAATATACTAACTGCCCTCCTAGCCTCACATAATTATAAATACAATTTAAAACCAAATGTCAGTTATTAACAAGTTCACATGATTGGAGGATATTTTAAGCAGTACTGGATACTGGAAGATAAGGCATAAAAATAATCAGCATAAAATGTATTTGAGGGTCAGGCATTTAACATAGTGCTAAACACTGCTGCATACCATATCTGAGTGTCTGAGTTAGAGCCTCCTCTGCGCTCATCATTCCAGCACACAGCAGTGTGCACGCTGAGCGGAGGATGACCCAAGTGCCTGGGTGCCTTCCATCCGTGTTGGAGCTTCTGATTGAGGGTCAGGCTTCAGCCTGGCTCAGCCCAAGCTGCTGCCACCATTTGGCAAGAAAGTCAACAGATGGAAGACCCGAATCTATCTATCTATCTCACTCTCTCTTTCTCTCTTTCTCTCTCAAGACCCAGATCTCCACACACCCCTTCTCATTCTATCACTTTAAGTGTCAAGTAAATAAAGTTAAATTCATGAATACTTTAAAAATCATTAACAGAATAAGTGGGCTCAATCGCCATAAAAGCTTCTATCCAATACAGAATACACACCTTATACAAGTACACAAGAAACCTTTTTGTTTAACATTTAGCTGGTTAAAAATATATTTTGATGACTCTAAAATATGTTCCCAAATGATAAATAGATTCTAATAAATACAGTAGCAATTCCACAACACTTAGAAATAAATGACATTGAAAATATATTTTGGGCCCGAAGTGGTAGCCTAGCGGCTAAAGTACTTACCTTGCATGCCCCAGGATCCCATACAGGTGCCAGTTTGTGTCCCAGCAGCCTTGCTTCCCATCCAGCTCCCTGCTTGTGGCCTGTGCCCTCACCCTGCACATACAGACTGAGTCTTTGGAACCTCAAAGACATGGTGCACCAGGTACTGCCTCTGTACTTTTCCCTGAACCTCTAGCAGGCACAGAGCAAGACCTTCCTGGGGAAACAAGGTAAGAAAGTGAACTCCGGACCTCTGCCTCAGAGCCGGCTTACCTTGGTGAGAGCCTGCATTAGACAAAGGCCTGTAATGCCACTCAGGACTCACAGATGAAGTGTCTGGATCAGCTCCCACATCAGACAGCGACCTATGCCCTGGGGCAACAGAGTTGTCTTGGCATCTGTACTTCCCGCATCCTGAGATGGCGAATGGGGCCATGACTGCCAGACCCAGATGTGACTCAGCATCAACCAGTGTCCTCTCTAGGCCCAACAGAACATTATTCAGCCATAAAAAGGAATGCAATACTAGCATTTGCAGCCACACGGTATGGGAACTAGAGTTCATGACATTATATTGTATGAACATTCTTTGGCCTTTCTGCAAGTTTTACTGAACACTTCACCTAAACTTTAGCAATTGCTCGAGGTCAGACAACAGGTACCAGAGAGGGTCAGATGGACGTCCTGGTGTTTCGGCACAGTAGATGACTGTAATTCCCAACAATGAGCTATATTCTCTACAGAGGACTACACCAGAGGCATTGGTGGGCTCCAAACACACACAAAAGAGAAAGAAATAGTCGTGTTGCCTGGTTTGACTGGTTTATGTGGGGCCTGTGTCACGAAACGCTAAGATGTACCCCCATGAAAATGCATAAATATTACACATTAATTTAAAAACTTTTCAACTAAAGCAAATTTTTTAAAAATCGATGTTAATTTTCAATAGGTTCTGGAGAAAAAAAAATAATTGAGTAAACTTAAAGGAGAAGGGCAATAACAAAGAGAGCAAAACAATGGAAAAATAGGAAATCATACAAGATATCTATGATAAAAAAGCTTTTCTTTTCAATTAAAATAGAAAAACTCTCTGGCAAGGTTAGTAGAATACATGAAGAAATAGACAAATTAGCTCTTTTTGATGCAAATACTACAAGCAATAGAAGTAAGAAGATTTTTAAATCATGAGATACTATTTTATACTCATCATTTATGTATGAGGAATCAAAGTTTAAAATATACATCAATGATGATCAATTGCAATATGTAATACAAAATGCCTTTCATAAAAGAAACAAAAAGAAGCATTGAACTAAACTGAGCAGAGTTGTATATAAAAGCAGGAATCATTATTTTAGGAAAAAGGAATGTCAATAACCAGAAAACTGAAAAATCCAGAAGCTTCCAACCAGCACTGAATTAATGGATTAACTGCTGGATAGTAAGTCAGCGCAGCCTGCTTTCTGCTAAAGGAAATCGACACCACCAAAATTACGACAGAAAGCAACCACATGAAAACGTGGCCAGTTGATGGGATGAACTAGAGTCCAGCAGCGAAAGTTACCGAGCTACAGTTGCAGTTATGAAGACGGATAATCCTGAAAATGCATTTTGAATGAGCAGTACAATAGCATATGCAAGCTATTTTTTTAAAAATTCAAAACACTGTTTCATAAGCAAATATATGTAATAACACTGGAAAACATGCACATGAATTTTTAAAAATTCAAGATCAGAGTGAGCCAAGTGAGGAAATGGGACGCCTTGAGTATCGTTTTTTTACGTTAAGGCACTTGAAACAAATGTAGCAAAAAGGAACTTTAATAAAGCTGATGATGGCTTCCTAGGAACTTATCCTGTTATCAATAACTTTACATGCATTTGAAATATTTCCCAGCAGAACCTGTTTAGATAACTAAAATCACAAGACAGAGGCTGGCCAGAAGTAGCTGGGAGTATGGCCCACAGACAGGAAGGGTAGTAAGGGGCGTGCTCCACACCACCAGGCCCAGGCACAGGGCTACAGAGCCTACCCATGGTGCCCTGCCTGCCACCTGAAGCTATGGAAGAAATATCCAGAGAAATGTTCCATCCATTTGTGTTGAAGCTGGTGGGCAAAATGCACATACTCCTGTCTCCCGAGAAGGCTTCAATCACACATTCTGTAAAGTGCAAAACTTTCTGCCTCTGGACTGGGGGGAGGGGAAGAAGCCACGGTGTTGGAAGTGCAAATTAGACTGAAATGAGTAATTAGGGATCAGAAAACAGCAGCCTCCAAAGACCAGACAGGATTCACAAAGCTGTGAGAATTTAAGCTCTTTTCCTTCCCCAGTCTCAGACACGACCCCAAGGAGGCCTGAAGACCGGAGAGCCCCTGACACTGTGGGGACCGCATAGGCTAGGTCAGCGGGCTCCCCAATGGGATCCCTGTGGACAGGGCCCCTGTCCCCTCAACAGTGCAACTCTGGGTGACCCGTACCTTCCCAGGTAGTCAGGGTAGCAAGGGCTGTGGCCATCCACTCCTTATTGGAACTTTCCTATTTCCAGTTCATGTAAGTGGACTTCAGGAAAGAGAGTCTGGCTCTATCCACTGTATTGCAAAGCCACCCAACAGCTAGAGGGTGGGCTCAAGTGCGCTTACTCTGAGTTCTGTCCAAGATATGTGATGCCAAATACCAAAAGCACCGCAAAGAAAAGCAAAAACACACAAATGAAATTTCACCAAACTAAAGAGCTCCTGGACACCAAAGGAAACAACCCACAGAATGAAGAGGTAACTTCCAGAATGGGAGAATGTGTTTGCATGCTAAACATTGACGAGGGATAAGTGCCTGGAATGTATGGGAACTCAAACACATGCATAACATTAACAACCACACAGTTTTTCAAAATGGCAGAAAAAATGCAGCAGTATTTCTGAAAGAATGACATATAGATGACCAACAAAGAATAAGTTTCAAACATCAGTAGTCTTGAGAGAAACAAAAATAAAAGCACAGCAAAATATCCCCTCATTATGGTTAGAATGGCTGTTACAGTGGTGGGTGTTGCATCACAGAAGGTGAAGCCAAGTTCTGATCCAGCCCCATGCCTATGTGCTTGGGAAGCAGAGGAAAATGGCCCAAGCATTTGAGTGCCTGCCACCTACATGGGAAACCCAGATGAACCTCTGGGTTCCTGGCTTTGGCCTGGACTAGTGTCAGCTGTTGCAAACATTTGGGTGTGAACTCTCCCTCTCTCTCTGCCTTTCAAATAAAGTAACCCATATATATATAGGCTATTGTCAGAAAGACAGATAACAGCAAGTGTTGGCAAGGTTGTGGAAGAAGGAGAACTCTCTAAAACTGTGTGAATGTAAATTAGTACAATCGTCTTGGGAAATAGTATAGATGTCGCTCATCAAACTAAAAAGAGAATTTGATGTGTTCCAGCAACACTGCTCTTGCATGCTCAGTGAAATGAAATTACTTTGTCAAAGAGACGTGTGTATCATGATTGATGACAGGCAGAAGATGAAAGCAACTCAAGTGACTATCTCCTGGCTAGCAGATAGAGAAAGCACGGTTCAGATCACAATAGGACACTACGCAGCCACAAAGGAAGATGAAGTGTTGTTTCTCACAACAACATGAACAAACATGGAAGTCATTCTGTTAAATGCAGTACACTGAGCACACAAAGAAAAAAGGCAAGAGCATGCGATGCATGTGTGCAATCTTTCAACAAGATGAGCCTCTGGGAAGTAAGAGCATACGAATGCTGACCCCAGTGCTGGGGAGAAGGTGGCAGGGGGTGCCATGACTGCTGGAGTGAGTTCAGAAGGCCAGGATGAGCCTCAAATGTTGAGTTCTTTGGACTGAGAGTTGAAGGAGACAATAGGGATCCTGCAGCGAGGAACGTGGATCCATAGATGCTGTCCCAGATGGCAAAGCTGGGAAATTCGGAAACGGCACTGGGACAGAGTCACCAGTGTTGGCTCAGTAAAGCTCCATGAAGGTCCTTGCAGGCTCTCAAAAAATCCCAGTGAGTTCAGAGTCAAATCTTACTCTGCTCTAGTAAACAAAGACTCTGAGCTTCCGGTTATCTCCTTCTAAGCCTATCCCATCCTAGGGCTTTGGATACTACCATCTCTGGAAAGTCCCAGGGGGAGGGAAGAAGGGGATACCCTCAGGTGGCAGCAGGAGAACTCAGTCACAACCCTAAGGGGGTTCTGAGGCTACCTTACCCTGAGCAGGACGTCAGTCCTGTTCACCATTCTGACAGAACTAGTGGGTGGAGACAGGTAGACAGGTGCATGCATTAGTTACACAACAGATGTGGACAAGGTTTGGAACACAGCCTTTATTGTATCTGGTGTTTGGCTGGACTGCTTGCCTATCACTTTCTCATCCTTTCTACCATTGCCATGTTGCCCACTGCTGCCTCCAGGGTCCAGTCTTCTTCCTGGAGGTGAGGAAACACAAGAGGAAGAGACAAGGAATGACAGGTGCTCTCTGCTCTCAGAGCCACGCTTCATCTCGAGCCTAAAGCCCAGAGCAAGGCACACCACTGTGGGGTTGTTTCTAGATCAGCCCTAGCTGATCTCCCTCGTCTCTTGGGACTCTCACAGGTTACCAAACCCCAAAGCTGTGATCCCACTGACATGCCCCCACCCTATATCCTCTCATCAGGTCAGTCCTGAGCCTTGAGATTATGCTGAGTTCCCTCTGTATAATTGGGCTGGAGTATTTTCTCCTACAGTTGAGGACAGTCAATGGAGACCCCTAAAAAATGCCTAATCATTTAAATAAATGAAGGCCAACTCTTCAAATGTAGTAGCAGAACCAGTGGGTGGTGCAGTGCCTGCATCCCACAGCCCTGCTCCTAGATTCCTCTGGGTCCTCAGGGTGTAGACTCAGAACACTGCAACCTCCGAGCCTTACCTTGGCCAAGAGAAGGCCACACAATCTTCCAGGATCTTCTGGACCATCAGTTTCAGTTGCTGTGTGAAAACCAAAGCCAAGAAGACACTTCTCAATTGTGGGGGGAGAAGTGCCCTGCCTGCCCAGTAAACCCTCTGATCTTGTGGCCAGAAATACTAAGTGCTGGATTGACCACTCTTAACACAGGCATGATACCATTGAGTACCTGGGCAAAAAACGGGCCACCGGTTATTGCCCCTTCTTGTTGTCCCCTAAGCTGATAAAGCCCCCGATTTCTCCTTAAGGAGGCCTTAACCTGAACTGGGAGGCCTCCTGCCCAAGGCAGGTGCAGCCCTCCCCACACACACAGTCCCTCTCACTTCCTGTCCTTTGAAGAATGGAACACGCAGCCAGGACACTGGCTCCAAGGTCTCCTCAGGCTGACGTCTTCCCCCGGGGGTGGCTCCTCCTCATTCTCCTTGTCCTCTGGATGCTCCTTTTCCTCTTCTTCCTCCTCCTCTTCCTCCTCTTCTTCTTCCTCCTCCTCCTGAGCACTCTCTGATTCCACATGGCCTGCCAGCTGCGACATGGTGAGGTGGAAGACGTGGCAGCTGAAGCCTTCCTTGAGGCCAGACTGCACGTGCTCCCGGAGGAGCTCCATGGTGGCAAAGACCCGGCAACAGGCCATGCACCTGAAACCCTTCTCCATGGTAACCAGCCAGTCGGGCGTCTTGGCCCGGGGCCTCTCCTCTGCAGTGGGTGAGCCAAGTGGGCTGTCTGAGTCGGCCCTTTCCTCCTGCTCTTTCTCCTCCCCACTGGGCTCGCTGTCAGACAGGAGATTTCTGGTGGACACATCTGAGGGGGGAGTGCCCACTCGCACATCTTCAGGAAGGGTCATTTCTTCCATCCGCAGCTGCTTCTTCAGGGGCCCGG
The DNA here is from genome assembly GCF_030435755.1 of Ochotona princeps. Classification (NCBI taxonomy): domain Eukaryota; kingdom Metazoa; phylum Chordata; class Mammalia; order Lagomorpha; family Ochotonidae; genus Ochotona; species Ochotona princeps. Next base: position 45,213,512 of record NC_080850.1, read on the forward strand.
AGCTATCAGCTGTCTCCCAGGACACAGCCACACCTTTCCTCATCTGCACCTGCATGTAGTAAATTTTCATACCCCTCCTCTCCTTGTTTATACATTTAGAGGACACACAGGTCTTGTAGGATGAATGGGACAAGGAGATGGGCTGGGCGGGGAGTGGAGTCTCCCTTTGTTGCTCCGTCTGGGTCTGGGGCGACCTAGGCCGGGGACTGTCTTGTGGTGCTCTCTGGGTTCCTGGGAAAGGAAATGAGAAACATCAAGAATTAGTGTGGGGGCTTCAGGAGGCTGAGAATGCAAAAGCAGGAGTGTGCTAGGGGCTACGGGATGAAGCAGTCATGCGTTGGGCTGTTTGGGTGCTGGGGTGGGTGACGTACCACTTATTATCTCTGAGGTGTCTGGATAGGTGTGTGGGGTATATGTGAGGTCTGTGTGGGATGGTAGTGGGTGCGTGTTATGAGGATGCGCATTCAGGACATCATCAGTGTGTTGTCTGTGGAAGGTGAGATGCAGTTTAGAGCAGCAGTGTGGGCTGTGTGTGTGTGCTGAGGACGTGTGGGTGTAGAGAGGTCACACATGCCTGTGCCAAGAAATGGGCAGGTAAAGCCCATGTCCTACATGGCTCTTCCCTAGATAGCTGGTCTGAACCCTCTGCCCTACAGCCAGACCCAGCCCTTTCCAACTGTTAGTCAAACCCTCACCACCAACTGTCGTAGGTTTCTTCTCAGACTCATGCTTGGAGCAGTGTGTCTCACATATAGAACCCAAGCAGGCCAGAGACCTCTGCATCCAAAGACTCCACTCCCAATCCCCACACCCACCAAGCCCCGAATCCAAGGAAACTCCTGCCCAAGGTTCCCTTTATCCAAGAACCCCTGCACCAAGGACTCACATACCCAAGAGCCTGCTCCATACCCTCCTAGTCCTGCTCTCACACCGCCCAGCAGCCTTACCAGTGTGGATGAGCTTGTTTGGAGAAGAAACACAGGAGAAGTATTCAGAGGCAGAGGAGAGCTCTCCTGCATCCTGCTTCCAGTTTTTGTCCCCCGCTGTGGGCCTGGGTGGAGGGACATCCTTCTGTGACTTTGAGATCCCTGAGGAAGAGAGGAGAGGCACTGAGGCATGGTGGGTTGGTCAAGTTTGGGCATCATTCATACACACAGCAAACATTTCCGGAGTATCTGACACCTGCCAGGCAGGGCGAGTGTAATGGCTTGGAGTGGCTCCCAGAAGCTATACTGCAAGATCTTATCTTAGCCCACAGTTCACTGTGGTGTCTACCTAGGTGGTGACACAGGATATGTCCAAACAGTGAAATGTGTAGGAGGTAGTCCCTGATGGCCATGAGGTTGATATATTTTGCAGCCATTCAGTAATCGTTAGCAAACAGCTACTCTGGGTCAAGCTTTATTGTACTATATCAGGAATGGGGAATACAGAAGAAAACAAAGACCCTCTTCTTCCTTTTTAAGTTTATTTATCTTTGCTTGTGAACAGCAGAAAGAGATCTTTCATCTCCTGATTCACTTCCCAAATGCCTATAGCAGCTGGGATGGTGCCAAGACAGATCTAATACCAGAGGCCACAACTCAATCTCATTCTCTCACACGGGTTGTGGGGACCCAAGAACTTGAGCCCCCATCTGCTGCCTTAAGGGTGTCTATTAGCAGGGAGCTGGACAGGAAGTCGAGAAGCTGGGACTTGAACCCAAGCATCCCAAATGACAACTTAACTATGACATCAAATGCCTGTCCCACAAAGGCCTTCTTATAATTGGACCTTCCAATCGACCAGGGAAGTATAGCATGAAAGCAAATACCTATGCCAGGTGTCATTTTCTGATGAGTACAACAGTTACCAGAATTGGCAAACAAAAAGACTTGATGCACAGTTAAACATGACTTTCAGATAAGTCGCAGAAGTGGTTTAGTTATTTCCTATATAATATTCATTATATACTAAAAAGTAATTTGTGGTTTATCTGAAAAATCAAGTTCACCTGAACACCTTATATTCTATCTGGAACCGTTAGTAAGGAGGTGGTAGGAATCTGTGTTTTATTTTGGCTTGTGCCAAGGGCATCTGATATTGCTACAGAGATACAGATAGGGCAAGTTACGTGTGAGTGGTTCTCACAGAGTATTGAGGGATAGTTGAAGGGAGCTGTGTCGTGTGAGAATTGACTCTCACACACTCACAAAATGAAATCTGCAGTTGTGTGTATGTCATCAAGTTGTGTACATGCACCCCAGCCTTGCACCCGAGGGGGGAGACTGGGAGAGGCTCACCCTGGGCCCTGAGGAAGCTGCTGGTTCTGACTAGGGTGACAGCCTGCTGCTGGCCCTTGGCAGTGACTCCTTCTGCTCCACCTCTCCCTGTGCCCCCTCCTATCAGGGCAAGTGACTGTCTGCGCTGGCTCCAACAGTTACCATGCCAAGAAGTGTGCTCATGGCTCGCAATGTTCTCCCAGAGCACCCCTCAGACTTTGGAGGGCCCTTTGTAAAATTTTTCCGGTGAAGGCATCAAATCCTGCTTGTTTCTCTGTGACACCACCCCTAGACAGACTTTCAAATGACTTCCTATGCGTGTTTCATTCCTCAGGACATTTTTCAGCAAGGTCTTTAACTTGTAGCACTACCCTTTCCTCTATGAAAAGAAACAGTGCCACTTATAGCCCCATCAGTACCTTCATAGTCCTCCACCCAGTGGTGCCCGGGAAATAGCAAATCAAGAGAAGTGAGGTCAACATGAGAAGAGAAGTATGTATGTCTCACCTCCAGCCTAGGAGCCCGAGATGCCAGCAGCCCAGAGAGACAAGCTCTCAAACAAGTGGGCCACCTTTGGGTCTGCCAGTGGCACCTGGACCTTCTGGGCCATCTCACACCTGCTGTACCCTGGACATGGCAGCCAGGCATCAGAGACAACAGATCTCTTCCCTTCTTCCTTCATGGGGCTGCTGGTTCCCACACCCCTCCCCCGAGGACAGGCTCAGGCTGGCCAGCAGCCCGGACCCCAGACAAGAAGCCCAGCACCCACCTCCTCCCTTCTTGGCAGATTCCTGAGACTTGTCATTTTCCAGATGTTTCCTCTTCTGCCGCCGTTTCATGATCTAGGTAGCAGAGTACCCCAGAGGATGCTGAGTGCCAGCCCCCGACCCTCTTAGGCTGTCTGGTGCTCTGTAAAAAGACTCGCTCCCAACAAAAATACTCGCTTCTCCTCAGTGGCTGAAGAACTCAGACCATGGAGAGAACCAGCAGCACTGCCCAGTACTCACTCCCTTCACGCAGGGCTGTTAAGGTTCAAAGGTCACCAGGCCCCCAGCAGCATTCTCTGTCCTGGGTGATGACATCAGAGAATTCTGCGGACCCAGCTGCAGCACCGCAGAGCCCACCTCCAAAAGGGAAGCCCTTTGCCCAGTAGAGTCTCTCTGACAAGTTCAACTCTCCCTTTTTTCAAATGTGGCAGAATGTTTTAAGATGTCATCATGTTTCTGTTGAATGTACCTTTTCTTGTCTCCAAGATTATTTGAAAAAATTTGTTGAAAAATAGAATTTAACAGTGTTTACTTTGGTGCAAAACTGATGAAATCCAAGCGGGGTCTTTCTTTTTTTTTTTCATTACACTCATTTTCTGTGAACTTTTTGAAAACTTCTGGAATTCCACTCTTTCCCCTCCACATTCAGATAGGGGCAGGCTCTGTATTCATCCCGGGGAGTCAAGTAGGAGAGAGGGGGTTGATAGCAGCGGCAACACATTGATGATCTTCAGTTTTCTGAAACTCCAGGCTCCATAGAAAAGAGGGTTTGGGCATAGAGCCTGATAGAGGTGGGGTATTTAAGAATAGGAGTTCCCTCACTTTCTTGCTAACTGAGTAGGAAGGACTTAGGTCACAGAGAGCAATCCACAGACCATAGAGGGAGGAATATTGGCAGTAGTTACAGAGGTTAACAAAGCCAAACACACACACACACAAGAAAAAGGAAAGGAAAGGGAAGGGAAGGGAAGGGGAGGGAAGGGGAGGGGAGGGAAGGGAAGGGGAGGGAAGGGATGGCTGCACTGCACACACAAGTTGAGCCAGGGCGACCTATCCCGTCCATCACACAAGAAACCATTGAAAGAACCATGGAAACAACGCTGATGACTGCATGCTCTAAAAACAACTGGCTATGCAATCTCACCACCCGCAAAATTTGGGCAGCACTGAATGAGACTCAAACTATGGGAATATCCTTAAAGGATAACAGGAAAATCAAGGCTTAACAGGCAAACTCAGTGGGGTTGCAGAAAATTGACATGCTCTGCTTGCACTCCTCTCCCCCGAGACTAAAATGGGTATGTGTTGCCCCATCTGGATCCCCCCAACTCTGGTCTAAAATTAGAGACATCTGATGTCGAGGAAGCTGCCAGGCCCCAGTGGCAATATTGGTGCACGGATACGATGGAGCAGCCCAGACTTGGAAGGGTACTGCCCAACACACTCCTCGGAGAAGGAAAGTGACAGTAGGGCTAATGCAGACAGTGAAATTTTCCCCAAAGTACTTAAATCTTTCTGTTGAGTGGAGAATCCCTAGAAACGAAGGGGCAAAGAGGGGAAAGAAACTTTGCATGGTAGGAATTTTCAAATGTAAGTGAATGAGACAGCATTGCAAAATATGCATGCAGCTCCACCAACTTTTGACAATTATCAAGATTCTGCCAGTCTTGTTCCCTTCAACCATGACACATACATTCTGTTAGTCTTTTGTTACTTTCTTTTAGTTTAGGTGTTAGGCCAGGGGGTGGGCAGGGAGTGTGGAAACAGCATATTTTAAAGCAAATCCCAGACATTACATCATTTCCCTTAAATGCAACAGTACGTATCTCCAAAAGATAGCTCTTTTTAAAATCCTATTAAATAAATTTAAGCATAATTCCCTCAAAGTATTTAATAACCAAGCCAACTCAGTTCCTTCCAGCTCAAAACAACTCTTCATAGTTGGTTCATGGAAATTCAGATCCACACATTGCAAATAGTCAAAGTGACTCCAACAATTCTGTGTCCCCCTGAGTGGTATTGATCTGTTGAAGGGACTAGGTCATCTATTCTGTAAAAGTGCACAGGCGTAAGTACCAGCTGATTCTATCTTGGTGCTATCCTTTGAGATACTCCCCCTGTTGGCTGTTTTCCCTTGTAAACAATTAGGTAGGTCTAGAAAACCACATCAGTTTAGACTCAGTGTCTCGTGCTTGCAAGATTATTTTACATTTACCGATGGTGCTGAGAGACCAAGGCAGAAGCAGAGGGAACAGTGGGTGTGGTGTGATCATTGAGACAGAAATGAGAGTAGCTGGTGTTACAATGTTGGCTGTGAAAGAACCAGATAATGGCTAACTTGTGCACATACCTTGAAGGAAGAGGCCACAGGACCTGTTGCATTCCTGTATCTGATATTCTCCAAACGGGCCCATTGTGAACTTGCCCTTTGGAGAACAGCCTCTCTGGAGGACATAACAGAGAGCCTGTTGGTTGGAAAAGGAACCAGGCCATGACAGTTCTCCTGGAGAACTGTCACGGCTCGTCCACAGAAGCAGGCCGGCTTTAAGGTTTTAGGGAATAACAAGGATTCCTTTTGTTTTTCTTTCAAGAATAGGGTTTGATCCACCAAGGAAAAGAATTCTCTGCTCACAATAGAAAGCCAGGGGGTGGAAGGCATCATTAAGAGCCAGGAGGAAAATGGACACTGATGGGACTCAGCAGAGTGCAGTCTATACCAGTGGGCGCGCATCTCCGTCCTCTAGGCCAACCAACATGTTTGATGTGCAAAGAGAATGATAGCAAGTATACAATCAGCACTGGGCAGTCATCTTCCATTGACTGCTTGCCCCTCCCTCTGCCCTCACTCGGCTCCTCTCTCTGGCTTCCTCCATCCCCAATTTCACCATCACAATCTCCTCTGATGTTGGAAGTATCTGAACAAAGTGTCATACGTGGCAGATAGGTAGCGGTAGGAGTCACAGTCCTGGGAAAACATGCCCCAAACTGTGAGTACCCATTACCTGTGATGTAAGGAGACGTGGCCAGCAAGCAGGCAGGTGGAGAGGATCATGAAACAGATATTAACTCTTTGTACTTTACATTCCAAATTGACAGAACTTTTAGGGAAAAAAAAGAGGGGAAGAAGATACTTGAACTTGAACCTAAAAACATAAATCCATAGCAGCAAAAATAGATAAACTGCACTTCATGCAAATTAGAACCATTGGCTTTGGGGAAAAAAAATCTTGTAAGGAGAATGAAAAGACAAGCTACAGACCTGATAAGATATTTACAGATCACACATCCAACGAGGGACTAAAACTCTGAAAACTCAATAATACAATTATTCAATAATCTAACTAATAATAGACAAAAGGTTTGGAGAGCCATTCTGCACGTTAGGAGATATGTTGGCAAATTGCCCCATCAAATGATGTTCACAAAGTAAAGCGCAAGTTAAAATCACCATTAAAAGATCAGCATACACCTATCAGGATGGCTGAAGCCAAAAATAGAGACAACATAAAACATGGACGAGGTTTAAATAATACAAACCAAAGAACCAAACATGTAGCTACCAGGGACCCAGAAACTGCAGTCTTGGACACTTATCTGAAAGAAATGAAGCAACTACAACTACACACATATGCTATACATGAATGGTTACAATTTACTCATGGGTCACAAAACCTAGAAACAACTCCTTCAGTGGATTAGTGATTCAAGAAACCGTGTACATCCATAGCGTGGAATACCACTAGGCAATAAAAAGGCTCAAACTTGGATGACTCTCCAAAGAGATATGCTGATAGAAGAAAATTCGGATTGTCTGTCCCTGACCGGGACACCTGGGTAGTGAATCACCAGATAGAAGATTCTCTCTCCATCTCCCCTGTCTCTCGCCTTCTCTCTAAGTGCCTTTTAAGGAAATAAGTTTTAAAAATAAGAAAAAGTCAATCTGAAAAGATTTTATGGTATCTTATTTCACTTGAAAATATTTTTGAGGTGACAAAATTAGAGAAGCAAGGGGTTGATTGACGGTTGTCTGGTTCAGGAGTGTGTGGGGTGGAGGAGGGCAGCTGTGTTGTGACAGGGCAACGTGAGATGCTTCAAGGAGATGGGGCACTTCTGAACTATGATGGTGTTCATGCTAACATCCTCTCTCTGATGGTGTCATATGGGGTCATTAGGGGTTGTGTTCCCATTGGACCAAAATGGGTGAAGGTTGCGTGGGATCTCCCTAAATGATTTTTTTGGAACTGCATAGGAGCCTAAAATATAAAAATTGAAAGTTAATTTCAACCAACATCGATAATAACCAGGAACATTTATTTAAAGATGGAATTGGATGGCTATGGAATTCAGGTAAAGAGTTCTCTTCCTTACCCTCCAAGATAACTTTTCTTTTTACCTGTGCAGGACTGATTAAACCTGTCCCCACCCTTCATCATAAAAGGGCAAGTCAGTCAACCCTGGGGAATACACTCACACACTGCTCTTGCTGTGCAAATGCAAGGTGTCTCAGGAACGCAATCTGGTCCTTTTAGATTACAGTGGGCCCTGAAGATCTGTAACCCTTCAATTGAATTCCTCCAAGCTGATTTGACCTCTTTCTGTCTACAAAAATCTTAATTTAAGGGGAAATAAAAGGATCTCCCAAAGCCATGGGATTTTCCTCTATTCGTCACATTCTTTGGAGCCTAATATCAATCAAGAATAGGTTTGTTTACTGAAACTAACTCCCCACTCCCAAAATCCTGATGACTTAAAACAACAAGGATTTCCTACTCCTAGCATGAGCTCCTTGTGGGTTGGCTGAGAGTCCTGCTGCTTGTCATCCTCACTTCTGGGCCCAGGCTCACAAAGCCAATACTACCTAGAAACTTGTCAGGCTTTATTTCAGAGGAAAGAAAAACTCAGTTTGGTCGTACACTGGCACTCCATGTGCTGGCCCAGAGTCACACATCATTTCCCCTAAAACAGCATTGTCTGAGAAATAGAATCTGTCAGGCTAAGCTGTGCAATGCTGGTGCTGGCACCCAGATCCTTTACAATGGATTCAGAGCCATTTCCATCTGGCTGTGTTAGAATTTCCACACAAAGACAATTGTGTAACTCAGCTTTCTGTTTTCTTTCTTTTCTTTCCTTTTTTATTCAGTAGGGAAGGTTAGAAGCAATCTAGCTGTAGCACTGGCTAACCAGAGTTGGGATGGGGGCGGGTTGGGTCAGGCCAAAGCCATAGCATCCGATGACAAAGGTCACAATGGGGATGGGCTATGCAGAGCTGGGTCGGAGCAACCACATAGCAAGTTGGACAAGGCCATTGTTCCTACCAGGACAGGAGGTGAACTAAGTCAACCTGGACAAAGGACCCACCAGTGTGCATGAGATCTGCTGCTAGGAGGAGATCCGATAGAGGAACTTTGGGAACTCTTGTCAGGCTGCAGTCTCTGCAGGTGAGCACAAGAACCAATGCAAGGAACAGCCCAGACCTCGCCAGGTTGGAGTACCCACAGGCATTTGTGTGGCTCAGGTCTGGGGTGGGCCAGGCCGGGCCATTTCACAACACCCACTGGCAGGTCCTGAGAACCAGGATGGGTTTGGCCATATCACCAGACAGTTCACATTAGGGCTGGGACGGGGGCTGACTGTGCTGGGTTGGGCAGCAGCACCTGCCAGTACGAGTGGGTATTATTGAGGGGTCACTCTGACTGGGCTACAGTTCTCCCTGGTGTACATGAAGGCTGAGCGTGTGGTGGGCAGGGTTGGACTGGGCTGCAACACCCATTTGTTTGCAGAGGAAGAAGGGCAGAACAAATTGATAAACTGCTCCATTGAAGCTTGACAGCAAATTTCTGGTCAGAGACTTGGAGTTGGACTATGCCAGCCAACTGACCTTGGAAGGATTTCCTCATCCTTGGAGCAGCGATAACAGTACCTTGGAATTATTGAAACCACTTGAGCAGAACCCTCAGAAAACACTCCACAATGGGGACCCTAAGCTGACATCGGGTGGCTGCTCCCCATTCCCAGTTACTAAGGCAGTTGGGAGGCTGGGAGTTTCTCCTCAAATACAGGAAGAAGAAAAAGGAAATGTGTGAACAATGGTCTCGCCCACTTTCCCTGATCCTCAACCCTTCCACCCCTGAGCAACTATGTAAACATCAAAACTCAAATTAAAAAAAAAAGTTATAGAAAAGCAATCAGAAAATAACTTCACTCCCTTTTGAGATGTTTGACTGGGAAAAGTTAGGTATCTAGGAGGCTTTTGTAGTCTGAATATAGGACATACGAAACAAACGATCCTCCTAAGTCTTCGAGAACCAAGCAACAAACTCCCATTTTGCTATTTCAATTATCTTGTTGACACTCCAGGTCTTTGAATAATAGTGGTGGCAGCTGCCTCTGAGTTTGGGTGCAGATAAAAGTGTGTGCTAGCACAGCAGTCCCTCAGAAGAGCGTCCTCCAGCAAGTGACTTGGTGCCATCCTATTAGCTCGTAGTCTCTACAGAATAACAAATGGTCCCAAAGCCTTCATTCCAAATAGCTTTTGCTCTTATTACTTCAAAGATAGCTTGGCTGCCAAATATTTGCTCCACAATGAAAAAGAATGGCCAGATGGGAGGAGGATTTACTCAGGAAGACATAGCACTCATTTTGCTGTAGCACATGCACTGTGTACCTAATGAATTAGAGGCAATCTCCTGCTCTTCACAAATTGCACACAAACATGTTGACCCTTTAGTCCAGCCTGCGCAGAGTTTCGTGTTTTTCTAAAAGAGTACTATACTGCTGCTCAAATCTTCAATAGCTTTCTACCATGAGCAGAAGAAAATCTGAAACAATCAATCGCACACATTCAAGCTCCTGCAGAGTTGTGGTCCTTAGTGCATGTTCCAGCGTGGGTCACAAAACTCCTCTTTTAGCTTCTGCTCAACTCAGCCAAGCTTCCTTTCGTCAAAGGAAAGGCCCATACGTCTGTCATTTCTTTCAACACGGCAAACTTTCAAAGTGCCAGTTGCTTTACGGTGCGCTAAAATTCCACTTCCCATAAACAGCCTCTGTGGAAACCCCAGTGAAAATGGCCCTCCCCAGCATGGTAGCCCAGTGGAGCCTTGCACGCGCCAGGATTCCATATGTGTGCTGGTTTGTATCCTGGCTGCTTCACTTCCCTTCCAGCTCCCTGCTTGTGGCCCGGGAAAGCAGTTGAGGATGGCCCCAAGCTTTGTGACCCTGCACCCGTGTGGGAGAAGTGGAGGAAGCTCCTGGCTCCTGGCTTCGGATTGGCTCAGCATCAGTCATTGCAGCCACTTGGGGAGTGAACCAGCTGATGGAAGATCCTTCTCTCTATGTCTCCTTCTCTCTGTAATTCTGACTTTCTGATTAAAAAAAATCTAAAAAAGAAAAGAAAATGGCCTTCACATTCCTCCTGTGTATCAGTGTCACACTGTACCTGTGAGACAGTCTATTTGCAAGCATGTCTGTTTTCCCCACGAACTTTAATTCCTCATCTCTACACTCTGAAGCTACCTGGTTTAAATCCCTGTACCCGCCACCTGCGCCTCAACACAGTGACAAGAAACATTGCATAAACTGTTCAAGTATTAAAGCTTCTTTCTCTCCAGCCCAAACAATGCTCCATCCTGTCCCTCCTTCATTTGATCGCACACCAGCACCCAAGGTTCCCCCCTGTTTTTTCACTGTGAAAGGAGAGATTTTCCAGGCTTTCCACTGCACCTGCTCATCTGAACCACAATGAGCCCTGTTCCTCTCGAGTATCAACCCAACTTCCAGAATCCCCATCAAAGGCGATTTTTTTTTCCTCACTATTAAAATGTACCAATAGAGGAGCAGTCTTTTGATGCAACAGTTGACACTTGTGGAGACACCTGCATTCCATATCAGAGTGCCTAGGTGGAAGTCCCGCCTCTGCTTCCAATTCCAGATTCCAGGAAGCGTACACTCTGGGAAGCAGTAAGTGATGGCTCAAGCTGTAGGCTGCCTGGCATCCATGAACGAGACCTGGATTGAGTTCCAGGCTCTTAACTTCAGCCTGGCCCAGCGATCTGGGCTCGTGCTTGCTCTCTCTGTGTCTCACACACACCTATATCTACAGTTCAAATGAAATGAAAGGAATTCAAGGTACTGGAGATTCAGTACCTTGAATATGTTGTTTTCGAAGATTTTATGAAAACGCAGTTGTCTTTGTTAGAAGTGACACCTTAATTTAAACCATTACTAGCCTGTATTTTAGCAAGAACTGGGGAAATGAGACTGAGAATTAGACCAATTTCTGAATAGGATGGAATATCTGGAGGCAGAGGAAAAAAGAATGGCTTCTGATAAGAAGGTTGACATTGAGGGTGGTGGTGAGAAAGTAACAAAACTATTCAACAAACAAGATTTTCCTGACATGGTGGCCTTGTGTGAAGCAATGCATATGCATAGCCAAGGTAATAACGGTAACAAATTGAATTGAGACTCAATTTCAAATAATGACATTGTACTCAAAATCTAGTTATAAAAGAGTCCAGAGAGTAGAATGACAGCAACCACTGTAAGGAAGCTGTACCACCAAGTGTTTACAAACCATAAGCAAGAGAAACATGTTTTGCAAAGCAAGCTGCAGGCACAGATGATTTCTGGAGTTTACAACCCCTCCCCCCCACCTGCCCCTAGCCTGGAAGACCAACCTGAACTGAGCCATGTCTGCCATTGAAACCCCTTTGTAGGGTTTTGAAACTCTCCTCGATAGACAACCTGCAGGAGTAAATGGGAATGGTATGCTCAGGGTCCCGTCCAAGACATGGGTAGCGGATCCAAAATGAGCAGAGCGTATGGACCACTGGTGAGCTGTGTTCAGGGGCTGTCTTCTATGACTCATGCCTTCCTGTTGTCTATGGTTTCATTGAAGAATAAAAACAAGCTTGCCCCTAGGTGTGACGCTGCTGTGTGTCTGCCTCTGCCTCCCCTGCTCCTGCAGTGTTTACCGTTGTCACTGCAGGAATCATTCACATTGTATCATTCACATCCAGGCCCTTAGAGGCGAAGGACAAATCAAAGGCTCAGGATATTGGAAGATTCCAATATGGGCCATTTTCAACACCGTTTTTACTTGCACAGACCTTTCACTGGTTCCCAGTCTCTGGGGTGCCCTGACATTTCCGTCACAACCAATTTTGCAAAATGACTCAGGTTCTGTCTTCTCCCAGAGAAAGGAAGCAGCCAGACATTTTGAATACCCCAAATTAGAGTCTATATATGCAGCCAGGTTAGAGTATCTTATTGGTGGGGCCTGACAATATCCGATATCTGACAACGTCATTGCCAGGGAACATTTATGAGGAGACAATTATAGTAAATAGTGTTAAATGAAAGATCAGAAATCACAGTTGCGATTTTAAGTTTCTGGGGGACCTGCAGCCTAAGGCAAGCAGGTGCAGCCCATGGGATAGTCAAAATGAAACTGGCAGACCAATATTAGCATGAATGAACTAACTGGTCTTTCCTTGTAGATTTCATATAAGGCAGGAAACTAGGCGAGGACCATGAGCTGAAAGTGACACCTCCCCAACCCTGTATAATTCCACAACCTGTCAGTCAAATACCGGTTTCTCCAGAATCATCCACCCTCATTTGAGATCTGGGTGAGCTACCACATAGCCACTTGTCTTCTTGCATCCTCACTCAAGGTCAGCAATTTGGAGGGCTCTCTCTCTCTCTCTCCAGCCCAGCATGAGACAGGGTGCTAAGGTACCAGCTCTATGTCTCCCTCCCCCATACTTTTACTTCCTGGCCCAGTCCATTCCTGAACTCTGTGTGTGTGTGTGTGTGTGTGTGTGTGTGTGTGTGTGTGTGTGTGTTCTTCACCTTTTAAATAAACATTATCATCTTGAGCACCATATGTGTACTTAGAATGCTTCCTTAGGTAAAAGGCAAAAACCCAGAATAGGAACGTAGACCCCGCCTCCCCTACTGCAGATGCTTCTCCCTCCTTCCCCTGAAAACATAGCTCAGCACTGAGACCAAGCTGGAGGAAGGCCCAGAAAGCCATTGCAGCAGCTGCCAAGATGGTGGGGTGGGTAGGACTGGAATGGTTGTGAAATACAATGTCCCCGCTTAGCCCTGGGGTTCCTCCACCATAGCTGCATGGTGTAGTTTCTCAGCTCAGGCTCAAATACCTCAGGAACGGGGACCCACCACTTCTTACAGACAACTACATCACTGGGCAGGTGTGACAACAATTCGCCCTGAAAGGACAAATCCTTTTGCTCAGAGCCTGTTGTTTCCTGTGGCATCCTTGAAGCCACTCTACTCTTTGCAGGCTGGTATCTCAGTGCCTCAGGATTTCTCATCACCTCCACAGCCCTAGCCCCCGGATATCCGGATTTCATTTCCCCGTTGCCACGAAGCATTCTCCAAATGTGTCCTGATTGCTTTCTATTGGCCTTAATCTACATTCTCCAGAAGTTAACACAGAATTACAACTAAGACCTGACAGGCAAAAACAAGCATAAGTCAAACTAGTCATGTAAAAAAAAAATGGAATGAAGAGATCCATTTATATTTATGCAAATCCATTTCAAAATTCTTCCATGCTGTTCGATCATGTACACTTCTCATGAACTTTTGAAAGAGGTCATGCCTCCATTGTTGACATAACTAAGGCTGATCTGGTTTGTTCTGGTTTGTGTGTGTGTTTCCATCAGACTGTAACTCCTCCTGAGCTGACACAGTCCTAAAACACTCATACCAACACTGAAAACCCTTGTTTCTTACTAAGCACCAGAACCAAACGAGATTAAGACCCCTCTTTTGTCCCTCACCCAAAGACCACTCTTAAGACCCACTCCTCAAACACAGAGGCACAAGAAATGGGGAAAGCTTTGTTTTACCCACATTTCTTTCAAAAAGCCAAAAGTTATTTGATTTGCTTGACATTCTTCAAAATATTCCCCACTTTAAAAATGACCATCTCAAGATGCTCTGTGAGTTGTTGAAGTAATGGCTGAAACCTGTGGTACCCATGAAAGCCCCTCCTAGGCTCGATTATCAAATGGGATTCCAGCTAACAGTGAACTGTAGAGGGAGTCACCTGGGTTTGACTGTCAGCTGAGCTAATGAGCAGCTGTGGACCCAGGCCGTCTGGGCTTCCTGGCACAGTAGGAACGTCCTCTCCCTTGCCATGTGCTGGTGTGAAACGCTCCACATGAAGCCTGTGAACTGGCAGTGGTATGTATGTGTCCTCACAGCACAGATTACAGCAGGTAACATCTCATTTCCTTTCCTATATGCCTGGCGGCTAGAGAATGGGACTGAGACCTGTTCGTCTTCCTACACTTCGTTTTCCCACACCTACCCTGGGTAGACGCCCACACTCTTCCTACATGTAAGTGTGAGCATCTGGCATCTAGTTCAGTTGTATGTCAGCTAGAAATCGGCACACAGAAGTGCCCTGCCCTCTCAGGTTAGCAGGGGTGTCTGAACATTCCCAAGGAGCCTCCAAGATCTCTATGAAGAATACTGGCTTTCTCAAGTCTCAAGCAGTCACGTTGAATTGATGCTGTAGGTCTAATATATTTGGGAAACAAGTTGGCACTGCCATTTCTTAGGTTTTTCATGTTGACCTACTTTTAAGCTCTAGATGTCTCTCCTGAAATAATGGTGTGCCAAGACACAGCTAAAACAGGAGGACTGAGCTGAGGCTGATGGGGGAAAGCCAACGGCTGCTGTATCCAATATCTGACCTGTACCTCCAGAGCTAAAGGGAAACTCTGTTGGGCTCTGGTGTCTGCCCAGAGCAATAAAATAAAGAAGCTTCACTCCCACACAGCCTCAGCTGTGCGGAGGTAATTGTGATTGTTATGGCTTCAGCAAAGTGAGTGGGAGAAGATGAGGATTCTGAGAGAGATTTATTTACTGCCAAGCACCCCAAATACCTCATTAATTCTCTTTGCATTTGGCAAACTTTTCTTTCATTAAAAGTGCCATGCTGGGTGTCATGTAGAGCAAAGCCAACCAGCCAAGTGGAAAGATGATGGGCTCCAGGACAAGTTGGGTCAGCGTGGGACACCAAGGTGAGCTGTGTGCAGCACTGTGGCCACAGGCAGCCATCCACATGCTGTGGAAACCCCAGTTCCCTCATCTGTAAATAGAGGATCACTGCCTGCTGGGGTTTGGGAATATGGAAATCAGCTCTGAGACCATGGGAACTCATGTATTGGTTTGTTTCCTTCAAGCTCAGGTTGTTAGCTGCAAAATGGAGACGCTAATGGTACCAATTTCTAGGGCCTGTGATGAGGATTTAAGTGAGAGAATGTGTGTAAACTGATTAGAACTGATTAGAATGGCAGAGTGAATGCCATGTGTTTGTGGTCAATGTCATTAAGAATTCAATGACGCATACAGAAGGTGTCTTGCATAGCACCTGGTTTTCAAAAGCTGGTCAATAAATAAATGTAAGGTGGACCTGCAGATGCCCCACTGGGTCCAAAGAAACTCCTGGGGTAACAGAACCCCGGTGCATAGCCACAGACTCAGAATTTAAGAGACAATTTCATGTCAGTTAGGCCTATTTGTTAGGAGACAGGCAGAGGCAGGTGGAGAATGAGTTACCCTAAAAAGACAGCACCATTTCCTCCCACCCACGTGATTCTGACCAGTGTTGGAGGAACATTCTGGACTGGAAGTGCCAGCACTTCCTAGATGCTTGCCACCCCCAAACATAAGCCAGCAAACTCCGCCATCCCGTGTTAATTTTAAGCTCTGCCTTTGGAGCCCAGATTGAGATTTTATACTGTTGTGGGCATACAACATCAATGAGTTACAACTCCTTCACTCTCAGCCCTGAGCATGAGAGTCCTTTCATGGAGGCAGGCGGGAGGCCCACTCCTCCCCGTGCAGACACCCAGTGAGTCCATGGGAGGACCTTCCACCCCCTGCAGACACCCAGTGAGTCCATGGGAGGACCTTCCTCCCCCTGCAGACACCCAGTGAGTCCTTGGGAGGATCTTCCTCCCCCTGCAGACACCCAGTGAGTCCATGGGAGGACCTTCTCCCCGCTGCAGACACCTAGTGAGTCCTTGGGAGGATCTTCCTCCCCCTGCAGACACCCAGTGAGTCCGTGGGAGTACCTTCCTCCTTCTGCAGACACCCAGTGAGTCCTTGGGAGGACCTTCCTCCCCCTGCAGACACCCAGTGAGTCCGTGGGAGTACCTTCCTCCTTCTGCAGACACCCAGTGAGTCCATGGGAGGATCTTCCTCCCCCTGCAGAGGCCCAGTGAGTCCGTGGGAGTACCTTCCTCCTTTGCAGACACCCAGTGAGTCCATGGGAGGATCTTCCTCCCCCTGCAGACACTCAGCATGTCTCCCACGCATTGGCTATGTTCCCTTTCTGTCTTGCAGGGAGATACATCGGATCTCAAGAGTTTTGCCTTTCAAAGCAGTTTCCCTTTATGAACTAAGGAAATTCAATTAACCAAAGAAACAGAGGTCAGAAACACAGGACAGAACAGAAAAAATAGAAAAGGGAAAAAAATCAGTTCTGGGTTGTGCACAAACAGTGTTTCTTGCTCCCCAAGCTTCAGGCTGCTGAGATTCTGGCCCCCACAGGCAGGCTAGCAAACCTGGAAGTCTGCAGTCTATTTGCACGAAGGACCAAAGGAAAGAAAAGATAATGATCCTAATAGCAAAGTGAACCATTCTCCTGGAATCCACTCTAAGCACGAAAACAAGAAAAGGGTCTTGATTTAAAAAACCAGACCTTGTCCAGCTGTGCGTGCCTGCACATGCTCAGAGGGAGAAAAGGGCACCAACCCATTCTGCACAGCTGACCTCCACAAGTCCAAGGGGAAGATCAGGGCAGAGGCAGGACTGGTGCCAGGGAAGCTACCAACAGAGACCAAATGCAATGTCCGCACAGAGGGTGACCATGGGGGCTGGGGCAGGGGAGGTTGGAAATACATGATGAACCGACAGGTGGTTGCTAAAAGTAGCCAGCATATGGAGCAGCCCCTGGAGCCCCCACTGGGGCTAGGCAGGGAAGCAGGCAGATTTGTAATAAGCAGAGGGATCAAAGCTACAAAGATGCGCTGTTCCCAGCTCTGTGACCTCTTTTGCAACTCCAGGCTCACAGGGCTTCAGAACATGGGCTGACATCAGTATCATCTCCAGCCTCTCCGAAGTCACCTTGGAGCAGGTGCTCCTGGGAGAAGAAGCGTGCGTCTTGATGCTTGGAGTATATGCCCTGATCTTCACCATGTAAAGTGGGATTGTTGTACTACGAGATGCTATAATTTCTGAGTCTTTTAGGCATTGTGGGGTGGTACTGGATCATCTACCTCCTCAGCTGCCTTCCCTCACAAGTGAGGCATGTTTGAGAAATCAGGGGTCACAGCTGGGGCGCAGTCTGTGTCCATGAGATAGAGAATGGAAGAGTGCTGACTGCTTGGTGCTATCAGCCTTGTTTAAACCTCTGTGACATGCAGTTTATTAGTGAATTAGAAGATAAATCTTTCTGATAGTGTTTCCTAGGCCTCCCCCTCAGGGCTCTTAGAAGGGTTGAAAAAGATCATTGGAAAGCTTTTTTTCTCCTGGGAGAGATCATGAAAGATTAGGGCTATCTACTCTCTGGGAGAGATGGAAACTGTTCATCTTAGATGCCTGCTTCCTATTAGAATTATGAGAATCTGCTAACTTACAAAAATGTGCCACTACAGCTCCTAATTTTCATGTGATTAGATAAAATGCAGAGGGGAAGAAAATAAGAAAATAAGGGCCACACCCCACACATGTATCCTAGTTTGTGCACAATTTCAGCTCACATAAGAATTCTTTGGAGTCCCAGCATGGTAGCCTAGTACCTAAAATCCTTGTATGCACCAGGATCACCCGTGAGTACCAGTTTGTATCTCAGCTGCTCCACTTCCCTTCCAGCTCTCTGCTTGTGACATGGGAACACAGTAGAGGATGGCTCAAAGCCTTGGGACCCTGTACCCACTTGGGAGGTTTGGAAGAAGCTCCTTGCTTTGGATCAGCTCAACTCCGGTCATTGCAGCAACTTGCACAGGTGAACCAGCGGATGAAAGATTGTTCTCTCTGTCCCTCCTTCCCTCTGTAAGTCTGACTTTCCAATAAAATATAATATTAAAAAAATTTTTTGAGGGACACTACCTTCTAACATCTAATATTGAGCTTTCTTTCTGAGAACACAAACCAGTTCTAAATTGTTTGTGCCATTCTTATACGCATGTGGCTTCTCCTTAAGCTGTTTTGCACCTCAGTACACCACAAATGAATGAAATGTGGCCACATAGAGAAAGACTGACCAGGAGGAAACGTTTTTTTCCTCCAGCAGAGTAAGAAAGAAGTTAAACTACAGGTTGTGGGTAGTGAAGGCAGAAGAAAAGGATCAACCTTTTAAAAAATGTTTATTTTTATTGCAAAGCCAGATATACAGAGAGGAGGAGAGACAGAGAGGAAGATCTTCCATCCGTTGATTCACTCCCCAAGTGGCCGCAATGGTTAGAGCTGAGCCAATCTGAAGCCAGGAGTCTGGATCAAACTTTTCAACCTCATTTCCTTCAAACCTTTAAACAGAAGCCGACCTTAACAATGTGAGTTTCCATACCGCCTGAAGGGAAATAGCATTAAAGTAGTTTGAATATTTTTACAAGAACTTTTCTTAATCCCCTGCGTAAATGAGCAGTCAGGCCTGGGAATCCTAACTGAGCCATTTTCTCCTGCTCAGAACCTCCATTTGGCTTTCGCTTGTTCCCTTTTATGGATGAATAACATTTTCAATCAAGCTGTTTTTCTTGTTACTCTGGGAACCAAGCTCATTGTGAATAAACATAATCTTCCATTTCAGGCTCCCTGGCCCTACTTTCTCTTTCTCCTCTCGTCTAGAGCACAAGGGTGCACAGTCCAGGACCTGGGTCCCAGCGAGGGATGTTACTGTGGAAGGGGGCAATAAGCTTCGGTAGTCCCTCACTCGTCAGCCTCAGACAGTCGTCATGCAGGTGAGAATTCAGTGAGAAGGATACCTCATCTGCATAGACCTTCCTGCCCACTGCCCCTCTCCTGTGCTGTGCTTGCTGGGTGGTGTACGCAGACTGCTGCCCTGGCACTCTAGTCTCCTTCCTTGTTTATATGTCTGCCTCTTGTCACCAGACAGAAAGCCTTTGGAGAAACACACCTTGACCTGATTTCTTTTAGGGATCTCCAACTCAGGCTTGCCAGTGTTGGTTCCTCAATGGCTTTGGAGCAATGTCTAGCAAGGATTAACTTGCTAATTGGCTAGTTGATTGATGAAAGGAATGCTACAGATGAAAGCACCTTGCAAGTCTCTAAACGCTGGATAAATTGTCGGCATTCTTACATGAAATTCCACAAATTAGCTTTGAACTGAAGGCAGTTAGACAACTGTTCAAGGTCAAAAGGGAGTAGACCTGATTTCATAGCAGCCTTATTTTTTTTGTTTTGTTTTTATGCTTAATCCAGACATCTGCCAAGAATTTACACACCCTAAAATAATACACTATAAAAGTAGTACATACCATCAAAATATTGAAAAATATTGTGCCTGTTAAATTCATGTGACCTTGTGGAAAAACAAAGCTAAAATAAGGATGCTACTTGAAGTTCTTCTTTGGGCACGAAATAGCATCCTGGTGAGGCCATTAACACTGATGCAAAATGCTCGCAACCTGCCCTCCACTGCCTATTTTGGTTTCACCCTCATGTCTACATGAGAGTACTTAAAGCTGGGTTTGTAGGTATTTTTCTCCATTGTTCCAGTTATTGCCATAATAGCAGACATCAGCTGCACGTTGGCTAAAGACAACAGGAAAAATAAGGACCAAACCCGGGCATGGGCTACAGGAGATTTTTCCAGAACATGAACCAGAACCCAGGCAAAATACAAATGCCCCTGGGGTTTAGGTCTAGACACATATAGATAACAGTAGCCAGAGAAAATCAGAGGGACTCCAAGGAAGAAGTGGTTTCTAGGACCAAGGCTTGGGTGAATATGCAATTCACCTAAAGGGGGAAGGCAGCACCAAAGGCACGGTGGGGAAGGGAGGTTCTGGGAGGCATTAGGCTGCCAGGGAAATCCACATGGGACTGTCAGCTCCCATCGCTGTCTTTGGTCTTCATTTCTAGAACTTTCCATCCCAACTGTTCTGGCATATGAGCTCAACTCTGGTAGTTTGAAATTGGTTGCATTTAATGTAAAACAACAGTGATATTGGAACTATAAATCTCCCTTCTAATAGCAACAGCATATATTGTTTTGAGAGAATGGATCAAATACCACATTTATATAATAGCCCTGAGAAATTATTCGAAATGTGAACTACTTTCAGATGCACTGTAATTATATTTTTAACTTTTATTGGAATTGAAAACAGACACTTTCGGTCTTTTCCAAAAATGATTGGCACCTATGGTGGTGAAGGGCAGCAAAATGTGCCACCCAAAATAAACCACTTGGGGATAAGGACTATTTTTGAAGTAAAAGGCAATGGAGAAAAAGCAGCTCCAAGAGGAGCTCTCTACTCTCCCCTTATTGCCTGGACAGATTACATATGTACAAAAGTGGTGGCCCTACTCCTTCACCGGCAAGAGTGAAGTCTGACGGCCAGTGCTGAATTTCCACCCTGCCTTCCTAGGGGAGCACCAAGAGGAAGCCACTCCACAGAACTCACAACGCCTTTCTGCCATGCCTTCCTGCCTATCTGTCTTCCCTCAGTGTGTTTCTCCTAGAATCTCAGTCTTGCCAAGTTCTCTCAAAATGCGCTAGGACATGCATTTGACTCAGCAGTGAAGTCACCCCTGGGGTTGCCCACATGCCAGTGTTGGAGAGTGCGGTACCAGCCTCAGCTCCTCTGTTCTCCACCCCAGCTTCCTCCTCATGTACACCCAGGAGGCAGCAGGTGTTGCCCCAAGTACCAGGGTCCCGGTGAACCCCGACTCTGCTTCCCCCTGCCGCCAGCCCCCATGGGCATGTGTTTGTGTGCAAAAAATAAAATGAATAGTATAAATAAAATTGTAGAGAGATAGGTAACTAAACAAAAATGCAATGTTCTTTGTTGTAGATGGCGCACAGACCAGAGCAGACTTGGCCCTTCGCTACATTTTTTTCCCACATTTGCTTCAGGTAAACACCTCAATAAGCTTCAGTTTATTCCTCTCATCTGTTACTATTTCTGCCAAACCAGTTGAGAACTTAAAAGGACAGAGGGAAAATGATTTTTTTTCTCCCTCCTATTTTGGAAAACTCAACTAATTTGTATAGCAGAACATCTTGCTGACTTCCATATCGTTTTCTCCTCGCCAAATTCTGATATCTAGAGTTAGAACTAGCATCCCTGGAACAGGTTTTAAGAGCTGGGAAATGGAGATGGAAAACTGTGTATTTCTTAACTCCATCAAATTTTAGAACAGTCTCTCAATCTGTGATAAAAATAATTGGTTTATTTGATGTCTCCCAAAGTGGCATTCTGCAGAATGTTCATACATGTCTTATGAAAAATGTTGACCAAAGTTAACATGCAAATATTTATGTTGTTTTCTATGCAAGGCTTCTTAATGTCTTGAATATGTTCTAAGATGTTATGACTCTCCCCAAAAAAGGACACATTTCTCCATACTTATTTAACAAGGAAACACTTTTTAATCACAGTTACTAATTCCCAGGATGTTCTCAGGACGTACCATTCTGAGAAGTGTTTACCTCACTCCTTACTGCAGTGAATATAGTTTCCCATGTCAGCTTTGCGAGGGTACATGACCTCCATAGAAACATTTGCTTTCTTCCAGCAAGGAGCATTCCTAGCCAAAGTACATAATGGCCAGCCCCAAAAACAATAATTTGAATTTTGTGGCCAGCACCACTCAGGATAATCCTTTCAAGATGCTGAAACAGAGCCCTGAGTCATTCATTTCCAAGAACTCCAACCACACTACCCATGTTTTTTCACTGTTGATCACTTACCATCAGGATATCTACTATGAAAGAATTTACTCAAAACTCACTGTCCAGATATAAAATTCCTCCCATGAGCCTGCGTTTGCACAAGTAAGGCATCTTACACCATCTTCATGGTGGTGAAGATGTCGTCCACAGAGGTCTGGGGCTTAAGTGTTGCACTTCTTAAGAAATGTAGCATTGCTCCCTGTCGCCATCCCCAAATCCCCAATAGGAAAAGTCTGCTACAGCACTAGACAGGTGGGATGCTACGTGAATGAAGCAGGTAAGTCTACAAGGCGTGGAAAAGCTCATCATTAAAAGAAGGTGGTCATCATACAAGTTTAAAAAGAACAAGCAGGAAGGAGGAGAGAGGGTGAGAGCGTGAGCAGAAGGGAGAAGTGGGTAGGAAGTTTCTTGATGTATTAGGAAGTGCAGGAAACTGGCACACCTTGTGTAAATACAAAACTTTAAAATGGATGTAAGTAGAGTAAGAAAACAGATGTAAATAGAGAGGCACATGACGAATTAACTTGTAAAAATGTAAGCTTGGCCACATACTTGTTGCTTCTCAGCTGCCAAGTCTATAATTTTTTTCTAAATATGCAACAATTTTTTTGAAACAGTGGTTAATTCCTGAAAGCTCCAGTTTGTCTTATACAGATGGAGGGACCATTTAGGAGAAGAATTTTTATTGTTTTTGTTATTGTATGCATGGAATGAAAATGGTTGACAATTTCCCCACTTAAAAAAAAAGTTAGACTACCACTATTCAAAATTTGGATGTGCAAAAATAATAGCTTCAATCTGGATAAAGATGGGTTTCTAGAAATGCATTTGGACAATACATGGAAGAGGTGCTTTGATACCTGCATATAAAAGGTAATTCCTTGCTGTGGTTGGTGCCCTAGGGTTCGTGTGCTGGAAGCTTGGTATCCAGAGTGATGATGTTGACAGATGGTGGAGTCTTCAATGGATGGGACTTAGTGGAAGGCCACTGGATCCCCGGGGTTGCCATCCCTAGAAGGGATCAGTGTAGCTCTCACAGGACCCCTCGGGGGTCTCTCATGCCAGCTGCTGTAAAGAGGCCACCATTTCCCTTCTCGTCCTCTGCTGTGTTCTGATAACCAGGTGGGCCTCACCACAGCCCCTAACAATGGGACTGCCTTCTCTGGGACTGTCAGCCTCACTTCCTAAAGCATTTGGCTTCAAGGGTTTTGTTAGGACAGCTGAAAACAAACTAACGCAGGTGTTCTCCAAATACACATCTGAGAAGTCTGGTGCCATGATTCCAGTGACCCTGCCATCACTCAAAATTATTCTGAACCCATTTTTACAAGTCATCTTGAACTTCTGTCATATCCTCTTAAATCTCCTCAGTGGTGGAAAGTTTTACTTTGTGGGTGGAACCTGTTTATCTGAGACACCGACAGGCAGCAGAGCTCCTGTCCACTGCTTCACTCTCCCAGTGCTCACAGTGGCTCAGATGGGCCCAGGAAGACAGTCCAGGTATCTCGGGTGGGTGTCAGGAACCCAGTGACTTGAGCTATCGTAAGTCAGCATTAGCAAGAAGCCCGGTCAGGAGCTAGAGTCACAGGTTGAACCTGGGAACTCCCCCTGTAGGTTGTGAGTGTGCTGTCTCCTAGGCTAAACGCCCCCTCCCTGATGGGGTGGATTTGACTTGGAAAACAGACAAGGACTTGCAGAATTGTATCTGTAAGTAAAGCAACCGGTACTTGGAAGAAGAGCCACTTTGATGGATGAAGCTATCGTTTTAAGCAGACACCAGATTTCTTCTGTGACTCATGAGATGGCTTGAAATCAGTGGGATAAGAGAAATTCTGGAGGGTCTTAATGAATGGCAACCTCATTAGAAAAGGCAAACATTTCCAAATGAAAATGAAGAATAAAAACCTTTTGCTTTGAGCATGTGGAGAGGGTTGTTCAAATTTTATTCTGTTTTGTTCAAAAGTAATTTGTCAAGGCAAATTCATAAAGAACTGGCTGCCGATTTATCTTTGTCCAGCTGAGTTATTTTCTGTTCCAGCAGGATTTGGAAGGAGAGATGAGAACTCACTTTGCCTGCACTGACTCCCGGTGCTGACACAGTGGGAGGGAAAAACTCACAAAGATGAAAGAAACATGAACTGGGGGACAGCAGGTAGCCGGAAGGTGTTATCAAGACATCATTGGAGCTGGAGTTCCATCAGACTCTTAAGATTAAGTGAGGCTCAGCATTCCCAGTACCTCCCATAGCAGACAAACCACTGAGGGTTTTTAATTGTAACATTTATTATATTTGAATTCCAAATAACCTTAAAGCTAGAGTTCTTTGGGGTCTTAAGAAACACAGCATTTATGACATTTGGCTTGAGGTGTCTATGCTGCCTGGGGATTCTGGACCTTACTTCCCAAGAGCAGGGATCAAACTGCATTTCTTTTACTCTTTCCTCCCTTCAACAGAGGCAGAAATCCTCCAAACTACGTCTCTTCTCCATTCCTGACATTGCTTCAGAAAGTGAAAACGAAGTAGACAGAAACTGTGGGTTGCCCATTCAGCACCCCTTTCGCTCCCAGTAACAGGCCTCAATTTTGTCAATTTCCTCAGTTAGGAAGATACTTTTTTAAATTAATGGAAAAATTCACTTATATAAATTTATTTTGGTGGAAAATATTTTTTTGAAATCCAGTGTGATTTTTTTCATGATATACATCTTCCTTGAACTATTGAAAACCCTGCAAAGGACTAGATTTTGAAGACTTTTACACCAAAATAAGTGTAACTTATCTCTTTGTCTTTATTAAAATTTTTTCATTAGTATGTCATGTGCATTTTTAGAGGGTACAGTGCAGTTTTTACACACATATGCCCAGTACAAACCAATCAAGTTAGGCCAGTTGCTATTCATCTCTCTCTCTCTCTCTCTCTCTGACTTCCAGTCCTTTATGCCCTGTATATAAAGTTATGGTACATTGAGAAAGTCATGGTGCATTGAAATCGCCAGAACACTAGAACTTGATATTTCTGTCTGTGCTTTGACACATTTTAACCCATCTTCCTCAGTCTCTTCACTTGTATTTTATTTCCATTTTCCGTGAACTTTTCAAAGTGTCCTCATAAATTCAACCAAAACAAATAAAAAACTCTCAGTTCTACTTATAGATGTTGTAGACACACCCCAGAAATGAAGGCAGGAAAGTTCCTGAAAAGAGAACCCCAGTTGCTGGTATAGTGTGGCAATCTGCTGGCCATCGGGTATAGCGCTGGGGTGCTGGAAGTGGCCCAGCCACTCTGCAGCCTCAGGTAAACCAGCGAGGAAGGGCAGAGGCCAGTGGCCAGTAGGGAGCTCCAAGAAGCAGATGCTGAGTCAGAGTTAAGAGAGCATAAGGGGCCCGCCGGCGTGGCCTAGTGGCTAAAGTCCTCGCCTTGAATGCCCCGGGATCCCATATGGGCGCTGGTTCTAATCTCGGCAGCTCCACTTCCCATCCAGCTCCCTGCTTGTGGCCTGGGAAAGCAGTCGAGGACGGCCCAAAGCTTTGGGACCCTGCACCCATGTGGGAGACCTGGAAGAGGTTCCTGGTCCCTGCATCGGATCAGCATGCACTGGCCCGTTGCGGCTCACTTAGGGAGTGAAACATCGGACGGAAGATCTTCCTCTCTGTCTCTCCTCCTCTCTGTATATCCGGCTTTCCAATAATAATAAAAAAAAATCTAAAAAAAAAAAAGAGAGCATAAGGATGGGCAAAGATTAAAAAGGAGGTGAGAGCAGAAATGGGTGAGTAGGATCGGGGGGGCCAGGAAAGCCTGCCAACTGAGACACAGTGTGAGGCAGAATTTCAGCAAACTCAGAGCAAAGAGTGTCCAGTAGAGGAGTCCTGCCTTGAGAATAAATGCCCATGCCACAGGGTCCCCTGCCAAGCTTTGCTTGGCCCGGGAGAGTCCTGGGACACGTGGCCGAGGATCACAGGGCGAGGTGAATCCTGGTGTCCTCCAGCTGGCAGAGTCTCCCTTGAAGCTGGGGCTGAGCAACACACCTCAATGGCTGTGGCCACCACAGAGTGGACATCTGAGTCCTGATCGCCTTGAGCTGGAAGTGCTGCCAGCAATCAAGCCCCCAGCTCTGGCTTTCACACCTCTAGGGATGGGCAGGCAGTACACAGGTGTAGGTGGCATGGGACTTCTGCCTCGTGTGTTGCTGTGCCTGACTCTGACCCCGGCTGCTCTGCTTCGAATCCAGCTTCCTTCCCTGGAGCAAGCTGGCGAGGTGGCAGTGATGGCTGAGTAACTGGGTCCTTGCCCCTTTCGTAGGAGGCCTAGATGGAGTTGCAGGACCTGGCTCTGGCCTGCATGTTCTGGGCATCTGGGGAGTGAACTAACAGAGGGAAAGATTCTCTCTCTCTCTCTGTGTGTGTGCATATCAAATAAAAGAAAATGAAAATAGATAAAATGTAAAATATTACTTCCATATTATTTTATCCTTCTGTATTGGGCCACCTATGCCTCTATGAATTATTAACCCAGATTGTTTTCTAATAGGCTAGTCCCTAGTCCATTGTAAATCATGTATTAGTGAGCATGCGTCTGTCACTCTAGACTGTAAGAGCCGTGTTCGGTGAAATAAGGCATGGGAGTGATGCCGTCGTCAGGCCGACTCGGGTGCCAATCTCCCAGGAGGACTTGGTCATAACAGCAACTTGAGTAATAAAAAAAAAGGCAGGTCTGCTTAGAGGGGCTGATGTAGGGGTGTTAGTGCAATGATTTTTAAATACCTACTCACATTAAAAACATCATGGAGTTTCATCCTGGGCTCTTAACTACATTGTCGGTGATTCCTGTCTCCCAGAATGTCTCGGAAAACCTGTCAGTCTTTCCAGACTTCACCTTCTTCCCTCGTCAAATAGGCAGCTGGGATGACCCAGCCCTGCCAGGTGTGCTCTCTGCCAGGTACACACTGCGCAGGTATAGACAAGCAGAGCCAAGTGGCAGTTACCCAGACATGAGCAACAGGAAGCCAGCAGCACCTGTCGGGTGAGGAAGGGGACAGGAGGCCTTGCTGGGCTTGGGGCAGTGGATTCTCCAACCTTGCTGGATTTGGGAGGCCCTGTGGGTGAAGCTGTGGCCGCCACAGCAAGGCACTACCCTTCATGGTGCAGCTATCGAAGCGCCTCTGCCACCAATAGTCCAAAGACATAGCCAGAAATTCTTTATCCACATTGAAGCAATCATTTTTGCATATTATATTTAACGGTAATAGCCTATGTCTAACTTTTTTTAATGGGGAAAATTGTCCATGGGAGGAAAATTTTGAGACACACCATCTTGCTTCCAATTAACATTTAGATGGGGGGAGGTTAAAGCTTGGGAGCTTCCCCTAGACTCTGCCCATAGCGTCTGAGTGACAGGGCCCTCTCCCAGGTGCTCAAGGAAGCCCGCCTTAGTGTCAAGCCCTGGGAGAAGACAAGAGGCAGGGGAGAGAGGTAGCCGCCCTCTGGGGAGCTCCAGGAGCACGCAGCAAGGTTGAAAAGGGCAAGTAGGCTTCCCAGGAGGCAAACCGCCTGGAAAGCTCCTTCTGCAGGAAAACGGAAAGTGACCTTTTCCCAAGCTGAGACTCTGGGACCACTTCCCTTCTCCCAACCTCATTCCATTCCCTGCAGGACACAATCATTAACAACTGCGCAGAGAAGGAGCTCTTAGAAGTAGCCCTTGATGCCTTTTCCAATTGTCCAACAGGAATCTGGAGTTTTTGTTAATCCCGCTCCTGCCCTCCCCTACACAACTTTGCGCATAGAGTACTGCTGACAGCCTTGTCACAGTTAAGCGTGTGGGCTCGTATGTAAGTACCCAATTACACAGACAGCTGTCCCTTTGGAGGAAGAGCTGTGATTGCCCATCTCAAAGGAAGTGGACTCTCATGGCCTGGAGGAGTCAGGGCAAAGCCGCTGTGCACCCAGACTGCTGTGGCGTGGCCTGGAGGGAGGAGAGGGAGGCGGCCACCAGGAGCGCCCACGCACCCCTCTCCACATCCGAGAGAGAGAGCCAAAGCAGCACGCAGCGTTTCGGAGAGGCAGCCAGGCCTAACTTTCCCCAGCTGGGCTTAAATGGCTCTCTGCCCCAGGTGTTCTCTATCGTGGGCTCATCTGGGCCCTCAGATGAGCTCTGTAAAAACCTCGGAGCAGCACGCAGTTTTCGGCATTTTTCCAGACGCCGTGAGTGTGAGAAGACGGGTTGAAATTCACCCCAGGCAGTTTCCAGTTCCACGCCGCAGCCAAATGGTTCAGGCCAGTGGCCAGAGACAAGACTTGGAGGCCTGTCTGCCATGAGCGGACTGGGCACGAGCTTTGTTAGGGTTCCCTACAAGCACCGGCACTCAGGAGCTTGCTGGAGAGTTCCAAGGGTTCACATCCTGTTCCCTTACCGCCGTGCGCCAAATGCCAGCTCTGCCTTTCTGCGAGACTCCTCACCCTGCTTCACTGCCTGGTGTGTTTGGGAACCAGGACCACCCTCCGTCTTGATGGCGACTACGTTCTGTAAGTGAAATTCTCTGGGCTTATTTTGTTGTACTGCTGTGGGGATTTGCGCCTTGTATATGACACACCGGGGGCTTGCCCCAAACTAGGCTTTTCTGGGGACACAAGATCAGGCTAGAGTCACAAGAACATTGGCTAGGACAAAGGATTCCTGTAGGAAGGATCTGGTGGTCAGAGGTAGCACAGCAAGGCGTGAGGCTGCGTGCCCAGGAAGGACCTCCTGTGGTAGATGAATTCTAAAATCTTACCCCAGCTACCTGTCATTTCTCAAAGCTACAGGCTCTCAGACCCGTCTTTCTGCACTTATTTTTATGCGTCCTTTTGTCCTAGATCTGCCCATGAGATCTACACAGTACATGTGTTAAATTGCAGAGTGGTATCAATCTGGTGGAACTCTGGAAGCAGCATGATTGATAGGACGAGGGCACAAGTGAGACCAAATGTAGTGAGATCCAGCAGGTACCCACATCTCTTTCCATATGGCTCTCCAGATGGCTACACCTGGAGCTGCGAGCGAGGGGGCTGCAGTAGCATGAGCCAATGATGACTCCCAGTGGGGAGCGAGCTTTGGGGGGCAGTGCCTGTGCCCTTGTGAGCTGAGTTCAAGATCCTCCAGAAGAGGATACACCTGCAGCAGGAAGCTCAGGTGCCAGCGCCTCGAGCGATGCAGACCAAGGAGCAGCAGCCCAGCAGTGATGGGCCCCTTAAATGTTTCACATTCAAAACACAAAAGTGTTAAGATGGGGGAAGAGGAACTGGTGTTTAAGTGCCTACTCTGCACCAGGTGGGCTAGATACATTAATTCTGACAGTCAAGAGTGCCTATGAAATTACCGCATTATCTCTAGCGAGGACAAGTACCTGGTCTCAGAGATAAAACCTGCAGAATAAGACTATGTGGGATGGTTACCGAAAACAGCTCCGTGTTTGCATTTTCTCTTGTGTGGTTGGAAGAGGCTGCAGACACCATACTATGCTGTTGGTGAAGCTTGTCTTGTTTATCCATACAGTTTGTTCGTTGGATTTTCAGTTGTGTATGTTTTAAGAATTTATTTTTATTGCAAAGTCACATATACAGAGAGGAGGAGAGACAGAGAGGAAGATCGTCCATCCTATGATGCATGCCCCAAGTGACCGCAACAGCCAGAGCTGAGCCAATCTGAAGCCAGGACCCTCTTCCAGGTCTCTCATGCAGGATGCGGGGTCCCAAGGCTTTGGGCTGTCCTCAGCCGCCTTCCCAGGTCACACGCAGGGAGCTGGACGGGAAGCGTTGCTGCCCTTACGGGATCCCAGCACACATGAGGCGAGGACTTTAGCTGCCAGGCCACCGCGCAGTGCCCTCAGTTGTGTATGCTTTAAATGCCCAGGCTTGACCAACACTTGTCTCGTTCCTCAGAAGTGGCTGTTTAGTCTTACAGGTTCTCGTAAAATATTGTAGATGTTTCATAAACTTTGTCTTGCTGGACTTTGTCAGTTTTCACTATGTTGGTTTTGCTTGTTGATCTGGTTTTGTATGTGTTGTGCATATTAGTTCCTTGTTAGCTATGGAAGTTTTATAAACATTCTACTGACCTTCTAGTGGTTGTAATAACATTGCATAGATGTGATTAAGATCAACTTAGGTTTCGTCAAGATTGACACTGAGTTTGTAAGAAATTCTTCCCTACCATAAAATGACATTGTATCCTTGGACAGTGTATCCTGACGAACTGCAGAGCTGTAACTTTCGCACTTGGGTCTTTAATTTTTCTGAAATCTGTAATGTTCTTGCAAGATTATTCTCATTTTTCTCCATATAGCAAGTCTGTTTTCCCAACAAAATCTACTGTGCAACCTTTCCCTTCTCTCTTGACTTACGATGCCAATTTCCTAGTCTATTAATTTCCCACGAATATGTCTATCTCTTGTTGAGCTCTCTTTTTCATTGATCTACTCTTGTAGGTTTGTCCTGGCACCAAGATCACTGGTTGATTTCCTGAGGTTTACTATGGGTCTTAGTGTCTGCCAGGGCAAGTTACCCTGTTGATTCTTGCAAGACTGATATCCCATGGAAAAAAAATTCTCAATTTGCAATACAATGCTTGGCTTACATTTAACAGTTCCGTACTGAAAATTTGATAAGGATTGGTTTCCTGCATCTACCACAATAAGAATGTCATTTGTAGGATTTCATTATTCTATGTGAATTTTAAGTAAAGGCCATCAAATTCACACTGTAATTTTAGTGGGTTTAAAATCAAAATCTTGGTGAATTTAGGAGGAATCACTATTTTTATCAAGTCTTCTCACCCAAGAATGTAGAATATCTACATGTATTCAGGTGAGGTACCTTGCCAGTTTTTCACATATTAGACATTTCTCCACGGATGCGACATAGGTTCTAGGACAAGTTAATTCTTCTATTCAGTCTATCTTGTAGATTTCACTTTATGGACTTATTGTATGAGTACAATAAGAAACTCATGCAGTTTTCCTAGCACATTAATATCATTCCACCCAGCAACAGTGTTTGCCCATTTGTTAACCAGCTGCCCATTTAACCCTCCACCTGTTTCCAGTGCCTGTTGTATGTCGCCAGCACACATAGGTACTGCATAGGTGACTGACAGAGTCTATGATGCAGAGCCCACCTTCTCCCAGGATCTTACACTTACCTTCATGGTTTAACACTTAGGGAACAGCCTCTCCCCTTACTCTGGGAGCCCAATTTCAACACAACCCAAGGAAAGACCCGCTGCTTGGTTGAGTCACTGTTATGCTTCACCAAGCTGTTTCTCTCCTCTCTTGTTCTTCGCTCGTATTTCTCACTTGTATGGTCCAGTCATTTATTTGAAATCATTTTGTGTTTGTGTAGATGCTTGTTGCTGTGAAGCTCCCTCTAAGAACCCACAGACTTTAGACTGTTTTATCTATATGTGCATATTAGAAGTCATTTTATTTTTAAATTTCCCTATTTCTTTGTTGATTGGGTATTCATGATCATATTTAACTTCCATGTATTTGAACAATTTTAAGGTGGTATTTGCTGATTTCTAGTTCTATTCCATTGTGGCCAGTGATAACACGACATTGTTTTGTTTTCTTTGACGTGTAGAGATTGGTTTTGTGGCCTAACATGGGGTCTGTCCTGGAGGATAATCCATACATGGACCAGAAGGATAGGAATGCTGCAGCTGCTGGAGGAGTTGCTCTACAAATGCCTGTTGGGTCTACACTAGAATTGAATTTCTATGTTTCTTCATTGGTTTTATTTTTGTTTGTTTTTAATCAGAATGATCTTTGCACTAATGACTCTGGAGTAGTGTTTTTAAGGTTTATTAATTTTTATTGGAAAGGCAGATATACAGAGAGGAGGAGAAACAGAGAGGAAGATCTGCCGTCCAATGGTTCGCTCCCCAAGCAGCCGCAACGGCTGAAACTGAGCCAATCCGATCCGAAGCCTGAATCCAGGAGCTTCTTCCGCATGAGGCTGCAGGATCCTAAGGCTTTGGGCCGTCCTCGACTGCTTTCCCAGGCCACAAGCAGGGAGCTGGATGGGAAACAGGTCACCAGGACAAGAACTAGTGCCCATAAGGGATCCCAGCACGTGCAAGGCAAGGACTTTAGCTGCTAGGCTACCGAGCCAGACCCGAAACTGGAGTATTAAAGCTTCCAACTCTTACTGTACTGGAGTCCATTGCTGCATTTAGATGTAACATTTCCTTTCTGTATTTGAGGAGTCCAGAGATGGGTGTGTCTTCGTTTACAGTTCCTGTCTGATTTCATCGTTTTTTCAATTTTGTTTTTACTCCCCCCCCCACCTTTTTTTTTCTTTTATTTTTTGGTTTTGGATTTAAATCCTCTTTTCTGACTATAATTATTCCGCTTCCTCTGGGATTCTATTTGTATATACTGTCCTTATTCCTTCACTTTGAATCTGTGTGTGTTTATGAATGGTATGAGTACCTTGTGGACACTTACCAGTGAGTTTTGAGTTTTTAAACCATTATAACTGGGGAACTTGATCCATTTACAAAGTTATTAATAGAAACTTACTCAAGGTTATTAATAGAAACTTAAGGTTATTAATAGAAATTTACTCATCACTTTTTGATTTTTTTTTAATAGCCTTGTTCCTTTGGGTGGTTTGTGTATCACTGAAGTTTCATTTTATTCCCCTTCCCTCTAATGTATCTAATGTGACTGGTTGGTTTTATTCTTCTGTGTGCTCTGTGGTCGAGTTTATCATTGACGTTCTAGATCTCCTTAGAAGAAATGCCTCACAGTCCGAGATGACCTTGTAGGTCTGATGAATGCCCTAGGTTCTCCATTGCTTTGGAAAGTCTTTCTCCTTCATTTATGTAGGAAATCTTTACTGGTTTTGCAAGGGAGGAAATGTCAAAGTGCATGCAAGACAGAACTGAACAATGCATCTATTTTGGTGCAGAAAATACTCAGTTTGTGTGATTAGTTGATACCATGCGTTTTGATGCGTTGTTGGAAATACCCTCATAAAGCCATGCTCAGCCGTTCTTGTTCTCTTTCAGGTTCGGGAGGCAGCAGCCTCTCTGGCCTCTCGTGTTTCTGCTGTGTCATTTCCCTGCTTTTCTGGGAAACCCATCATGGAGATGTTCGCTCTCAGTCTGATTTCTCACGAGTTTCCAAGGCTTTCTTCACTCTGTATTTCTCGTCTTCTGACTGTAGTCTTTTTTAAAGCCTGTATTCAAGCTCCTAAATATTTCTCATTCTTTCAATCTATTGTTGAGGCTCTCTCAATTGTGTGTTTTGTTGATTTCATTGGCTTAGATAAGCTCTGAGGTTTTCTGTTGGGTTCTTTCTAATGGTGTCGGTCTGTGCTAAATCGGTCCTTCAGATGTTTTGTAAATCTTACAGAATTACTTTATTTCCTTGTATGTCACTGAATATTTTTAAAATCTGAGGTTTTTTTTTTTTCAGTTTGTCAGTCTTCTGTTGTGACTGTTGCTAGATGATCACTGTATTCCCTTGGAGATAGCCTATTACTTGGCTTTTCCACGCTCCTTTTGTCCCTAATCCTGTCACATGCAGAAGATGTTTTTGCCAATGTTAGAGGGTGGTGGTTTTTGAAATAGAAGATGTGGTTCTGTTTGTGCCTTATGGTGTTGGCTGAGTAAACCCACTGGCTTTGGTTCTATGTGGATTCATCGGATGGCCTCTGTGTGCCTCCTTCTGTTGTAGTCCACATTAAGCATGCCCGTGAGTGACCCTGGCACCCATAGGACCAGCAGGAGCC
The DNA here is from genome assembly GCF_030435755.1 of Ochotona princeps. Lineage (NCBI taxonomy): Eukaryota > Metazoa > Chordata > Mammalia > Lagomorpha > Ochotonidae > Ochotona > Ochotona princeps. The sequence continues at coordinate 45,247,270 of NC_080850.1, forward strand.
TCCTGGATGACCCATTCCCCCCTGTGTCGAGTCCTGGCTTCAGCGTAGATCTCCTCTAGGCAGCTGTGGAGTAGGTGTTTGCTTTGTTCCTAGCTGTTTGAGGCCATCCTCCTTGGCCACGGTCCACGGCATCTCTGCCATGTGCTACTTTACTCCAGCATTCTGTATCCAACACCCCGTGCAGTCAGCTTCATTGCTTCATGTGTGTGATAATTTTCTAGGAGGGCAGCACCTCAGGTGCCTTTAGCCACCCGTTTCTGATATCACATTACTGTCTCGTGTATGTTGGCTCTCTATATAATTTCCTTCTCTCTTGACTATTTCCTTTTTTGCTTTTGAAATTTTTTCCCTCCTTTCCAAGTTCTTAAATTGAATGCTTAAGCTCTTTTTAAAAAGTTAGCTTGATTCCTGTCAAATATTTTAAAATCACAAAATTCTATCTGAATATGACCTATCTCTTGTATTTCATGTGTAGTATTTCATTTTTCACTCAAATGGTATTTACAGCTAAATTAATTTATGTGTATGTGTGTATGTATATATGTGTGTATGTGTATATATACATATATACACATGTGTATACATATACATACATATATATACATATATACATATATATACATATATACACATACACACATACATATATACATGTATATAGTTTTGGTCATTATTCTGAAATTTCTCATTTTGATTGTGTGACCAAGGTCTGTATGCTATTGATCTGCTGACCTGATCGAGGATCTGTGGCCCTATATATGATCTGTTCACATAAATGTGGGTGAGATCTCCAAAGGAATGAACACCAGTCTTTGGGATGTGGACCTCAACAAGCGCCTGTGTGTTTGAGAGTATAATTGCCTTTTTTCCAAGTCATCACTATTCCTATTTGATTTTTGTCTTTCTGATATACCTGTTTCTGTGAGGTCTACGGAAGTGTCCAGCTACAGGGCTTGATCTATTGTTTCTCCTTGCAGACTCATCAAAGGTCTGCTTTGCAAAGCTTGTTCTTGGGTGCATTTATTTACGATAGTTAAAACTTCCTGTTGTATTTTTTCTTATTGCCAGAACATTTTGTCTCTTACATTTTGTCAAATACAGACATTGTGACTCTTTGACCAAAAACAAAAAGGAAAGAATACGCAAACTTTAAAAAATTTTTTTAAATTTATTTTTACTAGAAAATCAGAGCTACAGAGAAGGAAAGGGACACTGAGAGATCTTCCGTCCACTGGTTCATTCCACAAACGGCCATAGTGGCCATGGCTGGGTCTAACGAAACCTGGGAGCTGGAAGTTTCTTTGACTTCCCACATGGGTGCAGGTGCCCAAAGCCTCTGTCCATCCTCTGCTGCTTTCTCAGTCCATTAGCAGGGAGCTGGATGGGGAGTAGAGCAACTGCGACTAGAACCAGTGCATACATGGGACGCTGGAATAGCAGGCTGAGAAACCACTGTGCTGGCCCTCAAACTTTGTAACTGCTTTTCTCCAAACTTTTAACTTTTAAAGCAAAAAAGTTTGGGGGGTTAGAGTTTGCCCATTTTAAAATTTGTGGCTAACAACTTTTAGTCAAAGGTTTAATGCTTTACTGAGTAAAGATTTCAACAGCTACAAGTGAAGACCTTAGTTCAACACTGTTATAGGCAAGGCCTATAAACAGTGATGAAGAGTAAAATGCCAGGGCCAGGACAGTGGCTCAACAAGCCAATCCTCCACATGCAAGCATTAGCAAGCACTTTGTGTTCCAGCTGCACCATTTCCAACCCAGCTCCCTGCTGTGGCCTGGGAAAACAGCAAAGGATCACCCAATGTCTTGAGACCCTGAATCCACATGGAAGGTCTGGGAGAAATGTTTGGCTCCTGGCTTCAGATTGGCTCAGCTCTGGCCATTGCGGCCAGATCTTTCTCCTTCTCTCTGTACATGCGCCTTTCCAATAAAAATTAAAAATTTTTTAAAAGATAAAACTATTAATTTCACTCATAATAAATATTAAGATAGTTACAGAACATTAAAACTACTGTGGAAATTGTTCTTAATAATTTGGTTGAAATTGAAACAAAGTTTGACAAAATACTCTGTATACAGAAAGCTGATACACATGGGCATAGTTTTCTTACCTTTAAATTTCAGCCCCTATCTATAATGGAGACCAAGCAATATTTGTCTGTGTCTTGCTAATTTCACTCCACATGAAGTCCTCTAAAATATAGCCATTATGATGTGAATGGTAGAATTTCACTCTTTTCAGTAGCTGAATGTGATATTTTGTGTGTATATGTTCACACTTGTCAGTTATCTGTTTATGAATACCTGGGTTGATTGCACATTTTGCTATTGTAAACAATGCTATCCTAAATATGGTGGTGCTGATACCTCAGTGGGTTCGTGTCTCTTGAATATACACCCAGTAGTGAGATTGCTGGATCAAACTGTGAGTCCTTTTCTAGTTTAAGGAAACTCCATACTGTTTTTCATAGCAGCTGCACTAACTTACATTCCCACCAATAGTGTGTAAATATTCCCCTTTCTCTATGTCCTTGCCAGCATTTGTTATTCTATCTTTTGAATAATAGCCTTTCTTACATCACTGGGATACATCTCATTGTGATTTTTTAAAAAATTATTGTTGGAAATGCAGTGTTGCAGAGGGAGAGACAAAGAGAAGTCTTTGATCCACGATTGGCTTCCCAAATGGCTGCCACAGCCAGGGCTGGGGCCAGACTGAAGCCAGAAGCTAGGCTCTTCATCCTGGTCTCCCATGTGGGTGATAGGACCCCAGGACTTGGGCCATATGCTACTTCTTTTCCCAGGTCATTAGCACGGAGCTGGGTCTGAAGTAGATCTATTGGACATGAACTGGTACCCATGTGGGATGCCAGCATGGGAGGCAGATGTTTTACTTGCCATGCCACAACACCAGCCCCTGAATTGTGGTTTAATTTTACATTTCCCTGATGGCTAGTCATGTTGAGCTTTTTAATTTTTTTCATGCATTTGTTGACTTTCTGTATTTCTCCTTTGGAGAACTACCTATTGAAGTTGTTTACCTGTGTCTTGGCTGATTGGCTGTTTTTGCATTGGTGGTATGTTCTGGATGTTAATCCTTTGGATGTGTAGCTTGTACATATTTTCCTGTGTTCTTGGAGGGTTCTTCACTCTGTTGGCTGCTTTGTGCAGAAGCTTCTGAATTTGATACGACTATATTTATCAAGTTTTGCTGTTGTAAGTTTTAGAATGGTTAGGAAGGAGGATGAAAGATGGGGCATTGAAGAGGCAGTCAAAATATCCACGTTTGTAGATGGAATAATTTTTTTAATGCCAAAAGATAAACATTGAACCAAGAAGCTGTTAGGAATGATAAAGCAATTCAATAAAGTTGCAGGTTACAAATGAAACATGCAAAAAAAATGGCTTTTTGCCTGCTAACAATAAACTTGCTGAAAGAGAAACCATGGAAGAAATTGCATTCACAATAACCACAAAAAGACCCACAAATATTCAGGAGTAAATGAAATTGATAAATAATCAATGACACAAAAAAATGGGGAAATGATCCTTACAAATGAATTGGAAGAATTAATAGCTTCCAATATACAGGTTCAATCCAAATGGCAAAGGCTTCCTTTACAGAATTGGGCGGGACGGGGGTGGTAAACTACTAAAAGTCATGGAATCACAGAAGACCTAGAATGGACATAGATTCTAAGCTAAATAAATCAGCTCGAGGCATCTCAATACCTGATTTTAAAGAATACTGCAAAGTGTAGTGTTTCAAATAGCGTAATAGTGACAACAAGGGCAGTGGGCATGATGGAGCACCTGGAGACTAAACCATGTACTTATGGTCATGGCATTTTAACACAAGTGTACAGATCATACATTGGGGGAAAAGATGATCTCTTCAGTAAACACCGCTGACAAAACTGGATGCATACGTGTAGAGGAATGAAGTCAGAGCCCTAAATCTCACCATCTACAAAAGATCAACCCAGGCTGTATCAAAGATGTAAATGAGATTATGAAGTTGGTAGAAGAAAATGTACATGAAACATTTGAAGGCTTTGGTTGATGATAACCTTTTCAGTTTTTTTAAATTTCCAGTCTTTCAGGTTGTTACATTAAATTACTGGCAATTATTCCAGTTACTTATATTGTAGAGCTTATTTCTTTTATCCAATCTAGTTATGTATCATCCCTTTATTTCTCCTCTTTGCTCCTTTTCTTTGGTCCTATCTTTTCTGCCAATGTAAACTTAAAGAGCCAACGAAGGGTGTTTGTCACTCATGTGATTAAACAGGCTTGTCTTCATTACCTGTAACTATGCCTTCTTCACAGTATGAGAACTCCTCACCCTCCATTTTCAAGACCTAATATTTATGGTGTTGACATTAGCTAAAATTTTAATCCAGGTTTCTTGTCTTTTTTCACACCTTTTGTAAGACCACGTCAGTTTTACCATGATATTTTACTGCTGCTTCATGTCTTACAACACCTTTGGCGTGTGTTCTTTCTTGACTGCCTCTCACAAATAGCTTCACCCTATGTCCCCAGGATGGCAAATCATCTGAAGTCTATGGTCAAGACTTTTAAAGCATATGTACTTTATTTTATTTGAAGGGCAGTTACAGAGAGGAGAGACAGAGATTGTCTATCCATTTGTGTATTCCCCAGATGCTCACAACATTAGAGTTGAGCTGATTCACAACCAGAACCCAGAAGCCAGTAACTTCTGTGTCTCCCATGTGTGTGTAGGACTGCATACACAGGAGTCTTCTCCACTGCTTTCCCAGACCATTAGCAGAGCTGGGTTGGAAGTGAAACAGCTGAAACAACTGGTGCCCGTATGAGATGCCAGTGCCACAGGTAGCAGCTGACCATACAAGCCATGGTGCCAGCCACAAGATTTTTTTTAAAAAAATAGGATGTATGTGTGTGTGTGTGTGCGTGTGCACATGTGTGAACAAGGCAGAGTTACAGAGAAACAGTGGAAGAGATGAGAAGTATTTGATCCACTGGTGTACACCTCACATGGCCGCAACATTCAGGGATGGGCCAGGCCAAAAGCAGGAGCTTCATCCAGGTATCCCCCCATTGGGTGCAAGCACCTACACACTTGGGCCATCCTCCACTGCTTCCTCAGGTGCAGCACCAGGGAGCTGGATCAGATGGGGAACAGGACATGAACTGGATCCCAGGTGGGGTGCCACAGTTTGAGGTGACGGCTCTTTACCCACTATGCCATACCGCCCACCCTCTTTGGACTTTTATACAGCATTTTGGATGAAGTCACAGTGAGCTTGAGAAAGGGGTGGTGATGCAGTCCAGAGAGGAGAGCTCCAGCCTCCACAGAGACCTCACTGGGCAAGTTTTAGACGAGAAGTTTCCATAAACCCATGGTAAGGAGCAGCGTGGAAGGCAGTCCTGCACTGTCAGAGCTGTCTGTAGGGAGGGTGGAGACTGAAACAACACATGACCAAGGGCGCAGATGAGCCTCTGCATTTTTTCATTAGCTGTGCTCTGCACATCCTTGGCTTGCAAAGTCCTGGTTCCAGACTCGCTTGATGCAGGTTTCTGCAGTACATCCCTGTTGTCCATTCAGGAGCTTGATGTTTTTGATGCTTCTGCACTTCACTTACAAAATGCAGCTATTCTCCTTGAAATGCTGCTTTGAGGAATTTATGCTCTAATACATAGAAATCCTTAACTTATGGTTGAGATATTAGGTGCCCTGCTCCTTGTTTTAGCTTTCTCCATCTCCTCCCTCACAACTTTCTAACCTTATTCTTCCTTTCCAGTGGAACTGTAACAGTTCTGAGTAGCTTCCTAAGGGAAAAGGTTCCTTCCCCTCAGTAGATAACTATGTGTGTAAGTGTAGATTTCTTTTACTTATTGGTATATCCATGTACTTGGATTATATACAAACACGTCTCCAAAAAAGCCCATGAAAAATTCATACTATGCGAAAACTGCACCACAATCGACTTGTTCCTTTTTCTACTGGATTGCTGAACTTCCCTCATCTATATGGAAAGACGTATATGGACTTCAGCTTAATGAGATTGCAGCCCAGCTCTAAGTTCATTTAAGATCCAGCCGGACGTTCTCTCTGCACTTCTGGTTATGGCTTGTTGCTTGCCGTTTATTTCCCTTAGATTTCTCTGAATGGATAACAATCCATTGCCCTGCAGTTTCATTGTTAAAGATAAGATTAGCATAAAAGACTCCTCCCCAGGACAAGGAGGATGCATTACCCCAATTTTTCTAGACCTCTAGTAAGGGAGCACTCGTTTACCAAGATGGAGAAGATGAGATGACGTAGAAATCTCTTTCACGATTCATTTCGAAGATTGCAGTGTCAGGGAGCTTGTCATCCAGTGGAGTCGAAGAACCCTGTGTGAACTGGTGTCTGAAATCCAAGGCAGCCCTCTCCAGATACACTGGAGTATTCACCATTTCAGGAACAGCCATGAGAGGGAAGCAATTCAGCCAAGAATACTCAATGAGGAGTAATTAGCTCCGTGCATAATATACAGGGAAGGGGTAATTTTAGAAAATTAAGAGCCCATGTCCAAAAGGGAAAGCATCTCTTTCCTTCTAGAGTGATAATTCAGCATTTTACATGATTTGTCCTTGATCTGCAAAGAGGATGTTATTTTCAGGAGCCTTGAGTATGACTTGAGGTCAGGTTTGCTCATTTGTGTGTGTGTGTAAATTCTGACTGTAGGTCCTATTCATTCTGATGTCAATAACTTGGCCTTCACCGCTGGCCTTCACCGCTATAAATGGGTGAAAAGCAAGGGGTGCTCTTCCCTACTGAACGTAGTAGCTCCTTAGGAAATACTGGTGACCTTGATGGAGGAAAACCTTCCTGAAGATCCCTAGTCCAGCGGGAATTCCTTACATCACTAAGTGTGAGGAATCGGCCTTAATGTACAGGACAGTTATCCATCTGTAAAGGTTTGCCTGCAGAGGCATCCTGTTGAGCACCTGTGCCGTTTGATCTCTGCCCTAGACTGATGCAAGACTACGGATCTCATGACTCCTTTGCACTGTGGGTGTTGTGTCTGATCTGATAGTTAAACATGTTATTTATGCAAGTAAAAATGGCCTATACTGAAATTTGGCCACTTAGTTAATCATGACGAATTTTCATATGCCTTCTTTAGGTAAAATATCATATGGTACCATTAAATAATTTTTCTTAGGCTAAGATTTTTTTCATACTGTCAGCCTGAAAGCCATTAGTCGGGTCTCTGGTTTGGCATTTCCTGGAATCACCCTTTCCCCTTCTTTAAAGTCCATTCTTAAGTTTAGAAGTATTTTATATTGAAGAGAAAAGATATCTCCCAGATTGCTTATAAAAATAGTAGTCATTTCGGCTTTCTTGTGGGCTTTCTGGTCAACTGTGGCCATAGAAAGTCAGCCTCCATTAATTCCCTGCTTGAGGATTTCAAAGCCAAGCTCTGACCTCACCAACATGAGTGAAAACCTCTTGGCTGTGTAGGTATAGCTGGGTCACAAAGGCCAGTGGAAATTAGCCTTGGACTAGCATCGACTCACCTGATCCTGGTGAGGCTGCTTGCCCAGGGGGTCAGGAATTAGCGGAGGAATTTGGATTTCCAACATTGCCTAGACACTGCTGACACTGCTGACTCAGTGGAGTATCATGACATACATTCCCATATATTAACCTACAAATCTAGGAGGATAGTACCTTCCTGACACATAGCAACTTGGAAAAGTAAAACGGCCTCCTGAACAGGTACACCCTGCACAAAATCTAAATCATGGGTTCCTTAGACACACTTGGTCTTCTGAGTTCTGGATCCTGCTTCCTTTATTGGAGTTGTAGGATTTTTCCCTATTGCTGCTCTACTTCTAGACCACTGCTGCCCTGTCTCAGTGTGACAGCATCACTGGTTATCTTATGGCATGGGTAAGAGCCCAACAAATAAAATTACCCATTTTCTAGGAGCAGATGGGAACTGCTCACCAGGCTGTGACTGTGCTGAAGTACAAACCCTTCAGTAACTTCCACATGTATTCTGGAAGTCTCTGCACTTTTAAAAATATCTCCACCCTCAAAGGAAGGAGACAGTTTGATATTGGCTTCCGCCATTGTGAATACTTTCATAGATTGTGAACATATCAGAGAATGGAGACCATGTACTCAAGGAACTAATGACCACAATAGACTATATAGGGGCCAAGAGGGAATAATGTGGCTACAACATAAGCCCCTTTATAGTCACCTTAATTTATTCCTCCTCATCTCAAGTCACTTGCAAGTTCATTCAAAATACAGCTGCCATTATTTTAGAGTCTCAGGCACAAGGCATTGTTACTTTGGTCCTGGTGTAGAATTAGGTTCTGATGACCATGTGTCTAATATTGTAGGTGGGGTAGCTTAGGGAGCAATTGGGATTATCCTCTCCCAACTCACACAGCTATTTGAGACAAGGTCAAAGTGTGTTAGCAAGGACAACCAGCTTATGGCAAAGAGCAGGCATTTAAAACCTGAGCACTCTGCGTTAGGACTCAGAGCTTGCCTTGTTTCCCTTGTGTAGTCTCCATCTCTACACAGCAGAGTCAGAGCAAGAAACCCCATCATGGAGTATCTAAATGAGGTATCCGTCCCAACCCTGGGTTGAGGGAGAACTGTGCTGTTCTTGGGCATGCTGGTGTCCAAATCTACCTTTGCCTTCTTCCAAGCTCTTGGACTTCTTCCATTGTCAGCGTTTGGGAAAAGGAGAACCTCATGTTGCAAAGCAGTGAAATGGATCTCCCCAGGCCAAATGTGATGGTGGCCAGTGATGGAGTGACCTACTGCTTTCTACCTCATTGGCAGAGATGATTAAGGAATCTGGCCACAGTCTGGGGCTACTGACTGTTGCCCCCCCCAGATGACCAGAAATGGCTCTGTATTTGCAGATGGGACCAGCTTCTGCTCACAGCTCAGGCTCCCCCTGGGGTACTCTTACCTTGGGCTAGAGGGCTTCAGAATGAGAAAAGCTTTTCAGTCGCCACCAGTGAGCCAAGAGCAGCCTCTCCTACCTTCCAGGAAGAAGCAGGAATGCCATCTTCATCCTCTCTGTTCTCTTTATTAGCCTTGTTAGTAAGCAAGGCTCTGATAACACCACCATCACTGTGATTAGCCCTCGGGGTTACTGAATGCTGCTTCCTACCCACCATTCTGTGACTGATGGTGGATGGAAACGACTTTTCCCCTTCCCCGTGTTTTTGGCCCTCAGCAAGTCAGAACTGGGAGGATTTGAAGACGGCATTTAAGAAAGTTTTTGTGGAAAGAGGTGCAATGGCGGATGGGGAGCATGAGCGGAAGTGCCGAGTCCCATGCACGTGGCCTCTGGAGTCACGCCTCTGCCTTCCAGCACTTTGCTGCAGCTTCGGTGTGAGTGCAGTGTGCTCTCTTGCCCAGCAGCACCGGTTGCCAAGAAGGCCCTGGGCCCGTCCACAAACACAGGGCTGTTTCTAGACATTCCAACAATGCAGCACTAGCCCTGGCATGAGCCAGGCTTCCTTGATCATCATCGCCAGCACAGGGGAGCTGTAGGCCTGTCTGCCAATGGCCCCGCTGGGTGCCCAGTGATTTCCATAAATGAGGGCTTCTGAGAAAATGGATGGGAAAACACAGCTTAGGTCTGAGGCTATGGCAGACTTGACCTGAATTCTTCACCTGAATCTTGCTAGATGTGTCCCGGCAGGCAGGATACTGGGGAGGGCACACAGCCTTCAGTTAGGAGTATCATGAGCTGTGGATGGAACTGAATCCAGAGAAGGGGACTGTGGGTGAGCCAGCAAGGGCTGCTGCTGTGGGTGCTGATATGTGAGTGGTTCACCCATCTGGTAGCTTGCCTTATGGCCCATAAGTGAAGGAGCGGACTAAATTTTTACTATGAAAATGTTCAAATATGCACAAAAAAATTGAGAGCATGGTGTCATCAACTATCCTTTGTCATAGTTTAGAATGCGTTTCTACAACATAAGAATGATTTCTTTTATAACTAGAATAGCATTACTACAGCTAATAAAATTTTCTGGTATCAACTAACATCCAGTTTATCCTCTCTGAAATTGGAAAGAAGTGTTCTCTTGAATGGACAGCATAAAAATTAAAAATTGATTATAGTAATGCTGATTATACATACTGAACAACTATCAAAGAGAAACAAAATCCATGAACACAATTGGCTTAGCTGGGTAAAATAACACTAATTAGAACAATGTATTCAATGGCCTGACATTTATCCGTAATGACTACAGATCACAGTAACAATTATACATGTCATTAAATGTGCATTAGATTATAGTTAGAATCAAAATGTGTACAAGTAATATAGAAATCTACTTGCAACTTTAAAATTGTTCACTTCCAAAGAAATTGAATTGACCTACGCAGTCTGTGTTCATCCTCGGGGAAGTGTAGCTGACACCTAGAGAATAAAAAATATGCGGACTCCATCAAACCCCTGACAACCTTCTCTCATTACCTTGGCAATGATGTATTATGCTCTTACCTAGGTGAGGAAAATGCTGATACAAAACCTGAGTGCAATTACAGGGGATTTGATTGTTCTGGGCTCTCTGAGGAAGGGCTTTGCTCACAAACACCAGAGCCTGAAGGAGCAGATTTGTGTACTAGAGCTGTGGACTCACCTCCCTTCCCACTCCTGCTCCATAAGCCTGCCTCAATTTGTAGTCTCTTGGAGGTTGGATTTCAGAAAGCTGACATGCTATTCCATGTGACCTTGAACAAGGTGCTTTCTGTGACTCAGTTTATCACTTGGGAACCACTACTGGCTAAATGTGCAGGCTTTCTGCAAAGTTGCAAGGAGTAAGCATGCAATAAAATGGTGCCAGTTCCTTCCGAACTCTAGAAACAAGTGCAATTCCGGACTGTTAGGAAAAGGATGAAGCAGCAGGCAGTGGTGGGCTCCACACCCCATGCTACCATGACTCTGGCCATTGGTGGTACCCTTACGGCAGCCCTAGACATCACATGTCAACCGACCCAGGCGCTGGTTCCTTCATTCCTTGGACGTAGAATCTACTGAACTCAAAGAGTCCTGCCTTCTTCATCCATTTGAGCAGTCATCTAGGCCAGCTTCAAATTCTACAGAGGAAATCAGTGTCCAAAATGTTGGCCTTGATTCCCTTAGGGTGTTTCAAGTGTCATAGGCCAACTTTTACTGACACGAGCCTCAGCCTTCTACACGAGGGGAGGAAGAAAAAAGGAAGTTGCTGAGCTGTGCTTGGAAGAGGACTCTGAACTGAAAGCTAGGGTGAGCTTCTGAAGAGTCCAGGACTGTCAGCCCACTTCCATCCAAAACCATGGCAGCTCTAAGGGGAGCAGAGACCTACTCGCAAAAAGCAGCTGCATTCTCAGGTGGCTCTCAGTTTGAAGTTTGTTGAAGTTTGGGAAACCGAAGTTGCTGGATGAAGTTTTATGTATTATGGCTGCTGTTTAGTTACTCCTGAGGGAGGTGGACAGAGGTCGTGAAGTTCAGCCTTAGTTTTCACATTTCATTCTCTGGAGAATAACAGCCAAGCTTTATAAACAGGGCAACTGCTGTCTTTAGACCCTAATAGCCTTGTCACCTACTCCTGTGTTTTCAAAAGAGAAACACAGCCAGCAGGGCCTATGAAAGCGTACAGGGTTTTGTCCGAGTCAGTTTGCCATGCAGGAGTCCACGCACCCATGCTCTGCCACCTCCAAGGTGGTTTCTATCACTTCATAGAGAATTTCTTGGTATTTATCGGTATAGCACTATGGAAATGTCCAGTTCACATGAAGATGCAGATCAGTATCTCTACATCAGAACATGTGGTTCAGGGTATGATCATGGTAATCTTTTTATTAAAATCAATGATCTCATTACTTAAAAGGCAGAACATCAAAGAAGGGAGGAGAGAATGCAGGAGGGGGAGAGGATGATCTTCCATCTACTGGTCCATTTTCCAGATGGTTGCAATACCCAGGGCTGAGCCAGGCCAAAGCCCCGAGCCATCCTGGTAGCCCACGTGGGTGGAAGCCGCATCTTCTGATTAGCATAACTAGGGTCAGAAATAGAATAGCCAAGAGCCTAACTAGTGATGCAGGTATGGGATATGATCTCACACGTGACGGGTTAGTGCAGGACACCACTGCACTGGTCCCTCGCCTGGTAATTTTCACTGAGACTGCTGTTGTGTAGGCACAGAGTGGTCCTGAGTGATTTTAGCAGCAGCTGACACCAGACAAAAGCCCTCTTCTAGGACACGCACAGGGAGAGGGGCCAGCACAGGGGAGGGACGACCTGACCATCCAGAGGGGTGCGCCAAAGCAGTGCTGCGCCTCTGAGACCCCCAGAGGACTTAGAGAACACCTCCCCAAACTCCCTGACTGATTAGGTGTTATGGAATGGAAAACCTCACCTTCCTGCCAGTTCCCAGGGCAAGCTGTCTATGTTGAAGCAAGTCAGGACCCTCTGTAAACTTGAAAGGGTAGATGTTTGCTTGTTTCAAAGGCAGAGAGATACCTCTGATCCAACTCGCTCCCCAGATATCTACACAAACAGTGCTGCGGCGGGCAAAGTCAAGCCAGAAATTGGGAACTCAGTGTCTCCCACATAAATGATTGGAATTCAACTATTTGAGCCGTCACCTGTTGCCACCCAGAGTAAGTGCTAGCAGGAAGCCGGAACCGGACGCTTGAATGCAGGCCTTTTTATCCGGCACATTAATGTCCGAAACAGAGCCTGGATGCCGTGCCCAGTGCCTGCCCTTTGGGTAATTATCTTGTGTAAAATGGCTGTGGGCACTGTAATTTTAGAGCTGTGTGAAAATCACAGCTTGGATTGTGACATTTAGCATCAACAGTGGGTTTTTATACCTGCCAGTTGGCAGCACACAGTAGTACGTGCTGTTCCAGAATCTGTTGGTGGGGACTGCCGAGTAGAGATCAGACCAGAGTCCTCGCAATCCCAACGGAGCCTGGGATTTTCTGATGCCTTTCCCCTCCAGAAGTGCTTGCTTTAATCTTCTTTCAAGCTTCCTGCTCATTTTTTTTTTCTTTTTTCGTGTTGCTCGCATTGTAAACTTTTAAAATAAATGTCTTTGGGCACTGACTCTGATATTTATAAAACCTTGCAAATTTTTAATGGAATCATTATAAATTCTGCTTGTTTTAACTCAAGTAAAAGTATAGACAGATGAATATTTTAAGTGTCGAGCCTGTCAAGACAAGATACCACATGAGTACTTCACAAAAATTATGGGAAAATTAAGATATGTTGGGGTATAAAAGTGAAATGCACACATGGATTTTCTTATAATTTGCACTTCCCATGAGCCTGTTGAAGTGCTCTTGTAGACACTGAGTGAGCTGGATTTAATCGCTGGTGCCATTGCATCCTAACTCAATGACTTTGGCACAGCTTCCTCTTTGGGAGCAAACATGAAAATGCTACATCACTCAAGGAATGAAACACAAGAACGAATGTGGAGCCCCAGAGTAGTAAGACAAGGCAGCATTTTCTACCCGTTAGGCACCATGATTGCTTTTATTCAAATCCCTAATTTGCATCTTATTAACAACCTATTCTTAGCAGGTTATTCTATCTCCCCAGCCCTCTGTCCTCATGTTGATAGTGGGGGTGACTCTGTGGTGTTCCTCATCACACACAAATGGTTGGGTGTGATGATTAACTGGGGTAAGGCTTGTAAAGCTTTGCCATGGGACTTTGGTGGTGGCCAGCACACTTCTCCAGTTGCCATCTTCCCAGTTCACTTTGTGGCCTCTACTCTTTCCTCTCTGGCTAGAAATCCTACTTTGTATGGAAGGAAGAAAACTACTCCCTAGAGCCAGAATTCAGTAAAGAAAGGTAATTTCTTAATTTTTTCTTTTATTTTTAGGAGCTAGAATGATAGCTCAAAGGCTGATCCTCCGCCTGCAAGTGCCAGCATCCCACATGGGCACTGGTTCATATTCCAGCTTTCCATGCCCCATCCAGCTCACTGCCTATGGCTTGGAGAGCAGCAGAAGATGGCCAAATTCCTTGGGATTCTGCATCTATAGGGAAGACCCAGAAGAAATTCCTGGCTTCTGACTTCAGATAAGCTCAGCTTCAGCCATTGCAGCCATTTGGGGAGTGTACCATTAGATGGAAGATCTTTCTCTCTGTCATTCCTTCCCCTATAAATCTACCTTCCCAATAAAAATAAAGCTTTAAAGAAATAAAATTTAAAAGTTAAAACAATCTTACTGGAAAGGCAGAATTACAGAGAGAAGGAGAGATGAGAGAGTGAGAGCAAGCAAGCTTCATCTGCTAGTTCCCTCCCTAAATGGCCGCAGTGGCCAGAACAGAGCCGATCTGAAGCCAGGGGCCAAGAGCTTCCTCAGAGTCCCCCACACGGGTGTATGGGCTCAAGGCCTTGATAATAGCCTCGACTGCTGTTCCAGGCCACAAGCAGGGAGCTGGATGGGAAGCGAGCAGCCAGGACTTGAACCAGCATCCGTCTTGGATGCTGGCACTAAAGGAAGAGGATTAGCATAATATGCTACCTCACCAGCCCCCAAGAATATAATTTCTTAAGCATAGAAACTGAAACCTCCAATAGCTGTGGAAACCCTTCAATGGGCTGGCCAAGAAACAGCGGAACTGTGCTGTGGGAAAGTAGGAAGAGTTTGAAGCTGCTGAAACAGAAGTGAAGATGAGAGAGGAGTCAGTTTGTTGGGAATTTCTCAGCACATGGGTGCCAAGCCACATCTGAAGACACGTGACTGGTGTGTTCAGAAAGCTTCCTGTAGGGTCAAACTCTCTGGTAATCTAGAATTTCTGCATGAGTCTAGCACATGTAATTCCTTGGATACGTGTGGTTTAGGGAAGTGTACCAAGGAAGGATGATGTTATTCCACAGTTACTCATTGCAATGGTGAAACAAGAAAGCAGTTAGATGCAGTAAAGTGAGAGACAAATTCAATGAAATCAGAAAGACACTAGGAAGACTGCTAGATATCCTGTAACCCAGGCACAGTTGGATGTGTTAGCAGAACACTGGATTTATCACTGTGAGCAAGATGGGGACTGAGACTCTTGATTTAGATGTTAATGATATGACCAATAGATCTGGTGACCTTGGGTTCTCAGCACTCTTCTCTATCAACACTGCTCACAGCCTGATCATACTGCTTTCTCCCTTTTCCTTGGGCATACATGTGCAGTATAATTCTTAGTTGGAAAAGTGAAGTAGTTGATGTCAAACCCAAATTAAAATTTTCATGTTCAAAGACACTTCAAATTGTGAACCTCCGGACTTTGTGGTGATGCTGTAGCCCAACATGTTACATTCGCAGGTGGGAAGCAATCCTCAAGAGTGACTTCCCTGGCTCCCAGTGGAAGGCACAGCAAGGTAATGGCCTTGGTTCTCACCCAAAGGGAGAGTTTTTACTGGGCTACTTTGTTTCAAGGGAGAACAGAAATAAACATACTCCTGAACACATAAGGAGCTCATGAAACTGAAATGTTACCAGTTGCCAGCTCACGTTCAAGCTGAAGATCCCTGTTTGTAATGAATGAACACACTCTTTGCTCTGTACCAGTCAACTATGATAATATAATTATAGCGATCACCTTTTTGGGGGCCATAATGTTCACCATAGAATAAAATATAATTTTTTTTCATTTTTGTCGTATAAAACTGAAGTCAAGCATGGTAACAGGTTCCGTGTGACTGTCAGACTGTTTAGTTGCATTGGCTTTCCTGAGTCTTGAAGAGTTTCTAGTGGATTGTGTTGATATGGACTTACAAAATGTGTAGGAGAGACAACGTAGTGCAGCGGATTCAACTACCATTTGGGGCTATTGCATCCTGTATTGGAGTGCCAGTCAGAGTCTTGGATAATTGCACATTGAACTCAATTTCCTGCCAGTGTGCTGGGAAGTAGCTGATAATAGCTCAAGTTCATGGGTTCTTGCGCTCTCGTAGAAGTCCCAGATTGAGCAGCTGGCTTCATCCTGACAGTACTGGTGCATTTAGGGAGTGAACCAATGGTGAGATGATATTTCCAACACTCCATCTCTTCATTACTCTGCCTCTAATATAAACAATAAGAGTCTGATATGGTAGCCTAGTGGCTAAAGTCCTTACCTTGCACATACTGGGATTCCAGATGGGCACTGGTTCGAATCCCAGCGACCCCGTTCCCATCCAGCCCCCTGCTTGTGGCCCAGGAAGGCAGTCAGGATGGCCCAAAGCCTTGGGAGCCTGTACCCATGTGGGAGAACCAGAGGAGGCTCCTGGTTCCTGGCTTTGGGTCGGCTCAACTCTGGCCATTGCAGCCACTGGGGGAGTGAATGAGTGAATGGAAGATCTTCCTCTCTCTCTCTTCTCTGTGTATCTACCTTTCCAATAAAAATAAATAAATCTTTAAAATAGACAATAAATTCTTTGAAAATGTAGTACTTTTTATAAAAGATGAAACTTGAAATAATTTCCTTCTGTTGTAGTTCAATGAGTGATTAATTCTCATCTATTACATGAAAATCAAGCATTTAACTTTATAAATTTTGAGCTTATAATTTTTAAAAAGTACATGAATGTGAAAGTCATAGCTCTATAGCAATTCAGTGTTTATAACTAATAATTTTCCTTTAGGGATACACAAAAAAGATGAATTATTGCATAGAAATTAGAGTTAACAGACCATGTCTTGGGCCTCCTGGAATTATTCTTTCATTATAGCTGTAGTTATATGCCTAATTAAATTCAAGAGAGAACTTATCTTTGTCAATTATGAAGTTTTATTTGTAGAACTACGCAGTAATGTAGGTTTGCCCACGCATGGTGAGGGAGGAGAGAGAGTCCCCAGGTATGGTATAAAGGCACTTACAGAATGGATCCTTAATATGTTTTTTAAAACTGCCATGCAAGGATAAACAGTACATTTCTGACTGCAGAAGGACAGTTGAAATGGTCACCCGTTAAGGCGCTTCTCTAATCAAGTTGTTGGGCAGTACTCAGCCTTGCCTGAGTTCACCTTTAGTAGGAGAATTCCCTCTAGGTCCACTGTGGGGGGCTGTGTCTAATCTTACAGAAAGAGCACTCCACAAAGGCCCATTCTTGGTAACTAACAAGTCAATTCAACAGTGAACCATACCATCTTTAATAGGTAGAGATGGAGAACCCAGTAAGGTAGCCAAGCAGGTAAAGTCCTCATCTTGCACATGCTGGAATCCCGTATGGGTGCCGGTTGTGTCCCAGCTGTTCAGCTTCCCATTCAGCACCCTGCTGTGGCCTGGGAAAGCAGTTGAGGATGCCCCAAAGCCTTGGGACCCTGCACCCGTGTGGGAGACCCAGAAGAGGGTCTTGACTCCAGGCTTCAGATCGGCTCAGCTCTGGCCATTGCAGCCACTTGGGGAGTGAATCATGAGAGGAAGATCTTTCTCTGTCTCTATTCCTATGTATCAAGGTCTATGTATCAAGGTATAATGATCAGATCGAGGTCATTGGCATATCTGTCATTTTAGATATTTATCATATTTTTGTGTTGAGAATAGTTGAAAAGTCCTTGATTTAGCTCTTTGGAAATTAGTTGTAAAAGTTATCCCGTTGGCCTTAAAACATTTAGTCACTCCTGCCAACAGGCTTGCTTTGACCATCCTGTCCGCATCTCTGTCCCCACCACCCCACACTGCTTTCACAAGCTCTCGTAACTGCTATTCCATTCTCTAGTCATGCAGTAACGTGTTCATGGGAAAATGGCATTTAAAGGCAAGTTTACTCCTGTGCCAAAAATGTTGACATTCATACAAGGGGACTTAATAAAAAGCAAAAAAAAAAGTGTATTATAAAAAATTTTCCTCATAGTTTCAGGGCTTTGGCACCACAATAAATTTCTTTGAATTCCACCTTTGCATCAGTTTTGCAGGTAGATTTGTAAGAGACCAGCTCTGGAGCTTACACAGAAGTTGAGGTACTTGTGTTCGTGTTTATATGCGTAACTTGTTTCACTTAACCTAATACCCTCTAGTGCCATCTGTATTGTGGCAAATAACAATCTCATTCTTTGTTGTGATTGAATAATATTCTCCTGTGTGTATATGCCATAATTTCCTTGGCCATCTATCCATTAAGAGACACATAATTCCATATTTTGGTTATTGTGAGCAGTGTTGCAATAGACCAGTGGGTGCAGCTGTTTCTTTGACATACCATTTTCATTTACTTGAGATGAATATTCAGTAGTTGGATTACTGGATCAGAAAGCAGTTCTATTTTTAGGTTTTTTAGAAACTTCCACACTCATCTCCATAATTACTTTTGTAATTGTGTTCCTGCCAACAGTGAATCAGAGTTCTCCTTAATTCATATCCTCACCAGCAAGTGTTATTTCTCATCCGTTTGGGTATAGACCTTCTAACTGCAATGAGATATGGTTTTAATTTGCATTTCTCCAATGATTAGCAATATTGAATTCTGAATGCACTTTTTGTCTCTATGTAAATCTTTTAAGTAACGTCTAGCCAGGTCATTTGGAATTTTAAATTGGATTATTTTTCCAATATGAGTTGTTTAAGTCCCTTTGATTCTTTAGATTAATCCCTTGACAGATGACTACTCGATGAATATTTTCTTCCATTCTGAAGTCTATCTCTTCATTCTGTTGATTTTTTTCTGTTGTACAGAAGCTTCTTGGTTTTATTTAATCTCATTTGTCAATTTTTTCTTTTGTTACCTGTGTTTTTGTCCCACATATGAAATATCATTAGCCAGATCATTGTCCTGAAGTGTTTTCACTAGGTTTCCTTCAAAAAACTTATAGTTGGATAGTTTACATTGAAGTCTTTCATTCACTTTGTGCTCAATTTTATAGAAAGTTGGATATGTGAGTCTAATTTACTTCTTAAGCATATGTACATTCAGTTTCTCAGCTTCACTTGTTAAAGAGACTTTTCCATTCTGCAATGTCTGTTCCTGATAAAGTTGACTAAAATGACATGGCTGCCAATATGTGGATTTATTCCTAAGTTCCACATCTTGCTTCCTTTTGCCACATTTCTACTTCAAGCTAACGTCATTCTATTTTGGTTACTATACCTGTGAGTTATGTTTTGAAGTCATGCGTTGGGTCACCTCCAACTTTGCTCTTACTCAGAATTGTTTTGGATACTTCCCAGTCCTTGAGCTTCGTGATTGATCTGTCCTAGCTCTTTAAAGAAGGTCATTGGTGGTTGGATGGCATTTACACTGATCTTGTCTGCAGTTGTAGGTCATATGGAGATTTTTCAAATAGTTACTCTGCAAATCCATGAACATGGGATGTCTTCCCACTGATTGTAAGTGACCTTAATTCATTTCATCACTCTTTGTTTTCCTTATAAAGCTCTGTCACTTGCTTCATTTAATTTGTTGTTATATATTTTATTTTGTGACTGCTGTGAATTGTATTGATTTCTCTCAACAAGTTTGCTATTCATGTATATAAAATAGCTACTCATTTCTGTAAGCTTTTACTTTGTATCCTGCAGCCTTATAGAAATCAACACTGTTGGTGAAGTTCCTAGGATTTCCTATATGCAAAATCGGGTAACATGCAAGCAGGACTAGTTTAACCACCTATCATCCTACATGGAATCCAATTACTTCACAGGCCAAGAATGCCAACACTTAATTAAAGTGAAATCCTTGTCTTATTCCTGCTCTCAGAGAAAATGATTTTAGTTTTCATTCACTCAGTATATTAGTTGTTTTTCAAACCCTACTCAGTTGCTTGGAATTATTAGAAAAAAAACATCTGTGTTGGTTCCTTGAAGATGGTATAATTTAGCAGTGAAGTTATTTGATCCATGGATTTTCTTTATTGAAGACTTATTACTACAAATTCAATTCTGTTACTTGGTATTAGTCTATTAAGATTTTCTGTGTCCTCACAGCTTAATCCTGAAAGGTTATACATATCCAGAAACTTAATCACTTCATCTACGTTTCCCAATACTGGCATGTAATTGTTCATAATAGTGGCTAGTGGTTCTTTGTCTTTCTGTGGTAGTGATTGTAATACATTCTTTTTCAGGTGTGATTTCATTTAGTTGGATCTTTTCTTTCTTAGTCTAACAAGATACTAATTCTTTTATATGTTCATAATCAGTCTTTCGTTTAACTCTGAGCTCATGTATTTCCTTCAACTAAATTTGCTTTGTTATTACTTTTCTAGTTCCTTAAGTAGCATTGTTGTTCATTTGAAGTAGTTCTGGTATTTTGAAGTAGGCACTTAATGCGATAAACTTCCTTCTTAGAACTGTTTTTGCTGCATAGCTGAAAACTATAGCATTCCTTTCCATTTCCATTTATTTGGGGAACTTTTAAATTTCCCATCTGTTTTTTAATTAAGTCAGTGGTAACTCAGAAGTAAACCACTTAATTTTCATGTATTTATATTTAAGAAGCTCTTCTATTTTTATTCCATTGTTAGAAAAATCTATGTTTTAAGTTTGGGGTTTTTTTAACTTGCTGAGTTTCATTTTGTGGCTCAATATATGATCTGTGTTGGAGAATATTCCATAAGCTGATGAAAATAGAAATTCCTAAAGCAATGTGTGATATATTCTACATATGTTTCTTATGGTAATTTGGACTATAATATAGTTCAGCATCAAAGTTTCTTTATATGTTGTGTGGGTGGAGTCTAGATGGTCTTCTCATTAAAATGTCAGCCTGTGGAGTGTTGAAATCTATTGCAGCATTAGATTCTATATCTGCTTTCAGATGTAATAATATTTGCTTTATATAAATGTATATTTTGAACATTTCTTACTGCAGAATCAAAGCTTTCTCATTATGTAATGACTTCTTTGTTTAGTTTTTGACATAAAATTTCTCATACGATAACTATTCCTGCTCAGTTTATGTATTCATTTTGGTGAGATACACTCACACACACACTTTCCATTAACTTTCAGTCTATGTTTAATTTTACTGGTAAAGTCAGTTCTTCGTACACAGTATGGTCAGGGCGGTTTTTTTTTTTTTTTTTCTAAAACCATGTACCTCAAGCAGGGAAAATTATCTTTTCTCATAAGGGAAAATGAATATATAAATGGGTACACTCTTGTCTTTATGGAGTGGCTACAAGTTGACACAGTCTCAGTTCAGAAATATTCCAACGTAGGTTATGTAATTTTTAAAAGTTTATTCTCCTACTGGGTTAAAGTTCTTGGTTTTTTCTGAGCCATCTAATCACACCTTACTCTAGTTGTACCTTCTGGAACAATACAAAGTGGCTGGTGATGAGCTCCCAGGGAATGTCATTGAGAACCTGAAGCTAGTTGAAGACGAGTATATCCCGCCTGTGAGTGAGGGGCTGGACTTCACGCTGAGTTCAGGATTCACAGGCTGGTTCACTGACAGCCAGAAGGACTCGACGTTTGTCAGTGTGTCCCACTCCCCTGAGCAGCTCCACAACTGGTTTGTGGCTCATTTGCATCAACACCTCACACATTGCCTTGAGCTGACTAGGTTTTTGCTGCACTCTGGTTTCAGTACTTTTGAATTCTCTTTGTCTTCTTCATCCAGTGTCAGCAGGTGTTTGTTAACTCTCAGAGAGGTCTGAGTGTGTCCTCTGGTGCTCATGCATCCTCTATGTCTGCAAATTGCCATGAGGAATCTGCAGGCCTGATCGTTAGCTTCTTTGGTTTTGTTGCATTTTTCTCCTCTGAAGGACCACATTTGCATTAACAGCTGTGCCCTGCATTCCTCAGCAACTTGGTCAATGGTGCAGCGCTCATGAGCCTCATTCTCCTGTGAGACACACTAGTGTATATGTAGCAGATTCCTAGTCTCCATGTGAGTCTTAGACATGTCCTCCTTTGAGCTCAAGAATTGCTGGAGGTTATCTTTTCTGGTATCAAGCACCAGACTTTTCAGAAGAATATTAGCTTTCAGATCTTGCTGCCATGGTGGTTCCTTACACACAGGGAATGTTGCATGCTGAACTTCCTTCCCAAGAAAGGAAGAGGTAGGACCTACAAAAGCTGTGACCATACGGTCTGTCAGGGAGTTCAGGCTGATGAGGCTGCTGAGTGTCTTCTGAGAAGGTCATGAGACATGAGTCTGGCTTACTAATGAATGTTATCTGTGGTCTTGCCAATGTATAGCAGAGAAATAATTCCTGCTCCAGAATCAAAGCTGCTCTCCATGGTGCTGCCGAGGGCTCTGAAACCTCCCCAGCCAGATCAGGTTTGCATGTTCTAGAAGAGTACCAGGGCTGGTTTTGTAAGCCATTCATTGACTTGATCTGTTGCTTGGAGAATGTAATTTGTTCATCTTTTAAGGTACCAACGATAAGGACATGCATTCAGTCCCCCTTTTCAGTTCTTTCTTCTTTGCATAACCTTTGTTCCTTTGATCCTGAAGCATTTCTTCAAGGACTTGGAACAAGAAATAAAATGGGGTTTACCAGCATGGTGTCAAAGACAAAACGCAGTTGGCACAATGACTACTGTGATGCAGAAGTGGCCCAGGGCAAAAGACAGCCAAAGCAAAGGCTTCCTGGGATGCCGATTTCCTTACAGGCAGGCTAAAACAACGTGACATCTGTTTGGCCAACTTTTCAAAATACCCTCCCAAGCAAATTTTGGGGAAGCCTCCATGTGGAGGCCTCTACCAGACCTATGCTCTTGTGTGTTGCTAACCTGAGTGAGCCAGTTTTGACACCGAAGCCGCAGAAAGGTCATGGTACTTGCCAGGAAGTGTTGTGGATGTTGTGATGTTGAGAGGTCTGTGGTTTGAGCGATTACTTCTGCTGTTAATTGTCATATTAAGTTACAAGACAAACAAGATTCATTTTCCATGTACAGATTGCTGCAGATGGTCTGCCACTGTGGAGTGCACCTTCAACATATCTCACATGTTCCTAAAATGAGTTACCCATTTGTGAACTGCTGGTTTCTTTGGAATATTGTTTCCCATAAAGTTTGCCTAAAGGATGCATGAATCCACCATTTGTCTACCCAAGTTTCACTATAAGCTTTGTTTGCTCTTGCTTCAGTTTTATCAGAACCCTTGTGGATCTGATTGGGGCTCTTCTAAAACTAATGTGTATTTTTTTTCTAAGTGCATCAAAGTAGAAATTTTTACACATGGTAAGAAAACCTATTTGGGGGCTAGTGTTGTGGAACAGTGGGTTAAGCTGTTGTTGTGATGCCAGGACCTGCTGTTAGAGTGCTGGTTTGAGTCCTGGATGTTGTGCTTCTAGCCCAACTGCCTGCTAATATGCAGGCACACAGTAGGGTACGGCCAAGTCATTGTGCCCCTGTCACCTGGGGGGGACTGGGATGGAGTTACAGCTCCTGAGTTTGGCCTGGCCCAGAACCAGCTGTTTTAGCCGTTCGGGGATGCCACATTGCTCTTTCCTGTCTACCTGTCTCTCTGCCACTCAGATAAGTGAGTAAATATTACTGTGTTTATTTGGTTCAGAACAGTTTTGAAATCTTTGCAAAGATTTGCATAATGAACTGTTTCCTGGAACTTTCCTGAAAGCCCCTCAAAAACGTCTTTTGATGCTAAATTTTTCCTTTTTTTCTCAGCTATTATCTTGGAGCCTCAGTGATAGCTTTTCTTTCTCTTTATAGGTAGAAATGATGTTTTTAGACGCTGACTTGCTCACCGTAACTATGCCTCCCTGCTGATGGATGGTTTTGTTTACCGTTACATCTATAGTAGCATACCTTTGCCCTAAATTCTAGTTGCTCTAACACTGTCTGTTTCAATTGCCTACCACCTTTTGTCAGTGTTTTCTGAATCCGGTTGCTCACAGATGTGTTTCTTTCAGTCTTTGTCCCTGTTTATATTATCTTACTGCCTCCAGTCAGAGCTGCTTTATCTGTTGAAATTTTCCAAACGTCAAAGAAGTGATTTGGGAAAATTTTGCACTGTGCACCTATGTGCCCTTCTCCTGGATAGCTAACATTGCACTAGACTGTATCATAATGTGTGTCTGTCTCTTTGTCTATTCCTTCTTCTTATTTTTTACATATTTCCAAGTTAATGGCAGACATTTATATACTCAATTGTGTAACACTCCACTGTTCAAGTACATATTATGCTCTGTAGTTTAATATTACTTTACTGTTTTTCTTTTAAGAAAAAAAAAATGCCTACAGACATAAACATCTTGGATTTACAATGCACTGCATGTTGGCTGGTGCATCTAGCTGGTAGCATAGAGCACTATAGATTCGCACCGTGAGGACCAGCGTGCCCTCATACATCGTGTTGCAGAGCAACCATTGTTTAGAATTTTCCTACCGTATACTAGTGTGTCTTTTTTTTTCTTAGCCTAATATTTTCATTTGTTATTCTTGAGATATTGTTAATTTATATTATAGCCAAAGGCTTAATGCTACAATAGTTAAAGAGCCCAAGAACTAAAAGGTAGAGACCATAGTTAGGCAGTAATGTAGGGAAGGGCTGTGTTTTTATTTCTTGCCTAATGGCTCTGGCTAGAACTTCCAGAACAATGTTAAATCATAGTGGTAAGCAGGGTTTACTTTTCTGACTCCACACGTTGGTGGAAATGCTTCCAAGTGCTTCCTAGTTAGTATGCTGCCGGTGTTGAGGTTGTCATATTGTTGCTTTTATTGTGTTCTACACCCATTTTTTACAGCTTCTTCAGGGAAGGATGGAATTCTTGATCAAATGCCTTTTCTGCATCTATTGAGAGTTGTGCTGTCTGAACCATTTTGTTGATGTCATGTATCATATTTATAGATCTGCATATGTCAAACTATTTGTGAACCTCTGGGATAAATCCCACTTGGTCAACGTGAATAAGCTTTTGGATGCATCATTTGATTCAGTTTGCTAGTGTCTTACGAGAATTTTTGTTCCCATAATTTATCTAGTGTATCAGGCTAGGGCTTTCGCTTGTTGCTGCTCTATCTTTGGTCTTGGCATGAAGAGACTACGGGCCTTCTGGAAGGAGTTTAGAAGGGTTCCCTGCCTGGCACTTGCTTAGAATAGTGTTAGAATTAGCTCTTCATTGAATGTTTGGTGAAATGTATCAGCAAAGCCATCCGTTCCTAGGCCTTCTCTTGCTGGGAGGATCTTTATTGCTGATTCGCAGCCTTTGTTATTGGACTATTCAGATTTTTTGTTTCCATGCCTGTTTTTGGTAAACTTTATGAATTCAGGAGTCTATCTATTTTTTTGAGATTTTCCAATTTTTTTGACATGTAGGTATTTGTAATGACTCTGAGTTTGTATCTGTGGTGATAGTTCCAATACCCCCTTTCTCATCTCTGTATTGGCTGGGTGCTCTCTCTGAGCCGCTGTTAAGGTGCTGTAGTGGAGCAGATGCCTGAGATGCCAGCATCTCACATGGGTGTCAGATGCTGTCCCAGCTGCTCCACTTTCAATCCAGTTCCCTGCTGATGGCCTGAGAAAGCAGTAGAAGATGGCCCAAGTGATTGTGTCCTTGCCAATTCCATGATCAAACTCGTGGGGTCAGCCTGCTTCAACCCTGGTCATTGTGGTCACTGGGGAGTGAGCCAGCACATGGAAGAGTCATCCTGTCATTCTTTCATTCCCTGTCTGTTACGCACACAAATTACCTGTTACATACAAGTAATTTAAAAAAAAACACCTCTTCCTTCCGTTGGTCTGTTACATAATTTATATTTTGCCTGTTCTCTAATTTTCATTATTGTAGCTTGGGGTTTAGTCAGTTAGCTGGTTTTATTTATTTTAAAGATTTTTTTTTATTTGAAAGGCAGATTTTACACAGAGAGAAGGCAAGACAACAGAGGTCCTCCATCTGCTAGATCACTCCGTAAAGGCCACAGGAGCCAGAGCTAAGCTGATCCAGCACTAGGAGCCAGGAGTTTCTTCTGCATCTCCCACAATGTGCAGAGGATGAATTGCTCGGATTTTGATAACTTTCTATTTTTTTTGTAGCAGACACTGATTGATATAAATTTTCCTCTTAACACTGTTTTTAATGTATCCCATAAGTGTTGGTATGTTGTGTTTTCATTTTCACCCATTTCAATGAATTTTTCATGTCCCTATTGGTTTCTTTTAGGACTCACTACTAATTCAGGAGCATGCCTTAAAAAAAAGATGGATTTTATTTTTACTTGAAAGGGAGAGTTAAAGAGGAGGAGAGACAAAGATCTTCAGTCCTCTCGTTCACTTCTCTAATGGCCACAACAGCCAGAACAGGGTCAATCCAAAGCCAGGAGCCAGGAGCTTCCTCTGGGTCACCCACATGGGTGCAGGGTCCCAAGGACGTGGGCCGACCTCCTCTGCTTTCCCAGGCCATAAGCAGAAAGCTGGGTTAGAAGTGGAACAGCCAGGACGCGAACCGGTGCCTTTATGGAATGCCAGCAATGCAGGCAGAGACTGCTCAGGAGCATTTTTTTTTAGTATTCACATGTTTATGTATTTTCTAGAGTTCCTCTCACTGCTAATTTCCAGCTTCATTCAGTTGTGGTCAGAAAAGATTGATAATGATTTTAATTTGTTAGTGTAAGTAAGATTTGTTTTATGGCCTACTATGCAATCCATCTTAGAAAATTTTCAAAATATTTCATGCACGAGAGGACGACATAGTCTGTGGATACCAGTTCAATCCATATGTTCTGTCGTACAGAACGACTTGGTTGGTTGGTAATTTTTTTTCTTGATCTGACTGTTGATTAAAGTGGAATGTTGAATTTCCCCATTATTATTTACTGAGGCTTATATCCCCCATCGAAACCCGTTACGTTTTCCCCAAAGTTGGGTACCCTAGCAAGGTGTGAATATATACTTACTACAGTCACATCTTGTTGATCCGATGTCTGAATCACTGCACAATGATCTTTGGTTTTCTTTCAGTGCTGTGTTAGTCCATTTTGTCAGCTACATCGAGAGGCACTCCTGTTCACTTTTAATACCCATTAGCATGGAATCTTTCTACCTTTCTCTTTGTCTGTGTATATCTTCATTGGTTAAACGTGTTGCTTGCAGACAACATATTGATCTTGTTTAATCAGTCAGACTTTCTATTCTAATCGTAGAATTGAGTTCCTTACTGATACGTAATGGTTAGGTCCTACCACTTTCTCATTTGAAATCCCCTTCATTCTTTTCCTAGGAAGTTTTCTGCCCTTCCGTCTTGCTGGATGTTTGACTGTCTTTCCAGAACTGAGTGGTAGTACTTCAATTTTGCTTGCTTTGCAAGGTGTTTGCTTCACTCTAAGTGATGGAAGTGAGCTCTGTGGTACAGGAAGCTGTTTTCTTTCAGAACTTTCACTATCTCTCCATTCTCTCCTGGCCTGCTGAGTGTTTGTTAACAAATTTCTATCACTGTGATGGGATTTCCTTCGAAAGTGGCTGGTGTTTCTCTCTTGCAAATTTTAGGATATTCTGTGTTTCGCTTTTGAAGGTTGGAGTGTCATGGTGCTGGTTTTTTTGGCTTTGTGTATTTGGGCTGCTCTGTGCTTCT
This sequence comes from Ochotona princeps, assembly GCF_030435755.1. Lineage (NCBI taxonomy): Eukaryota > Metazoa > Chordata > Mammalia > Lagomorpha > Ochotonidae > Ochotona > Ochotona princeps. The sequence continues at coordinate 45,274,754 of NC_080850.1, forward strand.
TGCATTGAGAGGTCTGTATCTTGCTCCACATCGGTGACACATTAAGTGCTTCGTGTCTCACATTTGTTGGAATTTTCCCCAAATCTCTGTAGAATTTCTCACTCATGTCACGAATTGAGTTCCTTATTGCACTTCCTCTGTTTTAGAGTGACTGTACAATCATTCTTTGGTCTTCCTCTTCAGGCGTTTTGTCACTCATCCCTCCTTCACAGAGCAGGCATACTGCCTTCCTTCATATTCCCTGTGCCATTGTTTGTACATCTAGAGGTTCTCATCTCACTTCTGGAAAATTATTTTTAATCAAAGGTTTTATTCTCGGAGCTGTGCCCATTAATTAGTGGGCTCTGGGACTCTTTGTTTGGGACAGGGAGCTTCAGCAATGTGTAGGGTGTGGCAAAATCCAGGGTGACACCCAAGATGGGCGTAGTGGAGGACCTATGGCTGTGGCTGTGGGGGCAGGAGTAAGCCGCTGTGTCCACAGTCCCAGCTGCTTTGCAGTTTTGTGTGAGCTCATGGTGCCACCACACTTCACACATCCAGGTTTGCAGAATGGCCTGGAGCTCCAGTTCCATTCTGTCCCCCACTGAGCTGTGGGAGCCTTCCCAGCACAGAACTTGGCATGCACACTGGGCATGCTCACAGCTCGGAGTCTCACAGTCACTCTGGGCAGGCACAGGGAACCAAGCCATGACCTGCAGCCTCCCTAGCTCCAGTGCTCATGCCCAGCCCTCCCAGTCGCAGAGTGTAAGCATTGTGCTCTCTCTGCTGTGGCTTGGCCCCCTCGCCCTGCTGAACTCCGACAGCAGCAGGACTGCTGGCCATTGAATGAGTCAGAACAGAATCCAGCAGTGACTGCACTGGAGCAAACCGAGACCGGCACTGTCGTGGGGGGTGGAAGGCCAAGAGGCAATGTGGGGTTCCTTTTCAGGTCCCAGTGTCCCTCCAGCTCCTTGGCTCCTCCAGCTGACAAGTAGCCCCAGAGAGTGGAGTGTCCCTCGGCTCCTCAGCTCCCCCAGCAGGCAAGCAGCCCCAGAGAGTGGAGACTGTGGAATTCTCTCAGCTAAAGCTGCTGCTGCTGGCAGGCCCCCTGATACCCTCTTTCTACCTTATCTTGCAAGATGGCATTTCATGACTGGTGGCACCTTTTTGTGTTCTATAGTGCCATACATCCTTATGTCACATAGCATGGTATTTTGGGGACTTCTGCGTGGTATTTAGCATAAGGATTGCCCATTTTTAAAATTCCTGAGTGGAATTTCACTGTATTTCATAATATTTGTTCATTCTGTAATTAATGATTGCCAACTATCAACATAAGCTGTGGAAACCATTGTACCTTTAGGTAATATTTTCATGTCTGAGTGCATAGCTCGAGGCTGAACTGAAGGTTTGCAGGGGAGATACACACTAGCTTTGTAAGTTTGCTAAATATTTTCTAAAGTGACTATACCATATTCCACTCCTACCAGCATTTAAGCTGCAACTGGTACACATGTTTATTAGCAAGGTGTGGTACTGTGTGTGTTGTTCTACATTCTGGTCAGTGTGGAATGCTACCTTACTGTGGTTTTCATTTGCATTTCCCTTAATGGTGATGTTGAGCAATTTCCCACGTGCTTCTCGGCTGTTTGTGTATCTACACTTGGGCAGATACACATCTTCGCATCTCCAAACTGCATTGTTGGTCTTCTTACTAATGGAGAGATTTCCATTTTTTAATGTTAAGTATTCTGGTGTATGGAGGAGAGGCATGAATTGCATGCACGGTAACTTCACAATCTTGACAGAAAATGCTGAAAGTCATAGGCCAGTCATGTTTCGTCTATATAACTTAATTTGGTTTCAAGGTTAATAGTTCTATTTTGTTAAGGATTACAAGACAGAGAAATCTTTTAAAAATATTCATTTGAAAGGCAGAGCATCAAAGTGGGGATAGATGGAGATAAGGAGAAAAGAGATAACAAGATCTTTGATCCATTGGGTCACTCTACAAAAGGACTCAGCAGCCAGGGCTGGACCTGTCTGCAGCCAGGAGCCAGGAACGCCATCCTAGACGTCCCCGTGGGTGGCAGGGATTCCTGTGCTTGGGCCAACACCTGCTGCCTTCCCAGGCACATTAGGAGGAAACTGGGACTTGAGGTGTTACTGCAATACGGGATACCAGTGTCAGAAGCGGCAGCGTAAGCCACCATGCAGCAGATCAGCAGAAGAAATCTTAAAATAGCAAGAGTATAGGGGACCCAGCACAATAGCCTAGTAGCTAAGTCCTTGTCTTGCATGTGCCAGGATCCCATACGGGCACAGGTTTGTGTCCTGGCGTCCCCGCTTCCCATCCAGCTCTCTGCTTGTGGCCTGGGAAAGCAGTCGAGGATGGCCCAAAACCTTGGGACCCTGCACCCATGTGAGAGACCCAGAAGCAGCTCCTGGCTCCTGGCTCTGGGTCGGTTCAGCTCTGGCCATGGCAGCCACTTGGGAAGTGAACCAGCGGACAGAAGACCTCTCTGTGTTCTGCTTCTCTGTATATTTGCCTTTCCAATACAAAAGTTTTATATATATATAAAAAAGTTTATACATAAGCTTTTTTAAACTTTTTTTAAAACTATATAAACTATATAAAACTATATAAAACTATATAACTATATAAACTATATAAAACTATATAAAAACTAAAAACTATGTAAAACTATAGTTATATATTTATATATTTATAGTTATATGTATAGTTATATATATAATATATAGTTTATATATATATTTATGTATAGTTTTTATATATATAAAACTAAAGACATTAAATCTCAAATGTCCTAAAACGACTCATCTCTTTAAATTTCATGTGTATTATGTAAGCAAAAGGGCAATATAACATTCATAAGCAACTTTTTCTATTTCTTTGTAAGATTTATTGACTTGAAAGGCCAATACAGTAAATGTGTATGTAATGCAATCTGGATTCATTTTGAGCTAAAGTTTGTAATTTTTCTGTTACCTATTGATGAGTTCAAAAATACATTTTTCTTTCCTCTCAACACACATCCACACAGGCCCAAATGTGTTCCATTACTCTCCAGAAACTTATTTTCTCTAACTTAGTTTCTGAAGTTCAGGATCTCAGTGGAATTGGATTATTAAGTTTTGTTGTTCTGTGTGGTGACCTAAGACAAAGTTAAAGAATCTATGTGGCATTACTCTGCTTCTCTCCGGTGTAAAATCAGCTTTTGCGGAGTGTTGACACACACACACACACACACACACACACATTCTGAGATGTCCACAATTGTTCTTCGTTGGTGGCTGAGAACAGGCCCATCCAGGTGACAAGGGGAAGCCTTCAGGATATGGAACTGCAGGAGCTGACCAAGTTCCAAGGAGCAGAGCAGCTCAGAGCACAGAAGAGCTCCCAGGAGGGCGTGAGGGCCAGCTTTCCAGGCCAGTGTGCTCGTAAGCCCGAGAGCGTGGGAGCCACACGTCCTGTGGTGTGGAAAAGCTACCCCAGACAGCTGGAGACGGCTCACCTTGAGAGAGTGTACTTCCAAGGCTGGCCCTGGGCAGGCAACTTGTAATTCAGGTGTCAGGGCATTGCCACCGTTCCCGCAGGGGTGGGGAACCTCTTTTCTGCCAAGAGTGTTTAGGTGTTTGCAGTATCACTCAGCAGCTACATAAAAGTATCAACTATCAAGCTGCCAAGTAGTCTTCTCTAGTCTTCCACACACCTCAGTCACGCTGCCTGACGGACTCCTCCCCTGGCCTGAGTCTGCTGCTTGGTAGCTGCCATCTGTAAGGCCATCGATCAATGAGGCATGTCCTCCTCATGTGTCATCTCAGCAAATGCTGGGGCACCTACTGGCACTTGAGGATGTCAAATGATTGGTCCAGCAAGCAAGCATGCCCTGGTAGGCTGACACTGTATGAGGTAAAGGGAGGAGAATACTGGGGAGCACCAAGGATTTTCTCTCACCTTAAAGCGGAATGCTATAAAAGCAGTGCGAACAGTGCACATATGAATATTATAATAATGGGATTTCAATAAATCAGTGATCAGAAAAAAACAAGCAGAGTGTGAAAGGTATCAAAGTGCCTTTTATTCACTGAAATCTCCTGGCTATTTATAAATGCCACCATGTATTAGAAGGAAATTGGATCAGGTGGAATTTCTGTATGGCCGAGATCGAGATCTAAGTTCCGAGGGGTGCTATGAGCCAGCTTACGGTTCCTTGCAAAAATAATGTGAGCAATTAGTAGAAAATGAAAATCTGAAAAATTATCTGGCATCTGAGCACGCTAAGCAGTTTCCCTATCACCTGGTTTTGATCATTTCTGCGGAACAATCCAGCACGGGGGGTGAGGACAGCGGGTCACTTGGTCTGGCCACACGCACGGCATGCCCTCAGAGCTTGGCGTGGTCCTTCAGGATCATCTGGAGCTTCTGGCTTAGCATGATGTTCCCTCTGGCCTTCAGTCGGCCGCTGAAGAACGCCTGGGGAGAGAGGAGACCGCACCGACCCTGAGCTCCACTGTGTTGTTAAAGGCCGCTGTTCTGACTGGATACGCACAGAGCAGCTTTCAGGAAGCGATGATAAAGATTAGACAGCTGGGAGAAGGAAAAGAGGAGTCTCCGGTTTCTATTAGAAAACGCTCGAGTCATTTATCTGAACTGACAATTCTGGGAGTTTTGCACCTTATGCTGCTAGCTTTATTCTTGCGTAGTAATTTGAGATGACTGCATAAAAGGTAATAATGGTGTCCACAGCTTTTGAAATACAGCTTTGTGCAGAAGGCGGCCTATGGCAGCAGAGCAGGAGGTGGAGCACAGTGGTGAGCACCTCTCCACTGCAGCCCTGAGAATGCCTGGCTCAAGACCAGGCTCCATCCTGCGGGCCGCGGGCACCGCGGGCACAGGACTTCGCCTCTGGAGCTCCAGTGTCCTCGGCTACAGGCAGGCATGGCCATGGTGCTAAAATGATGCAACTGTACTGTTGGAGTCAGATACTGCCTGCAGTGCTAGCTTAGTGGCCCAGCGTACTGAGCAATGGCCACTGCGAAGCAAAAGGTGGCCTGGTCAGAGAGGAGGCGTTTCTGTACCAGTGTGCTACAGAACTGGCCAAACTACCAACTGCTTAAACACAGCAAAGCACAGTTTCTCATTGAGGATCCTCCGTGGGAAATTGGAAGTAAATGAAATCCCTAGACTTTCAGCTGGCAGGAAGACAAGAATGATGTCCACATACATGCAGCATTACAAGGCAGCTCCTGACACAAAAAGGAACTTCAGACATGTTCATGGAAAATGGAACTAAACAATCAGCTCATCTAGTATGCAAATTTTGGAAATCCAGGTATAGTTATTTCTTTTTAGCAATATGCACCTTTTAGAAGCTTTCTGAAGATTTTTTTCTATAATTTCACTTAAGAATCACAGCTGCCAACCTGGGTATCTTTCAACCCAGGTGGCAGGGAAACCAGGATTGGGGAACTCAAGTACCCTGCTTCAGACCGTGGATTAGGACTCCTCTCAGTGCGCTGTGCCCAGCAGGGCCTGGCTGCACAGCGGCAGCATCCTAACGGCGGAGCAGAGCCTCGTCATCTCCTCCGCGGAGGAAAGGCAAGAACTCTGTCCCAGACACCACAGGCAGAGCTCGGTCGGTCGGGATCGCACGCTGAGCATTTAGCCAGCTTTTCATGTTTGGATTTGCCTTACTGGATACTGAAGAGGCTGCCGGGGTGAGCCAGGTGACTCAGGACAGAACCCCTTGGAAGAGGATGCACTCAAGACACGCGGGACAAGCACCCGGGGCACGGAAGGAGCCAGGCGCTTGCTACATCCCTGGCTTTTTAACTTCTGCTGAGAAGATCAGAAGAAAACTGAAGTCACAGTTCTCTCCTGGATAAAGTGCAAAACACCAGTGAGACTTCCCGTCAGAGAATGCAACAGAGTAGGCTTTTGTCACTCTGGATCTCAATGAAAATGAACAAACAAAATTCATGAGATGTTAGTTGACTTCAAATGCCACAGGATGGATGAGTGTAAGGAAAGAGTGTGGAATAAAGGCCCTGAAGAATGCCATGACCCAATGCCTGCAGGTGTAAGATAACACCTAGGAGCCTGAGGGCAGCCAGGTAGAGAAAGTAAAACAGGACAGCATGGCATGGAAGCCAAGAAATGAAAATGCATCAGGAAGTTAGCAGCTGGAGCTGGCATCATGGTAAAGCCACTTACTGGCATCCCAAGACGTTGCCAGTTCAAGTCCCAGCTGTTGCACTTCAGATCCAGCTCCCTGCTAGTGTGCCTGGGAAAGCAGCAGAGGAACCAGTACCTGGGCGCCCACCAGCTCTGAGGAGGACCTGGCTGAGGAGCCTGGCATTGACCTGGCCCTGCCCCACTGTTACTGCCATTGGGAATGCACCAGCGGAAGGAGGATCTCCATACTCAAGTAAAATGAAATCTTCTCCTTTTAAAATATTGATTTCTCTTTGTGAAATCTGCCTATCAAATAAAAGTAAAAGGTCCTCCAGCTGCTGGTTCATTCTCTAAAAGGCTTCAACGGCCAGAGCTGATCCAAAGCCAGGAGCTTCGAGCAGGGGCCCAAGGACTTGAGCCATCCTCCACTGCTTTTCCAGCCATAAGCTCAATCAGAAGTAAAACAGCAAGGATATGAACTGGCACCTGTCTAGGATGCTGGTGCTGCAGGCATAGAATTACCCTCTACCCCAACCAATCAGGAAAAAACAAAGCCAGCTAACTATATTGAGTGCTACTTATGATTCTTTAATGAAACAAAATGTTCACTGGAGTTGTAAACATAAGTTATCAACGACCTTCACCACAATGGGAGCAACAGTGATGGCAGAAACCAGATAACAAAGCAGAGAAGAGTCAAACCAAAATGCCGAGATGTGTTGGTCGGGAGAGTAAGCACTCACACTTGTGGCCACCGAGCACGGGGCTGGGTTAGTCCAGGCCAAGACACACTGTTGGTGTAAAACACACCCTGGAAGTTCAAAAACCTGGCATTTTAAAAAGCACATAGAATCACTTTATATTTTAAGTTGATTGCTTATTGAAACAATATTTGAACGTACCAGGTAAAAATATCTTCATAAATCTTCACATGCTGCCGTTTTAATGTAGCTACTAGAAAAACATTCATTACACATGGACTGTCCTGTCGGTCTGCTGGGCAGGACCATTTAAAACAGGAGGGGACAGAGACAGGGTGTGTTGTGCTGGACGGGGATTGGCTATCAAGGCCTGAGCAGTCTGTGGTGTGAGAGAGATGCAGGGAGAGGAACGGAAGGAAGCCGCGCGGCAGGACCGAGCAGGCACTGGGAACAGAAGCAAAGGGGCTCACCTTTGAGGGAGGAGCAAAGGCGGCCCGGGACGCCGACAGAGGAGCTGGAGAGGGCAAGGTGAAATTCTTATCTAAAATATTACTTTTCCCCCCAGTGCAGCATGAAGAGATGAGCCAGAAACGAAGGGGCGACAGGAGTGTGGAGCTGCGACACGCACAGGGCCACCAGTACGGAAGCCGAGTGGAGGCCGAGTGGAAGCCGACATAGGCCACGGTAAGACCCCCACACCACTCAGCAGCACTGCGCTCAGCAGCGAAGGCACAGCTCGTCTGTCATGCGGCTTTTCTGCAGCCGTGGTCACCGGTCAGGCACAGCTACAAAGGCAGCAGAGTGGGATTCAAACAGAGTACAGCCTTCCAAGCGAGTCAATGTGAGACAAAATCCAGACAGAACAGGGAGAGATGAAATGGCAGACTCAAGAACAGGAAGTGATGTCAGCCAACGAGAGGCTGTGGGAAGGTTTTAGTGAAGTAGGAACAACGAGTTCATAGAAACATGCTGTGGGAGAAGTGATGTGAAATACAGCGAGCCTAGGTATTTTAAGTTCCTTGTAAGGGCAAAGGTATCTGCAAGGAAATGAAGACACTAAAGAGTTAGCTGTGTTGAAGAACTCACTGTTGGGGGTCGTAAAGGAAGCCACGAAAGTTCAAGACAGTGGGAAGGAGACTGCACACCAGCAAATGTGGCTTTTGATAATGGAATAGCAGTCAGTAACTAAGACGGGGAATAAAGCATCAGATCAGTGAGCTTAGAAAGACCCTGCTCTTCACTGGATTGCAGTGAACATGCCTCCAGTACATCTAGTTGTGCCGTGTGCAAACTACTGTTCAAATCATAACTGTACCTTCTACCACCTGTTTGAACTGCTTCATTCTACAAGTCAGTAAGTTCATTTCTTAGAATTTCTAGTTACATGAAAGGAACTGAATTACAATCTTTGCCATTCACATGACTCCATCCGGTACGTTACGTGTCTGTGGACTAGTTTAATTTACCTTCGATGTGCCTATAAATGTTGTATGCTAAGACACTGAAAGGCATGTCAGACATCTTAGCACTTCCTAATCCTCCATCCCTAACTTTAGAGCATCCCTAACTTGAGATACTCTAAACCCGGGCCCACGGTGAGCACCAGCAGCACACGACAGCCTCAGAGCTGGGAGCACCTTAGGATGCTGTGCTTGGGAAGTAGGCTCCAGGACGTGAACAACTCACACTGGAGCACTGCTGGTCCCAAGCATTCTGCGTCAGGAGCACTCCACCTGCACTGAGGAGCTTACCGGGAGTTCATGGGAAATGAGCGTATCTTTCAGTTACATTCCATGAACCTTCTGAAGTGCCTCTGTATAGCAGCAATGACTGCCTGATTTTACTAGCAGCATTTATTAATGTCATATGGCTTTTAAACCTTGAAGTAAGGCAACGAAAATATAAATGTTAACTTTAGTTCATTTCATTGTATACTAAGGTAGAATTTCACCTAAATTTAGTTTTTAAGTGTCAACTAAAATCCTTTTATTAAAAAAAAAAGTTCTGTCAACCAGAATACTGCTCTAACAGTGACTTCCATAATGACTCTTAGGGAAGCCTGAGGGCTAGTGAGGGAGCACTCTGGCAACCCTACCTTCTGAGGGTCCAGCTTGCCCAGCACCACCTCCATGAAGTCCTCGTCGGAGATGATGATGGTAGTGTCCGCAGAGCCTCTGGCGGGGCCTTGGTACACCCGCCCTGAGCCGTTCTTCAGGTCCATAGCTGGGAAAACAAAGAAACAATATGCATCATTTCTCTTCAATACCAGGTCAAGTAAGCCAACCACAACAGACATCGTCTTAGGTGATGATTCCCTGTTCTATCTATACATTATATATAATCTGACACTCTGAAAAAGTAGCTGATTTTCTAGCTTTTCCTAACAACTTTTTTCTAAACGTTAATGTTTTCCCGAGTGAATTTTATGAGATTTTAAATGTGAATGAAAGCATAATTGACATTATTTAAGGAAGTTGTTGCAGTTTGTCACTAAAGTCTTTAGTCTGAATCAGATGCTATGATAACAAGGAAGGAAAGCTGGCTCATGAGACAGCCGTGTGTCAGGTGGGTGGGAGGAGAAGCAGTCACCTTAGGAATGCCTTACGTCTCTACAGGGTCTGTCATAAGACTGTTAATTCATTTAGTGATTTATTCTTAAAATACTTACCATCAATTATGGATAGAATTCAAAACTTGCTTCTTGTCCTTCAGAAAACTTTGGAATTTATTAGAAAAAGTGTGACAGAAAGATCTTCCCTTATTGCTTAATCCCCAAATGGCTAGAACAGGTAGGTCTGGGATGGGTCAAAGCCAGGAGCCAAAATGCCATGCAGGTGTCCCAGGAGAGTGCAGGGAGGGTCCTGCACTTGGCCGTCATCATTTGCCTTCCCAGGTGCATGGGTAGAGAGCCGGAATGGCCAGCACTCGGCTATGGGATGCCAGTGTCAGGGGCAGCAGCCTGCCCTGCAGCACCGCATACCAGCTCCCAAGGAATGTTTTGCCAAAACGATTAAATACCCCAGAGTCAGAAGGGTAGTGCTCTCTATACACCAGTCCCCTTGTGCACTGAAGCTCCTGGACACACTTCCTGTTGTCACAGTGAAGCAGCTGCAGCCCCCATCACCCTCCTCCCCAGAACATGTTACAAACTCCTAATTAAGGGTGCAGGGAGTGCTGCGCATGTGTTAGAAAGCCCAGAGTGCATGCTGTGTCCTGCTCAGTCAAGCCATGCTCCCAAGCCATGTGCAAACCATCCACCTCCCACGGAAAAGAATTCTGCAATAAACAAATCCAAAACGGTGACACCTAGGGAGGTGGGGTAAGGCGCACAGGGCCTTTCTGCACTGTCTGCTCAAGGCTCTGCTGCTGCTCAGCTCCTGGAGCGGGCAGAAGGTCTGGATGTGCCGCCTGGAGAGCAAAGCCCCGTTTCCACTGTACGTAGGTACTGTGACCCTGCTTTCATGTGGTGTTCGCACAGGTAAAGGACAGGATGGCAGCACAAGGTCAAAGCCCTGACCCCAACAGACTTCGTGTTCCTGTTTTAACCCTTCACAGGAGCTACACCAGCTCGGCTCAGGGAGGAAGCTGTGAGTGAATGAACCATGAAGAGGTGCTGGCCAGTCACCTGCCCTGTGCAAGCCACAGCTCTCACCAAGCTGACTGCAGATTCATGGCTCTGGGTCCAACTGCAGACCTGGGCAGTGGACCTGGCTCAGGTCCTGGCCTACAAGGAGGGTCATGCAGGAAAGTCGTCCATCCCCAAGATCCTGGATTGACACACAACTGTAAGGTCAATTAATTTTACTGTAGAAATGATTTCTTTAAGAGTGGCAACATTGAATGGGACGAGTGTGGAGCAGCAGGTGACGGGGTGGCTTCTGGACTTTGGGTGCAAACCTTGCAAATTACAAGGGGCTGCTACAGCTATTCCTCCCTTAACATAGTAAAAACTTAGGGATACCCAGGCATGGTTGTATCACCCAAGCGCTTTAACAAAAATAAAAAGATTTATTCATTGTTATTGAAAAGCCAGATCAGATTTACAGAGAGGAGACAGAGAGAAAGATATTCTGTGCACTGATTCACTCGGGAAGTGGCCACAACAGCCGGAGCTGAGCCAATCTGAAGGCAGGAGCCAGGAGCAGCTTCTGGGTCTCCCACAGAGGTGCATGGTCTCAAAGCTTTGGGCCGTCCTAGACTGCTTTCCCAGGTCACAAGCAAGGAGCTGGATGGGAAGTGGAGCAACCAGGACACAAAACAGCATCCATATGGGATCCGGGCATGGGCAAGGCAAGGATTAGCTACTGAGCATTGTGCCACGCCCCCTAGCACTTAAAAGAAAAGGACTCAGGAACTGTTAGCTAAATGGCATAGCAGGTAAGGCACTGCCTGCAGGTTGGCATCCCAAAAGGGTGCCAATTTACTTCTCTGCTGGTTCCACCTCCAATCCAGCTTCCTGTTAATAGCATGGGGAAGGCACTAGGCGATTGCCCACATGCTTGGGCCCCTGCCACCCACATGGGAGATCCCAAAGCAGCTGCTGACTTCAGGAGGCCAGCCACAAGCGCTGCAGCCGTGTGGGAGCGCAGCAGCAGGGCAAAGGCCTCTCCTGCTCCTTCAAGTAAATATTAAGGCTAAAAAACTCCTATCGAAACACTAATAGTAACAAAAAAATTTTAGATTAAAATTGATTAAATAAGGGCATAATTTATGAAATTTTGGCAGGAATAGTATAATGTCTAATCATGAGAAAAAAACTGGGGAATTGTACAGAATAACTGCCCCTGTGTTCTTAAAGGTGAAAAAGGATGCCCCCGAGAGCCGACTGGAGGGAACAGCCTACACATAATGCCTGGGCCCGGCCCGTCCTCTCCTGGCCCCTCGTCTCCACAGCTGTACCACTGGTAAGACTTGTTCGGCTGTCCCACTCTATGGGATGTGCCAGGACCACTGCTGAAATACCAGTAACGTCTGTGGATCATGGTCTGGATCAATAGTAACCTCCTGAGGTAGCCAACAGTTCTGTGGGCAAAGTAAGAGAAATGTCATTGTTCTTAGGAAATGCAACTATAAGATTTTGCTTTTAGAAATTAAAGAAAAATATCACATTGGCACATTGCTTTCAAACACAGAAAATGTAAGAATTGGGAGAAACTAAATAAACAGGTTTTTCTTTTGCTTTTAAATACTGCAAAAGACAGTACAAAGATGTTAATAAGATGAACAACACACACAGGAGACAGAAAGCAGTAAATGTGAGGTTTATAAAAGGGCTTTCTCTGTATTCTCCGGAAGAGTTAGACTCCACAGGCAAGCAGGCAGGAGCCCTGCAGCAGAGGGGACGCCGCGCCCTGCAGTTGTTGCTAAGTGAGGCTGCAGCAGATTGCTCCCCACCAACAGCATGTTTCATTGCCAGTCAACTTCTTAGACATCTGATAAACACAGGAGACCCCAAACTTGGAGCAAATATCCTTAACTGCAGCAGATACCTGATGCTATTGCTGATAGGTTGGCCCATCTGACTACCAGGAGGGCATTTTCCCTCCATGTGGACTCAAGTCCACAGGTTGGAATTGTCAGTCTCCTCATGCAATCATTGCTACGCCTGCATTAAGTCCCGCTATGTAGATGTACTTCTACATGGTTGATGCATACTGTTTACACAGTGCTGCTATCTAAATGTCAAATGTGCATTCCATTTAGTTTCCTAAAATAGGAAAGTTACAAATATAGAAAAGGAAGCAAAACTTAAATTTAGGAGAAAACAACTGAAGTGCTCAAAACCAACCAGCTTTAAGGCTCAGTTTCCTTCTAAAGAAAACAGGTTTTTTGCTCATGTTCAACATGAAAGTCGTCTGATGAAGTGTCAGAAGTATGCCTATAGTAAGCTATTGGAGACAGACTCCCATTTAGATGCAGGGCATAGTATTTGTGCCTGGAGTTATAATAAGCTACATTCTGAGATTCGCAGTCTGTTTGTAGACCAATGGAAATGCCAGAGCTGTTCGTGCGTAAACAGGAGTGGCAGGTAATCTTGCCAGGATCCAGGAGACTTTCCTCCCATTTGCTCCCTGAATGCCAGGAGGCAAAACAGCCAAGCTCTTGTTCTCAGGCTAACTACTAATTCCTTGGACAGGGTTTCCAACTGGCTGTTGCCAGCTGAGAACTTGCCCTCCAGTTAAATCCACTCCAGATCTGGGTTAGATACAGTTTTTCACCAAGGCTCTTACCCCTCTCTGGCAGACATCCATCATCTCCATTTATTGCTTGCCGAAACAAGGCTAGCGCCCTTCAGCACACAGGCACAGAACTCAGCACTACTTCTGCCCACCCCATCTCTTGGCTTTGCAGGCCAATCAGCCATGGAGGCTGACAGCCATAGCACTTGTGCTGCAGGAGCCTTCTTCCCACTGTTGCCATCACCCTAACTGGGTCTGTCTTTTACTGTGCACTGCCACCTTTGTTTTCCCAACTTATCTGACACACCACCTCCAACAGTAACTGCTGCAGAAAACAAGCCACAAAATCCTGTTGTCTCGTAACTGTACCTGCAACCCTGCAGAGAACCGAGCACGCAGTGAAACACCTGCTGCCGCACCAAGGCTCTGCAAGGCAAGAGAACCCTTGCCCTATCTGTTCTGAGAGGATTATTTGTATGTGTCAATGAGTACACAACCCTTAGTTGGACTGTTTCAGGCTCAATGTGTGCTGGAATTCAGACTGTTCCAGGTTTTTAGGAAGGAACTCATAAAACATACAAATTTATGAGAAATGTACATCATGAAATACTACGGATTTCAAAAATTTTATGCCCCAAAAGAAAAACTTGCCTTTTCACTGCATTGGTGAACTTCCTGAAATCCTTTCATGTGTTACATTAGAAAAAGACCTCCAGTGGTGCCAAGCTCTGACACGGGACATCCACATCTGACTGATTCACATTAGGTGAACCACATCGAAACCAAAGCATCGTGAAGGCTGAGATTCTGTCCTGCCACAGGTGCACTAAGGCTTTGGGACTTTAGTTTGAGCCAAGAGCAAGTACATTTTAACTTTCAGGGGGTGCACTCTTGTTCTCTGCCCTTTCGCTGTCATCTGTTTTTCTCTGAACTTGTCTGCGGCTCACAGCTGCAACATAGCACCCAAAGGGCTTAGAACAACTTTTAACCAGACTCAGAAATTCACAGCAACAGAAATGACTAGCCACATAGAAAAGCTGTTATTAATGAATACCTTAATTTCAGCATTTTTAAAAAGGCAGTTACTCTATTCCATCCAAAATCATGCTTTCTTTTTCCTCAACATTTACAGATTTTATAGACTACAACATGTGTCATCTATAAAGAAACTGACAATGGAGAACACACGGTGCTGCCCTTCCTCGGGATTAAGCCAAGGTCAAGTGAGAGGAGACGGAGCATTCTGAAGATCACCAAACAGTAAGATAAATGTGGCAGACAAGCAGTTCCCAGGGACTCAGACTTCCCACCTACTGTCCATTTTCATCTGCTTAACCCACAGATCTTCATTCCAAAGGGCGAGATGCCTAAAGGCTAGCTGATATCTGATAACAAGTTCTAACACATCCTACCACGTCCAGTCATTCAACTCCATCCTGGAGTAATAAACAGCAATGCCACAGCCACTGTGCTCTTTCTATTGTAACAAATTAATTGTGAAGTAAGGAAGACAGACCCAATCTTCACCTCTAAGTAACAATGCTTTCATTAATCAGGTGTGACAGTTCACCTGAGGGAGGACTAGATGCAAGTGAGCACGCCCAGCTCACTAAAGAGCCTGCTGAAGCCTGCAGCCGTCCAGGCGGACGGGTCAGCTCAGCCCGGCCAGGCCGCCTTCGTGCTCCTGGACAAGCAAACAGCACGAACAGGGCTGAAGTGAAAACAGAGCCATGACCCCGCCACCTGCTGAAACTCGTCTCAATAGTGCAGTCCCAGAACTCTCAGATCCCTCATTATACCCACACTAACTCAGTTTGAAAAGTCACACACACACACACACACACACTCCGACACACTCCCTGTCACTGTCCTGCCACTGACTGCATGCGGGGCATATTCAGACGCTGGACACCTCCAGGATCTGGGTAATAGAATGGGGCTCCCAGGACACTGAGTCAGAGCCCCCAGCCTCGAACTTGCTCACGGTCAGCTGAGCAACTCCAGCAACACCAGAGCCCAGGCAAGGTGAACTGGAATGCAGAGTCCTCAAGTCTTTGTATTCGACCTGGAAACCATGACATAAGCAAAACTGGGACAGCTTAACATTTTTAAATACAAAAGATTGGTCATTCAGTGTTTTACAAATCATTTAAACATGGCCTATGGCAGATGAGACAGGAGGCCAAGGTATTCAAGCACCTATCCCAGTCATAAACCACCAAGCTACAAACACAGATGCCAACCTGGAGCCATTTCTAAGACCAGAAGGCAAAGGGCCTAGGTCATATCTACTGCTGCTAGCTGCTGTGATTTAGCCAAAGCCTGGGGGAAAACAAACCAGAATGAAAAACAGGCACACAACTGAGAAAGAAATCAAGAAGACAGGCCAGGCATGTAACCAGGAGGAAAGAGGGAAGAGCCGCTAAATGAGGACACAGAGGGAGAAAACAAACATTACTGCTGCCTCACGGCTCTTAGGTAGTACAGACCAGGATTCCAATAGTCCCCCTTTCAAGCAAGAACATCAGGGAATAAAAACCTGCCCAGGTAAGTCAAGGTGATTTTTAAATGTAAATATCTTCCTTGCTAACATATGTGTAGCACAGACCAAGGGGGGGATCCCAGTTGCTTGTTGACCCTGTGTGGGAGGAAGGTGCCAGGTTTGAGGAGGATGACTCACTTGCTCACTCTACAGATCCTTACAGGTACTGGCCAACTCCCAAAGCTCCAGCATCCTTTCTTCACACCTGTAACTCGGCTCCCGCCCTCGCCGGTGTTTTCTAAAGCCTTGTGTTTACAACTAGCAACATAAATGGAGGGAAGGAAGGAAAGGACCAAGAAAGGATAGTAGCAACAAGTGTAAATGCACAGGTAACCTATCAAGCTGCTTTGACAAAAATAAGCACTCTGTACCTCCAATGCCTTGATGCACTACACTGTGTAATGTGGGGGGAAATCAGCATAGGGAAACCCTACACCTACAGATTTGTATGACAGAACAAGAGAAAAAATGACACTTTGAAATTTGCAGGAATAACATTACATTTTGCCTTCCTTGATTTCCATTCAGAGTTTTTAAAAGGAAAAATGTCTACCAGAAAAACAAATTTGAGATACAAGGATTACATATTTTCTTCACATTTCTGTAGATCAAATTTGGTAAACACTTTTATATTTTATATTTTTACATATATTTATACGTATCATATATATTTGTACATTTTATATATATTAAAATGCTTATATTTAACCAAAAACCGATTGAATGAAACTTTAAAATGCTTTCTACCAATAATGCAATAGATAATTACAGGAACTAGTGTTTCAGTGGATATAGATATACTTTAGTTACTCTAGATATAATGACTAAGAATCTCATTTTCAAAGCACTTACAGGTATTCTTCAGATGCTTCTTTACATAAATGTTTATATATATATATAAATAAAGTGGAAATTATCTGACAGAAACAAAGGCTGCTCTGCTTCCCAACCAGCTCTGCCAATGAGCCTGGGATGGCAATGCGAGACGGCCGCAGTGTTTGGGTCCCTGCACCCACGCGGGAGACCTGGACAGCCGCAGACTCCTGGATTCGGCCCAGTACAGTCCTGGCTGTTGTGGCCATTTGGGGAGTGAACCAGCAGATGGAAGACATAGCTACTTTTCTGTCTTTCAAGTAAATAAGTAAATCTTAAAGTAAATCTTTCTAAATGCCTTGAAAGTTATTGGTTCCCATGGCGGGGGTGGGGGGTGGGGATCCACCTGCTTTCCACGAGGCCGTTTTCAACTAGAACACGGATACCTCATGTACCTTAGCGTGCTCGAGTCAGGGCTGTAACTTACTCCACTTGGCTGCAGTATCTCCACCTTTTGTGATGTGCCATTCAAAGACCGCATTCACCTTCTTGACCACCTCGCGGCCGACATCCTTAAGGCGGCGGCCGATTTCCTCAAACACAAGAGTACTCTGAAGCTCCCCACCCTAAACAGGGAAGAGCTCATGTGAAAATTCTATAGGAATGACTCAGGGGGAAAGAAACATTACAAAAGGCATGTACAATCAGAACTCTACAGAAACAGGGCAGTTATACCAGGTGTTTTTAAAATTCATACCAGGATTTTTGCTCTCGAACCTCAGTCCCCTCAGTAAGAGTATTATCAGAAATCAAAACAAGTGTATGTATACTTTTTAATAAGGAGACGGCTAGCCTATGCCCCAGCTAGCTTCAAGCAGATACCTCAACTCTATTGTCTATACAATGACAGGAAGCCTGCCTTTCTCCCTGGGTCTACACCTCGCTAAGGTTTTAATCTTAAATTATTCTATGGGCTTTTATTTTTGAGTCAGTTATAAAAGGCTTTACAATAAACAATGACAATATATTTCAGATGTAAACTTTTGTATCCAATTCTCAGCTTATTAAGAGTAACAAAAAGATTTAATAAACATTACATGCTGATTTATATTGGCACAGATGAGTCAAAGGTACAGGACATGTAACCTTTTCATCCATTGTTCCTCCACCATCTTTGCTTTTTGATTTCTCTCTGAGCAACTGACTTAGTTCTTTGAAAACCAGAAAATACAGCAATATTCTCCAAAAGGGAATATCTGCAAAAAAACCTTTTTAGGAATTCATGCATTGGTAAAGTATTCCTTTAATTTCAAGCTGATTGAATTAACGTACTTCATTTCAACAACCGACTCACGGATAGCTCTGAACTTTCTAACGGCAATCTTGGCTGGAATTCACACTGGATATGGTTTTCAGAACTTACCGCAGAGGGGGTCCTGGCTGATGGTGCAGAAGCCGGCACAAGGTCTACGTATGCGTTTGAAATGACAATGTCACCGGTTTCTTGGACCTTATTAGCAAGAGAGGGAAAAGTTTCCATAAGGATTCCAATAGAGGGACAATTTCATTGTGAAGCAAAACAAAGTTTGAGATTTTGTGTTTGCCTCATGTGAAAAATAATTCAAATAAAATAAATGGAAAAAAAAAAGCAAATGTCACAGTGAATGAACACAAAGGCTTTCCAGCCTAATACAACTGGGATTAACTCTGGCTACAGAATTAGCTAGAGCCCTTCAACAAAGACACCTGTGAGCAAGTCTCAGCATCTCCCCCGCACCAGCGGGAAGCCAAGGTGAGAAGTAATAAATTATTCCAAATAATAAAAGGTAGGGTACAATATCTGAGGTAATTGTGTTGCGATTGTTTCAATAGAAAATTCAATTAGATAGGATCAGACCATAAAACCATAATCAGGCTTTTTTTTTGTTTCAGAGGTAAAAAGAGAACTAGAGAGACAAAGTGATTTTCCTAACCCCTTGCAGCCTGCAAGAGCCAGGGTTGGGCCAGGCCAAAGCTGGGAACCCCATTGGGATCTCTCACCTGGGTAACCAGGGCCCAACTGCTGCCTACCATGGTGCCGTCGGAAGGAAAGTGGAGTTAGGAGCACAGCCAGAATGGACTCAGGCATGTGACCAAATGTATTAACAAAAATTGTCTTTGAAAGACAAGCAACAATGACTGCATGTCCTTTAGTGTTTCACTGGGTTACTGTTAACACCCACATCCGGGAGATTCCTTTAGACTTGGTCCATCACACAAGCCCAAACTCTGTGCCAAACCACAGACACGTGTGGGTCCTGACACGATCCATGCGCACACGATCTCCAGAGAAAACAGAACTACCACGGACATGATTTCACTGCTCCGGAGAGTACTTAGAATTGTTGTGTCTAATTCAGTAAAATTATTTCTTATGCTTTCTGTTAGACTGTTTTGCTGATTCTGTTTTAAAGCACTTGTATAATGCTGCAAGATCCTTCATTAAATAGTTGAATAAATTTGTCATTTCTTTATGCATATCAATCATGTCCTTACATTTTGAAACATTCCCTGTTGACAATATCTTGGTCAACTAGTTGAGCCAAAATGCACGGTTGGTTGGATTCTCAGAGCAGTGTGGTTACTGTTATGCAAACATGCAACCATTTTATTTTAAAATAAAATGTAAAGGGTCACAGCCATCTTATTCTCAGGTGAAAGTTCCCAGTGGTTAAATAACATTTTCCAGGTAAAGCCTCAGCTAGTACTAACGAAAACAACAACAAAACCCTAACAGGAGCAAAACCGCTAAAAAATGTCAGAGGAGGGCCAGCGGCGAGTGCTTGGGTCTCGGCTCTCCGTACCTTGGTCTGAAAATGGATTCTGTTTCCCTCTTTCCACATCTCAGTTTGCAGGGTTTGTCCTGGGTACACTGGTTTTGCAAAACGAGCCTTAAGTTTAGAAGAGAAAATTTAGAGGTTAGAAATGTTTTAAAGTGAAACTCCTCTTACCTGTAGGGAACAAAGTTAGATGCAGAATACAAAGAATATAAAGGAGAAAACAGGTTTGATATGTTTAACTTAGTAAGAGGATAAAAAACATGATAAAACTAGTACAAAGGATAAAACAATGTGCAAATTCTCTTCCAAAAATGAATACATTGTAATTTATCTTGACGAATCAAGAACAAAAGCACACGCGTTAGGCAGAGCTGCCAGCCAACCACAAAACAATGCAGGAGCTCCCAGAAGTGATACCAACCGTGTCTGGAAGGGAAGACCTGAGGTGGACACAGGGAAAAAGTCGTTTTCTCTAGTTGTCTGTGTTTGATGTACTCTGTGCACATATTACTAGGCAATAAAATAGTTCTAATAAAAAGGCATCGCAAATAACAGTAGCAATGGCAGAGCGGGAGAAACTGCACTGTGGCACGGAACAGGGGTACACACGTTTTTGAAGATACTTGACAATGCTTTCAAACTTTTAACCATACATCATTTGACTTACACTTCAGCAAACATTGTGGACACATTTTTCCTAGTTATGTATAATGGCTAAAAACGAGGATCAACTTCCAAGTTAAAAAGCAATTAAAGGTGGGCATTTGGCACAATGATTATGGCAAGTGCCTGGGTTCAAGTCCAGCTTCCTACTCCTGTGTGCGGTGGAAGGAAGCCATAGGTGTTGCTCACGCGATTGGGTTCTTGCAGGCGTCTGGAGAGTGCAATTGTTTATCATTCATTTGAAATGCGAGCACACAGAAGCAAGAAGCAACTAGAACTAAGGAAGCTAATGTGTCTGCCTCTCCTTCAATGACTTTAAACACATTTCATCATCACAGTGTTGTAGGCGTGTATTTATTAGAGTTGAGTGGGCTTACTAGAGCTCAAATACAGTTAATGCTTTCAGGCTCATTAATGCAAATCACCAAATAGTAAAAGAAAAAATAAGTCTGAGTTTTGAATGCATATATGCTGATACATGTATGTATCTAATTGTAAAAAATCTAATTGGTTAAAATTAGAACTGTATTAAAATATGCTTCACAATCTATATATAAAGTTATTTTCAGCTAAAAAATGAAAATATGCTAATTGCCAGCTCAAAAATGTGTACTGCTGCAGTACAATGTCAGTTTTACATTAACTCAATAAAACTAATGCTAAGAAAAGGAACTAATATTCAAATTATGTAATAACATACATATACCTTAATTGCCTTGAATCTGGAGACATCATTATCAGCAAACTGTCGTAGAACATGCCTGGCAGAAAATCCAAACGTACATAATCCGTGCAGAATGGGCTTGTCAAAGCCTGAAAACAGAATTTAGGTAAAAACCAGCCCCTTTTATATTTAAAAACCAAGTGCCCCCTGCCAGGGCCATCTAGGTTCTGGCTTTGCAGTGTACAACTCTATGGCCACTGCAAGCACGGTTCAAGACATCCCAGGCAACACTTGTGTGGACTTCAGTAACCATGTGGTATAGACTTTGGGTTGGCAGAATGCAACGTTAGGAGGCCACGGTGGCGTGCACCAAGCTTCAAAGAACAGCCTGAGAGTGAGTTGTGGGGCGGAGCAGCAGAGAACCTAGAGAGGATGGTGACCAGCAATGCAGTTTCTGCAGGCACCAGCCACCAAGCAATCATGTGGACCACACCGGGCTGTTGCCTGAGGCCTTTAGGACTTGCCACCCAACTCAGTGTGCACGGAGTACTAGGCTTCAGGCTGTAATTTCTAGCATCCACCTGCCTTTGAGCTGATCACGCCCACTGCCCTAGCTCTCCCTTTGGGAATAGGGATGTTTTTTCTTGTGGGCATCCCACCTCTGAAACAGGTAGCTTGTTTCCAAGTCAGTAACTTGGAATGCTACCAAGGTTCCCGAATGAGAAGGAGTCTGCCCTGAGTCTCAAATCAGACTCTGAACTTGAAGCGCTCATGGATGCCAGGACAAGTTAACACTTCGGCTCCAGTGGAGATACAATAAATGTCTTCTTTATTGTGAGAGAAACAGGAATCTTGGGGACATGAGCAACACCCTATGGCTTGCACATGGTTTGGATGAAGCCCAAGGGTTCATTCACTGGGTGGTGAGAGGGCCTTGGCTGCAGACCCTCTCATCCATAGCTTCCTGTCTTGAGCATGGATCTGTCTGTCACAACCACTCCCACCATGACACCCTCTGCCAGGAGCTGATGCCATCAGCAGGTGTTAAGAGAGGCTGGTGCTGTGCCTTTCTGACCACGAGCCTCCAAAATTGGAAGCTAAATAAACCCCTTTTTAGTAAGAACAAATCCTCAGGCATCTTACAGCAACAAACAAACCACTAACTAGTGTAACAATTACAACTAATCCAAGTACAAGTCTTTAACCCTTATTAAATCATACTACATATTTCAAGAAGCATAACAAATATTATGTAAACAACATTTTTTCAGAATGAAAGTATTTAACTAAGCAAATGAAGAAAGAAAAAGAGAATCAAGAGATCTAGAAACACAAAGAATTCTTCTTCCTGGCTGCACTTGCAGTGGTAAGGTCATCTGGGTGGCTCCAACAGCCAGGAAGGCAGGTGACCCTTCCCTAGCGTTTCAGCTCCTTGTTGGAGCCTCCTCCGGTGACCCTGGCCTTCAGCACATCTCGGCTCCCAACCTCATGCCGCCACCCCACTCCTCGCCCAGACCTGGCAGTGGCAGGAGCTTCCCTCCACCACAGCCTGAGTTTCAAGTTCATGGTGTCCACAGTACTCATCCTACCCGTCTGTATCCTCTGACGAAATGTTGTAAGGAGAAGGCTGGTTCTTAATCCATTACTCTGATGAGCAGTTCCAAACGGCAGTGTCTCAAAGCAGCTCGTTCAGGTAACTGAGCTCACTGACTTTTCATTAATCAGTATTGTTAACAACTCACCTGCAAGGTTGGCAAAGTTAGGATCAATATGTAGGGGATTCCAGTCTCCACTGAGGCGGTACAAAGCAGCCTGTACAGAAAGAACCAACAGGTGTAACCAGTACTCAGCGTTTGCTAAATGGAAATCGGGAAACAGACCCAGTTATTATTTCAGAATATGCCAAATATACCTAATTGAGGCTCTGATTTTAAAAAATTAAGCTTCTCTCAAAGAAGAGTTTTATAAATTAAATGTGGGTTTTTTGCTTTGTTTTCACAACCGGCCAGTGAAATCAAGGAGTATGCAACACAATCAAATAAAGGGAAAGAGCACCCAAAATTCCACCTGGGAGTAACACTGTCCCCGGTGCCCACAGACAAAATCCAAAGAAAGAATCCATCCACTCTAAAATACAACGAAGCCCCGGGAGAGTGCGTACGGCCCCTTCGGAACAAGCTAACTTACGCAGACTTTGTTAATGGGCTGTTTTACACGGACGCCTGCAGTGTGATACTAGACACAGAAACATCAGCATTCACTCTTCAGCACACTAAGCCCTGCCAGGAAACAGAGCAACAGCCTGCTGCCAGGACGGCACTCCCGCTTGGCTCAGCTCCCTACGCTGCCATGCACCCAGTGCGGCAGCATTAGCAGAGGTCTGTGGAGAACAAGGTGAGAGAGATGACCACACCTTCTGCCAAGTACCTGTGTGTTGGCCAAGTGGGCCCGAGCGTGGAGAGAAACAGCAGGTAATGCATCTGTCTCATCAGCTTGACCCTTCTGTGTCTGTCTCAAGACTTCCCTTTCTCACCAGTTGCTGAACTATTATAATATTCTAAGACTGGCCATGTCAGCATATCTGACTTTATTTTTTTTAAAGATTTTATTATTTATTTTTTATTACAAAGTCAGATATACAGAGAGGAGGAGAGACAGAGGAAGATCTTCCGTCCGATGATTCACTCCCTAAGTGAGCCGCAACGGCCGGTGCTGTGCCGATCCGAAGCCGGGAACCTGGAACTCTTCCAGGTCTCCCTCGCGGGTGCAGGGTCCCAAAGCTTTGGGCTGTCCTCAACTGCTTTCCCAGGCCACAAGCAGGGAGCTGGATGGGAAGTGGAGCTGCCGGGACCAGAACCGGTGCCCATATGGGATCCCGGTGTGTCCAAGGCGAGGACCCCAGCCGCTAGGCCACGCTGCCGGGCCCAGCATATCTGACTTTAAATGGCTGATTTTAAAATTATTTTCAAGTTATTGGTTAAACAGTTATAGCAAGTTTGATTTCTAAAAATAACACCTCATCACCCCACATGTTCTATAATTATTTACTTTTCAATGGCTTCTAAACCTAACTAAATTGAATCCACACCTATTGAATACTAGTGACTTAACAAGCTTCTGTGTAAGATTGGGGAGGGGGGTTAAGTAGTAATTTATTTCCACTACTCTGCAGAGTGATGAATGCTCTAAGTTCTGCTCCTCTGCGCCCGCACTCTGCCACATCCCCAGCCCTGCCCTGCTAGTCGCCTAGGCTGAGGGAACGTCCCACACCACTTCAGTGCGGCAAAGCTCCTCTCCTCTGGGCCTTCCATGTCCCTTCCCTAATGAGGCCCCCTTCTGCATGTCTGGGCACACAGTCTCGTAGCCAGTCATGGGCTACAACAGCGGCCCTACTGATTTTTTTCAACATCCTGAGTATGCCAGGGTCCATTTCCATCCCTGTACAAGACATCTGTGCTGCTGATGTGTATTTCCTGCAGCAACAGTCCACTTTCAGACAGCAAGCAAAGCCCCTTAAGTTGATGCCAACTCTTAATTAAATGCATTGTGTTTTTGAAGGCATACTACCTAGCTCTCATCACATTATGAAATGATGTGTTACAAATAGTCAAGCCCTCTTACCAGGTGACGAGTGCCCATTATTTATACAAAAAGTATTTGTTGGCTTAAAAGCTGTCCTTTATCACACAGCAGAATAGTAAACTTGGCCAGAAACCAACCAAGAGTTCTCATCATGTGTGAAAAACAATGAAAGAAAGTAAAGTCCTTCACTCTGTGTAGAAATTCAAACAAGAAGCCATTGAACTTGACTGGACAATAAGATGCTGGACTCTATGTTTGGCATATGCTTGCAATGAGGGAATCTCAACTGAACTAGAACTGTGGTTATACAACAAGGTGGAGGAATCCACCATGGGGGGAGGTTTTGTGGAGGGGTGGGGGGAATCTCAGTACCTATGAAACTGTATCACATAATACAATGTAATTAATGAATAAATTAAAAAAAAAGAAATTCGAACCTTGGAAATCATTGTTTTTCTTATGTAACAGGTACATTTTATTATTTCAGTGTAATCTAACGATATTAAAAAACCACAAACCTCTGCTGTTCTTTGGAACTCTAGGAAAGCTAATTTCTCTGTTAGAATCCATGTAAATACAAGTATGAGGACACTCAGGACAAACTACCACAAAACAGGTTGGAAAACATTTAAAAGCGGAAGCCAATCTGAGTTAGAACAGAAGAAAATACACTTTCCATGTGCCCTGTAGCATGCAGAAAAAGCAGAATTCCCAAACCCAACCTTACTTCTTTCTGGGCCATGGGATGATATTGTTATCTGCAAGGAAACATTTAGTCATGCAGATTCTAAGGTATCGGTCAAAATTATAAATTAAAGGTGTCAACAGCCAGGAGGATTAGCCACCTTTCAAGAACACAGCCTTACCTGATTAAGGGAGGTGGTATCTGTGAGCACAGTATCGGGAGGTCTCTTAGGCAAGGCTACAGCTTCCTGTGTTCAAAGACAGTCAATCAAATGGGAGGCACTGTGGCGCTCTGCTCAAAATGGCATTTGATGAACCATCATGTTTCAATATAGTAAACTTTGCAAAGTGAAGAGTTTTCTAAAAAATATTTTATGTTTAGGATATATGATATCTAAAATATCCACTTAGCTTCTTACAGACTGATTTTCCTTAAGTTAACCCCTTCTGAGAAAATTTTACTTTTAGCTTACAAATAAAAACTGGAGGCAAGCCAAAACAAAATCTGTACAAAAAATATACTTTGATTTTCAGAACTACAGAATGAGTAAATGCTTTACATATGAGAAATGCTTAACACATTTCATGAATGAAGATTTTAACGTATACAACAATCATTTGTTTTAGGTTTCTGTAAAAACCTTTGGGTGCTACAAAAATTACATGAAATCAAGTAACCACTGTTCTCAAAGATCTCAGATACATTCTGCATTCTCCTTCAGCCAAATCTCTCTCCTCTCTATATACACACATGTATACACAAAAAAAATTACTAATAAAATATATAAACATAAACAGCACTTCAAACCCAAGAAAATATTCTAATCCAATGGCATGAGGATTACTGAGTCTCTATGGTGATACAGTAAGACCAGAATACACAGAAGAGCCCGTAACACAGGTATTCATCTATAAATACACAGAAGAGCCCGTAACACAGATATTCATCTATAAATACACAGAAGAGCCCGTAACACAGGTATTCATCTATAAATACACAGAAGAGCCCATAACACAGGTATTCATCTATAAATACACAGAAGAGCCCGTAACACAGGTATTCATCTATAAATACACAGAAGAGCCCGTAACACAGGTATTCATCTATAAATACACAGAAGAGCCCGTAACACAGGTATTCATCTATAAATACACAGAAGAGCCCATAACACAGGTATTCATCTATAAAGCATTGGCCCACCTTGACTTTGTCTGATGTCCGTTTTCCACCAAAGCCTCCAGAGCCAACAACAAAAATGGAAAATTGATTATAGCAGATAAGTTCTTTTCCAGAATAAGAATAGACTGAAACAAAGAAAAAGATAGGAGTTATTATCAAAATTTACAAAGAATTAACCAAGGTATGTTCTATAGTTCCTTTAAAGGCTTCAAATCCAGTTACTGAAAGGGTTCTACAATTTACAGATGGCAGTCTGGATTACCAAGCAAAACCATCTGAATGCATTCACCACTGGTTTCTGAGAGGCCCCGAGAGGAGGGGCTTCATTAATCCTGCCTAACTACCGAACCGCAGTCTCACATCACTTCTTAAACCTCCCTGACTGTCACTCAAATTCTCAAGCTTCCCAGCTCAGATTCTAAACAATTCCTCTAAAGAGTGTAGGTAAGTACACTCAAACTTCAACATTCTGCCAAAGCAGGAAGAGCATGGGATGTAAATAAAGAAGCGGATGAGACAGAAGAGATAAGCCACCTTAGGGCAGGACCACAGACGCTGTGTTAGCAGCCATTGCAATAACCCAAAGGTGACTAAATTAATTAGTGAATCAGTGAATAAAGGCCATGGTTCACACAGCTGTTCTCTCCTGCCTCATTCACTAGTCAGAGTTTTACACATAGTTCTAGAAAACGAGGAGTATAGTTTGAATTACATGCTAAAGAAAAGTTACAACAAAAAGGAAAAGCACAGCAATTTGTATAGCAATTTGTATTTAAATAAGATTTTTATGTTTACTGCATAGGTAATTGGATCCTAGTTTCATCTACACCTCATTTTATGAATATCTTCAATAACCATCATACACTACAACCCATTACCAAGTCTGAGTTGACTGAATAACAGATCAAGAGGTAAAGTGAAGTGACTGCAGAACTTTCATTTTCTGTTATGTTAATTTAGTACAATGTTGAGATTAGGAGACGGCCAGAAATGGAGCCACTGGTACCCAGGACCTGGGATGACGTATGAAACCTTAAGCACAGGAGGGAAGAGGGTATGAGAGTATATACAGAATATTTACAAGTATCCAAAATAGTCTCGGTACTTGAAGTAAAAATAAGGCAAGCATCCAACACCACACCCAGAGTACAGATGAACACGGGTTCAACTCGGGATGCTGTGGCTTTACGGTGGTGCAGAGACCAGGCTGAGAATTCTAATCTCTTCCCAGGTAGCAGCACGTGGCAAGGTGCTCCGTGGCAATGGTGGGCAGTACCTGTGTGCCAGGTGGACTGTGTTGCTCAGCTGGGAGGCTCAGCAGGCTCAGCATATTACATGTGCTTCTGACTTGAGATACTTTCAACAGGCAGTATGCTGATGAACCCCAGTGTGAACTGAAGAGCACCTATGTCATCCCCTCTACTCTGTCAATACAGACAACAAAGCTAAGGTCGAACATTACACTCCCCACTGTTCTTAACTTCCAAACTTTTGCACAGTGTCTATTTCTTATGCTAATTTAAAATAACTAAATTTAAGCACTGTTTTTTCTACCTTGTTTTATTTCAACAGTTATCAAACAACTAAAATCTGTCTCCTTTCTACTGTAGACAAAACGTGGCTATGGCCTTTGAATCACACTAAAAGACCCACATACTAAACTGCAGAAGTCTAGGAGCTTAACTACAAGAGTGAGCAAATAGATTTCAACTTCCAAATAGCTAAGATAAAATAGACTGTAATAAATAAATTTCAACTTCTAAATAGCTAAGATAGAATAGACTGTAATAGCACACAACAGGGCTAAAAATTGCATCCCCTGCTAAACACACCGTCCAGCAGGTACAACTCTTCTGTTCTCTGCACAAGCCTCATTTTCCACCTCTGTTCCTTGATTATACATTGACGTAAAGATTTATTTTTTTATTTGAAAGGCAGAGTTGTAGCAAGAGAAAGATAGAGAAAGAGATCTTCCACCCACTGGCTCACTCCCCAAATGGTCACAATAGCCAGAGCTAGGCCAGTCCGAAATTGGGAGCTAGGAGCTTCTTCCAGGTCTCCCATGTTGGTGTAGGAGCCCACACGCTTGGGCCATCCCCTGGTGCAGCACTCCCAGGTCATTACCAGGGAGCCAAACTGGAAGCAGAGCAGCCAGAACTCAAATCAGTGCCCACTTGGGAACCTGACACCACAGCAAGAGGCTTAACTTGCTAAGACATGGCACCAACCCGGGTTCTATTTTGATTTAAATCCACTAAAGGTCTCCCCCCAGTCCCAACCTAGTTTACTTCATTCTTCCCCCTCCTTTCTGGTTTTCCATAAAGAGCTCTGAAGAAGTTTTAAAATACTTATCTTGCCTTCTTAAAAATTGAAAATACAACAATTTTTCTAAGAACTGTAATTGAGTTACCATCCAAAAGAATGAGGACACCAGATCCTTTATCAAGGATATCAGCAACAACTGCTTCATTTCTCAACGTTCCTAAAATGAAAGGTAACACACGTGAACAAACTGTCGCAAGAGACTAAACTGTTACATCAGGACATGAGAAACTAACAGTTTCTACAGTAAGCCCGACAAACTAGAAGACCAAGCTTTCAAATCATTTTCTTAAATTCACCAGAAAAAATAATTTAACATTGAAAGCTACCAGGAAAACAGAATCACTAAATTTTTAAAATTACTATTTCTGCTAGAGTTTTTAAAAATTGCATTTTCAATATCAATGATTCCTCTTGCCCTCCATCACTTTTTGATTTAACAAAGTCTGCTGAATACCCTAATCACAGCATGACCTCTTTCCTCTTCTAGCCTGGGCTTCCCTACTTCCCATGAGACACTCTGATGGGTTCTCTTTCCCAGACCGCATCACGGCCAGGGTGAGCTCAGTGTCTTCCTCTCAGGACCTGCCTGCCCTCCTGTCCTCGGGGTGCAACATCAACACTCTCCCCCAGCTGCCACCCAAAACCTCAAGCATCGTCTTAACGCCAAAACACGAGGTAAGCACATGGCAAGACGTGCGTATGTGCACACGCCAAAGCTAAAGTATACCAGAAACTTTTAAAGTCATCCTCCAGTCTATGGCTAGCCACTTCGTGAGCTTTAAGTAGGGAAGTGGAAAACACACACACACACACAGATACACAAACACACACAATGGGGACTTTAAATAGGGAACTGGTACACACAGAGCAGGTACACACAGCTAGGTATGTATACACACACAACCAAGTACACACAAACACACACACAAAATGGGGCCTTTAATTAGAGAACTGGTATACCCCACACACACACACCAGGTACACACACAACTAGGTATGTACACACATATATACAACCAGGTATACACAAACACACACCCCAGGATTGTGAAAATAACAGTCTGGCTTCAGGCTCTTGCATGGGCCAAAGGGAAGCAAAATGGAGGCTGAGAAAACAAAGAACACAAGAAATGAAGGAAGGCTCCAGATGTGGCAATGGAGAAGGACAGAAACGTGCAAACTGCAGATCTACTGAAGGAAGAGAAGGAAGACCTTGGAACTGCCTGCATGTGAGATGTAGGAAGACAAGCTAGACAAAGATGGGCTTCCTGAGCCAGGTCTGTCCTGCTCGGAGTCCTGCAGTTGCTACTGCTTTCACAGAAACTAAAGCCAAGCTCCTTAACCTGACTCGCACGGTCTTTGCAGACCTTCTTACCTACCGACTCCCATCTCTTGCCACCCCAGCAACCAACCCTTCGGGCAGCTAACATCAATATTCTTCCAAACCTTTGCACACATTGTTTTTTTCCTAAAACACTTCTGCATCTCCTCTTTACCAAGATTAACTCCGAATTTATTCTTCAGATACCAACTAAGAGTTAACTTCCACCAACTTTTCCTCAACCCCAAGTAGAGCCTCTCCCGCATGGTTCCACACCTATTCTTCTCCATTACATCACATTATGTAACGTTTACCACTGTCCATCGTACCTTAGACTCTTAGCTCTGTATAAGCACAGACGATGTCTTCTTCATGGTTACAGAACCATCTATAGCAGAGTGCTTCATGTACACCAGGTTCCCACAAGTATTAAGTAGGTAAAAAAATAATCACACACTACCACTTCTTGTGCTCTTTGTATGGTTTGCAAGTTTTCTACAATGAGCACATACCATTTTATAATCTTTAAAAATCCACTAAATTTACACAAGAGAAAAAAGTGTGAAATCCATGCTGACAATCAAAAACATAGCTCCATCAAACTGACAGGAATTACATACTTGGATAGTATTAATGCTTTTGTGAAAATAGTCACAAGTCATTTTAGATGAGAGAAGTTGAACATCTTCTCATTTTGATTATTTATATCCCTTTACCTGTTTTCCTAACAGACAATGGTCTTTTTACTTTCTTTTGTTAAACTATTTAGTAGAGCCATTAAGTTCTTACCTATAGGTTAAAAATGTTATCTAAAAAATAGTTTTTAAAACCATGGCTCCTTTTCTATTTTGTAAATGTGGCATAATTACATTGCCATAATGCCTGATCAAAAGCTTCTATTTGTACTAATATTTGATGTGTAATATAGTCAAGTTAGAAAATCCTCTGATACCCAATACTGTGCCTGGCAAATGGTAAAAAGCCAGTAGTCTTCAGATGAACAAACACCACACACCATGCACACCAAGGTTATCTAATAACCTCAGATAACAAGAATTGCTGGGAAACTCATCCCATGGTGTTCACTAAGAGAAAGCCACTCAGCTTCAAGCATAAATGCCTTGTACATCTTTTAGTAAAATGAAAAGGCGGAACGGAAAACAAAAGGATCCCAGCTACTTGCTGAGCACTATATTTTATCATCCGAGACGATAAATGCTTTTTCTGTACTTTAGCACCCTATAAGACCAGTACTTATACAACTAGATAACATTCTGACATCCTAGGACAGAAAACAAAACAAATACATCATATTACAGTGAAGGACCGAAAACAGAAGTTCTACCGAACAAGAGATCACGAACAAAAGAAGAACCTGCAAATGATTATTCCAGCAGAGCTAGCTTCCTTTTCCCCAAAAGAGGGGCAGGAGGAAGTAATCACAGAACTTCTTCAACAGTGCTTGCTGTATGAGGATCAGCACCAAGGTAAATACTGAGAAGAGAATGGAAAACTGCATCACAGGAATCTTAATACAATCGCCAAGCTTAAACACACATATTAATTTGTTAATAACCCAGACTGCAACAGATATAAACTGGTATTATGAAGTAACTTACTGCATGATATTAAATGATGTACTGCTTTGGAAACCTTCAAGTTTCAGATAACATTAATCTACTTCAACAGTCTGTGGGCAAGTAGTAACCGTGGTACACCTTGTTAGTTACTGTATGTGAGTTTCCTGCATTGACACTCTGGGAGGTTGATCAGAAAATATGGAATTAGTGTAGCAAGTACTCACCTGATGTTGGAAGTGGCTTGTATAACTCCAAGTATTGTTCCCCATGAAGAACCTATGTTAAAGTAAGCAAAACTGTGTTAGCAAACATTTTTGTCCCAGGTAGATATTGCTAACACAAGTGTCATCTTACTGTGCACACACATTAGTACTCCCCCGATTATCCACCTCGGCTCGGCTTCTGCTTCCGCCTAGAGTCCAGCCCTAGGGCAGCTCTTTCGGAGCAGCAAAGATATATTTGTACTCTTTCTTGGCATTCAGACAGCCTTGTTGACTGGCAATTATGAATTATTTGCCAATACAGCAATAAACTAGGCTGTCTTCCCAGTGCTTCAAATAGTGCTGGACAGTGGGCATCCAAATGAACAAACACGGCACGTTATTTCAGGTCAAACATTCCAAATGGAAATGATAACTGAAACTCAAAGAGAAACCTTACAAATATAGTCAAAAACAGACGGTTAATGTCAACACTGCCTTTGTATCTTGGACATTATCCACAGAATAGATACTAAGGACTCTGCACAACTTAACACGGTATGAACACTAAGGATCAACTAAGAATACAATAAGTAGGAAACAGAACATGGAAACTTGCACCCAAAGACACTGCACAGCAGTGGTCCCACCCCAGTCTTCCCCGACACCCGGAAGCAGCAGACGGGAGGGCGCTGGTGGGAAGCCACAGGAAGCAGCACCTCACTGTGTCCCACAGCCCGGAAACTCCGGACTGCAAAGGAAGATGGTCAGGCGCCCAGGTGGCTGTCCTTCCCAGCCACAGAAGGCAAGCTGACACCCTTCTGATGTCCACTGCCGAAGCGTTTGTTGTAACGTGTCTACGTTAGAACAGCACCGCCCAGCAACCACCGTGGTGACCGAAACAGCAATACACACAGCACATAATTCTGTTTCCTCCTCCCAAATGGCCTCACATACTTGAACCAAATCATCTTCCTGTGACCCAGAGCTGCCACACGCCAGTAACAGAAATTAGCTCCCAGTTCTAAGATCTGACAATTATTGCCATGCTTACAACTTTTCTGTTATGTCAAGAAACAAATTATACCCACCTCACGGCGGCCAGCAAATGTTCACCCCCCTTTTAGTTAATTATTTAATTTCGTTACAAATGGAATTTATTCTTACAATTTTTATTAACAGATAACCACATCTGCCTTCCTTCTTCCCTCCCTCAAAGCCCTGTATTCCTTTTTTTCATATTTTTGCTGTATCTGTATTTCATATACAATTTTTTTAGATTTTTACTTATTTTTATTGGAAAGGCAGATATACAGAGAGGAGGAGAGACAGAGAGGAAGAGCTTCCATCCAATAATTCACTCCCCAAGTGGCCAACACGGCTGGAGCTGAGCATATCCGAAGGCAGGAGCCAGGAGCTTTTTTTGGGTTTCCCACATGGGTGCAGGGTCCCAAGGCTTTGGGCCATCCTCGACTGCTTCCCCAGACCACAAGCAGGGAGCTGGATGGGAAGCAGGGCTGCCGGGATTAGAACCAATGCTCATATGGGATCCCTGTGCACATTCAAAGTGAGGACTCAGCCACTAGGCCACAGCCCGGACCCCATATACAGTTATAAAGCACAATGATAGTAGCCATCAGACCCTCCCTCCCTCAAACCATCCCATTTCTTTCATTTGTCTTTTAATTTTTACA
Source organism: Ochotona princeps (assembly GCF_030435755.1). Taxonomy (NCBI): domain Eukaryota; kingdom Metazoa; phylum Chordata; class Mammalia; order Lagomorpha; family Ochotonidae; genus Ochotona; species Ochotona princeps. The sequence continues at coordinate 45,307,879 of NC_080850.1, forward strand.
ATGACATACTCTGAATCGCCTTTGCAACCACAAGTTTAGCCCTCTGATACATAAAGAATTCAAGACCACTGATCCTCGACAAGGGCTGAAAACAACCACTGAATGTTAAAATGTCGATTTTGCTCATATCCCTCTCTTTGCAGAATATTTTCCTCATCTGACTTCTCAGGCCATTGTATGTCTACACTCTGCAGGCAGCCAGACGTGGGCCTCTTCTCCCCTTACCCTCACATACTAGGTCACAGGATCCAGTCTGGGCCTTTCACACTGCCTGACCCCTCCTTTGACCACTATGCAATCACAAATTCAACTGCCCACCTCACGTTCACACGTGAATGGACAACAAGCAGCTCACACCCAACCCCTGATCACACAACTTACATTAGGTAGAGACACACACGCGCACACACTTCAAAAACTTAGAGGAAAAAAAAAACCAGAATTAAAAGGTATTTATTCTGGTACAAAATTTATCAAAAGTCTACGCATGTTTGTAATATGCATTTTCCATGGACTTCATGAAGACTCTTTATCCATAGATTTCAAAACAATTCTGCACCAAAATAAACTTGTTTCCACTGTATTGTCCCCAAACTTTTTGAAATATGCTTGAATAAAGATGCGGACTTGGACATACACTAGACCTACCTTTGCAAAATTGATTGAGAGCCCAGGCACATCTCCCAGTCCTCCATTCATCATTGACTTCTGCGCTGTGATGACCCCAAAGGTAGGCAAGCAGGAGAAGTCAGAACTTCCTTCGTAAATAAATTTGAAATCCTTTGGATCCTTGACCGATGCTCCCACTCCAAGAGCATACATGATGGTCTCCAGTTGTGAGTAGGTAGAGGAAAATGGAGCGAGCTTTTGGCCGACAGCTCCAGCCTACAGGGCAGTTGCGAGAGAGACAGGGAGAAGGGCTTCACTCATAGTTTTGTCAAATCTTTCACATTTTACATTTACACAAACTTTTCAAAAGGGTTAACTACTTTTATGCCTAGTTTTGCCTTTGAGAGGATATGAAGAGGATGTGCAGAACACTGCTGAATGCCTATCAATGTTTTCAGATAACTTGAGATTCCAGCTGAAGTTCCTCCCAAGGAACGGCCTTTGTTTAACCAGATCTTGCACTTGCCCATTGGTGACGAGACACCTCGCTAATGTGTTCAACATGTATTACATGAACAACATCCAGCTTTCCAACCATTTTTTTATCCTAAACCATGAGTCCAGGGGCGAGGGGCACTTTTACATTTTCCAAGGGAAGGTTAAGAACACAAATCAGGAATAATAACTGGCGGAAGGAGCCCAAAAAGCCTCAACAATGTGTGGTCCCTGACCAACATGTTTGCTGACCTCTGTTCTAGAGTCAAGTCACGTATACATTGACCACATTCTCAGTCTTAAAATCACATTTCCTAGTCCTCTTTATTCCTAGACCTGCCCCACGCCACAACACACCAGCCTCCAACACTACCAAGGACTTGTTTCTTGCCATTTTCTCACTGCAATTTTAAGATAGAATAGTATGGAAGACAGTAAATAGACAAATTTCACAAGAGCTATAGCCACAATTTAATTAGGATTCTGACATAATGGAAGCTCTTTACTTGTACTCATGCTGAAACATTCCCCAAAAAGCAATTCTGTTGATGCTTTCCCTCAAAATAAATGTAGGGGACACTAAAATATGTTTTTCTACAATGTTAGAAAAATAGTGACTAGAGTAGGATTATCAATGAGACTCAAGGAAAAAAATGACATGTGTACTGAAAGACGAGGAAGCTGTTACCTTTAATATTTTTAGTTTATATTCCTCGTGTTTTATAAAGTTTTTAGTCACTCATTTGATAAACTAACAGCTTAAGAGGAATACTGTGCATGCAAAAAAAGCAGCTTCAGAACTGTGGATATCCCAGTGTTTTTCTGGCAAAGGGCACCCTCAGTACAGACGCATGAAGCCCTGTGCAGCAGGTGGGGGGCGGGGTACAGCGGGCAGGGGAGTGTCACTTCCATGAGCCACACCGTCTCCCAGCCCACCCCAGGAATGCCCAGTCAGAGTCAGACACAGCTGGCCTTGCACAGCTACCACAGAATGACTGCTTGGGGAGGGAACCAGCGGGCAGGCAGAGGTAAGATCAGGCCTGAGTTTAGTCTCTCAAGTCCTTTTTGTTAACAGTTCAGTAACCAACATCGATCCACTAATGATTTTCAAATAGCAATGGAGGGGGCAAAAAAGAGCGGGGCGTTAAACTAATAAGCCAACTAATTTTTGATTCATCACATTCGCAAAAGGAGACCGACACACAGGTAAAAGTGTCCCTCTGAGAAGCTCACAGTGAGATTTCAGAATCCCTTAACAGCTCCCTAAAAATGCCAAGGGAAGAACTCAGAGTTGCTCTCCGCCCTCCTGCTCCTTCTCAAACACTAGGAACGGCCTTAGAAGTTGCCCCCAGTTTCCCTGATTCTCCTTCCAAGACAGGCCTTCCTTACGGAGAAGAAAAGCATGGCACAGCATAGAGAAATCCAAAGTGTGAGGAGGACAAAACCCTGCCCGAGTCCGACGGCTGTGGCTCAGCCATCCGAGTTCCCTGCCCTACAGGCTCTGTCACTGCTGTGGGAATCCACGGGCTCTGTGGCCTGTGGCACTGCTTCCCCCACCTCCTCCAGTCTGAAAGACAGTGACTGCACTGCAGAGGAAGGGTGGGAGCGCAGACATGGGGAACAGAGAGAGGGTGGGCGGAAGAGAAGGAGAAGTCGTCTCCACCGAAGGAAAAGCTTCCGCTCATTTCCAACTTACAAATCCTGCCGTGGCTGCAGAAGCTGCCTGACTGGTGCGGTTTGCCAACACACCTCCTTCAGAATCGACTTTACTCAGAACTTCAATTATAGAGCCAGTGGAATCTAAAATTAAGAGAAATAAAAAACCATTTAAAAGTAAAGCTTTGTTAAAGAAGTGACTTGGAATAAACTACCATCAACGAGACAATTTCTCTAACATTCATCAGGCTCGTGCAGTAATCTCCATCATCGCTCTGGACCCAGTGTACATCAGGCTGCTGCAGAAACAACTGGGGACGGTTTTCATTCAGACCCAGGAGAGCTACACATCTTGAATGGACCACAAGGCCTTGCCTAACATACCACTCATGCCCTGGCGATCTGATGCTCAGGACTGTGAGCATGCCAACGTCCTGGTACTACCTGGTACTCGGTGAAGTGGGCTGCTGCCCACAGATGTGCAGCTCTGTCTGGCAGGCAGCAATTTCTCTTTCCCCCACAGTCCAGGAACTCCCCGGTTCTGCACAAGGGACAGCTAAGGCGACAGTACCAAGAGCTCTGCCAGCAGAAGGGAGAGAGGCCACCAGCCCAACCACCGACTCCTGACTGGGATCAAGAGCTGTCGTTCTAGGGCTCCGAGAGTAACTGCAGGAGGTTCACAGCACAGCCACACATGCCAAAGGAGTCTCAAGGCCCCAGGACCTAACTACCTCAGAGACAGGGGCTTCCTTCCACACGCCAAAGTTCCACAAAAACCACAGCCAGGCTACACAGTCCACAAAGACCAGAGACACCGAGGGGGGCCTGGTGCCTGCGAGTCCTACACCAGCACCCTGCTCACACTCTCTCAAGGAGATGCACTATGGCCAAACAGGTACACTCCAGGCTCACAGAGAGGCCAGCTGTTTGTGGGATGTAGTTCTGTCAGCTGAGAAATGAAGACACTAAATAAACACTCAGGAAACTCAACTCAGAAAAGGCCATCTTGGTTTTTACTGTACTTTAAATATCATAGTACCTTTTCACTAACAATTAAATGACTCAGATACGTTTTTTAAAGCAGTGATCTAATATTTTGGGAAATACTTCGAGACTTTTTCCACTCATTTTTTGTTAATAGGTGATTGTTATAGACTCAGTTTAACTCATATCAAAATTTAGAAAAATGCTACCATTTGTGACATGACAGTGTACAAATAGAACAGAGTATCACAAAGAAGAAAACAGAATAGTCATTTCTCAAAAGTTTTGTTTTCCTGTAAAATGTTTGCCTCACAATCTTTCTCAGGATCGCCAGCTAAGTGGTATAAACTGCACAGAAAAACGGTGTGACTTTTACCTGGTTATCTACTTCTGTAGCATTATCACTGGTGATTTAATGATTCAAGTGACAGTCCTTTGTGTGTTCAACATGACCCTAACATGAAATACAAAGTTACAGCAGATACTCTCTGCCCCAAAGGTACTGACCACACGATTAAGAAACTATGCATTCATAAGACAAAAGCAGGGAGCAGCAGCTACAATCACACAGTCAAGTGGCCCAAAACATCAGGGGCTTAAAATTTCCCAAAGGCACACCAAGATTCAGCCGAGCTGATAAGAAGGGGGCAGCCAAGACAAATTCAGGCTTTGTAGTAATGACAAACTGCTTAAAACAGAGCCACATCTAGTCAGTGAACAGAAAGCAGTCCTGCCTAAATAAAACACACTCAAGTACACCACCAGGGAAATACTGACAACTTGGGTCAGACTTGGAGCAAATTGCCAGAAAATACAATACTCTAAAACCAATCTAGTACAAATATTTATCTCTCACCCACACATAAACCACACAGAAAAAAAACCGAAATCCTCACATACGGAATAGCATCAATACACGAACAGTGAAGACATGGGACTCCCACTGGAGCACAGAGCCCACCACGGACGAGGGGGGTGTCCATTGCCCCTAGTAATGGCCCAGGGGATTCCGTCTGGCTGTAGGCCCACTCACCTTGGACGCTCAGCGGCTTGGTCGCATTGTGGAAGTCGCAGATCTTGTCCCAGTTGGCCTTGACTGCCTCGGGGGTCATGGGCTGGTTCCTCTTCCTCACGATGGCTCCCAGGCTGCGCTCCCAGCGAACTGGCGGCAGGAACCAAGCCAGGACACTGAGCCCCTCACCAGGAAGCAGACAGAACCCACGATGCCCACGAGGCCTCTCACCCCCTTCTTTTGTTTGTTTATTTCAACAAAAAGGAAACTAAGAGAATTTCCTGGCTTCGAAAGAGTTTTACTACAAGTCATGACATGTATTTTCCTAACAAACCCATTAGAATAATGTCAATTAAAGTAGTAATATTGGAAGCTGAAGGGAAATTTTTTCTGTGGACCGTGTCAGAGACACTACATAAGGCATAATATTAAGTGGGATTTAAGAAAATGAAAATTACATAATTTTCACCCTGTAAGCAGAGATCACTAGCAGACACCATCCCCTCTCCTCACTCATCAGACAGTAACCTGAAAGCCCCAGCATCCCCCAGGAGCCCTGCTTCAAGTGGCAGCTGGTCTGCTCTGCCTCCAGCCTGCTTCTCACGCGCCTGGAGAAGCAGAAGAACATAGCTCAAGTGCTTGGGGCCCTGTCACCCCTGTGAGAGACCCGGATGGAGTTCCAGGCTCCTGGATTCCGCCTGGTCCCACCCTGGCCATTGAGGCCAGCTGAGGAGTGAATCAGCAGGTGGAAGATCTCTTTCTCTGTCTTTCCCTCTCTGTAACTTTGCCTTCCAAATCAGTAAAACAGTAAACTTTAAAAAAAAAAAAAAGCTCCAGTTAACAAAAATTCAGTTCTCAATCAGGTCACAAAAATAACTTTCTCTTTGCTCTTCCTCCGAGTGGAAGACCTAGGAAGTTTTTTTTGTTTTTTTTTTTTAAAGATTTTATTATTATTGGAAAGCCGGATATACAGAGAGGAGGAGAGACAGAGAGGAAGATCTTCCGTCCGATGATTCACTCCCCAAGTGAGCCGCAACGGGCCGATGCACGCCGATCCGAAGCCGGGAACCTGGAACCTCTTCCCGGTCTCCCACACGGTGCAGGGTCCCAATGCATTGGGCCGTCCTCGACTGCTTTCCCAGGCCACAAGCAGGGAGCTGGATGGGAAGTGGAGCTGCCGGGATTAGAACCGGCGCCCATATGGGATCCCGGGGCGTTCAAGGCGAGGACTTTAGCTGCTAGGCCACAGCGCCGGGCCCGAAGACCTAGGAAGTTGACCTAGGAAGTCAACTGGTACACAGGCTCACAGCATGAGGACTGCGGCGCAAGTACTACAGGAACGGTCAGCATCATGTTCCTTTTAGAGGTTCAAAGAACAATGACTAGCAACTTGACTTAAGCATAACACTCAGGTTTTGCTGACTGTTGAAACGAAGGCTGGTGTTTGAATGACCGAAACACCCGCTTTCACAGTCAGCTCAGGGCAGATGCAGGGTGGACATAGCCTTGACCTTCCCACCTAACATGGAAGGCACAAGACACCAAAAACATGTGCACAATAGGAGCCCCTTTAGCCACTGGGTTCAACAGCCAATAACACTGAAAATACTGCCACTCCACTGTGTAAAAATGCTCTCCAGTGACAGCAACTTTTTAAATAATGCAATTAGTTGTGTCATTAATTTTGATAGTTTCAGCCAACTGAAATAAACTGAAACACTGGAACTTTTGCAGGTTTTGTTTGCTGGTTGGTTGGTTGGTTTCTTAGTATCAAAAATCCATCATTAGGCTTGCAGCTCTCATTTGAAAGACGGGGTAGGAAAGGACAAAAGACAAGTGAGTTGAGTTTACAGTCAGGCTATCAGGACCCACACCCAAAATTTCTGCCCCAGAAGGCCATGCGATGTGGTTTTGCTCCCCTGACATTGCATGCTCCAAGGAAGAGAAGTGCACAAGAGGACCGGAGCCCATGCCTGTCGTACCATCTAGACCTGGCTCTTGCCTCCACTTCCCAACCTCTCTGCCACTCACTGCTCTGCTCAAGCACAAGGACAAGCACATGAGGGGATTCTAGGGACATGGGAGCACACCATGTCAGGCCAGGGACTGTGCTGTCTGACAGAGCAAGCCCTCAGTAAGGAGCACCCACAGCTCTGGAGGGGAGCTGAGCTCCACCAAGTGCAGGACAAAGCCCTCCAGCCCCACCTCAGAGGGCCTGCTGCACCCAACACGCATGCGCCGGAGCCAAAGGTTAGGGCTCTGGCAAAATCCCAAGCCGGCTCCACCAGGAGCAAACCAAAACCAGCTAGAGACTTACGTTTTCCAATCCATCCTGCTCCAACCTATGAAAACAAGGGGAAAAAACACAGTCCATCATCAATGTGAAAGCACCAATAAAATTTTCAACTTAAAAAACATTTTACTAGAATACGACAATACTATAGGACAATGAATGAAAATGATACAGTTCTACCCAAGTTCACTGGCCTCCATGACTCTGCACTAATTGTCTATTAATAAAATGCATACCTAAAAAAAGACATTTTATAAAACACACGTAAGCTATTACAAGGAAAATATAAAATAAAAACAGTAGTTCTCTCTGGAGAGAGACAGCATGGGTGATTCTGCTTGGTATTTACATTCCTATGTATTTAGAATTTTCACAAGGAACATATGTTATTTTTGTTCACAGAATAACACAGTTAGAATGGGCCCGGCAGCGTGGCCTAGCGGCTAAAGTCCTCGCCTTGAGCGCACCGGGATCCCATATGGGCTCCGGTTCTAATCCCGGCAGCTCCACTTCCCATCCAGCCCCCTGCTTGTGGCCTGGGAAAGCAGTCGAGGACGGCCCAAGGCTTTGGGACCCTGCACCCGCATGGGAGACCCGGAAGAGATTCCTGGTTCCCAGCTTCGGATCGGCGCAGAACCGGCCATTGCGGTCACTTGGGGAGTGAATCGTCGGACGGAAGGTCTTTCTCTCTGTCTCTCTTCCTCTCTGTATATCTGACTTTGTAATAAAAATAAATCTTTAAAAAATAATAATGATATAGTTATAAAAGATTCACAGTGTAAAAAAAAAAACCTGACCTCTAGATGGGTTGATATTAAATTTTCCTAATCTGAACAATTAGAATTTTGAATTTCCTTCCATTTCCAATATTCCACAATTCATTTTTACCAAGTTTTATCAAAAAGGAATAGGCAACTCTGCTTACCACATGGAAAGACTTTTTTCTTTAGCTTACTAATCAGCTCTTCACTTAAACCAAACAGGCTAAGAGGCATTTGCTTCAAACCAAGCCACATTCATTTGCTCTCCAGTAGTATTTTGTATGTCAGTATTTGTGTATAAAAGATTCACTACTGTAACAGAGTCAGACATGAGGAAGATTCTGATAGTTAACAGTTCAAGCTAGAAAAGATCAATCCCAAAGTGTGTGTGTGTGTGTGTGTGTGTGTGTGTGTTTGTGTGTATACACACAGGCTTTAAAAACTCTAAAAAGATTCTCACTGCTGGATCACAATGGATAGTGAGGTCTGTGTGCTTTTTGTTTTCAAGAAAAAACGAAAACTTGACAATAAAAAATTTTTAGATGTAAATAAATAGTAAGTTATGCTTAGTGAGCCATCCCACCCAGGGTGAAATCCGACAGTACTCAGAGTCAACATTGTGGGGGAGAGGAGGTTGCTGCTACGAGGCCACACACCTGAAGAAAACAAAGCTTGGGAGGGTTAATGTGCTGACTGGCCCAGCAAGCCAGCAGTCACCAGAGTAAGACCCACAGCATGGCCCGGAGGACTAAAGCCCACGATCTTCCCTTCCGCTTTAGGCTTCACTTCCCAAGTGGGACTTTACAACGCCACAAGGAACATGGAACTAAAAGACAGGTTTATCTGGGGGCAGACAGTGTTGGAAAGCTATGTGTAGTTAGCTGTAACACACATTTTCCATTAATGTTTTGACTTTGTATATGACTAGTCACATTTAACCAGCCACAGTTTCATCTGGTCCGCATATTAGAAATAGAAACCTAAGTGCAACATCACAAACTGCTGCTTCCTTTTCAGAAAGGGCACAAGTTAACATTGCTTCTTAACAATATATACATAAATTAGTGTTGTTTCTGTAGTGTAGCTCGCCTAACAATATATACATAGCATCAAAATACGTCCTGTCCGCTGGTGCATTTATTATTTCAAATGCAAGTAACTGGAGAATGCCAAGGTCAAAACCAATCTGTGTATTTAATTAAGCAAATACTGCTTCATCAGAAAGCAGGAAGTTGCAGAGTACCTCAAACAAGCCACCGTTCTCTTCACAAGTCTCGTGGCAAAGCCAAAGGACCAGGGGTGCCACGTACTCTGGCTTCAGGGCTTCAGTAAGATCTGAAACCAAAGCAACACACAACGAAAAGGCTTACAAACAACAATACACACAAATTCAATGACACTGTGCATTCTACAAATTTTTACATAGGTACTTCACAAATTTTTAAATTTAAGAATAAAATTACACCCTTAGAACTAGTATTCAAGGCATGGGAAAAATGTCTTCATCCCAAGAGAGAAATCCTGAAGTCCCCAGGTTTCTACAACTGTAGGCACCACAGATGGGCACTGCAGTACAGTGGGTTAAGTTGCCAGCACCCCACAGAAGAGTGCTGGTTCCAGTCCTAGCTATTACAATTCTGGACCAGCTTCCTGCCAGTGCACTGGGAAAGCAGCAGAAGATGGCCCAAGTACTAGGGCCACTTCCCATGTGGGAGACAAAGAAGCAATTCCTGGCTCCTGGCTCCTGGCTCCTGCATCCGGCCTGGCACACACTTGGATGCTGCTGCCACTTGGAAAGTAAACTCTCCCTCTTTGTCTCTCTCATTCAGCCTCCAAATAAACAACCTTTAAAATGAAGTAACATTGTAGGTATTAAACATATTTTGCCAAGTTAGGTAGCATTATTAAGGAGCAGATGACTGGTGAGCAGAATACAACATGAAGACCAAGCTAGCGCTCATTTCCAGTGCTGTTTACCCTCCCAGCTACATAACACTCTAAAAAAACGAAAAGGCAGGCTTGACAATCACGATGGCAAATAAGGACCGAAACGGACCTTGAACTACACTGATGAGTAAGGGGAAGACAAGGGGAAGAGCTAATCCTCCACCACATACTTTCTGTGCCACACGAGCAATGTGAAGCCGCGGCTTTAGCGCTGGCCCTTCTGGAGGCAACACAGGGACTTGGGCACAGCCCTCCGCCTTCATCTGTCCTACCAATCATTCCAAGGTTCAAGTGAGACACAATGATAGCTTACAACACCTTACATATACAGAAGCAAGCAAATGCAAAAAATTTAATTGTGAAATGACAAAATATAATTTTATATTACGATTAAGTAACAAGAATGTATTTTAGTGCCTGTAAACAAAAGAGCAGCTTCAAGAACTTTTCACTTCATAAGTTCTATAAGCTCCCAAGTACCCAAGCAATCCAGTGTACACTGTTCCTTCTCCATTAAAAACCTGAGGACAAACAAAAGGTAAACTCCATAATAAAACAAATCTTTAATCTATAGGCCATTCACTTCAATATATTAACATTCTCCCAATGTCGGCAAAAATGGGTGCCAAAGAATATTTATGTTCAAATATCTGGGTTGACTAATTCCATACAGAATGCGAAACAAACACATCTGCACAAGCCACCTGAGCATCTGTTTCCTCTGGTGAGAATAAAGAATAAAAGCCACATAAAACTACCTCATACATTATCAAGAATTTTATAAGGAACTGTTTTTGCTTTCTAGTTCATTCCCTAATTCCTGGGTTAGCCAGCATCTATTTTTTATAGATTTATTTATTTTTCTTGCAAAGTCAGATATAGCGAGAGGAGGAGAGAGAGGGGGAGATCTTCCATTTGATGATTCACTCCCCAAGTGGCCGCAATGACTGATGCTGAGCCAATCCGAAGCCAGGAGCCAGGAACTTCCTCCAGGTCTCCCATGCGGGTGCAGGGTCCCAAGCTTTGGGCCGTCCTTGACTGCTTTCCCAGGCCACAAGCAGGGAGCTGGATGGGAAGTGGAGCTGCGGGATTAGAACCGGCTCCCATATGGGATCCCGGGCACTTTCAAGGTGAGGACTTTAGCTGCTAGGCCACAGCGCTGGACCCGCCAGCATCTATTAAAAAGCAGTTTTATGAACAAACAAAAAGGCTCAAGAGGGATAAACCAAATGTCTGAGCAGTCCCATAGCTAGTAGAATGTCAAATTAATAATAAATCAAAATTAGAACTTAGGGCTATTCACTCAATACAGCATTTTCTCCCCGGTACCTAGCACTAGGGTGAGACAGGTACCCTGAGGAACACTAATGCTCTCAAAGTGAGGTGCTGACAAGAGGAGAGAGGCAGTCCCCAAGTGAGACCAATGAAGGAGAGTCCTCCGTGCTCCTGTGGCAGGGAGGCCACCAACCACATGGGGTCCTGGGCCTCGCCTGTCCAGGACGACTGCACTCAGCCAAGACTGACTGTGACTTCACATTATCACCAGGACAGACAAATCACTTCTGAAGAAAACACTGCCAGCTTAAAACAGAATGAACAGAGATTCAAACAGGGAAAAGAACTCATGTTTAAGTTACCAAGTGCAAGTCAAAGAAAGCACCGTGACTAACAAAGAAACTACAGTTTGAGCAGCAGCAGAACAGACATCGTGAAACTCTAAAAACACAGGGAAGTATGACAGTGATTCAGAAAATAGAGAACGCAGACTCACAAATGGTTAGGAACTGGCAGGCAGGCATAAAGGAAGAAAGGCACAAAGGAAAAAAATCAATGTCAAATTATATACTAGATCACACACAAAAGGCAAGAAATATTTGAAGTTACCCAGAATTCCATTTAAAAAAACACACAGGAGTACAAGAAGTTAAGAGAAACAGAATTAGGTTTAATGCACACCTCAATGACACTGAGGATGAAAGGAAAAAATACAGTAACATTTCAAGATAAATGATAAAAAAAAATTCCACAACTTAGAAAACTAAAAACATAAACCATGAGTCATACATCAAAAAACTACAATGTGGGCCCGGCGCTGCGGCCTGTAATGGGAATTCCAGGAGAAAAGAGGCAGAAGGAACGTGTCTGAGAGTTCCCCAAAAGCAACGAGACCACAGACATCAGACTCAGGGCTCACCAAGCAACGTCAATTCCAAAAATCTCCTCCTACCCACAGCATATCCAAGCTGAAGAGCTGGAGACAAGCAGGAAATCTGAGAAGCCAACGGGAGTGAACACCTCCACGGCAAAGGTCAGCTACTGTGCCCAGCTTCACTTCACACATGCAACCAAAGTGGATGGAACTATATGAAGTGTGGAGAGACAAAGGCCGCCAATCTAGAACTCCGTATCCAGAGCAATTATCCTTCAAAGGTAAAGCAGGTTGAAGAAAAAGCCACAAGCTGAGGGAAAAATACTTGCAAAATAAGCAACTAACATAGCACTGGCTTATGAAATTTCAAAAACAAACAAACAAACAAACAAAAAAACCAAAAAACTCTTGCAACTCAAGAAAACAAATGGACCTGGTGCAACAGCCTAGTAACTAAATCTTTGCCTAGCACACGCTGGGATCCCATATGGGTGCTGGCTCATGTCTCTGCTGCTCCACTTCCCATCCACCTCCCTGCTTGTGGCCTGGGAAAGCAGTCGAGGACGGCCCAAAGCCTTGGGACCCTGCACTGCATGGGAGACCTGGAAGAGCTCCTGCCTCCTGGCTTTGGATCAACTCAGCTCTGGCTGGTACAGCTATTAGGAGGAGTGAACCAGCAGACACAAGATTTTCTCTCTGCATCTCCTTATCTCTATAAATCTGCCTTTCCAATAAAAATAAATACTAAAACAAAAGAATATCTGAAGGGACATTTTTCCAAAGAAGATAAAACAGCAAATAAACACAGGAAAAAGTGCTCAATACCATACATCATTAGCGATTCCCAAACTAAAGCTACAATGAAATACTCCACACATCCATCAGAAAAACACCCAAAGGCTGACGATAACACATGCCAACAACAGTGGGGAGCAGCAAGAATTCACAGGCTTTGATGAAGGCAACACAAAACAGTCCAGCCATTTCGGAAACCAGACTGGCAGTTTCTTAGAAGACTAAACCATCTTACCATACGTTCCAACCACTGAGCCACCTGCTACTTCTTCACACAAGTTGAAAACGTTCACACAAAAGCCTGAACATCATTGTTTAGAGCAGATTTATCAGAACTGCCCCAATCCGGAAGCTAGAGATTTTCCTCAGTAGCAAACAAAGCGTGGTACATCCAGACAACGGACTATGCCTGAGCAATGAAAGAAGTATCCCCAGTACCCCCGGCATCCAGGATTAACAGGGTGGAACAAAGGGAGAGACCCAGAGGACCCTAAAATCTGTTCTACAGGGAAGTACAACCTTTGACCTTTGTGAATAGCCTCACAAGCGGGCAACACAGTGCATCCAAGTGCAAAGCACAAACCCGAGTTGTTAATAATCATGCAGCAGTATCAGCCCATCAACCTAAGCAATGCACTGCTCTCCAGCAGGATGTCAGAGCAGGGCAGGGTCTCACGTGATGGCTCAGTGGCTAAATCCTTGCCTTGCAAGCACCAGGACCCCACAGGGGTGTTGGTTCATGTCCCAGTTTCTCCGCTTCCCATCCAGCTCCCTGCTTGTGGCCTGGGAAAGCAGTCGAAGACATCTCAAAGCCTTGGGACCCTGCACCCAAGTGGGAGACCCGGAAGGAGCTTCTGGCTCCTGGCTTCAGATTGGTTCAACTGTGGCTATTTTGGCCACTTGGGGATTGCACCAGTGAATGGAATCTCTCTCTCGGTCTCTCCTTCTCTCCGTAAATCTGATCTGTCTTTCCAATAAAAATAAATTAATCTTAAAAAAAAAAAAAAAAAAAAAACAGGGAAAACCGCTGACACCATGGTGTAGTATGCTAAGCTTCCACCTGCAGTGCTGACATCCTTACCAACACCAGGTTCAGATCTTGGCTGTTCCATTTCTGATCCTGTGGCCAAGTGGGCAGAAGCACTTGCTCTCTTTCTCAGTCTCTCTCTCTCTCTCGCTCTGTATGAGTGTGTGTGTGTGTGTGTGTGTATGTGTATACATGTATGCGTCCTCTCTGCACCTCTACCTTTCAAATAAAATAGAAAAATCTCAAAAAAAAAAAAAAAAAAAACAGGAAACTGAGCGAAGGTGGGGCTTTGCATTTTCTGCCCAATTTTTCTGTTAACCTACTCCACAAAATCTATTTCTAATATAATTATTCTAAACAATAAGAATGTTATTACTCTATGCCATCAAAAATATGTACATGTGGTTAGAGGAAGAAAACAAAACTTCCTTCATGGTGGGTCTGTTTTTCAACTGTGCCACAATGAACACAAACTCCATACAACATTCCTCATGTAACAAGCCAAGTAATTTTCTAAGAGCTCAGAAATGAAATAGCTTCGCAGCAGTCCCCTCCCACAGCCATGGCTAACAGCTTGCTTACCCTCAGGCATGACCGTCTGCGTCATCCGTGATCCAGCACTAGGGGCTATCGTGTTACAATGAATGTTGCTCTTCCTGCCTTCCACTGAAAGGGTATTGGCCAGGCCCAGAATACCCAGCTTTGCAGCACTGTAATTTGCTTGCCCGAAGTTGCCATATATTCCTGAGGCAGATGAAGTCATGATGATCCTAAAAGGACAATCAGTCTCTCGACATCAGCTTTTCTTTGTTCGGACATTGTTGCAACAATGCTTACTCTATTCTGGTAGCATTGACCCTCAAAAGTAACTCCATACGCCATCATCAGCCCTCTACAGTCATGGTTAACGTACAAGCAATCCCTCTATGGGGCAGTGTTGTGGCACAGACCCTTAAGTTGCCACCTGCAGAGCAGCCATACACATAGGCACTATTTTTAGTCCCAGCTTCTCCACTGCTCCACTTTCCATTCAGCTCTCTGCTGATGTTCCTGGGAAAATAACAAGATAGCCAACGTACTTGGGCCCCTGTATGCATGTGGGATACCCAGAAAAAACAAAAACAAAAACAAAAGAAAACAAAAGAGCCTCCTGACTCTTGGCTTCAGCCTGGCTCAGCCTGGCGACTGGCCATATGGGGAGTAAACCAGAACTCCTCCTAACTCTCCCTCTTAGGTTGATCAGAACTAAATGAATTTCAATATAATAAAGCATACCCACGATCTATCAAAAACAGCAACACTTAAACAACATCATGGAACTTAAAAGGTTGTCCTGAAATTTGAGAGCAGGCATGTCTAACTCTCACTCATTCTTCCCCTGTCCTTTCCGGGCAATGAAGAGGGACTCATTAAAACAATGCCAGCTCTCAGTTGGCCCTGACCTCACTCAACCCAGACCACTGAAAAGAAATCACAAACTGTCAGAATGAAGATAAACTGAGTCTCCAGTACAAAGCTGCCCCACAAACAACGCCGTGCTGGAGAGTGTGTGTGTGGACACTCATTCCAGAGCCAACTCGGCACAGCACGCACGTGCCCAGAGTACGTGTACTCACACCGCCAGTTCCAAGTTCCCCACTGAAGAGCAACCACGAGTCCTGTATTCTCATAGCTGCTGCTGAAACTAACTTACGCCCAACCATTACCAACTAGCAGCAAATAGCCACTCCCAATTGGTCGCTAGATACACAAAATGACACTGCAGTTACAGAACAATACAAGACTCAATCCTCAATGGTTATGCTACTTTCTAAATGCCAGAGAACACCAGGAAATTGTTAATAATCAATTGGTGGACATGAAAAATTATATAAGGCTGTTCAGTGCATCTGACTAAATGACAGCAACTGAATACACGTGTTCTAGAACGGCATTTTAAAAGCCTGCAGGCCTCTGATGTTTCCCTCAGCACAAACAATCCTCCCCACCCTGCACACAGAACCCGCACACACAACATGCTCAACCCCACCTGCCGTAGCGCTGCTTCTTCATGTGCTCCCACGCAGCCCGAGTCACTTGAAAGGAGCCCCGCAGGTGCACTCTGTGGATTATGTCTGACGGAAGAAACGATCTTTAGTACACATCTTGTCGACACCAGCAATGGCTTACTGATACAAACACGCTCATTGTACACCCAGCACTCGTACCACCATTTCAGTCACCGATTCTGTGTCTGCCTCAATTATGTGTTACCTGTCAACAGCTCATACACCTGACAACTTTTTCCCTTTAAATTATAAAATTATTTCAATCCTTGTATACATCTAAAGACAATATCAGCTTGAATTTATGCTTATTTTATATAAAATTGGTTAATATAAATATCTGGGCGCAGTGCTAAAAGGGGCTAAATTCCTTGCCTTACATGCGCCAGGATCCCACAGGCTGCCAGTTCATATCCAGGCAGCTCCACTTCCCATCCAGCTCCCTGCTTGTGGCCTGGGAAAGCAGTCGAGGATGGCCCAAAGCTTTGGGACCCTGCACCCATATGGGAGACCCGGAAGACGCTCCGGGCTCCTGGCATCAGATTGGCTCAGTCCCAGCTGCTATAGCCACTTGGCGAGTCAATCAGCAGATGGAAGATCTTTCTCTCTGTATCTCCTCTCTGTGGATCTGACTTTCCAATAAATATCCAAGAGTTCCATGTACATAATTGGCACTCAAGTCTAACATTTGTTAAAGCATCATTGTAACTTACACAGTTCACCACCAAGAAACAATCATGAAATACCACACCCCCACTTTCACTAAAACTTTTAAAGCAATCTGGGAGACAGTGAGCTCCTGTTTGGGGGATTTCAAGCCACTGAACATACTAACTAGAGATCATCACTCAGATCGACATTTCTGGATGTAATTTCTTCCTCTAATGCTCAAGGTTTGTACTACAGCTGTTTTTAACCACTGTTACTTCTGTTGTATCCAAGGATTCTAACAAACGTGTTTATGCACTATTAGAACAAAGAATGAAAAGACACAACGAGAACGTGACAGGGTGGTCACGAGTGGTGGGCTCAGCAGGCCCGACTCAGAAAGGAAATCCCCTAGCCCCACCACAGCCCCAAGACAGTCCACCGGGCTGCCTGTGCTAACGTTTTCACCCTCTCAGCCTTCTCCTCAAGCTGTTACAAAGACAGTGGGAACCGAGTGCTCTTCCTTGTTTAATTCTCAGTCACCAGGAGCCTTTGCTCTTCCAGTGATGCCATGTCATGGCCACCAGCAGGTGCTGTTTGAATTCTGATGGCCAGTGAAGACCAGGACAAAGAAAAGCAAAAGAAACAAGAATATCCCAACACTGACTTGCTCATTTTCTACACTCAACCTTTCCAACGTGGCAAGGGAGGGGGATCCTTTGCTCCTTGGCTAGGTTTTGTGCAATCCTGTGTTTGGTCTCCACCGCCCTCGCCACCCCACGCTCCCGTCCTCAGAGTGCTATGGCAAAGGCTCTGAGGAAGTGGGAGCTTCATAAGGCACAAACAAATGGAAAGAAACGATAACCTTTTAGATACTTTCTGCCAAAGGATTTAACTTTTTTTAAGTGATTGAGGATTTAGAAAAAAAAGGGGGTGGCTCCTTCCAACTACTCTGTTTGCAGTACAGTACTTGTTCATCATTCAAATTAGCAGCGCAAGTAGGTGACAGACTTTTCCTTAAATGTATCAAACACCAAATGCATCCATGTGTTCCACAGAGAGCCACACAACTTACCCCAGTCTTCATCACTTATCCGAGCAAAGGAACGGTCTCTCAGAATTCTGAAAGATGGAGATGATATGGGGTCAGAAAAGGAAGGAGGAATAAACCCATAAAAAGTGAACAGTAGTTCAGAAAAGATAAAGAACAACTCACCCAGCATTGTTGACCACAACATCTGCAACACAGGAAAATCCACAAATGTGAAAATAAGAAATATTAACACATATTTGCCTACAATTTGCGTTTCTGTTAAAGCCAACCCCTGCTCCCACCGAGCAGTCCATGTGAGAGAGGTAAGCAGAGGTGTCAAACGAAACCATAGCCCAGAGCAGCCACACGTGGGTCCACACCCCACAGTCCTGCGTGCTGCCGACACCTTCCTCTCTCCTAGCTTTCCCACCTGCACCTCCCAGCACAGCTCCATCAGCTTATTCACAAGATGAGCTGTTACAAAACTCTCAGGTTCTGAGGACTGGAAACAAAGAAGCCATCCTTTACCTAAACTAAAAATTCATTTGCAAAGGTAAGCGCTTAATAAAATATTTTTCCATTTAATTTCCCTGAAGTCAGAAACTGATTCTCTAGCTTGACACACTAGAAACCAATGGCCTAGTACTTGGAGATCACAAAGTACTTCTTTAGGGTTCAGGCAGGATCCTGTGGCTACTTCTGCCTTACAACCTCATGCCTCCCTGGGCTCGAGCACTCTGTCGAACAATACGAGAACTTGCCGCCGAGGACCCCAACCAAGCCAATTAGGAAACCAAATGTAGTCACCAAAATCCACGTTGTTCAGTCTGTAATCACATGGGGCTACTTGCAAACACCTTCACCTCTAGTCATTCTATTACCCTACGGAAAGACTGTGTGGGACTACGCTGCCAAGGTCAAAGGATTCAAGACAGAGAGATGCCACAATGAATTTGAAACGCTTCCAAAAAAAAACTTTTTTTTTACTGTACACAGTTCATCTTAATGAACTTGCAAAGTGATGAATCACTTTAATCAAAGTTGTTACAATTAACCAAAAGAATGTACAGGGTTTTTATACCGCCAAAATAACAATTTTGTATTGTAAACAAATTTGAGGCTTAGATTAATTATATCAAGGGGATTGGTAAATGCTTGTGAGCCTTCAAAGGATTTAAAATGCACAAAGCAATTAAAGAAAAAAAGGCTCAATATATATATATCTACAAAACTGCCACCCTAAGTCCTCAGGGAATAAGAGTGAGAAAAAATAACTTATAAAAACAAATCTAAAGATCTGATTATCCAGAGGCACTTGTTGATTTCAAATCTATCTTATAGGGAAGGCAGGGGCTCTGCTGGGACCAGAAACGTAAAGAAGCATCACCGATTCTTCCAAAAGCATCCAGCGCTGTCTTGACAAGCTTCTCCCCGTGTTCCACGGAATCTGAGGGAAGAGCGAGGGCACAGTGAGCGCTCAGCAGCCTCCCTCCAAACCACCTCCATGCTCTGCAGATGCCAGACACCACGGGACTCCGAAAACATGGCAGAAAAACAAAATTAAAAGCTAAGTATATTATGCTTCAAAAAAAATCTGAGATCCAGGCATACTTTTTCTGCAGTTTGCATTTTCCATTTTAGTGTTCATTCAACAGAATTTGCTTGAAAGAAAAATATATTCATATAACTAAAACACAAATGATATGCTCTTACCCCAAAAAAATTAGATCCCAGAAAAATCTTTAATGTATAATAAAATTGGAAAAAAAGGAAGATGGAGGGGCCACTATGTAATAAAGCTGGCTATTCCTCCACCTGCAGTGCCAGTATCCCCTATGGGCACTGGTTTATATCCTGACTACACCACTTGTGCTCCAGCTCCCTGCTAATGAGCTGACAGAGCAGTGGAGGAGGGCCCAAGACCATCAGAAGCTCCCGGCTCCCAGCTTTGGAGCAGTCCAGTTCAGGCCACTGTAGCCATTTGGAGAGATAATAAAATAAATACTTAAAAAATGAAAAGATGGAAAAGAGTACTTGACAAACACTAAGAAAGATAGCATTGCACAATACAACCTTCTGTGCAGATAAAAATGGCTTGTTTCTGTACTAACCACGTCTAACTAACTACATATGCCTTTGGAATGTGCAAAATGAGGCTGAGTATGACAGACAAACTGAAAATTTAGTTTCACATAACTTGCATTTAAGTTTAAATAACTCAAGAATACAAATGAGAATTGTAGAGAGGGAGGCACTCCTTAAAAGGGAAGAGAAACTGTGTCCAAGGCCAACCAGCTACATATTGGGGATGGTGGCAAGAAAACTGATTTTTGGGCAACACTAATCACAAGAAAATATAAAGGTTTAACAAAAAGGCAGGGTTTTGTTGTCTCCTGCTGCTCATCTAGGTGGAGGGCCCGGGCCACAGTGTGTGACAAAGGGCAGGGTTTGCTAGGTGGAGGGCCCGGGCCACACTGTGTGACAAAGGACAGGGTTTGCTGGGTGGCGGGCCCGGGCCACACTGTGTGACAAAGGACAGGGTTTGCTGGGTGGCGGGCCCGGGCCACACTGTGTGACAAAGGACAGGGTTTGCTGGGTGGCGGGCCAGGGCCACACTGTGTGACAAAGGACAGGGTTTGCTGGGTGGCGGGCCCGGGCCACACTGTGTGACAAAGGACAGGGTTTGCTGGGTGGCGGGCCCGGGCCACACTGTGTGACAAAGGACAGGGTTTGCTGGGTGGCGGGCCCGGGCCACACTGTGTGACAAAGGACAGGGTTTGCTGGGTGGCGGGCCCGGGCCACACTGTGTGACAAAGGACAGGGTTTGCTGGGTGGCGGGCCCGGGCCACACTGTGTGACAAAGGACAGGGTTTGCTGGGTGGCGGGCCAGGGCCACACTGTGTGACAAAGGACAGGGTTTGCTGGGTGGCGGGCCCGGGCCACACTGTGTGACTCGCCACCAGCTGGACATGAACTGGCACCCATTCGGAATGCCAACGTTACAGAAGACAGTTTTACCTACTAGCCACAACGCCAGTCCCAGATGTGTGTCTGTGCGTGTGTGTGTGTATTGGAGTATTTGCATATACATAATGAGCGACCTTGGACACAGGACCTCCATCTACAAACACACACCAAAATCATGTATGTTTCACATAGACCTTACATGGCCTGAAGGCAATGTCACAAAGTATTTTCAGTGTGCCTGTGTTCTGACTATGGACCTCACACGAGGGCCACTTGGGTGCTCAAATGTTTTCACCTTTGGAGCATTTCTGGTTTTGGACTTGTTAATTAAGGACATTCGATCTGAACTTACTGGGCGGGGGAAACAGGGGAGCAGGAGATGAGTGGAAATGCGGGCTGCAGGTGCCAGCCCAACAGCGCGTCCAAGGGAAGCTCCTGAGAAGCACCTGCCTGGCCAAGGTCACTGCCAGTTCCCCTGACTTCTACCTACCCAGCCCCTCCACTGGGTCTACAAGCCTCCATTTCTCCGGAATGAAGCATTTCACACTCAGTAAGCCTCAAGGGTCTCTATTTCCCTGACTCAACCCCCACTGACAGAGGATAGATATTGGAACTGGAGGAGAAGGAGTCCAGAATGTTCATCTTAATAAATAAGCTTCTTAAATTTCAAAAGTTAATGGGCCAACATAATCACTCAACTGGCTCATCTTCTGCCTGCAAGCTCCAGCATCCCTCGTGGGCGCCAGTTTGTGTCCTTTCTACTCCAGCTCCCTACTAATGATTTGGGAAAGCAGCGGAGAATGGCCCAAAGCCTTAGGAAGTTGCAGCACATGGAAGACCTGGAAGAAGCTGCTGGCTCCTGGCTCTAGATCAGCTCAGTTCCAGCCATTTTGGCCACCTGGGGAGTGAACCAATGGATGAAAGCTCTTTCTCTTTGTCTCTTCTTCTCTCTGTAAATCTGCCTTTCCAATAAAATAAATATTTTTCTAAAAAAACCCAGGGTTAAAAAAAGCTAAGAATATTTTTCTCAGATCTCTAAGTTAACTAAAAGCTACTGAAATGTCTCATTATTTCAAACACTCAATCCATATCCCATTCCTTTCCTCTACAGTTTCAAAATGAAATCAACCAAATCTTATCCCAAGCCCAAAAAAAAGTCTATTTTGAAAAAAGAAAAAAAGTAGTAAAGCATTTTAACGTAAAAATGTTCCTTACAAATTCTATTATGATCAACACAGCAAATCGAAGGTTGCAGGTAATTCTTCCTGTAGTTTTACCAACTGCCTTTGAGCGCCTGCACACTGATATAGCATGCTAATGCCTTGCCTGCAGCACCCAGCTCTCATGTGAGCACCTGGCTACTCCATCACCAATCCAAGCAGCTGCTGACAGCCGAGGAAAGCAGTGGAGCATGGCTGCACCTCTGCATCCACATGGCAGACCTGGAAACAGCTGGCTGTGCCTCAGCTCAGCTCCGGCCAGTTAGGGAGTGAACCAGCAGATGGAAGACTCTCTCTCTGTCTCAGCCCCTCTCTTTCTCCATAACTGACTTCCAAGTAAAAACAGATAAATCTGTTTAAAAAAAAAAAAAAAAGAGCAGGGACTACTGTGCAAAATGGACACTGGGTAACAAAAGAAAATGTTTGATTTCTTATTTAAGACTCTTAAATGTAATCGCATTAAAATATAAGCTCCTTTAACTAAAACAAGCCTTTCAACGAGAATATATTCACATCTATGCCAATTAAACAATGTGTTCATTAATTAACATAAACAACAAAACTTACAATCATCTGAAATAATCTTCACTGAAAGTTCAAAAAATTCTCACAATGTTTTTAAAGTACGTAAAATATGTAATATGGAATGCTGAAATATTTGTTCCAAAGATTACTAATGTGACCAATTGCATTACTTGAAAGAAAAGAAACGCAGCAGGAGTCATTTCCCAGACACCATACCATAGTTGGGCACTGCTTTTCCGCCTTTCCTTCTGATTTCTTCAACAACTCTGTCAGCAGCTTGGGAGTCTTTGCCAAACCCCTTGAAGTCTCCTCCTAAATCATTCACTGCAATGCAGAAGAAAGCAAGCAACAATTAGTTCCCGACCTTCAGACCCAAGCTAGACGCACCATCCTGCTTGGCAGCGCATGTCTCCCATCGGCCTGGCTCCCCCCTGTCCTGTCCCCATCTCTAACACAGAAGGATCCACAGCAGTCTCTAAACAGGCCCTTGTTTTTGAATATGAATATAAGTAAGCAGCAAAAATATTTAAACACAAGTTCATATCACAGAGCTGTAAACCTGGCATCATTTCTCCTCTTCTGAAAAGAAAAAGAACATGAATCTACCCACTTGTCAGCCAAAAAAAAAGTGAAGATTAAGTGCACAGGAAAATCATACAGATGTTTCTCAAAAAGTCAAATACAAAACTACCATGCTGTCTACCAACTCTGATTCTCAGTATTTAACCAAAACAACAAAAACGAGACAAAAAAAAAAAGTTCAGAACTGAAACTCTAAGTAACAAAGCCATACGAGCACTCCAACGTTCCTGTAGCACTACACAACGGTGCCCACCACTGGATGAACAGATGCAGGAAGTGTAATACACACACGCCACGGAGCACAGTCAGCGTTGACAAACTCCTTCAGTGTGTGACCACATGGCCTGAGCCCTGAACACTGCCAGTGAAATCCCCCTGTGAGCCAAAGGACAAACATGGCGCGATTCCACCACGTGCTGTTTCCCAACAGTCCAGCTCAGAATCAGAGCACAAAGCAGCTTGCCAGGGACTGGGAGGCCCTGGACACGGACAGCCACTGACCCAGGGGCTTAGCATTCAACTCGGCACAACAAGCAAAGGCTGGAGATCTGTGGGGCAAACTGCCCTGGAGACACTTTACTGCACACTTAGAAAGTTAGTAAGAGGATAGGTCTCAAGTTCAATGTTCTTACCGCAACCAAATAGAAGAATACAGAGATTAAAGACGCACTGTGAAATACAGTCTGTTTTGTGTACAGGGACAGTGATTTGGAAAAAACAAACAAACAAAAAGCATGAATTTAAATAGGTAGAAATGCACTCTAGTATCTTTTCAAAGGACATACTGTGTATACTCCACAATGAAATAAATAAGAACTATTCATTTAAACGGGCCAGAAACTACAGATCAAACCAGTATATGTCCTGTCACTAATTTACATCATGATTCCACATTTACAACACAGCTTCTCACATCCAAGGACAGCTACAAACACGAGCTGCTGACTGTGTGCGAGAGAATTTACAGACACACACATGTGCAAACAAGACACTAGTCCTCAAGCAGCTTATCATCTCCTGGAAGCCACACGATAACCACTTCACCTTAACCACACAAATCTCGACACCACGTGTATATGCAGGACTCAATTAATAATGAGAAGCTTCAAAGCTAACTTACCCAAGAACATAAAGTAACATGCAAAAACTAATAAAAAAATGCACTCATCAAAATCAAGAAACTGAGAAAAAACAGAATTTTAGAAAAAAAACACTTGTGACAAAGAATTTGCACTGTGAGATGCTCATTTTTATAACATTACCATCACTGATTTTAAAGACTATCAAAGGCACTAATTAGTAAGCTCAAAGTCTTTCAATACTGATAAGTATCACTATATTTTTAAAAATCTCTAAAGAACAGTCCCTTTAAAAAAGAAAACCTTTCATTTCAGAACAATTTTAAATTTATAAGACAATGGTGGGCCTGGCACGATAGCGTAGTGGCTAAAGTCCTCGCCTTGCATGCACTGAGATCCCATATGGGCGCCAGTTCTAATCCTGGCAGTCCCAGTTCCCATCCAGCTCCCTATTTGTGGCCTGGGAAAGCAGTTAAGGACGGTCCAAAGCCTTGGGACCCTGCACCCGCATGGGAGACCAGTGTGGCAGAGGCCAGAGCCGAGACAAAGCCTCCAGCCACCTCACCAGACTCAAACGTGTTTTCACTTTTCTTTTTGGTTTGAACAGATTTACTTTTCAAAATGTGGCCTAGGATATATTTTCCTTTTTAAAAAAAAAAAAAAGATGTGTTTATTTTTATTGCAAAGTCAGGTCCTATGCAGGAGGCGTGACAGTCTATGGGGCGCGCTGGGCTGATCCAGAGCAACCTCTGGCATACTTAACACTGGCTGGCAACAGGCCTGGTTGGGGAGCGTGGGGGAGGCCTTGGCTGCATGGAGCCTACCACTAAGGGGCACAGGAACTGGAGGGAGGCTGAGTTCTGGTCGGGTCACAGTTGTAATCCCTTGGCACAAATATCGATTCGGCTTTGACACACCATGCCGGATTAGACCACAGCACAGTTTGGTGCTCCGGAGGACCAGGATAGACGTTGGACGGGCTCGGCTAGGCCTCAACCCCAACTGAGCCATATATGAGATATACGTGGGTATGGACGAGCCGTGGCTGGGCTGAAACTCTCAACAGCAGGAACCAGAATGGACTGAAGAGCGGAGCTGGCTGAAGGACCTGCTGGAATGCGTGAAGCCCGACACCAGGAAGGAGTCGGAGGGAGGAATCTGAACAGTTCCTCTGACAGGACACTGACCCTACAAATAAACGCAGGAAGCATGGAGGTAAACAACCCAGAAGAGGCTTTGGAATGTGACCCACTGGCATACACTTGGCTCGGGTTGGGGCAGACCAGGCTGAGTCGGTTCACGTCATCCACTGGCAAGCCCAAGCGCTGAAACTGTGTGGGGGCCTGGCCGGGTTTCGTTGCGATAAAAAAAAAAAAAATACAAAACACAAAATGCCAAGGTGAAATGGCCTGTGCCAGTAGGGAATGCAACACCCGACCAGCACACCTCCCACTGGTTTAGGTGAGGGACGAGAGTGTGATGGGCAGAGCCGGGGAGAGATGCGATACTCACTGGTTCCAATAGAGGTCGGGGCTCAGAAGAGAACCAACCCAGGGGTTAAAACCACCAGCTGATCGGAGTGATGGACAGTGGCGGGCACTGTGCTTACTAGTAGTACATGTAGGAGCCTGGACTGGGAATGCCTCAAAGTTTCTTAGGGGATTCCCCTGAACAAAATGGAGGAATCAAAGCACTAACCAAGAAAAGATGGAAAATGGAGTAGATCAATCAACCACCTCAGGTATATGCTTTCAGCAGAAAACTGGACAAGGGGAAACCCTAAGATGGACTATGTCAATCAGTGGACTCTGCACCAGCCTCATCATACCTGGACTGTTGCTGATGATATGTTGGAGCTTCTAATTGATCGAGGTGACGCTCTGCTGGCTCTGCCTTCAAACCTGAGAGGGCCTCCCTAAGAGGCCGTTGAACTTGAACTGGACAAGTGGGATGCTGGACTCTGTATGGTGTAAACTTTTAATTAGGGAATCTCAACGGAACTTGAACTGTGGTTATGCATCAAGGTGAAGGAATTCACCATGGGGGAAGGGTTTGGGGTGAAGGGGGGGAATCCCAGTACCTATGAAATTGTGTCATGTAATACAACGTAATAAATGAATAAATGAATATTAAGAAAAATTTTATCAAGAGAAAAAAAAAAAGGTCCACAGAGAGGAGAGACAGAGAGGAAGATCTTCCATCTAATGATTCACTCCCCAAGTGGCTGCAATGACTGATGCTGAGCCAATCCGAAGCCAGGAGCCAGGAACTTCCTCCAGGCCTCCCATGCGGGTGCAGGGTCCCAAGGCTTTGGGCTGTCCTCGACTGCTTTCCCAGGCCACAAGCAGGGAGCTGGATGGGAAGTGGGGCTGCCAGGATTAGAACTGGTGCCCAAATGGGATCCAGGCACATTCAAGGTGAGGACTTTAGCCACTATTATGATCATATAATATTATGAGTCTTCTACAAATTCAAAAAACGTTGCAAAGATACAAGATAACGAAAACAAGCTTAGATTATCCCACAAGACAGGAAAAAATTTCTCAAAAGAGTGGATTCCTATAAACTATTCATTTCCATAATCCTATTCAAATGATGGGAAATAAAACAGCTTTTCTTTAATCAGTATTTTCAGATGTGTACTTAATAGTCTTATGACTCTTTAAGCACAGAAAAGTTCCAAAGTAAACTGGCAAACACCTTCAAGTAAAGAAACTGTTCACTTGTGCAATGAAACACTACCCCCTTGTGGAAATTTTATAAAATGCAGCCAAAGGTAAGCACAGATGTTTCATGAACAATTGACTGAGACCAACAGAATGCAGTGTGGCACATGCTGGCAAACCAGGGTAGGGGGCGGGCCTGGTGGGGGTTACTGTGGGTCACTCCGACTAGGCTGCAGCTCCCACTGGTTTATGTGAGAGCCGAGTATGTGCTGGGCAGAGCCAGGCTGGACTGCAACACCCATTGGTTCCAGTGGAAGTCGGGACTGAAAACAGAACCAACCCAGCAATTGCAACCACCAACTGATCGTGGCGATGGACTGTGGCGGGCCCTGTGCTTGCTAGTACATACAAGAATCTGGTCTGGGAACACCTCAAAGTTTCTTTGGGGATCTCCCCAACTGAAATGCTGGACTCAGAATCCTAACCAAGAAAAGACAGAAGACAGAACAAGTCAATCAACCACCTCAGCTATATTTTGGCAGTGAAATACTGCGCAAACAGAGACTGTCAATTAGTGGATTCTTGAACGACCTCATCATGCTTAGAATGGCGAGATCGGCAGCAATTCGTAACTGTTGAACTATCCAAACCACTTGAGTAAGACCGTCAGAGCATGCCCCACATCAGGGGCCTGGGATGGGTGGGAGACTGGGTGGGGCTTCTCCCTTTATCTCCCCCTTTACCCCAGATTCAGAAAAAAAGCAATGTGGAAACAATAGTCTTACCCACTTTCCTTTGGCCCTTGAACCTTTTTACCCTAATTAACTATGTAAAGATTGTCAAAAAATATAATAAAAAAAGGGAAAAAAAACTTGAGCAGCTAACAGTGATTTCAAAGTTCTCCTGCTGATCACAGACATATCTAAAGAAGTGGCCTCATTCACCCTACACCGGAATTCCCACATGCTTCCTCCTTGCCTCACATTAAGTTGAACTTATTCAGTCAATCAAAATACATTCTTCATTAATAAGTGATCATCTCCCTGTCTTTACCTTAAGCTGCACTTATTCAGTCAATCAAAATGTATTCGTGATTACTAAGCAAAGCAAGTGTACTTACACCTGCAAAGAACATACCATTTATTACAAGCAGATGAGGGAGGAGCCCAAGGCAGCCTTTTCCTTGGAGCACCCACAGGGCAGCCGGCTCCGTGTAAGGGAGCCAGGGCACCCCCCACTGAACCCCATCTTGGGCTCACAGAGGCGCACCTGCTTTCACATACAGTGGCCAGGACACAGTTGGCAGCCACTAGGACTGCTTCTCTCATCATCCTTTTACAAAAGTTGTTGTTCTCCAACCTCACCAAAAGAGAAGAGAGTTAGTGAACAAAGCAGCAGGGCCAGGGCCCGACGTCAAGGGTGGCACGTCTCCACCATCCCCACCCCACCTCTGGGCACATCCACCTCCAACTGCGTGGCCCAAAGGAATCAAATGAGCTGTTCTGGAAGGCGAAATGGCAGTGCTTTCAAGGTAAACTAACATGACTACATGTTGCTGTAACCTACTAACTGCTAACACAGATTCTATCTGTCAAGTGTGATGTGTCCTAACCTGCTGAGATGCGGAGACATGAGGTGGCATCCAAGCAGCAGGACAACCCAAGCAGTACTGCGTACACTGTCTTTCAGTGTCTTGTTACATAAACCAGACAGAAATCTAGACTGGCCTTTAGTAATCCTGTTTTCTGCATAGGTCTTTAGCTCACAAGCAGCTTTCCACACTCCCTCTGTCTGTGCTTCAGCCCCGCCTTACGTAATGAGCCACTCCAGACAGCACATTCAGCATCCCAACTGTTTCAAGATGGCAGTTCCAAAAACCGAAGCTAGCCTCTGTTAAAGCCAGGCGGACTGAAGCTGACAGCTTTTATAAGCTTCAAGAGATTACCTTTTGCACACAGGACTGTGATACAGGTGTGTAGGTGGCAGATAATGCTGTTCATTTATTAATTTATTAAAATATTCAAGTATGAGGTTGATGGCCATGGACCGCTCACTGCCACCCTCACTCCACCATCTAACAATGCTGTAAACTCAAGTCTGAATTGCTCCACTGCCTGCCCTTACAGACTCTCACGCAGGGATGCCAATTAACCTGAGCTGACCGCCTAAAGGCCTCACCCCTGCATCGTGCACACAGTGACCTCTACTAGTGATTGCCCGCACATGCTCAGCTGGTCCCTCAGGAACAACAGGCCACCTGACTGCAGAGTGAGACGCCTTCCTCTTTCTTCAACGGGGCGGGGCTGGGGTCTGATCCACAGGATACCAGGCTTCATCACACCGTGGGCATGCTCCCCACTCCTCCTGGCCCACCTGGGCACAGCCTGGAAAGCCCCACTCTGGATCTCAGAGCACCTCTGAACCTGCTGGGGCTCCTCGGCCCCGCCACCCCACAGGTGAGGCCCGATTTCTGCAGTCACCCATCTAGCCAGGCATTTCTCACCCTACCCCTGCCCTCACCCCGTGATGTATCCTCCTGTGATTTTCTAGCCACTGACAACTCCACTAGGCCACAAATACAATCAGAGTTGAGCCTCATCTTTCACCTCCATTGCAGTGTGGTCCCCAAACCAACCTGTTTCAATGGTTCTAGAACAACGAAACAGAAAACAAAGTCTGCCTAACCATGTTTTTAGACTACCCACAGGGAGACATTTGTCTAATGATTAGACACTCACATCCCTTATTGGGCATCTGAGTTTGCCCTCCACTCCTGACTCCAGCTTCCTGCTAACGCACACGCAGGACCCGGAAGGCATGGACGCAGCTGTGGGATCCCTGCAACTCCAGCAGACCTGACCTGAGCTCCGGGTCCTTAGCCTTGCTCCTTGTCAGCGGCTGCTGCGGAAAAGCGGAAATCTCTATCCTCTCAAACACAGTGGGCTTTTTGGTTTTTTTTTTTTAAGTATCAATGAGTAACACAGATTCACAGGATCAAGAGGGAGATTGGGTGTGTGGAGCAGAAGGCTTTGCCTTCACATCCACAAACCAGAGGCCTCCTCTTTTATATCAGACACAGTCTGAATAAGGTTTCTGCTACTTCCCAGAGACCCCTGACTTTGAACTCAGCCAAGGAACTGCTCTGGCCAATGAAATGTGCGTGAAAGAGGCCTGCTGCTTTCAAACAGAAGCTTGCAGGGCCACCAGCCAGAGCCCTCATTCTCCCTCTGCCCCTGTAGCCGCCATGCTTCAGACGGAGCCCACTCTGGCAGGAAGTCAGGAAGGCAAAGCAGACCGGAACCTGAAAGGCCAGAAACAAGGGAGTAACCCTTCTGACCACAGGCTCGTGAGACTCAGAGGATGGTAACAGCCTAGCCTAGCCAAAAGATGAGTTACATGAGAAACATGCTTTAAAAAAAGATGTGTCCACTTGTTGAAAGACAGAACAACAACAGAGAATGACAGGAAGAGAGAGGAGGAAAGAGAAAGCTCTTCCATCTCTTGGTTCATTCTTCAAACGATCACAACAGCCATGATTGGTAGAGGTGGAGCCTGGAGACAGGAACTCCTTCCGGGTCTCACAGGGATGACAGGAGCTCAGACACCAGGCCATCATCTGTTGCCTTCCCAGGAGCTCCGGCAGGTAGCCACAGCTGAAACACACACTCCAGTGTGGGATGCCAGCCTAGACTGCCACAACACAGCGCCAGCGCACAACTCCCAGCCTTACTTCTTACTGGCCTCTGAGCTGGTCAGAGCAACTGACCCTTCTGTCTTCCAAAACAATGTATTCTGATGCCACAATCACATCCCAGGTTTTCCTATCCATCTTATTTACTTATTCATTGATTGATTGGTCACATGCTCAGGAAAAAAACTATGCTCAGCAGAGCAACATCACCATGGAAGAAACGTCAGTGTTGTGACATGACCCAGAGCATGCATGTGACAGCCAAAGGACAGGAGTTGGGCAGAAGCAACACCCTCCACGGCTTCAAAGTCCACAAGCAGGTGCCAAAACGTAGAAGACATTGACCGCAAACTCCGCAGTTCAACTCAGTGGGAATTCTCCCCTTTGAAACCAAACCAAAGTTGGCTCCTCAGCCAAGTTCAGCAAGCATTTGTAATCTACCTTGTTGAACTTTCACCTTGGCTTGCTGCAACACCAGCATTATAACAAGACAACTAGAGAACAGACACACCACAGCGCCCTCTGTTGAGCTGCTGCTTCTTGCACTCAAACACTTCTCACCTGATTTGAATAATTCCCAGGAAAAATAGGAACTAAAACAGGCCCAGAAAACATGCACTGCTGGGAAACAACTGATTCTAAGATACAGAAATTACTGTTGCAGACATACCAGTCCCTTCCCACCCTCCCAAAAGACTAAGTCAACAGTCAAGGAACAAACAGGCAAAGTACCCCCTTGGCACAGGACAATGCTTTTATTTATTTATTTTTTAAAGATTCATTCATTTTATTACAGCCAGATATACACAGAGGAGGAGAGACAGAGAGGAAGATCTTCTGTCCGATGAGTCACTCCCCAAGTGAGCCACAACGGACCGATGCATGCCAATCCGAAGCCGGGAACCTGGAACCTCTTCCGGGTCTCCCACGCGGGTGCAGGGTCCCAATGCATTGGGCCATCCTCAACTGCTTTCCCAGGCCACAAGCAGGGAGCTGGATGGGAAGTGGAGCTGCCGGGATTAGAACCGGCACCCATATGGGATCCCGGGGCTCTCAAGGCGAGGACTTTAGCTGCTAGGCCACGCCGTGGGGCCCAGGACAATGCTTTTACAAGAGGCAAATGGGCCCAGCACATCTGCCTGGCAGCTAAAGTCCTCGCCTTGCAAATGCAGGGATCCCATGTGGGCATTACTTCATGTCCCAGCGGCCCCACTTCCCATCCAGCTCCCTGCTTGTGGCTTGGGAAAGCAGCCAAAGACAGTCCAAGGCCTTGGGACCCTGCACCTGCATGGGAGACCTGGAAGAAGCTCTTGGCTTTGGATCGGCACAGTTCTGGCCATCGCGGCCACTTGGGGAGTGAACCAACGGATGGAAATTCTTCCTCTCTCTCCTCCTCTGTATATCTGACTTTTAAATGAAAATAAATAAATCTTTAAAAAAAAAAAAAAGAGGCAAATGACTCTTTGTAAGTACAAGACTGTTGCACTTACAAAACTGAGTAAAACACATGGGCCAAATAAATATTAAGATGATGATGAAATATTAAGAGCTAAGCAGTAACAAAGAGGGAGAGAAACTGCATGTGTCTTTAGATTCCAACATCAAAGACTCTTGGGAGAGCCTGGCAGAGAGGACCTGAGCTGCACAGCTGCTCAACGACCCCGCGCACAACGACCTCGTCAGCATCGGCTGTGCCGAAGGCAGCAGAGGCCATAACCTCCAAGAAGGACCAGCAGCCTGCAGCCCTCACTCAGGGTAAGCACACTGGAAGACCCAGCTTCTCCCCAGGGAACCTGCCAGCTGCTGACTCTCCATAAACAAATGTAGGGAAATTGCCCCTTCGTATTTCCTTGTAAAATGTAGGAATTCTGGGATTGGGAGGGTATCACGAACCAACAGTTTTTCCCCAGGAAAGATAGTAAGTACTGCATCATGACCTCTGACCTCCACACACACCCTGCACTTACCACTCCTCGGCAAATGGCCACACTGGCTCCAACGGCCATCCGCAGCCAAGGACATCAGGCCGGGCCATCCAGAGCCCGGAAACCTCCCAACGCTGACATCCTTCAAGAGGATATGCCCTGAGAGATTACAAACTCACAGCTGCCGCAAGTAAAAATTTTTGATTGTTTAAAAAAATTCTTTACTTGAAAATTCTTGGTCAGAGGTAACAAACCCACACTCTGGATTCCCCTACTTCCACACTCCCAGTTTCCAAAATTCAGTGGTTTCTTACTGGTACCAATAATTTTAGGGGTCTCTTCTCACAGGATTACAATCCTCAACACCACAGTCAAGAACCTTCTTTGTATCATGCATGTTTAGCCCCTTTATTAATCCAGCCTTTGGAGAGGGAGGGGATCTGTTGGCATATGTCACCATTAACATGGCATTCAACTGTGACAAAGTATTTGATAAAAAACAAAAACCAAAAAAACCTAAAAAGTGGCTTGTGAGGACTGTAGTTATCAGCTACTGATTACAAAGAAAAACACCAACTTACCAACGACTGAGGCTCCTCTTTCTGCAAAGGCGAGGGCATAGGCTCGGCCCAGTCCTAAGCAAAAAAAACGAGACAAGCAGACAGTTCAATCCAGGCCCATTCAATCCCAGCTCTAGGCAGCAGGCAAGCAGTTAGCACTACAAGGGCAGAATCCTCAGTGTTCACCTTCAACCTCCTTCCACAGTCTTTTGCCTGCAGACTTTAAAAAGCCTCAAACTACCTCCCCCACCTCTTCCACCTGCCACTTCCCAGGATTCCACCCACCTGCCAGGACGCCGCACGTGGATCAGGTTCTACCAAGACACAGGTGGATGTAATTTAAAAGGTGAGTAAGGCAGAAGCCACCTTCCCAGGAGTTCTGGCCATCAGAAAAGAAACTGATTTTTTTTTTTTTCTAGGTTGTGAAGAAATGGAGGAGAGGTTGTGGTGGCTTGTTGAAGCAGCTCCCCGATCCCGGGTGGCAGCACCATTCTCCAGGCCCTGGGGTCCTCTGCCAGCCTGGACAGTGGCAGCGCCATTCTCCAGGCCCTGGGGTCCTCTGCCCGCCTGGACAGTGGCAGCCTGTCTCAGCGGGGACCATTCTTCATGGCCTCTAGAACCCGTTCCTGGAGGAGCTGCCTAAAACCTAACTGTCTAGTTTAAATCCCTTCCTGTCCACAGTATCAAGTGATTTCTGCACCTGCCATAAAGCTTGTCTGTACAATCATGAGGAAAGAGGAAAAAAAGAAATTCCAGCTCAAAATAGTAAGGGATGTTCTTATATGTCAAAATAATAATAATCCTGTATCTATGTAAGTTTTATAGCTATAGACTATCTCAGAAAGAACACATAATTATTACCACCGCTGGGGAAACAGAACTGTGTGGAGAGAATCAGGGGTGACAAGCACATTTTTTAAAAAATCTTTATTAGTAAGACCCATTACTCACTAGATAAACTGGTAAGCTATATTTAATAAAAATTAATTGGCAAATAAGTATGCAAGTAATTGAAAATGTAAAGTAAATATATACATTAAGTGTTCCAAAACTAGAAGGTATC
Source organism: Ochotona princeps (assembly GCF_030435755.1). Taxonomy (NCBI): domain Eukaryota; kingdom Metazoa; phylum Chordata; class Mammalia; order Lagomorpha; family Ochotonidae; genus Ochotona; species Ochotona princeps. The sequence goes on from NC_080850.1 coordinate 45,341,611, forward strand.
ATTAATGATTTTAGAATTTGACCCCCTCTAAATGGATACAGCCAGTTGAGGAACAGGACGTGTTAAACTCATAACTATGTAGTCACAACACACTCACTTTTTAAAAATTGTTTTTCAACACATTAACATTTTACAAAATCAATTTGGTGGGTGGCAGCTAGTACTCAACTAGATAACAAAACACAGAAAACTGGCAGGTGCACTGTGTTGTTGGCCTTGCCCGCGCCATGAACTTGGTTAGAACTCAAGGGCTTCAAACGCCAAGGGCAGCGCATGGCCTCTTTCAATAACAAGAAGTAAACCAAACACCGCCCTCCCCCTTAAAAAGAAAAAAAAAAAAAAGATTAAAAATGAATCTAGAAACGGAAGCAGCTACCACGAATCCTAAAAGCATTTGGGGGAAGGCAGCTGAGAACCGCATTTCATCAACGAACACGTGAAAGCGCGTTATGAATCAACTGACCGAGGGCTGTATTTGTGACTTTTAACACACGCGCACAAAGTTCCCGCAGCTGCATTGAGGTGCAGAAGGCACGACCAGGGAGTAGCCCAAGGTGCACCCCAAGATGAAGGTGCTTTGCGGGGAGAGGGGAGTTCAGAGGTTACTTATGCCAAACTGGGGCAAAGACACCCCCAGCTCCGCCCATCCCCGGACAGCGTCGACGGGGTCTGACCCGCTTGTTTCACAAACTGTGTGTCCTTCAGCAAGGGGGCTGCTTCCCAGGACAGCTCCCCACAGGGCTTCTCCTGGGATGCAGGAGGGTCCGACACCTCCCCAGGCGCAGACAGCCGGGCTCCGCAGCTCCCTCGGCCCGAGCCCTGGACACATCAGCGGCCCGACCTCTGCCAAGCCTCCGGGGGACTTCGAACTCCAACCAAGCGTGCTCCTCTCACAGGGAGGCCCTCCTAAGAACTTCCAAAGTCACACGCATACACACAGGCTGGGGTGGTCAGGGCGCCCTCAAGGCGCTTTTCCGGCTTCTGGAAGAATCGGCCAAGGCCTAAGCAGAGCTGGCTGGCGGGACAGGGGGCAACCGAGGTCCGCCGACACGGTGGGGACGCCCAGTGCCGCCCGGCTCCCACGCAGGGCCCGCCCCGGTCGCCCGCCCCGGCCCCGTCCCGCCGGCTGGACCCACTGCCCCTCACGCCGCCGGACACCCACGGCGGGACCCCGGCGGCGGCCGCGCCCGGGCTCACCTCCGCCCGCGCCGGTGACCAGGACCACCCGGCCGTCGAACCTCAGCTGCGAAGCCATGAGTCCGGCTCGCAGGGACACAGCCAGCAACAGACAGGGGCGACCGGGCTCGGACAGCGGGGCAGGGGGCGTGGCGGGGGCGGGAGGTCGGGAGGGACCTGCCAGTTTCTGGGGACAGATCGGCGCCGTCGCTTCCCGAGTGCGCCTGCGCGGGAGTCCCTAGGCCTCCTGGGAACTGTAGTCCGGTGGACTCCACGCGATTTGACTGTTGGCTGCAGCTCGAAGCCGGGAAAGCTACTGGGAGCTGCGTGGCAAAATGGCCGCGATTGTGTCACCCGTTCAACTATTGTGCTATCCGTTCACACAACACGCCCTGGCTTAGAGAAATGGAGTGCGGCTTTCCTCCTGGGAGGACGGTCAGATCCAGCCCCTAAGCCAGGAAAGTGACTGAGCGTCTATCAAGATTTCTCAGGATTCAGTTCCTGGATTTAATGCATACCCTGGCCCCAACCAGGAGCCATTTGTGGCTATTTGGGGTCAGGGGACGAACCAGCAGATATTACATGGACCCTCTCTCTGCTTCTCTCCTCTTTCCTCATTGCCCTCCTCTTGCTGCCTCATAATTTTGAATTTTAAAAATCTTCCTGAATCAACCAGTTTTTGATACGAGATCATATTTAGCCCTTGTAGAAAAAAAAGTGACTAGTTAATACACGACTGGGTGAACCCTGTTAACCCTGCTGCCCACAGTTCCCCACAGATCTCTTACACTTATGCTCACCAGATGACAAGAGCCACCAACTGCCCTTTTATCCCAGATTATCTTCCCAATAATGGTTACACAATAAACAAGATTATCGATAGAGACCTCTTCCCACAGTGCAAAGGTCAGGTTTGCACAATAAATGTAACCTCTTCTACCTGCAGAACAAGGTCCTTTTAAAAAAATTTATTTATTTTTATTGCAAAGTCAGATATACAGAGAGGAGAGACAGAGAGCAAGATCTTCTGTCCAATGATTCACTCCCCAAGTGGCCACAACGGCCAGAGCTGAGCCAATCCGAAGCCAGGAGCCCAGAGCCTCTTCTGGGTCTCCCACGCAGGCGCAGGGTCCCAAAGCTTTGGGCCATCCTTGACTGCTTCTTGAATCTCTCATGTGGGTGCAGGGGCCCAAGGACTCGGGGCCTCCTCTGCTGCCGACCCAGGCCACAGGGAGGGAGCTGGTGGGAAGGTGGAGCAGCTAGGACACGAACCAGAACCCATATGGGATGCCAGCACCGCAGGCAGAAACCCAATGTGCTATGCCACAGTGTTGGCCCTGGAATGCTAACATCTTAACTAGTACACCCAATACATGCACCAGCATGTTCTTACAAAGGTCCTAGTGAAGACCAAGGAAAAGTATGAACTATGAAAATGGGAACTGAAAAATGAGGAGAGTAGGAAACGCAGAGGGCGGAGCCACACACAAAGAAGAGTGTTGTCTTGACAGGACTGTGTGCACTCGGTCACTGCTTGGGGAGAGGGAGGCATTTCTTGCACCCCAGTGGACAGTGCACAGTGGACGGAGCACATTTCTTACCCGTCCCGTTTTCCCAGGAGGAGTGGCCAGTCTCACTGAAGGGAGTCTCCTTGCCTGCACCTGTTCTGTGGGCTTTCTTCCTCCTTCCATCAAGTGCATCGACAAGCCTGGCAAGCCTGTTTCTGGGCTGTTGGAGGCCCTGCCACTCACCTCCTGTCTGTCCTTGCTTTCTCATGGGGCAACCTGGCTCAAACACCTGAGCCATGGAGTGACCAACCTAGTCCTGCCTGGCATGGACAACTGGAAAAAACAATCACATTTTCATCATCTCTCTTATTTGTTTTCTGGCTGATCCTGTTGGCACGGCTTTTGTTTGTGTGCTGCTGAAGAGCTTGAGGCAAAGGCTCCCTGAACCAGGAGATCCTGGCGCCCCATGTGGCAGCAGATGAGAACCACCCGGGGCTGGTTTGGGCTCTGTGAGCTGCAACTGGTTTTAGATTGCAGTTGTACACACTGATTTAGAACTTGCAGATCAGACGGTGGATTCTGTGGGAATCAGTACAAACGTTCCTGGAATTCACACTGCACAAGTCAGGAGCAAGTCTTAAGTGGAGATAAATTTATTTTTCTCTCTGAGTGATTAAAAAAAAAATTCCACAGGGGGCCAGAGGCCACAGCTGGGCTTTGCACAAACTTCAGGCCCACTGATGGATGCAGGAATGGGAAACTGACACTGGTTTGTTCTGGATCTCCCTAATTTTCTTCATCTTTTTATTTATGCCTTTCATGAATGTTCCAAGTTGTACCTGCTACAGCAGAGAGGATGTGCTACAGCATTGTTGGCCATAGCAAGTATATGTTTGCACCCCTTCCTGAGCCTCAGAATTTTAGAACGGGTTTATGTTTGGGTTTATGCAGGACATCAGTCTCAAGTTCACAGGGCAGCATAATCAACTCTCTCCAGAATATATTTTGCAACTGGGTTTAGGTTCGCAGACCTTGACCAACCCACACAGTGTGACTGCCAACTTGACAAGTGCAAACAGTTTTCTTGGGGTCAGCATTGTGGTGTAGTAGGTTAAGCTGCCAGCATTCCATATAGGTGCGACATCTAGTCCCAGCTACTCCTGTTCCAATCCAGCTACCTGCTAATGTGTCTAGCAAAGCAGCAGCAGATGACCCAGGTCCTAGGTTCCTGCATCCATGTGGAAGACCTGGAAGAAGCTTCTGGCTCCTGACTTCAAACTGGCCAAGTACTAGCTATTGCAGCCATCTGGGGAGTGAGCCAATGGAGGGAAGATCTCGCTTTCTACCATTCTCTCCATAAACTTTGAATGAATAGATCTTTTTAAAAATTGTCTTTTTTTCTCTGTCTGCCAGATCATCTTAAATCACTTGACTGGCAACTGCTATCCGAGTCCGTGTTCGTCCAGGCTTTGGAGATGTGTCTCGGTTGTGACACTGCTGCTGGTGTTTCCTGGACATGGTGGGCATGTAGCTGCTGCTGCCCCACGCTGGTCTACAGAAGAGAAGACACAGGAGGGTACTGCAGTAGGTCTCTGGTGCTCTTGAGGTCCTCAGAGGGTCTACAACCATCTAGCAAACCAGGCCAAGACACAGAGAAAGCACCCAATTGTGACCACTGCGCAACACTTTAAAGCTTTTCAATAGACACGAGGCTGTGTTTATTGCTTTTTTTTTAAAAAAAGATAATTATTTTATTTTGATGATTTTTACATAGTTGATTAGGTACAAAGGGTCAAGGTCTACAGGAAGGTGGGTAAGACCATTATTTCCACATTCACTTTTTCCTTCCTGATCTGGAGGGAAGCGGGAGATAAAGGGAGAAGCCACACCCAGCCTCCCAACCGCCTCCATACCCTGCGATGGAGGACAGCCGCCCGATGCCACCCCAGGGTTCCTGATGTAGGGCATGCTCCGAGGGTCCTGCTCAAGAGGTTTTGATAGTTCAACAGTTCTGGATTACTGCCAGTCTTGCCACTCCAGGCACAATGAAATCGCTCCAGCATCCATTGGTTGACGTAGTCCACCTGAGAGTCTCCATTTGCCCAGATTTTCAGTGCCAGCGCTTAGCTGGGTAGTTGATCGATTTGTTCTGTCCTCTGTTATGGTGCCAGGTGTCCTCTGCAGACCCCAATGTGCTGCCATACCCTCTATGTACACCTAGATATGCTGTCTACTGCTCTAAGCCACTAAGAAGCCCCAGCTCTGATATACACACTTCACTTATGGTGTTTTCCATTTTAATCTTGCCTCTTGGGCATGACAACTCCTGTGCATGGCTAAGATTTCACATTCATGTTTCAGCTTTGCTTATGAGTTGCTGGAGTCACACAGTGTCCTTGGTACTGTGCACAAATGAGACAAAGTCCTGGCACTTCCAGATCCTGCGTTCCAGAGAAATATGACAAACATGCACACAACAAATGAATGACTGCAGATAACTACAAGTGCTAAGGGGAATATCCATTACTTGCTAGGCACTTCTCGGTGTCCGATGAATCTCATTTCATAACAACTTACACAGGTGATGTTTCAACAACCCTCATTTTCATGTGAGAAATCTGGGGTACGAAAGGGTTAAATCACCTAGCTAAAGGGTAAGAAGTAAGGCTTCAAACTCCAGTGGTGTTGCTCTCTTGCCTAAAACAAGCAAATGGGGTGTGATTCAGAAGAGACTGGAAGCAGACACAGGACAGAGAGGAACTTGGAGAAGGTGACAGGAAGACTTGGGCAGAGGCCGACTTTGGCTGAGCGTCATCTAGCGAGAAGGAAGCAGTCAAACGAGAACTAGGACACCCTCCTGAGCAGAGCGGCCAGCACAGACTCTGGGCAGGACATGGTGTTCCTCCCCGGGTCACAGCAGACCACACACGACGGCCAAGAAGCAACCAGACCGTACAAAGTCCTGTGAGCCAGCTGAGTGTGCGCCTGGCTCTGGTTACAACAGAAAACTGGAAAGTAAAATGATGCGATATGTAAATTGTACCTTTCCCAATCTCCATTTAAGTAAATTCTGGGGCCAGCACTATGGCTATGCCATGGTGGGTTTGGGTAACCTCCTACACCCCATGTGGGTGCTGCCTTGAGTCCCAGCTGCTCTGCTTCCGATCCAGCTCCCTGGGGAAGCAGCAGAAGATGCCCCCGGTTGCCTGGTCCCCTGCCACACACGTGGAAGAGCCAGAAGGAGCTCCAAGCTCCTGGCTTCAGCCCGGCTCAGTCCGGCCATTGCAGCCATCTGGGGAATGAACCAACATATGAAGGTCTAACTCTGCCTTTCAAATAAATAAATGAACTTGTAAAAAAATGTCTTAAATATAAATGTTCAGGGAAAAAGTCAGGAAAGCATAGTAACTGATACCAGCAGGGACTTCTGAAGATGAGGTACAGCTAGTGACCCATGCATTTCTAAATTACTGCTTTTTGTAGAACATGGAAATGTACCTACATATTTGTACAAGTGGAACAAGTTAAGCTCTGTAAAGTTGCCTTTATCACCTAGGTTAAAAGACCCTCAACTACAGACAGCTGCTGGACATTAAAGCAAATATTAGACCCTACAGTGTGTGATGCCAAAATGACAAGATGGGTCCCTCCCTTGGAGACTCTGTGACAAGTGGCTATGCACATTGAGTAGTGAGCCAATTGGCTTAGGGAGCAGAGACATGGAGAACAACCCAGCAGGGTACGTTAATTAGAGCTGTACCCTAAGACTGATACAATCCAATCAGTGAGCAAAAGTTGGCTGGTTTCTCTCCATGTAAAGCAACTGATAATCCTGTGCATTGCATGAATTATGAAAGCCACTTTCAGTGTCAAGTTGAGCTACTGCCAGCTTTTATGTCTCTTGACATAGAGAAGGCAAATGGTGACTTGCGATTCAAGAGGAAGCCTGCCTTGCCTCGGTCACCTACCCTTCGCACTCAGCCACGTGGGACTTGGCACCCACTTTGCCTTACCGTCCACCTTCCTGCCCACCACCTTCAGTCATCACACTGTTTACTCCCAGCTGTCCTGTGCTTCGCCTCAACGCCTTTCATTCTGCTTGGAGACTTCAGAAACCATGTGCCTCAGACCCACGCAATCGGATGCATCCAAAGCCTGGCTTCGCAATTCACGTTTTTGTCACTTTCAGTAACTCTTTGTGCCCAATCGACTGTTGCCATTTACTCCCATAATATACCCTGGATTTATTCATCGCCAGAAAGCTTATCATTTCTGAAAGCTTGTGTCCCAGCTCCTGCCCTGTGGTGCTCAAGTGCTGCTCTGGCAGAATCTGCCTTTCCCTGGCAGCCCCAGCGCCTTGATAACGATGCTTTTGGACCCAGAGTTCTTTGCTGCCTAGCTCTCCTGTGCTGCTTAGACCCCAAGACTCATCATCAGGCTACAACCTCACTCGTCCTTGTTTGTTTCAGTCCCTCTTAGAATATGTAGACATTTTCCAGTTTTGAATGCTTTCTTTCATACCTTACTGAAGGCATGAATTATTTATAGGTATAATTTCTAATATCAAACAGGTAGATTTCCTAGAAACTTTCTGTTAAACACTGCACAGCCCCATGTATTACTGTCCAAAAAAAAGAAAAAAGAACCCACTCTGATTTAGTCTTTTAAACAAATTGTGATTGGTTTTATGACCCCCTGCAGTGTCTGCTTCCGTAAAGACTCCATATATACTTGAAAAGAATGTGCAATGAACATTCTGGGGGCTCAGGGCTCAGCCTTTGGGCATCAGATCATGTTTACAAACCATATTATCAAGACTTCCACAACCTTACTGATAACCTGCCTGCTTCTGCTAACAGTTACTGAGACAGACATGTTTAAAATACCTCACTATGAATATGGATTCTCCTGGAGGCCCTGTTCTTTCCATTTCTTGTTTTACGAATTTTGAAGTTATACCAGACCGGACTCTCCTGTATGCCCCAGAAGATAAGGACCTGGAAACTACCCAGGCATTACTGAAGAGCGTGAGGACCCTCAGTAGGGTTTCTATTTTTAAGTCCTGGAGCGATTCTCTGAGTGGCCTTTCACTGAGGGCGAACACTGTGGCTAAAGGGCGCTTTGATAAGCCTATCGCAGGTTATAACCCAGTTCTTTAGGGATCCATGCCAAGACTGGAAGCTGCTAAAACCCTGGGAGACACGCCTCCAAAAGTAGGGGCTACTGTTGTGCACAGACAATGGGACAAGCATTCACAGCAACGAGGGTTTTCACAAGGGAGCAGGTAGCAAAGGACCTCTCTGAAACCGGCATCACATCCAGGACTCAAGGAGGTGGCTGGTGTAACAAGGACAGCTACCTAACAACAGAGTAAATCTGAGTTACCTACAATCACGAGTTACACTTCTGCTTGAATATCATCTTGCCTTTATGTCTACATAACTGGAATAAACAACTACCTTGCCTGGCCAACAGGCACCCAAATCTTCTCAGTCAGTTAATTTTTTTTTTTTTTTTTTAATGAGGAGACACTAACGGTGTAATCTAGAACACCAGCAAGACTTGGCATTCATAGATGGTTAGAGGCAAAGGCCAGCATGAACGATGGCTTGAGTTTCTGGCATGAACAATGAGTTTAGTATTTCACAGGTTTTTTAAAAGATTTATTTTTCGTTTTTATTGGAAAGACAGATATTCAAAGAGAAGGAGATACAGAGAGAAAGAGCTCCCTTCTGCTGGTTCACTCCCCAAGTGGCTGCAGTAACCAGAGCTGAGCCGATCCGAAGCCAGGAGCCAGGAGCTTTTCCCATGTGAGTGAAGGTCCCAAGGCTTTAGACCATCCTCGACTGCTTTCCCAGGCCACAGGCAGGGAGCTGGAAGGAAAGTGGAGCAGCCAGGACACGAGCCAGCACCCTTATGAAATCACAGCAGTTACAAAGCAATGATTTGGCCACTAGGCTATTGCACCAGGCCCTGATTTTCCGTTTTAAAGAATCTTTTCAATACCTTTTTAAACAAAGTGGCTGGTGGGTACATTAGATATCTATTGCTGTCTAGCAAATTAACTCCAAAGTCGAGATGGCTCCGCATCACAATTATGTTCTCAGCTTCTATAGACCAGAAATCTGGGCCTGGCTTAGCCGGGTAACTAGAGCTTAAAGGCCTCCACGAGATATACATGGCTCTGCCATAGTTTCAAGCTGCATGTGGGGAAGGGCCCATTCGGAGCACAAACCTGTAGTCACCACATTCGTCAGAGCCATCGGCTGGAGACATTGCTGTCGTCTGGATTACTCCACAGCGCGCAAGCCAGCTTCCCTGCACATGAGCAAGCGAAAGAACAAGAGAGATTAGCCAGGAAAGAAGGTCTACCGTTCCTGCCATTATCTGCAATCTTTGTTTTAACAAATGGGCATTGCTATCTAGAGCAGCTTTAGGTTCAAGGTAAAACTAAGCAGGGAGCAGAAACCATATTTGCACAAGGTCCCCCACAGTCTGCAGTGCCCACTAGGGTGTCACGCATGTGACAACGGATGGGTCTGCCCTGACAGGTCATGATCCCCCACAGCCCTTAGTGGACATCACAGTGCATTCTTGGTGCTTGAATTACTGCATTTCATTGCTGACAGCCTAATACCATGGGCTGGGTATCGTTTAATAAAAGAGGTTTATTCTGGCTCACAGCTCGAGAGGTACAGACGAAATGCCGCAGATGGCAGCGGCCTTCTTACTGTCAGTGTGCCAAAGTGGAGCAGGGTGCCACATGGCAAGACGGAACACACAGGTATGCAGATCTCCTGTGGCCTCTCTCCATCCCCCTAGAATGTTGCCAACATTCAAACCCTGCAACCTGTACCCTGATGACCTGATCCAGCCCCCGTCGTCTCCCAACAGCCCTCCCCCACGTGCCATGATTGCATTAGCCTCCCCCTCTTCACCAGTGGCATTAGATAGTAACACCTGCATTCCTGCAGCGCACACTCAGCCCATATCAGACCACAGCAGGCATGTGCTTGCTTTAGGCTTCCGCCAGTGTGCAATGACGCACATCCACCCATCATTGCAGTACCTTTCCATGGCTTTCCGCTGCCTGTCTCTCCACTGTAACCACTGCTCCTTGTACTGTAGTTTTGCCTTTTCAAAAATATCCTGCGATTAGAGTCATACAGTGTGTAACCTTCTCGTATGAACTTTTTTTTAGAAAGTAACGTGCATTTCAGCTTCCACATGTCTTTTCACAGACACCTGTGTGTGCGCGTGCACGCTGAATAAATGGACACTGACTAAAAGCAGCACACCCTCCAGGGGGCACCTTGCTTGCGGCCAAGTTCAGAGAGGCCATAGCCTTTCCGTAATCTTGGAAATGATGTCATGACGTCTGCAATAGTCTGTTCATCAGCAGCAAGTCCACCTGTCCAGCCCAGGTGCCAAGAAAGGACATGACAGAAACACAGCAACCCTGAGAGGTGAGGCTCATGGAGGGTGATTTAGAGGGCTCCGGCGCTCAAGGGAGGCACCTTGACCGTGGCCAAGGGGTCAGGCCCGTTCTTGAGGTGCCAGCAGAGTCCACTCTTGCATCAATGTCCCACCGTTCACCAAGACACTAAAAACACAAGGGCTGCACTTGCCCCACGTGTCAGCGATGCTCCCAGTGCGGAGCACCTGACAACTTGCTGCCAGCTTATTTTCCTTTGAGTCTAACACAGTTCCTTGGAGAACTGCCCATCGCACTCAGGCTTTCCCCAAAAAGAGTTCTTAATTAAATGGTCCCTTTCATTCCATTCCTCTCTGTGCGGCGGAGTGAAGCATGCAACAAATCATTTCCATAGTATTCCAGATGCATCAATGAACTGTCTATAAACTAAAGCACACAGTTTCATTTCTCGTAGGATGAATCTGTGTTATCTAGCTCTGGTTGTAGTAGAATTGGGGTCAGGAACAACCTGGTGCTTTCTTTTCTCCTGGAATTCTAAAATCTCCACAACAGCCCAACATTTGATAGAAAATATGTTTGGAAACTACACATTTGTGACCAGTCATGACAGCTAGGAAACAGTGTCACCGCGTTGCCACTAGAGGGAGTGAAGAGCCATTGAGGCATCTCCTGGGTGCCCCGCTAGGCTGGACCATTCCCAAGAAAGGGAACTTAATGTTTCTCGCCTACCCTCCTCCTCCTCCTAATCGCCGTGACTTCCTTTCCACCAGCGGCAGAGCTGAGGCTTGAGGCCATCACTGTAGACATGGGCAAAGCCAGCAGGAGGCACTGACTTCACCACAGGCACAAGCTGCTGACCCCAAGGAGCACTTCCCACCTCTGCCTCCCTCAGCTCAAAAACCTGCAGAATTGACTGGTCAATTAAAGAATTTCTCTTTTTTTGAAAGGCAGAATGACAGAGAACTAGAGAAACTTTGATCTGTTTATTCACTCTCCAAATGGCCACAAAAGTGAGACCAGACAACAGCCAGGAGCCTGGAATTCCACCTGGGTCTGCCCCATGGGTGGCAGGAACTCAAGCACTTGGGCCACCTCCTCCTGCTGCTTTGCCAGCACGTGAGCTGGTGCTTCCACAGGGTGCTGGTATCAGGAGTGGTGGCTTGAGCCAATGAGCCACAATGCAGGCCCTTACTGTGGATTTACTAGGATGCTAAAACAACGGGGTGCTATCAAGACCAACAAGTGGCTTTGAGAGACACCCCAGTAAGCACTCAAGGAACAGAGGGCAGATCTAGAACCTTGAAAACAACTTTCCAGGAACGACTGGCACAGAAATGCCTAATGCTAATCCCCATCGCTCCATGCCCTTGGCACCCAGGACAGCTGTAGCACTCAGCCCCGTAAAAGGTGACGCATGACACCCGATGACCACACAGCGTGCCCAGCAGGAGTGTCTCTGCTGTGGTGAGTACATGGAAAACTATGACCGCAGCTGGCTGGGCTCCAAGGCTGCAGAGTCAGCACCGTGAGAGGCCACTTCTGACAGGCACTTTGGGGCATTCACATTGATGGCGAATGACCATGCAGAGCGGGAATGGGAGTTGATTTTACTAGGAAAGAGAGATTTCGGCTAGCCAGGAGGGGTCCATTGTAGGGAATGCAGAGAAGGCCAGGGGGAACAGCCACAGGCCGAAGGAGGGAAAGGTAGCCAGGGTCCTGTGCTACTGAGAGTCTGAGGGCTAGGCACGCTTCCTCGACTCCGTGAACCCTCCCACAGATTACAGCTGCAGGACATCCGGGGACGAAATAAGCTTCCATGCTTAGCACACCTACGTTCATTTACCATGGAGGAGCACATAAAACCTCCAATTCGCCAAGTGCTATTCCTGCCATTTTATCCCAGTTCACTTTCCCAGCTTTGAACCTGATGTTATAATTGGGCCTGAATCTCAAGCATGTCAGCCAGGCCCAAGAGGCATTGTGCCAAGGCCAGCAGAGGCTGGACTCCTGGGGACAGATTCCTATTCATCTTTGAATGAATCGCTGCTGTCAGGTGACAGGAGGCTTTGATCGGTCACACCTGAGTCACCTGCCTCCCTCAGAATGGCATGAGATCCACTGCGTCGTCAAGCCACCCATATATAAATCCCAAGGAAACAAGAAAGCTCATGGTTATGTCTGACAGCAATACTCAGAGGAGACCCATCAAGATCGCGAAGAAGCTAGCAAGGATCCCCAGGTGGCAGAAGGTGTTAATGATCACGGCTGTTAATCCACTGTAGGACAGGGCTTGCCACCAACACAACATTCACACAAGTCGTTCAAGTGAACACGCACATCCTTCCTCTCCTCTGTACGTGATAATCACATGAATAACCACCTTTCATTCCCACCTGGTTCTCATGTTAAATATACAGCTCAATTATGGCTGCTGCTTGAGGGAAATCACGAAGCTGATAGAGCAAAATGGCGACATCATGAGAACGGAAAAATTCTGTCCAGGAGAAACAACATTTCCCCCCCAGAATGACTCAGTTCTACCCCTGTCCAGCTCATCACTGGAAAACTCCCCCACGATCAGGGAATGTGGGATCCTGGGAGGACTCGTTGGACATAAGATCCCCTGATGAGCTGAGACTCACCGTGGCCAGTGGTGGCCCAACAGCTGGAGTGCAGAGGCACAGAAATTCAATCCTGCTGGGGGTGTGGAGGGTGCTGCCGGCCGGAAGAAAGTGGATGTGAGAGCAGGCTCTGGGTTCAACAGCCCAGCCTACCGTTCCGGCCCCAGATCCCCAGCAAGTCCTTTCTTGTTAAGTCTGAGTGTCTTCAGCTGTAAGAATGATGATTAAAATTCCTACCTCCTGGAATGTTGATTGAAGCAGGGTAGTCCACAAAGGGTTTAGTGTGCCACCAGGCGTATAGTCTTTTGGATTTGTGTGTGTGCGCGGTTTTTTCCCAGTGATCAAGAAGTAACATTTAGCCTGTACTCTTGCAAAGGCTGTCACTGATGACACAGTTAAGCCACCTGAAGTCATGGACTAGCTTTCTGAGAAATCTAAGAAACGCCCAGAAACAGTACAGAAAATCATTTACTCGCAGCAAATGTGGAGACCACATTTGCTCACACCTGACTCCATCAGCACAGGAGACAGGCATCCTCAGATCTGAAAAGAGGACAAGGACTTGACATTCCATGCAGGGGTGGGAGCAAGTCCACACCCGGGCAGTTCAGAAACTGGTATCGGGAGAGCATGCATGTTAGGGTGATAAGGCTTTCGCTCCTCCCGGGGTGGAGATGTCAGTGCTAAGATGAGGCAAAGGTGACCTCTGGATATTTTCCAACCTATCTGTGCAGGTGCTGTTCCTGCGATGGAGGCGAGACCGGTCTAGGGCGGCTGTGATTGCATCTTCCCTTGGCATGTGACTGAAAACCTGAAAGACAGCTTGGGAGAACATCAGGTGCTTTTAGGGTCTTGAACTGGCAGTGAATCACAAGGAGGACATCTGAGCTGTTTGCTGCCTACCTGGTGACCACAGCCTGACCTTGAATAGAGCAAGAGCAGCCCTGTTGGCTAACTTGGACCTTTCCTGAGGCTATGAAAACACCCGGCATTGCCATTTCCCTTTGCCTGCCGACACGGAAGTGCTGGCAAACAAATCAGAGGCAGCAAACAGAATGTTTCGCAGACCCAGGATCCTCTTGGTAGAGAGTGTGTGCTTCTAATTCAGATGATTCTGTTTTTCTAATTCTGGCTCAAGAATGAAACGATAACCATCGTCATGTAATCCAGAAAGGAAAGCTCAGAGCGATGTTAGGAGCAACAGCTTCTCTGTATGGAGGATGCGTCTGTGTCCTGAACGCCTCCTGGGCAGGGACGCGGAATACACTCATTTTACGCAAGAGCAAACTGAGGCTCAAGGAAATGAGGTCATATTCCTAAGTTTCAACCACAAGTCTTGTTTCCCTTAACTGAAACTACTTGGTAGCCTTCTAGAACACTTTTTTTCTCAACTTAAAAAAAAAAAAAAAGATTTCACATACAGAGACAGTCTCCTGCCTGCTCATTCACTTCTCAACTCAAATGCCCCCAACATGTGTAGCTTTGCCAGGTTGGAGCCAGGAGCCAGGTGTTCAGCCTGGCTCTCCAGGTGGGTGGCAAGGCCCCAGCACCACGAGCCATCACCTGCTGCCTTCCAGAGTTCTGGGGTGGGAAGCAGCTGCATTTCAAACCCAGACCCTATGACGTGATGGCATGTCAATGTCCCAGGCAGCACCTCAACTGCCATGCCAAATGCCCACCCCCGAAGCACTATAAGCAAGTGATCACAGATGCTCAAAGATTAAAGCCACAACTTTGATTTGAATCAATGCATTGTCATGATACTTCAGGACAGATGAACTGGGTCAGGCTGATGTATCTCTGGCTGCGCCAGGAGCTTGCTGTTCTGTTTCTAGGCATTATCCAGTGACTATGGATCTCTTGGGTTCCTCTCCCTTTTCAAAAAGAGCCAGAACCTTCAGCAGGGAGATAAAACCCATCCAACCATCATCTGTGTCCATCAGAACGCTTCCTACCATCAGAAAAGAAGTCCTTGAGACTGACTTTTGCAAAAATCCCAGTGTATTGGCCTTGGAAATGGAAGCAGTCCCAGGGATGGTTAGAGCATCCGGACTCTCCAACCTCCCTCTTGGCCCCCCAAAGAGCTCTGCTTTCCAGATCTGCCTCTCTCAGAAACACAATGGCTGCCAGAAACTCCAGGCGTATAGCCCCTTGCTTCCAACTCGAGGGCCAAGATGTTTTACAGCTGACCTGATGGCCTGGCTGCCTCGTGTGCTCATCTGTGCATCCTCACTGTGGCCAAGAGGATGACTCGCTCTGACTGGCCAGACTAGGGTCATGGGCCCAACTGTTGTCAGCAGTGATGTCAGTGCATGGATAGAGTTGGAGACGGTGTCGTCCCTAAGGAAAAACTTCACCATTGTCAACACCAGCATGAGGAACGGCTGCCTGGCAGCACATCTGAAGGACACAGGCATAGCTGACTATAGGTCCTTGCATCCTTGTAAACATAGGAACTCAACCCAATGGATATCTGACTGGATCCCAAGCATATGGAGTGACAAGACTTAATATTAGCGAATCCCTAAATCAAGACAGTCCCTGAACTCCAGGCCCGTTAACCACCGCCAGCCTAGGGATGAAAGTCCTACATTCTAGCCAAGTATGGATTTAATCAGGTTAACACAAAGCGTCTTTTACTCAGCAGCTGTTATGCCAATTCTGTGACCATCATGTACCGAGTGTCAATCATCTGCCTTCTTCCACACTCAGTCATGACCTTGTGTGTTTCAAAATTTGGAACTGAGGAGCCATCACAGAAACTGAAGGAGGCAGAGACGAGTGGACTTAAGTTTCCAGCGTATTCTAAAAGGGCTAGTGGAGGATAAAGGCTCTTCTCACATGGTTCCCATATGGTTTACATATCGCATACCTGGAATGTATGAGCAATCTGCAGCTGGGGGCAAGGGTGCTGTGCGAGGAACCAATCAGCTTTCTGGAAGCAGGAACCCGCTGAGGAGCTGGCCTCCCCAGGTGTGGAGGAATGAGAGAAGTCATTGTCAGAGGGAGCTAGCAGAACCAAAGATGGAGTCTGGTTTCAGCTGGATGAAGCTGTGAGCGGAGCAACGAGAGATGAAAAATGGTTAGTGAATATTCTCAAAGTGAACATCAGCAGTCCATTCTAAATCAGAATCTTCTCCCTATATCAGTGGGTTGAGCCAGTCGGCTACAGAAATTCCCCTGGCATCAGATTACTTCTTCAGAAACCAGCCTGGATAATGGCTGCAGTGCATTTCAAACCCAAAACAGAACAACTCGTATTCTTCTCGGGAGAGGCAGCTGCTAACCACAGTGTAATCTTGGCCTAGAGAGCTGACTTCAGCCCACTCTCAACTCCACCCCTCACCTCCACGTGCCCATCCACACCTTCTCCAGGTCACAGCAGCGACGGGCGGCAATGGCTGCAGTAGCCGAATGACTACATCTGACATGCTTCTTGATGCAAGTATTTTCTGTGGATTTTGGGTAAGACCACAATTACCACTACTTAGCAAAAATAACAAGGAATAGAGTCACCTGCACAAGGCCATGGCCACTAAGTGGCTCCCTCATGGTCAGGCTTATCAGCAGGTCTGTGGACAAGACGGGCTGGGGCTGCCGATTTTCACGGTCAGCAATGAGCTAGGCATGTAAGCACCACCAGCACTCTCATGTGGCAACCCACCTGTAGAGACAGGACTAGAAACAGAAATAACACATTTCTGACAATAGTTTCCTTTGAGCCCCTCTGGGACATCTAGCACTGAATGACAAGGATTCACCTGTCCTGCTCATTGGTGCTGGCAAGTGTGTGTGTTGGGGAGGAGGTGAGGATGTTGCATGCAGGTCGAGGCTTTCAGTGCGTCCTGGGTCAAGCTGTGGCTCTGCCAGTTACCAGGTCGCTGCAGGAGCATCTACTCTTCTCAATGTCAGCAACAAGGGAACAAGGTGCCACCGCTCGCATTGCCGGAGAGCAACATACACCCCTCATCCTTGCATGCTAGTGCAGCAAGTGCTTCCCGAAGATGGCGTCACACTGTGGGAAGGGGGTCGGAGTCCCACGGTGACTGTACCACGGACGAGAAAGGACAGAAGACAGCAGGAAGCAGGGAGATCTCGGACATCTGCTGTGTCTCTGCAGGAACGGATCCTACCCCAAGCGGGCCACTTCCTCTTTTCTGGAACACAATAATTCTATCCACACATTCACATTTCTGCTGATCCACTCTCACAGACAAGTTTTCACATCGTACCCAGCTGCCGGAGAGGACGGGTCGGATAATTAACCTGTGCCCTCACCTGTATGAGCTCAAAAACTCAGTCTTATTCTTTTTGATCCAAATGCCCACAACAGCCGGGGCTGGACCAGGTCAAAGCAGTGAGCCAGGAACCTAGTCCCTGGAGCCATCACCACTGCCTACCAGAATAAACACTGGCAGAAAGTTAAAGTTAAGACTTGGAGCTGTGTGGGAGATCAGGCCTGGAACTCCACCTGCTCCCCAGTGGGCGTAGCTCACAGCTCACCTGCCTATAACCTGAGGAGTAGCTTTCAGCCGAGGTGCTAGGTTTTGTGCAGAGTCAAGGCCTACCTCCCCTTGATCCGAGACTCAACTTCTGAGGAACTTAACCTGTGACTTGGTTGGAGGGTGTGGAGAGATGGGCATACTTACAGCGATCGTCGGGACCGCCCTTCTATCTCCCTCCTTTTCTAATACTATATAAACCTATAAATCCCCCCGTAAATGGACATCCCTCACCAGCTTGTCTCTGGTGGTTCTTGTGGCCGAAGAACACCATCGCCTCACCCCTCGGTGACCTCGGGGCCTGCTGGCAGGAAACCCTTGAGAGCTGGGACTCCAACCCAAGCACTCCGGAAGCAGATGAGTGATCTTAGCTGTTAGAACAAACGCCGGCCCCAGTGCATCTTTGCTGTGCTCATCAAGAGGCTGATGTTTAATGGGTCCCACAGCTCAGGGGAGCAGGATGCCACATCAGTTCTCTTCATGGTGTCTGCTTCTCCAACACAAACCTAAGCTATCCCTCAAAACAGTTCTGACACCCATGAAAATATGAACCGAGGAGAAGGCGATCCCAGTCCTAGCCAGTAGCTGATGACAACCACTGCCCATCTCAGTCTGCTCAACTATGGCTCTCTTAGGTCCCCCAATTTTAGGTGAGCTTGCTATGCAGCAACAGACAGCTAAGACCAGCCAGAACAATCAATGGAAGAGGTTCGAAACTCAGTATTTTAACGAGATTGCATATAATTGCCAGAAATCATTACTTTGAACAACTCCATCCAAAACAAATTTTCTCGAGAGACTGGAGTTTACCAAAGTTTTCTGCAGCTTCGTTCTACACTCAGCCTGATTTCTGCTGTTCAATTGGAAATGGTGAAGACTACCAGTAAACAAATAATACCCTGCATGGGATTAGTCCTGGAGTTTCGAAAGTCCTCTGTGTTTTCTTCCACTCAGGCTATCGTCTTGCAAATTTCAGATAAAGTATGAGGGCTCCCCGGCAGCTCAGAAGCCACAGCAGTTACCTGCCTACTCCAGAGCCGGTGTGCCCTGTAGGGTCCATCTGGTCTCCCTGCAGTGGACAGCAGGAGGAAGAGACGCCAACCTTCTGACACGTGGTGTTAGGGCCCAGCCATGAAGCTGGACTTTTCTCTAATTAGCAGCAAGTGCTCTTCTGGGACATAAACTGTCTTAGAAAATTTCATGGTCAGCTTAACAAGTATTTATCCTTTAGTGAAAACAAGAGGTCTTGGAAGAGCAGCAGAAGACGCTGAGAAATCCTTTGGCATGGTTTCGCGGCAACTCCCATGGAGCCCGTAAAAGTCCTTTTCCAGGAAAACGGAACAGGGGCTTCTCGCTCATTGCACAGAATGGCAGCAGCAGACACGTAGACTCCTGAGCTCTTACTCCCAGGCTTGGTGTTTAAACCTTACATGAGGCCATTTCCAGGGACTTAATTAATGCATCTGTTAGCGTTTAAGTGGAAAAGCTACAAGGAGTCTCCTGCCTTACATCACATTTTAAGTCAAATCTTCAATCCTTGTGTTAGGAAGAAACCTCAAGCGCCTGATCAGCCACTTCATTTCCATGAGGCAGCAACGCGACTCTGCAGCTGCCACCCAGGGAGGCAGATAAAGAGGCCTTATCCCTGGGCCGGCTCCTGTTAAAGAGCTCCCGGGAATCGGAGCAACGCAGAGCTCAGTTCGCTACACTCAAGGAACATTTTCCCGAGCACAGATGTTTTCCTCCTGCCAACGCTGGCTGACTTGTCCACGTCTGGAAGGATTCAGTATTATGCAAAGCTGTTTCCATTTGGGGAATTTCCCTGAGATAGAAATGTCTTTCTGGCTCTGAGCATTCCTGAAGGTCCCCAAAGCACCTCAGTTAGAAAACATATTTTGAACACTTTGTGAGGATTGTAAGCAGGGTGTTTTTGTCATATCATTCTGGAAACACCGAGTTGACTAATTTTTCTTGTTAGCGCCTCAGGGTTTTCAGTAGGGGGTTTCTGTAAAATCTCTGCCGAAATCACACCAAATCAAACCATTTCAGACCTAAGGCAAGGCTTCATCTGTTATAAACAGATCTGAGTACTAAAACAGGGCTGTGAGTTTCACAAATTCCTTAGAAGTTTTATGACCAAGAATGCAACTCATTTGCATACGGCAACTGCAGAAAAGCAAGACTGATCAATTAATTTCCCAGCAAATGAATGAATGGCACTTAACTTTTTCCATGTCTTTACCATAAGAGGAATCAACACATTCAACTTCCATATATTGTCTGGCAGGGCTGTTAGATTATGTTCTTATCATCTCTCATTAAGTAGCTCAAGGATAAACCAGCATTTGCAGTACAAGCCCAACTGGTGCAATGGACAGGACCACAAAAGGTACAACTTGAGCCTCTGGGAGTAAGGGGGAATCCATCAGAACGTTTTTTTTAAGATTTATTTTATTTTCATTTGAAAGGCAGAGTCAGAGAGAAGGAGAGGTCTTCCATCCGCTGGTTCACTCCCTAGATGGCCACAAACAGGCAGAGTTTAACTGATCCAACTAGGAGTCAGGAGCCTCTTCCAGGTCTCCCATGCAGGTACGGGGGCCCCTGGAGTTGAGCCATCTTCCTCTGCTTTCCCAGGTCATAAGCAGGGAGCTGGACTGACACTACAGGCAGAAGCTTAGGTTACTATGCTGTGGTGCTGGCCCCAGAGACTGTATTTTTTCAAAAGTGTATTTACATGAATATGGGGGGAGAAGTTTCCCAACATTTGTAAGCTACTATTATAGAAGACCAAAAAAAAAAAAAAAAACAAAACCCACTATCTTGGTAACATTTCTAATATGCTTTTCTTTAAAACCAAATGCCAGCCATGTGTGAAAGCTCTCACAACCCAAGAAACACACAGCTACTTTCTGGACTTACCTGCTCAAACCTAGAGGGTAGTATTCAAGTTGTGGGCTGACACCATGCTGGGTGGGCCCTAGGCAGGCTGCACCCCCTGAGTCAGCATCAGTGGTGTGCACCTTGGAATAAGGTTCCTTAAGGGACAGATAGCTCAGCCTCCAGATGCCCTCTTGATGTACATGCCATGATCAAACCATCTTTGGATGACAATCACACCTTTTTTTTTTAAAAAAAAGATTTACTTATTTTTATTTGAAAGGCAGATTTGCAGGACCCAATGTGTACAAATTAGGAGATGGTAATCTGTGCCTTCCTTGTATACACACACATTCAGGGCTGGTCAGCCACTCCTCACTTCCACATCTAGGGGATACTATCCAGTAAGCACAACTCTCTGACCCATATGTCACTTCCTCCCCAGGTCTTCTCTCTCGCTGGTCAGTCCTGCCCATGGCTAAGATGCGTGAGGAGCACCCACTGACTGCCCAGGCATACCTCCGCCCACCCCGCTCCTGAGTGAGGTCCTCCACAGAATGAAGGTATCAAATCCACACCTGGCGACCCCTCGCAGGCTCAGCTTTGCCACGTGAGGAAATCCACCTGCTGAGCTGCATGTATAAGCCATGGAGTGGGTTACGAAGCAAGAGATCATGTCTGCCGTCAGTAGTGCCAACAACTAGTGACCACCTGCAGGTTCTGGGACGTGATGATGGTTCCCTTAGTGCCAGGGCTTGGTTTCAAACAGGAAGATAACATTTGCCTTTGCTGCTGGTCTTTGGCAAGCAGTGAGATTACTTCTTCCAGGCCACCTTGTGTTAAGGCAGGTCTCACCCTCAAGAAGTTTCAGTTGTGAGACTTTTCCAGTAAACCGGTTATTGAAATGAGTTCCAGGAGGCGGGCACATTCAAGGTAAGAGAGTATAACTAAGTCACAGAAGCAGTGACAATGCAAATATCCACTGCTGGTGACGGGTCCTTCGACTTCCTGGGACGGCGCAGCTGACCGGCGGATGTCCACCTGTCTTTTGCAAAATAAGCAACTGCCTGTGTCATCATTCACACACACAAAAGTATACACAAACACCACACAGACTTTTTGGAATGAAAATATAGTTTACTCATTAAAAACAGCAAATAATAACAAAAAAAACCCCTCATCGGTTAAATAAAAAATGACATCTTTATTTATGAAACCTTCTTAGATACTAATTGCATTCATCCGCACGTTCTTGGTCTGAGGATCCCTCCGCCCCGTCGCCCTTGAGACCACCTCTTTCCTAAAATGAAGATTTAAAAAAAAAAAATCCTTCTTAATGCCAATGTTTCTTGACCAATGCAGATTTTTTCCCTTGGTCTCTCACATGTTCAAACTAACAAGCTCAAAGTGAAGATTTCATCAGCACATTCTCAAGATAACATGGAAGTTAAGCCCTAAGTCAGCGTTTCGAGGTCCAGACATGTCACGGCCTGGCTGAGAATTCCAGAATCACTGTGCAGTACCAAATGAGCAGGACTCGGTTCCGGAGGCACACGCTTCCTCCGGGCCTGACTGCCAAGTCTAAGACACTTCATTTCCACAGCACTGACTCCACGCAAGCAGTGTTGGCTTCTCTCAAGGCTCAGCTGGCCTCAGACTCACTCCGTGGAAGCCAGGGCCACAAGCTTTCACCAAAGGATAAGGGGGACTTGAACACAGAGCTCTCTGAAGAAGAACCATGACAGTGAAAGTTCTTGGTTTCTGGGAAGAAATACCACAAAGGAATAAAAATGAATCCAAACACGCCACTTTGTACATGTTAGAAATATCCAATGCACCACCAAGATTTCCTGAAGATTTTGAATCGCATATTGTTTTCCCTGGATGTATAATGCTTGTACTTCGACTACCCACCATCCATCCTTCGCACAATCTATTACTCACTAAGAAACTTCTAACCAAAGTTTTTGGCAATAAGCTTCCCACCAAATGAAGCGAGTCTCTTAAAGGCATTATCAGTGTGTGACAGCTGGACGGGGAAATGACTTCCTGAAATAGGCGTCATTTAAAATTTTTTTTCTCTTTTCCTTCATAAATCAGCAGTGTTCCACCTCCAAGTTAATCAGGCACCTACTTCACCCACACTCTCAAATGTTCCCTTCATCCAACATTTTGTTGATACCATCACACAGTTTCTGCAAGTGGGGCTTAAAACTGCCAAAAGGATTATACAAGGCAGCCAGAAAGTCACAATCCGAAAAGTGATCAAAGACTCGGTTAACCCGTCCGTGCGACTTGGCGGTGAGGTGGCGCTGGATGATCTGGTGCAGCAGCTCCCGGCACTCGTTCAGCAGCCGGGACAGCACGTTCCGGTCGAAGGTGTAATCCACCTGGTGGAAGCTGACCACGGTCATGGCCAGCTGGTGGACCTTCTTCTTGAACTTCTCCATCAGGGCCAGCTCGTCGGAATTAAACTGGTTGTTCCTGTGGAGGATGGCCAGCTTGATGACCGTCTTGATGAGGTGCTTGATAACCTTCTCCGCCTCCTTCTTGTTCTGGGTGTACTCCCGGGTCACGCTGTACAGCTCGTCCAGCACCTCGCTGCTTGTGTCGTCGATCAGGGTGGTGGCAATGGACTTGGACGCCATCTTACCCAAGATCTTCTTCTGTGCCTGAACGGCCAGGTTTTTGGAATTGAACACATCTGTGGCCACTGGGGAGGGGGGGAGGAAAAGGAATTAAAAAAAAAAAATCATTAAATATTAGCAGGAAAAACTAAATTTAAAATAGGATTAGGGGGTTTGTTCCCCCTGCTACCCACCACACCACCGCCCACTCATTTCCTCCATTATTTGCAGTTTGTCTCCAACAACTGACATGAGTCTCCATTCAGGAAATAATTCTTCAAAGCTTTCCAAATTTCCAAGGACTATAGAATCAGTGAGTTTGAGTGTATAACCATGAAATTCTTTGGTGAACTCTAAGATCTTAGAGTTTCCCTGACGCGGTTGATCCTCTCTTTAGAAAGTATTATCAAGGTGATAACTTTTTTAAACCTATTTTTATGATGATAAAATACTATGTCTCACAAGACAGTTTTTAAGCCAGCTTCCTGTGTTCAAGTTCATTTAGAAAAAAAAAAAATTCAATTCTGTACCAGCCCCCTGAGTGACAGCAAGGGAAGCACGCAATCTAAAGAACCGTGCTTAAAGAAAGAGGGCTGGGTAGCAAAGCAATGGCAATGCACACAGGACGGCGAATTCATGAAAGCAAAGTAAAGGGGTGCCCTGTTTCACAGCACAGTTAGCTGTAAAAAGCCACATTTCCCAAGACACTGGCCCGCAGCTGCCAGATCATCGGCCTGCCCACTTTGCATTTCAACTCTCAGCAGGTAAGCAGGTTTCAAAAGGAACCCAGCTTGGGGAGTTCACTGGCGCTTGCTACTTCTAAAACCGATGTATGTTGTGAGGAAATCATCAGTCTTCATGAGCTAATGAGAGAAATGAGAAACTAAAACTTGCAGAACACTAGTGCTGAAGAGTTTAGCTTTGGAATTCTCCTAACTGCATTTGGTGGGTGTGTAAGATGCACACAGGAAGGGTGCAGGTGTTCAGAGCAAGGAGATCATGGGTGAGTGAACAGGCTCAGCAAACCTCCACTGCCCAAGCTCACTTGAGATTTCTCCAGTCCATGTATGTAGTAACCCTTGTCGTTGCATTTCCTTGTCACTGCACTTCCTCCTTCTCCTCTGAAGGCTCCAGGACTCAGTTCCCTGGGGGGCCCACTCCGCCTCTGGGCCCTGGGGCAGTTCTGCTGCCTATGCCACAAGCTGAGCCAGGGTGTTGAGAAACAACCACTCATCCTGGTGATGCAAGATAAATGCTTACACAGAGACAGGGAGGAAGGAGCCAGGGTGTGCATGATGGCGAACTACTTCTAGTGCGGACAGACTAGCAATGTTCAGAAGCAAGAGGTGCTGCTTCCAAATTCACCCCGAGGAGTACAAGAGGGAGTCCCCCCAACGTGAAACCATCATGTCAGAAACGCTCAGAGCATAGCTCCTGCAGCGTGGGTCCCAGGGACCGTGACCCTGGCCCTGGCACACAGGACCGTCTACCGGCGTGTGCCACAAGGCGGTCTCGACCGAGCCAGAAGCAGTGAACTCACAAATGTCAGTATTTCAACTACTGAAACACGAACTGAAACTGCAGAGGAAGAACTGAAATCCAGTTTGGGAAAAGAAAAGGAAAGTGAAAAAGCATGAGCAGCAGCCAGCTTCGTGGAGAAGGGCTCCGGGAGATTCTGTTTCCATCATCCGAGCAGCTGTCTATGCCTGACTCTTCAATGACTTGCCAGAGTGTGAAGACGAGTTCATGCAAAAGTATCCCTCCCCCAAACACAGCACACACAGAGTTAACATCCCATGAAGACCAGGGACCATCCTGTATCTTGGGACTCCTGATACGGGAGCATAGCAAAGAAACAAGCCTTGCCAATGTAGGGAGGGGTACCTAACCATCTTCAGATACAACAAGGTTACAAGGTTACTTTGTTGATATTCTTTTTTTTTTTTTTTAAGATTTACTTATTTTATTGGAAAGGCAGATGTACAGAGAGGAAGAGAGACAGAGGAAGATCTTCCGTCCAATGATTCACTCCCCAAGTGGCTGCAACGGCCAGTGCTGAGTCAATCTGAAGCCAGGAGCCAGGAACTTCCTACAGGTCTCCCACGCGGGTGCAGGGTCCCAAGGCTTTGGGCTGTCCTCGACTGCTTTCCCAGGCCACAAGCAGGGAGCTGGATGGGAAGAGGAACTGCCAGGATTAGAACCGGCACCCATATGGGATCCCGGCACGTTTGAGGACCTTAACCATTACGCTATTGCGCAGGGCCCTGTTGATATTCTTACAGAATCTTGCACACACTGGTTCATTCTCCAAACACCAACAGAGCCAGTTCTGATCCATGCCAAAGCCAGGATCCAGGAACACCACCTGAGTCTGCCAGGAGTGGCAGGGACCCAAGTACTTCATCTGCCTCTTCCCATCTAAGCCCTAAGGCCTCTGGGTCTCATTCAGTGTCACCTCTGGGACTCGAGGCTCCCTGGAAAGTAGAAGTGAGCTGCACCTCCCACCCCTACTTCCCAATGAAAAGGTCTTGGCTTACAAAATCCAAGTTCTACAAAAAAACTTAGGTGGACGTTTCCGTTTATTTGTTGTGAAAGCCAGAGAGGCGGGTATGTGCCTGACCTCTGTAAATGTGTGGCTTTCTTTCCAATATGTGCGCTTAAGAGAGTGGTTTCCCTTAATGCTGTGTGCCGGTAAAGAGGGAAGATGTGGGTAACAGGAAGACATTAGAGGAACAGGACACAAACGTCTGAGCCTAGCGGCTGTGACTGACACAGGGCCACTGCTCCTTCGGGCTGGTCCCATAGAGGGAGGCAGGGCCAACGGCTTGTTCCACCCCAGGACTGGGGACACTCCCCAAGGGCACAGCACTCCAGGGACGCGTTTAGGGTTGTACCTATGAGGATAAATCACTTGTATTTGGGAAAAGATGTATCAATTACTTAATGAAAAAAAATGTCACATATCAAACGTATACAAAGAGTTCCACTACATTAAAACTATTTCAGACTGGCATATAGAGACAGGGTGCCAATTTCTTACCTCCCTCCCGCTGTTTGTGTGTCTCCTTCCCCTGGTTGCATCAATTAGCCCACGTCAGCCCTGTCTGTTGTAAAGCAGACTGCTGTTTAGGGAATCCTGGCTTCGGCATCAACAATTACAAGGCTGGGGATAAACACTGATGGTCATAATACAGTAAGTGGGGTTCGCGTGAAGAAGCGTGCTCAGAAGGGAGAAGGTACAGGAGAAAGGCTTTTAACCGCCTTAACTGATGAATGATACTCCAGTTTCCTCAAAGACAACAAAAGTGCCCTATAACAAAACTACTGCCCCTAAGGGACTTGGCTACTACAGCGCCCTACAAGGGCCCCTTCCTTCACAATCCCACCAGCAAACACTGCATTTTGTCACCCTCCAATCTTGAGACTTGGAACTCACCAGTGGTTTCTGCAGAACGCCTGCACAGTGACAGCGTGGGCCAGGGTGTGTGTGTGTGTGTGTGTGTGTGTGTGTGTGTGTGTTGGGGTGGAGTGGGGTGGGACAGAGGCAGGAGGGGCTGGTAACAGGAAGGATGGAGAGGCACACAGAGAGAAGGCAGACATGTAAAACAGCAGACCTCTCATGTCGGGGCAACTCCACAGCCAACGGACCTGAGCAACAAAGCAGCTGCTGTCAGCAAAATGATGGGGGGCAAACACAAGTACTGCCACAGCAGTCAGGCCATGGACTCCCGGCCCCCCATCCCCCCTACACACACACACACACACACACACACACACACACACACACACACACACGGACTTGGCAATGCCCCCACACCATAATGACTCTGTGACACCAGCCTGCAAACTCCAAATCTCCAAGAAGTAAATTCAGCAGGACAGGGAACAAACAGGAAGAGAGAGTGGGGCAGAGTGGCCAGGCCTGCAGCAGCAGGCAGGAACTGTGAGGGCAGGCGGGACCGGGAAGGCGCAGGCAGCAGGATCAGAAGCAGGGCCATGCTCAGGGAGAACTGCCATGGCTGCACTGAGTGCACGTTCAGTTTATGCTAAGTGTTCCTGTGTTTATTTGAGAGGTGGAGAGAAGGAGGGAGGGAGGGAAACAGAGAACACTTGGATTCACTGGTTTACTCCCCAGTGCCCACAATGGCCAGGCTGAGCCAAGGCAGACACCAGGAGCTGGACACTCAATCCAGGCCTCCCACAGTCAGCGGCGGGGACTTCCTCACTCAGGCCACTCCTGCAGCCACCTGGTGTCTGCATCAGGAGCCGCTGCAAGGACTCAAACTCAGGCACCGGCTGTGGGACACAAGCATCTTAGCAGGTGACTTAAATCCCCTAGAACGTACATCTTGTTGTGACCCCAAGTCAGAAAAATGTCACTGGCACAGTGACACGCTAAGTCATTCCCTCTGTTTCCTGTCTCAACTCCCACAAAACACTCCTAAGGAAAAGGGCAGCACAGTGCAGAGGATAACCGGAAATCATGACTTTGAAACGCCGCCCCTCCCCCACAGATCACTGCCTTTAGAACTGAACCACATGTGCCCAGGGTTAATCAGCTCCTTCTGGAAGTATCATGAAAATTGAGAAGCCCCAAACACCAGACGGCCGTGTGAAAATAGAGACCATAGTTAGGTGAATAAGGAGTTACAATTCCTCTTCTATGACACTTAAAATTTCTAATGGAGCCAAACTCTCTTTGGAAGGCAATTTCTCTTTTTTAAGGACTTTTGATCTCTTGGTAGCAACAGATGGTATACTACAAGGACTTCGATGGCTAAGACCAGAGTGTGCTGCCTGGGGAAATGGGACCAAGTGAGCACAGAATGAAAAAGCCCACGAGAGGGGACGCAGCATAACACCTTCGTGAAATGGTTCACCAGGGGCAAGGTGCAGAAGAAGTGGGTCAAACACAACTGCACATGGGAACCCACGGCTGAAGGTCCCACAGTGCTGGTGTGACCTCCCCAGGGTTCCCGGAGCCGCAGGGAGCAGCAGAGCGCAGCAGCAGGTGCAGGGAGCCAAGCTCCGGAGCCCAGTTGTAAACTGGCTGCATTCGATGACTCTCAAGCTCACCGAATGGGTGGGGCTCACTTCAAGTCGCTGCGACGCCAAGGAGACACCATGAGAACAGATCTGTGAAATGCAGCAGCAGTGTGCTAGGATCATGGACCCCAAACCAACACTGGTTTAACTACCTTAGCTCATCCAACCAGAAGCACAGGAACAAGATTCAGATCCAATCCTCTGCCCTCCCTACTCACCTCTGCAAGTGCCCTACTGCTACACTTGTGTGTAAGTAATAAGGATGCCCGAAGGGGGCACGGGGAGCCTCTTCTGCGTGGTCTCAGGTTGTGTCTGCTTCTCTACCTCTGGACTCTTCTGGGTTCAAGTGTGGCATCTATATTTCTGTAGCTCTGTGGGTTTTTTTTTTTTTTTTTAAGATTTCTTTATTTTTATCGGAAAGGTGGATATACAGAGAGGAGAGACAGAAAAGAAGATCTTCCATCTGATGATTCACTCCCCAAGTGAGCCGCAACGGCTGGTACTGAGTCAATCCGAAGCCAGGAGCCAGGAACTTCCTCCAGGTCTCCCATGCGGGTGCAGGGTCTCACTTGACTGCTTTCCCAGGCCACAAGCAGGGAGCTGGATGGGAAGTGCGGCTGCCGGGATTAGAACCGGCGCCCATATGGATCCTGGCACTTTCAAGGCGAGGACTTTATCCGCTAGGCCACCACGCTGGGCCCCTCTGTGGCTGTGTTTTGTGAGGACGCTGAAAAGAGTGTTTCCTGGGGCCTGGTTCCTCTAGCTCCTAACCTCATTTATGCTCTGGCTTCATCCATCTTCCGCCTCAATCAGGTGAGGCCCCGGCTGCCTTCACCATGGCATGAACTCTGCCGCGGCATCCCTGTTGCTCCCAGACTGGTCTCACGCGAGGATGGCAAGATGGTGGGTGATACTCATGAAGTAGTATGGGTGGATCCCAGGGAACGCCCGTCTCAGAAATGTCAGCAGAGAGCTGACAGCAAAAAAGCCTTGGAGGTACCCAAAGTCTCAGGAGGTTCCCAGTCACAAGAAGCCACCGACTGC
This sequence comes from Ochotona princeps, assembly GCF_030435755.1. Lineage (NCBI taxonomy): Eukaryota > Metazoa > Chordata > Mammalia > Lagomorpha > Ochotonidae > Ochotona > Ochotona princeps. Next base: position 45,370,447 of record NC_080850.1, read on the forward strand.
CCTCGACAATGTGACAGGGACACTGATAACAATAATTAATCATAATTGTGATCATATAATCATTTCTTAAGGTCTTACCACATGATCTCCAGAACTATCCAGAACTTTCACAATGTTAGTGAGGCTTCACAACAACCCTTAGATTGATATTATTGTTACACCCACTATGCAGATAAAGTAACAGAGATCTGAAGAAATTAAGCTACTTTTTCAAAGCCTTACAGTCAGAAAGCAGCAGAGATGAACTTGAACTCAGACATGTCCAAGTTTAAGACATTCTTTGAACAACCAGATTATAACCATATATGAGGTTTGCAAAGAGGGCTTCCATGATGGACATGTGGCCCATGGTGAATCCACCTCTGGGGACATCCACACCCCATCGGGGCGTGCCTGGCTTCAGGTTCTGTCTCCTCCTGACTTCAGTTTTCTGCTCATGCGAGGCAGCAGGAGCTGGCTCAGCGGGCTGAGTTCATGCATCCATGTGGGAAGCAGAGACCGAGTTCCTGACTCCTGGGCAGGTCGAGGAGGAAACAGTGGGTGAAGAGTCTCCGTGTTTCCCTCTCTCTTCCTGTCCCTCCCTTCTTCTATCTATACCCCACCCCCAGCCTCTCACATAAACACATTCTAAAAAAGAAAAACAAGAATAGAGGCTAAGGGGAAACCTAATAACATTCCACTGAGTGACGTAAGAGAGAGGCAGTCTCCAAGCTGGGAGCACATCAAACCAGCAAGTGAAAACAGAAGCAGCTGAAAAGCATTTAAAAATTCAGTCTGAAACCTAAAACCAAAGCAAATTCTAGGGGTGGGTGTTGAGGGGTAGCATGCTGAGCCCCTGTTGGCGATGCCTGGATCCCATACCCAAGAGGCTGGGAGCCCCTGCCTGGGATGGACTCCAGCCTCCACTTCCAGTCCAGCTTGCTGCTAATGCGCATGTTGGCAAAACACAGATCATGGTTTGAATACCCAAGTCCCTGTCACAGCCTGAGTTCCTTGCCCCTGGCTTCAGCCTGGCCCAGCCCTGGCTGTCGCAGGCATCTGGGGAATGAACCAGCAGACAGATTTTTCTTTCTCTCTACAACTGTCATCCTGCCTTTCAAATAAACAAAAGTTGTCTCAAAAACAAACTAAAACCCAAAGGCTAGCTTACATAATTCAAAGTCAGAATGTAAACATATAATGTGAAAAGTTTCTTCCTCAGCTTTGCCACTCACTGCACAGCTGTGACCCAACTCTTATCTTTAAGGTGCAACTGTGCTTGGATGCTTCCCCCATTGCATAGGTAAGCAAATGTATGAACAGGTACAGAACCGAGGGCAGAAGCCTTAAGGGCTGGCTATGCTTAGGAGCGATGAGAGAACACGGAATGTGTAGGTGTCCACAAGCCCAGCATAACCCTGGCATGAGATGATGACATGTGTTCCACGTACACAGCAGCGGGCAGAGTGTCCCCCCGCCACCACCATGAATGGCGAGAAGCCAGAGAGAATGTAACATGACTCTGTTTAATGAGGCTCGTTACGTGTTATGATTAGATTTGACTGTTCAAATAGGATACTTTGGAAAAGGGCACACTGTTAGTGACCACGCTGTGACAGCTCTGTGACTGTCCACAGTGGACAGAAGCAATCACTCTACTTTAAAAAAAAAAAAAGGACAGCTCAAAGTAAGGACTTGCCCAAATATTTATGACTTGAGACAACGTAATGGAATCCTCACCAAAGCGTTTGTCAACTTCTCTTCCAACTATGTTAAACACAAAGACAAAACAAACAAAACCAGATCTTCGAGAAGCAAGGAAGTGTTAGGGAGAAAATTCCTCTCCAGTTAAATAAATCTGGAAAACAGTGTGTCCTGAGGTTCCCTGGGGAGACACACAAAACACTTCACTAGAATGAATACTCTTGTGCAATGAGAAAACATTTCAAGTTTGCCTACCTATGCAACTTCACAGAGCACCCACTAAGAAGTCTTCAGATGGTCAGTGACAACTGGCTAAGAAAGTGACTAGCTTGTGTGTGTGTGTGTTGTGGTCTAGTGTATAAAGCCTGTATGTATGGCGTCAACACTCCATATAGTCAATGGTTCATGTTTCAGAGACTCAATTCTGATCCAACTCCCTGCTAATGGCCTGGGAAAGCAGTGGAAGATGGTTCAAGGCCTTGGGACCATGCCCCCTCATTGGAGATGTGGAACAGGCTCTGGGTTCCTTGCTTCGGACCAGCCCATCTCTATCCACCTCTCTCTAATTCTGCCTTTTAATTTAACTGGGATTTTTAGTGTCCCTCTGGAATGGACTTATAATTATGTGTGCCAATGGAGGAGGGTGAAGCCAGGCCTTCTGGTGACGATAAACACAGGCTGAGGGGTCTACACTGAGCGTTTGTCCCTGCAGCAAGCAACCCAAGCTAACAGAGGTTTCTCACCTGCACACAGGGACACCTAAGGATGTTACAAGGGTTAAATGAAAACAATCCATACAAGTGCTTAGAGCAGTCCCAGATGCAGAATGATCGGGTCAATTTGTCTAAGCAGCTATTACCGTTACCACTGCTCTCCTTACTATTATAGTACATTCCATCGAAGTTCTGCTGGTCTTCGGTCAGGCCCTGGGAAACAGGCATGAAGAAGAGAAAAGATGGGCACAGGGGTCGGTGCTGTGGAGGAGCAGGTACCAATGCCACCTGTGGTGCCAGCATCCCCTATGGGCACAGGCTCAGGTGCTGCCTGTTCCACGTCCAATCCAGCTTTCTGCTTATGTCCTGAGACAGCAGCAGACTGGTGCAAGTCCTTGGGTCCCAGCACCCATGTGGGAGACTTACAAGGAGTCCCTGCCTCCTGTGTTCGGACTGGTATGAACCCATCCAACATGGCCATTTGGGGGAATGAACCAGCAGATGAAAAAATCTGTTTCTCCCTCTTTCTGTATGTAGCTGTGTTTCATAAATAAGTATATATATATATATATTTACTTTAAAACGAACCCACAGGGCCCGCCGGCGTGGCCTAGCGGCTAAAGTCCTCACCTTGAAAGCCCCGGGATCCCATATGGGCTCCGGTTCTAATCCCGGCAGCTCCACTTCCCATCCAGCTCCCTGCTTGTGGCCTGGGAAAGCAGTCGAGGACGGCCCAATGCATTGGGACACTTGCACCTGGTGGGAGACCCGGAAGAGGTTCCAGGTTCCTGGCATCAGATCGGCACGCACCGGCCCGTTGCGGCTCACTTGGGGAGTGAAACATCGGACGGAAGATGTTCCTCTCTGTCTCTCCTCCTCTGTGTATATCTGGCTGTAATAAAATGAATAAATCTTTAAAAAAAAAAAAACGAACCCACAGACGTGAGTCATCCAACAAGAGCTTCTGTTGAGTGCTTGCAGCAGGTACTGTGGTCTTCAGGATAAACACTACCCCTCCGCCCAGGCACTTGCACTAAGAACTTCCATGGGGAGATGAGCACACAACAAGGTAGACCGCACACTGTCAGTCCTACAGCAGGGACGTGTCCAAATGCAGCGGCTGCAAAGACATGGAAGGTCAATTTTGCAGGATGGGGTGACAGTGGGAGGGAAGGCTCCGGGAAAACTTCACAAAAATGGACTGAACCTGAAACGAGGAATCGGCTATATTCTAAAGCTGACCTAGACAAGGTATTCTTTTTTTTTCTGATTTTATTTATTTGAAAGGCAGAGGTATAGAAAGAAGGAAAGAGAGATTTGCCACCTGGTGGTTTATTCCTCAAATGGCTGCAAGGGTCTGGTGGGAAGGGGAGACAGGTCAAAACCAGGAGCCAGGAACTTCATCCAGGTCTTCCATGTCGGGGAAGGGGTGAAGTGGCCCGAGCACCGGGCCATCCTCTGTTGCTTTCCTAGGTGCATTAGCAGGGATCTGGATAAAAAATGGAGCAGCTGCAATGCAAACTGGTACCCACAAGGATGCTGGTGTCACAGGTGGGGGCTTAACCCACTGTACCCTAACACCAGCCCTGTAGACATGGCATTTTTTTTTAAAGATTTATTCATTTTATTACAGCCAGATATACACAGAGGAGGAGAGACAGAGAGGAAGATCCTCCGTCCGATGATTCACTCCCCAAGTGAGCTGCAATGGGCCGGTGCGTGCCGATCCGATGCCAGGAACCCGGAACCTCTTCCGGGCTCCCACGTGGGTACAGGGTCCCAATGCATTGGGCCGTCCTCGACTGCTTTCCCAGGCCACAAGCAGGGAGCTGGGTGGGAAGTGGAGCTGCCGGGATTAGAACCGGCACCCATATGGGATCCCGGGGCTTTCAAGGCAAGGACTCTAGCCACTAGGCCACGCCGGCGGGCCCTAGACATGGCATTCTTATCAGCTAGTTGGGGTTTTAATATTCTGCTCATCCAGGTGCCTCTGCCTGAAAGGCAAGGATGTGTGTTCATGCCCAGGGCATTACAAAAACACATTCAACATGCACGAGGCATCGCTAGTGAAGGCCCAGGAAACAAACACAGGCACCGAGTCTTCAAGAGGGCTCTGCAGAGCTGAGCAGGGGTACCGACCTTCCTCCAAAACGCACATACTTTGGGCTACCAGTGACCTAACTGCGGATAAAAGTAGTTCTCACTCCATTCCAAATTTGTTTGCAGACACAGAGCTGCCAGCTTCGAGCTGGTGCCCAAGATAACCCACAATTGTGTGAGGAGTTAGACTGGGTGGTAGGCAGTTAGGGTATTCTGGGTCCCCAAGTCATTTTTCTTCCCAAATATAAAAGGGAACTTCCCCACCGTATTTAAATTCACCAGAGCAGTCTCTTCCAAGGGACAAAGGTGCTATGAACCACTATTAGCATATCAATTCCCCACCTGAAGCACCAGCCATTACCTCCAGCCAAGGTGTGAGAGGGTCTCAGGCCTATCTCCTTATCATTGAAAGGAGGGCAGGAAGTAATATGCAGATGCCTAAGGCCTGGAATGTCCTGTCTAGCACCTCTCTGGTCTTTTTGTCCCAAAGGCAGATACCTAGAGACCAGGAAATTCCTTTGCCCTTGGAAAACCCCCTCTTTGAACTAAAGCTTAAAAGGGTCCCAACACCCCCAATCCACGGGTCCTTTTCTATCTCAGAACCCCCTCTCATCACTAGGATGGGAGTCTCCTTTCTTAGCTTTTCTAATAAATCTGACTTTAAAACTAAACTGTGTCCGCATGAAAATTCTTCTTTCCTGTGAGACAAGAATTTGAGGTTGCTGCAGTATTCGGGGTTCAAAAACCCGGGGTGCAGACCTTCCTCCAAAACGCACATACTTTGGGCTACCAGTGACCTAACTGTGGATAAAAGTAGTTCTCACTCCATTCCAAATTTGTTTGCAGACACAGAGCTGCCAGCTTCGAGCTGGTGCCCAAGATTTCACATAATCACTTGATCTTAGCCAAAAGGCCAAGAAGCGATTCACTCATGCTGGACTGACATTAACAAACTATTGCTCCTTGTGCATTACAGGAGTCCTCCCCGATGTACTGCATTACATCAGCCTGTGGAAGTTTTTTTCAAAAACTTTCCAATTGAGCTGAACGTAGCCATGTATTTTCTCAAGGACAGAAGGCTTCTCATGGAGGAGAGGGGCCCAGCTTCTACTGGGGTGCAGACAACACTCTTCTGTAATGTTCTGCAGTCTTCCACCCCCACGTTCTCCCCTCTCGCCACTGGCCCTGGCTCTCGCTGAATATTTATTTCATAAAGTGCTTTGGAAGCCAGTACCAGATTTTACCACCCAGCACGCTTGAGGTAAGCTCAGCAAGCAGGAAGCAAGGGAAGGCAGCAAGCAGCCCTCTGTCTGGCATCAACCCTCCTCTCACCTTTTCTGATCTCAACAGGTTGCGTCTGGCCACACAAGAAACGCAACCAGACAACAAAATTATAGTGCAGCCCTCTCCAGCTTGCAAAATATTTGCATTATAACACCATCAGCCATGAATCTGGTTTGGCCCTGTTATTACCTCATCCTCAGAGAGACCCACATAAGAGAAATGAGGTTCGAAAGGCAAAGGGCTTAGCCCAGGCTGCCTGAGTGGTAACAAACGAGGCCACCTCTACTCTAGCAGGAAAGTGGAATTACGGTCAGGTTCAGTGTTTCTGAGTTGACCAACAAATGCCATAATGTTGCTGAGCTAGCCCCCAGAATCCCAACCCTGAGAGCGAAATAACAGACACTCAAGAAAATGATAGATCTGCCGTTCCCATCCCTCTACGGCAGCTGGAAGAAACGCTGTTTGTCAGCTGCTGCTCCCCTTTAACACCAAGAAGCTTGGCCAATTTCAGCACTACAGCCACTGGGGTGGACCTTTCCTAGCCTGCTTTTCTGCCTGGTGGGAGACTTCAGCCCCTCTTTTATCTTAATTGTTAGTAATCCAGGACAAGTTGGGGAGGAGGCCTAAATCACTCATGCCCTCCAGCTAGCAGGGATTGAAGGAATCCCAGTGTGCTCAGTAAGTCCTGAATATGCATCAGGAAGCACCCTACATTTGAGTGGAACAGGTGATTTTACTGGTACCCCTTGGGCACAAGTAGCATTCTATTTACCAGAAGTTAAACAATTTGCTTCAAGAAGCTATACATTAGAAACGCATTCCCCTCCCCACCCCTCCCCCTGTTTTTTTAAATCTATCACCTTTCTTCCCAGCCCTGTGCCAAAACACACACACAGAACAACCACCTGTTCTGTTTGGGGAAGTGGCCCTATTTAGTTAACTCAATCTGTACAGCAAATGTTCTGGAATCTTCTGTGCACGCTCCCAAGTCCATTTGCTTGAGTATTTTAGGAGCAGTGACCCACTGGCCTCTGCTTGGGCAACTCTCAAGAATGCATCTTGGCACAACTCCCCAACATTCTTGTCACAAGCCCTCCCCAAGGCCTACATTGAAATGGGAAATTAATTGAGCATTTTATAGCCATGTCCATGGTTAGCTAAAGTGAAAGGAAATCATGAGCTGGGATTCCCTGGGTCTTAAAGCCAACTACCACATTTCAAACACCAAGGCACTTGGAGCACTGAAGGTATAGGATAATGCCCTCCCCATTGCCAATATCCCAGAGGTGTGCAGGAGCAGTGTTCCTCACCCTGGGCACCTGCCACCTGGCACAGGTGTCCTCTGTGGATGGGCCCTATCTCTCCTTGTTGTAGGGTTTTTGAACCCCGAATACTGCAGCAACCTCAAATTCTTGTCTCGCAGGAAAGAAGAATTTTCATGCGGACGCAGTTTAGTTTTAAAGTAAGATTTATTAGAAATGGTTGAGAAAGTAGACTCCCATCCTAGTGATGGGAGGGGGCCTCGAGATCCTCTGCCATAGTGGCAGGGGGAAAGGCAAGAGAGAAAAACCCATATTAATGGTGGAGAAAGCATCTTTTAAAGGTTCCCCTCAAAGATGTTTCTTCATAAACAAAGGAAATTCCTGGTTTCCATGGTACCTGGCCTTGGGACAAAAGGCCAGAAAGGTGTCACTGGCCAACTTCCTTGGTCCCTTTCTAATGATAAAGAGGCCAGTCTGAAGCCCTCCCCCTTGGCAATGGCTAGAGACAGAATTGGGTGGAGGCTTCAGGTGGGGAATAGATATGTTAATGTAACCCTTGTCTCCTGGGGGAAGCACTCCTGATAAAATATGCATTTGTCTTGGGAGAGACGTGTTCTGGTGAATCCAAGACATGGTGGGGAAAATACCCCTTTATATTTGGGAAGAAAAATGACTTGGGGACCCAGAAAACCCTAACTGCCTACCACCCAGTCTAACTCCTCTCACATCCTGATGCCCTAGCCCTCCCCGTGCCTCCCAGTTTTTTCACACCGGTATTCCTTGCTGGGGCTGGAACCTGTGACCCCCACTGCCTGGTCTGTCCAATGTTGTACAGTTCTGAGAATATTTGCTGTTTCTGATTTGCTTTAAAGAGACACAAAACCTGACCACCATGGGTCCACACTCCCACACGCCAACTGGGGTGCTGAGCTTTCTCTCCAAGGGTGCTCCCCAGCCCAGAATCCCTGCTGGCATCCTCACATCCTAGTGTGAGAGGAGTTAGACTGGGTGGTAGGCAGTTAGGGTATTCTGGGTCCCCAAGTCATTTTTCTTCCCAAATATAAAGGGGTATTTTCCCCACCATGTCTTGGATTCACCAGAACACGTCTCTCCCAAGACAAATGCATATCTTATCAGGAGTGTTTCCCCCAGGAGACAAGGGTGACATTAACATATCTATTACCCACCTGAAGCCTCCACCCAATTCTGTCTCCAGCCATTGCCAAGGGGGAGGGCTTCAGACTGGCCTCTTTATCATTAGAAAGGGACCAAGGAAGTTGGCCAGTGACACCTTTCTGGCCTTTTGTCCCAAGGCCAGGTACCATGGAAACCAGGAATTTCCTTTGTTTATGGAGAAACATCTTTGAGGGGAACCTTTAAAAGATGCTTTCTCCACCATTAATATGGGTTTTTCTCTCTCTTAGCTTTTCCTCCTGCCACTATGGCAGGAGGTAAGGGTTTTTCTCTCTTGCCTTTCCCCCTGCCACTATGGCAGAGGATCTCGAGGCCCCCTCCCATCACTAGGATGGGAGTCTACTTTCTCAACTATTTCTAATAAATCTTACTTTAAAACTAAACTGTGTCCGCATGAAAATTCTTCTTTCCTGCGAGACAAGAATTTGAGGTTGCTGCAGTATTCGGGGTTCAAAAACCCTACAACACTAGTACTCACTTCTGGGCTCTACAGGTATTTGTAGGGAACATGCAGAGCCTCCGGAGCCAATCTCTGAACTCCTGGGCACTTGGGAGCTGAAGACCCCGCAGGCAGGGCACCTGTCTGTCATAATCTCAAGATGCACGTGTGTCCCACGTCATGGAGACGAATGACTTCCTAAGAGCAGAGTACCCTGGGTGCAGCAAACACGAGCCAGTAACCTAACACAAGCAGAGAACAGCAAAATAAAGCTCTTCCCCCAAAAGACGCGGGCATCTGCTGCCCTACGCAGCCCTGCCATTTCAGTGATGCACCCCTTGACCGGCCTGTCACCAGCCGGTCCCATGAGAGGGAGGACGCCTTGCAAGACTGTAGGGGGAGCTGGGCCCTGGTGGTCCTAGGACGACCCCCTGGTTCTGCTGCTGCTGCTGGCTGTGCTGCAGGAGGCTGCTTCACGCTGCGGTTATCACAACTTCCTCCTCCTCCTCCCCAAACAGCCCTGAGCAACTTCCCCCAGTCCCAAGTTGGGGCTGGGCCCCTGCGAAGTTCTCTTTCCTGTAAAAATTGAGGCAAATGTCATAGGCCCTAGGGCTCACCACTGTTACCATTTTAGAAGCCTACTAAGCAGCTTTTATGATGTTCTCAAATTGTGCAACTATCACCACTCTATTTTTTAAAAATGAGAAAGAGAGAGAGAATAATGAGAGCTCTCCCACTTTCTTGCCCACTCCTCAGATGGCAGCAACAGCCAGAGCTGGACCAGGCAGAAGCCCGGAATGCGCGTGCCCACCTGCCCAACATTGGCAGGAAGCCGCAGGGAAGCACAGCTCGGCCTCCCTCAAGCCAGGTACTCTGACGGGATGCCGGGAGCCCCAGCGGTGGCTCAGCGGCTACACTGTAACACACAGTCCAACATTTCTGTAATTATTTCCAAAAAATGTAGATATTCAGAGATTTCATGTAAAAAGTCAGAGTCTGGTTCCTAGGAAAGCAATCAATCAATCTGAGCTTCTGGCAAGCCAGAGGGGGAGGATGCGAAACACAGGCCCGCTCCTACTGGCCACCTGGCTGTCCTGGTCCCTCAAGGAGCTGGCTGACCTTGTGGGTGTACGACTCAGAAGCTGGGATGCAGTTTGTGTGCTAACAGCCTTCTGCTCACAGAGCTCCCCAGTCACGGCTCTGACAGGGCTCCCTCACTCAGCCCTCCCTCACCATGCCAACCTGTGTTTACCCCCGTCCAGAGATTGCCACCATCACTGCTACCGTGTTAGCCGGCTCTCTGCTGCTGATGACACCGACACCCGAAGCAGCTCAACTTCATGAACAAGACTGACGGGGTGGGTGAGAGACTGCGGCTTGTGGTCCCGAAGGCTCATGGTGTCAATCAGGAGCCCCGCTGCTTCTCCCACTGGCATTCTTCTGGCAGAGTCCCCAGGTGGCATGAGAAATCACATGACAGGAGATGGGGAGTGTCACCAGGACACAGTCATGAGCCCCCACGCCACCAACCTGATCCACGGGACCCTTCCCAGAGGCTCTGTCCCTACAACCACCTCTGTGGATGTACCCACACTCCTGGTGTCACGGATGCAACCCTGCTGTTTCTCCTTGTTAACTGCTCAAAGCAAACATTTTCACTGCTTTCTACAGAGTACCGCACTGCCCCAGCCAAACTGAAAAGCCATGTTTAAACTTGTTTCCAGAGTCTGGGCTGTACAGCACAAGCCAACTCAGTCCTTCAACAGTAAGCACCCAGCAGCCGTGAGATCTTGTATTTCTCTTGCACTACATTCACATAATCACAAAACAGTCAGGGAAGACAGGGGCCAAAGAAAGGAGCCAGAGAGCCCCTGGGCAAAGAGTCAAGGGCAGGGCTCCACAATCTGTGAGCGCGCCAGGGTTTAAGGACCTGTCCTAAATTGCTCACGGGCCGGGCTCCGGGTCACCTTTCCTTGCTAACGTTGACTCCTGCTCCCCCACAGGGCGGGGAGAGCTGGCCACTTGTAAGCGTGGGTGACTGGGACGGGTGAGTGGCTGCCACTGACTCAGCAGAGGCTGAGCTTGGGCCCCAGACCCAAGTGGCCTTTTCTTAGTTTTTGCCTATTTTGGACAGAACGGCGAGCATTCTGACCAGTGTGTCTGCCTTCGGGAGCGGGGAGCCCATTTCCATCGTGTGTGCACTGCCGGGGTCCGTGTGGTGAATGTAGGTAGCAGGAGAGTGTGATAAGCATTGTTCCTGCAGCAGAGCGGCAGGGGGCTCCCCGCTGTGGCAAGGCTCTGGCGAGATGTTGCTTTGAATACCTAAATGCAGCCCGCTTCCCTTTGCATGGACATCAGAATTTGCCACTGTAACCTATTTCGGCATTGTTTCCCCTGCGGAGTTAAGTATAGTATCTGTGTGAGCTTGGTAGCTGATACTGCCTTTAGCAAAGAGCTTTTTACAACTTACTGTCACAGCTGCCCCCATTTGGTGCGAACCTGTTTAGAGCCTTCTCTCTCCCATTCACCACGCTAATCAAGGGTGTTAACCCTCCAGGTGCTGGGGAAATCTATTCTTTTCTCTCTCTCTTTGATCTTTTGGGTCCTGCCTCTGGACACATTCCTCCCTTAGCTGATACAAGAGGAATGTGTTACTGATCAAGCTTGCCTTAGATGAGACAAATGGCAGAATTAATTTTAGAAACACCTACTTGATCGTGCATGAAAAGTCTGAGCCAGAGTTTGACTGATTTTGTATAAATAAAGCAAATGGCACTATTGCTGAGTCCACTATCATCATGGAATTCTAGTGGTCCATCTCTTTCTCTCTTTGCGCCGACTCCATGCACACTTCACGAGTTCCGAACCCCGGGCCGGAGCTGGACTCCGGCAGTGCACAGAACCAGAGGCTGGGCTTTTGGTTCCTGCACCATGTCACTGGGTTGCCAGCCCTCCTTTACTCAGCTCCAAGACCACTGCTCCTGGATCCAGGTGTCCCTTCTCTGCTCACCAATCAGGCAACGCCTTACTCCTCTCCCATCTTCCTCCTGGGAACCAATTCTTATTTTTGAATTAGCCGTAATTTGAGCTGACTTGGGTTTCCCTGGCAAGCACTCCCCAGACTTTTCAATGAGGTGAGAGAGAGAGATGATTCTGTAGTAAAATAAACCAAAAAACGACCACAAAGAAGAAGGTGAGTATTTCAGACCCACACTCCACTTTTCACTGTTAAAGTGTTTGTACCCCAAATCTAGGAGAAACTTCTGAACAAATCAAGGAGTCACCTCCAGAGAAACTTCTGAACAAATCAAGGAGTCACCTCCATGTGTCCATGTCCACCTGACAGGAGCCATCCCGGGCACTTCCTGTCCCACCTGAGACTGACTTCAGGGAAAGGGCCATCCTTGCCTTCCACCAAGTCTGGCGAGGCCAGCAGCTCCCTGGGCTCCCTAAAGCATTCGACTAGAACACCCAGGACCTGCTCAGAGCACATGACTCCTGCACCTCCCAAAGACCAGGTTTTATCCCTGGTTCTGCTCCAAAGCAAGGCAGGAACCAAGTGGTCAGCAGCAAGCATGGCAGAGGCACAGCCACTCACACCCAGCCCAGGGGCCACACCACAACCTCACTCTTGCTAAACCAATGCAGATTCATTTCTGGCACCATGGTATAGCGAGTCAAGCCTCTGCAAGGGGTGCTGGTATTCCATAAGGCTGCCAGTTCCAGTCCTGGGGGCTCCACTTGTGAACCAGCTCCCTGCTAATGTATCCAGGAAACAAATGGAGAACGTAAGTGCTTGGATTCCTGTATCCACCTGAAAGACCCAAAGGAGGCTCCAGGCTCCTGGCTTTGGACCAGCCTAGCTCTGGCTATTGTGGCCATGGAGGGACTGAGCCAGAGCATGGAGGGTCTGTCTCTCCTTCCGTCTCATTACTTTGCCTTTCAAATAAAATAAGCATTCTCAAAAAAGGATTCATTCCTGAATTTGACAAATGGAATCTATTTGAATCCCTAAAGATCTCTCCAGCACTGACTTGCCTTAACTCTAACTAGAAATATTTGCATGCATTTTGTATATTAAATCATTTATCCCTGGGCACAGCTTCTAATTTGTAAAACAAACAGAGTCTCTGAGACTAGCAGCTGCACAAAACTAAGGGTGCAGACCTCAACTGTTGACATACGCCTTGTTAGAGTTATAAGCCAGTTTAGACTATCCTAAAATCTGCCAAGTTCAGCAAAATTATGCTTCAACACTATAAACTGCTAAATACTAAAAAGAAAATAGACACGAGACGCTGAATAGTACCCTATAGCCATTTTAAGGTGTATTCAGCCGGTTCTGTGTATAAACCAAAATCGAAATGTCAATGAAGTAGTCAGAGGATGCGGTTAAGAACTTGCATTTTTTTTTTAACATATTTGTTACTCAATACCATGTCAATTAATTCCATAATGTTGTAAATTGTTGTTGATGTTATGTTATGGCTTTTAATTGATCGGGATAATATTCTGCCAGCTCTGCCTTCAGGCCAGAGATGGTCTCCCCAAGAAACCGCTGAATTTACCTGGACAATAAGATGCTGGACTCTATGCTTGGTATATGCTTGCAATGAAAGAATCTTGACTGAATTTGAACTGTAATACTGCAACAAGGTGGAGGAATCCACCATGGGGGGAGGGGATGGGGAGGGGTTGGGGGAATCCCAGAGGCTATGAAACTGTGTCACATAATGCAATGTAATTAAAAAAAAAAAAAAAAAAAACCAAACAACTAAGGGTGCAGAAAGACAATCTCCTCTAAGCCAGGCTGTGTCTAACCTTGCATTTCCACAAAATGTGATATCAAGCCTTCTTAAATCCTCACACCTCCCTCTGCCTCACAAGCCGTCAGATCCCAGACCAGCCAGGCAGGGCATCAGGCAAGGGCTGGTGAGCTTTGCAGCCGCTTCCTCCAGGAGCCACCCCAGCAGGGCGACAGTTAAAAAGAGCCAAAAACAGAAGGCGAGGCCAGGAGGGAACACCTTTGACGCTTAGCAGCCCTCACTCATTTGAAACAAACAAACAAAACACATCAGCTGCATGAAGGAAATTCCAACGGGAATAATGTCAGGTGGAATTAAGACCCAGAAAAAAAAGAGAGAGAAGAAAGTGGTTGACTTTGAAACTCCACACTCATCAGGCAAGCTGGAAGGAACAACAAAGACCCCCTCTGTCCAGAAGTTCCCCCTTCATTTCTCAGCTTGGAAACTAGTTAGTCAGATCTATATGAATACTTCCTGCCAAGCTGAGGAGCGCCGTATGTTTGCTCAATTGAGTCATTCATCAAATAAAAAACCAGCATGGAACACCAAAAAAAAAAAAAAAAAAAATCCAATAACCGAATCTCTAAAAGACAGAATGAAAGCAAGGTGGACTACTGTTTTTGCATAACAGGACTAGAAAGTGCCGCAAGAAACAAAGCAGAAGGCAGCAGGCCACGCTGGGGGCCGAGAGCACAGCTGGGAGGCTCTGCCACAAGCCAGCACCAGGCGCAAGTCTGACAGTTCTCCCACTGCCACCCTTGGGACCACAGACCCCAGACTTTCCACTCCTTCGCCTACAAAAACGCCAAAGATTGCAGAGTGACTCCAGGCACTGAACAACAATGAAGCAACAATAAGAGCAATGATGTATTTTTTCTTTCAACGTGGCCCATCCAGCGGCTGGGTTTGAGCCACCGCGACAGCACCGACCTCCCACATGCGTGTGGACTCTAGCCCTGGCCGCTGCATTTCGGCTCCAGTTTTCTGCCAAAGACTTGGGAAAAGCAATGCAAGATGGCTAAAGTGCTTGGGACCCTGCCACCCGGGGGAGACCAACATGGAGCTCCAGGCTCTCGGGTTGCCCCAGCCCTGGCTGCTGTGGCCATTTGGACAGCAGATGGAAAATCGCTTTTCTCTTGTGTCTCCCCCACTCTTTCTCTCTCTCTCTGTAACTCTGATGAATCTTCTGGAAAAAAAAAAAAAAAACTTTTAGTCCACTTGAAAAGGGATCATGTGACAATCTTAAAGAGACAGAATGCAGAGAGGTCCCATCCAGATGGATGTCTTAATCATGGCCTTTTAACCACAATGTCACATTAGGAGCCCTCTTTAGGAAGGGAAGATGGTTACGCAAGGCAAGAACAACCCTCTTCCCAGCAGCCCTCCAGCCAGGCCACTGCCTTTCCCCTGATTAACCCATGCATGTGTCCCAACAGGTCAGTCACTGCACCCTGGGGGGGACCACAAGCCCAGCTCTCCCCATTCCATGCCCACAACCAGCTGTGCAGAGTGGCACACAGCGTGCCAGGAGCAGTGGTGGCCAGGACAGGAATGCCCTGCCCAGGGACATGCCCACACTGCTGGGGTTATCAGTGCGACCATCACAGTAGAGCCAGGACTGCGGGAGAGAGATAATTGAAACCAGGACTACCCACAAAAACCCTCAGCCTGGAATGTTCAGGAAGCCTGTGAACCAACAGGCTTGCTAATGAGGGAAACCCCAGAAGCCAGGTCTCTGGCAGAGCTGGGGGGCTCTGTATTCCTGCACCCTCCTCGGGTTGCTCAGACACCTACTAGTGAACCCCAACCCTTACCACCGCCAGGCTGGCACCACCACCTTCCTAGTGGGTCAGCAGCCCTGCGCAGGAAATGAGTTTTACGAGCTAGTAAGAAAGTTACTAGAAACACCAGCCAAGGCAACACAGCCTCATTTAGCAGCTGGAAGAGCAGCAGCGTTCCTCGGCCTGGGAAGAGTGGCCGCAGAGTCAGTGTGTGTCCCTCGGCCACTGCTTAACCTGTAGATCAGCACCCGCGTCCCAGCGACCGTGGAATCAGACAAAGCAGAGCGCAGGCCCAGCGCCTGTCCCCTCGGGTGCCCTGCTGCTGCTCAGCTCGTGGGTTCTGTTCCTTGTCCTCCCCCTGCCTCTCCACATGCCTCGGCTTCCCTGGTGGGTTCTGCAGCAGGCCCGCTTCCCACCCTCCTGCTCCTTCCCCGTCACCCCTTCCCCGGGAGACTCTGAAATCCCACAGCAGCACCTCCTTCTGGCTTTAGCACACTCCAGCAGCAGTCACAGGAATCTTCAGGGGTTCCCCAGACTGACTCGGTTTACCAGTGTGGCCCAGATCTTAGCTGACGTGTCTGAGACGGAGCTTAGACATCTAGCTCCAAGGCCAAGGGTAGGGTGCCCCCAGGGGAAGCATCCAGAGTTTTCTGAGACATGTGTGTGCCTGGGTCCCAGGAAGGAAGGAAGAGCAGGTGGCAGGGGGTAGAGGAGAACTCTTCTGAGCTGTGTGTGCTACAACATGACCAGTACTTGGTCTCTGTGTACCCCTCTGGCTGCCAGCCAGAGCTCCTAGCACCCCTGGAATTTCCTGAGTGATGGGAGCATCTTTTGCCAACTTGCATGGCTTCAGTCTGCTGGTTCCTGGCCAGAGCTCCTAACAGTCCTGGAATTTCCTGAGTGGAGGCTGTGCAAGGGGCATCCTCTGTTTATCAGAATAAACTCGTGCCACCTCACTTGGGGCTCCCACGGACGAGGCATTCTGGAAGGCGACTGTCTACCTTGGAACTAATCAGGTGCTGACAGCCCACTCCTACCTCACGCCCATCACCACAGCAGCCAGCCACTAGCATAGGAACTTCCATGTTCCTTAGCAGCTCCACTTCTGCACTCCTGCCATTTGGTTCTCTCTAAGCTATGTCCTTTGTCACCAACCAGCACGCATTTCCCCTCAATGTTGTGAACTAAGCCAGCAGGTGACTGACCCCAAGGAGGAGGCTGTGGGGAACCCTGATTTTCAGCTGGCAGCAGCTGGTGATGGTGGGGCAGGGAAGGGAGTTGCAGTCAGTTTATAAGCTCTCAGCTGTGGCCAGGGGGACAGGGATCAGAGTAGGGGTGCTGCATAGCCAGGCAAGGAGACCTTCCCGCAAAGCAGTCCCTCTTTGCAGACCACACTGACCCTACCTCGGGGCTGTCATGCCCCGAATGCAGCCCCTTTCCCTCCGTGCTCCCCCCACCCTAAGTTCCCATTTCCTGGGCCCCACCACCCCTTTCCCCTATAAAGACAGGCGGTCTCAATGAGGCCTCTCCACTCTTCTGCTTCTCCCTCTGAGTTCACCAAAAGGGCATCCAGAGGGGAGTGGGGGCCACATGCTCCTGCCTGGGCTCCTCACCCCTAGCTCTATCTTGTCCTACGCCTCACTGGTCTCCCAGCACATGAATACTCCCAGTTTTCCAATGCAGAAATGAGCCCAGAGAGGTTAAGCAGTTATCCAAGGCTACACAGAACCAGTCTGTTGACACCCAGGGCCATGTCTGTGGCCACAGTCCCTCCAAGCCTGGCCCACCAGTGTCCTCCCATGCCCCTGCAGCAGGGCCCAAGCAACGCAGGGGCTTGGCTACTACATGCCCTCTCCTCTCTACCTGCTTACAAGGCTGAGCTGCTACATGCCAGCTGGCCCTTTGCAAAGTCGCTGCTATCCGTCACAGCCTGCAGGGTTCGGTCCCTCTCTGCAGTGTCACAGGGCACACCCCAGCACTCTGAGCAGCACCCACTCAGTTCCCCAGCATGGATGAGTGCGTTAGCCTTGGCAATGCACCCAAGCTGTATACGATGCTCAAGACCAGGGCAGGGAGATACGCACATGCATGCGCTCACAGCAACATACATGTGCACACACACATGCACACACAGGGTCTCTGCTTCCCCAAGTCCTGCAAAAGCGGTACTGGCCCGGTCAACATTTATTCTACAACTACCAAGGCCCTGGGAAGGTGGCACCGGGTGAGGGAGGGTGGCCCTACCTGGAAGCAAGAATTACCAGCTGTCCAAGATGAACACTGCGGCAGGTGTTCCTAGGCACCTTTGTCCAGCGAGTGGATGGTATGAAAACACCTGCTGGAGCCACATGAGCTGGCAGCAGCTGCAGATGGCTGGCCCACCTGAAGGAAAGTGCCAGCATGGCTCCATCTCTTCCCCACCATCAGCGCTGGTGGGCCAAGCAGATCTCCAGGCGCTCGGGCTGCTGTGTTCACCCACGGGGCTGTGCAGAGCAGCTCCCGCCTTCTGCAGAGCAACCTGGCTCCTTGTTCCTTTCACAATCAACTCTTTGTCACTACAAAGCCAGAGAAAAATTCCTGCTGAGAGCCACAGATGGCACCAAACTTTCCCCCCACCTCTACACCAGTAAATGCTACCGCCCACCCCCAGGAACAGCCCAGGCACCACAGACTCCTGAGCAATTTGCTCGGCACAAAGCCAGGCACAATTCCTGGCTAGGCACATACTCCAGGCCCTTGACTAATTCTCAGAACAAGGTATGAGCACCCGCTCTTTCAGACAGTAGCTCAGGGAGCAATGGCTGCAGCCCCGCAGCCCCTGCGGAAAGAGGTGTTCTGACTCGCCCAGCACAGCAGGCCTCAGTGTGTCCAGAGCAGCGGGGATGCAGGAGAACCGCCTGCACGTGCAGTGGTCTGTCCCAGGTCGGAATGCTACCTCCCCTCCCAGCTGCACATGCGTATCCCAACCAGCACCCTCAACGGCCAAGTCCTCCTCAGCGATACACTCAAAGGAGCAAATCCAAGTGGCCTTGCAGCTTCATCACCTCGCCCTTGCTCTACCACCTGCGACACCACAGCTCTCACAGGACCCACCCAAATGGCACATCTCAGTCCACAAAGTCCTGTCTGGTAATCTCCAAAGTTAACTACAGAGGATGAGCAAAGAACACAGCAGGGGTACACATGCCTTGATTGTACCACATCTTCAATTTTTTTTTTAAAGACTTACTTATTTTGGGCCCGCCGGCGTGGCCTAGCGGCTAAAGTCCTCGCCTTGAAAGCCCCGGGATCCCATATGGGCGCCGGTTCTAATCCTGGCAGCTCCACTTTCCATCCAGCTCCCTGCTTGTGGCCTGGGAAAGCAGGCGAGGACGGCCCAAAGCTTTGGGACCTTGCACCCGCGTGGGAGACGCGGAAGAGGTTCCTGGTTCCCGGCATCGGATCGGTGCGCACCGGCCCACTGCAGCTCACTTGGGGAGTGAAACATTGGATGGAAGATCTTCCTCTCTGTCTCTCCTCCTCTCTGTATATCCGGCTTTCCAATAATAATAAAATCTTTTTAAAAAAAAAAAGACTTACTTATTTTTACTGAAAGTCAGATTTACAGAGATAAGGAGAGACAAAGATCTCCCATCTGTTGGTTCACTCCCCAAGTGGCCGCAATGGCTGGTGCTAAGCTGATCTGAAGCCAGGAAGGAGCCAAAAGCTTCTTCCAGGTCTCCCAAGCAGGTGCAGGCTCCCAAGGGTTTGGGCCGTCCTCGACTGCTCTCCCAGGCCACAAGCAGGGAGCTGCATGGGGAAGTAGAACAGCCAGGATATGAACCAGTGCCAATAACGGATCCCAGGGCATACAAAGCAAGGATTTTAGGCACCAGGCTACCTCACCAGGCTCTTGGACCATATCTTTACAAGAGCAGTTCCCTAAAGAAGGAGAGGTCAACATCCATCCTCCAAGTTATCAGCACCCTTCTCACAGCCACAAAAATGTTGATAAACTAGATGGTCAACACAGAACACTGTTCTGAGATGAAGTCAGTGAGTCCTGAGATTCTCTGGCCCCACCACATTCTTCCTTGGTCACCCACTGTGGCGCTCTGGCTCAATGGGTACAGTCGGGCACTGACACACGGTTGGCAGGATTGGGGGGGGGGTATCAGGTACAGCCAGGTTATCCCATGATGTCCGCTGCACAGGAGCAAACGGGAAACATCTAAACAGACTGTCCACTTGCAGCCCCACCAACACGCTGTTCTCCAAAGCTAAGGACTACAGAAACGGGAATGGAACACCGCGTCCAGGCCCAGTGTTGAGGAGCCGACGTGGCACCAAGGGTGGCCACAGGGAACCAAGCTACTGCAGTAGTGCTTAGCACTGAGTGACGCTACATAAGCTGCCACTGCTTGTGAGGTCCAATGGTGAGGACACTACAGTGTGTGGCAGTTGTCACCCACCATACCACTGGGGCTCCTGACAGGCAGAAGACGACACCCACAAACCACCATCACCACGGCAAATGGGGCGTCTCCCCTCCATGGCAGCTACAAAGCCAGTAGGTCTTTGAAAGCATAGGAGTGTCATTTCAGGACTTGGAGATTCTCTGGGATAAGACTCCAAGAGCTCACCTGACCCAGGAGATCCTATCCACCAAGAAGCTCTGCACAGCACAGGAGACCGCCACCAGAGTGAAGCGACCACCCACGGAGTGGGAGGAAAGCCTCGCAAACTAGTCATCTGACCAGGGGTGCTACCCAAAACAGAGAAGGAACTCAAACAACCCAACAGGAAAGAATCACAACAATAATAATTTAACCAGAAATGGACAAGTAACTTGAACAGGCATTCCCCTAAAAAGAAGACGGCTAACAAGCATGCTTGCATGAAGGAATGTTTCACATCACTCATCATCAGAGAAATGCAAATCAAAACCTCAAATAACTAAAGATGGAACTATCATATGACCCAACAACCCCCCGATTAGAATACAATCCAAAGGCAAGGACACCAGTGTGTGTTAGAGACATGTTCTCTCCCATGCTGACTAGTTACAACAGCCAAGATATGACCAAGTAGGGTGTCCACTGGTAGAAGGAGAAGCAAATGTGATATAGAAACACAAGGGAATGTTACTCAGCCACGAAAAAGATGGCTCCTATATTTTACAACAATAGGGATAAATTTGGAGGACAAACACTGCCTGGTTCATCTATACACAGAAGCTGAGCAGGCTGAGCTCACAGCCGTACAGAGTAGAATAGTGGTTACCAGAGGCAGGAAAGGCCCGGGGGCCACAGGATAGGGAAGAGCTGGTTGTGGGTTCAAGAATGCAGAGAGCAGGCATTTCTATCCCACACAGCACAACAACCATGGTCACTACTACCTGACGGTACTGATGTAATTCAAAATAGCTAGCAGTGGGATTTCACATGTTCTCAACACAAAGAAATGGTTGAAGCTCGGGGGATGGAAATGCTCCATTGCCATGATTTGATCATGGCACACTGCATGTTTGTGTGAAAGCTCATGCTGTGCCCCATAAGCATTAGTATGCACAAGTGTCTGTCTACAAAGATGCTCATTCAAGCATTAGTCCCTTTCCGTCTAGTGAAGTCTCCACTCTTTGCTTGCCTGGGAGTTACCAACACCAGGAGGTAGGGCAGTGCTGAGCTCCCAGAAGGTTCTGGAAGGCTGCCTGCTGGCAACGCGTGCTTGGAAGGCAGCCTGCAGTGCACTGCTTTCCTGTGCTAACCATTCTCAGTCACCTGACTGGCAGAGACTGATCAAAACGACCCTCCTGATCAACCCACTAGGGAATAGAGGGCGATAGAGAAAACACTCCATCAAGCACAGGTGAGGCGCCTGCTGCATGAGCTTTAAAGGAAGCAAGGCGACCGTGGAGAGGGCAAAGGCCTCCGCACAACCTACAGAGAATCCATACTCCATCAGGAGCTGTGACAGGCAGCTCCAGCAGAAGGCACCTGTGCTGAGATCCACTCACTTGCACCCAAGTGCAGATTTCACAGCAGCTCGAGACTCGACAGATGCTGGGGAGCAGCCCCGCGGCCGCAGCACACACCCGAACCCTGCCCCCATGCAGTTCTCTCACAAGCTGGCCGCTGACACAGCAGGTGAGGATCCTCCAGTCACTTGGGTCCCTTGCGCTTCAGGGTTCCAGGCAGCTCCTAGAGCCCGCAGAGTAAGATGGGTGTGAGCATTCCTGCGTGTGTGTTCAGGCAGACAGGAGAAGGCAGAGAGAACTGGAGCACGCGCTTTCTCCTCCATCTCTCCCTGCTTCTCAAGACAGGTGCAGGCATGCGCAATGACACAGTGCATGAAGGCATCCCGGTACGCTGCAACGTGAGGGCGGCTTGGGGAGGCACTCAAGCGCCATGTTAAGGGTGGAAGGCGCAGGCTCTACACGGAGCTTCCGTTCCAACCCGACTCCCAGCTGCAGGTGGAGTTTTAACCTCTCATCGTAACGAGGACATGAACACCGACAGTTATGACCCAAGGACGAGAGGAGAGGACACAAGGTCTGGCAGGAGGACGGTCAGCACCGGGGCTGGTGCAGGCGGAGCGCAGAGTGCGGTGCGTTTTGGCTTCAGCACCGCTCTGCGGCGCCCGTCTGTGAGGGAGCGTGAGCTGTGGGCCCCAGGGTAATGAAAGACATATGCCTGCTCAGCCTCTGCTTTGGGGAGCATATTAGTGGAAAATTTAAAACCCTTTAAACAGCTGTGTCCTACACATTTGCAAGGCGCAACGCCTGGAAAATGAAGTCCGGTAACTGCTAAGCTGTGTTTTAGAGTCTCACCCGATCACATAACATCACCGTAAATGAAAAAACGAATGAACTTCATGATGCTTCATCACATCCCGCTCTAAGAGAAACTCTGGCGGTGAGGATTCAAGAGAAAACATGGTGCCAGTACCACAGCACAGACGGATTCATTTGGGAGCCTGGGTTCAAGCCCCAGCTGCTTGGCTTCCAATCCAGCTCCTCGTTAAGGCACCTGGGAAGCCAACAGATGATGGTGCCCCTGCCACTCATGTGGGAGACATGAGAGGAGGATAGAGCTCCTAGCTCCTGGCTCCAGCCTGGCCCAGTCCCAGCCACCGCAGCCATTTGGGGAGCCAATCGGCAGAAGGAAGATCTTCCTCTGTGTTCCTCTGTCACTCTGCCTTTCAAATAAATAACTAAAACCGAAAGAAAAAAAAAAATGAGAGGGCACACATCTTGCTGCCAAAAAGCTCACAGTCAAGTGGAAGAGGACAAGAGGGTGGCCCTAGCAGAGGAAATGACACTGGGGAACAAGGCAGTGAACACGTGGCCACACTCGGCTGGCTGGCTGGGATCCATGGCGTGAGAGGCACATGCTATTACTGTTTTCAAGATTCACATATGAACTCCCTTCCTATTTCTGAGACATGTCCATCTCACAAGCCGCACACGGGTCAAACACTCTTTCTTGCTACCAAAGCTTTAACCCAAAGTTCCCTCTGCCGCAGGATGCAAGAGTCTCTTTTTGTCTCTCCTCCTCTCTGCAACTGTACCTTTCAAATACATAAAAAACAAATATGGGGGGGGGGTAGGAAAACCCAGGGAGTGCAGAGAGAGCCCAGGAGTCAGCGAGGTTGGAACCAGGAGAGCATCTGGTCCCCACTGACAAGTGCAGGGGCTTGGATGGTTGGCTGTTTTGAAAGTCAAGAAACATGAGGACAAAACTGTGGGTACAGAACCATTAGTGATGCCAGCACTTGGTGGGGGGCGGGTACCAGTGATTTCTGGAAATATGATTTATCAGCTAGGCTGGAGAAAAAGCCAGCCTCCACTGAGATAAGGGCGGACAGGGAATATGTAGCAGGCAGGCCAAGCATGGCTTTTTAATCAGTTCGTTTAAAGAATAAGGAGAGTCTCAAACTGGACCAAGAGCCAAGGACCAGCTTGACAGAGCAGAGGTGGGCCACTCATTCACTCGTTGCACATCCCAGAAGGAACACCTCTGACTATGTTGTTTCTGGAGGCCCTGTGGGGAGTAAACAGATCTAGGAGAGATGCCACCCAGCATGGTGGAAGCCAGAGCCGGTACTCTGAGAGAGGAGGACAGGGACCACCTTAGGTCAAGAAAGGGGGTCAGGGAGAAGGAGGTTTGGGGCAGGAACAGCAACGGAAGCCAGTGTCGCCAGTGTGGGGAGCCGGGCTTACCTGTGTGCAGGAGGGACACAGGGCGACACTGCAGGAGCCCAGCATGGAAGGGTTGGCACCCCACAGGCTGGCGAGCCCTGCTGCATAGGTATCGGGAGGGTGGACCAAGGCCAGTCTGCAAGTGTGGGTGCCAGAAGTGGAGAGGACTGTCCAGTGGCTACAGTTTTCTCCGTCCAAGAGCAGGCCTGGCGAGGGCTGGGCAAAAAGGAGGAAGCTGAGCTCACCCAGGGCTCAACCCTTCTAGTTCTCCCAGCCTCACGAAGCCTGTGACTCAATGCTGTGGGAAATGGGCAAAAGAGCCTTGGATTCCTAGATCTGGGCCCTGGGAAGATCCTAAGAGACCTGGCTGACCACTGCGGTCACTTTGGCTAATGCATAAAGAAGTAACTTTCCCAAAAAGAAGCAGCTGGGTGCAGATGTGGCCACCAACCAAGCCCCCGGGAGTCCCCACAGAAACCCGGGAAGCTGTGCATGTCCTCTGCCCGGCAGTGTTCCCCTTTCTAGCAACCGGGGCGCCTTCCTGTGCTTCCCTGGCTTTCCTACTCATCTTAGTCCTCGACAGCTCCAGCTTTTTCAACCTTTCATGCGGCACATCCTGGGTGATCCTTCTAATAGTCAGAACAATCACCCATTCATTTGTGAGCAGGTGGAATCAAGCCGGTTATCTAGAAAGTAGCGAGAGACTGAGGACCAGGTCCAGCTCCTGTGGCAAACATTCAACAATCACTCCCAGAGCTACCAGGAGGGCTTAACCACACGCCAGTCACGGGCTTCGACATTCACGCACAGATGCAGCCATGGGGGCCTCTGATGACTGATGTGGTATTGCCTTCAAATTTAACTGCAAAGTAGCTGGAGGAGTAGCTTTACTACTGTTCACAATGACTTACAGCAAAGGAGGCACAAAGTGTCCACAGAGACTTTTCTTACAGCCATGGGGAAAAGCTTATAGTGAGGTCACAGAATGGGATGTGTAACCCTGTTAACAGGGACGGCAACCATGAACTAGAAGCGGATGGAGAAAGGAGTCTGAAGACTCAGTAACACAACAGAACTTCACAGACAGCCCAGTGCTGCTCGCCTGACGGAGAGTTCTAGATCACGGCCGATGCTCAGCTTTGTAGGAACTGCCCAGGACACATCCCCTGACGGCCTCCAGTGATGAACTTGATCAGTTTCCTGCAAGAGTTATTCAATATCTGGGCTGATGTTGCAGCGTAGCGAGTTCAGCCACAGTCTGCAATGACAGGCATCCAATATGGGCGTCGGTTCACGTCCTGGTTGCTCCACTTCTGATCTAGCTCCACAAGGCAGACCCAGATGGAGGTTCAGGCGGCCACCTTCGCCTGGCCCAGCCTCAGCCACTGCAGCCACTTGCGGAGTGAACCAACAGAGGGAAGGTCTCTTCCTCTATAATTCTACCTTCTGAACAAATAAAATACATCTTTGGGAAGCAGGGGAAGACAGAAAGAGAAATATTCAACGTTTAACCCTCACTGCAATCCATATAAAACTCTAGCGATTCTGAAAGAAGTATTATAGTCTCTGCTTAAAAAGCAGCCGGGGGGCCCGGCGGCGTGGCCTAGCGGCTAAAGTCCTCATCTTGAAAGCCCCGGGATCCCATATGGGCGCCGGTTCTAATCCCGGCAGCTCCACTTCCCATCCAGCTCCCTGCTTGTGGCCTGGGAAAGCAGTTGAGGACGGCCCAATGCATTGGGACCCTGCACCCGCGTGGGAGACCTGGAAGAGGTTCCTGGTTCCTGGCATCGGATCGGCGTGCACCGGCCGTTGCGGCTCACTTGGGGAGTGAATCATCGGACGGAAGATCTTCCTTTCTGTCTCTCCTCCTCTGTGTATATCCGGCTGTAATAAAATGAATAAATCTTAAAAAAAAAAAAAAACCAGCCAGGCCCAATCGGAACGCAGGTGACCAAGTGAGGGAAGATGACCACAACAGGGCTGGTCAAGCTCTGCTCTCCGAGGTGCGGGGAGGTATGGGGGTGAGGGGCAGGGAGGTGTGCACACGCCTTGAGAAGCACGTGACACATGCTTGGGAAACGGCTCCTCCACCTTCTCCCTTCCCCAGCCCCTCCCATGGAAGAAAAGAGGCCAGTTACAGTAGATACGCGGTCACTCTTGGGTGTTCCTCAACCAGCTCTTACTCCCTCAGCGACTTGGCCCCTGCAGGCCATTACAGTGGCAGCATGGGCACACACAGATCCCAGCAAGGGAACGAGTGGCCACCAAGCTGCACAGTAGCCCTGGCTGCCACCCATCACCTGGCCAAGCCTGAGTCTGCGCCACAAGCCCTCAGTTCATTCTTCCCTCACACCCTCCAGGGAGAGGAGCCAGACCCAGAGGCACGCCGTTCCTGGGGCGGGGTCCCTGGCACCCAGGAGGCCACCTTCCAGGCAGCTGTCTCCCTGCCTTGCCCCCACCCGTGGTAGAGTGCACGGCTTCCCCTGGAAGCTACTGCAGAACAACCAGAATCACGCTTTGGCTCACTCACCCTCTGATGTCCCCCAACCTTGCTCCTCACAAGAGGACTTTTGTGTACACAAAGCATCACGGAACAAAGCACGCAGATAAACTCCCCAAACTCACACCGGCGCGTAATCGTGTTTGGGTTGGGTCCCCGCCAGCCCCGTCTCGGTTCTCTGTTAGGACTAAACCAAGTCCCCCGGCCAGTCAGAATTACCCAGCCCCGCCCCCACCTCTTCACGGCCCTTGAAACCCCCAGCCCCCCAGATTAACTCAGTCCAGAAAAGGCCGCTAAGGGGAAACACACACACACACACACACACACACACACACTACCCCTAAATAAAAATCTTTCACTTCTCCTTGCCCAGTTTCCCATTTTGGCCGGAAACGCACGACCTCCCCAATTTCTAAGTCCCCCTTTTGCACGCGATCCCATGCCCTCCTCCAAGGCTTCTCCAGGGGCGCAAGTTAGGGCGGTCCCGACAAAGACAAGGGGCTGAGCCCTCAGCGCATTCAGCTTCCCTGGAGAGAAAAGGGAGCTCTTGAGTTCCCAGAACAATCTAAGGGGCTGCCTAGAGAGTCTGCCTTTACCGGGCCCTCCACTCACTGGAGGGGCTCGGGCTCGAAGGCGCAGGGCGCGGATGGACCCTAGGGCGCATGGGGTCCCCGCCCGGCGTCCGCTCCAGCTCCTCGGCCCACGGGCGCCCCCAGGAGCCGACCCTACCTTCCTTGCCTTCCTCGGCTTCGGAGCGCATCGTGTTGGGGTCGCCAGTGGCTGGGCCGACCTGCCCCGGGATTTGTACTCGGGTACGCGTGCCAAACTGGCCTCTGCAGCCCAGACGCCCCGAACACTACGAGGCAGAAGAGGAAGGAAACTCGCCCAAATCGCTGGCTGCGGCGCTGGAGGGACGGCCGGTGCAGGGATTTCCAGGGGAAAGTTCTGCCGAGTGACGACTCGCGTCTCCGCCCCGCGGCCGCGAGGGAGGCGACCTGGCGCGGGGCGCACGCAGGTGGGCGCGGCCGTCCGGGCGGGGAGGGAACGCGGAGGGCGCAAAGCAGGCACTGGCGGGCGGGCAGGAGGGGCTCAACAGAGGGGCTGGCAGGCAGCTACCCCGTGCGCACCGTAGGGGGGAGGCCTGCGCCACTCGGGGAGACACGGGCGGCTGTTGGGTCATCTGCGCAGCCCCGATAGCTCGGGCTGCGGAGCTGGTCAGCTTGCGCGGCATTCGTGTGGGTGTCGTGGGCGGTGGGTGGGAGGGCCCGCGTCGCCTAGCACTTACTCCCAAGCGCTGGAGGCGGGCCTCGCGCGCAGAGAAGGGGCAGCCTCCAGCCCGTGCCTGCTGCACCTGAGTGCAGCCCCCCTCGCTCTGCCTTTCCCGTTGGACATGGGCAGGGGGGTTGAGGAAGAGTCTGAGGCCTTGGTCTTCCCTTGGGAAAGTGGGCACAAGCGCCTAGGTGCCCTAGCTTTCTCTCCAGTCGTAGGCAAAAGGCCACCAGAGCCTGTGTCTGAAAGATGCATTTGGAAATTGTGAGAAAAGCTCGGTTCCTTTTCTTTTCTTTTCTTTTCTCTTTTTGGCTTTATCTGTCTTTATTGGAAAGTCAGATATACAGAGAGGAAGAGAGAGAGAAAGCTCTTCTGTTGGAAAAAAGTCCCCAAGTGGCTACAACCGCCAGAGCTGAGCTGATCCGAAGCCAGGAACCTGGAACCTGGAACCTCCTCCGGGTCTCCCACGCAGGTGCAGGCTCCCAAGGGTTTGGGCCGTCTTCGATTGCCTTCCCAGGCCATAAGCAGAGAGCTGGATGGGAAGTGGAGCTGCCGGGATTAGAACCGGCGCCCATCTGAGATCCTGGCGCGTGCAAGACGAGGACTTTAGCCCTTAGGCTACCTGTTCTTGTAAATGTGTTTTCAGTGCTTTCTCTTTGTCTCTCTTTTCATAGGGACGGACACACGAACAAGAAGTGCAAAGGCTGATTTGGTGAAGGGAATATCCTGGGTTCTAAGAGTCTGAATCAAGCTTTCTTGTGCCATTTGCGATTGGTATGACTGTAAGGGAATTATTGAACCTCCGTGAGCCTGCATTTCCGCTTGTGCTAAGTGAGGACAAAAATAGCATTGTTCACTGCTCAGATGTTTGACCTTCTGTGAGGGAAAATAAGCAAAAACACGAATGGAAACCCCTAATACTGCAAAGATAATTATTGCTACACCACCGGGAGACATTTCTGCCAGGCACCCTGGGGTTTCCTCTAGCACCAGGTGTGAACAGTCAGCGTATTGACTCTGTCAAATAGGGCATGTGAGTCTTGGTATCTAGTTGGGGGAGTCAACCAGTGGATAGAAGATCTTTGTCTCTCTTTCTCTGGCACTCTCATTTTCAAAAACAAACAAAAACCATGATCATGGGGAAACTGGTGTGATCACCCAATAGTTAATCCTCCACCTGGCAGTTCTGGCATCCCATATGGACATTGGTTTGTGTCCCAGATGCCCCAACCATTTCCCATGCAGCTTCCTGCCTGTGGCCTGGGAAAGCAGCGGAGGATGGCCTAAATCGGTGGGACCCTGCAACTGCGTGCGAGACCCGGAGGAGGTTGCTAGCTCCTGGTCCTGGCTTCAGATTGGCTCAGCTTCCACTATTGTGGCGATTTGGGGAGTGAACCACTAAATGCAAGATCTTTCTCTCTTTTTCTGTAAATCTGCCTTTCCAATAAAAATAAAGATGATGATTTGTCATCTATTGTAGGTGAGACCTGTTTACATTGGGGGAGGGTAAAGATTATTTATTTGAAAGGTAGAGTTATAGAAAGATGAACAGAGAGGGAGGTGGGGAGGGAGAGAGAGAGAGGAGAGAGATCGATCTTCAGTTTGCTGGTTCTTTCCCCAAATGACCACAATGGGAAAGCCAGGAGCCTAGAGCTCTATTCATATCTGATGTGAGTGGCAGGGTCCCAGGCCCTTGCGCCATCTTGGGCATTAGCAGTGAAAGGCCAGATGCGGAGCACCTGGGTCTTTAACAGGTGCCCGTAAGGGATGCTGGTGTCCCAGGTCGTGGCTTAACCCACTTTGCCACTCTGTGAACTGGCTGACCCCTGTTCATTCTTGCATGTTTGGCAAACTCTTCAACATCCTTAGCCTGGTCATAGCCTTGGAATTCACACCAACAGTTCAAGACCAGCTGACAGAAAATGGCAACTAGGTAGCAACACTGGCATTTCAAACCAAACCGCATTGGAATGTTATGCTGAATTCCTACACCCACCTAACATTGCACCCCTCACCCTCTGTGTCCAGACAGGAGAGTTAAAATCCTGGTGAACATTACTAATGGTTTGCTCAAGCAGTCAAACATTATCAAATATTTACATATGCCACATGCAAATTGCCCTGGCTTATCTGGAAAATTATCTGGTATCATTTCTGTCATTTTGACCGCACACTCAACGAATTCAACTTTCCAGGTCACCCAGATTCTAAGAAAGGCTTACTGGCCCTAACTTTCAACTGAATTTTCTCACAGAGCAGAAGAAAAACCTCCACTAAGTCATACTGCAATTATTTTCAAAATAATAATCAAACCAAAACAGGTCTGGGCTTTGGGCCTCTTGCTCACAGCTGCGGGGGCATCTAGAAAGCTCAGTGTAAATAAGCAGCAGCAGACTAGCCAACAGGGAAGGGATGGTGGCTTCACTCGCTCGCTCCCCTCTAATGATGTTCCAACATCCCGGCTGTGCAACATACTCAGTGCCTGGCTGGACGGAATGTGTGTGTACAACCTCTGCTTTCTAAGGCTCTCAGGATAACTGGCCAGTGATTCCATTCCCTGACGGAGGCTGGCTCTGCCCATGGCAGAATTTAGATCAGAAAGATGAGTCGTTTCTTTAGTATAAAACATGGCTTTCTGGGACCAGTGCTGTGGCACATCAAGTGAAGCCACCATCCCATACCTGAGCAACAGGCTCGGTCCCTGCTTCTCATCCAGCCTCTTGCTGAGCATGGGCTGGCCCCACTGCTTCTGCCCCTGCCCCGACAAGGGAGACCCAGCTGTACCTGTTGTGGCTCTGAGGAGTGAGCCAGCAGGTGGAAGATCTCTCTCTCTCTCTCTCTCTCTCCTTTCCTCTGCTTCTCCCTGTCACTCTGCCGTTCAAATAAAATAGAATCATTTTACAGAATTGGCTCTCTTCCCTTTGACTTGGAGGCCTTCCTCAACTTTTCCTCTACTATTTGTGTCTTTGAAGGTCCTCAAAGACTTCTGACACTTAAATGTACAGTGATTTCAAAAAGTTTGTAGAAGACATTTATTATGAAAGACTGCACATGCATTCCAAGTTTTTTGGATGACAGAATTAAACTCGCCTTCATCTCATCCATGCACCAACTCGGTGCAGGTTGTCTCCTTGCATGTTGGAAAGGCCTGTCCTCTGAGCGCATGCTGGGAGCTACAGGCTTGGCACCTCACCCAACGTCCTTGGACACTTGCTCTCAAACATCGGGGCCTCTGCCGAGCTGCCTCAGGCCAGAGACACCTGACGTTCTTCATCCACTAGCAGAGGATGCTCACCCATCGCTCAGGAGGTAGAGCTCCATATCTCAGTGGCCCTGCGTTGCTGAGGACTGGGTTGAGGTGGGGAGCCTTGGGGCTAGGGTGGGACACAAGGGCCTAAAGCCTGAGGATGGAGCTGACCACCAGACCCTGGCAGGCTGTGGTCTGGGAAGCTATCTCCAATGAAGTCTCCAGGACTTCTCATGTTCTTAGCAACACCCTGGGTGTGGGCAGGTGGTACTGAGGGCAGGGGATGGAACAAACACCAGAGGGGAGCATGACCATCCACCCGGATCCACCTGGTCCCCAGGATTTCTAGTTATGCTTTCAGTCGATGACCAAATGCAGACACTCTCTCAAAAATCAGGTCTGACAAAATTAGGATGGCCTACTATTTAACAAGAATTCCTTGAGCATTTTACAGGTTTTATTTAGACACTCCAATTAGTCCCCTTAAGTCATGACACCCATTTCACACATACGTAATTAAAGAAGTGAGGTTACATGATTTGCCCAAGGTCACAAACTCAGTAGTAATATTCTTTAAACTTCAGGAAATACAGAGAAAACCTCCAGCCCCCTACATCCAGGCTTTCTCAGTCCATTAAACTATGTAGAGGTTGGCATTGTGGTGTGGTGGATAAAGCTGATGTCTGTCATGCTAGCATCCCAAATAGCCAGTGGATAGAGTTCCAGTTGCTCCATTTTCCAATCCAGTTTTCTGCTAATGTGCTTGGCAAAGCAGTGGAACATGATCCAAGTGCTTGGGCCCCTGCACCCACATGGCAGAACTGGATGAAGCTCCTGGCTCCTGGTTTTGGTCTGGCTCAGCTCAGCCATTGTGCCCATTTGGGGAAAGATCCAGAGGAGAGAAGATCCCTGTATCTATCCCTCTCTGTGTGTAAGTCTTCAGAGTAATTAAAATCAATCATTTTTTTATATACCAAACTATGTAAAATTCCAGTCTTCTTTTTGCAGAATACCTCTGAGACTACTATCCCGGAAGGTTCCTGCAGCATGTAGGGCCGGCCTTGGTGTTAGTACAAGCTGTTCCAAAGCTAAGAACACTGCCTCAGAATCAAGTCATCCAACTCTTGATATTCAAGGCCTTTTTGAAAAAAAAGATTCATTCACCTGAGAGAGAGAAGGAAAGACACACACACACACACACACACGCACACACCATCTGCTAGTGCCTTCCCCAAATGGCCACAATAACCAGGGCTGGGCTGTTCCAAAGCTAGGAGCCAGGAGCTTCCTAAGTCTCCCACATGGCTCAGCAAGGGCCCAAACACCTGGGTCATACTCCAGTTCTTTCGCAGGTGCTTAACAGGGAGCTGGATAGGAAGAGGAGCAGCTGGGACTTGAACTAGCATCCACACATGATGCTATTGCCACAGAAGGCAGTTTTACTGGCTGTGCTCCATTTTCCAATCCAGTTTTCTGCTAAAGTGCCTGGCAAAGCAGTGGAACATGATCCACGTGCTTGGTAAGTTCTGATAGTCAATGCTCTAAACAAGCTGTAAACTCAATAGTTTCTATTTGCTCAGCTGCATGATACCACCGATCTTTTCCTATTGATGTTTTCATTAGAGTTTGGTGAGGACTTTAACTTGGCACCCAGCAGCAGGGTAGAGAGCAGCGGCCTGGACTGGCCAGCCCTGGGCCCACTGTTTGCCAACACCCCCATTAGCATGGCCAACAGTGGCCGAGTTGCGTTTACATCAGAAGGATTCTTTCCTATTCGTCCTTCTCTTGGTTGTCTTCTGAAAATGGGCAGGTCCCTAAGCCTTTCTGCCCTAGTGTGCACACATCTGTGAAAAGCACAGGATGCCAATCATTCGTAAACAACCAGGAGAATCAAGCTGCAGGGCAGCACCCAACATTATCAGGAGCCCCTCCTCCTGTTTCCCAAGGTCATTGAGTATGGCCTGTTTTGGGAGCCCAAAATCCTGGTCCTCTAGAAATCTCACTCACAACTGACCATGTGTGCTCCAAGGACAGTGAAAACAAAAAGGCCAACCATCCTGATTGTGCCCAGGAGTAGACCGTGGCAGGACAGGGTCGATGCCAGTGCCAGGCCAGGATGCCATCAAGTCCCCTCTGATCAGCACAGCCCTGCCCTGCTCTGCCTCCCAACAACCTCAGTGACCAGGGTCACAGACACACTCTTTCGCACCAGCGTGTAAAGCCACCTCCAGCCACACACACCCTCACCTCTAGCTCCCGATGACCCCAGAGAGTGGGGTTCCATAACCCAGGAGACATTTCAGGAAGCTGAAGTCCCAGGCTATGGGCGGTCAGGGCCCAACACGTCCATGCCAGCTGCTACCTCTGCTCCCTGCAGCATGGAAGCAACTGGGTAGTGAGACAAACTCAGGGTTTTCGCTGGCAGTTGGGGCTGCAGGAATGTGAGACGAGTCCACAACTTCACCTGCTCCTGATTACCAGGAAGCATGCAGGAGCAGGGCTCTGTGGCAGCAGGCCAGCAAGAAGCCTCCTCCAGTGGGCTTGCTCTGCGGGGTGGGACCCCGTGCAGAGACAGGCTGAGGAACAGACCCTACCTCAACCCATCTGCATAGTTCAGAGCCCAATGCAGGCACCTAAACCAAATGTGACATCCAAGCAAATGACCATCGCGCTCCCTTTGTAGAATCAGGACCACGGATTCTCCTACCTGAGGTCTGCTTGAAGGTCTACCCTACTTCCAGCTGTTATGACTCTATGTTTACATTCAGTTTCAGACCTGGGTTGAATCTGAGAACTTAGCCAGGAGCCAACTGGTCACCCTTATGCAAGCACAAAGGCCAGCACAGGCTTGCAGGTGAAGAGTGGCTTGCAGCTGCCACTCACCAGACCAATTCAGCAGGTGATAAAAATGCGAACCGAAGCAGAACTTGTCCAAACAGGGTTTTAGGAGAAGATGGGAGGCTATTTTTGCAGGCATGGGTCAGAGGTTTTTCCGCTTGAATAGGTCAGGTTACAAAACTTGCGTTACTCAGCCTCTCCTTAAAGAAGGGCTATAGAAAGGGGCACCGGTTAATGACTCACAGATTTGCAGACTCCAGCAAACAGAACGCGTTGCCTACCAAACTGCTCATCAGAACAGTGTATCTGCCGCCCCAAGAATGGCATGAGACCATACACGTGGCAGTAGAAACAGGGAAACTAAAAAGCACCCTCTCTCTCCATCTGAGAGCTCTTTCAATGGAGCTTTCATTACTCCGCCAAGTCCTACCAAGTGTCTGTCACTGTGTCAATTCCAGCCACGAGCAATCACCTCCAAGTGGATGCAGAAATGATACTGAAGTGAAACAGCCACCAACCCGCCTCATGCTTCTAGAAGTGGAGTCAGTGTGGACCGAGCTGGGAACTCAGCATGCCTCCCTCTTGTAGGTTTCTGCACAGACTCTTGCACGCACAAGGTTGAGTGTAGTATCAAAGGCTGTGTATTTTATTTTTCCACTCAGCAGATGACAACTGCATGTCACAAGAAGGTGCAATGTGAAGCAATAGTACCCGAATGTCTTTGTGCATTGCTTAGCCCCTTAGGGCATCTGCCATATTTATTATTTCCTTGAGACGAGAATATTCAAACCCTCTCTTCTAGCCTTGCCAAGCCATGCATGTTTCCACAGCTAAAGACAGCACAAAATTAGGGCAGCAGGACCCAGGACAACTTGACAGTTGGAGGAACGATGAGGTGGCCAGTGGTCCACCGACTGCCTCCTGGCTCCAAACTCACCCTTCACTGCCTGCACTGAGAAAAACTCGGGGGCCCTTTAAGTGCTGTTTTATGGACCTAGACAACACTGTCTTTTCCTAACTGGTTCTCATCCAGCAAGGAGCAGCCCCAATGTAGTGTGTGTTAGAATGCCCTTCCTGTCCCGGGGTGCATGACATTCCATTGCAGGTGTGTGTCACACTTTGGGCTCATGTGCCCACAGCATATACTTGGTCACCTCCACCTTTGGGCTGTCATGGGCAATGCTGCTAAGACCACAGTGGACAAGTTACCTCCTCGAGACCCCTGTTCAGTGATTTTCTGTAGATACTCAGAAGGGGAACTGAAGAACCATGTGCTAACTCTATTTTCAACATTTTGAGGACACGCATGGCTTTCCAAGTCAGCATTTCTCTACAATTTTGCTCCTATTTTGTGGTTTGCCTGTTAACGGATCCCTCACTAATAGATACATGGAGTGCCAACAGGTACACATATTTCCTCAGCAAACAAAGAACAATATAAAAACGTTGCCTTTAATGTATGTGTGTTACATTTTCACATGACTACAAAGTTATCAGTACATAAATACTGACTACGCTGCTTGAACCAGAGCATTTAATAAATGAGACTGTTGGGCACTTTTTCTTTTGTCCTAAAAAAATCCTGCAAAAAAAGGTACCAAGACACCAAGGGTACTATGAGTCCAAGGGGTTTGAAGACCCTGCTCTAGGCTGTGTACCTCCAGCTGGGTTTCTTAGGTTTACTAGCTGCAGGGCAGGGGTGGTAGATGTATCCTTATCCCAAGAGGCACCCAGAGGTGCACATCCTCACCCCAACACAGCATCCTAATTTTCTTTGACTATTACTTTTTTTCTGACCTAGAGAAGGGTGGCTAGACACCTTAGGATAACCTCATGCAATCTGAATTTCTCCCCTGATTTCTAATTCTACAGTCAGAAAATATTTCAACAGGGTTTGTCCCTCCATTCCAGCAGTCAAGCTATCGTCTCTTGGTGGCAGCACCTGACTGATTTGAAGCTGCATTCCCTACCAAGAACACAGCAGTGCCTCGACAAGCATCAGCTGCCTGGGTCCCGGTCCCAAGGAGGAGACCGCTTTCCCAGGCCACAAGCAGGGAGCTTGATGGGAAGTGGAGCTGTCGGGATTAGAACCGGCGCCCATATGGGATCCCGGTGCGTTCAAGGCGAGGACTTTAGCTGCTAGGCCACGCCGCCAGGCCCAAGGAGGAGACGGGAAGCTGGGGGAAGGCAACAGCAATGCAAACAAACAGGAACTGGGCTTCTAAAGAAAGCCTTCCCCAGACCCTATCATGCACACACAGACACAAGTGGCTTGAAAAGCCAGCACTCATTCAGAAAGTTCTGCCACTTGCTTTCACTACCAGGAAAGTTCTTAAAAAATCTTACTGTGAATCATAGCCACCTGTGCACAGCAAGTGTGGGTGCTGTGGCAGCTGGCAGCTGGCAGCGGCCTGCCTCTGCTCCCAGCGAGCTCGTCTCTCCCCTTTACTGCCCCACTCTGCCTCAACTTCTCCAGAAAGCTCTGTGAAGCCCGTGGGGAAACTTGTGCCTCTACAGCAAGGATAGGGGACCTCCCGCCTGCAGGGTTGTCCCTACCGAGGCAACCACAGGTGGTATTTGAAAAGCATTCAGTCCACAGCAGGCTGATGTGTGGGTCAGTCATTTCCCAAAAGCCACGGGCAGAAAAAGGTTTCAGATCCTACTATACTCATGGTCTTAAAGTCAGCTGCCTTTTGAGACGCATCTGTAAGCGTGTTGTTGAATACACAGCTGATTCCTCCCGCCTGTGTTCCTGCTGTCCAGCGGGCATCCCCCTCGGGGCATGACGCAATGGATGTGACGATCATTCACTCACTC
This sequence comes from Ochotona princeps, assembly GCF_030435755.1. Taxonomy (NCBI): domain Eukaryota; kingdom Metazoa; phylum Chordata; class Mammalia; order Lagomorpha; family Ochotonidae; genus Ochotona; species Ochotona princeps. Next base: position 45,406,558 of record NC_080850.1, read on the forward strand.
CATAATGTTGAATTACGGCAATACAGTAGAATAAGCTGAAATTGCTCCTGACCTTGAAAGCAGATTGCAAGGAATCACACCCACACTTGTCTGTGCCCTCCAGGCAAAGAAAGCATCAAGTCCCACTGCCAACGCACTTTCCACCAGCATTTGCCCTTCCACTCCTGGAGTCAAGCCACTGTCTCCTGTTGGCATGGCTTCACCCCATTTAAAGGCACTGGACCCCAAACCTCAGGCTGCTCCCCTGGAGCCAGCCCTGCATTTATGAGGCTTCGAGAGAGTCCCTCAGAGCAGGGGGCCAAAAAGAAAGCAACTCAACAGCTGCAAACCTTCTGTTTTACGACACACACAGAGGGGCGCCCTTCCTCTGACTTCCTCATAAACAGAGTGCTGCGCAAAGGCAAACACCCTGGGAGACATCCACCTGGTTTGCAGCAATGGGCCCTGCTTCTCCCTGGGGCAGAGACCTGGCCTGCCACCCAGCACTCCACCACGACTGCCTCAGTCAGTGGCCATGGATAAGACTAGCTGGACACAAATCCCAGTTCAGGCGATGGAACTTTCAGGCCAGCAGCTGCCCACCTCATGCTGGAGACGATGTTTCCTTTATTGCTAGGTGGAGAGCTCATGTCCAGCGATGGACCACCTGAAAGCATAAACTAATAAACCCCAGATGGGAATTCCAGCTGCCTCTCTTCTTTCTCAAGGAATGGCTTTCTCCCTGGTGATAAACATCCTATTAGGCAAGTTCCCTGGTGGGTTGAGCCTTCCTCCACAGACGCGGGCAATGCGTCAGGTTTCCTGAAGCGATTTGGGCGCTGTACCTACAGAACATGCAATTAATTTTGTCATCTGCTTCCTGGATGAGTGAAGTTACTCTGTGAGCATACAAAGCTGTACCTTCACAGCCCCAAATGCTGTGTTATCTAGAACCTTGGGAAAGAAGGAAGAATGGTACCACTTGGCTGGAGCCTGAAATGTGGAAACAGTAACCCCATGTACAGCTCAATGATGTTAAATTACCTTTAACCTCATCAGCAACAAGAATTTGTGAAGCACCTACTATGTGCAGGGCAGATGCCCACTCCCACCCTCCTGTGTGCAGGGTGGCGCTCTCTAGCTGCCACATACACCATCTCTCACCCCACAGCAACCCACAGGGCAGGCACCATGGGCACCATGGACCCCACTCAGATGATGACATGGATCCCAAGTGCTTGCGTGGCTGCCTGCGCCTGTGGTGTGTGTGCTGATTCCAGGCCGGGGTCTACTACTCTCCATCCTTGCTAATTTCCCTCCATGCTCAGGTGTCTCTGACTGAGCAGAGAATGTATGGTTGCACTTCAAGGGGACTCTGCACATGTTCCAGATGAGATGGACAGGGGGCAGGAAGGAAGGTCGAAGGGTGGCAGATTATCACAGTAGGTGCATGAGTCCAAAACTCGCTCCTGTAGACACCAGGAACTCCTCAGCTTCTGGAATGGGTCACTGACTCCTCGGACAAGGCCCCCGGAAGCCAGTTCTACCTCTCGCAGTACAGCTCCGCAGACACACAGCCTAGCACTGCAGGAAAATTCCTTCCACCACCATGAGAAAAACTAGCTCAGAGTCAAGCTCAACCACAGGAGGCCAATGGGCAAGAAGACAGGTCCATGGCCTGGATGAATATGAATGTAAACCTTGCTATAAATGAGAACCAGCCAAAATCTCCCAGTAGGACTGTCTAAAGTAGAGTTTTCCCAGTACCAAAAGAGCCACAGCTGATGGAAGCTCCTGGAGGGCAGAGCAAGCAGTGTCTGAGTCTGACCTGCTGCTGCTTACACAAGCCTGGCAGACTGTCCCTCACCAGCCCAAGGAAGCCTGCAGTCTCACAAAGCCCAGCCCGCAGCCTAGAAGCCCCCATCCCAGCAGGACTCTATCCCGGCAGGACCAGGTCTGGCCTGTCTGATGGCAGAGTCCCAAGGCTGGGGCAAGGGGCAGCTGAGAAATGCCCATAGGGGTCTGCAAAGTGGGCTGGAGGTCCATGACCTTGCTCCTGTGCCCATAGCATGGTGCTGCCCCACACCATCCAAGTGCTGCCCCAATGGACCCTGTTTGGGAATATCTTCATCCAATCAGCACAGCTGCCTGCCTGCCAGTGGGGCTGAAAGGGCAGGACAAGGCACTGGGAAGGTACATGTGTGGCAAAAGCCTCAGGTTCCTGCTTGGAGTCTGGAGCCAGAAACCAGGTCAGGTCCACCCTGGGATTTCTTCCAGGCACCGAGAAGCTCAGGGGTGCATGCGGGGAAGGGCAGATCAACAACATGGGACCTGGGTTGATAGGGTCCAGCCAGATAATTCTGCCTTACAATGAGCTCAAGGGCCACTTGTGCCGAGTTCAGAAAGGCTAATGTCCACTGTGCGCATCCAGCCTGCAGACTCATAGCTGGAATGCCACTGTGTCCGAACAGAATGGCTTTCTGGTGCTAGACTGGCACTGGGCTCCTTTGGTAGGCACCTTTAACCAGGCAATCTCATTCTGTGTTTCACCGTGCAGTGGATGTTGGGACGTGAATGGCAACTGCCAAAAGTCACATTTTTCTCAACACCTGCTGTCCCCGGCAGTCCCCAGGTGCCCACAATTCTGCATGAACTGGGGGGTACTGCCAGTCCCGACATGTGATCATACCACTCCAGCTAGCACCGAGGCCAGATTCCCACCAAATCTAGCTCAGAGAGTTCCCCGGGTGCTCCACACCTCTCTGCGCCTGCAGGTTCCAGCGGCAGAAGTGAATCCACAGGAGAGCAAGTCCCTGCCCACACTGATGCCCGCACTGGGGGACTCCAGGACTCATCCACGGACGATACACACCACGGAACACACGAAATCACCTCAGCGCTGTTCAAACAAATGTCGATGCCAGACACGGTGACCATGCATATCTCACACTCTCCGCCAAGCGGGCTCTGTTTGTGGAGGGAGAGAGAGAAGGAGCCAGAGAGTGAGGGGCCAGCTGACTGAACAGGATGTAGCCACCTCGTGTCACTGTCCGCCAGCCAGGGGTCATGGATGGCAACCCAGGGGCGGGGTTAGAATGACACTCAAAGCCACTTTCCTCCCATTCAGCACTGCCCTGACCATCCTCAGCAGGTAACAGGGAGAATTTGGCCTCAGTTAAACGACAGTAGTCCTAAGGTCTGAGGGAGATGGGCACAAACAAACCCAATACCAACAACAGAAGAGGTTCAAGCTGGTTCAAAGTACAGCAAGACACCACAGCACCAGGCAATAGCCAGTGAGTGAAGCTGTGTTTTACGACAGTGCATTCACAACTGGCAGTTCTGTTTGCAAATTCATTTTAAATTATAATCAATACTCATTCTTTCCAACCTTGGCTATGAAGGTGCGGAACCTAGAAACCTTATCATGTGTGAAACTACAAACAACCAGCTTAAAAATGAACACACATAAGGCGGGGGAAGGCTTTAGCCATGTTGGGCAAAACACCACCAGGAAAACCCAAAGGATTTATGCCCACATCCAGACAAAGGAGGCAGTGTGTGGCAAAGAATCCCCTGGGGAAAGAGGTCTGGTTCCTTCTGGTGCTAGGGTGGGGCCGCCATAGTTCTGTGAGGACACGCTGGCAGACAGCCAAGATGGACCATGTCGAACCTCAGCCGCTGCTCTCAAATATATGGCTGCACCTGCAAGTGGCTGCCTCCCTCCTCGGCAGCCCCACCAAGAGGCACGCACAGAGGCAGGTGTTCACCCCAGCCTGGAAGGGCAACCACACACAAGTGACTTCATCTCTTTGGCCTGAACTTCTTGTGTGAAATGACAAGTTTCCCTAGAAAGATAGCTGCTTCTGCTCCCATGCCCAGGGCAAGTTGAGTTCATCACCACGATCCAAGAGGCCTCGCCTCACCTGGCCCTTGCACTCCTCCGCTGAGAGCCCAGATCTGACTTCCTCCTACCTGTCCCAGCCTTGGGACAGATGTACTCCCACGTGCACTACACATGCACGCACACACACTCATTCAGAAGTCTCTCCAGTTTTCCCGGTGCTTCCAACCAGTACTGACACCTGAACTCCCGGCAGGCAGTGACACCAAAGTCTGCAGACCCTGCCGCGAGGAATCCGGGAAACACAGGGACATTCACTAGCTCATTCTAACATCTTCATTTAAGATCCCTGTGGAGGGACCGTCGCGATTAACTCAAAAGGTTAATAATCTTTGCCTTAATTTAAGATTATATGATGTTATGTATAACATGTTATGTTATGAATGTTATATGTTGTGTATAAACTAAAATTGAAATGTAAGTGAGGTGGTCACAGAAGGTGGCTAGGAACTCGCATTTACTTTTAACATATTGGTTACTCATTACTATGTCAATTAATTCCATAATGATGTAAATTTTTGCTGATGTTAGTTGGAGCTTTCAATTGACTGGGATGATACTCTGCTGGCTCTGTCTTCAGACCAGAAAGGGTATACCTAAGAAGCCGTTGAACTTGACTGGACAATAAGATGCTGGACTCTATGTTTGGTATACGCTTGCAATGGGGGAAATCTCAACTGAACTTGAGCTGTGGTTATGCAACAAGGTGGAGGAATCCACCATGGTGGGAGGGTTTGGGGAGGGGTGGGGAGAACCCAAGTACCTATGAAACTGTGTCACATAATACAATGTAATTAATGAATTAAAAATAATAAATAATAATAATAAAAAAAAGGTTAATAATCCTCCTCCTTGCATCACCAGGATCCCATATTGGCAACAGTTCATGTCGCGACTGCTCCACTTCCCACCTAGCTCCCCGCTAATGGCCTGAGAAAGCAGTGGAGAATGGCCCAATGTCTTGGGACCTGTATCCATGTGCGAGATCAGGAAGAAGCTCCTGGCTCATGGCATCAGCCTGGCTCAGCTCTGACCATTGTGGCCACTTGGTGAGTGAAGCAGCAGACAGAAGATCTTTCTCTGTGTGTCTCCTCTTCTTTTTGTAAATCTACCTTTCTGATAAAAATGAAAATAAATCTTTAAAAAAAGAAAAAAGACTCCACGGAACACAGAAGTATACTCCCCTTGTGTCCCAGGAAGTGAGGAAGGACGCACAGGCACGTCAGTGGGGGACATCAGGTGGTGTCCCACGGGGATGGTAAGGGTGTAGGCTGCCTCCACACGGGACACAGCAGCCACCGGAGGGCAGAAACCCCCATCAGCCACCAGGCCACACCCTCTTGCCCACCCCTTCCTGCCCAAGCGTAATGTTCTGCTCCCATTGGAGTTCTACTTCCACAAAAACGTCCCACGCCCGGCTGGTTCTGACCCCACCATCCTGCACCTGCTCAGTGATGAATATGTACTGGCATAGAACCACACAGATGTGAGGGGGACAGGGACCCACAGTTCTGGTCACCCTGTAGTATAGAAAGACTCAGATGAGCACTTGAGCCAGTGGACATTCCATGACCACAGTCCATCACAGGCAAGAACCCCAACTACATAAGAGCAGTACCGGCTGCGGAGGGTTTGATGAAAGGGCAAGAGACCAGATACACTCACGCCACCTGCACCTTCCAATTTTTAGTGTTTTAACATTCAACAAGAGCTCCAGCAAGTCTTTTGAACAGGAAATAAAGATTTTAGATAAGCAAATATCAAGCAAGCACTTGAACCCAAGTATGTAAATATCAACAAAAGCTATTTAAAATGTTTATCTGTGTTTCTATCCTTGCTAAGTTTTACAATTTATCATTTATATCATATATAATATGATTATATATATATATATATATATATATATATATATATATATAAACTACTCGTATAAGCATTACAGGGAGTTAAAATCATATCCCAGGTGTTTCTTCAAATAGTCAAAACATTTTATACCACAGTCTTTGAAAAGTCAATGGAAAATGCGTGTTAGGAAAGAATTACGCATTGATTTCCAACTTCTTTTGCCCCTAAATGAACTTGGCTTCTACATTTCATTTCCCTCCTACAGTATCTTGTAGTTCCTTGGACCATCAGGTCAGCTTGCTTTTCATTCTGTTGAGTGGCCAGAGTTGAATTCTGACAACCTCTGTTGCAAGCAGGAACTCAGGAGGTTTTCAAGGGCTGCGGGTGACACCCCTGCTCAAAGACAACAGGAAACAGAGGCCGCCTATAATTACTAAGGGTAGGGAACGTATACAGGGAGAAGCCTGGGGTCCAAAAAGCCATCACTTGTTTTCAGAGCCCTTTCCACTTTGCTTATTTACGAATCAAACACTCCATGTGCAAACCTCAGCGGTCATTTCACCCAGCTGTAGACACACAAGGAGACCTCCCCCGGAGAGGGCCACAGCGCCTTACAGAAGAGGAGCTGCAACTGGCCAGCTACAGAGCACGCGTTCCTTCAGCCACCACCTCCGTGGCTCACTAGCACTGACGCTTTGGGGCCGGGTCCTGCCAACCACGCGGCCTCCAAAACATGCGCAGAGCGCACAGCCCGCACTCACCCAGCTTCAGCATGTTCTCCCCACGTGCGGAAGCCGGAGGGTCTGCCCTCCTGCAGAATAATCCAGGAGAAGGTGGATCCTTTTGGCAAAATCCACCGGCTGGGCACCTGGGGCGCCTGTGTAACTGCCAGTGCTGGGCCGTTCACGGAGTTGGTTGGCACACGGGGCAGGGCGCACCAGGTGCTGCCTGCGCTTGTTGCCCTAAAGACATCTACCAGAAATGCAAAAGCTACCTGTGACAGGCCCGCAGGAGGCTTGGGCAGAAATCTGGCAGCAACAGGAAGTCTAACGCGTCAACATGCTGGGAGAGAAAAAAAAAAAAAAAGAAACCCAGATTCTTCAAAAGGGCGTATGCAGTGGGACCTGGGAGGGGCCCTGCATAGAGACGCCTGGAAGAGAAAAGAAAATAGGGAAACTCCGTTCGCTCCTCCCATGAAGGTGTAAACCGAAGTGTCCATCAGCAGCTAAGACTGCTTCCTTCCAGGCAGCACTGGGGCCACACAGCCACTGAAGATCACATGCTTTTTGGCTCCGGAAGAGAAGGTTTTCATAAAGAGCGCACACAGCAGGTACCCTGGACCACAGACATGAAACACACGAGAGGATGTGTGATTTAACAGTCCCTCCAGCAGCCCGCCGGCGTATGGCTCAGCGGGTTAAACCACTGCCTGTGGTCTGCCTTCCCTATGGATCCTTGTTTGAGTTTTTTTTTTTTTTAAAGATTTGTTTTTATTGCAAAGTCAGATATACAGAGAGGAGGAGAGACAGAGAGAAGATCTTCCGTCTGATGATTCGATTCACTCCCCAAAGCAGCCACAACGGCCAGAGCTGAGCCAATCCGAAGCCAGGAGCCCAGAGCCTCTTCCTGGTCTCCCATGTGGGTGCAGGGTCCCAAGGCTTTGGGCCGTCCTCGACTGCTTTCCTACACCACAAGCAGGGAGCTGGATGGGAAGCGGAGCTGCTGGGATTAGAACTGGCGCCCATATGGGATCCCAGGCGTGTAAGGCGAGGACCTTAACCACCACGCTATAGTGCCGGGCCCTTGTTTGAGTTTTAAACCAGCTTTTCTAGGATAAAGTAACAGAAGATGGCCCAAGTACTTGGGCACCTGCCAGCCACAGGGAGCACCCGGATGAAGTTCTAGGCTCCCTGGGTGTGGCCTGGCTTAGCCCTGACCATTAGAATTATTTGGGAGTGGGAGCCTACAGATGTAAGACCTCTCTTTCTTTCCTTCTCTAACTCTACATTTCAAATAAATAATTTTTAAAAGGTAATTTAAAAAAAAACAGCAGTCCCTCCACGCACTCACTGATGTAGCAGAATGCTTCATTGCCACGAACAATTTCTAGGAGGCCCTCAGCAAGGGCTCCACGGCTCTGTATCCCTTTTCGCGTGACCCCACGGCTCTGTATCCTTTATCCCATGACCCCACTGAGTCCTGCACGGCCTCAGCGTCCTTTCTCAACCTCCACAGGCCTCGTGTGGACCCCCGGTGTTTCCTGCTAATGCCTCCTGGTCCTATCCCAGGAGTCTGGGCATCATCCTGGTGTGTCTCCATCTGCAGCACATGGCAAACTGCTGGCTTTCATTGTTGCCCTCTGTACGATCTCTGCCCTTGAGCCCACGGGGCACCCAGAAAAAGATGCCAAGTGGGACAGAACAGACAGGCTCTCCGAGGCCTCCTGGCCTGACTCGAATGCCATTCCTGCTGCTGCGGGGGTTTGCAGCTCTGTGACTCATTTCACATCCCTGGGAAAATGTGCATCTCTGGGAAATGAGAAGAACACCTTCGAAGCCACAGGACTGCTATCAAGAGCCAAGCACAAACTATACAATCTTTACCATCAAACTGAATGGAAAGCCAATATTGTCTCTGGCGAGGGGCGGAGCCACAAAAGACAGCGGGCTACTGCTGACAGACCTGTCTGCCCATTTCTTATCTTTTTTAGTCAACACAATTGTGGGCCTGACCCACAGGGACACGACATTCTGACCGCATACCACCTCCCATGCTCCTCCATGTTGTCGCCCAGATGCAACTGTCAGGAAGACGTCATCAGGGGTCAAGGGCTGAAAGACAATGCTGAGAGGGCGCTCTCTCTCTTGGATGATGCAGGACTCTACGTCATGGGGGCTTCTGAACATGGCTGCACCAGCAATTCCAAGCCTAAGTTACAGACAGAGAAGTTCTACCCACGCAGAGGAATGGCGTTCTCATGGGCCCCTCAGAGTAGTTACCAGGAACTGCTCTGTCCACTAAAGCTGGGGGACGCCAGAGGAAGCTGTCACCATGGTGGCAGAGCTCTCATTGGCTCCAGGACCAGGATGGGCAGCCTGGGGAAGGTTCCAATACAGGTGAGGACAGAGAAGGCTGCGAGTTCCACAGCCTCGGAGCCAAGGGTATCTCCACTCCTAAAGGACACCCCAGGTGTCAGAGAAAGTTCCTGATACTGGCGGGCCAAAAAGCAGAGCCTAAGGATGGACTCTGTCCAATCCCCACTTTCTGCATGGGCACCGTCCCTGTCTTCTCTCCCTGTGTGTCGCTGTCCCCTGTCCCCTCTCTGTGTGTCGGTGTCCCCTCTCTCTGCATGGCTCTGTCCTCTGACCCCTCTCTGCATGGACACATTGTCCCCTCTCTCTGCCTGGCTCTGTCCTCTGACCCCTCTCTGCATGGACACATTGTCCCCTCTCTCTGCCTGGAAACTGTTCTCCTGTTCTCAGCTGAAACAGGAAGTCCTGGGTTGTGCATCAGATGTCTCTTTAAAACAATCCCTGCTCTGGGATGACCACGTGCTCATCGTCACCATTTGGGAAGAAAGAACAGTCACTGCTATGGGCGATCAAACCTCCCAGACCAGTCTCAGGTCCAACAACGAACGCCTGGTTCTTCACCGGGTTCAGCAACACAAACACGGCTGTGCCTCTCCTGGACTTGAGGGTCACCGTGCTCCAGGGAGATCCTAGGGTCAGCATGTGTGGCAATTGCTCAGAGTATTCGTGGGGAGGAGTGAGCAGGGAGCGTGGGACCCAGTGGCTGAGGGATCCACTCTAGGCACTAGCAGGGCACCCGGTGCTCTGGTGCACAGGGCTGGTGAGCACAGTTCTGCAGAGGAAGCCCAGGTGGACCCCAGCCTCCAGCCCTGGGGAGTGCCCCTGTCACCAGCAAGTGGGAAGGTGCTCGAAGCATCACCAGGACACTAAACACAAGGCCACAGAAAAGATCCAGCAGTCTCCAATTCCCCAGCCACATCACGTGGCCACTGGAAATCAGAAGCCCAGAAACTCCTTCTTTCCATTAAAAAAAAAAAAAAAAGACATGTATTTATTCGAAAGGTGGAATAACAGAAGAAAATAAAGAGAGTGAGAGCAAGAACAAGAGAGAGTGAAAGAGATTATTGCGTCCACTGGTTCACTCTCCAAATGGACTCAATGGCCAGAGCTGGGCTGGGCTGGTCCAAAGTGAAGAGCCAGGAACTTCTTCTGGGTCAAGTAGTTGGTAGACCATATATGTTCCCCACCCCCATGGGCGGTGAGCAGCAGCTCCAGTTTCCTAAGCCAGTGGCAGAGCAAGGGGCTACGCAGCCCACAGCCCAGGGCATTGCAGGACCAGGGAGGACGGGGACAGTCCTTCTGTCACTTGATGATCACAAATCCTGTACTTGAGGAAAAAAAAAAATCTTTCTCAACACCTTTTTATTCTAGAAAGCAGTCAGAAACTGCCAGCACCTCCTGTTGTCCCCTGTAGAGGAGAAAACACATGGCTATTGGGCTATGAGCTGAAAGGGGTGCTAGGGCTGCTGCTGGCAGCTGGGGTGCAGCTGCTGAGCATCTCCTCAGACCCTCCACGAACCAGGCACACTGGCAGCTTTACTTTGCAAAAGTCTCCCAGCACAGCTCCCAGCTCACACTGTCCCTTCTCACGGGAGCCAGCGGGCAGTGTCCTCCTGTTCCAAGGCATGCCTTGTGGGCCACCACCTGCACTGCACACTCTTCATAGCAGGGGGTGTCCTCCATCCACCTGTCCTCGCACAGCACCTCCTGAAGGCCAGGTACACAGCCAGGAAGGAGCCACAGCAGGCCAGCTGTCTCACAGCGCTGGCCTTCAACGGGAGGAAGGTGGCACGCAAGTACACACGCCCAGGTACTGGCCCCAGGATGGACTGCCAGGGTGGAAATAAAAAGGCGAAGAAGGTGTTCTGGTGGAGCCACCACGGGCAAAGGGACATCAAGGTGAACCCTCAAAGCCAGGAGCACAGTAGTGTGGGCAGCAGAGAGTACAGGGGCTTCAGCCTTCAGGATGGCCTTGAAAATGAGGTTCCCGGGGTAGGGGGTTGGTGTGGCTGCAGTGTCGGGAGGGGTGAAGAGCTGTGTGACGAAGGTGCGAGTACCTCACACAGAGACAATAGGAAATACTTTATATGATGGGATGCAAAAGGGGACACATCTGGGGACATGGAAATAAGGACCTTTGAATCCCGTCCAGGAATACAGCTGATGAGGCTGAGACAAATGTGTACAGCTGTATGAAGGAAGTTGAGGCGAGTCACAAGAACCGGAAACGGCCAGGCTATGCAAATGAGGACGGAGGGAATGAAAGGCCACACTGTGGCAGTAAATACTGCCTTCAGAAGTGACCTCGTGCGGCCAGTGTGCTGACATAGCAGGCTAATTCGCCACCTGCAAGTGCCGACATCCCATACGGGCACCAGTCCATGCCCCTCTGTTCCACTTTTTCTTTTGAAAGATTTATTTATTTATTTATTTAGTTTGCAAAGTCAGATATACAGAGAGGAGGAGAGACAGAGAGGAAGATTTTTCATCCGTCGATTTACTCCCCAAGCAGCCACAATCGCTGGAGCTGAGCCAATCCGAAGCCAAGAGCTTCTTCCGGGTCTCCCACATGGGTGCAGGGTCCCAAGGCCTTGGGCAGTCCTCAACTGCTCTCCCAGATTGCAAGCAGGGAGCTGGATGGGATGTGGGGCTGCTGGGATTAGAACCTGCGCCCATATGGGATCCCGGCGCATTCAAGGTGAGGACTTTAGCCGCTAGGCTACCATGCTAGCCCCCTCTGTTCCACTTCTGATCCAGCTCTCTGCTTACAGTCTGAGAAAGCAGAAGATGGCTCAAGTCCTTAGGTCCCTGCAGCCATGTGGGAGACCCAGAAAGAAGCTTCTGGCTTCAGATCAGCTCAGCTCTGTCTAGTGTGGCCATTTGGGGAATGAACTAGTGGATTTCTCTCTCTGTAAAAAGTTGCTTTTCAAATAAAAACAAAATAAATCTTTAAAAAAAAAATCTCAGCCTCTTTAATTGCATGGGAACTCCTCCAGAAGGCCACCAAAGCATGAATGCAAGGGCAGCTCTTCTTGCATCTTAAGCAGCGGGTAATGTGCATAGAGAAATTCCAGAGGCACCCGCAGGAGACCTGGAGTGAGAAGACTCACAGAGGGGATGCTTTTTTGCTGCATAGAGAAAAGAACAAGAATGTTTCAGGGTGGGTGGTCATGTACCAGGCCACAAAGCCAGGAGCCTGGAATTCCATCCAGGTCTCCCACATGGGTGCAGGCATCCAAACATTTGGACCATCTTCTGCTGTTCTCCCAGGAGCATTAGCAGGAAGCCAGACAGGAAGTAGAAAGCCCGCACAGGAAGCAGTGCTCACACAGGATGTACAGTTGAGAAGAGCAGGTTAGCGTGCTGCACTACAATGCCAACCCCAATCTTTCATCTTTGTCAGGGAGTCTTCAGAGCCACAGAAAAAACCAGCCCAGAAGCTCTCCAGAATGGACAGCAGGAACTGTGTCCCTCCTTGTTTACCCTTGTGACTCAGCCCTGACTCAGGCCTTTGAGAGTGGAGAGCTGGTAAGAGGAGGTGTGGAGGGAGATCCCACCCAGGAGCTCCCACCCTGGGGCTGGAGTCAGCAATGCCCACCTGCCTCTTGAGCCTTTCTAGATCATCCTGGCTGACCCTCCTGTTTTTGGTTACTGGCTGAGCATGGCCACCTGCTTATTGATTTCTCAAAAATTCTGTTTTGCCTCTGTCCCCGCACCCCCTGCTGCCTTCAATCTTCCTCCCAAACAGGTTTGGGAGTTTAAGAAGCAAACTGGACACGTCTGGGCAAGTCTCAGGTATTCCTGATCCCGCCTTACACAAGCCCAAGCCGAGAAAGTTTCTTGCACAGGCCCATTCGCCTCCCTGGCGCCCACTCTCCTTGGTGATGTGGTTCTGCCTACCCACCGCAGCCCCCTCGACATAAACACTCAGCACAATACAGACGGATACGGAAGTGCAGACTCTTTTTGGTTCCATTTGTAACGGCCCCGTAGAAACATCACAGTACACATACAGAACTAGGAGGCGAAAGAGAAACCAGGGCCCTGGAAACCTTTGTATTTTAAGGTTAAACACAAAAGAACATGCAAACTCTGCCAGGTCCCCGTCGAGGGCCGTTGGACAGTGCGGCTCTCTCCAGGAGCTCCACTGTGCCCAGTGCTGGACTCCAGCATGACAGAAACACGGGCTGGAGGCTGTGTCAGGCGGAGGGGTATTGCAGGTGGGGTGCAGATGTGGTCTGAGGGAGGAAGAACTGCCCCGAAACTCCAAGCAGCACAGGTGGTTTGAGAACAGCTAACCAAGTTCAGACTTCATCAAGACTCCACCGTTGGCCTTTTAAGCAGGGCTGATGTAACCAGACGGGCATTCTGAGAAAACCATCAGCAGCACAGCAAGCCGTCAGGAGAAGAGTAGGAAATTAGAAACTGTGGGGACAGCCAGGATCCCCAGGGACAGGGAGGCAGAAACCCAGACACAGCCTGAGAGATTCCGGGCCTATGGGATAGACAAAGAAGAGGAAGGAGCCATGAGGACAGGGGCGGAGCACAGAGGAGCGTGGGGACAGAGCAGCTGCCATGTGCCAACAGCAGGTGCACTGCCGGATGGGGAGAGGACAACGGAAGGAAAGGCAGTGAAATCTCAACAGCCCCCGACTGCTTCTTCGGGTTGCACGCAGAAAGCATGCAGAAAACGGAACTAAAAGACACAGTCATTTTGGTGAAAAAACTTGGCTGCGGTTCTTTAGAGGAGTCTTCAAACACATGTCATAAAAAAAAAAGATACTCAAACTTCAACTTATTCTTACACCCAACTCAACTCAGCTTTTAAAATTCTACTTTTCTAGCAGCTTTAACGAAGCTGTCTTCTATTTTTGTATTTTTGGAGCCATCTAGAAGCATACAGGGGGAGTCTGGGAGGAGGAGCAAGAAAGAATTGCTCTGAGTTGGACCTAGCAGGCGTACCTGGCTACACCAGCATGGCCTGCCAGGACCTGCTGACCAAGTGACCACACACAGAGGTACTGAGCGTAGGCCTTTGGAGACCGTGCTGCCCATTCAGTCACAGGGGTACTGGCCACGCCTCACACAGGAGCCAGGGAATTGGGGTCTGCTAGTCATGCCCCACACAGGAGCGTGACAAATGTGCCAGGAAAACAGCCATGACAACTGGATGCTGAGCAGAACTAAGTGCCACGTGGGGAAACAAAATGAGAACCAAAAAACAGAGCAACAGGAGACAGGGACACTTCCAACGGGCCTTCTCCTGGGGTGACATTCAAAAAGGAATCAGATACAAATGACGGTCAGAGCCAGGGGACAGCCTAGGCCTGGGGCCTTGCTGGCAGAGGGGAGGTGCAGCGTGTGCAGTATGGGAGGTGAAGTAGGCCTGCCTGGATGGGACGGAGGGGAAGGGTAGGGAGGGGCGTAGGGAGAGACCCTGTCAAGCGGGAGTCTGTAGACTGCTAAGGAGTGGGGGTTTCATCACTTGGAGGGGAGGCCACGCCAGGGCTTGCAGCAACTGCGACACTTGCAGGGCCACAGCCTGAGCCGAGGCACGAATGTGCTCCTCTGGACTTGGAGCAGCCGGTTGTGCTTTCGTGCCTGTAGGACACACAGAACATGCCCACTGCACTGCCCCTTCCTACTTCTAGACCTTAATGGCTGTTTACCCCTGCCACACCTTGCTAATCCCAATCTGCCAAGACAAGCCAGCTCCTGCCACAGATTCTGACAGGCAAGGAAGGGGCCAGATGGAGCAACGGACCCATGCTGGTGCTCTCCAACACTATCAAAGAATCAAAGGTGCACTGGTGTCATTCAAATCCCCCGACGACCATCATTCCCAAGGAACGAGACCCGGTCCAGGCTACTCACAGTGTCAGGTTGAGGCTCGATCCTCTTAATTTGTAAGCATTAATTCAGTTCTCCTCTCCATCATGGTCCCCAGCACCAGCAGAGAAGCCCCACTCTGTACCAGAAACATACACACTCACACGCTCACTCTCACACACCTTCACTCACACTCATACCCTTACTGTGAAACACATTTACACATGTGCATACATACCCTCACATATTCACACACTCACACCCATACACAAACATGTTCATACACACATATGCAGACACATGTCCTCACACACACATGTACACACACAGACACAGGCATACCCTCACACACAGGCACACCCTCACTCTCACACACAGGCACACCCTCACTCTCACACACAGGCACACCCTCACTCACACACAGGCACACCCTCACTCTCACACACAGGCACACCCTCACTCACACACAGGCACACCCTCACTCACACACACAGGCACACCCTCACACAGACACATGCACACCCTCACTCACACACACAGGCACACCCTCACTCACACACACAGGCACACCCTCACTCACACAGACACATGCATACCCTCACTCACACACACATGCACACCCTCACACACAGGCACACCCTCACTCACACACACAGGCACACCCTCACTCACACAGACACATGCATACCCTCACTCACACACACATGCACACCCTCACTCTCACACACAGGCACACCCTCACTCACACAGACACATGCATACCCTCACTCACACACACAGGCACACCCTCACTCTCACACACAGGCACACTCTCACTCACACACACAGGCACACCCTCACTCACACACACAGGCACACCCTCACTCTCACACACAGGCACACCCTCACTCACACACACAGGCACACCCTCACTCACACACAGGCACACCCTCACTCTCACACACCTTCATTCCACCACTCAGACTTCAGAGACATAACACTTTTCCAGCTGCCCCTTCACCAAGCACAGGTGAACTGTTTCTTGTAACTATTTCTACAGCAGTCGAGGTCTGGGGAAAGGATCTCTACATGATAATTTTAGACAGTGTTTCAGAACCTCATATTGAAGCAAAATCTCCAGAGGCTAAAGAAAAACCCAAATCTTTGCACACCCACCAAGAACATTGTTAAACTCATTTCTAGACCAAGTAAAAGCACAGCTTCAAAAGCCAAAATCAGAATGCAGTCACAATGTTACCAGGGCTACACAATCATTGCAAACATTCAAACAAACAGACACACCATCCCAAGAGGAGTCTATTTAAAATATCCCAACCTCTGGGTGTGCTATTTTAAAATCAAATCCTACCACCTTAGGCTAAGTTTTAAGCCATGATAATTATTAACCCCAAGATTCGCACAGGGCAGGTGTTGAGATGTTTGCTAAATAAGAAAACTATTGATGTTTACAGGCTGAGCCCAGTCTGGAACCAAAAAGCAGAGGAAATACAGGGGGAAAGGATGAGAGGTGTGACCTCAGATCCATAGCCATGATTCTTGTTCTAGAACCAAAGGCTGATGGAGCTCATGAAGGACACACACTGAGAAAAGGAGACGTGCTCTGGACCACCCACCTGAGACCAGGGACGGCAGAGCACAGCCAGGGACGGGGCGGCCAGGACGAGGGAACAAAGCGCTCTGAGTATATATAACCCAGGCCTCCTGCCAAACTCGCCACCTCCATCCACCACCAGACCTGAGCACAGCGCCGGAGGAAAGGAAAGACAATGCACGGATGGCAAAGATCTTCAGTGCCCGCCACGTGCCAGAAAAGGGGGTGTGATCCTGGCAACTGAAGGCCTCCATATGCTAGTTTCCACTCAGACAGCCAGAGGTGAGAACTAACCGGTCAGAAAGGTATTCCCGAATGTTCCCAAATGAAAGACAACTGCTAGTGGCAAAACTGGGTAGAGAAAATCCCTTCTCAAGCTTCCTCAAACTCAAACCACACAAAGGAAGAAGCGAAAAATGCTCTCCAAGGCGTCGAGGTCAGATTTCCTACAGGTCGCACCCCAACTCATTCTCAGCTTTGAGAAAATCTTCCAACAGGCCAAGCAATCCAATTGTGTCTTCTACAATGATTGAGCTTGGCTAATTTCTAGTTGGCTTTAATTGTCTGTACTTTGACCTTCACCTAAGCCATCTACCTGCAGTAAACTTAAGTTTATAGAGAGCTATTGGAATCCTCTTTCTAAAAAGATTACATAACTGGGCCTGGCATGGTAGCCTAGCGGCTAAAGTCCTCACCTTGAACATGCCTAGATCCCATATGGGCTCCAGTTTTAATCTTGGCAGCCCCGCTTCCCATCCAGCTCCCTGCTTGTGGCCTGGGAAAGCAGTTGAGGATGGCACAGTGCCCGGGTCCGTGTGATGGATGTGGAAGACAGGAAGGTGTGAGCAGCATTGCTTCCACTGCAGGCAGGGCCGCTAAGGAACCCCCCGCCGAGCAGGGCTTCGGTGGGATGTTGCTTTGATCACCTGAATGCAGCCCGCTTTCCATTGCCGGACACTGGACTTCCCCACTGAGTTTTCAGTAATCTACCTAGGCATTGTCTGCCCCTGCGGAGTTAACAGTTGACCTATGGTATCTGTGCGAGCTTTAAGCTGATGTTGCTTTTAGCAGTGAGGTTTCTCACTACTGCTGCTACAGCTGCCCCCATTGATATGCTAATCAAGGGTGTTCCGTCCCCAGGTGGTGGGAACTTGTTTAGAGCCTTTCCTCTCCATAGACGATATGCTAATCAAGGGTTCTAACTTCCCAGGTATAGGGGAAACCCATTCTTTCCTTCTTTCTTTGATCTTTGGGTCCTGCCTCCTGTGTTACATTTCCTCCCTTAGCCGATTCAAGAGGTATGTGTTACTGATTGAGCTTGCCTTAGGTGAGACAAGCAGCAGAATTATCTTTAGTAACACCCATTTAATCACGACGTAAAAAGTCTGAGCCAGAGTTTAACTGATTCTGTATAAATAAAGCGGATGGCTTTATTGCTGTGTCCACTATCTTCAAGGAATTCTAGTGGTCCGTCTCTTTCTTTCTCTCTTTGCGCCAACTCCACGCACACTTCGCGAGTTCTGAACCCCGGGCCGGAGCTGCACTCTGGCACCACAGCCTTCGGACCCTGCACCCATGTGGGAGACCTGGAAGAGGCTCCAGGCTCCTGGCTTTGGATTGGTGCAGCTCCAGCCATTGTAGCCACTTGGGGAGTGAATCAATGGATGCAAGATCTTTCTTTCTGTCTCTCCTCCTCTCTGTATATCTGACTTTGCAATACAGAATTACAGAGAAAGAAGGAAAGACTGAATGAGAGAGGTTGTCCATCTGGCCAGACAGAAGCCAGGAGCCAGGAGTTTCCTCTAGGTCTCCCATGTGGGTGCAGGGTCGATCTCCACTGCTTTATCAGGCCTTTAATAGAGCCAGATGGAAAGCAGAGCAGCCAGGATACAAACCTGCTCCTGTGAGGACGCTGTTGGCAGCATTACAGGCAATGCTACAACGCTGGCCACAGCTTTCTAAATCTTAGCATTGCATCTTACAATACTGCCCCATCTCATGAGTGGGAGACATCAGGGCCAAAACGCCACCCCATAACGCAGACCACTGTGGAGCTGATGTCTCTTCCATGGGAGCCATAGAGGAAGACCAAGGTTGTGAGAACAGACCAACAGCTGGGTCTGGGCACGCCTGACATGCAACCTGTCTGCAGCAGAAATAAAAGATGCCTCCTGTCCCAAAGCACCATGGCAGAGAATGCCCACATGCTTTCTGGCACTCACAGCATCCTCTGCCTGCTTCCTCGGCATGCCCAGCTGTAAGGAGTTACTCCAATATCCTTCCCTGGACCCGGCGCCATTCCTTCTTCCTCACAGCTCATGAAGTTCGCGCCGGTCCAGCCGTCCACCAATCAGATGTAACCTGGCATTCCACCTGAATCCCACCCCAATCTTCCAGCCCCCTCCCCAACTCCGCCCACTCGCCAATCATCCCTAGGCATTCACCTGCAGGCGCCAATCCCCTGGGGGCCTGGACTCAATCCCTCCCAATCCCCACCCCCTACACCTGGCCGACAAAAAGGCCCCCCCAGGTGCGGCTCTCTCTCTTATCCCTCCTTCTCTGGTCTCTGTCTCTCTGCTCTCTCTCTGGTCTCTCCCTCTCTCTCCTCTCCCCTTCTTTCCTGATCTTCACCACCTCTACCCTGTTCCTGCTCCGTTGGAATAAACCTCCTAAGATACCTCGTTGCGTCTGGTGTGTTTCAGCTCACGGTAAAGAACCAGGTTGTGGGAATTAGCTGTGCGTAATAATATCGTAATATCCTATGAACTAGAACTCTACAATCTTTTTAAATAACTAACACCAGCAGCCCTGGGCCTGCCTCCAGCTTGTGCAGGGCATGGCAGGGCTCCCATCCCACAGAGCCACTCTGTGGCTGTGATTTCCTCATCTGCTGAGTGCCAGCCTACTGACCATGCTAGGACAGGTCATCAGTAGCTGCTTTCATTAAGCAAAGGGCACGGACACACACGCACACCCCCCGACATACTAGGCTACCGTGATTCTTCTCAGTGCTCTCGAAAGCTCCAAAACTCAGCGGAAACCCCTCCAGGCATGCTCTGCCTGGGTCCTCACAGCCCTGGAAAGTGGGCACTGCTGCACAGCAATGCAGCAGAAGCTGCACCCGGCCCCAAAGCCCATGATTTAACCAACAGGCAAAATCATCTCTCTAGTTATCCAAAGAAAACCCCACACATCAAAGATGTGAACTCTGCCACCTCTGAGTGTTTCAAGTTCTCACGGGCTTGGGTTGGAGTGTGATGGGAGATTTTCTATATGTGGAGAAGGCACAAAACAACCCTGCTGTCTCTTGTTGGTTTTTTTCTTTTTCTTTTTCTTTCCTTTTCTTCTTTCTTACTATTTCTCTCCTTCTCTCCCTCCCTTCCCTTCTCTTCTTCCTTCCACCTTCTCTTTCTCTCTCTCTCTCTCACACACACACACACACACACATTCGAGAGAGGCAGAGAGAAATGCCTCATGGAGCACACCCGGGGACACCTGGTCTGACTGCCAGCAGATAAGTCCCACCAGGACAGCACCTACTCAGTCAAAAACAATGACTGGGTGGTTCTAATTGGCTAAGCCCCGGCCCTGTGTGAGACCCAAACCACTTGTAAACATTACATTTTGCCTCCTACTATGCTGTGCACCAGTCACATTTTGAACAGATTACTCTGTTGACAGTGTGGAAAACTAACTTCACTATGCCCACTCCGTTAACCTGAAAACCCAGTGCAGGAATGCCTAGCTCACAGTAAGCTTTGGGCCGTACAAATGCATGGCTGTACGCCCCACACATCAGCACATGATTTACAAGCTCCACTGGACACAAGCAAATGCAATGTGTAAGGATTAAGGTGTTTACAGCCACCAACTAACAGTGCTCCACCTTGCAGCTGCTTCACAGCACACCAGTCTAGGAACCTCAAAGAAACACAGGAGCAGGAATTTAGTTTAGCTAATGAGTTATGATGCCCACGAACCATTTCCAAACACCCTGGATCAATTCCCAGCTTGGGATTATCTTTATTTCAGTTCTGTGTCAATTCAGATCTTGGGAAGGAAAGGTGGGGTTCAAATAGAGTGAGTTCTTGTTACCCGTGAGGTAGACATGGATTGAGCTCTTGGCTGCTGCCTTCCACTTACCTGGCTACTGTGGAGAACGGGAGAATGAACCAGTTCTGTCTCAAAATCTGCAAAAATGCTTGATTAAAAGGCACAGCTCTTCTCCGCTTTCATGCAGTCATTGAAAGTGCTGAGAACTCTACTACACAACATCATGTGTTCAAAAGGAAGCTTCCCTTCTAGAGGGTTCTAACTGGTGGCAAACACTGATGCTCCCCTATTGCAAAACACCTATGGGATCAAAGCTGTGACTGTTATGGGCCTGAGGCACAGTCCCTGAACTCCAGCACTGGGATTCTGGGGGACTCAGGGCTTTGGGAGCAACACCTGCCCGCTGCCTCTCTCCCTCTCTACCTCCATGCTCTCCACACTTCTGCTGCTGGCCCCTAATCAGCTCCAAATCACAGTCACAAAGATGGGCTGTCAGACTTGCAGCTGCTCTTAGGGTTTTTGGAAGGCACCCTCCAGGTTGCGGCTAGTTCCAAATGTGGACTTTTCTATTGCCTTTTGCACTTTGCAGTCTGCAATTCAACTTAAATGCTCAGCTCTGGATGAACTGTCTACGGCGAAAGTGACGCACGAAGCTCTTTATTGTGATCTCATTGTTCCGGCAACTTCTTCAATCATACGGATATTCTTTCTATGTAATTTGATATCCATTTTCACAGAGGTCATCTTAGCAGAATCTAACTCCTCTTTATCTGGAAGTGAAGATAAGGATTATAGTAGCAGCTAGGACACGTTGGAGCTGGCTTTACTCATCTCTTTTCCAATACCGACAGTCCTAGTCAACCTCATTTTCTCTTAAAGATTTGCACCCAGGGGACAGAGTTGCGGCATAGAGAGTTAAGCTGCTGCTTGCTCTGCCAATATACCTTCTAGGCACCGGTTCAAGTACCAGCTGCTAATGCACCTAAGAAAGCAGTGTCTGGAGTGAGACCCAGGTGGAGTGACAGGTCCTTGGCTTCAACCTGGCCCAACACCGGGCACTACAGTCACCTGAGGAGCGAACCAGAGGATGGAAAACCTCTCTGTCTCTCCTCTTTTCAAACTCTGCTTCCCAACCAAATAAATAAATCTTTGACAGACAAGAAATATTTGCATACCACTCAGTGTCTATTTCATTGCCACATTTGGTGCTCTGCATGACCTAAAGCCTCCCCTGCCCTTCAAGATTCTCTCACTTATCCATATTATTGCCATATCAATGTTTGTTATTTTATTAGCCATATGATTTCCCAAACCCTGCAGGTTCACATTTTTGCCTGCAAACAAATCTTCCCCCAGTGGTAGCAGCATCAGGCTGGGAAGACACCACGCTTCTCAACCTGCCCACTGCTTCCCATCAAAACAACTGATTTTTGTTACTGTAATGTTAAAATAAGACATAGTCTCAAATGATAACATACTATACATTCACTACTTACTATATGCTAGTCAATGAACGAAGCTCATTTTAAAAAACGTTTTAGTTATCTATTTGAAAGGCACAGTTAGAGAGAGAGAGAGAAAGAAAGAAAGAAAGAGAGACAGAGAAAGAGAGAGAGATCAATCTTTCATTTCTTGGCTCACTCCCCAGATGGTCATAAAGGCAAGGGCTGAGTTAGGCCAAAGCCAGGAGTCAAGAGGTTCAACTGGGTCTCCCATGTGGGTGCCAGGGCCCAGGTACTTGGGCCATCTGCCAGTACTTTCCTCAGACCATTAGCAGAGAGCTGAATCAAAAGTGAAGTGGCCTGGACACAAACCAGAGAGCATATGGGAGGAAGGCATGACAGGTGGCAGTTTTACCTGCAACACCACAACACCATTCCCCAAGTTTATTTTTGAAATATTCATTTGTTTATTTGAAACAATGGCAGAGAAAGAGACTGATCTGTCCCACCATTTCACTTCCACTAAGCAGGGTTGGCTGAGGCTAAATACAGGAGCCAGGAACTCCATCCAGGTCTCCCACAAAGCAGGGAGAGACCAAGCTGGCTGAGCCACCATCCACTGCCTCCCAGGTGTGTGTTAGCCAGAAGCTGGACTGGAAATGGAGGTGGGATACAACGCCAGGTACCCCAATACCAGATGTGCATGGAAACGGAGGTGGGATACAACGCCAGGTACCCCAATACCGGATGTGCATGTCTGCCGCAGCAGCCTAACACACCGCATATCCCAACATTCACCCCAGCACATTTCTTTTCATTCTATTCTTCCATGAATGTTTACAAGTACCCTCATCTGAACATGCTTTCATAGCCTGATAATGAATTCCTAAAGGAAGAACTGCTGGGTCAAACGTTACCCGTGTTTTATATTTTAATAACTCCTCAGAAAGACTGCATCGATTAATAATCTAATCAACAGTGTTTGCCTACTTTCCTTCCAGCCCCAGGCCTTATCAAACTCTGCCTGTAGAATAGGTGTAAATTCATATCAACAAGCACACAGACCTGGAGCTGGGGCTATTTTTAGTCATCCCAACCACATCATTAATTTTATTTTACAAAAGCTCAACAAATATTCAAGAAAAAAGAGACATGGACTGGAAAATAAGTGACAGAGAAAGAATTTCGAGGAAGGAGGAGTCCTTGAGGGCAGGGCAGACACGTCAGAGGCAGGAGAGCAGTGATGGCCAGGAGAGTTCCAGGTCTGCGGGCACTGGACTCTGCCTGCTGCCCAAGCACCACACAGTAGAGCGTGCGTCTCCTCCACAAGGCAGCACCTCCACAGCACCCTTCTCAGCACGCCAGGGGCCTCTCACTTCGGTCCTACACTGTCTTCGCCATCCCTGTAGGCAGAAAAAGGTGCTGCTTAGGCCACCTGCATAGCACAGCACAGAGCCTGGGTTCGAGTCCTGACAGCACTCCGACTCCAGCTTGCCGCTGATGCACCTCCTGGGAGGCAGCAGGCAAGGGCTCAGGTATTGGGCCCCTGCCACCCGGGACACTGCAGGGCCAGCTGGAGTCCTGGATGCTGTGGGTGAATCAGCAGACAGAGGCTTTCCTGGCTCTGATCTTTCCTTCTCAAATGAAACACACATTGTGACGAGCTCAGTGCTTAGGTTTCAATATTCATTTTACCTTGCAGTTCCTATTTCCCCCCCATGTGCTCCCTTTAAAAACAACAAAATCAGGAATATATTAGTATTTGTGCATTCACATTCCTGGGAGTGTGGGGAAGGAAGGGAGATGGCGAGGGACCCTCTGTGTTCCCTGAGTGCTTTATTAGCTTCAGGGACCAGGCCCAGTGTGGCTCCCTCCTGTTCCAAGTTCCAGAGACCTCAACCTGCCCTGACTTCACTGTGGACAGCTGCCCTGCGGGAGTGGAGAGGCACTGTCCTGGGGGGTTGGAGGAGTACTGCCCTTGGCCTTTAACCTTGGCCTTCTGCAGCAGAGTCATGACCTGGGGGAAGCACAGTCTTGGGGACTGAGCACTGGAGCTCTGAGCAGTGCCCATGGGCTTGCAGAGGCCTGTCATGAGGTAGGGGGTGCTGCAGCATGGCCTTGC
Organism: Ochotona princeps; assembly: GCF_030435755.1. Taxonomy (NCBI): domain Eukaryota; kingdom Metazoa; phylum Chordata; class Mammalia; order Lagomorpha; family Ochotonidae; genus Ochotona; species Ochotona princeps. The sequence goes on from NC_080850.1 coordinate 45,430,415, forward strand.
CGTACAACCCCTCATCTGCAGTCACTACAGCAAGGTGGCTGCTGGGAGGGTATGGCGTGGCCCTCGGGGACTCTGTGCCCAGGTCTGTCCCTCCCCATCTCAGTGGGAAGACCACAGCTTGCACACGGTGAGTAGTTGACCCCATCACAGCCTCCTAGTGCTGCAGTGAGACAACAGCCCCGGGGCCTGCCCGTCACTAAACTCCCCGACCCAGGCCTGGCTGGGCGAGGGCTGTCGCTGTCTCCAGGCTGGGCTTCTCACCAGAGGGACCCTTAGGAGTCCCTGGAAGTTACACCTGAGGCTCCAGGGAAGCACCTACTCTGCTCCTGGCCCGTCTGTTTCACTCTCCCCCTCATTCTAGCAGGAGGTGCTGTTCTGGGTCCCAGGCCCCATTCCTCTCTAGCTTTCATCACACTCCCCAAAGAGAATTCCACAGCCAAGACAAAATGGAACCAGGTGAGGAGAACCTTGAAGAACAGGAACAAAGCGAGTCCCCGAAAGGGTGTGCTGTGAGTGTGTGAGGAGTTAGACTGGGTGGTAGGCAGTTAGGGTATTCTGGGTCCCCAAGTCATTTTTCTTCCCAAATATAAAAGGGAACTTCCCCACTATATTTTAAATTCACCAGAGCAGTCTCTTCCAAGGGACAAAGGTGCTATGAACCACTATTAGCATACCAATTCCCCACCTGAAGCACCAGCCATTACCTCCAGCCAAGGTGTGGGAAGGTCTCAGGCCTATCTCTTTATCATTGAAAGGAAGGCAGGAAGTAATATGCAGATGCCTAAGGCCTGGAATGTCCTGTCTAGCACCTCTCTGGTCTTTTTGTCCCAAAGGCAGATACCTGGAGACCAGGAAATTCCTTTGCCCTTGGAAAAACCCCCTCTTTGAACTAAAGCTTTAAAAGGTCCCAACACCCCCAATCCACAGGTCCTCTTCTATCTCAGAACCCCCTCTCGTCACTAGGACGGGAGTCTCCTTTCTTAGCTTTTCTAATAAATCTGACTTTAAAACTAAACTGTGTCCACATGAAAATTCTTCTTTCCTGCGAGACAAGAATTTGAGGTTGCTGCAGTATTCGGGGTTCAAAAACCCTGCAACATGAGGATGCCCCTTCCAAGGCACCGAGGCACACCCTGAGAAGCCTCAAGCCACCCCATTTCATTGCAACTCCTGCTGAAATTGTTATTCTGTGCTCAGGGTGAGAAAGTGGAGCCCAGGGCGGGCTGCAGGGACTGTGAACGCGGAGGAAGGAAGCTGCGGTTGGAGCGGGGAGGAAACAGCAGCTAAGCTCTGTGATCTTCGCATTTCACAAAAGGCAACTGAAAGTGTCAATAACTGTCTCCTCCAGGCCCAGGTGACAGCTAACACCAGAGAATCAGTGGAACAATTTTATCACACACAAGCCCCAGGCCAAGGCACATGACAGACAGCTCAAAGGAGGAGCCCCAAGGCCCACCTGGCTTAGGCAACCTTCCTGGGCAGTGTCAGAACAGTCTCAAGAGACCGAAAGAGTATACACGTGGTCCAGAGCTTTTACAAAGTGCCGACGGCTTAAGGTAGTTCTCCTTGCTCAGAGGCAGGGAAAGCCTGTTGGTGTGCAGGGTCCGAACGCAGAGGTGATGGGGTGGGAGGGCGAAGGGGAGACACACAGCTGGACAGTGGGGACAGGAGGCTGTAAGTGGCAGGGAGAGCAAAGCACAGGCCTCACATCTAGTTAGGCTGAAAGGGAGAATCAGGCGAGAGGGGTCACACCTTTGAGAAGTGGGTGGGTGGGGCGCAGAGGGTCCGCAGGTAGGAGCTAGATGGGCATCGGCAGCCAGGGGCGGCACCGTCACCACCCAACGTGCCAGCACGCCTCCCTGCTCTGCATCTTCACCCAGTGACAAGATTTCAGGATCCACTATCAGCTGAGGGTGAGGCAGGAAATGACGCATGCCAAGCCCTAAGAAGTCGGCCCCGTGTACAGGGGTTAGAGCCAAGCTCTTGTGTCCACTAAGGAAGCCGACCCTACAGGTTCTCAAGTTTCTCTAGGAAATGGACTCTCTAGGCTGTGAACATGTGCACACGGCAGAGGCAGATAAACGCAGGGCATCGGCCAAGCTGGGAGAAGGACAAAGATATCCCCATCAGTAAGAGCAGCTTCCTAATACATCCTGACAGTTATGTGCGATCTTACTAAAACATTCTCTATTGCCTTGATTCCAGAGTGCCACCCACGCAGGAGATATGAGTGCTTTCCCAAGCCGCTCTCTGCAGAAAAGACCGGGACACCATCGCTGTTTCTCTGTGCTTGGATCCTGCCCAATACTGAACTATACAGGCATCAAAGATTTTTTTTAATATGCAAGTTGTCCCAAAATATGTATTGTGTTTACACCTTTGACTCAGGATTCCAATCCCTCTACAAATGCAACTGTTCCTGTGCAATGACAAATCAAAATGGAAATGTACTGTAGTGTTATTCACAATACACAAGCTAATGAACAATGAGTGGTACAATGAGGGAACTTGAAAGTCACGGTAGGCTTGTGGAACTGAACAGAGGTGCTCATCGGGTGGGTGTGAGATATAGAACATAAGAACAACGTGGATTTCTCTCTCGCTACTACAGACTCGCTGATATTCAAACTGTTTCAAGCGGTGGTCCACAAGGGTGGCTTTCTGGATGTGACGTACGATGCACGTTTCTTGTTATCTCAGCGTTTTAGAAATGGAGGAATGTCATGCACTCAACAGCAGTACTTTAGACAGAGCAACAGGGTCTTACCAGCAAATACATGCAGAAGACACACATGCCTGAAAGTGCGTACAGCATTTCTAGGAAGCTGTTTCTAGAAATTACATGACTTGGGATGCCTGCATCCCATATTGGAACACTTGTGCCTGAATTGCAATTCTGCTTCCAAATTCCAGTTTTATGCTGATTTGCATATTAAGAGGGAGCCAGAGCTGGCTCACTGTGAGGGCCGGTTGAGCTCTGGGGCTCCTCACTTGAGCCTGGCTGCTGCAGGTATTTAGAGGGTGAGCCAGCGCGCACCCTTTTCATCTGTGCACATGCACACACAGGTGCACAGATGTGTGTGTGAGAGAGAGAGAGAAAGTGTGTGTTGTGCCTGTCAAGCAAATAAAAACTAAAAATGGAAAATGAGTTCTCCCTGAATAGTTTGCTTGTTTTGTTTTACTTCCTCCCACATTCCTTCTCCAGGTTTGAGGTGTTTCCTCTCACACGACCCACTTCCAGAAAACAAATCAAGTCCAAGTCATCCTAGGTCTCTAGAGGGAAGTGACTGGGACACCCACTGGGACAAGCTATCTCTTCTTAGGGAAAAAAATTATCATTGCTGGAGATTTTCTTACCCTGCCCCCAAACCATTTATTTCTTAGGAAAAGCAAGGCTCAAAGAAGGGGGACATCAGCCAAGAGACCCTGGGCACCTGGACAGTTTTGCTTCCTTTCTGTTTCCGGCTGACCAGGCAAAGGCGAGTGAGTAGGCAGTGTGTGGTCTGCATGGTGGGGGCAGACAGAGTCAAGTCCATGGAGAATGGAGAGGGAGACAGAACATGGGGAGCTCCATCTCTGGGGGCTGGCCAGGGATACAGCCTCCTGCATGGCCCACAGCACCAGCACTCCAGGATGGTCAGAAGCTCAGAGCCAGGCCTGGGTCCAGGTCAACGGAAACCATAGGTGTGTGCAAGGATGGGAACATTGAGACTTATGGCAGGAGCTCCCAGGAGCCATGGTCAAAACACAGACTTCTCCAGCCCAGCCAGGCCAAGGGCAATGCAGCTTCCACCAACATTCCCCCTGTGGTCTGGGCAATGATGATTTTGCTATTTGTCACTTGTCACTTGGAAGATGAGGCCCAGAAATCTGAGTCACCTTCACCATGTGGAAAAAAAAGAAAGGGAGAATTGAGGCAAGTGAGTTGAACAGATTCCGTTCCCCATGACTTTGAACATCAGAACCGATGCCGCCACTCCAGGTGGAGAGATCTGGTTCTTCTACAATCAAAACTTCTGTATGTTACCAGTTCTTAGGAGCAGAAGGGCTGCTGGAAAATTCCACCCCCTCTTAGAGAACGAAAAAAAAATGAGTCCTTTCCCAAAACACTCAACTGAAATACAGGCTGTCAGAAAATTCGGTTCCTTTGGAGCAGAGGAACCCCGGCACCGGTGACCGTGGACATTCTTTTCGGCGCCTCTGCATTTGTTGAACCCTTCTGCACCCTCCCGTAGGTGAGCTAGCTCAGAGTCCACTCACATTCCACTCAGGTCGCCCGGCGGCAGGGAGCTCACAGCGCCAGCACTCATCCTTGAGACGGTGCACCTGTCGTTCAAGTCTGGCATTTGCAGCTTGCAGCTCACCACCCTCCTCCCTCTAGGCAGTGTGATCTTTTTTTCTCTTTATATTATGATAGAAGGCAGATTTCACTGACTCACAAAGGCGTGATTTAATAACGTGTCATTTTTCAGAGATAACATTCACGTCACTCTCCCCTCGGGACTATTCCATCCTGCTCTGAGGAAACTTCCAACACAGGGCTGGAGTTCAGGGCATTTATCAGTTGGTATCAAACGGAGATGGGCTGATGGAATTCCAGAGGCATCAAAATGGTAACCTTCCATGTTACCAGGTTTACGTAGAAGCTAATGTAAGCGACTTCCAAAAGAATGCTGTCAGCATCCTTGAAAACAGGCAGAGTCACGCGACTTCCGCTGGAAGGCTGTGAGCTCATGAAATCAGGGTCTTTGCATCCCTTTCCCAACGAGACAGCAACCCCACAGATGGCATGGCACTCACACCAAGATTGTGGGTACAGCTTTGAAGGGATGCCAGGGAGTGGGTCACTGAAAACCTCTGTGGGCACTTTGGTCATCACCACCACCAGCACCTGCACCTCCCCATACATTCTCCACCCTACCCCATCCCAACCCCCATAAGCCCTGTTCCCTGCTGCCCTACTCCAACAATCCAACCTATGTTCAAGCACAAAGATAACACGCAATTTTCTTACTAGTCAAGAAGTGATTTGGACAGGATTCCACCTAGACCTGACACCTAACCCTAGGAGGCAATCAAGTACACAGACGACTGTCAAGATCACACCAAGGCATCCCTCGTTGCAGACCCCCTGGCCTCCTGGTGATGAACAGCATGTTCATCTGTTACACACAGCATGACTGGTGTTTTCCCAGGCCAGGGTCCCAGCCCTGTTTACCCATCTTTAAAAATGGAAAATATAAGCTTGGTGCAGTAGCCTAGTGGCTTAAGTCCTCACCTTGCATGTGCTGGGATCCCATATGGGCACCAGTTCGTGTCCCAGCAGCCCCACTTCCCATCCAGCTCCCTGCTTGCAGCCTGGGAAAGCAGAAGAGGATAGCCCAAAGCCTTGGGACCCTGCATCCAAGTGGGAGACCCAGAAGCTCCTGGCTTCAGATTGGCTCAGCTCCAGCTATTGTAGCCACTTGAGAAGTTAACCTGTAAGGTCCTGGTGCTGGATTGACCTTACTGTCGATCCTGAGAGGTGAGCTCCCCCCAAAACCACCGAGGACGAGTCTTGATGCAAAAGCAGGAGGCTTTATTTAATCACCAGCGCGCTGGGGCCTGGACCAGCTCCTCTCGCAGGAGGGCAGAATCCAGAGCCCCTGGCAATCTCTTAGCACTCATTTTAAAGGCAAAAACCACAACTTGGGCAACTTGGGAAGGGGAGCACGGGGTTAGGTTACATCAAGATCATAAGTTCTCAAATAAGCTCCTACTTTTCTGGGTAAGCAGGGAGTTTTGCAACTTCTGCATTTCAGCCTCTCATTTGGTAAGAAGTTTAGCAACTTCTGTATTCCAGCCTCTCAAACCAGTGGCAGGAAAATCTTCCTTGTCTCCATCTCTCTGTAAATTTGACTTTACAATAAAAATAAATAAGTCTTTAAAAGATAGAATCTATAAAGCCATTGACTGCTCAGCATGGCTATGAGGTGTCAATAAGCCTGTACAAATGAAACCCTCAGCAGAATGCCTGGTGTTTGGGACCTGCTCAGCCCACGCTGGCTGCAGGTGGTGGGGATGGCCGGAGGCCCCACTGCTGGAGCTCAGGACACCAGGTCCTTGTCAGAGATGCTGGCAGCGCCCAGCAGAGCAGCTGGTTTAATGGAGGCACCAGGGATTGGAGCAGGGCATCCCTGTGGTGTCTCAAGCCCAGGTCCAGGTGGATGGGGGTGAAGCTGTATGCATCATGCTTGGAGAGCGAGAAACAGCTCAGAAGCAGCGAAGCCCGAAAGCTGCACAAGACCTAGCTTCCAAACTCGGGCAAAGGAGTTTGAACTCGGCCCGCAAAGCACAAGGAGCACGTTTCAGACTGTCCATCCCAGGTATGACCGGATTCGTCTCTTTCAAGAAGTTCCCAGGCCCTGGGGAGGAAGTCACAGGCAGGAGGCTCTCCACTGCAGCTGAGGAGACAGAGCAAAAAAAGGCAGAGGAAATTTCCACTCCAGCCAGTGAAAATGCCAATCCTTGGAACGCTTTATCTGCTCAGTTGACTTAGGAGAAATATTTCACCCGCCAACAATAAAGGGAAATGATTGTGCAAGGTTCTAAAAACTCAATGGGCTGCTTTGGATTGACTTTGGATTGTTGGGCTCACCTAAACAATGTGACTGGGCAAGGGCCACTGGCAGAGCAACCCTGCACGGGTCCTGGTGGCATGGCTAGGAGAGGCTCTTCCTGCCCTCTGGTTCCTGGAGCAGCTGAGACATCTACCAACTGGCTTCTCTTTTCCATCCTGGGGGTCTGAAGCAAGCACTGAACCCTCCTGGGTTCTGTGCCAAGCGCAGTTAGCTCCTGGACTTCCTTCTTCACCCACTGCCACCACCTTGATGGAAAAAGAATATCCCCCTTCCCTGACTGATCCCGGCCCAAGAGGACCCTGCAATATGAGTCAAGATGTGTGTTTTTGCCAGCACCTCTAACTGGGCCCCCTCAGCTCACAGCATTGCTCCCCTGTCCACCGCAGCAAGGGTGCTGCAGGGGGAAGGGGGCCCAGCAGCCTCTGCATGACCCATTGTCATTGTCAAAACCTTCCCCAGGACCTAGGACGCACACCATTGGCAGCTTCAAAAGGACAGTACATGCTGCAGACAACACACAGTGAGCAGATTCTTCCTGGCCTCAATGAGGTGGGTAATGGAAAACCCAGACATTATCGCTAACCAGGCTGGAATGTTTACACTGGCTAAAGACTGCTCCCCTCAAGGAATCTGTCGGGAAGCCCCAGCCCCGCTTTCCCAGTTTCCTCATGTGTGGTTTCACTCTGCAGGGCAGCAGGGCACAGCCAAGCGGGGCCCTTCTTGGAGCGGAAGAGGAGGCAAATGTGGCGGATCTGTCCAAACAAGGCTCTGAGACCTAATCAAATCAACTGATGACCGAGCGAATGCAAGCCTGGCACTCAGTATCAGGCGCTGGGCTGGAGAGGCCAATTGCCACAAGGAAGCATCGCTCTGGTAGGGCCGATGCAAAACTGGGCAGAGGGAAAGTGCAGGACCAGCAAGTTGTATGGGATGAGTTGCTTTGCTGTTTTGGTGGCAGGGCGCAGAGGCCGGGGGGTTGTTTGCTTTGGCAGGTGAATCACTCTCAATCATAAGTTGCAAGTGTTAATTAAGAATGGAAATGAGTGAGCTGTGTGCTGTGCCAGCTAACATTCATGAAAAGATGATGCTCAGGTGAGTAACGCCCCACAGATGAGCTCATGTGAAGTCCAGGTAGACAGAACGACGTGGGCCCCCAGGGGCCGGGGAGTGGGGGGGACCCCTGGCTCTCACCATGACCAGGTGTGCAACATGAGAGCTCAGCAGCACCAATTCTCAGGAGAGAAACAAGCCATGTAGTACTCGCCTTTCCCACAGGAAGATGGACTTTCACTTTGGCCGTGGTGCCCAGTGACGAGCGGAAGTCACACCAGCAGTGAAGGAGAAAAGGAAATGCAGTGTTCTCTGATTATTAAGTCTAATACAGGCGTCCATGTTTCTGGAGTTTCTCCTGTGGACTGCAAACTTCTGGGAGCCATCAGGAGCCACAGTGATCTTCCAGCTCACAAAGCAGCAGCAAACAGTCAAAGGGAAGCTGTATGTTAGAGCCAGATGACTTGCATACCCAGCAGGTGTTATGAAGGTGAATTTTAATACACTGGCCTGCCTGACCCCAAAGAAGTCAACTACATTGGATCCTGGGCTTCCACTCATCCAGTGAGCAAACAAGCTCTCCTTTCTCTTAGTATCTCTTAGAATCAACTACAGATATCTCAGAGCTTGATAAGATCTTATGTCATCTAGAAATTATGTCATCTAAGTGATGCCATCTTTTGTGAACATAAGCTAGAAAATTCCTAGGAACACATGTCCCACCCTTCTCCAGTTCCTAGACTCTGCTTTCTCTCACAACGTCCCCAAAACCCATACAAGCAAAGTCATATTAGATCCTTGGGTTTGGAAGAAATTGTGGAAGAAATTGTGGCTGGAATATCCTCAGTAATGCAGCTGATTTGTGGACTGATACCCTAACAAATACTGGGACCAGCTTCTGGAACATTACAAATGCACACTTAAACACATTCCCTCCCCCCAATAAAACAGATTTGCTAAGTGTATTTTTATTTTTAAGACTTCTTACTTCAAACCTCATGCATCCATATTCTATTAAAAAGTTCACTCCACTGTTTCTGGTTAGCTATTGAGCACCAGAACAAATATCTCAAAGCTCCTCTTCAGGCTGGGGCGAGGTTTATTTTGGCTTGTGCTTTTGGAAATCTACAGTCCAAGGCAGGTTGGCCCTACCCATTCAACACGTGGCAAGGGTGGTGGATGATGAGGGAAGGGCATGCGCAGAGAAGCAATGATGCCCAGAAGCAGGAAGACACAATAGACCTACCTCAAGCTCTTACAGCCAGCTCTCGACAACGGACTGCTTTTGGGGTCATGCCCAACTTCTGAACATCTTTACCTCTGTACCCTCAGAGCACCCTGGACGTCAGTCTTTACCTGTCTGCATGGCATATTCCCAGGCTCCACCAGCCCTGTATTATGGAATTTAAAGGTGGGACTCAGAGAAGTCCAGCTTATAGGGGCTGGGGCATGTTAATGACAACAAAGCAGGTACAGGGAAAGCATCATGAAAACCCAGAGACAGCGAAGCAGAGGCCGCAGAGAGAGGACTGGAGATGACGTCTTACTCGGGCTGGGAGGACGTAACAGGAGCCGGACAGGGCACAGAGGGACAGGGAATGACAGCTACTATGAATATGCCAACATACTGCCAATCCTGCTCTCTGCCTTCTCCCCCTTGTCAGCCACCTTTTACTCCCCACCTTTTGTTGAGAAATAATTTATAATTGTAAGAACACAACTCACTGATCTCGGGTGAATGTAGGGTTGCAGAATGAACACAACTCAAGTTTTAGAACATTTCATCATTTCAAATGGATAAAGAAAATGTGCTCTGGCTACCCTAGGTCAATGTACAAAAGACCTTCTTTGTCAACTGTATCAGCCCTGTCCTCCACATCCTTTATGGTTCCCAATGATACAGATCTTCAAGGATTATAAAGTCAGAGCCCTCATTCCTAGTCTTTACTCCCTAATACAAGGGAGATTTTCAAAAACTAAAGCAGAAATGTCTTTGTTGGCTTGAAACCAGAAGTCTACATGCTGTTTGAAACAATCTTTAGGATAAAATGCTTACGCAGACAATGGCAATGGCACTCAAACTGAGACAGAGGAGGCAGACGAAACTACTCCCACTCCTCAGCAACAGTTGTGTTCCACAAACGTCTTCCATGTGCACCCAAGAGGCTGCCCTCGTGGTTACTTGGACATGAACACGGCTCTTCCTCCACATTCCGGCCAGTCCCTGCTCCATCCGCCTAATTTAGGCAAAATGAGAACTCTCTTTGAAGCTGAAAATAATCTACTGGGTTTTAAAAATAAGGTTATTATTCAACATTTCCCATAAATATTTTTGGCAAATGCTAATTCTGAACACTTTTTTCCCCCCAACACATAAATCAAATCCAGCGGTTCTGCAGTGGGTATGCGATGGCAAAAATGATGCAGACAAAGATTGGTCCTAGGACCCCTGTGGTCTGCCTGTGCTAACAAGACAAATACATGAAAACTCAAACAATGCAAGGCAGTCTGTGATCAAGGCAGAAGTGTGATTGAATCTGAGAAATAACAGTTGACTGCTAGATGACACAGAGAGCAAAAGTAGAACTTAAAACACAGCAACTCATGCACAAAGTGATGTCAACACACGCCCATGATCGCAGAACTTACCTGCTTTTAAACCCTCCATGGCAGCTCATTGCCAACAGCCAAAGAGACCAGCCCCAGCTTGGGCTTCCAAATCTCACAGGCCCCGATCCCCTTCCACCATGTCAGATGGTGTTCCAGCCACACAGCTCCACAAGTGCCACCTGAGCACACTGACACTTGTTGCTGCTCGACCCCCACAGTTCCTGGTGCCCTACCCTACCCTACCCTCTCCCCTCCATTGACCTCAGCAACTGGAAGTCCATCCACGTCACACATCGCCTCCTTCCCCAAAGCCCTAGCCCTGGCTTCACTAGAGACCCCACCCCTCCAGGTCAGATGCCCCAAGTTCCACTGCCCCCCTCCTCAGCTCCTGACCCACCAAGCTCAGGTATACTAGTGGATGTTTGCTACTGTTCTTAGCCATACTGGCAGAAAGCCAACACAGCCATCTGATGCGTTCTGCAGCGACCCACAGTGACTTACACCCCAGTCTTCCTCATAGCCAGAGTGACATTTCCTAGACAGCAGGCCTTTCTTCCGTATCTGTAATTTCTCTGCAGGTCTCAGCATTAGTTAAGAGTGAATGATACAGCTGAAAACACAGCATCACAATCACAGGGTGCCTGGGGTTGTCTTCACATTGGTTGGGGATGATTTTGTCTTAATTTGCTTGTTGGTTTATCTATTTATTTTGTACGTTAAGGACTCCGAATTGCAGAAGTCATCACAGCCAGTGTCAGGATTCTGACCCCAGCTCTGACTTGCAGGAAATACTGCGAGGTACGCTTCACATCTCTTTCGGCACTTGTCTTCCACCTGACAATTCCCACACTTGCAAGGCCGAGAGCCACTTGTAAGGGTCACAGGTGGTTAAGGAGCTGTGGCTGGGTTGGAGAGAGGGACCTGGCCACTCAGGAGTATCCAGCGTCCCTGACCAAGCACCTGTGACCTGACAGGACTCCCATCTCAAGCACACAGGCCCCAGCCTCAGGACTGGGAGGCAGCTGGAAGATTTCTATTCAGAAGTTACTGCTAAATCTTCCAGTACTGTCAAGAGGGATCTTGCCCCATGGAAGTCCTCTCTGAGACCAGGGCTAAGGTGCAGAAGCTTGGGGCCCTCAGAAGCTGGCCGGTGCGGTGTGCTGAGGAAGATCCAATGCCTCTTTAAGCCACAGATGAAACAAGGGGTAGGGTGGAGAACACCTAGGACCAATCTTTGGTGGCTTCGTTCACGAACAAAGCCACAACTGCCACCCACGAGGTGTATTCCCTTGTGTGCAAAACACAAGGAAACCTGATCACCATTCCTGGTGACATTCCAGACAGTCTTACACCATCAAGACACAAGACGCATCTCCCTAGAATGTGATCATTTCCAACAGGTAAGCTGGCCCGGAAGGTAAATTTGGCCATGATTGCATGAACGGACCCTGACTCATGCAGCTTTGTAGGAAAGCTAGCAAGTCTGGTTAAAAGAGGTGGCGGGGGGGGGGGGTGCCCTCACCAGGAAGAAGGGGACTGTTAACTGGAAGACACCAGAGGAGGCCAGACGGAGTGGGTTCAGTCTTGGGCCAAAGCAAGAAGAAAAGTTCTAGAACAAACACATGTTGCAGTTGATGTTAACATGCTTGGCCCTTACGCTATATCCGATGTCCTCAAAGAGGCCCTCACTTTTCCTACCTGCTAAACACACTGCACTACCTACAGGCACCTGTCAGACTCCTTCCTTGGGAAAAGAAGGTTAGGGATCGACTCTAGCGCGTAAATCATCCCCTCTATTAGTACTACAAGCCTGCGACGGCTTGGGCTGCTCACACATTTTCGCCCAGGAGGAAGCACCACCTCCCAGTTTCTCCAGGCACGCCTCTGTCAATAACGAGTCATGCGTGGGCAAAACTCTGTGTCATCTCTCAAAGACAAGGGTTTAACAAGCAAACCCCCTCCAGCAGCTGGAGGATGGTGGCTCACTCATACATTATATGCCAAATGTGGATCAAGTCCTCTGTGGGTGGTTCTGCCCCGGCACACACTGGCAGGATCTCGGTAACATCGAGTCTTTTCAAACCAGATGATTTTCTCAGGCTACGTGTTGGTGCCACAGTCAAGAAAGGCAACCATCAAACCCAAGTCCAATCATTGTACTTAGAAACAAAATCAGATGTCCACCAAGCCTGGGGAAGCCAGAGGAAACAGCGGCAAAAGAAAGCAAATATTGAACTGTGTGTGGTTTGCAGCCATAGCTGTATGTGTAACTTCAAATAAGGATGGAAAGAAATATGAGGAATGAAACAAAACATGTTCAACCTCACTGTGCTTTTATGTCTAAATTGCCTTGTCTTCTGTGGGGAGTTTTCTCAACAGTGGGTGTGGTGTGTTTGCTTATTTGAATGGTCAGGATAAGATGTCATCTTACTGGACCATAGCTGAGCCACTTCCTCGTGTATGGAGCAGGATCACCCTACGTGGATGCCTGAGAGTGTGCTTCCTACCAACCCCTCAGAGTTGGGCCGGCACGGTGGCACAGCAAGTTAAGCCTCTTCCTGAGACAGCAGCACCCCATGTGGGCACTAGTTCGTGTCCTGACTATTCCACTTCCCACGCAGCATTCTGCTAATGTTACCTAGGGAACCAGTGGAAGACAGCCCAAATGCTTGGGCTCCTCAACCTAACTGGGAGACCTAGAGGAGTTCCAGGCTACTGGCTTCAGCCAGGCCCAGCCCTGGCCACTGTGGCCATGTGGGAACTCAACCAGTGGATGGAGCGATCTCCTCCTCTACTCTCCCGCTTCTGTTTCCTGACCTCTCTCTCTCTGTCTCTCTCTGTCTCTCTCTCTCTCTCTCTCTCTCTCTCTATTTATATATAGATAGATAGATAAAGGTATTTAGTATATAAATATATATAGTATATAAATATATATATATTTAGTATATAAATATATATATTTAGTTGATTCCACAACTTTCAAGCTTCATTCCTTCAAGAAGGAAGAAAAGTGTTCATCAGAGTTGACTCCAAGGACACGTTCTTACTGCTGGGGCCAGACTAAAGCAATCTTTCAGGCGTCCAGAAGCAAAGCCACTCATGAGACAGAGTTTCTGAGGATGTGGTGTGCAGGTGAGTTATAGAGATGAACTCAAGTGGCTTCGCAAAAGGGCAAAGCAGAAGGGAGGCTGCCAGAAACTGGGGTAGGGGGCATGCAGCAAATCAGGCCAAGGGCACACAACTTTGGTTTTGAGATCAGAAAGTTCTGAGGCTCTAAGGTGCAACTAGCTACTCCAGGGAAACACAGACATAGCTGCCTGAGGCAAGAACCAGAACAAGACCACCAGGCAAAGTCCGGGCAGTAGCAGGTGCCTGAGAGCAGTCTGGTAGAGGGCAGGACAGGAACGCTTCCAGGAAGAGGCAGTGCAGGAGCTGCAGGAACGGCTGACAGCAGAGGTGGGGCTAGAACAATGCAAAAGTGGGGACCACAAACGGGGAAAGACACATTGCAGCGGGTAAGAGACCCAGTCCTGGACAAGCAGACAAGGATGAGGCGTGACAGCAAACACTGTCCTGGGGCCCCAAGCGAGCAAGGAGCCTTGCACCTGCTGTTCTATTTATTCCTGGCATCTCCTTTTACAAGTGACAAGACGGAGTCTAAACAAGGAAGCTCGCAGACCGCCCGCCTTGGTATTCCCCCATTGGCAAGCAGGCCAGTGTCCTTTCCCTGGGGCTCTTCGGGATGGTTTCAGTAGACCCTGGGGTGAGTGGAACAGTGCGACCAGAGGCGGCAGCGGGGCTGCCCTCCCATCAGGAGGCCGAGCGTTGGCACAGGTCTTGCTTTTCCCAGCATGCTATTTTTATACCACATTTCCTAAGCGAGTATCAGAATGCCTTAAAACCTCCACCAAAATCTCCAGTCTGTCCTTCACCAGATGTATTTTTATTACAGGATTGAAGCACTTCAGATGGCATAAAATCAAAAAGCAAGTCCCTTCCCCCTCTCCCAACTCCACATTTCCTTACTCAGAGTACTGCTCATTCTGCTAAAACAAAACCAAACCACTTAAGCACCCATAAACATATAATATGCCTTTTTAAAAACAGAATGATCTCATTATTTTGCTTTTTAGTTTAATCTATCTTGGAGATCTTTCCAGCTCAGCACACAGAGACCAAGCTTGTTCCAAAGCTGCATGGAGTCCTGTCCCAAGGAAAAGTCGTTGCATGCATGGGAGCAGCTGCTGCGTATTTCACTTGGTTCCTCTTTGCACATTCCACTTATTATGTATGAAACAGAAAGGGAGAGAGCGCTCCCATCCTGTGCTTTGCCTCCCCAGACCCCCCACAGCCGGGGCTGGGCCAGGCTGGAGCGTGTTCCCCATGGAGACAGCTCGAGCCGTCACTTGCTGCCGCCCAGGTAACACAGTAGCAGTTCCATTGGGACTGGAACTGGGACTAGAACTCAAATTTCCAACGTGGGATGCTGGTGTCTTCATGGGCGTGCTCACCACCATACCACATCCCCACCTTTTATCTTGATTTTTAAAACCCACACTGTAATGAGCCCTTTTGTGTACCGCCATGAAACCACTGTGGTCCCTGGTATCAGCCTCTTGGCTGTCATCACACACAAGATACCCTGTGTTAGACAACACTGAGCAGTTTTTCCAATGACGTTAGCATCACAGTAATGAAAGGGAAGATGAACACAAGTTTAAAATAAAATTTCATTTTTTAAATTTACCTTTACAAAGTTGCAGAGAGAGAGAAATGGTCACAATGGCCTGAGCTGAACTGGTCCAGAGCCATGACCTAGCAGCTTCTTCTGGGTCTCTCATGTGGGTGCAGGGACCAGAGGATTTGAGCTATCATCCACCACTTTCCCAGGCCATCAGCAGGGAGCTGGGTCGGAAGTGGAGCAGCTGGGACTTGAACTGGTGCTCGTAAGGAAATGCCAGCACTGCAGGCAGAGGATTAGTTTATTATGCCACCCCACTGAGCCCTAAAATAAATTTTCTTATCCAAATATTTCAGGCCATTTTTGCAGCTGTTGAACCTCCCAGGAAGACTCAGAGCTGGTGCTGTGGGCCCCCCACTTCCAGGTCCTGGGGCAAAGTTCTACAATCCACACTGGAGCAGGCCAGCTTTTCCTCCCAGGGCAACCCAAACACTGCCCTTCCAGCTCCACCAGCAGCCTCTCCTGGCTTCCACACTTCACACGGCAAGGCAGGGGCTGGTGCTTGGCTCAGCAGTCAGCGCATCTCAGATCTGAATGTCTCGGCTTCCAATCCCAGCTTTCCCTAACATACCCTCTGCCGCACAGCGGGTGATGGCTCTGCTTGACACCCACATGGGAGACCTGGATTCTGTCTAGTCCAGTTCCAGGTGCTGTAATTATTTGAGCAGTGACTCTCTGTCTCTTTACTTTTCCAATAAACAAAGTTAAAAGGCAAACAATGTAAAACGAAGGTGCTAATTATCAACATCACAGACTTTGAGGCCTGGAAGAGACCTCAATCACCTTGTCCAGCCTCCACTTTAGCAAGCCATGTCAATCATGGTGCACAGGGGTTGGACATTCCGTCAAGATCACAAACCCATTGTTGCACAGCCCATCCCCGCATACCCATCTGGAGCTGTCCGCACCACGGGCATGAGATGCCAGCTGCAGCATTTGCCTAAGAAGATCATGCAAGTAAAATGTGTCTACAGAACCCATCCCCCGCCATCCATCATAGCGATGAATCTGAGGACAATCACAGACCAAACGTACATTTTCTCAATCTCTTAACTTTTTCTTTCTCTGACAAGTTCACTTTAGAACACACAACTTTCAGATCTGATATGTCGAAGTCTAAGCTCTCTCCTCTTGTTCTTGCCTGGGTGTTAATAGGCAGATGCTGGCAACACTGCTGACCACCTGTGAGCAGCACCTGCCGTGCCCGAGTCACCTGCAGCCTGGCCCACAGATTCCCTAACCTGGGGCTGCTCACTCTGCGCCTTCCTCCCATCCACGCTGCCAGTGTCCAGACCGGGGATTCTGAAGGCTCCCCTTGGCCTACGACCTTGCCCTCTCATTTCCTGGGTTTACAGCACAGGTTCCCCACAACTCCTGTTTTCCTGCCTGCGATGCAGCCCTGGGTGCTGTGGCTTCCATCTGCCTCCCTCCCTCGCTGGCCCATAGTTCCTGTAGACAGACGACCCCAGCAGCAGAGGTGATCTGAGTGCTTTCTGGTCAAGTTGCAAAGCACATTTCCCTTTTCAAATGTACATGCCAGTCACTGGGGAGTAGAGCCCAGTTTGGCCCTCTTTGGGGGCTCTGGTAGCCAGGTCTTTACCGTGTGCTAGTCCTGAACATGCACTAAACGGAGAGCACATGCTGGCAGCCTGCCACTGCCCGTCACTGGAACAACCCAGGCCCAGGGGGTGCTGATTCACACACCTGCTGCTCAGGGAGAGCCAGTGCCATGGGCACAGCCAGGCCGGGGGCATAGCCCTGCCAGCAAGGAGGACGAATCAAAGGGATGGGCAGTTCCTGAGGAGCTCGGAAGGAAAGGACAGAAGACCACAGCCGCCCACGTCACCTCATCCACAGGTGTGTAGCTGATGCTAATTGCTGGCACTTTCCAAGGCTCCGAAGGGGGTGCAGTGACTGGGGAAAAAAGTGACAGCTACTAACAGTATGCACCTTGCTCTGAACGGATGGGAACAAGAGACGACTGAACATCGGGACTGGGCAAGCCATCAGGCTGGATTTGGTCACATAACAAGGTGGACTGAATGAAACAGGTATCATCCATGCTCCCAGGAGTGCTAAGAGGCGATCACACAGAGAGGAAAATCATTAGACTTTCATCAGAGTTTCTGACACTTTATGTCAGAAGAAAATGGAGCATCCCCATTTAAGACTAGAGGAAAGATGGGGCCGGTGTTGTGGCACAGAGAACTGGGTTTCTGCCTGCAGAGCCTATCCCTCTAAGAGCCCCAGTTTGAGTCCTTAATGCTCCCCTTCTGATCCAGCTCCCTGCTAACGTGCTCAGGGAGAAGCAGGAAAGGATGGCCTGAGTGTAGAGGCCTCTGCCCTGACACGGGTGACCAGCAGAGAGTCACAGGCTCCTGGCGTCGGTCTGGCTCAGTGCAAGCTCTTGTGGTCATTTGCGGAATGGACCAGCACATGGAAGGTCTCTGTGTGCGTGTCTCTGTTCCTCTCTCACACACACTTCCTGCCTTCGTATGAGGCTGGCAGAAGCTCACACTACCCATGGCTGGAGAAGTCACTTTCTGTCCTGGGAGGGCCACATGCAGATCAAAGCATGCTAGGGACAGGAGTGCGGGGCCATGAGGTCCCCTGGAATATCCCCTGGACTCACCCCACCGCATGTGACATCCATTAGGTGGTGTCTTCACTTTGTAAATCACTTCGAGCTAGGCATTCCCTTCACTGCAGCCTTGGGCATCCTGACTGTTCCATACACAACCGTCCCTCCAGCATTCACTCACTCGAAGCCCATGATGCTGTTAGAAGGTGGAGCCTTGGGGGAAGATCCACCCTCAGCAACACATTTGCCTTGGGCAGGAGGTTGGCAGGAACCCCTGGTGCCTTCCATCTCCGTAGGGGAGCAAACAGCACCTGTGCCCTTTGCCTCCTGCTGCCCTGTGCGGACACAACCAGAAAGCAGAGAGCAGCGGCCGCCAGACTCGGCACCTTGCAGCATCTCAGTCACAGACTGCCAGCATCCAGACTTCCTGTTCTTTATAAACAGCCCAATCACAGCAGCACAAACAGACTAGGGGGACTCAGTGGACAGACGCGCACTAGGGTGGGCTCTGTGCAGTGTGGCTTGTGTCTTCCGAAGAAGGACCCAGAGACACCAGAGGGACACATGGACACACACACGAGGGAATCCATGGCCAGGAGTTCTGAACCACAAGAAATATTTGTAGAAATTATTTAGGCTGCGGGAGAAAAAAAAAAAAGCTTGATGCAAACTTGGATTGATACCAAAAGGGTAAACCCCAGATA
This sequence comes from Ochotona princeps, assembly GCF_030435755.1. Taxonomy (NCBI): domain Eukaryota; kingdom Metazoa; phylum Chordata; class Mammalia; order Lagomorpha; family Ochotonidae; genus Ochotona; species Ochotona princeps. Next base: position 45,448,721 of record NC_080850.1, read on the forward strand.
CAGACTGAAAGTGGGTAAATGGAAAGACACTTTTTCCTGCTGCTTAATGGCTGCAAAGGATGACTGTGCAGCACAAGTCAGGGGTCAGTGTGGATGGTCCTCACGTGGCAGTCACCACGCCCTTGAAAGGCAACTGTTGTGCATGAATGTGTCCCTTCTCCCCGAAGCCCCACCCTCCAGGGAGTCGTGCTTGGAGACAGGTCTTAATGAAAAGCTTAGGCTACAGGACGTCCCGAAGGTGGACCTGAATCCAACCCGACTGGTGGCCAGAAAGCGTTGGACCTCGGGACCAAGACCACCTGCAAGCCAAAGAGACAGACAGGCCCTGGGAGAAACCAAACCCAGTAACACCTCAGTCTTGGATGTACAGCCTCTAGAACCCAGAGAAAAACAAAAAGTTGCTGAGGCTTCAGCCCACTGGGCTGCGGTACCCGGTGTGGCAAATGAACACACGGACAGGCACTGCCTGGGCTCAGGATTGTGCAGGCATCACCTGGTCACCACATATGAAAAGAGAACTTAGCAAAGACTGGGGCTCGACACACTTCCAGGGACCCAGAGTGAGGCTTACAGCAGGCAGGTGGAGCCACAGCCTGCTGCTCCCCCACCATCTGCCTCTGCAGGACGCAGCCCAGCCTCCTCCCTTTGCCCCATTTCCCAAAGGGTGAGGGCTCAGGGTGGCTGGCAAGTGAGAGAGGCAGAGCAAAGAGACTCCGCATTTCACATTCGCACATCCCTGAGCTCAAGAGCTCACATCCCTGGTTCAAGTGCCATCATTTCTCGCTGCCACCAGGAGTAGACCTTGGTGACGCCTCGTCTCCCTGGCGCATTAGAATGAGACACTGAAAACTGACTGGAATCAGAAACACAGAAACAAGTCTCAGGTCTCAAGGACTGCTATCACTCTCTCCCCGCCCCCCAAAAAGAAAAGGAAGTTACATCAAGGTTTAAAAAAAGGGCTGTTTTGCATTTTCCGGTGGCAAACATTATGAAAGGGGAGGGGCCCTCTAGCAGAGAGAGGGAGAAGGCAGGTTCTGCAGGTGCCCAGGCCTCAGCACAGGGGCAGGCCTGGGGCAGGGAAAACAGACCCCGGCCCCGGAACTCAGAGTCTGGGGGTGGGCCTGGCCACGTGACACGCTTCACAGGAGGAGGAGCAGGCCTGTTGTAGACCAGGCTGTGATGGGGCACCCAGCGGGTACTTGGTGGCCCCACTCCAGAGTTTCACATCGGGTGCTCAAACAAGGAACATGGGGCACTTCCTCTTGCCTGCCACCCAGCTCGCACACCTGGGCCAACCTGCAGGCCACCACCGCTGCTGACCTTAGCTTCGTTGCTTCCACCTGGTAAGGTGTCAGTGTTTTCCTCCCAGTGAGGACAGATCTGGAGACCCACCTTGTGCAGTCTTGAGAAGGGGACCTGGGTGTTCAGCATGGGTGAACTCATTCATTTCACCCTTTCATCTTGAAAGCCACAGGGTACTTCCAAGAGATCCACTCTCCCCACTGCCAACAAAATTTTGGCTGGTCTCTGCTGCCTGAATAAGCTTCTTCAAGGACCAAACAGGCAACAGTGCTACAGGAGCGAGGCTGCCTTGGTCATGGGGTGGGGTGAGGTGGGGTTTCTTAGAAATACCCAGTTCTGGCCTGTCGCAGTAGCCTAGCAGCTAAAGTCCTCCCTGTGCACATGTCAGGATCCCATATGGGTGCCGGTTCTAATCACGGTGGCCCCACTTCCCATTCAGCTCCCTGCTTGTGGCCTGGGAAAGCAGTGAGGATGGCTCAAAGCCTTGCGTCCTTGCACCCATGTGGGAGACCCAGAGGAGGTTCTGGGCTCTTGGCTTCAGATTGGCTCAGCTCCAGCTGCTGTGGCAGCTTGGGGAGTGAATCAATGGATGGAGGAGCTTCCTCTCTGTCTCTCCTCCTCTCTGTATATCTGACTTATCAATAAAAATGAAATAAATCTTAAAAAATAAATAAATACACAGTTCTGGGCCTGGCAAGCAAGCCCGGTGGCTGAATCTCACTTTGCATGTGCCAGGATCCCATATGGGCGCCAGTTAGTATCCTAGCTGCTCCACTTCCCATCCAGCTCCCTGCTTGTGGCCTGGGAAAGCAGACAAGGACGGCCCAAAGCCTTGGGACCCTACAACCACGTGGGAGACCCAGAAGAGGCTCCTGGCTCCTGATTGGCTTAGCTGTGGCCGTGTGGCCACTTGAAGAGTGAACCAGTAGAGGGAAGATCTTTCTCACTGTCTCTCCTTCTCTCTGTAGATTTGACTTTCCAAGAAAAATAAATAACTCTTAGAAAGAGAGAGAGAGAGAGAGAGAGAGAAAGGAAGGAAAGAAGGAAGACATAGTTCTAGGTCTGAAGCGATGGCTCAGTGGCTGAATTCTCGCCTTAAAAGCACCAGGATTCCATATAGAGGCTGGTTTGTGTCCCTGCTGCTCCATTTCCCATCCAGCTCCTTGCCTATGCCCTGGGAAAGCAGAAGAGGATGGCCAAAATCTATGGGACCCTACACCCCTATGGGAGACCTGGAAAAAGTTTCTGGCTCCTGGCTTCGGTTTGGCTCAGCTCCGGCAATTACGGCCATTTGGGTAGGGAACAGCAGATGGAAGATCTTTCTGTCTCTACTTCACTATGTAAATCTACCTTTCCAATAAAAATAAAGACATCTTTAAAAAAGAAAGAAAGAAAAAGAAATAACAGTGCCCAGTTCCCCTTTGGCACCGCTGCTGCCAGGGACACGCCCTGTTAGTGTCAAACTCCCCTATGTGATTTGCAGCTGGATTAAGAGCTGTCATCCCCAGCAAGCCCTACAAACACAGAACAACAGGACACTTTCCAGGGCATGAGAGTGCACACCTGGCACACGAGGCTATTTCAATAAGGGTGTAGAGGGCCCAGTGCGGTGGCCTAGTGGCTGACGTCCTCGCCTTAAACATGCCGGGATCCCAATGGGCACCAGTTCTAATCCCGACAGCCCCTCTTCCCATCCAGCTCCCTGCCTGTGGCCTGGGCAGGCAGTCGAGGACGGCCCAGAGTCTTGGGACCCTGTACCATGCATGGGCGATGGATGAAAGATATTCCCATCTCCTCCCCTCTGTATATCCGACTTTGCAATAAAAATAGATAAAAATCTTTAAGAAAAAAACTGTGGAAAAGTACAATTCAGAGATAAGCTTATTTTGGTGCAAAAAGCTTACTGAAAGCCATGAACAGCTTTTTTTTTTTTTTCATGATACGTCTTCCACAAACTTCATGGTTACATAGCTACACTGTCACTCCCCGCCAGACTGGCGACAGACACGGCAGGTTCACCGCCAGCAGCAGCCTACTGCCTAGGAAGCTCCAGTGTGCATAGATGTTCCCTGGCCAGCAGCGCAGAGGTCACTGCTGGACGCGTGGGGAGGCACAGTCTTATTCACCTGGTCCAGGAACACAGGTGAGTGGCTGCAGCAGATGTGTGGGCTCCTGCATTGTAAGAAGCTCTTATACAAAATAATAAAAAGGGGCTGGCTTTGGAGGGTTATCATGCTAACCCTCCACCTGTCGTGCTGGCATCCCATAAGGATGCCAGTTTGTGCCCCGCTGCTCTATTCCCAATCCAGCTCCCTGCTAATGCGCCTGGCAAAGCAGCAGAGGACGGCCTGAGTCCCAGGGACTCTGCACCCACTTGGGAAATCCAGCAGCTCGCTGCTTTGGACCAGTCCAGCTCTGACTAAGGCAGCCTTTTAGGGAGTGAACCAGCAGATGGAAAATCTCTCCTTCTCTTCATGCCTCTTTCTGTCTCACTCTGTAATCCTGACTTTGGAATAAAATAACTCTTTAAAAAATCAACCAACCAGAGTGGTGAGTGGGGGAAGCATTGAGCTAAACGAACTCAGTCTGAAGGAGTATTAGCCAGACATGGCTGGTTCTCAAACACTCAAGAGTGGCCTGTCTCTTGCCCAGTCTAAGTTCACAAGACCTGTCCCCAAGGGTCACACTTGCCAGGCAATGCCCGCCCAAGGGCAGCCAGCCCTGGCCCTCTGCAGCAGCCAGGACAGCTTCCTGTCTGGGACCATGGAGTCACATCCTTGCCCTGGTTACACAGGGGAGCTAGGAAACAGGAGCCATTGCTTACAGCCAAACTGCAACAGATGTTTCAAAAGCTTTCCCAGGCTAGCGCATTTGGCATTGTGGTTAGGACCCTACTTAGGAAACACACATCCCACATCCTAGTGCCTGGGTTGGAGTTCCGGCTCCACTCTGGGTTCCAGCTTCCTGCTAATGCTCACCCCGGGAAGCAGCAGGTGATGGCTGCAGTACTGAGCCACGGTGATGCATGTGGGAGACCTGGACTGAGTCCAGACCCTTGGCTTCAGCCCGGTCCAGCCCTGGCTTTCTGCAGGCATCTGGGAAGTGAACCAGTGAAGGGAAGGGAACTCTGTCTCTCTGGTTTCAAATGAAAATAAATAACTTGAAAAAAAGAAAGAAAGAAAGGTTCCCTAATGCACAGGCTAAGACACAGGCTGGCAGAACTGCCAGAGACCGACCGCAGCCACCATGACAGAGGGTGTCGTGTGCAGAGGGCTCCCGCACCTACATTTCTGTGGCGACATCCTGTGTATTCCAGGCTTAAGCAAACAAAACCATTGGAATTCCTATCCTAAATCTGTTCTCTGCTGGTAACCAAAGGAGCCCAGAAGTGTCTACAAGTCCGTGGGGAGCACGCAGTGGAGACGCATACGTGGGACTGCCTCTTCCTGATTTTCATCTTTCCTGGTAGTTGCTTGCTAACCTGCTTTCTTCTGTACCAACAGGGCAGCCTTCCCTGCCTCTGACGTTCTAGAATTATCTATCCTTCTCCACGAGGCACCTCATTTCCTCTGCAGACCAAAGAGGAGAATAAACACACACTGCTCTCCACTGGACCCGACCAGCAGCCTGTGGCCTTCTCACAGGTACAACAGGCTGTGGGCTTTCTGTGGCTGCTGTTGGGCTTCCTTCACTTTCTTCACTCACTTTCTGCTGCAGGGTGGGGGGGTCAGTGTTGCAGAAGGGGAGGTCTCAGCCAGCACTCAGGCCCAAGGGCCAGTGTCACCACCAGACGCCAGCGAGTGGGGAACTGAGCTCTCAGCTGCATGAGGCACCAGGCTGAGTGGCAGACTCCCTGCTGCACCATCTGGTGTTGTAGGAGGACATTATGACCGTAGAAGGTCAGTGAGCACAGGATTACAGTTGGTTGGTTAATATTTGGAGAATAACCAAATGGCTACCTTAGGTATACCTTAGTGGATATCATTTGCATAAGAACAGTTGAGTGGAGAGTATGTATATGAGAACACCTGATGGAATATACAAGACAAAAGAGTTCCAAACAAGCATTGATGGTTTTGTTGATGAGCTCAATACTTCCTCCCTTATCCTGTATGGCCCTCAGTGTATAAAGTCTGATGCCACTAATAAACTACGGCTTTTGACCATCAGTCAGGGTCCACGTGTGTTATTATCGGCTCCGTGCACCAAGTCCATCGCTGTGGGACAGCGACAACTGGCGCCCGAACAGGGACTTGAACGAAAAGAAAGTGCAGCGGAGACCCCCACAGAAAGTGGTGAGTGGGACAATGGGCCAGAACCAGTGTAGGGCACAGTCTTTTATCTCTCTTATGCAGAATTTTTTAGTGAAAAATGGAGCGAAGGTAACTAGGCAGCAATTGCGTTCTTATTTAGAGCTTGTTAGTGAATATAATCCTTGGTCTCCAGATGAATGGACACTAGAAACTGGACTTAAGAATTTTACTCAGAAAAATGGTGAAAAGGCCGGAAGGATAGAAGATATTCAAGTTAGTTTTTGGATTATATCCGGTTTAATTAGAGCTATTATTATAATTTTAGAAGGGGAATCTGCAAGAAATTCCTCTAAGGGGAGACACCCCCAAAATGTAGCTAAAAAAGAAGTGTTTTATAGTATGGACAAGGAAGAAAGAGAAAGGGAATCCTTAAGAGGCCCACCTAACAGGAAAGGACGCTGTAATATGGCTAAAAAAGAAACGCCTCATAGTACAGATGAGGAGGATGGCAAAGAGGAGCCTGTGAGAGATTTCCCTAACGGAAGACGCCACCGTAATGTGGCTAGGAAAGAAATGGCTTATACTACAGATGAAGATGAGAAAGAATGTGTGAGAGACCCTCCCACGAGGAGATGCCACTGTAATGCAGCTAAAAGAGAAAGGCCTTATACTACAGATGTGGAAATTAGGAAAAGAAAACTTGGAAGATGTTACCATAATGTGACTGAAAATGAAATCAGAACTAAGAAAAAGAAAATTTTCAGTGTTAAACCACGGGATTTCTCTAGTGAGGTAAATGAGGCTGGGATAAAGCAACAGTTAAATATCAGCCCATGCCGTCTTGCTCTTCAATCTGATCAAAGACGTTTCCAAATGTCTGATGTTCCCCGGAGACCTCATGAATTCCGATTGCTTTTTCCAGTCATACTTAGTCAAGAAAATAACCAACCTACCTATGAAAGCCTAGATGTTAATGCCATCATAGCTTTTAAAAAGGCTCGTGTGTCCTACGGACCTACTTCTTCTTATGTGTGGGAATATTTAAATGGCTGGAGCCAGGGAGCAAACTGGATTCCTTATGATTTTGAAGTAATAGCAAAAATAGGGTTTTCTCCTTCTCAATATTTACAATGGAAAATGTGGAGAAGCGATATGGCTAAAGAAAAACTGCTGTCCTTAGGAGCATCAGGTCGGCAACTCCCTGGTGGAGGACAATTGACTTATGATATGTTGGTCGGAGACGGACAGTGGGTTACTACAGAGCAACAGATACAGCTACCTCAAGCTGCGCTCATGCATATACGAGACGTAGCATTGTGGGCATGGGAGAAAACTGAAACTGGGTCTGAATTTGCAGGCAGTTATACAAAAGTCATTCAAGGAGCCAGAGAATCTTATGCTGATTTTGTAAGACGTTTGACAGACTCCATTGAAAAACAAGTTAGGGGAGAAGGCACTAGGAAACTGTTGTTAAAGCAACTGGCCTTTGATAATGCGAATGAGGACTGCCAGGCTGTTATTCGTCCTATAAAAGAAAGAGAGGATCTTCTGGGTTACCTGAGAGCCTGTCCAACATAGGGACATTTAAGCACCGTGCCGCCTAGCAGCACTTGAAACTTTTGCTATTCAAAAACAAATGAAGGCTAAATGTTTTAATTGTGGCAAGCCAGGACACCTTAGAAAAGATTGCAGAATGCTTCCTTCAACTCAGAAATACCATGCGGATACTTTTAACAGTCACTCCCCTGGAATATGTCCTAAGTGCCGAAGAGGCCGACACTGGAAAAAAGAATGTAAATCCAAATTTGACTGTGATGGCAGATGCCTGTGGCCAGAAGACTCTGGGAGGGGTCAGCCCCAGGTCCCAAACATTCACAGGTTTACAAAACGGGAATCTGCAGAGAAGCTACAAACTTAAAACTGCCACTGTCTCATTGCCCCACCTGTGCTCCTCACCCTGAAAGTATAAATCCTGGAGGCTGAAATTCCAATCAGTTGTGGTGTATGCATGTTATTCATATAGCACTTTTTCCTATACAGCATTGCTTAATTATATATATTTTTATGTTCACTGTCTCATTAAGTTCTCATTGTTTAAATTAACAAAAGCAATGTTCTTGCTTTAAGGAGTGTTTGGGTGATGTCATTATATCATTATAAAGTGAATGTTTGCTGTTTTGTTTGTTAATGTACCCAAGTTGTAACCGCATGTCTTTTGAAATACTTTATAATGCTGAGGAAGCTGGCCCTCAGTTCAATGGCTAGCTTTCACAATAATCACCAATTTCAAGGTCTTTTGTTGTGGTAGATGTTTAGCAAACTGACTTCATCTGTATATCCATTACAACTTTTGGGAGCTTGGAATTCAAAGAAGATACTAGGCTTTTGTAAATCTTGAGGGTTTTTTGGGTGGACATTTAATAAAAATGTGAAATTTTATCGTAAATAATTTGGTATAAAATTGAACTCGAACACTATTTGATTATTTCAAGGTATAAGTTAATGTGATATTCATTGTCTACAAAGTGTTTGCATGTATTAATTGCATGTATTAATGTAATTCTTGTGTTTTTGGCTGGTTATCAAATCTCTCACTGCCTTTAATGTGTCAAGGTTTTGTATTTGTTTTAAAGATATTTGAGTGATGATCTCGCATCAATAACCAATTGTAATCTATCATGTGTTATGCTAATGTCAACAACAAATCTTGTTTCAGATATTTTTAGCTATCCTTAAAAAGGCATTTAAGAATTCAAAGATTTCAAATCCTAGGGATTCCCTTGGTATTCTTACGAGGCCTCAAGAATGCCAACAGATCTATCTCCCGTTTTGTGGAGACAGTTGACCAGGCTATTGGATTATACTAAGATTATTGCCAAATAGCAAATGGAGTAAAATTTTATTGTGTCAAAATGATGTATGCATCCATGGAGTTGTAAAGGTTTAATTTTAGTTTGCGCGCTTTAATAATTCAGCTCTAAAAGTTGTATCTGGTTGCTAACTATGTATTCATAGGATGGTGTATTACTGGGAAGACTGAAATTTGCATTTTTAGATTGATGGAGGGATTTCATAGTGTGATCAATGTTTTTGTCTGAGTTTCTTGGTTCAAAACTATTGATTTAATGGCGTTTCACTTACTGGTTTCTGGTGAACACTACTACTAAGCTTGGTTGAGAATAATATTTTCAAGTCTCCAAAAGTGTGTGTGTGTGTCTGTGTGTGTGCGCGCATACATGTGTGTCTTAACATTTTGTCCTTTGTAAAAAGTTGTTTAAAATTGTTATCATGTGCTGCTGTTTGTTTATCAAGAGCAGGTTGCCTTGGGGCTGTGGCAACCTGCAGCCACGCCCAGAGCTTTCTAATAGGATTGTAAAAGCACAAAGATGTTAGTTATGCTTTAAAAGCAGAAGGGGGGAATATGCTACCCCTGTAAATGCATTAATTTGGCCTTACTCACCTTAAATTTTCTTCAGATTTTGTCTCCTGGTAAGCACCAGCTCTGCGTTACTGGAAGCTGCTTGCAGGCTAAACCTGGATGTCTTTGGTTTGGTGGAGAGACCCAGCCACTCACAATAGAGAGGTCCAGACCCCTTGCTAACTGTGGGAAGAGGGTTTGTTTGTGTTTTCCCAGAAACTGAGCTGCAGCCTGTGTGGGTGCCAGCTGGTAATGTAAAGCCCTGGACTCCATTCACTGGAGGAAGCGCCTGCAGTAAGACAACTTCGCGACTTCATCCTGAAAGATCCATCGCTATCAAGGAGACATTGGAGGAGGAGGCCAAACTCCTCCCAACACCGGGTGACATGAGGGATCCTAAGAGATTGGTGCATCAAGCGCAACTGTCCTTGACATTATGATGCATTTGATAAACACTAATAATACATGGGAAAGGTTATGCTCTTATCCCTAGAATTTCCTGATGGATCCTCAAAACTATGGCTCATCTGACCTCGAAAGTGCTGCAATTCCCTTGAAGTCAATGCTGCCCCTGGAGAAGATGGAACCCCCAGTGGAGCTGCCTCTAAGAATTGAAAAGCTAAATTTGTTTAATATTCCTCTGGTTCCACTACAGGTCAGGAGTGCAGAGAAATTCTCCACCTTCTTAGAATGTTTGAGGAAGACTTTAAGTGTAACTTGTTATTTATATATTTTAATGACCTTAGACAGTAGAAAAGCCATAGAAATTTGTGGTGGTATCCAAGGACGACTCTGACACCCACTTAAAGGAGGTTGTGTGTATAGAGCAAGGGGGATCTCAGGGTGGAGCAGGAGGATAAGAGGAGCCCTCTATCCTAGTCCCGGAGACCCCCGGAGGCCTCCCATGTGCTTTCGCTGCAAGAGCAGTGGATACCTGCCTCATCAAGGACATCGAGAACCGTATCCCGACTGCCAAGGAGATCACAAGGAAGATGAGTGCCCTTGGAGGCCGAGAACTCTGAGGTCAGTCCTTTCCTATTGGATTTCTCACAAGGGATTGAAGCAGCCCAGTACCCTGCTCATAGGGTCTGGTGACCTGGGAACTTAAGCCAGGAGCCCCGGGAGGCACTCAGAGACAAAAGGATTGTAGAAGGAGCTTCCTCTAGTTCTTAACTAGTCCCAGCCTTGGCTCCCAGCCCTCTCTTACACCAACCATCAGGGTTGCTTGTGAGCCCCATGTAGAGTTAAATTCTTCCTCACTCACTAAGTTGTTGGGGATTTCCCTGCTCACCTGCCTAAGACTTTTCTATTCTTCAATGGTTAAATGGAAAGTTCTGTAAAAACAGTGCTTAATCACTATAAACTGCAAAGTTTAAATTAGGTTAAGAATCTCCCTGAAAAGTTTTTATCAATTTAAAACTGTTAATGCTAAACAAGATGTAACTGTAAAGAACTTTGATGTTATGTTTGAACTCAGCTGCTATGTATGTCAATGTTGGTCTTTACACTGTTCCTGTGCCACTCCGATTTCGGTTAAATAATATTGTTTCTCCCCATTTTTCTGCTCTTCCAAGAGCTTGTTCCCCCTACATACATCTTTTAGGCCTAATTTTACAAAACACAGAAGGGGGATTTGTAGGAGGACATTATGACCGTAGAAGGTCAGTGAGCACAGGATTACAGTTGGTTGGATAATATTTGGAGAATAACCAAATGGCTACCTTAGGTATACCTTAGTGGATATCATTTGCATAAGAACAGTTGAGTGGAGAGTATGTATATGAGAACACCTGATGGAATATACAAGACAAAAGAGTTCCAAACAAGCATTGATGGTTTTGTTGATGAGCTCAATACTTCCCCCCTTATCCTGTATGGCCCTCAGTGTATAAAATCTGATGCCACTAATAAACTACGGCTTTTGACCATCAGTCAGGGTCCACGTGTGTTATTATCGGCTCCGTGCACCAAGTCCATCGCTGCGGGACAGCGACATGGTGTGACAGGCAGGATGTAGGCGGGCAAGGGCAGTGGCAGTGGCGCTGCCGGTGGGTCATCCTACGTCACAGAGCACTCAGTTTCCTCTCAGAGCCAGGGCCGTCCGACTGGGTAAACTGTCCCTACATCATCCTGGAGAAAACGGGGTGACTGTTACTCATCTGGAGGCTAGGAACCCCAAGAGCAGGTCCTCACTGCAACCAGGCACCATGCAGAGCCTGGGAAATGGACTGGACTCCACGCACGGCTGCAAAGGCAGCCAGCTGACTTCAAGTTTAGCCAGTGGTCAGCAGGAGAGAAAAGAGGCACTCAGCTTCAGGATCAGTGACCTGACCCTGACCAGTTTCTTGCAACTGCCAGACCTCGGCCCCGCCCACAGCCAGTTTGCCCCAGAGCGCCTTCTGGACACCACAGCTTCTCGCCAGACCCCCTCTCCTGCAGTTGCCACACAGAAGCTGCAGACAGGAGACCTCTGAAGACACGGCGCCTGCCCCCCGCCAGCTCCACACCCACTCCCACAGTCCCTATCTAGCAACCTGGTCAGAAGCAGCAAACACCGCAGAGACAACACACCCGAGAACAACTCCGCGACACCACAACCCCCTTGTCTGGCAGCGGAGGAAATGACACAGCCGACCCAAGCAAAACATATGCCCCCTAAGTGAAAAAAGTTCGAGGCCCAAGCGTGCCATGGCCATTCTGTACGCTAAGCACTTTCAACCTGGATTGCCTAACGCAAACATTCAGAATCTAAGGAATTCAAGATTCACCGTGGTGCTCCACTTCCCTAAACTTGACTCAGATCACAGGTAATAACCCTGTGGGCAGTGGGGGCAGGGAGGCGGTGCCTGAGCCGGCAGCACAACACAGCTGCAAAAAAAGAAAAATCTGCGAAAAAGCTTGTGCGTTACTGGCCAGAACACTAATCAGACATCGCTGACTTCACGCCCCACAAAAGATCCAATTAGAAGGTGGCAACCCGTGTTCCGAGGTGTTTAATTAAACCCGGTAATTATTTCTTTCCCGGAGTGATGAGTTGACACTGCAAAGCACCGGACTCCGGTGAGCCAAGGGGTGTGGGAACACCTTTGTGTGTTAGCCAGACGGGACCCCCTCCCACCTCCGCAGGTGAAGAAACCATTCCAAGGACGCGGCTGCAGTCAGGGCCCAGCTACCACAGGACTTACACTCACTCACTCTCCCCACATGGGGTCAGTGCTGACCTCTAACCCCTAGTCAAAACATCTCAGACGCGGATGCAATCAGCATTAGGCAACCCGCTTCTAGTGTGGACGCTCTGATGGCTCATCCCTTCCAGCCTCCTCTCCCTGGACACCCTGCACCCCACGCTCCGCATCAGAAGACCAGCCAGGGGCGCTGGGTCCATCCACACCGTTCAGGCGCCCAGGTGTCCTCGCCGCAGGTGCGGAGGGCTCCTGTAGACGCGTGAGCCAACTCCTGTGCCCGCACGCACAGTCACGCATGCACCCGTGCACACGCGTGCACACAACTCGTCCTCACAGGAAGTCCACCCCAAAGTCTCTCAAAGCAAAGCTACTCAGGCAGCCGGCTTGGCCAAGCCAGCCTCGCGCTCCAGAGGCCCAGCACGTGCCCACGGACGCCAGGAGGGGAAGGAGGGGGCGCGGGGACCGGTGCTCCTGGCCAGGCGTCCAGGAACCGGATGACCCTCCGGGGGCGTCCGCGAGGCTGGGCGCCCCTCCAGCGCGCACTCCCGCACTTACTGGAGCCGGTCAGTCTGGCTGCTCCGAGTCTGCGGTCGATCGCTGGCTCGGGGGCGTCCGTGGACGTTCCAGTCACTGCGGGCCGGACCGGCGCGCACGCGAGAGAGAGCCGGAGAGAGGAGCCGCGGGCCGGGCCTGGGCCGGGGGCGGAGCTGGGAGGGGTACCCGGGCGTGGCCCGCCCGGCCCGGCCTGGGGACTGGGAGGAGCGCGCAGGGGAGGAGGAGCCGGACGCGAGGGCGGGAGAGCCGCTGAGGGGCCGGGGTCTGAGGGGCCGCGGGTCTGAGGGCGCTGAGGGAGCAGCACACCTGTGGCCGCTGAGGGGCCAGGACCCGCGTGGAACCCCTCAGCAGCCGCGCAACTTTCTTTCTTGCGAAACTTCACAAGCCCGCCTCGCAGCGTGCGGAGCCGGTTGGATGAGCTCGTGCGCCTTGGGCGCGGGGGCCTGAAGCCGGGCGGGTGCGCGTGCGGGCCAGACCCGCTGCCCGCATTCCTGTAGCTGGTGGGCACAGACCCCAGGTCCGAGACTGCACCTCGGTCACCCGCCTCGCGGCCCCTGCTTGCCCGCGTCTACTGGCCCAAAATCTGCCCGGTGACGCCTGACGCGCGCCCGAATCCTGGCTTCCCATTGGCGGGCGGCGCCCGGCTCCCCTTAGGATTGGAAGCTCTGTTTTGGAGGGACGGATCGAACGCTCTCCAGAAGGGGGCGACTCTGGCCGGGGTGGACGTTTCTCGAGGGCCTGGGAGCTTCGAGCTTGTGCGGGGCAGAACCTTGGAGGGCAACCTAAGGCCACGCGGGGAGGTGATGCCCTCTCCAGGAGCGGGGCGGGCCCCGGCCGTAACCCCAAAACGGACCCTATCTTATAGCTTCCAAGAAGCCACATGTGGCTGGGGCAGTCACAGAGACTAGGAGATGCTGAGAGCCTCGCCTCCACGGGACGGGACTGGGCGCTGCGCGGTCCCCGGGGCTGTGGGCACGCGTCCGGAGCGGCCTGGCTCAGGAGTGCCGCCCAGTGGAGACGGGGACTCCCCAGGTCGGAGGGAACCTTCCCTGAGCGAGACACAACCACCACGGAGAGTTCGGGTCTGCGGTGTACACTGTGTGGAGGCAGCCTGGAGCCCCGTAGGCTGCCACCCGGCTCCCTGCTCTCCCCCTATAATCCAAACCGAGGGGGCCAACAGGTGGGACCCTGCCGCCCGGGTGCCCTGACCTCCTCCTCTCTCTTCCCGCCTTTATCACCAGACATGTCCACTTCGCTGTGGCCACTTCGGGATCAGAAAGTGTGCGCCTTGCGGCCTCGACTGAACCTTGCTTGGTCCAGCCTGGAGGTCTTCTTACACCCTGGGTGAGAAGAACATTCTCCTGTCCGTCTGGGGGGGGGGGGGAATTACAAATTTCAAGTTTTCCAGGGACCTCAGCATTCATGCTGCACATCCTACTTGCCTGGGACTACTGACACACGAGTGGAAACCAGGCAGGAAGGCCACTGCCTGAGTGTTTGATGTCCTGTGGGCTCAGAAGCGGGCAGGGAACAGGTCACCCGTGAAACCTCAGGCAACTCAGGGAGAACGAAGGGAGAGGGCTAACCACACTGGTACCCAGGGATGGGGACAGCCATTTGATGTCATCCTAGCTTCCCTGCTCCCTCCATCTTAAATCACCACGTGATGACGCTTGCAAATCAGCAAGGCGATTAACCTTTCTGTCTAATTTTGAGCCAGAGGATACCTGGGGCACGACCTTTCAGGTCAGTCCCTGCAAGTTTCCTATCTGAGACTCTAATATGCATTAAAGGGGGGGGGGTACTTCACCTCCAGCCAGAGATGCCTAAGACAGACAGGAAGTGCCTGGGGCTGAGCTGGGGCTCTGGCTTAGGACTCCAGCTCCTGCAGACCCCAGGAGGGAGCAGCCAGGAAACTGTCATTGGTTTCCTGCCATCCATGATATTCCCAGATCTGATTTCAGTTTGGCTATCACCCCGCCCCTCACCCCTGCTACTGCATTTGGGGAGTGAACCAGCAGATGAGTACTCGGTCTCACTCAGTGAAAATTTAATTTTAAAATGTGTTAGAATTTAGGAAGCTCCTGTGGTCAGCACGATGGCATAGCATGCTAACTGCCCACCAGTGGCGCCAGCATCCCATAGGTGCTGGTTCCTTGTCCTGGTTGCTCCACTTCTGATCCAGCTGTTAATGGCCTGGAAAAGCAGCAGAGGGTGGCTCAAGTCCCTGGGCCCCTGCACCGACGTAAGAAACCAGGAAGAAGTTCTTGGCTCCCAGCTTTGGATAAGCTCAGCTCTGGGCATTGCAGCCATCTGTGATCTGAGTCAGTGGATGGAAGACCTCTCTCTCTGCCTCTCCTTCTATGTAAATCTGCTTTTCAAAGAAAAGCAATTTTTAAAAAATAGATATCTACAAGTGAAATTTCTAAGTCATAGCCTATATATTTTAACTTACTCAACAATGTAAAACATATTTCCTGGGAAGAAACGCCTTACTCCTGCCTTCCATGTGGCCCCAGTAGTTCATTATTCACTGACTACATTTTAAAACCTGTCTGGATGAATGAGTCCTTTCTGGACAGAACACATATGTCATCTGAAGTAGAAATGGCAGCTACTCCAGCTGCATGCTTCACATAGCTCTGCGCATGCCTTCTCATTTTGCTACTGTCTGGCTGAAGGGAATAAAGCCAACTCAGACAAAGCTGTGAAGTTTTCAAAACTCTCGGGCCAGTTGGTTTTCCAGCAGGCTCCTGTCTTGCTTCCAGCTTCCACACTGCTTACTCAACAACAGCCTCCTCTTTTGGAGCATAAGGAAATAACTGCATGGCTGGCATTGTGACATATGCACTAAAAATGTATGCACACACACTGTGGGAGGAGACAGGAAGTGACTCACATTCTCTGGGGGCTGGGGGAGATTTCAGAGAGGTGGTTCCAGCCAACTGAGTTAAAGAGGAGGACCTGGAGTTTGGCAAGCAGAGCGGAGGGCAGAGAGCGAGGACACAGCTGAACGTTTTCCAGCACCCCACAGAACACTCAAGTAACCCTGTGTAACCTGAGTGCAGCCCACACCATGGTCAGGAGGGCTTTGTGCTTCAACCATTTCTCTTGACAGGAGTGTAGTGCTTAACATGTCTGTTTTGAAGCATGGCCATCACTTTTTCCCCTTCCACAAAGTTGGAATGTCCCTGCTCCACCTGCACCCTTCCAATCCTTTTTGTTTTTGGAGTGCTCTAACATCTAACCTCATCATTAAAAGGAGCCGATTGACTGTAGTTAAAAGTGCAGATACTTTTCTTAGTAGAAGTCAAGGTCCAACTCAGGAGAACTGCTCATTTTTGTGAAACCAGAAACTGTGGGACAGAGTAAGAATTTTATTGTATCTAATAAATACTAATTAATTTTTAAAAATCTCAATATGGGTTTACATATTTTTTGGTTAGAATACCCTTTCTTGATGCTAGTTTTATCCAAATTGTGGATTCAACATAATCTCAATGGAAATATCAATGAACTTTGTTGTAGAAATAAAAAAAAACCATATTTAAGCTCAATGACCATTTCCTGTTACATTAATATGCCCCCAACACACCCCCTAGTGGATATTACACATCGCTAACGGCCTTACCTCAAAGTATGTCCCTTGATGCAGAATTACTTTCTATGACATCACAGCCACTTGCTAAAAAATCTTGCCAAAACTATGGGCTGCATCGAGGCGCCTTCACCTTCAGTTAGCCAGGCTCCTCTTGGAACCCAAGTTCTTTGTTTCCAGGTACCCCCCATAAGCTGGTCTATAGACACCAGAGTCACCCCCACTTCTGGATCTGCTATTTTCCTGTGATTGCACCACTGGACTCTAGGATTCTGTCCGAACTGAACCATTCCCTCCTTCTTGGCTGTCTCAAATCTCAAGGGAGTGGATCCCAAATCCTGGGAGGGCAGCTTCACCTCATTTCACGGCATGGACAGTTCTGCCCTCTCAACTGCTTCTCAGAGCTTTTTCTATAAATACAGCCCATGTTTCTCACCCACTGAGTTTTCTTCTGTCCTCCCACCTACAGCTACTAGTCTGAGAGTGTGTTGCCTGAAGTGAAGCTTTGTGCACCCCACAATGCTCCAAGCACGAGATTCCACATGGGGCTTCAGACTCCTATGCTGTTCTTCTCAGCCTCACTTCCTGCAAGTCAATTATCCATCTTCAGAATAAATACTTAGAGTGCCAGTTCTTCCACATCCATTCTCTCTCTTCAGTATGATGGCAGTGTGGATTCCTCAGCTGATTTACTATTTTTAAAAAAGATTTATTTACTTTTCTTGGAAAGGTAGATTTACAGAGAGGAGAGACAGGGAGATCTTCCACCTGCTGTTGCTGGAGGTGAGACAATCCAAAGCCAGGAGCTCCTTCTGGATCTCCATGTGGGTACAGGATCCCCAAGAACTTGGGCCAATCTCTGCTGCTTTCCCAGGCCATGAGCAGAGGGCTGAATCAGAAGTACAGCAGCCAGGTCACAAATCGGCACCTATATGGGATGCCAGCACTTGCAGGTGGAGAATTAGCCTGTTGCACCACTGCACTATCTCCTGACTCAATATTTTTGTGGGCTAAAAATGATCTCAGAGCAAATATACAGCCAAGTTGTTACAATTCCCTTAAGCTCTCAAAAATAACTTCACCAAACTCTTGTGCGACACTAGTTTCTAAGATTTTTTTTTTCTTTAGAATTTGTTTGAAAGGTAGTTACAAAAAGAGATGGGGAGACAGAGAAAGGTCCTCCATTCAACAATGGCTCCAACAGTGGGACTTGGGCCAGGCTGAGGCCAGAGTGTGGCACTCCAGCCCAGTTTCCCATGTAGGAGCAGGAGCCCAAGCACCTGTACTCTGCTCTGCTTTCTCAGGTGCAGGGAGAAGGATCACAAGTGGGGAAGCAGGGACACCAATGGGCACTCATATTGCTAACTTCCAGCACCATACCTGCCCCTCCAATTTTCTTCTAAAATATTGAACTACTTGAAATACATACATACATATACACACACACACACACACACACACAAATTTACCCCCTGGTCTATTTTCCAAATGGCCGCAATGGCCAGAGCTGAGCTGAGCCAAAGCCAGGAGCTTTTTCCAGGTCTCCCAGGTGGGTGCAGGGGCCCAAGGACCTGAGCCATCTACTACTGCTTTCCCAGGCATAGGCAGGGGCAGCACTGGAAGCGTAGCAGCCAGGACAGGACCTGGCACTCACATGGGCTGCCTGCCTGCAGGTGGGTTAGCCTGCTGAACCCCAGCAGAGGTCCCTGACAGGACCACTGATTTCCAGCATTGGATTACATGTACTGTTGGGACTTGTGTTAATCCTGCTAAGGGTTCCTAAATTTGTTATATCTCAAAGTTTATAATTTTCAACAAATTCTGGAAATTTTAAACTTTACTCTTCAAATATTTTTTCTTTCCTTGGAATTTTAAGTACATGGACATACAACTTTATATTTTAGCACCATTAACTGAACAATACTCCTTTTTTCTTAAATATTTATTTTTATTGCAAAGTCAGATATACAGAGAGGAGGACAGACAGAAAGGAAGACCTTCCATCCACTGATTCACTCCCCCAAGTGACTGCAATGGCCAGAGCTGACCTGATCCAAAGCCAGGAGCCAGGAGCTTCTTCCAGGTCTCCAATGTGGGTGCAGGGTCCCAAAGCTTTAGGTCATCCTTGACTGCTTTCCAGGCCACAAGCTAGGGCTGAATGGAAAGAAAGTGGCAAGTGTAAATAGGGGCTGAGGATATTGTTTTTGAGTTCAGAAGCAGTGTTTCACTTGTAAAATTTTCCTTCCTAACAACAGCAAAGTAGCTTTTGGGATGTTTCTGTCCTTTTCTGTCCTTTCTGCCTACGACCCCTACTTTGCTTCTGTCATAAGCGTCGGGGGGGACTTGAGCTCCTCCCGGTGCCTTCCTCCCTCTCAGACCTACTTTCCTAACATCAGATCAAACACCACTAAGTCTTACTTTCTACTCCTCCATTCTATTTCAGGGTTCAGAATGAGGAACTCTCCTTTGGAAGTTGGATTCACAGTGTGAACAGCACAACTCTTTTCCACTCTGTGTGTCCTCTCCCAAAACTTGTTTTATGCCTTAACTGTGATGTCTGGTTGGGGAGGTGGGGAGGGAAGAAGAGTCTTAAATGCTTGCTTCCCAACTTCTATGCAATGGAAAATTTGCTGCATCCCCTGCCCCCGAGGGTGCGTAATTGGCATTTGTTACGTGATTTGTTCCTTATTTTTTCAGATGTGTTGTCCTTGTTCTACAGGCACACCAGAGCTGCAGCCATGAGCAGAGGACACACGCGGCTGTGCGGGCAGTGCACCAGGCACCTGCCCAAGGGAATTGCTTGCCCTCACTTCCACTGCCAGGCCTGGTTCTGAGCTGTACCTGCAGGCTCAGGAGTATGGTCTTGTGTCTGGGACTCCCCGTACCACACAGGAAGGTTGCCTGACATGAACTCCAGATGGAGTATTTTGGCCACGATAAAGGTTCTCATCAGGAGAGACTCTAAAAAGTCCTAAAATACAGCAGAAATAATAATATATAGTTTGCTTAGTTCTTTTCATATCTGAATGGCAAGACATTAGTGTTGCTTGAGTGATTTTCAAGAAGACAAAGCAGGAAAACCAAATACACAATTAAATGCTATTTTTAAAAATAACCTCTGCTCATATTCATAATAAACTGAAAAGGAGGTGTAACTTCAAAAACTAAATCTGTTGGAATTCCAGAAATGATGCTAACTTGATTCCAAAGGATTTAAAAGCTTACTTCACACATGTCTGGGACCAATGTTCCACTGAAAAAGAACTACTGTAGTATCAGAGGAACTGCTTCTGTTGCCCATTTGTATTTGTAGTGGGAGAATTCCCCTTTCTTACCTCCATGTTATTTCCCACATGTTTCTTTGATCACACATACAGATAGGACTAAATATCCCCACACAATCTGGAATATTCTATTTTGCATTGTGATATTTTTTCCTCACCAAACCTCTTTCCAGTTCACACAAGTATCTGATTTCTTTTTATGTGCTGAACTGTGCTGTTTTACAGGTGAACAGAGTTTCTTAAAACATCTGCCCACTGCTCCCCGTTCAGATGACTTCTGGCTGTTCACGCCAGCAGAGTGCACGTGTCAGTGAACATCCATGCACACGTGACATGGCGCCTGAGGAGTTTCTCAACAGTCAGGCTGCCCAATGGAAGGCACGGGGGTCTGATTTCAATACACACCGAGGAAATGCCAGGGTACCTGGTGGGGCAGCGGGACAGAGTGAGCCCATCTTCTCACGTCTTCAACAAAATGCATGTTGTCACTGCTCTGATTCCATGCCAATTCCATGAAGAATCATATTAAGCTGTTGAGTTTTTAAAAAAATACCACTGGGCCCGGCGGCTAAAGTCCTCACCTTGAACATGCCGGGATCCAATGTGGGCACTGGTTCTAATCCCGGCAAGCCCTGCCTCCCATCTAGCTCCCTGCTTGAAGCCTGCGAAAGCAGTTGAGGACGGCCCAAAGTTTTAGGACCCTGCACCCATGTGGGAGACCCGGAAGAAGCTCCGGCTTTGGATTGGCTCAACTAGAGCCATTGTGGTCAGTTGGGGAGTAAATCAGCAGACTGAAAAACTTCCTCTCTACATCTGACTTTGCAATAAAAATGAATCAATCTTAAAAAAAAAAAAAAAGCGCTCCATCAACCATTAGTTAGATGAATATATTTGGTCAATTTTTTTCTGGCATTGCTGAACTACAGTTTGATTGTTTCTTGAAGTTATTTTAAAGTTCTCTCTGCATATAGGAGAACATACTACCTATCACTGTATAAAAGTGTGTCTGTTTGTTCTTAGAGCTTTTATTATGAATCCCTACCATGTGACATTTGAACTTTTTGTTTAGTAAAATATATGTGTCTGCTTCCAGTCCTGTTAAAGCCATCTATCACTCCCACCATAAGGCTGTAAGTGGATTTTCTTTAAATGTATCTTTTGTGTTCAACTGGTAAGACCAATGACAGACATTTCTGCAACAGGTGAGGGAAAAGGGGTGGCAGGTCAGGAAGGAGGATGGAGAAGACTGCTCCATAGCTATCGTCAAGAACAAGCCAGGGCCCGGCGCAATGGCCTAGTGGCTAAATCCTTGCCTTGCATCTGCCAGGATCCTACATGGCTGCCAGTTCATGTCCTAGATGCTCCACTTCCCATCCAGCTCCCTGCCTGTGGCCTGAGAAAGCAGTGGAGGACGGCCCAAAGCCTTGGGACCCTGCACCTGAATGGCAGACCCGGATGAAGTTCCTGGCTTCGGATTAGCTCAGCTCCAGCCACTGGGGACACTTGGGGAGTGAACCAGCAGATGGAAGATCTTTCTCTCTGTAGACAGGCCTTTCCAATAAAATAAATAAAAATCATTTAAAAAAAAAAACTCACCTTCAGTAAATGATACTTGCAAAGTTGTATATTCTTCAATGCCACATTCTTAGAAAAGGCAGAATAACAGAACCTATCTTGATGTATATACTCCATCGGGGGGAAAAATCACATTTTACATACATGTTGTTTTATACTTAGAATAATTTTCACTACCACCTGTCTTGAATAACACTTACCTACTGAAAAGACTGTGGGAGACAAACAGCGGGGTATCTAGCAAAGTTATCGAACGTCCTCTCTACGTCAACCAGCACAGAGAGAAATATTCTCCATTCAAAAATGTCACATACTCTAGGTCAATTAAATTGGCACAAATGTTACTTAAAATAATAGCATGCCAAAAAAAGTCACTGCATGATTGTTTATTTAAAATATTATGACTCTGGATGTAAATACATATGGACTTCCATGATTTGTAGTAATTCATATAAACCCTCAGTTAAAATGCTGAATTGTTCGTCCACAATGCCTCTTGTCCTATTAAGCATAATAGCAAGTTTTTCTCTCACTGAAAGTGTTTTGAAGTCTTCTGAATCTTGATTCGTGAAGAAAGCACTGGAAAATAACTTAACCTTAACTACATCAAACAATAGTATTGTTTGAGATGCTCTCACAGATTTTTCCATGGCAAATAATCATACTGTTATTGCACAATGTACAAGCATAGGTTATTCTGTGCATAAAAACTCTATAACGACAGTGTTTTCTCCGCAACTTGCTCAACACACTTAAACTATGAAATACAGTTTACAAAATCTTTAACAATATACTTTTATAATTTTATAATAAAAGTATCCTGAGGATATTACAAAATTCATATTACCAGCCCTTCATTTCTTTATTTACTCTTTAATTTTCAAGATAATACTTGTCCATATTTCATTACATAAAAATGCTTGTTTCATAGTTCCTACTAAACAAAATATATTTAGGCTAAATAGTACACAACTGTTCCTTATATACTTAGTCCCATCTGCCTCTAGACTCACTGGTTAAAATCAAGTTTTCTATTATTTTGAATCAGAAAACATATAGCACAAAAGAGACATAAATGGGGTTAGCATATTTAAGTTAAAAGCATTGTGCATTTTAAGTATTTTGGTCATATTTTATAATAAAATAATATATTTGGCAAAATAATAAAATATAACATTTATTTTTCTATTAATGGTAGATGTAGAGGGTATTTTACATTTGTAAATACTGCCTATTAATTTGACTATTTTCACATTTGTTTCTAAAAACACTGCTATAAGGTTTTCAGATTTTTGCGATAAAAAGCACCTAAAAAATCAGAAAAACAAAAATAAAATTTAAGTAAAATGTTTATCTGATGTTCAAAAACCCTATATCAAATTCCTATATTTACTTTTTAAGTATCTTATATATGCCAACATAGAATCTTTATTGCCTATGAAGACTCACTGAATCAAAAGTAATCTCCAAAATCATAATCCTAGAAGTCTTAGAATTTGAAAATTAGGATGAAAATCCACACACTTAAAAAAAAAGCCAAAAACCCTTTGCAAAAAAAATGTTGTTATTCTGGTGGCAGTAACTGTTATGGCACAAAAACACATCAAAAGACTTACAGTTTCACTTATATACACTCTAACTTTAAATAAGATGTGTAAGATATATATATACATGTACATAGCCACATATATACACACGTATCTACACACACATACACACACACTCGGGCTCCAGGGCAGGACTGACACGAGCCATTTGGCTCATTTATCATTGCAGTCCCAATGACAGTTTTAAGGAAGATGTTGTTACTTTATTTTTACCCAAATGTCAATCTATCATTAGCATCTGAAATGTGTAAGTCTGATCAAGGAAGTGACATGTGGCGAGTATTTTGTGCAAATGCTTTTACATAAAGGACATCTTTCCTGTGAAAGATATTCATGCAGAGATATCTGCAGAAGTTTATCAATAAGAAAACAAAGCTCCTCTAACACTATGACATACTATCAATATGTATTATTACAGTCTCCTTATACATTCTACCTCAGCAATGTGATCTAATTCTGAATGACCTTGCTAACTTTTAAGGCATCAGTGCATCCAGGGCAAAGCTCCATCATTAACAGTAAGAACCAGAAAGCATTGGCGCGTGTGGCACACAGCATGACTGCTATATATTACACCTTGGCCACGTTCATGAAATAGGCAATAAATTATACACCTTATTGTGAAAATGTTACAGCATAAATTTCACATCATTTTTCAGCACTTCATTCAAGGGGCTAAACTGATCCGGTAGTATTCTCATCTTCATTGTTCCATCCGCTCCACAGGAGAAAATATGATTTGCTGGCCCTGTTTCAATCTGTGTCACCCCAGCTCCAATGTTCCTAAAAAGGGACTGACGGGCATGTTCGTTGATAAAAGTGTGCAGCAGACTAAAGGAAGTCAGACTCCAAATCTGAAAGACACAAAAAACAATGACAACCACGGTGAGTGATTACCTGAAGAAAACAGAGGGCCTTCCTTCCTGCACACAAATTTCCAAAAAACAATGAAAACATCTGGATTCCCTGTAGAATACAATTTACCAGCTGTTTGTACACCGGTAACTACTTAGAAATTCAACCAGTAAGAGAATAAATTAGCTTTACATCAGTTCCTTGGTTTGTATTCTTGTTCTGACACTTAAGTTCCAGCAATTAGAAAACATTTTAAAACAAACAGGCATTCAGAAATCACAGTTTAACAAATGCACATTCAAAGTGGTATGAATTAATGCATTTCTTAAAGAGCACAGAACGAAAAGGTTGGGTTTTTTTGTTTTGTTATTTGTTTATAAAAACTGACCAAGTGATCTCAAAAAAAAAATCAGGAAATCAATTGCTTTCTCTAAGCCTTCTGGGATGTCCTACAATCCTTTTGGGCCTTCAGGGAAGTGAAGAGGCTTGTAACAACAAAACAAATGCATCTGTTCTAAAGGTATGACACGATAAACTGAAGACAGTGCAAATGGGAAGCCAACTTTAAACTGAAACATTTCTGTTGATTTACGATTTTGACTTTAGCAAAGTCTCTTTAACGCACTTTGATTCTAATTTTTTTTTTCTGGCTGAGAATTATTAAAAGCAACTTGCCAGCTTTAACAAATAAGTCTATTTTATGGCACTGAATGTGCTCATTAATGCTTGAATTAAAGAATTTACACCACTGACTTGAGTCTAGGGCGGCGGATCACTGCAGCAACACAAGGCTCCCCTTACACGGCCTCCTCCGTTTCCAACAGTACCAGGGACCCTCTCACGAGCTCTGAGTTAGAAACACTCGGACTCCTGAGCGTTCAAGTTACCTACTGTGCAGTGACACAGTGACTTAACATTTCAGACACACTCAGGTCTTAAGAATGGACTCTAAAAAGCACTGCCAATGGCCAGGCTTCCACAGATACATTCCCAGTTCCTGAATCGGGCACGGAGAGACTGCACACCGATTTTATATAAGGAACAATGCAGAACAGTGTGAGATCAAGTTATAGTGCATTCCCCCTGGAAGCTGCAGTCAGTAAACTATGCAACACTGAAAAGTGTCAACTTGCAAAATGTGCTTCTCTTGCATGAATTGAGCTTATATTTCAAGTTAAATATTATTTGATCCATAAAAATAGTTATTAAACATCAGCAAGCAAATGACAAAGGAGTTAATATACTATTCTGTCAACAGGTTGTGTCATGCTCGTAATTAAAGGCCTGAAGCTTCTGGAGGCTTCTTCTCATTCTGCGGACAACAGGACATCTCTGTGTTTACCTTGATGTTGCCCTCTGCGGATCCCGTAACAAAGTATTCTTCAGTTGGGTCGACAGCGATGGCTTTCACAGGCGAGTCATGACTCTGGAAAAGCTGCCTCTGTTGTCGCTGGCGGAGGTCAAACACACAGGTGAAGCCTTTTCTTCCTCCTGATATCAGAAGCTGATGCTTTGGAGCATATGCTAACACTGTGGCTCCACTGTCATGGCAGGTAAAGGCTGAGATTCAAAAAAATATATTATTAAGTAAAGGTGAAAGAAACATACTTCTAGTTTTTGGCCAAGATGGATGCAAACAGATTTGCTCTCCTGCATAATACAGTTTAAAAATGAAATGAAGTAGATGGCATTGTGGTATAGCGAATTAAGCTGCTGCCTAAAGTGCTGGCATCATATAGACACTGGTTTGAGTCCCGGCTGCTCCGCTTGCATTTCACCTCCCTGCTCATGGCCAGGGAAAGCAACAGAGGATGGCAGAAGGAAGATTACTCTCCCTGTCCTTGCTTTGTTGTAACTCTGCCTTCCGAATAATAAAATAATAAATAAAATAATGAAAATTTAAGAATTAATAATTTCCAATGTCAGACTTGAGGAGATGCAGCCTGACCTGGGAGAGGTAGGACAGACTGGGTAAGGCACAGGACTAACCCTGTCTGTTGCCTGGAGGGATTTTTTTTTTTTTTCTGGCCATGGCACAAGGAAGGAAGAACCTAAGTGGAGCCGGAGAGGGGCTCCCTGTAACTCCGGAGGCCCTGGGGAGACACGAGGCCTCAGTGAAAGGGCAAAAACCAGCCCAGACCAAGGCTGTTTTGGTGCTGTTTAACAAGAGCCTCCCCAAACCCACAGAAGGCTCCAGAATACAAAAGCAATCACACATAAGGAGGTACAACTCACCATGACTGGCATCTATGGAAAATAGAAGAAAGGAATGTAAAAAAAGCAGGAAAAGAGAATCCAAGAAGGGAAAGGAAAATTCATTCGTGAAAGAAAAATCCATATTTTCCAGTCAGCTAATGCAAAGGGGGTAATTGTGTTGACACCGCTATCCTTAAAGATTTGTTCAAAAAAAGCTTTATCTTTTATTTGAAAGGTGGATCTACAAAGAGAGGAGACACAGAGAAGAGAGATCTTCCATCCTTAGGCAGGACCTGGAGCATGTTGTGGGTCTTCCACTTGGGTGCGAGCTCCTAAGGATCTGAGCCTCAGGTGTGTCAGCAGGGAGCTGGATCGAAGCAGAGCAGCTGGGACTAGGGGTGCTGGCGCCATAAGCAGAGGCTTAACCCGCCACACCACATGCCTGCCCCTAGAGTAAGTCCTGAAATGAGGCAGTGTGAGTCATTCAAGCTTGATTATTCTCCAGTATTTCATTGGCTGCTCATGTCTTCTGTGTATAAACCTGAGAATCAGTTTGTTGCTATCCACGAACAGCTTACTGGATTTCATCAGCCACAGGCTGAACATATCAAGTTGGGAGGAACGGACATCTTAACCATGCAAATCACCCATCTGTGAATGCAGTCACTCCTCATTTAGTCAAGCCTTTTTTTAAATTATTATTTATTTCATGATACTTTATAGTTTTCTGAATACAGACCCTGTACATATTTTGTCTGATCCATGCCTATTTCATTATTTTGGGTGCTACTGTAAATGCCTACATTGTATAAATTACAAATTGTTGCTGTTCACTGTTGGTATATAGGAAAGCAGTGACTTTTGAATACTAACCTTGCAATTTATTATTATTATTAACTTGGGGTCTGGTGCTGTGGAGTAGTGGGTAATACTGCCACTTGCAGAGTCAGCATTTCATAGGCGCACTGGTTTGAGTTCCCACTGCTCCACATCTGATCCAGCTCCCTGCTGATGCGTGTGGGAAAGCAGTGAGAGATGGCCCCTGCACTGTTGTGAGAGACTAGCAAGAAGCTCCCAGCCTCAGACAAGCCCAGCGGCAGCCACTGCAGTCACCATGGGCGTGAACTAGGAAATGCAAGACTGTCTGTCGCTCCTCGCCCTGTAACTCTGTCTTTCAAATATACAAATACTTAAGTACTTCTTAAAATGTGTTTATCTGAAAAGTCACAAAACAAAATCAACATCAGGGAGAAAAAAGAAATTAACAACACCATGAAGTTAAATAACATGCTACTAAATGACTAACGTGTAGCTGA
The DNA here is from genome assembly GCF_030435755.1 of Ochotona princeps. NCBI lineage: Eukaryota > Metazoa > Chordata > Mammalia > Lagomorpha > Ochotonidae > Ochotona > Ochotona princeps. The sequence continues at coordinate 45,475,865 of NC_080850.1, forward strand.
AGAAATGAAAATCAAGAACCTTCTTGAAGAAAATGATGCTACTGTATGATCTACGAGTCACTGAATGATTTAATCAGAAGGAAGTGTTTTGAAGAGATGAAACTAACAGAAAACAACAAACCTTAGGCGATATAGTTTCCGCTGATTTTTGTTGGTGCGTATGTTTAAGGGGATGTATAGTAACTGTGTAATGGAGACTGTCATATCTAGTAACATGTTATTTAACTTCATGGCATTGTAAATTTCTATCTATTGTTGATTTTGTATTATGACTTTTCATTTGAGGGGATGTACACTAGCTGTGAAATGGAGATTAACAATCAAATGTGAGGACATATCTTAGTAGGTATTTCTACTTCCAGACAAAGATGGACTTACAATGAAACTGTTCACTATATCTTGACAATAGGATGCTGGACTCTCTGCCATTGTCCAGGCCCGCAATGATGGACATATGACTGTGTATGAAGAACTATATTTTAGTAATGATATAGAGGAACTAGGTGGTGGGAGGGGTTTGGGGAGGGGATAAGGGAAATGCCAGGAGCCTATGGAACTGTATCATAAAATGATGATAATAATAATAAAATGTAAAAAAATAAAATAAAATGCACAATATGTTTAAAAAATGTGTTTATCTGAAGAGCAGCATGGGGTGGGGGTAGAGAAAAAGAGACAGAGATCACTTGGGTCAGCCCCCAGAAAATGGCTGCAGGGGCCAGCCTGAAGCCACGAGCCTGGCACTCCATTCCTGTTGTCCATGTGGGAAGAGGTGCCCAAGCATGTGTGTGGTCACCTGCTACTTTCCTAGTGCACCAGCAGGGAACTGGACTGGACGCTCAGCAGTGGGTTCCTCCGGCACTGTACTATGCGACACTGTAGCGTATCGTACACTGGGCCCCTGTGGCCCTAGTGTCCTAATCTTAGTATTCTCACATAATAAGTTCCAGGATTTCTTTCGACAGATTCTTTGGGATTTTCCACACACACGTCATCTGTGAATGAACACATTTTTATTTACTTCCTCGCTTCCAATCTACATGTATGACCCCCTTTCTGGGGTTACCTACGACTTGCAGCAGAATGCTGACTGGCAGTGGTGAGCACGGACGTAATGTCAGAAATGACCTGGGCTCACTGCTCACGGTGAGGACCTGTGAGGACCAGCTGAGTGGAAATTACCGTCAATTTTATTTGGATGTTTTAAATCCTCACTGTTCCCCATCAAGGTTTGGTGAAGAGTTAATTATGTGTGACAGTATCTGCTTCCAAATGCTGCCATCATGGGCAAGATAAACCTCACAGGCTAATAAATGTGTCATGAAAACAAATCTAAATATCATTTAAAAGTTTAATTAATATTTTAACTTACAGAATTTATAAAATGCTTTCAAAACTTACCATGGACTAAGCTATTGGCTGGTGCTACAAGAGTATCCCATAAACATACGTTTCTAGGGGGGAAAAAAAGATTATTAAGTTATACTGAAGGCAAACCATAAAATGAAAAAGAAGTGTAACTCATAATTACAGAATATCTGAACCTTATTTTCATGGAAAGTTGCTTGTAAAAATACAAATGCAAGTAACCAATGCATTTACATGACTAATTTTTATACAAAAGTTTAAAACTATTAGCTTATAAAACTGAGTAACTTTAGATTAATATGTATAGCATTATAAGGATAAATACAATCTTGCAGTCACTGATTCTCTAATTTTACAGACATATGACATACACAAATAGCAAGGGTCACCCAACTTTCCTGTAAGCAGAGTAAATGTTTTCACTCTATGGAGATGCCAACACACATAAGGAACTAGCACATATTTCTGACTCTCATGTTTTTCTCGTAGAAAAATAAAAATGATATTTATTAAATTAACCAAACAACAAGGCAATAAATATGTAGGGAATAATAAGAGAATTCTTCATTTTGCACCCAAATTCCTTAACTTTATAATCAGGACACTAAAAAGCTTTAAGGAAGAAACCAGTTTTAATAACAAAAATGGCCAAAGGCTTAATTATGAACACATTCCCGAGACAAAAGCAGTAAGAAGCAATCAGCCACACATGCACAGCTTCATCCCATCTCTTACCTACTGTCAGTTGAGAGACCTGCAGTCGCTATCAGGGAAGAGGAACTCAGGAAGACAAAGTCAGTGGCTGTCTTGTTGTGACACTGCCACGTCTAGGATGGGTGAAACAAATGTTATTCATCTCTAAAAGCTTCATGAGCAGGTAGCTCTAAGTGGTCGACACCTGATCATGTGCCTTATAGCCTCCTTAAATGCTCTGCACCTTATTCACCCTGAAATTAGTCCTTGGTTTGGTTAACTAAACATTAAAAAGCAGACAGGGGCCCAGCACAATGGCCTAGTGGCTAAAGTCCTCGCCTTGAACGCCCCGGGATCCCATATGGGTGCCGGTTCTAATCCCAGCAGCTTCACTTCCCATCCAGCTCCCTGCTTGTGGCCTGGGAAAGCAGTTGAGGACGGCCCAGAGTTTTGGGACCCTGCACCCGCGTGGGAGACCCGGAGGAGGTTCCTGGTTCCCGACATCGGATCGGCGCACACTGGCCATTGTGGCTCACTTGGGCAGTGAATCATCGGACCGAAGATCTTCTCTCTATCTCTCCTCCTCTCTGTATATCTGACTTTGTAATAAACTGAATAAATCTTTAAAAAAAAAAAAAGGCAGTCCCTTAAGGAATGCATCTGTCTGTTGGCTTCATGAAAATAAGCAGCACCCTGTCTATTCTTTCATGGTCCTCTAACCGCCTGCCCCAACCTCGCTTGCCTACAGTGAAGTGATTAAGTACACAAGACTACACAGACTGCATTTGTTGTCTTTAACATTTCTGGTACCAAGTATGAAAAAAATAAAAACCCAGATTTCACTTAAGAATTCTTGGCTTACCAGGTATGGTTTGGGCATGCTTCCAGTAATTGGACAACACTTCCAATTTGTCTGGTACAAACTTAAATATCCATCAGCATCAACTATTCCAAACTAAAAGAAAAAACACCATAAAATATTTAATATAAATGTAAAATATTTAATATAGAATATTTAACATAAAATACCTACACAGTGTGGCACTCACATACTCTTATTAAAACATGTTTGATAAATTGCTCAACTTTTCACTTGAGCATGGATCTAGTTTTAGAAAACAGAGCCACTGCTTAAAAATCTCCCAGTGCAAACATAAAGCACACAAACACCACACACCCACACTAGTATATAGACCTGCAGGTTAGTCCACGCATTCTCCATCACACACCCACGCTAGGATATGGACCTGCAGGCTAGTCCACACATTCTCCATCACACACCCATGCTAGGATATGGACCTGCAGGTTAGTCCACGCATTCTCCACCAAACAGTCACGCTAGGATATGGACCTGCAGGCTAGTCCACGCATTCTCTACTGCATTCCAAAAATAGGACAGAGGGATTCAATCTTTGTTTAAACAAAGAAAGACGAAACAAAGACTTCTGGAACATGTAGTAAATGAAATGCTTCAAAGGAGGGTAGAAAGCAAAATGAAATGAGTACTGTCATAGAAAAATAACTCCATTATAACTCAGAACAATTTCAATCACAAAGACATAAAAAAATAATGTAGTAGCACAACATTTTTATGTGAGATGGGTCCTGAAGAATGAGTAAGACAGCTCCCAATTTTTCTTTTAATTACAAAATGAATGGATGTTCAATGTAAAGCATATAAAATAAAGCAAGTGTCTATTTTGGACTCCTGCCATTCCTCTGCCACAGAGCTCACAGCAAACAATCTGAGGTGTTTCCTTTCAGAGTAGTTGTTGTGACTATGCAAGCATTCCCACATGAAGCAGTTTTCCATTCTCAATTTGGGGGCTGGTGCTGCGGCAGGCGAGCCAAGCCTCGCTGGTGGCTCTGGCCGACTCCCAGTGTGACTCGTGATACAGCTCTTCGACGATACGCCTTGGGCAGCACAGGGTGGCCAGCAGCCCCGGTGCCTGGCCTCAGAGCAGCCCGCTCTGGCCACTGCAGCCTCAGGAGGGTGCGCCAAGGCGGGAGGCACCTCTGTCTCGGTTTTTCTAACTCTGCCTTTCAAGCAAATCATCTTTTTAAAAAAATATTATAATTTAAAAAAATTAGGATCATAGTTAACAGACTCAATTAGACTTCTTATTATAATCACCGGCCTACATCAATACATACAATTTAGCTAACCTTTGTACTGTATAGTATCATAATTTACAGAGTTTTCCTCTTTCTTTATGGACCTTGAAAGGATTTCCTCATACTTTGATCGACAAGACCAACAGCATTTCAGAACTATCGAAACCACTTAAAAAGAACTTGGAGCATGCGCCACGCCAGGGACCGTGGGATGATCCTGGGTGACCATTCTCCAGCCCAGGTGCTGAGGTGGTTGGGAGGCTGAGTGCAGCTTTTCCCCTTATCCCTTCTTTTCCCCCCAGATACAGGAGCAAGAAAAAGAAAATTTGGAAACAATGGTCTTACCCACTCTCTCCTAACCCTTGACCCTTCCCACCCTGATCAACCACATAATCATCATAAAAAATAAAAAAGTGCTGCTTTGAACATTCTATAAATACAAATTTTCAAAATTATGTAGGATAGAGATCTGAAAATGGAACACCTTCAGTAGTGAGCCTCCTTTAAAGCCGTCAGAGATAACATTAGATCCTGTATGGTTATCTAAGTCATTATACCATTTTTCTCACACATTAGTCAACATCATTACTGCAGATTATTACAAATCAAACCATTTATCAACCTTATACAGGAAAAAGTCTGATTATACACCTGATTACAAACTAGGGCTACTGGTCATGCACATAATAACTGAGTGTTCAAATCCCTTTTCTACTACTGATTCAAGCTATTGGTGTTTTTTTAAAATTCTGGGATATTAATACCTTGTTTCTACACTTGTCTCAGGTATTCTTCCTGGGTCTACTCCTTTCCTTAGTTTATCCTGCTTTCTGGAGTACATCGACCTAAACAGCTTCTCAGTGAGGCCATGCACAGCACACATCAACAGGGACTCCGCTGCATCCCTGCTGCCCACCATCACTCTGTGAACACTGCTTCATGTCTCCTGGGGACTGAGCTTCTGAGTACACTGACATGAGAAATTTGGCATGGATGGTTAAAAGTAAGCATTTTCACCCGCTCATTCCTAAAAGCTTACAGGATTCTCTATCCTTGGCTTAAAAACAAACCAGTGATAATCATCTCACATCTTAATAAGTTGATAAGAATTAACTCGTAACATTTGCAATTCTGTGTATTACCTTATTTCCCTGATAGTTAAATCTCATTCTTGTAACTCTTGAATTGCCACCAGCCCGAAAACAGGTTATTTGTTGAGAATGGCCCCACTCAAACATTCTGACACTTCCATCTTGAGCTCCTGTTAGATCTGTATCACAGGAATGCAACAATTGTAAATTTATTTTAAGAATCAGAGCGAAAATTTACTTCTTAATCCAATGTGGAAACCTTTGGGGAAAGAAATACCTAAGAAATGAGTTAGGTTCAATACATACGAATTTACCCTTGTATGAAATTTCACTTGACTTCTCAGCATAGGATAGTTATATGATGTGCTTTCTTTTGAAAACACACCCTCTTACAGCAGAAACATTTAACTCAGACCTCAAAAGATATATTTCCTTTTCAACTTACCTCAATGACAGTGTTGATAAATCATTGTAGCATCTTTTTCGTATGGTATGACAAATAGCACAGATGCAACAGTAGCCTTTTATTTTACTAAAAGCCTTTTTTTTTTTTTTAGCTAAATGAGTTCTTAAAAAAAAAAAACCTAAATAGCTTTTCTATAATCTTTAACAAATCCTGATTATTTAATATAGGTTAAATATAAAGTGTCCCTTATCTAAAATACTTGAAATCCTAAATGTTTGAATTCTGGGTTTTCTTGGACCTTACAAGATCTGCACATGTATCATGAAATACCTTAAAGATGGGGACCCAAGTCTAAACATAAACTCCGTTAATGTTTCATGAATATCTTATACACAGCACCCGCAGACAACTAACTGTACAGCACACTTTACCAGTATCGGAGTACCTGCCTAGTTCTTCTTGGATTCAAACTTAGTTTTCACAGGGCTTTAGAACACGCCCAAAGAACAGGTACGCACTCTGTGCTAAGCGGGCTTCTCTTTCACACTGGAATGATGGTGAAGCAGAAGTTTCCTCAGACAAATTTGTCTGGATAGGAGGCTACGGTTTTGGGTCTTGCTGAAATGTTATGAAATTCCTAGAAATACAAGATGGCCTGGGAGTGTCACCATTATCCTTGAAGTTATGTTAAAATGTTTTATGGCACAGAAAAGGCAAGTATCCGTGTCAAGTATGTGATTACCATAATGAATTCTCATCATCTCCTGAGCCTAAAGTATGCCTGAAAGGTTTTCTAATCAATTATATTATGTTTTCAACGAGATTCATAGGAATGACTGTGAGAAACCCAGGTTTTTGGTAACTTAAGATCATACAACTAGAGAAGGCTAGACTTTCTAGAACTATAAAAAAAACAGAGAGAGAGAGAGAGAGAGAGAGAGAGAGAGAGAGAGAGAGAGAGAGACTGACAAACTGCTATCCAAGAAGAGGAAAAGCAAGAATTACATGGGACTAAATGACCTGAAAAGAATTCTTATTTTTTAAGATTTAAAATACATTTGTTAATCTAAAGGCAGAATCTCACACACAAAGACAACACACACAGACAGACGGATCCTTCACCCACTGGTTCATTCCCAGACGCCCATAAAAGCCAGGGCAAAAGCCAGGGCTGGGCCAGGCTTGGGTGAGGAACACACAGACAGACGGATCCTTCACCCACTGGTTCATTCCCAGACACCCATAAAAGCCAGGGCTGGGCCAGGCTTGGGTGAGGAACCCAGAACTCTGGGGTATTATGCAGCCAAGTACCTGAATCATCACCCGGTGGCATCCCAGGGTGCATGTTAGCAAGAACCTGGATCAGAAGCAAGGTGGAAACGCACACTCAGGCATTCCAACAGGGACTCAAGCATCCCAAGTCATGCATTAACTGCTATGCCAAATGCCCGTCCCAGTTTTGGTTTTCAGAATTAGGAAAGCCTTCCTTTTTTTTTTTTTTTTCCTTTTAAGCTAGAAAGAGTAACTAGGTAAGTGAACAAAGATGAAACAATTATTTTTCTCCTTATTTGATTTAGAAACTAATAGTATTCTTTCTCATGGCAATGTAGTTATCTCTGTAAGTTCAATAATAACCTACTCCTGTAAGTATAAGTAAGTATGTAATTAAAAACACTGCTTATAATAGCAAGGTTTAGACTGGAATGCCTATTTGAGAACACATGAGGTCACATATTAACAGATGCAAACTCGGGTTCTTAACAGGCTACATTCCTAAATCAAGCTTCTAACTGACTATGAACATGGTTACACTGGCAGATTTGAAATCACTGACGCTCATAGGGCCAGGAAGCCAGATGAGAACCCCACAAGCAGGTTAGACAAGCTAGCAGTGGACAGCACCAGATCTGCTGTGCAGACTCCAAGAGCTGCTCCCACCCCACCAGTGTGTTCCTCCTTCGTGCTGCACGATGGATCATGAGGAAGCGAGAAGAAAAGCATTGGAGGGAAAACCCTGGGATGGTTTTCCTTAGTGGTGCAACCTAAGCATATAAATAAACACCTCAACAAACAGTAACAACAAAACTACAAACAGCCATTTACTATACATACCATAAATGCATGTGATAAAAGAACTTACTGACAAATTAACAAAATACAAACTGATAATGATGAGGCAATAAATGCTACATCATGGTTCTATATGTGTAATAAAAGATGTCAAGTAAAACAGTAATTTCAATGACAAATTAGAATTATCTAATAAACCCAGATATGTTCAAAGATAAAAAGTGCTAACCAAAAAGTATGCACACTGCAAACATTTACCACCTTAAAAGTTAGCCTTGCCTGTCAATTGGGAAATTCTTTTTCTATTTATATTCAATTTTCAAATAAAGATTTATGTATTAGAAAACATTACCTACCAAAAAACTAAAGAAATGCTGCTTTTAAATAAAACTATAAGCTCCCAATAAATTCCTTCTAATAAAAATGATCATGAAGAGGTAACTGTCTAATGATTGTTAACTTACAGTAAGGCAGAGTTGGATGAGACGTCATTCTTCTGACATTATTAATGGCCTTCTTAATCATCTGGAAAAAGAAGATTTTTAAAGATAAATTAGAATTGAAAAGTCACACTGTGACAGGAATTCAAACAGCATTTATCTGAGGTTTCATAACTATCATTATGAATGTGAAATCAAAACCATAAGAACAGAAATTTAACAGTGCAGCTATTTCAGCTGTAAACAGATTTTCTGCATCACTGACTTGAGTTTAAGAAGAAATTCCCCTCAAAATTTTAGTCTTACCTCCTTTCTTGTCAATTCTTTTCTGATCCCATTAAATTTATTGGAATAATCCTGAATAGTATAAGGTTAAAAAGACAGACAGAAGCATGTGAAAATAAAAGAGGTAAACAAATTAAACTTTAATTGATAGTCTGGAATTGGTTATTTCATCATTTTAAGATCATGCACTGAATGAGCTAAGTAGACTGTGAAGAATAAAGCATCTGAACTAAGAAGGAAATTTTTAATTTATGGAACTTTTCCTATTTGTACAGTACCACAGCTACAGCAGACATCATGCCGTCTGTACCACCAATCCCGGACAGATCTGCTACTGCAAACACAGATTTTAAACAATCCAAATAGCTTAAACATGTGGCAGGCAGAAAATGGGAGGGAGGGGGGGAAAGGACTAGAACTTGAGGGACAGAAACGAAGGGAACTTGTGGAGGCAGCTCTATGTCAGAAGAGCACAATTAGTCATAGCAGCACTGTTTGTGTCACTAGTATTCATCATTCAGTGGAAATACAGGACAAAAAGAAAACGTTATCAATTCTCTGGACAATACTGAAACTTATTAGACATTACTTTTGTTTAACAAATTTCATCTTCAAATCCCCTGTTCTTATTCAAAAGAGTAAAGATTGCTACTGGTTTTCTAACTAGACTATAAAAGAAAACAAAACAACAAATAAACAAACCCTCCAGCACAGGACTTGAAAAGCTCAGTGTTACTCAGTGTTACTCTGTTAATGTCTTTTACTTGAGCATGGAAGAGTGTAACCTGGTACACACATGTTCAGAACCCGCAGCTAGTCCAACCAAGAAGTTAGCCCTGTAAGATCTGGACAGCAAGAACTCACCCTCTGCAGGGTGTCAAAGGCAGAGCCCTATATTACAAAGCTCTCAAAACCTACTGTATGCTCAACTTCACTCTAATTAATGGTCATCTGTTTCCAACAAAGACAGAATTCAAGCTCTCAAAAAGTTTCATTTCCTAAGACATAAATAAGCTAACTATCTGTGTGATTCAACGGCCATTAAGCATTATGCAGCTTGTAAAATGAAATAAGAAGACATAAAATGACAAGAGGTAGAGTTAGGGTCAAAAACCTGTAGTAGGGAAAGTGGAAACATTTCTAGGAATGCGTTGTGTTGGACATGTGGAACAGGTACAGAACATTTCAAACAGAAGGCAAGGCCATGGCTCTGACATGACAACTTCTTGATGAATTCCAGAGATAAACAAGGTAGCGCAATCAGCCCAAAGAAAGACCTGTGTAGAATGAAGAATGATGAGGTTGCATGGCAGACTGGGGGGGTAAACCTTGCAGGACATGCGGCCTTGGGAACAACTTGTTTATTTTTCAGTTTTACTGGGAAATCTGGAATTGTTCAGAAGTACAGCGACAATGTGGATGATGTTTTGGGAAAGGTTAACTAACTGGCTGCTGAGGAAGCCAGAGACCAGCAAGAAAGCTGTTACAGGTGGAACTGTGCCATGTTCTCTAAAGTTGGAGTTGAAAAAAAAAAGCCTATATACATCTTTATCTCTTTAAGTTTTCCTTTAAAAGATTGTATCAGCAAGTTCACCAAATACATTTTAAGATCTGCCAACTGGAAAAAAAATTAACGTCAACCAAATCATCTCCTTTGAAAAGTTACTACACTGCTTTTCAAATTCGGTGTAATCCTTCACACACTGGCATCTGAAGTCACTGAGCCAAGGGAAGGGACACTTGTTAGAACAGACACCGCAACAGAGGGTAGGTTCTGTCAGCTATGAGGAAACTGTGTTCAAGCACAACAAACTGAAAATGACTGAGCCTTGAAAGTATTCCATAAAACTTAGTAAATGAAAAAAAAACAGAAGTGACACATCTGGCAAGTCATTCAGACTTAATGGTGTTGGCTGTTTCTTATTTTTTTTTCTTCATTAAAAAAAAATTCTGCATGTCGCATTTTGCTAAATTAAAAAAAATTACATGGCTTTTGCTGAAAGAGTAATATACTTATTTGAATGAAAATTTTAAAATCTTTGGCATTAATATGGAAATTGTTGTTAGTTGATAACCATTAAAGGACATGATCCAGGTTAGGAGCGAGTGAGCAAACATTTCCAGCAAAGCACAGGGTGCACATGTTTGAGGGTCTGTGTGTTCATGGTTCGACTGCAGGTGCTCAGTTTTACCACCGACGAAACCGAAGCAGATGACCAAGACTGTTCTTGTAAAACTGGATAAGGCTAAAACAGAATTTCATGTAATTTCCATTTGGCATAAATGATACAAGTGTTTCCAACCAATGAAAATGTAATCACTATTGTGAAAACAGGCGACAGGAACTGACCTATGAGCCATAATTTGGCAAAGTCTGATTTGGACCAATATGTTATAAATAATTGCTAATTAAAATATAACTCTCTTGTATCAAAAATACACATTTTTAAAATAGTATTTGGCATTCTTCATAATCAAGACTTAAATTTCCAGCATGTAAGATTTGTTAAAAATTTAGAAGTTGAAAAAGGTTTTCAGTGTCATTTTTCTACTAATCTGAGTGAAAAAACATTCTATACAAACTAGAACACTTTAACTAGACCTACCACAGAGGCACCTCTGCCAGTCTGCGTGCTGCCAAGCCAAGGCATGTTGATGGGCGTGCCGGGGTTGCTGTGCGTATAGGGAGTGGTGCCTTGAACAGCTGCTAAGTCATCACGGGCATGGATAACCAAAAACTCTTCCGACCTACAAGAAGTGCCAATCAGAACAGAGTGGTCCATCAGTTCTTTACTTCTCCACACTGCACATCTCTCATGCTAACTTGACAGTTCCCTTTTGAAATCAATTTTCTTCAGCTTTTTCTCCTAACTGACTTCATGGTCAACTTGCATCCCTCTCACTTAGTATCTAACTCTCAATCCCCTTCTGTCAACAGCCAGACTACCTGCTTGCTCTCTCATGAGTCAGCTTCTACTCCAGTTAGGATTTAGAAAACGCTTTTCGACAATTTATTCAAAGCTGGAGTTGGCGCTTTTCAACAATTTATTGAAAGCTGGAGTTGAGTAAATACAGTAAATTGTATGACAACTTTAGTGAATAAAAAAAAAAGCGTAAGGCACCCTTTGGCTTCTGTTTCTATATCATCGTCCACCCAAGTATAGATCTGTGTAGCCAGAATTCCAGAAACATCCAGTTCTTGAACATCATGACTGGAAGCAACTGCTATGCAGTTTCTATTTGCCTGCAAGATAAAGGACAGTGTTTAAATTAAAAAGCATAACAGTAATTGGACAGTGTTAATTAAAGCACAGAATTCCATAAATAAATACCTTAGGAATCAACTTTACTGAAGTGATTACAGGGCTGAGCTTGCATAGGATTAGATTTCAGGAATTCAACTACATCAAAAAACGAATCACAAACTGCAATACATACGCTACGTTCTCTTCTCTCCCAGCACTGTCTATCTAGTCTGCTAGAATGTTTCAATCTCTCTAAACTTGGCTCAATTTAGAAATGTGCAAAAATTGCAGAAGAGCCCTGGGAAATGGACAAAGGCAGAGATGAAGGAAATCTGAAGATACAACAGTTAATTATTCAAATAAAATATCAACTTCCTCTTAAAATCTCTCAGTCTTAAGTAAGGAGAAGTAAAGTACAAAAAGGTCAGAGAAAAACAGCGTGGAAAGTATGCTGGAGGAAATCATAAATGAGAAGGTGATCACAATTAGGCATTTTTTAATCAAATAAAAGGAAACTGTCCATATACTTACTTTATTAACAGCAAATGCAGTAATGATATCAGATTCTTTATGAATAATTCTTGCTTTACCTCCAGGATATCCCAAATCCGCTTCTATCTAATGGAAGGAAATAAAATGTGCAACTGAGTTCAGATTGAGTTCAGTAATAAAACAAATAATATGTGCAAATCACTTAGCATGTGCACACCTTATTTTTGAAAAATGTATGCTTGTATGCCAAACGTTATGTAAAATACTATAACTGATACGGCATATAATGTCATTCACTGGGCATTTCTGAAGCTACAATGAATTAACTTTAAAAGACTGACATTTTCTAATTATTAAAGATTTACCAATATCTTGATATTATAATGTCCTTATAATATCTCATAAATATTATTAAGGTGAATACCTTAGGTTTCACAGAGCACAAAGAATAATCACTAATTGTTTACAAATAACCCTACAAGACTACTCCTAGTGGACAGGTCATAGTGAAACAAGAAATGAACAGCTTAGTTTAATTCACTGAATCATGGTCTAAAATAACTTTCAATATATAGAAAAGAAACCAGAAAACCTAAAAGGCATAATAACTTGCCCAAGTCAGTAGTCATTTCATTTGCTGAATAAACAGTGGTTCAATGCACTTTGAACGGGGGAATGTATATTTTGATCTTCTGCATAACCCAGAAGAGATGTAAATAACCTTTCTAACTCAGAGGAGAATATTATATAAAGTCAACATTTACTAAAACAGTCAGAGATTGGAAAGGACAGCGATTACTGAAGTGTAAATATTGCTTAATATATCTGACTGCAGGTTATCGCCAACCTTTTCAAATGGACTACAATAAAATGTTTTACACCTTACTGTGAAATTCAGAAATAAGCATATACAAATTTACTTCCTGAAAAGGTTAATAAGAATATCACCAATGCTTGCCCACTGATTACAGAACTGACCAGTGCTGGCAATATTTTTTAAAAATGGCAACTAATAAGACTGCTGATTGTTTCAACTGTGGAGTAGAAACAAAAACACCCTTATACAACCTAAATCACAGTCACTAGATGTACAGATGCTAAATCTATTTTAAACTAAAATCTAATTTGCTTATACGTGTAAAAGAATTCCAGTGTTTGATTATTCCGGGTGCTTTCATTTGTCCTCTAAGAATGGTTTTAGCTCTCACACACATGACCAACAACCTGCCATGCAATAAGAACATACAAGTTAAACTTCATAATCCTAGGATAGAATCCCAGCTTGCCCACCCATCTACCAGGTGCCTAAGGTAACACTAATTGTCCTGGTACTGGTTTTTGACAAACTGGATGCTAACAAATAGATGCGCTGCAATTTAACCAATAAATTGGTTAACACCTGGCCGTAGGTGAGGCATGAGTTTTTAGATGAGGGAATGAGAAATTCCATAGAAAGGTGGTGGGAGTTGCCTACCAACATAAACGGACTTGATACTAGTGCACTGTACATTAAATGACGAACGTGACAGGTTTCTTTATACTTCCTCACAATGACAAAGAAGAGATTACGCAGACACCGATCTTGAACAGTGTTTGGGTTTCACAGCACAAGAGCACAGTACTTCTAACACAGGGTAACTCCATTTCACTACTATTCCCACCAGAGAAGCAGCAGATTTAAAATGATGAATGCTAACCTCACCTGCTAGGAATAAGGTCCCAAGAATGGAATGAACAAAAAGTCACACAGATCTATGGGGAAGCTGTACTAAGACCAGTGGCCTTATTAATTTTCAATTACTTGCATTTTATACAATGTAAATATGTGTACCCAGAGTGCTTCAGTACTACTCTAGTGACATAATAAAAAGCACAGAAAAAACCTGAAGATTATTAATTAAAGACACATCTCGAAGAAAGTAAGAAGCAATCAAATATAACATAACATCAAAACTGAAAATATCAGGCAACATAAAAGAAGAAGAGAACATCTGGTTTCCAAGATAATAGCAGAGAACTGAAGGGCGGCGCGGCCACACACCCAACACACACCGAAAGGCCACAGGGGTGTTCTGAGCAGCTGATACATTTGACAACAGAAATGAAGCCATCAGCTTCTTGAAAGACATTAACTACTAAAATTCACTCCAAAAGAAATATGCTGAATTGTCTTACACCAGTTAATGGTCCTGTTTAATATATCGTGACTGCTTAGGATTTAGCTTAGGAAGGTAAGGTTGATCCGACGTCAGAATAAAGAACTTTCCTACTAAAGATTATAAATCTACTTAGTAATGAAACACCAAATACAATTTCTTCAAGATCAGAAATGATAAAACATCTGCCCTTACCACTTAAGGTTCAACACCAGACTGTAAGTTTTACTTAGTGCAATGAAGAAAAAAATAACAAAAACAAACAAACAAAAGGATAAACCTGAAGGACTTGCCACTACCTGACTTCACGATGTACGACAAAGCCACCGTAATCTAAGCAGTGGGTTACTAACAGAGACAAACAAATCAACCAGAAAGATAACATCGTCAACTCCTAGGGAACAACTGATACACATGACAAAACAAAACCAAAAAAAGTGAGATTCATAAACAACAAAACATTTTTAAAAACTAACTCACAATGGATTATAGACACACTACAACACATCTGCAACAAAATGGGGGAAATTTTGTTAGTTTAGGCAAAGATTTTAATTCAACACCAAAAAAGAAAACTCATACACAAAACATTGATGTATCAGACTTATACAAATAACTTATACTCTTCAAATAACAAAACAAAAGTCAAGCCAGATACTGTGAAAATACTTGCACACCACTAGTTGATACAGGATTTTTATTTAGGATATATAAATATGAAAATTCAATCAAGAAAACAGGAAACCCATAAAGCAGAGAGATGTAAAAAAGACACTTCACTCAAGAAGAAATGATACGCAACGGCAAGCAAGCATGCAGGATGCTGAGGGCAACTGAAAACTGCAAGGAGCTGACACCGCACACCTCAGGAAACAGCAAAACCAGAGAAGTGACTACATCACGTTCACTGATAATGCCCAGCAACTGACACTTCATACACAGCTAATGAAGACACAGAACTGTACAACCACTATGGAAAATACTTCGATGCTTAAAATGTTACCCACCTACCATGTGTTCTTACCATTCTACTCCTAGGCATTTACAGAAACAGGAATGAAAGCATATACATTAATATTCAAAATAGTTTGAGGGCCTGGCATACGGCTCAACTGGCTAATCCTCCACTTCCAAGCAGGGGGATCCCATTTGGGTGCCTCCCACGCATCCTACGTGTTCCAATTTGTATCCAGTTCCCTGCTTGGGGCCTGGAAAGCAGTGGATGGTCCAAAGCCTTGGGACCTTGTACCCACATGGGAGATCCAGAGGAGGCTCCTGGCTTCTGGCTTCAGATCAGCTCAGCTCTAGCCACTGAAGTCATTTGGGGAGTGAACCAGCAGATGGAGGATCTGTCTTTCTCTCCTTCTCTCTGTAAATCTGCCTTTCCAATAAAGACAATAAATAAGTCTTTAAAAATGAAACGAAACAAAACAAAATAAAAGCAGTCTGAGTTGAAAAGACTCCATAAGGGAATCAGCTCAGCTCAAATGTTCATCAACAGTCAAAGATAGACTAATTACCGCACAAACACAAAATGCAGCTATTGGGCCTGGCGCAATAGCATAGTGGTTAAAGTCCTTGCCTTGCGCCCACCAGGATCCCATATGGGCACCAGTTTTAATCCCAGAGGCCCGGCTTCCCATTCAGCTCCCTGCTTGTGGCCTGGGAAAGCAGTCGAGGACAGCCCAAACTCTTGGGACTCTGCACCCGTGTGGGAGACCCGGAAGAGCTCCTGGCTCGTGGCATTGGATTGGCTCAGCTCCAGCTGTTGCAGCCGCTTGGGGAGTGAATCATCAGACGGAAGATCTTCCTCTCTGTCTCTCCTCCTCTCTGTACATCTGCCTTTCCAATAAAAATAAATAAATCTTTTAAAAAATGAGCTATTGAAGACACACAGCAACAATGAAAGATCTCAAAAATCCTTCCAAGTGGGGAAAAAAAAAAAAAGGACAAAAAGAACATATGGTTTCATTAACAGAAAACCCCAGAATCCATGCGGTGTTGGAAAACAGACCGACAGTTGCTTGTAGAGGAGGGCAAAGGCGCAAGGAAAGGAAGGGGTCCTGGAGGGTTAAATGTGCGGTAGGGCGGCCAGATTCATTCTCTTGACTGTGGAGACGGCTTTATAAGCATACACATATGCTGAAATTGACCCAGCTACACATTTTAAACATAGTAATTTTAGGACAGACATATCTAATGAAACTTTTTAAAGACACACTTATTTGAAAGGTAGTTTAACTAATAGTACTTAATCTATTATGTGAATTAATATCAAGACTGTAATTTAAAAAGTGATAACTACAGAAGGGAACAGTAGTACCATGCTTTTGCAATTGCTACAATTGTAATTGTACTTATCAGGGACATTAGCTGTATATACTAGGAAAAATCTGTAGCCAAAGACAGGATACATTCAACTCCCTTTAAAATTGCATTCTCTTATTGAATAAAACAATTTTTATGACTAAAATATTTACAATGTTAGAGGGACAATAATTTGGAAGCAAATTCCAGACCATAACTAAAATGTACACACTTTGTTCTTCCTACTAAAGAATGCAATTTCCAATTTCAGTTGAATGACTTTTTTGTACCTTATTGATGCTTGGCTCCTCCAGCATAGAATTTTTGATGATTTCAGTGCTGTCCACTACCGACTTCATCAAGAAAGAACAGCCAAGTGACAAAGAGTAAAGACGAGATACATAACATGCAAAATACTAGGGATTTTACAAAGTTTCATGCTTAATCAAATGTTCCAGATGAGAACACTGGACTGAGCTTTTATTCATATACTTTAATAGGAAGAGGTAGAGGACACATGGTTAGGAAACAGGCAAAAACATCCTCAGTACTCAAGAATCACCACCATAAATCTGACTCTATTTTCTAAAAAAATGATCACTCAATTTATTGTGTGACTTATCAGTGCTAGCACTGCCCATTGAAATTAAGATTGTGCTCTCACAGACTACTATCTCCATGACATTTGACCCCTCAAGATAATACTCTGACCGGGAAATTACGGCTTCCAACTTGTTAAGACTCTCTCACTAGTTCTGCCAGAACGACGCAAGACAATTTCAATTCTTACCTTCACACAACCCTCTCTGACTTTGCCAGAAACAATGAAAAAAATTGCTTGGAATGGCAGGAAAATTTTTATTAAAGAGTTGTTTTAAGACCTTCAAGTCTTTACAGAAAACAAAAGGGAAAGCTGGGGACAGAGTGGTAGCGGTCAAGTATCACATTTTTGGCTGAGAATGATTCAATCTACAGTCATCGACTTAATTTCAAAACAAGTACAAATAGGGAAGACATTCGTTATTACAACCTATGTTCCAGTAAACCTCAAATAAAGGGAAAGAAAAGATCTGTGGACACATTAGCATTTGAGAGTCAGAGGAAGGAACAGTCAAATTTCACTTCTAAGCACGTTAAGCAATAAGGAAACAGTGCAGTCTACAAAACCTTTCATTTCTCATCTGAAACATGGGATGGTCTATTTCTCTATATTGTGTAAAGTCATACAACTTACACTCAAAAACATGATCATTTTATGAAAAAAAAAAAAGATGGAAAGGTTAATTGTGTTAATACCAAAAATGTCCTAAACTGGTTTCAGGTAAAGATAGAATAATTTTATACCAACTATATGGAGTTAAATTAAATATAATTCCAACTAACCTATGCTTTACTACACGAAATTCTTTTATCCCTTTATCATATTTTCCTTTATCAACAAATCTCTATCTTTCACCAATTAAGTACCAAGTTGTCAATTTTGTAAATGTTTTAATGATATTTATTTCAAAATTAGTATTCAGTGGTACATTTATCACTCAATTTAAGTTTTTAATGAAAGACAATGAAATATCATGAACTAAGAATACCACCATTAAGAATAAAACGAAACAGTAATAACATACTTAATTACTGTTAACAGCAATAGTTTAAATAAATTAAATCTAGGAATCAAAATGTTGCCAGTATTTATGACACTCATTTTGAAGATACTGAAAATGAAAATCAGAACAATATTTGGTTTACTGAAAACTACAAAATTGCTAGTCCAATACTCTGTCCATGTTTTTGATTATTAAAAAAAAAATCCTTTCAAAATTTTGCTAAGATCTCAGGAAACTAGAAAAAAATTTTAAAAATTATATAGAAGTTTTTGAATGTGTTATGGCATTCATCATCTGCTATTCTTCATATTTTGGCTTGCTTAAATTGATCTATTCCAATGATTTTGTCTGAATCAATTGTACAATCATAATCTGCATATTTGTATTCTAAAAAGGCAAGTAACAGGCAAAGTAAACAAGCTTTGTATGCAGAACGATGAAACAGTATTTAGTCTGCTACATCAGAATATTTTAAAATTCACAAAGATTGTTTTAGTTACAGATGTACTGGAAAAAAGTTGGTAATATACCCTGACTGGTAACCTTATTCTCATCAGTCCTGCACTTTTTTCTGCAGCACATTCATCTTTAAAGCATATTCACAGACATTTTAAACTGTTTTAGCGGAAACTCGTATTAATATCAAAGACATATATTACACTGTAAAAATACACGAAGTACATTAATACTTGTGACAATGTCAATACTAAGCCAAAGAATTCAGATTCGGGATGTCCGACCAGTATGTTTCCTGGCTGGACAACGTAAACATAACGTCAGGCCAACTACCAGTAACATTACATGCAGTTGCCTCTTAAATCAGTGCTGAACTGAGAAACAGTGAGATGCAGATATGTGCCCTTTTATTCAAATGAAAGATTTTCGTCTATTCGAGGTTTCTGCTTAATACCTATTTATAATGCAGCCTTCATTGTTCTTTATTTCTGAAACTGAAATATCTTGCTTTTATCCTCCCATTTCAAAAACTGTATAAAACTTGCTTTCAGAAGAGTTCACTGCTACTCAAATGCAATTCATAGACCCGCGGTCAATTTTGAATTGTTACTGGTCCAATGGAGAGAACAAATCAACTGTATCACTTCCACCGTTTATCTTAAATTAACTGCAAAATTTTCCCTAAGAAGTAAACAAGGTGTTAATTAAATTTGGAGGCAAGTTCCAACCATCATCAAATTGTTATCTTTAGTAGGACTGAACAAAATGACAATAATACAGCCATTATAATTACAGCTAGTTACGGGTCTGCAAAATTTCATTTAAGAATAATCTATAACATTGGAAGAAAATCTACATTGCTAAAAAATGTTTTTAGTGTTTAAACCCAGTTTGAAATTAACTTCTGCGGCAGCCTCTGGCGTGCTAACTGACACAGACATCACAGATCCCATGTTTTCTTCAGCTGGTGTTCCTGGCAACTCAAAGCACAGAAAACAAGAGGAAGAATCTGAACAGCCTAAAGAAAAGGTATCACATACCAGTGTATCTGAGTCAGATTTACAAATTCAGTTGAGAGACTGTCTCTCTCCTTTGCATCTTGTAAACTCTTCAATAATAACACAGTAAGTAAACTTTCAACTTATACCCACCTCATTTAGACATCGTTTCTTGGTAAATATATTTCTGATAAAGGTTTCCTGAATTTCTTCCTGCTTCACCAAATACTGCCAAAGCCTCTTCACAGAAAGTGCCAAGTGATGTTTGGATCTACAAAAAAGAACTCCCTGATGAACCGAATCACACATCTTCATGCTATGCAACACTTATTGTAATAAATGGATTAGAAGCAGTTAAATTTTTTCTTAAAGGGCGATGATAAATATCTCAGGCTTCGTGAGTATCAAACACACGTGGTCCCCACTGAGCCCAGTCAATGCGTCCAGTGCTGAGAAAGAGCAATCATCAGTGCTGGCGGTGCATCTAACTGTTCTGTACAACATTCCGGGGTTTAGCTAAAACACAAACAAAGGAACTTAAAAACAACAGATAAAGACCTACCTGAAAGGAGTGTTTGCAGGTTCCAGCAAAGCTTTGTGGCGGAGAATTGCAGGACCTGCAGATGAAGTGTCTTCAGAAGTATGACTTGAAATATAGTTTTGAGGTGGCCCACCATGGATTTCCAGGCGTCGGAACAGAACTTGTTCCCAACATTGAAGAGTTTTAAGAACCGCATGACAAAGAGGTGAGCTGACCGGAAGTTCTAAAAAAGGAAAATATAATTGATTCCAAGTTACATTCCACTGTAAGAAAGCCCAGGATAATGGGGTTAGCACTGTGACGCAATGGGTATCCCATACGGGCACTCGTTCAAGTTCCAGATGCTTTACTTCCATCCCAACTCCCTGGTAAAGTGCCTGCGAAAGCAGTACAGATGACTCATTTGGGCCTCTGTCACCCACGGGGGGAACAGGGATCAAATTCCTGGCTTCTGGCCTCAGTCCAGCCCAGGGCCAACTGGTGTAGCCATGTGGGAGAGTGAACCAGCAGATGAAGATCTCTGTTTCTCCCTGCAACTCTGCCTTTAAAATAAATAACTCTTAAAAAATAAAAAAGGTAAGACATGAGGATACTTCAAAGAGTTTATGAAATAATGAAGGGAAAAAAGCTCATTTTGATGTAAAAATGTTTGATGTTCATGTACAGTTTTTTTTAATAATAATATACATTTCCCCTGGACTTTTTAAATTAAAGAGTCCTAATATTAACGCACTTTTTGGCAGAGCAGATATAGAAAGACAGATGTGCAAGAAAAATTAAAAAGCAAGGAGAATTAAAAAATGCCTTAAGGCTGTATGTTTTAGCATCACTGCTTCTAACTTTAATTTTACCTGAAAAATGTATGTGAGGACTATGGAATCAGGTGTGGGAGAACCAATCACTTTAATTCTTTGCATCGTGACTGTATGGCAGAAAACAAGATTTACTTAACTAAAGAAAATATACCATACAGATCACATGAAATACTTGCGGTATACTGTGCATTTCCTAATGCTCCCCTCCTGTGTGAGTCCTGATCCCACTGGAGCCTCTCAGCTATTTCTGCTGTGCACTTTCATATAATTAAAACAACATGCTTATACCGAAACTTCCTGTTTTTGTAGAACCGACCTATTAATTCACCATTGCAGGCGATAAAAATAAACAACTCTCTCCATTATCCCAAGAGTATGAGAATTCTGCAAAATTAGTATTTTAATGTTTACCTTAATATACACAGGACAACACAGTTCATAGCTTATCCATTTGTTATACTATCACACACTTTTGAGTCCTTTATCATCTTTTCTCCTACAGAGGTAATAACTGATAGTTTTTGTATTCGCTTAGTTTCCCATTTTACTGCCATCATTAAATATCACACCAGTTAGGTGGAATGACACAACCACAGCACAGTCCATCACATAGGGCTCAGTGCCTGATTCCTTAGATCCTGGCCACCTTGGCCAATATAACAGATATATTAATAGGTGGCTGGTTTATTTAAAAAAAATAACAACTACAACATGAAATAACTTTTTCACTCTACTACTTAAAACCAGTACTGTTAGTTTATGTTGAGACATTTATTACCTGCAAGATCATGACCTGCAAAGGGATAGAAAGTCTTCAAATTGTTCAGCACCAATTGTACCATTGCCAATCGCATCAGAGACCAACTGAAAACAAAGCAACAATCAATTTGTTAAGTACTTGCACAGGGATTTTAAATAAATACTCTGCCTTGTATGCAAAAATTTGACTTTCAGGAATCTACTTCAAAGATACAACTACACACATACACACAGTTAACAAACACATACACGTACATAGGTAACATATACATGTTATTACTCATGTTTTGGTCAGAATTATGTATAACCAAAAAAGAGTACAATAACCAGGTTTCTTTCAGGAGAGTAATAGCTAAACAAATAGCTTAAAATTATGAAGAAATAGGCTAATATTATGAAAAAGAAGGAAGGACCTCTTCAGGGCTGATATGGAGTGAGCTCCAATATCTATTAAAAAACAAGTTGCAGCAAACTGTAGAGAATATGTGGATATAAAAAGGAAAAAAACTAAGATTATGCATTTGCTCATTTTGCAACAAAGAAAGATAAACTGAAAACAAAAATGATTATCTGTAGAAGATGTAGACAGGAAATTTAATTGAGGATACTGTAATTGAGGATATTGCGATGGAAATAAATTTCTGATTTTGTATTTTTATACAATATGCAACCTGATATTTCTAAAAAGATACTTCAGGATACTACACTAAGTATACTTTGTATACTTCATTTAGTATAACGTCCTCAAGGTCCATCTAGTTTATGTCATGTACAAGAACGCTCCTCATTTTTAAGGCTGGATAATACTCCACTGTATGGACACACAATATTGCTTACACCGCCACGTGTCCCCAGACACTTACATGGAATCCATGCCTTGGTAATATGAACAATCCTGTTAGGAATGTGGATGTACAAATGTCTGCATGAGCCCCTGCTTTGAAGTGCACAGGACGCAGGGCCAGAAGTAGAACTGCTGGGACGCAGACAGTCTAATTTTAGTGTTTCGAGTAACCACTACACAGGTTTCTACAGCGGATGTACCATTTCAAATTCCCACTAGCAGCACACAAAGCTTCCAACGTGGCCCCATTCCTGCTGCTCTGGTATTGCTCTCATGGAAATGTGAGGGTAGGCCATTGTGGCTTGGATATGTATTTTCCTAACAAGTGAAGCATTTTCTCATGTGTCTCTTAGCCATCTGTTTATCTTCTTCAGAGAAATGTCTGAGTTATCTGTTCTATACTACTGAATTATAGAATTTGACTTATGAATCACATAAATTTCTTGTATATTAAAAACCTAAAATAAATACAATAGGGCCCGGCGGCATAGCCTAGCGGCTAAAGTCCTCGCCTTGAAAGCCCCGGGATCCCATATGGGCACCGGTTCTAATCCTGGCAGCTCCACTTCCCATCCAGCTCCCTGCTTGTGGCCTGGGAAAGCAGTTGAGGACGGCCCAATGCATTGGGACACTGCACCCGCGAGGGAGACCCGGAAGAGGTTCCGGGTTCCCGGCTTCGGATCGGCGCTCATCGGCCCGTTGCGGTTCACTTGGGGAGTGAATCATTGGGTGGAAGATCTTCCTCTCTGTCTCTCCTCCTCTGTGTATATCTGGCTGTAATAAAATGAATAAATCTTAAAATAAATAAATAAATAAATACAATAGGTAAAATCCCCATGATACCTATAAATAAAAGCCTCATAATAATTTTTCAAAATAGAAATATTTTGTTATAAGAATGATGTAGCACTGGGGCTGCATTTTTTTACATTTATGATTTTTTATGATTTATGATTTTTATAATTTATAAAATCCTTCTGTAAAATAGTACTCAGACACATATGACAGTTCTCATATTCCTAAAAAGATATTAGATTTTTCTAGGCTAACATTACGGGTGTTTTATATCACAGGAATCAAAAGGCAAGGTACAGGCTGAGTCAAGGTTTGTGAGAAATGACATAAACTGCGCATGGTTCATTCACTGATAATCACAAGTTAAGTGAATAATTATCTTAAGGAAACAAATTTAACAATTTCATCAAAGAATTCAAAGTTACAATATGTTGTAATTCACCAAGCTATTAATTTCTCGTGTACTATTTTCAGAAATACCAATATAAGCCACAATATTGCATACCTATACGAGTTTGAATTTGAATGTTCTTGGAGATGGAAATCCGCAGAGGAAGCCTCGTCCTCCTCCTCCTCCTCACTTTCCAGACTCTCCTCGGAATCATATTCTGCTCGACTTTGGGAAGGGGGTAGAAAGGGCTAAAATAAAAAAAGCCAAGGAATTTATTATTCACATATCTGATTTAACTCACATATTTAGTCTAGGAATAATGATTCCTTCCATTGACAGATACTTCATCAAAGAAGGGAACAAGTATTTGCCATTTCTACGCCGTTGACACCACCTTGCACAAATTTGGCATTTATTTGTTCAACAAAACATTGATTACGGGTCCACTAAGCACTGAGAAGTACACTTACTAGAAGAACTTTCAACAGGGATAGTCACTGCCCTCACAGAACTTACATTTTAGTGGGAAAGACAGGCAGGTGACAGAAAACTAAATAAAAACCATTTGATGTGATAATACAAAAAAAAGAAAGAAAGAAAGCTGAGACGGAGAATAAGCAGAAGCCAAGTAAGCTGGTGATGGGAGGACTCAGGAGGAGCCAGCAGGCTGGTGGGTGAGGCGCCCTTCTGCTGCAGAGCTTGGGCAGCTAGCGCAGACTACTGTGGCAGTGAAGACACCTCAAGTAATTGGGTTCTTTCCACTCACACAGGACTCTAATGGTGTTCCCAGCTCCTAGCTTCAGCCTAGCCCAGCCCTGCATGTTCCAGGCATTTGGGAACTTAATTAGTATGGAAGCAATCTTTAATAATACATGATTAAAAACAAAAGGGAGCACAAGTGCTACATACAAAATGACAAGGATGAATAGTCACAAAACAAGAGAGACTGGCAGGATGCTGCCTGGAGTCCTCGCCTTGCACATGCTGGGATCCTACCCAAATGGGCGCCGGTTCTGATCCTGGGCAGCTCTGCTTCCCATCCAGCTCCCTGCTTGTGGCCTGGGAAGGCAGTCGAGGACGGCCCAGAGCCTTGGGACCCTGCACCCATATAGGAGAACCAGAGGAAGCTCCTGGCTCCTGGCTTCAGAACGGCTCAGCTCCAGCAGTTGCGGCCACTTCAGGAGTGAATCATTGGATGGGGGATCTTCCTTTCTATCTGCCTTTCCAACAAAAACAAGAAAAAAATCTTAAAAAAAAAAAATAGGGGAAAACATTTTAGGCAATAAAAAGGGTATAAAATGGCTTTAATATGGGAAACAATTTGGTATGCAAAATAGTGGTTTGGCATAAGCTTATTAAGACAGAGAGAGCTAAAAAAAAAGTTGAGGAAAATAGCAGATAACAGTTCAAATATGATTCTAATACTCCATGGAAAACGTCTCGAGTTGAGTTTAAGGTAGGGAATAAGTATTAAGATTTCTATTTTTGAAAAAATAACTATAGGGCCCGGCGCCATGGCCTAGCGGCTAAAGTCCTTGCCTTGAACAGGGAGCCCCGGGATCCCACTGGACGCCGGTTCTAATCCCGGCAGCTCCACTTCCCATCCAGCTCCCTGCTTGTGGCCTGGGAAAGCAGTCGAGGACGGCCCAAAGCTTTGGGACCCTGCACCCATGTGGGAGACCCGGAAGAGATTCCAGGTTCCCTGCTTCGGATCGGCACAGCACCAGCTGTTGCGGCTCACTTGGGGAGTGAATCATTGGGTGGAAGATCTTCCTCTCTGTCTCTCCTCCTCTCTGTATATCTGACTTTGTAATAAAATGAATAAATCTTTAAAAAATAATAACTATAAGTACTATAAAATTTTAAAAAATCATTTATTTGGAAGATGGGGGAGGGGTGGAGGAGGAGAGCAGAAAAAGAGGGAGAGGGAGAGAGAGGGAGAGAGATTGACTCAGAGATCAATATTCCATCTGCTGGCTCACTGCTCCAACCCCAGCAACAGCCAGTAATCACACTTATTTAAAAAAATCTTTAGTTGCACATGACTACACCAACACTGGTCTGAAAAGCACTCTGTCACCTTGGCAATGAAGTAGTCCCAGATGCTGAGCTCAGGAGGGATGAACTTCTCTCTGACCAACAGTGACTCCTGGCTTACTGGAGGCGAGGAAGAGGTCAGTGGGGCAGATTCTCTGCAAGACATTTTTGGTGGCCTAAAACGTTTGCTCTGTTTTTCTCCTTCTTCAACTAGTGAAGAAACTAATAAAAAGAAAGTAAAGTGTTATTTAAGCAAATATTTTCACTGCACTTATTTCACTTTTCTTTATATGACACTATGTTAACTACAATCATATATACTCGGGGGGGGGGGAATGATGGTTTTAAAAGAGCAAGGAAGAAAACACATAAGGAAAATGAGTAAAAATCACTTTGATCGTGACCTTGGCTTTTACCGCAAATTGTCACTCACTCACTCAGTACTGACTTACCTGTTGTAGCTACAACACAAGAGGATATAATATTTATCTGCAAATCACACCAAAATTCAGCTGGGAACACGGCAGGAAATTTCTGATATTGTTCTACTTTGCTTAAGAGTATAGGACCCTAACAATCCTACCATAAATTATACCTTCTCATTCAGTGATCCCAAGGAGATTTTGCCTACCTTTCAAAGGGATACAAATATTTGCTCCATAACACAATTTTGTTTTATGTATGAAGCAATGCAGCATGTAGACCTAGCATGCACATGCATTACATCAAGTTACAATCAAGTTGCGTTAAAAGTAATTTTGATAATGAAGACAAAAGGATGGATAAAATATTAGTATTCTAAGATACAACCAAAAAGTGCTATGACTATTTTTTCAAATGATTTTAAAAGAAACTGTCATATTAAATGTGATCCTTATTCTTTCTTCTTATTAACATTCAGAACTCAGGTTTCCGATACATATGTACATTTCAACACAATCTAAAACTGAAGAGAAACCAAGGCATTCACAGGTGGAAAGACAGGAGAATAAAATCCTGATATAAACTGAAAAATTAAGCTTCCTGTCTGCTCTGACTCATGGGAAGCACTTTTCAGAAGCACCCATGTCAAACTGAACGTGCAACTATTTCCTCCTGCCTGGGGAATCTCCTCACTCCCAGGGAGACGGACCCTGGCGTCTTCTCAGAACAGGAAAAGTAACCCCAGAAAACTGCACACAGAAGTCATGGTTGAGAGTGAATCTAAGGAGTAGGAAAACACAAAGCAGCAGTTTCTGAAATCTTGTGGATTTGTCACCATCTACACCTGTTACTGTGATTAAAATTAAAATGTAAGAAGAGGAAGAAACTTTTTGATGGTGCATACATTAAGCGTTTATGCTTCCCTTTTCAGTTTGTCATTTCAACTCAGACACACTGAAATTTATATTATGAATGGGGACGGAAACACTGTTTGTCTTAAGCCTGAACTAGCACAGCGAGCTCCTCTCACACATGGCACCCTGGCCCACCAGACTGCTCCACAGCGCGCAGGGGGCACAGGCTACTCCGCAGTGCGCAGGGGGCACAGGCTACTCCGCAGCGTGCAGGGGGCACACTGAGCTTCCTGGCCCACCAGGCTACTCCGCAGCGTTCAGGGGGCACACTGAGCTTCTTGGCCCACCAGGCTACTCCGCAGCGTTCAGGGGGCACACTGAGCTTCCTGGCCCACCAGGCTACTCCGCAGCGTGCAGGGGGCACACTGAGCTTCCTGGCCCACCAGGCTACTCCGCAGCACGCAGGGGGCACACTGAGCTTCCTGAGGCCTAGCTTCTAAGACCTTCATGCTTAGCCCAAAATTGTGAGAAGGGAAATGTTAAATTAATTAACTGATGGAAGAAAATGCTTAATGTTGAAAGAATCATACATAAGGAGAGGGTGAATCTCATGTAAACTCAGAACAAGGTTTTAAACTTATTTCTTGCTTTCAGTAAGTCAATGGAGTCTCATCTTTTAGTCTCTAAGAGGTATGAATTCACTTTGTTTTCTCCGCAGGGTACTTTTGGTAAAAAGGGTGAGAAGTGCAAATACATGTGGACACCAATTACCTATGAATCAAAACCTCACAGTAATACGTGAAATGTGATTTTTACAAGTAAAATTCAGATTGTCCAAAAAGGAAAAGGTTAAAGAAGCAATTGATTGAAGGTATTTCTTAATCCAGAAAAAAAAGAGCCGCAACGACAAAGAAAGAAATCTGACAAGATGCTATCTGTTTTCACAAACACAGTTTGACCCTCCAGATCCTTCTAGGATGATTAATTATCTCACACACGACTTTGCACATGCTCCATAAAGAGTCACAACAATGAACTGATGTAATGACTTGCTATCAAACTACAGAGTAAGGCAGTTCGTGATCATTTTGCTGGAATAAGGAAAGAATATATTGTAGTTTATACTTGATTTACTAGTCAGTAAGAAAGGGGGAGAAGATATGAAGGGGTTGAGAACAGGGGATGTAAAGAGAAGGGAACAACCACAGGGCAGGTGGAGAGGAACTGGGGAAGGAGAGTGGAAGTGGAAGAAAATCGTGTTTGCTATCTGGAACAATAGTGCGCACAAATACACAGGCACTGGGGGTTTGTACAACCACGTTTTGAGGATGGAGTTACAAATCAGCAATCTAGACATTCCTGCCCAAGAGCGTGAGTCACTGTTGAATCCACTGAACAGCACAACAGGGCTCTGTCTAGATTTCAGTTCAAACTCAAACCTATTTATTGAAGACTTGAATGGAGTTCATATGAACAATATTAAAAAGGCTTTATTTTACTGTGATAAAGATGAACCTTAGAGACATTATGTTAAGTAAAATAACAGTCACAAGACAAATACTACATAATTCCACTTATAGGAAGTATATTAATTAGTCAAATTTCTGGGGCGGGGGGAAGCAGAATAGCAGCTATCACAGAATGGGGGAAGACTATTCCATGAAACAATGCATTCCAGTTTTCCAAGATAAAGAAGTTTTGGAGATATGTTACACAACACTGTAAATTTAATTAACACTATGGAACTGCACACGTAGAAACAGTTAACATGGTAAATGTTAACATTTCTTTGCCATAATAAAAACTGTTGGAATGGGTGGAATAAACTCGCGTCTTTCTGCTGCAGGATGTTGGACTGCCATAAGTATTAGAGAACAGTGCCGGAGACAGACACACGCCAAGCCTCAGCTAGGATAACACAGCCTGGCAGTCCAGGTCAGACAGAGAAGCTTCATTCCTGGCAAAGCTTTCTTCCTGTCATCACACTGCAGCAGTGAGATGAAAAGGAAATTATATGTAAAGATTTACACATGTGCATTTCTTGGAAGGCTTTTAAAAAAATTTTTTTGTTTCTATGTTTTCCCTACTCCAGTATATGAGCATTTCTCATCCACATTTATTTACCTAAAAAAGGCTTTTTAAACTTTAAAATGTATATTATGTGACAACAAAGCATTCCCTTCTAGGGAAAAGTTCTATAATATATAACCTATTAGAAATCTTTGGCATATTCACTCATTCTAAATCACTGGCTTTGTTATCCATTTTAAAAAGGCTCAACTCTTACCTTTTCTGGTAAAGAATTTTTGCTATTTTGCTAAAGAAATAATAGCAATGATGTGATAATCACTACACAGTTAAAAAGAAACTTATTTTTATACAAGTTTACAGGAAAAGCAAAATATCTAATTTCCTAATCTATACTTAAATAATAAAATGCCCAACATATACTTTAAAATATCCAGAGTATTACTAACAGTCTCATAATAAAGAAATGACATGCTTATCACAAATAAGATTCATTTTATATTTAATGCCTCAATTAGGAGACATAAAAATCATTACTGTAAATTAATACAGAAAATGCAAAATTCTTATGATTGAAAATATTATCACAACAATAAAAATTCTTTAAAGTACTTTATTTTGTCTTAAAATACATAGTTAAAAGCAAAAGCATGGATTTCTAAATGTCACCAGAAGAGTAATCTTTTAGAAACTGATATTACTCGGCTGATTCATAAGAAAATTCATGCACACACACCTGCATTATAGTTTTGCTTAATCAGGAAATCAAAAATCTTCATTTTTATATGGTAGGACTCACAAAACTAAGTAAGATAAAAAATTATATTACTAGGTAAATTAAGATTTAAAAAATTTTTAAATATTCTGATCTTCCACATTGTCTAATAAAAATCACCTCATTGTCTCCAATTACCAAGGTTAAATATATTTAAGTAATATGTCACTAAGACAAACGATTAAATAGATAACAAATGCGGAGAAAAATATAATTCAGTTCATGAGACTATCTGTGTAAAGAAAATTAAAGTCAGGTTTTATACAGAATAATAAATCACATCTTGCAAATTCTCAGAGTTCCAAACAAATTCAAGTATCTTTCAGAATAGAGTTGTTGAGAGAATCTTAATTTTAAAGCTAAAAATGTTTTAGATGGTAATTTTGATTAGATCTAGCTCAACTTTAATAAAGATCTGCAACAATTAGTTTACCCAGTCAGCAACATCTCCTGACTAGCATTTAAGGGACCTGAGGACCTTCTGCAGGAAGCCACCTGGCAGGGCTGCTCGCCCACACCTGCAGCTCCTCGCCCACACCTGCAGCTCCTCATGCGCCCCTGCAGGCGGTGTGCCTTCCCAACAACCCAACGCTGCTTCACACTGAGATCTCAGAACATTCCTGAAAGGGAAGGTCACAATGCGATCCTTGCCCTGTTTCTGTTTCAGCAGACCTGCTTCACAGGCCGTTCTGATCATCCCCACTGCCCTCACTATTAATGTCCAACTCTCCCAGTTTCTTTTTAAACTAGATTAGCTTTGCAGCCAGCACGCGCTTGGCTTCATTATTTACTGACTGTATTCCTCATTATTCAATTCATTATTTAATGAACCCCTTCATTATTATTAATACACATTAATGAATATTAATGTCCTAACTCATGTGATAATTATATATTAATACACATATTAATACATTATTTAATGTATTCCTTCAGTATTTAATGACTGTATTCCTCCTGTATTGCCAACTGACAAACAACATATTTGCGATTTTTGTTGCAGTTGCAACTGTTGCTACCATGTCCTAATTCAAGAGGTTGGGAGTCATAGTTGGAGATAACTTTAAGTCATTTTACTTGTGTTTATTTGGGTCTCACGAAATGGTAGGATATAGTTTATGATGGCACTTGCAAAATGATTTATATGATGGGTTTTTTCTATATACATTTTAAAATCTGAATGGCTAGACACGGATGAACGTAGACTTTACATATATGTGCTCATCAGAAAGAGTTCTAACTGGGAATTTATGAATGATTAGAAAGTATTTTATCATTTTTTAAGAAGATGTTTGGATAAGTGCCCGGCATGGTAGTGTGGTGGCTAGAGTCCTTGCCTTGCATGCACCAGGATCCCATTTGGATGCAGGTGCTGGTGCTGGTGACCCCGCTTCCCATCGAGCTCCCTGACTGTGGCCTGGAAAAGCACTAGAAGACGGCCCAGAGCCTTGAGCCCCTGCACCTCTCAGGAGACCTAGAAGTGGCTCTTGGCTCCTGGCTCCGGATCAGCTCAGCTCTGGCCACTGCAGCCACTTGGGGAGTGAATCATTGGACGGAAGATCTTCCTCTCTGTATATATGATCTTCCAATAAAAATAAAGTAAATCTTTAAAAAAAAGA
Source organism: Ochotona princeps (assembly GCF_030435755.1). Lineage (NCBI taxonomy): Eukaryota > Metazoa > Chordata > Mammalia > Lagomorpha > Ochotonidae > Ochotona > Ochotona princeps. The sequence goes on from NC_080850.1 coordinate 45,507,472, forward strand.
TGTCTGGATAGTCCTCAGACAGAATTTAGTCATTCTACACATTTCACATTAACAACATTAAGGTTCATCAAATGATTTTTAGAAACGGAGCCAAAATTAATTTACCAAGTATTTACTTAATACATAATGATGAGTTATGATCCCGTATTTTCCTTATATTTTGAAATTTTTTCCTGAATTCAGATATCAAAAGTGTAATCCACTGAAAATTTCACAGGAAGTTAAATCTCTTTCTAAACTCAAGGAAAAATAAAACAAAGAAAAGCACAGTAAAAAGAAAAGAATTTCATGAGCGTTAAAATACTATTTTAATAATAAAGATGCACTTGGTATATAATAAATTTGAATTTCAAACTGAAAGTTAGTGAGGAGGAAAAGACAAAAACAAATAAATTTAAAACGATGGACAGGAACCACAGAGAAAAACCAGTGAGCAGGGTCAGTGAGCAAAGAGTGACAGGAAGATGAGTGTCAAGCATGATAGCATGCTGTTTCAGTAAAGGCTCTAACATTTACTTGCATATTTAGTAATTTATAGCAGCTCAAGGAGTTAAGGGTCATAGTGAGGAAGATTTTAAACTATCCTTCCGGTGCCATTTGTTATTTTATACTGTTATATTATTTCATGTTATTTTATTTCAAAAGTAACTGATTTTTCAAAATTAATTTATTTTTACTTGGAGATGAGAGAGAGACTGATCTTCCATCTGCTGGTACACTCCCCAAAGAGCACCACAGCCAGAGCTGGGTAGGCGGGAATCTGGGAGCAGGAGCGTCTTCTGGGTCTCCGTCGTAGGTGCAGGCTCCAAGGAGTTGGGTCATCCTCTGCTTCCCTCCCAGGCCATTGGCTGGGAGCTGGAGCAGAAGCAGAACAGCCAGACACCAACGGGCCACACGGATGCCGCTATGCCGCCATGCTGTGCCCCACCACTTCCAACTCCCTTTATTTTACAAGTACTGCTGTGTTGTCAGGACAAATACTAGAGGAAGATTCAATTTGATGTCTAGATTCAAAAAGAGTAACTGTAGTCTTCTTCAAAACCAGAATTTCTTTTACAGGGAAGGCAAATATTCTATCCCAAAAGGAGCAGTGACATACTGCTTCCACTTCGACAGCGAGTAAATTATGAACTATTTTTTTTTTAAGATTTATTCATTTTTTATTACAGCCAGATATACACAGAGGAGGAGAGACAGAGAGGAAGATCCTCCATCCAATGATTCACTCCCCAAGTGAGCCACAACGGGCCGATGCGTGCTGATTCAAAGCAGGGAACTCGGAACCTCTTCTGGGTCTCCCACACGGGTGCAGTGTCCCAAAGCATTGGGCCGTCCTCGACTGCCTTCCCAGGCCACAAGCAGGGAGCTGGATGGGAAGTAGAGCTGCCGGGATTAGAACCGGTGCCCACATGGGATCCTGGGGCTTTCAAGGCGAGGACTTTAGCTGCTAGGCCACGCCGCCGGGCCCAATTATGAACTATTTTTGTAAATAACGTTTCATGAGAGCCCAGTCACAAGAATTGGTTTACATATTGTCTATGTCTACTGTTGTGCAACAAGGGAAGAACTGAAGTTGGAAGACACTAGGGTCTGGAAGGGCTAAATCATATATAAAGCCTTCAGAGAGAAAGATTGAGCTTTGCCCAAAATTACAAACTGACTTTCCCTAACTGCATCTCTGAAACATTCAAGGACTGAGTGTGTGCCAGTTGATTTCTTGTTGGAAGATCTCGGGCTTCAGGCCCTGCCATCTGGCCCTGAGGTCACCGAGGGTGAGAGGACAATGATCTCTGGCTGTAAGAACCATCAGAGACAAGCTGCTGAGGAATGCCCATTTATTCAGGACAGATTCCAGAGTTACAAAGGTGCAGCAAGAAGGCGGGGGGCATCTTCCAGCAGAACCCCCCATCATGGCAGAGGTCACATTCCACCTGTTTCCCCTTGACCTTCTAGCCAAGTTGGAGGTCACACTCCTTGTATAGGCCTGGGAGGTGTGTCTCAGGCCACAGGGAGGTAAGCTTTAGGTCACGCCCACTAGGTAGCAGGGCAGGGACCACAGGAAGAGGAAAGTGACTTGAATTAGAAAGTAAGAGTCTTACGTAACAGAAGGAAAAAGTGGTAGGTAGGCCACTGGATTTTTGTTATATAATCTTTCACGGTTATGGCTTTGTGGAAGCTACTTTGGGGAAGTATAACACTACTGTTAATAACTTCAATGTTTTAATAGGGTAACTTCTTAAACTTTCTTAATAATAATATCTTCATCTAAAAAATATTATTTATCATTCAGAACATAAATCTTGGCAATAATTTCTTCCCAAAATAATGAAGCCAAATTCAATTTTTCCTTTTCCTTTCATATGCCCACCCACCCTCTCCCACTGCCTTGCCTCTAAACACAAAGAAATCCAAACCTAAAATCACATCTATATGAAACACAAATGGCAGGAGGGAAATGCCTTCAAATTCATAAAGAGATAAGCAATCATGCTAGAGTCCTTCTTATGTGTAGAATGTTCGTTTTTTGAAAAATATTTTAAAATTTCTGTTCCAAAATAAGTATAGACAAACAGGTTTTCAGGTACTACACGTGAATTCCTACATCTACTTTAGTAATACCCAGAATTGGAAAACTGAGATAATCATGCTTGGGCTAATCATGAAAACACAAAAGGGATGGTGCCATGAAAATTCTTTTCAGGTCAAGAAAGTTTGCTGTTTTAATTGGTACATAAAATCACTACTGTGTTCAAACCAGAGAAGAGCTAAAGTTATTTAAAATATTTACTTTTCTAGTATTACGAACACTTAGAAATCCAAAACTGCCAGGATGCAAACCATACAGCAGCCTCATCTGCATGTTTTTCCATACCAGATGACTTACTACAAGCAGCACTAGTACTGTTTTATTTCTTTATACTTAGAAATATTAAAATGCAATGTATAGAAGATGCTTAGAAACAAAGAATTTAAAAGCAGCAAAATATAATGGCTTTTTAAAGTGCTAATCAGTTTTAAATTAAAAAAAATCAGCTTGACTAAAGGGAAATTGTCAATTCTATTCAAATAGCAAACAAACTAAAACCGGCCCACGTGACCCCAAACCCTCCAAAACCACACAATGCAAGCTGAATGGTAAAAGCCTGTTTCTAAAGCTAGGATCTTGCCTGCAAGACTGGGAGGGCTATGAGAACTGATGGCTGAAAGAGCTTTGGAAAAGCCCACACGTTCCATGGAGAATACCACTACCTGGTGAGGACTAGGCATAGCAAAGTGTCTTCCTGCCAAAGAAAGAAGAGAGAGTCTGTGTTTGGGACAGAGAAAAACCAGTATTACAGTGTACTTCTACCAAAAAAAAAATCAGTGTAAGATCTAATAAAATTACATTAGCTAATTCTAGTCACTAGCACAAGAATGCCTTATAAACTGAAAACAGAACACAATCTGTATTTTTACCAAAAAATTATTTGACCTTGCCTTTAAAAAATGATCTGCAACAAAAACTTACTACTGTGACTAAACTAAAATGTAATTACATTTGACGTTTGGCAAATAATATACCTGAAACCTTAATAAAATCAAGGAAAAGATGAGAAACTCACCAGGTAAAGCTTGTGAGTCTGTCGGCTCTTTGTCAGGAACGTGTGCACCACCACCAAACACAGCGGACCACATTTTCTCATTTAGAGGATGGGCCACGATGCGAAACAGTTCATTACTGGCGTGAGTGGCCAGGCCGTGGATGAAGAGACTCAGATACACGGCGGTGAGAATCTCACAGAGTAAGACCGTAAGCCCTGACTGGGCTTCCTCACCGGAAGAATTCAGAAGCCGAACCAAACAAGTGATTCCTGGAACCGAAAGGCAACACAGCTGCACTGACATCAGTTGCTGAAAGTTAACTACTTGCTTTCTAAGTTTTAGAGTTATTTTGATTTTGGAGAAAACTACATTGTATCAGAATTAAACACTTTCTCCCTAAGTTCGTAGATGACTGAAGTATTACAATTAATGCACAATTTTTCAGTAATTTTTTTTCAATTTTAAAGAAATACTGACAATACACAATATGGCAAGATTTCACAGATAAAACGAATGACATCAACACTTTTCTATTTATGACTAGCAGAATTCTTTATTAAATGACATAAAAAGTCTGGGTTACTGTAGTGTAATTATCTGGGGGTACTAATGTTATAAATGAATATATAACTTGTAATCGAATGGTGATGAACTGGAATCAATTCCAGTTACACTGAACAATGATTATCACACAGCAAAACCAAATTGAATGTGATTTTCACTCATCTATGATTTTCAGTAATACCAAAAAATTGCTTATACCTGGCCACTGAGCTGGTGATGTATTGGGAGTTATAGCTTCATCCAAGCTTCCTGTTTTCAAAGAATGCCGATGAGGAAGCAGTATTCCCTGGTATACCATCCCAGTAAACTGATTAGTATGGAATGAACTAAAGGAGGAAAAAAAAAACACACTACTTAAACCTGATGAATTTCATTTATTAATATTCCCAAGCTAAATACAAGCTTTCCTGATTACTGTCATTACATTAAATGTAGCATACTGCAGAGTCGACTGCAGTACTAAAGCAAACACATATTCTAAACCAAACCACATAAAGGGTTTTAATACTAATTTACTAAAGGACCAAGAGAATGAGAACTCTAAGTCACTGGATAAAAACACCTAGCAGGCTTACATACTAGGCTTTGTAACAAAATTGCTTGACTGAAACACATTTAGAATCCATTTATTTACATTTTTATTATTTATTTGAGATGCAGAGAGAGAAAGAGACACAGATCCTAGACAGTGGAGCCACCAACGCTACTGGTCTACACCAGCAAGCAGCAGAAGCCAGAAACCAGAGGTAGGCACTGAGCACATGTACTCTGAAATGGGACGAGGGCATTTCAAATCAGTGCACTATCCTTGAATGCCTACCATTCGATTTTTTAAAAAGATTTACATTATTATTACTATTATTACTATTATTATTATTTTACTGGAAAGGCAGATACACAGAGTGAAAGAGATACAGAAAGATCATCTGTCTGCTGGTTCACTCAAGTGACCACAATGGCTACAGCTGAGTTGATCCGGAGCCAGGAGCCAGGAGCCAGGAGCTTCTTCCAGGTCTCCCACGTGGGTGCAGGGTCCCAAGGCTTTGGGCCGTCCTCGACTGCTTTCTCAGGCCACAGGCAGGGAGCTGGATGGGAAATGGAGCTGCTGGGATATGAACCCATGCCCATATGGAACCCTGGCACTTGCGAGGGAAGGACCTTAGCCACTAGGCTGTCCCACTGGCGCCTCAATTTTATTTCGATGGTCAGCATACTCTACATCAAGCACATAACTAGGTATATAATGAAAAACTGTCCTCATGAAATTTATAGCATATTGTGCTTAAAAATGAAGCTATGCATGTGCTATGAAGGCAAAATAGAAAGAGTATTTCAATGAAATTTTAAAATTCAGTATGAGCTTTCCCTAGTAAATGATACTTCAAGCTAAGATCAAGTAAACACAGAATCAAATAACTTGTAGTGAGATATAAACTACAAAATAATGATGACAAGATGGTATAAATATTTTGTGAAATTCTTAAGATATTCCTATATGATACATTAAGCAAATGAATATAATCTACTATGTAGAAATTTATTGGTTTAAATCTGCTCTAACTGGCTAACCTCATTGGTCACTAATATTTTCATGCATTCATGAGCAGTTTCTCTTGCTTTACTTCCCAGGACAAGACAGGAAAGCAGCAACACAAAGTTTCCCTCTTGTGTCATAAACCTACAGAATGATAGGAAACAAACAAAAAGCTGGAAATAAAGTCTCACTTAAAAACAAGAAGGATGAACTGTTAAAAGAGTAAGGTCAAAAATTAAGCTCAAATAATAGTCTTACCCACTTTACTGTAGCCCTTGAACCTTTTTACCCTAATTAACTATGTAAAGATTGTCAAAAATATAATAAAAAAATTAAGCTCAAGTTACTTTTGGAATGTACACATAATCAGAGTGACAAGTGATGCTACTTACGGAGAATTCCAACGTAGAAGATAAACTGAAAATCAAAAATCAACACCAAGAAAGGCTGTGCCATTAAGATTTCACCAAAGGAAGCAGAATTGCCAGAACAGTAAGAAAATAACCTAACGCTCAAAGCTTTAAAATCTCAAAAATAAAAGTAGGTTATAGGGCCTGGCACAGTATCCTAGTCCTTGCCTCGCATGTGCCAGGATCCCATATGGGCACCAGTTCTAATTCTGGCAGACCCGCTCTCCATCTAGCTCCCTGCTTGTGGCCTGGGAATGTAGTCAAAGATGGCCCACAGCCTTGGGACCCTGCACCCACATGGAACACTCGGAATAGGATCTAGGCTCCTGGCTTCGAATTCACTCAGCTCTGCTCATTATGGCTGCTTGGGGACTGAATCATCGGATAGAAGATCTTCCTCTCTTTTTCTCCTCCTTTCTGTACATCTGACTTTGCAATAAAAATAAAAATAAATAAATCTTTTTTAAAAAAAAGTTTAAAAATAAATAAGTGCTCTTAAAATTGAAAAAAAAAATAGAATTTCTAAACACAATCTGGCTAAATAAGAGACAAGGCAGTGCTGACTACGAGTCAATGTCTCGAAAATGTAACTAAGATTTCTCTGGAAATGAAACAAAGACAAAAGAAGTGCAAACAATAAATAAATAAATAAACAAATAAATAAATAAATAAAATGATGAATTCTAAAGTTCAATACTTGTGTTAACAGAAAAGGAAACAGAAGACAGACGAAACAATATTTGGAAATTATGTCTGATTATTTTAAATACTTAAAAAACAGTCTAGAAGTACATCACAGATAGAAAATCACAAACACCAATTCTTCAGAGTTCTCTCCATTCCAAGGTGGCCTTTCTCGTCTGTGTTCCCGAGGCTCTTTGGTGTCTAGCGCGTTACAGATGCTATCATTTAAATACTCTCTTGCGTTGTCGACAAATGTAATCTATAACTTACGAGCTCTCATGTTCATTTTTTAAAGCAGACAATTTATCTTATTAATGCTAAAAATCTCAGTAGCCACCAAAATGTTTGCCTAGGGCAGTAATGAGTAATGGGTTGTTAAATTAAGTGGGCAAGGGTTTACTCGGGATTCATTTTTCATAAAGGTATAAACTGAAATTTCAAAGATGAAAAAAAAAGTACAAGACTTGATTCATTGTCTTTTTGCATTATTGAAAGTAGACTACTATGTATCATTCTAAAGAAAAAAAAACAATAAAACATGAAATCTTAATGGAAATTGCAAGCACTCTTAAGTTTCAGAAAAACATATTTACCTGTAGTTATGACTTCCACAAAGGCACTGGTAAATACAAGCAGAAAGTGAAGCTGCTAACGTGTGCATCACATACACCTGGAAAAGGAAGGCAAACACACTTGAACAGATTTTAAGTATAAACTGTTTCAAAACAAAATATAATCAGCACTTCTGAAGCACCAGTGGCTCACGCTGCGGCACAGCCAGGAAAGCCACTGCCTGCAGCACCAGCACAGGTGCTGGTTTGAGTCCTGCCTGCTCCACTTCCAATCCACTCCCTGCCAACGTGTCTGAAAAAGCAGCAGCAGATGGTCCAAGCACCCAGACACCTGCCGCCCACATGGAAGATCAAGATGAAGCTCCCAGCTCCTGGCTTCTGCCTAACCCAGATGGAGCCATTTCAGCCATTTGGGGAACAAATCGGTGGATTGAAGATCCTCCCCTGTCCCACAGCTCTACCTTGCAAGTAAATACATCTTCAAACAAAAAGAAAATACATAATCCTGTGATTCAGGCTTACCGACTAATTCACTAAGCTTCAAGTGAATCCAAATTTCTAACAAACACTACAAGGAATTCTGATGAAACTGATTTATAATCTACTATGACATGATCTGCAAGAAAGGACAGGGACAAAGTGTCTTACACGGTCTGTAAACTCTACACTGCCTAAATATGAACCAAGGCAAACTACCGATTTGTTTGTACTGTCATACTAAAACACTAAGCTTCCATCTTAAAAACCAACTAGCATTCTACCTTTGTCTTCTGAGTGAGTTACCTGTAATTCTTATTCTAATAAAGTGGTTATATAAGACTAAACACCTAGCAAGCTAAGTTTTCAAACTTCAAGTATCCCATTTAGGGTATTAAAATAAGGAAGAGAAGCCTTGTTTGTAACCAGAATCAGCAGAAACACGACAAAGTTCTCTTTTAGTTTTATCACAGTGTACAGGTGAATTAAAAGCTTGGAACGAGGCATACTTACTTTGTCGCTTTGGAGATCAGGATGGGGTGGTGACTCAAAGCTTATTATGGCATGCAGGATATCGTGTGTTAGATTACTGAGGTGTAACAATGGATTGGCAACTACTGTTTTGGCACTGGCTGTACAAGCAAAGAGGAGAGGCACTGAGGTTTGCTCAGACAAGGGGCTAGCAAACAGCGGCTCTAAAGTTTCCTTAAAAACAAAGAGGGAAATAAAGTCAATGAGCTATTCACAACATCAAACTAATACTTTAACTTAGAGAATTCTCTCAGAAAAACTCCAAAAAAATGACAATCCAAACGCAAATGCACTGTAAAAACTTAGAAATAAGCCAAGGAAGTCTGCATTACAACAGTCATGTTTTAAGATGACAGTCTGTAACCTCTGTGGGAAGCCTGTCACCTCACACTGGAGAACATTGCACAGATCGTAAGACCTGATTCTGAACTACCTTCACACAGCAGCACACAGGCAACTGTACAAATTCCTAACAAGAAACATCGAACAAAGGGTGCATTTCCTAAAGCGAGAGTAATGAAGAAAGAAGCTGTAGAACTCAAAAATCACCTCCTGGTCAGGTAGTTTTTGAGTAGCATGTTACTTACACACCTGCTGAGATTCTTGTAAAAGAAGAATCAATTCCATTCTTACTGAGGCAAGGCCCCCACCATGGGATCCATGAAGCACACAGTAACTGAGAAACATCCGCAAGAGAGACTGGTACTTCAAGAGCCACTGTCTTTTTTCCTGACAATTCTCTCTTAGTTGTTTCACTTTCGTTTGGTGAGGCAAATCTTCAGTATCCTCATTTACTCCAAATTCCCCTCCATGTTTGCTGACCGTAGACTGTGGCTCTTCAGCATCCGGGCAGAAGTCACACGTCCTCTGGAGAGCTATCACTTCTTTTTCCAGCCAATGGTACAGCTGGTAACGCAGTTTCCCACCATCTATTTCATACCCAGTAGATAAGGTTCGAAGTTCTACGGTGAGTATCTTTAAACATGCTCTGAATTTTAACTGAACTGCAATTATATCTTCTGATGGATTCAAGATATCATTTTCATCTACTGTGCTGAAAGAGTCTGTGTAACTCGTTTCCTCTGATTTTTTATCTACCTTTCTCTGTAAAGGTTTTATTTCTTTCATAGAAATGGGGAGATCCTCATTTTCTTCATCATTATCACTGTCCCATTTTAACTCTAAAGAGTCCTCCTGAAACACGACACTTGGTTGGCTCCAGTCAAACGAAAGAGTTGAGTTTGACTGCTTCTCCGAGGAACACTCTGAAGATGATCCAAACCCATTTGTCAATGACTCTGACCAATCAACAGCTGAAGACTTCTCTTCTCTTGCAAATAATTTTAAGGGAGAAGATTCTTTACTAGTATCCAGAAAACTAGGTGCTCTGCAAAATGGCTTTGCCTTCTTGATGACTTTGGGCATCTTTGATAATACTTCCAAAGCCAACATGGGACAGCCAGCTTTTAAATGAGCACTTGCAGTAGTAAAAAACAATCTTCTTTCACTCAAATTAATTGTTCCTGCCAGTCCACTTTTCCCCGTTAAACTCATGTGTGTGGAAAATGTATCTGATGACCCAAAATGACGTCTCAGCAAAAGAGGATGTGTTCTCAGGAAATTGTAGAAATTAAAAACTGCAGGATTACAGGCCGAGGTCATGACTTGATCTAAAAGAGAGTTAATTCTATGAGCCAAAAAATGAGATTTCTATTTGTATTGTAGTCATTTTCTACTAAGACACTGTACATTAATCCTCCTGATTTTTTACACATATCCTTATTAATATACTGAACTGAAAAGAACACATTTGTAAACAAAGTGTTGTACCAATAGGAAAATAAGGGTTAGCCTGCCAGCCCTTATCTGCCCTGCCCTCACATGCAAGTGTCCTACAGTTCAGTGCTTTAATTACTGCACGTGGAAGTGACACCATCGTATCGCGTTAAGTTGTATGTGTAAGCTAATATTAAGTGCCAACTCCAACTCCAGTTTCGCCATGAACATTTAAATTCCTATGTAAAAGACCTATATCACATTCAATGTGTTTTGACTTAACATTTACTTATTGTCTCAAGGTCTTTTTTGCTAGCGTGCCCTTGGCCAAAACCACTCTTTCTGGACAGCTATCCAGATTAACCCACTTAAACCAGTTCTTGCTCCAAGGTCACCTTGTCAGAAACCTTCCTTTTCTCAAAATTAATTCATTAATTACCAAGTAACAGAGAAGACAGAGATGGGGGAGGGGAAGGAGAGAAAGAGAGAAAGAGAGATCTTTCATTGCTTTACTCTCCAGATGGCCACAATGGCCAGTGCTAACCTACACAGTAGCCAGGAGCTTAATCCTAGCACTTGGGCCATCTTTCACTACTTTTCTTAGGCCATTAGCTATGAGCTGGGAGGTAATGACCTGAAGTAGAACATCAGGGACTAGAATCCAGGATTGCAGGAAATGGCTTTATTCACTGTATCATGACACATTGCCAATCATTCACCTGCTGGTCAAGCTAAAAACAAGGAGTTATCTTTGACTCTTAATTTCCTCACAACCCAGAACCACTCAGCTTGGTCTAGCCAATTTAAAACGAGATCTCAACTCCAGTCACTTCCTTCTGCCTCCACACTCATCATCTTAGTCTAAGCCACTATGCCTTCACATGCTTTTCTTCTACAAGCATACACGCTTAACTGGTTCCAAAAGTATGTGACAACATAACACCACCAAATCAAAATACACATTTTTTAACAAGACTACATATGGTACAGGAAAAGGGCAGAAAAGGGGCTTTATTTTGTACCTTTCCTTGCAGAGGCCAGTTTGAACATGCCAGTTCACATGGCTACCTCAAAAACTTAGAAGGTAAGGCACAAGGTATTTCCTGATTTAACGATGTCACACAGAAACGGTCACCGAGAAGATTTTCTTATTAGCATTATGATGAGATCTACTCTACTAGCTACCTGTTATACTTCTATTCAATTTTTGGAAAAAAATATTTAAAAATCAAATTCCATCATTTCATAAAAATTCACAGAAAGGGTGGCAAGTGCTGATATGCTCCTAAATCTGTATGATGAAATATGTGAAATTTGTTCACTTTATGTAAATTTTAAAAATCTACCAATGAACAAATCATTCAAAATTATGGCTTAAGATTTTCCAATCATATTCATGAAGATAATGAATACATTTTACTAGAAGAATTATAAAACCGATTTACAAGTACACTAAATTCAAATGATTTCTAAAATGAAAACCCTGCTTCCTTTGGAAAATTCTCAAAAGATTCAATTCAAATGTTGATAATATCTTATGTTCAGTAAACCACAAAAATAGAAGATCCAGGTTCTTGGTTTTCAAAGAATTTATCTTTTGGGGCTGGTTTGCTGATGCAGCCAGCTAATCCCCTGCCTGCACCATCCCCTCTGGGTGCCAGTTGTAGCCCTGGTTGCTCCCTGCTTATGGCCCAGGAAAGCAGCAGGAGATGGGCAAAGGCCTTGGGTCCTACCTAGTTGGGAGGCCCAGAAGAAGCTCCTAGCTTCTGGCTTTGTGGCCATTTGGGTTGGGGACCAGCAAACGAAGATTCTCTCTCTCTCTCTCTCTCTCTCTCTGCAACTCTGGCTCTCAAGTTAAAAGAAAAAAAATTCTATTTTTTTTTAAAGTGTATATTCCCCAAAACAATAAAGAAAAACCTATACATACTCTTATGGCCCCCAACTGAGTCAGCGAGTCAGTAAGTCAATGAATTCAACACTTTCCATAACCACCAACAGAACTGTAAAAACTGCTTAATCACAGAGTTTTACAATTGCAGCTTACCATCATCCTCTCTGATAGGTTGCTTTATTAACGTTTCAAGAGCACCACTATAATCTTCCAAAATCCAACAAGCCATACTTCGAAGAAAAGGATCACAATGTATATTCATGTTTACTGAACTGAGTTCACTGGCAGAGGAACCAATCCCTAAAACCTTTTTACGTAAAATAGTTTTGTATGTTGAAGATGTGTCAAACTCAGACTCATAGAGTCTTGCTATCACAAGAGCCAACTGAATGTCATTCAGTTTCTCAAGACATACCTAGAAAAAGGTAGACAAGATTTTATGTTAACACTAAATACATATTTGCAAAAAAAAATTATCTAATAAGAAAATATTACATAATACAAGTTCCATATGAGGGTACTCCTAAAATTTTATAGAAAATGGATTAAGATTTTGGTTAAATTTGTGGTCAAAAATTTGTAACCTTGTGATTTTTGTAAATACTTTACAATCCAAAAGCTTTCAGGAAACTCTCGTATTATGTTAATCAGAAACCTGTACTCTTCAGTCACGTGGCACATTGTAGTGTTTCTCAGTTCCAAAACACATGATTTAAAATACTTGAACGGTGGCTGCCTGTGGTGCAGTGGGTAAAGTTGCTGCAGCCTCTGACAGCAGCATCCCATATAGGCACCGGTCTGTGTCCTGGCTGCTCTGCTGCTTTTACTTTTCTTTACTCTTTTTAATTTATTTATTCATTTGAAAGGTAGACTTACTAAGACAGAAACAGAAGGAGAAAGGGAAAGAGAGAGAAAGATCCTGAGATCTACCGACTGCTGATTCATTCTCCAAACGGTCACAAGGCCAGAGCTGTACCAGTCCAAAGAAGGAGCTAGGAACTTTTGGCTCATCCATGTAGGTAAAAGGCCCCAAGTATTTGGGCCATTTCTGCCGCTTTCCCAGGCAAACAAGCAGAGAGCTAGACTGGAAGTGGAGAAGCCAGGCCTCACGGCACCCATGCTGATGCCACAGACAATGGCTTTACCTATTACGCCACAGTACCAATCACTGGCTGATCTACTTCTGATCCTGCTCCCTGGTAATGGCCTGAGAAAAACCTGTGAAAAACAGCCCAAGTGTTTGGGCTCCTGCCACTCACGCGATGCCTGGACAGACCTCCTAGCTCTTGGTTTTGACATGGGCTGGATCTGACTGTTGTGGTTACGTGGGGATAGAAACAGCAAATGAACGCTTCTCTCTCTCTCCAACTCTTTTTTTTTTAACCTACCAATAATCCCAACTTTTAAATAAATCTTTTAAAAACAAAGAGTTCTATGAAACTACAAACAAAAGGGAAATTTAGGGTAAGCAATATACTGTGATCCAAAATGCTTACAATGTCTAAAGTTTTATTGAGAAATAATGAGTCAGTGCTATGAAGTTCATCATCTGACTGATGGAAATACAAAATTAAAAGTAACCTTTTAATTTTTTAGATGTTCATGAGGATTTTTTTCTTCCTAATATTTATTTAGTTACTTATTTACTTAAAAGGCAGAATGACAGAGAGAGTAGGAAAGATGGGAGACAGATCTTCCACAATGGCCAGGGCTGGGCCAGGCCAGGCCAGAACCAGCAGGACAGACTCCATTCAGATCTCCCACGGGAGTGGCAGGCGACAAGCACATGGACCATGTGCTGCTGCTGTCCCAGGCGCATTAGCATGGAGCTGGGTGAGAATCAGAGAATCTGGCACTCTAGCCAAAACCCTGACTGGGCATGTCAGCACCGCAGGTACCAATTTTACCCACCGCATCACAAAACCAGCCTTGATGGACAGTCCAAATAGTTAGATCAGCTACCTCTCCACCCATCGGTACAACCTTGTAAACCCTAAGTCTGGGAAAATATCACTCAAGTCAACTGACAAACTCTCAAATATCACCACTTCAGGTAGTACTTAGCCTTCTACTATTTCCCCAAGAGCTAAAATTAAAAAGTGAAAATTGAGGTTCTGTACAGAATGCAAATGGATGCTAATTTTTAAAAGTTTCAGTCCTTACCTCAATTGCATCTTTGAGGCAACCTGCTAAAAGAAAAAATGCCGCAGAATGTTCAAATCGCTGTTTGCCTAGCAAAGAAAAAGCATTTTTTAAAGCTGCTTTACGCCACCTCTCATCCTCAAAATTGTGTCCAAAAAACTGTGTCATTTTGGCGTCCTTCTGGGACCTGCAAAGGAAGGCATGAACACATGTGAACACAATGCTTCCACAGCAGAACCAGTGCTGTGAAGCTAAGACTTGAAAATTAAGAGTCAACAAAAACACTAATTTATAAAAGCCTGTACATCTGCTTATTTTCCCTAACACACAAGAGTACTAAAATTTACTTTTCAGTCTCAGAAAATCACTGACAATGTTTCTTCAAAGTGCAAATACTGCAATGAATCACTGCAAAATAATACTTTTAAAATAACGAAAAATACATAATCAACTTCCATGTTACAGAACCATCTATACTGCATCAATACCCTTAATTCCCTTTCATTAGTGAAGGGATGAAAATTTAAGAAATCTGTCCCGATTTTAAAACAACCCTGAAATATCCAGTCTCAGGACAATTATTTAGGAAGACCATTTTCGTTTCAAGGTCGCTGTTCACTCAGACCACCTAGAACTGAACCCAAAGCAAATGATAACTACTTCCATGAGTTGTCCTGATCTATCGTGGCGAAGCAGAATGTGAGAAAGACACTGTGTGAGTGCATTCTCCCCAGGCACGAGGTCTGAAGCCAAGGAAGGAGACAGCCTGCAGGGCCAGCCTGGCCCAGGATCATGAGCTCTCAAGAACTGACCGCTTCCCAAGCCAAGCACACATTTCTGCACTAGTCACATCTGCTCTACCAAAGTGGCATGAGAAGTAGCTGAAATCATAAAGAACATGTTTCTGCGCATTGATTTTAGAACACTCAAGTGTTTCCTTAGTTTTCTTTCACTATGGAATACACCTGGACTTTTTTTCCTGTGAAATAAATCTGCCCTTAGAGCCAAAGTATGAAATTACACGAACCAACATCAACAAGAACAAACCTGACTGCACACATTCACTTCTTAAGGAAAACTTTCTGCTTTGAAGCACTGTTTTCTTACCTACCTATATAATCCCCAAATCACAGCTTTCTTCTTCATTGCAAGATAAAAAATTGCAGCATCTAAAGGATCATTCTTCCTAAAAAAGGCTGCTTTGGCTACCTGAAATTAGAAAACAGCGGGTTAAAATTTCAGCAAGTTTGTAAGTGAACATCTTCTTTCATATACAAGCTGAAATACTTCAAATGCAATACTGAGATGTTCCTTTATGTGATGTATATGAACATACTCCAAGTGACCAAAGCATTTTCCACAGGGATCTTCACAGAGGACCACTACTGCTTTCATTATAAACTCGTCAGCACTTTTTTAGTTTTTGAAGCACACCCGCGCTCTTCTGTGAAAGTTAACGCCCTACTAAGCAGACATGTTTTAACTAGAAACTTAGGCATTAAAATAAACATCTGAAAGGACTACGTGAACATATTTTAAAATACACACTATTTCCGAAGTCTTCTGCTGCTTCAGCAACAAAAAGGAAGCAATAGCAGAGGAGATATGGGATACCATTTAAAGAAACACACCAAAACACATTCGGTTTTTTACACCAAATAAAAACACTTACTTTTTCTATGCATCTCCGTAAGACGCGGGTATCCCGGACCCACCAGCCCACACCCATAGCTCTCAGCTCGGACCAGGCGGGATCATCTTTCTGCATCACAGGCAGCATATTCAACAGTTCTTCTCCCGCTACTGAGTGAAACGCCCAAGCAAAGTGACTAGTGGACAGGCCTGGGAAATGTCAAAACATTTTTAAAAGAATTAAAAGCATGATTATGCAAAGAAGATCAGAAATATGTTTCCATGTGCATCCAAAATGTGCAAGCATTATATCAGAGTCACAGGAATGCTTAAGTGTTTAAGATTGCTGGAAGTATGGGTTATTGTACTGTTATGCTTCTCCAAAGAACTCCATCACTACAATGAACACATACTTTATTACAACTGTAAGATGTTTTATGTAAGGTTCCAGGTGACAAGAAATAAAATCTGTAGTACATGCTCAAAAGATAAATACAATAGCCTCAAAGCCTATCACCACAAAACACTCAGAAAACAAATTCCATATAGCAGTGGTAACTGCTCATCAGTAAGTATGAGCATAATCCAAAAAGTTTGTAGAAAGTAGAAATCAGTCATTTTATATTGAAATATTTTGAGATCACGAATAGTTTTTTGGTAATACACATTTTTTATGAACTTTTGAAGACATTTCATATGAACAGACTTCACTTTTTTTCCATTTTCCAAAAACATTTTAAAGTATCCTCAAACTTAAATAAAGTACCCTCATGGCTTAAATTCTCCAATAAAATAACAGAATGGCTGAATGGACAATTAAAAAAATGGAAAAAAAGAAAGAGTCCACCACAAGATTTATACACTTAAAAAAAAATGTTTTTTTGCATGCCTAGATCGCATGAGCGAGAAGCCCACCTGCTTGTTCATTGCCCGAATGGAGAGAAGGCAGGGTTGAGCAAGGTGAGGCTGAGAGTCCAGGACTGATGTGTGGCTGACCTCAACACAAGCTCTCAAGCCATCACACATCACCTCCCTGCGTGCCTGACCAGCAAAGCTGCATCAGAAGCAGAGGACTGGAGCTTCAGACTGGCACTGACATGGGATGTAATGTGCCCAGGCAGCAGCTCAATGAGGAAGTCAATCCCAGAAGGACAAATATTATATGCTGTCTCTGATATAAGGCAATCTTCATGCAAAATACAAGATCAGGGCCCAGCGCGATAGTGCAATGGTTAAGGTGCTCCCTTGCATGTGCCGGGATCCCATATGGGCGCCGGTTCTAATCCCCGCAGCTCCACTTCCTATCCAGCTCCCTGCTTGTGGCCTGAGAAAGCAGTCGAGGACTGCCCAGAGCATTGGGACCCTGCACCCGCGTGGGAGACCTGGAGGAAGCTCCTGGCTCCTGGCTCAGCTCTAGCCATTGCGGCCGCTTGGGGAGTGAATCATCGGACGGAAGATCTTCCTCTCTGTCTCTACTGCTCTCTGTCTATCTGACTTTACAATAAAAATAAATAAATCTTTTTAAAAAATACGAGATCAATAGGCCTTTCAATACTGTTTTTGCTGCATTTCATGGGTTTTAATATTTTTTAATTTATTTTCATTTCTTCAAAATAGTTTCTTTTCTCTTATTAAACTCTTCACTGACTCATAGGTCATACAGGAGCATTATTTTCTCCAAGAAGATTTTTTTTATTTCTTTTTTCATTTTTCATTTCTTCAGAGACACACTGGTCATTCAGTAGCATATTATTTAACTTCATGGCACTGTAAATTTTTAAACTTTCTTTCTGTTGTTGATTTTTGTGACATTTCATTTAAGAGAATGTATAGCAACTGTGTAATAGAGACCATCATATCCAGATATGAAAATACAATGCAGTATCATTTCTACTTCTAAATGAAAGATGGACTCCCAATGAAACCACTCAATGGGTCTTTGACAACAGGAAGCTGGACTGTCTGCCACTGTCCATACCCACAATATCAGGACACACTTAAATAGCAGTATGATGGACTTCTGATTATTAATGAAGCAGTGCACTATACTGTGGGCTGGAGAGGGGGGAACTGGGGGAAGGAATAAGGAAAATCTCAGAGCCTATAGAATTATATCAATATACACGACAAATCTATATTAATTAAAACAACACAACACTGACACAAAAACAGATATAAACAACAGAATCGAATAGAAAATAAAGAAATAAATCTGTACATTTACATCAAACTGGTTTTCAACAAAGGTTCCAAGAACACACAATAGGGAAAGCACTGGATGACCACCTAAGTACTTGGGCCACTGCTATAGGAGGATGGAGCTCCTGCTTCCCGTCTATGATTTTGCCAGTCCTCAGCTGATGTGGGCATCTGGGAATGAACCAGTAGACATACCATCTCGGTTCTCCCTCTCTCTCTTGCCCTATCTTTAGAGTGAATGAATGAACAAATAAATAAATCCATGTTTCTTTTTTTTTTTTATAAATCCATGTTTCTTAAAAGTACAATACATAATGCTCAATTCCCCAATTTCCATTTCTTAATGGATTATTTTTATTTACTATTCAAAATTCCAGTGTCTTAGGCAAGAATAAAGAGAAAATAAACATTTTCAAAATAAATAGAATGTGTCAAATATGCCACCATTACTTTGCTCTGGCAAAAACAATTTTAAAAGTCTCTTTTTCTGTTTCCTTCCTTTCCTTTAACAGATACATGTGGAAGTTACCTTGATGAACAAGCTGGGCTCGATACGCCGGAAGGGAAGTCATAAGAAATGTATGAAGTCGAACAGCCAGCAGAAACTTTAACCCACATTCATCAAGAGTTTCCCCACCTACAGCCAGAAAAAATAAAACATGTGCTTATTTCCATGTGCAAAAAAAAAAAAAAATTAGTAAGTAAACCTAACACTAAAAATTCAAACATCTGCCTCTGTCACAGACTGAATATAGGAAAATACAAAGGTTATCAGCTGAAAATGTTTTCTAATATTTCTCTTTTCTACACAATTTTCTATTACAGAAAAAAATGTGGTATAGAGAGAGCAAACTGACTCAGGGTCCATAATTTTCTTTACAATCTGAGTTTCTCTGCTGTGACTCTTACTTAAATTAAGATCTGACTGAAGTTTAACTTACAATTTGCCAATGATATATATTTCAGTTATATTTTCCATAATGATTCTAATCATCCATCCTTTCCAATAATCTGTTACTTCTATGGAGGAAACAGTTATAGAGGGAGAAAACGGATTTTCATTTTATTTAATTCTTACAAGGATTTGTTTATTTCGGTGGGCTCAATTGGTTAATCCTCCAACTCCAAGCACCAGTATCCAGTACAGGCACTGGTTCGAGTTCCAGCTGTGCCGATTCCTATCCAGCTCCTTGTTTGTGGCCTGGGAAAGCAGTAGAGGATGGCACAATGACTTGGGACCCTGCGTCTATGTGGGAGACCTGGAAGAAGCTCCTGGCTGTCAATGGGCTTACCTCTGGCTATTGTAGCCGTCTGGGAAAGTGAACCAGAGAATTTCCTCTCTCTGCCTTAAAGAGACAGAAAGATCTTCGATCCACTGCTTCATTCCCCAAATGGCTGCAACGGAAGGGTTGGGCCAGTTCAAAGCCAGGAGCCTGGAGTTTCTTCTGGCTCTCCAAGGTAATGGCAGGGTCCCAAGGATCAGGGCCTTCTTCCACTGCTTTCCCAGGAACATCAGCAGGGAGCAGGGATCAAAAGTGGATCAGCCAGGGCTCGGATTTATGCCCATCTGAAATGCCAGCATCATAAGCTCAACCTGCTGTGTCACGGAACTGGCCTCTTATTTTCACTTTAAATGACTAAAAATATGAAATGCCTTTAGCATATTTACAGCAAAAAGTAACATTTACTAGTAGCACTTATTAGAGTAAAAGTGTCAAGAGTCATGACCAATTTTTCCCTTAAATTTAAACTTTTCTTACTATCTAAAATTTATTCCACAGTTTCTTCTTAAACTTAAACGGCTCTGTACTACTGACCAATATCTGGTCAACTTTCTAATTTTGACCTTCAGATTTGACTGGAATTGTCCACACAAATTTGTTCTTAACTGAGAGGTTTTTGCTTTGTTTTAGTTGTTTGTAATGCTGTATGGGTAAGAATAAGACCTAATTGCAGTATACTTGTATTTGTTATTCTAGGTAGGAGTATAAAATTATGCTAGTTATTTTTTAAATTCCTATTATATTAAAAACCAAACCATTATTATTAATAATGTATTATATCATGCAAGGGAAGAACAAAACCACCTATTATTTTCAGGTTTCTACAAGCAACCATTTTGTAAGAATCTTCTAACTATTGCTAAACACAAAATGATCCTATTAGATTACTTAGAAGACTGGCATAATCTGACTCCATGCCCTTCCTAACGGTACTGCAATTTATGGGACAAACTGCACATAAGTTGGAACTGTAGTGAAAGCAGTGACAAGATATCAAAACAATCATTCTGGGCAACATTTATATTTAACACTATTTAGGATTATTTTCTCTTGTACTGTTGTATGGAAGTTAGTTTTACCTTGGCTTCTGTCTCTGCTCTCTCCAATATCAGTACTGGTGGTGGCAATGGTATCTGCTAAGGCCATCAAGGACATCTGCTCCATCCGACTGAGTCCTGGTAAACTGGAATGAAGTAAGTGGCCGGAAAGGACTTGAGCATGCTCAGGACCAAAGTAATTTGGACTGTACTGTGAAAGGTCAATAACTTTGGGCTTATTCTTTTCTTCATCGGTCTCTAAAACATGAGCATCTGTCATCAGACTCGAAGTCTGAAAAAGCTCATCATAGCTTTCTTTGGACAACTGCTTTGCCTTATTTAACGTGTTCTCATCACTAGCCTTATCCAAAGACGAGTGGCAGCTATCGTCATCTGCCGCAAGTAAGGCATACAGAGGAAGCGGAGGGACGGACTCGATCTCTGTGTAGTCTGTGTTCTCAGCCTTGTTGAACGCCTGGGGGTCTCTGCTGGTGCTTCCGCTGGCACTGATGGTGAGAGACCTCAGGCGACGCTCGTGACTGGACTCTGCCTCATCATTCACAGCCACAACCTCCCCAGCAATACACTTGACAAGGTGCGACAAAATGGCCTTTGCTCTCCGAACTTTGCCAAGATCCATGAGTTCCAAAAGCTGCAGAGGATGATACTGAGGTAAAGTTGGGGAAAGAACATGAGCTGCTTCAAAAAGACCTGAATCTTCCATGTCCACTGAAGGATCTAACGCAGTTCTCTTCCCACAGATCTTCTGTGCCAGACTGGTCATGGATCGAGTCAGAATTCTCTTTGGAGGATGTAACCCAGAACTGGACGAGTTACTCTGTCTCATTAAACTTGTTATGGAAGGAGTGCTCCCACTGAACGAATCTGCCACAACAGGTTCTTGTTTAGAAGATGGTTGCCACTGGGAATACACGTGCATTTCACAATCCATTCCTACCACAAGGATGCCATCCCGCACCCAGGATAAAGAAACAGGAAACGGAGGGGAGCCCTCTACAGAGGAAACCAAGTCCACACTGCGTAACAGTACAAATTTAGATGGAACTACAACTTTAGTACTCTCCCAGAGAGGAAATGCCAGGCTTTCCTTACCAGTCTGTTCCTGGACCTTGCCAGCCAAGGGTCCATACATAAAAAGCTTGGATCCAATTCCTACCGTCAGGATATGAGAGCCATCTTCTCTAGACATCCAATCTAAGTGAACTAAATGCTTTGTGTTTAACGAGATACTTTCTTTACTAAAAAAATATGCCTCTTGTTTATTATAGGCCACTAAATTACTATCAACACTAATGCCAGAATCCAACACGGTGCTTAATTCATCTAAATGAATTGTCTGTTCGAGGACCCAACATGAACCTCCTGTAGACTCACATTCAAAAATACTTACATGCATCACAAACTCCTCAGAGGACCTACTACCAGATGCATGCTGCTTGTAAGCTACGGCTAAGCGACTTGTGTGTGCACAGCTGACTTCTACAGGCCTACCAGGCACGGTTACACTACTGTTGTTCTGAAGTCCATCTTCAATGAGCAATGGCCACTCTTCCCAAATGTACACAACATCTGCTTCTCCATCCCTCGATGTGGCAGATTCTCCGCGTGTCACTCTACACCTCCAGAATCGTACTTTCTCATCTGAGCATGAAGTTGCCAGTAAGTAAGGAGCACTGCATGCAGGATATATGGAAGAAGAACTCAGATGTCCTAAAACAAAAACAATACATTAACAAAATTCCAACTTTGGTTAACATTCTAGCTTTGTACAGTTTTTGATTCTTTTGTATTTACTACTGCTAAGACATAACAGCTGATGAAGCTTCAATAAAGTCAATTATATAAAATTAAATATATAGACAAGAAAATAACATCAGAATCTAGAAAATATATTTCAATTCCTGAAGTTTTTAAGTAAGGACTTTGATCAAAACCTATCTTATGCCAAAAACAAAACAACAACAACAACAAAACCCTAGATTATGGCACAATTAAAAAGTCTTAATTCGGCATGGCCTAGTGGCTAAAGTCCTCGCCTTGAACGCCCTGGGATCCCATATGGGCGCCGGTTCTAATCCCTGCAGCTCCACTTCCCATCCAGCTCCCTGCTTGTGGCCTGGGAAAGCAGTGGAGGACGGCCCAAAGCCTTGGGACCCTGCACCCGTGTGGGAGACCTGGAGGAAGTTCCTGGCTTCTGGCTTAGGATCGGCATAGCTCCAGCTGTTGTGGTCACTCGGGGCGTGAATCATCAGATAGAACATCTTCCTCTCTGTCTCTCTTCCTCTCTGTATATCTGACTTGGTAATAAAAAATAAATAAATCTTAAAAAAAACACAAATAAAAGCCTTAATTCCAGTGCTGACTCTCAATGTAGCATTCACCTTATAACGTGCCATGCTTATCCATCGTTTTAACTTCCATTCTAAAGGTTTCAGCACATTTTCCAGGATTATTCAGCATTCATTGGCTCCTTTTCTTTCATTTTCCTCAATACAAATGTGAATGGCTCATGGTTACTTAACTAGTAAACAGTCATGTCACAGGGCCCCTCCTGATCAAAGTGTATTTGACAGAATTGAGGCTGAGTCGTTTGCTAAAAGGAATGTAACACGTACTTCAACTTAAGGAATTACGATTATTGTCTTTCTAAAATAGGGGTCTGGCAACTGTTTCGTACAGCGTCAGATTAAGCACTGTCAGCTAGGTAAATCACTGTGCAGGATTCAACTCAGCCACCATTGGAGAGAAATATCTACATGTAGCAAAAAATAAATATGGCTATGTTCCAGCCAGAAAGTCAAGACATTTTAAATAAACTATGCACAATTCTATGCACATAGCACATGAACGATATTGTGGAAGTATATTTCACCATAACTACAATAAGAAATTCTTAAAAAGTCCTTAAGAAATATAGTAATAGTACAAAAAGATACAATTCGTGTTATCCATTAGTTTCTTTGAGTCAAACAGAAAACAAAGGCGTTTTACTTTCCAACAGTTTCTGTTTGAAAACTCCTAGGACTACAAAAAGCTTTCACCATATGCAACTTTTTTTTTGCCAAACCAAAAGAACAAAAACAATAATCCCCTCTTTTTCTAAAGGCCTTTTCCAAGAGAGTTGTCTTAAGACGTTATCTTCCTTTTCTTCGTATTTGCTGTACTTGTGAAGCTTGAGTTTAGCAGTGAGGATCCTAACATCCTGGCTAGTGAAGAAAGGTTAAGTTTTAGCAACTTCTGCTGCACTGATTTCTTTTTTATTGGAAAATACAAAAAAGAAAGTAAGTGTTTTAGTAATAACATTGTTACTATCGCCTGTGAATAGAAGAGATTAGACAATTGAAAACATGTGAAACTAAAAATCATTCAAGGCAATATCAGCCTAGTGATGGCTCCCAGCTTCAGATTGGCTCGGCTCCAGCCTTTGTGGCCAGGGTAGTGAATCAGGGGGTACAAGACCGCTCTCTCTGTTTCTCTTTCTCCCTTTGTAAAATACACCTTTCAAATGAAAATAAAAAAATCTTAAAAAAAAAAAATAGGAGTGCTTTTTAAAAAACACTTAGCAAATAAGATAAATTTAGTTAAAATCTGTTTCAGGAACTCACTTTGGCATCTCAAAAGCCCAGAACGTTTCTCTTAGAAATGAAACTTTGGAGCCAGTGTGGTATCTTAGTTGGTAAAGTTGCCACCTACTACATCAACTTTTCATATGGTCACCAATTTATATCCCATCTGCCCCCACTTCCTACCCAGAGCCAAACTAATGGCCTGGGAAAAGCACTCGAAGATGGCCCAATTGATTGGGCCCCCACCATCTCCATGGGAGACTTGGAAGAAGTTCCTGGCTCCTGGCTTTGGCCTGGTTCACCTCAGCCTTTCATGGCCAACTGGATGATAAAACCAGCTAATGAAATATCTCTTTCTCTGTCTCTCCCTGTTTCTGTAACTCTTTCAAATAAGAAAACATTTTTTTTGAAAGGGGAGGCATAAAAATTTAAGGTTGGAATTGTCTGACAAATGACACAGGAATCAAAACAGTTCAATTTGGAATACTTGAATATACTTACATTATTGCTAACTCCTACTAGCACTTGCTTTCACACACCTGGTTAACACTCATGAGTTACACAGTTAGTCTCTTCATAAAACTTACAAACCTGCTGATGGCTTCACACTTATTATCTCAACTCCTTCTGGCAAATCCAGTTCCTGGCTATAGACCATTTCTGAGGACAGCATCAACTTGCTGGTACTCTGGAGATTGGCTCTGCAAGCTTGATACTTCTGTGAAAAAGGAGACAGGATCTTCTCTGGAGAGGGAGAATAATGATCTTCTGGCTGCCAAACTGCTTCAGATATTTTTATATCTGCTTTTTCATCTATAAAACATAAGAACCAAAAACTAGCAGGGACAAGAGGGCCCTATCAACATTGTGACTGCTAAATTTTATAATCCTAAACAGCATCATGAAATATAAAATAGCATACATATTAATATGATCCTTTACAGCAAAAGTTTTGCTATTATAACTAGCTTATTAACCACTGTTACAACTAAGAATGGTTTTGAGAAACATACCTTCAAGTATCCAATGATGTACATTTTGTTCATTTAAGCCTACTTAAAATTAAGAAAAAACACTTACCCAAAGAGACAGGAACTGACTTTAAATGTAAATTCCACATCTGTAGCAGAGAACGGTTCTCTTGAGTGCATTCTATTACAACTAGGTAGAATTTTTCAGAAAATCCTCTAGGAGAGCTGCCTGCAGAAATTAGTAACAGATTTTTTTTTTAATCATTAACATGAATAAAGGGGAAAAATCACTAAAGTACATCAAGTTAAAATATCTAAACCTGAAAGAGTAACATGAAATGTTCACCTAAGATTCCAGATCCAGTGGCATTACAGAATGTAGCAGGGAGCTACACAGGAAGCAGAGCAGTCAAGACATGAAGCAGCACCTACAGGGGATGCCGGCAGCACAGGCGCAGCGTTCCAGCCAAGGCTTAGCAATTATATTTATGTGAGGCTTAAATTTAATTTTCAAATTGATAGGTATAAAAATCATACTACAGTCATTACTATACAGTTGTTGAAGATGTTTCATAAAATTCAAAAAAAAATTTCATTACAGAGTGCTCAGTAAAGCACTTAATCTTTAAATTTAAAAGTAACTACACATTTGAAGTCACTTATTAAATCACAGGTTTATAAAAGCCTTAATACTCATATTATCTAAATTGACACAGTAAGACTATGAATATAAAAAGCAGTCAAATAAGAAAACATTTTTATTGTGTGCTTTAAAAAACATGAGAAACTTCTTAATTTTTTTGTTTATCTCCTAGTTCAGAATAAAAAAGATAGTACTATTCCAATGATAATTAATATCAAAATACACAGAAGATTTTAACTTCAAACAAACAATGTGCAACATTGTGTCAGGTCATCTTTATTAACAACCTAATATTTTATATATTACTCATCAGTTTAATTTACCTGCATCAGACAAAGCGCTACCTTTTCCCAGACTTTTCTTCTCAAGGCTATTGAAAATGAAGTCTTCTTGAAAAACATGAAGCAGCTGAGTTTTTCTGCCATGCTGAATGTAAATATACACCAACATAAGTTGACATGAATGATATACACATCTAATAGTAAGTAGCCAGAAAAACAATACTTACAAGTTGGGTTATGGGATCTAACGCAATGATACATCCTGGTCTGGCTGTTGACTGTTGGCTAACAATATTAAATACTTGACCAACATATTTCTGTTTAAAAAATAAAGATAATTCATTTATTGGACAATTCAAAAGTAATAAAGAGCAAACAACATGAAATTTCAGATATAACAGGTAAATAATAATTAAGTTCACTGTGGTTAAACAGAGTCCCTTTTATTTGTATTGAACAGTCTACGCTTTTTACCTTCATAGGAATTATGAAGAGTGGTTATAGCTCAATTGATCAGCACAGAAACCACCAAAAGTAATGCTTAGTAATCACCAAGGGAAATAAAGCATTCTATATTCATAAACGCAAAAGGCTGACACTAAACTCCAGAAGACACTATGCTAGCAATGTATGGATTCTGCACAATCTAACCTCCTTTTCTGAGGGTTATTCTTTGAGACAGAGTGACACATAGAAAGGAAGAGACAGAGATACAGATCTTTCCCATCTATTGCTTTACTCCCCCAAATACCCACAACAGCCAGGGCCAGGGATAACTGGAGCCAGGAGCTGCAGCCTGGGCTCCTCCACGGGAGACAGGAGACCGAGCATTAGCAGGTCTCTGGATCAGAAGCAAATGTGGGACTCGATCACAGGCACGGCTGATATCAAATGTGGCCATCCCAAACAACGCCGTAACCTCCTGCACCCCACCCCATACCACTTTAAATTTAGGTGCTGACAATCACCTATTTTTTCATCTCAGGCCATACTTTCCTCTACACTCCAAAGACTACCCTATCAGACCTCTTAGACATCAAAAGGCTATCACAAAATCCACATATCCAAATCCAGACTGCTGACTCCCTCCATGCCTGAGCACTTGCTATTTCCACATTCTTCTCTGAAGGCAACTCTTTTTTTAAACATTCATTTATTCTTATTTGAAAGACAGATTTTATGACAACAGGAGAGACATAGAAAGTGGTCTTCCATCTGATGGTTCATTCCCCAGGTGGTCACAACAGCTGAAACTGAGCCAAGTGGGGAGGCTTCCTCCTGGTCTCCCACACGGGTACAGGCTCCTAACATTGTGGGCCATCCTAAACGGCTTTCCCAGGCGATGAGCAGGGAGTTAGAATAGAAGCGGAGCAGCCAGGACATGAACCAGCACCCAAATGGAATACCTGCACCTATATGGTACAGGTGGAAGACTAGCTTGCTACACTACAACACCAGCCCCACTGAGGGGATCCTGTCCATCCTAATCCTAGCACAAAATCTAGAAGTCATTCTTCTTACACACATCCCAAATCCATTCTAATCATGATTATTCAATCATCAAAATACGTTCAGAATTGTGAGCAATTCATACAACCTCTATCAGTAATACTTAAACTACCTTTCTAAGGCCCTTTGTACGTCTTCTGGATTACTCAGTTTCCTAAATCAGTCTCTGATTCTATTTCTCCTTTCACCTAATCTACAGCCACTACAGTAATCCATTAAAATCCCAATGACACCATATTGCACTATCATTCTCTTCAATGGCTTCCATGTTATGAACAATAAAAGCCAAAGCCAGCACTCAGCTTCCAAGACACCATGTGAGCTGCTTAGGCTCTCTGACTCCATCCCTGCCCACTGTCCCCTTGCCTACTCAGTCACAGACATGACATCCTCCTCACTGCCCACTGTCCCCTTGTCTACTCAGTCACAGACATGACATCCTCCTCACTGCTCAGAACATGGTCTGGCCTCAGGGCCTTCCTCCTGGCTAGCCCTTCCTAGCATCCCTCTTCCTTTAAATATCCACAGGTGATCACCTTCAGCTGTCAGGTCTTCATGCAATGGTAGCTTCTCAGGAATTCTAAGGTGTTTGTAACACTGAACACTGAGATGGTTTCACCTCTTTGTTTCCCTGTCCACCTTCACCAGAATTTAAATTCTATGACAGTTTTGCCAGTTTTATTACCTCCAAATTCCCAACACTGTAAGTCATGCCTGATAAATAGAATCTCAGTAAATGTATGTACCTGTATTACAACACTCTGTGTGTCTTGAAACATCGTATGTTCTGGGGACCAGTGTCGTGGTGCAGCACGTTAAGCCAGCACCCTCAATGCCAGCATCCCATATGAACACAGGTTTGAGCCCCAGCTGCTCACTGTGATCCAGCTCCCTGCTATGCACCTGGGAAGGCAGTGCATGATAGCTTAGGTGCTTGGACCCCTGGCACCCACACGAGATGCCCTGAAGAACTTCCTCGCTCCTGGCTTCCATCTGGAACAAATCAAACCACTGCGGCCATTTGGGGATTGAACCAGCAGATAGAATATCTGTCTTTTCCTCTTTCTTTGTAATTCTGTCTTTCAAACAAATAAATAAAAAAAAAAGTGTGGGGGGGGAGAAAAACCTGTGTTCTGTAAAATTATTTATTAAAAATACTTATGAGAAAAAGTAAGACTGAAGCAGATCACTGATAATTGAAGCAATTTTATAACCAGAGCATTAATAAAAACATTAATTGATAGCTGGGGAGATAACCTGAAACTTCAACATATGCTATTCAGTGCAGCTGAAAGCTGCTTCTAGGGATATTAAAAATAAATCAAACCACTAAGCAAAAATGCTTAATTGCTGGAGGTGCTGCGACAACACAATGGGTTACCACTAGTCGGATAATGAACAAAAGTGGGCTGCAATAGAACAAAAACTGCCTGGTACTGCAAGGACTCCTGCCTGGGACAACCAAACTTGGTAGATACAAAACCATGGTAACCATTTCTGGGGTAAGGCCAAACAAGTCAAGGAGCAGGCTGAACAAGGCTGGAATTTTTGGTCTAACATCTAGTCATGGCAATACTGGCCACTGTCCCTTCTTGGCCCGATTAGCTTCCATCTTTTCTGCTCCTCTTTGAACCATGTCTCTTAAGTGCCCTTGTACATTCTGTCTCTGTTAACAGAGTACAAACTCTCCAGCTCCAGATGCTCGTAAGACACATCTTTCAGCCTTTCCCTGGGCTGATATGGCCAGTTCTCAAGTCCATACAAAACAAGCATTCCCCAGCCCACCTCACAACACTACAGGACACACAGAAAGAGAATACTCACAACCAATTCTATGCCCATATGTCAGTTCTGAAGAAAATATACAAGTGGATGTGTATTCATGTTGCCCTGTGAGATTATGGGTTACTTGTCCTGAGGGAACAATGTTAAGCTAACTAGGTAGACGTGAGCCTATTGTGTGCGTGAGGGGCCAAAGAAAAATGGAAATATCTAAGGAGGCAATCCTTGGAAGCAAACCAGCATTTACAAACCAAAAGCCTTGGAAGTATTCAATAACCTGGTTGGTGGGTCGCAGCACTCTACCTGGGGGCAGCTGGGGACTCTTATCTGCCCTCCACCAATGGATGACTGTGAAGTTCTGGGAGGGATTCTCCATCCAGAAATCCTTCCACCCAGAAACGTGCTGGAAAGGAAGGCAGGAAAGGAGCAAGAAGGCCCATATCCAACAGTCACAAACCCTCCGGTCTGAAAGTAGACTGCACTCTCAAGTCTTTACTGAGATGCTAGGGTGGTTGGACAGGAGGTGAATTCACGCCATTTGTTATCTTCATTAAATTTTGCTAGCATGCTTAGTATCACAAAAAATAATAGTAATAACAAACAATAAAAAGAATGCCTAGACAAAAGCTGCTAGTGATTCAACATAGTTGTTGCCTCATACTACTGCAGTAATCCCAGTTTTCTAACAGCAAAGAAGCAGTACAGTAAGCTCTAATTTATGAGTAAAGGCACAAAATTATTTCTTTTACAAACACCTTAGAATCATTTATGGCCACAATATAAATGTGAACTAAATAAACACACACACACATTAATACAAATTATGTGTCAGAATTCTAGAACATGTCAATAAAGTATTGAAAATATATTACCAAGGCATATTTGAAACTATACATATAAGCCATTACTTACAGAAATTTCAGGGTTGGAAAGTTCACATAGAAGTTTCTTAGCATCAATAACCGCTTCATACAATCTTAGATACTGTCCATCACTTGCTACAAAGCATGCACTGGGAGAGTTGCAGTATGCACCTAGGAAACATTCGCAAGCATTTAAGATCTAGCATGTCAGCGATAGACAGTGCCAAGAAATGTAAGTGACTTAACATAAAACCAAGCGTACTTACCTAGACAGTAACTAGGTATGAGTGTAGGTAGCCACGCCACATTGGAAAAGGCAGAAACATGAAGTGAATTAATCCGGGCAAGTTCGGAAACTCCTCCAGAAAAAGACAATGGCCCAACTGGATCAACCCTCCAAAGAATCAGTTCACTATAAACTGCATTGGGATCCTGAAACGCCACATCAACAGAGCCTTTATTCTGTTGTGGTAAAGGACATTCGTCAATATTGCCAGCATCAGAAGGCTGCTTCTGTTTATCAACATCTGGCGTCCGCAATGCATTGTGATGCGATGTCGTCAGTAACAGCGGTAACACTGAGTGGCAAGCTAAGTCGTTCAGATGAAAGCGATGGCCACAGTATCTGGATTTGTGGGAAATACTGAGAACTGTAGAAAAGGCAGATTCCTCAGCAAAACTAACCAGCCACTGATTCAGAGAGCCATCATCATGCTTTGAAATCATCATAACATTAGGGGTAAAGATACTTAATTTCAAACTATTTGTTAATTTGCCGTGACCAGAAGAGATAAGCATTGACGTGGAGCGAGTCAGGCCCGAAGGCTTCTGCTTCCCTTGCTGAATAGCCAGGTCAACATTCTTGGTACACGCATACATCACTATGCTTTTACACAGAGAGTTGGCGTCACCTGTGGGGAAAGCTACAGGTATTCTGGAAACAAAGGACACCTACAATTAAGAAAGCAATCGTTAGAATATGTAAAATTACACAAGGAGATATCAGTAATCAGTAACTACAAAATGAAGAAGTAGCTGTTCAAAGATTTGCACAGTACCTGAACTTGACGAAACATACCAGGCTGGTATTCATCCAGCCAATCCACATGCCAGACTAGCAAGGACCCATCGATGGGGTGAATACTGAAAAGCATGTCAGCATTTTTACTCCACTCTGATAGCAGCACTTCAATCTGATGTTCGACGGCAGCGGACGGCAACGGGGAGAAACTTAAGCCGCCTCCCATTTTATCACTGCCCGAGTCCTTCTTTTCATGATTTATTTTCAGTTCATCAACATCATCATCCATCTCTATAAGCAATAGAATTTATACACAAAGTAAACACACTTTTATAATCATACTGTTCCTATAAACTGAGAATTACCTTTACAAATCCATTCAAGCTGAAAACATCAAAACAGGTACCCTTCAAAATAACATTTTTCCAGGAATATAAGAGCACTGGAGTTAACTCAGCAAAAGGGCTATAGAACTGAAGCAATGGATTATTGATAGAAGGACTGATATTCAAATAGAAACAAACAATCTGGGCATGGCACGGCGGCCTAGTGGCTAAAGTCCTCGCCTTGAACGCACTGAGATCCCATACGGGCGCAAGTTCTAATCCCCGCAGCTCCGCTTCCCATCCAGCTCCCTGCTTGTGGCCTGGGGAAGCAGTCGAGGATGGCCCAAAGCTTTGGGCCCCTGCACCGCATGGGAGACCCGGAAGAGTTCCTGGCTCTTGGCTTAGGATCACCATAGCTCTAGCCAATGCAGTCACTTGGGGAGTGATTCATTGGATGGAAGATCTTCCTCAATGTCTCTCCTCGTCTTTCTCTATTTCTAACTTTGCAATAAAAGTAAATGAACCTTTAAGGAAACAAAAAAAAAAAAAAAAAAGAAACAAGCAAACTCGTTTCTAAACCCAGACAACCTACAGTTAACTACTCACTCCATCAGCTATCAGTAAGGCAAACTACTTCTTAGGTTTTCAGTTTTACTCAAGATAAAATGAGAGATTTGCACAGGGCCTATCACTCTCAGCATTTTAAAAATCATTTGAATGTAATTTTAACTTTCTTCCCAATACCAAATTTAATCCAAATGTGATTATGCAATATTAATTATACCCAAGTACATGCACTTAAAATTGACTTAACATCTTAAAGAAACCATTGTAAAGGAATACATTCCTAGTGCTTAATTTCCAAATTTCCTTTACATATTAATAAAAGTTGCATGCCAATTTATTAATACAAATGTATGTATGAAGACCAGTCCTCACTTTCGTCCCCAATTTCTAATGAGGAATACAGATTTTCTCGAAAGCAACACTTAAGAATAACTTTGAACAGTTATCAGATTAAAAGACAAGACATACAAATAAATAAGAAAACAAAAAATTAAGCAAAGGGCATAAAAAGGCAAACTACAGAATGGCCAAAATAAAAAATAATCACTCTGTTCAATATGTCAAGGAAATATGGTATCAAACAGATAATATTTTTCTCTTATTAATGAGCCAAAAAGTAACACAATTATGAAAATATTCAGTGCTGGCAAGGATGTAAGGGTATGAACTAGGGGAACATTTCTGAAGGATAATTTGTAAGAAGCACTGATATTTAAACTTTGTATTTCTACATCTAGGATCTATTTCATAAAAAAATTCATAGAAAAAATTGTGTCATCTCATGATTAGTGCAAGGAAATTTAAATAAATTTAAATGTCTATCAAAAGGGGATTTCTAAAAGTTTCATCTTAAATATGAAATACCAAAAATAAATGAGCTTGTCAAATGCGCATTACTGAATGAAAACAAGTTGCAGGGGTGGGCACTGCGGCCCGGCAGGTCATGCCATGCTCACCATGCTTGCATTCCCTATCCCAGGGTCTCGACTCAAGCTCCACCTCTACTTCCAATCCTGCTTCCTGCGCATGTACCTGGAGGCAGGGATGATGGGCTGCTGCCCACATGGAAGACCTGACTATGTGTGCAAGGCAAGGATTTAGCCACTGGGCCACAGCACCAGGCCCCATTCTCTGCTTTTTGAATAAATTAATAAATAGAAGTTAAAAAATAAAATCTTTAAAGCAAGCTGTGTAAAAATGAACACCCATAGCATGACTTTAAAACAACTATATTCATGGGTACTTGCAACAGTTCTCTAAAGAAATGGAGCACGTTTACTTTAATATGAAAGATGAGACCCCCGCCAGCAGCCTTTGAGACACACACGTTCCAGGGACTTTCTGAACACCCTTGCGTGCGCGTCTAGAAAGACACGCATCAAACCCAACTGCATAGAAATTTTTGCATCTATCTGTACTACCCAGTATCTGATCTTTTCTCTAATGATTATGTAAAATTCTAAAATTAAAGAAAAATTTTTAAAAGACCAGCATCTGTGAGTTATAGAACATGGCAGAGCTGGGCACGTGTGTTGCAGTTTCAGAGAACGTGGCGATCCAGTTCAGAGTGACAGGGGCTCTGTGGATGGAATGAAGCTGAAGGGGACATGTCCTGCTTCCGCCCACTCTCTTCTCCCTCCTCTCTCCATGCTAAGGCACGATAAAGGCAGAGGATATAGGGCAAAGCTGCTCAGACTTCAAATCACAGAAAAATCACCAGCCCATTCCCATTCAGTAGTCTGTGTGGAGCCTGAGGTGATGCGTTTCTAACAAGCTCTTAGGCACTGCCAATGCCACTGGCACACAGACCTTTCAGGGCCCTGCAGGTGTATACATCTGGAGAAGGGAGAGCCCCACGTCCAAGTAGCAACATGTGGAAGAAAACCCTTCACAGATATTTTTAAAGAGCTAATCCATATCTGTATATGCCCACTGTATTTCGGAGTTACTGACAATGACAGTTTTACCCTGACACAAAACCTTTCACAATTTTGGATAAAATGTGAAATTCTTGTTAAATCATTACCCTCATCAGATTTTACATCTGCCTGATTAGAGTCTTCTCCACTGGCTTCAGAAGATGGTTGTTCAAAACTTTTTCTCAGTTGCTGCAGAAACACTTCCATAGACAAGGTAAAATGCAGCTCTTTGTTGTTCAGCCAGTGCACCACGAAAGGGCCATTCTTGTCTTCATGTTCACTGAAACTCAGAGACGTAATAGACGGAAGAAGTGGAATGTCTATAAAGAAAAAACATCACAAAATTAAAAGGTTTGCCACCTAGCATCAAAACCATCTTTTCTCACATTTTGATTATTGACTCTTCTATTTATTTTTTGTTTGGCTGAGAAAGTCTTTCACTATTTAAGAGTATTTTTAGAGCAGTCTGATGTTCACAGAAAAATGGAGAAGATGGCAGAGAGGCAATTCTGCGTGCTCCACCCCTACACACAGCCTCCTCTATGGCAACATGTGCTGCCAAAGCTGTGCACCTGTGACCCCCGAGGAGCCTACAGCGGATGCAGCATTACCACCCAGAGTCCAGAGTTTCCTTTACAGTCATTCCTGGTGCTAAAGATACCACTGCTCTGCATATTTTTATAACAAAATCACATTTATCTTTAAATTTTTAAGCAATAAATGATCTTTCCGAAATAATGCTTACCACTAGTTTTCATTTTTTCAAAATGTACTTGAGAGGCGGAAAAAGGAGGTACACTGAGAAAGCGAGCCTCTCTCCACTGGTTCACTGCCCACTGCAGACAGTGGCCCCCAGGCAAGCTCAGGACAGAGTTCCCGCCTGGGTACAGGAACCTCGTCACTGAGCCATCATCGCCACTTCACTGCATCGCACTGGATTAGCAAGAAGCTGAAGCCAGAAGCTGGGGCCAAGCGACAAATCCATGCATTCGCATGTAGGACACAGGCATTTCAACCAGCACCTTACCTCCAAGGTCAAGCTCTTGCCCTGTCACTATGATTATGAATGTTAACATATTTATTTATTTATTAAAGATTTATTATTTTTATTGGAAAGGCAGATATACATAGAGGAGGACAGACAGAGAGGAAAATCTTCCATCTGATGATTCACTCCCCAAGTAGGCCGCAACGGCTGGTGCTGCGCCGATCCGAAGAGGAACCTGGAACCTTCTCCAGGTCTCCCACGTGGTTGCAGGGTCCCAATGCATTGGGCCGTCCTCCACTGTTTTCCCAGGCCACAAGCAGGGAGCTGGATGGGAAGTGGAGCTGCCGGGATTAGAACCGGCGCCCATATGGGATCCCAGGGCGTTCAAGGCGAGGACTTTAGCTGCTAGGCCACGCTGCCGGGCCCGAATGTTAACATATTTAAATATCTGACTTAACTTGTCTATTTCAATGGAGATGAAATGATACACTCTAGGCCATACAGCATTACTTAATTTACCACTCAAGCTGGTTTTGGTTAATTTAACCTTATCTACATAAACAAATGCCATCATCATGTTACAGAAATTAATGATGCTTGCATCTTTATAGCAACAAT
The DNA here is from genome assembly GCF_030435755.1 of Ochotona princeps. NCBI lineage: Eukaryota > Metazoa > Chordata > Mammalia > Lagomorpha > Ochotonidae > Ochotona > Ochotona princeps. The sequence goes on from NC_080850.1 coordinate 45,542,861, forward strand.
TTTTTACCTCACAGAGTGGCATATGCATCCTAACTCCTTTAAAATGACTTACACATCTAATTTAAAGATGAATATTGCTTATATAATAGCGTCAAGACTGAAATTCCCTTCTGATGCTCAAGAAAAGCATTCAAGACAGACAATGCCAGCTAAAAAATTAAAATGAAAACATGTTCCTTTATATTACTTTTGATATTTGATATAAGTGCTAAATTAAGTAAGTATACAGAAGTACAAATCCAGTCATCTGTGGCAAATTACAATCCCTAATAATGGAAGTAAAGAAAAGCATTAACTTTATCATATTAAATCAAATCTGGATCATGCTGGTTTCTGTTCAACTAAATAAACCTGGAATGGATTCCAGATATATAAGCAATTCTCTCCAAAATAAACATAGTTATTTAAAGAAAACAAATGTGAACTGATTAACTACTCCTACACTTTGTGTCTTACTAGATTCTGATATAAAAATACTGCAGGGATGAATGTCCGGGAGAGCAGAAAGCCTTCCTGGCCCTTCTTTTGGAGGCATGCTCTAAGAGCTGATAGAAAAATCCAATTCCAGAGCTTTTGCTCGCAACTACATGTTCCTTAAACAAATACTCATAACACAATTATGCCAATCATGTATTACGGTCATTTTTATGAAAAATCTCCATGAAAGTGACACAAGAGTTCAGGCTGGAAGACCAGACTTTTACGAGCTCTACACTTTGGCCGTTTCTAGTGGTGGGCAAAGAACTGAAGCTAAACCTGAGAGATGTGCTTGGACTAAAAAATACAGCTTCCAGAAAGGTCATCCCAACAGACCAGATTTAAGCAAGGGAATTCTCCACAAAGATAACTGCTATTAATATTACTTAATCCTCATTGGCTCTACATGTTTCTTTGAGACCTACCGTTGAAGGTAGGTTTCAGTTTTGGAATCCTCCTTTTCACAAATAAGTAAAGGAGAAAGCACCCTGAAACCTAGGGTTCATTTTTCAATAACTCTTTAGTCTTCTATGTTACAGTGAAAATACAAACTTTTTTTATTCTCACAATATAAATTATCCCACTGACCTCAGAGTTGATGTTGGATATTATAACCACTCTTAGAATAAACTTCTGGTAAAGGTGACGATCTCTCGAAGCCATATAACCTTAAAATAAAAATTATCCTAAAATCCATTTTCATTTTGCTCTATAGATTCTTTTACATTTAAGATTGGGTCAGTCAAATGTAAATGAAGGTAAGCCGACATTTTGTCTCTACAGCCCTATGAGTCAACAACCACTACAAGTGTCTCTACACTTCAATGTATCACCACGCTTGTCTCTTCGATGAATAAAACTATAGTCAAGTAGTTCATGGACTATTCTGTGCAGAAAGCATTGCTGTAAATCCAGTATGCTCCATAGAAACACAATGCGTTTACTTTACGCTTGTGAATGCTCCGTAATACATGAAGACTCATCAGTACCACTCACCGGCCAAGGACAGGGACTACTTGACTAACTCAAAGTACAACAAATTTGTTACAAAAATCAAACTACTCGATTTAAAAGACAAGCTTTGGGGCCCGGCGGCATGGCCTAGCAGCTAAAGTCCTCGCCTTGAAAGCCCCGGGATCCCATATGGGCGCCAGTTCTAATCCCGGCAGCTCCACTTCCCATCCAGCTCCCTGCATGTGGCCTGGGAAAGCAGTTGAGGACGGCCCAGTGCATTGGGACCCTGCACCCGCGTGGGAGACCTGGAAGAGGTTCTTGGTTCCCGGCATCGGATCGGCGCAGTACCAGCCGTTGCGGCTCACTTGGGGAGTGAATCATCGGACAGAAGATCTTCCTCTCTGTCTCTCCTCCTCTCTGTATATTTGGCTTTCCAATAAAAATGAATAAATCTTTAAAAAAAAAAAAAAGACAAGCTTTGAATACATGTTTTGTTACCTGTGGCTGGGTTGATGCTTGCTGCAATATGAAAGTGGCAAAGGGCATTGGCATGCAGGGGAGTGTTCCTGTGGACATGGTGTGGATCCTGCTGATGCGGTAGGTACCCTGTGTTGGCAACCAATGCCAGTGATCTGCTACGACCTCTACGAAAATGTCTCAGATTCACCTGAGTGAATAAAAACAAAGAAAAACTAACACTTCTGTGGTTAATTTCCACGAGTGTAGGCTACATAATGATTGCTAAAGTTATATAGATCTTATTTCATATAATTTTAATGTAAAAATACCTCTCAGTATTTTTCATTCAGACATTTGAATCAAAAAGAGAAAGTTCAGAATTTACTGTCCTCAAGTTTAACATAATACTTTGCCATTTGGGTTTGTTTTCTTAAAAACTACAAAAGGCTTTTGTTTTTTTTAATATTTCTGTGAACAATGATGTCCCTGTAACCACAAACACTGAATAATATTAGTATCATGGCATAGGCCTTCTCATAATTTACAAGAACATTAATGTTGACACTCACTGGACTTCAAGAAGCAGAAGGCATAAATACTGTTATTATCACCTATTAAGATTATATAGATTCAAGGTCACCTAGCTAAAAAGAAACAGAGCTAAAAGTTAAATGAGGGTTCAGGTTTATAGTCAAGGATTTCTTTTACTGGTTTCTTTTATTTTTTTTTTAACAAATAATCATTCTATTAATTGTTTAGCAGACATGCAATACATTTATGTATTTCAATATATAACATTACCCAATTTTTGAAAACTTTCCCCATAATCTTACAAAGCACAAAAAAGTAAGTTTTAAATCATGTCTTACTTTTGACACTAGGAGAATAAGAAAAATCTGTATCACTGTTTCATTTTGAGTTAGTCCCAACAATGAAAACTGACTTTTTCGGGGATACACAGCATTAAGCCGCTACTTGGAAGACTAGCATTCCACATCAGAGACCATGTGTGAGCCTCATCCAGGACCAGTTTTTGCAGTTAATAGAGAGTGAAACAATAAATGGATTTTTAACCTTACCTCTCTTTCTTTCACTCTGTCATTCAAAAAAATCTAAAAATCAATTTGACAGTCTTTGCATCCTGAGGTTTTAGCTTACTTCAGTTAACTCAAATGCAGTCCATCTCTTCAAAACTACAGGCAGTTTTGTGCTCTTAATATAGTGTTTGAACTTGATAAAACAGAACAATTTCTGAAAACTGTAATCTTAAAGGATTTTTTTTCATGGTATTATTTCTGTTACCAAAAAAAAAATGGCAATGTAGAGGAAATTCCAGAGGCCAGTGCAGTTGCACAGCAAGCTATTCCTCTGGCTGCAGCATCAGGATCCCGTATGTGAGCCGGTTAGTGTCCAGGCTGCTTATGGCCTGGGAAAGCAGCAGAGTATGGTCCAAAGCCTTAGGATCCCACACCCACGTGGGAGACCTCGGAGAAGCACCTGGTTTTCAGCCCGAAATCAGTTCTGTTCTGACCTTTGCAGCCCTTTGGGGAATGAACCAGTGGATGAAAACCTCTTCCTCTGTTTCTTCTTCTCTCTGTAAATTTGCTTTTCAAATAAAAATAAATAAATCTTACCCAAACAACTTAGAGGAAATTATATCTTAAACAATACTCACTTCTAAAGCATTCTGAACCCGCTCTTTACTGGAAGTAGTCCTCTTGCAGTTGTTTGTTAAATTAACTGGCTCAGTCCATTGACTGCAGTCACCTCCATACAGCACACAATCATTGGGTAGAAACGTCTCTACCCAGAGACGACACACATTATCTTTGCAGCAGGTCAACAATACATTACAGACTGAAGCCCTACAAATAAAGTTTATAGGTAAGACATCAATTTCATACAGTATCACAAACGTTCTACAATGTTGCTCTAATTATTCAAATGCGCACACTTAGGTCTCACTGAAAAACATGTTCATCTACACAGACCACATTTCAGCAACGCTTGTCAACCTGTGTCTTTTCTGCCCAGAACTTAGAATTACTACTTCAGTAATCAAAGACTGTTCTTACATGAAGACAAAGAGCAAGTCATGACCCTTCAGCTGAACGGGCAGGTGCTGCAGTGCAGCACGTTATCGCACTGCGTGGGATGGCCACGTCCCACACTGGAGAGACTGATTCACGTGCAGGCGCATGTGGGTTCCAGTTCCCTGCTAGCGTGCCCATGTTACAGAGAGAGATTCTATCCGCTGGTTCACTCCCCAAATGGCCAAAACGGCCAGAACTGGGCCGATCTGAGGATGGTGGAGAGGGGGGAAGCAAAGATCCGAGGAAGGAAAGGAGAAAGAGGGAGGGTGAGAAAGATGGAAAGGAAGCCGGCTTGGGAGGTTGAGTACAAAGCTGGGTGAGAGAAAGAGAGAGAGAGGAAGGAAGAAGGGCAACAGAGAAGCGTGAGAAGAAGGGAGGGAGCTGGGAGACTAAAGAGAGTGCAGGAGGACCAGCTAACACAGAAATTAACCCATTCTCTTTTCCTCAAACATGCTGGGTACAAACAAATCGCTTAAGGACTCGCGGTATACCTTCCCTAGGGGAACGTATTTAGTAAAGGAAACAGATAAGACACACATTAAGAAAGTACAAGATGAGGAATAAGATGTGAAATAATTCATAGACTTAACAATCAGGAGACTGATAAGAGATAAAAGAATTAGAAAATTCACACAATTCCATGGCTAAAAGGTACACACTACACTTTCACATGACTCTCATCGATGTCAATCATAGTTGACCTTTGGCCAGAAGTGTGAAGGCCAGGGGCTATCTCATATTACTCCCATCTTCATGGACTCAGAAGTCTCACTGCTACAGACTCTCACAGTCACTAAGGCAATCCAAGTCTCAATGATGACTTTCTCTTAACACATGGGTGGGGTGAATATCTGACCCAGCAGCTAAGAGTCTGAGTGAGATCTCATGCCCCATATTTGAGTGTCTGGATTTGATTCCTAGCTCTGGCCCCCAAATCCAGCTTCCTGCCATCGACACAGGAGATCTGCTTAGCATTGCAAGCTTCAGCTTAGTGAGTCTCAGCCATTGTAGACATTCGGGCAATGAACCAGCAGACAAGATATGCTGTCTCTGTCGCTCTCTTTCAGCCCCCAGTGTTAAGTTCCCTCAAAAAAAAAAAAAAACACACATGGATAAAATGATCAATTCACTGACCTAGGCATATATTTGCTTGTTTTACGCCAGGAAAATCCATTTACAGCTCGAGGATGGGCCAGATAAACAAAAGAAAAGTCAATTTCTCCTTGGGATTGTTTCTCTGAACTTGTATCTGGAGAGGTAACAGCTGGTCGCCAAGTTTCCACATTATACCAAACCTTTAAAAGACAATCATCCTATGGGGGGAAAAAAGAAAAAGAAAAACATCCATGTCAGAATTAAGAACGAGGTGACTGTTTCCTGCAGAGGCGAAAATGGCACGGGGATGCCTGGGATCGTTGCGCCTCTCCTTCCTGTTCAGGTTTCCGGGCGATGTACCTGGCAGGTGGCAGGGTACGATTCGAGGAGATGGGTACCTGTCACCCCCACGGGAAGTTAGGACTGAACTCTACATGTCCGGCTTTGGCCTGGAACCTGGCTGCTGTGGGCATTCAGTGGATGGAGTATCTCTGTTCATCTCTGTAGAGAAGCAAAGCTTAAAAAAAGGGAAGGGGGTAGGTATTAACAAGTCAAAAGTAAAAGATTTGTTTTTCCGGTGGCAGCAAGCTGGGGCTAGGAAGAAGGGCCAAGCACAGAGGAACTGAGAAGAAAACTAGAATACATCTTCATTCATATTTGACAATAATAGTTGAGAACAGAGAGAATGAATGTGTGCAAGGAAATTTTAGAAGTTTGTAGAAGATATAATTAAAAAGTAAGTTTATTTAGGGGACAAAAAGTTTTGAAATCCTTGCATGTAAACAATCTCCAAAAATTTTATGGAAAATGTATATTATCAAAAAAAGAAAGAAAAAAGAAACAACAGGGGCCAGTTTGGTAGTACAGCGGCTAAGGTCCTCGCCTTGCACACACTGGGATCCCATATGGGCGCCAGTTCTAATCCCAGCAGCCCCGCTTCCTATCCAGCTCCCTGCTTATGGCCTGGGAAAGCAGTCAAGGACAGCTCAAAGCCTTGAGACCCTGCACCCACATGGGAGACCCGAAGAGGCTCCTGACTTCTGGCTTCGGATCAGCTCAGCTCCGGCTGTTGTGGCCACTTGGGGAATGAATTATTGGATGGAAGCTCTTCCTCTCTGTCTCTGCTCCTCTCTGTACATCTGACTTTGCAATAAAAATAAACAAATCTTCAAAAAACTTTATATGTGAAAAAACAACCTATGCATGGATTTCAAAATTTTTTTTTCCATCAAAGCAAGCTTATCTTTTAATCCCCTTTGTCAAGGCCTTTTGAAGTTTTACTCGTATTTTCTCAGTTCAGAAAAATGTTTGCTAACTATCATATACTATGAGAAATGGAGTTGTTGGGAGAAGATTTAAGGAAGAAATTAAAGTCTCCTTTACCTGAGGTGATATATCAAAGAAACAAACACTCCTTGGGGCTAGTGTTGCAGCACAACACAAGAAGCTGACAACACCCGCATCCCATATGGGCACCGGTTCAAGCCCTAGCTGTTCCACTTCCTATCCATCTCCTTGTTAATGTGCCTTGGAAAGCAGTGAAAGATAGCTCCACTGCTTGGGCCCCTGCACAGGTGGGATTCCTCGATGAAGCTCTTGGCTTCAGATTGGCCCTTTTGCAACCATATGGGGAATAAACCAATGGGTGTAAGTTTATTTTATTTCTCTCTCTCTCTCTCTCTTTCTAACGCCCTCCCTTCCTCCTCCTCCTTACCTCCCTCTGCAATCTTCTCTTTTAAACAAATACTAAATAAATCTAAAAAAAAAAAAAAAAGACACCACTGGCACACTTACAAAGGCTATTAATTTCTAAAAAGGGGACCCTTTACATAAATTATCATATGATTTTCAGAAGAAAATACTAATAATGAAAATAACTAGCTCATAACTGTTTAAATGTTACTTGCCCAGACCTGTACTTCCTAACTTGGAAAGCAGAAAAAAGAGCAGGAGAGGTCAGAAGGCAGCACCTGCCACCCTTCCACTGTTCAGCTGCCCTTGCCCTGAACCCACAGGAAGAGCTCCAGCCCTGCCACAAAGCCTCATTGTGGTCCCAGAGCACCGAGTCCTAAGGAGTCATTGCAGACTGCTAGTGTTCCACAGGCATTCTGTGAACTCGGTGGACAGAAGACATTATACTGAAATCAACACAGAGTAACAAAGCATAGACTCAAGAATTCACTACAAAAAGACCTCCTAGCAACCAATTAAGTCTCACATTTTAAATACAGCCTAACATACACATCAGCTAAGAGGTAATATCACAGAAACTCCAGCTTATTGATAATTCTCCACTATATGCAACATGCTGAGCCAGTCTCTTTATACACACCAAAGATAATGAAATAGTTGGAGTTATTCTTACTTTACAACCTACTTGAGCTAGCAACGCTGACAAAGCAGAGCTTTCTGCTCGGATCTTTCACTAAGCCTGCCCTCTTCAGCTATATCACAGTGCTTTCTAAACAGCACAATATTTAGCAAATTCTTCCGTATGTGACATTCCTACTAGAAATATCTTCAAATCAGATAAAGAATGAAGCCTGTTAATGTCCTTCAAGTTTTAAAGTTAAGTATAAGTACACTATATAGCTATAGTAGTCTCACAATTTACCTTCCCAGCAGTGGCAAAAAATTCTCCATCTGGTGAAAATTTCATTAAATGAACTTGGGAAGCAGTTCTGCAAATTAAATAGATAAGGAATAATTTGCAAGGGAAATGAAAAATGAAAAACACACAATTCTCAAAATTATACTTTAGCAATTGCTTCAAACAGAAAATGTTATTCTAACACAGTTTCACACACAAGTCTAAGTGCAACCAAAAAGTGAACAAGTTATTAAAATAAACTCTACATGTAAAAATACTGAGTGAGGGGCCGATGCCGTGTTGTAGAAAGCTGCCATCTGCAACACCAGCATCGCATATGGGGGCCAGTTCATGCCCCAGCTGCTCCTTTTCTGAACCAGCTCACTCACTGCTAATGGCATGAAAAAGGCTACAAGGACAGAAACAAGTGCCTGGGTGCCTGACACGGCTGTGGGAGACCCAGAAAGGCTCCTCGCTCTTTGCTTCTTGCAGCCATGTGTAAATAAGCCAGCAGCCAGAGTAGTTCTATCCCCTCCCTCTCTCTATGTAACTCTTTCTTCTTTGTAAGATCTTCCATCTGCCTGGATCACTTTCCAAATGACTACAATGGTCAGAAGGCAGGAGCCAAGAGCCTCGTCTGGGCCTCCCGTGCAGATGCAGGGTCCCAAGACTTTTGGACATCCTTTGATTTCCCAGCCGCAGTAGGGCACTGCATCAGAAGTGGAGCAGCTAGCTGAGTTACGAACTGGTGCCTATATGGGATGCTAGTGCTTGCAGGTAACAGATTAGCCAGTTGAGCCATTGCACCAGTCCCAAATCATACATAAATACATTTTTAAAGAAACAAAGAAACAAAAATCTATGCTAATGATCAAAAAAGGAATGACCTGTCAGGAACAGTATAAAGAAGGTTCAAGCACTCATTCCCATAGACTGTTAGTGAGAATGGTCTCATTTTTAATCTGAAAATCTACATTCCTGATTCACAGATTCCTGTATTTCAACATACATTTCATGAACAACAACTCAACATTTTAAAAGGGCTTTGACCTAGAGACGTATTTACTTTATTACATAAAGATTAGGCACAGGCTAGGAGGAGATTGCAGCAAACACGATCCTGCCATGCAGCTTCACTCGCAGGTGGCACAGCTAACTCCCCGCCTTTGCTTCAACAGTCGGCTCGCTTCCCTCCCACTTGCTCCCCCTTGGCCACTCATACACAGCTTTCAAGACCTTCGTTACTGTCTTGTTTTCTTTTCTGATGGCCAAATTCATGCGAAGATTGACTCATACTAAACTTGCTTGTACACAAACAGTAATTTTGTCAAATTTCAGTTTAAACACAAAACATTTTTTTTAATTTCCCATTAAAATTTTTGAATGGGAAAAACTAACATAGCTAAGCAAAAGGAAGAAAGTATCAACAGTTTCTCCAACGGCATCCCATTCCATCCCATTAACATTTCAATATTCAGCCCTTCAGTCTCCATTCTCCTTCCCTAGCTACTCTCTGCAGGAAAGCTTTCAGAAAGAAGTAATGCGAGTTGTACTCATCTGTAAAAGTACATAGATCTCCACCGTTATTAACTGGCTTTTAGAAGTCCATTATATTTACAAGTCTATGATGATTTGAAATAATTCAATATTCACTGCTGTTTAAGTTTTGTTACAATCCTCCCTTTCTCTGACTCTAAAACAGTACTTTTCATCCAATCGGGATTTTAGTATGTATGACAAATGGCAAACAAACACATAATCCTAAATTTCTACTAGCCACATTTAAAGCAGTAAGAAAATTAACTATTTAACCGAGTATAAAAAGTTACCATTTCAACACATAATCAATGAATCATTGTTACAGATACCTTACATTCTTCATTCATGCTAAGTTTCTGAATTCCGGTATGTATTTCACAGTTCATCTCAATTTGACTTGGTACACTTGCAGTCTCAATAGCAACATGTGGCCAGTGGGGGCTTACTGTACACTGTACAACATGAAATGTATGTTTTCTTCAAATACTTTTATTCTTTAGAAAAGAATTTTTTACCTCCATCAGACATCTGTTTTGGAGCCAGGCATAAGACAGACTAACTTTATTTTCCCTGACACAGAACTACATAGTAAGTCTCTACGCATAATTGAGTCTAATCCTGGACCCTAATTTTTCTCTTACTTTATCTACAAGAACATACCTGATTAGCTATAGCATTATAATATTACTATACTATATTTAATCCTTTATTCTTCAAGAATCTCCCTGGTTTTCCTCAAACTGTTCTTTCAAGTGCGATCTAGAGCTAGAACTGTATTCAAAATTAGAAATTCCAGGGCTCGGCAGCGTGGCCTAGTGGCTAAGGTCCTCGCCTTGATCCCATGTGGCCGCTGGTTCTGATCCCGGCAGCCCCACTTCCTCTCTATCTCTCCTCCTCTCAGTATGTCTGACTTTGTAATAAAAATAAAATAAATCTTTAAAAAAAAATTAGAAATTCCAGTGGGATTTTAACAAAAATATGATTAACTTACAATCTGGGAAAATAAGGCTTCTTTGAAAAGCAACACTTGGCTTCTTTTGTATAATTTACCAAGTTTTTATTTAGTGGTTTTCATACAGGCCTTCTACATTTCTTATGTTTCTTTTTAGCTATTTTGACATTTTTAAAAAAAGAATCAGTAAAATATGGGAAAAGGCATGTAAATATTTCAGTGTTTTTAATAACATACTTTTACATACTAAAATGCTGTATTTTAATTTGTAACATAATTAAAATCACATAGAGCATGTTTAGCAGTTTTATCTTCTAAGTGCTTACTTGCAATGCCAAATGCATCTCCAGTCCCCAAAGTCAAGGTCTGTCCTATCTTGACTTTCTTCCTCAGTTGGCTTCTCCAAGCTAGTGTTGGACCAGAGTTGCAAACAGCTGGAGCCAGTCAGAAGACGACTGCCTGAAAAAGTATTATTGGCCATTTACTAGGTAGTTAATAGCAAATTAAGTTACATTCAACGAGTTTCACATAATACTATACAGAAATTACAATTTCTAATGAAGTCAAAAAAGTATTTGGGGGTAGAGAGAAAAAAGCTATGTTTTTGTTCAAACAGCTTGGGAAAGGAGGCACTGTTCTAGGAACTAAGGACACAATAATCGGAAACAAAACAAACACAGACTTCTTCCTAAGTTCACATGTCTGCTCCTATGGGTTCACATTCCAGTACAACGTGAACTCGAAAATCTTACAATCCATCCCAAATGCTTTAGGCATGCGAAGTGTAATGAAGGTCCACAGGAAGAGAAACTATGTGTACCTGTGGTGAAAATGTCCAAGTAACTAAACACAGCACAGTCCGTGGTGGGTGAGTAACCAGGAGAAGAGACAGACATTTCACAAAGGAGATTTAACACAAATAAAGGCAGGAAGGCCTGCAAAGTTCCCAGAATGTCTCTTAAACAGATGTAATTAAGAAATATGATGTAAGGAAAAAGTAGTAGCTGAGAATAATGGATCTCCTCTTCCCTTCCCTGTTCCATTTCCCCTTCCTCCCTCCATCACTCCCTCTCCTCCTTTCTGTTTTACAGACAGAGCTCTCCCATCTGCAGGCTCATTCACTAAATGCCCACAGCCTTGGTCAGGGCAGGGAGACAGGAACTCAATGCAGGCCTTCCACGTGGCTGCCAGGGACTCAATGCACTTGCCGACATCACCTCTGCCTCCCACGGTCTGTAACTGGCTGGACAGCACTGGGAGCCGGTGCCAAAAAACTGAACCCAGCTACTCCAGTATAGGACACGGGTCACTTAACTAGCATTTTAACTAGGCCAAATGCCCAACCCTAAAAAGAATTTTAAGTGGCAAAGTAAAGGTTATATAATCAGATCTGTATTTCAGACCAACCATTTTGACTAAAGGGCAGTCAACAGATGAACTTGAAGAGGTCTTTGAGATTATATACAAAGTTCTACATGTGATAAAGTGAATTTTTCTAAACAGATAATCCATTTTTTAAAAGAAAGCTAGATTTTACAGAGAGAGGAAAGATAAAGAGAAAAGGTCTTCCATCCACTGGTTCATTCCCCAAATGGCCACAATGGCCAGAACTGAGCTGATCCAAAACTGGGAGCCAGGAGCTTCAAGATTCCTCCAGGTCTCCAGTGTGTGGAGGGTCGCAAGGACTTGGGCCGTGCTCTGATGCTTTCCCAGGCCAGATGCAGAGACAGATTTAAGTGCAGCATCCAGGACCCCATCCAGTGCCCACATGGGATGCTGGTGCCTTGGGGTGAACATTAGCATTCTGTGCCTCTGCAATGACTCCAGGATAATGCACTTTTAGAAAATAAATTGAGACAGATAAGGTTAGGAAAAACAAGAACCAAAGAAACCTAGTTAATTAACTATAGTATTCAGCTAGTAAATCCTAAGAACCTGAACCAAGGAATTGCAGTCGAAAGGACAGAACATAGAATTATAAAGGCTTGATATCAACTAAACTAAAAAAAAAAAGTGGTTTCAAGGACAGATTGTAATTTTGTAACTTGACAATTGGATAAGATGTGCTATGATCAATACCAAGAAAAAAATGGAACCTATGCAATTTGGGAGCGAAAATGAGACATTTATCTTGTTAAGTAAGAACAACAAATTTGTGTCTTATAGGGGTTTATCACTTTATTATTTCAAGAAGAAAAGAGGGTCTATAGTAAAAGCATAGTTTTAGATCAGAAATCCCTCTCTGAATCCTAAGTAAGCCATGTAGCTGGTTATGTGAATTGATCAAACCCAGCAACCAGTGGATCCCAACTTTCTCATCTATAAAATTAGAGGTTTGTGGGGCCAGTGTTGTGGTATAGCACATGAAGCCACTCTCTGCAACACTGGAGTCCTAGACGAGTATCCGTTCCAATCTCTGCTGCTCCTCTTCCAGTCCAGCTCCCTGCTTACGGCCTGGGAAGCAGGACAAGATGGCCCAAGTCCTGCAGCCCCTGTACCATGTGGGAAACCAGAAAGAAGCTCCTCGCTCTTGGCTTTGTATCAGCTCAGTTTTGGCAATTATGGCCATTTGGGTATCCTTCACACTAGCAGATGAAGGATATTTCTATGTCTCTCCCACTCTGTAACTCTGTCCTACAAATGGATGAATAATAATTAAAAAAAAAAAGTTGTTGTAAGGATTAGCTATAATATGTGCAAAGTCTCCAGCCTCCAGCACATGTCAGGTATACAGCTGATCAAAAATACCAGGAAGAAAGTTTCAAAATCATGAAACTACAATGAGACATTTCATTTATGTAATTATTCTACTGTGAAGCTTACCCAAAGACACAAGTTTTAACATATACTAAAGCTGAAATTAAGATATGCCAAGACGGATTAAGAATTTAACATACACTACAAAACAACCCACAGTACGGAATGGATCAAAAGCAGGCATGATGTAATGAGTTGGAAGATAAAATAGGTGGCAGAAGTAGAGAAGTCTGAAACAGAAAATCCCATGATTTGGAGAACATGTAATAGTGAACCCAGGGATAAAAACACTTCAATATTCCAGTTTCAATAACATTATAAGAAAAAATTTTGATATTCGAGTATCTGGCATATAGTAGTAAGCACTAATTATAACTGAAATCCAGGTAAAGCATACCAAGCTGAAAAATATGAAATCTAAAGTCATGCTCAGAAAGTTCATAGTTTACAATTTCTTTCGTTGTTTTCCATAATATACTTTTATACAGTCCATCACCCACATCAGCCTACACACGTACCGGTGAATGCAGCTGACTGGTCAGCCCCATCTTTCACACAAGCTGATGGGTGCTACAGCCTAGCCCAAACCAGTCCTCCACAAACCAGCTCTTACATACACCAGAAGGAACTGCAGCCTTGACAGGGCGACCCCCAGTAACCTCCACCAGGCCCATCCCAGTCCCAGTTCCTATGCACGCCAGCACGTGCAGCAGTTTAGTGTATCCCATCCCATCTCTCATACACACCCATGGGTACTGCCACTTAGCTCAGCTCTACCCACCTCCGGCATACACATATGCCAATGGGTACTGTCCCCTTGTCCAGTCCAGCCTACCCCAGCCTTGGCTCTCATGTTCACCAGTGGAAGCAGCAGCCCAGCAAGGAAGTGCCCACAGTTCCCCTACTAGGCAGACTCCCAGCCCCAAATCTTATGCTTGCCAGAGGGTACTGTGGTCCAGCCTGAAAGACTTACACGCAGTCCTGACACGTGCCAATGGATGGATGCTCTGGCAAAGCCTGGCTGGTCCACACTTATTCTGGCTCTGGCATGTGCTAGTGGATACAGTGCTCTAGCCCAGGCCAGCCCTCCACCCAAAATTCTGTTCATCTGCAGGCCGACTTGTGTTGCAGCCCTACTCAGCCTGGTCTGCCCTCAGTCCCAGGTCTCACACTCGCAGTGGCCTAGCAGGGGCGTCCCTGAAGTTCCCTAGCAGGCCTGCCCCAAGCGTCAGGTCTTGTGGTTGTCAGTGGGTGCTGTGGCCTAGTCTGGCATGGCCCGCCTCGTCTCAGCATTCACAACAGGTATGCATCTGGCCAATGCCTATTCCAGCTCTCACTGGCATGAACTAATAACAGCCCTGTGGCATAGCAAGTAAATCCCCCATCTGCAACGCTGCATCCCATCTGAGGGTGGGTTCATATCCTGCCTACTCCATCTTCAACCCTGGGAAAGCAATGGGGGTGGGCCCAAGCACTCAGGTCACTTCATCCATATGGGATATCTGGATGAAGTGCCTAGCTCCTGGCTTCACTCTGGCTCAACCTAGGCCGCTGAGCCCATTTGGGAAGTGAATGACCAGATGGAAGATTTTTCTCTCTCTCTTTGTCTACCCCTCTCTACCCATAAATCTTTCAAATAAATAAATAACCCTCAAAGAAATCACATTCCAATTCCTTAGCACAACCTTAAAGGAATTCCCAATACATGGTTCCTGTATCTCCTCACCACCATTCACTGGGACTCAATCTAGCCCCAATGGAGTATTCGTTCCTATTAGAATGTATCTTGGGCTTTCCTTCTGTGTCTTTACTCATTACAGGAAAATGGTAAAAACAATTCCCAACAAGACCACATTTCCCTGTTTCCACACCCTCTGTAGCATGACTTCGCTGCAACTGTCATCAAGAGATGCAGTCTATTTCTCCCATCCCTTGACTGCAAGCCAACGTTGTCCAGCTACAGGAATCCTTAAAGCTTCTACCTTCATTCTCAGAACCCAGCTACCATGTACATCCGGCTCCTATGATAGAGAGGTTTCAGGGAGAAAGAGGCCATGTGGAGAAGAGAGCAGTATTTTGGGAGATAGCAAGTAGCAAGGCCCATTTACGAGAACAAAGCTTCTCTTGGATCTTACATCCACAGACCAGCTGCTTCAGCCAAACAGGCACAGAGCAAGAAACACGCTATGTCCAAGAAGCCATGTGGTAAGTCCTGATTGACAGAATCCTAATAGTCACCACTGGATTTGGGATCTTGCATGTAGACGCTTAAGTATACACTCATTATCTCTTCTGAGAATTCACTTCTTTTATCTACTCACATACCCATCCTCACTGTTAACATACAGCTATTCAAAAGTCAAAAGGCTACCCATTCAATTAACCCAGGAGATTTAGTATCTCATTCCAAAAACCAATTTTCTCACTAGGACATTTACCATACTCTGTGATTTATTATAGTGTATATCTGTCCTCATTTTGGTATCAATTCTAAAAGGTACCCAGCTATTATACTAACTTTTGTTTCTCCCACAATTTCACACGAACAGAGCTGGTGATCTATACGACAATAATGAAAGCAATAGCCTAAGTAAATGACATTTCACATCAGTTAATTTGTCCATGTTCTCACCTGTGGGATCCCAAGTTATATTGTGTGCTATTGACTCCAGAAAAAATTGGCCACTCTTCTGCCACTGACTACATAATTCCTAAAATGGAAAAAAGGTAAATTAGGCAACTATGATTAGCATTTTTTGGTCAAATGTACATGATCACATTCATCATTCTTATCATAACACAATTAACTTCTAAGAACATAAGGTTCAATACAGTCAGAGAGAGAGAGAGAGAGAATTTGACAGAGAAGGTAAGACATCCTTCTCTGGCGGTCCAAAAATCTACCTTTACTGTAGCAGTGTACAAGCCTTTATAACCTGGTTAACAATCACAGACCATTGCTGCTGTAGGTATTATTATTAGTTATAGCTACAGACAGCAGTCTTTGAAATGTGTCTTGCTTGGCTCTATCTTAAGTATTCTTCTCTTTTAATGTTTCATCCCCTCCTCGCCCCCTGAAATGTGGGAAAAGTTAAAATAAGAGATGTAATGCTTTCTTATTATATAAGGCCTTTCACTTGCTTGAAAATCACTAAGAAATAAATGCCACACTGCAGTCCAGAACATCCATACACGTACACAAACAGAAGAACCTAGCTTTACCCACATGACATGTGATACACTCTGACAGGGCAGTATAAGGGACACACAATTTTGAAGTGAATCTTTTTTGAGTAACCATCAGTTAAAAATGATATACCAGAATGAACAAATAAAAGGGAATATCTATGTGTCGTGTGTGTATGACAGAACGCCCATCTTCTGGCTCACTCTCCAAGTAGCCTCAACAGGTAGGTCTGGGCCATGCTGAAGCCACCCCAGTGTTCCACATGTGTATTAGGAACAACCTTCTGCTGCCTTTTCAATTACAGTATCAGGAATTGCAATCAGAAGTTGAATAGCCAGGAGTTAAACCAGAAATCCAATATTGAATGCCTGTGTCACAGATGGTAGTTTAACTCACTGTACCACACTGCCAGCCTCGGAAATACCTGGTTTTTTTTTTTAAAGATTTATTCATTTTTATTGGAAAGCCGGATATACAGAGAGGAGGAGAGACAGAGAGGTAGATCTTCCATCTGATGATTCACTACCCAAGTGAGCCGCAACGGGCCGGTGCGCGCCAATCCGATGCTGGGAACCTGGAACCTCTTCCGGGTCTCCCTCACGGCTACAGGGTCCCAAAGCTTTGGGCCGTCCTCAACTGCTTTCCCAGGCCACAAGCAGGGAGCTGGATGGGAAGTGGAGCTGCTGGGATTAGAACCGGCGCCCATATGGGATCCCGGGGCTTTCAAGGCGAGGACTTTAGCCACTAGGCCACGCTGCCAGACCAGGAAATATCTGTTTTTAATGAAGACCTAGAGTCTGAGGCTACTCTCTGAAACTACAGATTTCATTAATTGCAATAAATAAAAGTATTTCTTTTTAAAAGCTGGCCACTTCACTCATATTTAACTGGAAGATAGTGCTCCAAGTGGGGTGATATCCTTTAAAACTGTTTTAATGCTGTCAATTACTAATTCATTAGGATATCCAAGTCTCTAATCGCGGATTCACTAGGTAATCTATAGAAATAAACAGGAATTAGGGAGAACCATGGACATTCCCCTCATAAGATTCAAAGATGTGTACCAAGTACCTTGAGAAATGTTTCCATTAGCACAGGGTAGGGAACAAATGCTCATGTACAGGAACTAATACTCAATTTCACTTTCATCCTGTACCTTAATAGCTATTTCACTAGTCGAGCCACTTACTTCCTTTGGGTCTTCAGCAACTTCATTCATAAAAAAAGAAATAACAGATGTTCTCAGCACCCAGTTTGTGCCATAAAAATGAGATGAGTGAAATAAAAATTCTCAAAAGATAATTATATTTCTGCTGGGCTAAGCTGCCTCCTGCAACACCAGTTTCCCTAGTGGCTGCTGATTCAGACCTGCTCCTGCGAAAGACCCGAACGACAGTGGACTACAAGTCCTTGAGCCTGTGCATCCACATGGGACTCAGCTCAAGCTCCAGCTTTGGCCTGGCCAAGCCCCAGGATTCAGTCATTTGGGGAGCAAAACAGTGGATGGAAGACTGTTCTGCCTATGCTCTCTGTATCTCTGCCTTACACATAAATAAATTTTGGAGAAAAGCTGGTTAATTCTTTAGTAATACATCTCTACACAGTCACTCACACAATGTCATCCTTGTAGTTAGTACCTGCACATCAGAATGCTGGCACATGGGCCCTGTACTTGCTAGTACATACAAGAATCTGGTCTGGGAACACCTCAGACAAAGTTTCTTTGGGGGATCCCCCCAATCGAAACGCCGGACTCAGAGCCCTAGCCATGAAAAGACAGAGGACAGAACAAGTCAATCAACCACCTCAGCTATATGTTGGCAGTGAAAAACTGGGCAAATGGAGACTCTGTGATGGACTATGTCAATCAGTGGATTCTTCAATGACCTCACCATGCTTGGAGTGGCGAGACTGGCAGCAATTCATAGCTGTTGAACTATCCAAATCACCTGAGCAAGTATCTCAGAGCATGCCCCACATCAGGGACCTGGGGTGGGTGGGAGACTGGGTGGGGCTTCTCCCTTAAAATCCCCCTTTACCTCAGATAAATGAAGGAAACAATGTGGAAATAATAGTCTTACCCACTTTCCTGTAGCCCTTGACCCTTTTTACCCTAATTAACTGTGTAAACATTGTCAAAAATACAATAAAAAATGAAAAAAATAGAATGCTGGCACAAGCACCAACTGTTCCACTTCAGTCCAACTCCCTGCTAAAACGTCTGGCAAGTCAGCTGCAGATGAGCCCCTACCACCCATGTGAGTCCCAGACAGAAGTCTGGGTTCCTGGTTTTGCTCTGGACCATCCCAGTCACTGTGGGCATTTGGGGAGTGAACCAACAACTAGACTGTCTTTTTCTGTCTTGCTCTGTCACTTTGACTTTCAAATAAATACATTTTAAGAAGAAATAGATATTGGGTCTGGCACAATGGCTAAATTGGCTAATCCTCCACCTGCGAGCGCTAGCAGCCCATACAGGCCCCAGTTTGTGTCCTGGCTGTTAAACTTCTTATGGCCTTGAAAAGCAGAGGAGGATGGTCTTGGGACCCTGCACTGGCATGGAAGACACCGAAGAAACTCCTGGCTCAGCTCCGCCCATTGCATCCTTTGGTGGGTGAACCAGCAAGTGGGAAATCTTTGTCTCTCCTTCTCTCTATAAATCTACCTTTCAAATAAATAAATCTTTTAAAAAATAGATATTCCATGGGCCATTTCCCTAGCATGGTTTTCTTGCCACATGGAAGTGGTCCCAGGCTATCTCCCACAGGGAGCAGTCAGTCCATCAGGCTCTCTTCCCTGAATAATAAAATGGTTAAAGAAAAAAAAAAAAAAAAAGATATTAATCCATTTCAGAGTAAAGCAAAGAACCTCACAAGCCTGACTTAGGTAAAGCAACTATGAAATCTACCATAAAATCCAAGTATTTATAATTTATTGACAAACTGGCTTTCAGAACTATTTAGGAATATATTTTCTTTATAAAGGAGAACAATCATATTATATAGCACAATACAGGAAAGTTTACAAAATATACTGAGACTCTGCCACTAGAACACACAAATGTAAGGACATACATAAGAAAGCACCTGTATGGTAGAGCAATGATGTTGGGACTGGCGATGCATTAACTGCCACACCCCACTTCATAAGTTCTCAGTTTTTGTTATCAGTTACACGTGTCAGACTTACAAACGGCAAGGCATTTCAAGACAACGTACTGACATGACTTAGGTTAATTCTACTCAAATAAAAGAACTAAATACATTTTCTAACATGGAACTGAGACTTAACATATAATTTTAAGTAGTACAGAACCATGATGATTTCATACTTTTTTTTAGCACGTAAGACATTTCAATTACTAAAAAACATTGTTACTGACCAAATTTTTCTTTTGTTTTGGTATGTTAACTGGTTCAAAAACAGAGATGATATTTCCATAGGAGGCTGCAATCTTTGAAAAAGAAAAAAGAAAAGTTACTATGGTACGTTAGCTCACTTACGAATCTAAAGAAATAGTTTAATTTACAATATATCCAAACACACACTTTCAGCCAATCATACTTGAAAACATCAGTGACAAAGACTATCACACTTGGGTTAGAATCCTAACACAGGTTAGTCACTTTGTAACTAGCAAATTACTCTTAGTTTCCTTGTCTGTATTTAAAACATACAGAAATCAGCCTGATAATACTTTAGGAATTGAAACAACGTTGGTAAAACATCATACAATAAATTACATATAGAGAGCAAATATTTTCTTCACAGCAAAAAAATCTATCAACGCATTCCTTACGAGGTGTGAAATCCCACATACTTTAAAAAAAAAAAAAAAAAGAAATCCCACATACTTTTACAAGTAGTTCTGAACTATTTACCTTCAAAGCTCAAACTCTGCCAGTGTATATTTATAACTTTTTAAAAATAAAAGTCAAATCTATTCCTTTGTGAATTCCCCAGGTACATTTTTTAAATATTCTATTTTCAATTCTTTAACATTTATTCTTTTTTTTTTTTTTTTTTTTATTATTTAACTTCATTAATTACATTGTATTATGTGACACAGTTACATAGATACTTGGGTTCTCCCACCCCTGCCCAAACCCTCCCACCATGGTGGATTCCTCCACCTTGTTGCATAACCACAGCTCAAGTTCAGTTGAGATTCCCCCATTGCAAGCATACACCAAACATAGAGTCCAGCATCTTATTGTCCAGTCAAGTTCAACGTCTTCTTAGGTATACCCTCTCTGGTCTGAAGACAGAGCTAGCAGAGTATTATCCCAGTCAATTGAAAGCTCCATCATACCATCAGTAAAAATTTACATCATTATGGAATTAATTGACATAGTAATGAGTAACCAACATGTTGAAAGTAAATACGAGTTCCCAGCCACCTTCTGTGATCACCTCACCTATACTTCAATTTAGTTTATATACAACATATAACATTCAAAACATAACATGTTATACATAACATCATATCATCTTAAATTAAGGCAAACATGTGGTATTTAACCTTTTGTGATTGGCTCATTTCCCTTAGCATGATGGTTTCCAGTTTGGCCCATTTGGCCACAAAGAACTGCATTTTGTTTAACATTTATTCTTTCGATCAATGGATTATAAACCTTCAATGGCTTTATAGCAGCAACTTACATAGCTTGATTAAATTCTCTATGAAAAAACAAATCCAGAAAGTTATAGAGTGATAGGACAGGAAGGAAAAATAAAATAATTACAGACAGGAAAAACTCATATGATTTACTGACAAAAGAGGTCAGGGGTGACTATAAAATACATATATGGGAAATGACCTCTAAGGGCCGTTTGAAGTATTCTAACTGCGAAAGGTACAGGCATCACCTGCACTGGACAGACTGGGAGGGAATGTTTCGTTTGGGTCTTTTGGTATGACTGGGATCGCAAAATGCAGTGAGTCTCGAACTTTAGGACATAGTATGAACACAGAAACAAAGGCTAAAAGTGGATATGCATGTTTGGAAGTGTGACCTCCTGCCCAGCTAGAAGAGAGGGACTCCTTAAAGCAAAATAACGGGGCTCGGCAGCGTGGCCTAGTGCCTAAGGTCCTCGCCTTGATCCCATATGGCCGCTGCTTCTAATCCCAGCAGCTCCACTTCCTGTATCTGACTTTGTAATAAAAAAAAAATAAAATAAATCTTAAAATAAATAAATAAATAAATAAATAAATAAAGCAAAATAACGGACAGTAGAATAAAAGTCAAGGAAAAGCCAGTTTACAAACTGTCATGCCAAGGACAAGATAAAGAATTACCAAAAAAAAAAAAAAATCACACTAATTTGCTGATAATACAAAGAAAAATAAAAGGTGCCCTAAAGTACCACTGTGGCCAAGAACCTTTATGTCTTAAAAGCAGAGGTCTCAAGTAACAGGACCTGCAAATCTTCTTGACACTTTAAATAGCCCTTTCTAAAAACTACTGCCTGCAAACAAAGGAAATACGCCCTTTCAAATAATCATCAAAACTCCAAATACGTTCTTCCTTCTAACCTGGGAACAGATAGCTCTCATTGAAAATTACTTATTTAGATTTCTAATCTTACCTCATCTGAATTTGGATGTCAAAGCAAGCTTTTCTATGACAATGAAGACTGTGAAGGTACAGAACTGGAGCCAGCACTGGCATTTCAGATGGGCTCATGCAGTTCCGACTGCTCCACTTTCCGATCCACTGCCTTGCGAGAGCACCCGGGAAAGCAGCAAAAGATGGTCCACGTGCTGAGGCCGCTGACACACGTGACCGACTGAGAAACATCTGGCTTTGGATTGGCACAGCTCTGCCCAATGCAGCCACTCAAGCAGTAAACCAGTGGATGGAAGATTTCTCTAACTCTCCGTGTGCAATCTGCTAATCTTATTTTCAGTACAAAGTTTATCTAGAAGTTAAAGATAACTACTTATTGACATAGAGCCACTGCACCAAATTATTTCTGAGTTGATTTAAAAACAAATTAAAGATTTACTGTCATTCTTTTCCCTCAACCTTTAAATAAGTAAGCCTTAGGTCTTTTCTATAGATACTGCTGGATCCTTAACTCATAGACATTTTATTTCCAAAGTATATCAGGAACATTACCCTGGCACTCTCAAAGTCATCTCAGAAATCTGAAAAAAGCCACTTGTAGATACTCCGTCCTTGAAACAAAGCAAGTCTCTACTTCAAATAAAAAATAATTAAAGCACTATTTTCACAAAAAAATCATAGTAAAAACAAACTTGCACAGTACAATGTGATTACAAACCTTGCCTTGCTGCATTGAACAGTCTACACATCCTACTTGAATATTTCCATGTTTAGCTCCTGGAATTATTTGTAGCCTTTCAAAATCACTTCCCAGGATTACAATGTCACATCCAGATGCATAAGCCTAAAACACAAATTAAAATAAAAATGATAAAAGCATCAAGAAAAACATCATGTAGAATATCAGCAATAAGTATTATCTCAGATTCTTTTAAAATGTTCATTTCTTTAAAAATAAAACTCTACATTTGAAGTTTTTTCGTTTACTTCTCACACACAGCCAACTCGCAATTCCTAGCTGCAAATGTGACAGGATAACCAACTCTGCGCACTTCCTACATCCTCACTGCCTTCAAGGATCCAAAAATATTAAATATTGTAGTGCGAGTGTTTCTGTTTTTGCCTCTGTTTCAATTCCAGACAAAGAGCGATCTTTCAAACATGTTATTGCACCAAGTAATTTTCCACACTTAAATTACTTAAACAGTTTTCGACATTGCACCTAGAAACAATCCCAACACTTTAGCCTGGTCAATGCCCTAACCGATACCCAAGTCCAGTCAGTCCTTCCTCCTTTCCTTTGCTCAGCTGGCTTCTGTCCCTACAATGCCCGTCTGTCCGCTCCTCTTCCCACCTCAATCAAGTTTATCTGCCTACCCTTCAACTAGCTGTCTTCTTTTGAACATTCGGGTTCCATTTCTCAATCATTCTCTCATTCCTTGCCACCACATTATGACATATTTTTTTCACAACATATATATCATTATTAGTAAAAAGTCTTAAATATGGTCCATGTCCATTAACATAAGTTAAATTCGAAGGAGAGATAGTTTATCTTGTTCTCTATTGTAACAGGAGGCTGTGGAAAACAGCTAATGCTATATACAGATCTATGGAATAAACAGAGTACCTAAGCTTACAGAAAAAAAATACATAATAATCACCTCATTTATAAATAAAGCAACGCAAACTTGCAGCCAAGTAGGGGGCTGAACACCTCAAAGGTGGACTGGAAGCAAGCTGTAACCTATGCCAAAGACAGTGCTGCCACCCAGTGCCTAAAGCACATGTGTCAAAACATAACAACCTTCCTAAACATTTTTCATAATTAAAAGTGTCTTATTTGGATGAAAAATAACCAGAGCTCTCATAACTGCTGACTACAAAACTACAAAAAGTTTAAAAACATACATATCCTATGATTCAGCAATTCTACCCACAAATGTGTATCCAAAAGAAAAGTGTTCATGTGAACTCTGGACACAAGGACACTCAGCACACCATCAATGAAAAAACATCTAAAAGCCAACTCAGATATTCATCAATAGTGAAACAGATGAATAAACTCCTGTAACTTCATATGATGGGGTACTATTAAGCAAGGGCTCTCAAACCTCCTGGTCCTTTATTTCATAGAAAAAAAAAATACTTAAGTCAGCCTTCCTGCATTTCAACATCAGAATCCGTGGTTCAAACTCAGAGACCAGTTCAGGTTCCGGTTCCAGCTTCTTACAATGCAGATGTTGGGCGGCACAGAAGTGGCTCAGGGAACTGGGTTTCAGCCACCCTCAGTGCAGACAGAAATTGAATCTCTGCCCTCAGGCTCTACTGTTGCTGGCCACTGCAGGCATTTGGGAAGTGAATCAGCAGGTGGAAGCTCGTCTTTTTTTGTGTGGCATAGTGGTTAAAACCCACAATGATAGCATCCCAAATGGATGCTGGTTTGAGTCCTAAATGTTCTACTTCCAACCCTGCTACCCCCCTGGGAGACCTAGAAGCAGCTCCCAGTTCCAGACACCCCAGCTCCTGTCACTGCAGCCAACTGGGGACTGAACCTGGAGATGGAAGACCTTTCTCTCCCTCTAACTCTACCTTTCAAATAAATAAATCTTTAAAAACCCAAGTACATATTCCATTAGCCTCTTGATGTAGTCTTTGTAAAACTGCACAACTTGGATTTTTTTTTAAAGATTTATTCATTTTATTACAGCCAGATATACAGAGAGGAGGAGAGACAGAGAGGAAGATCTTCCGTCCAATGATTCACTCCCCAAGTGAGCCGCAACGGGCCGGTGCGCGCCGATCCGATGCCGGGAACTCGGAACCACCTCCGGGTCTCCCACGCGGGTGCAGGGTCCCAATGCATTGGGCCGTCCTCAACTGCTTTCCCAGGCCACAAGCAGGGAGCTGGATGGGAAGTGGAGCTGCCGGGATTAGAACCGGCGCCCATATGGGATCCCGGGGCTTTTAAGGCGAGGACTTTAGCCGCTAGGCCATGGCGCCGGGCCCTTGAGAGAATTTTAAAACCATGAAAAGTAATCTTAAAATTATTATGAGAATACATTTGATCACTCATTTCTGCCACAAAGGCTCTCCTCAGGCCCCTCTTTAGGAGCACCGCCACATGGCCAGGAAGGGCTCAGAACACAGAGGCAAACAATGTCGAACTAGCAACAGCAAAAGACACAAATCGAAACATAACTGTGCTTCCATGCACTCAGGTAAGTAAAACAAGCAAAACTAATCTAAGGCAATACAAAATCAGGGGAAGAGTCGCGCCTGAGGGCTAGTGTTTGGGGAGCTGCATAACAGGGTGAGTCTGGGGTGCGCAGGGGTGAGCTTACCAAAGCACTTCTGTCTGGGCGACTGCTTCTTGTGTAGGTTCACTTCACAAAAAGGCACTGAGATACATACTTATGACTTCTGGCAAGTTAATACACTCTTCTTCACAAATAACTGTGAAGTACGGTTCAAGTTTTTTAAAATGCAGTTCATCCAAGTAAACTTAGAAAGGAAAAGGGAACCAATCTACCCAAAACTTAATATAATGGTTTCACAAGTCTAATGAAACCACACGATTAAGCTTCTCTTTAGCTATGCGTCTCTACTAAGGCAAACTCTAAGGTAAAAGATGTAACACTAACACTGTAAACGCTGTGTTCACTAGCTCAACAATTTGCCTAATACAAAACTGATACAGAAAAATGAGCATGTGCTGTGCTGTATAACTAAACATGCAAGCTGCACACGGCTCAGCACCTGGCGGCAGCTCCCCGCAACCCCGAGACGACCTCACAGCAAAACACAGTAACACACACGGTCCTTGCTAACCATCGAGAATCCATACATCTCAGCATCTATTTGCACAGGAGATGCGGGACAGGCTGTGGGTTGGGGTTGGATTGAAAACTTGCATGAAGAATATATATGGAGCCACAAGGAAAAGATGGGAATTGTCAGCAATCCCAGCCAGTCGGTGTCTCTTCACTGACAGATAGCACTCACAGCCTCGAAAACAAAGCTATGCCCTTCGCGTCAGGCAGCGTCGGCCTCGACTTGCCACCGGAGGAGCTCACCCACTGGGATGTGGCCCCACAGGGACCCCCTCCATCCTTACACCCCAGAACAGACTGACCAGCAAAATGGAGAAGCTCAGAACGCAGCAGGCTTTTTTCTTGTTTCTGTACCGCTTTATTTTTTCAGCATCTAAGGAAAAAGGACTCAGGCACAGAATATTATCCATTTGCTCATTCTGGATTTTCTTTTAAATCATTTGAATCTCAGAACTTAAAACATATTAGACATCTTCTGCATCTAATTGCGTGATTGTGTGAAAGATGTTTTGCATATTGGCTGCACTGCATCAGCATCTTACTAAAATGTGAAATGAAAGGACTGCTGAACACGGAGATGCTTCAACGCACCTGCACACACAAGGCCGAGCTCGCCTGGGCTGCTCTGCATCTGTCCCGGCTTGGTCTCCAGCGTGTTATCAGTAGTTAGAGGGTGAGAAGCCAGTTTAACAGGTAGAAGTAAGATTTTTAAAAGTGATTAGCCCCAGAGCAGCAGCAGAGGCATTCTAATGACCAGAAGTGGTTAAAAAAAATGGGGGGGACCCGACACGGCAGCCTAGTGGCTAAAGTCCTCGCCTTGAACGCACCAGGATCCCATATGGCACCAGTTCTAATCTGGCAGCTCTACTTCCCATCCAGCTCCCTGCTTGCGGCCTGGGAAAGCAGTCGAGGACAGCCCAAAGCCTTGGGACCCTGCACCCACATGGGAGACCTGAAGAAGCTCCTGGCTCCCGGCTTCAGATCGGCACAATACCAACCGTTGTGGTCACTGGGGGAGTGAATCATCGGACGGAGGATCTTCCTCTCTGTCTCTCCTCCTCTCTGTATTTGTGACTTTGCAACAAAAACAAAATAAATTTTAAAAAAAGAGAGAAGATTTTAGATTAAAGAAGATTTTAAATTAAAAATTTTTCTTAAATTTAAATAATTCTTTTTAAAAAAAACTTAAAAGACTTTATGGAGTAGAAAAAGATGTAAAAGTTGGGATCTTAAATTGTAAAAATAATAATTACCACTGAGTATCAAAGCAGAACTCATCTTGTGCAATAAACATAAGGAAAGACTACTGGACAGCTTTTTGTTTTTTCATTTTCTTTTAAATGGAAAAAAGCTGTATTAAGGGTTGAATACTTTTATGGAGGAAATATAAAGCCCACTCCTGTAATGCTTACCAGTTTCCAAAAATATTTAGCTTCTGGCTGGAATTAGAATAAATGAAAACCTAAATAAAGCAGGTGAAAGTTCCCTGGCTGTTCCGCGCGCGCGCACAAACACACACACACACACACACACACACACACACACACTGGAAGGACGAGAAAGCATGTCCCAGAGGGTGACGGAGTGAGACCCAGCTGCAGCTCAGGGCAGGGCGAGGCCGGCTCCTGCCGGAGGGAGGAAAGGTGACAACAGACAAAGCACACACATTTGGACAGGCCAAAGGATGCCTGCAGGATTTCCTCCAATCCTGCTACTGTAGTTTGCTTTTACTTTCAGTTGGGTTGGACATCTGAGCTGCTACTTCTTCATCACTAGTGTGAATAATGCTGATACAAGCATTCATGAACAAGTTTTGTGTGGGCATATGTATTCCTATGGTAACTCTAGGATTAATTTAAAAAATTTTTATTTTATGGGCCCAGCACAATGGCACAACTTGCTAATCCTCCACTTGCAAGCACCAGAATCCCATATGGGCACTGCTTCATGTACCACTTCCCATCCAGCTCCCTGCTTATGGCCTGGGAAATCAGAGGATAGCCCAAAGCCTCAGGACCCTGCACCCATGTTGAGAACACGGAGGAAGTTCCTGACTTTGAATCAGCTCAGCTCCAGATGCTACAGACATTTGGGGAGTGAACCAGCAGATGTTAGATCTTTCTATCTCTCCTTCTCTCTATAAATCTGTCTTTCCAGCAAAACTACGATTTTTACTTACTCGAATGATAGATTTACACAAAGATAGAGAGACAGCATGTGAAAGAGACATGTCGGGCCTGGCAAGGTAGCCTAATAGCTGAAGCCCTCGTCTTGCACGCACTGGGACGCCATATGGGTGCCGGTTCGTGTTCCAGCAGCCCCCTTCCTGTCCAGCTCCCTGACTGTCGCCTGGGGAAGCAGCAGAGGACGGCCCAAAGCCTTGGGACCCTGCACCCACATGGGAGACCAGGAAGAAGCTCCTGGCTTTGGATCAGCTCAGCTCCGGCCACTGTAACCACTTGAAGAGTGAATCAGTGGATGGAAGATCTTTCTCATTCCCTCTGTAAATCTGACTGTCCAATAAAAATGAACAAATTGAAAGGAAGGGAGGAAGACAGGCAGGCTTGTCCCATGTGCTGATTCACTCCACTCCCCAAATGGCCGCACCATTGGAGCTGGACCAGGCAGAAACCAGAAGCCAGGAGCTTCCTCTGGGGCCTCTCTCGTGGAGCATGGATCCGAGAACTTGGGCCATCTGCTGCTGAGTTCCCAGGCACGTCAGCAGGGAGCTGGACTGGTAGTGGAGCAGCCAGGTCTTAAATCTGCACCTATATGGGATCCTGGTACTACAGGTTGTGGCTTAACCTGCTACAGCACAGTACTGGCCCATATGCTTAACATTTTGAGGTACTACATGTTTGCTTTCAATTTCCATCCATAATTGATACGCTGATATATTCCACCAGCAATATGAGGATACGAATGATTCTGCATCCTTACAAACAAATGTAAACACACACACACACACACACACACACTAAAACAAAAACCAGAGGCAGGCGCCACGGTGCTGCATACTACACTTCCGTCTATAGCATGGGCATCCCATGTGGATGCTGGTTTGAGTCCCCGCTGTTCCATTTCTGATTCAGCATCCCTGCTGACATGCCTGGAAGAACAGTGGAGGGCAGACCGAGTCCTTGAGCCTCTGCATCCATGTGGGAAACCTGGACAAGGCTCCAGGCTCCTGGCTTCAGCCTGGATCAGCCCTGGCTGCTGCAGCCATTTGGGAAGCGAACCAACAGATAGATGACCCTTCGTCTGTGTGTGTCTTTGCTTTTCAAACAACTAAAATCCCTTTTTTAAAAAAATATATACATATGCTAAGCAAAGGAAACCAAATACAAAAGACTATATGATATGACTTATTTACAAGAGATGTCTAAAATAGACAACTCCATAGAGAGTAGAACAGTGGTGACAAATATGGAAGAAAAGTAAGCAAAGTGACTGTAACATGGTGGTTGCCAGTGACTGAGTGCAGAAGTGAATAGAGACTGTTAATAGATATGGGGTTTCCTTTCTAGAATGAAAAAGTCCCCAGCAGTTAAACCGTAGCAAGAGAGCAAAATTCAGAGTAAACTAAAATCTCTGAAATATGAGCTTTAAAAGAGTGAACTTTATGGTCTGTTACTTATACACCAGTAAAGCTATTCTAAAAACATAAAATGAAATCCCAAGAGAACTTCCTGTTCAGAAGACAGTAATCAATACAGGCAACTGGTCAACCATAAGCTCCTGAAAAGCAAGAGTCCTGCTTACAGTTTGTTTCTCCCATGCTGTATACAGCAGAGCCAAAATCATAGAAAAATGCAGTACTTTTTTACAAAGGAGAGAGTGGGAGAGTTGAAAAGTTACATTAAGAGCATACGTACATGGTAGAAGTAAAAAAAAAGCACTTGCTATCATACAAATGGAAAGCTGGATAATAGCTAAAGTTCAGGGAAGCAGCACTGCAGAGGGAAAAACTGAGACTAGAAAGACACTAGAGCGCACTGGAAGAGCTCTGTTATCTACACGTGCCTTTGACAATGATCCTTCTCAGCAACACTTAAGCAGAGAAAAGCAATATTAAATAAGGGCACAAGGATTAAAAGGCTCTTCAACAGAAAAACATCAAGACAAACATAAGATGTCCAACAGTCATGAGGTAGAAGCATTAGAACTTGACTCAATGCAGCAGAAAGCAGATTACAAGTCTAGGAACTGGGGTCAAGGCCAGCATCGCGGCACAGAGGTTAGGCTGATGGAGCTAGCGAAGCACAGGCTCAGGTCACTGGGCCCTGCACCCCCGGGAGAGCCAGAACAAGCTGCAGGCTTTGCCTTCAGACAGGCCGGCTCCAGCCACTGCAGCCATTAAGACAGTGAACCAATGGATGCAAGATCTAGATCTCTCTCTCTCCTCTCTCTCTCTAAATTTGCTTTTCAGGCAAACGTAAATGAATCTGGAAGAAAGAGAGAGAGAGAGAGAGAGAGAAAGGAAGGAAGAGAAAAAGCAAGCAAGCATTTGGGGCCTGTGCTGTGGTGCAGCACCCACCTCTGTCCAAGGCAAAGCACTGGCATCCCGTGGGGGCTCCAGGGTGAGTCCTGGCTGCCCCACTTCCCATCCAGCACTGTGCTCCTGGGAAACCAGTGGAGGACAGTCCAAATCCTTGGGCCCCTACACCCACAGAGGAGACTCCTAAGATGTTCCTGGTTCCAAATCGCCCCAGCTTCCACCACTGTGGCCATCCTCGGAGTAAACCAATAGACTGATGATCCCTGTGTCTCCCTTCTCTATGTAACTCTCCCTTTCAAAGAAATGTTTTAAAATAAAAAAAAAAACTTAATAAGGAAAAAAAGCATAGTATGTTTAAGAATAAAAATGAAGTACACTTCCAAGGGAGGTTTAGAAAATTGGCTGAAGGATGCCATCAATCTCAGAAGGAAAATCGACTAATCGCAGTGCAGACCATGGTGCGTGCTCTGTGCCGCTTCCCAAGACACAGGAAGGCTCGGAAGCGCCAGTAGAATGAAACAGGAAGACTAAAGGCTAATTAATGCTCAGCAACATTTAAGGGGCGAACAAGAGGGGCAGGCATTGCGCCAAAATGGCACCACTTGGGACACCGACATCCCTCATAAGGGTTTGAGTCCTCATTTCTCCACTTCTGGTCTACCTTCTTATCAACACGCCTAGGAAGACTGCAGATGACGGCCAACACAAACCAGGCTCCTGTCATCCACGTGGGAGACCCAGTTCCTGGCACTGGCCTGGCCCAGCTGTCTGCAGCAGGCATTTGAAAAATAAACCTACAGATGAAAGATGTTTCTTTGTCTTTCCCTGTGTCACTCTGCATTTCAAATACTTTTTTTTAAGGAGATAGAGAAGAAAGAAACTTTGCAAAGAACACTGAAGGTGGGTAACTACCAAAGCAACAAAAGAAAGAAAAAAAAAAGTAGCATATGGTATAACTAAGCCACAGGAAGAGAAGATGATCAGTAAGACAAATGTTGAAGAAAAAGCAAGACTGAATAGACCTGCTGACGCACATCATCCTCCAAGCAGTGACCAGCAAGCAAGCAGCAGGAGCCAAGCAGCAAAACCCAGTAATAACTCTGCACGCAGAGGATGGCCATGACCCCACACGAGACACCACCTAAAGATTTGCTAGTTGGGCCCGGCGCCATGGCCTAGTGGCTAAAATCCTCGCCTTGAATGCACCAGGATTGCATATGGGCGCCAGTTCTAATCCCGGCAGCTCCACTTCCCATCCAGCTCCCTGCTTGTGGCCTGGGAAAGCAGTCGAGGACGGCCCAAAGCCTTGGGATCCTGCACCTGCTTGGGAGACCTGAAGAAGTTTCTGGCTCCTGGCTTCAGATTGACTCAGCTCCAGCTGTTGCAGCCGCACGGAAGATCTTGCTCTCTGTCTCTCCTCTTCTCCATATATCTGACTTACCAATAAAAAAAAAAAAATCTTAAAAAAAAAAAAAGATTTGCTAGTCATTGTTCAAGACGACAGCTTTAAGCACGTTTCAGAATGTGTGGAAACAAAAGAATGACGATTAACAAAAGGGGCTGGCACTATAACATAGTTGGCAAGGCCACAGCCTGTGATGCCAGCATCCCTTATGGGTGCCGGGTGAGTCCCAGCTGCTTCACATCCCATCCAGCTCTGTGCTCATGGGTCTGGGAAAGCTCCCGCAGCTGACTCAGCTGTCTGCTGTGTCCTACTGTGCCTCAGTGTCAGCTCCCTCTTCATCGTCTTTTAAAAAATGTAATACCAGGGCTGGTGAACAATTGGATTGTCTACTCCTCCACCAGCAAGCCCCGGCATCCCAGGTGAGTGCTGTTTCATGTCTGGCAGCGCCACTTCCCATCCAGCTCCCTGCCTGTGGCCTGGAAAGCAGTAGAGAGAGGACGGCCCAAAGCCTTGGGACCCTGCACCCGCTTGGGAGACCCGGAGGAAGCCCCTAGCTTCGGATGAGCTCAGTTTCGGCCATTGTTGTCATTTGTGGAGCGAATTAGCAGCAAGGAGACCTCTCTCCTTCCCCCAGTAACTGTCTATCAAATACATACAAATCTTTTTTAAAAATGTAATACTGAAAGCTGGTATTATTTAAATGATTTCAACAGTATATTAAAACTGCAAAACTATTTTATAAACAGGCAAAAACCTGTCAAGTCCAATTTAGTACTTTCAATGGCATCATAAGCTCCATAAACATGTTTGAACAGTAGCAAAATCCCCCCTTCTATATTCTTTCATTCACAAAGCTCACACTTGTCACTCGAAAGAAACAAAAGTTTTCCACGCCCCAATATAACAATCACACTGCCCCCAAAAAGACCCACCTACAGAGACAACGTGGCTGACAAGTGTGTACCACCCACAGCTGAGGGGGACGCTGCTCAACCCCCTCCCTCACGGCTTCCTCACACCAGGCTCTAACTCCTATCCAATCCCGGCCCCCTCGCCTGGCCACACCGAGCTAACACTGCACAGCTCTAACTGCAGCTGTAGCTGACTTGCTCTCCCCCCATAGCTCAACTGCTTAAGATACTAAACAGAGTCCCAGGCGACAGCCCTATCCTACTGCCTCCGGGAAGTCACTCCATCTCCATTTCACTCAAAACAACTTCAAAAGGAGATGGGTAATGCACAAAAAAGAAAGAAAAAATATATCATATATAATCAATATATACAAAAATATTAGAAATTTAGGTTCTAATTAACTGTACCTCTTTTTAACTCATCCTTTATAAACAGAATATTTATTATTATTACAAAAGCTGTCAACAGACCAAGTTCAGATTGTTCAAATACTTCCACTCTAAAATTGAAAGGTAAGATAAAGCAGTGAAACCAGCACTCCGACAGGGCCCGGCACGGCAGCCTAGTGGCTAAAGTCCTCGCCTTGAACACCCCGGGATCCCATATGGGCGCCGGTTCTAATCCCCGCAGCTCTACTTCCCATCCAGCTCCCTGCTTGTGGCCTGGGAAAGCAGTCAAGGATGGCCCAAAGCCTTGGGACCCTGCACTGCATGGGAGACCTGGAAGAGGCTCTGGGCTCCGGGTGCCTGGCTTCAGATTGGCGCGGCTTTGATTGATGCATTCACTTAGGGAGTGAAGCATTGGATGGAAGATCTTCCCCTCTGCCCTCTGTCTCTCCATCTCTCTGTTTCTCTGTATATCTGACTTTCCAATAAATCTTAAAAAAAAAAAAGCATTCCAACAAACGGGGGGGGGGGGGGAGAAATGAATTTTGATTTAAACATATCTGAAGTTTCCCTGGCTGTTCACCTAACACTGATGAAAAGCTATTAAAAAAAACCCAGCCTGTGTTAAATACATTATAGTTAGGCTTCTTTAATCATTTTTCAACAACCCGTTCAAATCAGCATTTTTTAAAAGACTTATTTATTTTTATTCAAAGCGCAGAAGAGACAAGGTCTTCCATCCGCTGGTTCACTCCCGAAATGGCCACCAAGGCCAGAGCTGAGTTACCTAAAGCCAGGAGTCAGGAGCTTCTTCAGGGTCTCCCTCCTGGGTGCAGGGCCCCACTGCCATTCCAGGCCTAAGCAGAGATCTGGACAGGAAGTGCAGCCCATGAACCATGCCCATATTGGATGGCGGCACCGCAGGTCAGAGGATTAGCCTGCAGCACCACTGTGCTGCCTCGCAACCACTGTTCTCAGCACTTTCCAAGATCAGACATCAGGATGAATAACCTTAGTGTCACAGAACGGCCTTTGAAGAGTTGCACACTTACTAAGCCATGAACTTGAAACTTTTCACTTCGTCATGAAACAAGCCTAAGTGTGCTCTGTGGCAATTGTGCCTCAGAGTGAGAAAAAGAGGAATCCAAAGAGCACAGAAGAATGTACCCACGGATAAACAACTAATCCTAAGAGGCTGGAAATCAGCTCCAGGTAGTGACAGTCCCTGTTCAGGATGAAGCCACAGGGACGCACATCTGGTTAATGATACATGAACTGTACTGAAACAGTGCCTGGCAGTCTAGACACCTGCTACAAGCCTCCTTACTGAGCACAGTCAGTCTGAGGCCAGTTTATGTAGTACATATATACACCAGCTTGTATTAGCAATTTCACATTTTTAGATCTAGAACAATGAGGACTGGCATTCAATTTCCTTCCCATTTAAAATCTATCAGAATGCGGCAAACACGATCTGCCCTAATGTAATATTTTCCAAGCAAGAAACAGCTACCTGCAAACAAGCAAGAGGCAATACACAAACAAAAGACTGGATCAAGGAGGGCAGAAATGCGCCAAAGGGTAAAAGTATTCCTCAGGGGGATGCAGGAGGAAGACCTCATGCCCCATCTCAAGGAGGGACTCTAAAGTCACCACAGCCTGGCTGTCCCTAACATTTCCTGCCATCCCATCCAAGTAGAGAAATCAAAATCTGAACAGCTATAGGTCAATACCTAAACAACAGATCTAGTTTGTAACATCAAAGAAGAAGATGGCGCAACTTCAAGAGATAAACATAAAGTGTATGCAAGTGTCCAGGAAACTGAGAGCAAGAAACTTAATTCCTAACAGACCAATCATGTTAGCATTCAAGAGTCAGGATGGATTATCTGCCCAAGAAAAACCTGACTGTTAACCCCTTCACCACCAAAGCAAAGAGCTGGAATCTCATTCCACTAAACCAAAACAAGTTTCTGGGGTTTCTTCTGCTTCTCTGCAGGAACGCTTTCAAAGGCCCCTGAAATCTGCAGGGGAGTAGGTGGGAGAAGCTTCCAGCCTGCTCAATGAGAAGGCACTTCAACACGGCGGAGCTGGGCAAAAAGCTCCAGGCGGGTGTAGGATGGCACATTAGCTGACCTCCCCTGAAAAATCACACACACACATTTTTCAAAGTTTTCAAGAGGAACGTGTCTAGGCATCAAACTGCATGCTTAGAAGCTCCACCCCTGCTCACAGACTGTCTCTTGGGAAGAGTTCTCTGAACTGGCAGAGATGACAGAGAATCTAACACGATCCAACCTGTAAATACTGTCCCTATCCTTCCACATGGCTAGCAGAACCCAGCAGCCAGCTGCGGTGCCCCCTCCAGACGCCGTCGGAGTGTTGAGCCTGTGAGTCACTCCGCAGGGGAGGGCCGGCTCTGCTTGACAGCAAAGTGCTTGGTTGGCACAACTCTACAATTCCGGCTCTAAATGCCTAACCCATGTGAAATGCTGAGTAGCACAGCTGAGGCCGACAAGGGCGCCCTCTCCCCCCACCCCCCCAAAGGGTCAAAAGCAGAAAAGACAATGCTTACAGTGGAAATCCAAGAGGTTTCCTTCCTTCCAACTTAAACCTGAGTTTCACTGAAGAAACTGTACCAAGCCTGTAGCTAAATTCCCCAGCACCGTATGTTGGAGGGCTGGCAGGGTCAGGGTTAGCAGTGCTGATAAAACGGTCCTGCGGCCATCGGATCAGTGGCCACATGTTTCAGAGTTCCTCCCGGCAGCTGGGCTGCTGCCAGGAGCCCTTCACCTGGGCATGGCCACCACGACGCTGACACACAGCCGGGCACCCTGACCCCAGGAGGCTGAACCATGTAAAACACTAAAAACAGTTTTCAAGAACTGCTGCTGTGCTGTCACGTGCGGAATTGAAAGCAAGATCGGACTTACTGACCAAAAATAAAGAAAGAAATAGCTCTGGCTATTCCTCAGTGAATGCGTTGAGAAAACAAATACACACACGGTGTTTTCCACCCCCTTCCTTGCTACCTGGCGCTCAGCCGTTTCCAGCAGCTGGTAACAGTTTTCAATGAGCCGCCGGTCCCTGACTCACAAGGTTACTTTTGACTCCCCCCGTGGAAGAAAATGTGAAAGCAGCGCCCAAGTTATTTGTACGCTGAAGCCCGGACAGGCCTCTGGGGTGGCGGGCATCCTGCACCGACCCTGCCGGCTGGGGCGCTCGGAGCCCTCTCCATGCGCCCGGCCGCTCCACGCAGCACCTCCCGCCTCCTCCGTGGGCCGAGGCCGGGCCCGCCCCGCTGTCCCCCTTGCCCTTCGCCGGGCCCGCCTCTCTCACCGTGAAGCGCTGGTCGCCCACGCTGCCCACCGAGAAGCAGTGGTCGCCGGGGTTCACCGCCCCGGTCAGCACCTGGTGCAGGTTCATGACGGCGCTTCAGATCCGCAACGGACGCCGCGTCCAGCTCCTGCCCGCCCGGGCTCCGGGGGTGTGGGGGGCGGCCGCGGCGGCTTCCCTCGCTCCAGCCCGACCGACCGCAGGGGCGGCGGCCGCTCTACCGCCGCAGCCAGCGGCTCATCCCGAGCCCCGGCCGGCGAGGTCCGGAGGGGGCGGGCCGGCGGGGATCCGCGCACCTGTCACAGCCCGCGCGGGGCCCAGGTGCGGCGCCGGGGGCCACCGGCCGGCAGGGCCAGGCTCCGCACACGCCTCCCCTCCGGGCCCGGGTCAGCCGGCCCTGACCGAGCGCAGGGGACGCTGGCCGGCCCGCCTCAGCTGTCCCTCCCCGGCCACAGAGCCTGCCACCCCCACGCTCCGCCGCTGGATCCCGGCGCACGGAATATCGCGAGATTTCACCCGCGAGAAGGCTCGCTGTGGTGAAGGCTTCCCTTTTGAACCTCGGTGCGCGTCTCAGCGAGCCGACCGAGAAACGCCTCTTTCATCTGAAAGTAGCCAATCAGAAGCGATCTTCCACGCAGGGCTCCGCCTCACGCTGAGCGCCGCCCAATCCCTGGTAGGCTTATGAAGGAGCCCACAGGGCGTAGGAGTTTCGAAGAGCACCCAGGAAGACGCTGGAACCGGGAGTAAACTACGATTTATCAAAGGAAGCTGGAACTTACGGCTTCCTCTAGCTGTGGGACCAGAAAGGTTTAAGCGGAGGGACGCGTTTAATGAAAAGCCAGATCTGGCAGGCCGGGTCGGACTACAAGTTCCAACATGCCCCGCGGCCGGGGCGCTCTGGGCGACGCTGTGTGCTGCCTTCCCCGACACGCCTGCGGTGCCTCAGCTGAGGGAGTGCAAACAAGGACCCGCCCGTGAAAGATAGTCTTTTAAATGGCTAAGTTCATGTCTGGTAGCAGAGAGACCGCAGACTAAAGATTAGGTGAGAGAAATGCTAGTCATCTTCCCTTTTTTTTGCAGCACATGTTTATCTCGTAGTAAAACTTACCTGGGGAGGCCGAGGGGAATAACAGCCATCTCCCATTTGTGAACCTGGCAGATAATGAACTTCCAGTATGTATTTTTAGCCTCTTCCTAAAGATTAGGAACAAAAGAGTTTGTCTTTATGTATTTAGGAAAGATAAAACAGAACTTACGCTGAGGTCGAACAGTGCTTCAAGTTTTTGTATGTTAAAACTGCCGTTTCATTTCTGTTACCTACTTGGAATGTTGAAGTGAAAACCTAAGGTTAATTTTCTATTTTAGAGCCTAAGTCAGTATTGTTGACGTCGTGGTGTTAGTCCCACATACATTCTGTGGCTGACCCGCAAGTTACCACGTTTGTGGATTTTAAACTGTCCGTTTTGAGAGAGGCAAAGACGCCCTGGCTCTGGTTCACCCCCGGTGCCACGCAGAACAGGGCTGCGTGGGGACCAAAGCCAGCATGGCTCAGAAGCCTGAGCTGGGGACTGAACCCTGGGAATTCTGACAGGCAGGCGTGTTAAACAGCACCTTCACCCCAGAGCTGCATGCTCACAGCTCAGTTTGGGATTTGAAGAGCCTATGGTGTAGCCCAATAAATGAAACTAAGTGACCTAACAACTGAAAGATATGAGATCTATTCCTGTCGTTAAGATGCCCTTGAAAAGCGTTTATGGGATACAGACGTATCCTGCATCTGCTGGTTTGCCCCCCAAATGGCTACAGCAGAGCCCAGCCTCCTTGCGGGTCCCCTCTGCGGATCGCAGGCAGAGACCCTGGCATTTAGGCCATCTTCAGCTGCCATCCCAGACAGTAAGCAAGACGGGAAATGGAGTAGCCAATCTGGAACTTACACCCAGATACAGGATGTCAGACAGTTTATCAGGCTGCACCAGGACATCAGCCCTGAGATTCACTCCTGATTCTCAGATTAACTAGTCACCTGACCATGTAAAGTGAAATGTAACTTCCCAACAACATTTTGCCTGGAACTGCCATTGCTATAACTCCATGCATCTTCCCTTATTTCAATTCTTGCGGCCCATGCTCGTGTGTGGGTCAGACTTGGAGTATGAACCCTGCCCTGACCGCTCGTTTGGACAGGTGACTCCGTCTGCTTGTGTGTTACTTTTTTCTATAAAATGAGGATAATGGATTCCCTCAGTTGTCATTGAGAAGTAAGGGAACCATTGGCACATAGAGAGCATTCACTAATTGTTACCCACGCTTTTGACATAAACTTACTCCATCGGGTCCAAATCAACTTCCACACAGTGCTTGAGACCACCACAAATGTCTGTGTCCGCTCTATCCTGGACCCAAGGCCACAGCACTTCGAGTAGCCTAATTCGGCTTGAGGCTGCCTCCATCCTCCGTGTGCCTCAGTAAGGAACTGCAACCTGAGAGCATGGACAACCTTTATTATAGCATGCAGTTGGGACATGAATTCAAGGATAAAATCAGGTGAAAGTCATGCACACATAAAAAATTTTCCCAAAGGAGCTGTCCCAGGGGTGGGGTCTTAGGAAACACCTTTGCTCTTGTTGAATAGTTGAATCCCAGCAGTTGGCTTGCAGATTTTCATTGATTTTTTTTCCCTCAATTTTAGAATCCGGCAATACTTTGCACCCTGAAAGAGAATAAATGTTCCTATTGAGTGAGTAGAAGAGGTTAGTTTTATAGGGGAAAACTGACTGAAAAGAAGAAAAAAAAAGCCAGATTGGTCAGGCAAAGTGGCTCTCCACGTACAGGAAGACCCAACTGATGAGTCAGTTAAATTTCGGGTTACTTTTGTGCAGAGAAGAAACCAGCAGACACCTCATATATTGCCAACAGAAACTGACCTATTCAGGAAACATGCCTGTTTCCGAGAAGGTTAGAGAAACAGTCTCACCTTGATGGTTGGAACTGTAGTGTGAGAGCCTCTGTTTTCCTTTTAGGCCCGGTCTGTGCAAGAGCTTAGGTTGCAAACACGAGGCTGTAACTTTTATTCAACACCTCCAAGCTGCTGCTCTTTGTAGAATGTCCCCTGAGCATCACAAAGCTTCCTGATCCAAGTGTACAGCCTTCTTGGAGCTGACCTTGGGAGATTAGTGAGCTACACAGGTGGAGGGGAGGGGACGCAGTGTGCCTTGTCTGCTTCTCCCTTGTTGGGGGTCCCTGAGGGTGGGTCTAGAACAACTTGGCAGTGTCCCTCACTGTCCATCGTCCTTCTGTCCAAAGGTCCCTGCTAGTACAGGAAGCCAGAAATGACTGAACGGAATCAATCCCTGAATTCAAACTGGACTGCATCCTTCAGAGCTTCGGAGGCTCAAAAACCAAGTGCTTTTATTTCTTCTTTGGTAAGAGGGAAATGTGCATGGTTTTGAAAGATAGTCTTTTCTTCAAAAATGAAATTATGTGTCGTTCCCATTATCACTAGCAGAAAAACCTCTTAAAAACTCTAAATGGTGAGTGGTTGTAGAGACTTGTAGACCAAAGAGAAGTTAGGCTATCTTTGATGCTAGTCTTCAAGAGGAGGAGGAGGTTTTTTGTTTTATTTTGTTTGCCTTGGGTTTTTAATATTTACTTATTTATCATAAAGGCAGAGACAGACCTTCCAGCCGCTGGTTCATTCCCCAAATGGCAGCGGTGGCCAGGGTTGGCAAGCCAGGGGCTTCATCAAGACCTCACCTCTGTGCAGGCGACCCAAGCATGTACATTATGTTCCGCTGATTTTCCAGCAGCATTAGCAGGGAGCTGGATCAGAAGCAGAGCAGTCAGAACTTAAACCCACGCCCATCTGGATGTCAATCCTGCAGGCAACAGCTTAACGTACTACACACAGCCGCACCACCAGCTCCCGAGGTTGAGTTTCATAAAAGTTGTGGGGTAGTGACAGTATAAATAAAACCAAATGTGGGCAGGTGTTTGGTGTGGAGATTAAGCAGCTGACCAAGAGGCCTGTAGCCCAAGTTGGAGTGACAAAGCATGAATCCCAGCCCAGCTCCATGGTTCTAGCTTCCTGCTGGTGTGCAGCCTGGGAAGCAGCAGGGCGTCTCCAGGAGCTGGGTCCCTGGCGCCCACATTGCAGCCCTCACGGGACAGTCCAGTGAACTTGGAGGGTTTGGGCTGGGAAGGAGGCCAGCCGCTCTAAGCATTTGTAAATAGAACCAGAAGATGAAAGCTCGCACTCTCTCTGCCAAATTCATTAATTCATTCATCTTAAAAACAAACAGGCTCGGGCCCAGCGGCGTGGCCTAGCGGCTAAAGTCCTCGCCTTGAACGCCCCAGGATCCCATATGGGCGCCGGTTCTAATCCCGGCAGCTCCACTTCCCATTCAGCTCCCTGCTTGTGGCCTGGGAAAGCAGTTGAGGATGGCCCAGTGCATTGGGACACTGCACCCGCGTGTGGGAGACCTGGAGGATTTTCCTGGTTCCCGGCATCGGATCGGCGCGCACCGGCCCGTTGCGGCTCACTTGGGGAGTGAATCATCGGACGGAAGATCTTCCCCTCTGTCTCTCCTCCTCTCTGTATATCTGACTTTGTAATAAAAATAATAAATCTTTAAAAAAAAAAAACAAAAAACAAACAGGCTCTTTAGAGTCTCAGAAACAAAAAGTGTATAACTTATATAGCTGGTCTCTGATTTCCTGAAATATATTTTTAATTTGTTACCTCCTCCCCTTTGGCATCTCACAAGCCTGACTTCCTCTACACCAGATGACTCAGGTGTGGTAATCACCAGTAGGAAATTCAGTCTCCATTACAAATGTCCAATAGATGAGAGAATATAGGAGTAAGGGGAGTCTGCAGCACCGTGATGTAGGCTGACTCCTGTGGGGTGCGTTGCTGTGATGTCACATTAGCATTCTGAATTCATTGTTGGCTTTAAATGTTGTGATGATCTCTGTGCAGCAAAGATACTGCTGTAAAAACCTCCGTGTTCTGCCAACAACCTCACCTGTAGCAAAATTCATCAGAAAGGTAGTAGTTTGAATAGACACCTGAGGGGGCCAGTGTGGTGGCCTGGACACCAGTTGCTATTCAAGCCGCTCCTCTTCCAACCCAGCTGCCTGCTGATGGCTTTGGAAAAGCTGCAGAAGATGGCCCAAGACTTTGGACTCTTCCTACCCACATGGGAGATGTGGAAAAATCTCCTTTATCCTGACTCTAGGCTGGCCCAGAGTGGCTGTGGCCATTTGTGGCGTAAGGCAGTGAACGGAACATCCCGTGCACTCTCTCTCTCTCCTTCTCTCTGTAACTTTGACTTCCAAAATAAAATAAGCAAACATTTAAAAAAATAGATATTTGACCAACGAATTGGGACCCAAGTCGTAATTTATAATAATGCTCTTCAGAAAAAAATAATTGCAACATGGCTGAAGCTTGGGAGAGTGCCACTCTGTATACTTGGATAGAGTCACATGTTCATCTGGAGGGTTAGCCACCCACAGGCACCTAGTGGACAGTGATTTCTAGAAGTTACTGGTAAACAAAACTCTGCTTCACTGTAACAGGCCTTTGCTCATTTAAGTCTCAGTAGTCCTTTAAGTACATCACCTCTGCTTTGCAAATGAAGAAACCTAACTGAAAGAGATTAAGTGACTTCTGAAAGCTTGAATCCTTGAATCATGTAACAAAATTAGCACCTGTTTTACAAGTACAAGGTAGGAGAGTAATTCTTGAAGAAAATGATTTGATAACAGTATATTATTTTAATAGCTCGAAAGTCAGAATATGTGGCTCGGGCATGATGGCCTAGTGACTAAAGTCCTTGCCTTGCACATGCTAGGAGCCCATATAGGCACTGGTTCTAACCCCAGTGGCCCCGCTTGCCATCCAGCTTCCTGCTTATGGCCTGGGAAAGTAGTCAAGGATGACCCAAAGCTTTGGGACCCTTCACCCACGTGGGAGGCCCGGAAGAAGCTCCAGGCTTCTGGCTTCGGATTGGCTAGCTCCAGCCTTTGCAGCCGCTTG
This sequence comes from Ochotona princeps, assembly GCF_030435755.1. Taxonomy (NCBI): domain Eukaryota; kingdom Metazoa; phylum Chordata; class Mammalia; order Lagomorpha; family Ochotonidae; genus Ochotona; species Ochotona princeps. The sequence goes on from NC_080850.1 coordinate 45,584,944, forward strand.
GGGAGTAAACCGTCAGACATAAGATCTTCCTCTTTGTCTCTCCTCCTCTCTATATATCTGACTTTCCAATAAAAATAATACAAAAAAAAAAAAAAAAGGCAGAATATGGGAGACAAATGCAGATAAAAAAGCTTAAAGTATGCACACAGAGTTAATTACTATTGGTATGTCATTCTGTGTGTAATACAGATTTTCTTTAGAAAAATAGGATAACTTTTTAAAATATTTATTTATTTTCATTGGAAAGGCAGATTTACAGAGAGAAGGAGAGAGAAAGCTCCTGCTTTCTAGAACTGAGGTGATCCAAAGCCAGGAGCCTCGTCCAAGTCTCCAATGTGCGTACAAGGTCCCAAGGCCTTGGGCCAACCTTCCCAGGCCACAAGCAGGGAGCAGGATGGGAAGTGCAGCAGCCGGGACATGAATCAATGCTGATATAGGATTCTGGCAAGGATCTATTCACTAGGCCATTGCGCTGGACCGAGTAGTATAACTTTTTATAGCCTGTTTTTAAGCCACAAGTTGAGAACACTCTTGCCTATAGTGAAGAAAGTTCTTTGGCCTCATTTTAAGTGACTGTGGTTTCCAACACATGTGTGCGCCATATGCTCTATAAAGAACTGATGTTATGTATGTGCCTTTCGATGTTTTTCATTTTAATCACTTGATAAATGCTTTCAAGTTGCCTTTCAGAAAGGCAGCTAGCAGTTACCTTGTGTTAGTTGCACATTGCTTCGTACACCATCCTCCAATCCCACACCATTTTCTTTCTCATTACAGCACGTGTCTCCCGTCCAAACCAGAAGGACCAGACATACAACTATTAATAAAAATATTAGGTAAGGCTTATGCAATATTTTATGCGTATTTTCACAAAGAAGTGATTTTTGCAATGCAATTCCCAGGTAGAAGGAAAGGAAACAATTTGGAGAAAGATCACCTCCCACCAGGCTTCCTGGCTGCTGTAATTGACTCGGGCAGGAACCCTAGGGTTTCCAGCTGCAGGTCCAGGGAAAGAATGAACCATTGTCCCTGAACATTGACAAGACTTGAGAGTTTTAGGAAAGAAGGAAAGAAAAAGAAGTAGAATTGAGCTCTTGTTTCCATGGACAATCTCACTGAAATCCTTGATCAAGTGCAATTAAATGTCCCTCCTAATCCGATTATGTGAGTCTCAAATCCTTCCCACCTACTTCTTTTTTCCTAAATTGGTGTGAATTCTGTTTAGGTCACAAGACTGGTATGTGGCAGCTTAGACGCCAGTAAACACAAGAGTGCCACATTTCCTGCTACTTTGGAAAATCTGAATGTGTGGGTAAACAGAGAGGAGATCATTGGAGACTGGAGAAAGAACACCGTTTCTGAAAAATGCTTCATATATAACTCGACATAAGGAGGCTCATTTGCTGCAGCAGGATTTTTAAAAGTAAAAGTACAGACAGAAAGTGTAAACTATTTCCACAGAAAAACATCCAACACAGTTGTGAGGAATTTGTAAGCAGCAGAGTGAAGAGGAGGATGAAGTGCCTACTCTTTCACCTGCCGGGTTTTCATTCTCTATTCAGTAAAGGAAGAAAAAAAAAGCTTTTTAAGAAGGAAGGTTTTTTTGTAAGATTTATTTATTTTTATTGGAAAGGCAGATGTACAGAGAGGAGGAGAGAAAGAGAGGAAAATCTTCCGTCCGATGATTCACTCCCCAAGTGACCGCAACCGCTGGAGCTGAGCCAATCCGAAGCCAGGAACCAGGAGCTCTACTGGGTGCAGGGTCCCAAAGCTTTGGGCCATCCTTGACTGCTTGCTTTCCCAGGCCACAAGCAGGGAGCTGGATGGGAAGCAGGGCTGCGGGGATTAGAACCGGCGCCCATATGGGATCCCGGTGAGTGCAAGGCAAGGACCCTAACCACTATGCTATCGCACCGGGCCCAAGAAGGAAGTTTTGTAGGTAGCCTTCTGAGCATTCTTCTTCTTCTTCTTCTTTTTTTTTTTTTTTTCCTGAACATTCTTAATTCTGTAACTGAAATTGCTAGAAATTCAACAGGTCACAAAACCTTTCCCTGGGTCCCTTTGATTATAGGTCTTAGATCAAAAGTACCCTCAAAGAAAGAGCTGCAGTTTGTAAACTCTGCTTTCATTAAAGCAGATCTGAAGTAATAACACACTTTCAGTAATCGAGGTCTTTTGCTTTCTGAATCTTAGGAGCTTGAGGGAGATGAAAGAAATACCTTTTGTTATATGGAAATGTCTCAGTCTCAAAGCTTATATTTTTCCAAAATAAAATGTTGAATAATATCTAAAAGGGTACTTCTGAGTGTTTGTAATTTTCTGTGAGAGATAATGCAGCTCCGAATGGGCATGACCCATGGTTTTGCTTAGGATTCTTCCTGGATCTTAAGTAAAATTTTTCAAAATATTTTTTTTTTAAGATTTATTTATTTTTATTACAAAGTCAGATATACAGAGAGGAGAGACAGAGAGGAAGATCTTCCGTCCAATGATTCACTCCCCAAGTGAGTGCAACAACCAGTTCTGTGCCGATCCTATGCCGGGAACCAGGAACCTCTTCCAGGTCTCCCACACGGGTGCAGGGTCCCAAGGCTTTGGGGCGTCCTCCACTGCTTTCCCAGGCCACAAGCAGGGATCTGGATGGGAAGTGGAGCTGCCAGGATTAGAACCAGCGCCCATATGGGATCCTGGGGCGTTCAAGGTGAGGACTTTAGCCACTAGGCCACGCCGCCAGGCCCAAAAAAATCTTAATAGAAATGTTTTCAAAAAATTTTCCTTCTGGAAAAGAAGATAAGTCTGAACTGTCTGTTTCAAGAAAGTGGAAGTGGAGGCACACGGCTAATGAGGGAGCCGGTGGGATGGCGCAGCAGGCAGCGGAGCCACCGCCTGTGCTAAGCTGACATCCCCTATTGGAGCATTGGCGTGACCCAACTTCCTGCTGTTGGACTTGGATGGGGAGCAGAAGACGTTCCACATGCTGTGAGCATTGTCAGGCACGTGAGAGGCCTACATGGAGTTCTAGGCTCCTGGCTTCAGCCTGCAAACTGTCATGGAAGATGATGGGACTTGGGAGGTGCGAGTGGGCTGAGTGGTAAGAATCCTTAGTTCCCTGACTCTTCCTGACTACTTTGCTCACCTACATAGTGTTACAAAACCAAGACAAATAAATATCTATCAAGGGTCAAGAGCTTGATTTTAGGAAAAAAGGTGATTTCCAGTGGAGAGGTAGAGAAAGCTAAGAACTGTCACTTAGTCATGAGTAGTGGTTTGGGTCTACTCTTTTAGGGTCCAGTGGATGGGAAAGGTGTTGAGAGATCATAGGAGGTATTTAAGCATGGATTTTGGGACCAGTTTGGGACCCAGTGTGTGAAGCCATTGTTTGGGACACCTCTATTGTATATCAGATGGAGGGTCATTTTAAGTCCCGGCTACTCTTCTTCTGGTCTAACTTCCGTCTTTGCGCCCGAGGAGGCAGAAGATGACAGATCAAGTGATGGAGTCACTGCTACCCATGGGGAGGATCTACAGAGGGCTAAGGGTTCCTGGCTCTGGCTTGACTTAGCCCTCCTCTCTCACTTCCTCTTCCTCTTCAGTAAACAAGTACATATAAATCAGCATTTTAAAAAATGATATTTGGGGCCTGGCGCCATGGCCTAGAGGCTAAAGTCCTCACCTTAAACACACCAGGATCCCATATGGGCGCCAGTTCTAATCCTGGCAGGTCCACTTCCCATCCACTCCCTGCTTGTGGCCTGGGAAAGCAGTCAAGGACGGCCCAATGCCTTGGGACCCTGCACCCGTGTGGGAGACCTGGAAGAGGTTCCTGGTTCCTGGCTTCGGATTGGCACAGCACTGGACATTGCGCTCACTTGGGGAGTGAATCATCGGACAGAAGATCTTCCCCTGTCTCTCCTCCTCTCTGTATATCTGACTTTGTAATAAAAAATAAATAAATCTTTCAAAAAATGATATCTGAATTCTTTTAAGTTGCTTAGATGCTTGGGCTGGGGTAAGTGGTGATACTGCTTGTGGGGAGGGTAAGAGAAGTGAGGATCAAGAGGAAAACATTGGATACAGAAATTGAGGAAGTCATTTTTAAAGAAGATTAATTTGTTTTTATTGGAAAGGCATATCAGATTTATGGAGAGAATGAGAGACCGAAAGAAAGATCTTCCATCCACTGGTTCACTCCTCAAATGGCCAAATGGCCAGAGCTGAACGAATTCGAAGCCACAAGTTTCTTCCAGGTCTCCCATATGGGTGCAGGGTCCCAAGGCTTTGGGCCGTCCTGTGCTGCTTCCGCAGGCCACAAGCAGGGAGCTGGATGGGAAGTGGAGCAGCCAGGACAGGAAGCCAAATACATATAGGATCCTGACGCTTGCAAGATGAGGATTTAGCATTTGAGCCATCATGCCTGTCCCAGGGAGTCACTTTTTTTCTCTTTCTTTCTTTCTTTTTTTTTTTTTTGTTCGGAAGTCACTTTTGACCTTCAGGAATGCACTTTAGAAAAGTATAGGGTATTGATGTTGGATTAGATTATAAAGTCATAAAGAGGCATTGATTGCTTGGCAAAAATAACTGTAAACAATAATTCTCTGAAGTCAGGTCCCAAAAAAGGAAAAGAAACTCAGTCCTCAAGCCTTCCCTTGAAGTGATTTTTTAGCTCAGGTGAACATAAAGGGTTTTCCTTTTTATTCGGCTCAATTCATTTTGAATTGAAAATCTTGTGTCGGATTGGTTTTTTCAAAATTAAGAAGTTTTGGGTCCCGCGAGGTAGCCTAGCAGCTAAAGTCTTTGCTTGAATGTGCCGGGATCCCATATGGGTGCCAGTTCTAATCCCAGTTGCCCTCCTTCCCATCCAGCTCCCTGCTTGTGGCCTGGGAAACAGTCGAGGACGGCCCAAAGCCTTGGGACCCTGCACCTGTGTGGGAGATCCGGAAGAGGCTCTGGGATCCTGGCTACGGATCAATTCTGGCCTTTGTGGCCACTTGGGGAGTGAATCAGCGGATGGAAGATCTTCCTCTCTGTCTCTCCTCCTCTCTGTATATCTGACATTGCAATAAAAATAAATAATATATTTAAAAAATTATTTTAAATACGGAGTTTTATAATCGCCCCCACATCTAAAATGCTGTGTAGGGAGAGGTGCTGGCTGGAGCACACCTCGAGGACCACAGACAGCGGTCAATAGTTTCCTAGGCTGCAAGCGGAGGACAAGCCCTCTGCAGCACTGGCTGTGGACGATGGTCCCAAACAGCCTAATTAGCCTGCTTCCCTGGCCTTAATTGCTACCTTTCAGGGACACTTTAAAGCCTGCCCAGTCCCACAAGCATGCCAAGTCCTGCTGCCTCCCTCTGAGTCAGTAACCTTGCCCTGCCCAGATCTCTTACTGTCTAACCACATTGCTGAGCTAACCTATTGGGTCACACCCTACTGCCTATGCCTCCTTTGCAAGTGCTACTTGGGAGCCAGCTTCGCTGGGATAGTGCAAGAATCCTGGAGGAAACACTAAGAGGATCAGCAAAGACAAGGAGTTGGACTTGGAAAGGAAAGGTGAATGGAGTGCCAGAGAGGAGGGAGGTGGAGTCAGAAAGTTTTATGTCCTTCAACCTTTGTGCAACGTAGCAAGTCAATCCTTTTTAAAGTGGAAATATGACAATATGCAAGTGGTAATAAAACTAGCTTTTGAAGAGCAATAAATGGAAGAGGTTGAATAGTTTTCTGAAGTATGGAGTGTAAAAGCCACGTTTACATGGGAGTGGCAATTTCTACTAATGGCTGCCCTTAGTAAGGTCTGCGTTCAGTGTGTTAACAGTGATCTAGATGTACCTCCCTTCCTTTCTAACTGAAATATGAGACTGCTCCAGACTTTCCCACAGAACCTGCTGAACTCCTTACCAGTCATTTCAAGGATAGAAAGGAACATTTACCAATCAATATATGTAAACATAATAAATATACTCTTACAGGGCCCAGTGCAGTAGCCTAGTAGCCAAAGTCCTCAACGTGCATGCTCCAGGATCCCATATGGGCGCTGATTCTAATCCTAGCAGCCCTACTTCCCCTCCAGCTCCCTGCTTGTGGCCTGGGAAAGCAGTTGAGCACAGCCCAAAGCCTTGGGACCCTGCACCCACGTGAGAGACCCAGAAGAAGCTCCTGGTTCAATTTCAGACCGACTCAGTTCTGGCCATGGTGGTCACTTGGGGAGTGAATCATTGGACAGAAGTTCTTCCTCTCTGTCTCTCCTCCTCTCTGTATATCTGACGTTCTAATTAGAAAAATAAATCTTTTAAATATATATATATATATTACAATATGTAAATAATATTAAAGTAACTCATGTTGTTAAGTAAAAATCATAGCGCCCCTCTTTTTAAGCTCATCTCCTGTACTGGCCCCAGCAGGCTCCATTTGGAGTCATCCCTGCCCATGTTCCAGGGCTTACATGGCAGTTAAATTGTTCTCAGACCTGAAAAATCAAGAGCAGTAGAAGCTATATTTTCCAAACTTGCCAGTTTAAATCAGCAAGCTAATGGCATGCCCCTTCACCTACATTCTTACACAAAAAAAGGTAACCTGAAATGACCTGAGGTCAACCAATTATGTCGCTATTGCTCTGTCTTCCTGTCTTCATATTACAAGGAAAATAACAGTGAAATAGTCAATCTGAGTTTTTGTTTGGTTCTGCTTTTTTTCAGCCCTTCCTTGTTCATAAAAACCAATCTCTTCTGCTCAGCTCATGGAAATACTTTTTTCTGTTTCTATGAAATGAAATGCTGCAGGCGGGCCTGGCACGATGGCCTAGTGGCTAAAGTCCTCATCTTGAATGCACCAGGATCCCATATGGGCACCGGTTCTAATCCCACTTCCCATCCACTTCCCATCCACTCCCTGCTTGTGGCCCTGGGAAAGCAGTTGAGGACGGCCCAAAGCTTTGGGACCCTGCACCCACGTGGAAGACATGGAAGAGGTTCCTGGTTCCCGCTTCAGATCGGCACACACTGGCCATTGTCCTCACGTGGGGAGTGAATTAGCAGACTGAAGATCTTCCTTTCTGTCTCTCCTCCTCTCTGTACATCTGCCTTTCCAATAAAAATAAATAAATCTTTAAAAAAAAAAGAAAGAAATGTTGCAGGAAAATAAAAATGAAAATAAAGCCAATCAAGAGCTTTAAATCATAGCAATTTTATTATTTTTTTGCAGTGTTAGGCTGTACGCAACAATCTATGTAATCAATAATGCTCTTGATCAGTAAAGACATTTAGTCAGGTCACACAATAAAGATTGTTGCAAGATGAGCAACAGCTCATCTTTTGTGGACACAGATTGTCCTTAGAAAAGTCAATTTTCTTTTTTTAATTTAAAAAAACTTTTAGATGTTGTTTATTCTTTTTTAATTATTATTTTTATTTGTGATGATTTTTACAAAGTTGATTAAGGTGGTTAGGGTCGAGGGCCACAGGAAGGTGGGTGAGATCACCATTTCCACATTCTCTTTTTTTCCTTCCTGAATCTGGGGGAAGGGGAAAGACAAGGAAAGCAGCCCCACCCAGCCTCCCAAAGGCCCCTGCACCCTGGGATGGAGGGCAGCCAGCCGACACAGCCCAGGGTCCATTCTCTTACGCTCACTTGACAATATAGGGAAAGGGTAGGGAAAATAAAAGGCTTTCTGATGATTTTCTACTTTTACTTTGTCAGAGAGGAAAAAATTCTTTCTAGAAAGCTACCCAGAAAACTATTATATCTTAAAGATCAGAAGTGGGCCACTTGGCAAAAGTTCAGCTTTAAAAAAAGCTGAGGGAACCATGATGCTAAGGGAAATGAGCCAATCCCAAAAGGTTAAATACCACATGTTTGCCTTAATTTAAGATGATATGATGTTATGTATAACATGTTATGTATGTTATATGTTGTGTATAAAAAAAAAGCTGAGGGAGTGAATGGCTGGCTTAGGAGGAAATGGAAATTCTCTTGCACCAGTCACAAGGAAAAGTTTAACACAACCGAGAAATAATGGCTAGTGAAACATCAGAGGTGAGCGAATTTCATTTGAACTGAGGTAAAGCTCAGAAACTGAGGAGTGAGAGTTGAGATGTGAATGGTTCTGTTTGAAAATAAAACTTCAGGGTAGATGGGAGCAAGCTTTATCTCTGGACTCTGTGGACTTTGCCAGGACTAACAATTACTTGTATCAGTAGCTAGCTCTGCGTGGAATTCGGAGCTAGAAGGATGCCTAGGGGGCCAGAAGCCTCGAGGCCAGGCGCTAGTCAGACCAGACCGGTTAGCTAAGGCTAGGGCGTGGGGGCAGCTGGCTTCCTCCTCCCTCTCTCCCTCTCTCTCTCTCCTTCCCTCCCTCCCTCCCTCCCTTCTTCCTTCCCTTCCTTCCCTTCCTCCCTTAATCTATCCTTCCTTCCTTCCTTCCTTCCTTCCTTCCTTCCTTCCTTCCTTCTCAGAAAAGAGACCACTTTTCCTGTAGCGTGTGAGCACAGCATCTGCTGTGAAGGTGGCTTCTCATGAGAAGTGTGCAGTCTCACAGAATGCTTTTGTACACTTTTGTACACTTCCGGTTTCTCCCAAAGAGAAAAGACACCGCACGGTTTCTTTCTCATCTTTACTAACTCGAGATTAGGCCATTGTTCACATTCCGGTTTCAACAATTTTAACTACACTGACCACTGGAATTCTATTTTTCAAAAACATTTGTTTATTTTTATTGGAAAGGCAAATATAGAGAGAGGAGGAGAGACAGAGAGGAAGATCTTCTGTCTACTGATTCACTTCCCAAGTCACCACACAGCTGGAGCTGAGCCGGTCAGAAGTCAGGAGCCCGGAGCCTCTTCCCATGTGGGTACAGGGTCCCAAGGCTTTGGGCTATTCTCAGCTGTTTCCCAGGCCACAAGCAGGGAGCTAGATGGGAAGCAGGGCCACCGGGATTAGAACCGGCGCCCATATGGGATCCTGGCGCGTTCAATGCGAGGACTTTGGCCACTGGGCAACTGCACTGGACCCTGGAATCTTATTTTTAAAAAAGAGAACAGGGCCCAGCTTGGTAGCCTGGTAGCTAAAGTCCTTACTTGCATACGCCAGAATCCCATATAGGCAACCAGTCCGTGTTCCAGTGGGCCCACGGGATTAGAACCGGCGCCCATATGGGATCCTGGCGCGTTCAAGGCGAGGACTTTGGCCACTGGGCAACTGCACTGGGCCCTGGAATCTTATTTTTCAAAAAGAGAACAGGGCCCAGCTTGGTAGCCTGGTAGCTAAAGTCCTTGCCTTGCACACGCCAGAATCCCATATAGGCAACCAGTCCGTGTTCCAGTGGGCCCACTTCCCATCCAGCTCCCTGCTTGTGGCCTGGGAAGACAGTGAAGGATGGCCCAAAACCTTGAAATCCTACACTCTCGTGTGGGAAAGTCGAAGAGGCTCCTGGCTCCTGGTTTCGGATCAGCTCAGCTCTGGCTGTTGTGGCCACTGAGGGAGTGAACCAGTGGACACACAGGAGACAGAGGGATCTTAGCACAAGTTTAATCATTGCTGCAGGGCTTTAAATTCTGCTAGTTTTCTTCCCTTACCTGGAAAATAAGAAAGTGTCTAATATGCTTGTGAAATACCTGTTCTTTGCATATGTATATTTTAAAACACCTTTGCAAAACAATGTGATCTTGTTTGTTTTGTAAGTCAAATTTTTAAGATGGAATCAGAACACTCCCAAGTAGCATGCACTGTAAATGAATTAAAAACAACAACAAAAACCCTCTCAGTTCTATCCTAGATTTTAAGACAATTGGAAGAATAACTCACTACTCACTAGAGCTTTTTAGCTAGACAAGAGCCCCGATGCTTGCAGACACAGCAGACAAGTTTATGGACTAGTCCAGGAAGTTGAAGTGCTTTGGAGACAAGGAAGGACTCTATCTCAGGGGCTCAATTAAGAATGCACAGCTAGGGCCCAGCACGGTAGCCTAGCGGCTAAAGTGCTCGCCTTGGGATCCCATATGGCTGCTGATTCTAATCCTGGTGGCCCACTTCCCATCCAGCTCCCTGATTGTGGCCTGGGAAAGCAGTCGAAGACACTCAGAACCTTGGGAGGAAACTATTATAGAATAGGAAAGCTTATAAGATGGTAAAGGAAATGCTTTGGCACTCAGCTGAGACCTCAGCACTCATGATGCCCAAGAAAAAGCACAAATTCAGAAACTTGCAGACAAGTGTTAGACAATGGCTGCATTCAACAGAGCTAACCATCCAGCCAAGTGGCAGGGTCAGGTCAGCAAGTGAAGGCCGGAAGGGACACGGGCAGCCCGACAGGAAGACACGGCAGGACAAACGGGAGATGGCAGTGGAGTGAAAGGCCAGTTCTTGGTCTTGTTTGAAAGAGTGTCAGAGAGAGGAAGACACACTCCACAGCTGTCCAGGCTGGGCTAGATGAAAGTTAGGAGCCAGGAACTCTCTGTGAGCGACAGAGGCCTAGCACTTGGGCCACCTCACACTGCCTTCCCAGGCGCCTTAGCAGGGAGCTGCCTAGGACGCGGAGCACCTGGCACTGATGCTCAGACACAGGATGCCAGTGCTACAATGCTGACTTACACCACTGCACCACAACACTACTTGCGGGCATCGTTCTTAAGCAGAGAAAGAGTCTCAGCTTCGTCGGGAATAGTTTTGCGGTGCAGGGGGTCACTGAAGTTAAGTCTTCAGATGAGGCTGAGGAAGAGCTTTCCATGAAAACAAGCCACGTCCAAGAGAGTGAAGCCTGGCCTGGCCCGTGCAAAGATCTGGACACATCTTATGTGGCTTAGAGACAGCGAAAAGGAAGAGAAGGCTCATTCATTCTGGGAGATATATGAGGAGAGTTAGAAGGGAATGATCTGGTAAAATAACGATTCTTGGATGCTAAATGAAATGTTTTATGGGAGAAGGTCCTGCTGTCACTATGGCAAACATACCGTGATTCTGCCTGTCTGGCTTATTTCTTAACTGCCCTAAGACCTAACCATAAGGAAAGAATCATGTCACGTAGCCGGTTCTGTTTGTGGGCTTTCTCCCACCACAACCTAGTCGCAAATCTCTAAAAACCTTGTTTTGGATAACTAAATATTCATGCCAATACATCCACTGTTAGACAGATGCCATTCTCTTGGAAAGCAGTCATGTTCTGATAGTCAGAATATTTATAGACATGCCAGTATCTTTATGTTTGAATAATAAATAGACATTTGTGTGTCTGTTCACACAGGCATTGTATTGTTTGTTTTTGCGGTGACTTTTTATAAAGATTTGTTTGCATTTATTTATTTGAAAGGTAGAGTTGCAGAGAGAGAGAGAGAGAGCAAGACAGAATAGAAGAGCTCTTTCTGAGGGCTGCGACAGTCATGTCTGGGCCAAGCAGAAGCCGGCAGCCAAGAACTCCCTCCAGCGTTCTCACATGGGCGGCAGGGACACAGCTACTTTGGCTATCTTTAGCTGCCTTCTGAGGCACATTAGAGTGGAACTATATTGGAAGTGGAGCAGCCAGGACTCCAACAGGCACTCAAATACGGAATTCAGCATTAAAGGTGGCTGCTGAACCAGGCGTACCACAATGCGAGTCCTGTAGTATCTTTTCATAACCTAAAAACAATGTTTCATACTTTCATCCAAAGGGTTCAGTTATTGTTTTTATTTAAAGATTTATTTATTTTTTTATTAGAAAGGTAGATTCACAGAGAGAAGGAGGGACAGAAAGAAAAATCTTCCATCTGCTTGTTCGCTCCCCAAATGACTGTAAAACCCAGAAATGAGCTTATCTGAAACCAGGAGCCAGGAACTTCTCCAGGTCCCCACATGGGTGCCAGGGTCCCAGGGCTTTGGGTTGTCCTCGACTGCTTTCCCAAGCCACAAGCAGGGAGCTAGACAGGAAGTGGAGCGACCAGGACACGGTTTGGTACCCATATGGGATCCCAGCACTTGAAGGGGAAGGATTAACCAATTGAGCTGTTGCACCAGGCCCTCTAGTTACTGTTATATAGTATTGTTTTTTTTTTTTTTTTTTAAGATTTATTTGTTTTATTGGAAAGACGGTCATACAGAGATGAGGAGAAACAGAGAGGAAGATCTTCTGTCCAATGGTTCACCCCCCCAAGTGACCTCAAAGACTGGAGCTGAGCCAGTCCGAAGCCTTCTGCTTTATATTTTGGAGGAGGGGACTATTCTGCATGTGTCCTCCCATTCCCTAAGCTTTAGGGATTGGACTTGTAGGAGGGACCAGTTCTCACTTGTAAAGCATGGATAACGATGCTAACACCTAGTAACAGGATTGCTGTGAGAGCTGAACACGCACCTCAGTGACCAGCACAGTGCCTGGTGTCCAGCTGATGCTCTCAACCCTTCAGCCTGTCACTGGCACAGTCAGAGAAGCCTAAGCTAGAAATCCCTACTACCAGTATGCTGTGTAACTTTAACTTTGAATTGCTTATTTTATTTCCGAGAGAGAGAGAAGAACCCAATCTTGAATCTTCTGGTTCCCTCCCCATATGCCCACAGTAGCTGGAGCCAGTCTAGGATGAAGCCAGGAACTGAATCATTTACATGCATGTCAGGGACCCAGCTACTTGTGCCACCCAGGCTGTAACTGAGCAGGGTGCTGGAATCCAGAGTGGGGCCATGCTTGGTTACAGGGTGCAGGCATCCTGAATGGGGTCTAATGGTTGTACAAAATGCTGCTGCCATGTCATCTTGTTTACTTATTCACTTTTACCTAATTTTAAATTAATCCCAGATCATTAAAACCCTAAGAGCATTGCTATGTAACTTTAAACAAGTCAGTTTGCCATTCTATGACTCTATTATTGCAGTTAATGACTGGAAATGATATTGCAAATGTTCGTAAATAAGACTAATGAAACTTAAAGCATTAAATAAAGGCTAACTTAGGTCACCTCACTGAAATCTCTCTAGTTATGTTAATGAGCTTGAAGATAAGTGGAGCTAATGTTTTGTATTTATGATGTTCCCTCCACTCAGGCGTTAAGGCGTCGTTCCCCAGGTGAACCTGGCCGAGGTTACGGGCTGGGGAAGAGCATGATGGGGCAGCAGCTGTTCTTTCACTGATAGATGACTAGAGAAGGAAGTCTATCTTCCCTGAAGAAGTGCTTGTTTATCCCTAAACAGAGATCCTTAGGCTGCCCCACAAGCAGCTTGAGCCCCCAAGCCCAGGGCTGAGCTGGGAGTGACTAGTGCAGGTCCCTAGGCCACAGAAAAAGCAAGGTCTTCCTATCCCATCCACTACCGGGTTTGGACAGAAAATTTAATTCCCGCAGAGGAACAGCAGCAAAGGAGGGGAGGCTGTGGCGTAACAGTGATGGATTCCTGGCTGTACTCGGGCACTTTGCTGTGACTCACACTGAGCAGGACACAGGACTGATTCATCCTCATCATGGGCTCATTAGCTTCTATCAGGCGAAGGGATTCCAGGACAGTGGGCAGGCCGTAGAACCAGATTGTCAGCGCTGGAATTCATGAGGACAATTTTAACCATCAGAATTTTGGTAGAAATAACAAGAAAAGCTTGGGGCACTTGGCTAGGGTCATGGGGCCCACCTTTGTGGTGGGGAATGGGTTCCTGAGCCACGGGAACTGGGGAACCCGTGGGGTGTGGGTTGCTTGGCCCAGATCCTGGGGCCCACCTTCTAGGTGGGTGTTGGTTTTGTGAATCCTGGCGGTTGGGATTCTGGCAGGGCTTGAGTCTCCTGGCCCAGGTCTCAAGGCCCTCCTACTAAGTGGGTATGGGGTTTGTGAGCCTCAAGGGTAGGGGATCTGGGGGGGGGGGGGCTCAGGTTGCCTGACCTGGGTCCTGGGGCCTACCTGTGAGGTGGGTGCTGGGTTTTTGAGTCCCAGAGGTAGGGGATTAGGCGATGCTGGGACACCTGGCCCAGGTGCTTGGACTCGCCTGCAAGAACATGCCCTACTTGGTGAAGAGGGTGAAGCAATGGACACAAGCCCTGTTGTAAAAGGAGAGTGTGGCAGCACTTTTGGTGCTGTAGCAGAAGAACAGAACTAACTGGGCAACTACCCTGAGCAAACAATGACATCAAAACATCTCGGTGAATGGAGCCAATGGACATAGGGAGGGTGACATCATCCTCAAATCAGTGAAGTCAGCAACATTTCAGAACTATCCAGGCCACTTGGACAGACCCCTCGGAATGTGTACACACTGAGACTCTGGGTTGATCTGAGGTGGCGGTTCCTCATCCCTGGGTGTGGAACGTGTGGAAAGTCATGAGTTATTTTCCCCTTTGTCTCTCTCCTTCCCCCAGAAACAACAAGAAGAAATAGCAAATTTGGAAGCAATGAATTCACTCAATTTTTCCTAAACTTCAATTCTTCCTACCCTGATCAACCATGTAATCAGTATTTAAAAAAATGATAATAATCAAAATAAAATCCTTTTCTGAGCACTGCCATCCCAGTGGCTCTGGGAGCCCATGTTCCTCCATGAACACACAGCTGCTCCACTGCTCTTCTCGGAGCACTGCCACCCCAGTGCCTCTGCAGGCCAACGTTGCTCCATGAACACAGCTGCTCCACTGCTCTTCTCGGAGCACTGCCACCCCAGTGCCTCTGCAGGCCAACGTTGCTCCATGAACACAGCTGCTCCACTGCTCTTCTCGGAGCACTGCCACCCCAGTGCCTCTGCAGGCCAACGTTGCTCCATGAACACAGCTGCTCCGCAGCTCTGCTCTGCTTCAACTCACCAGCTCAGGTCAAGTGTCCTGAGAGTGGCTGTTTGTACCAACACAAGAGCCAGTTGCCTGTATGCCCTTCTGGATATGATTCGGTTATGAGCAGATTTGGATAGCGTTAGGTTAGACGCTGGGGAAACGCGAAGAGCTTGTGGAAACATTTCTAAGACTAACAGGAAAAGAACAGGACATGTCTTCCTGGATTTAAATGCCTTGCGTGTAGGTGGAAATTTGGTTATCTTCTCTATGGGGTTCGTCTGGTCAAATTTTAGCTACCCAATTTATCTGATTTGTCTTACTTTTTCCAGTTTATTCTGCAGAGAGCTGATTATCTTAAGTAGATGAAAATTAACTTTAGTATTAGCTCAAATAAAATGCAGTGAGGAGAGCCCACCTTTGCAACTGCTCTTCCTTGAAGGCATGCAAAAGCAAAAGAGAAGTTGTGTGTTACAACCTCTCCAAAAATTTTAAACGATCACCATCTATCCATTTAAAGAGATAAATGTTAACAAAAATTATCTTAACAAATTAACAAATCCTTTTAGCTCCTCTCCCTAAAATTGCCATTAATTCCCAAGGGCAAGCAAGCCTGCATTTACCCATGGGTATACTTACGATAGAGCGTTTATTGAGTGCTCTTTCTCTTACTGCATCCCTTCATCCAAACTGTCTATTTGAGGTGGGCCAGGCATGTTGCCACAGCAACCGGGGATTCAGGTCAGTGGAATGTGACCAGAACGAAATGCAATCGTCTTCCTGTGTGTCCAGTGTTCTGTTCATGGTATTGACCCTTTGTTAGTCAGGTGCTTTTTGCTTGATTTTGTGTTTGTCCAGAAGACTGCTCCTAGGGATCCCATTGCTTGAGGTAAGCCCTCATTGAACGGAAGATGCACAGAAGAGAGGGAGGGCAGGGCGGGCAGGAAGCTGCATTAGTATGGAGCTGGAGCTAGGGTCTCAGACATGGGCTAGGGAAGCACCATTGTCATTGTGTTCTTCCATCACTTATTTACACCCGCATCTCCTCCTGTCTGCGGTTTCATGTGTGTATCAGACCTCTTGATGATGCTACCTTGAATCAGAAATAATTCTGCAAGAGTTATCTGGCTTTTGATGCTTTGATTTGGAGTTTTCAGTTTGATGATGATGAGAAAGCAATATACATTCTATATAAACTATGCTGACAGCATAGTGCGTTGGGTTAGGCTGCCGCTTGCAACACCAGCAACCCATATCAGAACAACTGTACTTAGACATTTGACTTCTGATATTTTCCCATACTAGGGATCTGAGGTATGATCCTCTCTTCAATGCTGAGCAGCAGCAAAATCATCATCATCATCATCATCATCATCATCATCATCACAGCCATTCAATCATGAGAATAAACTGAGTATACCCTGCCCATATTGTGTTGCTAAGCTAAGATGTTCCATAGAGTAGGGGTAGTAATCCCATCTTTGACTTACCATAGTTTCCACTTACAGTGAGTGTGACAGGGACATAGTCCCATCAGAAGTCTAAGCCATCTGTTTTCCTTTGCTGCCAGAGTTGAGTCAATCATTTTAATCCCACCTATAGTAACAATACATTCAATTGAAGATATTTCTAAATGTTGGGTCTAAAATAGGTTGCACTGAATAATTTATATGGCTGTTGTATGTAAGCTGGTCCTAGGATCAGTAAAAGCCTCCAGCCTCAAAAGAAAAAAGGAATTTAGTGTTAGTTTCCTCTGTCCTCTAATTGACCCTGTTTGAATTTTGGAACCACACAAATTTCTTTTTTGCTCTAATGACTGCATTCAATAGTGTATGATAGCACACAATGAAGTGCAATTTTTGATTTGGATTTTTTTTGGTGTATTTGTCTCCAATAAATACTTGATTAGATGAGTTATTTCTGGTTGCTCGGCTCACTAGCCTGAGGGCTAGGATGGCATTAGTGTTTTAAGAATACTGTTTTACTGTTTTAAGAATAGGACTTCATCAATAGATCATGTTGTTGCCTGTCTATAATATTTCATTGTGCCCATTAATTTTAATTTTTAATAATGTCACCTTCTGGGGCAGAAGTAGACTGCCTGATGACTAAGATACTTGTTCCAATGCCCATGTCCACCATCAGAGAACCTGGGTTCAATAGCAGCCTCTGGCTCCGGACTTGGACTTCTCACCAATGCAGACCCTGAGAGGCAGGAAGTGTTAGGTGCCTCAAAGAACTGGGTTCCTGCAAGCATGTGAGAGACCTGAGCAGTTCCTGGCTCCCAGTTCTCAGCCTAGACCAAGCTCCAGTTGTTGAGGGCACTTGGGCATTGACTAAAGGAAGAGAGTGTTCTTTCTCCTTCTGACTCCCTGCTTCACACACACACAAAAAGGTGCATTTCCCTTTTTGAATAGACAGCATAATCATATATATTTTAAAATCCAAAAGGGTCTATTAGAAGGCGAATCCTTCTAATCTTGTCCAGTTCCTGGAATAGACCGTCTTTGATACATTCTCATGCTGATTTGTGACACATCTTATTTAATCCAAGTAGCCATTGGCTTCGTCCCCAAATGTCAGATTCATTTTTCCCCTTGGGCTATTGGCTATAATTTGATTTACAATAGGGACAAATTTGATATAATTAAACTTCAATTTGGACAAGCTTGATAGAATGCTAACAAACTTCTTGGCTTAATTTAATGGATTGTAAAAGGAGATCAGATGCTATAAAATCCAGATAACAACTTTAAAAAGATACTAAAGCGTTCTCCTGGGTTATGTTTGTCAGTGAGTAGGATGATGCATCTGGAAATTCTTTGTTGTTTTTAACCTTGTCATGTGGGAGAATGTCAAATTCGGCTGCAAGTCCAATCCCACAGTGTTCCTCTTTTAATCTCAACATAGTCATGCACTTTTTTCAAAATAAGGGTTTCTTTCAGTTAGCTCTGGTCTACTGCCAACACTTGAGTTGTATACATCTTAGATCTGCCCTGTAGGTCGTCCATGCTTGTTTCACTGATCAGTCAGTCCTCTGTTCTGTAATCCATCAAGGTCCCGGAATAGAATTAGAGCTGCAGCAGAGAAGATTCTTGAATTGCCTTGCAGGATAGGATGGTGCCCATGGGGAGAAAAAGATACATGCGGCACTTTTAATCCAGCACAATTTGTTGAATCGTATCAGCTACCTTCAAAGTAATGGAATCATTTGCTTGGATTTGGGAACTGATTCATTAAGCAGAAACTTAAATAGGTGCTTAGTAAATTGCACTTTCCTTGTTGCTGCAGGTCCGTCTCACATGCCACTGCAGGAGAACATTATGAGGCGATCAAGAAGGAAGGCTCCTGCTCGGTCCCTGACAAGTTCTTTACTGGAGCCTGTGAAAGGCGTGATGATAAAGACGGAGATCGCGCAGGTATTCCCGGGGAATGTGCCGTGAGCATGCAGTAAGATGCCTTGCTAAAGTGGGCTGCTGGATACTTCTTGGAGCTAATCCCAGTTTTCTGGATTCTACAGGATCTTGCTTTATCCTAAACTGCAAACATTCTTCTGGCGATGTCCCAGAATGTTGTTAGTAACCTCAATATAAATTTATACGAGCAGAACACGCACCACCTAAAAGAGCCTGTATTTTTATTTTTTATTATCAAGTAGCGTAACCAGACAACCAGGAATTTGATGAATATCTGCTGTTTGCTTGACACACAATTCCCATTGCCCTCAAGGTGTCCGAGAACATTGCCAGAGTTAACAGATCACCTGCGTTCACATAGTTTTTCCAGTACGCTTCAATAAGTTTTTTTTTTTCTTTCTGCTATGACTCATTTGCAACATCACACTCAAGGAAGGTGATTAAGCTAATGGCTGAAATACCTGTGAAGAGTGTCAAGTCCTACAGCAGGGTGCCTGGGTTCTGTGTTTGGCTCTGGCTCCTGGCTCCAGCTTCCTGTTCACTCAGATCCTGGAAAACAGTGAGAAGAACTCTGGGCAGATGCTGGGTTGCCTTTCTGGTTTCTGGCTTTATCTTGCCCAGCCCCATTTCAGGCATCTGGGGAGTGACCCTGCAGATCCAAAGTCTGTCTCTCTGCCATTGAAAAAAATAATTTAAAAAATCTGAAAATCATACTGCTTCACTTATTTATATATATGTATTTTAATAATTAACACATAGTGACTTCATACTATTACAGGTTGCAGTGTGGCTTCTCAAGACACACATATGTGTATATATATATTTATATAATGTATTTATTTATAAAATATGTAATGATTAGATAAGTGTGGTTGGCCTATCTTTTAGAACACACGACTTTGAAGGAGTTACTGAGGGGAAAATAATAAAATTAGTGGGCTATCTGAAACATAGTCTTTTACTAACACAAACCTGAGAGCAAACCATGAAATGGAAAACAACCTTATCTGGGGCCAAGCTATTTGGGGATATACAGAAGCACCAAGTTGTATAAAAATTCTGAATTGTATACAAAATACTGATTCTGTGCTTCTGGCCTGTGTTCTCACAATAAACTTCATCAGTAAATGAAGGGACATTGCAAACTCTGGTCAGATATTCTTGGTTTATGGAATTTACTAATGTTATACTTCTGCCTTTTGTCACAGCACTTCTGGTTAGATTATTTTTACGGGCACATCTCCTAAGAAAGGAGACTGAGGTGGTAATGGCAGAATTACCAGAAAGCTGCTGGCTTGTGTATGTCCTGTCTGGGAAGGAAACCAGAGAGTCTTGGTGTAGGACTTCCCATGTGGGTGACTTACATGACTACTCTTTGTCTCTAAGATGATCAGAAATGCAAGTGATAACAGCACTGGGTTAAAGGCAAGGACTGTGTTTTTGCATTGTATGGTAGGCATGTTTTTAGGTATCTGAATGTCCAAAATTTTATCTCAAATAGCCTGGTGTTGAGAACTCTTAGAAAAATAGCCATGTGATTTCATTTCTGTATGATGCTCTTACAGTTTACAATTTTTATGTTGTTTTATTTCAAAGATTTATTTTAGGGGCCAGCGCTGTAGCATAGTGGATGAAGTCTCCTATGGCACTGGTATTCCATGTGGATACCGTTTAGAGTTCTGGCGGCTCCACTTCCTATCAAGTTCCCTGGTAATGCACCTGCGGAAGCACTGAAATGTGACCCAAGTGCTCAGGCTCCTGCACCCACATAGGAGCCCAGGAAAAACTCATAGCTCCCGTCTTCGAAGTTGTCTAGCTCCAGCTGTTGCAGCTGTTTGGAAAGTGCATCAGCAGAGGGAAGACCTCTCTCTCAGTCTCTCCCTCTCTGTAATTGTAACTTTCAAATAAATAAAATAGAACTTACTTGTATATTTGAAAGATAATGTTATAGGAAAAGAAAAAGTGAGGGAGGTGGAGAAAGGGAGAGCTTCCATTTGCTGGGTCGCTCTCCACATGTTTGCAATAGCCAGGGCTGCATCAGACCAACGCCGCGAGCCAAGAACTCCATCCTGGTCTCCCTGGGCAGCAGGAACTCATGCATTTGAGTCATCACCTGCTGCTTCTCAGGCACATTGGCAGGAGTTGGATTGGAAATGGAGTAGCCAGGACTTACACTGGGCTCTCTGAGATGGAAATAGGGTACCCACATGGTGACTTGGCCTGCTGTACAGTTCCTGCCCCTAAACTTTGTGTGTCTAAAACTTGCTTTTCTATTTGTTGGATAGATAGATAGGGTGGAAGTGCATGTGAGAGTGTGCACACACAGGGGTACCAACTGCCTCGTAGTTGTGCTAGCAGGGAGCTGGGGCTACCACTGCCACTCCAAATTGGAATGTTGGCATCCTAAATTGGGGCATAACCTGCAGCTTCACAATGCCCACCCCTCAGAGGTTTATGTTTAAATAATTTTCCTGAAAATTATTTGAGGACTGGTGGATAATGACTCAGTGGGACAGTGCTCTCCCCGAGTCATGGAGAATCTAGTTTCAATCTTCTGACTCATCTGCTTGTCTATTTAGGATATGTCATTATAAACAGATACCATAAGGTAGTTGTGAAATTGTTGAGTGCCCCCCAAAAAGGCGTTATAAAATCACAAGGTTAAGGAACCTTACTTTAACATAGAGCTTTATAACATTTCAGAGATAGTTTAATTTCATTATAAATGAAGTACGAAATAAAGTGGCTATTTGAAGGATTAAAAGGCACAATTCCCTTCCTTATGAAATATCTCATTAAAAGCTTTATTACTTCTGTAATATTTCTGGTAATTAGGTTAAGTAAAATTAACTGAAAGAAATAGTCCATATTGGGTTAGATTAAAACATGTTTTCCTAATTTAGCCTAAACATGCACAGGATATCACAAGCCTCTATACACTAAATTAATTAAATGCATTGCTTGCTTTACTTTGGTTCAGTAGAATTAAACTTACTTGCAGAATAATCTTTTTAAGATTTATGTATTTATTTGAAAGTCAGAATTACACAGAGAGGAGAGCCACATGGGTGGCTGTACATACTAAGCTGTATATGCTATCCTACATTTTAAAAAAAATCAATACCTCAAGCTCCATATAAAAAAGTATTTGTCTTGGATGTGATGATCCAAGCAGTAGCTTGGTCTGCTATACCATAACAACCACCTCGACCCAAACTTTCGTAAAGAATGGTCTCCTACTTTCCCAGGCGAAATCACAATTGTTTGTGCTATCTGGGTATTTGAATACTTTCACAGATGTGAGAAGCCAAGACACCACAACACACACTTTGTTTTCCAGTGGAGTTGGTTTTCATTCCCATCTTCCACGCAGTCTGGTTAGACTGGACCATCAAACTGGTCAAACTTGAAACTCAGAGGGTATTTTGTTTTTTTTTTTACACAAAAGGAGGCCTGGAGCAATGACATGCACTAGCACGGGAAACAGCAGGCCTGGGTGTGCGCAGGGACCAGGCCAGAATCCCTGCATCCCCTGAGGGGGATTCCGGCCTGTTTCACCCAAACCTCCCTTGAAAGCATCTTCCTGATATCCACTAGACTGTCCTTCTTCCTGTTAGTCAAGAGGGAAGAGCCCTTCACGTGCGACTAAGTCACATTTGCACAGAGCAGAAGTTGGCAGAGTGGCCAAGGGCCATGAGGCTTGACAAAAGCAAACAGTCCCTCCTCGCTCCCTTAACTCCCGACTACAAAGTTAATTCCTCCACTTCTCCAGGAACACCTTTCTAATATTTACTTACTGAAGTATTTGAGTTGTTTACTCTGATTGATCATGTGCTATTTATTTAGTGTTAGTCTCAAAATACAAAGACTTACCACAAAAGTAAGTGCGTAACGAAATGTCTGTAGTTAGAACTAGAATTCAGTTTTTGCTCCCATGGGTCATAGTCTCTGCTTCCCTCTGCACTTCTGCTTATTATCTGGTGGCTAACTCCTGCTTACAGTTCCCACTCCCTTTAACTTCTGCTTGCACATGGCTTGGATTTGCTATAGTTCTGTGGCAGATGCTAGAAGCAGCAGTAAGACAGCCCTGACTCCTCTTTGCCTGGTGGGACTCTCGAAATGGAACTGAATAAACAGAGGGCCCGGCGCGGTGGCCTAGTGGCTAAAGTTCTCGCCTTGAATGCGCTGGGATCCCATGTGGGCACCGGTTCTAATTCTGGCAGCCCCGCTTCCCATCCAGCTCAACAGATAGGCCCATCCACACTTGCAATAGACTACGAAGCAAAAAGCACAAGATACAAATAAGTGCATATTAAAGCAATGTAACTTAGACTGCGGGTCACTATCCAGGAGTGGATCATGAGATCAGCCTAGCGGCTTAAGACCAGTGTTTCTAAGAAACTGTCAGAGCAATTACATCATAATAGGATAAGTGTTCTTTTGTGAAACCTTTATTTCAGTTTGCAATATCAGTGAGTAAATGGATTAAAATGCAGGTTCTTAGGGAGTGTGATGTCTAGAGAAAGACACATAATAAACAAGATAACTTTGTAAAATATAGACTATTCTTGGAGGTGGCAAGGAACTGAAAAGTAAAAGGCAAGGAGTGCTATATAGCTTATCAGGGTAGAAGTTTCTAAAGGGGAGCCAAGGAGGTTCCCCATAGGGATCCCCAGAAATAGGCAGTTAAGGAGACTGCTAGGCAGACAGAATAGTGCAAAGTCCGGGAGGCCACATGGCCGGTCTAAAGACAGCCTGAACGAGGACACTGGAGTGTGATGAGGAAAGAGGGTTGACAAGCACGGGAGGCAGATCACCCAAGGCCCTGCAGCTCAGCACACCGCTCACTCGGCAGCGGTGCAAGGGGCATGACCTGTGTCATGACAGGATCCCACCAGCTCTCTCTGGGTGGGAGTTTCTGTTTTATTTACTTTATGTCCCCAATGTCTTAAAACAGTTATTTGTTCAAGAGTGATTACTCACAAGTATGTGCACCAGATCAAGATACGAAATATATTTTTGGGAAAAAAAATTGTTTTGATGGTTTTTGTAAGGTAGGGAGTGTGAAAGAGGAGGGAAGGAGAAAGATTGAGAGAAAATCTTTTAACTGTTGATTCACTTCCCAAATACCTGCAAGAACCATGTGGGGTGAGGTCAAAGGCAAAATCCTGGAACTTTATGCGGGTCTTCCTCATGGATGCCAGGGACTCACGGCCTTGAGCCCCACCTGCTACCTCCCACAGTGCACATCAACAGGAAACTGTCAGGAGTAGAGGAGCTGGCTTTTGAAGCAGGCTTTCACAGAAGAGAGGTGGGTCACGCAAGCTGTGACCTGACCACTGAGCCACAGTGCAGAATGCTTCTTAACAACGGTGTAAGGTCACGCGGGGCTAAGCCTCTGTCCCACCAGTGACCTGGCCTCGGAGCTCAGGAAACGGCATCTCTGGGAACTGACATCTGAACAGAAAGGAGCGGGAGACGGAGAAGGCAGAGAAAGGACTCGCAGGACTTGTAAATTTGGGATTGATGAGCACCTACACAGTATTTAAAACCCTCTACAGGTGTGTTTGTTTATGTTGTCAGGAAGGAAGAGGCAAAATTAAAATCATTGCTAACCACCTCCACTTTCTGTTGCTTATTCTGTATACTCATTTCCTGTAACATTTGTTCTATTAAAAAATAGCACCCAACAGTTATTTATCTTTTTTAATGTATCTTTTTAAAAAAATTATTTATTTTTATTGTAAAATCAGATATACAGAGAGGAGGAGAGAGAGAGGAAGATCTTCCTTCCGATGATTCACTCCCCAAGTGAGTGCAAAGGCTGACCACTAACTAGAAGCTATCACAGCACCAGTTATTTTGTATCAACTACCTGATTTCATCAACCCTGGGACCCCATGAAAGTAGCTACTATTATTCCATTCTTGCGTATCAGAAACCAGCTCAGAGCGATTTAATGACTAGTTCAAGGTTGTATGTGTTTACAAAATGTCTGAATCAATTCTCAAACCTCATCATTCTTATAGCCGCTAAGATTATTTTGGTATGCTTTTATTGTTTATCATTGGATTGGGTGGATTTCCCCCTGTACATTTTCTTGTGAATTATTTTCTTCACACACAAGGAGAACTTAAGGATTGCAAAGTCATATCTTTTTCATGTGTACCAAAGTTTATTCCAACTGTACTTCTGCTTTTGAACGTTTAGGTTTTTTCCAACTGTGAAATCAAGAACCAAGTGTGAGCCCGCTCTGTGTCCTGAGTGTCTAGTCTGGCACTTTACTCAGGCCCAACAGTGGCTGATACCCGGTTGGAGAGGGGAAAGGCAACTTGTCCTAAGCTACACAGCAGGAAACAGGTTAGAGAGGTAGACAGGAAAACGGAAGATCGAAAGAAGGGCCTTGCTGAACAGGAGGATCCTTATTAACAGGCTTCCACTACTTTCTTTAAGTCTGTCTCAGGGAGCTGATTTGCTTTTCTTCCTAATACCAGTTGATTGTCATACTCTATCCTCTTTCATGTAGCTGTAGTCTCTTTGCCCCATGGGTTAAGTCAACATTTTCTGCTTGCCTATGGGTCATTATTACCTATCTGTCCTCTTTCCGCATCTTGACCAGAGGTCATGCATCCAAAATGAAATTGCTTAACGCAAGCTTCTGAGGCTCAAAGATCAACATAACCACAATAGTAGTTCCAGGAAATAGCATTGGAAGGGGAGGGTGCAAATAGTGCAGTGTTGGCTCTTCCTGACAACAGGTGGTGAGCCAAGGTCACAAGGTCATACTGTCCCTTCTGTCTGAAATGCACAGTTTCACAGTTACCCCCTCTGCTCTCCTGCAGCACCGTGGGCATGGCTCCTAGTATAACACCTGATTCTTTCCTATAATTATCTGTCTTCTTTGTCGTGGCTGTTTGGTAGGTTCTTCAACAGGAACAAGGGTGAATGAATGAATACATGAATCAAAATCTATATCAACTATGCACAGTAACATGTATTCATTGATGCAATACCTTGTTCATATCTAGTATGCGCCACCTTAAGAAGGAGGCAGGGTTATGCAGATGGTAAAAACAGCCAGATCCTGGGGCCCAGCACAACGGCCTAGCGACTAAGGTCCTCACCTTGAACGCACCAGGATCCCATATGGGCGCCGGTTCTAATCCCGGCAGCTCCACTTCCCATCCAGCTCCCTGCTTGTGGCCTGGGAAAGCAGTGGAGGACGGCCCAAAGCCTTGGGACCCTGCGCCCTGTGGGAGACCTGGACGAAGTTCCTGGATCCTGGCTTCGAATCAGCGCAGCACTGGCCATGGTGGTCACTTGGGGAGGCACATCAGACAGAAGATCTTCCTCTCTGTCTCTCCTCCTCTCTGTATGTCTGACTTTACAATAAAAATAAATATTTAAATAAGTAAATAAATCTTAAAAAAAAAAAAGTACAGGCAGCTCCTCTACTTAACCCCTGAATAGATCCCTAATGATAGCACCATGGACAAAAACTCTCACAAGCGATATCTCATAATTATATACTTTTAAGCCAAAGTCCCAGGCCCGGTGGCGTGGCCTAGCAGCTAAAGTCCTCGCCTTGAACGCCCTGGGATCCCATATGGGCGCCGGTTCTAATCCCGGCAGCTCTACTTCCCATCCAGCTCCCTGCTTGTGGCCTGGGAAAGCAGTCGAGGACGGCCCAATGCATTGGGACACTGCACCCATGTGGGAGACCCGGAAGAGGTTCCTGGTTCCCGGCATAGGATCGGCGCGCACTGGCCCGTTGCAGCTCACTTGGGGAGTGAAACATCGGATGGAAGATCTTCCTCTCTGTCTCTCCTCCTCTCTGTATATCTGACTTTGTAATAAAAATAAATCTTAAAAAAAAAAAGTTAAAGAAAAAAAAGCCAAAGTCCCTTTAAACTTCCAAGGGAAGGGGGAAAAGAAGTAAAAACAGAAGTAATATGATTGACAATGCCAAGTCGGTGCTCTGTGCTTAAACTGCCTGAAACAGCTTCATTATTCATCTTGACTAGAGTTGAACATCTGTTGGTGCCAGTGAGGTCGCCCTGAAGTGGGGATTCAGTGATGGACACTCTGGCACCTGCCTCCTCTATGACACATTCCCAGAGGACAACAGAATGGCCTTTCCGCACTCAGCAGAACTGGCACCAGCACCAGCACCCCATACCTTGTCTCATTCCTTGCTGCTTTCCTGCTAATAATGAAGCAGCCAGTCCAGACAGTTAAGACATATTTATTTATTTATTTGTTTTTATCTGAAAGCTGGATTTACAGAGAGAGGAGAAATATAGATAGATTCCATCTGCTGGTTCGCTCCCCAAATAGCTACAACTGCTGAAATGGCACCAGTCTGAAGCCAAAAGCCAGACGCTTCTTGCCAGTCTCTAATGTGGATACAAGAGCCCAAGGACTTGGGCCATCTTCCACTACTTTCCCAGGTACATTAGCACAGAGCTGGATTGGAACTGGAGTTGCCGGAACTCGAACCGGCGCCCACATGGAATGTTGGTATTGCAGGTGGAAGCTTAACTTACTATGCCTCTCTCTGGGTTGGCCCCTAGGCACTTCTCTCTTTTTAAAAGGTGAATAGTTGTAATTTTGTAAAAGCCATTAAAGAAAAAAAAAAAAAAAGACCGACAGGGAATTAGAGACAAAGAGGCAGCCTCCATCCTCTGTTCACTCCCAAATGGCTGCACTGGCCTGGGCTGGGCAGGCTGCCGCCAAGAGGCAAGAATTTCATCTGTGTCTCTCACTTGGGTGGCAGGTGCTCACATTTTTACAGTAGCAGGGACCTGAGTCTACACTTCAATATGGGATGCTGGTGTGACAAACAGCAGCTTAGTGAGCTGTGCTGCAGCGCCAGCCACAAGTACATAGTTCTGAGACACTATTTCCTAAGTAAGTCTGCAGAGCAAAACCAAAGAACAGGCACAGGGTTCTCCCAGTTTTTTGTAACCTGCTCAATTTAGATTTTTCGAATGTTTCTTACCTATTAGAAAGAGGCATGTAACATATCACACAGTGTAACATATCACATTGCGTGCAGTACGGGAAACCAAACTAAACCCAAAGTATCATTTGTGTGGCCCAGGCTGTGCCTTATAGGAATGTGCAGGGCACTTTAAGGGTATCATTAAGGGCTAAGGCCTCCTCTGTTTTTTACTCTGTTATCTTCAGCCTGTTGATTCTTGCTGTGAGACTTGCTCTTGGCTTATGACCACAGATGATAAAAGATGCTATGTCATCCAGTGGAAGAAAAGGAGTAATTTTCTTCTAAGCATCTATTTTGATCAGCTGCTAGAAACTTCTCTTAGCTCTGGTCGTGTCTCATTGGACAAATTGTTTTGTGTGCACATGCCTAGACCAGTGATCAGTAAAGCAAATGAAATGAT
This sequence comes from Ochotona princeps, assembly GCF_030435755.1. Lineage (NCBI taxonomy): Eukaryota > Metazoa > Chordata > Mammalia > Lagomorpha > Ochotonidae > Ochotona > Ochotona princeps. The sequence continues at coordinate 45,612,463 of NC_080850.1, forward strand.
CGAAGTTGACATTTGGAGAGGGCTGGAGAGAGGCCCAGCTTCCCTTAAATCCAAAGGCTGCCCGCCATGTGAGCAAACGGGGAGGAACAAAGCTGAGGTCTGAACTGTGGTGTGGAGTGACTGGTGGTGAGGCAGTCCACAGGGTCTGCAGCAGACACAATCCTCTCGGGCACGATGTGCTGAGCTGATGAATGCAGTGGAAAAAGGCCCCACATCTGTGATTCCGTCTGATATTCATTATGTGACTCCCTAGGCTAGCAAAAAAAAAAAAAAATAGGGTTTGGAAACAGACAGAACTTCTCTGAAATTCACCTACTTCCTTTGCAAGAAAGAGATACCTCCAACAGCTGTTACCTGATTAGATCCTTTGATATTATTAAATGGCAGAACATCAGTCATTAGATAATCACAGCTTTTCCCTTCTCACTAAAGTTATAATCATGATTCAATAAATAAATTCTAGTCAATATTTCCCATTTGGAAGCAGACATTTAACACATTGCAATTTTTTGTCAAGTATGATTAAAAAATTCTACGTCCATAGAAAACAAAAACTCAGTTATCCGGATACCCAGAATAGCTCATTGATAACAATGACAACTGCAAATGCTTTAGAACTTGTTGGTTTAATGTAAATAATGTATATTTTCTCTTGAAATGTTTTAAAACTGGAGGGTGAGAGTTTTGTCTTGTGTGTCAGTGGATAAAGGCCCAGGGGGGTGCTACGTGTCCCCCACACCACAGGAGAGCTCTGTGCAAGAAGTCCCATTCACATCTGGCGGCATTTGCTGTGGGTTATGAGGAAACTGACCTCCAAAGAGGTTGAAAAGCCCAAGATCACATAGCCAATGGGTGGAATACCTGGGTTTATCTTATGCTAGACGAAATAGAGTATAAAAATTCTAATGAAAGTATCGTTAAAAATCTTTGACGCATTTATAAGATTAATAAAGTAATACAAGGTTTTTTTTTTTACATATATATATTTTTATTATTATTTAACTTCATTAATTACATTGTATTATGTGACACAGTTACATAGATACTTGGGTTCTCCCACCCCTGCCCAAACCCTCCCACCATGGTGGATTCCTCCACCTTGTTGCATAACCACAGCTAAGGTTTTTGAAATGTCTAAAAAATACTTAGATGAATTACAACACACAAAGAAATAGAACATGCCCTTGGATAGTATATTGTATTCTTTGAGAGTATTTAATTTTGCTGTTCTTTTATAGCAAATGAGATCGATTAGATGATTTGTGTTTCATATGCAAAAGCTGATAGTATGTGGCACACATGTGTGCTAAACAATGCGGGCTTAAAGGGTCAAGAAGCACCTAATGTTCAGGAGATAATAAATCCATGTAAATACTCATGAAACATTCAGTATACAGGATGCACTAAATACGCTTCACACATGATAACACTCAATAGTCAAGAGATGTTTGTTCAGTTGTCCACTGGTGTCTGGTGTCCCCCATTGCGACACGTATATTCTCTATCCAATGAGCACAAATAAAACATGAGATGTTCAAGAGCTGAATGACCAGTGGTGCTCCCTGCCCCCCTCCCATGGCCCTAGTAAAGCAAGAATGTATCAGTGATCCAGAGCGCCTCTCACCGCGGGACTCCTTGCCTACACCTCAATTATGGTCCTTGAAACCACACTATAAGGGGGAGGCTTCCATGGGAAAGAGAAACAACGGAGGCTGGGAGTATGTCCCTTCCACCCGATAGAACCCCATCCTAAGTATGCTAGCATGTCCCTAAAGGTCAAATCATAGCAGTGAGTTCTGTTACCCACGTCCCGGAGGAAACAGTGCTTTAAGCCCATGTGCAAAAAGGGGAAGTCATTAGGGCATTGTAGTGTCCATTGACGTGAAGTTGCTGATGTGACAGGTACTGGATAGTTCAGAGCATTGTTCAAGTGGGCAAAAGTGTGGTGCACAGAAACAATGAAGAGGAATATGAGGAGTTGGGGCAGAGCTCTGGGAGGGGAGCAAATCTAAACTAACTGGCTGGAATGCGGGTCTTAATTTATATACATTAAATTGTGTATATAAATAAAAATATACAATATATTAAATTTTATATACGAGTATATAAAATTTTGTGTATTAAAATATATATACACACACATACATAAATGCACACATATATATTTACTATAAATCAAGAAGGAAATGTTAACCTGAGATACTGGTTGGTAGGGGAGAAAGCAGTGGAAACAGTTAAGGACTTAGAACAGAGGGGTTTGCTTTTCCATTGATTATTGAAAAAGCAGGAATTTTGGCAGGGTCAGATTTCAAGATGCTTTGAATTTTAAAAATGGCCAGGACTGGTCTTGACCAGAGCCAAGAGCCAGAAGCCAGGAATACCAAACCAGCAGTCTTCGCTGCTTTTCCCAGATCATTAGCAGGAGGCTGGACTGGAAAGAGAGAAGCTGGGGCAAAAATCGGTACACATATGGGGAGCTGGCTTTGCTGGGTTTTCCCAGGACACCATGAGCAGGGAGCTGAATTAGAAATGGAACAGCCAGGGCACAGCCAGTGCCCACATAAGATGCTGGTGTTGGGCCCGGCGGCGTGGCCTAGTGGCTAAAGTCCTCGCCTTGAACGCCCTGGGATCCCATATGGGCGCCGGTTCTGATCCCGGCAGCTCCACTTCCCATCCAGCTCCCTGCTTGTGGCCTGGGAAAGCAGTTGAGGACGGCCCAAGGCTTTGGGACCCTGCACCCGCATGGGAGACCCGTTGCGGCTCACTTGGGGAGTGAATCATCGGATGGAAGATCTTCCTCTCTGTCTGTCCTCCTCTGTGTATATCTGGCTGTAATAAAAATGAATAAATCTTTAAAACAAAACAAAAAAAAAGATGCTGGTGTTGCAGCTGCAGGAGTAGCCTGCTCCATCGCCATGCCAGCTCTGTGACATATTTTTACTGTTTTGTCTGCATAGGCTGTCCAGTTGTCTGTTTGCACGCTATGTCTTTTTATTTTTATTTTTTTAATTTTTTTTTAAAGATTTATTCATTTTATTACAGCCAGATATATACAGAGGAGAGACAGAGAGGAAGATCTTCCGTCCGATGATTCACTCCCCAAGTGAGCCGCAACGGGCCGGTGCGCGCCGATCTGAAGCCGGGAACCTGGAACCTCTTCTGGGTCTCCCAAGCGGGTGCAGGGTCCCAATGCATTGGGCCGTCCTCAACTGCTTTCCCAGGCCACAAGCAGGGAGCTGGATGGGAAGTGGAGCCGCCGGAATTAGAACCGGCGCCCATATGGGATCCCGGGGCTTTCAAGGTGAGGACTTTAGCCACTAGGCCACACCGCCGGGCCCGCTATGTCTTTTTATATCCCTTTATTTTTATTCTTGTGTGTGTACTTGAACATAGATTATTTCTCCTTATAGACACCATATAATTGGATTTTAAAAACTCCAGCTTGAAAATCTGTTTAATTGAATTTAATTCAACCACGTTCTGTGTTATTGTTGATATAATTGGATTTATACCTGCCATTTTTCTTTTCCTTTTTGTTCTTTTGGAAAACATTTATTTTTCTTTATTTGAAGGGAACTGTTACTTAGAAAGTAACAGTTGGTCTGTCTGCAAATGGGCTGGGCTAGGCTGAAACAGAGACCCTGGAATTCCACCTCAGTGCAAAGGATCAAAGACTTGAGCCATCGTCTGTGGCTTCTCCAGTGCCTTAGCAGGGGGAGCTGGACTGAAGGTGAAAGAGCCAGGCTTGAACCGTTGCCCAAATGTGATGCTGATGTTGCTGCAGTGGCTGAACCTGCTGGCCGCTTGCTTCGTCCTTTTCTGCTTTCTGCTCTAACGGCATTCCTGTTACATATGAAGAGTATGAATTGATTTCCCACAGTCCTGCAGGCAGGGCTGTGCAGGGGCTCTGCATGCTGTGTTTTCTGAGGTGAACGGGCTGGATCCTTGCCTGGAGCGAGAAGGAAGGCTAATGGCTTCAGCCTGTCTGCTTCCCACCAGTTCTTTTATAGGGCCCTAATCCACGCCGCAAAGCCCCACTCCTTAAGATTACTGCATCAGGGATAAATTTTGGAATGCACACTTTTGAATGATATCATTTTTATATAGATTTTAATTTCATTCATAATTTCTCCCACTTTTGTGTTATTACTTCCACTTCCTTGGTGGTTTCTTTAGGGATTACCACATACCACCCCCCCTTTTTTTTGAGATTGATGTGTTTGTTGGAAAGGCAGAGTTATGGAGAGCAAGAGGGAGGGACACAGACACAGAGAGGTCTTCCATCCACTGGTTCACTCCCCACACCATCACAGATATCAGGGCTAGTCCAACCCCAGGCAGGAGCACCAAGCTTCTTCCAGGTCTTCCACAGAGGTGCAGTCTAAGGGTTTAAACCTGCCAGCAAGCACTGAGGTCGCCAGGGTGAGGCAACCGGTGTTCTTCAGCCAAAGAACCACCGGGACATGCTGGTGAGGAATGTCTGCTTTATTATGCACAAGTTACAGGTTTTTTTTTTTTTTTAAAGATTTATTCATTTTATTACAGCCAGATATACACAGAGGAGGAGAGACAGAGAGGAAGATCTTCCCTCCGATGATTCACTCCCCAAGTGAGCGCAACGGCCAGTGCTGTGCCGATCCGAAGCCGGGAACCTGGAACCTCCTCCGGGTCTCCCACGCTGGTGTAGTGTCCCAATGCATTGGGCCGTCCTCCACTGCTTTCCCAGGCCACAAGCAGGGAGCTGGATGGGAAGTGGAGCTGCAGGGATCAGAACCGGCGCCCATATGGGATCCCGGGGCTTTCAAGGCGAGGACTTTAGCCACTAGGCCACGCCACCGGGCCCAAGTTACAGGTTTTAAAGGTTAAGGAAAGGGAGGGCAGGAAGGCACCTTCAGACAGGCGCCCCACCCACCAAAGACACTGTAATTGGCTATATAGCAATTTCCCTTGACCTTCTGGTCATGTCAGAGGTCATGTTCCATGTGTGTTCCTCTTGACCTTCCGGTCACGTTGGAGGTCACACTCCACCTGTAGACCTGGAAGCTGTGCCTCAGGTCATAGGCAGGTAAGCTCTAAGCCACACCCATCAGGTAGCAGGCAGGGGCCCAGGGGTGATGGTCCACAGTGCAGGGGACTAAGCACTTAGGATATTTTCAGTTGCTTTCCCAGGCACATTAGTAGAGACTTAAACCAGAGCCCACATAGAATTCCGGCACTGCAGGTGGCAGATTAACGTGTTATGCCACAGGGCCAGCCACAGTACATACCTCTTCAAATAAAATGGAGGAGAGCTTATTTTATTTTTTATTTGAAAGGCAGATATAGAGAAGGAGAGACAAAGAGAAAGATCTTCCGTCTGCTGGTTCCCTCTCCAGGTGGCTCTGGCCACAACGGCCAGAGATGGAGCCAGGAGCTTCTTCCGGGACTCCCACAAGGGTACAGGGTACCAAGGCTTTGGGCCGTTCTGCACTGCTTTCCCAGGCGACAAGCAGGGAGTCGGATGGGAAGTGGAACATCTGGGATAAGAACTGGTACCCAAATGGGATCCTGGTGGATGCAAGGCAAGGATTTAGCCACTCGAGTACAGCGCTGGACCCAGAGCATACCTCTTAATTCATCAGCATCAACTTCAGATTTGTTCTAATTTGTTTTCAGTGAGATATACAACCATTACTACTACATAGCTTCATCTGTTCCCTTTTATGGCATCATTGATAGACATTTTACATTTATAACATCTACATACCTTCTATATACAGCAATGCATTTTTATGATTATTACTTTATGTCTCCTAAGGAAATTAAGGTAGAAGAGCAAGTAAATGTATATATGTTTACACACACACAAACACACCCCTGTGTTGTGTTTGCATTCTAACTTGCATTCTGCTCTTGTTCATCCGTCCCTGTGGACTGCAGGCACCACCTGGAGTCATTTGCTTGGTTCTTTCTCACATCTGCTTCCTTGTGCTTTTGTTGACAAACACATTAGGAGGGTATTTTAAATAGTTTGTGTCAATATGAAATTAGAAGGTAGTGGAACTTTTCCATAAGCTTCTTGAAGACTGCTCATAGATTCCTACATGTTTTTGGCCCAACATAAAAGAACAGTAGTATTTATGTATTTAAACTTTTATTGCATATCCTAAAGTACATGATATATACATATATATATATATATATATATATATCTTGAGATACCATAATAGTCAAAATAAAATATGTCTTTATACTATTTATTTATTGTGGTAATGGCCCCTAAAATCTCTTTGAGAAGAATTTCAGACTGCAATACATGTGTTACGTATGCTTACCCCAGTAGGCCTACATCTCCACGCAGCTTGCTGAGTTGAACTTTACCCTGGGACCCTTTCTTTGCCTCCCACACCCTCTCTGCTTTCTACACATTCAGGATTCCACCTTGTGAGATCACACAGCACCTTTCCTTCTGTGTCTAGCTTATTTTACTCAACTCATGCCCTCTGGCTTCACACCTGCTCTTCCGAATAACCAGATCCTCTTTGAAGGTAAGGCTAGGTAGAACCATCCATTAGATGTACCACAGTTTCTGTAGACACAATTGCTGCTGCTCTTCAAACCAGTGGACAGGAACCAGGAGAATAAACATGTACTCCCAGTATTGTTTATAATTACAGAGAAAAACCTCAGTTAACTATGAAATGTTCTTATTACTCTCTCTGGGCACACACAGCTATAATTCTAACAGAATGCCATCAGATTTTTTTTTTTTTATCTTTTCTCATTCCATGCTGTTATCTTCTCTTTCCCTTAGGGGAGTGTGGCTCTAGGATGGTTACCCAACACTTTTGACTCAGCTGCTGGAGCTGGCTAGCAGGCTGTTTCAGTGGCCTGCAGCTTTAACCGCCTGGAGAAAGTCAATTTTACTCCTTTTCTTACTCCCTTCCACTCATCACTTTCTTTTCCTGTCTTGGTGGTTCTGGGACTCATCTCCCTGTGCTGAAATTCTCCACTTGGGCTGTGGTTTCTAAGAGCACCACCCACTGATTCCGAATACCACAAAGGGTCTTGTAAAAACAATTGATACACAGGACTAAAATGTAAATGGTATGTGAACTACAGTAAGAAAGCATGGCACCTCTTTCTTCCTAGGAATATTAGTTTCATTTAGAAGTTCAATTAAAGGGCATCCATCTAAAGAAATAAATGGAAGGAAGGAAAAAGAAAGGATGCCAAACACAGGGAAGGAGAGAAAAAATCAATCTCCCCAGGGTGAGTGTCCTGCCCTCTGGGTCTGTGTGAGTCACGGCCTTTAGCAACCACATCTGCAAGGATCCATTGTAGCAGTAAATCATCACGGATGCCTGATTATGATATCACGCCATTTCTGAAAAAATTTCTTTGATTAGGGCCCTGTGGCGTGGCCTAGTGGCTAAAGTCCTCGCCTTGAACGCGCCAGGATCCCATATGGGCGCCTGTTCTAATCCCGGCAGCTCCACTTCCCATCCAGCTCCCTGCTTGTGGCCTGGGAAAGCAGTCGAGGGAAAGCCCAATGCTTTGGGACCCTGCACCCGTCCTGGCTCCTACAGCACCAGCCCGTTGCACTCACTTGGGGGGTGAATCATTGGATGGAAGATCTTCCTCTCTGTCTCTCCTCCTCTCTGTATATCTGACTTTGTAATAAAAATAAATAAATCTTCAAAAAAAAAAACCAAACTTCTTTGATTAAAAAATCCCTCCCCCCTTTTTTTGCCTATCATCTCTGGTTTAGTTTTAGGAGGGGATGGAATAAAACAGGAAGGTTCTCAGGTCAGTAGCAGCTTTCGAAGAGCAGACCTTCACCTGATACAGCAAAACACTGCTCAAAATTTCTAAGAATAAAGAAAATTCTAGGGGCAGTTTTGTGGCAATGCAGGCCAAACCTGCCTGCACCCCATTTGAACACTGCTTTAAAACTGACCACTTTGCTTCCAATGCAGCTCCCTGTTAATATGTCTGGGAAAGTAGCACAAGAGGATCCAGATTCTCAGGCCCCTGCACACACATGGGAGACCCAGAAGAAGCTCTGGGCTCCTGGCTTCATCCTGGCACAGACTCAGCTATCGTGGCCATTTGGGGAGTGAATCAGTGCATGCAAAATCTCACCATCTCTTCCTTTCTGTATATAAACAAACATATAAAAACACATGTTTTTTTTACATCCCGTATAAATTATAGCTAAAGTTTAATTAGAAAATTAAAAAGAATTTTGAGGCAGTTATTTATAGGAATAGTTATAAGACCATGTGCAAATATTTTAACCGTGTTATTATTATATATAATAATCACGTTCATTTTACAAGCAAAAATAACATTATGCATTAGTGAAAGAGATGCAATACCTTAGAGGAAAGACATTCTTTGATCTCTTATCACTGTTTATATAAAAGTTTTCTTCAGAATGAAGCATTTTGGTCAAGAACAGTGAGTATGGTTAGTTAAGGATCTGTCCTTTCCCTCGAATAATGAGTATAACTGAAAGGGTTTCTGTGAGTTCCTCTCTCCCTCCCAGCTGGAGGCATCTTCCCCATCAAGCCCATTGCTGTGTCTGGGATGTTGTGAACGGATCCTTCACTGGAACCGTTTACCTATTTCGTGTGCCACTTAAGCATGAGATCCCTAGTAAGTTATGCAAGGCAACTCCACAATACAGCTTCGGGGTTTAACGATCAACTTCATTCAAGAAGGACTAGCGTTCCTATTCCTACCTAAGTTCCGAGAAAAGGACATGAATGCAAGTGCTGGCTCGGTCAGCTACGTTTGGTAAATAATTAAAGACAAAATGCATGTCCAATCAATGACCCTGGAAGTGCTCTGTTGGGATAGATAGGTGTGCCTGGGGACTTCCGCCTGCCCTGCCTCCACCAGTCAAAGGGACAAGGTCAAAAACAACCTATCCTAGAAGCAGGTTCCCTGTGTCCCTAGTGGGAAGAGCTGTGCCTAAAACCAGCTTTCCACTAGAGTGTACAAGCAGTGCTGCCAGACCCAATCTGGTCAGTGCTACAGGCAAGAGGGCAGATCCCTCACTCTGAAGCCCACCTGCCCTGTACAAGGAATGGGGGTCAGAACGCTCTTCACACACAGAGCTGTTAGGCACCAGCTGCACCCTGGTGCTCCCTAACCTGCCTTGGCACAAGATGTCCAGAGACAGAGGTGTGGGGCCCCTACTGCCTGGGGCACACAGCAAGCACATGGTGTTTTTCCTTCACTGACTTGATTTTCTCATCTGTGAAAAAGGAAAGCACAGTTCTTACCTCACAAGGATTGTCTTTATTCATTGAACTCGTGTGTGGAACTCCTATTGAATTGGCTTCACTGTCAGTGTTTGCTACACTGATTAAAATAAGTCACCTTGGAGAGACCTGAGTTATGAGAATGGCATGAATGTCTGAGTCACGGACCTGGCTTTACGTCTCAACTGTATCGCCTGTTCCCCTGTGACATTAAGTCCTTAACCACTCAACTTCAGAGAGAGTGAGCTGTAGGTGATGTCTATAAAAGACACACCAGTCCACATTTGGTGAATTATTTATCGGCTTCCCATCCTGCCTTTCTGCGTTCCTCCTACTATTGCTCACTTCTTAACCCATGTGGTCTTCTTTTTATCCGACGGGACTCTCATCAGATTTCCCATAAACTTATATGACATACTATTCCCTACTCCACACATTCCACACAAGAGCCATCTGGAATACACGGATGCATCCTCAGTGGGTGTGGGTGTGGGGTTGATGCACTTGGGTAAGGCCTCCGACCTTCAGCACCATGAAAGGTGAGGTGATGAATATGCAACCCCATGACAGTGGTTTCGAACTCCTCACGAAGTCCCATTAATGCTCACACCAATAGTTATCAGAATGTCTTCTTTATGCAAATCTGGACTATTTGCTCCTCCATTAGCTGAGTTTACTTATTAAATATCTCAAAAGAGCAGTAGTGATTTGGAGGGATGTAGTAATTAAGTCCATAATTCTAGATTAGCAGCCAAAGATCTACCCTTCCCACCTCTCCTGGTGTTGTCATTTTCTACAAGGAGCTGGAAATACCAGGACAAGGGACTTGGAATGAGATGTCATGTAGCGGTCCTGGGTAAGTAGGTGATAATGGGCTCTGCTGTAACTGTGACTCAAAGTCCCAGGCAGATCAGACCATTGGAGGGGCAGGCTTAATATGAGTTGGTTTTCTGGTGTAGCAGGTATAGCCACTGCCTGCCATGCTGGCATCCCAGATGCATACCCAATCCCATCTTAGCTGCTCCATTTCCATCACAGCTTCCTGCTAAGGTGCCTGTGAAAGCAGCAGAAGATGGCTCAAGTTCTTGGACATCTGCACCCCTGTGGGAAACCCAGAAGAAGCTCCAGGCTTCAGTCTGGCCCAGTCTTGGCAGTTGGGGCCGGTGGATAGAAGAGCTCTCTCTCTCTGTTTGTCTGTTTTTGCCTCTCTTTTTAACTCTGCTTGTCAAATAAATAAAACAAATCTTTCACATGGTAGGGGATGTTGGAGACCATGGCAAAATGGAGAACATGTGTCCAGCCTGAAGAAATTAAAATCTGAATATTCTAAGCATTAAAAATGGTAATGTGAATTTGTTAATGAACTAAATTTTCCTAAGGGATATCATTTGGAAATCTGCCCTAGAACTGTAAAACTTGGATTCCAGAGAAAAATGATAGTCGGGATCACATAAAGAGATTGCCATCAGGAGGGTTCAAGCAGGTGCAACTAGGTAACCTGAAAGCTGCATGTTGTCATGGCATGTGGAATGCAGAAGGTAAGCCAGGGACCGTTGGCTCAGTTAGCTAATCCTCTCCCTTCAAGTGCTGGCATCCCATATGGGTGCCAGTTCATGTCCCAGCTGCTCTACTTCTCTTCCAGTTCCCTGCTTGTGGCCTGGGAAAGCAGTGTAGGATGGCCCAAAGCCTTGGGACCCTGCACCCCTGTGGGAGACCTGGAGGAGGTTACTGGCTCCTGGCTTCGGATCGGCTGAGCTCCTCCCATTGCTTCCACTTGGGGAGTGAACCAGCAAATGTAACATCTCTCACTGTCCCTCTCCTTCTCTGTGTAAATCTGCCTTTCCATAAAAATAAATTTGAAAAGAAACGAACAAACAAAGAAAAGAAAGTAAGGTAGCAGGACTCAGTCCCACAAATGAGAGTGACAGGAGGCGGAGCTCAATGAAGGATTGGGACCTCTGCTGTAGGAGGTGGGACAAGAGAGAGGTCGAGGTTCTGAGGTCGGGAATTAGAACAAGGATGCAAGACATGTCAAACCAGGGTTAGCCTGTTAGCCTGCGGAGTCACCCTCGTGCGTAACATCCCGTAAATATTTCTATAACTGCTTTCACTTGCTTGTTAAAGAAAATTCAGGAAATACAGAAAAACACATTAAGAAAGAACATAGGGATTTTCAATCTTGAGATGAGATGAGATTGTTTCTAGAGTTCCGGGCTGGGTAGAGAATCAACAGCTTTTTCGTTTTTGGGAGGAGGACTTGGTATGCCTGGGGCCAAGAAAGTGGGTCAAAACTAGAAGCTGGTAGCCCAGCTTTCCCAAATCACCTAAAGCAGCACTCATTCTGACTTCTGTCATGTTTGCTTTGAAAACATTGTAGTCAGATAAGCAGCGCTCATAGTACAGTTTAGTCTGTTTAGGAATTACAGAATCTCAGGATGACAATATTTGTATCTCATTAAAATGCATGCTCTAAATTCCTTTCTGGCACTTATGGGCTCTCTTAGGGTGTAGGCACTGCTGATTTGTTTCATCATGGATCCTGTGGTCTTCTTAAAATATTTTTATTGTTATTATTATTTGCCATGGTATGGTTTTGTAGGTGTAGGGAGGCCCCTCTGCGCCTCCCCTGCCTCTACCCCCGTTCTATTCCCCACAGTCATTTTCCCCGATAATACCACCATAGAATAGTCTTTTAGCAGCAGTCATGAATCCAATATCCTGCTATTCAAGTGCATCATGGCATTGTAGGAGTGGAAAATCTAGTATCCCATTGTTCGGACATATTTAATAGTTTCATTCGGGGTTCCTCTTTTTATTCGGGAGTAGAGCAACATACTGCAATGTATCTTCACTTCCTGGTAATGTTAGTCTCCATGATACAGTTCATCCATCCATCCATGAGAATATTGTGTAGCCTTATATCAGAAAATTATCTAGAATAATTTAGATAAAAACTATATAGAATAATTTGGAGAACTTGAATCTTTTCAGACTTCAGCTACTGAGCTTTTTTTTTTTTTTTTTTTAAAGCGCTGTCAGCCATGGCATATGTTTTTAGTAGGTGAGTGATTTTTCCAAGGGCACAGAACAAGTCAAATTCAGACTACAGGGGCTCGGCAGCGTGGCCTAGTGGCTAAGGTCCTCGCCTTGATCCCATATGGCCGCTGGTTCTAATCCCGGCAGCTCCACTTCCTCTCTATCTCTCCTCCTCTCAGTCTATCTGACTTTGTAATAAAAATAAAATAAATCTTAAAAAAAAAAAATCAGACTACAATTAAATGCTTTGGACCTAAATTAGTTGCAGCTATCTGTTATGTTGAAATCTAGTTCTGAATCTGGTACTCAAAAGCTTTAGGTTTCTGGCTTTGTCTGGGCCCAGTCCTAGACATTGTAGCTCTTGGCGACTGAACCAATGAACGAGAGTAACATGTTCTGGTTCCCTCTCAAATAAGTTGAAGTAGTTTAAAAAGCTATCAAATGAATGCAAGAATGAATGATTTTTGATCCCAGTGCTGTAGCCTAGCACCTAAAGTCCTTGCCTTGCATGCGCTGGGGTCTCACATGGGCACACGTCCCGGAGGCCTCATTTCCCAACCAGCTCAATGCTTGTGGTCCGGGAAAGCAATCGAGGATGGCCCAAGGCTTTGGTACCTGCATCCAAGTGGGCAACCCGGAGGAAGCTCGTGGTTCCTGGCTATGGATCAGGACAACCCTGGCCATTGCGGCCACTTGGAGAGTGAATCAGCAGATGGAAGATCTTTCTGCTGTATACAAAATAAAAATAAAAATAAATAAAAATAAAATAAAATAAAAATAAATAAATCTTAAAAGAAATGAATTGACCTTGTTTTTTGTTTTTCAAAATGGTATTTTAGAAGACAAGTATGATACTCAGAAAAGAAACATTTCAAGTGAGTGTTCTCTGGGTAATTTTTGTACTGCACTCCCACTTTTTCTAAAATCAACAAAAGAAATCACTCATCATATGGTCACAGAATGGCATTTTCAATGAATAGGGGCTTTGTGCAGAGCATGTCTACAAGATGTAAGCCCTAAAACTTCCCATGTGTGACGGTCACGGTGAGTGCACGCAAACATTCTAACATCTGATACTCAAACATTATTTGTGTATTTAGCTTCTTTTTCCTCTTAAGCTTCCTCTTCTTTTTTTAGGTAATGACCACATCTGCTTTAACAATTTTATGATCTTTAAATTTCCTTTTGCAAGAAAGTTTTTAAAAGATGTCCATACAATGGAAATTTGAATACATAAAATAAAAGGGATAAAAAATTAAATCGTAATTTTAAAAAAATATATTTATTTATTTATTTATTTTATTACAAAGCCAGATATACAGAGAGGAGGAGAGACAGAGAGGAAGATCTTCCATCCGATGATTCACTCCCCAAGTGAGCTGCAACGGGCTGGTGCTGAGCCGATCCGAAGCTGGGAACCAGAAACCTCTTCCGGGTCTCCCACGCGGGTGCAGTGTCCCAATGCATTGGGCCGTCCTCGACTGCTTTCCCAGGCTACAAGCAGGGAGCTGGATGGGAAGTGGAGCTGCCGGGATTAGAACCAGCGCCCATATGGGATGCCTGCACGTTCAAGGTGAGGACTTTAGCTGCTAGGCCATGCCGCCGGGCCCAACCGCAAATATTTTTAAAATAAGGTATGGCAAGGATATTTTCCTCATAGTCTTTCACTCATAGAAATTTATATAGTTATGACTGGAAGAAACAATGGCGTGAAATGTCTAGCTGAATCATTAATGAATGTTTAATGGATTAGTTAAGAAACAGCAATGCAGGAAATAAAAAAATTCTAATCTTAGCTCCCCTGATGTAATTTCATGATGTCAAACCATTCATTTAGCTCTGTTGCCTCCAATTTTGTTCCTCATAAAAATGTGGAAACTATTAATAGATAAACAGTGGGAAGAATGGAAGAGACTTTGTGTTAAGAGAACCAGGGTGGGAGTTTGAAGAATTGCTTCTAGCGTAGTCTAGTCACTTAAAATAGCTATGTGGATTTAGACAAGACGCTGTTGTCTACAGAGGCTGCCCATTTTGCTCAAACACATGACAAAATGTCAAAATGTGTCTGTATCTTTTTTTTTTTTTTTTTTGGTGTAGAGAGAACAAAATTAAGTCATGTTGGTGAGAGGACTTTATAAATTGCAGAATGCTGTACAAATGCAAGTGGTGTTTTCAGAAGTAGCAGCAGGACGCTGCTGCGGCCCGGAGTCCAGAGAACACGGATGCCAGTATCATGTGCTCCATGTCCTGTGTCTTTCGCTGGGAATTTCTACGATGCTCTCAGAATGAAATTGGAAGACTGTTTAGAATTCAGATTTTACTCTTACTCCATCACACCAATGCTGTTTGTGATTTATGTTTGTTTAGAGAACTTTAAGATTTCCTTATCTCCATTTGCTCCACTAAAAGCAGACGTTTAGAATAGAAACAGTGGTCATCCTTGTGCCCCAGATGTATGTCTTAGAAATTTGCACCATAAGGAAAAGGAGTGGAAAAGATGTTGTGCCGGTGCCCACGCTGCAGCACATGGGGTTAAGCTGCTGCCTATGGCTCAAGGATTCTGTATCAAAGTTCCTTGTACATCCTGGCTGTTTTGCTTCCCACCCAGCTTCCTGTTGATGCACCTGACAACCAGCTGGTGATGGTTCAGGCACCGATGTGACACACCCAGATGGAATTCCTGCATCCTGACTTTGCCCTGGCCACCCTTGGCTGTTGCAGCCATTTGGAGAATCAGCCATCAGACAGAAGATCTATTTTCCTTTTTTCTTTCTTTTTTTTTTTTGAAGATTTTATTTATTTATTTTTTTATTACAAAGTCAGATATACAGAGAGGAGGAGAGACAGAGAGGGAGATCTTCCATCCAATGTTTCACTCCCCAAGTGAGCCGCAACGGGCCGGTACGCGCCAATCCGATGCCGGGACCAGGAACCTCTTCCGGGTCTCCCACGCGGGTGCAGGGTCCCAAAGCTTTGGGCCGTCCTCAACTGCTTTCCCAGGCCACAAGCAGGGAGCTGGATGGAAAGTGGAGCTGCCGGGATTAACCAGCGCCCATATGGGATCCCAGGGCGCTCAAGGTGAGGACTTTAGCTGCTAGGCCACGGCGCCGGCTAGCTTGCTTGTCTTTCTTTCTTTTTCTTTCTTTCTTTCTTTCTTTCTTTCTTTCTTTCTTTCTTTCTTTCTTTCTTTCTTTCTTTCTTTCTTTCTTTCTCTCCTTCCTTCCTTCCTTCCTTCCTTCCTTCCTTCCTTCCTTCCTTCCTTCCTTCCTTCCTTCCGACTTATTCCATTTAACTTGAAACAGAAGGAGAGGCAGAGAGAGCAATCTTCTATCATCTGGTTCACTGCCTACATGGTGATTAGGGTCAGAGCTAGGCCAGGCCATAGCTGGTCGCTGGAAGTTTCTTCCAGGTTTTCCATGTGGTAGATGAGCCCAAAGCCTTGGGCCATGCTTCACTGCGTTCCCAGGGAGCTAGATTGGAAGTGGAGTAGCCGTGGCAAGAACTAACACGCGGATGGGATATTGGTGCCCATATGGGATGTATGCCACCACTTCAGTTCCTGTATTCAAACAAATAAATAGATAAATAAGTATAGAGTAGCCTTTAAAAAGCAAAGATGTTGTGGGGCTAGTTTGGCTATAGTGAAAGTTAACCTGAAATAATTCTGGTTTATTTTGTTTGCTGTCATCTTGTGAAATCTATCAAATAGCAATTGTGTCTAGTGTTGAATTCCTGTTCATTTTAATCAAAAGTATTTTGAAAGAGATTTATTTATTTATTTCAAGGCAGAATTAGAGAGAGATAAATTTTCTGTCTGCTAGTTCACTCCTTAAATGGGTGTGATGACCAGGGTTGGTCTAAGCCCACCAGCACCCAGGAGCTTCTTCTAGGTCTCCCGCATAGGTGCCAGGGGCCGAGGGACTTGGGGCCACCTGCTGTACATTAGCAGGGAGCAGCTGGGACTTGAACCAGTATCCATTGATGCCAGAGTCACAGGTGGCAGCTTAACCCGGCATGCCATAGCAGTGGCCCCTCAAAAACATTTTTAACAATACTAACATTAATGTTAAAGCCGAATTTTCCGTTTCCTACACTTCGCTAATACTCCTGATTGTTATTTCCAATGATAAGCTTGATTTCTTTACTTGATTTCAGTGTTGGCCCTTTAAATGTGACAAGGACAACACAGCATTCTTGGTATCGTATTTGCCACCAGAACATATTGTTTATGCCAGTCTTCCCCATCCTAGTTGATGAAATACTACTCAGTGCCTTATCAGTCAGGCAAAATCCTGTTTCCCATGATTCTTTTTTAATTTTAGCCTACACATTTGTCATCAGTCTTTTGGCTTCACCTGTAAAACACAGTCTCAGTGTTTGCATTTCTTTCCATTTTTGTGTGATCACTGTATTGTAAGTCCCCCCCCCCATTAATCTCATTTTTAACAAGCCATTTAACAGTAACCTGAAGACACAATACTTCATTACCCACACATACTGCAGTGTTTAGTTCCCAAATGTTAGGAGATTCTGTTAGGTAACCACCAGTTTGTTTTTTTTTTTAAAGATTTATTCATCTTATTACAGCCAGATATACGCAGAGGAGGAGAGACAGAGAGGAAGATCTTCCGTCCGATGTTTCACTCCCCAAGTGAGCCGCAAGGGGCCGGTGCGCCCCGATCCGATGCCGGGAACCCGGAACCTCCTCCGGGTCTCCCACATGGGTGCAGTGTCCCAATGCATTGGGCCGTCCTTGACTGCTTTCCCAGGCCACAAGCAGGGAGCTGGATGGGAAGTGGAGCTGCCGGGATTAGAACAGGCGCCCATATGGGATCCCGGGGCTTTCAAGGCGAGGACTTTAGCCACTAGGCCACACTGCCGGGCCCAACCACCAGTTTTAAAAGAAGGAAACGGACCCAGTTTCTGCGTTGATGTGTTTTGGAGGCCTTGTTCTGATTTCTCCATGGACACAAACAGGAGGCTCTCACTTTCATAACCTTCATCTACAGAACAAGCGTAGGACGGTGTTGCACTCAGCATGGCAAGGACAGGCAGGAGCAGTGGTGCTATGGACTTAGTTCTACGTATGTCGTCAGCACCTTTATGAAAACTCATGAAAGGTCTCACTTCTCCTAACTGTGAGGTTATGGGAGGTGATCTCTGCGGGCTTCCTGGTACTGGGATTTTGTAACTTAAGGATGGCGTGAGCTGCTATAGCCTGGTCTCAGGCTGAACTCATGCATCCTTCTGAGGCTCGTCAGGGGCTGAGCTCAAAGCAGGAGGCTCTGCAAAGGCAGTTCTTGCCCTGAGGGTCTCCACAAGCCCCTCCTCAGAGCTCACGCACAGTCACAGGGCTGTGCCTTGCAGGAAGCCACTGAGCTACACTGGGTCCTCTCTGCTCAAGGATCTTCACTCCGCTGTGTTGAGGAGGGAACCTGGCTTTGGAAAGCTGAACATCACAAATTACTTTTGCAACATTTTATCCTAATGATATTTAAATAGAGGCGAACTTTCATGGCCAGCACCATGGCACAGCAGGGTAAGCCTTCTGTGGTGACCTGGCTGCTCCATTTCTGACCCAGGTCTCTGACACCGTAACTCTAGCCCCCTGCAATCAGCTTCGGCTTCCTTGTTGAGGGAGTGGGTGGGGCTGCCTGCATCTCTTGGTGAAGGCTCCCTTCCCCGTGTCTGCGCCTGCTTTTCCTCCTGCTGTCTTCCCTTCTCCCCGCGGACAAGAGTCTTACTTAGCATTACAGATAACTGTGTTATTGTGCACTCCCCTAATTCCACCCCTCCCCCTGCCCCTTAAACATATTCAATTACAATGTCATCCTTCCAGGTAAGCAGACACTTTGTGTAGCAATAAGTAAGAGCAGGTTGGGCAGGAAGAAAAGGAAGACAAGTTCTCCCTTCTGGCATTAAAATACAAGCTCTGGGGTTGATACCATGCAGCTAAAGCTGAGAGTAAAACGCTCTAGTAACATGACCACATGGGACCTGCTGAGGTTTGATTAGGGTTCATTAAACCCGGGTTGGAGTTTAATCCCTTTTAGGAGGCACTAGGAAGGGAGAGGCATGAGCTGTCAGCTGACAGCCAGCAGGAGCCCAACGCTGTCAGCAGGGACCCAGGACACGGCGAAAGGCACCTGCCAACAGCTACTTGGTAGGCCTGTGACATCCATGTCAGATTTCAGGCAAACAGACCTGGAAGATCCCGCGTGTAGTGTAAGCACCCACACGTACAGCAGCCACAGAAAAACAACTCCAACAAGAAACGTCAACTCTTTATTTCGGTGACATCAAAGTTCACCCAACAGTGAAAGCCCACTCTACTGGACATGCAGGACACTCAATCCTTCCCTCTGCGAACACCCCGGGCACGGCTGAGGTGGTAGCTTTAACCGCTCAACCTCCTCCAGGCAAACAAGCTGGGGGACAAAACTGAGGGACGGCTGCAGGCTTAGGGGCCATTCGGCTTCCCTGGCTAGTGCCAGGTACACATTAAGAGTCACGACTGGAGCCGAGAATTAACTGCAAGCTCAAGACTCAGACTCCTGCCGTGGACACCAAGGGACCCACGGAAGAATCGGAGCCGCCACGGGAAGCCTGCGAACTCCACACGGACTTGCTGGGTTCTCGATGAACGCTCACGGTCACATCCGGAATGTTCTGAGAGGTGCTTTCCAAGCGACCTCACCTGTATGGTACCCGCGCCCACCCTTCCGGGTTTCGGTACGGGAAAAGAGCCGCCCCCCGGCTCGGCACTGACCAATGGACTCGTCCCGCAACTCGGCACTGACCAATGAGCTCGTCCCACAACTCGGCACTGACCAATGTGCTCGTTCCGTTCCCTCACCCAGGGGGACTTCGGAGACACGCCCCCTCGTCCGTGGCGTACGTGCGTGCACGGCCAGGCGCGTCGCGAGCCGGTTTCTCCAGCGCGCGGCGCCCCCCGGCGGCCCCGAAGGTTCCATGCCGCGGCCCGACCTGAGGCGCCCGCCATGGAGCCATCTACACCCGGGCGCCCCAGCGCCGGGGTCTCGAGATCGCCGCCCGCGGACGGGGAGGGCGGCGCCGAGGCGGACGGGCTGTGGGAGCTGCCGGTGGAGCCGGCCGAGCGGAGGCCCGAGTGCGGCCGCTGCAGGTGACTGCGGAGCCGGGGGCGGGCGCTGACGGCAGCGGTGGCTCGGGGTGGGGCTGCGTCCCGCGTGGCGTGCGTGCCCGCCCCGTGTCCGCGTGGCGTGCCCGGCGCTGCCGGCTGGGCGCCTTAGGGAAGCGGTGGCCCTGGTGGTCGCGGCCGCAGTTGAACATCCCGGTGAAACGGACGGGAAGGGAGAGCCGGTGGGCTGCGGCTGCCCCCGGGGTTGGGCTTGTGCTGGGAAACCTGGCCTGGGCTCCACTGTCCCCCTGCGTGCGAGTGTGTAAGACTGGGTGGTACCTGCAGACACTGCGTGTCCAGCGCTGCCCTTGCCGACACACCTGCAGGCTCATGTCAGGAGAAATCGTGAGCCACTGGCACCTCACAGTACCCCATACAAGATGTTGGCATTGCAGATGGTGGCCCAAAACACGGACTGTGATTTACGTATTTTATAAATGGCATTTTACTGATTTCTTGAAACCATTTCTAGAGTTGATGGCACTGTTCACTTTTAAACGACGAGACCGTGGCAGTAATGGGCAGGTGGCGGAGGTGGGTCTTCACTCCCGTTGGCTCCCGAGCTCGTGGCAGAACTTGACCTGGCTGCATACTGCTTGTTGAAGCAGGTGGAAGGCTTGGAGCCGTGGGTTTAGTAGGCAGCCGAAGTGCGGTTACTGAGGCTGAGGGAAGCTCTGGCTTTGGTATTTTTGAAGTTGGTAACTGTATACCTTCGCTGTAAGGTTTTCTCTAGTGTCTTTGTTCCACGTATCGTAACCTTGTTCTTCCTTACATTGGGATGTTCGGAAGGGTAGTGGGGATGAAATCACAAGAGACGCAGGGAGAGGGCGTGGGTAAGAGAACTGCTACAGCTGTTCAGGGAGCAGGAGTGGCAAACACATCTTTTGTTGTGGAGTGGGTCTGCCAGCTTTAACATTGATTGCTAATACTTGACAACTGACACATTTGAGTCAAAACGCAGACTTGAGGCTCCCTGGGAATGGAAAGGTCTGGTGTACAGAGAGCCTTCCTGAGCAGTGGTTGGCTGAACTTGGTGTTGGCTGGATCTTCGGCAGGCTCGCACCATCCTGTTGAACTCACTGGTGTTTCCATCCTGGGTCTGTCTCACGAGGCGTCCCGGTGGTTTGGTGTGACTGAGCAGCAGGCTAGATCACTTGGCAGGTTTGGTAGGAAAAAATGAGAGATGGTTATTTCCAAGGTAGTTAGTTTAGAATAATTGGGATTGTAGAATTTGTATCAGCAGTTACGAAGCAGACTGTTTTGTTGAATATAAAATTAAGTAGATTCTGATAATTTTTGTTTTAGAAGTTTAGATATTCTGAAAGTTTAACTTTTTAAAAAAGATTTATTTTTTTTATTGGAAAGTCAGATTTACAGAGAGAAGGAGAGAGAGAGAGAGAGAGAGAGAGAGAGAGAGAGAGATCTTTTATCTGCTGGTTCACTCTGCAAATGGCTGCAGTGGCCAGGGTTGGGTCAATCTGAAGCCAGGGGCTTCTTCTGGGTCTCCCATGTGGGTACAAGATTCCAAGGCTTTGGTCCGTCTTCTACTGCTTTCCCAGGGCAAGGATTTTAGCCACTAGGCTTTTGCGCCAGGCCCAGTTTAACTTTTTTTACATTTCAAAAATATCGTATTTCCAAGAGAAAATTATTCAGCTAATTTGTCTTTCCTGTTAGTGTGGAAGAATATTTTAGTCTTTGAAATAGTTCATTCATAATATATGTGAGAAGCTAACTGATTTACAAATCACTGTGTAGGCTAATTGTATGTTCAAAGATGAGCAAAGATGATGTATGCCAAGAGGGCATTTTTTCCCTTTACCTTAATGAAGTCTCCAAAGAGGAGTGACCAGTTTTGAAAACCACATTAGAGCTTTGTAAATATTTGATTTATTCTCCCAAATAAGAATTATGCTATTACCCCGTGAAAAAATAGTTTTCTTCAGAGAGCATCAAAGCATAGTAATTCCATAAGTTCATTTGCCCCAAATTAATGATTAATGGTTCTGTTACTGCTTATGTAGTAGGAGAAGATATTCAGAAATAGTCTAGTTTAAAATTTGCTATCATTTAAACAGTTAGGAAGTGCTTTTACATGCTTATTTGATTTCACAGGCAAGAAAGTCTGTGTTTTGAGTGGTGGTGCTCCCTGGTATAGACCGCCGAGGTCAGGTGACTGCTTTCGTGTTCAGCTGCTCCTGCTCGCCGTCTGGCCTTGTTTCTTTACTGCCTATGGCAAGTGCTTGCAGTGAGATGTTTCTTTGCTTTGCTCCAATCTGTAGATTCTTTTTCTTTGGCCATGGGTGGTGTTCATTTTGGAATGATGAATTGTTACTTTGTGTCAAAAAATTTAAGTATTTGAAAGAGAGGGAGGGAGGGAGGGGGAGAGAGAGAGAGAGAGAGAGAGGGGAGAGATGTCTTCCAGGTGCTGGATCATTTCCCAAGTGGCTGCAGTGGCCAGGGCTGGGCCAGGTTGAATGCTGGAGGCTGAAATGTAGTCTGTGTCTCCCTTGTGAGAGATAGGGATGATGGGGTCCATGCAGTAGGTGTGAAAAACACGAAGGTGTGAAGAGAACAGCTCCCTGACTGGCAGGGCCCGGGGAGCTACCAGCTGCTTAGCAGGGCTAAGTGGATTCATCTCTGACCACCTTGACGCAGTTTTCACTCCCCTTCACATGGGCTCTCAACCACCCCACTATGTAATCTATTGAGGCATTGTCTGCCCCTGTGAGATGGGTTTTACAACCAATGTGAGCTTAAGAGTTAGTGTTACTGAGGATGTCCTGGTGAGTGGGCCTTTAACTACACACAGGAGTATAATTAAGTCTGTGCTGTTTACCCATTGCCAGAAAATCTGGCCCAGATATTTATCATGCTTTCTAGGAAATGGCTTGATAAGAGGAACCCTAAAAGTTATCCTGTTACTGTGATCCTAAAGGTCATTCTGCTATGATGAAGAATATAGCTACTGTAACCCTGAAGCCTATCCTGCTAAGGCAAAAAATATAGTTACTGTGGTCCTAAAGGTTAGCCTGTCCTTGCAATTCTTTAGAATATAGAAAACGTAGTTGCTTTAGTTGTTTTCATAAATTTTTAGCTAGAGGAAATACAGGGTGATTTCACTAATATCATAAAGATATATTTTTGATTATTGTTTGATCACTTATGAAGTTGTAGAGCCTGCAGTTGTAGAGGAATGTAATGTTCATAACTTTTTGTCTTAGATCTTCATGTTTTTTCTCTCTTGATGTATTTCTCCCATTTAGTGATAGATAAGTTGAATAAGAATTGTATTAGGAGTGTATTACTGCATAAGATGTGTTGTCTACTGAAAAACTCTTGGTTGCAACGTTGGAATGGATAATGCCTTGTCTAATACTGAAACAATTTGTAGAATTGTCTTTGGAAACACTCACTCATCCATTGTAGAGTTGAAACTTAAATAGAGTAACTTAGCTCATTGCTAACTGCAATTCTTTCCGCCGTTATTTCCCTTGCTTTAACAAACTGTGTGAGCTTACAGACCTAATGGCCAACTAATGTCAATAACCCCGATCCCCATAGACCAAGGCCCCAGACCTTTTAACTCATACAAGATCGGGGTCTGGTTGACACAGGTGGCGCCTAGGTTATAGTCCAGACCTGAGGAGAGCAGATGAAGACTGACAAGCCAAGATAAGCAAGGAATATGGAATCCTTCCTCAATCATTTCTCAAAAAGTTGTAAATTGTGCCCCCCTGAAGCTATATCAATATGCCCCTAAGAAAAAACTTTGTACTGCTTCTGTATAAATAAAGCGGACAGCTTTCTCGCTTAGTCCACTGCGATCAAGGAATCTGGTGGTCCGTCTCCTTTCTTTCTCTTCACGCCTCATCCACGCACCCTTCCCGAGCTCCGAACCTCGGCCGGAGCTGGACTCCGGCATAGGGACCCAAGCTCATGGGCCACTTTATGCTGCTCTCCCAGGTGAATTAGCAGAGCGCTGGGTCCAAAGGAGAGCCGCTGGTATTCGGATTGGTGACCATGTAGGATGCTGATGTTGCAGAAAGTGGCGTAACTCATGGTGCCACAAAGGTGGCTTCACTTTGTTGGCCTTAGGCCTGTGTGACCTGGCTGCTTTCTCTGCCCGTGAGCAGATGCTGTTGGTGCCTCCTTTCTTGTCCCTAGGTAGAGACTGGAAGAAATTATTGATGGTAATTGCTTTTCTCTGTTGAGCTTTGGTTTGTGTGCTTGCTTTTGTGTTTTTCCATAAGAAATCGAGTGGGGAGAGAAGCCAAGTAGGAGGATTGCTTGAGGAGAAGGTGTGACGAGGCTGCAGTGAGCTGCTGATCTTGGGAAGGCCAGAGGGGTTGAGCTGAACTGCTGTGGTGTGTGTGGGGACTGGTGATTGGGCTGCTGTGCTGTCTCCGCTTGTGATGCCAGGATCCCATGTCAGAGTGCTGACTTGTGTTCCTCCTGCTCTGTTTCCCACCTGGCCTCCTCCGAGTGTGTCTGCCCAGGCACTGGACGGTGTCCCAAGTGCTTGGGTCCTGAGCACCCAGATGGAATGTCAGAGTGCAGTTTCTTGACCTCTTGTTCACTACAATGAACCAGTGAGTGGAAGCTTGCATAGTCTCTGTTTGTGTCACTCCCTTTTTTGGTCAGCTTGCCTTTCAAAAAAGTAGCTAAAATAAATAAGTACATCTGAAAGAAGTGCTCTGATCTGTTTATATAGCCAATTTTTTTTAAAGATTTATTCATTTTATTACAGCCAGATATACACAGAGGAGGAGAGACAGAGAGGAAGATCTTCTGTCCGCTGATTCACTCCCCAAGTGAGCCGCAACGGGCCGGTGCGCGCCGATCCGATGCCGGGAACCAGGAACCACCTTCCAGGTCTCCTACGCGGGCGTCCTCCACTGCTTTCCCAGGCCACAAGCAGGGAGCTGGATGGGAAGTGGAGCTGCCGGGATTAGAACCGGTGCCCATATGGGATCCCGGGGCATTCAAGGCGAGGACTTTAGCCGCTAGGCCACGCCGCCGGGCCCTATATAGCCAATTTAACAGGATAATCTTTTCCTTTAAACTGTGGCAGCATGTATAAGATAATGTTCATCATTTTAACCGTTTTGTAAGTATGTGCTTTAGTGACATCAAACATATAATTTCATGTAACTATCATCCTTGTCCCCACGGTTTATTTATTTATTTATTTTTAATTGCATTTCATTTTATGATATTGTTTCATAGGCTGTGGGATTCCCCCAACCCCTCCCCATACCCTCCCCCCATGGTGGATTCCTCCACCTTATTGCAGTATTACAGTTCAAATCCAGTCATGCTTCTTTCTTTTTTTTTTTTTTTTTTTTTTTTAAAGATTTATTCATTTTATTACAGCCAGATATACACAGAGGAGGAGAGACAGAGAGGAAGATCTTCCGTCCGATGATTCACTCCCCAAGTGAGCCGCAACGGGCCGATGCGCGCCGATCCGATGCCGGGAACCTGGAACCTCTTCCGGGTCTCCCACGCGGATGCAGTGTCCCAAAGCATTGGGCCGTCCTCAACTGCTTTCCCAGGCCACAAGCAGGGAGCTGGATGGGAAGTGGAGCTGCCGGGATTAGAACCGGCGCCCATATGGGTTCCCGGGGCTTTTCAAGGCGAGGACTTTAGCCGCTAGACCACGCCGCCGGGCCCTCAGTCATGCTTCTTTCATTGCAAGCATGTACCACGCGTAGAGTCCAGCATCTTATTGTCCAGATAAATTCAACCGTTTTTTGGGGAGACCATCTCTGGTTTAAAAGCTGAGCTGGCAGAATATCGTCCAGATCAATTAAAAGCCATAACATAACATCAGCAACAGTTTGCAACATTATGGAGTTAATTGACTTGATATTGAGTGACTGATATGTTAGAAAATGCAGGTTCTTAACCACATCCTGTGACTACTTCATTGATATTTCAGTTTTAGTTTATATGCAGAAAACTCTCTTCTAGGCTCTTCTTCAGGGTTGTGTTTGTATATATTTCTCAGCAGAGAACAGACTTGTTCAGTACTTTATATGAAAGCAATGATGTCACAAGTGCATTGTTTGTGTTCTGTAACACAGCCACATTGATACTCCAACAGGCGTCTGTGGAACTTGGGGGATAGGAAGGAATTGATGCAAACATTTGAGCTGCATATTGGTACTTTGCCTCTAGTGTAGAAATCTCATATCTGCATCCATGAAGTAGGCTAGTTCTCAGACCTTGACACAAGGTGTCATGCTTTTGGCTTTGCTTGGACCTGTACTTCTCATATGGAACTTTCTAGAAAGTTGAGCTGGAGCAATCAGCCTAGCCTAAACTGCTCAAGAGAGGGCCATTCCCTCTTGTAGAGATGTTACCTCCAAATTGTCGAAGAGTAAGTCCCTGAGCAAGGGTGAGGGCATTTGTCAGGCTGCCTTGACTGGGACTTGAACTGGTGCTTATGTAGGATTCCCAAATTACAGCTGACACTGCTAAGCTCACTGCAGCCTATGTTGTGTTTTTAAGTATGTATGTATGCCTCACTTGGAGGAGACAGGACAGAGAAAGCCTCTCTGTCAGCACTGGTGGCCTCAGCTTCCAGCAAGTGGGGCTCAGTCCGCGTTGTGGAAGGTGGGTGGGCTCGGCCAGGTCAGTAGTGCCTCCTCGGGGAAGCAGCAGGCAGTGTGGCCGAGTGGCGCAGGTTGTTACTGTGGCCTTGTATCAGACATGATTTGGGAGCAGTCTCTTGCAGCTGCATCTCACTACTGAGTGAACATACCGTGGATATTTTATTCTGGAAACACTTGTTATTTCTTCTTTCAGCAAGCCAGGTGCTGGGAGTATTAAAAGATGAGTGAAACTTGGCGGTTATCATGAGAGACTTTTAAGGGAGAAGCACACGTAAGCCAGTAATCGCAATAGAGCATGAGTAATGTGGCTCTGGGGCACAGAGAGGGGCTTGTGCTTGGCGCTTCCCAGGGGAGGTGGTATTTTAACTATTCTTTTTTTTTTTTTTTTAACATTTCTTTTTCTTTTTCCTTTTTTTTTTTTTTTATAAGATTTTATTATTATTGGAAAGCCGGATATACAGAGAGGAGGAGAGACAGAGAGGAAGATCTTCCATCCGATGTTTCACTCCCCAAGTGAGCCGCAACGGGCCTGTGTGCGCCAATCCGATGCCAGGACCAGGAACCTCTTCCGGGTCTCCCATGCGGGTGCAGGGTCCCAAAGCTTTGGGGCATCCTCCACTGCTTTCCCAGGCCTCAAGCAGGGAGCTGGATGGGAAGTGGAGCTGCCGGGATCAGCACCGGCACCCACATGGGATCCCGGGGCTTTCAAGGCGAGGACTTTAGCCGCTAGGCCACGCCACCGGGCCCTATTTTAACTATTCTTAACTGGTTTGTCTCACACTGGTGGTCTGCCATGAGGCTTTACGGCCCTGTACTAATTGAAATGGTTTTTCAGCCTCTATTTTTGTCATCTATCCAATTCCCTCTCAGCAAAGTATGTTCTGTTAACATCTGGGTCTGTTCATTTTATTGCTGTCCTGGAGATTGTCCATGCTTCTATTTCTGGTGGAGATAGCAGTACCCACTCTGGAGTGTAACAGGCGAAGTCCTCCAGGGCAGGGTTAGGCTCATTTCTTCACTTAGTAGGTTTTCTTCTGCAGCTTCTCCAAACTGTTCCCTGGGCCGTCCTCGACTGCTTTCCGAGGCCACAAGCAGGGAGCTGGATGGGAAGTGGAGCCGCCAGGATTAGAACCGGCGCCCATATGGGATCCCGGGGCTTTCAAGGCGAGGACTTTAGCCGCTAGGCCATGCTGCCGGGCCCCATAAATTGATTTTGTGCTAGCCTTTGTTCCTGTGTCCTGTTCTTTAAGAGATTTATTTATTTCATTCGGTTGGAAGAGTTTTGGAGAGAGGAAGAGAGGGAGAGAGATCTTTGATTTGTTCTAGTTCCCCACTGGCTGCAGTGGTAGGGGTTTGGCCTGGTAGAAACCAGGAGCCAGGAACTGCATTGAAATCTTCCATGTGGGTGGCAGGGTGCCAGGCATTTGGGTTGTCTGCTGCTTTTCCAGGGACATTTGCAGGAAGTGGGATTGGAAGTGGATTGGCACTATGTGGGATGCCAGCATTGCAGTAGTGGCTTAACCTGTTGTACCACAGTGCAGGCCCCTTGTGTTCCATTTTTATAGAACAAACCTGTGCTGCTTCTGTCTGAAATCCCAGACTCTGTCAAGGTCCAACTCAAATGTCATGTTTTGAATGAAACCATTTCTTGTTCATCCTGCTGTCTTCCAAATTCGATTCCTGTCTGACAGTTTCCTCCAATATTTTGTTAACTTCTTTTGGGCTGGGTGCTCATATTTCTTCTAGAATCTGTAAGCACGTGTCTAGTTTTCCTCCGCTACTTTATAGTGTAGAACTTTAAGAGTGCTTTGGTGTTGTTCTCTTCGGATTCCGCAGTTTGTCTGTCCATCCTCAGATGGGGTCTAGGGCAACCACATGGAGTCACACATTGAAGTGTCTTTCTCAGCTCTGTCTCCTTTGTCTCTCTTTCTTTATCTCTTTCTGTCTCTTTATCTCTCTGTTTCTGTCTTTCTCTCTCTTTCTCTTTCTTTGTATTTTTCTCTGTTTCTATCTCTCCTCTCTGTGTAAATCAGCCTCTCATATAACAAGTCTTAAATTTTTTTCCCCACATGCTTAAGTGTTGCGGGCTGCTGTGTAAATTGCCTCAGGTTGGAAGTTTTGTCATCCTGAGACTTTTCAATAGTATTCACTTAACTGTGATTGAGTACAACTTCTTTGGGAGGGAGCATTAAAATCACTGTCTTATTCATAGCAATCTTGTATGTTCTTGTGTTGTTAAGTACCACTAGCCTAAACTGTATCTTATGTTGTTCTTTATTTTGTAGCATAAAAAATTCTCATTTTTCTTTCAAGAAATGGATGTTTCTATAAAAATAGGAGAAATGATCAAAACTAGCTATATAAATCAATATTTTAAATATAGCAAATTTTTAGGTAAGGGAAGATATGTGAGAGTAAACAAAATGAAAATGCTTTCCAGAAATGTGGTCTTGTGTGTCATTCTCTACTTCAATTTTGGACTTCTGCCCTGTGGGGATTGGAAGTGGCTGGAAGAAGAATTTGTGATACAAGATTCTGGAGGTTTATTTGATAAATCATGTGTGTATTCTTCATTCATTCATTTTTTTAATTTGGTATCGGTATCCAGTACCCTGTAGGTGCACTTCTGGGGTCATCCAAAAATGATCAAGAAATTGTTTTATTTAAAAATTATAATTTCCTGGGAGTGGAAAAGTGTATTAAGTGATATTTAATACCAATGATGTAAGTGTTAAGCAAGATTTGGCACAGGAGTGATTATCTTAATTTACTACTAAGGGGATGATTTGTTGTGCTCTGTATTTGTTTATGTATCTGGAAAAGGACAGAATAAAATCTGCAAAGTGATGGTTAAGATCTTACTGTCAGTTGGCCTGTCACTCTCCAGTAGCCCCGGGGTCATGAGGCAGGGGGAGGACTTGGTGTAGCTGCCGGCGCACAGCAGCTCTGTGGACACGAGGCACCTGCCCTCTCAAGGCTTCTGCAGCTGCAAGCTCACTCACTGACATTCTTAAAAATGGATCCTCTAGGAAGAAATAGGCCAGTGTTAGGGATTGTTCACATTCTGTGGTGAATTGCTCCAGAAAGTAGGTAAACATACTTACCTAAATTCATCTATATTTGTTATATATATAACGTGCGTTATAAAGTATACACAAAAAGAAGTATTAAAAATAAAGAACTTAGCAGATGCAGGCATCTGTCTGTCTAGCTCTCAGATGAAAAGTTGTGTTACCTAATGCTAACATGATGGAGCTTCGCTGACATTTTTCGGTTTTGCAGCATAATGTAATTCTAAAATATGTCTGAAGTTCATAGAGAAATGGAATTAAAAGATAAGCTTATCTTGGTTGCAAGGAAGTTTAAAACCTGTGCATAATTTTTTTGAATATGAATTTCCATTATCATCTTGAATATCATTAGTATGCGTGGATTGTCATTTTTTGCATTATAATAGACTTACCTGTTACTATCAGCTATATAAAGTGTTTGAAGTTTTCGTGTTGTTAGGATGAGATTTATGGAGTGTGATAGATAAGTGTGAATCCAGTTGAAATGGCTTGATCATGTGTCTGCTGCTCTAGGAGTGGAGGTCCTTTGCCTTGATCCACATGTCCTTGGTCACGTGTCCTCTGCTCTAGGAGTGGAGGTCTCTGAAGGTATCATGTAAAGGTAGATGTTTGCTTTTTGAAACTTTTATTTGAATGGCAGATTTTACAGAAAGAGCAGAGGAGTCAGAGGGATTGGTTTTTATAGGCCAGTTCATTCTCAAGTGGCTGTCATGTCCAGAGTTGAGCAACTCTGAGGCTGGGAGCGAGGAGCTCGCTCTTGGTCTTATGTGGGTGTAGGTTCCCAAGGCTTTGGGCCGTCCTCTGGGTGATTTCTAGGTCACGAGTGGGAGCTGGATGGGAAGTGGAGCAGCTGAGACTCAAACCAGTGCCCATCAGCATCCATATGGCATGCTGGTGCTAGCAGACCCAGGATGTGCCAACCCCAGGATGCTTGTTTTCTTTTAAAATTTACAGTGACTTTCTATGTTTATCCTCCTTCCACCCTGGAAACAGTTGTATCTGAAATCTAGGGAGAAAAGCAGTTTGGAGGATATTTCATCATTTATTCTTAAAGCACCTAGACATGGCTGGCATCAACTACTTTTTTGTATGAGATGAGTGTTCATTGTAATCTGTATTAACAAAATGATTTCTCTTTTTGTAAGTAATATGTGGTTTCAGAAATTTAAAACTATGGTTTATGTTACAGATTGTTTGATTTCTTTAAATAACAGCAGAGGGCACTGTGGTATCTAGTTTTTCAAAACCTGTTTTAAAATTAAAAAGTTGTCATTTTTATGTGTCATGTGGTGATATATTCAGCTACTGTGGTGCAAAACTCTGAGACTTGTTCTTTGATATTTCACTCTGTTGGGACTACAGAATTTTGTGTGCTAGAAAATTTGAGATGCATACTTTTTCTAGTTCTACATATGTTTAGTAGGTTAAAAAATGCTTCATAAAAGGTAAATTTATTCATTAATCTTGAATTTGCTTATGTGAGATTGTCTTGATTAGAATCAGTGCTATGAGAAAAAAGCTTTCAGGGGATGTTATTAAGGACTTTCATCAAGCTTCTCAGAGAAGTTTCTCTTACATCTGGTAGTATGTCAGGTCTGACTTGATGAGCTCTAATGTGGGCAGAGGTGGTGTGCCCAGCTTGGTAGATGACCCTGGTAGCACAGCATTCACTTCAGAAGTCAGGCCATCTTCGCCTAACAGGCTCCTACCTACTTCTTCCTGCAACCGTAATGAGCAAAGGAGAAAAAGCTTATTTCATAGAAGTCTCTTAGATAAACTGTTTGAAGGTTCCATTTATATTTTAAGAAGATAATTAACACTAATTGGGTTGCATGGATTTTAAAGAATGTGAACTTTGATGAATGGAAAAGCATTTGGTAAAGGAAGTTTACAGGGCCCGGTGGCGTGGTCTAGCGGCTAAAGTCCTCGCCTTGAATGCACTGGGACCCCATATGGGCGCCGGTTCTAATCCCAGTAGCCCTGCTTCCCATCCAGCTCCCTGCTTGTGGCCTGGGAAAGCAGTCGAGGATGGCCCAAAGCCTTGGAACCCTGCACCCGCGTGGGAGACCTGGAGGAAGCTCCTGGCTCCTGGCTTCAGATTGGCTCAGCTCCAGCCATTGCGGCCGCTTGGGGAGTGAATCATTGGACAGAAGATCTTCCTTTCTCTCTTCTTCTCTGTATAAATCTGCCTTTCCAATAAAAAATAAATAAATCTTTAATTTGAGTGTCAGAGTGACAGAGACGGGAGAGCCAGAATGCGTGTTCCTGTGCTGGTTCCCTCCTGGTTGGCTTTAACAGCCAGGCCTGGGCCAGGCTGAAGCCAGGAGCCTGGGCCTCTCTCCTGAGCTCCCACTTCCAGGGGCTGGGCAGTCTTTGACTGCCTATGCAAGCACATCAGCACAAGGCTGGGTCGGAAGCTGAGTACTTGGGACTCGAATGCTGTGTGTACTGTGGTATAGAATGCCAGTGCAGCAGACAGTGGCTTATCCTGCTGCAGTTCTGTCCCCTCAGTGTTACGTTTTTATTTTTCAGTTATATATAAGTTCTAGAAGTAGCTCTTTACTTGAAAATGAAATTTTGTTATTTTCAAATAATCTCTTTTTACATGTAGCTATATATATGTAGCTGTGTATTCTTATGGAGATTATAGTTCATAAAAAGAGAAGATTTTTTGGTAAGATTTCTCATTTTAAAGGTATAGTTAGAGAGAGGGGAGATAGAGTGACAGGTGAAGGCAGAGAAAGAAAGTGAGCTAGAGACATCTTCTGTCTACTGGTTCACTCTCTAAATAGCTGCAATAGCCAGAGTGGTCCAGGCCACTCTGGTCCAGCAGCCCGCAGCCAGGAGCTGCTTCAGAGTCTCCTGTGTGGATGCACAGTCTGAAACACTTGGGTTATCCTCCACATCTTTTCCCAGGTGCATCAGCCAGGAGCTGGATCTGAAGTGGAGTAGCCGGGACTCAAACCAGTGTCTGTATGGCGTGCTGGCACTGAGCGACAGCTCTACCTGCTCATACCAAGGAAGGAACTTTGGTAGAGTTCTTTCTTGCACAGTAAGAGCAAAAAAGCTCCATGAGGGAGATTATCTTTGTTTTACTGTCCTACACATCTAATATCTGGCACTTAAGGTGTGCAGCAAATATTTCTTTAGAAATTTATTGCATTTATGTTGTTTAGTCTATTTTTGATGTGAAATATGTAAACCTCGACAAAAGTTGAGTTTGAAAAGGGAGACTTTTTGCTGTTCTTTCAGAATGACTTTAGAATGAAGAGAGGAGTGACTACATTCACCGTTGGTTGGGCAAACAGTGGATGAACAGGTGCACTTAGTCACCATCACTATGCTGTCAGAGCAAAGTAGGAGAGACACTAAGAGGAGGGTAGCAAGCACGAATTCATGTCCTAAAGTAACTCGCGTCTACTTAAGAAAGGTGAGCAGTTGAACTGGTGAACTGTTTTTGAAGAACTGTAGTTTCATTAGTTTGAATTAAGTGATAAGAATTAGGTTAATAGGCCTGGCGGCGTGGCCTAGCGGCTAAAGTCCTCGCCTTGAACGCCCTGGGATCCTATATGGACGCTGGTTCTAATCCCGGCAGCTCCACTTTCCATCCAGCTCCCTGCTTGTGGCCTGGGAAAGCAGTCGAGGACGGCCCAAAGCTTTGGGACCCTGCAGCCCGCATGGGAGACCCGGAAGAGGTTTCTGGTTCCCGGCTTCGGATCGGCACAGAACTGGCCCGTTGCGGTTCACTTGGGGAGTGAAACAATAGATGGAAGATCTTCCTCTCTGTCTCTCCTCCTCTCTGTATATCCGGCTTTCCAATAATAATAAATCTTTAAAAAAAAAGAATTAGGTTAATAAAGGAGAGATGTTTTGAAATAAATAGGTAATAACTGATGGGTATATCAAAACATAAGCTAAAGTAATTAGTTCTATATTAAATCATGTATGGTGTTTACACTTAAAATGCTTAGCTGTGTTTTTCCTCAGCAAATATTTTGTTCTGTAAATATTTTTGTCTCTTATGTACAATTGCTTATCAGATTGATCCCTATATATAACAAAGGAAAGTCTGATACTTTGAATTTCATTTATAGTTATAGGACAACCTGATTACTTAAGTGCTAGAGAAGACATGAAGGCCAGATAGAAATTCGATGTGTGTGCAAACGAAGGAATGGGGACGTTGTGTGGAGTAGAGAGCATCCGGGGAGGAGATCAGAGGAAATGGAAAGGTGCTGGGTGCTGGGTGCTGGGTGCTGGGTGCTGGGACGGATAGCGGTGAGAAGGGAGGCTGGGAAGCCTTGCCGTCCCTCCTGCAGCCCACCTTCTCAGGAGGGAGCCCTCAGCAGAGAGCGTCGTGTTCACAGAGGTGCTGGACAGAGCCAGGGTGCAGCAAGAGGTGGGTGACTTCAGCAGTGCCCTGCCGCTGCCAGGCAGAAAACACTGGTGACACCTGGAGACACCAGCACTTGGCACTGCTCCAGGCCACGCACCAGGGGCATGGGCAGCTGTGGCTTGGTGCAGAGCAGCCGTCAGTGTCCTGTTCTGTCAGAGCCCCGCGGCCCTCTGGCTCGGAGTCTTGCTCCACACTCAACAGCGAATTTGTGGGTTTCAAATTAGGGAAGGCTACAGCGTGCTGTCCATGTCAGATCTTCACAGTTCTTCAGTCCATGTGAAGTCAGCCAGTCAGAGGTCCTTTCAGTCACATGCAGTGTTGCCTAGCAATGTAGTTATCAAGTTGCCAGGGCAACAGAGCTGGTTAGTTAAGGGAAGGTCAGATTTTCATGCAGAGGGAAAGGTTTGGCTAGCCCTTGGCCCACAGCTTTATTATTTTTTGATTGCTACTTCTAAAGGAGTGTAGAGCTTTCTTGGTTTTATTGTTTGCTTGTTACTTCTCACAGAAGTGCACCTCGCTATGCCTTCCTCAGTTGTGGACAGAAGTAGTAAGTGGAATGATTTGGATAGGAACAAATTCAAGTCCCTTGAAAAAACACTGAGGTGCCCTCCAGGGATGTGTATGGCAAACTGATCGTCCCACCTTCTTCCCCACGTTGGTCACTGAGGAGCGACACCAGCACCACCTGGAAATGTTATCAGTGCAGGTTTTCAGACTTAGTGGCGATTGTGATGGAAGCCAATGTGTGTTAGTCCTGGACTGGGCGATCCAGACTTATGTGAAAAGCTTACTCTCAAGGGCTCTCTGTTTAGAAGGGAGACACATGTGTGAAAATAAAACATTGTCACATGACGTGGTCACGTGGTACACGGAAGTATGGACAAAATATAAAGGAAGTACAAATGATTCAAATCGAAGACAGTGACTTCAACGTTGCAAGTAACAAACAAGGAGAGTCTTGGAATGGAAATGACACGTCCAAGGTAGCTAAGTACTGTGTTGAGTTTTGGCCTAATTGGTTGTAGGGGTGTGGGCTAGGAGTGTATTCAGTTCCAGACAGCCGACTTTTCCCTGGGTTTGGGGAGCAGGCTTGGTGAAGGTTCTTGATGGTTCCTAGGTATGAAGGAAGCTTGGTTTCTGTAGAATTGTGTTTACTTATTCAGATTTTATAAGGTGTGCTTTGAGAGGCTGGAATGCTTCCATTTATTATTTTGAAAAATTAGTCTGACAAATTCAGCAATAAGTCTGTTAGAGATAAAGTATTTTTGTGAAGTGTTTAAAAAGGGCAACTTGCATGAATTGGCTTAAGTGGCTTTGTGATACTACTAAAGAACTTTAGTCTTACTGAGGTTTTGTATTATTATTAAAAAAATCACCCATATGAACTGAAGTTACACTGGGTGTAATTATAAATTCTATGTTACAGTCAACGGTGAGTGAGGTACATTGTGAAGACATGGCATAATGGGTGATGGTTCATCTGCTGAAGATTAGAAGTCAGCCTTTTAGGTAAGGTGTTGCTGTGGCAGCACACGGTGCTATCATGTTAGTGTTTGTGGAATATTTGTTCAGGCCACATATAAGTGGTGTTATCACAATTGAAGTTGAGTTCTTCCCCATACATTGGGATAGTATTGGGATGTAACCATGTAAATTGTCTGATTATATTAGACAAACAGTAGTTTTTACTTGATTTTTCTATTGTGTTTTGCATTAATTCTTTGGATTTAGCTTGCACTTCAAAAAAATTTTTTTACTTGAATGTCAGAGTTACAAAAAGAGAGGGGGAGAGACAGAAGGAGGGAGAGCTTCCATCTGCTTGTTCACCTCCCAGATGGCTGCAGTGTTCTGTGCTGGCCTGCTGTAAAGCTGGGAGCCAGGAACTTCTGGGTCTCCCACATGGGTGCAGTGACCCACAGATCTGTGGCCTCCTTTGCTGCTTTCTTAGGCCATTGGAAGGGAGCTGGATTAAAAGTGGTGCGTCTGGGACTTGAACTGGTGCTCACAGGGGGTGTTGACACTGCAGGCAGAGGATTAGCCTGATAAATTGTCAGCCCCAGTTTATACTTGTAAGAAACTTAAAAATCAGAATCAGAGGTTTTTAGAATTCATCCCTCAGTGTGATCATCCTTTTCCTGAATGAGAAATCTTTTTTTTCTTTTAAAATGCTTATTTTAATTTCTTTTTGTTTATTTGAGAGATGAGGAGAACGTGAGTGAGTGTACCACACCTGCTGATTTATTTTGCAAATGCTCACGACACCTGGGGCTGGGCCAGGACTGAAGTTGGGACCCTGGAACTGCATTCAGGTCTCCCCATGGGTGGCACGTGCCCATGCCCCTCGGCTGCATTCAGGTCTCCCCATGGGTGGCACGTGCCCATGCCCCTTGGCTGCATTCAGGTCTCCCCATGGGTGGCACGTGCCCATGCCCCTCGGCTGCAATCCCACTGCTTTCCCAGGTGCATTATCAGGAAGCTGGGCCTGGGCTGGCAAGCAGATGGGATGGCAGCACTGCAGGTGCAGTGGGTTACTACTGTGTCATAATGCTGCCCCCAGGATGGGGTTTAGAACAGTCTCATAGCAAGTCAGAAAGGAGTGTTACACCGGGGCATGAATCATCAGATGCAGGCTCTAGATGTCTTCTTTGAGTGACAGGAGCCCAGTTACTCTTCAGTCATCACCTGCCACCCAAGGTCTGCATTTGTGGAAAGGAAGAGCCAGGATTTGAACCCGTGTTCTCTGATAGAGAATGTGGGCGCCCTCATCCTCAGATGAATGCCTGCCCCAAGCAGCCTGTCTCCTAGCTGACCTTCCTTTGCCTGTCAGCGGTGCTCACTGGGTGTTGTTCTGCTGTGTTTACTCTTGCATTTTCTCGGAGGAAAGGCAGTGTGGGCACAGCAATCAAAGGTCACTGAAAGCTGGTGTTTTGGTTGTTCTTGAGCCGAGTCGCTTGTCCACCCCAGGTTCACTGGGGAAGTGGGATGGAGTCCTGTTGTGCAGCACCCTTCCAGCTCTGCCTGAGGGAGCGTCTAAATAACCACGAGACTCACAGTGTCTTGCAGGCGTCAGTAGCTATAACAGGTATTTGAGCCAATTTATCTGAACTTTGTAGTTTATGAACATAAGCATTTTCCATCTCAGGCTATTACTGCACATCATTAAATACGAGGAAAAGTGTTGACAGTGGTCAATTGTGTGGTAGTAAGTATGCTCGTGCAAGTCCCTCTTTTTTTAAACATTTTATTATTATTATTATCATCTTATGATACAATTCCATAGGGTCCTGGCATTTCCCTTATCCCCTCCCCAATTCCCTCTCCCCCATCTAGTTGCTCTATGTCTAGTTCCTCATAATATAGCATTGATTTTATTTATTTATTTATTTATTTTTAAGATTTATTCATTTATTTTGAAAGAGTTACAGAGAGTGAGAGAAAGAAAAAGATCTTCCATCTGCTGGTTCACTTCCCAGATGGTCACAGTGGCCAAAGGAACCAGGATCTTCATCTGGGTCTCCCATGAGGGTAGCAGGGGACCCGACGTTTTGGCATTCTTCCACTGCTTTTCCAAGGCCACTGGGAGGCAACTGGATAGGAAGTGGGATATCTGGGACACAAACCAGCAGCTGGAAAGGATAATAATGTTACAGGCAGCAGCTTTACCTGAAACACCACAGTGCTGGCTCCCAGGCATTCTTTTTTTTTTTTTATTTTCCTTGCAGCCATGTATTCATTTTTTTTTATTAATTATTTTGCATTATGTGACAGTTTCATAGGCTCTGGGAATCCCCCCACCCAGCATTGACTTTTATACAGGTGTAATGATAGGTCATGTCAGTCTGTGATGAAACTTTTATTCCCATAATGTCTGGGTCTTTACCTTCAGCTTTCATATCAAAAACACCCATTCCCAGTGTAGTAGTTAGAATAGCTAAATATCTGTGTTTATTTATGATTCCTTGGGAAGGACGCAGGGAGCTGCTCACTGTTTCCCTGGGGATGAGATGACCCCAGTTGGGAGGACTGAAGAGGGAGAGACTCTGCTATCCAGTCTATATGTTTTCCTAAGTGCAACAGTTACTTAAATCATTGTAAAACACCAGCTAACTAAAATGAAAATGAAGCAGGCAGTAGCAAAAGGAGATTCAGTGAGTAAGGCGGAAACACTGGGCGTTAGTTTCTAGACAAGGGCAGTCCTGTCCAGCTCTCTTTGGGATTTTGTATACAGTTGGAAAGCTTTTTGTATTGACTGATGGTTGAGTTTAACTACTGTTTTTTCTAAATGGTAATCACATTCCAACATTTTATTATCCTATTGTTCCCCCAACTTGAGATGATGTAGAAGAATTGGTAGGCTTGTGTTTGACTTGCGCTTGCTCTAGAATGCAACAGTGGTTTCTAAGTCTCTAAGTGGACCGTGGTGACATTAATATTTTCCTACTAGAGATAGCTGAGACTGTTTCATTATACTTTGATTTATATGCATAGTAAATAATTTTCTTGAATCTTTTCCCAAATTCTCATGTCTGAAGTCTGAGTGATTAAATGTTGTCTTGTTTTTTTTTTTTATTTTGAAAAGAAGGTGGTCTTGACAAACTTCTTTATATATTCAAGTAGGATTATGTATCACTGTATTAAAAAAATTGACAGTTTTTTCCCCTTTTTACTCTTCAGCCGACCTCAGAAAGTGTGTTTGTGTCCATTTCTACCAGTTCACCCTCTCCACATCTCTACTGACTTGTACATAATTCAGCATCCTGCAGAGGTAAGATTTTGTAATTACCAGATAAAAGTCCTCATCCCCCTGCTCTTATTTCTTGCTGAAAACACATTTCTTAGAGGACTTATTTATTTGAAAGAGTGACAGAGAGAAAAGGTACAGGGAGGGTAGGACAAGGAGATAAAACCTTCCATCCTGCATCTGTGGGTTCCCTTCCGAAATGTCCAAATAGCAGAAGCCAGGTCAAGCTGAAGCCAGCAGCTAGGACCACCCCCTGGGCCTCCCAAGTGCGCCAGCCACCATCTGCTACTTTGAGACACGTTTGCAGGGAGCTGGATTGGAAGCTGAGTAGCAAAGGTAAGAACTAGAATGTATTGTTGGCATTCCATATGGTGGCTAAACCTGCTATAGTGCCTGCTCCTGGAAATAAATTGTTTGCCTCTGGGGGAAAAAGTTTCTTTCATATGTTAAGCATATGTTTTAAAGAAAGGTATTTCTTTTATAGAAATTTAGAATTATAATAATCTTGGATAAAGGAAATAGGAGTTTTTGTGCCTAAACAGCTAAGAAAATAAACAGCTGTGAATAAGCAGCTTTTTTGAATTTGGTCCTAGGCTGTATTCCTTCTTGCTAAAGTAGAAATAACTCTGGCACTTCAGTCTTACAAAGTCAATGTACAAATAAAGTTCTGATTGCCTTTAGGTGAATAGAAGAAACATGTATATTTTATAATAAATGCTATTTATATAAAAGGGGTTTTATTACAAAACTTTTTATTTTTATTGGAAAGACAGATGAGAGTTACGGAGAGAAGACAGATGGAAAGATCTTCCATATGCCAGTTCACTCCGCACGTGGCTGCAACGGCCAGAGCCAGCAGTGGGGGAGTGGGGAGTTCTTAGAGAGACCAATCTTTCATCCACTGGTTCATACCCCAAATAGCCCCAAAAAGCCAAGGCGGGGCCAGGAGGTTGAAGCCAGGAGCCAGCGCTGCTTCTAGGTCTCCCATGTTCTGCTACTTTTCCAGGTGCATCAGCAGGGACCTGGTTCAGAAGTGGAGCAGCTGGGACTCAAAGTGGTGCCTGTATGGGATGCTGGCATCACAGGTGGTGGCTTTACCCACTGTACCATAGTGGTGGTATCATAATCCCAACAAGAATGATAGTTTCCATGTTGGAAAACTAGGATTGTGACTGAAGGAGAAAGGGAGTCAGGTAGAGAGGGAAAAGGCAGAGAGAGAGAAATAGTCAAGTTGATGTTGTTGTTTTCATAAGGATCACCATGTTCTCCACCCTCAGGTTGCTTCCCATCCTTTGTATTCTTGGGCAGCAGGGCCATTAATTCGGCTCACATGAAAGGGGGTGACCTGGAGTAGGAAGTCTTTATATTCTTTTAGAATTCTCCTGTAAAGAAGACTGGTCCTTTCTTCTCCGTTTATTTTTGTGTTATTTATTTATGTCAGCCTGAACTCTGAGTTATAATCCAACCCTGTGTTATTTGTTGTGTCGCTCATACTGTTGGAGTTTTTGCCATCAGGAGTGCTTAATGGGTTCGTGTCCCAGCTGCTCCATTTCCCATCCTGTAATATGCTGCATAGTTGTGATTTTTTTTTTAGCACTTATGTTTTTTTAAAGATTTTTCTGTTTTGATTGGAAAGGAAGTTTTACAGGGAGAAGGGGAGACAAAAAGATCTTTCATCCTCTAGTTTACTTCCCAAATGACTGCAGTGGCTGCAGCTGAGCTGATCCAAAGCTAGGAGCCAGGAGCTTCTTCTGGATCTCCCACAGGCGTGCAGGATTGCATGGCTTTGGGTGATCCTTCACTGTTTTCCTAGGCCACAAGCAGGGAGCTGGATGGGAAATGGAGCAGCCAGGACATGAACCCATCCCCATATTGGATCCTGGTGCTTGCGGGTGAAGGATTAGCCTGTTGAGCCATCACACTGGCCCCCACTTCCTTTCTTTCTAGGCATATACATCTGGGCAGTTATATTCAAGTTGACATAGTACAAAATGTAGTTACTATTGAAATAAAAAGCTTATCAGAAATAAGTAATTTAGTTAAACACATGTACATTTTAAATAATCGTAGGCATTGTATAGATTGCTGTTTGACCACTAAAATACTCAAAAAGAATGAAAAGCTATACTGCAGGATGCTTACTAAGAATAAGTTGAGAAAATTCACCTTCATTTAGAAGTTCAACTGTGGTCTTTACTGAAAGGTTAGTGGAAGTTACATATGAAGTGATGAAACAAATGTTGATCATTGAGGTTTTTTAAGAATATATTTCAGTAAGAATCTGTGTTTTAATTGAAAGGAAAG
Organism: Ochotona princeps; assembly: GCF_030435755.1. Lineage (NCBI taxonomy): Eukaryota > Metazoa > Chordata > Mammalia > Lagomorpha > Ochotonidae > Ochotona > Ochotona princeps. The sequence goes on from NC_080850.1 coordinate 45,653,038, forward strand.
CAAAGTGTTGCGGACGGTTCCTCTGCTGGCAGCGTGCCTCCCTAAGGACAAGTGTAAAGTCAAAGTCGGCCGTCGCTTCAGCGAGGAAAGGTAAATTAACTGGTAGGGCAATTGGAAATAGTTATGCAGAGGGGAATCTTGGTGGAGAGCAATCCTGAAGGTTGGGAAACTTAGAGTATGGTGGCAGAATTGTGCCTTGTCCAATAAGTTACATGAAGTGGCAGAGGTAAAATGTTACTAGGAAATTTGGTAATGAAAATAAAATTTTTTTGCCCCCACAAGCTAATGAAGATACATGTAAAAATGTTTATTTTTAGAGATCCTGAACTTTCTGCTGTTTGCCGGAGGTCTGGTACGTTAGTGTTATATCCAGGGGCGGAAGTTACTGATTTGGAAGAGTTTATGTTAGATTGTCCTGTTTATCCGTCCACAATCATCATCATTGATGGTACATGGAGCCAGGCGAAGGATATTTTCTATAAGAATTCCTTGTTCCGTCTTCCCAAACAGGTAAACCAATATTTTAATAGATAATACAAATTTGTGATTATGTATGTTGTTTATATTTTCTGAGATGGGCTATACATATACTTTTTTCTATGTAAATTGTATAATGTTTGTGTGAGCATGTGTGAACTCGCTTGTGTGTGCTTAAATTTATTTACATTTATGTAATTAGAAAAGTTTGGATTTGTCATCTCTCCTTAATTCCTGGTATAAAGCTTTGCTATATATTCACTTTATTGAAACCCCTTAACATTTAATCTGAGAAGTCTTTCTATGTCTATTAGTGTTTTTTGTTAACAAGCGTTAGTTTTAAATGTTTTTATTTGATTACTCAGTTATTAATTCTTAGTAGGACTGACATGAAATATTTTTTTTGTCATTCCTAATTATAACACTGTGATTTGGCTTTCAGCTTTTTGATGTGCTTAGTTATGATGACTAACCCTCTGGTGTTCCTGGAATGAATTCTGCAGAGTCGACAATTAAAACTTTGACTAATTGCTGAAGCTTACACTTTATTTAATGATGTTGAATTTTAATATTCTTCTTGTACTTTTTTGAGTAGGTTTGGGTCCTGAATTAACGCTAATTTTGAAGATTAATTGGAGCTGTTTAAATATTTTTTTTCCTGTGGTCTGGAGTAATTTAAATATTACAATTTCCTGTTACGTAAAAATTAGATGGAACGCATTGGTGAAAGCACCTGGTTCCAGTCACTTAAAAAAAGTTAGCTTTAAGTCCTTTAAAATGCTTCTGTGGGAATCCGTGACGCTTTACACTTACGCTTGGGTCGGTTTTAGTAACATATTTCTCTAGGGCATTCTGTTTTTTCGTGTAAGTTAGCAGATTGGTTGCCATTACGTATACACATTTTGAAATACTCAATTTCACCCAGATGTGTTCTTTCTTGTTTCTAATCATAGATATATACACACACGTACTTCCTTCACTGAGCTTTTTAAATGGCTATTATAGGGGCCTGGCGGCGTGGCCTAGCAGCTAAAGTCCTCACTTTGAAAGCCCCGGGATCCCATATGGGCGCTGGTTCTAATCCCGGCAGCTCTACTTCCCATCCAGCTCCCTGCTTGTGGCCTGGGAAAGCAGGTGAGGACGGCCCAATGCATTGGGACCTTGCACCCGCGTGGGAGACCCGGAAGAGGTTCCAGGTTCCCGGCATCGGATTGGCGCGCACCGGCCCGTTGCAGCTCACTTGGGGAGTGAATCATTGGACGGAAGATCTTCCTCTCTGTCTCTCCTTCTCTCTGTATATCTGACTTTGTAAAAAAAATAAATCTTAAAAAAAAAACTGGCTATTATACCCAGCCTGTTGTAGCCACTGTTCTGCACCATACTTGGGAGATGAACTTTTTAGAATCTGTATATGTGATGTAATATGATATAGATATGTACCTAATTTCCCTTAATATAATCCCTCCAGATTCTTTGATGTTGCACATGATAGGATTTCATATTTTAATGCCTGAATATACTCCATTGTGCATATATACATTTTTTTGTCCATTTGCCAGTTAATGGGTACTTGGATTATGTCCATATTTGACTGTTGTGAATGTTGCTGCAGTAAACATAGGTGTCAGATGATTTTCCAGCCTATTTCCTTTGAATATATACCCAGTAGCAGAAGTGCTGGAGCATATGGTAGTTCTGTTTTTAATTTTGAGAAAGCTTCATTTTGCTCTTCTTAGTGGTTATACCAACTTACATATTCAGTAGCAGTATGTTTCCTTATTTTCACATCCATGCCAACATTTGTTGTTTCTGAGTTTTGATGATACTGTTTCTGAATTTTGAGGTGAACTCTGACTGTTTTGATTGGCGTTTCCCTGATAATTTTCCATGTGAAGATTTTTTTCATGTGCTGGTAACCTATTGTATGTCTTATTTTGAGAAATGTCTTCAAACATTGAGGTGCTAAGCGTTTATTATCTGTGTGTTCTCGATGGGAACTGTTTTCTGTCATGATTGCCAGATATTCTCTATCTTTTTAGAGGTTGTCTTTTCACTTTGTTGCTTGTTTGATGTGTAGAAGGTTTCAAGTTTATCTATAAAATCTTTGTCTAGACCAATGATGTGATGTTTTTGTCTAGAGGTTTTAAATTTCTGGTTCTTACACCTGAAGTCTTTGCTCTGTATCTGGTTGATTTTCATGTGTGTTGAGACATAGGTTCTGTTTAATTCTTTTGCATGTGGGTAACTAGTGTTTTTTGAAAAGTACTTACTGAATTGATTGTTCTGTTCACACTTAATCAGTTTTTGTTACCTTATATTTTATTTCTGTTTCTCTGTTACTTTGTAAGATTTCTGCTATAATAATGTCTGTGGATTGGGTTAGATCCTCCCCTTACTCCCACGCTGGACTCTCAAGTGCACAGGGTGTTGATATTTAGAGATGGGAGCTCGAGAGTGGAGCTCTTATGATGGGATTGGTGCCTGTCCTAGAGGCTTGCTGTTGTGTGTTTGAATGGGCTCCCTGACGCTTTCCTAGTAAGCTGGACACTCTTACCAGGACACTATCCATGCTGGTATCCTTGTTGTAGACTTCTGACCCTTTAGAACTGGGAAAGTTAATATCTTCGCTAAGCCTGTAGATCCGTGATCATTTATTACAATGGCAGAGTCAAGGCAGGTACTGATGTCCACTATTGAATTAGTGAGTTCTTTTGTTTAATGATAGATACAGGGAAGGAATTTGGTTGTATTTCTTCCTGGTATGGTTTCTTTATATCCTTTCATTCTGGGATGAAATTTTAGAATGCCTGTGGTACTGCTTTGACTTTATAAGTATCATGATTTATTTCTATCCATGGATTATCCTTTTTAAATTCTCAGATGTAACATTTTTGGTTACTGTTTTATTTTTCTGATTTTAAAGAGTGGTAATAAGAGAGCATTGATTAATATTTTGAATAAACTTATGAATTGCTAGCCTATGAATACAGAGTGCTTTTTAGGTATATAAACTTTAAATTTATTATTAGGCTTGTTAATTGCATTTCCTTTTGTGCTTATTTTTCCCTTTTTGAAATTTTTCTTTTTTTTTTTTTAAAGATTTATTCATTTTATTACAGCCAGATATACACAGAGGAGGAGAGACAGAGAGGAAGATCCTCTGTCCGATGATTCACTCCCCAAGTGAGCCGCAACGGGCCAGTGCGCGCCGATCCGATGCCGGGAACCTGGAACCTCTTCCGGGTCTCCCATGCGGGTGCAGTGTCCCAAGGCTTTGGGCCGTCCCCACCTGCTTTCCCAGGCCACAGGCAGGGAGCTGGATGGGAAGTGGAGCTGCCGGGATTAGAACCGGCGCCCATATGGGATCCTGGGGTTTTCAAGGTGAGGACTTTAGCCGCTAGGCCACGCCGCCAGGCCCTAAAATTTTTATTTTCATGATACAGTTCCATAGGTGCAAAAATTTCCATTCTACTCTCCCCATTCTCCCTATTCTCCTCTCTTTTCCACTGTGTTATTACAATAGGACAGTCCTTCAGCAACAATCACAAGTCCATCATTTTCCGTGTAAGGGTATCGTGACATTGTAGGTGTAGATAATAGTAGAGTGTTCAGCATCTTCTTGTCAAGAGATACTTAACAGTTTCACTGAGGGTCCATCTTTTATTCCGGAATAGAGATGCATACTGTGCTGTATCTTCCTTTCTCAGTGAGCTAGTCTCCATTATACCATTCCTCTAGATGAATGTGTTCTATACATGTTTACCTATATACCTATTGATCTTGTATTTTGCATGAAGATTGCTGTGTATCAAGAGAACATACAATGTTTGTTTTTTTGGGATTGGCTTATTTCACTGAGCATAATGGTCTCTAGTTGGGACCATGTTGCTGCAAATGGTAGAGCTTCATTCTTTTAAAGGCTGGGTAGTATTCCATAGAGGAGATGTAACATGGTTTCTTTATCCATTTCTCCTTCGATGGGCATCTGGGTTGTTTCCATGTCTTTGCTATTATAGATTGTGCTGCTTTAAATATGGGATTATAGATCATGTTTTCATATGCAGATTTCATATCCATTGGATCGATTCCCGGAAGTGGAGTAGCTGGGTCATGTGGTAGATCAATTTTCAGTTGTGTTATCTGTGCTGGTTTTATTTTAACTGAAATTATTTTGACAATCTTTACATAGTTGATTAGGGCACAAAGGGTCAACGGCTACACGAGAGTGGGTAAGGCCATTGTTTCCACGTTATTATTATTGTTATTTTTTTTCTGTATCTGGGGTAAGGGAAAAGAAAGAGGGAGAAGCCCCACCCAGCCTCCCACCCATCCCAGGTCCCTGATGTGGGGCATGCTCTGAGGGTCCTGCTCAAGTGGTTTTGATAGCTCAACAGTTCTGACTTGCTGTCAGTCTCGCCACTCCAAGCACAATGAAATCTCTCCAGAATGCACTGGCTGACACTTCACCTTAGAGTCTTCATTTGCCCGGATTTTCACTGCCATCTGTGCGTATTTTTGATCGCTGGACTATTAGACACTGGAGGCAGTGTGTGAGCAACTTGTCTGCTGTGTGTTAGTGGTTTACTGCTTTACCTTCGTTGTGCATTCAAGTTAATAATCCAAATGAATACTGATTCTCTGGTAGCAAAAAGTAAAAATCTAGAAAGAAAATTTAAATCAATTTTTGCCCAAGTTTCCCAAATTATAAATTATTTACTTTATTAATTGGGGTTTTATTCTAAATGCAGTTTTCTTTGCCAGACCCTCATAAGCATTCCTGATACTTTGCATAGGCTTGGCTTTTTTTTTGTTTTATTAATTATTATGCATTATGTGACAGTTTCATAGGCTCTGGGAATCCCCCCACCCCTCCCCACGCCCCATAGGCTTGGCTTTAGCTGTTGTCGTTAGTTGATCAATTCACTTTCTGTAGTAATATAAAAATTTTTGCTGCAAATATGTGGGAGAAAAAAAATCTCAGAAAGGAAACAGATTGTTGTTTTTCCTCCTAATAAGGAAGTAACTGCATGTGGTTGCTTATATAGTTGAGGGATGATAGAATTGTAAATTAAACTCTTTACAGTTTGGTCTTCTCTGAATCTTGAATTCTAATATGTCCAGACCATTTGGCAGTGAATCTCTTCCTTCAGAGAATTCTGTGTGTAAGACCCTGACATTTGCTAGGAATAAGTCCAAGGTGAATGTGGAAGTGTTTGTAGAGGCTCCTGGCTTTCTTCATAAGCATATTTCCTTGGAGTGTTTTCATATCTTTCCTCTGCCGTTTTTAAAATGTCCTCTAAAGCTGCATTTCTCACTTGATAGGCACAGCACTTTTGTGAACACTCACTGGCTGAGGTATTTTGTTGTGTTTTGTTTTTAACATTGTTTACATAGTTGAGAGGAATGCATGTGCATATGGGCCTCTGATCAAGGTGGGTAGGGTCAGGTATGGAAGAAGGTGAGTGGGACCATTTCAGTCTGCAAAGGAGGAGAGAGAGAGGGCTACTCCTTGCTGTCAAATTTTATCAGTATTCCTGGTGGAGGACAGTCCTTTGATGACCCTGTAGAGACCCCAGTGTGGGGAACAGTGTTCCAGGGGTGTTTTTGAGTAGTTTTGATAGTTCTGAAACATTGTCAGTTTCATGCTCCAGGGTTGAGAAAAATCTTTCCAAGGTCTGCTGGTTGACAGAGTCCACCTTAGTGCATGCACAGTCCCAGAGCATGCTGCAGAGCTTGGCCAGGATTATTCAGAGCGTTCTGCTTTCCTTCCTATGACCAGGTAGCTGCCGTCCCCTGCCGGCCTGGATCATCTGGCCCTCCCTTCTTGTGCAGGTGGAAAGCCAGGCTTAGCTGTGCAGGAGCAGAATGTGAAGCCATGTGCCATGGCTTCTCTCTCATGCTGTTGTCTGTGGTCTAGCAACCTGGGACTGTGGATGCGGGGTTCTCAGAGGTTCCACCTCTGAACTCCTCAGAGCCTTCCTTTCAGCCAGATCCTCAGCAGGTGTTCTGGAGGAGGAGAGGAGCACTGACCATTCCTGGGAATGTGCTCGTCGACTGTGCAGAAATAAACTAATGCTTAGACAGCTGATGTGCATGTAGCACACATAGATGCGTGGGTCCGGACCTCCAAGGCAAATACATTTTATGTGCAGTTTGGGTATTTTAAAAATTGTTCGTCAGTGTGTGAAGTTTCTTTTATATTTAGCTTAGATTGTTAGGAGTGATTTATATCTGGCATGAAATGTTTTGTTTTTAAATGCTTAGAATTCAAAACAATTTTTTTGCCTACTTTTTCTTGGCATTCACTGAATTGATTGCTTTTATTATTATCTTCCCAAAACAATCAGTCCTCAAGAATAGATTAAAATTAGTGTATGTATTTTCCTTTGTTCTCAATCTAAGAATCATCATGGTGTCACCCTTTTACTTTGTTTATCAAATGAAGTGATTTTGGCTATTAACAGCCATGTCAGTGGCACTAAAGCACTGTGTGGTGTGGGGTGTTGGTCACTGTCTGTTGTACAGCCTGGACTCGCGCATGTCGCACGTTTTCGTTTCCAGCAGTAAGAACTCCTGAGCTCTTTGTTAGGGATGCTCCTTCCTTAACGAGACTCCTCAACTCTTGACCAGTTGTAGAATCTGTGCTTCCTTTGTTTTCATGTGTTTCTTCCGAGCTGTTCCCTCAGAACCACTGACAATCAGAATCGCTTTAAAGTAATAATTTTCTATCTGGAGTTGAGAAAAGTGACTGGGTTCAGTCAGTCATCCTCGGTGGGTGGTATGTGAAGCCTGATTATTTTCTAGAATGAGAATATGAAGTACAAAGAAGACTATTTAAGATTGGGCTTTAAAGGATTGTTGTGTGTATTTATTTGTTTAAAAATGTATTTATGTATTTGGGAGTTAGAGCAAGAGAGAAAAAGTGAGAGTGAGTGTACACCTGCAACGATTGGAGAACAGCTTCCCTGTGCTGGATCACTCCCCAAATGCTTACAGTGGCTGAGGAGCTGTAGTCTAGTCTCCTGCAAGAGTTACAGACCCCCGAATAACTGAGCCATCATGGCTGTCTCCTGGGGTTTGCTCTGCCAGGAAGCCAGGCACTAGTGGAGCCTAGTACCACACCGAGGAGCTCCAGGGTGGATGCCAAGTATCTTGAACTAAATGCCCTGATGCTCAGGGAAAAGATGTGAAAACAGAGGGGGCTAAGGCTGTGTTTCCAGAGAAGCTAAAGGAAAACTAGGGGGTTTTGTCTCTTGGGAGCAATCAAAGAGGGTGTCACAGATATGGGTGGCCACTGAGAACAGCTGGAATGATGACTGAAAGAACCTGCTAACTGTGCTCCCAGGGTGCTCATTGCTACTTTGCCGTCTTAAGGGACAGGTGGGTTCGAAACCCCACAGTGTGGCTCGGGAAGGCACAGAAGGACAAAGAGTCAAAGCAGAAAGCCGCTTTGAGTGGTTTGTGAAGAAATGCAAGGAGATGGAAGGTAGATGGAATTGGGTGAGATTTTGAGGAGGTATTTTTTTTTTTTCTGGAGAGATTTAAGCAGTTAGAACACCTATAGAGAGGAGTTATGGAGAAAGGTCACTTGTAGCTTGGAGAGGAAGGACATTTGCTGGTAATCATATTTCTGAAACAGCAAATAGGCAGAGCAAAGCTCCTAGAACATTATTTAACAAGCCTTTTTATGTCATATGTTTTTTATTTCTTTGTATACATATCTAGGAGTGGCATTTCTGTGTGTTTTATTTAGCTCTGGAAGAGGACTGCCAAGCACTTGTCTGAAGTAGTTGTATCATTTTGTTCCCCATCAGTGTGGTGTCAACATGCTTCTGATTGTTCTGTGTCCTTGGTGACATTTGTCAGTGTTTTGAATTCCAGCCTTTTTGATGGCAGTGTAGCGGTATCTCACTGGTTTTAATTTGCATTTACAGTTCTTTTGTGGTTAGTGATGTGGAACATCTTTTTGTATTTTATTTGCCATCTGTATTTCTACTGTGTGAAGTGTCTGTCCTTTCCTGTTTTTGGAGTAGGGGTTGTTTATTATTGAATTGCAACTTTTAAATATATTCTGCAGATTCTTAGATTTATGAGTGTATATTAAAAACATTTTCTCCTAATCTGTGTGTTGCCTTTGCAATTTTAATATTGATTTGGAAGAGCGTAAGATTTTGATTTCATTGAAGTTGAGTTTCTTTTTTTTAATGATTGGTTTTGACATCATATTTTCATTAGTGTTAAGCTAGAATAATTTATTTTCTTGCTTGTCTAAAAGCTTGTACATGTTTTCTGAATGTTTGAGGTCAGAAGTTTAAGCTAAAAGCAGTTGTGTCTTTATTTGATCACTAGTAATTTTTTTGGTTATTCTGGTAGCCCCAACTATTCTGTTAGGGAGGCTTATAAGACACTTTATTTACCTATGAAATATTAGTGCCTTGACACCTTTGGTCTTATGGGCTTCTAGGCGTCTCTGAAGGCATTTAGCGTTTTGAGGCAACTTCATATTTGTATAATCAATTACTGCAACTTTTAATGAGCTGTATCACTTACTGACAAGTGTTAAGCCTCTCATTGTGTACATTCTTTTAGAGAAGTCTATTATTCAGAGATGTCTTGCACAGTCACAGTTGAGAGTAGGCTGTGGGCAGCGCCATTCACACTGTGGTGTCTCTTGGAACAGCTGTCACATTTGGCAGAGGTAATGCTGGAGAAACACCATATTAAATTGATCCAGCAGAAACAATGAATTGAGAGAAAGAAGAGCTGTTTTCCTAGCAGACTTCTTTGGTATACTTAAGCAGCTGGTTTGATTCTGCAGCATAGGGAGTGCTGGGCAAAACTGCCTCCATCGTGGGGTGATGGCGATTGCATAGTCTGAACAAATGGCTCTAAAAAGACTTGACTGTCTAATAGCTTGCCATACTAATAATGAAATATAAACAAATATAAATGGATTTAGTCAGAGAAAATAATGCATATTTATAAAATTTTTCAGGGCAGGCTTTTGGCCTGGTGTTAAGAAGCCAGTTAGGGTGCTTTTGTACTGGCTCAGCGTGCATGGTTGCATGTTGCCTCTCACTCCTGAGTCTAGCTTGCTGTCAGGGCCGAGCCTGGGAGACAGTGGGGTGCTCAGGTGGGCTCCTGCCCCCACCCTGGCATTGATGGTCCCGTCTCCAGCTCCTGCATTGAGCTCCGTCTCCAGCTCCAAACCCAGTCCTGGCCTATCTGGCTGCTGCAGGTATTTGGAGAGTGAGCTCATGGCTGGGGGCACACGGGCTCTCACTCTGTGCCTCTGAGATAAATAAAGCTTTAAGGACTCCTTAATTAGATGTAGACATTACTAATGAAGTCTTATAATTGATAAAATTGTTACATGAATTTGAAGACTTTTAAAAATTTACTTATTTTAAAGATATATTTATTTTTATTACAAAGTCAGATATACAGAGAGGAGGAGAGACAGAGGGAAAATCTTCCGTCCAATGATTCACTCCCCAAGTGACCCGCAACGGCCAGTTCTGTGCCAGTCAGAAGTCAGGAGCCAGGAACTTCTTCCGGGTCTCCCACGGGGTGCAGGGTCCCAAAGCCTTTCCCACACTGTACAACATGGTGCCAGATGTGCCACTTAGGAGTTCTTGATCTTCTTGCTGTTAGGTCTGGGAGCTATCCTGACCTATTTTGGATGGAACCCCTAGGATGCCATGTCATTGCAATGTACTGAGCCAGAAATAAGTTTGCTCCCAACTTAGAGCATGTGCAGTCCTGTCCCCATAGGCTTTGCCTCACTACACACGATCGTGCCCGATAGGTTTTACTGGGGATAAGGGGAGTTAGGCTGTGAAATCGACCCCGTTCCTGCACTGCTCTTTGAGATCTGCTGCTCTGTCCCTGCTGCTGGTCAAATCAAACAAACCAGCATGACGGGCAGTTCTTTGGGCTCACCTCCTGAGTTCCCCCACAAACTACCCTTCCCACCTGGTTGCTGGTGGAATTCTAGCCACTGGTGGAAATCAGATCACCACTGTCTGAATGCCCTGGGTTATCTGATCACTGCAACACCACTTTCCCATGCTTTCCAGCTGTGTCCACTGCTTTCTGTGTCCTGTCTCCATGTGCCTCTCTGCTGTTGGTCTGTCCTCTCCTGTTTCCTGGAATGTGCTCTTTCTGCTTCACCCTGGCTAATATTTCTTCCTCTGTTTAAATCTGTCCTTACTTTTTTTTTCCTGCCTTCTTGATTCTCCAAAACAATGGTTATCTGTAAAATGATTTATATGACCATTTGCTTGCATCTGGTAGCATTTTAATTGCCTTTCTCTATCCCATGACATTTCTTTGTATAACTTAAAGGTACAAATAAAATGTATTTTAAAAAATAGAGACTTTGTCAATACTCTGATGTGTGAAAATTTATTATATTCTGTATCTAGTCAGTTATACATGAAGAATCAAACTATGTGTTAGCAAGAAGCCATGGTGTTTTACGAAAGGTCTGGTATTTACAACCTGTAATTTTTTTATTGCAACGTGTAATTTTTTATAATGTAAGTGTCCTATACTGTGTGTTGTTGAAAGGATCATAGCAATGTATTGTTGCCCAATACTTTTGTATGTCTTTCTAACACTTTTGGTTTCATAAAATCAAACATGCATTCCATCTGCAGTGGTAGAGGAATCTAAGGGTGTATTTCAATCATTCGTTGGAGAAGATAAACATTTAATCAGAACATCCAAGAAATAAAAATGTTTTATTTTCAGACTGATTTTAAGAAATCATGAGTTTCTGCTTTGTTGTTTCTGTTACATAATATTGTTTGGGAATGTTTTAAACATGTCTCTAAAGATAGAGGTGTAACCTCTAATTACTTCTGTGAATATTAGACACCTAAATGATGCTCACAGCTTGTCCTTAGAGGGTGAAAGAATACAGAACTGAACATTTCTGTGTCTGTAACTATGTCTTTGGTGACAGTATTTGAATCTTTTTCAGAAACTAGGGCTTTAACTCCAGTTAATATGTATCTGGCAAAGTAACTCTTCTCTCTTCTCTGATGTTTCATAACGCGTTCATTCTGTTCTTTCCGGATTTCTTAGATGCCTTTTCTCAGCCTACTGTGGAGGTTTTCTTGCTGTGTCCTCCTGCACGTTGGTATTCTCTTGGCTCTGTCGTAACTTGGCTCCCTCTGTGCAGGAAGGCTGAGTTGAGGGAGGGTCAGCAGCCATCCCTCCTTCCTCCCTCCTGCTGAGCCGCAGCTGCAGTGGTATCCCTTGGTCTCTGCTGTGGTGAGTGCCTGCTGTGTGCCAGGCATTGCTGAGCACTTCATAGGTTAGTTCCTTGAAGCCAGTCTCTGTCACAGGTTGTTAATGTTTTAAGCTCTGAGAGTTCCAGACACTTTCTTGATGTCATGAATTACTGTGTGGATTAAAATTCAAGTGCTGTCAACTCCAAATCGCATGCCCTTCCTTTCTGTGATTTTTTTTTTGTCTCCCAACTTGGGTACATTATTTTCTAAGGTTATAGGACACAGAAGTTTTTAACTGAGTGAAACAACATACATTTTAACTTGTAATTCTTAAAATTAATGTTTTGTTTAGCATATGAACTTACGTGTAGTTGTTTGAAATTTTTGTGAAAGTTCAAACAAAATGTATATTGTGACAAAACTACACATGAATTTCTTTTTCTTTTTTTTTTTTTTAAAGATTTATTTTATTTTTTTTATTACAAAGTCAGACATACTGAGAGGAGGAGAGACAGAGAGGAAGTAGAGCTGCCGGGACTAGAACCAGCAGCCATATGGTATCAAGGCAAGGACCTTAGCCACTAGGCCACGCCGCCAAGCCCAACACGCATGAGTTTCTAATGTCTTGGACCAAAGTGTTTGATTTTTTTTTAAAAGATTTATTGTTATTGGAAAGCTGGATATACAGAGAAGAGGAGAGAGAGAGAGGAAGATCTTCCATCCGATGTTTCATTCCCCAAGTGAGCCGCAACAGGCCGGTGAGCGCCGATCTCTTCCGGGTCTCCCACATGGGTGCAGGGTCCCAAAGCGTTGGGCCGTCCTTGACTGCTTTCCCAGGCCACAAGCAGGGAGCTGGATGGGAAGTGGAGCTGCTGGGATTAGAACTGGCGCCCATATGGGATCCCGGGGCTTTCAAGGCGAGGACTTTAGCCGCTAGGCCACGCCGCCGGGCCCAAGTGTTTGATTTTTAAAGTATCTCTGTGTATATGTTTTATTCCACATGTAGGCCAAGATACTATTTTCTGTAACTGTGAAGATATTGCAGCATTAAAATCAGTAAAACTGCTGTTAGATGGGGTTTCATTTGAATTAATGTTTGATTCACAAGGCATTTTAACTTGCATATTATATAGGCAAGACTAGTGAGTCCTTTTCTAAAATCCTAAATATTTAGGTTTCTACCAAAATGTATAAGGGGTTGTAACCCAATGTGAAAAAGTTTAGATATGTAAATATACTCCACTTGGATGAATTCATTTTCAGAAACTGTTAGAAAAGTACGTTTCTATAGCATTGTTCATCAGATACTTGGATTCACTGTTATTGTGAACTACTTTCTATACTAAAATTTGTTAAAGAGGAAGAAAAAGTTCTATTTTTAAAAGCTATTTTGCTGTAACATAATATATGTATGCCAAGAAATGCATAGAAGTATACAGATAAGTGAATTTTTTTCTTCTGATGACACTGACAACCAACACCAAGAATTTACCCTGTTCCTCCCATGGTTTCTTTTTAAAGTGAGATAGGAGTGTGTTGTCACTATGTGACATGATTCAGTGAAGCACTGCTTATAGCTATATGTGAATGATAGGACAGCCACACAATGTTTATACTGTATGTATAACTACCACAAATAAGGAAAATAGATTTATCTGAATCAGTCTGAATTATTTAGCATAATCTTCTGTACTGGAATCCATTTTGTTGACATGTTAGGATTTCATTTTTTTTTAGTCTGTGCTGCCGAAGTGAGCACAGGATTTCATTTTTTTATCTGACAGATACTTTGTTATTATATGGGCTGCATTTTATTTATCCTGTCAGCAGTTGATGGACGTCTCAGTTTATTCTGTATCTTAGCTACTGTGAGCTGACCAGCTATGAAACATGGGAGCGTAGGCAATTCTTCCATGCAGTGATTTCGTTTCTTACGGATATGTTTGCAAGAGTGGATAATTGGGTCTTACAATAGACTTGTTTTCAGTTCCTGAGAAATGTAAGTACTGTCTTTTAAAATAGTTGTACCAGTTCATATTTCCCCCAGCAGTGTGTAAGAGTACCTTTTATTTCATATCCTTGCCAGCTTTTTTATTTTTTATTTCTTGGATGATAGCCATTTTAATTGGGGTGAGGAGGAGGTGATGTTTCATTGTGGTTTTTTTGTTTTTGTTTTTGAGTAATGCCATTTTTTTCTGAATTTCCTCGATGTCTTCCTTAGTTAACTCTGAGCTTGTCAAAGGCTTTATTTTTTCTTTGCAGGAGAATCTTGTGTAATATTCATTGTGCCTTGGCTCTTATTTTGCTGTTTGTCATTGCGATTCTGATTAGCAGTTGCTTTCCTTAGGGCTGATTTCTAAACTGTGTTTCACATTGCTCTGCAGGGCAGTTTTACTAATTGCAGTAGCCAGTTTGTAGTCACTTGTGCCACTCCCTCCAGTGAGTTTCAGTATCAAGTTCTTGTACTAGGCATCCACCACGGCCTTCATAGCCCAGTTCCTGGCTCACCACTTTCTAACTCTTGTGATCCTGTGCTACGGCTGCACCTTTGCCTGCACAGCTTTTTTCCCACTCCTGGATTGAACTGTGCCTGGGATTATGGAGACACCAGCTGTCTTAAATCACTGGGTTGGCAATGGTGCTGGTCTTGCTGGAGCCTCCTGGCAATTAATTCTGAGAGCCACATGGATCAATTTTGGATGGAACCCGTAGGATGCCTGACTTAGGTGTTGCTTTAAGAACACATAAGCTGTACGTACAGACAACCAACTTCGGGGAAAATCCAAATTGCTGAGGCATCATTTTGAGTCAGCAGGCTTCCCAGATTTGTAAATTAACATAGTATGTATATGTAATCTGAGTGTTGATAGGTGAAAAATATGTTTTTGACAGTATTGGAATCAGCTGTATGATTTCATGGGCGTGAGGAAAAAGTGGAGGCAACTAAGAAACTAAAAATTGGTATTAGTTGTCAGGTTAGGTTCATGCTGGTTTTTCAAAAATTTCTCTTTACTGTAATTGCATCATATGTTCATTTTACCCTTTCATTTTCTTACATTGTTACTTAAGAAAGCAAAGTGCTTTTCACAAATGACTTGCTATTGATGTTGCCTGTGACTTTTTTTTTTTTAAATTAATTGCGTTACATTATGTGACACAGTTTCATAGGCTCAGGATCCAAGGTCATCTAAACAACAGCCAGGAGCCCTGAGCGGTCCGCAGAAACAGAAGAACAGTAAACTTCCTTTCGGATTAGGGAGAGGAGCTTTCTCTGGTCCTTACTTAGTTCCAACTTTGGATCCCCATCCTCTCTTGCAATGACCATCAGGGTAACTCTGGAGGCCCCCCCCCAAAAAAAAGCAAACAAACAAAAAATTAAGATAGACAGAGAACAACAAGGAAAGCTTAGAACCAGGTAGGAAATGGTCAGTGTGGATCCACATATACCTTACTAGGTAGGACACAAAGATTAGTTACTCCTCACTAGGGTTTTGAAGATTTCTCTGCCTGTGACTTTTTAAGAAGCTCCGTTAACAGGTTCCTTTGTGGTCTCACACGGCGTCTCACTGAATCAAGTGTAAGGAAGGTAGACTAGCCCGGAAGTGTAAAATGAGCCATGAGACGAGCACAGTGACACGCAGCTGTCTTGGAGCTTGTGGTAGTGTGACTCGGGCCAGCCTTCTGCTGTGTCCAGCTGGCTACTCTAACTTCTAGAGGGTTGTTTGTGAAAGATACTCTGTAGTCTTCCAGCATGATAAATTTCTAATTCTGGGTTTTCCCTTAGTAAGAAATAAACTCCCTGAAATAGCAAACTGTTTTAAATTCTTTCCCTGGAGAGAATTCTTGAACAAAGTGCAGAGGAAAGAAGTGTGTTTTTGCCGTGGGGGCTGTGTGAGATGCGGTAGGGGAGAAGCTGAGGGACAAGATGCCGCGGGTAGTTAAGTGATTGGAGCCTCACATGATTTTGATGAAACTGGACAATAAAAGAGAATGCCAAATTTATTAAGCTGCTATGAAGTAAGACTAGATATTAGACTATTTCCAATTCTCACATTCATGTAGTTTATGGTAAAAATTGAAATTATTATCAACCCACATATCCTCAACTGTGATTCTGATCAGAGTATGGGCTTTTAATTGAATTTTTTAAGTATGAAATTGCTTGAGTTTTGTTTAATTAATAGGAATTGAAAGCCCAAAAGATTCACATTCACTTTTTTATACAATCAGCCACAGCCTTCAGGTTTCAGTGAAAATACTATCTCTGAGAAGTGTGTGTGTAGTATGCTACCTAGGGATGTTCACACTCTGTGTCTGTATTATGTGCGGGTGTGCGTGGACTGTCAATTTACAGAAGCCAGTACAGAATACACCTGTCAGTTTATACCAAGAAATAGTGAAATAAGTCATAGTATTGAACAAATGGTCAGTTCTCTAAAATGACCGCTGTGCCAACTCTCCTACATAATGTAGAAGTTACATTTGCTCTTCATCCCATTTGGTTGTGTTTGTCTGATTTATCTGTGTGTCCTTGTTGAGTTTTTTTCCCCATGTATTTGTCATTTTTCTGTCTTTTGTAATATGTTTGTTCAGTTCTTTCCCCAGGAATGGAGGCATTAGTCTTTTTACTTGGGATATGTACTAGCCTGTGTATATTCTGGTATATTATTTTGTTAATTGTATGTATAATTATTTCTTTCTACAATTTAACAAGAATGTCAAAAGGATATTGTATCTAAACAATAGTTAGGCTAATGGCCAATTATAGAAAAGAGTAATTACTTTTCAAGAAGCACTCTTTATAATTTTAAGTTTAAAGTCCAATAACATTGTATTATTTTATTTTTGGTTTCAGGTGCAGTTAAAAACTGACATTTCTAGTCAGTATGTAATTCGGATGCAACCAACCAATAGATGCCTTTCTACACTGGAGTGTGCAGCTGTTGCTCTTTCCATTCTGGAGAAAAATGATAATATACGAGAGGTATGTTTATAAAGGAAATAAACCAAGAATTTGGTTATAATTTATCTACAAAATTTAGACATGATTAACTTATTACATTTCTAACTCAAATGATAAGTAGAGGGTATCTGTGGTAGAAACTTAGGTTCTCCTAAACTTCTTTTCCCCTCTTTTCTGTATTAGTTTAACTTTCCAGATTGTGTTATTGAAATATTCATTCTGAGCTTTGTAAACAGCATTTATAGCATGTTAAATTGCATTTAAGTAGCACAACATTGAATAAAATTTTCTGGGCTAGATTTTTCTTCCATGTTTTTTTTAAAGACTTATTTATTTTACTACAAAGTCAGATATACAGAGAGGAGGAGAGACAGAGAGGGAAGATCTTCCGTCCAATGATTCACTCCCCAAGTGAGCCGCAACGGCCAGTTCTGTGCCAATCAGAAGCCAGGAACCAGAAACCTCCTCCGGGTCTCCCACATGGCCCAAAGCGTTGGGCCATCCTCGACTGCTTTCCCAGGCCACAAGCAAGGAGCTGGATGGGAAGTGGAGCTGCCGGGATTAGAACCGGTGACCATATGGGATCCCGGGGCGTTCAAGGAGAGGACTTTATCCACTAGGCCACGCTGCCGGGCCCCCATTTTTTTTTTCTTAAAGTGTGTTATGTTCAACTTTTCTTTTTGTTCTTTTTAATTAAAATTATTTTATATAGCAATTTTTTAGCCTTGTTTTTATTTAAATAGGTGAACTTAATTTCTCATTATCTTTTTCATCCTTAGAATGTCAAAAGGAAACATTTTAGAAGAAAATATTCAATGAATGTGAATGAAGAAGTTATAGTCTTCACTCATTCATTTTATTTAATTTCTAAGAAAGTCTCACTTTTTTTCATTTTCAGTGTTTTTTGAAACGTTGGTGGTTCTTTTTGAAAAATGTACTGATTTGAGAGTTACAGAGAGGTGCATGTGCGCGCATGCCTGTGTGCACACACGCAGTCCCACTCACACTGGTTCTCCATCGTCTGGTTCTCCCTCCATCATCTTGTGCTCTCCCAGGTGCATCAGCAGGAAGGTGGATCCTAAACAGAGCAGCTGGGACTCCACCTGGACAGTCATGGGTTGGCTACCATTTCAGGCTGCAGCTTACCTTCAATGCTACAGTGGAGTCCAAAAACCTTATGTTGATAGGAAAACAAATAGCTAACTCAAACTTAAATTGTTAGGATGTTCTAATAGTTGAAAATGTTGATAAATGTCACCCAAGAAGAGAACTCATAGGTTAATATAAGCATGAAGTCAGCACACAGAAACACACAAGAACACGTGTGCGTACATGGGCATAACTTGACTACTCCTCTCTGCCTTCTTTGCCTGCTCACTTACTCAGTGCTGTGATGACTGTTATAGAGGTGTACTGTCTCCACAATGGAAATCTTGATGTTGGATAAAGTGTAGAGTCCCTGGATTAGTTATCTAAAGAGAACAAAATGACCTCACGAGCGAAGCATGCTAATGAATCCTTGAAGACGGCACGGAGCTGTACTTTTCTCTCCTACCCTAAACGAAGGAAAGCACCAGAGTTAGAGACTTGTTTTGGAAGAAATAGGCTTCAGGGGGCAGGTATTGAATTGTGTCAGTAGCCTTTGTTCTGGATCTGATCAATTTCGTTTTCTCTGTTCTCCCTGAAGAACTCACAAGGGACTCTGGATTGCTGTTCTAAGTGACTAGGTTGTATTCTCAGATGCTTCCTGCTGCACACGCTCCCACGCATCTGGCCAGCCATCTAGCATTTCTGAATAAAAGTATTATTCTTGCTTCAGATGTTACAAGAACTGTGGATGCCTGTGCTGTTGTGTCAATGTGTTCTGTGTGCATTCCCTGCATTTCCCATCTGTTCATGTCAAATTTTACCATCAGGCAACATCAGATCGAGGACCCAACGGAAAGTTCAAGTCTTGAGGGAAGAATATAATGTCCTTTAACTCTGGAAGCATAGAATGTATGTTGGTTCTGGAAGGAGTCTTCTATGGACTTAAAGCTCCTGTTCACACGTCTGAACTGGCTCTGCATTGCAGTTCTGACTGGAGGGTTTAACACTGGCAGTCATGGTGGCAGAAAGGTTATGTGACAAAACACCCCTTGCTACTCTGGTCTGCTTGTTACCAGTGCAGGAAGCTTACTGTGGGATGTGATTGAAACTGAATTAACTAATTGACTGTGCTTGTCTTTGTATTGAAAGGATTCTTTGTGCCTGTCTGTTACAAAGAATTTTAATGGCAGTAAATTTTCATGGTGTTTGAATAAATTAATGTCTAAAACTAAGCTCAGATTTTATTGCCCAGTGGATATCAGTATTTATATCATTTTACTAGAAGACCTTAGTGGAATGTGAGGTGTGAATTTTAAGGCATTATTTATTTAGAAGCCGTGTGTACTTATTAGACTGTCTGTCGCTTTTCCCAGTTGAAGGCCAGCAGTTGTGAAGAGACGCCAGGACCTCTGCTCCGGGAGTGTCGTGACCGTCCACACAACTCTGGGTTCTTTTCTCCACAGGCTTTGCTCCGTCCGCTGCGAGCTCTGTGCTCGTTCCAGCTGCAGCACGGTGCTCAGATCCGCCTCAGCAAGGAGCAGCTCCTGGAGAACGGCTTATATCCCAAACCAATGCCCAAGAACAGACGCAAGCTCAGGAAAATGGAACTGCTAATGAACAGTGTTAAAGTTTAGTCTGTTCCTGTGGTGCTAGTTTACTCGTTTTCAGCTGACCAGACCAAGTGAAGTTGTCCTGCAGTTTAGTTCTTTCGGAAAGCTTTACTGACAGAGGAAGATTCTGGATTGCTGCTGATCTTGTCCAGGAAAAGGACATACAACAAATGTCCATCATAACAACAAAACAGTGTCATGGACTCAGCAAAAAGCAAGACTTTATGCTGTTTTGTTTTCTTTTTAAATGTGCCTCTAAATACAGTTTTACAAATCCAAAATTTTAAATATGATTGGTTATTGACCTGGAATTAAATGGTGCTTCGTTGAAGCAATATCATTTCCATGAATGTTTATGGATAATTTTGAAGTAGACCAAAAATAGAGCACTCCCACATCAGTTTGCAATCTTGTACATGATTTTACAATTTGAAACAAGCTGTAAAAGAAAATAATGATGATCAGATAGTCTAGACACAGCTTGCTCATTTCATAAAATAATTAAGGAAACTTCCAATGTTCTTAAGGGACTAACCTTGAACTATGATTTGTGTTGTGTTAATTGGCCTGATTTTTGAAGAAGTGCATGGAAGGCTGATATGCTGGCTCCACAGGCTAATCCTCCACATGCAGTGCTGACACTCCACATGGGCACTGGGTGTGGTTCTGGCTTCTCTGCTTCTGATCCAGCTCTGTTTATGGACAGGGAAGTAACAAAGGATGGCCCAAATCCTTGGGCCCCTGCAGCCATGTGCGAAACCCAGAAAAAGCTCCTGGCTCCTGGCTTTGGATCAGCTCAGCTCTGGCTGTCATGGCCTTTTGAGGAGTAAATCAACAGATGAAATATCTTTCTCTTTGACTCTTTCTGTAAATTTGCCTTTCAAATAAAAAGGTATGAAAAATTTAAAAAATAAAGAGGTATATGAGATTTTTTTAATTGATATTTTCATAGGCAGTCCAACTGGGTAAGTTTTGTTCTGTTAGTATTCACTAAACAGGTTTATTGGCTATGTTAAATTGATTTTGTTGAAGTTGTCATATATAGGTAGCTGAAAGAGATATATAGCACAACTCATTTTAAGAATGAATTTAACTAGGGTTATTTGAATCTTTTTCAGTGGTGAAGTTTTCAGTTTGAGAAAACAAATTCCCCATCCTCTGTTGGGAAATTTATACTGAGATTTTGTGTAGAACAGGAGACATGCATGTAGTGTATATTTATGTCTAACTTAAATCTACTGCAGCTATGGGTATATTTTGTCAAGAAGAGAGAGCTTCATTTAGTTTTTGTTTATGACTTCCAGAATTTCCTGTGTCCCATGTCAAAGTGTAAGGAGAAGTGTAGGTGCAGTTCTAAGGTAAGCTTGATGGATACCTGCGTGTGCGTGAGTGAGTGGAAGCGCCAGCTAGTGGTCATGTTCATACTCATTTCTGCGTTCGCTCTTGACCTGGGTCCGTCCTGTTTGGACAGCTGTCGTGCTGATGACAGAATGCTGATTGCTGTAGTGGGATGCTCCACACTAGTTGTTTTATAGTATTTAAAAAAGCTAGCTTTTGGTTTACATTTTGACTTTTTGATTGGAGGAAAGTTATCTCATTTGTAATTGAAAATGCCTAATATCAAAGGGTTGTTTGGTGTAATGAAGGAATAGTAGATAATAATACATAATGGTTTCTTAAATGGGTTAAAATTATTCCACAGTAAATATTTTTGTTATTTTTCGGATTATACTTCACTATTTTCCTGAGCTATCGCTTTTTTGAAAAAGATAATTCTTATAGAAGACATCATTTTTATCTCAGAATTTTACTTTAGGGGGCTGACATGATGACTGAGCAAGCTAATCCTCCACCTGCAACACTGGCATTCAGTATGGCTGGCGGTTCAAGTCCTGGCTGTTGCACTTCTAAACCAGTTCCTGCCTATGACCTGGGAAAACAGCAGAGATGACTCAGGTCTTTGGGCACTTGTACTCAGGTGGGATGCCCAGAAGAAACTCCTGGCTCCTGGTTTTGGATAGGATTGGCCCAGCTCCGGCCATTGTAACAATTTGGGGAGTAAATCAGTAGATGGAAGATATTCTCTCTCTTGCTCGCTCTCTCTCCCTCCCTTCCACCCTCCCTCGCTGCTTCTCCCTGTCTGTGAATCTGCATCTCAAATTGAGTGAATCTTAAAAAAAAAGCTTTTCCTTCCTTTTCCCTTTAAATTTTTTTGTTTTGTGTTGATTTTTTAATTATTTTTGATAATCTTATTTTTGATAATCTTTACATAGTTGATTAGGGCACAAAGGGTCAAGGGCTGCAGGAGAATGGGTAAGACCATTGTTTCCACATTCTCTCTCTCTGTCTCTCTTTTTGTTTTTTTCTGTTTCTGGGTTAAGAGGGCAGATAAAGGGAGAAGCTCCACCCAGCCTCCCCTCCCATCTCAGGGCCCCTGATGTGGGGCACGCTCCGAGGGCACTTCTCAAATGTTTCTGGTAGTTCACCAGTTCTGAATTGTTGTCAATCTCACCATTCCAAGCACATGAAATCTCTCTAGAATCCACTGGCTGTGTTGACTCTTTAAAATAATTTCTAATTTTATCTTTTAAATGCAATGTCTTATGACTTTTTGAACACTTTAGAGTTTAAAATGTAGTGTTCTTGGAAATTCATAAAGCTTTCTTTAGAATAAGACATTTCACAGCATCAGCTGGCAGATGCTGCCTCTGGGGGCTAATTGTGTCAAGTTGAACTGCAGAATCACCTGGAGAGTGCATGTTCTGGGAGTGGCCCGGTAGGGAAATAGGGGGCACCTCCCTCTTTGGTTATCACTCCCACTGGAGAGCATGAAAACCAGGACTGGAGCAGCGGTGGCTAGACAGAACGGCACCCACCAGCATGTGCGTGGGCTGGATGAGGGGCCGGTTGGGTTGAACTAGGCTTCAATGCCCATTGACATGTATGAGAGCTGAATGGGTTGTGGGACAGAATGAATCAGTGTACCGTACATACTGGCAAACATGGGAACCAGGTCAGGAGGCAGACCTGATGGGAGTTATTGTGGGTCGCTCCGACTAGGCTGCAGCTCCCATTGGTTTGTGTGAGGGCCGAGTGTGTGCTGGGCAGAACCAGGCTGGACTGCAGCACCCATTGGTTAGTGTGGAAGACAGGGCTGGAAACAGAACTGACCCAGCAATTGCAACCACCAGCATATGCATAAGATGATTGAGGCGACAGACTGTGCTGGACCCTGTACAGGCAAGCACGCGCAAAAATCAGGTCTGGGGTCACTTCAGACGAAGATTCTTTGGGGATCTCTCCAAAGTGCTGGACTCAGAATCCCAACCATGAAGAGAAGTGCAGGTTCCATGGTCTGAGCATGGAGTGCAAGTGTCAAAGCCGAGCCCCCTCAGAGGCTTAGATGGAGCAGTGGACAGCATATCCAGAGGATATGGCAGACCATAGGAACCTGCAGAGGATACCCAGTACCACAACAGAGAACGGAGGGCAGAACAAATCATTCAACTACCCCAGCCATGTGTTGGCAGTGAAAATTTGGGCAGACGGAGACTCTAAAGTGAACTATGTCAGCCAGTGGGTTCTGGAGACATTTCATCATGCTTGGAATGGCGAGATTGGCAGCAAATCAGAACTGTTAAACTATCAAAACCACTCGGGCAGAACCCTTGGAGCATGCCACACATCGGGAATCTGGGATGGGTGGGAGACTGGGTGGGGCTTATCCCTTTTTCTTTCGCCTTACCCGAGATACAGGAAAAAACAATAATAACAATAATGTGGAAACAAAAGTCTCACCCACCAAAAAACAAAAGACATACTTTCTCAAAATGTTTTATTGATCTCTTATTTTACATATTTAAAAAAATGTCTATTTATTTTAATTTGAAAGGCAGATTTATAGAGAGAAGGAGAGACAGCAATAGAAAGAGTTTCCATCCTCTGGTTCACTCCCCAGGTGACCGCCATAGCTGAAGCTGAGCCCATCTGATGCTAGGAGCCGAGAGCTGCTGCCAGGTCTCCCCTGTGGTTGCAGGGTCCTGAGGCATTGGGCCGTCCTCTGCTACTTTCTGAGGCTACAAACAGGGAGCTGGTGGGAAATGGAGCGACCAGGACAGGAATTGCATCCAACTGGGATCCCAACACTTGAGGGGGAAGAATTAGCCAATTGATCCAGTGCACTGGGCCCTGTAATTTTATTTTTACTGAATTGTTTTCCTTTTCCCCTTGTCTTCCCTTCTCTTTCCCTCTCCCTTTTTCCTTCTCTTTAATATTTATTTATTTTTATTTGAAAGGCAGATTTTACAAAGAGAAGGAGAAACAGAGACAGAGGGAGATCTTCCATCCTTTGGTTCACGCTCCAAATGGCCGTAATGACCAGAGCTAAGCTGATCTGGAGCCAGGAGCTAAGGAATTTCTTGGGGGTCACCACCTGTAGATGTAGGGGCTCAAGGACTTAAGCCATTCTTTGCTGTTTTCCTGGGCCATAGGCTGGAAACCAGTAAGTTGGATTAGAAGTGGAGCAGCCGGGACATGAACCAATGCCCATTTGGGATGCTGGTACTATAGGCAGAGAAGTAGCTGGCTAAGTCTCCATGTCAGCCCAATTACTTATCTTGTAACAAGAACTATATTTTGTCTTCTCTAGTCTATGGTACTGCTTTACTTACTGCTGGTTATTAAAATTGTAAGTGCTTCCTAAAGTTATTTAATTCACTTGAGAGAGGCAGTCAGCTATGGATAATCAATCAGTCAGTTGATCAGTCTGTGTGCTTACACACACACACAGACACACACAGAGAGAGAGAGAGAGCGCAAGCAAGTACATCTGGTTTCTCCCCAACAGTCAGAGCTGAGTCAGGCTGGAGGGAGTGGCCAGGTACTCAGTCTAGTTCTCCCAAGGGTAGGGCAGGGACCCAGCCTCTCTTGAGTTAGCACTTGCTGCCACCCGAATGTTTGTTAGCTGGAATGGGGAGTAGAGGTAGAACTTGAACTCAGGCACTCTTTCACCACGTGTGGTTGTGCTAAGCAGCATCTCAGCAGCTGGACCAAATCCCTGCCCTTCAACTTTGATTATAATAATTGACTTAGTTACTTTTTAGAGTGTTTATCACCATCCTGGGCTATGTCTTTGTTGATGGGGGCATAGAAATATTTATCACTTAAAATTAAATGTTTGCATTTGTAATCATAATGATTAATTTCACTTTTTAAAGACATTTAAATTACTAATGATATTGATCATTTTGGATAATGTGTTTATTACTGCTAGTTGGTTAAAAATACTATTTGAATTTAAAACTTGGTTAGTTTTTTTTGCTGATTTATTTGTGATCATTTGCCAAAGATTTTCATAGTTTCATTATTAATAATATTAGTAATGTAGAAGACTGAAGTTTTTGGAGTGCTTTTATAAACCTGCTTAGTTAAGATACTCTGTGATAATTAAGGTTTCAAAAGTGCTTTTATTTTTTTATGCAGTATTTTTTTTATTTAATTACATTGTATTATGTGACACAGTTTAATAGGTAATGGGATACCCTCACCCCCCTCCACACCCTCCCCCCATGTTGGGTTATTCCACCTTGTTACATAACCACAGTTCAAGTTCAGTTGAGATTCCCTCACTGCAAGCATATACCAAACATAGAGTCCAGCATCTACTGTCCGGCCTAGTTCAACGGCTTTTAGGGGGACCCTTCCCATATACCATCAGCAAAAATTTACATCATTATGGAATTAGTTGATATAGTAATGAGTAACCAATATGTTAAAAATAAATGCGAGTTCTTAACCACATTCTGTGACCACCTCATTGACATTTCAATTTTAGTTTATACACAACTTATAACATAACATATATAGCATTACATGTTTTACATAACATCATATCATCTTAAATTAAAGCAAACGTGGTATCTAACCTTTTGGGATTGGCTCATTTCCTTTAGCATTATGGTTTCCAGTTTGGCTCATTTGGCCACAAAGAACTGCATTTTGTTTTTTTTAATAGTGAGTAGTATTCCATGGAGTAGATGAACCATAGCTTTCTTATCCAGTCCTCTGCTGATGGGCATTTTGACTGCTTCCATGTTTTTGCAATTACTGATTGTGCTGCTATGAACATAGGAGTGCATGTTGGTTTCTCATAAAACAATTGTTCTGGATATATTCCTAGGAGTGCTATTGCTGGATCATACGGTATGTTGATTTTGAGATGTTTTCCATAGAGGCTGTACCAACCTGCAGCCCCACCAGCAGCGGAGTAGGGTTCCCTTTTCCCCGCAACCTCGCCAACAAGTGTTGTTGGTGCTTTTTCTCATGTGGGCCAATCTTACTGGCGTCAGGTGGTACCTCATTGATGTTTTAATTTGTGTTTCCCTTATTGCCAGGGAATTTGAGCATTTTTTCATATGCTTATTTGCCATTTGGGTTTGTTCCTTTGTGAAATGTCTGCCCATTTCCCATGCCCATTTCTTGAGTGGCTTATTTGTTTTGGTATTTCGGTTGTTTTGTAGTTCTTTGTATATTCTGGAGACTAGCCCTCTATCACCTATGTCGTGCACGAAGATCTTCTCCCATTCTGTGGGTTTCTTTTTTACTTTGTTGATTGTTTCCCTTGCTGTACAGAAGCTTGTTAGTTTGATGAGGTCCCATTTGTTTATTCTGGTCTTGATTTCTATTGCCTTTGGTGTCCTTTTGAGGAAGTAGGAACCTACCCCTAGATCTTGCAGAGTATTTCCAACATTTTCTTCCAAAAGTTTGAAGGTTTCTGGATGTAGGTTTAAATCTTTTATCCATTTAGATTTGATTTTAGTGTATGGTGAGAGATGTGGATCTATCTTTTTGTTTCTGCAGGCTATCAACCAGTTGTCCCAACAGCATTTATTGAACAAACCTTCCCATTTGCCTGGATTGTCATTTGTCTTTTTGTCAAAGATTATTTGGCTGTATCTGTGTGGGTTCCCTTCTGGTGTTTCTATTCTGCTCCATTGATCTTCCTCTCTATCTTTGTGCCAGTACCAGGCTGTTTTGATAACCACTGCCCTATAGTATGTCCAAAGGTCCGGAATTGTGATTCCTCCTGCTAACTTCCTGTTCTTCAGGATGGTTCTAGCTATTCATGGCTTTTTGTTTTTTCTAGATGAACCTTTGAATCATTGTTTCCAGTTCCATGAAGACTGTTTTGGGCAATTTGGGATAGCGTTGAATGTATATATTGCTTTTGGCAGTATAGACATTTTAATGATATTGATTTTACCTATCCAGGAGCATAGGATGTTATTCCATCTTTTGAGGTCTTGTTCAATTTCTTTTTTAAGTAATTTGTAGTTTTCTTCAAATAGGTCTCCTACATTTTTGGTTAGGTTTATTCCCAGACACTTCATACTTTCCTCTGTTATTTTGAATGGTATCTTGCTGGTTAAGTCTTTTTCCATCTTGGGGCTGTTCGCATACACTATGGCTGTTGATTTTTGTTCATTAATTTTGTACCCTGCCACTCTAACAAACTCTCGTACAAGTTCTAGCAGTCTCTGTATTGAGTCTCTTGGTTCTTCTACATAAAGAATCATGTCATCTGCTTATAGTGAGAGTTTGACTTCTTCGTTTCCCATTTGGATTCCTCTGATTTCTTTCTCTTGTCTTATGGCCTCAGCAAGTACCTCTAGGACTATGTTGAACAGCAGTGGAGAAAGCGGACATCCTTGTCTTGTTCCAGATCTCAGTGGGAAGGGTTCCAGTTTTTCTCCATTCAGTATGATGCTGGAGTTGGGATTTTCATATATTGCTTTGATTATGTTGTGGATTTTTCCATCTATGCCTACCTTGGTTAGGGTTTTTAGCAGAAAATTATGTTGGATTTTGTCGAAAGCTTTTTCTGCATCTATTGATACTATCATGTGATTCTTGTTTTTCAGTTTTTGGATGTGGTGTATCACATTTATGGATTTCCGGATGTTGAACCATCCCTGCATTCCAGGGATGAATCCTACTTGATCTGGATGAATGATCTGTCTGATGATTTTTTGAATTCTGTTGGCTAGGATTTTGTTGAGAATCTTAGCATCAATGTTCATCAAAGAGATAGGTCTATAGTTTTCTTTCTCTGTTGGTTCTCTGTCCGGTTTTGGGACTAAGGTAATGTTGGCTTCATAGAATGAGTTTGGAAGGGTTGCTTCTTTTTCTATTGTTTTGAAGAGTTTGTAGAGGATTGGGGTTAGCTCTGTTCGGAATGTTTTATAGAATTCTGTAGTGAAGCCGTCTGGGCCTGGGCTTTTCTTTGTTGGAGGTCTTTAATCACTGATTCAATCTCTGCTTCAGTTATGGGTTTGTTCAGGTCATTTGTTGCCTCTGGGCTAAGTTTTGGCAGGTTGTATAAGTCTAAGAACTTTTCCATTTCTTGGTGGTCTTCTGATTTGTTGGAGTACAGTGTTTTGTAGTAATTTCTAATTATGTTCTTAATGGTTGCAGTGTCTGTTGTTATGTTGCCTTTTTCATCTTTGATGCTGTTAATTCTTGCTTTCTCTTGTTTTTTCTTTGTCAGTCGGGCCGGTGGGGTGTCTATTTTGTTTATCTTCTCAAAAAACCAGCTTTTTGATTCATTGATTTTGTGTATAGTTTTTTTTATTTCTATCTGGTTGATTTCCTCCCTTGTTTTGATGATTTCTTGTTTCCTGTTGTGTGTGGGGCTCTTCTGCTGCTGTTTTTCCAGATCGTGGAGGTGTGTGTTTAGTTCCTGTATTTGGCGCCTCTCTTGGGCCTTGACATGAGCTCCAGTTGCAATGAATTTACCCCGTAGTACTGCTTTGTCCGTGTCCCACAAGTTTTGGAATGTTGTGTCAGAGTTTTCATTAGTTTCCATAATTTTTTTTTTTAAAGATTTATTCATTTTATTACAGCCAGATATACACAGAGGAGAGACAGAGAGGAAGATCTTCCATCCGATGATTCACTCCCCAAGTGAGCCGCAACGGGCCGGTGCGCGCCGATCCAAAGCCGGGAACCAGGAACCTCTTCCGGGTCTCCCAAGCGGGTGCAGGGTCCCAAAGCTTTGGGCCGTCCTCAAACTGCTTTCCCAGGCCACAAGCAGGGAGCTGGATGGGAAGTGGAGCTGCCGGGATTAGAACCGGCGCCCATATGGGATCCCGGGGCTTTCAAGGCGAGGACTCTAGCCACTAGGCCACGCCGCTGGGCCCTAGTTTCCATAAATTTTTTGATCTCATCTTTAATTTCTTCTCTGACCCATTGTTCGTTTTATAGCATATTGTTCAGCCTCCAAGAGTTTCTGTATTTCCTGGGGCATTTTGAATTGATGATTTCCAGTTTCATTCCATGGTGGTCTGAGAGGGTACATGGTATGATTCCTATCTTTTTGAAGTTATTTAGATTTGCTTTGTGTCCTATCATGTGGTCAATCTTGGAGAAGGTGCCATGCACTGTCGAAAAAAATGTATAATCTGTGGCCTTAGGATAAAAAGTTCTATAAATGTCAACCAAGTCCAGTTGTTCTGTTGTTTGTATGAGCTCTGTTGTTTCTTTGTTGAGTTTTTGTTTTGTTGATCTGTCTATTGTTGTTAGTGGGGTGTTGAGATCACCCACTATTATTGTGTGCGTATCTATGTCTCCCATTAAGTCTGTAAGTAATTGCTTCACGTAGCTAGGGGCATTGGGATTTGGTGCATATATGTTCACGATGGTAATTGCTTCCTGATGGATCATTCCCTTCACCAATATATAATGTCCTTCTCTGTCTTTTTTGATGTCTGTCAGCTTGAAGTCTGTATCATCTGAAATTAAGACAGCTACCCCAGCCTTTTTTTCTCGTCCGTTGGTGTGAAATATCTTTTTTCCATCCTTTCACTTTCAGCTTCATCCAGCAGATAAATGTTTACCATTTGTAGGTGTCAGACATTGTTCTAATTGTGGAGACAATAGCAGCTAAGAAGTAGATTCTTGCTCATGTCCTGGAATTCTGTATCCTCCTCTTTTTAGTCATCTAACCACATTATTACTTTGAGACCAAGCATTCACTTTCTGTATACCTTCTTCACAGAGCCCAGTGTACTGAGAAAAGTTTCAAAAAGGACACTGATGTTAGAATTCCATTAGTAAACATTGAAAAAGGCAGGTGTGATCAGTCTTCTTTTTTTCTTGTTTCCCTCTTTTGCTTTGCTTAGTGAAATTAGTCAAACTTTCCATTATTTCTTCTTTCATCATGTATCCTACCTCATCAAAACTGTCCTGCTGAGTTTTCTGGAGGATCCTCCAGTAAGTAACGTGCCTCGTAGTTGTATTATAAACAATATAGTTTTTTTTTCAAGCGAGGAGAACCCAAGTTATTATGGCACTTAAAGATCTGGACTGTGCTTCGGAACCAGGTGGCCTCGCCGAGCCCCTGGGAGGTGCCCTCAGAGAGCCTTCATCCGCAGAGGGCTGTGACGGGAGCGCGACGGGGGCACTCTGCCCCTTTGGCACAGCTCTTTCTACCGCTGTGTTAATTCATACCCACTTGGGCTTTTTCCCATATTTTAGGTTTTAGATTGGAAAAATTGAAATTAGGATATTTTTCCAGATACTTGTTCCTAAAGCAAATCTTAAAAAGAAAAAGCAAACTTGTGCGATGCAGCCATCCAGTTAATACTCCTTTTGTAGTTATCAATATCTACTTGAAATAAATAGAATGTTAATCCCAGGCACATGATCTGTTACTTTAATTTGACTTTAATCACAGTGGTAGGCATCAGTAGTCTAGTAAATCTTTTAATTCCATTTAGATCGTTGTAAGGAAGGCTACAGCAACTGTGCTATTTTATGTGCATGTGATAGACTAAAATGTTTATTTCTTTGTGCTCTAATCATTTGTTTCTTAATTTATCACTTTAGAAGCCATGTCATATACTCCTGTCGGAGCGGGGAGTGCAAACTGAGTTTACCTTTGGAGCTCAGAATGTTGCTCTTGAAATGTGATGAATTCCTGTCAGGAGTGAATAAAAGCTTCAGTGGAGGCTTCCTATGAAGAAAATTATTTTTTCTTTCTTAACCTATCTCACTTTTTTATCATTGTGATATCATTCAGAAAGAAGTGTATAATACATGCCAACAGGGCTTTGCTACAGAGAGGCTCTTGCAGTTAACTTGCTGGTTTCAACAAAAAGATGTGGGCCTGGTGCACAGTGGAGGGCTGACAGTAGCAGGGGATTGGGCTGACCAGTGGTAACAGCAAGGAAATCATGTTGGTGCCAAAATATTCTACATAAAATGTATGATATGCTTATGCTCACATTTAATATTTAATAAATCAATTCCTGAGGGTTAGTCTTTGAAATGCAATTTCAGCTCCCTGACTGCAATTGTGCAGGCCACAATTAGAGCTGTCAGAACAATCTTTCAAAGTAGAACCAAGAGTAGCCTGAGTGCTTGTTGTCTGAAGTTCTCGCAGCATTACTTGATGTGAGTACAGAGTTTCCACGATGCACAACACACACATGAGCACACAGACATACCCTGAAGGAAGCAGTGCACTTCCACAGGCTAATGCTGAGATCTTTTATTTAATTATTTAGGTATCTATGAATAAGCAAACATAGCAAAAAAAATGGAGGAATTTATAGCACACTATTTTTGGAATTAGGTTATGGAATAAAGAGGCCTCAGATTTATTGTTAAATTTTGGAAAAGAAAATGGTGCAATATATGAATGATCCTAAAATTAATACTTAATTAATGGGTATTACTTAGTTAATGGGTATTATATGGGTATTAATGGGTAATACTTAGTTAATGGGTATTATATGTCTGTTGGTATTGCTTTTGGCCTATTAGGGTATCAAGTAAGGTAAATAGATGGGTTATAGATGTCTCCTATCTTTTTCCTGTTCCAACTGGTTTGCCCTTGTACTTGAAAAACAAATCCCCCGAATTTATCTTTTTCATTCGCTAATTCTTGCAATGACAGCCTACTTTCCATATAAGCCAGGCTGCTGATTGTTCAGTTTAAAAAATTCTGATAGCAATCCCATGCAGATTCTGTGGCAGAGTCTGAAACAGGATGTCAGTGGTGGGTTTTCCCACTCTTTTTTAAACTTTTAGCAGGGAGTGAATGTTCAGTGGTATTCTCTCAGACTGTCAACACGCCCCAGAACCAGGAGCAGAGAGGAGCCTTGGTCTCTGCCATGTGCTGAATTTTAAAATGTGTACACTGCCTCTGGAGAGCAAGGACACACTGATCATGTGTGGGTTTTACTCTTAAAGCCTAACCATTCCCTCCACAGTAACTCCCCCTTGACTTTGTGTTATGTCAGTGGTGTCCAGTTGTGCATGCTGGAGAGATGGACTGACTATTGGTTTGTTGCTGCCTTGGAGAGCAGGTGGTTGATCCAGCCTGAGGGGAGCTACTACAGAGTGACACACTAAGGCATCCTGGAGGTCCTTTAGAGTCGTAGTGACAGCTGCAGCACAGAAAGGAAACGTTGGCGCCTTGAGCAGGCAGCTGATGTCAATCCTCCCCAGGCAGCAGGTGCTTTGGGTGCTGTGCCTGCTGCCCAGGTTCCTGACATTCTGGGTTCTAGGTCTGAATTGCCTTTCTCAATGATAGCATTTGCTCATTTGTGTCCTTGGAGCTCCCATTGAAAAATGCATGTTCCAAACACACATGGCCAAGAGTCAGGAGTACAAAGCCCCTTTTACCCAGGAGGCAGCAGGGAAGAGGAGAGGCCCAAGGTGGTTCAGGTGAAGGGCGGGTCTCACCTTCTAACTTCTAGGCTTCTCACACTGATAGCCTTCAGTTCTCAGAGCCTCAGATCCTCCAGAGTCATTCCTTGGTGAGAAAATTTTTGTGAAATTATTTAAATGATTTAACAAAAACATCAGCTGACATAAATTCAAAGGGGGTGTCCTAAGCAGGGTGAGCAGATTCAGGAGTTGTACATATATTCTACACATTTTAGGAATCTTTGGAGTTGCATCCAGAAACCATCTAAATAACATTTTGCCCTCTGCATATTTTAAAAGATGTATTTATTTATTTCAAAGACAAAGTTAGTGCCCGGCGCTGTGGCCTAGTGGCTAAGGTCCTCGCCTTGAACGCGCTGGGATCCCATATGGGTGCCAGTTCTAATCTTGGCAGTCCTGCTTCCCATCCAGCTCCCTGCTTGTGGCCTGGGAAAGCAGTTGAGGATGGCCCAATGCTTTGGGATCCTGCACCTGTGTGGGAGACCTGGAGGAGGTTCCTGGCTCCTGGCTCCTGGCTCCTGGCTTTGGATCAGCACAGCACTGGCTGTTGCGCTTACTTGGGGAGTGAATCATCAAACAGAAGATATTTCTCTCTATCTCTCCTCCTCTCTGTATATCTGACTTTGTGTGTAGCAACTTAGGAGCGGCTGATTTTGTCAGAGCTGTCGCAAGGAAGCAGCAGGTGAGCAGAGCTCTGCAGAGCCCTGGGTCAAGTGATCCTGGGCTTGGAAGCGGCTCACCTGCCATGGTTCTTTTTGTCTCCCTGTATTTTTATAACTCAGAGGTATTGAAGATCTGTGCCAGAGATGAAAACCAAAGTGATTATGTTTGTGTTGTTCTCCTGCAAGTTGGAAGCATTTTTATGTGTGATCTTGATGTTCTATGTTATTTTTATTTTTACTACTAAGTTGAGATAAGGTGTTAAAAGCACATATTACAGAGTGAGCATCTGAGAAAACATTCTAAATTTAGAAGATGATGTGAAAGTGTCGCAGTGGCTAATTTTTTTAACATCAAGAATCGGGGTGTAGGGGGCCTGTGAAGCAGGAAATGAGAGGTCTAGAACGGGAGACTGAGGAATTGGGCGAGTGGCAAGGAAAGGGGAGAAGGAGAATGAGTTGTGTACACGTTTGATGTGCAATTTTAGGGAAGAGCTCTGCTGGACTGTAATTGGTCAGACCCTATGTGATTAAGCTGAGTTGAGTTGAAATGCTTGTCTCCCTTCACCTAAATTCCTGTATCCCTACCACTCATATCCGCATTGTTTGAGCGTCTTCAGATGGGTTTCAAGGTAGGAAACTTAATCAAATCAGTAAGAATCACTCAAGGATTCAGAGGGTGGTGGGGCGACATTCATATTTTCATTGACTTTTATGAAAACTGTTGAATGTGAATGCGAATGGCACCTGAGAAGCAGATGCAGCAGAGCTGATGCTAAACTGTAGACAGCCCACGTTCAAGGCCGTCCAAGGATCTCAATGTCAGCCAAGTCTGCATAGACTGCACAAAAGTTCTCGTCTGCTTTTTATTTTCGTTTTCCCACAGACCATTAAGTTGTATAATCTTTGGAATCATCAGACATTTCGGTATGGAATCAAAGAATTATGAATTGGACTCTTAGTGGGCAAATTTAATTTTTAAATGATTTGCATCTGGTTCACTCAACAAATGCCTGCAATGATTGGAACTGGGCCAGGCTGAGAGCAACCTGAGATTCAGTTTGGCTGTTGTACCTGGGCGGAAAGGACACAGGAGCTTGCGCCATCACCTTCTGCCTCCCAGGGCACCATGAACAGGAAGATGAATCACAAGTTGGGATCCAAACCAAGCATGATCACAGCATCACAACAGCTGACTCAAATGCCTAGAAAATTCCCTTTTTGAAGCAATCTCAATTGATTCTATTCCAGTGAAACATATCTATTTATTTTCTTTAAGGCATAAAAATACTGATGAGCTTATTGTATTAGACAGCAAGCAAACTGGAACAATGGGAGCATATTGCTGATAGATAGTGTGGAGTACTACCTGCCGGCCTTGTCTAAACATGAAAGAGGAGAAAACTCAGGTGGTGTAAAAACTACTTTTGAATGAAATAGTTACTAATCTCAGTACAGGTGCTTGAAAGATGTCACACTGGTAAGTCCTCACCTATTCATGAGTGCCTGAGACCTGAGAAGAGTCGTTCTAGTGCTGTGGTCAAAGGGATACTTCTAAAAACCTAAAGCAGTTGTAAAACTCATGTTATGAACCCCAAACGAACCACTAACTTGTCTGAACCAGCTTCATGGAAGATGATTAGGATCTTACTAATCCTTGTGTCTGATGCTGCCACACATAAACATTATCAAAGAAATGACAAGAAGAATGAATACTTTACTTGGAGCCCAAGCCCCTGGATCTGGGTAAACAAATTTAAACATTGGTGCCCCAAACCTTGAATTACACAACCTCAGAATCCACCTGGACAAGTTAAGCTGGCAGCTCTAAGTCCTCTTGAAGGGAGTGCTAGTGTTAGGAGGGAAGCAGACTTGTGTGGGGGGGAGCACTCTGTGCTTCACCTTTCCTGCCGGTAACTTTTTTTTCCTGGATTTATTTATTTACTTGTTGGGGAGTCAGAGAGAAGAGGAGATGGAGCTCTTCTAGCTGCTGACTGGCTTACCAAATGGCCTCAATGGCCAGGGCTTGGCCAGACTTAAGCTGGAAGCCTGGACTGTCTTCCCAGATCTCCCACGTGGGTGCGGGGCCCAAGCACTTGGACCATCTTGTGCTGCTTTTCTAGGCTAATTAGGAGGGAGCTGGATTGAGGTGGAACAGCCAGGACCTTGAGCTGGTGCCCATATGAGATGCTGGAGCTGCAGGTAGAGCTTAAGCCGCTCTACCACAATGCCAATTCTGTTCCCTCTCCTCCCTACCCCTCCCAATTATTCTTACTTGGATTAGATGGAATTAAAATTAAACAACGTGTGAATGGATGGGCTAAAATTCCATGAAATGAGGTCAGATATCATCCTCCCTTAGAGTGCATGTTAAGGGAGCAAGGCCCAATTTGTTTCTTTAAAGATTAATTTATTTGAAAGGCAGATTTCCAGAGAAAGAGGGAGGGAAAGATAATTGATAGAGATCTTACAGCCTCTGGTCCACTCTGCAGATGCTGTCAATGGCTGGAGCTAGGCCAGCCCAAAGCCAGGAGCAAGAAACTTCTGGGTCTTCCATGTGGATGCAGGACCCCAAGCATTTGGGTCATCTTTTGCTGCTTTCTCAGGTACACATTAGGCAGGATCAGAAGTGAAGCAACCAGGAAATGAACTGGAGCCCATATGGGATGCCAGCATTGTTGGTGGTGGCCTGACCCACAACTCCACCAGCAAGGCCCTGTCTGCTCTGTGTGCAGTAGATTCAGGGTTAATTTAGGTGGAATCCTGGATCATTTTGGCTCTGGTTTCTAGAGCCTCCTGCTGCGCCCTGTGTGCTGCTTGGGGCTCACTGCTGATTTGGTGGCTGGGCAGTGCTCGGAAATGGGGGTCACCAATGATGTTAGCCTGATGGTAGGTTAGGCACAAGTTGTTTTCATGGGGCTCTGCAGCAGCCATGACTAAGAATGACTTTTTCATTTTTAAATTGCAGAGAAAAATTGTAAAAAAAAATGTTCAGTAATGTATTAAAATTCTACAAAAGCCCAATTTCAAGGTCTGCAGTAACTTCATGTTGGTATACAGCAGCATCTAGTTGTGCACATGTGCTTAGGGGCTGCTTTCACAGTGCTGAGGTGAGCAGCTCCCACAGGGAGTGTACAGCTGGTGGAGCTCAAGATAACAACTGCCATGGCTTTTCCACAAGTTGGCCAACTCTAGCCTTCATTCGTGGGACTTAAGAAGAGAGAACCCTCAAATTGTTACTCAAGACCAGAGCACTTACAACATAAAACCGCCAGAGCTAATTGGGAAAGTATAGATTCCTGGGTCTGGGTGCTGTGTGTTCTACTGGAGAACCCAGGAGCCTCGGTTTTCCCAAATGGGCAACATGGCGAGCTCTGCTGGTGCAGGGCAAGGATTCTAGAGTGGACAGCCTATATGTACTCCCTGTTAGGTGAGATGTCGTTATGGACTCTGAGATGGGCCAAGATGTTCTCTCTGTATTCTGCAGTATTCTAGGACACCTCTTGATTTCCAAAGCTCTGAAGCCTTGCTGTTGAAATGGGATCTGTTTGTCTTCTTGTGTAAAATGGTGATCTCCAAAATGAAGTATGGTCACTACTTGGTCTGCAGTTCTTTGAGTTGTAGGGAGAAACTGCTAGCATTATTAGTCCCTCTGTATTTGTGTGTGTGTGTGTGTGTGTGTGTGAGAGAGAGAGAGAGAGAGAGAGAGAGAGAGAGAAACATTGTGTATGGGGCTGAAAAATGAATATAACAAAAATAGCATTTCCCAGTTCTGCCCATTTCCTCTTGCTTGCTTTTCCCTAGAGATTGCTTCATTTGTCACTCACCCCCTTTTCCTGAATGCCACATCCATAGGATTGTTCCTTGAGTTTTCTATTTTAGACATTGTCCGTTCACTTCCTGCTGGGAAGGATCAGGAGTGTGTTCTGTATGCTGTGTATCTGTATGTGTTCAGTCTTTGCTGCTGTTACCTCAGGATCAATACGCACATGCTTTGTTTATCCTTCAGTGTTTATGCAATTATGGCCATGGATTGGCTTCTTGTAGATCTACAGCTGTCATCCTATGGCTTTTCTTCCACGTCTTTCTTGGAATTTCTGTTGCCCCTTCCTTTTTGGTTTCCTACATGCTGTGCCTCATGCCTTCTGTTTCTTGGAATTACTTTCATTTTGCTAGCTTCCATTCTCCTTTTGATATGCATAGAAGGAAAGGCTTTTCAAGATGGTCTTTGTCTAAAAATACCTTAATGTTTTTATGAGGGTAACTTTGAGGTTTAGAGATATTTTTTACTTCCTAAGTCATAGCTTCATTCATTTCTTTAAAGTGACAAGTGCTGGGAATGTTGATGGATACTCTGATATTTTCATATAAGTACATATTACAGAAAGATTTAATTAAACTCATTAACTTACCCATCACTTCATCATGTTTCAATGGTGAGAACATTTGAAGTCTGTTCTTTCAGCAGTTTTAAAGAAAAATACAATCTTATGTTGAATAAACTTTATTGAGTATTTTCAAAGCATATAATGTGATGTAATGAGATTCATAATAGAGTCAAAAGGTTAATATAGTTAAGCAAGTGATAGCCTTCACATACAATTATTCATTTTCAAAACTTTTGTAATAATAGCAGCTAAAATTTAACACTGATTGGGTGTGAATCTCACATACAATACAGTTTCCTTAGTTGTAATCTTTATGTTCAACTGTCTCTAGATTTATTGATCCCACATATGAGCTTCCTTGTATTTCTAATCTACATCTCCTTATTATCTCCCAGCCCTCCTAGTTTGTTCCTTCCTTCATCCATCACTAGATGCTCAGGTTGTTTCCGGAGTGTGGCTGTTGTGAATAATGCTGGAGTGACTATGAGAACACACAGATCTTTATATAAGGTGGTGATTCATTTATTGTGGCTGTATGTCCAGAAGAGGGATTACTGGGTCATTTGATAATTCTATCTTTAGCTTCTTTAGTATCCTCCATAATGTTTATTCTATTTTTACAATATTTTTTATTGGAAAGTGAGGTATACAGAGAGAAGGAGACACAGAGATCTTCTGTCCACTGGTTCACTCCCCAAGTGGCCGCAATGGCTGGAGCTGCACCAATCCGAAGCCAGGATCCAGGAGCCTCTTCCGGGTGTCCCATATGGGTGTAGGGTTCCAAGGCTTCGGGCCATCCTCTACTGCTTTCCCAGGCCACAGGCAGGGAGCTGGATGGGAAGTGGGGCTGCTGGGGTTAGAACCAGTGCCCATATGGGATCCCGGGGCTTTCAAGGCGAGGACTTTAGCAGCTAGAATACCGTGTTGAGGTAGCCCCGTCTATACTGTTTTACATAATGGCTACATCAGCCTACCATCTTACACACAGTACAAGGGTTCCCATTACTCCTCAGTGTCATTGACACTTGTCTCTTGTTTTGGAGGTAATTTTTTGTTTGTTTCATTTTAGGATAATAGATGTCTTAATTGGAGTCAGGTGTTATTTGATAGTGGCTTAGATTTGCATGTCTCACATTGGTAGGGTTGGACATCTTTTGCTTAGCTGCTAGCCAATTTTGGGTTCATTTTTGGAGAAGTAACTGTTCAAGTTCTTTCCCTATGTGTTATATGTTTTCTTGTACTGACATCTATGAGCCATGTAAACTTTGTGTATTACCTCTTTGTCATAAATGGCTCACAAGCTTCCCCACCCCCAGTCCTTACATTGCCTCTTCAGTTTGCTAATTGTTTTCTCTGCTGTGCAGAGACAACTTGGTTGCAGGCCTGTTTATCTTTTATTTTATATCTAAGGTGTAAGATTGCAAGACCAGTGTCAAATACCTGTTCCCCAGTCTTTGGTGTTTCTGTAATACCAATTGTAATATCTTATTCTTCATGTATTATTTTTCTTTCAATGTTCTTTTTTTTCTTCTACCTAAAGTTTTGTGAATTTATCTTTTCTAATGGTGAACTATTTGCTTCATTGATTTTTTACTGGTGTTTATTCCTAGTCATAATTTCCTTCTAGTTACTGTATCCTCTGAAAATAAGTTAAAGTAAATCTGAAGTGGATGCTGATGAAATAAGAGGTATGTATTGGGTCTGGCACGGTAGCCTATTGACTAAACTCCTCCGCTTGCACTCACCAAGATCCCATATGGATGCTCGTTCATGTCCTGGCTGCTCCACTTCCCTTCCAGCTCCCTGCCTGTGGCCTGGGAGAGCAGCAGAGGATGGTCCTGGGCCTTGGGACCCTGCACCCATGTGAGAGATCCGGAGGAGGCTCCTGGCTTCAGATCAGCTCAGCTCTGGCCATTGCAGCCGCTTGGGAAGTGAACCAGCAGACGGAAAATCATTCTCTCTGTCTCTCCTCCTCTCTGTAAATCTGCCTTTCCAATAAAAATAAATATTCTTAAAAAAATAAAAGAGCTATTTTTTCTGTCATCTCTAAATCTGTCACTTTTGTGTGTTTCTTATGGAATGTTATCATACTACTAGCAAAATGACTTATGTGTAATTTTTAAGTACATATGCGTGATTTTTAAGTACATATGCATTTGATTATGTGATTAAAAGTATTGATGAAGAGTTCATTACAAACTAATTAGAAATTACTTATTTAAAGGATATATAACTTAATTTTTGATAGAATCATTATATATAAAGATAAAAGTTGAAATGAGTTCTTGTTAAGAGATATTAAGTGTTGCAAGAATGAAACATATAGTTTTGAGTACACACAAAGCCAGCTGGATTACATTAATCATGTATTTCTAGAAGGTGCACATTGAGTAGAAATTCTAGGAATTAGATTTAGCCCCAATTTATGGGAAATTTTTGTTATAATTAAAGCTTTTCAAAAATGAAATGTGCTGATTTGAGATTTCCTTTTAATTTAATATTTTTCTTCTTTCCTTTCATTATGCACATTGATGTCTAATCTCTAGAGATGAGGTTTCTCTTGTGAGTGGTTTATTGATCCAGGAAAGTTTTAGATAGTCTGATAGTCTGTAATTTAAGGCTTATCTACAACCAAACAATTCAGATTGATAGCCACATGGGTGATATGTCTTTACTGTTTCTAGTTGCAGTTTTGGCTCACTGGCTTGGCTCACATGTGGATGGTGTGGCTACAGAGAGCGGTGCCGTCGCTGACGTTGCAGAGCAGGGGACTGTCTTGGTGGGCCCAACAGACGGCTACCCATCTCCCCGGACTGTTTCTCATGTGGATTGAATGCAATCAGTTATCTGGTTTTCATAACTTAGCAAGTCTTGTCTAGAGGATAGCAGTATAAACACAAGGTTTATGTAACACCTAGGCATCATTCAGTCTGACCTGGTGGGGTGTGTGTGATATGGTGTGGTGTGATGCGGGGTGTGTGTGTGTGTATTTTATGAGGCTGCGTGAGTTGGGCATTTGATTATGTTGAGAAAGTGGATTTCTCTGCGTCCACTGTGTTTCCCTATGTCATCGATTAACTGTTGACACTTGTTCTACTGACCCTCAGTAATTTTGTGGCATAGTCTGTGTTTCCTTATCTGGAGTCGGATGGGAAGCCTGTGTAAATATCAGCAGCTGGGGAGGTTAAGGAGGCTCATTCTGTCCTGAGGTCAGTTAATGATTGCAGCATGTGGAGGGCCAGCTCTTGATGTCCTCCTAGACAGAGCTTGGAGTTACTCAGACTCATGGCTGAAAACCCTACTCATTTGTCTGCATGGTCTTCGTATTTTCCTCATCTGAGCTCCTTCAGTTGGTGATAGTCAGCTGTCCCAAGGGTAAAGACTAGCTGGTCTGACTTGGCTGTCCTGAGGTGCCTGGTATCTCACTTGCAGTAGCTGGGAATCCCTCTTGCCTTGTGATCCTTTATCTGAAATACTTGATTTGACAGTGGCCAAATCTCAGAGGAAAGGTTGTTTGCAAAGGTTCTGCCACATCGGAGTCCCTGGTTCTCCTTTGGTCAAAGCTGGTTATGAGGCTAAGCTCAGAGCTGTCAGTGGGGAGGACTATACAAGGCCCGGATGTCAGGATGCATGGCTCATTGAAGGCTGCCAGTGTAACCATGCAGTGCAAGTACTTCCAGTGTCTGAGGTTGAAGCACTTTCATTCTAAACTCTTCCATTATTTTTCTTCTACAAAAAGTGACATTTTCTACATGGTTTTTCTAACATGAGGCAAGTTTCTGTTCTTGTCCCTGGAACAGTTTTGAGATGCTCATCAAGAACTTAGAGAATGTGTTCATTTCTGTTCTTCCCTTTTCCAAAAGCAGGTAAGGCATCAGCTTGGCAATAGGGGACATAAGGTCACCTTGAAAACTTTAACTGTGTAACTTATAATACAGGATTTAATACATGCTGCCTCTTAGGTCAAGTCAGTGCTGATTGAAGGTACTAATGCATCCAAAAGAATATATTATTTCTCAGATTTCAATTTTGAGAGGATAAAAACAGAAGAGACCTAGTGGCTTTTTGCTGGTACGAGTTCAAGGAGAAAGGCATTCTCATGCTAGGTGGGAATGAGATTGTAGCTGTTCTGTAAAGCAGTGTGGGCGTCTGTATTGAGATCCTAGAATGTTCATACTGAGTCAAGAGCAACAAATTCACTTCTAGAACATAATTGTTAAGGGCATGATTGGAGATTATTAAACACAGAGGTGTTTATTGGTACTTTATTTATGCAGGCAAAAATGGTGATGGAATTACACATGGCTTCTAAAATGGGGTGTTGTGTAACCAATAAGGAGTGGTGTATAGGAAAAATAGTTTTCCTTTTGGAAAACTGCACACTATAAAAAAATGTAAGTAATTTGAAGGTCTGTGGAGGGTTCACTCCATTACATAAAATACTGTGCATGGGCGGGTGCAGTCAGTGGTGGCCGGCGGGATTCAGCCCACTCTCCTCGGCCTCCGCTGGGAAGCAGGAAGCTTAGCTGCTGCTCTGGCTTTACTTAGAGATTACTGTGGCGGTGGGGAGAGTTGGCGGGCAGGACTGAGGGTGACTGGGTGTCAGCCAGA
This sequence comes from Ochotona princeps, assembly GCF_030435755.1. Classification (NCBI taxonomy): domain Eukaryota; kingdom Metazoa; phylum Chordata; class Mammalia; order Lagomorpha; family Ochotonidae; genus Ochotona; species Ochotona princeps. The sequence goes on from NC_080850.1 coordinate 45,694,807, forward strand.
GAAGGAAGGAGAAACTGGAGCGAGCGAGGGATGTTGTTGATAGGTGTGAGAAATTGAGAGAGCAAGTTCAGGGAGATAAAAGGACTTTTAAGAATTTTAACTATATGTTTTCCTATACTGTATTTTCCTTATTATGTCTTTTTTTGCAAGAGATTGTTGCCAGTGTGTAAATTATTTTTCAGTTATTTTCAGTGCTCAACTGAAATGTATTTGAGTATGACATCATGCTTGCAGGAATCATTGAAGAATTTCTAGCTCAATAGGAGACAAACACATAGACACATGCGTGTGCACACACACACGCACAAGTTTCAGCTGAGTTTGTTTGATCAAAGAACAAATCTTAGCTGGAGCAGCTCTCCAAACCAGTTGCAGTTCCCAGAGCACTGTCCAGCAGCTGGGCAGGGAGCCAGTGAGCTTCTGCAAACTATGGAAGCTGAATGGAGAAGCACTGTGTGGCTGCCTTCTCTCATCTGCATCTGATGTGATGAAGCACTGGCCTTATTAGGGCGTTGCCTTCTCAGCTGGCCGCCTGTGATTGGCTGAAATTGTATTGTTCATATTGGCTGAAATCAGCTATTTATTAACATAAAAATAGGCCATGGCCTGTTATGTAGGAACATAACAAAGTACGGTGACAGCCTTTTGGTAATGGCCTTTTGCTTGTTCTGTTTGAGGTGCACAGGAACACAGGGGTACTTCTTACTGTTTGTGGGAAAATGGAATTACTTGTAGGAAAGCATATTGGAGCAACAATAAATTTGCTACTTGTGTTGCCTACATTGCATATTTTAGTGCCTCTCTGTTTCTTTCAAATAAAATGAAATTTTAATTTTACAAAGAAAAATGGAATTAAAAGATAAGTTTAGAGGTAAGCATTTGGCCTAACAGTTAAATTGTCAGTTAAGGGGCCCAACACAATGGCTCAGTGGCTAAATCCTAGGAGGTGATTATGAGTCACTTAAATTTTGTCCTTAATTTGCTGTCAGAAAGATATATATATATAAACATTGATACTTAAAGAAAGAGGGAGTATTTTGGTCAGCAGAGAAAGCACTCAGTTGGCCAGTTGTTGTCTAGCCTGAAGTCACCACACACACTCACGGACTCCCCAGACTCGATCCTGAACTGAAATTCTCTTCTGTTTCCAAGATCGAGGACACGTGGACAGACCTGTCTTCAATGAGCTGTCATCTCAAGCCCTCTGTCCATGATCTGTATGACAGTGCCATAGTTCAACTTAAACAAGCAAATTGCATTTCTGGGTCTTGCATTAATAGTGGTCAGTTCATTTAATGTAAGTTAATGATCCAGGAATAGATTCATGGCGTGTGTATTGACAAACTGTCTCCTGCGTTTCCTGGGAAGCTGAGTAGGCCAGATACTTGGGAATTTCTTAGGGCAAGCCCCAAAGAGCTTCTTGGCAGTAGCTTGTGTTACCCGTTTTAGTAACATACACTTGGATCTGTGCATTTGCTTCAGAATCCTATGGTATGAAGTCATGGTATAGACTCATGACTTTCTTATTTCCTTGCTAGAGACTCAACTTCTGCGGGCAGTCATTTCATCTTCATGTTTGTTTGCATTTAGCATCAAGCACAGTCCCTGGCCTGAGATATGCATTTAATTATTATTTACTGAATGTGAACCCAGACATTAATTGAAGTCAGTTGCCGGATTTGCTTGAGCATATGCATAAGAGTAAATATTGGTATATTTTGGGACAGTTGCTCTATAGGATGGTGTGGGAGACCCAGAAGAAGCTCCTGGCTCCTGACTTTGGATCAGCTCACCTCTGGCCATTGTGACCACTTGGGGAATGAGCCAGTGGGTGGAAGATCTTTCTATCTCTCCTTTCTAATATCTGACTTTCCAATAAAAATAAATCTTAAAAGTACTAGTGCGGTAAAATTAATTGATGTTGGTAGCTGTAGATTTTTCATATTTACACACTGACCTGTCTAGCCATGTATGTCTAACTTCTTCATCTATGGATGTTTCTCTCTCTCTCTCTCTCTCTAAGATTTGTTTGATTGGAAAGGCAGTTCAGGTTTACAGAGAGGAGAGACAGAGAGAAAGATCTTCCATCAGTTGACTCACTCCCCAAGTAGCTGCAGTGGCTGGAGCTGAGCCGATTAGAAGCCAGGAACTTCTTCCATGTCTCCCACATGGCGATGACTTTGGGCCATCTTCTACTGCTTTTCTAGCAAGAAGCAGGGGTAACCGGGACATGGACAAGTGCCCATATGGGATGCTGGCGCTTGCAATGTGAGTATTTAGCCGCTGAGCCATTGTGCTGGGCCCTGGGCATTTCTGGTAATGCACATTGAGATGGATAGGCACTGAATATCACACACACCTCACGCCCTGTCTCCTATCCATCCCAGTTCTAGGAATCTCAGTAGATCTCCCAACAGTGGTATTCTGTGAAACCACTAGGTGGGGCAGGAGCTCATTGCAGGCTTGTGGCACAGTCTCCTCTAAGTCCATCTCGGGGTGGCTTATGAGAACTGCAACTTTTGCTAGTCCTGGTTCTGGAGACCGTCAAGTGCACCATCAGGGTGCCTGTAGGTCTGGCATCTGCTAAGGTGCGATTTCTTTGCACGGATGCTGTCTTCTCACTGCGTCCTTCTGTAGCTGGAAGGACAGGCGACTGCCTTTTGGCTTATTTTATAAGGTGACTTCCTTTTTTCATAGACTCTTCCCTATGTCCCAATCTTCTTCCCAAAGGTTCCACCTCCTAATGTCATTACTTCCACCAGAGGGATTAGGCAGGGATACTGCCACTCAGACCATGCCTCCACTTTAGCAAATACCTGAATTAGAACCAGAGGCTGATAGGTGAGAAAGACAAGACCCTCCACCCAGTAGTCCCAAACACCGGACTGGGTCTGGAGCCTGCTGCTGTCATGCCTTTTGGCATCACAGCAAGATCAATTTTGGGAGTGTCTGGACATTTCTTTTTGGAATCTTTGTGAGCAAATTGTCTTAATGCTTGTTGAGAGACACTTGTGTTCCACTCACATATCATAGGCATCATTTTGTCATAAGCCCCTCACTTCCCTTTCAGTGCTTGCATTTGTTGAGTGCCTGCCTCCTTCTGAGCTGGCCTGCCGGGGCGCACTGCAGCCGTATGTGACCACAGGTGCTTGTGTTTGTTGAGTGCCTCCCACCTTCTGAGCTGGCCTGCCGGGGCGCACTCAGCCCTATGTGACCACAGGTGCTGCAGGGACAGCAGCGGTGGACACAGTCCATGTGGTGAGCCGCGACTGGTTCTTGCTCTTGTGCAAATAGCTGCACCCTGTGTGGACTTCACTGTCCCTGTGTCCTTCAAGCTTTTGCGACATCGGTTTCCATCTGTGCAGGTGACTCTGGTTGTTCGATGCTCTACTTGGTTTTATGGTGTTCTATCTTTTTCTGGTAACTGTCATTTTTTTTTATCTAAGAAGGTTCATTTTATTTATTTGAAAGGCAAAGTTAGAGAATGAGTGATATCTTCCCTCCACTGTTCATTCTCTAAATGACTAGAACAGCTGAGCTGGGCCAGGCTGAAGCCAGTAGCCAGGAGTTTCCTCCAGGACTCCCATGTGGGAGACAGGATCCCAAACACTTGGGTCATCTTGTACTGCTTTCCCAGGTGCATTATCAGGAACTTAGATTGGAAGTGGAGCAGCAGCTTCACCCTGGTGCCACTGTGCAGCTGGTAGCTGTCATGTCTTAGAGCTCGCAGTGGAGCTTTCCTTTGGAGCTTCCTGGGCATCCCTCTGACCTGCTGTTTCTCAGGTTAGGACGGCTTGAATGACTTTAATGCATCCACTTTATTTTGGTTTCATGGGTGTCTTTCCTCACTTTCTCATTTTGCATATTTCCTGGGTTCTGAGTAGGAAGAACAGTTGAAAGGAGATTGGGTCCTTGCACATCGCAAAAGGCAGGTGTCCAATTTTAGTTTTAAGGATCTCAAGTCAACCAGTCCATTGTTGTTGATTTGTTGTATAAATGAATTGTGAGTTTTTCAAGTGAATGAGTGTACATGCATTTTGCTGTTGTCAGAGATGTGAAATAAAGCAGCCATGCGTGGGCCTGGCTCTCACATGGGCTATGATGTGTTTGAAGTTTTCCTCTGAGGCCTTTGCACATCTCCTTCAGTGTTCTGAGCCTGTCCTCTGTCTTCTGCCTCTGGATACCCAAGGCTTTCAGTCTGTGCTCTCCCTGCACTGCCTCCCCAGGCCCCCAGCCCCTGGCCCCCAGCCCCAGGCAGAGGAGGATCCTGCCTGCTTTTGGCTCTCCCTCATCCTGAACTGCACCTGGCAACCCACATGTCAGCTAGCTGCTCCTACTGCAGCTAACCCCAGGAAGGCTGTCCTGCACCAGACCAGTTTACTGTGTCATCAAATGATGAGAAACATCTGAGGGTAATTCACAGTAAAATTACAGACACATCTCAGGCATGTCTATTGTCCAGGAGGTCTGTGAAGGGAGTAGCTTTCTGTGTAGCCTCTGTACTTTTCCTCCAGGTTCTGCTCCCTGTGTAGGACTTGTGGGAAGCCTCCTGTGGAGCCTGGAAGGCTGAGTGTTGCTTCTTAGCTGCGTTTGTGCTGGGCCTGTATCCAGGGCTTGGCCCTGTTTACAGCTGTCGCCAGCAAGTCCTTCAGTGCTCTCCCTAGACACAGGCGTCCCGCCATCTCCGCCAGGCTTAGCTGATTTGAGACTTCTTTCTAAGAGAACCTGGCAGTCTTCCCCCGGGGCGACACCTTTGTGACTGCTCTAACTCCTCCCCACTCCAACGCTGCAGAGTCTTCTCCCAGGTGTCTGTTTCTACTCCTGGTCCTCTCATCATCCTGCCCCGGCCACTATGATCTGTGAATATTGTTGAAAAGAATGGCGTAACTGTGTGCGGATGACAGAACATTCGTAGTTCAGCAAGATTTGTAGCCTGAGCCTTGGTTGCCTCCAAGAGACAACGCACACCACTTCATCATGGATGCCTATCCCAACCCTGCTCGCCCAGATGCGTCCTTTTTTCTTTTCTTTTTTTCTAGATAAAATGCCCATCCCTCCGAGGATAGGGTTAGCGGTTCTTCATCATCCTGGCTATTCACTTACGGGAAAATCCACTTTGTTAATGTCTTCCTGAAAATCTGGCATCCACAGTGGAACAAAATACAGACAGCAGAGAGTTCACGTAAGTGTCTGGTCATCTGGCTGCCTTTCTCCTGCTGGCTACAGAGAGATCAGGGGAGAGTTTAAAGAAATGCCTGCTGGACTCTCGATTTGCCACGACAAAAGGGAGCCGAGGCCAGCTGACAGATGCTCACACACAGACACACAAGTGCATGTGGAGTGCTGCTTGTACGGCTCAAACGTGCACAAGCGATCTTAGCTGATCCTCAATCCTGTGTTGCATTTTGCAACAGAGAAAAATAAATCTGAAATTCACTAGTTGTTAGCATCTTGGTCACTTGGCCCCAGCCGGGTTTAAGTGGTCTCTGCTGGTTCGTTGGCAGGTACTTCTCAAGTGAATATTTACTAAGTTCAAGGCTCCAACTTCTCACTGGAAGGGTCTTCTGTGGCCTTTGAAGACATGCCCCTCCACTTTCTGTATCCCGGGGTGTCCTGTGAGTGTCTGAGGGCAGCTTCAAGGGGATCATCTGGGTCTTTGTAGGTCAGTGTGGTGGTGGTGCCCACTGTGGGAGGAGGGATCCGGGGCTGATGAAATTCCCACCGGGGGTCAGGGTGAAGCATCTCCCTCATGCACCCCACGTGCGTGGATGGTGACTGTGGCCAAGAAGAGGCGGTGCATGGCTGGTGCAATGAACACAGCGTGTCCTCCTTCACTGTATGTGGGAACCCCACCTCCTGATGTGTCAGGAAGTCGGGACTTGGGGCAGTCCTGAAGTTAGGAGGGTGGGATTCTCAGAAGTGGGATTAACATTCTTATGAAAAAGTTCAGCCTGAAGTATTCCTGCACGAGGACCCGACGCTGGCAGCCCAGCCTGGGAATTCTAGCCCCCAGACCTGTGGAAAAGCAGCTTCCTGTTTATAACCCACCCAGTGCATGCACGTGCAGTGGCTGCATGAAGACAGTTGTTGAGGTTGCAACACCCACTGTGCAGCCACAGCTGCATCAACTCCAGTGTCCTTGGGCCCTGTCAGCTAGGAGTGGACAGAACACAGGCTCTGGAGACAGACCTGCACCCATTTCTTACTGCCCCCTCTTATTTTGGAAAAGTCACTACTTACTACTTCTCTTGGTATGTATGTATGTATGTATGTGTGTATTTTGAAAGACCGAGAGGGATAAAGAAAGAGAGGAAAGCAGAGAAGATGACAGCTCTCACCCAGGGGTTCACTCCCCAAGAGCCTGTCTTTATCAGGGCTGGGCTGGACTACATCCATGTGCCAGCTACACAACCCAGGCCTTGCATGTGGGTAGTGGATGGCATTACGTTTTTCCCCTGTGGTTCCGAACTGATGGGAAACAGGTGTCTGGCAGTGTGGGATGTGAGAGTCTTAGCCACCAGGCTGAATTCCTGCTATCCCTAAACCTCAGCAGAAATATACACCTGTCCAGTTCAAGAGAACAGTGCTCTTGACCGCCCCCCGGTGGTATGGGCCCATCATAGCGGTATCCTCTAGGCAGAGGCCATCCTGATTTCCTAACACTCCACAGGGGTCAGCATGCTCCAGGACATCCTCCCTCGCCCCACCCCTGCCCAGTGCACCCCTCTCCTGTTCCCTTCCTGAGTGGGGTGCACATCTCCTTCTTCTTGACAGGGCCCAGAGCATCCCTGCGAATAGCCATCCGTCTTTAGCTTGTATGCAAGCTGGCATCACTTGGCCCACGGTTGGGGGGAACTGGGAGAGGCACAGAGCAGATGCTGTCAAGGCCTCACCTGTTCTGGACTTCTCAGGAAACCATGTATTGTTCAAAGTAGGAGCAAAGGATTGAGCACTGGGAGGGTTTCTGTTGAGGGAGAGACAGCCAGACTCATTGCCCATCTATCCTTCAGGCCCCCATGTGCTTCCTGCCTGGCCTCCTCACACTAGGCTTCCTGCACAGGAACCTCCGTTGGCTGGTTGGGCATTCTCAAGTTTTGGAGCCAAGGATTAGTGTTGGAAGTACCGCTGGCCTTTCCAGTCTGGCTAAGCAGTGACCTCACACAGGCACATTCAGCCATTTCAGTCAGTCCTAAGTCAGCTTGGCCTGGGCTCCGTGTAATCTGTGAAGCTGTTCAGAGACACCCGACCAATGCTGTAAAACTTGGGAACTATGGGGAATGTGGCCTTGGGCAAGAAACATGCAGTGAACGGTGACCAGCAGGTGGCAGTGGCGACATGTACGAGGCACCACTGTAACCATGGGTTCAGGGTGCAGCCCTCGCCTCCTTCCAGCTGTCTGAAGTGAAAAGACCATGTTTTGTTAACACCGTGTTACAAGGAGCTTCTTTCTGGAGATTCATGCTTCCACCCCAAGCAGCGCAGCCCACTTTCCTGCCGCGTGACGAGCCTCACTTACAAGGCATTCAAAGACCGGAAGGCTTTGTTTGTTGAAGTTTCCTGCGTGTATTTATGATGCTTTCTGTCCTTTGAAGCTTTAGGGAAACAGGCCTTGGTGCTCTTGGAAATAAGAGACCCTGCTGGTTTGGCAACTCTTGCCTGCTCCCTTGGCCCCCTCGGGGGCTGTCGCAGCAGCCAGATGCATGGTGGATGGTCCTCCCTGCCAGGCTCCTCGCTTTGTGGAATCTGGACAGTCTTCTTGGGAGATGCAGCTGAGCTGGCTCCAAGTTATCGTCACCTTCCCCTGACCAACAAGTGACTCTGAAGGTGTAGTTTCAGAGGGAATTTGAACCCCGCCCAGGAATTTGGGAGAAACCTGGGAGGAGGGGGCGCAGAGTCGCGTTGTCCTGAACACTGATGTGGAAGACTGTGGCCCTGTCCTCCTTTTTACAGATTTCTGGAACAGGGACTGTCTGCCATGGGAGGCGAACCCTAATAGTCCACATTTTAGGCAGTGTAGGCCTCAGATGTCGCTACTTAATGCTGCCCTTACAATTTGAAAGCACCCAGGGATAATATACTATTGTTTAAAGGGGCAAAGCTTTGTCCCGATAAAATCTTCCTGACAAAAACCAGGCAGTGGTCTGACGGGGCTTACGACCTGAACTTTTCAGATCCCTGAAGTAGAGGGAGGGACACACGACCTTTTCTTCCTCTTGTATGGGCACTCCCTTTAGGGCACCCTGCCTTGGTTTTGCCCTGGTGGTGGCTAAGCACTGTTTCAAAGGATGCTCACTGTCCAGCCATCCTGAGCTGAGAATAGGGCAGGAACACACAGCACACAGATTGGCAGCGTGGCTCCAGGATACTGCAGCCAAGGTGACGGCGAGATCCCCAGCACCCTGGAGGATGTGACTCACGCCGTGGGCCTAGGGTGGGCCTCGTCCCTCCGAGTGATGTCAATGGATCCGCCTTTAAGTGGTACTGACGCAGAGTCATCGCCAAGGTGGCCAGACTCGATGTCAGTGCAGCCTGTTCTCTGGCTGGCTCTATACTGGTTAGGACCATTGGCACTGGGCAGCCAAGAATACAGGAAGATGGCAGATGGCAGGAGATGGCAGGAGGTGTGTGCACAGCATTCGAGCTGGGAAGGCAGCTTTGCCAGTCCCGACACCAACCTTGCTGGCAACATGACTGAGAACAAACCAAGCACGGTCTGGCTCTTAAACCCGGCACTCCCCCACTGTCTTTGTTTCCTTCCTGCCCTTCATTGTCTTGTTTGGAGAGCTTCCAAGTCTTCCCTGGATGTGACTGTGGACAGCAGGCAATGGAATCCTTTTTATGTTCTGAAACATCAGTGCTTCAGAAACATGGCACTTGTCTTAATGTGTCATTTGGGACACCGTTGTAGCCGCATGTGCTGGGCTTTGGCTTTGCAGTTACAGATCTGTGTCACTGGAACTGGGTCTCTGGGATGTCTGCTTCGCCAGCGCTGGTGGCCGGCTGGGCCTGGCAGCTTTGGGCCCAGGGAGCTGCCCTCTGCTCCAGTCAGCAGCGCCCAGTGCATGCAGGGACAGACACTTACTGTGTCTCGCTCTGGCACCTGCAGCCTTCCTCAGGGGGCTGGGAGAGCCTTGGCAATGGTGCGCCTGCCCCTTCAGGCCCATTTCAGTGGGGGAGATGGAGGGGATGGGAGCCAGACCCAATAGCCCATGCCCACCCTCCGTTCGCCAAGGCAAGGCTCTGGACTGTTTTGAGGGGTGGGGATGCAGGTGCACAGAAAAGCTTGGAATGAGAAGCCATACTGGGCTATAAAGAGAGGATGAAGTGTCAGGAAGGCACTGGATACTGTGTATAAACCAGTATCTGAACACTTAATAGATTAGGTCAAGATGATATTAAGTAATGAGACATCTAGCAATAGTGAAGTGGCAAAAAAAAATCAAACCTAATGAGTTGACAGGCCTAAGTAAGCCAGTTACATATATCCCTGTTGAACATTTCAGGCAGTACAAAAAGAGATGCGGGTTATAGAACAATGACATAATCTGTCAGCTCAATATTGAGAGTCCTTGAGTGCACCCTGCTTGTGGGGTACTCTTCACTACTGCATGGGGGAGGTGGGGGCTGGGAGTTGTCAGGCACCTGCGCTCCATGGAGGAATCCCTGGTACTGCAGAGAGACCCCCCGCCCCCCCTGCAGGCCCAGGGATTAGGTGATGGGGTGCAAGGCCTTTCCACGAAGGAGCTCAGAAGGAAGGGCCAAAGCTGACCCCATGGGTCACCAGCAGGCCCATGGGACTCACTTTAACGCCAACCTATAAAGCTCTTATTGGAAGGGTTGAGTGCTCTAAGAAAAGGTTTATAGAGGTCAAAATTCTAGTCAATTCACAAACTGCTTTGTACTCCCTAGGGAAAGGCATTTCACGCTCATAATCTGTGTAAGCTGCCTATACCCATGACTAGATTCACACTTTCTCACATATAGAAACACGTACACATGCATACAGACACACACTCAGGTGTAGACACACACATTCACAGTCGCACTCATGCACTCATGCACACCTACTCATGCACCCTCATCTTGAGGTCCCTTGGTCTGCAAGACGACTCTGCTCCTCCCTACGGGAGATTGCTCTCACAGCTTGACAGATGCCTCGGGTACTTCTCCCCAGTTTGCTGGGCCTTGTGTACAGTGGGAGTGTGGGACACTGTCAGCCATTTCCAGCTAGTGACAACAGAGTCCCAAGACAAATAGGGGACCGCTCTGAGGGAGGACCACTAAGGTACTGTCCTGCCTCCCTTAAAAGCAGAGGCCCAGCTCCCGCCTCCCCAGGACATGTGGGAAGGGAGCACACTTTTCAGAATACCAACATACGTCCACGGAGGTACTGTGGTCAGGGGCATCCCCAGGTGGGAGCACGTGCCCCGACATTTCCCAGCATGGCCATCCAGGAGCCGCTCGCTGCCCACCATGGTGCTGGGGGCAAATGAGACTTCACTTTCCCCAGGCCTGACAGCACCCCACGAAGAAACACATCCAGCTTCCTTGTTGCTCTAGAAGGAGCTGGTGCCAGGTGATTTGGTTTGACCTACATTCCCTCTGATAGAAGGACAGGGGAGACCTTCTCGCTGCCTCTTGTGTGTTCGTGAACCATACCGGTTCAGCCACTCTCAGGGACACTGAGTACTGTTGTGGCCACAAGCCCTGCCCAGGACAGTCGCCACCTCAATCCAGTCCCTCTTCTGGCTCCTTTTTCCCTGGGCAGAAGCTCCCCGAGGGCTGAGAACACAGCTTCCTCATGTTCTCATCGGCACAGCCTTTCACACAGTTGATGCTCAGAGTTCTTAGGAACTTCATTGCTGTTCAGCAGAGTGAACAGAGAAGAAAGTTGCTGCTTAAGCCCTCATGGAGACAGACAGTGCTGCTGCCTCTGTCTTGAGTGCCGTGCTGTCCCTTCACAGGAAAGCATGTGAATCAGTCTTCTTGTCTCGTTGATGGTGTCTGCCTGCCGTCTGGCGTACAGGACATCCAGGAACTTTCACTCCGTTGAGTAATGTGCAATAACACATGTACAGCCTATGCCTTACGCGCGCTCTCTCACACCATGAAAACAACAGAAGCAAAGGCTCATAAATCACTAGCCTCACATTTGCATCCAGCTGGTGATGGCTCAACGCTCGGGTCCTCACCATCCGTATGGGAGAGCAGAGCATAGCTCCTGCCTCCTGGCTGCAACTTGACCCAGTTCCAGTGGGCGTTTGGGGAGGAAACTGGTAGAGAGGACTTTCGTTCTCTGTCTCTCTGCCTTTGAAATAAATAAATCATTTTATTTGGAAGAAAAGATTCAGTTCAAACTGTGTCCACCTCTGAAAGGATCATCTCCAAGAATTCAGCAAGTATTCCTGGCTGAAAGACAGCATGTGACAGCAGAAGGAAAAAGCCAGAAAGTGGCACAATGCGGGGAGGGAGGCGTGGCTGTTCACTGGAGGTGTGTCCAAAAGCATTACCCCATCCTGATAAATCCGAGCAAATGGGTGTGGGTCCAAAGAAAGGGGCCTCTACACTGTTGAAACAAAACCATTTGGTGTGTCACTGTGACATGAATTTCCCAGGTGTGTGGGGGAGGCATAGAGGCAACTAGGAAAGGGTTCTTGACTGACCCGCTTTGAGGAGCAGGCTGTATCTCCATCTTCTTTCTCAGAGGCAGCAAGTCACTGTTTCCACACTCCTTACTGTATGTGGAAATTGGTCTGTGTTCTTGAGTGTCTGAGAAAGGAGTGAAGAATCAAAGAGAAACACTCATATTTGAAGCTCCTCATTTACCCTTGAGGATCTTTCCTTGGATCTTATCCTAGCTTGTAGCTGTGCTAGGGAAAGACCTGTAATTGTGTACATATTTGAAAGAGGAATTGGTAACTTAACCTTTGCATGGGTCGGGGGTTCTGTGACAACAGGTGGTAGTAACCCACGGGCAGGAAAGGTTTAAGGGTTAAGATGATGTACCCAAAGAGGGGGCGAGAGGCGGAAGAGAAGCCATACCCCTAACAGTGTAATTCTCAGCCACAACATGCATCCGAGATCACGCTGTGGCAGCATGGCTTTCAGACCCACATGTGCCAGACCAGAGCACAGAGAACCTGCTTCAACGGCGCTTCTGCCTGTCGTGTAAAGATATGAGAACGAGGCCTCTGCGAGCTCCCTGGGTTATGGTGCTGAGCTGTCTCCACCAGGGCCATCCTCACAACCAGTGGAACTACTCCCAGCCCTCCACATGTCTTGTCTTGACCCTAAACTTGGAGATGCCACACAGGTAAGTGACCCTGACTTTGTGTTGCCAGTGGGCTTGGCATCCTGGACCATCTCAGCTGGAACATGTGGTCAGGTCTCCCTGTGCCATACACTGGGCCCTCCATGCAGTTCTCCTGTGAGTACTTGAGACCCCAAGTGAGGTTCCATGACCCAACAACCAACCTGCTACGGGTAAGCTGAGAACTGAATTGAGCTCGGGTTATGTAGCTGAACCCTTTCGCAATCTTCAGTTAAACTTAACTGTGGTTCCTAGGTCTGTGCTAATTTCATAGATTTTGTACTTGTTTTCCTTGGTCTTCTTCCCAAAGTCTTGACCGGTTCCAGGGTAGAAGACAGGCAGATCCAGATCCCAGGAACCAGTCTCCAAGTGGGACATGCATGTGTTGGTGTACCTCGCTCTTGTCTCCTTCAGAGTGGAGGTGGCTGCTGATTTGAGCCATGTGTGACTGAGTCTTTGGCTTTGGCCCAGAGTTAGTCATTTTTTCTTTAGTTTCTTGACAGGAAAGCTTGCACATTTTCCTTGTAGGAATTTTGTCCTCTGTGTGCACATCTGCATATTTATCCTTCAAGGAGATGTGAGCACAGTGGCCGCTCGGGAGGCCCTTGTGACATGGATGGGGCTGTGGCTGCAGGAGACGCTTGCGGATGGGAGAGGGATGAACTGTGTTACTAGGTGATTCCAAGTCTACCTGAGTTCTTTGGTTCGTGGGTTGATAGGCAGCATATGTGTGAATTAAAATGAACATTCAAGACCTTCCAGAAAGAAGAACTTTTAACTCTTGATGCTTTAAATTAGCTCTGTTAAGACAAACATTTGCTCTTTTGAAGACATTTTAATTCTTTTGAGAAAACATCTTTCTTCTTGTATTTGAGGCTCTGCAAAGGAAAAGGTGGCCTTGGTCATCAGGATGCGGGATAAGGGCAAACATTTGATTTAAACAACCGTGTCTTCTCAATCTTGTCATAATGTAGAAATGTTTACAGTTTTATGGGACAGACTTAATTTCTCATGAGATAAACTTTCTAAATTTCTTATAATAATTTTAAAAGTCCTAATAAATTATAATTTTCATAAATGGTTCAGTATTACAAAGCATAAAACTGTTTAAGTCAAATTATAAATGAGATCATTTTTAGAAGATTTGTTTTTATTTGAAAGGTAGATTTTTTCTTTCACAGAGAGGAGAGACAGAGAGAGGTCTTCCATGGCTGCAGTGATGGAGCTGAGCTGATCTGAAGCAGGAACCAGGAACTTCTTCCTGGCTTCCCACTTGAGTACAGGGTTCCAAGGCCTTGGAGTATCCTCTGCAGCTTTTCCAGGCCATAAGCAGAGAACTCGATTGGAAATGGAGTAGCCAGGACAGGAACTGGTACCCATGTGTGATATTGATGCTTGCAGGTGGAGGATTAGCCAGATACACCATCGAACCTGTCCCAAATAAGAGCATTTTTAGTAGTCTTACTCTGGTGAAATTCTTATTGAACTCATAAGTGTACAATTATATATAATCATATGCGTGTGATTATACAGTCATTACGCAATGCTGTTGCAATACTTCTTTCCTCACAGAACACAAAGATGTGTCTTTCACTTTATAAAATGAGGAATAGAAATAGATTTTTTTGTAGTGCTCCAGATTTTAACTGTCCACAAATTACTGTGGTTGGTTTTGTTTGGTTTTCAGGGTTGAGATTAAAAAAATAACTGACAAATTTGAAGAGAAGCTTGGCCTAAGTTAACATCTATGAGTAAAATATGTTAAACATATGTATGTTTCAGTGCTAGTGTAAACCTTCAAGTTAAAAAAAGTTTGAAAACACACTCGTGTTTGAGGACGAAGTTTGGAAAAAAAATTGTGTAGAGATTGATTTGGTTTGTAGGTCCAAGAACCAGGCTAACCAGATAACCCACAGTGCATTCTATCATAAACTGAAGGTACTGTAGGGCTCATGCTGAAGGGTAAACAGGCTAAGCTGCCTCCTGAATGCCGGCGTTGTGTGTGTGTGCGGATTTGTGTCCCAGATGCTCCGCTTCCGATCTAGCCTCTTGCTGATGCACCTGGGAAGGCAGCCGAAGTGTCTGATAGTCCTGGGTGACGTGCTTGGCTCCTGTTTTGGCCTGGCCAACCCATGCAGCTCTTTGGGGGAGTGAACCAGCAGATGAAAGCTCTTTCTTGCCCTGTCTTTCCCTATTTCTTTGTAATTCTTACTTTCAAATAAATAAATATTAAAAAAAGGAAAGATCCTTGAGTTTGGCCACAATGGCTAGAGCTGAACCGATCTGAAGCCAGGAGCCAGGAGCTTCTTCCTTGTCTTGCACATGGGTGCAGGGTCTAAATACGTTGAGTCATCCTCTGCGGCTTTCCTGGGGCATGATCAGGGAGCTGCATGGGAAGTAGAGCAGCTGGGACACGAACCAGCACCCATGTGGGATGTTGGTGCTTATAAGGTGGAGGATTAGCCAGTTAAACTATGGTGCCGGCTCCTCATTGATCAAATCTTTAAAAACTAATTGTGGGGAAGGCACTGTGGCACCGTGGGTTGAATCACTGCTTGCGATACCAGCGTCCCATATTTCTGTGCAGGTTAAGTCCTGACTGCTTCTCCTCTGATCCAGCTTCCTGGTAACGCACTGGGGAAGGCAGTGGAAAGATGGCCTAGGTACTTGTGCTCCCAACTTGGGAAATCAGGATGGAGTTCCTGGCTCCTAGCTTCTGTCTGGTCCTAGACTTGACTGTAACGGTTATGTTGGCTATCTGCTGCTGTGTTTCCCAGGCCTTTAACAGGGAGCTGGATGGGAAATAGAGCGTCTGGGACTTGAACTGATGCCCCTGTGGAATGCCTGCATTGCATGTGGCAGCTTTACATACTGCACCACAATGCTGGTCTCCGAGGTAGTTATTTTGAGAATATAGAAATACTTACTATAGATTTTATATAATAAAAATGTACTATTTGTAACAAATGAAAGTCCTTTTCATTTCTTTGAAATTCGGCATTTTATGAGTATCTTGGGTTATAATTTTTCTTGCTTCTAGTTGAAAAAAATTAGTGAGATATTTTAGTTATTTTAGAAACACTAACTAAGTAGATAAATATACCATTATTTATTATAAAAAGTCCAATTGTAATTGTCTCTTGGAAAGTCGGCTGGGGTTCATATTGTTTATTGCTTCCAAAAGAACTTTCAGCAAATGTTGCTCATCTCTGTCCATTTCTACGCGCACTCGATGTACACAGCTGTATCTGCCATGCTCATATTTTTAATAAAGGCAGTACTTTAGGTTCTGTTATTGGTTACTTTCCTTCCTTCCAAAAAAGAAACTTAAGGTGGATAAAATATATTTATTTAGTAAAGTATGACAAAGAGGTATAAAATTTGGGGAAAGAATAGCTACAAATAAATAAGATGAATTCAGGATCATGCTTCCCCCCAGCTGTGTGCCGTAAGGACACTCAAACCTTGTTAGAGCTGAACTGCTTGTTTCTCAAGCCTGGACTTAAATCATGAAACTTGCTGAGTTTCTCAGATGAGAAACCGGGTTGTAGTAGTGGGAAGGCACAGCTGTGCTTGGTACTGAGGGCTGAGGACACAGAAATGCTGGGACATGACAAGACTGCCACATGTGGACAGAGAATGCCAGTGGGCCTCTTGGGATGCCAGGACACGCACACCCAGAATTTGGGAATACAGATGCAGTTCCGGGTCAGGTCCCTCCATCTGCTGGCTTCGCTACTATTGTTTGTGTCCCTTGTTCTCCCACTCTCCATGGTAACTTACTGATAACTTCTCTACTTTGTTCTAATTTCCTGCCCCTTTTTGCTCACCTCCCACTTACCTCTTAGGAAGACCTACCTCAAAGACCACATGGATGCTGTCACGGGGGACAGAGCCTGTTCACCACTTCCACAAGTGGACCACTCTCTACATCTGTGTCTGCAGCGCTCTCACTGTGCCGTGGAGGTGCTGCTCTTCCTTGCTGCTCACAGCAGTGCTTCCGCTTGGGCTGTACATCCCAAAGGCCTGTACCACACAGCGCCTCTCGCTCGTTAGTGCAACCTCCCTCTTGTTGGTCTGACACCCCTCAGGCTTCTTGATTTTAAAAGAACCTTTTAAGGACCTTGTATCCACATCCTTGAGCAACTCTTCCTTTCTCTCTCTCTGTTTGCAGGCAGACTTGCCAGTGTGAATGCCGCATCCTCCCCCAACTCTCCAGTGATTCCCAAGCTCTTTCAGCTCTGGGCCCATCGAAACTTCCCTGGAGAGATGACTGTTAGCATAGATTTGCACTACATGCTGTGAACGGCTGTCAGTTCTATAGTGTAATGGAAAAAAAAAGGAAGAAAAAAAAAACACAAACCAACTTTCCATATTCAGACATGTAAAGCAAAGCTGATTTTTGAGGCTCACAACTAGAGATCTCTAGTAGGTACCCTAACTCTCTACCGCCATTTTGTGGTACTATTCTGTGTGTGCACAGCCCTCCTGCTCCATGAGAAGGCTCTGTTCTCATATCACAGGGCTTTGGCACATGCTGTTGTCTTTGTCTAGAAATCTGTTCTCCATCTTTACTTGTTAATTGTAAATCTTCAGGTTCAGATCACATGCCTCCTTAGACTCCTAAACTTTTTAATTCCCCTGAGTTCTGTATTCTCAATGTGCAAAGATACCATTTAGTATTCTCATAAATGACCAGCGCAGGGAGTCCTCTATTTGGTCTTAAGGTCTGAATTTTTAATTCCAGTCACACTGTGACTTCTCAGGAGGCACTCCTTGGGACCCTTCGGGTGGGGACAGGTGATAGATGCGTTGGAACGGTGGATGGTACGTTCAGGCAGACTGCCTGTTTCCTGAGGTGTGTGGGCCTTTCAGGGATGTCTGACTGTGGTTGGTGTCATGGCAGCTGCTGGGGACAAGAACCAGGCCCTGAGCCAAGGCACAGAGGGCTTCGCCGCTGCTGTGCAGGCTCTCCACTGAGTGATCTGTGGTCGCTGCTGTGGTCCTCATTGTTGCTTCTGCCAGCTTGTCCATTGCCTGAAGGCCCAGCTCTTCACTTCCCACATTCCCACACTCTACCTCACAAGTTGTAAAAATTCCTTGGTCTGCATACTTACCAGTAGGCCTGGGAAGAATATGAAGAAGGTGTGTCCCATATAGCACATTGGAATTAGTATTTATTTGCCACTAAAATTTAAATCAAGAGGGCAGGGCAGAGCTATAATCTCCATTTTCCACAGGGAGACTCTGAGGTCATGTGACCAATGGCACTGAAAGTGCCAAATACTTTGGGCTAAACTTCTAAAGCAGTTTAATAGCTTCCTAACTTGCACAGTTATTCATTGAGCTTGCATTGGGTGCCAGGCACTGTTCTTCTACAGGCTGCTGAGGGTAACTCCAGTTCAAAGGTAGGTCCCTCGTCTCGGTGGAGCTTCCCCAGGTTACTGGACAGACAATGAATACTGCTTCCCAGGGGCTGATGTGCTGAGGACTCAGCGTGAAGAAACACAGTGTTTTTTTGTTTTTTCCTCTGGCTGCAAATTACTCTGTGTCGGAGACAGCCAGTGCGTTTTAGGAGAGTGGCCCTTGGGAAGCTTGCAGAGAAGAGTCCTGCAATTGTCCAAAACAGGCCCTGAGGATTTACTGAAAACTCTGCAAAAGCTGCAGAGGGGAGGAGCTGACATCTGACCCTGAACGTTCTGCAGCTCATAAACAGATCAGTGGGCTGACAAGAGGTAAAGACATTAAGAGCTGCACGGGAGAGCCAGCAGACTGCTTTCCAGAGGCCGAGGACTCTGAGCTGCAGCGTCAGTGTGCGTCTCCAAGGACTGAGGGATATGTCCGCTGCTTCCAGAAGTGTCCTGCTGTGTGTGGGGGTTGAGAACATTCATCTGGGAGGCCAGGAGCCATGCTACTGTGCATGGCTGTTATGTAGCCATGCTACTATGCACGGCTCTCATGTAGCCACTGCCTGCAGACTGGGGCTCCCTGCAGCATCTGTAGAGATGGGTCTGCTAGGTTTATAGTGCTGGTCTCCTCACGTGGCAGGCCTTGGAGGGTAGAGAATTAGATCGTATAAGAAAAGCGTGAGGGGGCCCAGCATAGTAGCCTTGTGGCTAAAGTCCTCGCCTTGCTTTCACCGGGATCCCAAATGGGTGCTGGTTCGTGTCCCAGCTGCCCCACTTTCCATCCAACTCTGTGCTTCTGGCCTAGGAAAACAGTCGAGGATGGACCAAGGTCTTGGGACCCTGCACCCACGTGGGAGACCTAGAGGAGAAAACTCCTGGCTTTGGATCGGCTCAACTCTAGCTGTTGCGGACCCTTGGGGAGTAAATCGCTGGGCACAAGAATTTTCTCTGTCTCTCCTCTCTGTAGATCTGTGTCTCCAATAAAAATAAATAAATCTTGGGAAAACAAGACAAAACAAAACAACAAAACAGCAATGAAAGAAAAGCATGAGGGTGCAGGGAAAGGCTTCAGGGTCCCTAGTTGGCAAATAGAGACTTGAATAGCAGATCTTGAAGTGGAAAGAGAGAGCTGAGAAGCCATTTAACATGTCCAGAGAGCTCAGGCCATGCCAGCAAGTGTGTTCAAGGACCTGTGGGCAAGGAAGTCTACAAATTGGGACCTCCCACATGCAAGCCAGAGAAGGTGACTCTGGGAAAGGATTTCTTTTTAAAAGGATTTATTTATTTTATTGGGAAGGCAGATATACAGAGAGAAGGAGAGACAGAGAGATCTTCAGCCTACTGCTGAAGTGGCCACAATGGCCAGAGCTGAGCTGATCTGAAGCCAGGAGCCAGAAGCCAGGAAGGAGCTTCTTCTGGGTCTCCCATGCGAGTGCAACATCCTTAGGTTTTGGGTCATCCTCCGCTACTTTCCCAGGCCACAAGCAGGGAGCTGGAGGGGAAGTGGAGCAGCCAGGACATGAACTAGTGCCCATATGGGATCCTGGCACATGCAAGATGAGGATTTAGCCACTGAGCCATTGCACTGGGCTTGAAATAACTTTTTTTAAAGGTTTATTTCTTTATGGTTAAGCTGACATCCCATATGGGTCCCAGATCAAGTCATGGCTGTTTCACTTCCAATCCAGCTCTCTGATGCACCTGAGAAAGTAGTAGAAGAAGGCCCAAGTGCCTGGGACCCTGAGTGCCTGTGGAAGACCTGAACAGTGTTCCAGGCTCTGGTGTCAGTCTAGCTGAGCCCTGGCCATTGCAGCCATTTGAAGACTGAACCAGCAGATGGAAGACCTCTGCTGCTCTCTTGCTCACTCTTGTTCTCTGTTTCTCCCCTTCTCTGTAACTCTGCCTTGCAAGTGAAATAAAACCATACATAGTAAAAAAAAAAAAAGAGATTTATTTGAAAGACATGACAGAGAAAGATGGATAGAGAAAGAGGAGGAGAGGCATAAGGAGGGAGAGGAAGAAATAGATATCTTCCATCCACTATTTCATTTTCTAAATAACCACAATAGCCAGGTATAAGTCAGGCCAGTGGCAGCACTCAGGAGAATGCCATCCAGGCTGCTTACAAGAGGCTCTCACATAGAATGCTGACATTGAAGTAGCAGCCTAACCTTGTGCAACACAATGCAAGCCCCTGGAAAAAGCTTAGACTTGCATGTGGGAGTGCCATTTGCGGGCTACCAGACTAGTTAGGGGGTGCTAAGGCTTGCAAGGTGCCCGTGAACACTGCTGTGAGAGTACATTGTAGCCTGGCTTCACTCTGGCTCTGGGCAGTGCTCTTCCAGAGCATGGTTGATGTCCCCTGGCGTGTGGTGGTCTCAGGCTGTCCAGGCTCTGCAGTGGGCTGACCCTGAAGCCTGCACAGCACAGTGGTTCTGGAATTTCTGGTTCAACGTAACCCCTTGGTCTGAGCTGTGGTTCAGTGGCCCCCTCTTCCTTTTGTTATTTGTCCTCCACAGAGAAGTCTGAACATGGGCTCTTTCCTTTTGGTATACTAAGAGTTAAGTTAGAACACATAAAGATTTTGTGTTATATGTTGTTGTTGTGTATTTATTTATAACTAAAGGACTTCAAAAAGTTCATGGAAAATAGAATTTCAAAAAGATGCAATTTTTCCAGGAACTTTATTTCTATGATTGTCTATGTAGTCACATAGGTATAGATATGGTCCCATAGGACTGCACATGGTTATAGCTAAATATTTACAGTTAAATAAGGATCCATATAAAGTCTTTAGTCTTTCATCACTTCAGGCTTTTATGTGCTTTCAAAGAGATTCATTTTAGCCTTTAAAAAAGCTGAACTTACAATTTGGAAATGCTATCGCTAAGTGCCAGATGCCTGGTGAAGGAACCACAGGACTCTTATTTCTCTGGGTTCAAATGAAGCTCTTCGTGGACGCACCACCAGTTTTCTTTCTTTCCCTCTCTGTACACATCAGCATAAGCCAGCTTCAAACTGCAGAAAAATGGAATTAAAAGATAAATTTTTTTTAGTGCCAGAATTTTTGAAAATCATGCATAGTGTTTTCATAATGCACACTTTCCATGAGTTTTTTTTTTAAATCCCCTCATATGTATGGATTTCAAAGCTTCTGGCACCCAAACAAACAATTTTTGATTCCATTTCCCAAGAACTTTTGAAATTCCCTTTATATATGTAGATACACACAATCCATAGATGGAGACACACATGCCCTGATGCATATACACACGTGCACCTTTAAAAACAAATTAAGCACTGGAAACATTGAACAAAGTTTCACTCTGTTGAAATATGTCACTTCATAGCAATATTCTGATGAAATAATTTGGCACATTTTCTGTTAATATTATATCTGTCACCACTTTTTCTAATTTTAACATATTTCACACCCAGGCTTCAGTTAACACTGTGATTTGTAGTTTACCCTAGTTTCTTGCTGGGGTGGTTTCCTGAGACTCTGCCACACCGTGGCTGCCATCTTTTCCACTCCAGAGAGGGCTGGTTGAGTCTCCACAAGCTGGTCAAAGTGAAGGCCTTGAGCTCCCTCCCTCATTTCAGAACATCTGCTTCTGGTGTCTTCCAGACAAAGCCCAGGGGGAGGAGAGGACCAGGGTGTAGGCTCTGTTGAAGGAGGGGCCAGGGCGGGGTGTCCTCTGAGAGCATGGGGACTTACAGACTGGGTGTCCTTCAGTCCCCAGGAACCATCTGGCCCATTACCGCTTGATGTGTTGCAACAGGTGTTCTGAATCAAGGGGTCCTGGGAAGAGGACTGGGTGAGGAGTCAGGCTACCTCACGCTATCTCTGCCCTGAGTGGGCTAGTCACTGTGGGCAAAGCCATGGAATCTTTGCTTCTGTAGTTCATCTATAACATGAAGCAGTGGACGTTATAATCTTAACCTCCTTCATCCCTTAATCTATCCATGTGCTCCTTGTTACTGTATTGATGTAACATATAGTAATGGCTGTATTATATAGTGTATGCACATACATATATATACATACATGAATACACACACATATAGTATAGATAGTATAGATAGCATATATAGTATATATATACTTTTAGAAGCAGAGAGAGAGACATAATTGTAGATACAGATACACACACGTGCAGAGGATGGAAAAATATGTAGAAAGGAGTGTGAGAGACAGACTCTAACCTGTGTGTTTGTTCCTCAGATGCCTAATGATCAGGGCTGAACTGGAGCGGAAGCTAGGAGTTGGGAATGCAATCCAGGTCTCCCATACAGGAGGCAGGAGCCCAACGACTTGACCTTTTACCTCTGCCCACCTGGTTCTGCTTTGGCAGGGAGCTGCGATGCAGAATTGGGGCCTCTGAGGTCCTCAGTGTGCGATGCGGGGGTATTAACTGCAGGTCTACACCTGCTTCTGTATATCGTGTGGTATACATTTTACACACCTGCACACACATATACATGCATATTTACATATAGTGGCATTTTCTTCCAGTTCATAGCTTGGCACTCTTCATCACTGTGACAATGATACTAGTATGTTAAAGTGGGGAGAGAGCACATGGGAACTCCATGTGTTTAGGTTTGTGATATTATGTATTCTGAAATAAGACCTCAAAGAATAAAAAAAATAGAATTATAGGATTTTTGCAGCTTTAAACAGAAGATTTAGCGGGGCTTCCTCTTATTTCATCGCTCCAGACATGTCTTCATCAGTTGTCTGCTGGAAAGGCCAAGAGCACTGGGCAGTAGGAGACACAGCAGAGCAGCTCCTGTCAGGGAGTGAGGAGGGAGGAGCTTTGAAGGGAGCTGGTCAGTCAGTGTCACCAGCTGCTTTGAGGAGCTAAAGTCGTTACTAACCCAGGAATCCGGTCCAATGGTAGTAACGGGTGTGTGGATCATCTCTGTGAGGTCTTGCCAGTGTAAGAACAAAAGGCAAAGAACCCTTGGCTCCTGGGATGTGGAAAGGCCCCACCCCTCCCCCAGCGGCCACCTCTAATGGTGGCTCCATCAGCTTTCCCAGCCTGAGCTGTCTCTACAGGTTCTCAGGCTGGACCCCAGGCCCACCCAGGCCCAGCTTTCTATGGGAGTTGCTATGCTCACTTCTTCCTCATCAGCTGTCTGATCTCATATGTGTGTGTGTGTGTGTGAGAGAGAGAGAAAGAGAGAGAGAGAGAGAGAGAGAGAGAAGCACACAAATAACAACTTTACAACTTTCAGTTTTCCTCTCTGGGTTGCACACTGTGTGCTGTGATTATGTTGCACGGTGGATGAGCCATGCACTGGGCACACACACAGTCTTACTTGAGGTGGACAGGCTATACCCTTTGGCAGTGGATCTGCTGTACAGTGGCCTACAGGTTCTTCTTGTAGACTTGGTCACACCCCTTACCACCAGGCTCCCCCTAAGAAACTTTGAACCCAGTCATGCCTGATGAACCAGGACAAGACACCTGATCTGAGGGTGTGTGTGTGTGAGAGAGAGACAGGCGTCTGTCCTGAGGTTTTTAATATTCTTGGTGCTTGCGCTAGCTTTAGCTTGTTTATCTGAGAAACTGATTTTTTTTTTTTTTTTTTTTTGTATCCAGGAGCTTGTATCAATCCAGTCACCATCAAATTGTTTGTTTTTCCACGGTTTGTTCTCTCTTCATGGATTCCTAGTTGTGAAACTCAATATTGACTTTACAGAAATCCCAGTCTGCGGGCTGCTGCCTTAATGCCCCTGATCTTTCAGTGCATGTGTGTGTGTGTGTTTACGCGCATGGTCCGTGAGTACTCTGATACTCAGTCTCCATGCCTGGGGGTGAGCTGCAGCTCTCTGGCTCTTCACCTTGCATTTCACTCAGATGTGCAGGGCCTCTTGGGACGGGCTTTTAGCTGGAGAATACGCTACGAGTGGGCATCAGGAGCCATGGATTGACCTGGAAAGCAGATGCTTCCAGCCAATGGCTCTCCAGATGTGCAGGTGCAGGCCCTTCCTCAGCCAGGTTCCTTGCTGTTTCACCATGTTCTGCTCAGTCACTTCCACATGGTATGTGCCCCGAGTCAGCTGTTGAGTGTGAGCTGTTGCATCTTTTGTGCTTTTTCTGCGGATGCCAGGCTTCACTGTCATGGCTTGTTGACTGTAGTGTTGTGCTCACGTACTGTCAGCTGCTGCGGCACGTCCTGCCTTTCCACCTCAACTCCTAGGCTGAGGCCAGAGACGTAGATTTCTGCTAATATCACTTGCTTTCTCTGGCTTGAGCCTTTTGGTTCTGTCCGTATGCGCTGATCAAGTTCGCTGGCTCCTCACTGCATGTGATATGATGGACACTAAGGAGTTTTCTAGCTCCGCTGCTGGGACAGCAGGGTCTGTGGTGTTGTCACCGAAGATGCACTCTGTTGGATCCACACACTGCCTTCTATCATTGTACATCCTTATGGCCTCACCCAAGAATGGCACGTTTGCCAAAGCAGCATGCGCTGATTTCACTGGGCCTGTTCTCAGGCCCATGTGTTCCCTGTAGACGGTCAGCAAGAAGCTCTGCTGCCCGGGGAGAAGCCTTCAGGCATCTTCACGCTACTCGAGCTACTTTGCAACAGCAGCTGACCAGATCCTGCCACCAGGCCTCTTGCCAAGATAGATGACCCCCTCCTCCTCTTCTGCCTTGTTTTTCTTCAAGATTGATTGAATGATTGAAAGGCAGAATTGCAGAGAGAGAAGGAGAAACACACAGCATGGAGAGAGCTCCTCCATACACTGATTCGCTCCGCAAGTGGCTACAGCAGCTCAGGCTGATCCAGGCTCGGTCAGGAGCCGCAGCAGCCCGGGCTGATCCAGGCACGGTCAGGAGCCGCAGCAGCCCGGGCTTGATCCAGGCTCGGTCAGGAGCCACAGCTCCAGAGGTCTTTCACATGTGTACAAGGGTCCAAGTACTAGGGCCATCTCCCAGTGCCTTCCCAAATAGTTAGCAGGGCTCTGAATCATAAGTGGAACAGCTGAAGCTTGAACCAGTGCCCATATGGGATGCTGGCATTGTGGTCAGCCATAATGCTCACCACAAACTCTTCTAACAAGACTATTTTTTTGGCTTTTGGTCCATTCAAATGTAAATGATATGGTTTGGAGGTAAGCATATGTGAAGGTTTGCTTTGCTTTGTGCAACAGCTGTTTATGTAGAAAAATATTTGTCACTTGAATATTTGGAGATGTTAAATATATTTTAAATGCTCCAAGGGAAGTTTTTATTTAAAGGAACCTAGCAGGGACACTTCTGGAAAGTAGAGTCTCCCTCTTAAATACAAAGAACCACAGATTTATATGTTTTGTGAGTTTGGAGTTTAAGGAGTCTCTGTCTTTTTCAGTTCTTCTGAGTTTGGAGTTGTGTTCTCATTAAGCCGTCAGGGATCGTTTTCAAAGTACAAGGCAATAGTTCGCAGTATATTCAGAATTAATTTTCAAAACCAATCAATAAATCTCTCACAGTCATGCAGGCACAAAAACACTTGTGACATAGACACCCTTGTAAATCACACTATTGTGGGAAGTGTGGAAGGAAGGGAGGGAAGAATGATTTAATTAGTTCTGAGTACTGATGGGGACAGAGAAGCAGGAATTTGCCCAGGGAAAGTTGCTAATTGACAAAATGATATGCAGATCTGATAGAAATTTCTCTGGAGACTATTTTGTCTAACAATGGCCACTCTCTAGTTTGAATTGGCTTTCTCTTTGCGAAATGTCAGTTTTGTCTTTGGTGACTGAAGGCTCTCTGAGTGCAGTCAGGTGCTCCCTCTGCGTTTGGGAGTTGGTGTCTAGTCCTCCCAGGGCTGTGCTGGGAAGCCTGTACTGTCTTCTAACTGGTCTACCTGCTGGTGTATGGTGGTGTTTTGTTCAAAGAGAAACCATCTATGGGAGAGCCATCTAATCCGTGTGTGTTCTGTAGCTTTTTTTTCTCCTTGATGTCCTTTGTTATTATTCTTCTAAATGACCCAATTTCCTAGACAATTAAAGAAATGGGGACACAGAGCATGGTGCTGTTGTTTTTTTCCTGATCCTTAGATTTTTCATTGCGTTTTCCTGGCACCAGATGCCAGGGGTCTCTGGGGAGGATCTGGACCAATGACTGCTGAGTGTCTAAATGAGGTGATGGTGTTCCCAAGGATGGGACTTGTAGCCTCCAGGCCCTGTGCCCTGCAGGCATTGAACCACAGGAATTTTTGCTGTTGTTGTTGTTTTAATTTTTATTTTTCATGGTACAATTCTACGGGCTCAGGGATTTCCCCTGGCACCGTCCCCGTTCTCCCAACCCCTGAACTGTTTCCCCCATATTATGACAGTAGTATAGTCTTTTCAGCAGCAGCAGTCACAGTCCATCATTCTGCTGTTTAAGTGTATCATGACCTTGTAGATCTGGATGATGGTAGAAAGTCCAGCATTCTAGTGTCAAGATAGAGTTAACATGGGCCCGGCGGCGTGGTCTAGCGGCTAAAGTCCTTGCCTTGAACTCCCTGGGATCCCATATGGGCGCCGGTTCTAATCCCGGAAGCTCCACTTCCCATCCAGCTCCCTGCTTGTGGCCTGGGAAAGCAGATGAGGACGGCCCAGAGCTTTGGGACCCTGCACCCATGTGGGAGACCTGGAAGAAGTTCCTGGTTCCCGGCTTCGGATCGGCGCAGCACCAGCTATTGCAGCTCACTTGGGGAGTGAAGATCTTCCTCTCTGTCTCTCCTCCTCTCTGTGTATCTGACTTTGTAATAAAATAAATAAATCTTTAAAAAAAAGATAGAGTTAACAGTTTCATTGGGAGTCCTTTTATGGAAGGCCTTGGTCCTCCATCTCCTGTGGAAGAGTACCTGCTGCAGAGCAAGGAAGGCTCTCCCTGGGATTCCCATTATGTTGCCTTCAGTGTCTGGATTTGATTTCTCCCTAGGAACATAAACCCTACAAATCAAGCAAAGCATTCAGATTTGCTCCAGATCCCGTGTGTCGTGTCCCAGAGTGGCAGGTGGAGATGTGAACATTAAAAGCCTCTTGGAATGTTATCCGTGGTGTAGTTGGCCAGACATCAGTGATGTGTTATGTGAGGGGTTCTTCCTAACGTTTCCCTCCAGCTAGGCCTTCGTATCGATCCTGTGGCATTGAGGAAGCCCTGCCTTCTCAGTGCCTGGTGCTTATCAGGACAGATACAGGAAACTGTGATGAGACAGGTGTGTCTGTTCCAGGACTGAAGTTTCACACTGCTGGTCATTAGCCTGTGTGTGCAGTTTTCAAGTGAACAAAGCCACAGGTGTTTGTCACTGTTTAGAGCTCCAGGCATTGACTACAGCGTCTGGTGTGAACTGGCTGATCTTAAGAAGGTCGTATTCACATAGTATGGTGGCACAGGTGGGAACTGTACTTGAGCAGAGCTGCGGAGATTGCGGGTGCAACTTCAAGACGCCGTTCTAGAACTGCTTTTAACAGCACAGTTTTTTTCACGCCTCTGCCATTTGACTGTCACATGCCTCACTGCCGCCCATGGGGCCGGAGCTTGCTTGCTTCTTCAGTCGGCAAGAGCTGCCTGTCTTCTCAGTATTGGTGCACTGGCTGAGAGAAGCTGTGGGGTGGTAAGGTACAGGCGCTAAGCATTTATCCTTGAACCTGGCCAGTTGGGTGTGCGCCAGTCTTGCCAGAAATAGTGCAGTGAGGGCGATCTGTACTGTTTCTCCAGCACCGAGGGATTCTCCTTGCTTCTTCTGGGCTCTGTCCATGCCTTTGGCTCTTGCTCCCTCTTGCTGTCTGCCCTGATACTTCCCAATATGCTGCATTCTCCCATGACTGCCTCTCTCATGGTCGTCTTTGATTTCGTAAGTGTGGCTTGTGTGCAGCTTCCAGGTTGTGGGTCTTGAGATGTTTCTTTGCTTCTTGGCTGCCGCTTTTCTTTTGAATGGGTCTTCTTGCACAGATATGGGAAAACTGCTCAAGGAATCCTGCCCTGAGTCCTACACTGACTTGGGAAGACAGAGGGCTACCCTTTCAGAAACCAAGATTCTCAAGGAACACGGATTGGTATCTGGCTCAAGAGATGGCTTGTCCCCATGGATCCCTAAGGGGTGCAAGTGCCCACTTTTCCTGCTGAACAGCTGGATTGGGCTGCATTGTGTTAGGTAAACCGTCTACCAGAGAAAAAGCTATGGACCAACGTGGCATCAAGGGGCAGACAGGATACAACTTACAACATTTGTGTGTGTGTTATGTGTGTGTAGAAAAAAATGTAACTGTTTGGTTAGAAAATGAAAAGCCTTCATATTTGGAAAAGTTATCTGAGTAGGCAATTGAGAACACATACACAAGCAAATATTTCACACCACTGAACATGAAATGTGAGCCTGAGCCACTCTCAGCGTTGGAAGTTCCATGTGGGCTCACACCCTGAACCTGTACCAGTCGCTGTGTTTTCCCCTCCCATCTCTTCTAAGGTTTGATTTGCCAAGATCTCAGTTGTCTAAGTCTTCAGGCAGCACACGTGGGAAAACTTTGAAGAATGCACACACAGATTGAGCAGTAAAGGGACTAAGTACTGAGCTATGATGTTAGTCGGCATTGTGGCATGGTACAAGCTAGTTCTCAAAAGCAGAGTTTACGTTTTAAAAGACTAGAGGATTTTGTCTGAATGATGATTAGAAATGGGTTATAAATCCTTATTAGAAAATAGGAAGTGACACTGAACTACAGAACTATTAGGAATACAGGGTTAAAAGTGAATACGAGTTATGCTAAATCTAAAGTTCACACAATGTGGATGGCAGATAGAAAAAAAGAGCTTGTTCGTGGGCTCAGCCGTGCCACAGCAGCTCTCACTTGTTAAAGCACGCATGAAATGATAGTGAAAAATCTCACTATTTTTCTTCAAGTTCTGTCAAAATAGTTCTCCAGGATAAAGTCTAGAAGGAGTGTTGATTTCTGAAGCACATTCACGGAGACAGGCTGTGGCTCTGAGGTATGTTTGCGTATTCCTTCCAACAATTCTGTCTCCAAACTGTCTTTGCATCTCAGGTATTTCAGTGCTCTGTCCCTCTTCTGATACACTTCTGTCACTCAGATGTCGAATGTGGCTCCACAGCTGTGAGGTCTGTACAGTAAGTTACTCATTTGTTTCAAGTATGTAATGAATTGTCAGAACCTATTAATACACGGTGGGAAGAAATCAACTTTAGCATCAATTCCAAGGCCTGTCTCAGGCTAACTTGCCTGTTGGCCATGGCTTTTTTTTTTTCTGGTCAAGGGAATAAATCTTCATTCCTGGAAGTGGAAAGGGACATGCAGAAGACCCAATTCATTGGTCCCACACTCTGGAATGGCTGGTCATAGTCCCAGGCCTCCTGGGACTATGTTGTTAGTTTTTCTGATTTTTATTTGAGCATCTCTTCAGTTAGAAATTTCAGGGAAAAAGTTAAATTAGAAATTGTTTTTGAAATTCCAAAGAGATCATTCAATTGAGATTTTCTTTTGAGATTCCAAAGACAAAGCTAAATTGGAATTTGTTTGGGAAGTTTTTAAATGTTGACTTGTGAGTCAATCACATCATGTTGTGAGGTTAGGTGAGCTTTAATGCAGTGCTGCCATGCGTGTCTCACAGCAAGGAAGTTAACCCCTGGGCTTCCTCATTTGTTTTCATGATGATTAGTGGGAGGGACTATCTCAAGACTGAGAAATCAGTTCCCAGTTACCACTGTCTGTCAGCCGCTGTGCACCCTTGCCTCTGACAAAATAAGTTGTTTGTAAATTCTTCAGGTTTACCATGGGAGCCTCTCCTGTTGGGGTGAAGAGGGATTTTTCTAGCCATTTTTCTATGTGCCAGTCTTCAAAACAGGCATGACCAAAAGCCTGCTGGCAGTAACCTTGCACCCGAGAGTAGGTTTAAATTCTTGATGAGGGAACTTGTAATTGTTGGAGGGAGACCTAGCCGGCTCTGTGTGGGGTGCACCTGCCTGGCCTGTGATGCCTGGATTTCAGCTAGTGGAGGGAAGGAGTGCCATTGAGGGTCCCACTGGGGAGTGATGCCATGGGGCTGTCACTCACCAGGGCAGGGACAGGATGCTTGCTTAGTGTGGACTTGAAGGCTGCTAGGGCAGGAATGACAGGATGCATCACTCTGTGCCACTCGGCCCTTGAACATGCTGGCTGATTGATCATGCAGCACAGTCCAGTTAGGATGAGATCCGAGTCTCATCCTTGTGTGAGAAGCGTCCAGGGTGCTGGGCAGGTGCAGTCATTGTTTCCTACTCTGGGTTGAGGATGCCCTGGATGCAGAAGGGTGGGGCCACCTGTGTGGGCCTCGGAGGCACCTTTGCCGTCTGTGATTAGGACCAGGGAGAGTGAAGGGTCTGATGGGGGAAATGAGAACCATTCCTTTATTTTACAGCTGGTAGTCAGAACCTTACCAGGGTCAGATGTGCTGTGATGCCAGCTGGCACAGTGCTGCGGGGAGTGACAAGGACAGGAGGGAACTGTTGTGTGTCACCTGCAGTTGTGACCTGTGCGGTCCTCGGGAAGGAACATGTGCATAGAAGATTCTCTCTCTCTCTCTCTCTCTCTTTCTCTCTCTCTCTCTCCCCCCATTTCTGTTTCTTTCTCTCCCTCTTGGTAATTCTGTAGTTTTAAATAAATGAAAATAAACATTTAAAAGGGGACTAAGTTATTTCCTTTTCAGTCATTTTAATTGTTTGGATGACTTGGAGGAGTAGGGCCCCGTTGTAGTTGTTCTGAAGCTTGTTCCACGGAATAAGGGAAGTTCCTCCCAGAGCCGGCTGCTGCCCAGGGCTGGCCGCAGGTCAGTGTCTAGTTAGAAGAATGGCTTTTGACTTGTTCTATTGGGTTGTGCTGGGATAATCTTTTTTTTTTGTTTGTTACAGTTATGTTGCTTTGTTTATTTGCAGAGGGAGATTGTGTACAATGTATTTATACAAGTAAAAAGTATTTAAGGAATGATAGCTAATGTGTACTGGGCTTCTTTTTGGTGTGAAGAAAACATTCCAAAAAGTAGCTGTGATGTTACACTACTGTGGTCATTCTACCTTGCTTACTTTGAATGAGTGCCTTAGGTGGTGTGCGGCTTGTCTCTCAACAAAACTTACCAAAAACTTTAATCAGATAAATAAACACAGATGGAATATGCAGGCAACACCTTATGAAGACACCTTCTCCCTTTTCTTTCTCTTTGCCCCACTCCTTGCTTGAAAAACAAAATAATCCTTGCTAAGGTTTCTTATCGTTTCGATACAGCCCACTTTTTAGCCTGGATTTTAAAAAGCTACACAAAGAGACCAAATACTAAGCACAATAGCCAAAGAACCTGCCTCTAACCACGGCTGGTGAAATCCAGGGTGTTCTTGTGGAAATGTCTCTGGATTCCTGCTGGAGCTTAGCTTGAACCTGGAAGGCCAAGTGCTTTATTCTGAGATGTGAAAACTGAAAATCCTTTTATTCAAGGCTGAAAAAAACTGAATGTTTTCTAGGCTTAGTGGGTTGCATTTCTAGCTGTGCAGAAATGTCTCTGTTCCAGGTGGAATCAGTTCTGTTCACTCACATCCCCACTACAGTGAATGGGATCTTCTGGTACAATTCCAATAGAAGTGAAGCCACAGCAAAAGCCAGGTAGTAAATAGTGCTGTTTGCCTGGTTTGGTCTGTCGTAATAACAGTTTCCCTTACAAAATCAAATAGAAACTATAAGCATTTGGTCAGAAAATTACAACATATTGCAATATTTATTTGTGTACACCTTCATCTAGGGGTGGTCATTTGGCCTGGCTATCTGTCGAGCATCCATTTGGGATGCTTGGGTTTGAAATCCAGCTGTTGCACCCCCTGCGCAGCAGGTAATGGCTCAAGCAGTTGGGCCCTGCCTGCCATGTGTGAGACCTGGATTGAGTTCCTGGCTTCTGGCTTTGACTTGGCCCGGCCCCAGCTGTTGAAGGCATTTGGAGAGTGAACTAGTACATGGCAGTGCTGTCTTCTTTCCTCTTTCTGCCTTTCATATAAATGAATTTAGAGAATTAAGACTTGAACTAGGCAGCACACACCACGCTTGTGTGCTGAAGTCATCTTCCTTGCTCTGCTGCTCCTCGTTGCTTCCCTGCACTTACTGCTCCTCTTCTATTCTGGAGGCTCACTCTCACTGTGCATCCGTACCCAATAAATGTAAATGAATCAGGAAGTTATTGAAAGGCAGAGTGAAAGGGAAGGAGGAAAAGAGAGAGAGGGAAAAGGCAGGGAGGGAGGGAGGGGGAGGGCTGTGGTCAAAGAGAGAAAGAGAGAGAGAATCTTCCACTTGCTGGTTTGAAGACGGGTGCTGGGAACTCCATCACGGTCTCCCACATGGGAGGCTACCATCAGCTGCTGCTTTCCAAACACATCCGCGGGGAGCTGGACCAGGAGTAGAACACCTGCAGCTTGAACCTGCACTGTAAATGGGATGCAGATCTCTCAAGTGGCAACCCAATGCTGGCCCTTAGTTAACTGAATTCCAGATGTTCAGTCTTCCTGTACATGTGTGAACTGCAGATCAGACATTGTCCGTCTCACACCCAGGCCAGTGCTCCAGCTTCTTCTGCCCTCTGTGCTTTGGGCCCCTGAGTGTGGTTGTTGATGGGTCAGGGCTGCCCTGAGGGCTGGGACTAGTGTATGGTAGAGAACAGAAACAATGGAAGTGACCTTGGAAAGATCTTAGAAGCGGCTGAGAAGTCAGGACAGAAGCTGAGAAGGAGAGAGTGCCACGGCCATAGACCTTGGCCGGGCTGTGGTCAAAGAGCCAGTTGTTTGCCCTGTGCCTGGAGTTCCATGTCAGAAGTGCAAGTCCTTTGAGGGCTGATGAGAGTTCTATGAACTTTCCCAAATTAGGCACATCTCAACTCTATGCCCCAGGCGATTTGATGAAGTTACTTCTTTCCATATTTACCTCCTTGTCTTTTTTTTTCCATGTCTTTATTTATGATTATTTTTAAAATCCTGGCTGGTTTTCAAAAATACAGTTTAATGCTAACTCTCAAAGCTTCTCCCGATTACCTTGGCCAAAGATAGCATTTTCTTTGAGATCGACTTTCTGAGGAGGCGAAGGAATGAGTGTTTATTGAGCACCTGGTTTGTGCTTTATTTGGTTAACCCTTGTAGAATCTTGCAAAAAAGGTATCTTCAATTGGAAGATACGAAGATTGATTTTTAGGGTCCAGTAATTCCATTTTTTTGTAATTACTCATGGCCCAACGGGGAAGATAAGATGACTTGTCAGGGATTTCATTAACCTTTTGATGGTTCAGTGTTTTGTGGGACTCAAATGGTATCCTGTCTGACTGGACTGAGGGGAACTGGAATCACAGAAAGTTTGCAAGTGAATTCAGTGCAGTGGCTCTCAGACATTCTCAGACTGAGTGCTTGCATCTAAACATATAACATGAGGGTACCGCGGGAGACAGCCCTGGGTGGCGTCACCTAGGCAGAGAGTGGATAGAATAATTACCATCATTTTTCATTCCTGTCTGCAGTAGAACTCAGAATTAAAAGGCATTGTAGATATAAGAAGAATAGACTTGACAACCGTGCGTATTTAGAATGATACCTGAAAACATGGCTCCACTCAGGGAAAAACAAAGGTTCAAATAGTCATGGCCACAGTCTGAGATGTGAGAACATAAACGCCTTTTCTAAAGTGAGTTACATTTGTCTGGCCATCAGTCAGTCCCACCTCTGGGGATATTGATCAGTTCTGTTTCTTTCCTTGTCACAGGTAAATGAAATCAATTGTGTTGAAATGAGAGCTTTGGCCACTGAGTAATTTGAGCAAGAACAAATAAAAGAACTTACTACTCTAGCAGATTGGAGTGAAGACGAAATTTTTAAAACAGAAGATGACACATTCTAGAAGGGAGGTGAGAGCTAAGAAAATGATATATCTGGAAACAGAACCCATAATCACCTGTCTGATTGAAATGAAAGTCTTGGGGCTGAAGGCATATCAGCCAGAAATCACAGGTAGCAGTCCTAGCTCTTCTCATCTGAAATTATTTTCCTATTAGGAAAAACTATCTGATCACACTCATAATAGCTTTCAGGCTTTTCATGCTTTTCAGATTTCTTAGTTAGTTTACCTGCCTGGCTAGTTTCAGAGCCAGGCTCGTTTTGATACAACAGGTTTTATTTTCAAAGAACACATCATTTGTTCACTGCTTTGTCCATCACAGACCACTGGCCTAGCAGGTGCTGGGATTGTGATCCTCACTGATGAATCAGGAGGCGCTGATGTGGAACAGGTGGGAGGAACTGTGGAATCACATGTACACAGAGACCCCCTTGTGGTGCTCAGGAACCCAGGGTGCGGAGGGAGAAACTGAGGCAGAGATATGCAGTAGGGCAAGGCAGAGGGTTTTGAACATGGGCTTGGAAAAACATAAGCTACATGGTAGTTTTTCCCCACTATGGAAGTAACACTGGTGGCTTATGTTTGGGAGAAGGAAAAGCAACATAGAATTGGACAGTGAGTCGCTGGGCTATAAAGGGAGCGTTGCAACATGGAATGTGTTGTTGCAATGCTTTATTCCATCACGGTAACTAAATGAAAGGTGCCATCTGCAGTGTAGCCCAGTGTCAGAATCTTGCTTACAGATACGGCGTGTACCACCTTGGCTTCGGCTGTTTAGGACTTCATGCTCCCTTCTGATTTCCAAGGGCACCTGTGAAGTGGTTTTGAGTTTCAGGTCTCAAAACCCTCAGTTCAAAAGGTGGAATCAATGTCATTGCATAATGGTCTACCAGCATGATCCATTTGTTTGCAATGCTTAAAAGAGTTCCCCAGAGAACTTAGCACAGTGTGAGTTTTTTTGTAAGTGATCGCCTGGCATATTTGATACCCTAGCAGGGCTTTCCATCTTGGCTAATCTCTTCCTGAGATTACTTTACAGTCCATTTACTTGGGTAAGGGCTACAGTGTCTTGAGTGTGTACGTGTGGAGGGCAAATGCGCATGGAGAAGCAGAAGGCTAAAACCCATGTTTCTTATTCTTGATGTTGTTCTCTATTAAAATTCCCCAGGCTGTATATTTCAGAACAAGAAACAAAGTACTTAGACGATTCCATGGTTAGCATATCTACCCCTCAGCAGTCTTGGAAAGAGAGATAATCACTCCAATGCACCATTGTACTACACATTTTCTTTTACCCCAGACACTTTTAGTGGCTAGCTCAGGAGTCCACTTACACTTCTGTAAGTAACTGATTTTAGTCAAGTGGTAGAAGGAATGTTTCCAGCCAAGGTGTGCTATTCATATGAGAATGATCACTCCTTTTTCAAGCTTCATGAAAATAAAGCCAAACCAGATTTATTAAGGTGATGAAAGAGAATTGGGACTTTTCAATGGGCAGCAATGCTGTGCATTATCTAAATGCAAGGCAGATGTAATGATGCATTAGAAATGCCGAGCAAATTTAATCAGTGCAGAAGAAAATATAATGAAATGGTTGTTTAAACACAGTGAAGCTAATGTGAGAGTAGTTACTTCCCGTTGAGCAAGGCACAGAGCACATCACCAGGTTCTGTTTGATCAGTCATCCTGCCTGCAACATCTGGCCCTTTGATCCATTTTGATTTTAATATAATTTCTGAACTTCTAATTTAAGTTTAACATGAATGAATAAATAACTTCTGTAGGAGACAAAATATTAACTTGCTCACTACAGTTTGAGACTTTGCTTCCTGCTCACCTCCCAGCCAGGCCTCCCCTTGCTTGTTGCTCCGCAGGCAAAGGGAACTCTCAGGCCATCAGCAAGGCTGCAGGGCTCGTTTGCCTTTCAGATTAAATCACAGATATACTAGACATTTAAATTTTTTTTCAAGTGGCCTTTCTTTTAACACGTGGTGGAAGTAGGGCAGTTTTTAGAACATTTCTCTTACAACTTACAGATAGAGAAGGAAGTATTTCTGTTTTCTCTTAATGAAAGTTTTCATATTCTCATAGAAAACGTAGGAAATACAGACAACAAAAAACATCTGAGTCAGAGTCCAATTTCAGTGTTATTCTAGAATCTAAGAATCCTGTGGTCTGTAGTGTGGAAGCGGGAGTCCCCTTGCCTGGAGCTAGATCCCAACTTCATCTTGACTCAGTGACAAGTTTTCCTACTGCCTCCTCTTGGTCCACCTGTAGAATTGCTTGATGTTTTAAAGTTCATCCGTGTTGTAGCACATATGAAAACTTTGTAATTTTGCTGCATGGTATTCCATTGAATGGATGTATTACATTTTATTTCTTCAATTGTCACTCAAGGAACCTTTGAAGTATGTAATATATATAATATCTTATATACATAATATTTTAAATAAACATATCTTCTATATCACAAATATACATGTACATGTATATATCAAAATATGTACATATAATATCCATAAATATATATAATATCACAATTGTGTCACAAACATATAAGAGTATGTTATAAATATATATTTGGCCAGGCTGAAGTCAGGAGCCTGGAGCTTCTTCCTGGTCTTCCACATGAGGGCAAGGGCCCAAGTATTCAGGCCATTTTCAACTGCCTTCCCAGGCACATTAACAGGGAGTTGAATTAGAAATGAAATAGCCAGGATTTGAGCTAGTGCCCATGTGAGATGCCATCATTGCAGATCAGATGTCCACTATGCAGAGGTGCCTCCTCTTCCACTTAAAAAAAACCCACATAATTAATAATGTAAGCATGAGTATTCTTGTATGCATTTTTGTGTCAATGTTTTTGCTTCTTCAGTGTCTACGTAACAGTGGAATTGCTGGAGCCCTAAGGTAACTCTGAGCTTCTGTTTTCTAAGTGGCTGTAACATTTGACTCTCACTCACAGTGCATGAAGCTTACAGTTTCTCCACATCCTCATTAATATTTGTTAAGTGTATTTTTAACAGAAATTTTCATTGTTAAATGAATATGAAGCAGTTTTGCTTTGTGATTTTCATTTGTCTTTTCCTGACAGCTGATGCCAACTTTGTCTCATTATTATTGTCTCTGTCAGTCCCAAAGATTCTAAGAAGGAAACATCTACACCTTTTTTCTTGCCTTTTTCCCCCTTTTATACTTGTTAGTATCAATTGTCTCAGGGTGAAACACAGAAGTACCCTTGGTATTTTGATAGGAGAGAATCAATATAGGCACTCAGGTGCTTGAGAGGAGTGGAGGAGCAGGGCCTGCCTCTTGTCTGCTGGCCTTGGGGGATCTAGACTGTGACTGGAATGCAAGGTCAGGAAGCTGGTGCTGACTGGTGCTGTTCCCTTCCCCTCCTTGGTTGGAACGCCCTTCCGAGTGCAAAGCCCTTGACCTACACCACCAGCAGGAGGAGTGTAGGTTCTTATTCCTGTGGCTGCTGCAGGTGGTTTTTTTTTTTTTGTTGTTGTTGTTTTTTTTTTGAGTAAGTACTTTGTATCCATGTCTAATCATTTTACATGCCCTGTATGTACAGGAAAGTTCACAGAAGGAAATAGTGCTGTGTTCATGAACTGTACCTGGCCACTCAGCTTCCTTATCACCTGGTGAACATTCCAGGCTTTCCCCTCCTACTCCACTGAACAGAAAGGACCTTTGACCTTCAGGAGTTGGGTGGGCCTGGCTGACAATATCAGTGGATAGAGCTCAGGTGAAAAGGAGCTCAGAAAGGCCAGGTTTGGAAGAGGTGGAGTGCTACAACTGGCAGAAAAGCTCCCCCAGGACCCTGAGCAGGAAGAGAAGAAGGCTGACTTCTGGGAATCAGGCGGGCGAGGACAGAGAGGCAGCCAGGGGAGTTGGGAACAGGATGCAGCTGCCTGCTCTGCTGAGGTTGGAGAGAACAACACACACGCTGATGCCCTGAGACACTGGCCCTCAGGGGGCTTAATGACTTCAGTTGCCTTTCAAGTTTTCTGTGCAGTTTAGATTCAAATATCTCCCCCCGATGTTGCTACCGTGAAACAACATACTTTTATTTTGGACTCATCCTTTTTTTCCTGTTTATTATTACCATGAGTGGCTCAACATTGATGTGGACTGAAATTGATATTTTTGTGGTTGGGGCAAAATTTTTCAGAGATAAATATATGACAATTTAGAGTAAGAGATGTTTGTAGTTACCTGACTCTCTGTCCTCACACACCTGGGAGAGTTTTTTGCTTCACTGTTTTTTGTTGTTGTTGTTGTAGACATTGGTTCAAGTTGGAGGACCATTTGTTTCTAATCCCAAAGGGAGTTCACAAACAGCCTGGCATTTATATTACACTGATGTTAGCCAAAAAGGTCGAGAAGTGGTCTTGGCATTGAGGTTAGAGAATTGAGTGAGAAGAGGCTGGAAGGCACACTCCGGAGACAGCCTTTCCCCAGAAACTTTGGAGAATCACAAGTGTCTTTTCACATATTTAGATGGGGTATTAGTATCAAAGGCACTTTCAGAATTGTAGCATTGGAAGAAGGGGTCTAGTTCCCTCATACTTGTTGAGGAAGTAGAAAACCCAGCAGGGTGATGAATTTCCTCTGGGTCACAGGATGCAGTGCGGGCACTGGATCCCTCTCATCGTTAGGATCTGTGCACCCCAGGAGGCCAGAGTGGGGTGTTGTGGGGTGTCCTCTGTGACAGCCAGGCCTGGGAACAGGACCAGTGCTAAAGCTGCTTAGAGCTAAGGCCTGGGTTTCGAAGACTTTTCCCTGAGACCTGATCACAGGGTGTCGGCCTCCTGAGGTGGAACTAGAGGGTGAGGATGAGTGGAACAGAGCTGGGCTCAGGTGCCAGTGTTATCTCTGAAGCCTGGCTGGATGTATGTTTGCCGGAGAGCAGTTCATAAAGCAGGTCAGAACTGTGAGAGACAGCCTCTGAGCTGTGTTTTCAGCTTGCTTCTCAGCTTGTGGTGTTTAAACTTGGAGATTCCTGGGTTTTAGGATTGGGATTCTCACAAGGTTTTTGTTTGTTAT
Organism: Ochotona princeps; assembly: GCF_030435755.1. Taxonomy (NCBI): domain Eukaryota; kingdom Metazoa; phylum Chordata; class Mammalia; order Lagomorpha; family Ochotonidae; genus Ochotona; species Ochotona princeps. Next base: position 45,733,472 of record NC_080850.1, read on the forward strand.
CCTAATATACAAAGGAGGCGGGTGCTGAGTACAGCGTGACTTCCTGCCCAAAGATATCTCGCTAGCCAGCCCATCCGAGCTTTCTCAAGGCCACCAACAGAGAGCTTTTCCTTTGATAGAAACTTCTCTTTGTCTGCAAGCTTTATTTCCAAATTCACATGCTCCTGGAATGGGTAGAGGAAGGAAACGTGGGTGTGAGAGAAGTCGCCTAGCATGACGTCCTGCTCTGCATCCCTGTGTTTGGAATGGCCTTCAGGCATTGCAGATCCTCAACTAGTTTTCTTTTTTTTCTTTTTACTTTTGTTACATAAGCTATTCTAGCTCTTAAGGTAGTTCATTTTTTTAAAATGATTTGTATATTTGTAAGGTTACAGAGAGTTACAGAGAGGCAGGAACAGAGAGAGGGAGATTATCTTTAATCTGTTGGTTCACTCCCCAAATGGCCAAATCGCCAAGTTTAAGTCAGCACCCAGGGTCTCTCATGTAGGTGCAGAGACCTGTGTAACTTGAGCTAGCTTCTGCTGCTTTCCTATTAACAGTGAGCAGGATTGGAAGTGGAGCAGTTGAGACTCCTGCTGACGCTGATGTGGGATGCCAGCACCATGAATGGTGGTTTAACCTACTGCACTAAAGAATCAGCCCCAAGTTAGTGCATTCGTATATACTAGTTTCATGATTGCACTTTATAACATTATGTTTGACGTATGTTCTTTTACATGTGCCAAACATTAATAGAATATTTTAAAAATACTAATTGTTAGTAGGATATATGATGTCAAGTTATGGAATGCAACAGAGACTTAAGAATAAGGATGACTCGAAGTTTTCATGTGTGTTAGAAATGTAAAGAGAGCACTTGAAATATCTTGGCCAAAAAATGCATCACACCTTGAAAATCCAAACAGGAACTGTCTTTCTAAAACGCTTGATGCTTTTTTGATGGTCCTGGCGAGGTTGTGGTCTCACTGCAGACTGCCCTTCATGACTTTGTTCTGAGTCACAGTGAATATTGGGACCTTGCAGAACGTTCTGTGACAGACCTTAGACCGGATATGTGACTGCTACCCACCCCACACCCAAAATTGATGTCTCAAGACTTTCTAGAACATGAGAGACCCAGTATCAAGAGTGAGAACTGTTGCTTTGTCTTGTAAATACTTTGCATGATGTTTAGCTGATGTGTAGCTGTGGAACTAAACGTGGTAGGAACTGGGCAATGGGCCAGTGCTGAGCAAATACCAGCCAGGCCCTGCTGTCTCAGTGTAAAGCCTGGGTCTGCTTCTGATGCTCTTTCTTCCAGCTGGAATAGATCATCCAGGGCTGTGAACTATAACTGGGACAGGAACGAGGGTTCTTGGGCTCACTGTCTGAAGGGTTGAAAGTCCAAGCAGTATAGCATCAGCTGTCTGTTGCTCTCTAGTGACTCTGGGCTTGGTGCAAAGCATCATGCGAGACTTCACACTCGTGTTGATTAACCTAGCACACGTGTAAAGCAGTATTGTATTGTATTCTCACTGTTCCTTTCTTTGGATCTTCCATTATTCCTGGCAGTTAGCTGATCCACCTTTTCTTATTGTCATATTTTAGAAAGCTTTACTTATTTTTGTTGGAAAAGCAGATCAGATTTACAGACAGGAGAGAGACAGAAAGCCTTCCATCTGCTGGTTCATTCCCCGAATGGCTGCAATGAGCAGAGCTGAGCTGATACACAGCCAGGAGCCAGGAACTTCTTCTGAGTCTCCCACATGTGTGCAGGGTCCCAAGGCTTTGGGCCATCCTCTACTGCTTTCTCAGGCCACAAGCAGGGAGCTGGATGGGGAGTGGAGCAACTGGGATACAGACCAGTACCCATATGGGATCATGAAGCTTGCAAGGTTGGGATTTAGCCATTGAGCTATTGTGCTGGACTCTCTTATTCTCGTTTTATGAATGAATGAACAGGTTCGTAGAGGTGTGGTGACTCAGCCAAGTTTGCTTGCCTTTTTTTTTTTTTTTTTTAGCAAATTTCTTGTAGCAAAATGAATAAGGCTGGAAGACACTATGTTATGTACAATAGTCCAATACCACAAATTCTGCTTCAAACAGGCAAGTCCAAACAACCCTGAATAGAAGAGTAATTACTAGAACCTGGTAGGAGTGAGGGGCTAGAGGAAGGCTGAGGAAGGGGTACCATGTCGGAGTGAGGCAGAAGGAGGTATTCTCAGTGGTACAAAGCACAGTGGGTGACTGCAGTTCTATAGTGCAATGATGTTGTTGTGAGAGGACAGAGGAAGGGAGCCCAAAGTTACACAGAGCTGAAGTGGAGAAGATCAGAAATGTTGCACTGCCTCCCATGACCGTGAGCAGTTATGGTAAGTCAAAAACATTGTAGTATTTAAAAAAAATAATTCAACAAGGGCAGAAGGAGCCCAGTGTTTTTCTTCTGGCCTAAGTCTTAACCCCAGAATGCCCTCATTCTTCTTGATGGCTGGGACCAACAGTACCTTTGTCCCTGTACCCGCTACAGCTGTGTGTAATTTGGAGTGAAATTGGTCTGACATTGCTTCATTCCTTGTCTATGTTCTCCTTTATGTCTTTCTCATCAGTGAGTTTTGCTAGATCCATTGAATAATTTGGGAAAATGTTCTCTTTTCACTCTCGCAGAGTTTATGTTACAATGTGTATAGACTTACTTATCTTGTATTTTGTTAGAATATATTTTATTCTCTTTAAAAATGAATGAGTCCTGGGCATGACATGATAGCCTAGTGGCTAAATCCTTGCCTTGCATGCACCAGGATACCATATGGGAGGTGGTTCATATCCTGACTTCCGCTTCTCATCTAGCTCTCTGCTTGTGGCCTTGGAAAGCAGGAGAGAATTACCTGGAAGAAGCCCCTGGCTCCTGGCTTTGGATTGGCTCAGTTCTGGTCATTGTGACTACTTGGGGAATGAACCAGCAGATAGAAGATTTTTCTCTCTGTATCTGTGTTTCTCTGTGAATCCCAGAAAAAAAATCCCAGAAAAGACAGACTTTCCCCAGTGGTCCTTCTTGACCAGAGTAAAAAAGAGGAAATGTTTGAAAAAAAACTTTCCCAAATTGGTCAACTAGGATAAGGTTATAGAGAGCTCAGAAGTGTGGCTGTCCTTGGCAATTGTCTGGGTTCGAAGTGAGTACCCTGCCTTAGGGCTTAGAGGGACTCACTGTGATGTTCTCGAAGGTCTCTCCAGTGAGGGTGTTAAAGGTGGCCCTTCATTGTGGAGTTTGTCCATTATACAAACATGGCGCTGGCCCATCCACCTGCAAGCCCTGGGCTCTCCGTAGGGGGAGCTGTTGACCTCAGGTAAGCACTAAGCTTTTCTCTGTATTCCTTAATCCATGCTGTTAGGAATAGATTTACCATCCTTGGAAAATTTTAATCTAGTGATACAACTTGTTTAATTGTTAAACAATCTGACTTACTGCATATTTTTGAGTCACTTTGATGTGTTGTACGTTTTTCTGGGTGTTTAACAATTCTATCTCCATTTACATAATGGTGAGCACAAACTTCTTTTTCATATTATTCTTTTATTCTGTCTCTGATTTCGTTAGGAATTACATATTCCTTTTTTGTTCAGATTACTATTATTTCTACCTTTTGTTTTGAAGATTTTCTTTTTTTTATTTAGAAAGACAGAATTTACAGAGAAGGAGAGTCAAAGAGAAAGATCTTCTGTCCACTGTTTAACTCTCTACGAGGCCACAATGGCAGGAGCTCAACCAACCGGAAATCAGGAGCCAGGAGCTTCCTCCAGGTCCCCTAAATGGGTGAAATGGGCACAGGGTCCCAAGGACTTGGGCTGCCCTCTGCTGCTTTCCCAGGCCACAAACAGGCAGCTGGATTGGAAGTGGAGCAGCCGGAACACAAAGTGGCTCCCACATGAAGTGCCAGCACTTGAGTCTGAGGATTAGCCTATTGGTGCTGCAGCTTCTACCTTCTCTTTCCCACAGCAAACCTTGTTAGATTTGTCTGCTGTATTTTTTCTGTAAATCAGTCTTGGCCATGTTGTTTTTATTTTCTGTTTGGTTAATTTCTGATCTAATATATTTTATTTCCTTCAGCTACTTTTTTGGTATGAGTGAAGTTCTTTTTATCAAATTCTCAAGTGAGACAATTAGCTAATTAATTTTCAGCTTTTCCTTGTTTCTAACAAAAGCCCTCCAGGACGTCTGATCCCTGTGAAGTAACAATGGCCAATATCACACACACTTTGGTAGGAGTATTTTGACATTACACCTTTTCTATGGCTCATTTTTGTTTCTCACTACATATTTTGTGCCTTTTGCTTATTTTGCCTTTTCCATGTTTTTTTTTCTACTGTTCTTAATTTTTTTTTAAAAAAAGATTTATTTATTTTTAACCAAATGTCAAGTATACAGAGAGGAGGAAAAACAGAGAGGAAGAGCTTCCATTGATTGATTCACTTCCCAAGTGGCTGCAATAGCCGGAGCTGCGCTGATCTGAACCCAGGAGCCAGGAGCCTCTTCTGGGTCTCCCACATGGGTGCAGGGTCCCAAGGCTTTGGGCCATCCTCGACTGCTTTTGCAGGCCACAAGCATTGAACTAGATGAGAAGTGGGGCTGCTGGGATTAGAACCAGCACCCATATGGGATCGTGGTGCATGCAAGACGATCACTTTAGCTGCTAGGCTACCGCACCAGGCCCACTGTTCTTAATTTCTTTTGGAGTAATTCACTTTTTCTCTTATTTTTTTATTTTCTCCTTCCTGTTTTACAATTTTACATTATAATTGTTTAGCAGGTAACCTAACTGTGCATACTTAGAATAGTCTAAAATGAATACCCATTCTGCTCTACAATGATGCATAAATATAAGTGTTTTGAAGAGATGAAACTGACAGAAAACAACAAAACCCATGTGATATAGTTTCCGCTGATCTTTGTTGAAGTGAGTCTCCTCCAGACAATAAGAAGATGGGTTTTGATTTTTAATCCGGTGTACTAATCTATGACGTTTGATTGAGCTTAAGCCATTTACATTCAGAGTTTAATATACATGGGTGGTACTTTGGTCCTGTCATTTTAGGAATGGATTGTTCATTGGTTTAGTCTTCTGTTGTCATTTTCGTGGGATGTTCTTCCTGTTTGCCTTTGGTTTGGGTAGGTGTTATTCCTCTTCTCTGTGAAGAGAACATCTTTAAGTATCCCTTGTAGGGCAGGTTTCATCTCTTCAAAACACTTCCTTCTGATTAAATCATTTAATGACTCGTAGATCATGCAGTGGCATCATTTTCTTCAAGAAGGTTCTTGATTTTCATTTCTTCAGCTACACATTAGTCATTTAATAACATGTTATTTAACTTCTTGATGTTGTTAATTTCTTTTTTCTCCCTGATGTTGATTTTGTTTTGTGGCTCTTCATTTAAGGGGATGTATAGTAGCTGTGTAATGGAGACTGTCATATCTAGTAACATGTCATTTAACTTCAGGCATTGTAAATTTCTATTTTTCTTTTCATTGTTGATTTTGTATCACGACTTTTCACTTAAGGGAATGTACAGTAGTTGTGTAATGGAGACTGTCATATCTAGTAACATGTCATTTAACTTCATGGCATTGTAAATTTCTATTTTTCTTTCTATTGTTGATTTTGAATCATGACTTTTCATTTAAGGGGATGTACAGTAGCTGTGAAATGGAGACTAACATTCAGATGTGAGGATGTAGTGTGGTATGCATTTCTGCTTCCAGACAAAGATGGACTTACAATGAAACTGTTTACTATATCTTGACAATAGGATTATGGACTCTCTGCCATTGTCCAGGCCCGCAATGATGGACATAAGACTGAGTATGAAGAACTTTATGTTAGTAATGATATAGAGGAACTGGGGGGGGGGAGGGAACTGGGGAGGGGATAAGGGAATATGAAACTGTATTATAAAATAATAACAATAATAAAAATGTATTAAAAATAAAAGTGTTATTACATTTTTATTATCTCCTGTCTGACTTATTGTACATGGTTGATCTCTGTTTTAGTAACTTTTTTATTTTAATCTTTCAATTCAAATAATACTATTTTTTAATTTATTTATTATTTTTAATTCATTAATTACATTGTATTATGTAACACAGTTTCATAGGTACTTGGATTCTCCGTACCCCTCCCCAAACCCTCCCATCATGGTAGATTCCTCCACCTTGTTGCATAACCACAGTTCAAGTTCAGTTGAGATTTCCCCATTGCAAGCATATACCAAACATAGAGTCCAGCATCTTATTGTCCAGTCAAGTTCAACGGCTTCTTAGGTATACCCTCTCTGGTCTGTAGACAGAGCCAGCAGAGTATCATCCCGATCAATTAAAAGCTCTAACATACCATCAGCAAAAATTTACATCATTATGGAATTAATTGACATAGTAATGAGTAACCAATATGTTAAAAGTAAATGTGAGTTCTTAACCACCTTCTGTGACCACCTCATTGACATTTCAATTTTAGTTTATACACAACATATAACAAACCTAACATAACATGTTATACATAACATCGTGTCATCTTAAATTAAGGCAAGCATGTGGTATTTAACCTTTTGGGATTGGCTCATTTCCCTTAACAAATAATACTATTATTGTCTTATGTAGTTGCTTAGATTTGCTCATGTTTATGCCACGTTGTGTTAGGGAAAAGTCAGGATCATGGCGCCCCATCTGGGCCTCCTTGTGGTTCAGAGTGGCCCAAGTGCTTGGACCATCATTTACTTTCTCCAGGCACATTAGCTAGAGTCTGGGCTGGCGGTGGAGTAGCCAGGACTGCCTGAACAAGCACCTGGATATGGAATTTGGTCTTAACTCGCTGCACCACAGCACCTGCTCCCCTCCTGTTCTTATTGCACTATTCCGGTTCATGTTTTCAGATATTTCTATTGTCGTACCTTTTGATTGATTTATGCTTCAAGTACACTGTGTAGGGTTAGAGTCTACACTGACAAGCTTAGTTTTTATTTGTGTTTTACTTTTCATCATGATTGTTTCAGAAGACCTTTAATAGTTACACAATTTTAGTTTATGAATCTCTTTTCAGAATTTCAAACATGTACTATGCTGTATTCTGTCTTTTGTTGTTGGCATTGCAGGGTTCACCATAAGTTTAATGAGTTTATAATAGATCTTTTGTAAGTAAGCTGTATTTTTCACTCTTTCATATTTTAGTAAATCCTTTCTCTTCACTGTCCTCAAATTTCCTAGTAGTGTTAGACACCACCTGTCTGTCTATTTGGAAAATCTTTATCCTCCTGGACACCCGTTTGGCTTCCTTAAACTGAGCTCTGTTGTTTTCATTTTTGTGAGATCCTCATCCATTTCTCCCTTTGCATATTTTCTCTCTTACATTTTTCCTTTCGTTCCTGTTGGATATGCTATTGGAGTGCATTAGGCCTTACCATTTGTACTCCATAAGTTAATGTATTCATTGTTACTTTCATGGGCTGTTTTGTGTGTGTGCTGCAGGCTGTTGCCTGTAGGCAGCGCTAGGTGCTTCCTCTCTCCTAAATGTCGAATAGCTGTCGATGGAAGCTCAAAGCTTGGGCTGGTCTGCTGACCTCTAAAGAGAAACCGCCCCAGAGCTCTGCTTACTCTTAGTGTGCAGTGTTCACAATATTCCTCTTCTGAAGAGGGTGTGTTTCTTTACCAACTTGTGATGAATTCCACAAATGTTTTTTGCCCATTATTCAGTGTTTTTAAATGTCGTTGGAGGTGTGGCCGATAGCATCTGTTCCACAGTTCTGTTGGAAGTGAAGTTTGCTTATTCTTGTTTCTAAAGATTAGGTTGTCCAAGTTCAGAAAGACCACATTGGGTCCCAGGCCCTGGGAATTGAAGGTGTCAGGGTGCAAAGTTTAACCCTGTACTCACTGCTTTTTGTGATTCTGAGTTCCTCTGAAGACTTCAAACATCAGCTTAAAGTAGTGTACATAACAAATGTATAAGCAGAGGGGCCTGTTTTCACAGGATCTTAAAGTGTTTTTTTTTCTTCCCCTCTATGGAAAGTAGGAACACAGAATAGGGCACTGATGACTTGATTTTGAAGACTGCATGGAGGAATTCATGAATGATTAAGAATAATGTGTGAAATTTCTGTAAGTGAATTTGGTAAGTTTGAGAGTAGCTTTTAATTTTCAAATAGCTTAGACAAAAGTCTCCCGTATAATGTGTAAATGGCCATTATGTAATTTTGATATTTGTCCTTGGAAAGTGACAAGCAAATTATGCAGGCATGTCTTGGAAACCTAAAATAACTTGATTGTTTTTAAAGTAAAGTTTTGTGGCTTTGAGAAGCACTTAGTGCTGAAGAATGTATTAGATAACTCCCTTAGTAAATTTCTGTGTCTAGGAAACACTTCACTTTCCTTAAGTAATTTTGTAAATACCAATTGGAGCATATGAGGGGAGAAAACGTTGGCCCATTTCCATTCCCCAATGTCTGGATGCCAGTTGGTGTGGTTGACACTGCTGCTATAACCCATAATATGAAAGGCCATTACAGGGTAATTTGAGATGGGAACAGGTGAAGCTTAAATAATTTTAGGCAGAGAGAGGATGAACACATGGCAGCTAGGCCAAGCAGTGCCAGCACAGTTATGTGGTGTTTGGACGGGCATGTCTCCTACTGGAATTCATTATGCTTGGGCTAAAGACTTGTAGTTTTGATCAACCATGTGCAGAACTGGCTTATCATCAGAGAAGAGATGACAGAATTCTCACAGGAGAATCTCAGCATTTAACAAGAGCATGAGCAGAAACACCCTTCTGCTTGGATCTCTCATAGAACAAAAATTCCAAGTAGAAATGTGAAAAGATTTGCACTGGGGAATACAAGGAGTGGCTCACAGTTCAAAAATCCTTTTGAGAGTGATTATGTTCATGTTATGTGTCTGTGAACTTCCCTGTTTCAAAGTAAGCTTTGTTCTCCGTTAAGCGATTTTAAACCTTCCAGTATGTTGTGATTCATTCCAGAATCACAACACCTCAAACTGAATCAGTATCTCAGAAATCCCAGCCTCCACCCTGACCCCAGGGCCCCTGGCAAGCAGGTCCTGCAATCATTGCCTCTGTGGAGGACATGGACCAACCTGCAGCCAGATTTGTCCTTGACGGAAGAGTAGCGAGGCTTAGGATTCAAACCCAAAGTTACATATGACTCCAGAAAGAAGAATTTGTCAAGCGTTTCATTGGCACAAATTGAAACGAAATGAGGTCTTGGGCTCTTGAGGTCACCCTGCAACAGAAATAATTCATTATCTATGTATGCACAGAGGAAAATGCCTGACAATTGTGTTTGCATGTGAAGGGTGACTGCCCGCACATAAAGCCCAAGTAGCAGGGGTCACTTACAAGAACTAAACTCCCTGGAAGCAGAGTTCCCTGGTTGATAGCCTCCTACTCCTTCCTGCGGTCAGCCGCCTTGGGGCAGCTTGCTCAGGCACTGAGAGCCCGCTCATGGCTCTGTCCTTTAACCAAAAGCTTTTGCACAATCTTGCTAGTTGGTCTTCTGGAGGCAAAATACACTCTCATAAGCCTTTCCCAGTCGAAGCAGGGAGTCAGTAATGTATGTCCCACGTTATCCTGAAGTGGACATTTGCTCTTAAGAGCATGTTCCAGTTTATGACCTTGTTCCTGTTTATGGGGATAAGATGTGGCCTTGCATACGACATAGTTCCTTGGGTGCAACTGCCTGTGGATGGTTTTACTTCTAGGAATGGGAGGAAGGGAAGCACAGGTTAAAAACATCAATTTGGAGGATCACACTTTTTCAACATATTTGCAAATAATGTAGAACACAGTTGATTATTATGTTTTTGTTTGTTGTTGTTGGCTGAGCTGCTTACAGCTGGGAATATGACTAAAATCCAAGTCAGTTTAATAAGAGAAAAATACCGTAGTAAAGGCAGATGAGCTTAAATAGAAATCAGTGTGGAGATGAACACCCTTGATCTGTCTCCAACTATGAACCTCCTGTTTACATGCTAGTAAGGGCTGGAGAGACCTTGTTAAGCCCCACAGTTATCTTTTTACTCTTATCCACTTCCTTTCACCTAATAAAGACCCCGGATCTTTTACTTTTTCCAAAGATCTTTTCTAGTGACTTCCCATTCTTCCCCTTTCTCACCTTCTTTTTTTTTTTTTTTTTGTGGATACACTCCTGATAGGGATCACGTTGAATCTGTAGATTTCTTTCAGTAGTATGGACATTTGAATAATATTGAATTTTCTGATCCACAAACATATGCTATCTGCTATCTATGTGCTTCTCACTATCTCCTAGAGTTTTTTTTTTTGAAGGATCTTTGTGGTTTTATAAGCACACTTTCGTGTGTTGTAATTCTTGTTTGCCAGGTACATTTGGACATACTGGTGGTATGCTCCACTGAAAGGTATAGGAAGCTAAGTGGTTTTCAGGGTAAAGGCAAAATCATGAGCCCAGCGCTGACTCTACTGAGTTTTAGAAATCAGTCTGGCATCTGCAGAAAGTGAATGCAGAGATGTGGAGCTACATGTGATCAAATCACAAAACTCAATGAAGAAGCTTGTGTAGGCACAAAGATGGAGGGAAAAAACCCAGAAGCATGAGTGACTGCTTACTGCCTGCTTCTAGCAGCCTGAGAAGCACCTTGGGCAAGGATGTTTTATCCAGCAGTCTTCTTCCAACAGCTTTTAACTCACATAACTTGTGTCTGAATTCCCTTTGCTGATAGAAGTAACCACCATCTTTTGAAGTTTGGAGAGGAAGAGGTGTAACTCCATTTCTCCTTGGCTGGCATATTTTCCCCCTTTGTTTTCTCTGGCCTCTGGTTCAATTGATAGACTGAAATCATTTGGTCAAGATCCATTTTCTTGTCCAATGGGATCCAATCTCCTTCTTATGTTAATACATTAAAAGTAGACTTCTCATTGTCCAAAATGATCTAGATGCTGTTTGGTTTTGATGTCACCTGTTTGCTAAAGGAAAGTGACTTTGAAGGTACAGTTAGCTGTCCTTCAGCTGTCAGTGGAAAGTGACAATGAAGAGACTGTGCCCTCGCAGCTTCCCTCAACCCTCCTCCCAAAGGAATGGCAGAATTCCCCAATTCCTCGTAGAAATACTGAGAAATATGTTCAGTTTTAAGCCTTTCATTGAAATGTGATATAGATGTGAGGAGGATGGAAGAGATGTGATAGTAGTCATCACTTTTTCCTTCTTTTTTTAAGATTTATTTATTTTTATCAGAAATATGGATCATGTTTACCAAGAGAAGGAGAGACAGGGAGAAAGACCTTCCATCTACCATCCTTCACTCCCTAAATGGCTATACCAGCCAGAGCTGATATGATCCAAAACCAGGAGCCAGGAGCTTTTTCCATGTTTCCCACATGGGTACTTGGTTCCAAGGTACTGGATCATCCTTTAATGCTTTCCCAGGACATAGACAGGGAGCTGATTGGGTAGTGGGGCAGCCAGGATGCCAACCAGTGCCGATATAGGATCTTGGTTCTTGCAAGGTGAGCTTTTACCTATTGACCTATTGCACCAGGCCCGGTCATCACCATTTCCTTAACATGTACGATTATGGGATAGTATGGGCTTGTTTTTCTTTATAGTAAGAATCTAACTTTCATAAGGGCAGGACCTTACCTGTTATATTCACTACTTTATCTACAGTGGTAGGAATATAGTAGTCCTTAGAGAGTTATTGAATTATGTTTTATAGTAAGAATAGGTATTGGTTTGTGTTCACCACACCATATGACCTTTTGTTAAACTCAGTTTTGATAATTTCTTTTATAATTGCCTTACTGATTTCCTCCCAATTACTGTAGTTTCCCTTCATTCTGAATCTGCCGAGGAATACTGCTATCAGATGTGAAAAGGAAGCTATGTTTCTTTGCCAGTTTGATTCAGACCTTGAATTTGTTGTTCCTCCTCTGCCTACAAAGAGACCTCCATAATTGACAGTTGTATTCAAGTCCTGAAAGAACCCAGAGCCTGGTGATTCGGGGCGCCTTCTAGCTGTCAGTTTGGTTCAGCGGGGTTGGACGTCAGTGCTTTGCCCAGAAGCACTGCAAGACAGGACTTCCCTTTACAGGATCCCTGCAGAAAAACTTGACCAGCATGGGGAAAAGATGAAAAAGCAGACGCCTGCTGACTGGTGTTTCATCTGGAATTAATGTGATCAGCAATGGCTAAAGAAGGTAGATAAAGCATGTTTTCATTTCAATGAAATAAACATTTCAAAGCTTTTGAGCTGCCAATCTCCCTCCTTTCTGCTACCTTCGCTTCAATGCAGTGTCTTCACCAAAGCTGCCTCTCTGCCATGAGCAGAATGGTTGGAAGCAGTATGAAAACACAGTGCATTCCGAATGAATGCCGTTGCTTCACAGAGCAGCAGTGGGTGTGGGTTGGGTCCTCAGCAATGCCACGCCCTGGTGACCAGCATGGCAGGAAGTGGCATGAAAGTGACATGTTGTATAATCCTGGGGCTTGTTGGCAGCCATAGATGTGGTATGCACTTCAGCAACAGGTGAAATACTTAAAAAAAGAAAGTCAGCTACTGAAAATGGAGGAAGTAGCTCCCTCTGCGGTTAAGGTGGCTCTCCATGTATCCCTTCCTGGTTTTTTCGAAATGATTTAACCTGAGCCCACTGTGAGCAGGGCTGCAGGTGGGCAATGTTCTGAGGATCAGGAGTTCTCACTGCCAAGTCAGGTTGAGGCCAGACAGCCCAGCGTGTGTCACTCAGTGACCAGCACAGTAGAAGAGGCATCTCTAACCCCTTAGCAGGCACAGAACAGAAGCCAGCTGACAACGAGGAACTGTGTTGTGCTGGGCACCCTTCCTTGTTTACATGGACATCAGGTAAATTCAGTTGCGGAACCCAGGCACACTATCCAAAAAGAAGCTGATAACGACGGAGTGAATGGGAATACTCAACTGAAAACGGTTCAGCCTGTGTGTTTCACAGACTGAGATTCTAGAAAACCAGCTTCTTTTCTAAAGAAGAAGAAAATTCTCAGCAAATTAAAAATTAGTCACAGTTTTCAGCTGAGAGTTCTCAGCCTGAGAAAGCCTGCTCTGGGACCCCTTTAGTCTCTCCTGGTTTGTGGGTCGTCCGCCTAGGAATGCTCTGCAGCTTGCTGCAGGCTGCCGGAAAGACTGACAAACAGCAGTGAGAAGGGCTTAGGAGAGGCTTTGTAGATGTGAGATCTGTTCCTCTCAGGCCGAGGACTGCATCCCAGGCCCTGGTTTGCTTAGAATTCTGGGCTTGCACCGTGTTGCTAATGAAAAGCCTGGCTTCGATAAGAGGGCTTGTCTGAATTGCAGCCCAAGTCTTTGTGGTGGCGAGCCGTCATGGCTGGTGCCCTGCAGGAAGGAGCTGAGGGGGTAGAGATGAAAGCCCTGGCCTGTCCTTGCCCTCCAAGCCTCAGTTCTGCCTTCCTCTTCCTCCTAGTTCCCATCTCACTTCCTCCAGGCTGTCTTCCTTGTCCTCACATCCTGATACAGAGATGAAAGAACATTCTTTTTTTTTCAAAATGTGTATATTTGCTTATTTTTACTCATTTCTCATTCGAAAGGAAGGTAGAGAGAGAGAGATAGATTTTCCATATGCTGTTTCCCACAATAGCTAGGGCGTGGCCAGGCTGAAGGCAGGAGCCTAGAACTGAGCTTGGGTCTGTCCCGTGTGTATCAGGCACCTGTGCTGCCTCCATGGACAGACATCAGCACGAAGCCAGATCGGAAGCACAGAAGCCAGGACTCAAAACAGGAAAACTGACATGGGGTTCAGGCATCTCAAATCGTGATTTACAGCTGAGCCGTGCCCAGGCTTGGTCTGTGGGAAAATCTTTGAAACAATGATTTGTAAATTGGGTTGTATGTATTTTCTTTTCCCCTGAGTTCTCTGTTAAAGAGCCAATGAGATTTATTTTTTCTTCTTCTTCCATGCATGCATCTATGGGAAAGCTTTTGTAAATGTGCACTAAATTCTACAGAAAGCAGTGAAGTAAGAGAACCTGTATTTCCCAGGAGCTGACAGGGATACATTACCGTAAGAAGTGGAGTTGAACTTTTAGAAGACTTTGTTTATGTAATACTCAATTCTGGGTTGGTAGCACAAACTTAAAATTAATAATTTTAAATTGTTGACCTTAAATGCAACATACACACATTTTACAAATACATGGACATTTGGAAATTAGCTAATCCTTAAAAAACCAAGTGTTCAGTGCAATGATGAAATCTTTCTGCGATTTTTCAGTCCTCCAAAGCTTTCTCTTCTGGACTTTCAGATTCTCATTCATTGCAGAGTTACATCAGGAAGAGGGCCAGAATTCTGTGAACTTTCTCACCCTCTCTCATGCTACCATAGGCAAGGAGGCATGGCTTAATTTTGTTGGTGAATTTGCAGCAAGTTCACGGGCCCAGGCTTACCAGTCTCTGTCCTTTAGAGGTGCGCTTGCCTAAAGAGAGCCTGAGTTCTGTCAGAGAAAAGCTCTTCCTGGAGCCAGCTGATTTTCACAAACAGAAGCTACATTTTTGTTCCTCAGGACAACTGGTGATTTGGTGGCTTGAGCTTGGAGATCACTTACTGTCACCGTTTTCGTACTCTACTGGCCAAATAGTCAAAGTCCCACTTGGATTCCAGAAGGAAGGGATATATACCCCTTCCAGTTGATGGGAAGAGTACCACAGGATGTATAGGCATGTTTTACAACTACCGGAAAGGACAGAAACCATTTTCAGGGGTGACTTCAACCATACTAGATGTGACAACTTTGTGAGGAATTTGCCAATTTAATAGGAAAAAGATTGGATAACATGCTATTTTGACTTTCAATTATTTGATTATGGGTAAGGTGTTGCATATCTTTTTGGTCACTTTCAAACTTATGATGGCTTTTTCTTTGGTCTGATTTTCTATTAGGGCAGTCATCTTTTTCTCTCATTATTTGGCAGGTATTGTTTACATATAAAGATTAAATAAAGGAATTTTGAATTGAAGTTGAACTATTTCCCCAATATTCCTTAAGCAACTGTAATCAACATGTAATTTTAGTTCTACGTGTATGGACCTGTTTACTTATAACTCCAAGCCTGCCTTTGTATTAGTACTTTGTTGTTGATACTTTATCTAACATATCTGAGAAGAACTTGAGAAAGAGGTGTCGTCTTATAGCTGGAGGTTATAGTTTGGAATTGAGTAGCCCCAAAATTTGATAGCCGCTGGTCATGGTGGATGTAGGGAAACAATGACGCAGTTAGCCAGCAAACAGAGACAGCAGTTCTGCAGAATCTAAGCTCAGCCAACCAACCTTCTAGTGAGTATCACCTTCTGAGCTCATGCCCCGCAGTGACCAGTAGATCTCTGATGGGCCCCATGTCCTAGCTGCTGCAATTAAGTCAAGTGTCCGCCCTTACCATCAGACATTAAGATATCAGAGTTTCAATATTTGCAACAGTTTTGGGGATACAAATCTTCTTTAACACAGATCCGTGCTCAGACAGCTTAATCAAGCCTCCTGGATCTGGGATTCCTCTGCAGCTATTGGAATACGATTATTCCCACTGGAGAATAACATTTTCATCCCTGGTTATGTGAAGAGTCAATAATGTTTAGAGGGAAGCTCATTACACGGTAAGCATTCAGTCCATCTTAGTGTTTTTTCTTGGTATTATCACTGCTACCACACCTGGATGCCTGTGTTTGAACAATTATCTGGTTTGTATGTTGCACAGTTTGTAGCTGTATGACAGTAGAGCTGCGAATCATGCAAAAATACCTAGTTTTGAAGAGTCGTGCTTTCTCTGAGAAAGGCTTTATCTTCTTGCTTTCAGCTTAGTTTCA
Source organism: Ochotona princeps (assembly GCF_030435755.1). Taxonomy (NCBI): domain Eukaryota; kingdom Metazoa; phylum Chordata; class Mammalia; order Lagomorpha; family Ochotonidae; genus Ochotona; species Ochotona princeps. The sequence continues at coordinate 45,749,332 of NC_080850.1, forward strand.
AGATTCTCAAAGGAACTAAAAAAAGTTGCTTACCATGTAGGGTGGGTTTTGGAGCAGGATTGTGGGGCCAATATAGTGAATGGGGTCAGACAATTGGCAGGAATCCCCACTGTCGATCGTCATGCCAGCATCATTATCAAGAGCTCACTTCTATGTGAAACCTCAGAGACAAGGCCAAGTTCGCAGGAGTTTCCCTTTGTCTATCTGGTCAGACTCATTGAGCAAAGAGGCAAACATCATACGATACATGGTGGAGCAGCAGCGGTGGAGGAGATAAACTGCTTTTCTTTGGCTTTCCAAAGGATTCACTTCTGCTCTGCAGGGTCCTGAAACCAAAGGCCCAGGGCCTGGATCTTAGGAAGACCCGACAAGTTCCGCCTTTGGGATCTAATCACCTCCAAGTGTGTTCCTTCCTCCTAGCCTGGCCCAGCCACCTGTGCTCCTTCCTGTCCAAGCCTCCTGGGGGTGTTGCAGCTCCATGCACTGAAGCAGGGGGACTGGGCAGGGCACCCCTCCCCCAGCCCACCTCACCCCCAAGTCTTTCAACATTTGTTGTCTCCCAAGAGTGCTCCTGGCCGCAGCCCAGCTGTCGTTGTGTGAAAAGCAGCATGGCTAATACTCCAGTGATGAGTCACCTCAGGCCCACGTCTCGCCGCCTCTGATGGCCCTGTGAAATATGAGTCGGAGCTTCTTCTGTGACAAATGCCTGCTTGACTGAACCCCTATTCAGGCATCCGGTGTCAGCACTTGCCACAGACAGTGGCTCAGCCACAGCAGCCCAACAGTGACAAATCCTGCTTCCCACCCAGACTGTCAGGGGAGTCCCCGTCAGGCCTGGACATGTCCTGGTAATGCCTGACTGAATCCTGCTGCAGCTCTGGGCTGCACCTGTCTTGCCACATGTCAGCGGGCTGGGGAGCCAGTCACTTTCCAGCACCCTGGGTGTCCACGTCAGCTGGTCTCTGTGGGGGAGGGGACAGACATACTTCTTTTGTCCTTTGTCCAATGACACAAGAAGCCCTTTCTAGACTAAGGGGCATGGTTCTTGTAAAGAAACATTCAAGACAATCTTGTGAGGAGTTCTAAAAATCTCTTCCTGGAGAGAAATAGCCCAGGCAACTTTATTTCTCCTACAGATTCTTTCCAAATTGCCTTTAAGCTTATCCTTGTCTTTTTTCCTTTAAACTTACCCTGTTGATCTTGGCTGACTGAAGTGAGGGCGAGGAGAACCAGTTTGGGCTGGCAAAGACAGTGTTTCCCCGGGTAGCCACTCGCTGGGGTTCTGCTGGGTTGGCTGTGTACTGGTGTCAGTGATTTGTAAATCAGAAGCTGCAGCCTGATTCCCATGTATTGAATTTGGACTAAAATGTTTTATTTGGTCCACTGTGTGTGTGTGTGTGTGTGTGTGTGTGTGTGTGATGTCTGCCTGTGAATGTATGTGTTTAAAGGAAGTTAATGCTGACTTTGCATTCTTGTGTAGAGATCATTGGCGTAAACCAAGACTTGTTAACATTGCCCACTTGGTGAGGACACACTGTCTTGTATGCCATAGTCCCCATGTCCTCTCCTTGTCTCTGGGCTGCTTCTCTTAGTCCTGTGGCATGGATTATCCCCATAGATACTTGATTGGGAGATCCCTGGCTCTGATGCTGAACTTCAGTTCTGTGTTCAGTCCTGGGTGAATTCTACTGGTCAGCCCTGCCCTGGGAAAGGGCATCTCATATGTAATTTGTACAAAAAAGAAGCAGTGATGGTTTACCACCATGGGAGGACTGGCATTAATCATTTCTAGCCTTTCATTCTTTTTTTTTTTTTTTTTAGATTTATTTATTTTTATTTGAAAGGCAGATATACAGAGAGGAGGAGAAACAGAGAAATATCTTCCGTTCGATGATTCACTCCCCAAATGACCACAGTGGCTGGTGCTGCGTTGATCCAAAGCCGGGAGGTCTTCCAGGTCTCCAACATGGGTGCAGGGTCCCAAGGCTTTGGGCCATCCTGCACTGCTTTTCCAGGTCACAAGCAGGGAGCTGGATGGGAAGCGGAGCCGCCGGGGTTAGAATCGGTGACCATATGGGATCCCAGGTGTGCAAGGCGAGGACTTTAACCACTATGCTGCCGCGCCAGGCCCTAACCTTTTGTTCTTAAAACGCATGTTAGTATAAATGATGACCTCCATGAGGGAAAGAGAAAGTTGGTAGTTACATTCTATATTGTCTCATTCGAAGTCTTAGAGAAATCCTTCCAATGGTTTTCTTTCCATTAACAAGGAAATGGGGCTTAGAGCTAACAACCTGTACCAACTTTTTTTTTTTTAACTTAACAGCAGGAACTCATATTGACGCCCAATTCCTTGCTGTTCTTTATATAAACTGCCCCCAGAATAAAATCCTTGGCAACTGTTCAGGCTGAAATTCGGGTATTTCAACAGAGACAGCGTGTACCAGCATGAACAAGTGGCATACTGACTTTAGAAAGGTGTGTAAGAGTCTCCTAAAATAAAACACAAAGGAAATAAAAATGCTTTCCATAGAAGGGGGATTTTTTTCGCCATTAATTTTGTAACTGATGGGATATGCAGATCCAAAATGTACTGCTTTGATTTTGACAATGAAAATAATAGGAGTAGACTGTTGGAGAACAATGAAGTGATGTGTTTATGTGTCTGTATCTGCATATCCTCATTTAACCTTCTCAGCAACCACACCGTTAATGTCCCTGTCTAACAGGAGGAAATGCAGCCCGGAGAGCTGCTGCCTAGGAACTGCAGGGAACCCATCCATGGAACATCACTCAGTAGGCTGGGACCAGCATTTTGGAGGCAGCTCAGCCTTCTAACTGCCTCATTTTAAAGATTTAGTTATTATTAAAAAGGCAGAGTTAAAGAGAGAGTGAGAGATACAGACAGTGATAGAGGGAATGGGAGGATCCTCCATCCACTGAGGATTCACTCTGGGAGTGGCCACCATGGCCAGGGCTTAAACCAAGACCCCTGGAGCCCCATGTGAGTCACCATGGGAACGGCCAGGGGGTGCCCAAGCGTGTTCACCATTTTTCATTGCGTTCCCAGGGAAGTTAGCAGGGAGCTGGATTGGAAACAGAGCAGTTGTGACTGAAACCCACTCTGCAACTTGGTATACTGATTTCAGGGGAAAGCTTAATGCACTGCTCCACAGTACTGGCCCCAGCTTTCCAACTTTCTGACTCCGGGTGGGGATTAGGCAGCAGATGGGACCTGTGTAGCCACTGTCATGTCTGGATATGCCTTCTGGGTTTCTGCTGTTGTCCAGGGAGCCGACTGGGAAGAACACTTGCAGACTTGTGTGAGTGTGCAAACACCTGGAAAATGCTTCCACTGAGGGCAGTTTAGGTAGGTCATTCATAGTTCCAGTCACTGTAAATAGATAGTTGAACTGTTTGTGATGGAAAATTGTCTGAATTTCCAAATATTGTGAGTTTTATTGATCATGACTAAAAACATGATAATATATATGATATATATATGTAAAAACACGAGAATATATATATGGAGCCCGTAGTTCTGGGCTCCATGTTTGAAGTCTGTACAGACTGGATTACATTAAGTAGTTGGAGTGTCTGACAGTAACACAGTAATACTTTGCATGCCAGTGGTAGTGGTCCCAGTGTTCTTTTCTTCTTCTTTTTCTTTCTTAAGATTTATTTTTTTATTTATTTAAAAGACAAAGTTAGAGGGAGGGAGCAATTGAGAGAACTCATCCATCCCCTGGTTCACTTCCTAGATGGCCTCAATGACTGGAGCTGGGCTGGTCTGAAGCCAAGAGTTGGAGCTGTGTCCAAACTCTTCTTCTGTGTCTCCCACATGGGTATAGGTTCCCAAGTACTTGGGCCTCCTTCTGCCTTTTTCAAGCACATTAATGGGAGCTGGACTGAAAATGGAGTAACTGGGACTTGAACTGGTGTCCAGTTAAGTGGGATGGTGGTATGGGATGCTGATACTATAATTGGTGGCTTTACCTACTGTGCCTCAGTGTTGCTCCAGCCCATTACCCCCTTCACCCCATCGTTTTTATTTGGGGATAATTGTGTAGAAGACAACCTGAACAAGGCATAGTGCAGATATTAAAGCCTCCAGTAGCACCATCTGGTCTACTCTCCTTCTTTCTGTAGACAGAGGGTTAGAAAGCACAAAGACCTATGCTTGCACTCCTGTCTTCAGAAGAGCTATGCTTGCCCTACGTCCTGTTTCAGTTGGTGTAGTGAAAGCCAGGACTGAACAGTGCACCTCTTGTCCTAGTGAGTGCCACATTTCCTTGTGGGCCTCTTTCCCTCTGACAATACACCACATCTCAGTCTTTCCAGGGTTAATCTCAGGGCTTTCCCCCCCCCAAACCCTTTCCTCCCTTCTATGTCCTGAAAGGATGGTTTTGCTTTAAAAACTACCTGCATCTTCTTTGTTTATTTCTAGACGTTAGTGGCACCACTTGTTGGTTTTCTCCTCTGCTGGTTTTTATCTTTGGCACATGCTTCTGTGGCTTCAATGGGTATTCAGCGTTATGTGCTGGGTGAGGCTAGGAGCTCAGGTCAGTGCTTGGGGGTGCTGCAGGAGTTCAGGCTGACACTTAAGTCCGTGTGGTAGATCTCTGTTGTCAGCAGAATGGAAGGTGTGACCACACTGGCTGGTGTGGTCGCTGCCTCCTCTCCTCTCCCCCAAGGTGACTGAGGCCTGGGGTGAACCCACAGTGACTACACATTCCACCCACACGGAGCATGAACTGCACCAGCAATCGGTGTGGTCCTCACTGTGAGCACAGAACTCTCTGCCATGATGCATTCCATGTGCTTAGGGGACTTGGAACCTCTGAAGCCAGAATCAGTGACTGTCCCAGAGACCCCTCCTCTTCCGCTGTGCTCTAGAGTTGCCACACTCACAGCATGCAGGCCTTAGTCATAGGGGCAGGGCCTCTACCCTGAACCCCATGAACCTGCTCTGGCCAGGCAGAGAGCCACGTGTTGCCAGAGCCTACTGCCTGTTGGTGTTGTGCCTCGGCAGTCTGGGTACAGTCAACCAGAACAAAGGGAGAGGATGAGACAGAAAGCACCTCACAGACTTCAGTGGGCAGCCCTTGCTGCAAAACCTTCAACCAGACAAGTCACTGGTGGCTGCAGCCCCAGGTTTATTCCTCAGATAAAATCCCTTACTTGAGTCAGCATGGGCTTTGGCAGCTAGCATTTGTTCCCAGCTAGCTGCGGGGAGCCTTGTTGGGAAGTGCCAAACAGGCCATGGTGTTCTCCCTTCATGGGCTAGGGTACCTGTGCCCTGCTAGCACTCCAGCGGGGCACAAGGTCAGTGTGGACTGCAAGGTTGTCCCTCGGGCCTTGTCATTGATGAGTCAGGTTGCCATCAGCTCCACTGGCACCCTCTGAGGAAATGGCATCCTCCTGCTGCTGATTCAGATGCCGGGGGCAGGGAACAGAGGCATACTGCTTCAGCTTGAGCTGCCTGGCGTGGTACTCTGAGGAGTGGGGCCTGGGGCAAGTGGTGGCTCTTCCCTGCTTCAAGCTTGGAAGTTGCTCAGACCCCAGTCGAAGCTTACCAGGCTGAAGTTAAAGGCAGTGACTAGAATTTCTTCTCAGTTAAAACTGTGAGTGGCAGGACATGCAGCCATTTCTGCCTAGCTTGACATGGTGAGATGGTGGCTCACTGCCGGCAGCTGGTGGCTCTGCATGGCTGGCTTAAGCAATGGCGCTGTTTTATTTCTTGTTGTTCCACAGGGTCTTTTTTAATGTCTTCACCAAAAATCTCCATGGGTTAGTCCTTTTGTTCTTTCTCGTATCGCACAGCAGCTGAACTTAGTGTGGCTGTACCCTCTTCAGCCATTGTGGAAGGCTGAGTGAGTGTGGCTGTCTCTCCTGGTCATATGATCTTGGTGTTACCCTGGGAACCTCCACTCTGCTCAACCCTTGTCTGTTGCTGTTGAACCTGCTTCCTGTCTGGGTGTTAAATCCATTCTGTTCTCTTCTGCGACTGCTTCTCCTTCAGTCGCATGCTGGCTCATCCTACCCTGTTTCTTCTTCCTTCTTGGCTTGCTGGTGCCCTCTGCAATCTACTTGCTATCATGCCACCACACTGATAGTTCCAAGGTGTGGGAACCTATGGCTACTTCATGTTTTAGAGTTGTCAGTGACTCTGAGAGGATGAAGGCTGCCCTTCTTAAAAAAGCATGTTAGGCCTTTCACAATCATGTGGTTGCCCAGCTTGCTCAGCTCCACTTTTATGTCAAAGTTGCATTTCAAACCCTGTTCCAGGCACGTCACATCTCTTGTCAGCCTGTACAGGTTTGAGTGTCTTCGTTCTCCAGTCGAGAAAAGGGTAATCGTTTGTCTTCAATGACCCTTCCTTTTCTTTGATTGGCTGTGTTTTACTCTGCTAGCCAGCAAGTCAAGCAAAGCACTTTTAGTTTTGGGGAGCCTTCTGTGACTCTCGTGGAATAAGTTGCAGACTTCTCTGCAGGACTCTGTCTGCAGGCGTGAGAGCATTTATCATGCAATATTGGATTTACCCTCCAACTTCTTCTAAAGCTACAATGTGCGTTTTCTGAAAGCCTTGACTGGCTGAAGGGTCCAATGTTTATTAGGCCATGAGAAGATACTTGTGGATGAATGGTTAGGTGTTTTTAAACAATTTGCTGAGAAGTTAGGCACATTTAGAATAAGGAGGAGTGTCTTCCCATTGTGGCCTTTGCAAAGCAGGTCGTCTTTTGCCTTAGTGATGGGAGGTTTTCATTTTGTTCCTCCTAATGTGGGGAGACAAGCTTATTACCAAATCCACTGAGAATTTTAAGGGCATTGTTTTTAGTTCTGTATAAGCTGTTGGATGGTCAGAGTAAGATGTGATCCCCAAGCAGTGAATCCACTTATTACCAGAATACACAAAGAAGTCAGGCAGTTCCTCCTCTGGGTAGGAGTTTGGGTGGATGACCAACTAAATCATCAAAACAGGTTCATCAGCATCTTTTGGGCTTGCCTGTTTCTTTTTTCACTTTCATTAAAAAAAGTAATTATTTATTATTATTCATATTTATTTATTTGTTTTAGATGATGTTTACATAGTTAATCAGGGTGGGAAGGATCTAGAGTTAGGGAGAAGTGAGTGTGATCATTGCTTCCAAACTCTCTATTTCTTATTCCCGTTTCAGGGGGAGGGGAGAGATAAGGGGAAAGGCCATACCCAGCTTCCCAACCATCCCAGTACTCGAGGATGGGGAAGGCTACCCAGTATCAACCCAGGGTCACAATGTGGTGCATGCTGTGAGGGTTCTGCCCAGGTGAAATGCTGTCAATCTTGTCAGTCTATGGGTGAGGAATCCCCTCCAATGTCCATTGGCTGACACAGTTGACCTTATTAGTCTCCATTTGCCTAGATATTTGCTGTCATCGTTTGGCTGGGGTAGTTGTCCATATGTTCTGTTCTCCATTCTCTGCTATGGTACCAGATATTCTCTGCAAGCCCCAATGTCCGCCATGTGCACCATGGTCTGTCGTCCAACACTCCATCCTCTACACTGAAGAGGACCAGTTCTCCTAGGTGGGCTCATGGACCTGAGCCAGGTGACCTGGGCCAAGCCAGACTCCCGCTCCCCCTGCCACTCCCAGTTGCCTGTTTCTTAATAGGGATGGGTGGTCATTCAGCCCACCTTCTATGGGCTTTCAATGACCTCACAATAGTATAGGGATGAGCAGGATGCAACAAAGAGACAAACAAAGCCCCAGCTGTCAGAATTCCCTTGCTGGCACTGCTTCAGAAACCTGCTGTGCCCCAAAAGAGTTGGCATGAAGAGCCCGGAGTCAGTGTGAGACGAAACACCCGCTGAGGGAAAGGGGTTATTTGTTGTGTCCCCAGGGAGCATGCGCAGTTCCGTACTCGGAGGCAGGCAGGTCAGCTCTGTGCAGCACAGGTGCTGCCAGCAGAGGCCAGGTGCACAGGCATGGGAAGCCAGCCTGGCTTCTTGGCAGCCAGTGTCTAGGTGCACGGGTTGTGGTAGGAGCTGCCCCAGGGCAGAGCTGGACTTGAAGTGGCCCACAGTGGGCTCAGCATCCCTTTGCAGTCCCACAGAGCTGTGTGCTCAAGTGAAGGGGTGTGAGGGACAGCTTTGTGTCTTAGAAAATTGCATCATCTGTAATTAGATGCAGTTCTATATGGTTCTAAAAGAATGCAGTCCTCCTAGCTTTAATCTGCAAAGTAAGTTTTTGCAAAATAAGTTTGCTTATGCTACTGTTTGAGAGAATGTAGGCTGGTTAATTTAAATAAAGGAGAGGAAAGTAGAATAATTGGCATCTCAGACTTATTTATTTGCAAAGTTTTTTTTTTATTCTGAAGAACTACAATTCTATTGTTCTATGTAACTGATCAATGTAGCTGTTGCACTGGCTGTGAATTCTCTCAGTAGAGAGCTCCTTGAATATGGTATTAACTGTGCAAACATCTGTTGTTTTCAAGATATTTCTGGAGGCAGGATTGGTCTCTTTCTTTCTCAGCTGGAAAACAGGACGTGATTAAGAGTACCCAGCATTGTTCTCTCCTGAGTGGCTAGAGATGACCAGCAGATGGAAGACAAGGGCCTCTCCTTGCCAGGGCCAGGCCTGGTCATGTGGGTGTGCTGCTGCTTTTTGCATGAAGCTGGGAGAGCTTTGATCCACAAATGGAAGCCAAGTTCTTTTGAACTCAGGAAAAGTCTTGAGTGGGGAGTATTTTGAAAACAGAAACTAGTGTGGTTTTTGTTGTTGTTGTTGTTGTTTGTTGGTTTCTTTGTTTTTATATTATAAATTTTAACCATCCTTTCTTGCAATTCCAGAGGCCAGAAAATGGGCCTGTGTGATCCTGGGTAACTGTTAAGAGCAGTGATTTTTAGATTTGCTACTGTGTTCACTGGGCAGTAGTAATGTTGCTGATTTATTCCTTAGTAGGTGTGCGGAGAGCCCCTCGGCCGCTGGTGCTTGCCCTTAGGGTCTCTGATGTTTGCCTTCTGCCCCATGTCACAGGTGCTGTCCCCTCACACCCCCCATCCCTGCCACCCCCAACCGTATGCTCTGGTCAATCAGTGCAGCATAGAGAGAATCTGGGAGCTGAGTTTCACTTGCAGATGGATTATTTGCAAAAACCATTGCACTCCGTTTTACCAATTTGCAGCAATTGGGATTGGAAGATAGCATTAAAATAAATCTTCACGAGAGGCATATGTGGTGTGATGATTTTGTTAGCTATTGTCCGACAGATAACATCACTTTCATACTTGAATAGGATGGGAGTGATTGTAGAGGGAGAGCCCTAGATCTTGTTGCCGTATATTGTGTTCAACCATAAAGGAGTTTCAAGGCTGCTGGGCTTGTGTCACCACTTAGCTATCCCAGCCCTTCCAGTAAATACTGAGGGAGAAGAACCTGAAAGAGCAGCAAGTAAGTCGTAGTAAGGTCTGCCCAGCTGACCTGGGTCAAAAGGAGTTTTCTTGCAGAGAACACTGCCCTTGTGCCCAGGAATTTTAGCCTGACTTGAGGCCAGAGCTTAAAGATTCTGTGCAAAGAGATGAAACTGTTTCATTAAGATGGATTCTTGGATTTGGGGGTGTTTGTAAGAGCTGGGACATGTAGGTCAGGAGTCAGGCTGTCAGCAGGCATTCTTATGACTTTCCTGGGCTCCAGTTCCCTGAGCTATAAAGCAAAGATTTGAACTGATGTGGTAAACCTGTTCTCAATCCAGGTTCTGCCTTGGTTGCAGGAGGCCCTTCACTTGCTTCTGATGCCAGTTCGCTTCATCCTTCACACATTCAGCAGACTGTGTGCTCATGTGGCACGCACCATGCTATGACAGGGGATGTGTCTGTGATGTGAATAATGGAGTCTTGTTCCCAGGGAGTGTGACATATTGAGTGTATGTGAGGAGTGTTAATCAATACAGAGAAATAAATAACAGGCATAGCCCAGTGCAGTGCAGCATGATCTATGGGAGGTGGAAGGTGTTTTGGAACCTCGACTCAGGCCTGTCCCGCTCCATCCTGGAGAGTGGCAGCAGGGAACAACGGGGTCCAAGAGGAAGTGGCATTGAAAGTGAACTCCAGAGTGGTCTCCTAGGCAGGAGGATGAAAAGTCACAGCTTCAGCGTGTGTTACATTCATAGGAACACTTTGTACAAGGACTTGGGGGACATGACTGGGGGTTATGAATATTATGTTCACGGAACTCAAGAGATTTCAGCATGAAAGCCTCCACATACAGAAGAAGGGGGTGCGCAGTAGGGGCACTTGGGTGTGTGCTGAAGGCAAGTCACAAGTGTAAGGTGTTTTCAGCCGGGCAGCTAGGGTCTCCTTGTTTTGAAGACTGGAGGAAAAATGGGAGCCTTTGACATGGAGTGAGAAAGCACTGGGTCTTTGAAGGCAGTGTTGTGGGCGACAGGAGGGTGGGCGACAGGGGCGTGGGCGGGGCTTGGCTGGAGACTCCTGGCCTGGAAGATGAAACCAGTGGAGAAGCTTCCACTTCTTGACAGGGCCACCAGCTGTCACTGGAGGGGTTTTCCAGGCTGGTGACTACAGATTCTGAAGCTGTTGAGGTGGGAGTGAGTCAGGGAGGAGTGCCAGTTGCTTCTGTCCACACTCTTCCTCCTCCCTGCTCCCCCGTCCGCTGCCCCCAGACCCCAGGAGTAGCTCAGCAGGCCAGAGAGGAGCTGTCTATGGCCTTTTTGACCCTGGGTGCCAACTGAGGCGTGTAGCCGGTCCAGATGGAGGCTGGCATTTGCAGCCTCACCAGGAGTGGAGAAAGGAGAGCCAGGATGCTAGGAGGGAGCTAAACTCTGCAGGACACGGTCAGTCAGGACGTGGTGGCCACCTGGCTGAGTCAACAAGGGAGGCCTTTTGCCCTCCAGCTCCGTCCATGTCCTTGAACGATCTTGCCATGCTCAGCTTTTGTTTTATTGCCTCCTAAGATACTTGAGATTTTCAGAGAATGTGCAAACTTCTCCTTTGTCACAAGTCATGCTGCAAAGGACCACAGAGGCCTGGGCTAGAGACCTATTGGACACCTAAAAAACAGCAGGTCTATGAATGGAGGTGTCCTGGACTGGCTGTTTCCTGGCCCCTCTGAGTCAAGGTGCACAGAAGTTTATGAGTGTAAGATCCCAGATGTTTGGAACCCGGACCCTAACCCATTCACAGGGGACAAGGAGAAAGTTCCGTAAGGAGGGGCTGGGTTTGGAGGACGAGCAGTGCTGAGAGCCCATCTTTTGTATGCTTTCTTGGGAGCCTGGACAAGACTCAGAGAACCTGTGCTGTGTTCAGTTTCTCAGTTCCGCACGTAACTGTACAGCTTGAGAAAAGCAAGATTTATCCATCTGAGCTTTCCCAGGAGCATGAAACTTTATACCCAATAGGTGCCCAATAATTGCTTTTTGGGATAAAAGGGGGCACATGCTTAGGTGTGCTTACTCAGTTTATCCAAGTTGACCTGGGAGGTTTTTATTATTCAATGTGGTTGAAATGATTGAATTTCTACCTTGGACAGCCTCCTGAGATGAGGAGAGCCCAGATGCAGCACTGTATCTGGAGTGATCTGTATGCCTGTGGGAAGCGCAGCTGCGTGTGTCTGTGATGGTCTTGGCGGTCATTCCCTGTGCCGTAAAGATCACAGCAACTCACTGGGTAGCCCCCATTTGGCGAGGCCATGTAATTAGGGCTTTATACCCATTATTTTTGTTAATCCTCACCGCAAGGTGTGGCAGCAGAAATGTCAGTCTTTCAGATGAGGACATGGAGGCTCCTGGACATTATGCCATTAAGGTTACGTGATTGACCATGTTAGAGGCAGAACCCAGACTTGGATCTGTCTGACTTTATAGTTATTGCCTGTCATGTTAGTGGGGTTGGGTACTGGCCGTGTGGACTGGTGTCCTAGGAAATGTCCCTGAACCTGGAGAGGTAAGAATAGATCTCTGTGTGTAGGGATTTGCTTCCTAAGATGTTATAGCAAGTGCCAGGCCACTGCGGACTCCAAACTGCCTTTTACTGGCCCCAGGATAACTGTAACTCCCAGAAATATCCAGGTCGGTTCCAGAAAGAAGAGGCAGAGAGATGTGATTCTGGAAAAGGGCGTTTCTGGGCAAGTGTGTGTGTGTGTGTGTGCGCGCGTGCGTATGTGTGTGTTAGACCTATACAGATGCTACTGACTAAAAGTCTCTGGGACCTTGGCTGACAGCTCTAGGGACGAGAACCTGATGAGTTTGTCTGAGCAAGAGGCCTGGGAAGATGGCACATGGCCTCTCCCAAACGTCAAGTCCTTGAGGAAGTACTCACTGGAAGGACAGCCACGACAGCCTATGGAGCAGACGTGTCGTCTCCATAAATATTTTCCCAACTGGGAGGCCTGGGAAAGGGGTAGCTGGGAAAGAGAAGGAGTAGAAGTCAGAAAGTCTAGAAGCAGCAAGGTGTAAAGTGATCAGACTCAGAGGGTGAATGTTGGACCTGGCAGTTGGGACCAGCATAGCCCTGTCCGAATGCTTGTCCTCCATTCTGATTCCAGCTTCCTGCTAATGCAGACCCTGGGAGACAGGAAGCTGGATCAGGTAGTTAGGATCTTGTTACCCACACAGGAGATCTGGAGTGAATTCTCAGCTCTCAGCTTCAGCCTGGCCTAGTTTCCATAGGCGTTTGGGGGAATGATTCAGTGGATTAGAAAGCCTTATCTCTCTAGAAGAAAAAAGTAAAAAAAAAAAAAAAAAAATCGCTTGTGTTGTTAAGACAGTGTGTGTTTCATGTTCTGAGTCTTTATAAGGAGAGTAATTTCTTTGTCTTGGGGCGTGCATGCAGACAAAAGACATCCCAAACATCCTTGAAGTTTGGCAGAGTTGCAGGAGCCCAAGGTGTTATTACTCTAATGTAGCAATTTTTGCTCTGCCAACAGCCCTGATATTTTCTTGTGAACACAGTCAAGAGGTTAAGGCATAATTTTCTGAAGACCCCGAAGGTGTTGTTGGGAAAGTGAAGATGCTCTTCAGTGTCAACACTCATAATTCTTCCTTCCCCTGCAGAAGTTCCCAGGGACCAGGATTTTAGGACTGAGCATGTAGCTTGTTTTTGTTTCATTTGTTGCTGGTTGGAGAAAAAAATTTTTGCTCTGAAAAAGATTTGGCAACCAAAACTGCCATCCAATCAAAGGAATTTTCCTGATCTTATCAGGCATAGTTTCTAAATATTTTGGCTACTGGCAGAAGATACGGTTGGAATTCCAGGGGTGGGCAGGAGACCTGCCAGTGGCGCTGAATTGTCTGTCTCTGCCTGCACGGGAAGCGCACAGTCACCTGTGTCACATGGCAGGCTTAATTCCTCCAGTCAGGTTGTGAGCAGTTGCATGTGGATAAGGCTCTTGCGTGATGAAGGCTGCTGCGACAGGGAGAGATTCCTTGTACTCATGTGGCAGAGCCAGTGGTTCTAGTTCTCACTGCCTTCCCTGCTATTTCCTGTAACGCAGTAAGTGCTGTGAACATTGATCTGTTTACGTAAGGCAATGCTAGAGCACAATGACCTGTCCCTGAGTTGCCATGTACCTTACACTGGTTAAATCCATTTCAGGCCTCGTCCTTTGTGGATAAAACTCTTGACAGTGCTGTTGGCCGAAATCATGCCAGTTAGTTACCTGGCCTAAAAGAATCTGCACTGTTCATTGTTTTGTTGATATCAACCTACTCGTTTAACTGATTCAAGTTAAGGAAAATTGCACCTTAGACTTAGCCTCACAAGGCAGATATATTTGAAAATCAACTTTCCAATTGGATTTTGGTAGCATTTTTTCCCCAAAATGGCATATCCTGTATTGAAGTCCTTTTCACATTGTGCAAAACCTGCGCTTTGGAAAAACAGTGGCTACAACAAGCAGGCCTGATTGGGCTCAGCTCTTCTGGGTAAATGTCCGTCTTGGTCTGTGCCTGACAGCTTCCATTGGACTCCTTTTCAGATTCATCAGACTTCAAACACAGATTCTGAGGCAGAGAAAGCTACACTCCTGTGATATGAACTATACTGATGTAAAGTGCTGTTCACAGATCACCCTGGGGTGTAGGCGTTGTTTTCTTTTTTTTCTTGCAATCATTGAACTGATTCCTGATTAAGAGCATTCAGATGGTGAAATTCTGGCTTTACATTGTTTCAAGTTCATTGAGTGGCTAGTTACACTGATTTTGGTGATGGTATCTGTGATACCATCGAAATCAAAAAGCGTAAATGCCTAGGAAGACTTTAGGGAAGGGGAAGGGCAACTCACAGTATGGAAGGCAACTTTGTAAGTCACACATCAGATATAGGATTCTAATCTAGAATATGTGAAGAATAATTGTGTTTCTAGAATATGTAATGAAAAGGCAATTAATCTGATCAAAAGTGGGCAAGACTCTGAATGGATACTTCTCTTGCAGCAGAGCTGGACCAATGACACATGGGCAGATGAAGAGCTGCTCACCATCCTGGATCTGCCAGGGGATGTAATACAAACCCTACGGAAGTGCTGATTAGCACCCACCAGGTGGGCTGATTCAGGAAGGCTGTAGCAGGTGTTAGTGCGGAGGTGGAGGTTGGGATGGACACGCACGCCCTGGGAAACAGCTCCACGTGTCTCACATGGCGCAACATGGAGCTCATTGTCCTGTAACTGTCCCTCAGGCCATACACTTAGTCAAATGAAAACATGTATCCACCAGAAAGTTGAACAAAACCTTCAGAAAGGCCACAAAAGTGGAAATAGCTTACATGATCATCAGTTGATGAGTGAATAAATAAAAAATGTAATACAGTTATTTGGCAAAATATTACTCAGCTATTCATAGGAATGGCGTATTGATACATGCTGCAACATAGAATAATGCAAAATATGCCATGTGGAAAGAAACTGGCCATGCAGGGCCACACGTCATATGATTCCCTGTACATGAAATGTGTGAGCAGAAAGATGGGCTGGACGCTGTATGAATCTCCCGCCAAGGCAGTATATACCCATGGAAACGTTTCTCCATTTGCTTCCTCATTCCCTCTGTTTCTGCGCTTGAGTCTCAGAAACAAAAGGGACTGTGTTTTAAGATTATGTGGAAAAAAACAAGATGAAAATCTTAAAGTGAGAAAATTCCAAGGGATGTCTTTGAAATCCATGAAGTCCAAAGTTCTGATGCAGGCAAGCAGAGATAAACTCCAGGGTGGAGTGAGGTGCTACAGAGGCATTGCTTCTGAGACAAGGGACACAGTTTTGGGGCAGGAAATGTGATAGCTTAGTCTTCTCTTGGCACTGAAACGGAAAGAAAGGCAAACAGGGAGAGACAACTTTCTGAAGTGTAAGAGGCCTTTGAATCTAAGGCTTTCGCTCTGGGCACCCCTGAGGTTGGTGGCGACTTTCTGCAGACCCGTTGTTTGTTGTTTGGAGGTAAAAAATCAAAGCTCTGTCCATGGCTGCTCTCCTTCAAACTCCGCCCACATGCAGGTTTGCATGTCTCAGCTGCCTGCAAGGTGTGTGGGGATGGATGTTGCTGAGGAGAAGATGGAGCAGGGACTGTTCAAGCACAGGCAGCCCTGGAAGTCGTCCAGCCTTCCCAGGGAGCATGCATGAAAACAGATGTTTCAAGCTAGGCTTCATTTTGGGAAAAAAAAAAAAAAAACACCCTTAGGGGAACATGTTTGAAAAACTCTAAAAAGTCTTTATTTGATGCATGAAAGTGGAACAATTGGAAGGAAGACAAAGTCAGAGGCAGCCGAAGTCTAAACTCAAGGGCTGGCCCATGATTTCCACTCTCCCTTGCTCTCATGCTCATGGGATCAGCCGCCGTTCACTCCTGGGCTGACCAGTGACGGAGGAAAGGGAAGCTGGGGACAAAGTGGTCTAAGGTCACTAACGGTGAGGTGGTTTTCAGTAGCACTGGGTGGCAGGCAGGAAGGCAGCCCAATTGTGGAATCCGTCGGAAACTTGCTCTGGTTTGCAAGGCCTAGTAATGCTTATGCCTTAAGGTGAAAGATTCAGGATTACCCTCTCTGTTCTGCAGCAGCTTAGTTGAAAAAACAGGAGAACACACACAACAGTGCTGGTGAATCTGAGCCTGGCATTTCCCCTGAGCCACATGCATTCCTGATGTGGGTTTGCAAGCCTATGGCTTCTTTAGTCACTGCTGGCTCCTCTGCATGCTGCTCAGTGGGTCCAAGCGTGCATGCGTTGATGCTAATTCATGTTTTGTTAAGAGAAAGAAAAACAAAAGTCAAAACCCTTCCTGGTGACACACTCTGCAATGCAAATTGACGATTATTAAATTGGTCCCCACTTGAGAACCAACAGGGTAGTCTAACATCTTTTGTGCTGCTAGAGTTTCTACAAGGAAACAACATCAGAACTACAGGAAAGCCAAATGACCTATAAACAGTTTTCTCTGCAGGTTAAAGTAGTTGTGAACAGGATGTATGTTTTTTCTTTGGGACCAGATAGGAGGGTTAATATCACCATGTCTCATTTCAGTAGGTAGACAATTGTATGGCGGGATCATGTCACATTCACCCCAGACCTCGTGTGTGCCTAGTACCTGCTGATGGGTAAGGATCTAGACAGCTGGCGTTCTAAATCCTGATACTGTGGTGTCGGGTGAGCCTCTTAATCTCTTTTGGATTTTGATCTCCTTTTATTTTAAAATACTTATATTAAAGAGATAGAAATAGATAGATAGAGAGAGAGAGGCAGAGAGAGAAATCTTTTACCTGCTGGTTCATTCCTCAAATGGCTACAGTGGTCTGGGCTGTTTCATGCTGAAACTAGGAGCCTGGCGCTTCATCTGGGTCTCCCACATGGGTAGCGAGGATGAAAGTACTTTTGGCCATCTTCCACTGCTTTCCAAGGCTTATTAATAGGCGGCTGTTTTCTAAGGTGAGTAGACAGCACTCAAACCAAATGATATGGGATGCTATCACTTCAGGCGGCTGTTCACCTTGCTGGGGACAATGCCAGCCCTGGGTTTCTTCTTTGAAATAAGGCAGTCGCCCTAATGATCTCCTGTATCACCTTCTAGCTCCCAGATTCTGTTCTATTATTTATCCGCTGCAGCCTTAGGATTATGCTGCTAACAGCTCAACAGTGCAGAGCCAGTCATGCAAATTAAAATGTGACATAGGTGAAACATGTGAGGCAGAGACATGATAATCTTTTTTTAAAATAAAATTATTTTTATACATAAATGAGGGTATTCAAAAATTAAACATTTTTAATGGCACTACATTTATTTTGCTTAATTTTTCTTGATCCGTGCACGCACGTGGCCTTTTAAAATTTGTATAAGGTGCATATTATGGGAAACTTATGCATGAATTTCAAAGTTTTTTTTTTTTTTTTTGCACAAAAATAAATCTGCCTTAACTTCATTTGTTCATGTTGGTTTTTTTCAGTTACTCTGATGTATTATGTAGTTATGTAAACACATGCATACAAACACTGAGAGGTCTTGCAGGTAAATTTTCACTCCATTAAGTGTGACATTATTGTACATTCCAACAGTATGTAATAAAAGAAGTGGCTAATCAGAGCCAACAAATGTGGATCTTGTCCTCATCCTCTAGGTGTTCACACTGTTTCAGACATTCAAGGGTGATTGAGGAACTGTAAAACTTGTAAAGGACAAACCAGTGCTCCGTGCTTTGGTGTTAGCTGTAGCTACAATAGGGAGTTAAGGAGGAGAAAGCAGAAAGTAGTTCTAGTTAGAGAAGTCTTCACTGACGTGTAGGTAGCTCGGTCTCTGCAGGCTGGGCGCGGTAAGGGCATCCCAATAGCAGGATGGGAGACATCAGTTAAGGAGCTTAGTGGAGATGGTGCCAGCCATGGCGTGAGCAGGGGAAATGGGTGACACCAATCACTCCCTAGTAACATACCACCATGAGGGTGTTTAGGCCTGAGGCTTGGGCCAAAATGGACCAGGTGTTTGGAAGATGCTGTCAGGGATGGGTGTTAAGATGAATCTTCTCTCTTTAAGATTCCCTGCTCCAGGGCCCGGAGCAGTAGCCTAGTGGCTAAAATCTTTACCTTGCACACACCGGGATCCCATACGGATGACAGTTTGTGTCCCAGCCACCCTTCTTCCCTTCCAGCTTCCTGCTTGTGGCCTGGGAAAGTAGTAGAGGATGGCTCAAAGCCTTGGGACCCTGCACCTGCATGGGAGATCTGGAAGAAGCTCCTAGCTCCTGGCTTCAGATCAGCTCAGCTCCAGCTGTTGGCCACTTAAGGAGGGAACCAGTGGATGGAAGATCTTCCTGTCTGTCTCCTCCTCTCTATATCTGACTTTCCAATAAAAATAAATCAATCTTTTTTTGGTTTGTTTGTTTAAGGAAAACTCCTTGCTCCGTGGAACATTCCTGATGTTCCAAGATGTAATTAAAGTGTCAATTGCTTATTTACCTTCCATTTTGCTTTAAAATAACTGGGCTACGGTTATGATTGTGTTTGTTAAGGAAGTGTGAAATATCTGAACCTATACCCTATTGAGGCCCGAAGAGAGATTGAATGTAGAGTGTTCTGAAAATGCAAGGCATAAAAGGTAGCATCACTCCTGGGCTTAGAACCTGCTGGAAGGCTTTCATCTTCACTCCCTTCTGTACCAGGCTCAGATCATCACGCTGCTCCTCGAACCAAGAGTAATCTGGACGGACTGAAAGGCAGTGAGTGCTCCTGAACTCAGAGAGCTGAGGCCGCAGGGCAGACTCTCCATAGGCACAGCTGGAGAGCCTTACCTCAGGCCCACCTTGCAGCCTGTGAACAGGCAGGAGCACCTAAGGGATGATTTTAAGGAATTAGTTAAGCCTAGGTATAGAGTAATTTGGGAGTGAGAAACACTGAGTGAAATAAACCAAAAGTCAAAGTAAGCACTAGAGTACACAGAAGCACCTGTCGCCTGGAAGCACAGCAAAACACGCATCACTGCATCAGGATGAAATGTTGCGTTTTCCTCTAGGATCAGGAAATGAGGCAAGGATGCTCACTTTCTTTTTTCTTTTTTAATTGGAAAGCAGATGTACAGAGAGGAGAAGAGATAGAAAGATCTTCTGTCCGTTGATTCACTCCTTAAGTGGCCACAGCGGCCAGAACTGACTGATCCGAAGCCAGGAGCCCAGAGCTTCTTCTGGGTCTCTTACGCAGGTGCAGGGTCGCAAGGCTTTGATCCATCCTCCACTGCCTTCCCAAGCCACAAGCAGGGAGCTGGATGGGAATCAGGGCTTGGGATTAGAGTCAGCGTCCATATGGGATCCTATTGCGTTCAAGGCGAGGACTGTAGCTGCTAGGCTCCCATGCCGGGCCTGGATGCTCACTTTCAGCAGTTTTATTCCTCATAGTATTGGAGTCCTTCTGGAGCAGGAGAGAGCAGTGACAGACACACACATTGGGAAGGAAGTAGCAGAATTGTC
This sequence comes from Ochotona princeps, assembly GCF_030435755.1. Lineage (NCBI taxonomy): Eukaryota > Metazoa > Chordata > Mammalia > Lagomorpha > Ochotonidae > Ochotona > Ochotona princeps. The sequence goes on from NC_080850.1 coordinate 45,768,759, forward strand.
ATTGTTTGCTAACAGTCTGATGCAGAAGTTACCAAAGGTTCCATCAAAAAAAATTATAGCCAACAAATGGATAAAATAAAGTGATAGGAGACAAAATCAACTTTATATGTGATTTAAAGAATATTCATCTTGGATGCTTTATTATCTGAAACAGTAACCAGTAGAACTTTAATACACTAATGGTGAATCAACTGAAGGAAGAATAAAAAAATCATCCTATTTGCAGTAACAAACAAACGTATTTAGGAAGAAATTTAACCTAGAACATGAAAGATATCTACGTTGAGTACTAGGAAACACTGTTGGAAGAAACAGAGGAAGGCTCAGAGAAATAGAAAGTTGCTAAGGCAACTTTGACACTTCTCAAAGATACAAATGTCCACCAGATATATGAAAGACTGCTCAACCTCACTAATCATCAAGGGAATATAAATCAAATCCACAACGTGTTATCATTTTATGTCTAATAAAATGACTTTTTAATCAAGAAAATGGAAGATACCAAGTGTTGGTGAGGATGTTGAGTAAAGAAAATCGCTTTACACTGACAGTATAAATTGGTCTGGCCATTATGAAAAACAATGTAAGAATTCCTTGGAAAGCTAAAAATAGGATTTCTGTACCATCCAGCAATCCAGTGTTCATACGTATCCAAGGGGATGAAATTGGTCTGCTACGTAGGTGTCTGCTCCCATGCCGACTGTAGCTGGACTGTGGAAACAACTAAAGTGTCCGTCAACTGTGAATGATTCAAAAATGTGCATAAAATGGAATACTATTCAACCTGGAAAAGAATATTCTTTCATTTATACCAACATGGATGAATAAAGACATTATGAAGCCACTTTGAGTTAGGCACAAAACAAGAAACATAACATCACTTACATGTGGATTCCAAGATTTGCAGTCATAGAAATAGCGAGTGGGATGGTGGTTATCAGAGACTGAGGCAAGGGGACCTGGAAGGAGGGAAGGAGAAATATTGGCCAAAGGTTGGAAAATTTCAGGAGGCACAGCATCACAACGACAGTTAAAGACATTTTGTGTATTCCAAAACTGCTAAGGGCATATTTTAAGTGTTGTTAGCACAAAGAAATGATAAGTATACAATGTGGTGGATATGCTAATTATTCTGATGTTATCATCTGCCAATGTACATATATGTCCAGACATCACATTATACCCCATAAACAAATGTAATTAATTTCAGTTAAAATACAACTTGGGTAAAAAGTTCATGAAGTTGGTCTTGACGATGGTTTATTGGATCTGATCTCAAAAGCAGAGTGAACAAAAGCAAAAATTAAAAGGAAGCTGCATAGAAATACGAAATAGGTTCAGAGCAAGGAAACAGCCAGTGGATGGAAAGGCAGTCTACACATGAGGAACAGATTTTGCACACTGTATAGGTAAAGAAGAGTTCATCTCTAAGCCACGTGGAAAGAACTCCAACAACTCAGTAGTAAAAAAAAAAAATCAGAATAAAACCTGACAACTATTTTTAAATGGAGTTAAGAGATATGAGTAGAATTTTCTTCAAAATAGATGTGCACATGGCCACATTCATAAATCATCAGGGAAATGGAAATCAAGTTTGTAATGAGATGTCAACCCAGCGTTTCTGGATGACTGGCGTCCAAAGCACAGGTGTTGTCAAGGTTATGCAGGAATTAGAACCCTTGCACACTGTGGGCACAGTGGAAAGTGCTGTAACGATTGTGGAAAGCAAAAGGACTGCATGGAAAATTAGAACAGTCCTATGGCCCAGGAATTCCTTTTCTGAATATTCATTGAGAAGAATTGAAATTGTCAGCATTCCTGTGTTACTCAGCTTTTTGTAATTGTAATGAAATACATGAGGGAAGCTAACTTGGTAAGAAAAAATTTCTTCACCTGAAATAGTGAAAAGTAGGCAGGAAGCAGCCCAAATGCTTTGCTTAAAGCTCTGAAGGCTCTTCTTGATGAGTTAGTCCAACGCTTTTAAATTCAGCTTTCATAGTATCCTGGGGTGTGTACTCAGTGCAGCTAAGTTCTTTGCCATGGTCTAACAAGTGTGGCCTTCAGCAGATTTGCTATGAGATCCTCATCTGCATTGACCAAGGCCTTCGCTGTCCCCATGTTTATCAGCATTCCAGTCACTGCCTCCCGGACAGGCTCTCTGTTGTCCTCACGGCTTCTGAGCCTGCCCCAGAATCTCTCCTAATGCTCTGCTTCCACTGTTCCAGACTCGCCCGCCCCACCTTTTGTAGTCTGTTCTTGCAAACTCTTTCATTCTCTATCCAGAACCAGTTCCGAAGGAGCCTCTACATTTTTAAGTAGAATTACACTAATGGTCCCACTTTGTCAGGAATATTGCTGCATGAGTCAAATTTTCATTACTGATCTGAAATACCTGAGATAGCCTACTCTAAGGAAAGGGTATTTTTGCTCGTGGCTCTGGAGGTTAAAAGTGCAAGCAGAGTGTCACACCTTTGGGTGATGGCCCCTTTGGGTTTGTCCCATCGTGGCTCGGGTGTGCACTGGTCTGTGTGAGTTCTTGCTCCTTGTTTTGGAAAGCCAGCAGGTTCCAACAGGGACTCTACCCTAATGGCCTCATGTCATCTGCTCACTTCCCAAAGGCCCCACTGCTGTGCGCCACAGAGGGATTAAATTTCTACTCTCTTAACCATTAACACACGACTGGCGATTAAATGCCTGCATGCATTTGTGGGGGAACAAATCATGTTCGTACCATAGCCTCCTTGTATTCATTAGAAGACTGTTCACAGTTGCCAAGATGGGGAAACAGCTTAGGTATCCATCAACAAATGAATGGATTTTTAAGAACATGGTGAATGCATATATTGGAATACCACCAGCTTTTAAAAAGCAGGAATTTTTGTAATAACTGACAACATGGTGAACGCTGCGGGATTAAAAAAAAAGCCCATTTTTCTTTGCTAACTCCAGTTCTCAACACCTTGAAGGCATTATGCTAAGTAAAACAAGGCATTCACAGAAAGGAAAATGTTGCATGGTTCCACTTGTATGAGGTATCTGAAATAGTCAAATTCATAGAATCTAAGAGTACAGGGGGAGGCAGCAGGCATTATATCCAGTCCAGCAAGATGAATAAACTCTGTCGAGTTCCTGTAAAAAAATTTATCTGGACAATAAGATGCTGGACTCTATACTTGATATAGGTATGCAAAGAAAGAATTGTGACTTAATTTGAACTGTAATACTGCAACAAGATGGAGGAATCCACCATGGGGGGAGGGTACTGGGACGGGTGGGGAGATTCCCAGAGCCTATGAAACTGTGTCACATAATGCAACATAATTAATACTATCTAATCAGTAGTTTCTATGGTTCACTCATAACTTTATTAAGAGGGTGAGTGGCTGTTCCTTTTTTTTTTTAAGATTTTTATTTTATTTTTATTGCAAAGTCAGAGAGGAGGAGAGAGAGAGGAAGATTTTCTGTCTGATGATTCACTCCCCAAGTAGCTGCCAATGGCCGGAGCTGAGCCAATCCGAAGCCAGGAGCCAGGAGCTTCTTCCAGGTTCCTAAGGCTTTGGACTATCCTTGACTGCTTTCCCAGGGCACAGGCAGAGAGCTGGATGGGAAGTGGGGTTGCTGGGATTAGAACCGGTGCCCATATGGGATCCTGATGCATTCAAGGTGAGAACTTGAGTCGCTAGGCCACCACGCTGGGCCCTGGGTGGCTGTTCTTACTGCAAGGAAGAAATTTTCTTCCTCTGAGACTCATGAAAAAAGAGCAAATGGTGACACAAGCAGAGAAATGTAAACTCTAGCAAAATATCAAAGGGAAATGCTAGCAATGAAATATAAATGAAGAATGGCTTTGATAGGCTCATCAGTAAACTCAACATGGTTGAGCAAAGAATTCCTGAGCTGGTGACAGGATAGCAGAAGCTCCCAACACTGAAATGCAAGCAAAAAAAAAAAAAAAAAAAAGAAAGAAAGAAAGAAAAAAAGAAAACTAAGAGGATCAAGAACTGTGACCAATTTCAAATAGGTTCAGAGATAACAAATGCAGTTAGAGTTCCTGAAGTAAAAAAAAGAAAAAAAAAAGCAAAGAGAACAAATATATATATTTAGATTTTATTTTTATTGGAAAGTCAGATTTATGGAGAGAAAGATCTTCCATGTGCTGATCTACTCCCCATGTGGGCACAATGGTCAGAGCTCAACCAATACAAAGCCAGGAACCAGGAGCTTCCTCTTGGTCTTTCATGCAGGTTCAGTGTCCCAAGGCCTTGGTCTGTCCTCTACTGCTTTCCCAGGCCACAGGAAAGGAAGTGGAAGGAAGTGGAGCAGCTGGAACATGAACAAGTGCCCATATGGGATCCCAGCGAATGCAAGGCAAGGACATTAGCCTAGGCTATTGCGCCTGGCCGAAGAAAAAATATTTTAAGTAATATGGCTCAAAACATTTCCAAATTAATAGAAGACAACAAACTATAGATTTCATATGTTTAGAAATACCAAGCAGAATAAATGGGACAGAAGTTCATGCTCTTCCCACCCTCGGGGCCACAAATCCTCTGTGCATGTCATATTAAAATTAGAGAAAATCAAGACAAAAAAGCTTTTAAATGGAGTTTTGAAAAACTGCTCTAAAGGAAAAAGATTTGCAGTAGATCTCTCAAAGGAATCCATAGAAACAAAAATATAGCAGAGTAGAAGAATTTATCAGGTTAATATAAAATGTAGCTTAACATTTTCATATGAACAGGTTTTATTAACATTCCATGTTACTTTGGTATCTACAAGTGGTTATATTTTATATTTATATAATTAGTTTATGGTAGATAACAGTTACCATATAACATCACTATTCATTATATAGTCTTTGTATTTATATTTATAATGAATAGAGTTTCTGTTAAATAATCTTTCACAATTAAAAGAGAACTAAATATTTTGTTGTACAAACAAAAGCAGAGGAAATTCACTTGTCAGTAGAGCTGCCCTAAGAAAATTATTCAAAGATGTTCTTCAGGAGAAGGAAAATGGCGACATCAAAAGCATGAATCAACATAAGGGAAAGTCAAGTATTTGAGAAGGAATAAGTGAATGTCAAGTGAAAACTTTAATGTTTCTTGTTTTTCATTCTCTATAATTGTTCAAAGTAACAGTGGCAGCAATGTGCTTGGCTATGGATGTTTATGTGTGTGTATTATATTCATATATATGTTTGTGTATACTCATACTTAGAGAAATTAGGGGATTCAGCAATCAAACAGAGGGCAAGAGGATTAGGATTATTAGTTAAGATACTTATACCATTTGTGAATAGGCATAGTAGTATTTGATAGTGGATTTGAATTAGCTGTAAATATATACTGGAAACCCTAGTAAAACATTTAAAAAAGTAAAAAACAAACCAAAAACCTTTAAGAAATGAGAGAAAAGAATCATAGCAAGTGTTCATTAAGCCATTCGAGTGAACTAGGCATTGCTCTTACTGGTTAAGATGCTCCAAGGGGCTGTCTTTAGTTCCCAGCTCTGGATCTGGACTCCAGCTCCTACCAGAACACATTCTGGGAGATTGTGATGATAGCTCAAGGCGATTGGGTCATTGCAGCCCACGTGGGAGACCAAAACTGAATTCTCAGCTTTTGCATCTGACCCTAGGTAATATCACAGGCATTTGGAAACTGAACCCGTGGATGATGATGCAAGACAAAAAGAAGAACAAACAACAATGGCAAACAATAAAGAACAGCAGTGAACATAGTTGTGTTAATCAAAATAAATCAATAATTCCTCTGGGTGTCAAAGGCCCAGGCATACTAAGACACATAGGACCCCAAAAGCAAGATCAAATATATATTTCCAGTGAGAGAACCACTTTCAAAGTAAACACACATATAGATTGTAAAGGGGAGTTAGATGTACCTTGCCAGACTAACCAAAGTGGCTATGTTGATTTTACATGGAATAAACCAGGAAGCAAAGAATGTTGTCAGGAATAGAGAAGGGAGCTGTCTACTGATAAATGGGTTGAATCTCCAACAGGACACAACAATACTTAATGTATATGCACCTAACAGAGCATTAAAGTACGCAGGACAAAGAGTGGTAGAACTGCAAGGAGAAGCACACGAACTTGCTGTTATGGAAGGGGATGTGAACATCCCCCTCTCACAAATGGACAGATATAATCAGCAGAAAACCAACAAGGATGTAGTTGAATGCAACACTACCAGTATTAGACATGGTACAATTGAAATCTATGTACTTTTTCACCTAAAAATAGAAAAATTCACTTTCCTCTGAAGTTCATATGAAACATTCACTGGAATAGACTGCATTCTGGGCCCTTATAATCACAGCTCTGCAAAATAAAAGTAGGAATCATATGGTATCTTCTCTCCAACCGCAATGGAATCGAACAAGAAATTGATAAAAGGAAGATAAACATTTGGAGGTTAATAACATACTTGTAAATAGCATATGGATCAATGAAAACATCTCAAAAGAAATAAAAAAAATTTTGAACTAATTTTAAAAATACCATTTAGAAATTTGTGGTATGCAGTAAGCATACTAAAACTGAAGGAAGTTCCAAAATGTGTAATCCAAGCTTTTCATTGGAAAAAATCATGAAGTAAAATCGACTTAAGTCCAAAGAAAGGAAAGGAAAGGAAATAAGAAGAATTAAAGCAGAACCCAATGAAATAGAAAATAGAAAATCAAGAGAGAAAAGCAATGAAACCAATTATAATCATTGAAAGTTCAATAAAGATCATAAACATCTAATAAAGCCAGTTTTAAAAAGAGAAGTGAGAGCTCTGCACAGTGGCATCCCACGTGGGCCCAGGCCCAACTGGAGGATTTTAATAACCAGTCAACAGAAACAGCAGGTAGCCGGCCCTGATAAATGCCCTGAACTGAAGGAAGGATTGAATTACAAAAGACAAAGTAAAGACGTGAGCATCTCTATGGGCATGCCATCAGAGGTGGAAAGAAGACAGAAAACCAGCACCAAGCAGTCATGGCATTCTGCCCTCCCCAAACTCCTCATTCAAAAGATGCGGAGCCGTAACAAGGCAAGGGGCAGCAGGTGTCCCCACTACACTATGCTGTCCCTGAATTGTTAGGATCCAGGGTGACTTGTTTTCTGGTGAAGAGTTTCGCCTGACAACAAGAAATATGTTTTCATTCTCCTCATCACAGAACAAAGCTGTACCTAGAAACTGGACTGAATAGAAAAATGAAATCTCGTCCTGGCTTGAGTCTTCCCAGAGATTCCTTCTCTTTGCACCTGCTGTCTTTCTGGCCAATCTTTCCCTCACACACTCTGGGACCAGATCTCTAGCTACAGTGTTCTGATGTTCTTTCTATGTGAGTCAACTGACCATAACATTATTCAACACATGGAAGGATTTCTCTGAAATTTCCACACTATCCTTTTAATGCTGAGCTTTCTTCTGCTTCTATATTCCCGAATCTCTAATCAAAACTCGCCACTGGAACCTCAGATGTGGGAACATCTTTTAGTGTCTGCTCTTTATTTTCCTTCATTGTTATGGTTGTGTTGTTTTGGCTGTGGTTTGGCAGACAAACAAATAAATAGGAAACTAAGTGGGAAACCCTAAAGAAATGTAATAAATCAAGTTTTACATGAGAAGAAGCTTGTCCATGCAAAAGGGCCAGAGAACGTTTGTTCTTTTTTTCCCTTCCAAAAAAAGGTTGAAACTAGAGAACTACAAACTGGTCCCTTTTGCATGTTAGTGCATCTTCTTTGTTTAGAATTATCACTATGAAATCCAGACTTCTGAATCATTGTTGTGTCACAATTTTTATTTGGCCAACTAACAAAAGTAATAAGTGATATTCACTTGGCAATAGATTTGAAATGAGTATCATTATAAATCCTATCTAATTTCAGCACAGCAAATATTCAAATATTTCTTTCTCCTGCTGGTGTTTTTTTTAGTCCTGTGAATATCAGTCATCAGAGGATGCATCTGCTTGGTGTTTAACCCTCTGATAGCATCTAAGTCAGTCTCTTTTATCCCTTCATAGGTGTTGGGATCAGAGAAAGCATGATACCATGCATTCAGAGCTTTAAAGTTCCATCTCACCAACACACCGAAGAACAAATTCTCACAGCATCTCACTAATAAAGAGGTCTTGGCTGTTTCCAGAATGTTCTTCACAATGACACACATCAGGGTAAGTATGCAATCTTTCAATAAGCACATAAATTCATCAACACATGCTTCCTAGATCCTTAGTTTCCTCTTTCAGCTTCCAGCATTCAGTGTTTAATGACACTGTATACATATCTGTCCTTTGTAAGTCCAGTTTTCTGACTATTAATTAACCTCGGCACTAATTAGGTTATTTGAGATCTGCTCTAGAGTTTACAGAAAATAACTGTGTATCCATTCTGTCAGCCATCAAAACCAGACAAGATGGAGATGGAAGCCAGTAATCAAAGCTCATCAGTGAGATTCAGGGCTGAAGAGAGAAGTGGGTGCAGTTTTCAAAAGACTTTGCCTGATGGTGTTACAGCAATCATTAACTTATTAGGGTGAGCCAATGCAGAAGGAGTTATGTGAATAAACTAAAGGAGGAAGCTTTAGCTATGCATAGCTGTACTATTTCACCTCATCTTTCCATCCCTTCATTCTCCACTCCTCCCAAATGTGTGAGTCTCGAGACAACTGGGACTCTCCAACCTGCTAGAAATGCCCATATTTATCTAAACAAGAATATAAAAATGCTGACAGAAGCTTATTTTTTTCTCCCCCCCCCTCAAAATCAATGTGAGTAGTCTTTATAGAAAACTCTTTTTCCTTGGTAAGAAGACATGAAACATTGATGACCAAGCAGGTATACATGATCAACCAGGCGATCGCAGTTAATTAGTCCTGGGCCTGCCTGTTGTTCTTTCCAGTGTAGCGTGGCATGGGGAAGAGAACTATTGCACTTCACTTCCAAAGCCCATCTTTCTTGCACCCTCTGCAAAAGACACAAGTAGCCGCCCCGAAGCATCAGTAGTATCAATTTCAAGAGTTTATTGCTGAACTAAGTTCCAAAAGGCAAACAGGAGCAGTATAAAATAAAGCCCTCACTGGTCCTGAATGGAAAGACGGTGTGTGTGTGTGTGTGTGTGTGTGTACGCACATTGCTGTGCTACTTCACACCCTTGACTCTGGCCTGCCCTTGATCCTGTGTCTAACATCCTTGCAGATATCCTGTCTAGAATGCAGCCTCTACTGTCACCCAGACACAACCTCTGGCATGGTCCAGCATGCACAAGTCCAGTGAGCAGCCAGAGAGTGAGGAAATTTCAGACACAAATCATATTTCACTGAAGCACCATAACACTTACATTTTCACATTGTCTGGTCAGCACAGCTCAGATTTAATTAAAGCACTCAATCGTGCCATTACTGTTTTTGGTGACAGTTCAGGTGTAAATATGTGAAGCACAGTTCTTTGCAGTCACTGCTTGTCAGCATTCTCCTTAAATGCCCTTTTGTCTTTCCTAGACTCTTCCTCAAACCCTGAACTTTTAGCTTATAAATGATTAGCACCCACACACTTCCACCTCTGACATCCAAGTTAAATTACTATCTTTTGGCTTCTTCTGAATTCCTCAGGAGTAATAAGTCCCTTCCAGTGAATCGTAATTCCTCCTTTTAAATTTAATCAAAACTGCATTGACATCCCAACCTCCTTTCCCAGAGCTCACTTCTGCAGACACAAGCCTTCTCTCTGCCCAAATCCTGCATGTGGCCAGTGGTTTTCTCCCTACCACACCTTCTGTTGGGCTTTCTAGTTTCTTATCCCAGTCTTGTTCCCTGAGCTGCTCTAGTTTTTCCCCTTTCTTCCAGAAAATAATCCAGAGACTATTAAGTGCTAGCTCTGTGTCAGGAACTTCCTAGGGACTGCAGTTACGTAAGTACACAAGGCAAAGTCCCTTGCAGTTCCAATGTTTATATCTGAGCAGGTGGTAACAAACAACCAAAAATAACAAGTCTGTTGCATCAGTGTTACCGGACTGTAGTTAGTAGCTTAGGAATTAAGAGGGACAGAAGTGGGGGGCAGGTAGCCTCCTGGAGGAAGATGAAATTTCTTTTTTTTTTTTTTTTTTTAAACTTAAATTCATTCATTTTTGTTTTAAGATTTATTTATTTTTTTTTATTACAAAGCCAGATATACTGAGAGGAGGAGAGACAGAGAGGAAGTGGAGCTGCCGGGATTAGAACCAGCAACCATATGGGATCAAGGCGAGGACCTTAGCCACTAGGCCACGCCGCCGAGCCCGGGAGATGAAATTTCATGAGAGAGTCAGCCATACAGACATCTTGGAGAAGAGCACCTGAGGAGAAGGAAGAGCCAGCTCAACCACAGGCTCCCAGGCTTGAAGCAACAACCTTGTCTGGAATATGCACCAAAGTGTGTGTGGGGGGAGGCAGGGGGCAAAGGGCCAGAGCAGCAGGAATGACAGGAAAAGCAGGGACGCGCTGAATGATTTCACAAGTCACCTGTCTTTCCTACTTGTCGATGGACCCAGTCTCTTCCATCCAGTCTCTTCCTTCCAAGCATCCCTTTGAAAATCTCACCACACGCTTCTGTATCTAGATAGTTTCCACACATGTTAACATGTGGATCCCAACTGGTGGGAATCTAAATGGTCATACTATGAAAAATAGTATGCCAGGAATCAAGATGGCAGAATAGGGTAAGGACACATTTAAATAGACAGAAAAACATTAGTGTGAAGCAGAGAGGGCACATTCCAGGAAATAGGAGAGACCAGAACTACAGCAGAGGGGTACCTGGAGACTGACAGACACAGGAAAGCAGCGGACACAATGGTGTGGTATTGCAGTGAGCGATGACCCAGCAGCATTAGCGAGTGGCGATCCGTACTGTACCACCAGTCAGGACTCCACCAGCAATAAGATGGGAAAGGACGTTCATCCGGAGCTCCAGAGGTGAACCCAGACAAAGAATTGTCCATCTTGCTGGTCTGCTTGATTTGACAAGGAGCAGAGACAGAACAGTAGGTCCCATACAGGTGGTGTGGGAACAGGGTAGATATCACAGCCCAACTGGCCCCTAGAGCTGAATTGGGCACCATTTTGTTTAGGAAGGCAAAGGCTATGGGACAGTGCTGCACATGCACTATGCTGGGAGTGAATTCATTTCTGGCTCAGTGAACTGCAACAATGTGGCATCCTACAGGTTCCACCTAAGATAGGTCTGTGTGGCCCTCATACCTGATGGCCAGTAGATCTAGAACTCTAGTAGTGGCACATCAGGCACCATTTTGTACAGGGTAAAAAAATTTTAAAACTGCAGGGACAACAGTGAGCTGCACATGTGCAGAGCTGGGCGTGACCTCACTGTGCTCAGTGCATTGCACTGGTTACACGGGGAAAATAATACCAACTTTGGCACTGTACAGGCCAAAATAGGTCCATGTGGCCCTCAGACCTAACGGCCAACAGGTTCCAGCAAGATTACCACCAGCAGTAATCTAGTTATATAGGATACCTGGTGTCTCCGTAATCCTGGGACATGCTCTACCTGAAAGTGGGAGAAAAGTTGTATAGACAACGGTGCAGCCTCAGCATGGGATCACAGGAGGTGGAGAGTGGTGATCCAGGAGCTGGGGCTGTGGACACCATGGTAGAAGCCTACCATAAGAACCCAGACCTGGAACTTGCTAGAGGGAGTGGCAGAGTCTATCCCTCTCGCCTTTTATGTTCAAGAATACAACTCTGGTCTCTTAGGAGCTGGCACAAACTAGCTCCAACCCATTACCGGTGGGCACTGGGGCAAGACAAAGGAGACCTCATGTCCAATCTGACTTGCTTCTGTCCACGCCCCTCCGAGTGATTTGCTGAGTTCAGCCTGTGCTCAGCGATTAATGAGTTGCTATGTCGATTCACCGAGCAGCTTGGGTTTTTAGCTCCCAGTTCTCCCGGGCACTCCCATTCTTCATACAGCCCTGCAGTAAGAGCTCACTGAGAAGAGCTCTGTGAGCCAGTACTGCACCATGCCACACAGCCAGACATGAATTTGTGTCTTTGTTTGAAACGCGAGTAAAACCAACTATACAGAGTTTTATCATAGTGGATAAAGACACTAGAAACCAAAAAGTAAGCGATTGGAATGTCAAATGGTGTCTGCCTGTGGGATGGGAAGTAAGGAAGGGACCTGGGTGGGAAGGTGGTGGCTAGACTTGCAAAGGGATGAACAAAGGCCTGTTGAAAACACAGCATCCGTGTATGACCTGAAGATGGTCATGGAACAAGCCCTGAAGAAACGTCAAACAAAGACTGTTCCTAGTGAAGGGAATAGCAGAGAGAAGCGTAATGAGGTAGAAACATACCTGCAGAATTCCATTTTGCGGCAGAAAAATTAAAAGCAAGAATCATAACAAATGGAGTCAGAGAAGCAGCGGGCAGGAAACCACAGGGCTCTTCTTGAAGAAAATGTACAGATTTTAAGTCACATACAAAATTGTCACAAGGTGTAACATCATTGATTTGTCGCATTTAAAGTGTGTTTCATATAGACAACATATAATTAGCCATTATTTTTGCTGCTCTTATAAGCTCAGATAATCACTTCCTATTAAAATTGACATACTTATATCATTTACATTTAAAGTGATGATTATAGAATTGGTCATTATTTTCTGTTCATTGCATTTGTTCTTCAATTATTTCCCCCATTTTTCCTGACAGCTCTTAGCATTTATACAAATCCACCTAATTTTCTCTCAAAGTACCAATTATATTAAAAACTCTTTTTTCTTTTTTTCAGTTTTTCTTTATTTCAGTTAGTAGATTCTTAGAAAACATGGTTTTAAACATTTTGCCTCATTTCTGGGATTTTAAAGCTTTTTTATTATTAATATTACCATTTTATGATGCAGTTCCATAGGCCCTGGGATTTCCCGTAGTCCCTCTCCAAGTCCCCTATATTTTCACTAAAGTATAGTTCTTCATACACAGTCATATGTCCATCATTGCGGGCATGGACAATGGCAGAGAGTCCAGCATCCTATTATCAAGATATAGTAAACAGTTTCATTGGGAGTCCTTCTTTGTCTGGAAGTAGAGATACATACTGCATTGTATCCTCACATCTGGATATGATAGTCTCCATTACACAGTACTATACAGCCCCTTAAATGAAAAGCCACAATACAAAATTAAAAACAGGAAGAAAAATAGAAATTTACAATGCCATGAAGTTAAATAACATGCTGCTAGATATGATAGTCTCCATTACACAGTTACTATACATCCCCTCAAGTGAAAAACAAAACACAATCAATAACAGGAAGAAAAAAAAAGAAATTAACAACACCATGCGGTTAAATAACATGCCACTGAATGAATAGTGTGTCACTGAGGAAATGAAAAAGAAAGTCAAGAACCTTCTTGAAGAAAATTATGCCACTGTATGATCTATGGGTTAGTGAAGAATTTAATGAGAAAGAAGGTGTTTTGAAGAGATGAAACTATATTTAAAAAAATCACAATCCATGAGATATAGTTTCTGCTGATCTTTGTTGGTGAAATGTATCTTCTGTAGGCAACAAATAGGTTTTTTTTTTGGTCCAGTATACTAATCTATGACGTTTGATTGATGAGTTTAAACCATTTACATTCAGGGTTAATATGAGTGGGTGGTTGTTTGTTCCTGTCATTTTAGCAATGGGTTGTTCGTTGATTTAGCTTCTGTTGTTATTTTACTGGGATGTTCTTCACATTTGCCTTTGGTTTTGGTGGGTAATAGATTCCCTTAAGTTTGTAACGCACGTTGTTAGCTAGTGAAAGTCCAAATGTGAACAATATGAACAATACTGTTTGGCTTCACATGTAGTACGGATTCAAAGAATATTCACACCGCTCCTGTGACACTGGCATCACTCATTTCACTTATTCATATACTATAATTACAAAATGCACAGTTTTTGTCATCACTTTAAGGTGCTGTTTTTCAAAAACATTTAACTTGCAAGGATTTTTTTCCTATCTCTTTGAAAGGCAAAGCTATAGAAAGAGACAGAGAAACAGAGAGAGATCTTATATCTATTGATTCACTCCCCACATGGCTAGATAAGGCAGGTCTGAAGCCAAAAAATTCCTCCAGATTTTCCACGTGTGTGCAGGTTCCCAAGGACTTGCACCGTCTTCTACTGCTTTCCCAGGCCATCAGCACGGAGCTGGGTGGGACGTGGAGCAGCCGGGATGGGAATCATTGCCAATATGAGACGCCAACAACACAGGCAGAAGCTTCACGGGTTTTGCTACAGCATCAGCCCCTAACGGTATTTTTCAAAGACAAATTTGTAGAGCAGCTTCAGGTTCACAACAAAATTGAGAGGCAGGTACCAAGTTTGTGGCAAGGTACAACTGGATGATAACACGCTGCAGCAGTGGGAAGATGTGGCTCCATTTTGCTTCCTTGACTAAGTTTCCAGCACAGCTGGCTGCAGGTGTTTGCTTCTGTAGACATACTTGATAGCTGATTGGCTTATGGTGTGGTGTGAAATTAAGTGGATTGGATGATTTATAAGGGCCACCATCTAAGTTGGTTGGACGATTTGTGTTGCGTGCCAATCAGAATGTTGGATGATTGGTTGGATTATGCTCAATTCCTTTCTGTATATTGGTGTGGTGTTGACTTATAGCTTATGCATATCTTCTTTTGTCTTCAAATTACCACTATATTACTCATAACACCTGATACATGGAAAGGCTGTAGAAGTAATTGTGTTGTTCAGGAAGTAATGACAGAAAACCAGTGCATAGTAATGTAATTTTTTTGATCCACAAGTGCAGATCCTGTGGCTGTGGGGGCCACCTTTATTTAAGTGCAGAAGTGGAAGTGTATCCAGAAGGCTGAGAGGAAGAGAGGGTAGGTTTTACCTCTTCTTCTGGAGACGCCCTCTGAACATAAGAACACAAAGTGTAAAACATGAATTATTTAAATCAGTGGTAGACTGCCTGATAAACTCTAAGTCCACCCACATTTTCTCCTCTCTTGTCTGCAAGGTGGAGTCTGGAGGTGCGGTGTTTAAGGTAGGACTCTAGCACTTTCAGTGTGTGTAGCGCTTCATCTTGCCACTCGTCTCCTAGTTTCTGGGGGTTGGCCTTGCGTGACAGGCATAGCCATGGACCCTGGCTGGTCAATTTGTAATGGATTCTGTCAACCTGACTACTCCACAGCTTGATCAGAGCTCTGTGACCTAACACTACCTGGTCCCCAAGCCACGTAACCTGCGCTGTAGCTTCAAGTCCCAGGGTCCTATCACCCCATCAGAACACGCTCTCAGAAGCGATCCTTAGATGGATCAGCCTTGACCGTCATTCTCCAATGCCATAGTATATGTGAGTGTCTGGGCCCTTCCACTCCACATGGAATCACAGAGTGGTTGGGCCCTCAGTTCAGACGGTTTTCCCTTCTCCCTGCTGTGGGGCTGTGGGTCATTGCTCCGTGTCTGAACCACGGAGTAGCATGCGTCCCCAAGGGATGTGCTCATGTGTTCCACAGGGCAGTCTGTTGTCTCCATCCCCAGTGGAGATGTGGCCACCACTTCTTTCTACTTTGAATTTTTTGTTCATCTTAATAAACATCAAGTCTTTTCTGTGACCTAATGTAAGAGAACATGCCTGGAAATCTTGATCTCCCGATTCCTTCTCTTCCTCCCTGCACCCTCCTCTCTAAGCCCAAATGGGCTGGTGGACACACGCCCTGCTTTTTACATCTGCTTGTTTCACAAGATGCTGTCTCAATCATGTTCTCTTCCTAAATGGCATAATCTTTTTGCTTCCCTTTTTTTTTCTCCTGAAACACAGAGAAAAAAAAATACACTGATTATTCCACCAATACTAATAATGGGTATTTGTGTTTATTATTATTATTTTTAAAAGACTTGTTTATTATTATTGGAAAGGTAGATCCGCAGAGAGAAGGGGAGACAGAAAAATCTTCTGTCTGCTGGTTCACTCCCCAAGTAGCTGCAATGGCCAGAGCTGAGCCCATTTGAAACTAGGAGCCAGGAGTTTCTTCTGGGTCTCCCATGGTAGTGCAGGGTCCCAAGGCTTTGGGCCGTCCTCAACTGCTTTTGTAGGTAACAAGCAATGAGCTGCATGGGAAGTGGAGAAGCTGGGAGACAAACTGGTGCCCACATGGGATCCTGGCACGTCCAAGGCGAGGATTTAGCCACTGAACCTTTGTGTGAGGCCCAGTACTTGGGTTTCTTTTTTCTTTTTTTAAATAAGATTTATTTATTATTATTGGAAAGTGAGATATACAGAGAAGAGGAGAGATAGAGAGGAAGATCTTCCATTCGTTGATTTACTCCTCAAGCAGCCACAATGGCTGGAACTGCACCAATCTAAAGCCAGGAACCAGGAGTCTCTTTTGGGTCTCCTGCATGGGTGCAGGGTCCCAAAGATTTGGGCCGTCCTCGACTGCTTTCCCAGGCCACAAGCAGGGAGCTGGGTAGAATGTGGTACTGCCAGGATTAGAACCAGTGTCTATATCGGATCCTGGCGCATGCAAGGCAAGGACTTTGCTGTTAGGCCATGCCTGTACTTGTGTTTCTGATTGTAGACTTGACTACTTATGAAGGGTCATATCATTAGATACAAACTTATCATTATATACAAATTTTTGTGACCCTTTGAGGAAGGGTGGAACAAGTGTGAACTTCTACAAAAACTTACATAACAAAACTTGAACTTAATTTTGTACAGTCATCTGACCTCACTTTTCATATCTCTTGGCATGAGTAAAGAATTCTGCAATCTAATAAATTTTAATTTAGCGTATAAAATGAAACTCAGTGCTGATATACATTGGACCTGTTTTAAGCCCGTGTGCTAATAACACATTAAGTGTGCATTACATGTTAGTGAGGATTTGTCCTGTTTTGTATAATGTGATAAGTTTTCTGTAGGCAGGACAGTAATTAATAGCTTTCTTACTGTATTCTTATGATGTGTTCCTGAAATGATTACTTAGCCCTCTGTTGCTCAAATAGCTACTCAGTAGAATAGGGGTATTAGTAATTCTTACATGCTAGAGCTATTATAGGGACTAGATTGGACCAGCATGCATGACGTACAAAGTAGGTACGGTATTAGTGTCTTGTGCGCAGAGTTTCACTGTCTTAACCAATTGCAGTTGTGAGTGCTGAAAATGACCTCTTGGATCATTGTTCTTTGTATTTGTGTTGTTGTTGTTACACGTCACAGTAGCAGCTGAGCATTTGAGGTCACCTTTGATGTTCGTTGTTGTGAGGCTTTGGGAAGCACGACTCGCTTGCCTCTGTGCCTCCTGTTCATTTTCATTCCTTCACAGTGTTCCAGGTGCCCAAGGTCCTTTCCACTCGGGTACACCTCAATTGTTTTTGCTTCTTTCTATCTTTCAAAATTCTTTAAGCACCGAAGAACTCATGCATTACCGTGAGTATAGTCATTTTCAAATCTATTTATATATAGATATATAATTTCTGTTTTGGCAAACGGTAGGAGAGGTGATAGCCTGCTCACACCTGAAGTGGCTGTGGCAAGAAGAGGATCGTAGGACAGACCGGACGGACCTGCTGTTACAGCGGGGGAGGAAGGGCCCTGGTCCTGCTGGTCCACAGTCTCGTTTCCTGGTTCACTGTGCAGTTGTTCATTTTTGTTGACATTATTATCTACATTTTCTGTTCCTGTGGCCTTGTCTGTCTGTTAGGCTTCGTGCTTTGTGTGAGTGCCACAAAATTATTAAAATACTATGCATCATATCCGAAGCATATATTTGCACCTACTCATTGTCTTTTGGTTTTAGATATGAACGTATTTTAGAATGCTTTCTAAGATTTATGTAGTTGAAAGGCTGTGTGATGGACAGAGAAGCAGAGGCAGAGGTGGAGGAAGGGAGGGACGAGAGGAAGGGAGAGCGATGGGTCAATCTTTACTATCCACAGAGCTGGGAGTGAGCCCGGCCAGTCAGGAGCCAGAACTCTTGGGCTTTCTCCCATGGGTTGCGGTCCCCAAGGCCTTGGACCACCATTCATGACTGTCCCAGGTACTTCAGCAGGGAGCTGGGTGGGAAGTGGAGTAGCTGAACCTTAACTGATGCTTGGGAATCAGACGTGGAATGCTGTGGTCCCGAGTTGCACCTTTACCACCTGTGCCATAATGATGGTACAAGGTTTGAAATTTTTTAATAAATAAATCTATTGATCACATGTTTGGGAACTTCTGGTTTTGCCTAAGGTTTGTGACCTTTCTTTCTAATTTGGTAGGGTTAAATATTATGATTAAGTTTTAAGTTTTGAATTTTTGAAGCATTTGATTTCTATCTTCCTAGGGTTTATGTGGTTTATTGTTTGAGAGATATAAGTGAAAATTTCATCCTTTAACCAAAGGAAAATTGTTTTAATGGAATTTGTTTGCTTTACGGCACTTCTTTTATTATGCATTAAGCTTCTGCATGCTGGCATTTCCCACTGTGGTGTCACTCACTGCGTGTGGCTCCCGAGGTGCTGAGTATGGTGAAGTCATGCTGAGATGTGCTGAGTGCTCAGAAAAACAATATTAAAGGAGTGCAAATATGATATATTAAAATGATAGTATTTAGGTTGCATCATTATTAAAATCGTAGTGTTTAGATGGCACGTTGAGTAGAGCTGCAGCTGGCAGTGCTGGCATTTCATATCAGAGCTCTAGTTTAAGAACCAGCTACTCCACTTCTGATCCAGCTCCCTGCTACCGTGTCTGGGAGACCAACACGAGATGGCCCGTGGAGTCGGGCTCCTGTCCAGCTGCCTGCTGCTGTGTCTGGGAGACCAACGAGATGGCCCGCGGAGTTGGGCTCCTGCTGCCCATAGGAAAGTTGAAGTGGAACTCTGGGTTCCTGGCTTTCACCTGGACTAGCACCGGTGGTTGTGGTCATTTGGAGAAAGGACCAGGGGATGGAAGATCTCTCGCGCTCTCCCTTTCTGCCCTAGGGTGTGTGTGTGTGTGTGTGTGTGTGTGTCTCATTAAAATAAAAAGATAAAAAGCTTTATGAAATATAATATTCACATAAAATAAAATATACTTTGATAAATCTTGTATTAGTGTCATGTAAACAATAAACAGTATTAGGATTTATTTCAACTTTTATTTTTTCTTCTTAAAATGTTATTAGAAAGTTTTATATATGTCTCCTATTGTATTTCTTTTGGATTACTCTGTTCTGTGCAGTAGAGTGTGTTTCTGTGCTGTCGATCTTAGTGCTATCTGCAAATTTCATGATTGTAGTTTTGAAAGGTGTTTTTTGGTTTTAATTAAAGTAGTTTTATCATTTCTATTATTTAAGTTGTTATTATTCATTTTATGCCTGTTTATTCACCTATATGCTGTAAATATTTTTGCAGAATTACAAGAAAATTAAATCCCTGTGTGGTTTTGATTGAAGTCACACTAAAGATTCTTTTTTTTTAAAAAAATTATTCATTTTTGTTGGAAAGGCAGATCAGATTTATGGAGAGAAGGAGAAACAGAGAGAAAGATCTTCTACCTGCTTGTTCACTAAGTGGCCACAGAGCTGGAGCTGAGGCAATCAGGGACCAAGAGCTTCTTCAGGGTCTCCCACGCGGGTACAGGGTCCCGAGGCTTTGGGCCGTCCTCTACTGCCTTCCCAGGCCACAAGCAGGGAGCTGGATGGGAAGTGGATTAGCGTGGGACATGAACCAGTGCCCATATGGGATCCTGGAGCTTGCAAGGTGAGGATTTAGCCATTGAGCCTTTGTCCCAGGCGCCAGGCCAAGTTTTAAATTGATTTTCAAATAATTTGTATCTTTGCAAGACTATCTTTCTTTTTTCCAAAGAAAGGGATACATGTCTTGATCTTTATTTTCCTTTTTTTTTACATTTGTTAGCAAACTTTGTGGTTTTTTTTCATAAAAATTATATCCATTTGTTCTTTAGAATATTGTTAGAAATTGTGCTTCTGTTGCTATTGTAAATATAAGTTATTATTCTAATATATTTTCTAACTAGTTTTTGTTGGTTTAGGAAAGGTACTTTTTTAAAAAATTTACCTTTGTAACTGCGTTTTTATGGAGTCTTTAAAAAAGTGATTCTAATAGTTTCTCAGCAGATTCTCATGAATTATTTTCCTTTTCAAATTAAAATGCCATATCGCAGTAAGCTCCGAATGAGCCTTTATAGTTTTCTCCAAACTTCTAGCTTTAACCAATCTTGTTTTTGAGAAGAGTGAAATGGGTAGATTTAAAATCTTGATGTTTATTTTAGATAGTCTGTTCAAAGCATTTATTTGTAATATTGGAGACACAAGCTAGAATGTTTTTCTTGGGTCTTTTCTTGTTTTTTAGATCCATGGGCTATGGAACATGCTGTGTGACTCAGAGCACAGCTCCTAAGTGTTTGGGGGCCCAGTGAACGTGTGTGTGTGTGTGTGTGTGTGTGTGTGTATAAGGCCAGCAGTAAGAAGTTGTTGACTTCTAATAATTGTCCTGTGATGGGCTTTTGAGGTTGCATTTATTCCCCACGTGGCTACATGGGTTAGCTGGATATCTTCACAAATGGGATTTCACCTTGAAATGCTCACCCTTTGCCTTGGATCTCTGAGTGCCCGGAGGCTGAAGTTTCACTCTTGCTTCATGATTATAGGAATTCAATTTTATTTGGTCTTAAACATATCTCCTTTCGGCTCTCTGCCCGAATCCTTTTACAGGTGCCTTTAAAAAGCTGACCTTCTGCTCAGGTAGGATGAAGCGCATTTTTATTTCATTTTGTGAAAAACCAGCGTCTTGTTTTAACAATAGTCTCTGAACACAAAATCATTCAGGCAGTGCAATGATGTCATTGCGTTTTACCAAAGGTCACCGCAGCAGTGCCAGGCAAGGTGAAGACCACCAGGGACTGGTGGGGCTGCTTTCTCGTTCTAATAGGCATTGCTAATCAACTCCTTCGGAGAGCAAAGTAGATCACTGTCGGTCTTGCAAGAATTAATATGTGTTTGTATACCAACCTCAGCCCTGCCTCAACGGACAGAAAATGATTCTACCAATGCAGTTAAACAGAGCCACCTGGATGTCTACCACAGAATGTTTTCTCTAGAGGTGAATTGATGGGCGTAGGCAGACCCTGAACTTCTGTCTGCTCCTGTGGGCGTGCGCCATGCCATGCCTGAATTCCATTAGGAAGCTGGCGGAACACATGGGCATGGCATTGGAACCATGAAATTGCTACCAGGCAAAATATGTATATACACAACACACACAAACTGGAAGTTTATTTTTTTAAAAGATTTATTTATTTTATTGGAAAGACAGGTTTACAGAGAGAAGGAGAGACAGAGACAAAGATCTTCTGTCTGCTAGTTCATTCCCTAAGTGGCTGCATCGGCCAGAGCTGAGCCAATCCAAAGCCAGGAGCCAGGAGTTTCTTCTGGATCTCCCACGCGGGTGCAGGTTCCCAAGGCTTTGGGCCGTCCTCCACTGCTTTCCCAGGCCACAAGCAGGGAGCTGGATGGGAAGTGGAGCAGCTGGATGCCAACCGGTGCCCATATGGGATCTCGGCGCATGCAAAGTCAGGATTTAGCTACTAGGCCTTTGTGGCAGGCCCTTAACTGGAAGTTTTATGAAACATATTATGAGGTAGTTTGTTCATTATTCATGGATTTCAATAAACTATGATTAATGTTGCAATTCATAATTGTCTGTAATTTATTTGAGAGAGAGAGAGTGAGCAAGATTCACAGATTCACTTTCCAAATACAATAGCAGAGGCTGGGTCAGAAACAGTGCAAGGGGACAGCAAGTTAGTCTAGGGTCTCCCGCGTAGGTGGCAAATACCCAACTACTTGCTCCACCAGTCGCTGTTGCTCAGCGTTCACTTTAGCAGGAAGTTGGAATTGAGAGGAGCTGAGCTGAAACACAAACCCAGGCACCCTAAAAAAGGATTCATGTTTATCATCTGTTGTCTTAATTGCTAGGCCAAATGCCTACCGCTTTGTACAAAATAATAAATGGAAAATTTGAGAAATGTCCTCAAAGCTACAGAGCAGCAAGTCATGACACAGGAAAGGACTTGCACCACAGACACACATTTACTCGTTTTTTAAAATAGGAAGCCTCTTCCTAAGCAGAACCGTAATATCAAAACTTACAGCTTGGAGTCTGAAGTATAAAGTGCTAACTTGCAAGCTTAAAAATAGAAAGAAAAACATTGATTTTAATGCTAACAAGCTTATTAAAATACATAGACATATAAGCATTAAGTGTATAATGAATTTTGCTAAAATCTTGTAAGCTTACTGCATAAATTCTCAAAGTTGTTTAAAAGATACGTAATAACAAACATATTATGAACTCTGTACTGTTTATTTATGACTAAAACCAGCTTAAAAATCTTAGCGGATGTGGAGTACACAGTTCTGGGAGTGTTCTTGCGAAGGATTCTTTGTATGTTTTAGGTATGAGGCTTGTGGATGTTAGCCGTAGTCAGTGCGTTTCAGATGTAGGCTGTTGGGTCACCTGGTGCCTCTAGGTGAATATTATAGTAAAAGCTAAGATCCTCTGGATCATGGAGGAGCTGGACGTCTTCCAGTGCCGTCATAGCCCAGTTCCCCACGGTGGTTTAGTGACCCGGGACATCGAACAGGGCTGGTGTGCTTCATTATTCAAGTTCTTGTCAGGGTTCTGTGTCCAGGGCACGGAATGGTGTCTCTGGGACGGCACTGACTGTTACTTGTCCAAAATGCCTTCCATGTCTGGCCACCGAAGTTCATCGTGTGGCCTGTGGTGACGGAGAACAGCACACGCTCCTGTTAGAGACGTTTGCTGAAGAAAAAGATTGCGATAATTGTAGCATTGGCAGTAGAACTCAGTGTGCAGAAAAATGTCAAACTGCTGCTGGCTGGTGTTGAGCCGGCATTGTGGGCGAAGGCCAGGATTTCAGTGGTCCCAGAAACGAAGACTTAGGTCATAAGAGTGTCCCGGTCCCGGTCAGAAGGTAAACCCCTGATGGCTGGAGGGACTTTGATGCTCTGTCTCTTCCAGGCTGTACCTCACCTTTCCTTCTGCTCTTAAGTCACATTGCATCCTAATTCAGCTAATTGGTGGCCAGCACACTCCTCCTGCTGTGTGTCGCCCCTGTTCTAATAACCAAGGCGAGAGAGTGAGGCTCTGTCTTGGCTGCTGCAGTCTGGTCTTTCTGGCCTGTCCAACAGCATGGCCAGCAGGCTGGCTGAGCCCACGAGGCTCTGGGCCAGGTCCCCATGGTTTGTTGTGTGGGTGCTCAGCATCCACAGACCAATGTCTGCTCCCCAGGTCCTTTCACGAACTCCATGTCTGGTGACCAAGCAAACAGTCCTGGGATCATGCGACCTATCCTGATTAGGAAAGCACTTGAATTACATGCACAGTGGCCATACACCTGTCTCCTCACCTCGTGCACCAACTTTGACCCCGTCTGACCATCGGTGGTTCACACACTGCTTTCTTTGCCAAGCTGTTTACCCTGCATCCACAGGGAGACTGCCTGTTCAGTCCTCAGCTCTAACACACCCCCGAGCGGGCAGATCTCACAGCTGCTGAACAGATTCATCTGATAGCTCAAGATGGCCTGTATGCTAGGTGTGCTGTGCTAGCCCAAGTCACAGTAACTTGAGTGCAGATGTCCATTCAAAGCTGTATAGTTAGAGCACAGATTTATTTTTGGAGTGGTGCTGTGTGGTTAACTCATTTGCTGATTAAGACAGAAGAAAGTTATTACCATGGGAGCCCATGCCCACTTGTAATTTCTTTTTTTGTTTGTCTATTTTATTTGCAATTGGGAGAGAGAGAGAGAGAGAGAGAGAGAGAGATATCTTTTATCTACTGGCTTACTTTCCAACTGCCACAACGGCTGGTGCTTGGCAGCTTGATGCCAGGTGTGTGGAAGTCCACTTGGGCTGTCTTCCACTGTCTTCCCAGGGGCATTAGCAGGGAGTGGTATCAGAAGTGGAACAGCTGGATCTTTAATCCATGGTTTTGGAAAGCAGCATGCTGTCCCAGGACCGTGAAGTTTGTGGTGAGAGGCCTGGTTTTAGGCATGGGCTCTTGAAGCGTCTGTCATGTTCAGGAAACCCTTGTCTCTCCTGGTCTCAGTTTCCAGCAAGCTGACAAATTGAGAGAATAACGGGCCAAGCGCAGGGTTGTTTTCAGATTCCTTGCAATTACGTGTGACAAATTGCTCGGCCTTTCCAGTGATGTGGCACCACCCATGTGTGCACACTGTCTGTTATTACTGCTTTCCTTCATTTTCTCTTGTTGAGCAGGTGAAAACCCAAGTAGAACTTCTTAAGCCAATATGCTTCCTCCCAGCAGCTTTGTTGCTTGCAGATTTTACTGAAATCTTAGCTGGAAACCCAGTGTAGAACAGGACGAATGGAGCTTGGCAGGGGCATAGAAATGCTGCACCTGGTGTGTGACAGGCTGCTTCTCTCTCTCTCTCTCTCTCTCTCTCTCTCTCTCTCTCTCTCTCTCTCTCTCTCTCCCCTCTCTGTGTGAAGGGAACCTGCCCCTCCAGCTCCATGGAAGTTTGGAAGTTCGACTCTGTGGCCTTTAGCAAGTCTGTGTTACTGGTAATGTGTTACAAATTTGCCTGCCATTCTACTTTCTTCCCTAGGATATTGTCATGGGATTATACACTGGCTTTATAAAAACTGTGCCATGGGGAATTGGAGTGCCTTTGGAGGCCGAGGACTCTGAGGTCACCCACCCCCATTGGGATCTACCACACGGGATGGAAGAAACCCAAATCCTTCCTTGCATGATCCAAGGTCATCGGAACAACAGCTAGGAACCCTGAGTGGTCTGCAGAAACAGAAGAACAGTAAACTTCCTTTGGGACTAGGGAGAGGAGCTTTCTCTGGTCCTTACTTAGTTCCAACTTTGGATCCCCACCCTCTCTTGCAATGACCATCAGGGCCGCTCCGGAGCCTCCCCCCGCAAAAAAAAAAAAAATTTAGAATAGATAGAAAGAGAAATACAAGGAAAGCTTAGAAACAGACCGGAAACAGTCAGTGTGGATCCACATATACCTTACTAGGTAGGACAAAAAGATTAGTTACTCCTCACTAGGGTATTGAAGATTTCTCTGCACACCCCTCCTAAAACTGTTCTGCACCTCAACTGTTGACAAATGCCTTGTTAGATTTATAAGCCAGTTTAGACTATCCTAAAATCTGCCAAGTTCAGCAAAATTATGCTGCAACACTATAAACTGCTAAATACTAAAATGGAAATAGACACGAGACATCTGAATAGTACCCTATAGCCACTTTAAGGTGTATAGCAGCCGGTTCTATGTATAAACAAAAGATGAAGTGTCAGTGAAGTAGTCACAGGAGGTGGTTAAGAACTTACATGGTTTTAACGTATT
This sequence comes from Ochotona princeps, assembly GCF_030435755.1. Classification (NCBI taxonomy): domain Eukaryota; kingdom Metazoa; phylum Chordata; class Mammalia; order Lagomorpha; family Ochotonidae; genus Ochotona; species Ochotona princeps. The sequence continues at coordinate 45,794,189 of NC_080850.1, forward strand.
GATTATTCAATACCATGTCAATTAATTCCATAATGTTGTAAATTGTTGTTGATGTTGTGCTGTGGCTTTCAATTGATCGGGATGATACTCTGCCAGCTCTACCTTTAGACCAGAGATGATCTCCCCAAGAAACAGAAGAATTTATCTGGACAATAAGATGTTGGACTCTATGCTTGGTACATGTTTGCAAAGAAAGAATCTGGATTTAATTTGTTCTGTAATACTGCAACAAGGTGGAGGAGTCCACCATGGGGGGAGGGCATGGGGAGGGGTTGGGGGAATCCCAGAGCCTATGAAACTGTGTCACGTAATGCAATGTAATAAAAAAAAAAAAGTGTTTAAAAAAACTGTGCCAGAATCTTTGCATTCTCTCTGAAACCAAGGCAGAAACTGTATTTGGGCCAAGGATGGGCATGGAACTTCACAAAGGCCTGTCCTGTGACTAGGGATGTTCCATTATAGAAGCAAGGCAACTGAACTGTCAGTGTATTTCCCAAGCCTTTAAGCCTGTCCATGGGTGTATCCCAATGCCTAGGCTCAGGATGAACTGGGAGCTTTGCCGTATTTGCTAGTTTGCAGCACATTTCCTGCTGATAGTTTGTAAACAATAGATTTGTTTTTTAGAAAGTTCCCCGGAAAGTCTCTTGGGTAACCAAGCTCCCTTAAATGTGTACACATGGGTGCCTCACTCATGGAGCCTCAGCTCCCAAAATACAAAATCCTCTTTGCACAATTAGGCCATGAGCTTATGCGTGCTCACCAGTGCGTGAGCGTGGGGTGCCGATCATTGCCCGAGGATGCTCAGGTCTTTTGGCAGACACTGTCTCTTTCCATTTGACTCTGTAATATTTGCCCAGAGGCAACCATTTGCCAAGCTCATCCTCCAGACAGAAATCGATGCAGTGACGGAAAGCCTCCTACCCATGTCCGGTCCCCGCGTGCTCACAGGTGCTGACCACCGCCGCGCTGTCCACCTGCACCTGCTGTGTTTGTCACACTGGTATTCAAAAACAGGATCTGCCATTTTATAATCATCTGAAGATGGGGAGTTGAAATCAATGAAGTATAGAATGCCTATTTTGCTTTTTATTTGCAACAATCACTTAAATGCTTTAGTGGAAAAGCTAAATTTTGATTCCGAGCTTCTGTAGGCATTTTGTTGCGATTTGGACAATGTCATTTTGCTCTCACTGTGTTTGTGTGTTTGCATGTTTTGCGGATGTTGCTGAGTCTACCAAGTGAAGAGAAGGCCTTAGGGGCCGGTGGTGAGCTCTGTGTCTGGAGTTTCCCCCCAGTCTGTATCGGGGAGTTGGATAAGGCTTCATCGCTTTGGGGTATGATTTCTGCATCAGGGAGCATTGGGCTTTGTTTGGTGGGAGAGGTAGGTTCAGGAGGGAGAGGGAGGAAGGAGAAGATATTGTGTAAATCTGCATATTCTGAATCTGTGTGTGCCCGTGCCAGCGGTTTTTAGATGACCAGTGTTGTGTTGTGTGGATTTGTAAGTCCATATCAGCCAGCATGACCCATTTCCTCTCCTCTGCTGTTATGATCAATTGTGAAAGTAGTGGTGTGCTTGACTCGCTCAGGGCTCAACAATGCACATTTCTGAATTGTCTGCCACAGTTGTGGCAGGGGCCAAGTGGATACACCTTCTAGTGATTCTGTTTCACCTACTCTACCCTGCTGACACTAAGGAAGACTCGACGTTAAATACAGAGCCAAGAGGGATGAGGCAAAAGGAGTGTCAATCAGCTGTCACATGGTTACCCCTGGGTTGCAGTTCATTGTGAGTAAAGCTGTGAAACTCTGGACAGATGTCTTGAGTTGTCAGACATATAACTGATCTGAACGCAAACCAACTTTTCTGTGTCAGCTCCAATGTGTGTCCATAATCATCTTTTTATAGGAACGTCATTTTCTTGTATCTGCTATTGCCAAAACTCAGTGTGTCATCAATTGAGACTGGCTCGTAGTTTTGTCAGAGAGATGTGTTTTTGGGTACAGTGATATCTTACCTCTACCACGGGTGGCAATCTGTTTTTAGCAGACTCGATCATTCTTGTCATTACACTCCTCCTGTAGATGAGTAAGTTGGATGTTGTGTAGAAATAAGCACACGCCATCATTTTATATGTGTATACATTGCGTGCTGGGAAAAGGCGCATGCCGTCCCGCAGTTTTATTTGGAGGTTGAGAAGGGAAACAGATACTTGCTGTTTCTTGGAACCAAAGGAGCGGATCCATTGGCAGTGGGAGCTGAGTGGGAGAGGGGAGGGGTAAGTCAGGAAAGTTAGTGCTGCGGATGCTGTGAGGAGAGCAGGTGTCGGGCAGAGGTCTGTCCTCGGAGGGTCTCACCACGCCAGGCCTCGCGGCCTCTTTGTGTCTTCAGTGCAGAGCTTGCTTGTTCTTTCTCTTCAAGGGAAGGAGACTTGTGAACAAATGGTGATGGGTGAAGGTAGTTGCAAGCAACAGGGGGAATGTCTACAGTTAAATCTTCGGTTCTTGAAGACCCCGGAAGAGCCTGCAGAGGCACTGGTGCCTCTCTCACAGCCAGAGCTCCTTGGGAAACTGGGATCCGCTGCAATGGGCCAAGTGCAGTAACAAGTAGAGCCCCAGCAGGCGGCAGCAGTGACTGCCGCTGCAGTTTAGGGGTTTGCCCCAGCTCTGTTAACTCATCACAGAAGGTGATGATATTATTACCCTCTGTACAGATGAGCAAGTTCAAGTATGCAGAGCTTAGAGCTTTCTGGAGGGCCCCCAGTCAGTACTTAGAAGTTAAATGTGACCAAGAAAGGAACTAGAGGTTGGTACTGGGGCTAAACAGGCTAATCCTCCACCCTGAAGTGCCAGCATCACATATGGGCACTGCTTCGTGTCCTGGCTGCTCCACCTTCAACCCAGCTCTCTGCTTGTGACCTGGGAAAGCAGCAGAGGATGGCCCAAGTCAACAGGACCCTGCATTCATATGGGAGACCTGGAAGAGGCTCTTGGCTCCTGGTTCTGGCATTGGAGCAGCTCAGAGCTGGCCGTTATAGTCATTTGGGGAGTGAACGAGTGGACGGGAGGCCTTCTCTCTCTCTGCTTATCTCTGTAAATCTGCGTTTCAAATAAAAAAACAAATAAATCTTTGTTAGAATAAAGGAACTGAATTGCTCTTAAGTGTTTGTAATTTTGTCATTTTTTCCCCTTTCTGTAAAACAGTGGTTTTCAATATTGGCAATGTTTTAGAAGCACTTGGGGGAACTTTAAAATCTCATTCCTGAGTTTGCCCCCAGATATCATTTAGTTCATCTTGAGTGTGGATTCGAATGTTTCCAAGCACTCCAGGTAGTGAGCCAGTGAGAGCCAGTCTGAGAAACTGTTCTGAAGTAAGTTTTTCTCCACACATTTTCATTTGGTTTCATCATTTAATTTGCGCATGTGTTATCATGTCCAGGTGGCTTGTTTGATCTGTCCCTCCCCGAAGAAGACAGGCCATCCTGAGGCACGCGGCGTGTCTGTGTTCTTTTGGATCCTCTGGTTTAGCAGAGTGCTACGTACACCAGGATGCCTAAGCATCACTTTTCTGTGCTGGGAGGTCCGTCCTTTGGTTTAGCAGAGTGCTACGTACACCAGGATGCCTAAGCATCACTTTTCTGTGCTGGGAGGTCCGTCCTTTGGTTTAGCAGAGTGCTACGTACACCAGAATGCCTAAGCATCACTTTTCTGTGCTGGGAGGTCCGTCCTTTGGTTTAGCAGAGTGCTACGTACACCAGAATGCCTAAGCATCACTTTTCTGTGCTGGGAGGCCCGTCCTCTGGTTTAGCAGAGTGCTACGTACACCAGAATGCCTAAGCATCACTTTTCTGTGCTGGGAGGTCCGTCCTCTGGTTCCGTGGCTGGGAGGTCCGTCCTCTGGTTCTGTGGCTGGGAGGTCCGTCCTCTGGTTCCGTGGCTGGGAGGTCCGTCCTCGGGTTCCGTGGCTGGGAGGTCCATCCTCTGGTTCCGTGGCTGGCCTGAACAGTTGCCTGAGGCTGCCGTTCATTCAGGAGTGAGGAGTGATGGCAGTGGCCACTCTGAGTGACCACACAGCGCTGAGGAGGGCATGTGCCAGGACCCATGCCCATGTGGGTACAAGATCCCTTATCTGAAGTGCTTGCAACCAGAACTTTTCTGTGTTTTCCGAGTTGTGAAACCCTTCGTATGCAGAGTCGGGTACACTGCGGATGGGACCCCGGCCAAAGGCAGTGCTCACCGATCTCTCACGTGCAGCTTTGATCTCAGAAACTGGGGGAGCTTACCACAACATGTCAGTGCACCTGCCTTCTGACTGCAGCCTGCTCTTCCGGGTCACATGTGGGGTTTTCCTAATGTGGCATCATGTCAGGATTGTCAAAGTGCTGGAGTTTGGAGCATTATGGAATTTGGATTTTCAGATGAGGAATTCCTGGCCTGTCCAATATGAGAATTTCTCATGATGGCTAGTGGGCTTTTATGTGGTTTAACATGTCGTTTGAGGCTTTAATCTTAACACGAGGAACCTGAAGGGCAAGAACAGGATGGATGAAGACAACCTGGGGAGGAAAACTTGACTCTATTCCGTTCTGCAGCAAAGATTTCTGCTTGCACCGAACGTGAGCTGGCGTGGGCTGGGCTGTACTGGGATGGGGATCACGAGGCAAGGCTGTCCTCTGTCTGCTTTAGTTTGGGGCTGGAAGATGAACACAGCCCAGGGCATCTTTCAACCTGGAGAATAATTCAGCTTCCAACAGCTCATCAATCTGCTATTGCTTTGCAGCAGCAAAAATTTAATACATAATAAATAACTTTTCACTGACTCAAAACGAATAAAGATTTCTTTGTAGAGATATTTCCCATTTTAAGGTGAACTATCATCACAACAATAATGATAGACCCTACACTTAATTTGAAATTCAAGTACTGAGGTTTTAAAGTGAAATTTTACCCATACAATGAAGTGATTGACTTGGCAAGCTGTGTGTCTACGCGCAGCTCCAGTACTCAGAGGGGGGATGCGCTGGCGCAGGGAGTGCATTTTTTCCAAGGAGGGACACAGGGCATTTTGACTTATTTAATACATATTTTAGAGGTCATTCATTTATTATTTTTTTCATTTGAAAGGCAGAGGGAGAGAGAAAGAGAGAGAGAGAGAGAGAGAGAGAGAGAGAGAGAGAGATTGTCCATGAGTTCACAACCCAAAATGTTTGCCACCACCAGGGCTGGATGAGGCTGAAGCTAGGAGATGGGGATTCCATCTGGCTCTCCCACATGGATGGGAGGGTTCCAAGTACTTGCTGCCATGCCCTGCTGCTGCCTGCTGGGGTGTGCACTAGCAGGAAGCAGGATCAGAAGTAGAGACAGGACATGGTCTCAGCTCAGGTCCTCGGCCATGGGCTATGGGCACCCCTGCTGTGGTCCAGTGCCCACCCCAACAGGCATTTTAATGGTTCTTGCAGTCTGCTGGACACTGTAGTGGGCACTTTAGACACACTAAGTCATTAAATCCTTGTGTGAACCCTACAAAGCACAGCATGTTGCCATCGCTCATAGGTCACAGGCAAAGGCATGGAGGTACTGAGAGGTCAAGTGACTTGTTGGAGCTCACACAGTGCATTAGTGATGCGGCTGGGACTCACACCAGGTCGTGTGACTGTAGCCACAGCACTTAACTGGCCAAGACCATCAACGCCACATGCTATCTTCTTAAATACAGAGGGTTATGGTCTAAGGAAAGAACCCATCGTTGCCTCTGCAGTTAGAATTGTCCCATGTCCCAGGGCAAGATGGCCTTAGAAAGACCCTTGGGCAGGGACAAGCACCCCGGAATGGCCCGTGTGTCTGGGGAGTGTGCTCTTGTGTGGGCAGCTAGTACCTGTCAGCCAAGTCCACTGTTGGCTTGCCTCTGTAATGGAAAGACAGACATCTGGTGCATTTCTGGATGGATGTGGAAGGGATGGCCTCCAGGAGGTAGGTTCTGGTGGCACGAGTAGGGAACTCACTGTACTGCGGTACGCATTTGTCTTTTTCATTTCCACAGTGTTAACTTCCATTGCATCACCACTGAAGGGGAACCTTGTTTTTGTGTGAGTTAGGGTAGGACTGGCGTCTGGGATGCCACGTGGTCTCTGCAGTATGCCTGTGTCCCTGAGGTCAGGATAGGCCAGCTGCTCTGGGAGCTGCTGTGAGAAGAGTAACTGGTAGGAGTAGGTGGCATGTTGATTTCTGCCTTGTTGATCTTCCTGCCTGCTAATAGGAAGGCGGCAGGTGGCATGTACCTGGCAGGTTGCTGCTGTGGGCCGTGCACGCGCTTGATGACAGAGGGATGTGGGCTGATGAGGTCTGAGGGGAAGGACCACGCAGCAGAGGATGTCTCGCATCAGCATGTGTTGCCCATTTGTGTCCGCAATTCCGGGAGAACTGAGGCACGTGACCCACAGGCCTGGTGCCACTTCTGTCTGCTGCACGCAAACTTGTTGGGCCTCAGCCCCTAACAGGTCTGATTTTGACAACTTGCCAGTTGGAAATGTCAGGAGGAGGCAGCCCACGTGTATCCAAGCTGACAGACATTTCTGAATTATACATACTTCTCCAGGTCTAATGGGAGACTCAGGTTTCATGAATTAAAATATATACAATTGAGTGTCTTTTAAAGCTGTGGTTAATCAGATCATGATGGAGTAAAACGAATACATTTTAAACCCTTATTAATGCTTTTAATGCCAGGCATTTACAACTAAAATCAATATTTTTCTCAAAGTAATGACTATAAATGCTGGATTATATCATTTAAGCATGAAACTTTCTCTGATAAATATGCATTGGGAAATGAGTTCACATCTTGTTTTTCTTTTAGAAAACAAGGAAAAATTAAACGGTTCAGGCAGAACTACACACAGCAATGTATTACTATGTGTAACAAAAGAGGTTTTTCAGTAATGTAATAATTTAGATGTAGTAATGTAGTAATTCAGTCATGTAGTAATTTGGACATAGAAACAGCAACATTGTGACCATGTGGAATCACACATTTGCGTGCTGCCATGCCTTGGGCTCCTTTGTCACCTGTGCGGCAGCACCAAGAGCTGTGTCCTACCGCCCAGCTGTGTCCTACCGCCCAGCTGTGTCCTACTGTCCAGCTCAGCCCGCTGGTTGTTTTCTCACCCTTCCCACTCCTGGGGGTGTCAGGTGCAGGTTCTTTCTGCCTTTATGGACAGGAGCGTTTGGGAGGCTGCTGCATCAGGGTGAGTCGGGGCATGAGCTCTGCACACAGCCTGGGTGAGTTAAATTCCCTACAGGATGCAGAGCCCAGGGGCCTTGGGCCAGTGACTTTGTCCTGTGCACAGTATGCTAATATGTAGGAGAAGGATGGAAAGTACACCCACACTGACAGAGGTCAGAAGGAAATAAATTAACACATAAAATTAACACATATAATACAATTAGGAAAGTGTATTATATGGCAAATGTTCAGTTAGCTTCAAATATCAACAGGAGGTTCTTGGTTAATCTACTGTTAAGGGCTATTGTGAGTAAGGAGAAAGAAGATGAACTTGTGTTTGTTAAGCACCCCCTGTGCAAGACCCTTTTGTGCTCATGTTGTGTTTATTAAAAAAGTAGGGGAAATAAGAGGCATTGAAGCAGTGTTTTAGGTAGACATGTTGGGGAAGGGTGTCCCCAGTATCTGCACAGCCCTCTAAGCTGGCATGAGGGCCAGAGGTCTTAGAAGCAGACAAATCATGCCTCCCAGAAGCACAGCTTCCAGAGACCTCGGGAGTTTGGTGTTTCTGGGACAATGGGACTCCAATCACTTTTGTGAAAGATTCCTAATTGAAAAACTTTCCTCATGGAAGCATCCCGGTTCCAACCCCTAGGCTGTTAGTGGCTCCCAAGTCCTGACCTGCATACTGAGCAGCTGCCACCAGAGGGCGCACTCCCCACATCTGTGTATCAGATCAGGCTGGCTCTCCTTCCGGTGGACATCTCAGGAATGATTTGTTTATCGCTGGCTCCTCCCACCCAGAAAGGTTCCTGTCCCATGCAGTTTGACCTGCTGCATATGGGCATCTCCGTTCTGTCTGCAAGATCTGGAAGGGCAGGAGGGCGCTGATCACTGAGAGCAGTGGAATGGCATGGGGCTGTGTGTTTAGCCTTGTTTAAACATTTAGCGTGTGCTTGTTGTGCACTGTAACAAATATGTTGTGGAGAAGAGGTAGATGCTACACCCACATTTCCCCACTTCTGTAAGAATGCGTAAAACCCAGGCAAGCTATTTCCTATGCTATTCTTTTATTGGTTTTTTTCCCATCACCTGAAGAAGCAAGGGGTTGGATTATCTAATAATGTCAAACATTTCCACCCATTTCCTGATTATGACCTTGAACTGAATTTGATGGTTGTGAGTGCTCTTTGAAGATAAAGATTGTCACGCGCTTTTAGGATTTACAGAGATCAAGAGGGTCCTGGGAGTGACTAGTTTTTGGGAGCACAAGCTCCGGGCTGTAGAGCAGAAGCAGAATGGTGACACGGGGCAGAAATTAAGCCTTAGCTTCCCAGTGTCCCATGGTCACTTCCATGATTGACACTCAAATTCAGGCCTTGTTTGTCGGGAGCAGTGCAGCTTAGAGCAGAGATCTGATCACTCCCTGGGGTCATGGTTACAGCTGCCTGAATGCCTGCAACAATGACCTTGAGAGAACTAAGAGGCAGGAACAGGCCTCAGGAGCCAGGGAGGGCTGCTGCTGTTGTAGCTTCTGGCATCTGTTCTCCAGAGTCAAGCTATTTTCTCATTGATTTCTCTCCTGTTAAGCACTGAAAGTTGGCGTTTATCTCATTGGTTTATTCATCAGATTCAAATATGGAGAATGCATCTAATTTCACCCAGAGATGAAAGTTTTTTTTAAATATTAAAAAGATATATGTGTGTGTGTGTGTGTGTGTATTCTCTTTCCTGTTCTGTGTAGCTTGGCTTCAGTGTATCAGTAGAGAGTTGTGTTTTGGTGTATAATACTCACTCTTTAGTTCAGTAACACTGACATAGGACATTTTCCCTTTTAACAAAAAGGAAGGCCACATCTGTTTTTTTTTTTTTTTTTTTTTTTAAGATTTATTTATTTCCATTACAAAGTCAGATATACAGAGAGGAGGAGAGACAGAGAGGAAGATCTTCCATCCGATGATTCACTCCCCAAGCGAGCACAACGGCTGATGCTGTGCCGATCTGGAGCCAAGAGCCAGGAGCCAGGAACTTCTTTCCAGGTCTCCCACACGGGTGCAGGATCCCAAAGCATTGGGCCGTCCTTGACTGCTTTCCCAGGGCACAGGCAGGGAGCTGGATGGGAAGTGGAGCTGCCGGGATTAGAACCGTTGCCCTCATGGGATCCTGACATGTGCAAGGCAAGGACTTTAGCTGCTAGGCTACCGTGCTGGGCCCCGAGAGGTTCTTTTTAAGATTTATATTTTGTTGGAAAGCAGAGTTAGGGAAGAAGGGAGGTGAGGGAGAGAGAGGGAATTCCTTCCATTAGCTAGGTCACGTCCCACATGGTTACAGTGGCTGGAGGTAGGCCCGACCAACACCAGGAGCCACGAACTTTATCTGGCTCTCCCATGTGAGTGTGGGGCACAAGCACTTGGGCCATCCTCTGCTGATTTCCCAGGTGTTCGCAGGGAGCAGCCAGGGCTCAGCTTGGCACCCACATGGCATGCTGGCACTGCAGGCCCACGTCAGGGTGGGGGCCCCTTGGACAAGTTCTCGAGTGCTGAGTTTCTTGTCTGTAATGCGTACAATACAAGCGTGTGTGTCCTTGTTTTGCAAGGACCCAATGGGGATGAGTGTTTACCCCTGTCGTCCTCCCCACCAAAAATCTAGAGAAAAATGAATGGATTTAATTGTAGAACTGAGAAAATGTTAACAAGATTTTTTTTCTTTAGGTATAATATTCCATTCAAAAGTCTCAGGGAGATGTCACATGTGAGGCCTACACTTTAGCATGTCAGAGTTCATAGGGACTGGGGGGCGTGGGAATAAGGGGGTATGTTCTTTGGCCCCCAAGATTGGAACACGGCAGCAGTGGTTTTTCAAAGGGTGGTGGCATTGTGTGAGTGTGTCCCACAGAGAAGGTGCTGGGAGAGGCTGGGGCAGCAGAGGCCCCGCTGGCAGAGCAGCTGCAGGACCTCAGCGCTGTCACCCGCTGGCTGGGGACACACAGAGTCCAACATGAAAAACAGGAAGAGTGGGCTGGAGGCTCAGGCGGCCACCCACGGTCACTTTGAAAAGCTTTGCATGTTCACCTCAGGAAACGACCCTTCTTGTTGCTGGCCATCCTGCTGGCTGGCAGCCCAGAAGCTGGTTGGTGGTGGGAGGGATCAAAGAAGATGGCTATAAACTTCAGAATTTGCTTGATTAGTTGGCAAGTTCAAGGCTAAATGGGTTCAGTGGTGAGACAGAAGTGATGGGGAGGTGCTGTTGGCATTGTGTGCTTTTTAAGAACATGCCACAGAAAGCCTTCGAAGTGCTTCTTTTGACTGAGTGAGCATCACTTTAAAATGGCTCAGCTTTGATAATGGTGGCACAATTTGGGCTAAGACGGGCAGGAATATTAAACTGTGTGTGTTGGGTGCTCAGAACATTAACTTGAGGTGCATTGTACCTAACTCCAGCTTCATCCAGTATTCTGGGCTGTTTTGGGGAGCGTGTCCTGGAGAAATTCCCTTTCCTAAGACTTTACCCTGAAGACCCAGCACCCAAATTATTTGCCTTTTTATTCGGTGCTGTCCTAGTATAAGAGGCTAAAGTTTTGTAGCCTAGTGTGGTCTCACCTGCTCAGCTGGGAAACCACTGAGGGCCAAATAAGCTGGCTGCTTGCTGAATAACTGAACCTGTCTGAGAAGGTAGGAATTCCCTAAACATTTAAAGGTAATACTTTCACAGGACTTTGGAGAAACATGAAAAAATATGTAAGAAAGCATTAAGCCACTTTTCTTACAGTTACATAGAAAATGCTTGTCAGTGAGTCCAGCAGTTCGTCTGCAACATTGGTGTGGCAGCACACCCGGAAGTGGCTCTGTCCAGCCCCATCAGGATATGCTGAGCCCACGTGGGCTTGGCCTGGACGTTGTAAGAGATGTGCTTTAGGAGCTTGTCATTGGCTGCTATGCAGTTTGACTGGATCTCAGGGACTGTCAGTGAATGTGTCCTCATTCATAGCTCTGGAGTTGCCAGGGATCCTCCAACAGCCTTGGCCTTCATGTAGGATGGGCACATGATTCCTGTGCAAAGAGGAAGTACTTCCCTCTCGCCTGCTCCCATGGAGTCCATGCGTAGCAATGAGTGGTGATCCTCCAGGAAGATGACCGACGGGCTGAGTTGCAGGTTTTCAGTAGGTTAAGTTTCGTTGTGTTCATTTTGACTTTGGGTACCTTTTACAACTCTGAGGTGTTTGCTTTCAATGCTGTGAATTGCAAGGCTGTTGCTACTGGTGATTAATAGCTGAGGGAACTTGGCATCTACACAGAAAGGGACACACAACACCTAGTAATACAACCTTGAGGGACATGGTTAGGCAGGGGAAGAAGAGGAGGCTGAGGACGAGCTTCCTCTGCGCAGAAATGTGAAGACCTAGACCAGCTAGTCCCTTCCTTCTGCTGTAGCTGTCACAGCACCTGGTGTGATGAATTGCTGTTGGCTCATCTCAGGAGTGACACTGAGGAGCAAGGTCCCCCTGCTTTAAGGCAGAGGGTATGTTATGTGACCCAGACTCCTGCTTGGAAATCGAGATTTTTGTCCTTGTGGTGTCACCTAACATCCCATTAAATGGAATGATCTGGACTTAGAAGGATGGCACTGGCATAGCGAAGCTACAACATAGGAAGCATCATTCAGAAGCTGGTCAAAGAATGGCCAAGGGACTTACCAGAGGCCGGAAGGATGGTGACTCCCATTACTCTAGCATAGAGCATTTTAGTCACTGTTGGGGGCCATAACTTAGAAAGCAAGACATTCACCTGAGACATTTGCAACCTTAGAAAGAGTTTAAAACGCAGAATTGTGGTGGCATGTTGACTGTGCTTGGCCAGCTAAGAAAGGAACTGACTAGGGCAAGCTCACGTGAACGAGAAGAGAGGCTTGTGGGCTTGCAAGAGCCAGCTGCTTCTGAAACCCAGCTGTAAAGCAAACACAGGGCACCACAAGCCAATGAAGCTCGTCCCTGTGGCTGCTTTCAAGGTGTCTTGGAATAAGAATCTCGGAAGTTCTTAGCATCAGCTTAGGCAAGACGGCCTAGAGGTGTGGTTCTCGCTTTGTATTCTGATAGACCTCAAATGTGTGCAATTCAAGAGAAAGAAAAGGGGGTGGGAGGGAAAGCACAGGGGTGAGAAAGAAAAGAATTACAGTGAATCTACAAGGTGTGTTCAGAGAGAGCCAGTGCATAGCTGTTGGCACAAGGAGCCACCAAACCTCAGTCAGAGCCAAGTGGAGTTTTTACAAGAGGTGGTTTGTCTTAAGGCCCACTTGCTGAAATAAGAGAGAATGACACAGAATCATTTTATGGATGGGAGTGGACACACTTGCTCAGCTCTCTTTGAGGTCACAGCATCTCTAAAGACGCTGGACGGCGGGCGCTGGGGCTGGGGCCTCCTCCCCGCGGAGTGGTTCTGGCCTGTTCAGTGAGCAGCTCCTTGCTAGGCTGCCTGGAGGGGGCTGAGGGCCGGCAGAGGCCAGTGGTGGCTGTGTCCCCTTCCTCCTCTGCTTCCTTCAGCTTGCTGCTGGCCTGAGTTGGCCTGCAGCCGTTCTGTGAGGCATGATCACCCTCACCTCTCATGTGCAGACTCGTGCTCACCACATGGCAAGCTCAGACATGCTTCTAGACAGGAAAGGCGTCCGACTAAGCCAAGGACCCAAGACGAATTCCGGATGGAGAACACAGTATGGGGACAGAAAAGAGCTGGGTCACGGGGTAGGGAGCATCCAGCCTGTGGGAAGCCAGGCAGTGGGTGATGGTCCACGTGGTGGGGTCTCTGCCGCCCACACAGGAGACCTGGCTGCCTTGGGCATCGGGGAGTACCGCGGTAGATGAACTATGTCTATCTTTGTCTCTCTGCTTCTTCAAATAATTAAATAAATTAATCTTAAAAAAAGAGAGAAAAATCAATGTTAGTGTCTGCAACACTAACTAAAATGGCAAGAAGACTTAACACTTCAGAGTGTTTCTCTTAAAACCAGTGAAATGTTTTACCATGACACGGAAGAATAAAAACATGAACCGTACAGTAAAATAGAAACAGCCTTTATTCTGCTGCCTGCAGCCAGCATGGGCCCTGTTCCTTTCTTACCGCCCTGTCTCGTGGTCGTGGAGAGCTATCCTGGGCTGGCCTACAATAACCTGAGTAAATTACGGAGGAAAACAACTGTAGTGAGGGGTCAGCCACAGGTGACTGTGGTGCTGGGCTGATTTATCCCCCGTTGGGGGAGTTAGACCCAGCCCTGTAAAGAACAATGTGCTAACAGTCTGGAGAGAAAACAGAATACAGTGGATCATCAAGTTTGGGGCATGACTGAAGTTTCCTTTTAGCACATGGTAGAACATATTTTGAAACCAAACTCTGTGTTTCTATGGCCAGTCTCTGACTAGCACTAAGCCAGGTAGGCTACTAATGAACACAGCATGACACACTCCCATGTTTTACAGGAAAGCAGAGCAGGGACTTTGTATAAAAGTGGGGTTCCCATCACTCGAGCCTCTGTGTGAGCCTGTGTCTTGTCTCCACCTGAGTCTAAGATGTGCAAATCCAGACTCACAGGAGAGAGGTTCTAGAGCTCAGCTTTGGTTTTACTCTTTCAGATGAAAAAGCTCAGGCCCAGAGATTCAGTACATTTCCCAAGGGCATGGAGCCAGGGAACTAACTGAAACTTTCTTCCTTTTCAGGGTCTGAACGCTCAGGCTGGCTGGGAACCCTCTGCCCAGAGCCTCGGAAGATGGCCCAGGCAGGCTGCCTGAGGCTGGTGCCCCTGCTGGCGCCCCGGTCTCCCATTAGAAGACATTTGCTGCAGAGCTTGTGAGCAAGGTTGGTAGAACCAAAACTGATCCTCTTTTGTTTTCCCATCTTAAGATTTATCTGGAGCTTCCTGGTTGTTCTCACAATTACCATATGAGTATTGATTTTAATTAGTTCTGTCTATTAAGATTCCCCTGAGGTTCAGAAGCCATCCTGGTAATTAACTGTTGAACTTTCATTGCGCTGGCAGGAGAGTGAGTTGAGTTACTGCTAACCTCAGCCAGATGCCGGCCTCCAGGCTTGCGTGCAGTTCCTGTCACAGGCAGTTTTCCCTAGCTTGTGATGGACCTACAAGTGGAGAAAAGAGATTCCTCAGATGTGAGAATGCTTCCCTTGTGCACAGGGGCAGGTGAGCTTGGATGAGAGCCACTGAAGAGTATGTCTATGATGGCATCTACGTGGGGTTTCTACAACTGGCAAGATACATATCCAAAAACCAAGCAAAACAGACGTGATGGGATAATATCAAGACATATCCTGTCGTGTTTCCTAGAGGAGACTGTTGCTTTTGTTGGATGAAGTAATGTAGAGTCACCGTTTCTCATGATATTCTTTCGTTCTGAGTCCTGGGAGAGGTGATTATACCGGAGTCATTTCCTGGGAACATGGGATGTGGTCTCTGAGAATGTATGTGTGCTGCTCATTGTTTTAGCATAAATATTCTGAGACTCAACTCCTAAAGTGCACATTCTGTGATCAGGCAGCCTTTATTGGCCAAACTTCTATCGTGGTTGGAGTATGACAGATGTTTGGGGTCATGATAGTAATTCTGAACAGTGTTTGTACATGATCAATTAATATCCGCGTGGGAAGCACAGTAGCAGTGTTCTGCAGTCACACCACGGTCCCCGGCAGCCCCTGATTCTGCTGTCGGAGGGAAGTCTGCTGCTGGTCATAAAGCAGGGAACCCTAAAGTGTATCTTTGTGATGTTCACAGGATCTGGATTTGCTGTGGTTGGGCCAAGCCTTCCACTTCCTCTGTGTCCTGTGGAATAAGCAGAGGAGGGGGACAATGTCCAGGCCCACCTATTCTGTACCTATCCTCTGTGACCCAGCCTCCCTAAAACAGTGACCCATCTGCCTCAACAGACTCCCTTGAGTTCCTGGAGACCTTGGCAATGTGTGGAGAATTTATCTCCACACGTTGGTGGTTGAGACCATCAGTCAGCATGTGGGATTTTGTCCTCTTGTGATGGTTTGCTCTTGTCTGGTCAGCTCGTGTCTTGTGAGCTGTAGCCAGACTAAGTGGTTCAGAAAACCCAGAGTTGTTGTTACACAGATGACTGTCTGCTCTCATCTACTCCCAGATAATATTTTTAGGCAACTGTCATATGGTGCACAGGAATAAGATGCTAGGTGTTTCTTGTCTTGAGTTGAGCCAAGGATGCCTACACAAGAAGAATACAGGGCCACATTGAATCAGCAGAACACCAACTTGCAGCAGAGCCACAGTTCTTGGGAAGGATCAGTAGATTATTGATCCATCTGTGGTACAATCAAATAATTTATTGTCTCAGTCATCATTTATAAAGAATGTACTGTTTGCATAGCAACATGAGACACAGAAGGTAAGCCGAAAGACGTGACTGGGAGTTGCGCTCTCTGACTGTTGTCTGTGAGGTTGATGAGCTGAAATGGGAGCTGTCACAGAATCGAGCCCAGAAAGAGGGTGTTCACGCACCTGGTCCGGGGAGCTCATGGGTCGCACTAGCCATGCAAAGGAACATGGCACACAGCTGCGTTTTAAGGGCCGTTACACAACTATGACATTGCTAAGCAAGATTTGATTTCCCTTAAGACTAGCATCCTGCGAAACAGCAGTGGGCTATCTGTCTCCGTTCACAGCAACATTTAATGATGTGTCTGCGCAATGACAGAACAGTCCTTTACACGTGAACGCGAGTGACAGTCATTGGCAAAATTGGCTGGGAATTAATTTCCGTCAGCTCCCCAGTGAGCACGTGCATTTTCTTTCAAGATCATTGCTGCAGATGAGAGAAATGCAGAATACAAAAGGGGGCCATGTTCAGTGCGTGTCAAGTGCAACCTTCGCATGTTCTTACTACTTAAGCTGCTGCTGGTGGAACACGGAATGCCGAGCATGAACCCACCTGGAGGCTCTGAGGCCATGGCTACAACTCAGATTCACCATTGTTTTCAGGGTTCCTGTCCCAGAAGATGGTGCTCTAGGGATCACTCATGTGGATAGGAAGTAAGGTGCTTTTTTTTTTTTTTTAAAGAAGTAGTTCTTGTACAGTTACTCTCAAGTTACCCTTTGAAGGCATTGCAGCATGCTGAGACCCAAACACAAGTTTACTATTAATGGGTGACCCCCAGAGGACATAGAATGTGTAGAAGGATGCCCCCTGGAATTAGACTGGCTCTGTCACTTGCTGGCTGTGTAATCTTGGCCCAGTTCCTGAACTCCTCTGTGCCTCACAAAGCTATTGCGGCAGTTAAGTTGGTTAACGATAATTCACGTTGGTTCTCTAGTCTGCGTCTGTGTTTAACATGTGTTGAATACACCCAGTACTGCTGACTGACTCAGAGCAAGGGCTTAGAAAGTGCTGTGGCTGCCATGCTTATTCCCTGGAGCCCCCCTGCTTGCTGGTACTTCCCACTGGGGCGCCACCGGGACCTCCAGCATGACTGCTGTCTCTCGTACCCCCAAAAGCATTCTGAAGGATTGCGCTTCCCAAATGCTGCATGCTGGGTAAATTTTCTTTTATTTAACAAACCATACCATTTATTCTCCGTTTCCAAAAAAAGGATTCGTAGTATTGACTGGGAGTTTTGAGGCTTCCAGCTCTCTGGCACTTCCTGAGGAATTTTTTTGCAATTGTGTATGGAGAGAGCACTCCGTGTGGTTACATCAATGTGACATGGTCTTGTTCTTGTTGAGCTCAAGTCTGTGATGGGTTTGCACAATGTGGAATTGTTGCCAAAGGACCTTGGAGGCCTTTGAGGATCCTGCTTGGCTCCATGTAGAATGTACTTGGTAGTAGAGTGTTCTGATACAAAAACTACCTCCCATCCCTTTAAGCCTGTGATTACTTACCAGGCACCTGCTGCATGGTTCACCTACGCAAGGTCCATTTTCCCATCAAAGAGCATGGCACGACAGATTTTCTTCATGCCTTGCCACCTGAACAGTCCCAGCAGGAACCTCTGAGCCTTGTGCTGAAGGTGGTTTCCTCTCAGTATCACTTGGTAGAAAACATCTACATGTATCAGAATATTGATCTACATGTATCAGAATATTGAGGAAGGGTGCTCCAGGCAAAGTAGAAGAAACATGGCTCCTGGCCGCACTCTTCTCAGAAGCTGTGTGGACACAGCCATTCTCCCTCCCACAGCTGTGGCACCTGTGCGAGAGATGCGGGGTAGTTGCCTCCCACCACTGGCACTGCCCTGCCCCACCATTCTGGCTCCCCCTCCAATTCTTGGGAAATGCAGGGCCTCAGACATCTTGTTCTCCTCCTCAATCCAAACCTCATTAGGCTTTGTCCTCTTCCATCACCCTCCTCTGACAGTCACTGGAGAAACCAACAGTGTTGCCCTCACACTGGCTGCCTTGGGGTCACTTTAATTTCAGGGTGGGCACATGTCCATGCATTCCTATGAGCTGTGAGAGGAAAGGACCAGTACACATTTAGGAAAGAATGTTAATAACTCACACTACTTGTCATTAATCTGGATACCTTAGCAAGTAAGTCAGGACTTCAGACTTTGGGCATTTATGATTTATTTATGTATCACTCATATATATTCTTTATAATACAAACAAACACTATGAACACTACTGTCACTAAATTACATATGTAAAAGTGTGTTGGTTTACTCCATATTCTCATGTCAGGCTGCAAGTTAATATGTATCTCACTGTATGACGCATAGTGACAAAGCTGTAGATATCACATATATGGATACACATACAAGGGAATTTTGAAAAATAGCATTAAAGGACAAGATTATTTTGGTGCAACACATTTTGGAATCTGCATGTTTTTTTCATGACATGCGTTTTCCATGTATGCCTTGAAGTCTCTTTGCACATATGTATATGTACTCATGTAACACATACATACAAAATGATAGCACAGTCTATCCATCAAGTCCTTGAGAACATGTATCCACGTAGGAGACCCAGAAGTTGCCGCTGCTTCTTGGCTTTGGATTGGCCCAGCTGTGACCACTGTGGATGGAGGACTCTCTGTCTCTCCTCTCTGTAACTCTGCCTTTAAAATAAAAAATAAAATAGATCCTTTAAAAGTGCTTTAGAAATTATAGCATTGTTTTGGTGACCTTGAGAAAGCTGAGTCTTCCTGTGGGTGTAGGGACTTAGTCACGGAGCCCCACCCCAAGCCCCATCTCACTTCTTTCCTCTGTTAAACTGTGGCAACCCTAGTCCATCGTCATGATCTGGGCTGTCTTACCTGCTCTGGCCATCATGGAACTTTCTCATGATCACACACACCCAGGGAGCAGCCTGATGACCTTCAACTGCTGTGACCCCCAAGTCAAGGTCCTTTTACATCCAGCATTCTGGCAGAGAACCCAAGGGGACTGTCACCGTGTCACTCAGCATCATTACTGTTTGGGAGCAATACAAGGCCGTGGAGCAGAGATGTTGGACCATGTTGCGGTAGGTTCCTACCCACCTGAAGCCAGTGTGGGGAGCTAGGGCACATGGCGTGTGTCTTCCCAACAGAGTCCTCCCCTCATGATGTAAACTCCCGAGCCCCTGGCAGCTCTGCGGGACATTGTTTCCGGTGCTGAGAGCTTCTTTGCTGGCCCATTTATTTTGCTCAGACGGCTGCCTTGTGGCATGGATATCATTTCACACAGAGGCATTATCTCTTGTTGCTCACTGTTCCTGGATCTGCTCATTGAATTGCAAGCTATTTTTAGCTTATAATTAAGTGGAGAACAACAGAATGAGAACACAAACAAGAAGTGACAGAGGCACAAGCAAGCGAGCAGGATTTAGGAGGAAATAGTGGGTTTGGGCCCTGTTGTCCGAGGGTCCATCTTGTGGGGTGGTCCATGGATATCTAGGGCCCTGTCTTCTTCACGTCCCTATATTCTTGTCAGGCCACCGGTTGACCCTCCTCTCTCAGTCCTTACAATTTTTTCAGGCCAGGCAGAGTCTTTCCTGATCATAGCAGTTCTCAAGACTATCAAATCAGGTGAATCAATGATTACTGCGGGTGTTCCATTGCCCTGCCACTGGACCTGTGTCACAACCTCAGAACCTCACAGCCACCCTGAATGTCAGACAGGGTTGTTTTCCTTGTTTTTGTACCTGATTGCATGGAGAGGGTGACACAAGAAACAAAAATGCCTTGGCCGTGATTTTATAGTGACTGTTGGCCAACCCCATCTACTTGAGTCGAGTATCTGGGATCTTCCTGCTCCCTTCAGTGTCCTGCCTTACGGGGTCTTCATCACCTGGAAAGATTGGTTGTGGTCTGGCTTTGCTGAGTAGGATCTTAAAGTCTCATAAGGCCCTTCTGTCTTTACTGCTCCTTTTTTTTCACACAGTTCTGACTTCTCAGTTTTTCTAAAAACAATAGTGGCAATCTTGATTTGTTTAGGTCAGGGTTTCTACCCTTACACAAGCCGCAGAGGCAGAAAATCTTATGAGAGTTGCAAAGCCACTCTAAGGAGTTATACACACACACACACACACACACACACACACACACACATTCCTGCTCCAGCACAGCCCACACACAACCAATCAACCCCCATGTGCTACCCACGTAGACTCATGTGCAACTTGCATACTTGCACAACCACACATGCATAACCTGTTGCTCATGTAGAGCTCACAGGTACACAGCCCCCAACATGCATTCACAACTCACATACTGACAACCCTCTGCATGCACAACTGCTCCCCCTTGCACAACTCACTCACACATGCACACAGCCCCTGATACATGCAGAACCTCCACACCTATCACGTACATGCACGAGCCCTTCTACACATGCATAACCCACCATGCACAACTTACATGCGTATGTGCAACCCCCCTTTACTGTGTATTGTCTTAAGGGATTCGGAAGCCTCCTAAGGCCCAGCTCCAATCCTATGTTAAACACTGCCTGATCCGAAAGATTGTTCTTCAAGGTCTGGGGCCATGTGTCCTTTTCTTGTTTCTGGGTAGGCAAAGGCATTCACCCAGTGAGGGTTTGTTATCCATGCTCAGTGCCAGCTTCAGCTCCTTCTAGACAGAGATTGGTGGGTCTGTGGAGTAGTCAGCCAGTGGACAGTTAGCTAGAGCTGGTCAGGAATGCTGGGTTTGCCCTCTGCACCTTATTTTCTGCACTTCCTGTAATGGCGCAGTGCCTGCTTCTGCTTAGGGTGAAGGTGAAATGGGATTGGGGCTACAGCCCTTGGAACGCCGGCATGCACAGGTCAG
This sequence comes from Ochotona princeps, assembly GCF_030435755.1. Lineage (NCBI taxonomy): Eukaryota > Metazoa > Chordata > Mammalia > Lagomorpha > Ochotonidae > Ochotona > Ochotona princeps. The sequence goes on from NC_080850.1 coordinate 45,814,666, forward strand.
TGGGCCCCTGACCCACAGGGCTTGTGCCAGCATGGCATCGGGGAGCATTCCCGGGCTTGGCTGCACAAGGCCTGTGGTTGTGGATGACATGTCTCAGCCTTCCTGGAGGAAGGAGGGACTTGCTCTGTCACAGGAGGCTTCTCCAAGGGCCAGCCCCTTGCTGTGTTCTCGCAAGCTGCTGCTCAGGCCCTTCATCTTACATGGAGCGTGAGACTGAAAAATTAGGCAGACGGCTCCATTTTGCATTTTGTATGAGAGCTGTCCAGTTTTGCTGGCGAATTTATAGCTGGCCTTGGTTTGATTGATCTGAGAAAGGCTGCTGCTGGAGGATTATGTAAGGCTTGAGCACTGGCCAGCACTGCCTGGTAGGTCTCCTAATGAGCCCCGGAGAACATGCGCTCGTCTGTACGAGCATATCTGACACCATATTTTACACCGTGGAGTGGAAGTTTGCAATCTATCAGGGCAGTCTCCTCGTTTACGTAGGTAGATGCCTAATGCCACCCAAGACCAGGGTCTCATTATCGGTAGGATCCTGGCGACTTCTGTGGGAGTGGGATGCAGATTGGTCTTCTTGGCAGGATGTGGGAGATCCTAGCACCCTTGCTGCCATCTCAGTGGCTGTTGGAGCCCTTTCAGGACTCATCCTTTGACTTTGCACTAATGAGATTAAGCCCAGCAGGGGCAGGTATTTTCTGTTTTAATTTCCCTCCATGTTTATCTAATTGACATTACACACATAGGATGAGACCAGAAAAAATAAAAACTCCCTCTAGCGATCTGTTCAATACAAATAGCTCAGGCAAATGTATCCGTGATGACCTCCTTGCCTGTCACACTATGCTCGTGTTGGGGAAGGTGCCCAGAGAGCTTAATTGGCTGATCTGTGGGCTGACATGGTCGGAGGTGGGTGGGAGCTTGCCCTATCGCCTGTGCTGGCCCGCTGCCCGTGGGCTTCAGTGTTTCAGAGAAAGTAATGGCTGTACTGCAGTCTTCTTAACCGAGGGACCAAGCTGGACCCCAGGAGAGGCCGGTGGGACAGATAACAAGCACGACTTTGTTCTCGTGTCCTGAAGTTCTACAGGAAAGCCACCCTTCTCTTCAGGAAAGAGATCCTACATCCCAGGTTTATGGGAAGTGTGTTCGGGCTTTGTCTGATGAAGTCCATGGTTTCATTTGTCAGGGTCTTTCCCTGGGATTCTAGAATCCAGGGCCAGCCTTCTTGATGGACAGGTTTCCAATGCAGCCCCATCAGGTGGCTGTGACTAGAGGGTTATTTCCATATACTGGTAGTGACCTCCTTGTTAGATAAAAAACCACACTGAAACTGCGGGACTACTGAGACCAGAATGATGGTAAAGCCAGTTTATTGAAATCTGCTCTGGGCGAGGTTCATTGGTCCGCGAGGTAGCTGAGGTTCGCGGCCGCTGAAGTCACACCTGCATCGAGCCTTGCAGTCCTGAAGTAGTGGTGATGACAGGGCTTGAGGTGAAGGTATGTGTTGTCTTCTGATTGGTCATCTCCACTTGAATGAGTCTGGGCGGCTATTCCCGTGCCACCAGGGCTTTCTGCCTGTCCCAGGGTTCTCCGGGCCAACACTCCTGAGTTGAAGAAATTTAAAAAATCTTTTTTGAAGTAATAAAACAAAAAATATCAACACCCATGAGATGTAGCAAAAACAGCATTGAAAGGGATATTTATAACATCAAGTGTTTACGAAAATTGAGTTATCTCAAATAAAAGATTTAATGCATCTTAAGGACTTATTAAAAAAGAAAAATGAATAAGAAGCAAGAAATGATAAAAACCACAGAGGTCATACAGTAGCATCATTTTCTCCAAGAAGGTTTTTGGTTTTCATTTCCATTTCTCCAATGATGCATTAGTCATTCAGTAGCATGTTATTTAACTCTATGGTGTGTTAATTTTCTATTTTTCATTCTGTTATTGATTTTGTTTTGTGGCTTTTCATTTAAGGGGATGTATTGTAACTATTGTAGAGACTATCATATCCAGATATAAGGATACAATGCAGTATGCATCTCTACTTCCAAATCAAAGATGGACTCCCAGTGAAACTGTTAAATATATCTTGATAATAGGATGCTGGACTCTCTGCCACTGGCCATACCTACAATGTCAGGATACACTTAGAAGAATGATGAACTTGTGGCTGTTTATGAAGGACTACACTATTGTAATTATATAGGAGAAATCATTGTGGGGAGCTGGGATTTGGGAAAGAGGGAAGAGAAATCCCAGAGCCTATGGAATTGTATCATCAAATAAGTAATAATAATAAATCTCCTGTCTTCCAAAACAGGAGGTGGAAATTGTCCTGCACCCCGCCTGTATGGTGTAGATGTGGGTGATTGTACCAGGTGTCCTGGAATTTTCCTTTGTTTGTGCGGCATTGGAGTGGTGATGTTTCCATACCTATGATAAGCAGGGAGTTAGCAGGCTGCTGTCCAGTTGCCATGGGAAGACAGACACAAAGGAAGGAAGCCTCATTCGCCTTGGTCTTGTGCTTTGCTCCTCCTGGGCTGGTTCTCCCCCGTGTTCCCTGTCCCAGTGAGATGCAGCCCCATGCTGGCAGTGCAGGACCCATCAGGCATCCGCCAGGTCTCGCTCTTCCTCTCTTTGGTGCCTGAACTTGTATTCATTCCCACTGTTCCCACTAAGGACCAAGGCCCTGGCTTTAGACAGGAGAGGACCAGAGGAGTGGCCTCCAGCTATGTCGCCCTTATACACTTTGGCTCTTTGCCTTTGCTGCCAGCATCAGGATTGCAATTTGAAAATGCAAGTTGGGTCATTTCACTGCAGCACCTGAGCCACTTCAGTGGCTTCCCTGATGCTGCAGCAAAATGAAACTATAACCTCAGAGTCAAAATGATGCAGTCCTCACCAGGGCCTACTGGTCTTTGTGCTGCCTGGGTCCTAGCCATTGCCTATCGAGGTGTCAACATTGCTGTGGTAACTGCCTCGCCGTTCCCTCTTTCCACTCTTAGCTGAGGGTGCAAAAACGGACACCCCCCAGCTGTGCAGTCTGCAGCCTCATCTCACCCTGCTTGACTCCGTTCATAGCTGCCTTTAGTTTTCAGCACTGGGTCTCCTGATGCTCAGAACTCTGTCCACGCCTGTTAATAGCTTCCTTTTCTCTCTTGTTAGCCCATTTTTTTTTCAACCTCTTGGCTCTCAAGGCTGGGCTGTATGCCTTGTTGGGCTCCCGAGGACAGGCCTTTCTTACTAATGGCTTGCTTTGAGCACCTGTCTATAGATGGCTGCGTTTTTCTATTTTTCCCAGCAAGAAGATGAAAAAACTCTTTTCCAACTTGAACCAGTAAACCATAAGAGCTACAGATGAACCACTCAAAAATTGAGTTTTTATGTTTAGTTCAGAGGTGCTGCGTGTTTAAAACCGTATTAGTCAAAGTTATGTGAATTTCGCACGTGCTGTGTCCACTCCGATTTTGTCTCTGCCTTTCTCGTTCGTCTGCGGCACACACGTCTTCATCTTGTGAGTGCCGTTCCTTGAGTTCTCTGATGCAGTTTTATGACATGTGTCACCTTCACTGCCGTCGCAGTTGTGTGAGACACTGCACTCCTTGCATCATGCATGATGCTGTCACTGGAGAGTTATCCCAGGCCACTGGAACCCATTTGTGTAACATTCGGACAGCTGTTATTTTCCCCACTCATTTGTCTTGTGGCATGCGATTATGCTCTCCACACTCTGACCACTCACCAAGTGGCTTTAAAAGTGATCTTTAAACTTTAAAAGGCTTGTTTACAATGGCATCCAACATTAACATTTGCAATGGTTAGGTCACCCCAGGGACAATGACTAAACCTTCATTAAATTTCATTCCCCCTTTATTACCAATTATGTCCCTTCTGGGTTAATTGGTTGAAAGGCAATTCACCGAATGGCCAATTTGCTTAATTTACCTGTTTATTTTCACTAATTTTAGGCAACCAGGCCTTTTATTTTGTTTTTGTAATAAGGCTTTAAGCCATGGTATGTTGATTCCTGCCTCAGTTTCCGGCCACTTGAGCGGGTGTCTGCACCAGCCCTTCCTACCAGTGTCTACATCCACCTACTATAGACCTCTCCCCTTCGCTCACGGCCATGGGACTCCAGGACAAAGGAATACTGCTACCACCAAGGTTCAGAGACAAGGTGAATGTGCAGATTCAAAACAAATAAGGGAAAAGCAGTCAGACTTTGGTTGAACACAATTGCAGCACAAATACACTCTATTCAGTCAGATAAGAACAGGACAAGCTCCAGGCTTTGATAATTGCCCAGCAGAGTGTGAACTGAGCAAAACGGTGCTGGGGGAGGAAGTGGGTCAAGATGACATGCACATGGCCCTCTCTTGGCCACAGTGGACAGCAGTGCACGGTCGGACAAAAGAGCAGAGTGGCCACGGATGCTGCATTTCCACACGTTTCCAAGAGCGCTGCAAGTGTCAGAGAGCAGTCGCATCCTCATGCGTTGTTCCTTGTTGACTGACCGGGGTCCCCCTTGAGATGGCACGCCATGTGCTCCAGGTCCCACCTGGAGAAGGAGAGAAGCTGCACGCTTAGGGTGACAATTATGAAATTACACAAATCCCATGGCTCCATTGGGTGGCTTACACAGCAGGAATGTGTCTCCTCATAGTTCTGAAGGCCCTTGGAGTTTCCTTTGAGATCTCGCTCCTTGGCTTGTACATGCCTGTCTTATCTCCTGTCTTCAGACAGTCTTCCTTTTATAGTCTGTAAGCGTCTCAATATCCTTGTCTTTCTTTTTTTTAAATTTTTTTTTTAAATTTTTATTGCGAAAGTCAGATACACAGAGAGGAGGAGAGGCAGAGAAGATCTTCTGTCTGCTGATTCACTCCCCAAGTGGCTACAATGGCTGGAGCTGAGGCAATCTGAAGCCAGGAACTAGGAACCTCTTCCGGGTCTCCCACATGGGTGTAGGGTCCCAAGGCTTTGGGCCGCCCTCAACTGCTTTCCCAGGCCACAAGCGGGGAGCTGGGTGGGAACTGGGGCTGCTGGGATTAGAACCAGCACCCATATGGGATCCTGACGCATACAAGGTGAGGACTTTAACTGCTAGGCTACCATGCTGGGCTCTCAATATCCATTTCTTAAGAGTATCAATTATATTGATTAAGCCTCATCCAATCTGCAATTGGCTTATGTTGTCTATTTCTGCAAATATCTTGTATCTAAATAGAAGTACCATAGGTTAGCCTCAACATGTGGGTTTTGAAGAGACTCAGTTGAGAGCACAGCAGTGCCCAAGTGCTCCCATGTGGGGCACAGTGCAGTGGCAGTGGGGACAGCTGGCCTCCATATGTTCTGTGATTAAGCTGAGAAGGGCTCCGAGGGCATGATAGGGCCATTTGAGGTTCTGACAGGATTGTGGACTCAGCACTAGATCCCAGTGTGGCTACTGAGGGACAGTGAGGCCGATTGTACCTCAGTGGAGGTCAGAGTGGGCAGGGAAGTTTTATGGAAAAGGCTAATCATTCCTTCCAGTTCCAAGGTCCTGACGAAGTCAACCTGGATGCAGTCCATGGATCCCCTCTGGGATGAAGGAGAAGGGGTGAGAGGGGTGAGGACTGTGTGTTCACTCAGGCTAGTTTGAGAGTGTCAGGGACGATGGGTCAAGCCTCTGGGAAGATGACCAGGTTTCCTTGATTTGATAAGGTTAGGTTCCCAGGTGGATAGCTTTTTCAAATGATTCATACTCATATTGAATTGTTTGTCAGACAAACATCTAATGTAAGTTTATTTAATTCTTCTAGACCAAAAGACTGAAGTGCTCTGACCTCTCTCCTGGGTCAGTGGCAATCCACAGGCACCTTCATGCAGGGAGCTGTGTAATCTGCCCCGATCCTTCCTCTGTCCTTCTCGGTAACAAATACTTGATTTTACGTAATGTAGTCTTTACTTCAAATATTTTCTTCTGTGTTTTTGAGCTTTAAAATTTAATTATACATTTAAATGTTCCAAAGTATAGAATCCTAGTGTGGTAAATATTGACACGTTAAAACTTTTTAGATTGCTCTCTGAATTTATCCAAAGAATTTGAATTCCACGGTAATTTGATTCTTACTCTCATCTGCTTCAAAAATGCATTATGAAACTAGTTTTTGACAGTAGGAAATCTTCTATCTTTTCTTCTTGCCCTCAGAATCGTATTTCTGTTTTACTTCTACACAGAAATATATTATGATGTAATATATTGTCATTTTGAAGTTTTCACTTCATCATACTTCCCTGGAACAAAATAAGTACCTTATGAATTTAAATTTTAGAAATTTTTCTAGGACCTCAAGGCTGTAGCTTATGAATATTTTCTTCTAGACCGAGTTACCAATCCATTATAGCTACAATGACTTGAACAATGTGTCAAACAACACATACTTATGATATCTATGATCAGGTGTGCTGTCTAGAAGTAGAGCTGTGTTGGAAATGTACTCCATGGTCACTTGGGCTGGGGAGATGTTAAGATGCCCTGCTTGCAAGACCATTCATCTTCTCTTTTCTTGTTTGGTTCCACAGAGCACCGAAAGAGAAAATGCCAACTTTCTATGTGTTTGTGTTGTTACATAGCTGAAGGAATGCAGGCCCATAATATGTCAGGCGGGTCTTCAGTAAACGGGGTTAAGGAAAGTGTGGACATAGAGAAATGAGGACCTCGGTAGTGGCCTCACACACGGATGTCTTTGTGTTCCCTTTGGCGAGATAGCAACCCTGTCTGTAGATCCCAATCATTCTGTTCGGGCAGAGCTACAGGGACCTGTCTGAGCCAGCTGGTGATGTTGAACCGCTTCCAAGCTCAAACTTGGGAGAACGAGACAGGGTAGAGGCCTCCTTTGCAGCCAACAGTATGCATTGTAGCATTCAGAAACCTGGTGTCAAATGATGGTTTGGCTGTGGCTGGAGGTATACATACATATACTTATATAAACATATGTATGTATCTATCTATTAATCATGGAAGATAACTGAAGAGCAAGTTAAACATGACAGGTGATCATACCTTAGAGGTCATCTAAAGTTCTCAGGTGCTGGGGAATTAATGTGAATCAGTACATGTGAAAACTCAACAGATTGTCAAACTAACCTGCGTTGTTAGGAGGATGAATTGACCCCAGAATTCACAGGGTCTTCTGAGGTCTAAATGAACAAACCATCAGGACAGATATCAAAGACAAAACCACAAGGATTTATTAACAAAGGCAGGCATAGCCTCAGGGAAATATTCCCCCCACCACCTCCAGGTTAGCTAATATACAAGCTAAGCGGATATGTCAAACGCAAGACAAATCATGGACTTAATAGAATTGCAGGACTGACTTACATTGATGGGATCGGATCACGGGAAGGTAGAAGGAACACATTTGTCCAGGGTGAAACATTGTCATGGAATGCAGTGTCTCATGAAATTTGGCTTTCAAACCGGGCTCCATTTAATTTTGAGAAGAGTTATTTGAATTTAAAATAAGCCTTTAGAACTCAGAGAGGCATGATAGCAGTGGCAGCCTGAGCTATGGGCAGTCTGCAGCTGCCTTGAGATTCTGAGGCAAGCTTGGGTTTGCTTCTTCTGTCCAAGCCTCCTGGGGGCAGAGCTGTTGACCCCACCTGTGACTGTGCCCACTGTGCCAGGTCTCCTTTGCCAGGTCCCAGTGGTAGAACCTACTCCTTGGTGACTTCGCTGCTGGACAAGCACAGAGGCAAAGATCCAGAGTGACCTTGTGAGTTCACCTTGGTCTCTTGGCAGGTGTGATGGACTAGTTTAATATAGAAAGAGCTGTAGAGAGGGAGGTTTTGGATACAGCAGCAGAATTTTCTGAGGACAAGTTTCATGCTTCTGCTGCTGTTGTTAACGCTCAGACTTCCTGATGCTGTCTTCTTATTGAGGAACGTAAATATCTCTCTTTCTGTTCATTTCTTTTCTGATTGCCTTGAGTCTCCAGGAATTGCAAATGATGTCGTGAATTCACAAGGAAAATAGGCCGTTGTTTACATTTCAAGCAGTACACTTTAAAAAACTGTAATAATTTTTGGTAGTAATTATGGGCTGTATTTTTAAAACTTGAACCAAGGTTAAATAAAAGTAGTATAAAACTCATAAATTAACCTGGAGTTGTTACTCCTTACTAGAATTTTATTTTTCAAGATCCAAGTTCTCTCTCTTTTTTTAGTAAAAAATATTACTGAAAAATAGTGTTTCCTAACTGCTTCCATGAGCATTAAACTACGTGGTTGACAAACATACATATTCAAGCCAACCCTGGGAGTCATTGTGTTACCTATTCTTGCTAAAAAAGCTTCTTAAGCAACACTCATGTGATTTTTTTCCTTTGTTTGCTCTTGCTGTAAATTCAATCTTGAGTTCTACTGAGAAATCATAAATGGGGGAGAGAAAAGGGTGGGATGGATGGAGAAGCTTTAATATTCAGCAAAGCACTTGCTTGGGATTAAATGACCTTTCCTATAAATCAGAAGGGAAGTTGTCAGCCGGGAGCCTTCTCACTGGCAGCAGGTACAGCAGCAGGAAAATGAGCCAAAGCATCCTTTGAAGCAAAACATTCCTTACGCTGCAGTCCGCTCGCCCCGTTCTCTCTCCTCCTCCAGGCTAACAGGACAGATAAATCAGAGGAGGCCCCAGAAGTGCTGTTCCTCCACGGGCATCCCTATAAGTGGCATCTTAATTCCCTTACCTGTCTCACCATTCCCAACAACAGAATCAGATAGAGTGCTTGGCGAGCGAATTCACTGTGATAAGAGGAGCACTGTTCCACATCAGAAACGCAGCCATCTGAGTCCCACACTGCTCTGTCGGGTCACCACCAGATCTCAGAACTCACTGCTCCACTCCTGAGAACCCTGCTTCTGTGGTGTCCTGGGGACTTCTCGGTACACTTCCCAAAGCCCAACAGCTCTGACCACAGTCTTTGACTTGCAAAAAAGCATCAACAACCCCAATAATCCCTTGTCATGCTGCAACTTTGTCTGACTGCCCCTCCCTGCTTAGCCCCATGTCCCTGGCTGCCGGGTCTGTTCCTCGCCAGGCTATGAGCCCCTCTTGCTCCTCCCATGATAAGCTTCTGCTCCTGCTCCTCCCCACTTCCTGTCCCTCAGTCCCTCGACTGTAGGGATCCAATGCCCTCTGCATACTGCAGGTAAATGGCAGAGGTTGTATTTTGCATCAGTAATGGAAATAAGTAATTATCAAGTCTTGCCGACTCAGTGACACTCCCCATGTTTCAGACAATCAGGGAGAAAATATTCCTAGAGAGTTCCAGATGAATCTTAACACAAATGCACAGTAGAGACATGCCATGACAATGGACAGAACTAGGTTTTTCATTCATCCTCCATGGATACCCGTTCTGTCTTTGAAGTTATATATTAGAGCCCATTCAGCCCAAACCCAGCCACTGGTAAGCAGAAAGAACGTCCGAATCACATCCTCCTTCCAATAGAGTAATAGCTATCTGGGGTAGCCATTTCGCCTGTGTTCTTTCTGGACCTAATTTAAAACTATGTAGTGGGTGCACTCCTGTCTTGAGCTGTGTGCGCTGCTCATGGATACAAGGATGCTAGGCTAGGTCTGGTCTCTAAGGAGTTCTCCTGCCAATCCTGGGAGTCAGAGGGGATATGGGTTCCTGACTGTTGTCCTAGTGGCCTGGGGAGGCTCAGGCACTGCACTGTGGCCAATGTGTGGGGATGGTGGTCAACAGCACGGTGTGCTTCCCGTCAGCTGTTGGAATCCCTTGACCCCACTGGCTCTTCTTTAAAAAAAAAAAAACTTTCATTTTTTTTATTGTTTCCTTCATATATCTGATGTAAAAGGGGATTTTAAGGGAGAAGCCTCACTCAGTCTCCCACCCACCCCAGGTCCCGGATGTGGGGCTTACTCCGAGGGTCTTGCTCAAGTGGTCTTGATAGCACGATGAGGTCGTTGAAGAATCCACTAATTGACATAGTCCATCTTAGAGTCTCCATTTGCCCAGTTTTTCACTGCCAACATATAGCTGAGGTGGTTGATTGACTACTTTTGTCCTCTGTCTTTTCATGGTTTGGGTTCCGAGTCTGGCAGTTCGATTGGGGAGATCCCCAAAGAAACTTTATCTGAGGTGTTCCCAGACCAGATTCTTGTATGTACTAGCAAGTACAGGGCCCGGTACAGTTCATCACCCCAATCAGCTGGTGGTTGCAATTGCTGGTTTGGTTCTGTTTCCAGCCCTGTCTTCCACTGGAACCAATGGGTGCTGCAGTCCAGCCTGGTTCTGCCCAGCGCATACTTGGCCCTCAAACGCACCCCCACTGGCTCTTCTACGGACTGTGCCCATGGACAGGCACACATGAAGGCGACCATGTGCATCATGTGTTTTGGCAGAGGATTCTTGTTCCCTACACAGTTGACAGAAACATCTAATAAGGTGAGACTGAAAGAGTATTGCAGCTAATGCTTGGTGAGTACCAATGGTGCCTTGGTCGTCTGTATTCCCTTATTTGATTCAGAGAAACAGGGCAAGTGATTCGCCCAAGATCACTCAGCCGTTGGGAGCCTGCCTCGCCTCAGAGCTTGTTTCCTCCACTGAGCTCCCTGCCTGTCTGATGGAGTTGGTCCTTGGAATTAATGACTCACACACATCTGGGCTACATGTCTGCAGGCCTCACTGGCTTTGCTTCCAAGGATATGTGCTACAGCTGTTGCATCTTCCTTTTCAGACACTGAATTTCTCATAGGTCTCCTGGCTGAGCTGTACCACCTGTTGTCTCTGACTCCACAGGCAGCTGGGGTAGTGAGCTTTTGTAACCTATGGAGAAGAACTGGAAAAACAGTGCTGGTTTGGGGCTGATTTGGGTGATTGGGTCTGTAGAGTCTTGCACAGTGAGTGGTCTTGCAGAGGTTTCTCTTACTTGACTTTGAGCAAGGCTGAGGTTTCTTTCTTTGAATGCTGTTATCCTCTGTGGTAGGATGAATAATGGCCTACAAAGTTTCCCAGGGACTTGTCTTGGAACACTTGTAATCCCCGCATGGCCAAATAATTTTTTTGGCTATTAAAGTCAGGACCCTAAAGATGAGGGAGATTTGAATGAGCTCACTGGTGCCTACATATGTGAGAAAAGAGAAGGGATGTGACTAGAAATGCAGAGGCCACAGGACACCTGCTTCGAGATGTTTTACTCTTGGCTTTAAAGATAGGAGAATGAACCATGGTCCCAGGAATATGGTTCCAGAATGTGGAAGAGGCTGGGAAGTGGGTTCTTTCCAGAGCCTTTGGAGGGAGTTCTGATCCCCAGGGCTCAAGTAGGATCCATGTGTGCAGCTTGAAGGAACCAAGATTCTAGCTTCCCTCAAAAATGATTTCATTTCCCCAGTATCTGTGCTTACAGCTCTGATCCTAAAAAAAAAAAAAAAAAAAACGAAGCCGGAGAAACAGGAAAACGTGCATTCTGTGAGGCCCCTGGACTTCCCTAGGAGATCTACACTGACGAAGTGTGAAGTGACGTGCTGAGAATTCCATGCATTTGTAGGATGGGTGTGTTGTGTACGTGAGGTTTTCTTCCAATCGCTCCTCAGATGAAGGGTGGGCACCATCCCATGCCGGGGCGGTGACTGCAGAATCAGCTGTCCCAGTGGGCTTCTTTCTCTCTGGGCCAGGCCAAGTGTGGCAACCACAGGATAAGCCCCTCCTTCATCATTTAAAGGTGGGTAGCAATTGCTCATGCACAGAGGCCAAGGACGTGGCCTGTGTCCCAAAGGTGCCCATGAAATCAGGGCCACAGAGGCAGAGCTTGGGAGAGCCATGGTTTCTTCCTTCCCTCCTCCACTCTTTCCCCCACAAACTGCCTCTCTTGCAGCTCAGAGGAGCCTTGAATAGCTCTGTCCACTACAACAGACAGCTCTCCCTAGAACTTTTGGGGGTCATGACTGACCAGAGCTACGTGCCTGGCAGTGGTGACAAACCAAAGAAAAGAAAGCAAAGCAAACAGAAGCCTTGTCTATCCTGCAACAGGCTTCGGAGTGTGGCTTGTTCCACTGGACAGCGGCAGCTATCACTGTCCTAGCGCTTCCGCCTGTGCAAGTGCACTGCAGCTGGACTGCCTTAGACAGGAAGTGACCCAAACTGTTCTAGCAGCTTCACTTGGCTCAGTTGAAACATCCATGCACACTGAGGTGGCCGTAGCTCCACCCTTCCCTATGGGAACTAACTGATTTGAAACAGATGGGAGCCTGGCACAGGGGTGTCCTGGCTCCCTCATCAGCACCCTCGCCCACCTCTGGCCTCTTTCCTCCTGGCTGGCTGTGGTGCAGACATGGGGCCTGTGGTAAGTGTGTATATTCTCAAGCCTAAGTGCTGGAAACATTTCATTACCTCTGTTCCTCTCCCTTAATGCGCTCTGGCAGGCATTGCTTGAAATGTTCTGTGGGCATGACAACAGGGACTGCAAAGGGTCAGATGTCACACTGCCAGCCACAGCTTGGGTGCAAGGTGAGTTTCCCTTCCCACTCCCATGGGAGCTCTTGGAAAGAAGGGAGAATCTGGGTAGATGAGGCTAAAAGAAGGCTTTTGTGGCTGCAGCTTCAGGTGCACCTGAAGAAAAGATAGATCTTGTATTCTCAAGATGCAGTTTTTGAGGGAGAAGATGGGTTTAGTGAATCATTTCTGAAGGTTCACTACAGCACGCATGTGTAGGCTGGGGACTACGCGATGGATTGATCCAACTTAATGCAGTTCAGCAATGCTTGCTGAAGCAATCACTGTTAAACAGGATTCACGGGGGATGCTGAAACGCTGAGAGCTGAGTGGGCTCCCTCAGCACTGAGCCAAAACTCCTCATTTGTTTTCCTGTTCTCAGAATCACCTTGTGCTGTCCAGACAAGGTGACAGCCATGCCCAAAGAGGCTCTGTTTAAGCCAGTTTAGCTCAGGCATGTGTGTGTAGACTTGAGAGGAGAGCTGTGGCTGCTGAGAGATTGTGCTCCTATCTCAGCAGAGGTGTCTGGTGACCACGAATGGAACTCTTTCTTCATGAGCCACCGTGTTCACCTGGTGACCCCTCGCAGGATGTGGGACTGTGGCTGGTCGTCTCACTGGGCAGATCTTCAGCCACCTCACTTGTCAGCTGGTGGAAAGAAGGCTGGAAGCTGAGGCCGATGTGAGCTGCAAGGCTTGGCTTTACAGAAGCTGTTCTATTGATGGATAGTGAGTACAGATGTGTGGCCCCACTGTGGGCCTTGCCCCATGATACTGCCAACAAGCCTTGGTGGCCAGAGTGGTCTGACTGCCAGGCCCTGGCCTAGGCATCTGAGGGTGCCCCCAGCTTCAGCACCCTCACCTCTCACTATTGATGGATGACTTGAGCTGCATGCAGAACACCAGAACCAAGAACCTGTTGTTTTGCAGTTGATTGCACTCCTTCTGTAGTAGTGGGGGCCCATTAGAAGCTATCAATTTTTATGCAAAATAGTCTTACATTGTCATTTGTATGTATCAGAAAGGGTACTGAGTTCTGAGTTTAGACCGGTTAAGAAGAGAAGCAAGATTTCTGTTATTCCAGAATGTACATACCAATAAAACAGAAATTAAATAAGCAGAGAAACTAGTTACAGATACTAGATGCTAATTACAAACAGAAGGAAGTGTTGCAGTGATGGAGAGGTGTGTGGTGGGAGGGGGTCCTTGGGGACCTTTCCTTGAGTGATTAAAAGGGGCTGGTCTTGAAGTGGGATGGGAAAGAGATGAACCAGGCAAGGACAACTGGGGCATTTAGGGAGTGGATGAAAGGTAGAGTTGCCTAGGATGAAGTGGGTGAGAGTGGGTTTACAGGACGAGGGTGGAATGGGAGGCTGAGATGAGCAAATCATTTGGAAGTCCTTAGAGGCTTCATGTGGCCAGAGTTCAAACAGGAAACCAGACAAACTCCAAGTGGGTGTTTTAGAGCGAGGTCTGATGTGCTTAGTGTTTGAGAGAAGCAGCAAGGTTAGTGCAGTGTCCCAGGGCTGGCCGAGGGAAGTGGGTGAATGGAGGAGGGCCGGGCGCTGAGTGAAGAGCCGCAGCCAGACCACGGAGCCCTAGCATGCAGCAAGCTGGAGAGGACCTTACCTTCACTCTCCTCCACACTCTGCATCTCCCATGGGTGCCCTCCCCAGGTGCAGGAGGTCAGGGGAGCCCACTGGAGATGTGTCTTTAGAAAAGCTGACAGGCTGTTGGGGGATTGTGACAGGGAGTGACATGGTCTGATGTCTGTTTTGAAGAGGTTCTGGCTGCAGTATTCCTGTTTGAGACGAGGGTGGAGGCTAGCTGCCCTCCAAGGAGTGGTCATGGCTGCCACCTCTTCCCTACAGGATAGAGGGCTTCTCCTGGCCTTCCATGGTGACCATTTCTCAGGGTTGTGCACAAGGCTCCACTCTGGGCTGCCGCTCAGGTTCCTTGGGTGGTATAGCAGGTACGGCATAAGGTGGGCGTGTATCTCCCACATGTGCAGGATGCTGGTCACAGCACTTGTTCTAGCTCTCAGTTTGTCCAAAACCAAATTCTGATTGGCCAGCTCAGCATGACCCTCTGCATGCCACTGTCCCAGGTCTGTGAGTGTCACTGTAGGGGACAATTCTGTGGAGATGTCTGTGCCCTTGGGGCACATGGTCTTCCATGTTCTTGCTTGTCTTCTACAGAAACTGCATCATCTGGCCTATGCTGTGGGTCTGGTCTCTCTGCATGAAGCTTGGGTGAAGGGAAAGTGGACCTAAGAAAAGTTTTCTGAGAAAGTTTCACAATAGTTTGATGAGCCCAGGAGGAAGGTTTGTATGTGTATGTGCCCGTGGGTATATTTGTATGTGTATATGGATATACCTGTGTATATGGGTACACCTGTGTATATGGATATACCTGTGAATATGGGTATACCTGTGTATATGGGTACACCTGTGTATATGGATATACCTGTGAATTTGGTTATACCTGTGTATATGGGTACACCTGTGTATATGGATATACCTGTGTATATGGGTATACCTGTGTATATGGGTACACCTGTTGTATATGGATATACCTGTGTATATGGGTATACCTGTGTATATGGGTACACCTGTGTATATGGATATACCTGTGAATATGGGTATACCTGTGTATATGGGTACACCTGTGTATATGGATATACCTGTGAATATGGGTATACCTGTGTATATGGGTACACTTGTGTATATGGATATACCTGTGAATTTGGGTATACCTGTGTATATGGGTACACCTGTGTATATGGATATACCTGTGTATATGGGTACACCTGTGTATATGGGTATACCTGTTGTATATGGATATACCTGTGTATATGGATATACCTGTGTATATGGGTACACCTGTGTATATGGACATACCTGTGTATATGGGTATACCTGTGTATATGGATATACCTGTGAATATGGGTATACCTGTGTATATGGGTACACCTGTGTATATGGATATACCTGTGAATTTGGGTATACCTGTATACATGGGTACACCTGTGTATATGGATATACCTGTGTATATGGATATACCTGTGTATATGGGTACACCTGTGTATATGGATATACCTGTGTATATGGGTACACCTGTGTATATGGATATACCTGTGTATATGGGTACACCTGTGTATGTGTGCTTCCAGAGGATGGATAAGACAAGGGAGGGAAGTGCAGTGACAGAAGAACAAAGGAAAAACTGAGAAGTTTTGGCAACATTTGGGTGAACCCAGCTCATCCTGTTAAATGCTTTGTAGAAAATGCTCTAAAGTATGCCCTTCCTAAACTGAGGATAGAGGCAAAATTACTGAAAGTAAAACATAAACCCAAGTCTTTCCTTTTCTTCGTGTTGCTGAGTCGTATTTATCTGTATGAGACGTTGCAATGCCGAGTGCAGTGTGGGGCTCTGCCTCTCACCGTGGGTCATGCCAACCATCTGTGGAAGCATAGCCAAAAATTCATTTAACTTTTGGACCCAGTGCAGTAGCCTAGTGGCTAAAGTCTTCACCTTGCACACACCAGAATCCCATATAGGTGCTGGTTCTAATCCTGGCGGCCCCAATTCCTATCCAGCTCCCTGTTTGTGGTCTGGGAAAGCAGTCGAGGACGGCGCAAAGCCTTGGGACCCTGCACCCACGTGGGAGACCGGGAAGAGGCTCTTGGCTCCTGGCTTCAGATCAGCTCAACTCCAGCTGTTGTGGCTACTTAGGGAGTGAACCAGTGGATAGAAGAGCTTCCTTTCTGTATCTCCTTTTCTTTGTATGTCTGACTTTCCAATAAAACAAATAAATCTTTAAAAAGACAAATACAAATTCATTTAACTTTTGACTTCACTGTAAGTGTAGTGCTCCAAAAATGTGATTGAGTTTTTGAAGTTTCCAGTGTGTCGTCATTAACAAACATTTCGATAGTATGACTTCAGGGTTGTTTTCCTTGTAATCTTAAGAAGACACTTTTAAAAGTAGGTAATGGTTTCCAGGTTTTAACTTTTCTAAAAGAGACCAAACGTCAATGACAAGTAATATATTTTTTTAAAATTTATTCATTAATTACATTGTATTATGTGACACAGTTTCATAGGTACTTGGATTCTCCCCACACCTCCCCAAACCCTCCTCCATGGTGGATTCCTCCACCTTGTTGCATAACCACAGTTCAAGTTCAGTTGAGATTCCCTCATTGCAAGCATATACCAAACATAGAGTCCAGCATCTTATTGTCCAGTCAAGTTCAACGGCTTCTTAGGTAGACCCTCTCTGGTTTGAAGACAGAGCCAGCAGAGTATCATCCCGATCAATTAAAAGCTCTAACATACCATCAGCAAAAATTTACATCATTATGGAATTAATTGACATAGTAATGAGTAACCAATATGTTAAAAATAGATGCGAGTTCTTAACCACATTCTGTGACCACCTCACTGACATTTCAATTTTAGTTTATACACAACATATAACATACATAACATAACATGTTATACATAACATCATATCATCTTAAATTAAGGCAAACATGTGTTATTTAACCTTTTGGGATTGGCTCATTTCCCTTAGCATTATGGTTTCCAGTTTGGCCCATTTGGCCACAAAGAACTGCATTTTGTTTTTTTAATAGCTGAGTAGTATTCCATGGAGTAGATGAACCATAGCTTTCTTATCCAATCCTCTGTTGATGGGCATTTTGGCTGCTTCCATGTTTTTGCAATTACTGATTGTGCTGCTATGAACATAGGAGTGCATGTTGGTTTCTCATAAAACAAGTGTTCTGGATATATTCCTAGGAGTGCTATTGCTTGATCATACAGTATGTTGATTTTGAGATGTTTGAATATTCTCCATACTGATTTCCATAGAGGCTGTACCAGCCTGCAGCCCCACCAGCAGTGGAGTAGGGTTCCCTTTTCCCCGCAACCTCGCCAACAAGTGTTGTTGGTGCTTTTATTCATGTGGGCCAGTCTTACTGGCATTAGGTGGTACCTCACTGATGTTTTAATTTGTATTTCCCTTATTGCCAGGGAACTTGAGCATTTTTTTATATGTTTATTTGCCATTTGGGTTTGTTCCTTTGTGAAGTGTCTGCCCATTTCCCATGCCCATTTCTTGAGTGGCTTATTTGTTTTGACATTTTGGTTGTTTTGTAGATCTTTGTATATTCTGGAGATTAGCCCTCTATCACCTATGTCATGTGCGAAGATCTCCCATTCTGTGGGTTGTTTTTTTACTTTGTTTTTTTTTTTTTTTCCCTTGCTGTACAGAAGCATCTTAGTTTGATGAGATCCCATTTGTTTATTCTGGTCTTGATTGCTATTGCCTTTGGTGTCCTTTTGAGGAAGAATGACAAGTAATATTTTAATGCTCTGTTCAAAGTATATTGATCTAAAGGTTCAGAAATCTTTAGTTAGTATTCAAGGGACAACTGTCACATAAGGAGACGGTTTTTAACAAACTCGTGAAATGGCATTCAGTTGACAGAAAACTAAACTGAACGTGAACTCTTTGTAAGGCAAGAAGGGAAAATAAAAAATGTACATGGCATTGTCCCTGTCCCCAGGGAGCTGATCCTAATGATGTTTGCACCTGCGCACACTCACCTTGGGAAGTCACAGATTTTTGTGAAGAGATCACTGTAGAGTGTTTAGGAACTTCTGTGTTGGAACCCCCTTCCATGCCAGTTGGAGTACACTTTGTGCACACACATCCCTTTATCACCTTTGATTTTGGAAGACAGGGACAAGGAACTTTGGTCTGTGTGTCAAATCCCTCTGCTGCCGAGAGCATAGAATGATGTTTAAATGGTTGAAAAACAAACCAAAAAGAGAATACTACATTGTGATCCACAAAAATTATGTGAAATTAAAATTCCAGTGTGCCCAAGTGACCTGTGTTTGGAGCACAGGAAGGTTCACCTGCCGACATAAGGCTTCCAGGCTTTCCTGGCAGGTAGAGTGGTTTTCTCAGTCAGCACTCAGCCTTGAGAATGTAAGGTGTTTGCTGAGAGAGCCTTTATGTCTGCTTTCTTTGAAAAGCTCCTGAACTGGAGCCTCTTCTTTCTCCAGATTTGATTCTGAGTTTTTGTTCTTTTTTCCTAATGTTGGTAATGTTTCCTAGGCAGGGATAAGGAACCTTTTTTTTCTAAGTGCCATTGGGATATGTATATAGTATCATTTGCATTCCATGTGTAGTATCAGCTTAAAAATTAGTTTGCTGGGGATTGTTGAATCTGTAGTCCCTCCTGCAGTTGCCTTGGCAGGGCCAGACTAAATGATTCTAAGGGCTTTATATGACCTGTGGATCAGACATTCCTCACTCTGTCTTAACGAGGAAGATCTGGGGCTCCTTCATGGCCGTTGAAGAGAATTTGATGTAGGCTTTGCAGTTAGCCTGCAGAGTCATGTCATGTTGCCCCTACACTGGGGGTGACATCCCTGAGTTATTGGATGAGGGCATCAGGATGAGGAAAAGGAAGAGCCATCTCAGTTGTCTAACGGGAGGGCCTGAAAAAGAAGTGCAATGCCTTTGTGTTAAATGCATGCAACAGTAAAATAGGGGCCCACCGCCCTTTGTCTGTGAGTCTCACCCTTGGGTCTCTGTCCCTCTGTCATGTTTGCTGTGGCCTTTCTCCTTCAGAGTCCACAGACTGACTTCCCTCTTCCAGTGTCTCTGGCCTTGTGACTTCTGTCTATTTGTGGCTTCCTTTAGCCTGTTGCTTCTGCTGGCTTGGTGTGTCTCTTATACCTTTCTTCATGCCTCATCTACAGATATCCTTAGCGGAAGGACATGGTGAGGCTTGACAGTCATCGTGTGCAGAGTTCCTGATGTAGCCCTCCTCCAGGTAGTGACTGTCCACACGTGGCCAGCAGGGCAGGGAGGCCTGAAATTGGGACCTGCTGGCGCATTGATCGTCATCGCTGGTGTCTCTGTTCTTTAATGTGAGCTGCTAGAGGCGCCTCCAGCCTTTAGGATGTGGCTGAGAACTACAGGTACCCTGCCCTTCTATTGCCCATGCTCAAACAGCCAGGCAGCTTCAACTTGATGATTCAGTATGGTCAAGAAATGCCAGCTGTGGCCCATTAACAGTGACCCAGTGCTGTCTTAGAGAAGAGCAATGGGCTGCCACTGTGTTACCCTATAAATGGGAAGAGTTGACATGTCAGGACTGACCCAATGAGCCCTGAGGTTCCTGTTAGCACCAGGAGCCTCTGATTTGGATGTAGGCAGAGGGGGAACTGCAGGATCACTCTGGAAAGCACATTGGAGAGATGGAATTCGAAGAGAAGTTATTTTGGTGACTTCATTTTTTTTGAAACCCACACAGAAGTTTCATGCATTTTCTGGGAACTTTTAGAAAAAATCTTGTGGGTGATATCCTCCACAGCACCCCATTCTTGTAGTTTACATTTTTCTGAGTGTCTGACGGATACTATGTCATACAGCACAACTTGGAGGAGTGTTGTCTCTCCATGGTAAAGAAGGGTTTGGACTTGGAAAGAATGTTGTGCATAAAATGGAGCAGTTACTTGCCGCATTACTGAAAACTACCGAAACGCACTGACCTGTTGGCACAGTGTGGATTAAGCTGCCACCTGTAAATGCCAGCATCCCTTGCTGGCTCTGGTTTGGTTCCTGGCTGCTCCACTTGTAATCCAGTTCCCTGTTAATGGGTCTGGAAAAGCAACAAAATGAAAGTTAAGTACAAAGACCACTAGCTCCAGCCATTGTGGTCTTTTGGTGAGTGAGGCAGCAGGTGGAAGACCTACCTCTGTGTCTCTACCTGCCTCTGTAACTCTGCCTTTCAAATAAGTAATTCAGAAATCTTTTTTAAAAATTACTAAAACAGTATATTTAAGTCTACTATTTTTTTTCCCTTCACAAATCCGTTCCTTTTGTCTCTTCTTTGTCATAGGATTTGGGCAGCTTATTTCTTGGGCTTTCATTGAATTTATAGATATGTTTTGTTTCTTTCTTCCTGCCTAAATGAAAACCTACATACACTGTTCTTGTTGATATGAACCTGCTGACAGTGGTTCATGGGTCAGTTCATCTCGGGCCTTACTGTCTGTCTCAGAGGTCACTTGGGACTGTGTGATGAGATACAAGCTCACTGTCCCTTTGCAGATCTCTCCACCAGGTACTGCCCTGGTATTATTTCAGAAAGCCCCTTCTGAAGCAGACTGTTTCCTCCCCTGACGTGATACCAGATCCAGACATGGAACATAATGGATGGTTGTCTTTATTAGGCATCACTGTGCTGCTGCTGGCAGGGCCATCAAATCCTGGGCAATTTACAATCAGGGAGGTCCATCCACAGTGCCCAAAGTGAAGGACAAAAAATGTGGTTGTCCTTCCCGGCTCCAGCCTTCATGACCAGACACTGGGTGATAACTCTCATCAAATCAGGAGAACCTTCACTTTCAGAAGCACCTGTCCGTTAACTGTGGAACAAGACTGTGTGGTCTCCCTTGACAGTGCAGTGGAGGCTGAACTGAGGTCGGCTTGGAGTGTTTTGTCAGTTGCCAACAGTGGTGTGCTCACAAATTGCATGCATATTGTAAAAGTGTACTTCCAAAGGTTTATGAAAAATGGAATGAAAAAAAATCAAGGGTTTTCTGGCACCAAAATGTTTGGAGTCCATATTTAGAAAGTGTCTTTAAAAAGGTTGCAGAAAGTGTATACAATGGAAAATAAACATAGATTTCAGATTTTTTTCCCCCTGATTTTGTTGCATCAGAATAAACTTATCAGGACTGCCTTGTGATGTGGTGAGCTGATAACTCTGCTTGTGATGCTGAGCACCCGTGTCAGTGTGGCTGTTCCAGTCCTGGCTGCTCCAGGTCCAGTCCAGCTTCCGCTGAGTGAAGGCAGCAGATGGTGACCCTGTGCTTGGGCCTCCTGCAGCCACACAGGAGACAGGGTGGAGTTCCTGGCGCCTGGCTTCGGGGTGGCTAGTCACGGCCAGTGGAGACATTTGAGGAGTGAACAAGCAGATGAAGGATCTCTTTTCCATCTGTTTCTCTTTGTCACTCTGGCTTTCAAAACAATAATTATGTAAATCAACAAATATATAAATCAATAAATAAACACCTTCAGAAATTTTTTTAACTTGACATATTTTTATTATTCTTTGTAAAAATTAATTTATTGTATGAACTGTTTGAAGTTCTGTCATACCAGAAAAGTGGAAAGATGTTTAAAGATATTTCTACAGTTTAATGATGTATACCATGGTGACGATGTACGCGTTTATGCTATGCATCTCTCTCTCTCTCTTTTTTAGTTAAATCTAAGTCCATTAGTTCTGTTGCTAGGCTCTGCAAGTGGCAGGTAGGAGCTTGGCTGTCAGTGCCTGAAAGATGTGTCTGTGTTTCTGACTGCCCCATGACATTGATATACACTTCACTTTACTTTCTGCAAAATGGCGCTCCTGACAGTACCTACCTCCTGTAGAGGTGTTTGAAGGATGAAGTGAGTTCACACACACTGATGACGGGTTAGGATGGCACCTGCTCCTTGGTGCATTGTGAGGACAAGAGGTCTGTTTGCCAACAAGGTTGAGCATCTCCCCTTCTCATGTGGCTGCTACAAGCAGCTGTCTGCTGAGTCTTTAGAGAGAAGCAACAGAAAGGCAACGCTGTAGTCCCATTCCCTGGATGTGTATGAACAATCCCTGGGAAATGTGTGCTGTGTAAAATACATACTTGGATTTCAGAAATGTTCTGCTGTAAAATACGCTAATCTTCTAATTCCGTTGTGAACAGTATGTTTGCCATGACCTTGTTAAGATTCTGAAGGTCTTTGTGAGGTGTTCTTGGTAGATTGGACTCAGGAAGCAGAGAAAGGCAGGAAAGGATTTCCTGGGGAAGGTTTTCATTGATTCTGTTTATCTCAAGATAGAGCCTTTGTAAGATACTAGGAAGCTCCCATGTTACAGTTAGAGTCTTTGCTTGTTTTATGTTGAAACAGGCAGGTTTTAATACATGGACATAATCCTTGTGCCTGTATCATGTGGAAGATTTAAAGGATAAGCTTAGAAAATGATGTCCAGTTCTGCTCTGGGGAAGATGAGTAAACTCTGTGGAGTTTAGCCTCTTTTCCTGGGTGAATGTTGGAAGTGACTTTGATTGACAAGCACTCATTTACATACATATATATGTGTGTATATCTATCTATCTATCTATTTATTTATGTATTTTAAAGTTGGGGGTGAGGGGAGCACTTTCATTTGTTGCTTTACTCTGCAAATGGCTACAATGGCTGGGGCTTGGTCTCGTCTTAGCCAAGAATCTAGAAGTCCATCTGGGTCTAACAGGTGGATAGCAGAGGCCCAGGAGCTCATGCCATCTTGCACTGCTTCCCAGGTCTATTATAAGGGAGCTAGTCTAAAAGTGGAATAGAAGGGCTTGAACCAGCACAAATGGAATGTTGGCATTGCAGGTGGCAGTTTAACTTGCTATGCCACAATGCCAGCTGACAGACATATTTCAGGGGGTAAAGTCAGGGCAACAGTGTTTGTGTCTGTGGGCTTTTAACATTCTCCTTAATGATAGACTGAGTGGTTAGATGGCAAACTAAAGAAATGAGCTTTACAAGAGTAATAATGGGAAATAAAGTAAGCAGGAATTTTGGTTTGAGAAAAATTGACCAAAGAGTTCTTTTATTGTTGCATTTGCTGTTGTGTCTACTTTCACTGCAGGACTAAATTTAGGCAAATGAACTGTTAATGGACTATGAGTTCAGATCCACAGTGCTTTCAAAAGTCACAAGACAACAATCGAGGACCGTTTGAAATGGAGATTTACAGTTTGAATAATTTCTTTTGTCTTTGTCCTCATTCTTCAAAATCAGTAGAACAGACAGAGACAACTGTTAGAGCCTCTTCAGGATTCATCACATTCATACACCAAAAAAAAAAAAAAAAGTGAAATGCTACTCACATTCATTGAAAAGTTCCCATTCCAGCTATATGTGCATTACATAAAACATGCCTGCCTTCCACAAGAACCATCGTTCTTGCAAGGAGCTCTGTAATACATATTAATAGCCGGAGAGAGCCTTCCTGGGAAGGATCATAAAACCTGGGAGGCCATAAACTCTGGAATTGGATTCCAGAATGAAAGGGCTATGAAAGCTCCAAGAACAGGCTGAGTGTGGGAGGCCAAGTGCATGAAGTTGGAGGTCACACATTGCAAAGCCTCGCTGGTGGGATTTCTGCCGGGCCTGCCACCTCCACTCTGCTTCTCCGCTTGGGGGTCCTCGAGCTGCTCTCCCAGTGTGATCTGCCATCGATGAAGAACAGAATGATGAACAAAATAGGGTGAAATTTCATCTGGATAAACAAAGAAATGAAGGTTGCCATAGCAGTTCTAAAGAGACATCTTTAGCATGCGTTTTGGATGGAACTGGAAACTGTCGTCACCTTGGTGTGTTCATCTTCAGAGGTGTAGCACATGGGTGGTTCCACTCTGTGGACATGTTGAGCCCTGGAGTAGAAGCAGGAACCCAACTCTGGTGTGTCCTGGCATTGTCCAGAGTCCCAAAAGGCACCCATCTTTCCCAACATTGTAGTGTTAAAAGTGCTTGTGTTTGTACACTGTGTGTGGCACATTGTTGTAAAAAAGGACTGTTTGTTACCCGTGTACAGATCCGATCTGCTCACATCACTCTGGGTCCCCATTGGAGTTTGTGCCAGGCTTGAGGGGCCAGTGTGGTGGCAGCACACACACATCCTACCATTTATGCAAGTGTTTGGTCTATAAATTCTGCCCACTGTATGACTGTTTACTGGACCTCCAACCAGGCCTGTGTTGTAGGCATGAATGCCTCATGCCCCAAGAGAGCTGAGCTGGAGGGTATGGGCAGACCTCCAGGTGCTGATCCAAGGTGAGTGCCAGCTCGCACATGGTCTCCCCTGAGCAAGGTTTCAGCCTAGGGCCCAGGTCCTTTGTGTCCGCATAGTCTCAGTTGCCCTGGTAGTGGCCATATGACCACTGTTTTAATCTAGAAGGTTGCAACACTTATTTTGCTTGGGATTACATTAGATCACAGACACTTCTTTGCTTTTTATTCCAGGAGGGTGGTGGGGCTTCCCAAAGATGGCAGGAAATCTACCTTCAGCTCACAGCAATGAACTTCTTTAATCAATAGCTGACAAGTGTGGATGAGTCCTTTGAGACAGGGGAGAAAAGAATCATAGACAGTAGTTTTCATCACGTGATTCATTTTTCCATTGAGATTTTCACAACTGTAGCATCTTCACGTCTGACATCCTGTAAGAGCAACCACCCAGAGGGGAAGCTGGAGAAGGAAAGCGAAGAGACAGGCAGGGCCAGATGCTGTGCACAGCCTGGGAGTGTGCTGTGAGATCACACCGCACGCGTCCGGACAGGGAAGGCAGTCACTGTTAGGGGCGTTGATCACAGGGACCCCGAGGTGCGCCAGCTTTGCATTTCCTCTCTGCGAGGTGGAGATGGATCTTGAACATACTCTGGGGCAGAGGAGGGGGCGTGGAAGGGTCCAGTGTCTGCAGGATAGATCCTGAACTTGGCGATGGAGAGCTTCTTGCCCTTGAGCAAATTAATGGAGTTTCTTCCCTCACCTTTATAGATGGCGCATCCTCTTTGCCAGGCATAGTGCCCCGGGAATGCTGCCTGTCATTAGTCACATCTACATCTTCATTAAACGTTTCCATCAGTCCACGTGGGCTGGCTGCTCTACGAGTTCACTGAGTTGGCAGTGGCCGCCCTGAATTCTGCAGAGAACACAACATGCCCGTGCTCTTCCAATGCAGGGCTCAGCTTCGGCAGTGAGTGGTCTCACATCGTTAATAGCAAACAGAGCGGCAATAGCAAAGTGTATAAACTGCAATAGCTGTGATTACTCACAGGAAAATGTGTTAGTGCTTGGCTACATTATTGTGTTCACTGCAGATTATAGCTTGTTAGTTTCCATTCTTTTAATACACTTTACCCACCTAAGTTTCAGAATGGAAATGAAGTGCTGGTGCATCATTGTTGTGCAAGAAGGATGTATGTGTTTCTCCTATTCTATTAGACAGGTTAATATGTTTTTGCATTTTATAACAGGGAACTTTATTAGCAGGTAGAAATTAATGCATCCGCGGCAGTATCTTCCAAACCACTTGTTACCAGTAGATAAAGTCTGATGCAGTAATTGCTAAACTGTATGTCGGATCGTGGTTATTACTGAAGTAAAACCACTCACTGTGGGATGATCTGAGCTATAATACTGTGAACAATATAAGAACCACATCCACCATCTAGTTTTAATTAGCTGAAAAGGTGTCCTGGGTGGTTTGGAAAGGCTCGTCTTATCAGTAATGTTCTGCAGAGGTGATTTATGTCATTGTTACAAGTTCTGCTAACATTGGCATCGCTAAGGGTCTATCGCTGTGGTCGCGAGGAGCTGTCTGCAAAGCTGGCTGAAGCTCTCATTTCAAAGCTGCATGTGTGCTTGAGGGAACTGGTGGTGCTGGTGTTTTCCCTAAGGCCTTTGGACCGCATTGGCTGAATCATTTCTCACTATGCCTATCTACCATATTTTCTTCATCTATTTGCCTGTGTGTGTGTCTGATTCAAGTCTGGGCTGTTGGGAATAGTGCCACAGAGAGCGAGGGAGGGGGCCAGCTTCTGGCTTGGCTGATGTCACTTCCTCTCAGTGCATGTGCTGCAGCAGGCTGGCCAGATCACACGGTGGCCTCTGCTGCTTTTGGTGGAACCTACATTCTGTGCACTGTGATGGCTGCACAGACCTGAACATGAGGAGACGGAAGGGTGAGTTCCCGTGTGGCCCAGCCCGATGGGTGACCTCAGCTCACAGTGACCTGGATGTTCTGTGTAGAGATGAAGGAGAGAAGCTTGGAGGGAGGAGAAGCTTGGAGAAGCTGATGCTCCACATACAGTAGTGTGAGGAACACAAGATCAGATTCCTGTGATTTGATCTGTGCACCTTTGCCCATGCCCATGTGCCGTGGTGACAGGCTAATATCAGCGTTAAAACCCCCTGTGGACCATTAAAGAAACAAACTTGTGAACAAGCAGTATTTACTGAAAAAGAAGGACATGCAGGCCTGCTATGCACACACCGTCGCCAACCATGTTCATTCACAGAACAGCACTCAGGTTTCATCCTGTGAGGTGACACAGACCTCATGGGGACAGAGAAGGCGGCTTCCCTCCCGTGTCTGTTGGTCCACAGTGTTTGAAGGTGAGTCTTGGGTACACTGGGAGTCTGTAGAAGCAAATCTGATATCTAAGTGTGAGGTTGGTTTTGGTATTAAGGTTCCAGGGAGTAATGAGGCTTCCAGAAGTACTTAATGATTGATCTGAGGTGGTCCTGATTGATGGGCTCCTATTGGTCAGTTCCTTCCCAAGTGAAGCATTAAGTGAACCATTGTTGGAGATGCTCATCAAAGGTTTACAGCTCCCATTGCAGCAATTACTCCTGGAAACTCCATTTCCCAATGGTGGCTCTGTGGGTTCAATCATATTCCCAGGTCCCTGAATTCATCTTTGTATCCCAGGCACAACTCAAGGGCCATGGCCATGGTGACTTCCGTGATGATTGGCCATTGGATTTCCTTGTGCAATCCTGGGGATTTTGGATCTTCCAAGTACCCACATGTAACAAAGGTCCTTTGTAGGGAAATGACAACACTTTGTCGGAAGTTTGGTTTTGTTTTTCCTATTTATGACTTGCAGATGATAAAACTGAGACCCAAAGAGGCCGTGAATCAGTCTAGAGTTGAGGACCTAGTTACAAAAAAAGCGGCTGTGAAGGAGAAGCTCACGGGCCAAGCTGCAGTTCTGTCTGCTGATTGCTTTCCCTGCATTGCTTGTCATTGGGGAACTTTCTAGCACCTCTGAGTGCCGTCAGAGAGTCCTTGGCATTGCTGCTGGGTCTCCTGGATCCTGGCATGGTGGTGTTTGCCTCCGAGAACCTTGTCCCATAAAAGGTTTTCCTATATAGCTTCCAATGCTGATAATTTGGAATACATACATGTGATGTAAGTATATGTTCAAATAATATGTATTTCATGCACGAATATATGTAGTTATACATATATTGACTTGCATATGTGTACAATATACAAATGAAGTAAATGTAAATGAAGTCATTCAATCACTCAAAGATCAGATTTTGGCACCACTGTTAGGGAACTTGAGGAGGTCATGACTGCCACTTTAGCTGACTTTCAGTGGGATAATCTAACAAGCTTCAAGAACAATGGCTTTCTGCAGGACAAAGCACAGTTTATATCACAGAGTCCTCAGAGATATTTGCTTGCACAATTTCAATCCAAAGTTTCCATTTTAATTTAGTTTTAACTACAGAAAGACATTGGAAAGCCAAAGAAACAGGCTCCATATTTCCAATGTGTCTCCATGATTTGTTAGTGTCATGGCTATCCCCCAGTTATCCTCATGTGACATTTCATCACTTTTTGCCAGATCATTCCATGGATTTACTTATAACCTCTTTTGAGGTGCATTGTGTGTAGCACAGAGTTCATTGATGCCTGAAGGAAGTATGACTCCATCTCCGCACAGCAGTGATGCCTGGAGGACTTGGAGTTCACCGTTGTTCCCTTGGAGTCACGGGATGTTTAGCAGCATCTTTGAAAGCAGGGTTCTTCAATCGTGGCAGCATGGTGGGGGTCACAAGAGGACCCTGAATGAACTGCTGATGTTTCCCTGCTGCCTCCCCGACTCCCCTGGGCTCTGGCTGTCCTGGGATGAGACTTGGGATTCGTAGTTTTCCACAGCTCTCCTGATCCTATTGACCTTATGTTTATCAGGCATCCAGATGATCTCACAAATGTATCAATATTTTCATGACCAGAATTTAATGTGCAAACAAATAGTTTGGTAAGGGTTGTTGTTGGTACCTTGACGTCTTTTAGATTAATGTTTCTGAGAGCCTTTAATAGGCAGTTATGTGGCTTTTCCAACCAAAGGAGGCTGCCAGTGCGATTTTCATTGGGTGAAAGTAGCAGAACATGTACTGTAATGGCCATAGTGTTTCTAACATCATTACAAACTGTGGTGTGGTGATTTTAAACCTTCTGTGTTCAACGACACACCTTTCCCGAGTCACAGAATTTTCGGTTGTGTATATCATACAATTAAAATATACTTGAGGAATAATAAGTGTGGAGTTATTTCTTCTGCTTCTTTTTTGTTTTTTAGAAAGAGAGGGAGAGAGAGCACATTTCTATCCATTGGTCCATTGTCCAGTTTCCTGTGCCCTGCCAGGGCCAAGGCTGTGTGAAACTGGGAACTGGGATCTAAATCTGATTTCCCAAATGGGTGGCAGAGACCCAGTGACTTTTCTCCCAGAGCCTGGGTTACCAGGAAGCTAGGATAGGGGGCCTTGGCTCCCAGAGCTGGAGAGTGGATGTCTGGGTTACTAGGCCAAACACCCACTCCTTAATGATTTCCAACAAGGAAACATTAATGAAGTCAAAACATTAAGCAAACAGCATTCCTTTTTTAATTTCAAGTTTTTTTATTATTTCATTTAAAAAAGGATTTATTTATTTTTATTGCAAAGTTAGATATACAGAGAGGAGGAGAGACAGAGAGGAAGATTTTCCATCCAATGGTTCACTCCCTAAGTGACCGCAACGGCCGGTGCTGCACCGATCTGAAGCCGGGAACCAGGAACCTCTTCCAGGTGTCTCACGTGGGTGCAGGGTCTCAAAGCTTTGGGCTGTCCTCATCTGCTTTCCCAGGCCACAAGCAGGAAGCTGGATGGGAGGTGGAGCTGCCGGGATTAGAACCGGCGCCCATATGGGATCCCAGGGCATTCAAGGCGAGGATTTAGCTGCTAGGCCATGTCGCCGGACCCTATTATTTCATTTTATGACACAGTTTCATAGACTCTGGGATTTCTCCAACCGCTTCCCAAGCCTGCCCCCATCTTGAATTCCTCCATATTGTTACAGTAGTACAGTTGATAACCTATCATGATTCCTTCATTGCGGGCATGGATCATGCAGCGAGTCCAGCATCTTATTGTCCAGGTAATTTCAACAGCTTCATTGAGAGACCATCCCTGGTCTGAAAGGAGAGCTGGCAGAATATCATCCTCTCCAATGAAAAGCCACTACACAACTTCAACAACAGGAGGAAACATGGACATTTACAACATCATGAAGTTAATTGACATGGTATTGAGTGACCAATATGTTAGAAAATGCAAGTTCTTAACCACATCCTGTAACTACTTCATTGACATCTCAATTTTAGTTTATACACAACTGACTGCTATAAACCTTCAAATGATTATAGGGTACTATTCAGCTGTCTCATGTCTATTTTCATTTTTATATTTAGCAGCTTATCGTATTCAAGTATGATTTTTACTGAACTTCATGAAATTTAGGACAGTCTAAACAGGCTTATAACTCTAAGAAGCCATATGTTAACGATTAAGGAGCAGAACAATTTTAGGAAGGGTATGCAGAGAAATCTTCAATACCTTAGTGAGGAATAACTGATTTTTGTGTCCTACCTAGTAAAGTGTATGGGAGTCCAAGCTGACTTTTTCCTGTCTATTCTAGGCTTTCCTTGTTGGTCTCTGTCTATCTGATCTAATTTTGGGAGGCTCCGGAGTGACCCTGATGGTCATTGCAAGAGAGGGTGGGGAGCCAAAGTTGGAACTAAGTAAGGACCAGAGAAAGCTTCTCTCCCGAGTTTCGAAGGAAGCTTACTGTTCTGTTTCTGAGGACCGCTCAGGGCTCCTGGCTGTTGTTCCAGTGACATTAGATCCTGTGAGGAAGGATCTGGACTTCTCCCACCCCATATGGGAGATCCAATAGGGAATGGTTGACCTCAGAGTTCTCGACCTACGAGGGCACTCCAGTTCCCTGTGATCTCCTTGGCAGTTGGGATATAGTCCTTGGTGCGCATACTGATATTTCTTGGTGAGGTACCGGGAGTCTCCGGGGTTAGGGCACAAGCCTCCTCCTGTCATCCACAAACAGGATTCTTAAAAGGTGTGATATATCCATATGACAAAATATAGAGTGTATTGTATTGTCATAATGAGAAAATGCTGTCATATTTAATTCAGAGGAATAGTGATAGTGTGATGCTCTCTAAAGTGCACAAACATTTACATTCACTCTCTTTTCACCCATCCCTTGGCGCTGGGGTTGATGGCAAAACTAGGAGGGTGGCATGTGGGTTTGCTGTCCCTTGCTTCCCCAGGCACAAGAAGTGGAATTGCTGGAATGTCCTGGGCAGGATGCCATGGCCATGTGATCGACAGATTCACTACCAAGCCCAAGGTCAGCTGGAGAAGTGGCAGCTAATAGCCCCCATCGTGCTTTTGCTCAATGAAAGTTACCACTTGCACTCACTACCCTGTGCTTAATCACACAGTACCCCTTCATGTCCCTCCAGAACTGTACGGAACATACCCCTGTTCTTGTTTGACTCTCACTTGTGGGGAGTTTTCTCCTTGTGATTGTCTGACACAGGCAGGGGATTGCAAGGATAGGTTCCTGGGGCTGCAGCGTCAACCTTAGGTGGGATTTAAATGTTTTTAAAATGCTTACTGGTTAGCCATGCTGCCTTTCTCTTCTGAATGGCCCTGTTACTATTTCTCTTGATCTGAAAGTCCTCTATGTGTGCATTGCAAGTATTAATGTACACAGTCTTCACAGTCTTTTGTGTAGTAGGTTGTGTTGTTTTGTAGAGGAAGACAGGTAATCACCAAGGCCATGCAGCTAAAAGCAGATGTTCATAGGAGAAACATTGGAAGCAAATAGAGGAGCTAGCAGTACTCATTTCTGGATGTGGAACTATGAATGGCTCTAAATCTCTTATATGTGCTCCTCTGTATTTCCTGAAACAGATACATACTACGTTTGCGACCAACAATGTTTTTGAAAAGAACCAGTGCAGTCATTTCAGAGATGACCTGGGTTAAAGACAGGCCAGAGAACAAGAATGAGCAGTTGTTACTTTAAAAGCCTTCTCTGGGAGGCCTGGACCTTGGAGGCTGCTCAGTGTGCAAGGAAGCAGAAAGTTGCAGGCATGGACACAGCCAGGACCAGAACTTGAAGCCAGGGAGGGCAGGGCGTGGAGCAGTCTGGCGTTTCAGTGTCTAGACAGAGTCTGAAACTTGGCACCTCACAGATAGGCAGTGTGAAGCCTCACGGGGCACACGGGAGTCCTCGGCGGAGTAGAGCCCTGCTCTCTGCATCCAAGGTGCCACAAAGCTTGGTTGTGAAATGACCAAGCTGGCGTTTGATTAACTCTGCAACGTGAAAAAGGAATTAGTGTCTTCCGATGCGGGGGAGGTTTACAGAAACAGCCATAAGTTTTCAAAATATCCCATTATTCACCAACTGCCCGATCGATTGGGTCCCATCACTCAGTCAGCCCTTAAACAAGCTGGACAATGGCTGAGGTAATTATTTGTGGTAAATTATTGCTACTCTAAAAGGTAATCAATGTTTTGTTACAGCAAAAAGAGATGTTTCTTTCTTAATTTCTCTTTTCATCCCTTCCCTCCTCAGCCCAAGCTCCTTGCAGAGGCAAGGAGAAATAATTTTTTTTCCCTTCCCTGCATTGGCAAGGTTGTTGCAGGCATATGACTACATCAAGGCAGGGCATGGCTTGTAAAGGCTTTCCATTTTAATACCTTGTAATGACCAATAACAAATGCTTTTTAGTTAATCTTCTGTTCTGGTAAAAACAGTCTCTGTGGTTGAAAAAATCAATCATTAAGGAGCAGTAAATGACAGCTCCCCAACAACACAGCTGTATTTTTGTAAAAGTGATTAAACATTGTCTGCATTCATAATTGCATGGTTAATAAGAATGTTGAGCATCAAGTCAAGCATTGTTGCTAATGATGACAGATGACGATGGTACAAATGCTTTGGAGTTATGGGGCTAAATTTTCAAAGGCAGTCCCCGGAACAGAATTCACACAGATCCACTAAGTATTCAATTTGCATGGCCCATTACCAGGTTTGTGGCTGGCATTTGGGAGCTCTGCTGTTGAGACTCTTTTGAAAATCTGGCCAATTCTGACAGAAAGCATCTGTAATTAACAGTAACTGATCTCTCTCTGTCTGGGTGTTGGTGGAAGGTGTGACACTTGGCATGAGGTATGATGGAGGCCGGAGACCCTTTGATGAACAGCCCTAATGACGAAGAGAAGGCAAAAAACATTGTGAGGAAGGCGATTAAGTCTCAGGGACAAGAGGCTACTGCTGGAATCCCGTGAGCCAGGAAGAGAGTGGGCAAGCTGGTTAGAAGGGGGTGGGTGTGGGTCAAGTCTCATCTCTGAACTCCTGTCACAGACGATCTGCCTCTCTCATTTCTCTTGTCGTGGTCATGCTGATGAAACCATGGACATGGCTGGGCTATCAACCACAGGTCTAACTGTTTAAAGTCTAAGATTACCTGTGGCCTGTTAGGGTTGATGGCTGTGCTGAGGTCTGACTTTCAGTTTTTCCAGGCAGTGATGGAGGGAGCTTTACTGACTGCTCAGGGGATCTGCAGTCTGACCAGGTAAGGAGTAAATGAATGCACACTAAAAGGGAATTTATGAATTTGTGCCTTCTTGGATAGATCTTGTTTCTTTATAGGATGTTGAGGGTCTTGTGGACTATTCAGTGGCACTGTGTTTTATGCTGCTCTGTAATTATTCCAGTTTGTATGAATAGCTCATCTTGACAAAACCTTGGGCTATGGCAATCATTTGTGTTCTTCATTTGACTTATTCAGAGTGCCTCGTCCTGCTGGCTGCTTCTGGATTATGTGACCCTTGGCTGAGCAGATGGTTATTCTTACATAAGTAACTGGCATAGGGCCACCAGCACGGCTCCAGATCTCTGGGCATGCTGCCACTCTGTCACCTGCTAGTGACACGCTGCATCTCAGAGAACCTTACCTTTTCTCATCATTGAAACAGGAGGAATATTATTAGGTACTTGTTAAAAGTGTTGTGAGGCTTTAGAGTGGAAGTGTGTGAAATTCTTAGCAGAGTGACTAAGGCTTTGTAGGTGCCTGGTACAGCCATGGTGTCCCCAGGACCTTGCTTCTCTGTGGAATCTAATAATGTTTATAGTAAAGATGCAAAGTGAACTGGGGGCTACTCAGGCCTGGAGTTGGAATGCGCTGAGCAGATAGGTGCTGGTGAATGGATGCAAATTTTCAGTTCAGCTGGAGGAGTAAGTTCAAGAAATGTGGTAACTATTGCATTTTTGAAAACCGCTAACAGGGTGAATGTACACTGCTGTTACAAAAATGATGCTTATGTGAGGTGATGCACATGTTAGTTAGCTAGACTTAGCCTTTCTGCAATGTATGCTGACTTCAAAACATCGTAGTGTGCACAGTCAATATACACAGTTGTATCTGTCCATGTGAAGGTAAAAGAAAGGAAAACAGGCATAGTAAATTGGGAGTATGTAGCTTTATCATTGTCAGTCCATTGCCCTGTGTCCTGAGGAATGAAGGACCGCAGCTAAGCCAGAATCTGTTTAGCTGTGTGGGGTTGTTACCCTCAGATCTGAGAGGCAATGAGGTTGCTCTTGGTCCATGAGTTAAGTGACTTGGCTGGCAAGTAGTTGCTCACCAATGCCCATTAATGTGCTGAAGTGAATTTCTGCACACTTTGAGAGGGATTTGTGTATGGTAGAGGGGCAAAGGAGGACAGTCAGCCCTGAGGCATAGCGGCTGTCACAGTCAGTGGGTCCTACCACCCAGATCCCATCATCAGAGGCCACACCCTGACCTCCTGGGGACTCACTCATTCAAGTCTTGGATTAAAATGTTGATGGGCACTCCTAGTGCCAGTTCCTGCTCCTGGTGCCCATGTCTGTGGCCTGCAGCACACTTGTTCATTACACAGTGGAACCTAGGTGTGATGCCAACATTTGGCAGGCTGTGGTACTCTCCCTACCAATCTTTGTTTCTCCTTAGATTGTTTACTCTCTCGGTGCTTAGGGCTCTTCTCACAGAGGCTGGTCAACAGGGATGTATTGGGCAAAGTTCAAGCATAAAGGAACAATGGCTTGTGTCTTGGGCCAAGGTCTCTTTTAGTTTAGTTCCTTCTGGATTCTGTGTTACAACAGGAGAGATTTAAATATCATAGCCTAGAATTCAAACTGGAAACAGAAATATATTATACTGTTAAATGCCAAAGAATCACATCAATATTCTACAAATTTAAGAACAATTTAAAAGAGTGAAGTAATAGTCGAGCATGTGTGGTTCCAGGGATTTTATGAAAACTTGAAATTATGATATTAACACCTATCTTTGCTTTAGTGCACTCTATCTTCATTTAGTAAATGAAAATCATGCTGGTTATTACCCATTTTCTCTTTGTGGATGAAGAATAGTAGCCACTAAATTACTGTCAAGTATTTTGTAAATACGCAATTCTAAACCACAATGGTAATTTGCATGGTAATGACCAGGAACCAGGTCTTTATACCCCATTGCTGCAAGTGATTTACAAGAAGATTAGGCAGGGCCATCTGCATTTGGGAGGCATCATGGAGTCTGGCAAATGCTGAGAGAGACGAATGTCCTCCCTCAGTGATGAGACAGGTGTCCTTTCATGCGGGTGGTTGCTGACCTGGGTGCAGCTCATGACTTTCTGCGTCTTGATAGCACCTCTCCTCCTCTGGTGGAACAGACAGGAGCCCTTCCCAAACCCTGCCAGTGCCTTTCTCATGCAGCTTGCC
The DNA here is from genome assembly GCF_030435755.1 of Ochotona princeps. Taxonomy (NCBI): domain Eukaryota; kingdom Metazoa; phylum Chordata; class Mammalia; order Lagomorpha; family Ochotonidae; genus Ochotona; species Ochotona princeps. The sequence continues at coordinate 45,849,922 of NC_080850.1, forward strand.
TCCCTGGCCATTTCTTGACTTTATGTGCATGATCTGTCCCCTACACAAAGGAATCGGTCTTAGTTATGTCGAAGTCTACATAGACAACCCTCAATGTTCTTCAAACCCAGTTCAACTTAGTGCTTTGCCTCTACTGAAGACTGTATGACTGACAGAGCCGGTCATGGGACCCTGAGCCGATTCCTTCAACCCCTGGGAGGCTCAGCTTCAAAGTCTGCAGAACGAAGAAAGTGCTTTATGTATTGGCTGTGGAGTGTTGTAAGATTAAATGAGATGTGAGCAAGTAGGAATCAGTAAAATCAGTCCTGCTTCTTCATGTTCTTTCTGGCCACCCTGGCCTCCAGTGACTTTTCCTGTGTTTTCATCTCTTTTGTCTTTTTAAGACTTCAATCTGTAACATACAGCTTGATGCTTGAACAGAGTGGTTAGGCATTCTCTCCCTGCTGTGTCATGTGTGTGAAATCCCCCATCCCATGCAGCTCAAGTTGCCATCCAGGCAGCAGAGGCTGAATTTTCATTTAACATCTACTGAGAAGCTTGGAAAAACTTGAAATCCGATTTTTCTAGCCAGAGGGAGATGTAGGAGTGTGGGATGTTGTGCTTCCCAGGGTGGTCACACAAAGATCCTGTTCTATTTGTTCTCCAGTCTTGCCTTGCCACTTCCTTGGGTATCAGTACATCTTGTGCTTCCAAAATGAAACAGCTGAGATAAACTACTTAAGAAGAGAAAGGATTTATTTGTCTCATACCTTGGGAGGCTGAAAGCCCAAATGGAACAGTACAGGTTCAATGAGGTCTGTCTCTTAGCTGGATCGACTTATGACACATGGTGATGGCAGGAGGGGGCGTGGGAACCAACAAGTTCCTGTAGCTCAAGACAGGAGGCAGAGGAAGGGGAGGAGCCAACATTGCATCTTTGATGACAGTTTTCCAGCAGGAACTCAAAGGGTTGTACCTTCCAGGAGTATGCCTCAACCACCTTAGGGTACCCCATCAGATCCCATCTCTTAAAGACTACATAGTGCCTCCTAACAGTGCTGTCACAGGTACCTACCCTCCAATCACCATGTACCCTTGAGTGAAATTCAAGCCACAGCCAATGATAACACTGCCTCAAGTGTGACTCCTCAGTTTTCTCCCTTGACTCTAATTGAGCTGACCACTCCTTTGACCAGCAGAGCTGAATGGGTGGGATACTCTGACTTCCAGGCTAGGATACGATATGCTTCTGACTTGTGAAAACAGGATTAGCACACTATGGAGTTCCCAGTCACCAAGTGAAAAAAATCCTACTGTCTTGAGGTTGCCATGCTGTGAGGGATCCCAGGCCACATGGGAAAGTCCTCAGACAGGTGGATGTGTATGCCATCTTGAACATGACTTTCCAACCCCACTTGTTCTGACCCCAACTGTATCCATCTCCTCATGGAGGCCCTGGATATCATATATTGGAGATGGCTGTTGCACTGTGTCCTATGCAACCCATGAGCATAATAAAGTGCTTGATATTTCATGCCATTGAATGTATATAGTTTGTTATGCAGCAAAGATGATTGGAAACAGCAACTGTAATTGGACTCCCATGGTTTGGAGGTTATGTAGATCCAGGGAGGTTAAACACATCATTTTATTCAAATGTGGTCTTAATGGAAGAGTTTTTCTGAAACCATGACTCTTTGGCTCCAAGCCCCATGTGCTATCCATTCCTCATGCGCCTTCCTAAGACTTGTCATTGCCCCTGCATGCCTTGCGTAGTTCTGACTTGACCTCTGTACCCACGGCTACACCTTCCAAGAAACAGTCAACTCCCATAGTGAACTTCAGGAAAATGAATTACATTTTAAGCAAAGCAGAGAGGATTGTGCTGCAGATCTTTGTGGGAGTTACCATGGGCTCCCACTGAAGGGACAGGGATGGAGACATGGAAGTGATGTGAGGTGGTTCTGAGATAGGAGCCCTGCAGAGGAGGAACTGGAAAGCAGCACAGCAGGGCAATGGAATTCTGGAGATATCAGGGGATAAAGAAGGGTCAGAATTGTCTCAGCCCTCTTTGGTGAAACAACTGTGTCCTGACAAGAAGAAGCTGATGAGCAGCTTTAGCCAAACCCTTTCTGTCTGGCTCCAAAGGGACAGATGAGAGGACAGCATATGGAACAGAGGGAGTCAGCGTGAGAGGTGTGGAAGGATGGAGGAGGGAGACGGGGAGCCCAAGCAAAGAAATGGGAACAGCTGGCCCGATGTGTAAAAGGAAAACCAGAAAAAACTGAAGACCATGGGAGATGACGAGGGAAACAAAATAAAAGCTCAAGCAAAGTGTTCAAAGAACACATGTGAGAGGCAAGTTAAAGCAGAAGAGGTGCCTGACAGAGATGGGAAGGCGTGGGGGTTGAAACACATTGCCGGTAAAAACAGATTCAGCTTGTGACAAAATAGTTCAAAAGTCTGTGTGGCGTCAGTTACTTTGTAGTTGCTAACAAAAAGAGCAAGACTGTTTTATTTTCCAAAATGTTTCTGATGGAGTTCAGGGTTACTTTTTATTTCTTATGTTATTTTTTGTTAGATGAAACTTACAACAATGGATGGGCAGGGAACTGAATTTTCTTGGTTTCCTAATAGGAACAAACAACTTTAAGGAGTAAATGTCTCTAAAATCATAAGGAAGAAATAAAAGCAAAACGAAACAAAACAAGAATGTGTGTTTTCTTACCAGTTCTTGTATTTGAGACCAAAGAAGGCTAAACACACCTGCCAGTAATTTTCCAATCATATCTTGGAGGTCCTGTTGTACAGAAAGTTTTGGGCCTGGGCCTGATGTGGTAGCCGAGTGGCTGAAGTCTTCTCTTTGCATGTGCTGGATCCCACAGGGGTGCCGGTTCGTATCCCGGTGGCCTCGCTTCCCATTCAGCTCCCTGCTTGTGGTCTGGGAAAGCAGTGCAGAATGGCCCAAAGCCTTGGGACCCTGCTTCTGTGTGGGAGACCCGGAAGAGGCTCTGGGCTCCTAGCTTCGGATTGGCTCAGTTATGGCTGTTGTGGCCACTTGGGGAGTGAATCAATGGATGGAAGATCTTCCTCTCTGTCTCTTCTCCTCTATGTATATCTGACTTCCCAATAAAAAAAAAATCTTTTAAAAAAAGAAAAGGAAATTTTGGGTTTGACCTGTAAGTCATTGCTTTTAGTCTGAAATTGTGGTGATGATGGTGGTGCTGGCAGAGATGGTGATGATGATGATGGGGTAGCACTGGTCAGGATGATGCTGTTTCTGGTGACATTGTCCTAAGTGCTTTACACAAATTAATGCATTTAAGGAGAGCGTGGTGGCTCTGGAACTGGGCATGGCTCTGATTTTAAATCTGACTCCATTTCTGTCTGTCACCCTGTAGACAGTTAATTGATCAATGTTTCATTCATTTCTAAGAGGGAGATCGTACCACTCCTTTTGTCAGATCTTTGTGAAGATTTAATGAACCCAGGGACTTAAAATGCTTGTGAAAGTAATTGAGTAAAGGTCAATACTTGGTACTTTTTTTTTTTACAGATAAGATAATTAGTGATTAAAGATATTTGGTACTCATCCCAATCGAATGTTGTTAAGGCCTTGTTGGTAATATCAAAAATTTTACATTTCCTTGCATGATAGATTATGTATCTTCATTAAGAATTAATTAATGAATGAAATCTTGGTAAAGAACATGAGACTTAAACAAATGAGAAAACTGTCTAAAAGAAAAACCTGTAAAAATTTGCATTTGCAAATTCCCTTCTATTGGAGTCAGAGCGTTGATTCAGCACCCACACCCGACTGACCAGCACTGTAAGCGTGGTCCCCTTTATGGGACAAGGAGCTGTCAAGATGTGCTTGAAATGAGGGTCTTGAGATGGAAGGACTTTTCCAGCTTATCTCAGTGGGTCCTGTCTAGTCTCAAAGGCTTTTAAAAATCAGAAACCTTTCAGACTGGCCAGAGAATGGTGAGTGATGGTAGAGGAATGGTCAGGGAGTAGGAACCTTGCTGATTTTGAAGAGCTGTCAGTCAGGGAATGTGGGCAGCTTGGATGCTAGGAAAGCCAAGGGACCATATCTCTCCTGAGCCTCTGGGAAGGGCCACAATCCTGCTGATACCTGAAATTTAGCTTGCTGAGACCTCTCTGTGTGGCACTCGTGAGCTACAGGACGGTATGGGAATACATCTGTATTTTCTGAGGCTACTGAGTCTGTGGCAACTTGGCATAGGAAGCACAGTTATATGCAAAACACTCATCTTCCCTCTTCTTCCTCACTAACCCTTCCAAGCCCGAACCTGGATGTGACTCTGCCTGGTGGAAAGGCCCGGGCTCTGATTGTGGTGATGGGGGTGGAGTCTGGGTAGTGAGTAGTAGCTCAACTGTTGGTGGTGTTATGGCATCTACGCCCAGGTCCTGTGGTCAGCGGTCAACTCCGGCATGTGCTCGTGGGAGGAGCCTCTCTCCTAACAGAGTCCTGGAGGACTTGGGCAATGGGGGCGTGTTGTGGTGCACCCTCACCACTATCTCCATCCTCCCACACAGAAGAAATCTTCAGTTACATTTGCACTGTAAAATGGCTGGCTGGCTCTGCCAAAGCTGAGTCGAATAGAGGAAGTTACTTGGCCAATCTGGGCTTATCAGAGTCTGTTTTCCAGGAGATTAGACTGGGTAGAGAAAGATGTTTTTAGCATCTGCATGTGGCTTGATCTAAAAGGCTATAAACCAACTGGACAGTGGCCCAGTAGCCACAAAGTCTGCAGTGCTAGAAACCCGAGGAAGATGCACAGAGCAGAGAAAGATCAAGAGCATGATGGCTTTGGCCCTGCTGGCTTTTGTCCTCCGATGTGAGACCAGATGCATCCTTGCCCTAGGTTTTACAAGACAGCTTTGTGCCTTTATTAAAAAGAAATCCTTTTGTCTGTCATGACCTTACTAAGAGTGTTTCTGTTAGTTGCAAATAAAATAGTGTGACTAAGAAAACCTGCTATGATGGAAATGAATCATAAGGATGGACAGGAGATGGGTCAGAGTATTCTTGTGTCCCCATCCACTCCTCAGAGCAGCCGGGTGATTCCTAGAGCCTGGAGCACCTGTGCTCCCAGACTGTGTCTGTGGCTCACGGCAGGGCCTGCTTTGTGGAGGCTGAGACCCTGGCCATAGAATGCCCTGGCCAAAGGCATCTAATTTGTACATTCAAAATTAATGTTGGCAGATGGGTGCTTTTAAATCTGGTTTTTGCCGTTGAAGCTGGCCTTTCTGTAGCAAATCCAAACATGCTCACTGAGTCCCTCGAGGAACCAGCCCTAATGCTTTGCTGTAGTTATTTAGTTTTGAGAATACGCTTGGTGAATATTGTAATTTCTTAGAAGAGAACCTGAAGCCAGAAATTGAAATTTTCCTAATTAGCATTAAGTTATAGAACCGAAAAAGCAACCAAAAAATCATGTTATCCAACTTCTTAATTATGTAAAGAAATACATTTAAAGGTTTAAACAGCTTAGTTTTTTTTAACCTTTGATTGATTTTCTGTATGATGAATAAACAAACACCTGGAAATTTTAAGAGTGAATTATTTTCCAGGCAGAGAACACACAAATTTGGGGTTGAAGAAGTTTTGTGATTACTGAATGCTTTTTTGGAACACATGGAACCATATAATTGGTTTTCTTTTCCTGAATTGAAATTCTTTCTATCAATCCATGAGTACCCAAAGAAATGTCATCTCTTTGCTGGCCTGGATTTTTATAACAGGAAGTTTGCTTATCCGGAATGTGAAGTATCCATGACTCCTGTCCCTTTCTACCTCCATCTCTGCTGTTGTTTACTGAGTGCCTACCTTGTGGCTAAGTCTGTCTGAAGGCTGGAGGTAAAAATCAGAAAACCTTCTCAAGTTCTGTGCTCCTGGAGACTTGGTCCCTGTGGGGCTTCTATTTGAATTGTGGAGAATGGAGGCTACACACTGAAGGAAGTACGTAATATTGGTTAAATAATAAAGCACCAGGAGGAAGATAAAATGTAGCCGGGCAAGGGAACGAATTGGGGTGATGATGGTACCTGACTCTCGGGCAGTGGGGTGAGGTTGTGTGCCTGCCATTGTCCCACCTGTCACCTGTCTGTTCTGTTTCTTTCTCTTTGATTATATGGAGCAACATCATGACTCCTGTTTAATCCCAGAAAACAGAGACTAAGTCATTTGCTGTTATCATAAAGTTTGTGTTTTCAAATCCAGTTTCTTTTCCCCTGTTTTTTCATGGCCTCCTTTTGCTTCTGCTAGAAAGGATTGGATTGGGGATATTTATCTTGCAGGTAGGGAGAGGAAGTACAGCTGCTGTTAGCAAACCGGCGCAGTACTGCCCAGCCTCTTCTCCTTCTCTGCAGTCCTTACCTTGCCATTCCCTTCAGTTGTGTCTCCAGGACTTCTCTGGCTTTAGCCATCTTTCCTGCACCCTCTTCTTCCCTGCGCCCAACACACACACACACACACCTGGAAGTGAGGTCAGTTGGAACAAACTGCCCCAAAGCTTGGCCACTCTGCTGATCAGTGCAGAAGAAAGATTCATATTTGGACTTTGGCTGCTCATTTTCTGAAATACCGAGTCTGCACCGTAAAACCTCGACTGTTATGGAAGCCACCAGCTCTGTCACCAGTGCTGGCTGAACAAGTACTAACAGTGCCGGGTGCAGAATCTGGTCGGTCACCATCTGCTCAGCTGGTGTGGAGTTGGGCCTGTCTGCAGAGAAGGCCTTTCTTATCTGCTAACCTGGGGACGTGACAATGTTGCAGGCAGGAAGGTGGGAGCCTTGGTGTGGGAAGGAGGCGTCAGCTGTGAGCTAGCTGGCATGACACCCTCTGGGATGACTTGTGCTGTGCACTGTCGCATTGATTCTTTGTTGCCACAGCAGTGCCTCTTAGCAAACCACCCCACCCATCAGTGGTTGCAAGCAGTAGGCATTTATTTAGTCTGTGGCTTGGTGCTCCAGGCTAGAAGTTCCTAAGTTATTGCGGTCTTAGGGCTAATTTGCGCGTATGGGGCTGGGCGTTTGGCTGATGGAAGACTGCTCTGGTGCGGATGCCTTGGGCCGCTCTGCAGACTAGGCCATGTGTAGTCTTATACAACTTGTAGAGAAACAAGAGCAAGTGCCTTACTGGGCCAACAAGCCTCCGATCCATCAGACTCAGTGTGAAAGGAAACTGAAGATTTACATGGTCAAGACATGGTTCAAAGGATTGGGGTGTGTGAAGCCACAGCCTGTATTGCTGGCATCCTGTTTAGGCACTGGCTCAAGTCTTAGCTATTCGATTTCCAATTCAGCTGTCTGCCAGTGCAATTGGGAAAGAACCAGAGGACAGCCCAAGTATCACCTTGCACCCATATAGGAGACACAGAAGAAACTCCCAGCTTCTGGCTTTAGCCTGGTTCAGTTCTGGATATTGTTGCCATTTGAACTAGCAGACGAAAGATCTCTCTTGCTGTAACTCTGTATTTCAAATAAATAAAAACTTTTTTCTTACTATGGAAAGGCAGTGTGTGTGTGTGGGGGGGGTGGAGAATAGGGTAAGGACATGTTTAACCAGACAGAGAAACATTAGCCAGGGTGATGCAGAGAGGGTACATTTCAGGAAATAGGAGAGGACAGAACGATGGTAGAGGGGCACCTGGAGTCTGACCGACACAGGAAAGCAGCAGAGACATCAGTGTGGTGTTACAATGATCAGATAACCCAGCAACAGTCAGTGAGTGGCGATCTGAGTTCCACCAGCAGCCAGAGCTCCACCAGTAGCCAGGTGGGAGTTTACCAGGAGCTCAGGAGGTGAACCCCAAGAACTGCCCATCCTGCTGATTTGTTTTATTTGACCAGGAGCAGAGACAGAGCAGCAGATCCCAATAGGCAGTGCAGGAACAGGGTGTATTTCACAGTCCAGATCCCCAGGGCAGCTGAATCTGGCACCATTTTGTGTAGGGAGGCAAAGGCTATGGGGACAGAACTGTACATGCACTAAGCTGGGAAGGAACTCATTTCTGGCTCAGTAAACTGCAACGATGTGGCATCCTATAGGTTCGACCCAAAATAGGTCTGGGTAGCCCCAAGACCTAATGACCAGCAGACAAGAACTCTACAAGTGGCACACTAGGCTTCATTTTGTACAGTGTGGCGAAGGCTTTGATACTGCAAGGACAGCAGTGCTCATGTGCTGCGTCTGTGCTGAACTAGGAGCGAACTCACTTCCAGCTCAGTGCATCGTGCTGATCCGACATCAAAAATAATACCAACTTTGGCATCTTACGACTCAAAATAGGTCCCTGTGGTCCTCAGACATAAAGGTCAGCAGGTTCCAGCATGATCTGCACCACTAGCAACGTAGCTATTTAGGACACTTGGTGTCTCCCTAATCCTGGGAACTGCTTGAATGAGAAATGAGAGAAAGATTGTGCAGATAATGAGGCAGCCTCAGCCTGGGATGACAGAAAGTGGAAAGTGGTGAACTGGGGGCTGGGGCTATGGAGAGTACGATGCAAGTCTAATAAAAGAGCCTTGATCTGAAACTAGCTAGAAGGATGGCACTAGTGACTACAAACAAAGGACCAGGCACCACCAACAATAAGTAAAATAGAATTGTAGACCTGTGGGTGCTCTGAGGAGAAGAGTCGGCTAACCAGCAGTACAATAACCCAGAATAAAAGAAGAGACAGAGGCACAATGAATTTTGCTGAAGACTCCTCCAAAAAGGAAAAAAGCCTTTGCCATCTTCAGAGTTAACTGAGGAAGACATCGAGAAAATGGGGGATAGAGAATTCAGAAAACTCATTATAAAGCTTCTTATCAACAATGAGAAGCACATACTGGAGTTCAAGGAATTTAAGGAGTATGTCACACAGGAAATATCACTGAAACAAAATCAAGCCGAGTTTTTGGAAATGAAGGAAGCAATACAGCAAACTGAAAGTTTAGTGGAAAGTCTCCATAATAGAATGAAGGAGGCAGAAGAAAGAATCTCAGAATTGGAAGATACTTCTTGTCACAATGGGGAAACAATAAAGATGGAAGCAGAACTGGGTCAAGCTAAAAACAGAAAGTATTCAAGAAATAAGAGACACTATTAAAAGGCCAAATATAAGAGTTATGGGAATTCCCAAAGGTGCAGAAAGAAAAACTGGGTTTAAAAATGTGTTTAATTAAATAATAAAGGAAAAATTCCCTAATCTGAAGAAAGAATTGGGAAACAGAATACAGGAGGGGCACAGAACTCCCAACTGGATTGACCAAAAGCGATCTTCACCATGACATATGATAATCAAGTTCTTGTCAACTGGACATAAGGAAAAGATCCTAAAATGTGCATGTGAAAAATCAGTTGACATATAGAGGAATGGTAATCATACTCACAGCTGACCGCTCACAGGAAACTCCACAGGCCAGAAGAGAATTGAGTGACATATTCCAGATTGTAGAAGCAGAAAATTGTTGACCCAGCAAAGCTTTCCTTTGTCTTTGAAAATGAAAGAAAAGCTGAAAGATTATGCCTCTTCTAGACATGCCTTACAAATGATACTTAAAGATGTTCTCTTGACAAAGAAAAGGAATAGCATCCACCAAAACCAAAGGCAAGTGTGGAGAACATCCCAGTAAAATAACAACAGAAGACTAAATGAAGCAGTAAACAACCCATTGCTAAAATGATAGGATCAAATTACCACCTATTCAAATTAATCCTGAATGTAAATGGTTAAAATCATCAATTAAATGCTATAAATTAGTAGACTAGATAAAAAAAAAAACAGCTATTTGTTGCCTACAGGAGACACATCTCACCAACAAAGATCTGCAGAAACTATGTCTTATGAATTTTGAAGTTTTTGTGTTTGCTTTAGTGGCTTCAAAGTGTTTTTTTCATTAACTTCTTTTTTGAGTCTTAGATCATACAGTAGCATTATTTTCTTTAAGAAGCTTCTTGATTTTTTTTTTCATTTCTTCAGTGACACATTGGTCATCCAGTAGTGTGTCATTTACTTCATGGCATTGTAAATTTCGATTTTTCTTCCTATTGTTGATTTTTGTGGCTTTTCATTTTAGGGGATGAATAATAACTGTATAATGGAGACTATCATATCCAGTTGTGAGGACACAATGCAGAATACATTTCCACCTTCAGATCAAAGATGAATTTCCAATGAAACTGTTCACTATAGCTTGACAATAAGATGCTGGACTCTCTGCCATTTTCTGTGCCCACATGATGGACTTTTGACTGTTTATTAAGAATTATAGTATCGTAGTTATAGAGGGGAAATCAGTGTGTGGGGAGGAGCAGATTTTGGGAGGAGATAAAGGAAATCCCAGGTCTTATAGAACTGTATCATAAAATGATAGCAATAATAAAAAATGGGAAAAAAGCAAAATAAATTAGACACTGTGAAAAAGGATACATGAAAAGAGGCACTTGGACTGCCAGTGCCGTTAGTGGCGCTCATCCGGCCTGGGTTGGAATGCTAGTGATTGCTTGTTTACTTGATAGTCTGGGCATAGTTTGAAGCGTGAACTGGTGTCAGGGAAACTGGAGACAGGCAGAGAAGAAGCTCTAGCAAAGTCTAAATTGTGGACAACTGGGGAGAAGGCAGGGTGGCAGGGAGAGGGAAACTCTTGCCCAGGATGGCTGTGCCATGCAATGTTGGGGAATAAAAACAGTGAGGATGACTAGGTTGAGTCTGGAGTTGGTGAGCTGGAGGGAGGTGGTTGTCTGTAACAGGCAGTTGGCCCACCCCACCTTAGAGGTGGGGATCTGGAAATTGCCTGTGAGAGAAGAGGGAGGCTTGATGAGCAGCAAGTCAGGGGTGTGCAGGTGCAGCAGGAAGGCATCATGGTGGGATGCCTGTCTGAGTGGGTCACAAGGCAGTTGAGAAGGTAAAGGCTGCAGGAACCGGAGGTGGCCGGAAGCCACAAGCATGGGAGAGCATGACATAGATCCCTGGTGTTGGAGACCTGGAGCTCCCCGGGCTCTGAGGCAGGTGCATGTGTTGCTGGGGTGCTTTCCAGATGGGAGCCTCCTTTAAAGCATCAATCTTGTGCAGACCCCAGTGTCATGGTGTGACCAGATAGAGACCCCTCCAAACTCCGGCTATACAGCTCCTGCTGCAGGTGTAATAGATTCTGCTGGCTTCTCTTCTGTCTAGCTCTCATGCACCTGTTTTCTGGCTTCTGTTCATCCTGTCCAGTGCAATAACCAACAGTAAAATCTAGCCATCAGGATGAAACATTTGAACTTTTAAATTGTTATTCTCTTTTTGTTTCTCCAGTAAGAGTTCTCTTAAAGGCTCTCAACATGGGAAATATTTTGAATTGCCTTCTGTGACCCAGTGTTCTCAAAAAATGCTGACATTCAGAATGGTTTCTAGGACACAATACTAGGCTTAAAATAGGTGGGAGGCTCTGGGGCAGCTGCTTGATAGGAGAGGTGGCCATTGCTGCATTGAGACAGCATCAGATGGTTGTGTTGGTTAAGGTTTAACACGCACCTGCTTCAGATCCTGAGCGGGGCTTTTGCTCAGATCCCAGCTTCTCGCCCACAGCAGAGTCCCAGTGTTGTAGGCAAAGCTGATATTACTTGGAACAGATATTATTTTTTTCTCAGTCTTAGATCTGTGCCATCCATCTCCATCTTCCTTGTCCTCAAGAGGCAGTACCTGCAGCAGAAGGGAACTGGGGCTCTGCTGAGGGCTACAGCTTTGCACCACAGTGTCTCCAGGAAACCAGGAAATGAAGGCTGGACTACGTCCCTGTCTCACCGTGTGAGTGGGCATTGTGGGCTTGGATGCAGAAAACCACACAATATTCCTGCCCATGCTGGAGCTGTGTTCTGTTGGGCTAAGCTCTGGATGGCTGATGAACTTCTCTTCTCTCCTGTCCATCAGTAGCCATGATGGCCTCAGCAGCTGTGAAATGCCTGGGGTCCTGCCCACTCTCACGTGCCAGTCCTGGGGATCCACAGTGTTTAAACACACACCTGAGATGATGTCACCCCCCATGGCGCATCAGAATGCATCTTTGGGCAAATGCCTTTTTGTCTATCAGTGTTTGTACTCTTCAGAAGAACATGCAGCAATAGCAAATTACATTTTATAACATGACCCTGGTTTCTGGTGGCATAAGGCCATCTTGTCTGGCTTCTCACCTTGAGTTACCACACAGCCATAGTAAGTTTCCATACTGACTGTGTTGGTAAGGAGTGGTAAACACAGCTGTTCGTGTAGCTGACCAGCCCTGATCCCTCGGCCCATCTGCGCCCAGGAAGAACATGGACCCTTATTTACTTCAGTGAGTACTGAAGTTCTGGGGGATTGAGCCATTCAGGCTTTGAGGATTGGTGGCTTATCTGACATGGGGATGCATGGGGACTTAAGGGTTCTAGGTGGGTCCTGTGTTCTTACCCTGCTCATGGGGAAAGTACATGTAGTTTCTCCACAGTCCTTTTCTGAAACCAAGAGAGTCATCTCTTATGGGAAGACTTCTGTTCTTGTTCCTGGGGATATGGCACCAAGGTCTAGGATTGTCACTTTTTGGCTCTGATAGATTTAAAAAAATGTTTATTCATTTTTATTGATTTCAAGAGCAGAGTCACACACACACACACATACATACTTTCTGTATACTTGTTCCCTCCTCAAATGCCAGCAATGGCTGGGATGGGGCCAGGTTGAAATTAGAATCCAGAACTCCGTCTGGGTCACCCATGTATGTAGCAGAGACCCAAACACTTGAACTGCTACCGGCTGCCTCCTAAGGTAGGAAACTGGATCTGAAGCAGAGGTGAGACTTGAAGGGTCTCCAGTAGGAGGCCAGGGTCTCCCAAATGGCATCTTAGCTGCCATGCCAGGATGCCAACCCCTGCCTATGCAGCTTTCGGCTCACACTGAATTCCTCTGGACTTCAGCTGCTTCTGTGATCCATGGGATTGAAAATGCTGTTTTATTTGTCTCAACGTGAGTGTGAATATCAGTTTAAAAGAATGCTGACGAAAACACTGCAAGTTGTAGTTTTCTACAAAGAAGGTCAAAGGATGCCTTTCTCTTTTGTGTTGTACAGAGTTGGGATCAAACACTATTTCTGGTTTGGGAGAACTCTTGATAGCTTCCAGACTCTGAGTCTTTTCAGGAAGTGGCCGTAATGAAGCCTTCATAGATGTGGTGAGGATGGAATGATCGGATATTGTGTCAGTACCCAGCCAAGGCTCGATATGTTGCAGGAACTCGGACAGATGTTGGCTCCTTTCCTTGTTTTTCCATGCACCTGGCGGAGATCATTCAGGAATGTGAAGGAGTTCTCCCATTACGTGGGTTCTATTCCTTGTATCAGTTGTTCCATTCTTCCAGGCTTGATTGTGGCCCCATAGCAGCAAGAAAGCTGATCACAGAGGTCCCCACATGCTAGGACCTGCTTCCACCTCCCGTCCTGTGATGAAGAAATCTCTTGCTGCTGTATATCAGGGGCCCTTCCTGATGCCGGGGTCCGGTCAATATCCTGACATCGGGCACCTATACCCTGTCAGCCAAGGTCACCACTTGGGAAGCCGCTTGTCGTCTGATGCTGAATTCATCTTCACATGACTTGCTCTGCACCTTGGAGCCCCAGGTTGTGTGGCTCTGTCGTGAGGGCTAACAAAGGCAGTGATAACTGCCCCTGGACTCTTGTGTACTGTGCTGCTTGTTGAAAGTGCTTTTACCTGCCTTCTTTTAATTGCTTGGTACTGTTTCCCTAGACTCATAGCATCCATTCATTCTTTTGCTGGTACTGGTGCATTTTTAGGCACATGGAACTGCTATGAGGATGTTGTAGAAGGTGTGGAGGGCAGAGAGCTAATGTATTTGTGATGAATTTTTTTACACGATTTTTTCGATAGAAAGTAAATAATTTATTCCTCTTATCAGTTTCTTTCCCTTAGGTACCCCCAGTGTTTAGTGCAACATCAATGGGTGTTTAAGGTACCAAGAGGTATAAAGTTCGAAGTCAGAAAGATCGTTCGTGGTGGAGCTGGGGTGTCAGTCCAGGTCTCTTTCCTTGGTGTACCTGTCTCTAGCAGGTGTACCTGCAGAGAGGATCACTTGCTATCCAAACTATTCCCATTTCCAGTTCTTTTGGGAGCATTGACAAACGTTGGAGTCTTAAAGAATCCCCTCCCTTTCTCTCACATTTTCTCCCTCTTTTATGCAGTATTTTTGGAGAATCTACACTTTACACCATCCCTCAACTTGTGGGTAATATTCAAATGGGCTAGTCAGAGGCACTGAGAAGTAGCCCTGTTAATAGTTCAGTGCGATAGACTGCTTAGGAGAACAGGGGCGCAAGACCAAGAGGGAAGTGATGATAGAGCTTCCGTAGTAGGTGTGGTGGTGGTGGTCAGGAAAAGCCTTGCTGAATGATTGACACGAATGGACACTTGAATGGAGGCAAAGCCTGCAGGGGTTGGCAGGGGGAGGGATCAGCAAGTACAGACCAGAGTGGGAGCTGGCTGGGTGTTGGATGAGAGCACAGTGCCAGGAAGGCATGGGGTTGGCCTGTGCAGAAGCCTCCATACCGTCATGAAGGAGCTTGGAAGCCACTAGAGGATCCTGGGCAGAGAAGTGACAGGATGTGACAACACAGTAAGAACGGCTGTGGATATTGTATATAGGTGGTGGGAGGCAAGAGCCTAGGTGGGGAGCCTTGCTCAGAGTCACCTGCAGTCACCCATACATGATGAAACACCTGCACACATGGCACTGAAAATGAGCTTTTCAACAACTCCACATGCTTTCATTTTTTATTCTCTGGCTTTTTAAAATTGCAATAGTTTATAATTTTCATCTATTAAGTCACTATTCTGTTTAAGCGATCAGGAAAGTGGCCATTTGTGCCTTTTCACTTTCTCTTAAGCCTTTTCCTACCCCTCCCCCGAGTTTACTTTGTCTAAACTCAATTACACATTGTTCTACTTATCTCAACAGAAATAGAAGGGACTCAATTGCTTCAGTTTTCTGATAACATGAACCTTACTGGCTGCCCATCAGAGGGGACACAAAGCTACTTTTGAATGGCAGTGAGGGTGACAGTCACTGCTGCCAGGGCGCAGTGTGGGGGCTGGGGTGTGCGTTTGCCTCCTGGGGTGGGCATGTTGCCATTTGGACACCATTTGCTCTCCTCCAGCTGAAGTGGGGCATGAGACTGAGACTATTATCCATTAAATGCCACTAAGAGTGATTAATAGGGGTGGGATAATTGAGTACCCAGACTTGTTGGAAAATGTAACTACTTTACACATCATTCTAAATTGTTTTTCAGGCTCTCCTGGCCTGCCTTCAGCCAAGAAGACATTGGATGTGAAAAGAAAATAGCTTTTAAATACTTAACTATAAAAGTAAATGAGATTGCTTTCGATGGCTCTGTAAGATGGAGCCATGCACACATGGAAATGGTTACCCACCCTGTGTTTGTTTAAATGTTGGGAGACGTGGCCGGGCCGACTCTGTTGACTGTTAGTGTCATGCATGGTTCTGGGCAAACAAGCAAACAGCCCAGGGTGCCCTTCCATGTCATTTTGGGGAACATTCTTCCACTGAAGTATGACTCTGTCCTAAATACTGTTCCTACAGTTCTGTGTCTGCCCTCTAATTTGCAGTAGTCCTGGGGTTTGAAGCTGGATTGTTTGTGCATAATTGCTCTCACATTGCCATGAAGGGTGTTTGTGATGAGGCTGCAAAGCAGGTACCATTGGGAGTGAGCTGAGCTGACTGTGCTCACAGCTAGGAGACAAAAGGCTCAGTGTATGAATTCGGGTTGGTGGGACATTAAAAGTCATCCCCTGTGAATTCATAGTGCTCTCAACGAATTCAGAGCGAAAGACACTTGACCACTTCATCACAGACTGTTGCCTAATCCTTGGTTGTTTCTTGCAATGTTAACATCCTGGCAGGCCGCTGGAAATGCATAGAAAACCCCATGGCCTCTGTCGTCTTGTAGCTTGGTACGGTTGCTGAGTGAAGACAGGGATGTCTTCTGACTTACCACAGCAGGTCAGGGGCCCTCAGAGGATCCAGAAGTCCTTGCAAGTTACAAGAAAGCAGTGGCAAGAGCGTGGCAGGATGGGGAGTGGTTTGATCAGGCACTAAAATGGTGAGGTGAGGGGATAGGCAGAATGGAGAATCAAGAGAGAGCTGGGTGGAGGGTGGAGCTTGGACTTCTTTCATGCCTCACTCTGTTTGTACTCTCCTCATTGTTTCCTGTGCCATGAGATGCTCAGAAATCAGGGTGTGATGTAAGGGAAAGCACTATTTGCTTTAAGACTGTCTGGGCAGAAACCTGATTTGGCAGGTATTTGAGTAATTGGATAGGAGAGCAGTTGGGCAGTCATTGGCTGCCGGGGTGCAGGTGTGAGATGCTGAGGGCCTGGAATAGGTGGGGAGTGCTGGGAATGGACAGCACACGCTGAGTCCAGCCCACCTTCAGCCACAGCTGCAAGCACATGGACCCCCTTGCACTTGAACTGCAAGATGGGGCATGTGATGGAGCCTGTTTTCTGCAACATTCTCATGTGGATAGCGTCTCTACCTTAGCTAACTGGCATAGTTGGCTTTATCAGATGAAAATCACTTCAGAATTCATGAGAAAAGTCAATACAAAGATAATCAGAAGTATTAGCAAAATAATTCTTGCTGGCAGAACTCTGGCCATTTATCTTTTCCTTTAAATGGAGCTGAAATACATTAGCAAGTGGTAGAGCAGTTAAAGTGTTTCAAGTTCCTAACTGCATGTCCTTGAAGCCTTTCATATTTGTGTTGGGTAATTTCCCTGCTGTAAATCCATGTTGACAGGTGTAAATTTACACTAATAAATTAATATAGCAAGTGAGAAAAACAAACTCTAGCTCCTAGCTTGCTGGGTTGGCTGTAGAACGAATGGCATCAAGAAATCACAAATCCATTGCCTTCTGATTGATTTTTCTCTTGATTAGGCTAAGCTGTGTGCAGATGAAATTTGTAAGACCTGTGTTGTTTTGCTACCAGGGTTTTCTGCTTATTAAGTTTATCCCTCACACCTCTGTACCATTTCAGTATCTAGAGGTCTATTTCAAAACTGATAAATGCACACGGTCTCAGGAAGGCTTTGACAGTTTCTCATTCTTTCTCTGTGTACTGACACTTTGGATCTCAGCACGCCATTCATCTTCCAGTTTCCAGTGTCTGGTTGCTTCTGCAGACTAGGGGCAGCTTGGTGAGTGAGTATTTTCTTGTGTTGGACCTTCCATAGTGCATCTCCAGAACTTTCTTTAGAGAAGGGATGGCATCTTGCTTGTCTTTGATCACCTTCGGTTTTTAGTGGAAGGTCTCGGTGCCTGATAAGGCTCTTTATATCTAAACTGGATTAATAGGGGCGTTTGTTGATTCTTTTGGGGAATAGTCAGTTTATTCTGGGGAGATGTTAAAAGTGGCAATATTTGTAACTTAAATCCAGGTAACATTGAGAAATTGTGTGTGTGTCATGTTGACTTTTGCATATGCAGGATTAAAGAAAAGAAAGAAAAAGCCTCAAACAACCCTCTTTTGGTGTGTTCCTGAAGGTTATTGATCTCATCGATTGGACCCCAGGAACAGTTACTTTTTAAAAAATCTGCTTATAAATTCAGAATTAGGCAAACAAGTTTCTATTTACTTCTTTCTATATAGAAACACTATGCAAAACCTGCATCCTGTGCACAGACTCCCTGCCGTGATGACCGGCCCAGTTACCTCATTGCCTCTCCATGTAGTAAGCGCAGGTGCACTGGCCAGGCCACCTGCCATCCCTCATCCACATGGGCCTCTCTCTGTCTTCAGGCTGCTTACTGGAATCGCTGCTCTGTCTTCCCACTCACTGGTTAGAGTTGGATGCTGTATAGTTATTAATTTCTCATTGCTTCCACAACAAATGTCACACACATACTAACTTTAACATCGCCAGCAGTTTCATAGGTCACAAGTCTCTGTAGGTTTAATTAGGGTCTCTGTTCAGCTTCTCACAAAACCAAATTCAAGGTGTTGACCAGGCTGGGTTCTTTTCTGGATACCAGAGGGAAGAATCTTGTTCCTACGTTCACTGGTGTTTTCCACACAATCCAGTTTTCGTGGTGTAAGGTTGAGCTTAATACACTATTTCAATTTATTTCTAAGTCAATTGCATGGCTGAGTGAAGACATCACATTGTTAAACTTGCAAATAGCTCCATTGCTTTCCTGACTAGTTCATATCTCAATAATCTTTGCAGAAGGAAGTAGAGTCAGCTGTTGGCACCAAGCTTGCCTGATTCCAGGGTTCAGAGTTGCTGCAGGGACCCCTGAACCCCTGCTCCTCAAGCAGTCCTGTTTTCCTTTTCCTGTGGATCTTCAGGACAAAGCGACTGTTTGGAAAGGTTTACTATGTAATAAAATCTGGTTTTTCCATTCTAAGAGGACTGTACTCCCAGGTCATTCAGCATTTGTTTTAAGTCTTCTGTGTAAGAGTCCATCAATTTCTCATTAAATTGACGTTTTGGGATTTTATTATTTATTTGAAGATATTGTCATGCAACTTCCCTAATTGAGGGTTACCAAAAAGTGTCTTCTTCTAAGTTAACAGCAGCCTTTTTAAGAATGTTGTGTTTAAATTTTTGTCTCCTCTGAAAGGTAGAAACCAGAGATGTATGAAACCACAAGAATAAGCTGATTCTAAATTCTTTCTCAGATCTTTAAAAATTTCCATTAACATGCAATACTTGTCCATTTTTATGGGGCACTGTGCAATATTTGAGTCATATGCACAGCTTAATTAATCAAATCGGGCTACTAGCTATTGCATTTCTTCGTTTTTACTTCGGGCCGACTCATGTCTTCTAGTTCTTTATTCAGTGTGTAATACATTATAGTGAACTATAGTTGTGGGACACTAGAACTTGTTCCTTCTGTCTGAGTTTCACTGTTAACAAACCTTCCATCCGTCCCTCCTCTAGTCTTCCCAGCCTCTAGCAATCACCGTCCTAAGTTCAGATACTCTACTGTTCTTTCAATTCTACGAAACAGGACATGTGGTATTGATCTTTCTGTGTCTGCCTTACTTCATTTAACACAAAGATCTCCAGGTACAGCCATTTTTACCGCAAATATCAGGATTCCATCAATGTTATGACTGATTGAAATCTTCTTTTGTGTATATTTTAAAAATTCATTCATGTACAGATAGCTATCTAGGTTGATTTCATACTTTGGTTATTGAGAATTGTAGAAAATGAAGATGGGAGTGTAGCTTTCTCTTTCATATATCCATTTCATTTCCTTTAGAAGTGTACCTAGAGGCATCATAGGTAGGTCACATATGAATCTGTTTTTATACTTTTGGAGATCTTCCATATTATTCTCATAATGGCTCTACTGGTAGGTCACTCCTTTTCCTCCATCCTTACCAGCAATGCATTTTTTTAAAAAAATATTTATTTTATTTTTGTTTGAAAAACAAATTTACAGAGAGGAGGATAGCCAGGAACCCTGAAGACAGAAAAAAAAGAGAGAGAGAGAGAGATCTTTCATCTGTTACTTCTCTCCCCAAATGGCCTTTATGGCTTTAGCTGAGCCGATCCAAAGCCAGCAGTCAGGAGCTTCCTCTAAATTTTCCGTGCCTTGGGGTTCTGGACTCCAATCGATAAATATGAATACGTATATCTGTAAATATATGTGTTTGTGTGTGTGTAAAGTCATCCCAACTGAGTGAGACGATACTTTACTGTGGGGTTTTGCCAGTAACACTGAGTATTTTTTCATGCATTTCTTCCATATGTTTTGATTCCTCTGAGAAAAGTCTATCCAGATCCATTGCCCATCGCTTAGTGGACTCCTTTCCTGTATTTTGTGTTAAGTTTATTGAGCTCTTATATAATCACCACGTTAACCCACTGTAAGCTGTGTTGTTTGCACATCTTTCCTATCATTTCATCGTTTTTCTCTTCGCTTTGATGACTATTTTACTGTGTAGGTATTTCTTAGTGTAATAAATCAGTTTGTTATTTTGTATTGTAGTGTCTGTATTTTCAGGCTCTTTTTTCAAAGAAAAACATTGCCTTTGTCAAGTGCAGTAAATTTTTCAAATGTGTTTCTTTGGTTATTTCATAGTTTCAGGTTTACGTTGAAATCTTCAAACCATTTTGAACTGATTTTTTCCTAGGTTGAGGTTAAGGCTTAGGTTTAAATCTTCTGCATATAGCATGCAGTTTCCTCGTGCCTGTTTTTGAAGAGACTGTCCTTTCCCAAGTTTATGCTTTTGGCACTTTTGTCAAATATAAATTGACTGCTGATGCTTGGATCAATTCTGGGATCTTTTTTGTTCTGCTGATTTGTGTAGCTGTATTTTTGTTAGTACCGTATTGTTTGGATTACAATAGCTTTGTAGTATGTCTTGAAATCTGGTGTTGTGACACCCAATTCTGTTTTGTTTGTTCAGGAGTGTTTTGTTTTTATTTTATTTTTTTGTTTGTTTTTGGCTATTTGATGTCTTTTGTACTTCTAAATGAATTTTAAAGTTGTCTTATGCAGTCCTGTGAGGGATGTTATTGATAGTTTAGTGAGAATTGCATTGGATCTATAAATTCTTTTGACTAATAGGGAAGTTTTAACACTTGTAGTTCTTGGAATACATGGCTATCAGTGGTGTTCCATTTTTGTTTCTTCAATTTTTTTGACATTTTATAATTTTCACCATAAAAATGTTTTCTTCATTTGATTAAATTTATCCACAGGTGTGCATTGCTATAGCTTCTACAAATGGGATTGCTCTCATAATTTCTTTCTTATTGAATTCTTTATTGCTATGTAAAAGTTCTGCTTATTTTCATGTGTTGATATGAATCTTGTATCTTTATAGAATTTGCTTGTCAATTGTAATAGTCTCTTGATAGTCTAGGTTCTGTTGTGTAAAACCATGTCATTTGCAAACTGGAAGAATTTGGCGTCTTTCTTTACTATTTGTATGGTTTTCATTTCTTTCGCTTGCCTAGTGACCATGACTGAAGTTTCCAGCACTACGTGGAGTAAGAATGGTGACAACAGATAGCCTTGTCTGACCCAGATGTTAGATAAATGTGCTTACATTTTCCCTGTTCAGTGTGCTAGTTGTGGATTTTTCATGGCTGTCCTTTCTTGTGCTGAGGTATAATCCTTTTACACCTAATTTACTCAAGGGTTTTAGGATGCATAGATGCTGAGTTTCACTGAATAATTTTTTCTGTATGTGTTGAGGAGATGATATGATTTCACCCTTCATTCTATTCACCATGACGTTTATTTTTAAAAATTTATTTGAAAATGTGTGTGTGTGAGAGAGAAATTGCACTTACCAATTCACTCCCCAAATGCCTGTAAATAGCAGGAGAGGCAAAGTTGAAGCTGGGAGCTGGGCACTGCTCTGAGGTCTCTCAATGGGTGAGGGGACCTGGGATGCTCCTTCATGGGAAGCTTGGCCAGGACTTGAACCCAGGCACTCCAGCATGCAATGTGGGCATCAGAAAGATGTCTCAACTGCTGTGCCAAGAACCTGCCTGCTGTGACATTTTATGTCTAATGGTTTGCCTTTCTTAGGCTGCGCTTGCATTCCTGGGATAAATTTCATTGGATAATGATTAATGATTTGCTTTTCCTGTGTTTTTCAGAAAGATTGGTCTGTTGTTTCTTTTGTTGTTATTCTTTTGTTTGGTTTTAGGGGCAAGGTGATGCCAACCCTGTTGATTCGGTTTGGAAGGGTTCCTCCCCTTTCACTTTTTTGGAATAAGGTGAAGAGAACCGATGATACTTCTTCCTGTCAGGTTTGGTGGAGTGCAATACTGATCCCATCTGGCCCTGTGGTTTTCTTTGCTGGGAGCTTTTGCTTATGGATTGGGTAACATCACCCATTACTGATCTATTCTGGTTTTCTCTGTGTTCATGTTCAATTTTGGGAAGTGACATGTATCCACAAATTTATCTGTTTCTTCTCGAGTCTCCAAGTGGCTGGCCTATAATTGGTAATAATGGTCTTTAGTGATTCTTTGTGTTTCTGTGGTATCACTTGTAATAGCCCCCTTTTCATCTCTGATTGTATTTATTTAAGTCTTTTTTCCCCATAGTTTCATTTTTTCTCCCTTATTTTGGTTAGGTTTTGTTGTTAACATTTCAGAAAACCAGTTGTATTCCATTGATCTTCTGTATTTTGTATGTTTTAAATCTTTCCTCTGATCTTTCCTGTTTCTTTTCTTGTTCTAATTTTGGATTTGTTTTGTTTTGGTATTTCTATACTCTTGAAATGCATGGTTCAGTTGTTTAGTTGTTCAGGTTTTTTGTTTTTGTTTTTTGTTTTTTTTTTGATGTAAGAACTTACTGATACAAGCTTTGCCCTTAGTAGTAGCTTTTGATATATTTCTTAAATGTTGGTATGTTGAGTTTTGATTACCATTTGTTTCAAGGAATCTTTAAATTTTCTTTTTGATTTCATCAATGACCCATTGTTTATCCAGGAGCATGTTGTTGCAGGCCCCGGTCTCCCAAGGATTAACTCCACAGCTTAGCTTGTTTCTCAGAGCATAACAGGATTGGTAATTTTGGCCTGATACATATAGCCACTGGCTTAACCGCAAGTTCCTGCTTCCTATTTGTCAAGTTATCTGCCAGGGGATTGGATAAAACTCAAGGGATTTAGGGTGGCCACTAGAGGATTGGATAAACACTGGGAGGAACTGAAGGGATTTAGGGTGGCCACTACTGGGAGGAGCTAAGCAGAGTATAAAAGAAAGTCTGGAGTTGCAATAAAAATCAATCAATCTGTCATCGATCGGCATTCGGTGTACTGCGTGTTGCCTTGTCTTGTCTCTCTGCGTTGCAACCCTAGTCCCTCCGCTCGGCTCGGGGTACGTGGCGACGAGGGCGTTGCCAACATCTGGAGGTCCCACCGAGATTTGAACTCGGATCGCTGGATTCAAAGTCCAGAGTGGCATTCGGTGTACTGCGTGTTGCCTTGCCTTGTCTCTCTGCGTTGTCTGCGTTGCAACCCTAGTCCCTCCGCTCGGCTCGGGGTACGTGGCGACGAGGGTGTTCCCAACATCTGGAGGTCCCACCTAGATTGAGAAAGAGAGGATACGACGAAGGGTCGTCCCGGGAGGCTGGCCAGCTGATTCAGGTAAGTGGGACGTATTGTAAGTCTCTGCTAAACTGGTAGGAGAGGGAGTTTCAGTTTGAAATAGAGTCAGGTTTTAGTTTTATTTTGAAATATAGTTAGGTTTTAGACTTATTTTGAAATATAATTAGGTTTTGGATTTATTTTGTAAGTTTTCGATTTATTTAGAAGTATAGTCAGGTTTTAGATTTATTTTGAAGTATAGTTAGGTCTTGGTGTTTAATTTTTCCGGCAAAAAGGACAATAAAATGGGTTCTGCCTTCTCGCGGGATAAATTGGCCACCGAGCTTGAAGAACTTCTACATCAACTGGGGATGCCAGTTAATATTAAGATGATTAGAAATTTTGTTAAAGCCATTCAATCTAGTAGTCCTTGGTTTATTGTTTCAGGCAACTTGAGTATTCCCGATTGGGAACAGGTTAAGGCCAATTTACAATCCTGTTTACAAAAAGACCCAGATAATTTCCCCATTGTTAACTTTTCTTTGTGGCGCTTAGTCCGTGATTCATTATTTACTGATAAAGTGAAAGCTGAGAAACAGTTAAGAGAAGTACAGACTACTTTTGAAGCAATCCAGGGGTGGGAAGTTCTACGGTCCTTGGAAGCCTGGAATGAGGCAGCCTCGAGTGAGACCACCCCGAGTGAGACCTCTTCTTTAGAGGAGAGTGAGGTCTTTTCTTTAGAGGAGACCGAAGCCTCTTCTTCAGATGAGAATGAGGCCTCTTCCTCGGAAGAGAGTGAGGACAAACGAGATGAGGAGGTTTTCTTAAAGCAGAAAATTAAGGATAAAGAGAAGTTTTTCTTAAAGCGGAAAATTAGGGACATTAAAAGAAAGTTAAAGAAAGCAGGAATAGGTGCACGTTCCTCTGGCAAATTGTCCAGT
This sequence comes from Ochotona princeps, assembly GCF_030435755.1. Taxonomy (NCBI): domain Eukaryota; kingdom Metazoa; phylum Chordata; class Mammalia; order Lagomorpha; family Ochotonidae; genus Ochotona; species Ochotona princeps. The sequence goes on from NC_080850.1 coordinate 45,873,977, forward strand.
TCAAGATCATCACCATATGCTCCTAATTTTGTCACCCCTACCGCTCCTCCTGAGGAGGAAGCCGCGGGCCACTCACCCAATAATTACCCCACGCGGCCATGGAGTGACGGCCTCACTGATCAGCTGGTGGGTGGGGTTCGTTGCTTCCCTGTAATAGAGGTCCCAGTTCGAGGAGGTCCCCCTCGCCGGGAGCATCAGCCCCTTCAATTTAAAGACCTCAAAAATGTAAAGCAGGCTGTTAAAGATTATGGTGCCCAGGCACCCTTTACTCTTGCACTCATAGAATCCTTTTTGAGTTTGAATCTTACTCCTAGTGATTGGATGCAATTGTGCCGCTCTGCTCTCGATGGTGGCGACTTTCTCCTATGGAGAGGGGACTTTCAAGATAGGTGCAGATTTTTTGCTGAGCAGAACGCGGCTGGGGGACATGCAGATCGAAGCCTTGAAATGCTTACTGGCACTGGACCTTTTGAGGGCATCCAACAATAAGTTAATTATGACCTAGGAGTTTATGCTCAGATAGCAAATGCAGCCCTTGGAGCCTGGAAGGCCTTACCTAATGCTAATACAGGAGACCAGCTTTCCAAGGTCTTGCAAGGCCCTACAGAACCTTTTCAAGAATTTGTGGACCGTGTTATGCAGGTTGCTACTAAGATCTTTGGTAATGTGGAACCAGCAATGCCAGTAATTAAGCATATAGCCTTTGAGAATGCTAATAAATATTGTCAGGATGCTCTCAGGTTCCACAGAGATAAGTCCCTGCATGATTATCTCAAAATCTGCAGACATATTGACTCCACCCATGCCCTTGGGCAAGTGATAGCAGCCGCTGTTCAACACCCTCAGCCCCACCCTAGGGCGCCTCCCAAAACCTGTTTCAGATGTGGACAGCCTGGACATTTTAAAAAACAGTGCCCCAAACTTCCGCGACAAGGAAGATCACCCCCAAGATCCTTGCAGGCCCCAGATCTTTGTCCAAGATGCCATAAAGGCTATCATTGGAGCAGTGATTGTAGGTCCAGATATGATGCCCAAGGCAATCCCCTATCGGGAAACGGGGTCAGGGGCCCGCTCCGGGCCCCCCAACCTCAGGTGTACGGAGCCCAGCAGACACCTGTAACTTCCGGAACAGCGCAGACTCCTTCCAGAGTCCCTCTCCCACGGCGAGGAGCACAGATATTTCAACCCTCCTCAGAGCAACACCAGGTAGCGCAGGACTGGACCTCTGTGCCACCTCTGGAGAGGTATTGACCCCGCTCCTGGGACCCCAACGGATAAAAACAGGAGTCAGGGGCCCCTTACCTAAGAATACCTTGGGCCTGATCCTAGGAAGAAGTAGTGCTACTATGGATGGAATCAGGGTACTACCAGGAGTGATAGATGAGGATACCCCTGCAGAAATAGAAGTCATGGCAGAATCAGCCAAAGGCACTATAATCATTCCACCTGGAGCTAGATTTGCCCAGCTAATCTTGATCCCCAAGGTTCCAACTGACAACCCCATTCTTAAGAGAGATAGACAAGGAGGATTTGGACATTCTGGCCCCTTGGCATGTTGGGTCTCCGACATGCAAACCCGACCCACCTTACAGTTAGAGATAGAAGGGAGAAAATTCACAGGTTTACTTGATACCGGAGCTGATAGTACAGTTATATCCCAGGCACAGTGGCCAAGTTCCTGGCCATTAGAGGCCACCCCAACCGTTCTCCAAGGGATAGGAACTTCTCAGCCACAGAAAAGTGCCAGGTTGTTAAGGTGGAAGGATCAAGAAGGGCATTCAGGAGTTTTCCAGCCGTATGTCTTACCACATATTCCTATCAACCTGTGGGGACGAGATTTGTTGAGTGCCATGAATGTTGTATTGACCTCTCAGCCTGTGCCAAATATGCTTAATAGACAGGGATACTTTCCTGGAAAAGGTTTGGGCAGACATCTTCAAGGTGACCCCCAACCAGTCTGTGACAGGGTTAGGACATTTTTCGCAGGGGCCATTGTAGAGCAGCCTCGTCAGTTAGTGGAACCCATTAAATTAACATGGAAAACAGATGAACCAGTTTGGGTTGAACAATGGCCCCTTTCAAGTGAAAAATTAGAGGCTGCAATTGAATTGGTAAAGGAACAGCTTGAGGCTGGACATATTGTTCCATCCACCTCTCCTTGGAACACCCCAATTTTTGTTATTAAAAAGAAAAATAATAAATGGAGGCTTTTACAAGATTTACGTGCAGTAAATGCCGTCATGGCCCCTATGGGGGCCACGCAACCTGGTTTGCCATCTCCTGTGGGAATACCAAAAGATTGGCATATGCTTGTGTTAGATTTAAAAGACTGCTTTTTCTCCATTCCCTTGCACCCGGAAGATGCTCCACGTTTTGCCTTTACCTTACCATCCATCAATTTAAAGGCCCCTTCCCAACGTTTCCATTGGGTCGTGCTCCCACAAGGGATGATGAACAGCCCTACCATTTGTCAGATATATGTGGATAAGGCCTTAAAAGGAATTAGATCACAATTTCCAAATATTTATTTAATCCATTATATGGATGATCTTTTGATTGCAGCTGAAACCCGTTCCATTCTGTCCTCAGCAGCACAATGTATTTATCAGGCTTTAGCCACAGCCGGGTTGATTGTTGCCCCGAATAAAATTCAGACAGATTTTCCTTATCAGTATTTAGGCCATCAACTTTTACCAACTGGTGTCACCCCTCAGAATTTGACCATCAGATTAAGTGATGTGAAGACTTTGAATGATCTGCAGAGTTTGTTGGGTGATATTAACTGGATCCGACCAATTTTGCATATTTCCACTGGGCAACTCAAGCCACTTTTTGATATTCTTAAAGGTGATCCAGATCCTTCCTCACCCAGACAATTGTCCAAAGAAGGCAGGGAATGTCTGCAGTTAGTCGAGCAGGCCATTCATAATGCTCATGTTAATTATGTGGATTATAAGGCACCAATGCGGTTGTTGGTCTTTCCTTCCAATCATGCGCCTACAGCAGTGTTTTGGCAGACTGGACCTATATATTGGGTCCACTCCCCAGCATCCACTGGACAAATTGTGCAATCATATCCCACTGCTGTTGTATCTCTGTTGTATAAGGCATGTAAGATCAGCCTGCAAATTTTTGGAAAATATCCTGATTTCATCTCCATCCCCTATGATTCCCAACAGGTGGTATGGTTGCAGAATAATATTGATGATTGGTCTGTCTTTTGTGCCACGGTTTCTTCTCAGTTAATTAATCATTATCCTTCCCATCGCTTAGTACAGTTTTTTAAAAGACATCCAGTTGTTTTTCCAAAAATAATTAGACAACAACCCATATTAGGAGCTCGTGTGGTTTTTACTGATGGGTCGGCTAAAGGCAAGGCTGCTATAGTTTCTGGACATGAAGAACAGGCTGTTTCCATCTCTCACAAATCAGCTCAAGCCGCCGAAATAGCCACTGTTCTTTTTGCCCTTCAAATTTATCATGATGAGCCCCTGAATTTATACACAGATAGCTGCTATGTGGCTCATGTTGTTTTACCTTTAGAAACCACAGCCTATATAGCCCCTACCTCCTCAGTTTATTTGCTTCTTTTACAATTACAGCAGCAGATTTGGCAGCGCACTTGTCCCTTATTTGTTGGACATATAAGAGCGCATACCTCCTTGCCTGGCCCCCTAAGCGAGGGTAATGTATGGGCAGATTCGTTGACTCAGGTGTTGCACATATCCCTGACCATGGACCCTTATGAACAGGCAGTGCGCCTTCATAAAAGGTTCCATCTCAATGCAGCTTCCCTGAGATTACATGCTAAGGTGACTAGAGAACAAGCCACCCAGATTGTCACCAATTGTGAAGTCTGCGCTCAATATTGTTCTGTCCCATCCCTAGGGGTTAATCCCAGAGGGTTATTGCCCAATCATGTGTGGCAAATGGATGTTACCCACGTCCCTTCCTTTGGAAAACTTCAATATGTGCATGTTTCAGTTGATACCTATTCCCATGTAATATATGCCTCCGCTCATTCAGGAGAGAAATTAAAAGATGTTAAAGCCCACTGTTTACAGGCCTTTGCCTATATGGGCGTCCCCAAACAAATTAAGACCGATAATGGACCGGCCTATGTTAGCCAAGGTTTTGAGAAGTTCTGCCAAGATTTTAATATAACTCACAAAACAGGCATTCCTTATAATCCTCAGGGTCAAGCCATTGTTGAACGTGCTAACCGCACCCTTAAAGTTTATTTAGAAAAAATAAAGAAGGGGGATGTGGCCGAGCATTGCAGCTCACCCCATTCCTTACTGGCATCTGCCATCTATGTGTTAAATTTTCTAACTGTCACTAATGATGTAGCTCCTGCAGAGCGCCATTGGCTTCGCCCTTCTAATGAGAATAAAGGCCAAGTAAAATGGAAAGATCTGGCCACAAATAAATGGCGAGGACCAGATCCAGTACTAACGTGGGGGCGAGGCTCTGTTTGTGTTTTTCCCCAGGATGAAGAAACACCTAGATGGGTTCCCGAGAGACTTACACGGCAAATCTCCTTGGCTCCAACTCAACATGATCCCACTCCTAATGATGTTCTTGCAGGATAGGAGACCCTGACAGCAGTGATGCAACTTCCTGATATCCTGCCCATGGGGAAACGCAGATCTCCAGCTGCTCCCCGATTTACCATCATATATGTGTTACCCCTGTGAAATGGCATTTAACTGGCAGCATGGATGTTTTAGGAACAAAGCGGAATCTTGGCCATGAGGCTGATGGTCATAGCCATGATTGCAGTACTGTTTAGTCTTCTTTGCCGCCTATGCAGGCAACAAGCCTGGGAGCAGGTCATTATTTGACAAACCATGATGGTTTTAGCTGTGGAAAATCCTAGCGCTCAAGTTTGGCTGAACATGGTGTGATGGGCAGCCAGAGACGGGTAAGATCTGGCAGCGCTGATGACCAACCTAAGACAGGGATTCCCCAGGTGGGGCTCCCCATGACGGGTAAGGCGTCAACTGACTGCTGGACAACCTAAGACAGGCGTCCATTAAAAAAAAAACAAAAAAAGGGGGACATGCAGGCCCCGGTCTCCCAAGGATTAACTCCACAGCTTAGCTTGTTTCTCAGAGCATAACAGGATTGGTAATTTTGGCCTGATACATATAGCCACTGGCTTAACCGCAAGTTCCTGCTTCCTATTTGTCAAGTTATCTGCCAGGGGATTGGATAAAACTCAAGGGATTTAGGGTGGCCACTAGAGGATTGGATAAACACTGGGAGGAACTGAAGGGATTTAGGGTGGCCACTACTGGGAGGAGCTAAGCAGAGTATAAAAGAAAGTCTGGAGTTGCAATAAAAATCAATCAATCTGTCATCGATCGGCATTCGGTGTACTGCGTGTTGCCTTGTCTTGTCTCTCTGCGTTGCAACCCTAGTCCCTCCGCTCGGCTCGGGGTACGTGGCGACGAGGGCGTTGCCAACATGTTGTTATAATTTCTTAACTTTCTTTGGTTGTCTATTTCTTTTTTTTTTTTTTATTTAACTTCATTAATTACATTGTATTATGTGACACAGTTACATAGATACTTGGGTTCTCCCACCCCTCCCCAAACCCTCCCACCATGGTGGATTCCTCCACCTTGTTGCATAACCACAGCTCAAGTTCAGTTGAGATTCCCCCATTGCAAGCATACACCAAACATAGAGTCCAGCATCTTATTGTCCAGTCAAGTTCAACGGCTTCTTAGGTATACCCTCTCTGGTCTGAAGACAGAGCTAGCAGAGTATTATCCCAGTCAATTGAAAGCTCCATCATACCATCAGCAAAAATTTACATCATTATGGAATTAAATGACATAGTAATGAGTAACCAACATGTTGAAAGTAAATGCGAGTTCCCAGCCACCTTCTGTGACCACCTCACCTATACTTCAATTTAGTTTATACACAACATATAACATTCAAAACATAACATGTTATATTTCAAGCTTATTGCACTGTGGTCAGCAAAAATTAAATGATATTATTTTGACATTTTTAAATTTTCTGAGACTTCTGTATGGCTTATTAGATAATCTGTCTGTCCTATATAGTGTTCATGTACTTTAAAAAAAGTGTGTATTCTGCACCTGTTGAATGAAATAAATGGTAGATGTCTAAAAATAGGTTAGCTCAGATGTTCCCTTGATTTTTTTTTAGTTGGATGAGCTGCTCTTTGATGAAAGTGGGGTTTTGAAGTTGCCCAATAATATGATATTGAAACTTTTTCTCCCCTCTTTTGTGTCCTGTAATATTCATGTGGATGTGCACAGCCCAGCAGGTACTGCCCTGGGGTGGGAGATATGGGCCCAGTTGGATTCCAGGTTTCACTGTAACTGCCATTCATATCTGAGGTGAGCACTGTTCCTTTACCTGGGGCAGGAGATAACTCCTTCCCTGCTGACCTTCTCAAAATTAGTGAAGGGATGAGGTGATAAGTTTCCTGTTTGCCTTCTCCCTTGTGTCTTTTCTTATTATTATACCAAAACAAGGTACCATGGTCTCTTACCTGGCTTTCGCGGCCCTTGGAAAGGCAACTTGATGTGCAAATAGGTGTTCTAGCTGGTGTGTCTCTGGAGAAACCACAGAGACATCTCACTCAGCCAGCTTCTCGCTCTGCCTTCTCCTGAATTTATATTCTTGAAGTGGCTGCACATGAGCTTGATGATAAATAGTATAATATATTTAAGTACAATGTATATATGTGAAGTGTAATATTATACTTTATATGTATTATACTTAATATATATGTATATATGTATATATATATGGTAGTAACAAATGTTTCATTTATCTTTTAGGATATGATGTTAGAGTTTAAAGGCATTTTTATTTTGTAGAGAAAAGGGTCTGACCAGTTAATATTTACTGTTCTTTGATGCAAGGCTTTTTCAATGGCCAAACTTGAGAATGCTAATTAGCCAGGTGGAGATATTAGTGTCTATAGAAGAAATAAATGAGTTTGTTCTTTTATGGTCTGAAAAGAAGAGTAATGCTTGGCTTTGGAAATTAGATATAATATACATCAGGGTTCCTAGTAATAAGGCCTATATCACATTTTCAATTATTTGAAGGTATAAAAACGAACCTAATGAGCATTATCATTAGATCCCTGCTTTGTGCTGCACAGAACTGTGTGTGATGAAGCTTTCAGGGAAGGCAGGGTTCAGAGGCACAGGTAGGGCAGGCCCCGGCCAGCTTTGGGGAAGAGCAAGAAAGGTGTAGCTGGGCGGGCAGAACGTAGAATCCTATAGCACGCTGTGACTGACAAGCAGTTTCTTAGCAAGACAGGAGCTTCAACCAGATTTAGAAGACAAAAGGAATGTGACTGAGTGGCAGTAGGTCTATGAGGTGGTGAGGAAGAAACACTGAGGGGACATTTGGAAAGGTCTTGTTGCCAGTAGACAGCACAAGGCCTCAAGAACTTGGCAAGAAGGAAGAACTTCTAGCCTGAGGAATTGGGGCAAAAGGCACATCATGAACCAAGGGGGTTCAGTCTTGGGAAGCAGCAGGATTGTGTGATTAAGCCTGGGTATGGTTCTTAGAAGCCTGTTCACTTGAGGTGAGGTGTGTCTGACACCCAAGTGTGCCCTTAAGCTGGTCCCTCAGTCTTGACCTTATTGGCTCATGATACTCAGACAAACAGGCTGATTCCTGAACTCAGAACTGGGCAGAGAATGCTCATGTTGGTCACATGGGCTTAGGGAAGGGGTAAGGACAGTACCAAGTGCCCCTACCAAGTCCACATTATTGAATGATCAGTTCTTGGGTGAACATGCTGCTGCAGTCGAATACTTAAATATATTCAAATTAAGTGTCAATGAAGGCTTAATTGTTCTGATCAATGTCTGTATTGAAGAATTTGAATTTACAAGAGATTTTGGAAGCATAACCCCCTTCAAGCATGACAGGGAATAAATATTTAGATAAGAAATAGTAGTGCATTCTGCTGTGGTATATACTCACATTTAGACTAAGACTACTCTGGTTTTTAAAACCAAAATAGTGATGTAGCTCTAGTCAGAATTAGAATGCTCCAGTAATAATAAGTTTGTGAGAATGGAATACATGCTTCTATGTGGAAAAGCGGGATGCAGGGCCTGCCTTGTGTTAGGGAGAACTGGGGGATCTGTTCCAGCAAGGACAGAAGGCCCAGCTGGGAAGGGCTGTAGACACCAGACTGGCTGCCAGTTCCCTTTGAAGCTCCTGGCAGGAGGCGTGTGCTTGCTGATGGGAGAGTTGAGTTCAGGTGGGAATCAGGACCAGAGCCCTAGTTGCCCCCTCGCTCCCCATTTGGTGTGGGCTTCAGCTTTAGGCTTCGGGCTTCAGCGTGCTGCCTGCCACACACAGTCTGCTCTGTTCACGCCTGCCAGTAGAGGCTTGGAGCCTGATCCCTGGCAGCCGAGGACATCAAGCATCCAGACTGTCAGGATGCTTGCCAGGAGTAGCCTCCACCTGTCATCCTTTCTTAGGTAGCCTCAGCTGACACACACAAGCCTCACTTTCTCAGGCTCCTTGGTTGATCTCTTGGAAGGAACTATGACAAGAAACACGTTCAGAATCCTAATTGAGCCCTTCAGTGTGCCTCCTACCCACTCGGTCTAGTTCCTCTCCTCATTATTTTGCGGTTCGGGTAAAATTTGCATAGTTTTGACAATTTCATGACCTTGGATGGGACATTATTGTTTTCAGAGGGATTATTCTGTGAGTGGTGGAAGCTGGGCAGCTGGACACTTTCTCCTCCTACACAGCGATGGCAAGGAAACCCATAGACCAAGACTTGAAGACAACTGGACGGTGCCCATCTCTCAGTTTCCAGACCAGCTCCAATCCATTTCATTCTTTATCAGAGCAGTATCAGGCCCTGATCCCAAAGTGTTCCTTTTGCCCTAGGTACAGTGACATGAGCCTGCTCTCATGAATTCTGACCATACTCTGAGAGGGTGGTGGAATTTTATCCAAATCTCTTCTTGTTGTTACTCTGTTGGAAAACTTTGTGTCCTCATTTAGATAACTGGGTTTCATCCTAATTAAAAATTCGAAAAAATCCTTTTGATTGCCCCTGTCTTTGTTGTCCATGAACTCACTGTCCAAGAGCCAGGGCCAGCATGCCTGTAGTGAGCACTGGTTTATAGCTGTCCTCATCCGTCTTACCCTTTTCTTTGGTAACCTCATACCATGACTTCCCTCGGTGCACAGATGAAGCAAATCCAGGACCTGGCTCAATCACTCATGATACTGGTTCAAGGATAGGCATGTGAACCAAGCGAGTTCTGTCAGAGTAAGAAGGACCTTGCATTGGTGCAATCTAGCAGGAAGCATGTGCTTCAATCCTTGTGGCTCACTGTTTAAAAAGCTACGTGGTCTAGACCACCTAGGAACGCAAAGGTGACATACAGAAGAGAGCAGCAAGGTGGAGGTGAACAAATGGAAAACATTTGGCGACAACATTTGAGTCCTCATAACCAGCTGCCTGGTTTATTTTCTATTCTGCTTAAAAAAATTGTGTTAGAGTTTCTGTATTATAGACTGAAAAAAAAAAATTTAACTAATGTTCCTGACAATAATTAAAACTTGGGTCGAGAATTCAGACTAACAACTGGGCTTGCCTACTTGCCGACAGCCTGTGGCCTGGGCCTCTGACTGTCTCCACACATTTTCTTGTTTTCTTTTTGGATTTCCACCTGTTGGGACATCCTGATGTTTAATATTGAACCATAAGCTCTTTTGTATTCTGCGTGAAGACCCCCAAGTAACCAAGTTGTTCCTAAGGAGGGTTTTAGAAATATTTAATGACTTCATGAATAAATTATCTCTTCAGTAACTCAAAGTGGGGAGGCTTCAAGGAATTTCAGAGAATTGACCCTGACATGCATAAATACATGAAGGTCAGAGGCTCATCGGTCTTTACATTTCTTCAGTGGACCTTATTGTATGATTTTACTCCTTTGATAGTGACCTTAAGATCTACTTGGCTGGCAGGCAACAGAGCAACTGTTATTAGAGGGAAAGATGATGAAAGAGATTGATGTAATAGATTTTACTCTAATGGGATCAGAATAGCAGAGACAAGGAGCAGTTAGAGGCAGACTATTCCTGTGTCTTCCTGCCTAATGGAATTTAAGGAGGGTGTATTGAGATCAGTCAGCTCTTGGAGTTCTTTTCAAAAGAAGGATGAAGGCAGGCCTGGGGAGCTGCACTGGCTAAAACAAAGCAACAGCAAAGAAACAACTCCTCCCTGACAATTGAGAAGCAAATGAAGTCTTCCCGATTCCCGGTCAAGCTCTTATCTGATCTGCATCCAACTCTATTGTCTTCCATTGTTTCCAGGGAACCCCTGTGTTTTGATTCAGATCTTCTAAGCAAAACACTTCAGCTCCAGGGTTAGGAAAGTAGCTAGGGAGAGTATTGGGAGGTCCCTGCATGATTTAGGGTGCTAAGGGCTTGATGCTGTTAAGAGAGAAGGTCTTTACTGACAAGGTGAGTACAAATGGCATTTAGACAAGGAGGATTATCACAGATCAAGCTGGGACATGAAAGGGATTATGAGTAAAATTGACCAGCTGCAGAAGAGTTGACCTTTGTTAGTGTTAGACTCAGCTGCCAATAGGAAAAAGCAGATTTAAGTTTTTGATTAAAGAAACACTGTTTTTATTTCACATTAAACACAACACAGAGCTTGTTGACATCAGGAACCCAGGCTCCTGTCATTTTCTCTATCACTGAGGGAAAGGCTTTCTTTCTCAATCCATTACATTTATGTTGTAGTCAGAGAAGGGATGAGGCAATGAGGCTTCCTTTCAGTTGAATTGCTTTTCTTTCAGCATTTTTCTCAGAATCCCAAGGCAACACTTCTTTCTACCTCAGGTCAGAGCTTGTTCACATGCTCACATATAGCTCCAAGCATATCAGGGAAATGCAGTCTTTAGGTTGTTGCATTGAAACTCTAAATTCTGGGTGTTGTAACTAAGGACGGAGGGGACGGCGTCTCGCACAGCAGCTTGTGATGCTTGTTGTTAAATCCTTGAAACCCATGAGGTCTTTAAGCAGTTAGAAGCTCAAGAATGGTGAAGAATGTAACTATTCTTAATTTTAGTGTAGGCATTGGTCAGGGAGAGTCTTAGCATTCATTTTGGCCTGTAAATAAATGCCTCAGAAGTTGTTATTTCTGAGAAAAGGTATGTAAAATTGGCTAGTAAATAAAGTATGAATGCATGTAAAAATAATATTTTGAAATCTTGGGGTTCATCTAGGACAGCAGTTGGGAAACAGAGTTTAGAAAGGCATGGATGTCCCACAGTGAAAGGTGGTTTTGTTTAATGTTGAGAAATCTCAGATACACTTCCAATGGGTGCTTATGCTATCTGATTATGGTAGGGGGAAAGCCTGAAATAGGTTGTGACCTACATTTAGAACTAACATTACAGTGTGTCAGTGCTGGAGTTGGTTGTCTGACCAAGTCCCATAAAGTATGCACGAGTAATGGAACACTAGCCATAAAACAGGCACCGCTGGGCTTTATAAAGAATAGGAGTGCTTGCCTATTCTGTGGGAGCAGCTGCCAGCTGGTCATTGTCAGTTACAGCCATCAAAGAAATCAGCCATAGGTGTTTTTTAACACAGAAATTCAGATTTTTGCATACATGTCTCAATTTTAAATCATGCAAATCAAGCAAGAAGGTCTGCAGCTTACAGTTGCTGATCTAAGTGTCAATGTTACTGAAACTGGGAGAGATGGGGTGACTTGCTCAGAGTCACCTGGCTCACCAGTGATGGTGCTGAGACAAGACCCTCACCTCTTGACTCCTAGTTTGTCTTACTGAGCTCCGTTTTGATGGAGCTAAGCATATTGGGTGGAGTAGAATGATGAGGGCAGCTAGGCATTTCATATGAGCATCAGTGTGGCTCCAGCCCTAGCTGAACCGTCACAGTCAAGTCAGTTATTGAGCAGAACAGTGGGAAAATAAAGGAAGCAAAGAGTCATTAGCAAGCCTTGGGGACTCCCCACAATTAACAATTGGAAGCAGTTAGCCAGGCAGCCTTCCCGGGCGGCCAGTAGCAGTCTGCATGACATGGTGAGTCCCTTACCTCTACCTTTGTAATTACAGCTTTAAGCTATAAGCATTTTAATTTGAAGATAATTTTCAGCTCTTCAATAAATTTCCGTCCCATTATCCTGATGCCTAAAACTTATAATAGCCTCATAAGAAAGTGTGGTCTTCAGAGAATCTTTTTCCTTTAGTGAAAAATCAGGCAGATTGATTACTTTTGGCTAAGAATGGGCAATTCTATCTGGAGATGATTCTACCAATAAGTGGTTAAATGTCTACAGAATAAACAATGATTGCCACAAAAAAAATAGCTTAAACAGAAGAAACATCCTTTAAAAGCTTCCTTTTTGGAATGCCTGTGTCCTGGTATGCCACAAAATTTGCTAAATTATCCCAATACTCTAGCTCCTGGGGCAATAATTTTTAAAGCAGCCAATTTTGTTTTTTCTTTTTCAAAGATAATAGGCTTTTATCATTGTCTGTGGTATACGTTTTAATGTGGATAGTTAAATGCATTTTTAAAGACAGTGTCTAAAGTTCTGAGGAAAGAAATCCCTGGAAACTACAGTTTCTTATTTAGTACTCATGTTAGGATTTTGTCTAGTGAACACAACAGAAAAAACCCTAGGGAACTGCTGGATTCTTTAGATAATTTATCGCAGCATTAAGTATTTTTGCAGAATTTTGCTTACAGTAATAATGGCCTGTATTTATAATTTGTTCTGTTGACAGTTATCTCAGTGAAACTGAAGTATCTGCATAGTTAACAGTGTTGTGTTAAGGTCAAAAACTGGCAGCTCTTACACAACTGGTTGACTTTATCATTACAATATTCCAAATTAACAGTGCTGAAAATGGAATGTTTTCAGAAAGAAGAGAAAAAGTTTGTTATTTATTTCATATTTTACTGTGCCTCATGCTTTTTTTCTTTTAAAAGAGTATGCATTTCATTTGAAAGGCAGAGTGAGAGAAAGAGCTCTCACTTGATGGTGACTCTTGGAGCCAGCTACTTGGGCCATCAACTATTGCCTCCTCCATGTTGTGTGTTAGCAGGAAGCTGGGACTGGACAATGAGGCTAGGACTAACAGGTGGGCACCGTGATGGGGGTGGGCATCTTAATCGCTGAGCCAGATGCCTTCCCCTCTTGCCTGTGTTGTTCCCAGGCACACATAAAGTGCCTAGACGTTCCAAGATGAGCTGTTGTGGTATCAGCAGGAGCTGATGTGACCAAACTAAAACATCCTATTCTGTGTTTTTGCCAGCAAACAGCATTCTCCGGAGTAGGTCTGATGCCACATCTCTTCTTCCAGATGATGTTTCTGAATGCACAGAGCCTGAATTTAAAGTCTTCACTCTCCTCTCAAGTCCCCCACTTTGAATGAAAGTTCTCACGAAGCGCATGATGTGCCAATGGGCAGTATTCTGGTCACTGCATCGGTTCTCTTCGGGAATTCATTGAGATTCCTTGGGGTAAATGGCGCATAATTCTGAGTTTTCCCATGTGGGCGATGGAGGAGAGAGATCATGACCGTGCCACTTGGATGGGGATGTTTGGCATTACTGGGGCAAACATTCTGAACATCAAAGACGTCTTTCATCATAGACCTTGAAATCAAGTCCAAAGCTCTCAGGATGGACGAAAGGAGTCCTTTCCCATCTCTTAGAAGTCATGAAAAATGAGATGTGTATTTGAGATACAGAGAGAAAGATTCTAGGTTCCTAAACCTTGTTGGGGAGTCACATTCCTTTTGATAATCTAATGCAAACTCAGAGCATCTCCCTTCCCCACAGAGGAAATACCCTTAGGGACACACATATAGAATTTGCAAGTTTGGGGCTCGGCAGCATGGCCTAGTGCCTAAGGTCCTCACCTTGATCCCATATGGCCGCTGGTTCTAATCCCAGCAGCTCCACTTCCTCTCTATCTCTCCTCCTCTCAGTATTTCTGACTTTGTAATAAAAATAAAATAAATCTTTAAAACTCTTGCAATGGGGAAATCTCAACTGAACTTGAGCTGTGGTTATGCAACAAGGTGGAGGAATCTACCATGGTGGGAGGGTTTGGGGAGGGGTGGGGAGAACCCAAGTATCTATGTAACTGTGTCACATAATACAATGTAATTACTGAAGTTAAATAATAAATAATTAAAAAAAAAAAGAATTTGCAAGTTTGTTGATTGACTTATAAAAACTTGAGGGTATTTGTTTGCTAAGTTAATTGTATGGCGTTTTTGGAGGTTTGAAACTCCGGGTTAAGAATCTGTGGAGCTCTGGAGATGATGCTGAGTGTCTGTGTTGGAGAAGCATGGAATCTGTTTCTAGTCGCAGCGACATCACTGTGGTAATTATTCGTGCTCCCCTCGTCAGAGTGCTGACCCTGTCACAGAGTGCTACTCCTCAAGTCCCTGGGGTCGTGCAGGGCTGCTGCCAGCACAGAGTGAACCCCGCCTTATTGTAAACCAGGACCTGCTGAAGCATCAGCACCTAGGAGTAACGCAACACTGGGCTAACCTCACGGACCTGGGCCGTGACTTTCCAGAGAGGCTCCCAGACAGCCAAAGAAGAGGGGCTTGTAGTTCTCTGTCCCACACCCAACTAGAGCAGTGCTGTGAAAGACAGCATGTGTGAAACTCCACCTGTTACTGGAAACACACTCTTCTTTTATTGTGAGTAACTGTGAGCAGCACCTGTAATAACTCAGAGTCAGAATGATCTTTTTGTCACGATCCTTTTTTTTTTTTAAATTTTTTTAACAGCTCGAGTACCTCAGACTCCATGGAAGTCAATAAAAAATGATTCTGAAGTTCACCTTGCATTTCAAAGCTTAGGATGCAGTGTATGGAAGGAAATGCCTCCCCGTTTCTCTTGCTGTCAGCTGAAGGCCAGGAACAGATCCATCACAGCTCCGGAGACACACTTCGAAAACACCAGTGTCTCCTTTGGATGCAGATCTGTCATAATTAACACTGACGCTCCACTGCGCTGTCACGCTCTTCACTCACGCCCCTCGTCCTTGCCGCCTTGCCGCCTCCATTCCCCACATGTGCTCCCTTCCCACTTGCCACCACGTCCAGTTGGCCAGTCTGCAGACACCTTGTTCTCTCTGTCTCATGTACTTCCTGTCTTGTTTGTCTCAGTCACCCTTCACGTCAATTGCATTTTCTTACATAAGCAGTGATGTTCAGGATTTCATATGAGAGTCTCTAAACACACATGTGTATCCATACACATGAAAATGTGCCCTTTCATTTAAGTTTCTTTTCAACTTTCTTTCTTTCTTTACATATATATGTATATATATGCATATATTTAGGCATATGTATGTATGTATATATATATGTGTGTGTGTTGAATCTTAGCATACAAATTCTAGGGTCAACTCTGATATGAAGATATATTGGAGCTGTACCATCTGGGAGGGCGACATCACTTCCTGCATGTGAGACACTGCTGTGAGCACTTGCTCAGTGTTAACTTGGCACTGCCACAATGTGGTTTATGATGGGCAAAGCTAATAGTCTCATCACACTTGCAGCCTACCTGTTGCTCCTGCTCCAGTGACTGGGGTGCTGCCATGGTGTCCAATCTGCCCCTGCTGTCCCTCCCAGGACACTGATGGCTGAGGTGGACTTCAGGAAGCCTGTTATTCCTTATGCAGAAGCATAACATGTTGCATCTGCCAAGCAGAGGAACAGATGCTGTCACAGCGGTGGCAACATTTATGCTTAAGCTGCAGCTTGTACCTCCACACATATTTTAAATAATTTACAGACTTACAGTTTCCTCTTTAGTTCTGTAAATGTACCAAGCAGTCCCCTGTAAATCTCTGGGTCTCTTGTTTCTTGGGTTGCCAAATAGGTTAAAAATATAAACTCTTGAAATGCTTGAACCTTGCCCCTGCTGCCATCCTGTTCCTTAATAGCTGAAGTAATGACTTATGAACAGTTTGTGTGAGAGTGCCTTTTATGTGAAAACTAAAAGATCATTCTCATCTCTTGCTCTTGCAAAGATGGATTTGTGGATTTCCTTTTGAGACTGGTTTGTGTGACTTCACTGACTCTTTGGCTTTGAAACTCAGCTACAGTGAGTGAAATGTGAGGTTCATTGAACAACCTTCTTCCGGCTCAGGATCATGCATAACCTGTTTTCTGGGCCACCCCTTTTGGTGACTCAGAGCCCATCTTAGCTAATGTGTGAGTTCTTGGCGGTAAATGCAGGAACAAATAGAGGTCAAGTGTTGCTTCTACATGCGATGTTTTTGAAGGTGCTCCGTATTTCACTTTAAAGTCATCTGCCCATGAGGAGCAGGCTGACTGTGTGGGAGAACGGTAGATGGCAGCCTCCCCAGGGGCATTGCATCTTTACTCAACCACTAGGACGTGATGTGCTTGTGTTTAGTTAGGGAGAGGCTTTGCCTCCAACTCTGTGGACATAGACAAAGGTAGCCCTCTGCACAAGCGAAGGAGTCAGCTGCCTTCTCTTGTGTTTTGGCCGAAACTCAGAGTGCCAGCAGAGAAGTGGAGAAGCTTCACAGAGAGAGGGGGGATGGCTGCAGGTGTTTGCCACTGGAGGCGGTTGGCCTGGCAAACTGGATGATGCCACTGGACATGCGCCGTCCCTCACTCTTGAATCATTCCTTGACTGTGCAGAAATCAGTGAGACTGAAATAAGCTCATTGTCTAGGTTCTTCTTTTTTGCCTCACTTTGGGGAATTTTATTAAAAAAAATGTTTCTTATGCCCTGTATTGAAGAGTTTTCCCCTTTGTTTTCTTCTAGTAGTTTCAGGTCTTGTCAGATCTTTAATCCAGGTTGTGTTATAGCCATGTGGCAGGGATGGAATGTGACCTGGACTTATGGATAGGCAGTTTTCCCAGTACCATTGTTTGAAGAGACTGCTTTCTCCAGGCTGTGTTTTTGGTGTTTTTGTCAAGAGTTAGTTGGCTGTAGTGCAAATTAGAATATAATTAAGAAGAATACTATGGATGTTCCTCAAGAGAATTAAGAATGGATCTACCACATAATGCAGCCATCCCATTTATATATCTGTTATTAAAGAAATGAGGCTGACACTTGAAAGACATTGCTTCATAAAGAAAATATGAAACATTCCCACAATGAAATATTATTGAGCCATAAAAGGACTGAAATTCTGGTGCTGGTATTGTGGCTCAGTTGCTGAAACCATCATCTGCAAAGCTGGCATCCCATGTGAGTGCTGCTTCATGTCCTAGACGGGCCTTGTGGATGTGTCTAGGAAGGAGACAGAAGATGGCCTAAGTACTTGAGCCTCTACTACCCTGGTAGGACATCCAGATGGAATTCCAGGCTCCTGGCTTCAGCGTGGCCCTGTTTGTAGACTGAACCAGGGAATAGAGGATCTTGCTGTCTGTGTCTTCCTCTCTCTCTGTGACCTTGCTTTTCAAATATATAGTTAAATGTTGTTTTTTTTAAAGGATGAAATCCTCACATTTGCAATAAAAGGGACAGAGCAGGTGATATTTATATTAAGTGAAAGTCCCGGAAGACAAAATTTACATGTTTTCTTTCATATGTTAGGGTTTGAAAATACAGGTGATTGGCACTTAGAATAGTGATTATTAGAGGCTTAGTTCTATTTTAAGGACTTTTAAGTACATTTTTATTACAAAAGAGAGAAGAATGGAGCCAGAGAAAGGAGAGCACTTCCGTCTACTTGTTTACCACTCGAATGGTTGTAGTTGTTGGAGCTGAGCTGTGCTAATGCTGAGATTTTGAGCTCTGTACAAATCCTCCAGTTGAATGGCAGGGGCCCAGCCACTTGAGCCTGCACCAGCTGGTTCCCAGTGTGTGCATTAGCAGGAAGTGGGAATGAAGATTGGAGCTGGGAGTTAAACCCAGGTGTTCCACTGTGGGATGTAAACATCCCAACTGGCATGTAACTGCTAGGCCAAACATTTTCTCCTATAATTAAAAGAAATATATAGCTGTGGCATAACATCATGCACATTGTGGGGTACCGAGGCTTGTCTCCACACATGTATAGGTTGCATTCAGTTTCTCACTTCTTCGGTGGAGAAGCAAGCCAAATGAGATCCTCTTCTGTTTCCTTTCGTACATTTGCACAGTCAGAGCTCATCTGTCCTCTTTGGAGCGAGCAGGAGCTTCAGGCAGGGCAAAACATGGACATCCAGCTAGGGTGGAAGCCATCAGAATCTGCAGGAACCAATTTGGAATAGGCTGTTGGAATGAGACAAATGGAGGAGGATGGAGTTTCCTGAAGGAAGCAGGTGGGACGTGGCCAGGTGACAGTTGCGAAGAGAGGTGAAGGGGAGCTGATGTCGGGGAGCTGGGAAGGAAGCATCCTAAGGGAAAGCTTTCCAAGGTCCAAGTCCTAACCACTGGGACCTTCTGTGGGTTTCCATGAGCAAATGGACTGGGGACAGAGCTCCCTGGTGGTCCTCAACGTATTGTGCGATGCTGGTTTGGTCCCTTCACGGAGAGTGTTTAACCCTGCACTCCTACTCACAGACTCAGGTGTGCAGACAGGTGCACTGCCGCTCAGGGGGGGAGAATGTCCTCTGCTCTGGGCTCTGAGTGGGGAAGCGCTGGGGCCCCCTGCAGCCCTGCTTGGCAGGTGGAAACCAGACCGGTGTAAGAGCCTCTGAAGAAATAGACAAGCTCCCTCAAAGCCTGCCTGGAACTGCACCTCTCTGAACTTGACTTGGCACTTATCTAAAGTGTAGGTTACCCATCTGTGCAGGTAAATTATTTTCTTCTCTGGACTTTGCCAGAATGCTGAGCTGTGTTCACTATCTTTGGATGAGTAGTCTTTTTTTTTTTTTTTTTTTTTTGCTGAATATCGTTATTCTGGATTTTAAAAATACCTTTCTAGGGCCCAGTGTGATAGCCTAGTGGCTAAAGTCCTCACCTTGAACATGCCAGGATCCCATATGGGTGCTGGTTTTAATCCCAGCAGTCCTGCTTCCCATCCAGTTCCCTGCTTGTGGCCTGGGAAAGCAATTGAGGACGGCCCAAAGCCTTGGGACCCTACACCCACGAGGGAGACCTGGAAGAGGTTCCCTGGTGATGGGCCTGGGAAAACAGTACATGGTGACCCAAATGCTTGGTGCCCTGCCACCCAGAGTGGAGACTTGGATGAAGCTCCTGGGTTCTGGGTTTGGGCTTGGCCCAGCTGTAGCTGCTGCAGCCATTTGGGGGTGGGCCAGTAGAAGGAGGATCGCTCATCTCTCCCCCTCTCTCTCTAGCTCTGACTTTCAAATAAATGAGTAAGCCTTTAAGGAAAGGAATGCAGTTATTAACACATGTGCAGCTTTTGTGATATGCTTACAACTTTTATACAAAAATATACTCTTTTATAACTCAAGGGGTCTTCATATTCGATTCATTAAAGCCTAATTTAGTTGACACTGTTCAATGTGAGAAAAGGGCCATCTTGTCTGGAGAATAGCAGTAAGGAGGCAACTATCCCGTTTCTGGCTTTGGAATCATCTTCCGCAGCCTTGAGCACGCTCAGCACAGCTGCGCAGCTGGCCGAGGGTGTGCATGGGAGGATTTGTGGTCAGGACAGGAGATGCAGCACTGCAAAACTCCAAAAGGGAAGGAGGGGACCAAACCCAAAACCGAGAACTGGCCAAGTCTCCCAAAGGTAAAAGGCAAGCATCGTCTTAGTGAAATTGGCACATAAATTCAGAAAACACACCAGTGCCATAGCTGAGAGGTGGTACTTGTGGTGTTGACCAGACAGCTACTGGCTTGGACCTCTTTTTACTCTTTGCTCTTTTGAGATAGTATTGATTCCAGGTGAGCACAGCAGTCCCAGGTTCATGGACTAAGGAAATGTGGGCATGAAGCTAGCTGGGTTCCAGAGATGGCAGCAGAAGGCAGAGGTACTGGGCCGCCCTGAGACGCATCCCAGAGAAAGTCACTGCCCCAGACGGTGGTGAATGCCAGAAAGGGTTGCCCAGAGGGCCTGTTTTGTACACAAGCTTTGAGTAGCTGTAGAAACCCAGTGTTGTCAGCGGGACACCGGGTGTGGACTGTGTCAGTCTACTGTTCTCTTGCTAGCACACTGCATCATCACAGCACGGCAGAACTTTGGGAGGTCTGTGTTCTCTCACTGCCTAGATCTGTGCTGCATGCTGCTCTGCTGAGTCACCACAGGAGGCTAGCTACCCGTCCTTAGCTTTCAAATGTAGATGTCATAAGCTGAAGAATTTGGTTAATCTTTATTTTTAATTCTTCTTACATGTGTCCCCTAATCTACTAATTCTCAGTCACTCATTTATAATGTTTCTCTTAATTTCCCCTTGCTACACTCCAACTACCTCTATGCTGGTAGCTTGTTATGCTACACTTGGGGTATTTCCTGGTCTTCCAGTAAGTTCCACTGCTGGCAACATCTCCTGTCCTGAAATCAATCTTATCAGGATGATTTCCTGCTTAAATCCACAATACTTAGAGTTTAAGCAGGTGCATCGTCTCTTCCAGATCTTTCACTCACAAATGTCACTGCCAAGGTTGTTTAGATTTCATCCTCTCCCATCCTCACCCTTATGTCTGCATTAAATCTCTTCAGAGCTCCATGCCCCTTGGCTCTAGGTGGGCTCCATTTTATTGCTCCAATCTCATCTGTGAGGCACAGACCAGCCCAGCACTCACATGCATTAGGAACAAGATTTCTCAAACTCTGTCCACAGTCACTTCTGCCTCTTACTGATTCTTCTCCTCCATCTTAGATCATCACCATGTACAGTCTTCAGTAATGTCTGTGGCCACATGGTGTCTTCAGCTGTCCCAGCCCCTTAGATGGTTGTCAAGGTTTTGTTCTCCCTCTTTTCTTTTGATTTCAGAACCTTCTGTTTGTACATTTTAAGCTGACAGCTGGGTTATTACAGGACAAAGCAGGTTAGATTTTTGTTTGTTATTTCAGGGACAGTGAAATCTTCAACTGGAGATAAGAGATTCAATTGGTGACACAAATGAGAACCAAAGATTTTCCTGTAAGGACATAAATAGATTGAGCTAAATGATGATGCATGAATCAAATTACTGAAACTCAGAGAAAATACAAATTATATTAAATCAACAGTGACAAATACATCATGTATCATCTACCTCATGGATTAGAAAATAAATCAATGAAATTATTTTTCTTTGTTTTCAGGATACATGACAAGTAATAATTTTCTAGCCTTGAGATAGTCACTTCTGAATCTTTTGATTCATTTGGCTACCCAGTTATAAAAATATGGTTACAGGCTTAGTAGGAAAGTATTTGAGAGGTTTCTATTCAGAAGAACCTTTCTCTTGATGAAATTTGAGCACATGAACACAAGAAACCATTTTTATTAGCTTTTTTAAAAACAGTCTTGTGAAAGCCAAATACCTCTTGAAATTAGGTCTGTGCCTTCAATGTTTCCAAAAAAATGTGCTGGACTCTTTTGTGTTGAAAAGAAACAAAGTCTTTTTGGGTCACATCACTTAGGGAGCATTTTTGGAAAAGATAAAGACAGAAGTCAGCGGGGTGAGCCCTTGCTTGCCCAGCAGCAGACAGGCCGGAAGCAGACCCGGGCTACGTGCAGGTGGCAGCTGGAGGCGTGCTCTCCTGTGTGCTGGTGCCTCTGCTGCTGGCTCTGCACTGGGGTGACCAAGGGCGCTCTCACTCTCCTCTGCACCTGCTGGACTGGACTTCCCAAAGGCTTTTCTGCTACTGATTTGTACGTTGCTTCCTGGCTTTTATGATAGGCATTCTTTATCTCTGCACTGCTAAGAATCATGCTGTCTTTGTGAATTTCTGTTAAGGTTGTCTGAAAAAATTGTGATTGAAAATTTTTGTCCCAATCCCCAATTTCTTGTCCTTAAATCTCTGTAGGCTACTGATGTTTTGGGCACGAATTTTTGGTCCAGTTATTTTCAGCCAAATAGTAGGAGTTATGCGGTTCAAAACAGGCCCTCAGCATCTTATATTTTGTAGGTGAATATATTCAATTCTAGAGTTGATTTCACTAGCTTTTCAGATCCCCAAATTTTCCTTAACCTGGGGTTCCACAATAAACAGATGAGAAGCTGCTGCAACTTCCTCAGGAGAAGTTGCAAAGCTGATCTCCAAACTTGTAAAGCTGATCTAAAATCCAAAACACCAGGTCATTGAAATTAGGAAAGTATGCCATAATGAGATCAGGTATTTGTGACTTGACTGCCTGGCCAGTTCCTTTTTCTTCCCCGAGGCAGAGCTGGGGCGTAGGCAGGTTGGTCAGACGGCCTGCTGGAGAGCTGGCATGGCGGTGGTCTCAGCAGCTTTGGAATAGACTGCAAGTGCAGGCCCTGCCCACTGAGCGCTCTGCACGGGACCCCACGCCTGACTGGCCACGTGGAAACTGGCCGCATTTCTGATTCAGTGGGCTGATTCTTTGACAAGCTTTATTAAGTGTGAAAGTTTCCTCTCTATTCAACCTTTGGGCAGATATGAGAATCAGTTGTTGCCAGCATCAATCTATCTCTTTTGACTTCTTTTTTCCCTCCAAAATTAACCCGCATGTTACCTGTGGGCTTGGAGATGGAGCACAAACGCTGAGATTCCATAGTCTAGTGTCACCAGAGCAAGTTACTGATTTCCAGGCCTTCCCTGTGTCTTACCCTGTGCAGAGCTGTCCTGCGTCCTCTACTCCCCTCACTGTGCTGGTTGCAAGCATCTTACTACCTTAACCCACATTACATGAGGCTCCCCAAGACAGAGCAGATGACAGCACAAAACCAGTACCTCCCCAGAATGCTTGAGATTTTCAATTAACAGCACTCTTAATCTAGTGCTAACCTAATCCCAGACGTTTGATTCTCTTCTAAAACCTGAAGTCAATCATGTACTTCTGGCCTAGAAACTTCAGGAGTTGCTGCACCGAGTCAGTCCTTGTTTCATTGAGTGTTCACGTGATCCTACCAGGCACTGTGCTGACTTGAAAGCTCAATTGTTGACTGGTCCAGCTCTGTCCTGCTTTTTTGCAGTGCTCCAGTTTGTCTCTCCTGCAACTTGAGGCCACGTGACTGGCTCTTAGTTGAGAA
Source organism: Ochotona princeps (assembly GCF_030435755.1). NCBI lineage: Eukaryota > Metazoa > Chordata > Mammalia > Lagomorpha > Ochotonidae > Ochotona > Ochotona princeps. Next base: position 45,897,113 of record NC_080850.1, read on the forward strand.
TGACTCAATGTGAAAGCTCTCTGCTTTCTGGAGGCACCTCCCAAATGTCCTTACTAACAACCTAGAGATCGGGACTGAAGATGGATTTAAGGTGCTGGTGCTCATGAGAGGAGTTAGCTAACATCATCACCGAGAAGCACAACTTCACTTTTCTATGAAGGAGATGACTCTAATATTGATTCAGACTCAAATCTGGGATTAAGTTGACAGAGTAAAAGGCTACATTGCAAGAAAACATTATAGAGTATGTTGGTGAAGTATTTGGGTATTGTCTCCTTACTGATGGAGCTGGAAGGCAGAGAGAATCTTTTTGATGTACCTGTCCTATGTGTGTCCAGTTTGAGATTATCCTTAACTTTCAGAGCGATGACAGTGATTTATGCTCTTCATGAGCTGTTTTGGTATCTTGTGAGGATGTCAAGTGTTATTCTTGCATATGCATGTATGTACTCGTAACTATATACGTGTGTGTATAGATACATATTTATTTTCCCTGTTCACCAACACAGAACAAGCAATTTCTCTCTCTTTTTAAAATCCATTATCTACTATTAGTGGCAGCATAAAGTGTGCTGTTGTATGTTATCTGGTATACTAATTAAATTGAATGAGGTAGTGTGGACCTAGTCACAGAGCTGGAGCTAATGACCCAGTGCATTAGCAGTGATAGCAAAGACACATCCAAAGCCAAATGTCTTGTTTTAATTGCATTATTGTAGCGTTTGAGTGGAGAGAGTGACATCTCTTTCAAACCGTATGTAAGTAAAGTCTATCATTACATGAATGGCAAAGTATTGGCTATGTCCCTAGACTATCTAATGTTTAGTAAACATTTTTCCTTTGTTAATTGTATTCTTTCAGGTCCTTTAAAATCAGAGCTGCTAATATAATTGTAAATTGGTATCAATACCAGTTACAGTTATTATACTATTTAAAAAGTAGGTAACAGGACAGCCTTAAAATTGTGTAAGCTATGATAGTAGTTTACAAAGTAGCAGTATCAATTAACAGCAACAATCTGAGACTTCATCACAAAATAAACTTAAAAACAACCAACCTATAGTTCTGGATGTGATCTCCAAAGCAGGGGAATTAATTTGTTTAATCCTCAGCTGTATCTCTAGCACCCATCGGAAAGGTTGGCACATGGCAGGTTCTCAGTGAATATTTGTTCATTGAATAAAATCCGCACACAGTACCTTGTGATCAAGTTCCTTATGAGTGCTTGATGGTTTATTGCCATTCTGTTTACTTTCTTGGATTGTTAGCATTAGACTTAACTATTAATTATCCACCTCTAGCCATTCAACTGTGAGTACCTCCTACCCAGGATTGAGCATAATAGTTTTCTGTTAGAAATTTGAGAACTTACAGGGTAGGTGTTTGGTGTAGCAGTTTGGAAACCTCATGGAAAACCCACATACTATATCTGGCTACCAGGGTTCACGTCTTGGCTCTGCGTCTGATTTCAGTTTATGCTGTTGCATACCCCCGGAGGTAGCAGGTGCTGAGTCAATGTCTGGATCCCTGCTACCTGTGGGGACAGAGCTAGACTGAAGTCAGTTTGGCCATCCCAGGTGTTGCAAGCAAGTGGGGAGTGAATAAGATGAAATATCTCCTCCAATCCAACTATAAACAAATGGAAACAAATAGTAATTTGAAAACAAATGTAAGAACTTCAGCTCTTGGTAGAGTTTGGCTACCATTGTTGGCTATCCTGTGATCCTCCCATGCTCTCATGGTTCACCTCCATACACAACACTTCCCATTCACAGTCAAGGCAGGTAACATGGCCCTGGCACTATGATGATATCTATCTGATATCAACAGCATTAGCCCTGATGGAGAAGAATTCATTTCTCTGAATGAACTGGAGTCCTCAGCTCTTGCTAGGTTTTGTTACAGTAACACAGGCTTGCCAAAAATGCCTAATGTGACATTTGGAGTATTTGAATCGCTGCCACACATGAAGTAAAGAAGCGTGCTCAAGCTAAAGGAACAGTGTCTGCCTGGGTCTGGCCTTTCTGCTGGCACTAGCTCCTACAGCTTCTGCATTTACCTTGTCTCACTGGAAGCAAATCTTATGGTCAAGTTCAACCAGAGCAGAGCCCTGAAGAATGTTCATTCCCATAGGCTCTGGAAGTCACACACCAGTAGGTGGTGAGGTGGGAGTCTTTATGGAAATCAGCGTAAACAGGTACAAAAAACTTTCTGCCAATCCACCTTGATTATTTCCTTGGCTGGATGTAACCTCATATTCTGCAGGCTGTAAATCAGTGGGGTATCAAAGTTGTGATCCCTCTGGATTTTGAGTAGAATTCTTTACCTCTTCCAAACTTTGACTGGCATTGCTCCTTGGGTTTTCTTGGCTTGTAGGTGGCTGGTTGTCACAATGTGTTCCTTCTGTGTGACCATTCCTTCTTAGGCCATTGTTTTCTTACAAAGATAGATGCTATGTTGGATTTCAGGCCCCCTCTATTCTAAGCAAGAGACATTCACAAAGCCCAAGTTTAGGACTTTTACTTGATTGAAGTAGGATGTAATTCAACCCACATAGCTCTCTCAGCTTGTTTTCTATCTCTGACAGTATTTGCAGGATGTGCCTGCTCATCTTATCCCAGATCACACACTTGGTTCTGCCGTCTCTGATTTCTGCTGTTACTGACCGGTACCTTGTTTATGTCTCTGTCAGTCTCTCCAATTTCACAATCTAGTTGGAAAGTGTTGATCCAAGTACAACCATTTAGTTAAGTATGTTCTTGTCTTTAAAAATATAGTAGAGCAATGCAAGATAGAGTACTGAAATTTGTTCAGATTATCCAGTTCAGTTTATTGGAAAGGCACAGAGGGGAGAGATAGATAGACAGATAGATAGATAGATAGATGGAGTTTCTCATCCACTAATTTATTTCCTGATGACTGAAGCAGTTGAAATTGGACTGGAGACAGTAAATCAGTCCATGTGTCCCGTTTGATTTGTAGGGACCACAGTAACTAACATCATTACCAGCTGCCCTGGCAGGACTCTCGGATCAGGGTCAGAGCTGAGGCTCAAAGCCAGGCAGGCACTGTGATGGGATGTCGGCATTCCACGTGGTGTTTGAACCAAATGCACACTGAGCAATGAGTTTTCTTATAACTGAATATAAAAGATAGTAGGACTTCAGATTCCCCATTGCAACTAATGGAAAATCACCACTTGTCCAGTTTTGCTTATATCAAAGAACAGCCTCCAAGATTGGCTACTAAGGCTAGGGATGCTTCTTTCCTCAGCTGTGTACCCATGCAAGCTCAGCCTTTCCTGGGTGCTTCAACCAGAGCAGCGTAGTTCAGCAGCCTGGATGCAGAGCTGGGGGAGTCAGCTGCCTTGCAGTATTAAGCCCAGGCAAAGGAACTGCAGAGAAGGGTAGAACACTGTCCTCGTGCCACTAAATTGATTTTTGCTCACGAAGTGTGTATTTTTTATAAAATATTTTTTTGTTACCGTGTGGAAGGTTTGCTCTTCTTGCTCCTCATTGTGACTTGTAGTTAAAATTCTTTTAAAGATTTCTTTTTATTACAAAGTCGGATACACAGAGACGAGGAGAGACAGAGAGGATGATCTTTCGTCCGATGATTCACTCCCAAAGTGAGCCGCAACGGCCGGTGCTTTGCCGATCCGAAGCCAGGAGCCAGGAACCTCCTCCAGGTCTCCCACACGGGTGCAGGGTCCCAAAGCTTAGGGCCGTCCTCGACTGCTTTCCCAGGCCACAAGCAGGGAGCCGGATGGGAAGTGGAGCTGCCGGGACTAGAACCGGTGCCCATATGGGATCCAGACGTGTTCAAGGCGAGGACTTTACCAGCTAGGCCACCGCGCCGGACCCAGTAGTTACAGTTCTAAGAACACACTGGTATTTCCTTCCTCTCCCTCTCTCCTTGTCACCATCTTCCCTTCTCCCTTTTTTGCTTTTGGAAGTAACATTTTATTTATTTTTAAAAAAGATTTATTTTATTATTATTTATTTTTTATTGGAAAGGCAGATATACAGAGAGGAGGAGAGAGAGAAAGGAAGATCTTCCATCCAATGATTCACTCCCCAAGTGACCGCAACGGCTGAAGCTGAGCCAATTCGAAGCCAGGAGCCAGAAGCTCTTCCATGTCTCCCAGGCAGCTGCAGGGTCCCAAGGCTTTGGGCTGTCCTCAACTGCTTTCCCAGGCCACAAGCAGGGAGCTGGATGGGAAGTGGAGCTGCTGGGCTTAGAACCAGTGCTCATATGGGATCCCGGGCGTGCAAGGTGAGGACTATAACCACTACGCTATCACACCGGGCCCAGCCAACGCCATTTCTTAGCAACTATCCGGCTTGAAACTATGGTCACTAAAACTTGCCTGTGGCCTCTTCTTAGAGCTGATAGGGGGCTGAGCTCCCCTCAGCCCTGGGGTAAGGGAGTGGGAGACACTGGGTGCTGCCAGAGCTGAGCTCCTAGAGGTCCTCTGGAGGGAAGTGGAGGAAGGTACAATCCTGTCCACCCACCCCCAGCGTAAGCTCCTTGGATCCTGGTGAGGCTCTGTCTTCTGCTACTTCCCCAGTGATTTCTTCAAGGAAGCTCAGGATTGTTGCAAGATCGCTTGAAGCGATTATAGGATTCTGAATAAAAGCAGATCACGCGCAGCTAAGCAAGGAGGGAGGCTGTGGCCTTGGGAGAGGAGACAGCGGAGGGTTAGGTTATTTTGATCTCATTTCAGGATTCATGCTCAGAGGGAGGGCTTTCCTGTGTCACCCTAGCCAATCTGCAATTGAAAGATTGCTTTCTGGTACTTTGTTATATGCTAAAATTATAAAATGAAAACAAAGCCCTTACTCTCCCCAAAATGATTTTTTTAGTTGATGATTACACCTAGAGTTTTGTGCCCACTCAGAAAAAATATTTCAGATTAAAGCAGGCCAAAGAGTTTTTCCAGTGGACATAATGTTTGAGCAATTTCTTTGGACTGCCTTAGTGAACAGCGACAGAGACCCTGTCCTATGAAGCCGTGTGCCCGCACAGCTTGGGGATGTGTGGACATTCTCCTGCGGACAAGGGAAAGACATTCACGTGGTCTGACCTGGAATAAAAACCTGGCTGTGTTGTGAGAGAGAGAGAGAGAGAGAGAGAGAGAGAGAGAGAGAATGAATGAGTGCTTTGGGGCTAGGACACAAAGGTATGGGACAAAGGCAGAAGGCAGAACTTTCACAGGGTGAAAAAATAATAAACAAACAGGGCTACAAGAACCCCAAGCTGCTTGATTTGAGTTGAAAGGCTCTCCTTGAAAGCGGTCTCTTGCAGGCACCTTGGTACACTTGTGCTTGGCGGCGCTGTCTGTGCAGAAGCAGGCCCTGGCTCAGTCTCCCGACTGTGCACCTTAGCCCAAGCTGCCAGTATGTGTTAGGAGGCACATGCATGTGGACAGTGAACACTTGTGACCACAGACCTCTGCTCGCCTCTCGACAAGCTCAGACACCTAGCTGCATCTCTCTTCTTGCTGAATTCTCTTACACTGCAATTCTGACTTCACACCTTGAGGCCCCCAACACTTCCCTCGCTCTCCTGGTCCATACCTAACACCTTTGCTTCTTATTTTGTTGGCAGAAGAGAATGAAAGTGAATGGAACCATTTGTCTGTCAACAAATCTACCTGGTGCTCCTGTGACTGGGCTCACAGTCTTCCTTCCTGTAACCGTGGGTGACTGCCTCCCAGGCAAACCTATCTAGTGGTGTCCTTGGCTCCGGCCATCTCCTGTCCCCAGCACCATTCGCCCATTTACTGTGTTGTGTTATTTGGGTAGGGGCACATCGTAGCGTAATGTCTCCAGTATTTGGGAAGCTTTCATCTGTCTGCACACTCCTCAAGCTATCTGTTTGTTTTCTATTCTCTTTATTTCAAGATTCTACCAAGGGGGTTGTCTTTTATTGCTGGCTTCCACTTCCTGCTGCAGCTGGGTTTTCTGTTCCATGACCACACCCAAACAGCTCTCCAAGGCCCTAATAACCCCTCCTTGCTGAGTCTCAGTTCTCCTCTTGCCCATCCTTCTGGTGGCCTTTGCTGTGTTTGTTTTCTTCCTTTGGGAATATGTTGTCCGCTTGGCCTGAGAGAAGTACACATTGGCAGTTGGTCTGCTCCTCTGGGCAGAACAGCCCCCTGTGCCCATTTGGCTCCTACCAGGCAAATGGAGAAGCATTTCCAAGCGCAGTCCTCAGCTTCCTCCCCCCACCCCCCGGCTACTTTCATTGCCTAGCTCTTCTCATCCATTTCCTGCTGGTGATCCCCTGTATTTATGTCTTCATCCTGTGTGTCTACTTGGTACTCTAAACTCACCGCCTAACTACATGACTTTTTAGATATCTGTGGTGTATCACGAAATTAAGTCCCAGCCAGAACTTCTGATTTGCCCCTCAATTCTCTCTTTTCCTCAATCTTTCATCAGCCCTATCTCATCGTATGGCAGCTGCATTTCTTCACTACTTTGGAATCCATCCTTAATTCCTTTTGCATTTCTTTTTTTTCAGATTTATTTGTATTTGTTGCGATGTCAGATATACAGAGAGGAGAAGAGACAGAGAGGAAGATCTTCCCCCAAAACAAGAGCAGTCAAATGATTTATTATGCATTTTGAAGATTTATGTATTTATTTCAAAGTTAGAGTTGGAGAGAAAGAGAAAGAGAGAAATAGAGAGAGAGAGAAAGGGAGATCTTCCTTCTATTAATTCACTTTCCAGATGACTATAATAACTAGTGTCAGAAACCAGATGCTTCTTCCATGTTTTCCTGGTGGGTGACACTTGGGCCATTTTCCACTTTTTTTTCCCCAGCCAGCAGCAGCAGGGAGCTGGGCTGGATTGGAAGTGCAACAGCTGCGGTATGAACTGGTGATTGTATGGTATGCTGGCATTACGGAAGGCAGCTTCACTCACTACGTCACAACAGCAGCCCTCAAAATGATTGTTTCTGTTGAGTCTCTGTCTCTTGGTCTACTAGTGCACATACTGCTGTCCAAACCCCTCACTGTTGCTCCTGAGAGCTCATGCTGCTGGGCTCTGGCTCTGCTTTTCCTTGTTGTCTGCCATCTCTTCCCACCTCCCTGGCTCCCTCTACCACCACAGCTGGTTCTTCTGCATGGCAGCAGAAAATGTTCAGTTGCTGAACATTATGCTACCTATTTAGTTGTTCTCTGCTGTTTTCTCACCGCCAGACCATGTATACCAGGCACCACCCTAGGTACTCCACATGGAATATGCCATTCTGTAGTAACAGCCACCCTCTATGTTAAATCTGTCATTCCTATTTAAGGGATTAAGAAAGTGGCCTGGATGCAAAGTCACACAGCTGTGAAGTGATGGCGACTGAGTGAGGATCTGCTTTTGGTTTGCAGGACCTTTTTCCTGACTCTGTTCTCCATTATGCTGTGTGTTCCATCCCACTGTCAGCATCCACTGTCGAGTCTGTGAAATGCTCTGGTCCGTTTTGGAAGGGACAGTGGACTCGTCCCCTATAAGGGTACTTGCACGTTCTTGGCCCTTTCCCCTTTGCCTTTCACCTTCCTTTGCTGCTCTTCCTGACATGGCCTGTTCACTCTTTTGGAGCCTTTGTACTTTTGGTCTCCGTAGGATTGTTGAGTCAAAAACGGATACTCATTTTCCCACTCATATTTTTATTGCTGCAAAATGCACATGCATACTTTACATGTATATGAATATATTGGGATGATAGACACTAAGTTGGCCTGAATATCACGAATACTAAGACACTGGGTATAACATAGGACTCGAAGCCTGTATTGCTGCATGCTAATTTTTGCAGTTTGGAGTGTTATGATGTTTTGACTTCTTCAAGACCTTTCCTGGATAGAGACACTGCCTTCTACTCCTGGGGGATTGCCAGTTTTTATTTTATTTTTAAAAGATTTACTTATTAATTTACAAGAGAGGGAAAGATTGAAAGAGAAATCTTCTGTCCAATGGTTCATACCTCAGAGGGCCATCCCACCCAGGAGCCAGGGCTGAGCCATTCCAAAGCCAGGAGCCAGAGCTTCCTCTGGGCCTTCCATGTGGGTGACAGGAGCCCACACATTAAGCTTCTACTTATTTTCCTGGGTCATTAGGAGGGAGATGGATTAGTTGTGGAGAAGATGAGACCTGAACTGGTACCCATAAGGTGTCCGGCATTGTGGGAGGTGCCTTTACCCAATGTGCCACGGTGCCAGCCTACCATTTCTTAAAGATGAGGGCCCAACCATGAGCAAATCTTTAATAAATGACCTAATCAACGCAGACTCAGACCCACTGGAGGAAAGGATCCCGTGTCTTAATCATCCCAGTGTCGTGTGTCTGGAAATTAAGGTGCCACTCCAAATAGTCCAAACCCTACTGAAACCCTTCAACCCAGCCAGCCAACCACGGGTCATGCTGTCCTGTCTCGTCTTTTCCAGGAGGACTCCATGAGGACAGTGGGTACCTCCTTCCATCCCTAAAATTCTATCTCCTGACCATCTTGGAATCTTTCCCATGTGATGCAGTGTGGCAGGCATACCGTGCATGTTGACTTTGGGGAACTGAGAGTTGAAAACCTGTCAAAGGCACCAGCCTCTTTGTGTCACTGCTCAGTCACATTTACAAGCTGAAGCCTGGACGCAGCAGAGTGCACATCCAACCACTGTTTAGTAATCACCTAAAACATGTACATCAGTGTTTCATGTAGAAAAATGAATTGAACATAGTTGTTGCTTCTAGATTTGTACCTATACTTAATAGCGCACAATTTATGTGTTTTAGTTGCCAAAGGCACTTTCGTTTGTGATTCTCATTCAGAAGTAGGCACGACAATGATCTGGAGCATATTCCTTTTTTTCTGAGTGTCTGAATGTTTTGTTTTAGTTTTTGTTGTTAGAAGAGCTAGAAGTAGAGGAGTTAGCTTGTTACAGGAGGCGGGCAGCGTTGTTCTGCACAACTTGTCTCCTCTCAGTGTGAGTTGTCTGTGCTGCTCTGTGACTGCCTTGGGTATAACTTTGTTCTACTTAACAAATGGCAGAATTATCACCAGATGTGTGTTTTCTTTCCCAGATGTGAAATAATTCTTCAGGCTACTTCAAAAAAAATGACATTCTTTTAAAACTTGAAGAGAGCTCCCTCTTTTTTATGCTGAAAACCCTTTTTTCAGTAACATTGTCCCCCAGTTCCTCTTAGACAATTAAATAACTCACCTTACTCTCTGGCTTTGGATCTGGAGGCCAGCTCTGCTTCTGTAACTGAGTTTGATGTTCATCATGAGATAAGAACACTGTGCTTTGCTCTTTCCACGTCCCTAAGAAAGTACATAAATCCCCTTGGATGAATCAATTTTGAAATCAACTAAGACACTAAACGAGGGTCTCTTCTTTGGAGGGAAGCATTGACAGTGGCGTTAATAAACAAAAAACAGTAGCTGTCTCCTCTCAAGGCATGCTTTCTTTGACTGAGGAACACCGTGTCTTGTTTTCAGAACTGTTTGCTATTTCTACCTTATTTCCTAGAGGAATATATGTGATGCTTGCTGCAGAGCACTTTCCATTGAATAGCCCTACGCTACCTTTGCTGACACCAACATGCACACACTCAGGAATATGGCTCTCCCCTGACACTTGCTGGGAGCCAGGCTTGGGGTGAGCCTTTTGGTGTCAGTTTGCTAGTGACATGAACTGCATTTGTGCTGATTCAGTAGTTTCTGAAAGGAAAAAAAAAATCAGTTTTGTCAAATCATCTCGAAAGACGCCATGGGAAGCAATGCCAGTGCAAGTCAACATAATATTAATGTAGTAACTTATTTGACACTATTATCACAGAGTCAATCTCCCTTTCATGTCCTGTACAGTCATGATGGGTTGTGCTTCTGCTGTCTGACTGGCGCCCACTGCTGTGCCTACCACTGCCTCACTGATCCTCTACCGCTTAGCAACCCTGCTTCTATAGTTACCTGATCACATAAGGCATTCAGCATGGAACAGGTGCCATTCTGGTGGTTTATATTTGGTGCAGTAGCTCTTATGATTTAGTGATGATTGCTATACCTGGTTACAAATATACAGATAAAAGGCAAAGCAGCAAGTAACTTGCCTGTGGTTGCACCACTCAAAAGTGGCAGGATTCTGATGAACTAACTCCCAGATCCTGCCCCTACCCTGTATAACCACCCTGCATTTACATTACCACGCCACACAGGGGAGTTATGGATAAAGAAACATTGGTTTATGCATTTTTGACATTAGTGTAAGCAGCAGGAGGGTCTTCACTGCATCAGTTAGGGTCTATACTACATAAACACAGTACAAATTGCATTTATGATCATGATGTTTAAATTTTATAACTAGTGGCATGAGACCCACCTGGTCATATCAGCAGTGTTGCTTCCTTCTTGGGATCTCCCTCTACCCCACCTGCTCGCTCATGATATTCTAGGGATTGGTTCACTTTCCAAACCCCCAGGGAACAGCTCGGTCACCTCTCAGGGTTCTTACGCTTGCTGTTCCTCCTGGATGCCATAAGGTGTTGCTCTTGACTGTGGTGCTCCGAAGAGAGCCCAGTGTCTGTGGTAATTAGGTCTTTCCCAGTCACTCATTCAGCATGTGGCTTTTGTGAGCACGTGTTGTGTGCTGGGTCCTGTCCTGTGCAATCACCTAGACTACAAACAAGATCGAGACAGATACACACTCCTGCTTTATGGAAGTTACATTCTAGTGGAGGAGACACAAAAGGAATCCAGTAAAATTTGCAAATTGTCGTTATTGCTGGAAGGAAAGAAGCAGGGAATAAAAAGGAGTGCGGTCTGTTAAAGGTAGTCTCGGAGAGCATCTGGAAGGAAGTATCACTTAATTTGAGAGCCACATTGATAAAAATGGGAAAGGTAGATCATTGTGACAACTGTACAGCTGATCTTATTGATGAACAACTGGATTGTGCGTTGAATCAGGTGAACATTGTGGTGTATAAATTACATATTGGTAGAGCTGCAAAACAATATGACTCGTGGGGCAGGTGGTTAGCGGGTATGATGCCACCTTGGACCCCTGCCTTGCTTCCTGGCTGCAGCTCCGGTTCCTGCCAGTGTGGCCTGCAAGAGGCAGTGGCCATGGCCCAAGTATTTGCATTCCTTCTGCTCACATGGGAGACCGCGATAGAATTCCTAGCTCCTGACTTCAACTCTGGCCTAGCTACAACTATCCAATGAAGTTTTGGATGGGAATCAGTGGATGGGAGACTTTTTTCTTCTATTCTGTCTCCCTCCTACTTCTCAATTCAATCAATAAAAAACTTTAAAGAGAAAAAAAATAACCCTCTGATGCTGATTATCAGCAAAGGTGCAACTAGAATGGGACTCACTGTATTTTCTGCTTTTGTGCCTTTTAAGCTTCCCGTCGTATAAATTGGGGCTTTGCCCACTGATCTGGTGCTTGGCTCATCATTTGCCCAGAAGCATTACAGCCCCTCACACTGGTGCTTTCTGTTCTGATCCCAATCCTGGTGAGGGGAACTTAGAAAACAAAATCCCTTTGCTTTAGTTGCGATGGAGTTTAGGTGAGACCAAGTAACATGCTTCTTCTGTCTGTAACCTTGACTGCCACCCCTCAATGTACTCTGCCTAGTTCCCACCTGTGTGCAGTCTGAGTGCTGTTGTTCCTTAATCCAGCCACTCTCACTGATTTGCATCAGTCTGATACTGTTTCTGTCCATTTTCATGTGTTTTTCTACAGTAATAATTTTATCAAGTGCTTGTCAACATTGTGACTATATCTTGCCAATGTTTATGTTTTATTTCTCTTGGCAGTTGCAATTCTTTCAGAAAAAAATGAAATTGAAATGGTGATAGTGGGTATCCTTTGTTCTTCTGAAATGACAGTGGGATTTTCTTCAGTATTGCACCATTAACTGTGAGGTTTTGGCTTGAAATGCATCCTTACAAAGTGAGCAAATGAAAAAAGCAAAAACAAATCTATAACTCACTGCCACCTGGAGAGTGGGAGAAACCATCCCCATGGTGGCTGGAGTGGCCGTTTCATTCAGGGATAAGTTGAAGAAAGAGAGACAAGAGAGGAAGACCACTGAGTGTATGAGGCTGTAGAGGTAGGTGTGGTCTAAGCATGGAGGAATTTCTAGAATGCTCCAGCAGGGTCTGTTTGAACCTGGACAGTCGTTCCCACTTTGAGCTCCCAATTCTGCCCCTGTCCCTCATGGCTGAGACCTTCTGACCTGGAGGGTGGCAGTGGGGAGTGTTGCCCTGGGGCCTGGCGTGGCTCCCAATCTACTGTCATGGGCCTTGTGCCCTACCTCCTCTGCCCTTCACTGCGAGGTGGCCCTCCCTCCTGACCCTTGCTGCCACCTGCCCCTGGGAGCTCTCAGCCGCACTTGGTACTGGGGGTGTGCGGGGACATCTGGATTTCAGTGCAGTGTCTTCACTCTTGCTTTTCTGTTTTGTTGTGAGCCTTTCCTGAGGCATTTTGGGAGTTTTGTAAGTTACTCCTGCAGAAGTGAGATATAAAGTGCTTGGGAATTTTTTTTTTTTTTTTTTTTTTTACAATTTTTTTGATTACTCCTTGCAGTAATCAGGCAGGATTTTTTTTTTTTAAAGATTTATTCATTTTATTACAGCCAGATATATACAGAGGAGAGACAGAGAGGAAGATCTTCCGTCCGATGATTCACTCCCTAAGTGAGCCGCAACGGGCCGATGCGCGCCGATCCGAAGCCGGGAACCTGGAACCTCTTCCGGGTCTCCCACGCGGGTGCAGTGTCCCAATGCATTGGGCCGTCCTCAACTGCTTTCCCAGGCCACAAGCAGGGAGCTGGATGGGAAGTGGAGCTGCCGGGATTAGAACCGGCGCCCATATGGGATCCCGGGGCGTTCAAGGCGAGGACTTTAGCCGCTAGGCCACGCCGCCGGGCCCAATCAGGCAGGATTTTAACCCTGGAATATCACCGGGGGCTGTGAGAAGCCAGGGACCCTTTGGCTTCTACTTCCTTTCCTTCTGTTCTCCCAAGTCCCAAAAAACTTTGAACTTAATTTGGAAAATGTCAACTTTTTTTTAAAACCTACTCTCTTTATTGTCTATACCATGACTTCCAAGAAAGCCTGTGTTCAAAACTTCCTGTTCGTGATGCATGGAGTGATATACGGAGACTGAAAGCTGCCTATGTAAGCGACGTGTGTGTAGCAGAAATACAGAACTTCACGGTAACTCGTAAGTTCTAGGTGGGGATCATTGCTTCTTGTGAAGAATCATGTCTGAATCAGTGGAGGGGAATTTCAGAGAGACAGGCTCTACATCCAGTGAAACACTCATAGGTTTACTGTTTTAAAAATACTGCCATTTTCATGTGAGAAGGTGGTTTTGCAGCTCAGCGTGGTCCGACCTCTACAGCTGAAGTGCAGCAGGCCTTTGATGCTTGTGGAACGTCCAAGCTCTTCCGCAGCCTGGCTGTTTGCTTCCAGGTGTCTGTCTTTTGTCAGGGCGCTCCTGTAACTGCAGGGGCCTCTGAGATCCCCCAACCCAGGAACAGAGTCAGCCTAATCCAATCATGCCAATTGTGTTCTGGTTGCTGGATCTTCTCAGTGATCTGAACTGAAGCTAGTCGGGGCATGTCCCAGGCAATTTTTCCCTGCAAAGCAGGTTCATGTGACCCAACTTAATGCAATCATTCTCAACTGAGGCTTTCTTGGGTACAGCTCAGAAAGCCTCTCTCCTCCTTTTGAATATGACGGGAAGGCTGTTTTGGAAAACCTCCTGGAGACCAAGGTAGGCTGCTGTAGAGCGGTGGGGCAAGTCCTGTACAAGGTCTTAGGAAGACGGAGGGTGGGTTCCAGGAAACACAGTGTCCCCCCAAATCTTCTCTCCCCTAACCCCACCCACACCCCTGCCTCTGAGTTTAGGATTATGGGAGACATTAGATTTCCTAGTTGGCTATACGTTTTGGATTCCACGTTTTCTTTTCGTTTCTTTTTTTAATTTCCCGAGCCATGATTTTTTTTGTATTGTATCATCGAGTTGGAAAAGCTGCAGCCCAGTAATGAACTTTCTGTTGAAGCTGGCAAGGCAGTAGGTTAGAAAGCTAGAGACAAAGAGGAGTGCTCAAAGCGCCCCAGGTCTTAAGTCCTTCCGGGGCAGTTGCTGGTACCGCTTCACAGTTGTCTTAGGGTGGGGAAGGGGCAGGCACCCACAGCATTTGGACTGGGTTGGGAGAGAAGGCAGGAGAGTAATGTTTGTTGGGAAATGAGGCTCCTTGTTTTGCACCATGGATGCATTAACATACGTTTGCCTCCAGGTATTAGAAGTAGTGCTCACTGATGTAGAACTCTGATACCTTAAGTAATATTCTTACAATAGCATGGGCTGTACAATTTGATTCAAACTTACACTTGCCTACCATCCTCAGTGCCTTCAAGATCTCTCGCCATCCACTACCATTTAAGAAGATAGTCAACTACAGAACACATTATTCAAAGGTTCCTTTAGAAGTCCGGGCATGGAGGGTGTATTGTAATTTCCTGGCTCTGTGAAGCATTTGATGATTCAAAACTAGAGTCAGAATGGGTCATTCCATGAAGCTGTAGAGAATCTGTGCCCATAGGGCCTGTGCCCTGATGGAAAAACTGCCTGGGGTTTTGTCACACTCATCTCAGGACCAAGAGCCCACGGAGCCACCTGGGAGCTGGTGGCATCAGTGTCCAGGTGATGAGCTGTGGTGCTGTGGAGGAGTCCTACTCCTGCTCTGAGCACAGGGGCAGAACCCACGTGGGACACTGCACAGAACGCTAGGGCTCCATGTGTTGCCTCCCAGCCACCCTGCACCTGGGCAGGACAGAAGAGCTGGGGAACCTAGAGATGATTGCTACAGAGCAGTATACTGTCTCCTTCCAGTGCTGTATCTACACTTGAAACAAGACCGCTTGTATGAAGGTCTGGGGACAGTCAAGAAGATGGCCTGAGCTTTGGCCTCCCTTTGCTTTCCTCTTGGAAGCTTCATTTTCCTTTCCCTTCCATCTCGCTTCTGCTTTCCTCCACACAACCCACGCCACAGTGTGCTGTTCCGTCCTCAGCTCTGCACTCAGGTCCAAGGACACAGCCGCCCTGTCTGGGCATGTGCATGTCCGACATAGAGCTTTGGGGGAGTTCAGTCTCCTCCTGAAGGAGCAGTTGAGTTCCTCAAGATGGGAGCTGTGCAGAAGTTTTTTTTTTTTTTTTAATTTAAGTCCTAAGTATTCATTTTCTTCACTTGAGTAGCTTGTCTTAGAAATCTAGATGGTTCTAGAAACGGATGCACTTGAAATTAATCTCTTCTTCACTAGGTGTGCTTTGATGGTAAGGAACAGGTTTTTAAGGTAAGTGTTATTATTAGGAAAATTCAAAATCATACAATTCTTTTTTTGTCAAGTGCTCTTGTTTTTGTGCTTGACAAGGTAATTATTATATTGAGCCATATGAAATTGCCATAGAAGTAGTACTTGACTAGCAGTTTCCCAGAGCTGAATCTAATCTGCCCATCTTGGCATCCCAAGCGTTCACAGGTCTTGGGTGAAGTTGTTCCCATGGGTACTTCTTCCTTATCTCTCCATAACTGTCTGGCTGAAAAAAGAACTGGAAATACATTTTTTAAAAGATTTATTTATTTTTATTACAAAGTCAGATATACAGAGAGGAAGATCTTCCGTCCGATGATTCACTCCCCAAGTGAGCGCAACAGCCGAGCTGCGCCGATCTGAAGCCGGGAGCCAGGAACCTCTTCTGGGTCTCCCACGCAGGTGTAGGGTCCCAAAGCTTTGGGCTGTCCTCGACTGCTTTTCCAGGCCACAAGCAGAGAGCTGGATGGGAAGTGGAGCTGCTGGGATTAGAACCGGCGCCCATATGGGATCCCGGTGCGTTCAAGGAGAGGACTTTAGTGGCTAGGCCACACGCCAAGCCCGAAATACATTTTCTTTTGAAGGTTTCTTGGGAATTACTTATTGACATTAAGCATTTCTTTGTAAATGCTCTGTCTGTTGCAGTTTAGTTTTCTGTTTTGAAGCTCCTTAAAATGCTGTTTTCTCTCATGGAATTCATGGTGCAGTTGCTTGACAAACTGCAATAAACACAAAATGCTTCTCTTACATTATGTTTTTTTCAGGGATCATAAGCCAAATGCAATGCAATGAAAAGTATCCAAAATGAATGAGTGCTATCTTGCTGCCTGTCTCATATCAAACCTTTACTTTATTTGAATTAATAAACTCAGAGCAAATCATATAATATATTAGAAGAAAAACTAGTATGATTTCAAAGTTCAAATAACACAAAGTAACTACAGACCAGAGGTAAATCTGATGAAAATATCCTGTTTAAATTTATATTGAAAATAGATACTTATAAAAATTTCAGCCCCTTGGAGGGAAACACATTCATTTAATTGACAAGTTTTATTGAGGGGGAGTTAATGAAACAGATTTGAAATCAATGAATTGAACTTTCAATGTTGATCATTTTTAAATGCTCAGCTTTTAAGACCCAACCACCTTCTGTAATAAACACAAGCCTTATCATAACACTTGCATTGATGGCTTCATTAGAAACCGGTGGAGTGTGTTCAAGATTAGGACAAATAGGGCAGTGACAAGGCACAGCTGCCCTGAAGGGTGGCCCCTGGACCGTCTCCCTCGTCTGCACTCTTAGCCAAGAGCTGGAAGCTGTTGCCTGCCGCCTTCCTGGGCCTTCCTTGTCCCCAAGGACTCAGAACCCTGCTTTTCTGCTTGGGGATCGTCTCAGGAACCCCTTCCTGTAGGGCTGCTGAAGAGAGCTCAACTGGGCACGCCCACTGGCCGGGACAACTCAGGTTGGCAGGGACACGGAGAACTGATACACATCCCACGTTTTCTCTCCTGCTAAAGTCACGTTCAAATGACAGCGAGCTGCCCTTTGCTTTTCATCTTTCCTCCTCTTCCCTCCCTGGCTGCCTCCTTTCCTGTTCCTTCTCCTTCCGTTGACATCATCTTCCCATCCAAATTCCACTTTTCCTCTCCAATTTCCTCAAAATTACTTGGCAAGCTGGTTTGGTTCATGAAGTATAGTTTACAATAAAATGTTGTAGATGGCAGATTTCCTATTAGTTCAATGAGTGTTAATTATAAGTGCCGCAGAAATATTAAAAATATAAACCAACATTATTGCAGTACTAGTAATTAAACTAACAGAAAACATTTAATTAAAAGTAGGCATTTAGTTTTTATGGGTAATATTAATTCTCATCTTTTATACTTTCATTTCATTTTCTCTCGTTGAACTCAATTTTAGGGTTTATAATAACTCCTAATTCAATTCTTAGATTTTAATTTATTAAATCATTTAATTCACTTTTAATTCACTCCCCCCCCCCCAATTTAACTTGATTTGGAGAAAATGTCCATATGGGAAATTTAATCAATGATATTTCACTAAAGGAAAACAGAAATTTAAGAGAGTCATTTCTTGAGTAGTTTTTTCTCATCATTGGTTAAATCAGACAAGTTGAGAAAACTGTGTTTGACCAGTAATTCTTTACCGTTCCTTCTCAGGTTTCCTGGCTAGGAGAGCTCAGAGGTGTTGGTGCTGGGGTGATACTGTGTGTTTTGCGTGAGTGGCACTTACGTCTCCAGACTCAGGTAGTTCCTTAGCCCTGATGGGTCATATGAATATTTGATAGATTGAAGGTGGACAGTCGAGCTGATGTTTTCAACTAGGAGGTGGACTTCTTGGGAAGGCTTTAGGTCCCTGGGGTCCTTCCCTTGGGCAGGTCCCATGGGAAGGGTTTAACTGAAATTGAGTTTGGCTGAACTTCTCAGCTTCCTTGTGTTTACTCCTCTGCTCCTGCTCCACCATTGCCAACCTCCCCCGTACTCCGTGCCAGAACCATCCGACCCGGAGCTGTACACCTCTAGACCATTAACCAAAAAACCCTCTCCTTCCCAAGAAGCTTTGCTGAGGTATTAGAGAGCTCTTTCCTAATAAAGAGGCGGCAACATTCTTCCTCTTCATGAAAGTGATCTTCTATTCTGAGCAACCATTTCTCTGGAGTGGCAGGAAGTTGTTCTCTGGTTAGCATTTCATTCTCTTTCTCTCCTGAATTGAATTTGTGTTCTAGTAATACAGCTTCCAGTATTATCAAGGGGCTGCTACTGGTGGGGTGTGTGTACCTGCCACACCGTGCCATCTGGCCATGCTGGCATGGGTGGTCATACCCATCTCTCTGTTAGGTCTTTGGGTGCTGCCACAAGTGAATCCCCTGGCCAAGTGCCCAGTTCTTGTTCGGAAGGCCCTTGCCACTACTGTGTCTGTTGTTTTTCTGGCTTTGCAGGCCTGTGATTCACTCTATGGATGAACTCTTAAGAGTGTCCAACATCATTTCTCATGTGAAAGTCACTACATGTTCCAAGTAAGGAGAGGGACTGCAGGTACTTGACTTCTAGATATTACACAATTTTCTAGATTTTCTTGTAACAATCAGTGCAGTTTTTGTTGCTTAGAGACCAGTCAGCACATGAATTCAGAAGAGTCCTACATTAACTCTCCCTCTTTCCCACCTAAACAGAGTCTTGCATGTGTTCACAGAAGTGAATAGGAGACGGCAATTTCTCTGCAGGGAAGGGTAGACCAGTCATTCTGCTTGTTTGGGTTTTTTGGGTTTTTTTTTTTTTTTTTTTTTTTTTTTTGGCTGGATTAAAGGTTAGGGTTGTATATTCCTTGTGGCTTCTTGGCAGATTTCAGAGGATATGAAAGATTCCTTAGCAGATTCATTTTTTAAAAATCAATGGTGACCTCAATCTGTCATCCCACATTTTTTAAAGGAATAGGAAGCAAGCACAACAGCTACATTCCTTAAATTTGAGTGTGTACTTTCTCCTCTTTCTGCAACGTCCAATTTTGCTATCAGTCATGGCTGCTAATATCCTTGCCGTCTTCAGCTCCGCTGCCAGTGCTGTCAGTTACTGAAATATTGTTTATGCAGAAGCAATGCAGGAGCAATTTATTTTCCAGAGAGAGGAAAAGCAGACTGCAAAATTCAATGTTCACTAACTTGTGGGACTGCTTTGTAGTTCAGAAAACTTAAACTTTCCAACAGTTTTTCATTATTCTCTGTTGATTGATAATTAGTGCTTCTCAAATAACCGATTCATAAGAATCAGTCTGAGGTTGGAAAATAGTGAATGTTTCTGTATTTGTGTTTATTGGATACCTACTGTGTATTCTTGGAAATGTCAGGTATGAGGAGGAGGACCTATGATGGTGTTTTGGTGTAGCATTTTTGTTATGTAACATGTACATGTATGCATAGTTTATGCGCAGAAGGGTATTTTTAATGTGTTGTCCCACTTTCTCTTAAATAGTTTATAATTTTTTTCTAAATCTTGTTTTTAACATTTATTGCTATTTTTGAAAGCCGTATGAGAATGCCAGCAGAGCAGAATGGTTTGCATTTTATTCACTAGTTTCATTCTTCTTAGCAAACACAAGCAGTAACAAACATGTTTCTTTAGAATATGTTGATCTATGCAGGAGAGAAAATGAAACTTGTATTTGGACTTGATGAATTTCACTTTTCTCCTTCTTTTTAAAATCTCGTAACAAACTATTTCTAATCCTTTCCTCTTAGTTTTCATTTTTGTTTAACTCCATTTTTCCTTTCATGTTTAAACTCTTCCCTTAGACCTCATGGAAGTTCTCCATTTTTTCTCTGGGGCACTGATTATCCTAGGAGATGGCTGCTTCACTCTGACATCTAACTCCAGCGCGTAAGGGGGAAGCCAGGGAGCTTCTAGCTCTTTCTCCTTCCCTGTTTCTTCTTTATCTCTGTTACAGATTTTATGAACAGATGAATTTCACGTTTCACTGTAAGTTTCCTTGAGAGGAAGCCAAAACAATGGCAAGGTCTTGCCTTTCACAGCAGCCTGATTATTTCAGCTTTCAGGAGCAGTGACCACATTTCGTGTTAACCCCTATTCACTTATGGAATAATGCTATTTAAAAGTGATGGTTTTATTTCTTGACTGAAAATGCAATAAGCCTGTTTACTGTTTGAGAACACTTCTCCATTTTTCACTGAGATTATGTGAAAAAGAGGAAATGTTGGCCTATCTCTGGACAGAAAGACACAGAATTAAAATTGCGTCAAATGGTAAAAAGTGAAAGTAAAGTCTGAATAAAATAACTCAAATATTTCAGAAGGTATTTTTCAGACTTTGCTTCATCCAGTTTTCTCAACATTGTGTAGCAGTCATCACAGTGAAAAACTGTGGGCCTGGGTGGTTATACTTCTGACTGGTGGATGGATGTAGTCTTTTATTTTTTGTTTAAAGTGAATTTATATATTAAATGAAATGTTTCGTGATTCTCATTAATGGGTCTTTTATTCTTAATTTGATATCCAAAAACACCTTCCTATATTAACAAATAATACCTGATTAAATGATTTGCAGGAGAAGTTATATAGTCATTGTTGTAAACTAATGCCCAGTTAAATATACATGGTTAAATATTAAATATTTATTATCATTTTTTTTCTAACGATGAAAAGCTGAATTTTTCAAAGTGATCAGCTGACTTCTACTCATGCCAGAAAGAGTTGAACAAATGACTATTTCTTATTTTCACAATAATATGCAAAGCTTCATAATCATATCCTGTGTCTGCTATGATACATGGTTTGGAATGAATAATGAAATTGCTATAAAATTCTGAATATGACAGCAGGACCATGCTGTATTTTTGCAGGTGAGGCTGATTAGTTAAATTTCAAAAAATGATTGCATGCATACACATACACACATATACACCTGCTCTTTTCAGTACCTGAGTATCCTAGAAAGTGGCAGAACCATATATTCGGTTGTGCAGTAAATATCTTGATCAAATACGTGATTATCCTTAGCAAAGGAGAGAAGGAATTGAGAGAAAAGCCATTCAAAAGGGATTAATTTTTTAATTAATTATATGTTAACAGTAGACATTTGTTAAGATGTCTAAAATTTGCCTATATGACTATTATAATCTCCTAAACTAATCTCTCTGTTTATAATCTGTCTTCCTCGGTAATTCTTCCCATAAACCTTGCTCTCAGAAGTACATTGCTCTTTCTGTGTCCTCACTCGGAATCTTGTACTGATGTGTTTTTATCTGCAGGTTAGGCTGTTTTCCCCGTGTGCTGGGTTGAAGGTCCGGTGTGTCTGGCCTGGAGCAGCATCACTGGCTTAACCCCGGACTCCTGGCCTCCGTGCAGCAGTCTCCTGACCACTCACCACTGTCTTGCTGCTCAAGGCTTTTTCTTCTTCTATGCTGACTTTGTTCTTGCTCTTATGCTACTGGACCCAGCTCCAAGGTTCAATATTTCTGGCAATTCTTTCCCAATTCTGAAGCCACTTAACCATCTGTGCTAGCAGGGTCTACACCTTGGAAAGGCTCTGTGATGAACATTACAGCACTCATTTACTCAACTGCCTTCCACTTGATGGATCCACCAAATGTGTATCATGGCTGTCAGCCAAAAGATTTTGATATTTCCAATGGGCCTGGTCTCTTCCAGAAAATGCATTGCTAAGTTTTTAGTCTCCTAATTTCCAAGGCTCTTGGGTAACTAGAAGCTGTCTTCTTTTTATGACACTGACGTGGGTCATCACTTTTTTCTGGTTGTAGTTTCTGCCACAGCAAAAGCAGAACAAGTGAATTGTTTCCTGTGAAAATAAATTACTCTTTGATATGTAGAAGGGGAGGGAAATTACAACTTCTTTGGGTGGAGAAAAAATTCTTTTCATAAGAAATTAATAAATGGATTAATAAATGCATTAAGAACCTATGAAATGTTACAGTGATTTGAAGGGCTTGAATATTCAGTGATTTCTACACAAGGCTTGTTTTGGAGCTGTTTGTTGAATAAATTAAAAGGAAACCAGCTTTCAATTTGTAAACAAAATTGAGGATAACCAACCATTGGTATGATACAGTTACCTCCCTAACGTGATGGCAAAGGCTGGGCACTATTTATCCATGGATGTAGTCTCTGGAAAAAAAATAACTTGCATAGGAAAGAAGAAATTTAAACTCTTTTCTCATCTGATTATTTGTTAATAGCTCCATATTTCACGTTGTATTAAAGATATTAAAGTGCTAACATTCAATAAATCAAAGATACACTAGAAATAATTAATGTATTTGTAGGAATTGTGAAACCCTCGGGCAATGCTGTGATTATGTTGGTGATAGACAAGGAAGTGGATTCATGAAAACAAGTCACAAATGAATAATGATGGTACATATCCTTGGGATGCAAATTTTTATCTTAAAGATTCTTTAAAAGGTGATTTTCATTCAATTTTTATAAAACATGTGTGGATGACATCTTATCTTGTGGATGAGATTTCAGGGGTTTTGTTTCCCAAGTTCCAGAGTATTTCCCAAGCTCCAGGGTGATTTCCTTTGCTCATTCTATTCGCTGTACATGATTTCCAAACACTGCGTGTGTTATGCCCTTTCCAGCTTCAGTTCCCGGAGTTCCCGCTCCACTGGAGCCACAAAAGGGAAGACAGGAGCACAGATTCATCCTGGGTACTGAGTGCCCGACCCGGATTGCTGCTTGCAAATCTTGGAGCCAGACCGATTCTCATGTTGTAGGGCAGGATTCTGGGGCCAAACTGCTTCTCATTCTCTGCTTCTTGTAAACTATTAACCTCTTTAATGAAACTCCAGGAAGAATGGGGGCATAAGGAGGGGGTGGGAGTGAACGTGGGGTGGGGAGGGTTTGAACTGGGGTGAGGGGCATGACTCTGCACTGGAGCGCTTTCTCAGCCCCGGTTCAGGCAGCACTCAGAAAGGACATTGTGCCACCCTGGCACCAAGTCAGCCCGACGTCTCCCTGTGAATGCCTGGCTTTGTGGCAGGCCCTGGTGGCCGGCTCAAGGCATCTGGGCTTCTGAAGAGACTGTTTGGTTCGAAGCCAGCCGAAGCTTGGGAGCTTATGGGAGACGCCCCCTCTTCTGTATAGTCTTGGAAGGGACTTGGTTCCCAGGATTCTTGAGTCAGAGTTGGTTTGAGAGAGGGGGAGGGTGATGCTTGCAAAAGATTTCCGGAACGAATTCAAATGGTGTCTGTCAAAGGAATTGGGCCCCGCGGATCTGTTAAGAGAAACGGCACAGTTGCACGGTGATTTGAGCAGATTGACTCATAAAGGCGAGCGGAAAGGTTCGCGAACACGCCTAAGAACCAAGACTGCTAATGTGCTCTCTCCCCGCCAGCGTCAGCTGACATGGGGTTTCTTAGTCTCCCACGCTAAGTAGCCCCCAGAGAGGCTGGATGGAGGCATGCGCACTGCCGGCAGTGTTTCTTCTTTGAAGGAGAAGACTGTAGGGAAGTGTGTGCAAGGTTCCACGGCTGTCACAGTTTGCCTTCCAGGCAGGGGGAAGCGTGAGGGGGATATGCAGGGATTGTGAGGGTTTCAGGAAGACCCCGAGATTTATGTACACACTACCCATTATCTGGGTGTCAACAGAGAATCAGCAGCAAAGCACTGAAAGCTTTCCAAGAGGAACCATCCAGTATGTTATTGGGTTTAAACAAGTTGAGCAGTTGACAGTGCGTGGACGCAAAATGTCAAATCCAAAGAACTGATGCTGAAAGTTAGCTGTGTTTGCAAAAAAGGCAATAAATATGTGTGTTTGGAATACAGGTGATTTTAACTTGATGTTTCTTTCTGTATGTTACATACAAAGATCATGGTGACCTGCTTCAAAGGTCCCTAATTTATGCAAAGACAGATTTTGTGGAATGAAACATGCAGACTCAGCTGCGTTAGCATCAAAGACAGTTGCAAGAAAGCCTGGACTTCCTCGGTAGAAACTCGGGGCAGGCAAGGCATTGATTCAGTCTGTGCCAGTCATGTCCGGCACGTCCTCGAGGGAGGGGTTCTGCAAGCTCAGGGTAAGCCCCTGCAGCGGCCCTCAACTGTGACTGCCTGTGTGTGGCAGCCCTGGGGTCTGTTCACCTTCGTGTCCCTCTTCGGGGTAGGTCTAGTCTCATTCTCTTTTGTTGAAGACTTATTTTGATCGGAAAGGCAGATTTATAGGATTCACGCGGGTGGAAAGCAGCACTCTGAAAGAAGCATTGCTCTGTGTATACTAGTGAAAACAAGGTGTTGTTTTGCTTTTGTGAATATTCTGTGCAATTTCACTTATTGTGTAAGTTTGTTTGGTTTCCACTCTCCGCTCCGGGGCTTCCCCTTGGTGATACACGGGTGAGGAAGGGGCTGCCTTCCACTCCCAGCATGTATGGGATTTGTTGATAGGATGTTCAGGGTCCCAAGGCTCTGGGCCGTCCTCGACTGCCTTCCCAGGCCACAGGCAGGGAGCTGGATGGGAAGCGGGGCTTCCGGCATCAGAATCGATGCCCATACGGGATCCCGGTATGTTCAAGGCGAGGACTTTTGCTGCTAGGTTACCATGCCAAACACATAAGTTCTATTTCTTAGAATACTAGGAAATAAAGGAAAGCTTGTCAAAATTTTGTAAAATACGACCAAATACTTTAATAAATCCTATTTTTAATAGAAAGGATCAAATTCTTGATTTCTACCTGTGTACTTTTGGTATCAAGTGATCATATTTTTAAAATTGCGAGTTTCCTCAAGTCTTAGCTAGCTTGCACATGTAAAATTTATTTCCCAACATTCCTTTGCTGTTAAATTTTTAATTTTCCAACATTCACTCAGTTCTCTTACACTTTCCCAATATAAGTTGTGGTGTCCACTCAGTTCTGTGTTTTACCCTTTCAGTTGATTGACAGTCTCTCCATTTTAAGACTAAAATTACTCCCATTTCTTTCATAAAACAAAACAAAAAATATCTTCATAATTTATAGCTTCCCTTAGCCAAACATATCCTACCTTCCTCTGATGCTTGAATGTATTATTTCCTTTATTATTTCTAATAATTTTAGATATGTAATCATTAAAAATGGTACTAAACCCTCTCCCACTGCCTCCTCCATATTATTACAGTAGTATAGTCCTTTATAAACAGTCATAAGTCCATCATTCTGCTGTTTTAAGTGTATCCTGACATTCTAGATATGGACAATGTCAGAGAGTCCAACCTCCTATTATCTAGATATATTTAACAGTTTCATTGGAGTCCATCTTTGATCTGGAAGTAGAGATGCGTACTACATTGCATTCTCACATCTAAATATGATAAATCTCCATTACATGGTTACTATATATCCCTTTAAATGAAAAGCCATAAAACGAAATCAACAACAGGAAGAAAAATAGAAATTTACAATGCCACAAAGTTAAATGACATGCTGTTGAATAATGTGTCATCGAAGAAATGAAAAAAAAAATCAAAACCCTTCTTGAAGCACATGACTTTACCATATGACCTAAGTCTTTACTTGAACATGCATTTGGACTATCATTGTCATACAGGGAGCGAATTTCCTGGAGTGGCATTGAATACTTTTCTGTTGTGTTGAATATGAAACTTGAATCCCCTTGACTGAAGTTTCCATTACATTTCATCACAAATGGGCGTGATATAGTATATGTGCGAACCTAAGTCAACTTCATGACAGGGTTCTTATTCCGTTATTATTGTATCAGTACTACTCTTCTATCACCATTTCTCCAATAGTTTTGACTGACAATACTGGTATCTGGTTAGTTTTTTTTTTGTATTACTGCCTAAGTGTCTTTTAGAAAAATACATATTTATTTATTTTGAAAGTTAGAGTGAGGAAGAGACCGGGAGAGAGGGAGAGAAAGAAATCTGTATGCTTGTTTTCTCCCTGGATGCTTGCAAAGCCCAGCACTGCGTCAGGACAAAGCCAGAAGCCAGGAGCTTCACCTTAGTCTCCCACATGGGTGCCAGGGACTCAAAGTACTCGAGTCGTTTTGCAGTGATTATCTTAAGCCATTAACAGAGAACTGTGTGGGACACAACTGGCCCCTGGCTGCTGGTATCTCCAGTGGTTGCTTGACTCATTTTGCCATGACAAAGCAGGCATCAATGTCTTTCTTGCAGTATTACATCTTCTTGCTACAAATAATTAGGTAAGAATGCAAATCAGTACTTTTATCTTCGTCCCAAAATAGCATCAATAGTTGTCTAATACATGATCTTGTGTTAGGATCCCAGAGTGGATTTGCTGATTCCAGGGATAGTCCATGAATGTAATGAGAGGTCTTTTGGTGTTACCATGTTTCCGTGCCATTTAGTGCTTTGAAATATGAACATTAGCTGCATGTCTAAATATGTCAGAGAGTAATAGTTGTAAAATGACCCGTGACTTGCAGTCTGACTCTGCTCTTGCTAATCCAGACATATTAATGCTGTCTGGGAAAAGAATCATCCAATAACATCCTTACTTCATCCAGTGTCCCTTAAAGGCTGTGCCCAGTCCTAGGTGCACCTGTTCCTAATGTTTGCTTGTGAGTGTGTAGCATATGTTCCTTTCCTGCTAGCCGGCCCTTCTTGCCCATGCTCAGGGAAGTGGGGAAATGAAATCCTGTTAGAGCTCTTACTGATGTCTATCTTAGCAGTAAAATTTGAATTATTTCTTTAAAAGTTTCTCAAACTCAACATGTTTTGTTCATCACTTTAGAAAGGAGACTTGATAAAGATGCTGCTTTCTGTTTGCTTGCTTGCTTTTCTCTCCCTTCTAAGAGGTGTTGGTTTCCCCCAAACAGTAGGTGTCATTGTGGGTACTTGTTGACGGGAAGTTGTTGCTTTTAGGCTTCCAGGTGCACGCTAGTCACCCAGGAAGGGTGCAGATTGTGGCTCAGTATTTCTGAGATGGGGTCCAGAGTCTGCGTTTTTTCAGGGGTTCCCAGATAATGCAGATGTTGCTGAAGCTGAGAACTCGCTTGCCCCACAGGCCTTGGTGACTCAGTGCTGAGAGTGAGAGGCCTCATGATGTCATGATTTCAGTTGGAATCCAGCAGAAACGTATGTCATTCCTTTATTTGCCCCATCCTCATCTGAATTAGGGGCAATGTCCCAGGGTGATTGTCGTCAAACATGCAGGAAGACTGTCAATGCCACTCAAAGCCTGTTTCCAAAGATGATTGGCTTTGTGCACATTCCTATCTTAACAGGCCTGCTAGGAAGAAGGAAACCTAATTGAGCACTCAAAGCATCCCACTAAAAGCCAGCATCTAATTATGGCGGGGCCCCGCACAGCAGGGACCCTGAAGGGAAATGGAGATACCGAAAACATCTTTATACTCTTCTGCTCTTAAGAGCCCTTCCCTAGATCAAATGCAATTTGTGCTAAGGAGGCAGCAGTTGACAAGCTCTGCCCCAGCGAGCATAGAGACAGGCAGGCAGAGCATTTGTCATCATGCTTCGATTTTGTCTAATAATTAATAGAGCACTTATTTTTTCCCTGATCCCTTGCTAATTAAGATTCTTGCATATTTTAAGTATTGCGCTTAGCAGTCAGCATTCCAGATAAGCTGCCGCTGGGCTCCAAGGCACAGACCGGCTGCACAGAGGCCCTGTCGGAGTCCGGGTGCGTGTGTGCCTGGATGGAGTGAGGCTGCACTGGGTAGGAGCACTCACAGGCCCTTCTTGCTTCACTCAGAGGCTGTTTTCTTCCTTTGCTCATTTGTAATGCCAGCCCATGGTGGTCGAATGGGTGTATTGCTATAAATTAACAGCCGTGCCTCATACTTCTTCCTCTGCAGGTGTAATTCAAAGAACTGTCACAAGGAACAGCACAGCTATATATCCTTCTTTATAGCATCTGTCGTAAAAAAAAGTCCCAATTACTTTAAATTACCACAAAATGACTTGAAAATCAACCCCAGGCCTGCTGCCCTTGATGTTCCTGCAATTAGTTCAAAGGGCAGAAGACACAGCAGTAAGCTTTGGGGTATATGATACAGTAGTTACAATTTTCATGATCAAGGAACTTTTAGTTTACAGCTTCTTGCCTTTCAACTAATTCATTGAAGGCAACAATAATTCCAGGTCCAGGTCCTTATTACACCGACATTCAATTTCTGTGACTCGAGCTTATTTCACTCGCATTTTATTATTAAAATATTTAAAACTAAAATCATAGTGGTTTCTATGAAACCGATCCTCCTCAGTATTAGCCCGCAGGGCCTGCTGTGGTGGGCATGAGACTCTTCTTCCAAAGGCTCTAACGGAGATGGATGTGCCGTGGGCAGTGACAGCGGCAGGAGGGCAGCACCTCTATAAAACCACAGCTTTTGGTCAAAATATCCAAGAAGGTCTCTTCTATCATTTGGTTGTGAACAAGGACACTTCAGATACAGATCTACCTGTGGATCTGTCAGTTTTCCGCTAGGGAACTGATTCATCTGCACAGCCAGTCTTTTGAGAGGAAAGAGGTGGCCTTGGTTGCCCCTCGCCTGAGAGTCCAAGCTGGTGCCCTTCCCACTCTTGTTGTGTGCTTGCATGAAGGCATGAGTATGTGAAAACGGTCTGTAAGCTTAAGGATGGATGTATGGACAGTGTTACAGAACCTGAAAGACAGTTTTCCCTAGATACTGTGAGATGCCCAGTCTAGTGCACATGTTCCCAGGACAGGTGTGCGGCTGTTTCCTAGGTGACCAAAATCTGCTGGACACCTGTGCTGAGCTTGGCTCTCTCCCTGACAGCGCTGGGCTGGCCTTCTCAGGCGGCTACTTCCCAGGAGGTAATTCTCTCTCTGGCCTCTGTGTTGGACATTGAGCCCCCTTGCTTGTTCACAAGAACTCAGCAAGCAGTTTTTCTCCTCTACTTGCCTGTTGACTGAGTCTATTTCATTACTTACCCCTTACCCAATTACCTCATTTAACCTGGCTCCCGGACCCATCAGTTCACCAGAATAGCTCTTATGATTTTGTTGTTGCTGTTAAACTGCAAGAATGCTTGTTGGTCTTGCACATGGTTTTGGAATTGTATTCAGCAGGTTGATTCTGCCCCTTGGCATCCTGGGTTAGTCTGCTCTCCGCGGTGGGATTGCCCCCTCCCCTGCTAGCATCACTGCATCTCTAGCCGTGCTTCTCTGTGGACCACTTCTCCATGTTTCAGAATTGTGGTACTGTCTTAAGCTAGTTTTAGTAGCTGCCTATCTCGCACTGCAGCCCTTCTTGAAGCAATAGCATTTATACAGGTGGCTTCTGTTCCTTCCTAGAAACGCTTGACTCACAGATTGATAATTAGGTGAGCCCATTCTTCTTGGCTCTAGGTTATCCGTTCTTTATGTTCCTGAAGGCTCCATTGGATAATTTGAACACATCTTAGAATCAGCAAAATTAAAATGAAACTCACATGTGCTTGTTGCACACCTAGCTTTTTCTTGAAATGTGTCATCGCTACATGATTTCATCCTTTGTCTTGCAGGTACCATCTAGGACCTCAGGAGTCATTCTTGACACCTCATTTCTCTCATTCTTGTGTTTACTTCTTCAACATTTATTCCCCGAATACTTAAATGCTGATATTCAACAGACACTATTCTTAGTGCCAGATGCACTTGATAAAATAAGTGCATAACCAATCCATTATCTAATCCTTTCTGCTTCGCCTTCTGTGTATAACCTGCTCTCTTTGTTGTACCCCAACCTGGCATCTCTTTTCTCTCATTCTACTCCAGTGAGCTTCTGGTTTATGTGTCTGTTTGCACACTGGCGGTGCCACTTTAGTTGATTCCTCCCCCTGCTCTGAGTTAAACACTGCACCCCTGCCCACCATGTTCTTAACACTATACCCCTGCTTGCCATATTCTTAACACTGCTCCCCCGCCCACTATGTTCCTAACACTGTACCACTGCCTGTCATGTTCTTAACAATAAAAGGAAGTCATTAGTGGGATTCATTGGCTGTGACTACCCTTGAGCATGCTGTCCTCAGCCCCAGGCATCATGAGGCTTCCACGAGCTGCTGCCTCCCCAGCTACATGCCATCCCTCTGCTGTTGTTTTTTGGGATGGTGCTTCTCTTGTGTTCTATAGCCAATAGATCACTTCTTAACTCAGCACAACTTACTCTTGTTTAGGGGTACTTTCTCTGCTGTCCAAACAGGATCCAGTTGCATAGAGTCCTGCCAAATCTTCGTTTTCTCCCCCACAGAATCTGAATTGCTAACTGCAGTGTCTGGCACATATTGGGGATTAATTAACAAATAGTAATAGTTTGTAACCTGATTTTTAGGCACATGAATTCCTAATTGGCTTCTCATGATGGAGGTCTGTTAGACTGCTCAGGCTTTTGCCAGCCAAGTCTTAGTTGTGCTTGGACGATCTGTCTCTGTCCTGAAATGACCCTCTAACCAGTTTCATGAAGGCATTGTCATCTCTGATGATTTAAGATGCAGCACAGACTATCAGACTATTTACCTTAAACCAACGGTAATCATCAGGAAATATGTAAATTAGCAGCAATTACTTGCATTTATCAAAATTCTCATTTAAACTCACAGTTGAGCTGTACACAGTTGCATAAATTATTTTGAGACCTGATGTTCCTAGGAGGGAACCTTGTAATTATGCTTAGTGGAGAGGTGAGTGACAGAGAAGAAGGAGCTGCTTCTGTTATAGGAAGTGGCCCCCAATGGTTCCGGCCTTGTGACTCTGCCAGTCAGATGCTGAACGTTGGCATGTCTGGGTTGATAAGTCCTCTCCTTTTCCTTAACCTCTTTCCTGTTTCTTATAGCTCTGGTTTGGGGTCA
This sequence comes from Ochotona princeps, assembly GCF_030435755.1. Lineage (NCBI taxonomy): Eukaryota > Metazoa > Chordata > Mammalia > Lagomorpha > Ochotonidae > Ochotona > Ochotona princeps. Next base: position 45,927,825 of record NC_080850.1, read on the forward strand.
GGAGAAAGCAAGAATTGTGGGGCTTCAGTCATGCACCATATTAAAAGTGCATGTGAGCATTAAGAAGAGTTTAAAAAGCTACCCAGCGGCTGTTGCTATTGCTCATGGGTGATGTTAGTTGGGCACATGATCTTGGGGAGACTATTGCACTTGATTCAGTGAGAAGTCAGGATGTTTAAGTGAAGCAATAGATAAAAATATTGTGCACAGTGCTGACTTGACTTACATGACAGCTACTATTTTGTCAGTAACTGTATCTCCAAATTCCATGGTGTCCCTGTTTGTGGTTCATTCCCCAAGTGACGGCAGCAGCCACGGCGGAGCTAAGATGGAGCCAGGAACTAGGAGCTTCATGTGGGTCTTCCACATGGGTTAGGGGCCCAAGGATATGGGCCAGTGTCCACTGCTGTTCCAGGTCATTAGCAGGGAGCTGAATGAGAAGTTGTGCAGCTGGGACTTGACCCAGCATTTGGACGGGATTCTGGCATTACAGCTAGTGGGGTAAACTATTGCTTCACAATGCTGGCCCCTCTGTGGTGTTCTGTCCAACGCTTCTTGGGACAGTGTTCTGTGTTTTAGGCACTATTCAATGCACCTTACAATTCGTTTAACTTTTAGGGACAACTCACTATGAAATAAATATGCTTATCCTCTGTTACAGATGAAAAAGCAGAGGTTAGGGGAAGTCAGCGTGTCAGAAAGTGAAGTCACCTGTCCAGGAAACAGTGTTAGAATTCAGAAAATAATGAGCTCTTTTCTAGAAACATTCTACAAACCCCACCTTTGCATTTGGCCTGCCTCCATCTGTGTGTGCGCCACTTCCAGGCTCAGAGGCTGGGCAGAATTCCTCCACGGGCTAAACTCCTGCGCCTTGCAGGTCAGGGCTGTGACGTATACTCCTCCAAAGACGATTTACTGTCTCACTTTAATTTCCTTTCAGGATGCCATACTAGAGTGCTTGACAATTTTGTTATTCTCTGCATCAATGATTTGTCCTTTGAAATAGAAAAATAGCATTTGTCATCCTGACATTTGGAGATCCAGCCAGTGCCATTGTCCTTTCTTAGCCTTGTTTGCGATAGTAAATCAGGCAAGGTGCAGGCTGTCTCTTTGGAGAAGGGATGGTGTCTACAATGAGAGTCTTTTAGGGTTGGCCTGTGGGTACAAGTTGGGGTCTTCTATTGCAGAGTTTTTATCTCATGCAGAAAGAATCTACCCCTCTCTCTTCTTCCTACAAACAGCATGGGACTTTATTTGGTATTTTTTTCTTACTGATTAGTAGTGATTTGAGGTGTCTTAACTCTTCAGGCATGATATCTCTTATAAGTGTTTACATTAATTATTCTCCATTAATTCCCTGGGGTTAGCTGTAGGGGACGTATAAATCTCAAAGGTAATGATGTGATCTGATTTGTGAGTTGATATCAGGTTGTTTTTGGACTGATATCAAAATACACATTTTATATATATTTTGTAAAATATATATAAAATGTTTATATCTAGGCTATAGGGTTTGTAAAGTCTATAGGGTTTGTTATAAATGTGTACTGAGAATTTGTTTTAAATATTATAAATGATTTGTACAACCCCTCAACTTAAATTTGAGAAGATTTTGAATTTGAATATAAAACTCTATAGACTTGAATATGAGAGTAGTAAACTCCTTATTCAATGTTGGTTTTAAGCTATGCGAGAAGCTATTTTTAGTTATTCAAAAAAATGTTTGGAAATTGACAGTGTATCACTTCTCGGCCTTTTGGCTAAGATCAAGTTGGAGATGGGCAATGTTTGCTTTCTCGATCTCTTTTGAATCTTGCTCACTTTTGGGTTATTTGTCACAGTTGAAGCCAATGAATATCTTGGAAAACCACTGACTGTGTGTTTTATGAATCACATCAGAGAGAAATGGTGAGAGGGAAATGATGTGGCCTCAGTTCCTTTGGAACCCAGAGAGGTAGAAGATAACCAGTCAGGATAAAAAGCCAATGGCTTTTCATTTAATGACATGCCGAGTATTACACAGAACATAATTATTTTAGAACAATATTGTCAGGTAACACCACATTCTGCATTCTTATTGGTATGTTTGGCAATCCTATTTTAGATCTTGTCAATACCACCATTGTTTTTGACATTGATTTTCCTCTCAGGGCTTCTGATGCTAGCTAACAAATTCATTATTTCTAAAAGCCCAGTCAACCTAGGAATGGGTCTGAAAACCATTGTGAAATCATGAAAGAGGGATGAGTGAGGATGTGTGAGTGCTTGTCTATCTAAGACCCAGAAAGGAAACCAGAAAACCCCAACCCCGCCCATGCCGGTCTAACTTAGGGGCAGACTCACGGGCAGGGCCGGTGGACCTCCCAGCTGGCCTGGCCTGTCTTGCTCAGCTCTCACCAGGCCCAGGCTTCCTTAGGGGCCACGTGTAAGGAGTTATTCCAATATCCTTCCCTGGACCCGGCGCCATTCCTTCTCACAGCTCATGAAGTTCGCGCCGGCCTAGCTATCCACCAATCGGATATAACCTGGCTTTCCACCTGAATCCCACCTCCCAATCTTCCAGCCCCCTCCCCAACTCCGCCCACTCGCCAATCATCCCTAGGCATTCACCTGCAGGCGCCAATCCCCTGGGGGCCTGGACTCAATCCCTCCCAATCCCCACCCCCTACACCTGGCTGACAGAAAGCACCCCCCCCCACCCCCCAGGTGCAGCTCTCTCTCTCTCTCTCTTCTCTCTCTTGCTCTTCTTTGCTCTCCCGTCTTCCTCCGGCCTCCCTTCCCCCTCCCCTTCCCCTTCCCCTCTACCCTGTTCCTGCGCTGTTGGAATAAACCTCCTAAGATACCTCCTTGTGTCTGGTGTGTTTCAGCTCACGGTAAAGAACTAGGTTGTGGGAATTAGCTGCGCGTAATAATATCGTAATAATATAATAATATCCTATGAACTAGAACTCCAATCTTTTTAAATAACTAACACCACGCCCATGCTGCCCGGGCTCTGAGAGCAGCTCAGAGGCCCCATGCGGCTGCTGGCACCTTCTGAACTTGCTTTGCTTTGCATCCCTCTGTGCCCCCCCGCCCCCTGCAGTACCCACCACCTCAGCCCCCTAACCCTGCAGAGGTGTCTGGCCTTGTTTAGACTCCGCTCTTCAAACTCACCATGATGCTTAGCGTAGTGTTTTAGATTTTGTATGTATTCTAAAAAGGTTTTCTGGGAGCCAGCAATGAGGGGCAGTAAGTTAAGCCTCCACCTGCAGGTGATGTCTCCTATGGGCTCAGGTTCTGTTTCCAATCCAGCTGCCTCCCAATGCACTTGGGGCAGCAGCAGAACATGGCCCCACCTGCCACCCATACAGAGACCCAGACAATCTCAGGCTCCTGGCTTTCATCTGGTTCAGTTCACTGGGGAGTGAACCACTGGATGGAAAATCTGTGTCTCATCCTCTGCTTCTGTAACTCTAGTTTTCCAATAAATAAATCATTAAAAAAATATTTTGCATGGATCCAAGTGCCATAATCCGAAAACAGTGAGGAACAATACAACAACATGAACCAGAAACCCAAACTGTGCACATGCTATTTAGATAACTAGATTTCAAACAAACTATTCGAGAAATTCCTGTTAAAAAATCTTGTTGGTGGCATTGACCTGTATCATTGGAATGGTTATTTTCCATGACCTTAAATTATGAAGCCAGGTCCTTGCTAATTTATGTAAAGTGGAGTATTAATAACATTGTTATATATTCATTTCCTCTCTTAAACATAAATCAAGGAGAGTGAAAGTGTCTTTTTGAGATTGAAGAAGTGTAGTGAGGCCTGCTTCCGCCCCTCTGGCTTTGATGATGTAATGCATTAAGACATTTCTTATAGATGTTCTGGGCTTTGTTTTCCTATTTGCTGGTCATGACATAGTAACTTCTCATTGAGGAAATAAACTCAAATGAGCTTTGATGTTAGGAAGTTGACTCTCTTCCAGGGACTGTCGCTTCACAAACGTCTTCTGTATTGCAGGAAGTGTGTGTCTTCCTGTAGTCTTTCTGGGTTGTGATGCAGTTGCCAGCTCTGTCTCTCCTCTGCTGCTGCCCCGAGCCACTGTGCTCTGCCTGCTGCCCAGAGAAGGGGTTCCGGGTGGGCTCTGACCTCCTGCCTCTATATTTACCATCTTCAAGAACATCATTGATCTGTATATTTAAGTCATCCATAAAATTTTTTGAAACAAAGATTAATGGCAGAAGAAACTTCTTAAGAAATTAGGTCTCTTTTTAACCCCAGAATCAACAAACCACTTATGGAAAAAAAAAAAAAAAGTCTTGAACTCAGTAAAATCTGTTGAGACCACTGACAGCCAACTTGAAATTGTTATTCCGACAGAAGCGTATTTGAACTCTAGGCGAGGCCCTTGACCTCTGAGCTTGTCCCTTTAGACAGGCTGTCAAGCACTCAGATAACATTTTCCATCCTCTGACAGCTCCTGCCATGAAAGTGACAGTCTATCTACTGGGGACAGCATGTGGCTGCTTGATGTAGTGTAGCGTGGGCGGCCCTGGTTTTTCAACGCTATTCTATGTCACTGTTTCACGGTGAGAGTGGGCCAGGTTCCCCCAGGGACCAGATGCCCACTTTGTGCATGTCAAGCTGCAGGAATGGTGAAAGCATCTTTGGATTTGAGTTTTTGCTCAAAATCCTCCTGACAAGGTTACCTGGTGGTGGACACCTGAGTGGGTAGCGCTGCCATCCCACTTTCTTAAATACCCAAGTGCTCAGAGATCGGAGATCTTCCTAGTTGAACTCAGGTGAACGAGGTGGGCAGGCAGCCCAGAGAACGAGTGTCACTCTGATGCAGTGTCCCACCTGCTTCGTTTTTGAACAGAAATGGACACCACCATTTAAATAGTTTGGTTCCTTTCCTTTCCTTTCAAATAAAAACAATGATTGATGTAAAAGGCAAAGTGGTGGAGAGAGAGAGAGAAAGAGAGAGATAAACCTTCCACATACTGGTTTATTCTCCAGATGGCTACCACAGCCAGGTCAGGGTCAAAAGCCTGGAACTCCATCCAGGTTTCACACGTGGGTGGCAGGGGCTCAAGCACTTAAGCTGTGCTCTGCTGCCTTCCCCGGCATGTCAGCATGGACGTGAACAGGACGCAGGGCAGCTTGGACTTGGGGTTCACATGCAGGCTGCCTGTGTCACGTGTGGCAGGCTGCCTGTGTCACGCGTGGCAGGCTGCCTGTGTCACGCGTGGCAGGCTAGCCTACATTACAATGTCTGCACCATTTCTTTCCCCCTTTGAACATATTGGAGTGATCATTTTATGCAGAAAACAGTGCCGGTTCTATGGTGCCCATTTCCGTGCCCAGGTTGCCACTTTTAGGAAGCTGAGATGGAGCCACCCAGCTGAGCTGCCTTGAGATGCTGGGCAGAGGCAGCCCAGTCCAGGGCAGTGCATTCACAGCTGGACGCTGCTCGCATCACAGGGGCCTGAGGCTCCTGTAGCGCTGTCATGTGTCTCCTACTTTATCCTGCAGAAGTTAATTAACTCTGACTCTGAACTTCCTCATCATTAGCAAACAAGAGGGGTCAAAGAGACCGCCACTCTGCCAGCCCTGCGATTCAGCGGTGTCAAGTGACCCTGGCCTTCCCTCCAGACCCTCCTGTGGCCACTTCTTGGTGGCCTGGATCTTTAGGGCTTGTGCTGCACTTGTCCCCTTTGCCAAGATTTTCCTGTGGCTGCTGTTTCCAGTTCCAGTTGAGAGAGAATACCTTCTGAGTACCTTGTCTGTGGCTGCCTCTCTCGCCAGAGGGGGGCCAGAGTGTGACACAGTCACAGATATACTGGGTTCAGTTCTAGGTTAAAGTTGTTTTGTTTTTAATGAGTAAGTCTACAGGGTTTTGTGCTGCTTCTAAGTATTTGTGTGTTGTTGGTTTTGTACCAGAAAAGAGCTTTTTACTTTCCTTGCCACTATTTTGAATGGACACAACAACAACAAATAGAGGAGAAAGCTTCATTTTGGGAGGAAGGAGGATGGCAAAGAGAAGGGGGAGGATGTGTTTGCGTGTGGGTGTGTGCTGCGTGCTTTCCTGGGGGAGCACTTTGGCATTTGTTTCCATTGTGAGTTGAGTCAGATCTTTGGAAATACAAAGAGACTTCATAAACGTGCTTCCCTGTATAACCACCTTGTTAAGTAAAGGCAGTGTTCAGACCAGTTCCGTTTCTCTCATCCCACTGCCCACTTGGGGAAGCAGAAGGCAACTTGACTTGCGTGCTGCAGAATCTGGTGTTGGGTTTGGTTATTTGGAGAGCAGAGCTGCTGTATCCCCCAGGGGCCACAGTAAATCACCACACATGGTGAAATACGTGGCCAATGTCAGCAGTCAAGTCTTTGCCACACAGATTGTGAAAAATCACAGGAGGGCAGGAAGTCATTCATTTTGCTAACAGTGCCTCTCCCATTTGCAGTTTGTACCTGTTGAAGCTGAACGCTTGTGCTGTCTCAAGCCAATCCCTGCTTTCCCTTCTCACCATCTGTCTCTTTTATTTGCAAACGTGTGACTCTTGACACCTCAGGTTCAGATGAACGTTATTAACAGCCACCCTTTAGAGTCCACCAGGGATGAATTTAAATTTTGTACTCTGCTTTTACAATAGTTTCAAGATGATGGAATGCAGATAGAGTACTTGTAACAAAATAATAATAATAATAAAGAAAGCTTAGACAAGTTGATTCCTTTGGCCACCCAGCAGGTTTGAAGTGCTTTTCTATAGTTAAATTCCCAAGAGGAGAACCTGACAGGTGCCCTTTCCCACATACACACATGTATTGACACACGACACACAGACATGCAAGCAACAGACTCCAGAGCTCACACCAGGTACTTGCTTCCGTATAAATAGGTTGGCTTTTAATGAAGTTATTTTTAAATAAAATATCCTAACTACTTGTTGGAACATTTTCTCTTTACTCCTGGGAAAAAAATGAGAGTTACTAATTGCTGCAAAGTATTTATAGAAAATGGAATTAAAATATAACATTCATTTTTAAAAATACTTATTTGAAAGAAAAAGTGAAAGAGACATACATATACAGATATGTCATTTGCTTCATTCCTCAACACCCTGCAACAAGTGTGGGCCAGGCAGAAGCCAGGGACTTCTCGGGGGTCTTCCAGCTGGGCAGCAGGAAGCCAAGGGCTGGGGCCATCCCCTGTTGCCTCACAGACACGTTAGCAGCAGTCGGATGGACCATTCAGGCCCTTCCGTGTTGACTGTGTTGCAAGAGGCAGTTGTTTGTAGCACTGCACTGCCTGACCCTTAGGATAAGTTTAGTATATTGTGAAAAAAAATAGATCAATAAAAATAAAAAGGTATGCTCATAGATGCTTTCATGGTCACATTCTTCCAGAATGCTTATTTTTCAGTAACTGAAAGGCTTCCAGATTCTAGTAAAAATGAAGAGGTTATTTTCTCTGTGTGTTGGGGGTGGCTGGTGATATTTTACTAGTTTGATTGTAGCTGACACAGTTAGCAAACTCCTTTGTCCTAGTTTTCAAAGCTCTATGGGAGATCCATTTCAATGCTGAACAGGTAGGCAGAATTGTAAATTACACATATTATGGATGTTTTAATAACAAGGTATTCTTTTCTTCTGGCCCTTCTGAGAAATCCTTCTGAAAGAGAGGCAACAGGAAGTGTGTCTTGCTGTTTTCAGAGCACACAGCGAAGTGAATGATACCCAGAATAAAATGAAAATGTTTAATTTTTATGCTTTCATCTCAGAATTTGAAATGCAGATGAAAGTTGCATTTTTATTTATGACTCGAAGGCAAGCAAGACCTGATAACAAATCATAAAGATTGATGGGCGCCTCAATGGCAAATTGCATGCCGGAAATTTCATCATTTGTCACGTATTTGTTGTTAAAGAGGAGAGAAACTTTGAACTTGGGCAGTTAGCCAGATTTGACAGAGCTGACTTTTCTGTGTTGTGGTCAGCCATTTGAAGAGCTTAGGCACAGCCCAGGCTGTAGTGTTTTTGAAAGTAAAAAGTGGGAGAGCCAAGTGCCTGAACACTTTATTTTGTCAAAAATGCATTGCTTGGTTACAAAGGTTTTCTCTACCACCCAGGGCCTAATTTGGCCTTATGAGCATGGTAGCTTCCGGAGAGGGCTGAGGCCAAAGGGAACACTCAGGATATTGAATTAGTGCCCTTGGCTCTGAGAGGTTAAAGGACAAGGAGTCCCAAGATTTCTCACGGTCATCCAGCAGTGTTCGCGCTCTGTCAAGGGGACATGATTCAGAGTGGCCAAGCAGATACTGTTCCATGTGTGCATTGAAGCAGGGCTCTGCGTGGTGAGCACTCCACTTCTGTACCTGAAGGCTCTTTCCTTTGCACACCATCCACAAGCACACAGACCCCTGCTTCTATTTGAGCTGGTGATCCCTCAGGACCTGCCAGTTGGCTATTTGCTATCTTCCTTCTCTAGAACAATCCCTAGTACTAGTCAGGTGTGACCCATGCTTAGGGTTGCTGCATTATACAAGATTATAATACAGAGCAGAAGAGATGTTCTGGGCTTGAGAGCCTTTTCAAGCATTATCTCATACGAAATTGCCTTCGTTGAAAGAATGATTAATGTTGCACAATCAAGAATGAATGGGCATGAGAAATATAAAAGATAGATCATGAGTTTTCACTTCTTAAGAACATAGAGAATTTCATATCTTAAAGTTCTCTTTTGGGTCATGTTTTCTTTAGAATTAAAAAAAAAATAAAGATGAGTTTGGGGTGGTAGCCTAGTGGCTACAGTCATTGCCATGCATGTGCCAGGATCCCATGTGGGTGCTGGTTCACAACCCATCCAGCTCCCTGCCTGTGGCCTGGGAAAGCAGTAAAGGATGGCCCAAAGCCTTGGGACCCTGCACCCACATGGGAGACATGGAAGAGGCTCCTGGCTTCAGATTTGAGCTCAGTTCTGATCTTTGTGACTACTTGGGGAGTGAGCCAGTGGATGGAAGATCTTCCTCTGTCTCTCCTTCTCTCTGTATATCTGACTTTCCAATAAAAAAAAAAAAAATAGGGACAACGTAGATCAGAGTGATAGAAGCAAATTCGATAAAAAAATTCAAAAGTAAATTTCTGTGGCCATGCTATAGTAGATGGAGAGGCTATTGGATGTTGAAATAAGATCGAAGATGTGGGAAGCTGATGGTCTGGACTTCTGTTTCAGTTCTTTTCATTTGTTGCATGAACTTAAGTCACCAACCACTCTGAATATCACCTTCTCTGAATATAAAAGATAACCGTGAAAACGCTGTTGTGATGTGATACAACTGTGCACCTGCATGGACATGGAAGTTACGCTTGAATATAGACATTGGCAATAGGCAGTTTCCATTTTTTCTTAAGAAATATTGCTTTCACATTAGATGCTGATTAATTGTGATACATTTAGTGAAAAAGAAAAGTGAATAGGGAGTGGCAAAGCAGACTTCTAAAAGATTGGGCCAATTATGTAAATAGCTTGGATTTATTGATTTAATGCTAATTATTTTTAGCTTGAGTGAGTTCATGAGACATAATGTGATGTTAATATATCTTAGTTACTTGGATTGGCTTAATTCCCCATGTAATTCTCAAGGCAGTATTAAACCGCCAAAAGCTATCACATGGATGTTAAAGAATATCAGTTACTTTGGGTAATGGTCCCTGGTTCAGGGAAAGAGTGATGAATACAGTGTTAGATTTTATTTCCCCATCTCATTGGAAGATATTCAAGAGAAAATTTGTAGAAACCGACACCTCTAAAGAAGTCAGTTTTGTTTCAGTGATTTGTACACTTACCTTTCATTCTTAGTACCCCACTGGGGAGAGAACACCAGATGGTCACTACCTTGAGTGGATTTGAAATGTGGTACAGCCCTCTGGGTACCACATTGGAGAGTCTGCCCGGTAATCAGGGAGAAGTAGCCATTGAAATTTGCTGCTGAAAACTGTGAGTTGCTAATAAAATTTGGGAGAAGTCCCCAGGTTTCTGGGCAACAGATGCGTTGTTGGAGAAATAAGAAGAAAATACTGGTAAACTATTTCTGCGGCTGGTTATAAGAGCAGTGCTAAGGAAGCTCGCGCAAGGCTGTGACTCATCACGGGACACCAGTGCAGGGCTCTGCAGCAGCTGCTCCAGGGACCCCCTCGCTCTGGGCTGTGTTTTGCTTTTTGCAGAGGCTGGCCCAGCTCCACACAGTACACCGTGGTTGGGTTCCTGAGGGGAAAGGTGAAAAGAACTCCTTCTGCCCACAAAGAAGCACGGGGTGCCAGAAACACAAGGGCCTTTAGCATCAGCTGGTTTGACCTTCTGTCTTGGTGGGTGAAGTCAACAGCCTGAAGTCGTTTGTCAGCGTTCCCCAAGTACGTGGTGCCGGAGCAGGACAGGATAATTGACATTTGCTGAATATTTGTTATTTTCCAGGAGACTATTCATTTTATACTATATGCCACGGTCACATATTATTCTGTCTATTTCATAGATGAGAAAAATGAGATTCAACAGGGATGCACACTTCCGTAGATTCGTAACTTTTCCCTGCTGGTCATTTGCGGTGTTTGAGCTGCAGTGGTCATCACCGCTCCCACCGTGTCACACGCCCCCTCAGGAGCGTAGCTCATCTTAACAAATAGACTCACCTTGCTTTTAGAACGGTAGCTTCTTTTCCTCTTATATTACGATTTGCTACTTCCAAGGGTGTTGCATAGGTTTTGAAATACATAAAAGAAATATGCCAAGAATTGAAATGAAAAAATAAAAAGACTCTATGAAGATGGAAGGAAATGAGTGTTACAACAATAACTGTTGGTGAATAGAGAAATGTGGCAAGCCAGGGTACAAGATGAGAGGAAATTTAGTAACTCTGGAGTTAGGTGAGGGTCTGTGGGCTTGGAACTTGAGACTACATTTATGATAAAATGCAAAAAAAAAAAAAAAACACTTTGTGCAAGCCAAATGGTGCAAGAAGTATGTAAGTGGACAGGATGAATGAGAATTGACTTTTAAGAGAAATAACCTGGGGCTTGGCGCAGGAGCCCAGTGGCTAAAGTCCTCACCTTGTTAGCACTGGGATCCCATATGGGCAGCGGTTCTAATCCCGGCAGCCCCACTTTCCGTCCAGCTCCCTGCTTGTGGCCTGGGAAAGCAGTCGAGGACAGCCCAAAGCTTTGGGACCCTGCACCCACATGGGAGACCCAGAAGAGGCTCTGGGGTCCTGGTTTCAGATAGGTTTGGCTCTAGCTGTTTCAGCTTCTTGGAAAGTGAATCATCGGACAGAAGATCTTCCTCTGTCTCTCTTCTCCTCTCTTTATGTCTGATTTTACAATAAAACTAAGCGAATCTTTACAAAAATAATAAAAATAAATAAAAAAGAAGGAAGTCTATCTGGATGAACATCACTGCTGGTTCAATGAGAGACTCACAGACACCTGTTTGCAAGCATCTCATCATCTATTCTTAAATAACGTTGGACTCACGTGCCTACGCATCAAGGCCTGAGCTGTTTTCTGAGGCATAAATCGAAGCCATCAATGGGATCTGCTTTGATTCACTGAACCCATTAGTCAGTTAGTTCCAGCCGAGTCTAAAGGAACACACAAAAGTCATCTTCCAGGTCAGATCTCAAGGGAAACATTCATAAGAAGAGAGAAAAAGAAGAGATGGCATGAAAGGTCAGACACAATCGCCTATTGAATCTTTGCTCTTGGAAAATCTCAGGGTGGAAATCTGATAGTCTGTTGAGCTCATGTCTTCCTAAGGGTCTTGACTGCAGTCCTTTTTCAGGGACATGCTTGCTTTCTTAGAGAAATTTAAAGGAAAAAAACAGCTCCAGAGGAATTACGTATTAATAGCTTTCAGATGTTTTTACATTGATATAAATAAATTGATACCTGTTACACTGTATCTGAGCAAGATCTGCTCTGAAGCATTAACAAGGATGAAACATCAGTTTGAAAAGGGACCCTAACAAAATGGGAATTTTGGTAAAATTGAAAAAATAAACATCAAAGCTGTGCTGAAGCTACAGTGAAAAATGTTGAAATCACTGATGAATTCAAATGTATGGGGCAGGGCACCAAGGAATTCGTTGGTTTACAAATGAGGGACTTGTTTTAAGATAACGAAGCTCACAAAGGTGGGCCATCCACATCGGTCAGCAAGGTGATGCCCTTACAGGAGGAAACAGACTGGCATCAGGAACAGTGGGCAACACACAGAACTCTCAGTGACGCTTACACAATTCTGATTGAAGATCCAAGTGGAACAAAGTTACTCTTGATGGACACCTAAACTATTGAGCCCAGATCAGCTGCACACAACCGAAGGACTGTCAGTGGAAAGTTGGAATAAGTGAGTTCAAGGTCCTGAAAAATCTCCAGGAAGAATCCGAACAGGAAAAGAAAATGTGGGTTTTGGTAAAGCATGGTCAGAGAGGTGGGGTGGCCCAGCCAAAGCCAAAAAGGACTGTTTAAGAAGCGAGGTCATGCCAACAGCCTCTCGGGATGCTAAAGATGTTTTCAGACTGACTTGATGGAGGTCTGAGGAGTATTAACATCTTGCTCATTATGGGGGTGTTTTGAAAAAGCCCAAGGTTTATCCGAAAAACTCCTGGAAAAGCTTTCCATGGCATCATTCTCCACCACGACAATGTTCCTGGTCATTCATTTTATTTAAAAAGGGAAAATCTGCAAGTTTTGCTGGGAAATCATGAGGCATCTCCTTTCAGGTCTTTATTGGGTATCTTTTGACTTTTTGTTTCATACTCCGATCATCTGTAAAGGAATATCCTTTTTTCTTTTGGTAGCATTAAAAAGACAGTTTGGATATATTTGAGCTCCCAGAACCTTCAGGTACTTTACCAGTGCTAGGTGAAGTAACTGACGTGCAGACGTGTCTTGGCTTTAATGGCATTTATGTTGAAAAACGGAGTTATCTTTAACCTCAGTATTTTCTCTCGTACCTCAATGTATGCAACTAATATTTTGAAGCTGTGGGTTCCTTTAAAGAACCCACAGAAAGAAGGATTACAGAAAGAAGGTTGGTTGAGGAGAGAGAGGAGAGAGGAGAGAGGGGGAGAGAGCGGGAGAGAGAGGGAGAGAGAGAGAGAGAGAGAAAGATGCTCCATCTGCTGATTTATTCCCCAAATGCCATAATGGCCAATCTGAAGTCAGGAGCCAGGATCCTAACCCCAGGTGTCCTACATAGGTCGATTAGCCTGAGGACCAGGCCGTCCTCTGCTACTTTCCCAGCCCACAAACAGGGATCTGGATTGAAAGTGGGCATGTGAACTGGCACCCCTGTGGGGATGCTAACGTCGTAAGTGGAGGTTTAGCTAGCTCTGCCTTGGTGCCCGCCCCGAAGGTGTGGTTCTTGAATACCTGGTTGCATCAATTGGCCCATCAAGTGCTCTGATATTTACAAAGGAAGAAATACTTGTTTATGTATATTTTCCAATATTAAAATATAAGAATAATTAGTAATTTCTTCCATTATATAGTGTGTTCATAATACTAAACTGCTCAGTTCTTGTTGATTCATTTTGAGTTTCAGGGAATATTGTTTTTCAGTTTTTGGAAAACATGAATTAAATGTTTTATGAAAATAATGCAGTAATAAAAATGATAAGCTAAATGCATATCAAAACAGCATGAATACAGAACATAACTGTGTTGTCTTAGAAAAATAATCTAGTGTAATAACTTTGTAGAACCAGATCAAAAAAGAAAGTTTCAAAGTATGAAATGTAGTGGAATATTCTGATGAATTTTAAATTTTATAGGCTGCACAGTCTATCTCTTCAAAAACTTTGTCATATATAGACAGATCACATTTATTTCATAATTACTGTGTGTATTTCTTTAGAAATTATGTTTATTTGAGAGGATTAAGCAGAGAGGGAAATGGAAAGAGTGAATGAACCTCATCTGCTGGTTCATTTGCAAAATGCCTGCGATGATTGGGACTCATGCAGAATGAAGCCCAACGCCAGCAACTCAGGCATTCCACATGGTTAGCAGAAACCCATCGCTTGAAATGGAAGCACAGACTCTTAGTTTTTCATTAGCAGGCAGGTGGAGTTAGTTATTGGGGCTGAGAATTAAATTTAGGTACTTGGGGTGCAGAAACTTAGCACCTATGCTAAAGGCCAGTTCAGCCATATTTCTTAGGAAGCTGTTTTTGGAGCAGCACATGACTCTTTTTTTCTAGAAAAAAAAATAAAAATAAGCGTATGCTTTCCAGTAGAAATTACTGCATGTTCTTTTTAAATAAATAAAAAAGCCCCTGTGGGTTATTTAAAGATTACAGTCTCTAAAAAGATATAAGTCCTGATTTTTCCAAAAAGTTTGTTAAATTGTATGATTGATGCTAAAGAAAAATAAAAGTTATTTGGCAATTGTCAAATGTTAGTATATGATGTATGAATATAATTATCATGTCATTTCTAACTACTAGGCAGCTTAAGTGGGCAGAACTAGAGCCATGCTGTCTGATGACTGTGTTTGGTCACCACTGAATATGGTGCCTTAGGAACAAGGGCTGTAGTGCTGTCTGTGAGCTGTGCCGCAAGCTAGGAAAGGTGTTCTGAGATGGGTAGGACCAAGTGCGTACCCAGAGCCTCGCTGTGCACAGGACAACTGCAGGCACTGGGTGGATCAGAGATTGCCTTGAGGACCAGGAACAAACTACTTCATTCTCAATCCACATTTGATGGGGAGCAATTTCCCAACAATGAAATAAAAGGAAATTGTGGTGATTGTGGGTACACTGAGATTATTGGTAGTGTTTTAAGAGCTAGCCGTTTACAAGGCATCAGCCATCTGGATTTCAGTCGGAAGGAAACACTTCCTGATGTGAAGATGATGGAAACTATGTCTTGTTGCTGATGACGCCAATGATTTCAGTTGCTTTCCCACTTGATAAGGGTGGATCTTGAAAAGTTTCAGCTTGCAGCTTTAAATCCATAACGTCATGATGTCATTTGATCGATTAAAGGAAGCCAGATTTTAAAGTAAGACTGCTTGATGCTACACATGCCTCAAACCATGGACTCAATTTTATCCAGTACCTGAGCATCTTGTTCACTTGTTAAAAAAATTGACAACAGTCGCAGTGACATTTTATATGAATATCTGAAATGTTGCCGTAGAAGTACTTGACAGGGCTGAAACAGAAACATGCAGTGCAATGGAAGGCATGTGGACACGGTTCGCGCACGACCTGCAAGAGGAGCACGCTCAGCGACTCTGCTCACCACTGCGTCTGGTGCTGCAGGAGGCAGCTCTGAGACGGCCTAGGCGGCGATGTACCTTCAGCAGCAGCTTTGAAAGTGGACTTGGATATGAGATTTCTTCATACTTTTTGAATCTGTTAAGCTTCTATAGCCAGACCTACCTAAATGCACTCCACCTGCATGATCTTTAATGCAAATCTTTAATGATCTTTAATCAGCACTAGACCTGTAGCCATGGCTAGAATGTGCAAAGACGTTGGATTTCTGATGCCCACAGGAAAATTGATAAGAATACCAAATTTTGCATGTTTTATTTTTATGATTTAAAGTCATAACAAGTAATGTTGACCTGAAATAAGTGATATGAGTTTGTGTTGGATAAGTATGTAGAGAAGATGTTTGAGAAACACTTAGGTAGAGAAATGTTTTGGAAAATGCCAAGGGTTGTGAGGAATGAGGAAGGATTGCAGTGGAGAGGAAGGCTCATGGTGTCTACCACCAAATCGGAGATGAGAGAATCAGGTTGTTCCGTATTTAGCATTTTGTTCATGAGTTCAGATGTGACAAAGCAGATAGGGCATGGAGGAAACGTAAGTTGGGGGAACAATAAAAACTGAGGGGGGGCGGCGTGATAGCATAGTTGTTAGGGTCCTTGCCTTGAACGCCCCGGGATCCCATATGGTCGCCGGTTCTAATCCCAGCAGCCCCACTTCCCATCCAGCTCCCTGCTTGTGGCCTGAGAAAGCAGTCGAGGACAACCCAAAGCCTTGGGACCCCGCACCTGCGTGGGAGACCCGAAAGAGCTCCTGGCTCCTGGCTTCAGTTGGCTCAGCTCTAGCTGTTGCGGTCACTTGGGGAGAGAACCATTGGATGGAAGATCTTCCTTTCTGTCTCTCCTCTTCTCTGTATATCCGCCTTTCCAATAAAAATAAATAAATAGAAAAGACCTGAGGGGGCAACACCCTTGGATGTAATAAAATTACACTATATATGAAGACAGAGAAGAACTAAGTTAAATGTCTGAGATGAGAGCAGAGCTGTTGTCTGAGTCACACTGAATGACTGGAACCTTTGTGACCGCCGTTGACTCAAGAAAACCATGGAGGTGAAACGCATGTTTCAAAGTACCAAGATCTGAGTTTTGCTTGTGCAAAGCCAGAGCTCGTGAACCAGCTGTGTAGTATTTGAATTTCGCAGTTGGATACAAAGACCTGGGGTTCAGTGGAGCTGTTGATCCAGACACGTGTAACTGGCATCAGATGCAGAACCGGGAACGCAGGAGTTCAGCCGAGGAAAGCAGTGGGGCTGCTAAGAGACAGTAACCTGAACACGTGAGAATCTCAGTGTTTAGGAATTAGAGGAGAAGCAGTTAGACGACGAGGAGAAAAAAATTCCTGAGCTCTGAGGGAGGGAAGTGAGGGATGTGGTGTCAGGAACTTGTAGGAATGAAGTGCTTAAGGAGATCAGAGCTGTGGAAATCTCCCAGAAAGTCCTAGAACAAGAAGGGAAGTGCCCTGCTGGCTTCAGTGTGCTAAGCTGTTGCTCAGGTTGGCAAGTCAATGGAGCCCTCCCAGCAAAGCCCTGGAAGTGTGCCCTGAAAGGGAGGGATGGGTGATGGGAGACCTGCGTTCTGGAACTCTCTCCTGGCACCTCGTAGTGATTCTGCTTTGAAGAGTAATCGTATCTCATCTTGTGGGGTATACAACATTTCTGTCCCGGTAAGCAGGCCCAAAGTTCACACTGGTCTCTTTTTTTCTCTTCCTTTAGTTTGCTCCCTGTGACAAGGGATTGCACTTTCCTGTCTTGGAGGAATGAATGCATGTCTGCGTGGGCGGAGTCCAGCGGAGTGTGAGATAGGCTGAGTGGGGAGACTGCATGCGGGCTGTTCTGTGTACTTCTGTGCAACGATGAACTAGAGCAAATTCACAGCAATTGCCATAGATGGAGACTGTGTTTTCAAGCTCCAGCATCATAAAGATACTTAGAACAGCGTTGCTAAATTTCTATTTTTACAAAAAAAAATTACATGGGAAAGAGCTCATGCAAAGAAAAACTATGCTTTCCACCATTGCATTAGATATGTATATAAGGGTTCATTTAATAGGATAGGAATCAGGGCTCTTCCAAACACAAACAAAAGGATGGGTAGAGGGATGACTAGGTAAGGGAGGACTTGCTATGGAAATGACAGATGGGACTTCCGAGGCAGAAAAGATTTGAGGCTCAGGTGCCAGCAGGTCCTGGGTCTGCTGGAGGCTCACCCAACATCATAGATGGTGTCTGGGGTTGTGTCTGTGCATGGCGGAGGAGCGGAGAGGACTAAACCAGCTTCCTCCAGTCTTTGTTAAAATCTTGAGTCCCCTTCGTGAGGGTTGGGCCTGGAGAACTCAACACCTCCAGGGGTTCCTGCTCTCGGTCCCTTTGCATTGGGTAGGGTGAGGGATCATGTTGGAACATGGATTATAGCAGAATGCAGCACCCAAATCATAGCAATTGCTTGATATTTTGTATCATGAAATTATTATTACAACTGAAACATGATTGTAGAGAAGCAACATTGTGTTTCACTGTAAATTTTTTTTCCTTCTTTTGTAAAAAGAACCTTGATTCCACTGGATGCCCGTTTCTGGAGTGTACGAGTGCACACCATAAAAGCAGTGCCATGCAACTGTTAGAACAAAGTTGATGTGTCCTTTCTGGATTTGCAGTGGCTGAGCTGCTCTATGTGGTGCCAACGTTTATGGGTTTATCAGATCTGTCCTGTTATTTTAATCAGTGTTTGTGCCATTTATTCTCGGCATGGTGGCCCTGATATGTCTTTCAATGATCTATGTGTTTTCCCAAATCAAAACAAATCAAACAGTAAATGTTCTGTGCAAGTTGGTTTCAGAACAAATTCTGCAAAACAAATAGAAAGGGGTATTATGTGGAAGAAGACATTTATTCCTTATTTATCAAGTGTGTGGAGCAGCTGCCACGTGCTTCAGGAAAGCGCAGGGAACTAGGTACATGTCCAATCTTCGGAAACCTGTGTTAGTGCTGGGGAAGGCAGGCGATAAACCTGTACATGTGCTATGTCAAATGAGACGGCTTGGAGAAAAGCAAAGGATCATGTGTTTGGACTAGTGCTTAAAATACTGTTCCTGCATTAGCGGGTCTGGGTTTGAATGCTGATCCCAGCTTGTTGCTCACACAGACCCTGGAGACCCCAGAGCTGTGATGGCTCCCACATAGGAAACCTTGGCTCCCTTCTTTAGCCCTACTGGGCGCTGGCAATCGTGCTCATCTGGGGTGTTAGCCAGCAAAGGGGAGCTCTCTGCTTTTATCTCTCTGTTTTGGTCTCTGTCTGTCTCTTTCACTATTTCTAGTGAAAGAGTATAACCTCAACACTTTTAGGGCTTTCCTCCAGTTAGATTTGTGAGATGAAATGCAGGCCAATTAGATTCATTTAGATTACTAGCAGTTAACCTTTAAAATCTGACCAGCTAACTGAAGGTCATAATTTTTTTCGAGATTGTTTTATTTGTTTGAAAGGCAGTCTTACATAGAAAGAAGGAGAGACAGAGGAAGATTTCCACCCAGAAAGGGAGAAACACACACACTTAGAAGCAGACAGAACAGTGTGGAGCAAGGCAGCATCAAGGAGCCTGGCTGTGGCGAGTTAGGTGTGATTTGCACAGAGGACTCAGATGTGTGAGAAGGGCCCAGACACAGGTCTGGAAGAGGAGTCTGGGATGAGGTGGTGAAGGTTTCCCTGCGGTGGAGGACTCAAGGTCCCTTGGGTGTTTTTTAAACGGAGTTCCATCATGACAGCTTGCTGTCGCCATGGGGCTGCTTTTCAGGGCTCAGCCATGCTTTCAAAGCATCTTCCGTTCCCAGGAGAAAAACAACTGCCTCTAGTCACTTGGTGGTACACACTGTGTTGGTTGCGTGGATTCACACCCAGGAGTGGGACTGCAGGCTTGTTGAACCTTTGGAGGAAGCTCCATGTTGGTTGCCATGCTGATTGCATCCATGAGCATTCCCACCCGTGCTGCACAGCAGTCCCCTTTCTCCACTCTCTCACTAGCACTTGTGATCCCTTGTAAGTGATGGTCGCCATCCTTCTGGGTAGAAGTTGATAGGTCACTGTGGTTTTGAGTCATGTAACTTCAGGGTTAGTGATGTTGGGCACCTTGTAATACCTGTGAGCCATTTGTATGTCTTTGCAAAAATGTTTGTTCATGCGGTTTTGAAAGTAGGTTGTTTACTTGTTGAAGTGCATGCGTTCCTCATGTATTTTGGATATTAGCCTCTTTTCAAGTGTACATGGTCTGTAGATGTATTTCCTCTCAACTCTCAGGATAGTCTGTGTTTTGTTGATTATTTCCTTTGCTGTGCAGGGAAATAGATTGATGTAGTCCCATCTCTTTGTTTTTGTTGCCGGTGCTTTTGGTGTCATCCAAAATCATTGCCAAGACCAACATCAAGGAACAGTTTACCTGTGTTTTCAGTCAGTTTGTTTGTTTGTTTTAAAGTCAGAATTACAGAGGAGGAGAGACAGAAAGAGAGAGAGGGTCGGGTGGGGTGGGGAGGGAGAGAGAAAGAGAGAAGAGGAGAAGAGAGAGAGAAAGGTCTTTAATTTCCTGCTCATTTCTCAGTGATAATGATGAGGGCTGAAGCTAGGAGCCAGGAGATCTTTTTGAATCCCCTATGTGGTTATTTTGGGCTCAAGGATTTGGGCCATCTTCTGCTGCTTTTCCTAGGCCCTTAGCAAGGAGCTGTACGTTAAGTAGAGCAACTGGGACTTGAACTGGTGCCTATATGGATGCGTAGTTGCAGGCAGTAGGTTTACATGTGACACCAAAGTGCCGACCCTTCTATGAGGTTTATAGTGTCGAGGCTTACATTTGTGTCTTTAATATAGTTTGGATTAATATTTATATTGGCATAAGTGGCCAGTGTGAAATTTTCAATTATGAAAGGGAGTTTGATTTTTAAGTCACTCAATAAGATGAATGATGATGTGCCTTTTCTCTTTTAGTATACTGTTGAAATGAATTATTTCCTAATACTGAGTTATTCTTATATACTTGTGTTGTGGGGATTTGTGAATGTTTTATTTAGAACTTCTAAGTCTATTGCTACAAGTGAAACAGGGCTTCTGTGTTTCTTTCTGTTGGAATATTTTGTCTGGTTTTGGCACCAGGATTATGCTAGTTTTATAAAATGATATTGGAGTATCTTGTTTTTTAACAGGAGTGATTTGTGTTCTTTCATTATCTGGTAAAATTTCTTATAAAATCATCTGGACCTGATATTTACAATGTAGGAGAATAAGTCTTAAAAAGATTTTTTTTTTTACATAATAAGTTTTATGTTTCTTAGAGTTCTCCATATTTTCTTTTTTTCCCCCAAATTTTGGCATATAGTTCCTGACACCTTTATTATCCTTCTAGTAGATAGTTTAGTAAGTTTTCAATGTTATTAGCAACATTATTTTATGATTTTTAACACTTCGATGAATTAATCGGTCTTTCTAGATTTTTCCTTTTGTTTCTTTTACAAACAACTTTTTGCTTTGTTAATCTCTTCTGTTTGTTTTCCATTTTGCTTTTTCATTCTTCTTTTTATTGCTCTCCTTTGTTCTCAACTATTTGGATTTACTCTGTTTTTCTTTGTAGGAAGAACATTATTCTGAGGACTTGACGGTTTCCTGTATTTTCATTCTTGTTGCTTCAGTGTTGATCTTGGCTATAGAATCAAGTAGCTTTGGTACCTTTGCTGTGGAGATTTATGCTAGTAATCAGCTGGCTTATTTTGAGCCTTTCTTTATTATATATAATAATAATATATATTTTAATAATATATATATAAATCACTAAAATTAATGCTTGACTTTATTTCCTTAGTTTTTAACAAAGTATGTATCCATTATTGGCATGTTAGAGAAATTTTAAAATTTCCTTTAGGCATCTTGTTTATTTCATGAATGATTTGATCATGTACTTGAAAGTTTCAGTTGTATGCAATTTACTTTGTTGTTGTTGTTCTTTATCTTGACATTGAATTTAGTATGATCTTCATAATCCTTAGCAGAAATGGTTTAAGGCTATTTCAGGCCTAGTTAATACTTCATAAAACTTTTTAAAGGTTTTCTGTGTGTTTGGGGACAAATCTCTGTCAACTCAATTGGACCAAGCTTGCTTAGCATGGCTCTCGTTTCTTTTATACCTATAATAACTTCCATAGTATGCTTCCTCTGTCAATATTTGAAAGAAATCATTTGAATCCTCTTAGTATAATAGTGGATTTATCTATCTGCTCCTGAAATTCTTTTTTTTCTCATACTTGAAGGTAATACATTTGGTGCATACATATGTGTTTCAGATTATTTTGTCTTTTTGATAAATTGAGCCTTTGATCAGTGTAATGGCCCTCCCCATTCTAAATAATGCTGTTTCTCTGGAAGTCTGCTTTATGTGGTATTGATCTAACTGCATCACTTTCATGTTGGTTGGTATTTTTCCTCACAGTTTTTTTTAACTATTTGTCCTAATATTTGTACACTATTACGTTTTTTCTGTGTTACTCACATGAAACATGTATCTGTCAGTCCCTATCTTTCAGTTTTCCAGCTTAGCAGACTTCATTTAATAATTGATGTACTTGGGTCTATTTTTATCTACCTTGATGTTTTATTATGTTTTATTAAGTTGTTTTTTTTTCTGTTTCTTTCTGCTTCTCCACTCTTTTCGTGTTTTGAGTTTATATTTAAATCTTTCTCCTAATAAGCACTTAACACTTTGTCCATTGACGAGCAGGAATGCTCTTTAACCAGAGGAAGTTACTCATGTACGCCACCTAACACCTGCACACACACACACACACACACAGAGTTGTTTAGAGTCATCTAGTATCAGTGTGAGCGTTCTGTAACCCTTTCCCACTGCAGTCTGGGCAAACCGGATTTCCTGATATTACTTCTATCTCAGTCAAATAGATCTCAAAATAATAACTGTAACATTTGGTCTCGCTTGAAATGAAGAGCACAAGTGATTTAATTTGTTTTCTACATTTTGAGGCAGTAGTGGTTAAAATTTCATGTTTTTTTTTCTGATGGGTTAAAGTTTAGTGTTTATTTCTTTTCGCTGCATTTATTAACAACTTTTATAAGTGATCGTCATTTCAAGATCATAATAAAAGCAATAGGTCGGTTTGGAGTGTGTTGATTCCTACCTTCTCTGAGTATTTGGAGGAATATTTCCAGCTACTCAGCCAGTCAGAGTCCACATGCATAAATACAGTTCTGATCACGATTGCGTTTTATAGTTACTGATATGTGCTTGTTCAGTGAGGGTACTTAAGTGCTGGCGTTCATTACCTTGGTTAATTTTCTGTTTTTATGGTCTTGAGTTTGATCCTGTGGATTCTAAGATATGAACTTGTTAACCTCTGAGCCACTTTTCTCAGGAATGAACTCCCTTTGACCCCTGCTCTCAGTCCTAGTCTTCCATGCATGTTTATTAAGGGAGTATTACCCTTACAGAGAGTACAGTTGGTGGTATGCTTGAGACATGGCTTTATGCCCTGTGTATGGGTGTGAAGAAAGATTGCTGTATAATTTGCTGTTCTTTTTGTCTTTTTCAAAGGGATGCCAAGAAGGTCAGGGCCAATATACATGTTAGTCAACCTTTCAAAGTAGAAAAATATATTTTTTTTTTGAAAAAAAAAAAAGGTGCTAACTCAGTACTATTAGATTTAGGTCCATTGTAGTTTATTAAATTAATGTGCTTAGAACTATTTTTTTTGCATTTTTTAACTATAGATTTATTCTGAATAGTAAGATAATATCTCAAAAGGATATTCCTATTCCTGTTTTCTGAGAAGGTTGTTTTTCAAATATACATTATGGATTTGATTGTCTTTATTTCAGAAGTGCTACTAATTTAAACTCACAAAATATATTTCAATTTCTCCTATCATTTTAACTTGTTTTGAATTGTTTGGCATTTGGGATTGGCTTCATCTTGGGGTTTTAGCTAGGGTTATAGTATAGTCCGTAAGTGAGTTCTGACTGTGCCCATTTTCTGTGCAAATGCTTTTTCTTTGCATACTTTCACAGATGCACTGTTCTGGTAGCTTTCTTCTCACATGTTTATTTCAGAAAATAAACATATAGGCTATGTGGCATGACTAGCTTTTGTTTGTGGGCTTTAGAACACGGGCATAAATATCAATTTGAGAAAATTAAGTTGACTAAGGCTTTGAGAAATTTAGTGCAGTATAGACTTAGGAACATTCTGTGACATTTCCATATTGTGTGTCTGTTCTTCATCTTCATATGTCTTGCTGCAACAATGTCCTGTTTGTCTCCTAAGTACATCATTAAAGAATAGTTGTGCTGCCAGATCATGATGACACACAATTGGGCAGCAGTGCTGAGACAGAATTTCTGGTTAAGAATGCATCCCATATAAAATAAGTGGTGCTTAATTCTGCTCAGTGAAGTCAAGGGCTTCCCTGCCAGTGGAGCTGGAGGGAGTGAGGCTTTGAGGGTTATGTCAAAGCCTCTGCAGACTTGAAAGAGCCTGACTTGTGGCCTGAATTAAGGTTCTAAGAACACATGAAACCAGATAGGGTTGAACCCAGGCCTGTCAAGACTTGACAGCTAAGCTCACAAGGCTCCAAAGAACCTGTAGATAATAGTTTGATTTTTCCTCTAAAATGATCTGATTGTGTACATCTAAATTTAGGAGTAGATCAAAATAAAATTGGTTTTTCTCTGCATGAATGCAATGGAAAATACAAGTCATGGAATTTGATGCAGTGGGACATTTTATGAACAGAATGAAATTGAGATTGGTGGCCCTCATTTGCACAGATTCTGGACAGGTTATGGAGAAGAAAACTGCAATAAATGACAGAACTACACCCGGGAAAGCCAGTGTTGACGAAGCAGAGCTGGCCCGATGGCACCATGCAGCTGCACTGAACTCCTGTGTTTTCTGCTGGGTATTAACTCCAGCCTTGACTTTCTGAACCTCAATTCTTGCTGCTCCCTGTACTATAATTTTAAGATCCAGTTTAAATGCAATCAGTGAATCAAAAGGTTTTAGGGGAACAGCAATGAAAGGACTGAAATGCAGAGACAGGTTGCTGGTGAAGCTCTCACACTTTTCATAATTGTTTCTCAGGTCAGACAGAGGAAGGGAGGGGTGCATTGTGAAATGTTCAGTTGCAAGACAAACAGAACTGGTGCTTGGCAATAGTAAACATTTTTTTTTTTTGGTTCAGAATTCCTTATTCAAAAGGCAAAGTTTAGAGAGAGAAGTGTCTCCCATTCTGATTCACTATCCAAATGACTAGAAGGCTGGAGCCTCATTGGGTTTCCCATGTGGGTGGCAGGGCCCAAGCAGTTGGCCCATCTCTTGCTGAATGTCTAGGTGCATTAACAGCAAGTTGGATCAGAAGTGGAGTAGCCAGCACTGGAATTGGAACTCATATCAGATGCTGGTCTTACAGACCACAGTTTGACACTCTGAGTCACAATGTTCCTCTCCTCATTTGTTGTATCTGAAATCTCTTTCATCAATACTGAAAACATCAGGGGAAACATAGAGAGAGAGAGATGATAGATGGATGAAAGTAAAATTGAGAAAGAAAGAACTTAAATGTTTATTTTATTTTTTTAAAAATATTTATTTTATTACAAAGTCAGATATACAGAGAGGAGGAGAGACAGAGAGGAAGATCTTCCGTCCGATGATTCACTCCCCAAGTGAGCCGCAACGGCCGGTGCATGCCGATCCGAAACCGGGAACCAGGAACCTCTTCCGGGTCTCCCGTGCGGGTGCAGTGTCCCAAAGCTTTGGGCCATCATTGACTGCTTTCCCAGGCCATAAGCAGGGAGCTGTATGGGAAGTGGAGCTGCCGGGATTAGAACCGGTGCCCATATGGAATCCCGGTGCGT
Source organism: Ochotona princeps (assembly GCF_030435755.1). Classification (NCBI taxonomy): domain Eukaryota; kingdom Metazoa; phylum Chordata; class Mammalia; order Lagomorpha; family Ochotonidae; genus Ochotona; species Ochotona princeps. The sequence continues at coordinate 45,953,048 of NC_080850.1, forward strand.
TCAAGGTGAGGACTTTAGCTGCTAGGCCACGCCGCCGGGCCTAGAACTTAAATGTTTAACTTTTGACAGATATCTTCCTGTTTTCAGAATACATGTTCTGTTCAAATGCTGGAGAGATCAAAGTGATATGATTCACATATCAAAGAGATTTGAGGGTGAAAAGAATTGGAAGCATTCTTGGATACAAGTGGGCACTTAGACAAGCTTGATTTCCGTTTTCTTTATCTCGTGTCCTAGATTAAGCATCTAGGAATAGCTCGCACATACTAATGTGTGACTGCTATCTCTAAGTTCTTATTGATTTATTAACTATTGCTAATATAAAAGAAACCTATTTCATGCATTCCACAATTGGGGTTCCAAAGTGAGCTCATTTTTCATCAAGCATATTCTCTGTAAACTTGGAGGGATGCCCCAAGCTTGCCCATGCTCAGGCCTAGTGTTCTTAGTCTCTTTTAGTTAAACCTTCAAGCCCAACTATCAGATGGGTGAGTTTTCCCAAACTATTCAAAATCCGTTTGCTGTTGTGGGAAAAGATGACAGTGGTCATGAAAAAACCTGGTCGCAAAGATGAGCGCTACATATTCTGGAAGGTTCCAACTCCAGGAAATGAGAACTGTGGGCAAAGTCCTCAAAAAATGAGCAACTTGGAAGAAGATAGAGAAGTACAGGAATCCTTATTTTTGAGATGGGAACAGTGTGGTGAATGAAGTCAAAGCAGTGTACTTTGTGAAATGATAATGATTCTTCCAGTGGGAAAAGAGAAGGAAGAGGAAACTTGACTATTGCACAGCTTCCCAGAAGCAGGTTGGCAGGGTTTGGGATCGTGGAGGACATGGGCACGACATGACAGTGTGGTTTGGATTCTCGTACATGATGAGGGTTTTGAACTCACTCTGCAGCCCTCTAAGCAGGTTACACTCAGACCTGATGTTTGAACATTTTTTTTCTTGGTAATGTGCTGCTGTTCCTTTCCAAACAGTTTATTATAATTCTGTGTTTACGCTGAATTTAAGGTAAATTCTAAAATTGTCTTGCTATGTTGTTAGTTGTACCCATTTTTTAATCATGTGGCTTTTCTGTAACCATATGTAATCTCAGTGTTTGTATAATTTCTACCTCCTCTGCCCTAGTCCTCGTGAAATAAGACAGAATGATATACTTGATTTTAAAAGCAATCAGTTGGAGTCCCTGATGTGAAACAAATCAGCTTTTTTTTCTGCACACAATCAACTTCCATGCTTTTTTTTTTTTTTCCAGTTACGGACTCGGTTGCTTTTCATTGCTCCTCGCTGTGCTCAGCCTTTCATATGCCGCAGCAGCCCTCACCTTGCTTCACTCTCCTGGTCTAGAACCATGCTTACCACCAGTTGAGGGGAGGGGTGAGAGGTCAGGGAGCCACACACAGGGAACTTCTAAAAATTCATGGAAAATGAATGCTATCAAAGCTTGATATGGATTTCAACACCAGCATGAATCTAGTTTTGAATTCCATTCCCCACTACCTTTTCAAAAAATTATTTGGGAGAAACAGAGAAAGAACTGTTCCTCCTTTGGTCCACTTCCCACATGACCACAACAGCCCCTAGTTGGGGCAGAGTGTGGGACCTGGGAATCCAACCTGGGCTTTCATGTGGGTGGTAGGTACACAGTCACTTTGGCTACAACTAATGCCTCTAGGGAGAAACTGAAATTGAGAATAGAGCTGGAAATTAGAATCCTGGAAATTCAAGAGTTTCAGCTGCTAGATAAAATGTCTGCCCCCAGATTCCAGGGTCTTTCTGAACCTCCTTCATGCATCCAACCAAGAAGCTGGATGGACTGTTTCCTGCCCGCTTCCCTATGTATCCTGATGCAGGCATAACTGAGACTCTGAAACAGACCATCTTTTCAGTAGAATGACTTGCGTATCTTTGAGTTGTGGCTTGTTACTTATCTAGTATCTGTGTTCTGGTTTTCTGGAATTGCTTATCATTTTTAAGTTCCTTTCTGTACTTACTGATCGGGAAAGTGGGACTAGTACACATTGAATTTACATACAATCTTAGACCCTTTCTATGGGCTTTATGCAAATATGGTAGGTTTTGTTCCTCTGAAAGGAAATTATCTTTGATGAAATAGCTTTATATTTCTGATAATGTCCTGCATACACATTTGCTCTTGATTTACTTGTTTATTTTATAGTTTGATTTGGCGTCTGCCTTGAATGTGATCAGAGTAAGAATCACTCCAGTGACTGTCTTCCTCAAAGTAGGAGGAGGTATAGACAAGAAATGGGACTGGGGGCTGGGGATCAGATGGCCTCTCATCTTCTGAGTCACTTGCATTCTGCTCATGTCTCCATTTCTTTAATTTCTGTGAGTGCGCATGAGGTGCCCTTGGCATATCATCGGGTAGGCAGCCACAGAGATATAAATGCCAGTCCCTCTGCGGGCCAGCAAACATGCATGCTCTAGATTAGCAATCATCCTGCTGTCCAATTGTGCTTGCGCTTTGTTTTGTTCTGATTGATTTAATATCCTTCAAGTTAAAAGAGCCCTTTGCATATGGAGCCTAGACTACTGCATGGAGGTGTCATTTAGCCCCTCAACATGTGCCTAAGTTTTCCATTTGCTTATGTTTTGGTCTCCATCATCAGGTCCAGTGCCCAGGTCTGAATATCAAGTGCCCTGGCACAAACCCCCGCTGCCTCCAGTGCTGATTTGCCTTCAAGATTTACCTGGAGCGTAGCTACCCGCTTCACATTTCAGTGGATCCAGAAAATCCTGTTTTCTACAGTGTAGTCCATTAATGTATTCTAAGTATTCATAGAATAGTAGAATTAGGGAAACACAACTAGAAACATCTGTTGGTTTGGAATATTCCAATCTTTTCTTTGTTATAGCTTAGATTATAGAATATGAACAAGATAATAAAATTCTCATTCTTGGTTTTTTAAAACAAGAGCACTGTAAAACTACTCCATTGCTAGTATTTGTGTTTTGTGAGATCATAATTTGAAAGTTGCCTTTTGTCCTTTTTTGTTTGTTTCTCAGTGTTAGAAAATATGGCACCAGAGAAAAGATATACTTTTCTGCGTGTTTTCCTATATAATTACCTTCTATCGCTTATTATCATTTAGCATCTTTGAAAACTTATAAATAAATCCTGCTGAAGAATTAGTACATGAAGTTTATCCTCAGTGATTGCCACACAATAATAAATCTAGCTTTATTGGGAAAGAAATTTGATGCTGTCGTCATACTGGCAAATTTTATGAGTCATATTTTATTCTCAGCTAAACTGTGTGGTAGAAGTTAACAGAAGCAGAAGAAAATGTACCTGTGCCGGAATAATGGCTGATGTTCTAAAGAGGAGACATGAGAGATAAAAACAGGCAAATGAGTTAGGAATGGAGTTGCTAATAATGTAAAACAAAGACAAGAGATATTGGGATGTCCACACACCGACCTTACTAAGTTGCAGGCAGTTTTTCCTTTACTTCAGTTTCTAGGAAATACCACTCTATCAGAAGGCTGTAACTGTCTAGAAGAGCTTATGCATTGTCAATATCTTAGTTTTGGGGGAGAAGTCTCAATTTCCTAAATAAGCGTATCAAGAAAAACATCATGACTAGAAGAAGTACATAAAGTCAGTATTAGGCTTTTTGATTTGTCATTCTTAAAACTCTGTTTCATCTTAATGTCTCATTTATTTTTTATTTTTTTAAAAGCAGTGGTATTTTCATGTGGGTCTGAGCCAGGCCCAAGCTAGGAGCCCACAACTCCACTTAGCTCTCCTACATGAACTGCAGGAAACCAATGTTTGTGCCATCATCTGCTGCCTCCCAAGGTTTATGAGAAGTCAGCCAGAACTCCCTAATCAACAGCTTCCCTTCCTGGACCACAGCACCTTCCTTCATTATTCACTTCATAATTAACTTTTTAACCCTTAAAACCATCAGCCTTTAAAAATGATCTATGCTATCCTTATAATAATGATAACTAGTTTCACGCTTACTATGAAATCTAACGTGTCTTACAAGTTTCGCATACACAGTCTCATTTCTTTGTGATCACGCAGAATGTGTGGGTAAAGGTGGGGAATGCTGATGTCAGTGATCCTGTTGATTTTGCAAAACAAGGGGTCACACTGCTACAGAATACAGGCACGTTTTGGTGACCAGAAGGCCACGTGATGACTGACAAACCGGTGAGTGAGGATTTGGAGTACAAAGCAAGTTTCAAATAATCTCTGATCCATTTTTCGACACTTCATTTGTGTTCATTTCTACACAAGAAATCCAATACATCTTACTGAATAGTCTTGGCAAGCCCAGAGAATGAACTGGAGAGAAGACTTCGGAGATATGTAGTTCTAAGATCTTGGGGCTATGAGGAAATAATGGGAAGCAACGCTTTGTCCCGTTTCCTCAAAGTCTTATCTCAGGACACGCGGCCTCTAGCCAACACTTGACTGGTCCTTCTGTATGAAATAATGTCTTCAGAGTTTAGTAAACTATCACCTGGAATGGCTAATGACAAAGTTTTGACTGATAAAGTGTGAATTCAGTCAAAATAGTCAAACTGACTATACAGCTAACTTGGCAAATATTACGTAATTGTCAGTGTATAGTCATGTGATCACTCATGTGACTCCTGGGGTTTCCATCACATGTAACTCTCATGTTGAAACATTTTGTCCATTGTGCACTTAAAAATACCTGGATGTCCAAAGTTGAGTGCCATGAAAATATTTTTTCCCCCTCAGATGCTGAGACCCAGCAGTAGAACAAGCATGTTTATAATAGCATGCGAGTGCAGATCCGTGTTTAATGTAACCAAAACAGAGCATTTCTTCCAGGCCACGTTTCACCATTTGACTTGAACTGCTAAACATACAAAAGAGCATGTGAAGTGTATTTGTGCAGCTGTAATTGTGATTATTGTCATTTTTCTCCTCCAATTCCCATGGAGCAATCAATCTTTCTCAAGAAAGCACAGTCACCTCCAGCTTTTGGACAACGCGCGACATAATCTGATTTCAAGTTACACAAGCAGATTCGTGGACTCAGCTTAATCAAGGAGGGTCTTCTGAATTTCATGAAGATGTTTTCAGAGGCTGTAATTCTGAACTAAAGATGTAAACTACAAAATTACTTCGCCCTGAAGAGGTGCCTTCTTGAGGGCTGGCCAGTGATACCACACAATTTCTGCGAGACCTAACCGTGTGCTGTCACAAGAGGAAGTCAGTGTGATGGACACAATTAAAAGCTACACGTGATGGAAAGTAGTTCAGCACGTTCACATAGGCTCCTGCTTCTGTGTTAGCTGAATCATTTGTAAATGTTCCCAAATATTTGTTAGGATTGTTCTGACCAAAGCAGTTTGAAGATCTGAGGAAGGCAGTTTAAAGACAAATGAAATATTTGAATCTCTGGTCGGAAATGCCAATGACCACCTTCACATTTCAAACATAGATGGAATGGTGGGTGTAGTAGCTGAACAAGACACAGAAACATTCCTCATAGATGTCCACACAAAGTTATCCCCCTGTTACACACACACAAACACACACAAACACACACACACACACACACACACACACACACACACTTCCCATTGCCAGAAAGGAATTATTTGAATACAGATGGTATTATTTTTGACCATCCAGTGAGGTTGAGGAACTTCTTCCTGTAGAAACTGAAAACATCTATTTCTTTTAAGTTTAGAAAAAATTATTTCACTAGGCTCCGAGTGTGGAGTCCAGAGAGAATTGTTGTTGTACACAAGTGTACATGCAGTAGCACATTGCGCGTTGTACAGAGTAACAGCCTCGAGCCGTCATTCGTTAGCTCCATCTTTGTATATCCTTGTCTAGGAAATGGGGAGGATAATGGCATTCACCTGCTGTGGTCCTTGGGCGCACTGGAGGACCTGCATGGAAGAAAATGGTAAGCAGAGCTTATGTTTTGAAGTGGATGCTAATGGTGTTGTTTCGGTAGCTTCCACTGCTAGTTCAGGAGAGCTTTTTGATTAACTGCACGCCCTGAGGCAGCTATTTTATTGAACTCATACCAAGGAGTACATTAAAAAAGGATTTTTGAGCCACAAAGGTACATTATGTTACTGAGTGTTAGAGCTTGTTACAGAGGTCACAGGCGATATTAACACTGGGTCACAGATGTACCTGGTTGGGGCAAAGTGGCAAAGAAGGCAAGGTTCAATATTTAATTTCTCTTTGGGCTAGTCACCTGTGAGAGCATAATTAAAATTCATCAATCAGCCATCTATTGTGTGCCAGCCATTGCCTGAGGTATTTTATTTGTGTCCATTCTCCCTGGTAGGCCCCGTGTTTCTCCTGCCAGGTGGGGACCGGAAGCTGCACAGGTGCAGTGACCCCTGTCAGGCCAAGCAGCCCAGTAGCAGTGGAGCCTAGGTGCAGACCTGGAGCTCAGTCATTTCCAGAACTCATGTTCTTATTAGTAGAGTCCAGGAAATCTCTGACCTCTGGGTGAATCTGCTAACCCTGTAGACTATCTTTACCAGTGAAAATTACTTAATACAAAGACGACCGTTGATATGTCTGCATGCATATTTACGTGTCTAGATTTAGCAAAATTTAAAGGGCTGCTTGCAAAGTATGGGCAAGAAAATGCCCTTGATTCATTTTCTTATTCTCCTCCCTTTTTCTTGGAGCAGAGTTACATATTGGAATTTAATATTAAGAACCCAGATTAAGTCTCAAGAGAATTATAGAATTTTTTAAAAAAGAAACCTCTGTGTTATCATTGAATGAATTAAACTAATATTCTCAGTTATGTTTTTAGAACTATTTTATTCAAGGTTGGGCTAGTTTCCTCTTGTCTTACAAACATTTTGAATTCTTTGGTGAAAATGATTCTTCTTTAAGTAGGCATGAGGGATTTTCCTTTAGTGCAAATGAGTAAGAAATTAGAAGAGCTGTATGTGTATGGAGGGTACTTCTGCAAGTTCATGGCAAAAGAGAATTAAAAGAAATCTTTTGCAGCTAAGATGTTTTGATATCCATAATTGTTCTTTCATAACATGCATTTTTTCTTGAACTTTCTGAATATTCTTATATATATTACAATTAAATCAAGCATTGAATTTGATCCCAGTTTAAAAGTTTAAGATCGAGTACACTCTTGAGCGAGCTGCCAAGTTTTTTGCATTAAATTGTCGTCTCGTCTTTGGACTGTATGTCCCTGATTGGCAACCACCAGTGACATAATAGGATTTCATTCCATTAAAAGAAGACTCCTTCAGGCCAGAGAAAGGGATTTGTTTCAATGATGGCAGCCCTGCCTTCGCTGTCATTTCCTTCTGAAGTGCTCTCTGGAACTGCATGGGACCAATACAGATGCCACTGCTGCGTGCTTTGTGGACACCTAGGGGACCATAGGAAATCTTGGAACAATCTGGGCTCATGCATACTGGCCATCTGATCTTATACCACCCCATGTCTTCCAGAGCAGCTCTGAATTTCATGAGAAACTGCCTCCTTGTGGGTATGTATAGATGGAGTAGTAAGTGGGCAATTTTCCAAAGCCAAGTGGTGTGGCAGACGGGCGCCAGTTACAAGGAGACACTTGAAATCTTGAGAGAACTAAGAAAGGAAAATATAAGTGTGAGTTTCCAACTTGTCTTTGTTATTAAACTGATGAGGTAAATTGTTTTCAGAAGTTAAGATAGAGATGTAAAGGTTATAATAATAGTCCAGGGAGCAGGAAAGATGGAGTGTTCATTTAAATATGCAAATGATTTGCAGAGATGTGATGGCCCCATTAATATTAATTATGGCATTACCATTCTCAACTCTCCAAATGGAAAACTGCCAGCCTGCATCCTACTGGCAGAGATACTAAACCATAAATGGAATTGACAACCTTGCTTCCACACATGCAGGTTGTCCATGATTACAAGCTTCAAAACTCCTCACCAGTCTGTTACCACAAAGGAGAATTTTAGGTCCTCCAGAAGAATCCCGCAAGTGACAGACTTGGTTTTTTGTGTTGCTTTCCATGGGAATCCCCTGCTTGGCCCTGAGTGTGCTTTGAAGAGCTATGCTCCCTTGTCTCAGGAGTGACCTCACACGTCTGTAGACACCCTTTGGGGGAGGGTTCAGAGAGGAAGTGGGCTCTGCAGGCACAGAGCTCAGACAGCAGGGCAGCCGCCACACCAAGTGGGTTGGGGCCAAAGCTTTGTTCCAAGATTTTCTTTGGAGATGGGGAAGACAGTGAAGATAAACAATTTTGTGCTTGAAAAACTGCCCCATCCTGAATAGGTTGCTTTTTAACACCACACTTTGGTATTTCCTTCTCAAAGCAGTTGACATTTAATGAGGAGGAAAACAACTTTTTGAAGGTTGCGTTTATTTATTTTTAATAGTGTGACTGTCCTAGTGTTTGGAAGATACTGTTTTTATGTGCTGTTTAGAACGTCTGATATCAATTTGGGTCCTAAACAGATACATTTCATTAAATTCACAAGATTCTGATTTTCACCCCATTAAGTTCCATTATCAAAATTGCCAGGTGGTATCTTCAAGGCTTATAAGTTACATCTCTAATAATTTGCACAGGTTTCTTCTTTCTTTGTAGATGTAAAATGCTATTTTAAATGACTCACAGTGCGTGTTTAGCTGCCAATCTGAGTCCCCGCATCTGGAAGTAGTCCCAAGATGACACGCTTCCTGCCGTAGGAGGTGCTTTCTCATTAGGAGCGTCCACAGCGATGATTTGAGGCAGCAATCAAGTGAGGCCCCCGGCGAGTCCCATGAGAAGCTACGGGGGATCCTCAACAGATGCAGCTAATTAAGTCTCCAAACTCTAATTTCTTTTCTTTTTATAACTATGTGTGGCCTAAAGTCTAAATGCAAAACGAAAAACCCAACCGGAAAGATTTGAAATATGGGCAGAGGGTGTGGTGCCATATGGCAACACACACAAAATTACCCAAACACTTCAAAAACAAGCAGGACACGTGCTTCCCTCGGTTCGGTGAGCATATGTGAGCGCCGCACGTGAGGCGCTGCCTTCAAGTCAGTGCAGACAGGCGCTTTGTCTTTGGGTCTCCGGAGTGTTTGCTTGCAACCAAAGCCGGGGACCTTGGAAAGGAGCTGTGAGGGCGTTCCTCAGGAGTCTGATGTCAAATAAGGAACCTTCTGAAGAGGCAAGAGGCTGTGCAGTGAAGAGTCATTCTCATTGGAGCCCATGTTTCAAGAGGATGGAAGAGCATACTTGTGCCCCACTGGTATTTGTCCTGGGTGAAGTACAGTGTTAGCTGGGACTGGCAGTGATCTCACAGGCATCTTGATACATTCATGATGATAAATTGATTTGCTCAGTGAAGAAGGGATGAACTGTATTAGGAAATTAACAGCGGAATGTAGTGACAGCTGCTGGTCAAGCCTTGATGCGCAGGCTTTTGAGCTCTACTTTTCATAGTTGTCTTGCATGGCCTGTTACTGCAATGTTTTCCTGAGTTCCACCACAACCCTCTTTGACCTTCCACTTTGATGTGATCAGCTCAGCTTATTCAAAATACATATTGCCTTAGGGGCGGGAAATTTTGTGACATATGTGGGGTTATATATACAATATTTGAAGTAAATGCATAAAGTTAAATTAAAAAGTTAATATAAACCGTAAGGAAGAAAACCCTGAACAATATTTGTTGTAGAGTTAGAGAAAAAGAGAGATTTTTAGGGCTCTAAAACCTGCTCTGACTGGTGGAGTGAGAGATACAGAGAGTTAAAAGGGATGTTGGTGCTGGTGCCCGTGCCCGAGTCCACCTCGCCCAGTGGGAAATGAGTGATTTGCAGGTAAAGTCACTGCTGAATGAAGTGTCTGGTGGAAGCTTTAAAAAGCCAAGTTAATGAATCATTAATTCAATAAACGTTTTTCAACAACAATAATATCTCTTTGGTTTGGTAAACATTTTTAGAGGCTTTGCATAATTAGGACAGAACAGAAGCTCTAGTTATTTTTGTCAGCCACACGATTAGCAAGTTATTTAATAATTTTTGGAGTTTTTGTTACAACGGCTTAATCTTCTAAAGATTTTTAAAATTGACATTACTGATTAATTTCTAGTTCTTTAGGAATTCAGTGTATGTAATAGCAACATGCTACTTAACAAAATAGTAATGGAGTTGCTGTAACGTGTTGTTTATTGAAAGGTCAGACTCTTGGCAACCTCCACTCCCCTCAGGTTTGTCAAAGGTTGAATTTTTAAATACACCCACACACAGCACAATGTGCACATTGGGCTCCAAAAATCAGTTCACATGTTCAGATATTATTAACTGCTTCAGGATGACTTTATTTAAAAATTCATAGCAAAGGGGCTGTGAAATATCTGCTGGTGCAGAGTATAAATCATTTCCTCCCCAATTTCTTGCCTGCCAATGGTCTTCCATCAGGGCTGAGCTGTGGCACCTTCTTGGCTCCTGCAGTATAACCTGACCCTCCTCCTGCTGGGACCCCAGAGCGAAGCCATCTGTGATGCAAGATCAGCAAGCATGACTCAGGTTGACTGACACGCAGCCCCAAGCCCTTGGAGCAGTCCTCTTTCTTCTCTCTGCCTGTTTATTTTCCAATTCCTTTTTCAAAATCAGCATTTGCAACCGCCGATGTAGTTTATGAACCAACTGATCCATAGGTCATTTGCTCTGATAGGAAAGTTCAGCACGATTCATGTTCCTAAGTGGCTGGCCTCCATTTACACATTGGCACAAATCAGCACAGATCAGGCCAGTGAAGCAGAGCTCCGGAGAACAGCTGTTTCTGGGCCCTCTCCGGTGGTGGGAACGGACTTGAGATGCCCTTTGGTAGAATGCGCTGGGTTGGAATAATGTCCAGCAGGCTGAGGAAAAGCACTTTTGTGATGTCAGCCGTGCCAGAGGAGGCCATTAAAGCATCTTTGGTTGACACAAAATGTGGCCTCAGTTCTAACAACAAAGCAAGCTCCTGTTCGTGGCTGCTGCGTTTGATCAATGGTCCTCCCTAGTTTTCTTCCCTTAAGAGTATTTACTGATATGATTTTCATTATGACTTCAAGCTGTATCTTATAAATTAATTTGGAAAAGAAGTGTATGAAAATGCAGCCTCATTATATTGTCTGACTATGAAAAGCTTGTTGCAATAAAGGAACATACTAAACGATGTTTGCAGTTCATGGATTAAAGCAACTGCCTGTTGGGCAGTGTTAAGCACGGTGAATTGTAAGGGGTGAGGGGCAAGACTTACCCAAATTGGTGAGGTAGTAGGATACAGGTGACATGGCCTTTTTCAAGAAGATGCATTTGTTTGAAAGGCAGACTTGTGGAGAGGGAGACGCAGAGCTACATAGAGAACTCTTCCAGCCAGTGCCTCACTCCCCAAACGATTTCATCGGCCAGAGCTGGGACAGTCTGAAGCCAGGGACTTCATCTCGCTCTCCCATGTGTGTGCGGGGGCCCAGGCAGCTGGACCGTCTGCCACTGCTTCCCTGTGCACGTTAGCAGGAAGTTGGGTGGGAAGTAGAGAAGCCAGGACACAAGCTGGCAGATGGGGTGCTGGCGTTGGAGGAGGAAGCTTAACTGGTTATGCTGTTGAAACGCTTTGTGAGTTATTTGAATGTCAGATCTTAGAATTTATTTTTGTAAATGCATTTTATTTATTGTCAGGGTAGTCAAGGGAGCTCTTGAGAACATTTGTAACCCTAGCTATGGAGGGAGAGCTTTAGTAGGGGAACCCAAATGTACTAAAGTCACACTTATCGTTGCCAACCTCATCCGGCTACTTCCCAACTTTGCTGTAATTAGAGGAAAATGTATTCTCATTTTTTTTCTTTAGCGACAACACATATGTGTAAGTTAAAAATACTCAGGGAAAAAAAGGATTAAAAGTAAAGGTTTTAGAAATGACACATGACAAAAAGGCTTAAAAGCTCAGATGCCCCCTCGTTTGACTGTCTGCCAGCAGTTCTTTCACAGTTTACTGCTCTACTGCTAGGTTTATGCTTCCAGCTCTTTGTAGCTGTGTCTGTGAAGTGGCTCAATGTGCACCGAGTTGGCCTCAGCCTTTGGGTTGCGCTCGCCTGTTTATACAGATGGTGGACGACAACCCGCAGGTCTCTGTGCACCCAGAAGCTCGAGCTTGCTGTGAATTGGCAATGAGTTCTTCAAATAAAGGCACTCTCTGCTTTGCCTTACTTCATCCTTTTGCCCTTTCTCAGGGGAGGGGGATGCTTGCAGGCCCCAAGGACAGCCTACACGTTTTCCCATTGAACAGTTAGGAGAAGTGTGTGGCACACTTGTCCACGTGGCTGAATGTGGGATTTGAGTGGGAGTGGAAATGATATCATTTCCCGTGTAGTTCTGGAAGCAGTGGCTATCATGGATGAAACTGCTGGCTTTGTTCTGATCCTTTTGTCCCTTGTGGGGGACAGAGTCAGCACGTGCTCACCCCCTGTGCTCACCCCCTGGTCTGCACGTGTGAGTCCCGCCCTGTGCAGGCTGCATCCGCGCAGCCCCTGCAGCCTCTGTGCGTGCAGCCAGCCCCAGTACTGACGGTGGCCCTGTCGATTCTCCCACAGCTTCATAGCCTGGACCAAGCTGTTGCCATTTTCATCAGCACAATTTCAACAGATGTGGAACTGATATCTCTAGGTTGCTCTTAATTCCTTTTGATCCATTTGTAATGAAGCAGTCAGCATATATATATATATATATATATATATATATATATATATATAAAGTGATAAAAAAAAGCTTTAAATTCCCCAATGATTTTCTGAATTGTTGGGGATAAACATAAAATAGAGCATGCTTAACACAGCTTTAGAGGCTCTGTGCAGGCTGGGCCTTGCTGCCTTCGCAGGCTTATTGTGGGTCATTCCCCGATTGCTCACTTACCCCTAAGGAGCAGAGCCTGAACACCTTCGCACCTGCCCCGCCAGTGCAACTCTTCCCTTACTCTGGTCCATTCATCGTTCACATCTCAGATTAAATGCTACTTCCTCCTTGAAAGGGTCCCTGAAGGACCAATTTAAGCGAGATAACCCTCTTACCTTCTTGCATCGTGTGTGTATGTGTGTGTGTGAGAGAGAGAGAGAGAGAAAGGTATAATTCAGCAAGCCTGGGGTGCTCAGATACTGCATACTCAAAAGAAAAAAAAGGTCTGTGTGTAGGACTCACTCCCTCCTGGAAGATTTCTGAGCCTTGGGGCTTGTACCCCCGACACGTCAAGCTACACAGTACCATTTTGATTAGACAGTTTAAGCTAACCGTGTGATTTACAGTAAATGCCTGTTCTTTGCAAAGGGCCTAAAGTCTGTGTGGTTGAGGAGAGTGGCAACAAACTTAATGTTTGTGCATCTGGCTGCCCCGTAAGAACTTGGACATCAAGGCCGACTTGCATGTGTGGACGGTGTGGACGGTATGGACAGTGGCACAGCAGGGTGCTTGCCTGGTTCCTCCTGGTCATGACCACAGCACGTGTTCCCGCTGCTGATCTGATCTGCTTTGTGTGTCTGTAATAAGCCACTAAGTAGGGAGTTGCTTTTCTGAGTCCTGTGGTTCCTTCCTGTGAATTATGAGAACTTAGAGTGACCTGAGGAATGTGAAACATCTATAGTGTCCTGTTTGTTGCCTTTAAAACAATTACTTGCATTTGCCAATACAGGTGATTTTTCATGTACTTGGATTTTTCGTTGTTGTTGCTGGACATCTAGTGGAAATTAGGCAATGCCTTATTTTATTTTATTTCCCACTGTATACTTAGTCTCTGACATAGCACAGTAGGCATCAATGAATGGGAAATTAAAAATGAAATGTATTGTGAGAAAACATGGAAGAAATCTGTTACTAAGTAACAGCAGCCAGTCTGGAAAGGCTGAGTACTGTCTGATGCTAGCTCGTGATGCTGTGGGAAAGGCGACACTTGACACAGTATGACACACCGGCGGTTTTCAAAGTTTGATAGGAGGGGACATGGTTAGGCAGACCAGTTTATTTGTTTGTTGTAACCTGGTAAAACTAGTTGGGACAATGCTAACATGATAGATGCAGGTGATCACACTTTGTCCAGATCCCCAGAGGGCACGCTACGGAGTGTGAACCCTGGCATGAACTGTGACTGTTCCATCACGGCATGTCAATGGGGTCACCTACTGTGACATAAGGAACAGTCTCATTGGAGATGCTGACCACTGGGGAGGATGTGTGTGTGTGTGTGTGTGTGTGAGAGAGAGAGAGAGAGAGAGAGAGAGAGAGAGGTGTGAAGCGGTGTAGTATGCATGGAATATCTGTTTCTTTGTGCAGTTTTGCTGTGAACTTGTCTTAAAAATAAAAGTCTACTAAAAATTGTCCACTTTCTGATGGAAACCATATACCCATAAAAAACTTTCCCATTTGGTTCCAGCCTCTGGAATACGGCTTAACCTTACAATCTGAATTTGGAAATACAAAGAGAGAAAATTTAACAGGAAATGCGGCTTTGTGATAACTCTGCATCTTCACCCAGTTTTCTGAGTTCATATCTTAGCATCACCGCTGTAGAGGATGTCTGCAGTGATGTTTTAGTCTGACAAAGGGGATTTGGGGGTGGCTGCTGGACTGTAAGGGAGAAACAGAAACAGCGCAAACAGTGCTTTGGCTTGGCTGGAAGAAAGAAAGCGAAGCACTCAGCGAGGTGCTGTCACTTGAGGGAGAATTCTAAAGCTGTGAAGAGCATAATTAATTAAAGGACTTTGTAACTCGTTCTTGACCCACATTTTAAACTGCAGAGAGTTAGTAAACCAGGGCTAGAAATCTCCAAAGGTCTGAAGTGGAATAGACAATAGCCTGACTTATAAGTAGAAAGGGCCGTGGCAATGCAAAATTAATTTAGGAATTTTAAGAGCAGCTGCTGTAGTGGCTGATAAGAAGTGACCCGCAATTTTCTACATGTGCTTACATTTTTCTTCCTGTGTTTTGAGCATCTTGTAGTTACTCTTCCCTGGTCCTGACACTGAAGTTGACGGAAGCAGTGAGTGGAGAGGAAATAGAGGGACGGGGTGGGAGCTGCCTCAAAGTGAACTGTGCTTCTCAGATTTTAGAGGTGATTTTTCAGAGTGCAACTTGCAGTGCAAGCATCAGAAGTTATTTAATTGCAGATTGGACACACTTTCTTATATGGATTAACGTGCTCCTTGCCTGTTTGCCAAAGTGGAGGGTTTCATAGTAGTTCTGTTTGATTGCCTTTACTTGCCTGGCATGGCTTTTCTTCTGGTGAGGGTTCTAGGCTTCCAACTGAGGATCTGCTCTTCGCTAGCCACAGACTGGGTATGAGACACCTGCTGGTTCCATCAGATTTACCCCAGTTTAAATCTGGATTAGCATGCCAACCAGGAACCAGTTATCCCATTTGCCAAGCACTGAGAGACAGCCTCTAAATTATGCTGTCTTCTATGAAATGCCGTAACTCTTCATCTTCCTGGGGTAGTGTCATCTCTTTGAGTGCAGGCCATATTAAATACAGATGGAGCCGGAGTCCTGTCTCTCTTGGCTGGGAGGAGACATGGCTGGGCAGCGCTTGAAGCTGGTGGAGATGCGTATAAGGAAGATCCCGAGGGTCTGCCAGTGCTGCTTTTGTTCTGGGAAAACAAGATCCAGCCCTGAAGCAAGTGTTGCTTTGTGCATTCTTGAGTGAACATTCATGTCTGGTTACTGATGCCACACAGTGGAGTCAATTCAATAGGGTACCCCGTGGCTTTTGGCTATGATGCTTCTTTTTCTTTGCAACCATGGTTTTTCACTAAACATTTATGGAGTGTGCTGTATGTGCCAACCACACTGTGCTATGGGTTTGTGCAAGATTCTTCTGAGATTTTTTTTAAATGACTAATATGAGGTTTGCTTAACTAAAACCAGAGAGACTTGGGCAGCCAACTGAGGCAGGTAGAGATCCATGAGGTCCTTCAAGCAGTTTGAGAAACTGGGGCTGTGTAAACCAGTTGCTGTTTGTAGTCTATGATGTAACCACTGGAGAACTGAAAAAAATTCTCACGACTAGCCTTGGTTCTTGTCAAATGCCCTGATGACTTCTTCATCCTAGTACCCAAGGTATTGCTACTTCCTTGCGTTAATCCCTGGTACTGTTAACAACATTAATTCAACAAACCCTTCTCATAGCAAAGTCAGTTGTTGAGTCACTTTTAGCCTCTTTCTTCTCCAGGCTCAGTAATCCACTTATGTTAACTTTGTGCCATAATTAAACCAAAGCCTGCTTGAGATGAGTTTAATCACCTTACAGGTGCTTGGAGAGGAGGTCTGTGATTCTTGTGAAAGCTGAAGAGGTTTCACATGATGTGCTGAGCTCTGTTGCAAACTTTTCTCGGGGACAGACCTGCCAAGAGCAACCTGAAACATACCGCCTTACCTATTTGTCTCATGGGGCTTGGCGGGAGTGGGTAGCCCCAGTCAGGGCAGTATCACACTCAACTGATTGAGAAACAAATCCCAAGGGGCCAGAGCTTGGGTGCCATCAGTTAAGCCACTGACTGTGATGCCAGCATCTAGTATCAGGTCCTGGAAGTTCAGCTTCTGATCCAGCTTCCTGATAATGCACCTTGGAAGACATCAGAAGATGGTCCAAATTCGTAGGTTCTGCCACCCACACTGGAGACCAGATGCAGTTTCTGACTCTGGGGTTTAGGTTGGCCCAGCCATCATGGCCATCTGGGGACCAAAACCTGGATTTTGGGTTAGAAGCCAGATGACCTTTCGTCTTCCAGTTTTTTGGACCAGTTAACAATTTGACAGGCTGGAGGTCCAGGTTAGAATGAGTCCAGAGTGATTCCACAGATGCCACATGGAAGGAGGTCCTTACTCTGACCTAGAGGTACCCACACGGTGTGCTTCTAGGCCTGGATCTTCCTGGTTTCTTAGAGATGAGGAATGCCAGGGATGTCCAATGGGTGGACACTGATTTGGTGTGGCTGGCGTCGCTCAGGATGGAAATGACTCCCAAGAATATATGCGCATATCCAGCAGGTGGCCATCTGAACCAAGTCAAGAGGTCCCAGGAAAAACCCAGTCTGCCAGCACCTTGATCTGGGACTCTGGCCTCTGGAACCAGGAGAAAAGAAACCCCTGTTGTGTAAGCCATCCTGGCACATGGTAGTTGGCCACGGCAGTCCTAGTAAGTGACTGTCCCATTGACTGCATGGCTGTGAAACTCTGGGCAAACCCCAGAACATGAAAGAACTTCCCTGCTTTCCCATATGTTATCACTTTATTCCTTACTCTTTGATTTTGAATCTATTCTGGGATTCAGAAACTCCTTTCTGGCTTATAATTAGAATTTGAGGCCATGACAAGAAAGACCTTGGAGGTTCTAGGAACAGGACTGGAAGCTGCAATGCGTCAGCTCATTGTTCCTATAAGTTCAAGGCCAACCCCAGTCCCAATTATTATCTACAGTGAAAAAAAATTGATTTGATGTCGGTCTTGAGTGATGAATTATGCCTTTCTTAAAAGGAAAAGCTGGCTAATTTCCATAATGTTAATTTAATGATTGGAACCATTTGTCTTCTTGGTCTTTGACTTAATTTAAGGTTAAAGTACATCTCTTTTATTCCCTCTCAAATGCACGTGCTACACGATCACCCAAAACAGTAATTTAAAAGGTTTAAAATAGACCTGAAAGACATCATTTTGTGGGACAAAAGCAGCCTGTAATCGTTTGAAGTGTTGTGGGTCGGTAATGTCAGGAGAAACTCTGACAGTTGTCACTGGAGCTGCAGGATTAACTCCACAGTCACTGGCCTCAAGTTTTATAGAAGTTCCTAACAGCTGGGTTGGTTCATTGCAGTGCTGGACAGATTCTCCACCACAAGATAAAGATGAAGAGTGGATTCATGTGGGTGCAGGGTCCCAAGGCATCGGGCCATCCTTCGCTGCTTTCCCAAGCTGCTGAATGGGAAGTGGAGCAGCCAAAACAGGAACTGGCACCTCCATGGGATGATGTGCTGGGAGGTAGAAGATTAGCCAGGTGAACCAATATGCCAGGCCTTTGTTTTGACTTTTTTTATACTGGCTTAAACCTTCATTTGAGTGCAGTGTTTTTCTGGTATGTGTATACTGTATTTAACACAGCACTGTGCACATGGCAGGCACCATTCAAGTGTGAGCTACAGTTGTTACTAGAGGATCTCAAAGACACTTGCTGTGGGATTCCTGAGCTAGTGTCCTCATTATTCAATCATGTTCTTCTGAAGAAAGATCATCCTTCAGTTTCTTGAAATTCAAAAGCATTTTACTGCCTCTTTAAAGTTCTTAGGATATGCAGAAATAGCTGTACTTGACGCAAAGCTTTAATGTGCAAAAATCTAGAGAGCCTTTGCTACTTTGCAACCTTAGTTTTGCTATTTTTGCTTTTAGATTAAAAAAATCATGGTTTCATTTTTTATCTAGGTTACTCACAGCTGGCTGACTTGGGGGAATTTTACCTTTGGATCTGAGAGTACAGATACAGCCATCAATATTCTATTTCCCAAAGGTATGCTAATTCTCATGAATAATCACAACAATCACAGCAAATTTTGAGATTATAGGTGAATCATTTCTCTGCAACTGCTGTCAAGAAAGTCTGTACCTGGAGCCACTTTGTGATCCTCTCCCATCCCTGGTCCCGCGCCCAGCGTGCTGTCGCTTTCTTCCTTTGCTGGCCTTAACACGTGGCCCTGAAGGCCGCTCATCTCCTTTGGTTTGTTTGCCAAAGTCTTCCCCATCATTTGATTGTGCCTTCAAGTCCTGCCTCTCCTGAGAGGCTGTTTATGCCCATTCAACCTTATATCACTATGGACCAACCCTGCTATTTTTTTGAAAGCTCTTAACAATTTATTCTTTGCAGTTTTATGTATAGATTGCATACATTTTATAGTTTACTCCTATGCCGTATTTCCTGAGGCAATGCTGCAAACAGAAGTAAATCATGAACATCTTGTGTCTTGACTTAAGGGCTTGGCTCTTGTGGTCCATTACTGCCAGGCATAAGGGAGGGCCTGCTATGACCACTGGGTACAGTAGCAGCTCGTAGGTTCTCTTTTAGTAGCATTTGAGTTGAATAGTCACATAGTATTAAAGAAGCTGTAACTTATGTCAAAACTGTCTTATCGATTTAATGTAAATTTATCTTTTGTTCCTGTAGGTGCTATCTCTTCTCAGCTCTATTGCTTATGCTACTCTCAGTGACACAACTTGAGTTCTTGGTTAGTTTCATAGATTCCTTGAGACTAGATTCATTTGGATTGTTGACCTACCTTAAGATTGCCGTAGCTTCCCATGGAACGCATTGTGAAACCTGGCAGTCACTTTGTCTGAAGACTTTGGCATTTGGGAGGACTCTCTTGAAATAAGCTGATCAGAAAATTATTTTCACAGGCTGTCTGCCCATCTGGTTTCCACTGAGAGCACTTAGCTGATGCATGAAGACAAACATCTCTACATGGTGAGCTGGATCTTCCCTTCCCAATTGAAAGATTTTCAGCTATCCCTGCTTGTCTGAGATTGAAGCTGTTTATACCTGTTGTTGCCATTTGCAATCATTAACACCGAGTCTCTCACCCTTGATGGTGTCTCACAACTCACAGTACCCTCTGTGAATGTGCCATGGGAGACCTGTGAATTGAGGAAAGAAGGGGAATTGAACTGAAAGGAAGAGGTAGTTTGCTTTTTAGAGCTGAGACCTCTTCATTGCTGAGTTCAGTTGCATTTTAGGAGACCCTATAAGCACAGTGTAGCCCTACTTTGCAAGGCGTCCCCGATACCTCTAACAGGGCTGTAGCAGTGTCTGTGTGATGGGGGGGTTAGAGGTCAGAGCTGTCACTGATAGTATACAGCGCCTCCGACTGTCTTTCGTGATGAAATTGGCACAAATATGGTATTGAGAAACCCACGGTCTTTGCTATGTATCTTTGATGAGGGTAGAAGATTCCTGAACTGATCAGCGTGGTAGGAGGGCTATGTGCATAAATGTTTCAGGCCCTGATAGATCCTTGAGTTCAGCTAGAGGATCTGGGTGTCCCCTTTAGGGTGATCCTGTAGGTGGTTTTGCTCAGATCACCTCATTAACCACAACAGCATGCAGAGCCTGTTCATGTGACTTCCATGCATTGAAGCTTTAAACTCCTTATGCTGCCAAAGACCCTGTGTGCCACAGCCTCGGCTTGCATTTGTGATTATGACCCTTGCTTTGTTTGTGCCGCAGCAGGACTATGCATCCAGGGCTAGAGGCAAAATTATAGGTTTGTTTTAAAAGAGAGAATTTACAATTAAAGGGGAAAATAGATGTAAAAGCCTTACTTTGTAGTTTGACGGCAAAAACTGGTACCAGATGTTCTCGGGGTCCTCGGGGCTTTCTTGCTCATGCCTCACCCCTTCTTCAAATCCCACAGCAGTGTCACAATCTCATAACCTGAACATGAACAAATTGATTGAGTGAATAACATGATAACATGGCTAGTACTGGGTGCCGAGAAGTACTATGGAGAAATTAGAGTCAATAATTATGTTCTACAAACTCTGCTGGCAGGGGTAAAAGCCATGTAGCTGGGCTCTGGCTTGGTAGCTCTGTGCTGCATGGCAAGTTCCTACTGACTTTAAAACTCACTTCCCAGTCTGTAAGTGGAGATGATGAAAATGATGAGGTTTACTGTATCAGATAGTTAGGAAATGCACAGGAAGCAGTGTATGCTAAGCACACACCAGAACGGCTAAACATTTGTGTTAGCCAAGTGTTTAATACTTTGGCGTTTGGGGACTTGCAGACTTTGGACAGACTGCCTCTCTTAGGGCTTTCCAAACCTTGGAGACTGTCCTACACGTGCAAACGAATCCAGACTCCCTCCTGCCTCACCCTTGTGGTGGGCAGTCAAACTCAGGGCTCCTATGTCTCTACTTTAGTCACCCCTTGGCCGGGGACCAGGCTGCTGAGGACAGCTACCACATCCAAGTCTGCTGGAAGAGTCGCTACAGCCGTGGACTCTGCCTGCTGCTGGCTTCCCCTGAAAGCCACACTTGGGGTGTTCTCACCACATTTTGTACTGTTCCCTCTGTGTCTGGGGAGCCTAGTGCTTCTCCTTGTGAAAAACTCTCCTGAGGTGGCAGTTGTCTCTTAATTGGAAGTCATCACTCCTGAGTAATAATTTTAAGGCTCTTCTGGTTAACAGAGTAGGTGCAGAACTGACTCTAATCCCGTAGCAAAACCCTTGCTCGTGTGGTGGTGCTTTTGCGTGCATAATTTCTCAAGTTACGTGGGAAAATAAAATTTACATATTTGCCTTAGAACTAGGGGACTTGGAAGTCAGAATTTTGATCCTAGGTTTAAGTCTAACATTACGTTATTTCAGCAAATTACTCAGGGTTTTTTTTTTTTTTTTTTCTGTCATGGATCCTTTCAAAAGAAATAAAAATCACTAGGTTGATACAAGCACGGTCATTAGAAGGAGAGAATCACAGTATATAGGAGGAATTTTGACAATATCAGATGAGAGATATTATTATGTTACCTAGGGAGATTAGTGACCCAGTTTGACAAAGGGAAAAGTGCCATTGAATTTCTACTGACAAATAAATGTTGTATATCTCAATCATTTCATGCATTAAGAAGAGTGAAGCAAACCTAATAGAGAGAAGACATCTAGGGAAATGCATGCTCAGCTAGAATTGAACAGTGCCTGTGATGAATTATGCATGACTTCAAATTAGTTAATGAAATAGATTCATATTAAATGATAATGAAGGATTTCTAGTCATCATTTTGATTTTGAAACTGAAGTAACTCACTGTGCTGGAATTCTTGCTGACAGTCATTGGAGTTAAATCCTGCCAGAGTAGGGAGGCAGGAGGCGGGAGGTTGGCTGTGTTGCAGCCTTGGCTGGAAGGGAGACGGTGGGTGGGTAAGGAGTGAAGAAACACCAGAAGTCTGCTCAAGAGTGGAAATCTGCAGCCAGGGGCCTTGACGGTTCCACCTCCAGGTGGCCTTGGAGGAGGATTCTTTGCTCTCTCCTTGGCTAGTCTGTCTCCTTTCCACCCCACGTTTCCCATTTGTTCTGCTAGGTAGATGTCTGGGTAGCATTAAGGCTGTAGTTCTGTCCTGAGGCAGCTGTGCGGTGGCAGTGCCTGCGTGATTTCAGTGGCTAGAGCCTACCCCTTTGGCTGCTAGTGGAAAACAGCAGCGAATTGTGTTTTCAATTACCTGTCAAATATAAGGTGCTTCCCATGCCTTGTCTACCTGGTCACTGATAATTGGCCTTAGAGTGTTTATACCTCATCTTTAACCCATCCGGAGACCTAGGTTGTAGCATGGCAAATGATTAGCTCTCAGCCTTATAAGCATCTAGGAAACAGTGTGAGAACAGAGCCTTGTCACGCCAAAGCCCATGTTCCTCACCAGTGATTAGTTCTTTCACATGTTTACTGGGGCAAAGTAGAACCAAATAAACCTGAAGCCAAATGGTGTCTATTGGAAGCAAGGGAGGGATATCTAGTCTACATAATGCTTCATGTTTATATCCGAAGTTCAGCACACTCTATTTATCACCATGTTTTGTGCCTAGATCTCTTGATGTTTCCAGAAGCTAGAAAGACCCAAATCAGCACACAACTGTTAATCATAGTAAATTATAAGTAATCTTCGTAAAACAAACAAATGCCCCTACTTACTCTATTTGTTCTTGCAATTGAAATATTATTTATCTCCCCGTACTTGGACGTAGCTCCTAGATTGAGGAACTCCTTGGCTGTGTCTTTATGTTCTCTGGTACCAACCTCAAGGCTGACTGAAGTGGTGACCTATATATAGGAATTTCTGCATCGATACATTTGGCTGCTAATATTGAGGAAGGGTCTTGCCAGATAGCCACTCCTGTCTGTGCACTGTGTCTTGGCAACCTGTGAAGTCAAGGGCTATGTCGTGTTGCTTTTGGCTCTCTAATGCAGAATGTCTTGTGTGGTGCATAGGAAGTGTTCAATAAACAGTGATTATTTCTGTGCACTTGACACTCAATCAGGAAATTGGGTAGTCCAATAAATGTATCAGTTGGTGCGTAGGTGTATAAATGCTGTTTTGATGAAGATAATAAATTTCACGTTAACATATATTTTGAACAGATCCTGTAGCAGAGTTACGTGAGTAGCTGTAATTGCAGATACTGTGTCTTACAGCTTAGTGGACTATAGAATAAAGTATTTCGCTCAAGGAGGCTATGACAACTGAATGAAAAGCATTAAATGAGTTGGGAGGTGGGTAGAAAATCGCGACCTGCTTAGGTTAGCTCCTGCTGTCTTCTATGTCCCAACATGCATTGCTTTCCTTTGGCATCACTAAGCCTGTTAAGGATTTAGTGCCTTTGTTTGCGTGTACTTGGGGATGTGACGGCCTCAGCGTCCATGTTTAATGTGTTTCTTTTTTTTTTTTTTAAAGATTTTATTATTATTGGAAAGCTGGATATACAGAGAGGAGGAGAGACAGAGAGGAAGATCTTCCATCCAATGTTTCACTCCCCAAGTGAGCCGCAACGGGCCAGTGTGTGCCAATCCGATGCCGGGAACCAGGAACCTCTTACGGGTCTCCCACGCGGGTGCAGGGTCCCAAAGCTTTGGGCCATCCTCAACTGCTTTCCCAGGCCACAAGCAGGGAGCTGGATGGGAAGCGGAGCTGCCGGGATTAGAACTGGCGCCCATATGGGATCCTGGGGCGTTCAAGGCAAGGACTTTAGCCGCTAGGCCACGCCACCAGGCCCCATGTTTAATGTGTTTCTAATCCGTTTGGTTGTCTATTGCTTGCACGCACACAGGCAGAAGGAAAAACATAGGTTATGTAAGGAGCAAATGATTTTCTTTTCCCACTTTCCCCAATCTGCACAGAAAAATCAGGCACAGACATCCTAAAGATTATGCTGGAAGCCAAATCAAAGTCAAGTGACTATCATTAAAATTATAATAATCCAAATTACAATAATCAAATGATTTTTTCCATTAAATCAATGGGTTCAAGGAAAGGTCTACCTTGCCTTGTTACCCAGTTGTTAAATGGTTCCCCTGTCTTCAGCATATATAAATAGATGGTTTTTCCCAGGGCTTCTAAATGAGACATGCTTGGGTAACAGCTCATTTTTCCTGTTTATTACTTATGTTTGTATATTTTCCCCTCTTAATTCTTCATAAGCATATATTAACTGGTTCCTCATTATATCCTGGCAAAAGCATATATATAATTGGAGAAATTGAAAAATTAATGAAACACAAACGCTGACAGTACCCCAGGGTTTTGTTGACTTCTCATACCCTTCCATTATGGGTCTACCCCTGCACTGTTACCAGAATAACATGTTGTGAAATTTTAGGACTTCATCTTAGCATGACTTTTTTTAAAGGTTCTCTGTTACATCTGAAAGCATGCCTGTAAACATAATGTTTTCACCAAGCTTGTGGTTTCTTAATTTGTAGAAATGTGACCTCAAAAAACTATTACAACTGTCACACTGTGACAGAAATGTTTGCTTCTGGAAGTGGCATGCAGAGCTGGATGGCAGGTAACAAAGAAGCTGAGCCATTGTCTTTAACTTACTTATTCATCCTCTCCTGCCAACCTCCTGCTTTCATTCAGGTTTGCAAGTACACAGCAAGACAGTGACAACATTTGATGTTTGCAAATGTTTATTTAGAAGTTGGCCTCTTATTTGAGACCCTCTGTAACTGTGAAAAGCAATGTGCAGGGTTGATATTTCAAGCAAATGTGAACGTGACCACAGGTCAGACTTTGGGGCCTGGCCTTGTCCCAGAGGCTGGCCCCTGAGGCTGGTCTCGCTGGCAGTTTTTGAGCCTAACCCACCTTACTCATATGTGTGATTTGCCATTAGTCACTCACCTGTCAAGTTGCACAGCTCCTGGGAAGCCTGTTCTGATTTTTAACACTAGGAATCATGTTATTCACACTTTGTGGTCTCTGTAGCTTAAGCCGTCTAACACCATGAAGTATACATTGGTGTTACTTACGTGGCAGCCCTGCATTCTGTGTTCATGGTGGTCAAGGCTGTTGTAATTAGGTGTAATAAAACTTGGCAAACACAGAAGTGACTGTTAAGGAGGAAGTTATTCCCTGCCTCAGAGTCCCTAGGAAAGCAGGCAGGGCCCACTGGGCCCATCAGCAAGGAGCAGAGAGGGGAGCTGTTAGAATGAAGTCATCCATGTGCCTTTTTCAGGAAGATTGAGTGATGTAAGGCAGAGTTTAAGATTGTGTGTCTAGAATAGTCTCAGTGGACTCTGGGCTGACCTAGTTGCTTGCTTCCACGCCTTGGAGCCATGAGGTCAGGGGATAATGGCCCGTTGGGAGAGCTCTGGGTACAGGAAGTAGTTGTAGGTTTGGGATCTATACTGGTTGGCTTGCATGCCAAAGGTGTTCTCCTAGCCTTGTTGTTTGCAATCTCTAGGATTTAGATAACCCTGCAAGGGGCAATTCTTGCCAATTGAGCAAAGCCCTACATGGAAAAACATCTAAAATACAGAACTTAAGTCAGAAATGAGTGTTTTAACCTTTGTTGAAAATGCTCAAAAATAGCCCATTTTGCGGAGATAGGAGTAACAATCTCCAGCACCCGAAACTATAAGTGAAATCATGATGCTGGGTCTTGGAATGCAGAGGGCTGGAGTTGCTGGCATGCAAGATCTTTGCCAGACATTTTGCCAATTTCAGCGATTTGCTCTCCATGTGCCGCCCCCCCCCTTTTTTTCCTCACCAGATGTTTTTCTCTTCCCGCATCAGGTTGACTGCCTGGCCCCCTTTTCTGGATTTTCTCTTCTGTGGACCTTTTTTCCCTCCTTATGTTTGTCCTGCCCTACCCTTCATGGCTCCAAGCCGTGCCCTCTGGCTGCAACCTTTGAGCTACTATTGAGCCACTCTCTGTCACATGACACCCATTCCAAGAGGAGCACTTGGGTTTGGCTTTGCCCTTTGTTACAGCAAAGCCTGTGGCACAAGGCAGGGCCCTGCTGGACTTAGAGATTTCCTCAGGAGAAGCTGTGACAGGGCCCAAGCTGAGTGTGTGATTAAAAATAGTTTCAAGGGGAAAAAAACAAAAAACCAGACCTTCACATTGAAGACTCTGCCATTCCAGATGAGGCATGTCATTCTTATGAACAATGAGATTTGAGTGAAAAGGTTGTTTTTTTTTTTTCTTTTCCTTGTATCACATGCAGATCTAGTTCCTTGTTTGTATGACAATAATGACAGGTAATAATAGTGTCAAAATGGACATGCTCCTTCATAAATATCAGGCAGTCATTCCAAGTGACCTATCTGTATGTCTCCCTCAAGAAAGCCATGTCAGCATGGATTTGTTAGTGTAATTCTTGTATTGATGACAAAGCTGAGGCCGAGAGGTAATGACTCAGGTGGCCAGCTGAGCCAGCAACATGGGAACCGTGATGCTGGTAGTCACTGTAAGTAGGCACTTGATTCTGTAATCTTATGATGCGATCAGACTCGGGGTGAGGATAATTAGAGGCAAGTTCAGTTGTAACTGCAGATTGCTTTATTTGTTACGTACTGTGGTCTGAATGTTTGTGTGTCCCAGATTGCAATGTTGAAACGTTAATTCCCAGTCTCATGATATTTTGAGATGGGGCCTTTAGAAGGAAGTTAGATCTTGAATGGAGAGACTGCCTGATGGAATTGGTGCATTTTAGAAAGATAAAGAACTCCCTTGTTTCTCTGTTACAATGATGTAACTAGACAGTAAGAACTAACTGACCCTGAATCTACTGGCTGCTTGTTCTCTGACCTTCCAGCCACGAGAACCACAAGGTAACTGACTATAGTACTTAGTAAAGGAGGCTGAGCTGGCCAAGGTGCTCCACATCTCATCTGGATCTTAGTAACGTTACTACTTCTAGCAGGCGACTTTGCTCTAATGAGAGAGTGCACCTGTTTATGAGTGCAAACGTGGCATGGTTCAAGTTCCTCATTGACATTTCAGACACATTCTACCCTGTGAGAAACGGACCTTAGAGAAAATATACATGGTTTTCCTAGTGACATAGGCCTGGAAAGGCTGATCCTGCTGTGCAGCCAGTCTTCACATGCCTCTGGATGGAAGCAATGTAACTTTCTCTGGTGGAATCATTACACTAATATGCAGTAGGAAATTTCATTTGTGGAGATTTCACTGGAAAAAATCATAATCTGAGCATTGCCTAGCTCAAACAAAAGAACTCTCTTCAGTTTTCAGCCCAAAAAACCCTGATGGGGAACTTGTGTACTTATTCCTGTTGCTACTTCAGTATGTTTCCAAGATCTCAACTACCAAAGGATGCCGTTACTAGAATAAATATGACATTGATGATTTGACAGTTTGCCCTGCTAATGACAAAACTATTACTTCCAATATGGTTAAAATTGTTGCCTGTTTGAGAGCTGTGGTTTGAGTAGTGTCGGCATAGCAGTGAATAAGAAGATGCGAAATAAAATGTTAATTTGAGTGGGTCCTACTATCTATCTATCTATCTATGTGTATGTTAATGGATGCTTTCATTTATATATACATATATCCACTGCCCAACATGTGTATGTATGTATGCACGTATGCATATGAATGCAGTTATGTACACTGAACAACAC
The DNA here is from genome assembly GCF_030435755.1 of Ochotona princeps. NCBI lineage: Eukaryota > Metazoa > Chordata > Mammalia > Lagomorpha > Ochotonidae > Ochotona > Ochotona princeps. The sequence continues at coordinate 45,980,694 of NC_080850.1, forward strand.
ACACACACACATGCACCTGTATACCTCAAGAACAACTACGATGCCATGTTGAAAAATTCATAAACAAAAGGAAACAAGGAAAAAATGTCTCATTGACTATGTAGCTGTAAAGTAAGCAAACAAAACAAATCCCCATCTTCAAAGTCACTTAATAATCCCGAGAAATAGAAGACAGTCTACTTACTATGACTCTCAGTCCTTTTGCATATTTTGACACATTCCAGAGGAAAATCTTTAAAATCTGCGGTGTGCACACTTGTACTTCAGTTCCTTTACAAGCACACACGTCTCTCCCTTTATTTATGAGTTTGATTATAATGTTGACCACCCAGGCTAAGTCCAGATGAAATGGAGTCTTGGGGAAAAGGCTTACACACTTGAGATGAATGTATTTAGTAAGATATTAGTATCCTGAGTCACAAGGACATGTGAAAATATTATTGTCCTGCCCCTGTGCAGAGGAAGTTGGTTTGGCTATGTTATTTACCTATTAAGTTTTACTGCAGGCCGTATTGTATTTCGACAGTTCTATAGTGAAAGTGTGTTCTGATGCCACTTAAGACTGCAGAGTGCTACTAAATTCTCAGATAATGGAATAAAACTGCTCAGAAAACATACGTTTAGTCAAGTGTGGTTTGCCCAGCTTGGTTTTGACATGACATTGCCTCAGCATTATGTTAAGTGAAATAAGCCAGACACCAGAAGACAAATAACTGTGTGCTTTTTCTCTCACATGTGGAAGTTAGAAAAAGTCAGTGTGAACTTATACTTGTTTTGACTAGAGCCTGGGGAGGACCAGGGGAAGAGTAGAGGAAGGTCGGGTAATGGCTAACAAAACAGAGTCAGAAGTAACAAGGTCTAGCAGTGTTGCATTGCCAGGTTCACAATAATGGTTATATATTGAGGCAAGGATTGGAACAGAGGGTCCAATAGATGCCAAGTGCACACGATAGGTGAGGAAATTGGAAGTTCTGTTGCCCAACTTGATGCATCTGTGTTTTACACAGTCATTCAAATTGTGCAAGAGTGAAGCGATTAACTTTGGTTTTTGAATCTATTCTTACGCTTCAAGCATGATCTATAAAAGTGTCACTGGAAAACCCTGTTCTTAGTCTTATTATGAAATAAAAGGTCGTTTTTAGCATATGAAATCCTGTCACTTGCTCTGAATAATTTTTCTCTTTCCATATCAAAGTCTTGCTTTGAAATTGAACAACTGTGCCTTTTATGAATGGTGAGCGCCATATATGTTATCACTTGGAAGCTGAAGTTAGTTAAAAAATAGTTTAATCTGGCAATGAATATATAAATGTGACACAAGCGACAGAGATTGCTAATTATTCTGGATTTCACATACGCAGGAATTCTTTTGAAAGACCGAAGTGAACCTTTGAAATTTAATTTGGGCATTTGGTACTTCTGTTACCATATCAGATTTCCCCTGATGTGAAAAGCACCAATTGAGTCAGAGTAAATTAGCCCGGTTCAAAGAGATTAATAATTCAACAGTTGAGAAGTATAGCTGTGCACAACATAGCAGCAGTTGGGCAATGATGGGTCACCTGGGTGATGGTGGTCCCATCAGATTCTAGAGTAGCTGACAAATTCTTACTGCTTCATCATGTTAGATCCTTTGTAACATGATCACTCAAATACTATTCATGTCTGTGGTGATGCTGGTACGAACCAACTCCGTCATACAGAAGTATGGCATTCATAATGATGTAAGGTATGTGATACGTGATATCAAATGCCTGCATTATCGGTTTTTTTATTTCATAATGTTTCTTCCTACTTTCATATAAAAACATTCTGTGTGCTGTGTCATGCCAGCAGCCGCTTCATGTGTCTATTTACTGTATCTTTTCATGGCAACCTAGGACAATATTAAGTGACAGAGCTGTACCATCTAGCAAGTACACTCTGTGGTGTTTGTGCAATGATGAAATTGCCTAATGATTCAGTTCTCAAAACATGTATCATCATCAAACATTTTTGGGTCCATAGTCCACTAATTGGAGTCTTATTAATTTCTACTTAGGGAATGGTTTTAAGATAGATTTGGCATGGAAGACAGCATCCAAGAGATGAAAATGTCTACCAAGGGTGGATTGGATAGAAACCAGTGATAGGGAAACCAAAGGTACCACTTGATAACTCTGGAGAAGTAGTCACTTCCACCTCTCGTCTATGGTATAGAAATTCAGAGCAAGCGAGGATCTCCCGTAAGGATTTGTGGCAGGTCAACTTGTTAGTAAAAATGGAGACACATAATTTCTGTGGTCTGTTAGCACAGTTATTTAAGGAAGGTCCATACACTCTCAGCACTCAAGAAGATATAAAAGAACTAACTGCCAGAGCAAAACAGGACTGTGGAAGATGACACCCAAAGTGCAAGATTGCTCTGCTGCACTGCTTGGGTCAGTCTCCCAGGGAAGGAACTCAGCATGTGGTCCAGAGAAGACACACACCAATGGACGATACTACCTGCGGAAAACCTGAGCTGCTCAAGTGCTGAGATAGGAAAGGAGATGCTTCTATGGTTTTGAGAAATGCTAAGAGGGCAGGCAAAAAACATGCTCACCCTAAAAATAATAGCTGCATGAGAAAATGGGTTTGTGAATTAGCTAAATTCAACTGCTCCATATGTGTGTATGTGCTTCAAAACAACTTGTTGGGATACAATGAGCACATACATTTTCATCTGTAACTAAAAATAAATGTGAAAAATTAAAACAGGCTATTTCTCCCTTTGCAAAAATTTGGTTGTCTCTTGCTGCCTTACCCAACATGTCATGTCTCTGCTCTTTCTAGGGCAGAGGTGAAGGATGGGTGTGACTTTTGCCTGTAGATTTCTCAGCAACCACAAGGGTGCTGATTCCTGTCCTGGCTGCTCTTCTTCCCATCCAACTCCCTGCGTACGCCCTGGGAAAGCAGTGGTGGATGGCCCCAAATCCTTGGGATCCTGGGCCTGTGAGGGAGACCCAGAGGGAGCTCCTGACTTCGAATCAGTCCCGGTCCAGCAATTGCGGCCATTTGGGAAGTGAACCATCAATAAAACATATCGCTCGCTTGCTCGCTCTCTCTCTCTCTCTCCCTCCTTCCCTCTCCGTCTCCGTCTCCTCTCTCTCTCTGTTTCTCAGTCTGGCTTTCTGATAAAAATGAATAAAAGCTCTACAAAATATATTTGAAATTGGTGAATTAGCAGTCTTCAGAAGCACACAGGAGCTGCCACTGCAGTGTACTGGTTAAGCTGCTACCTGCAGCACCAACATTCCTTATAGGAACCTTGGATTTCCAGATCCTGCTCCTTGCCGACGGGCCTGAGAAAGCAGTAGACAATGGACTAAGTGCTTGAGTCTCCACATGAAGCTCCTGTTTTTTCCTGGGCCCAGCCCTGGCAGTCATGCTCATTAGGATTGTAAACCAACAGATGAAAATCTCTCTCTAACTAGCTATCGTGCTCATTCTATTCTCTAGCTCCTTCTTTAACTCTAACTCTGCTTTTCAAACAGGAGATGAAGACAGACAGGAAGATAGCTGATTTGGCACATGTCATTGCTTACAGAAGGCTGTGTAGTCAGGACGAGCAGGCGAGGCTAGCAGCAGGAGCACTCAGAGGAACCATTAGTCCTGACAGTGTGGCTGTCATGTGTGACCAGTAAGAAAAAATACTGGAGACGACGGGGGATGGGCAGAGCTGTTGGGACACACTGAAACACTTGGAGTGCACCCGAGATGCCTGGTGGAAGTCCTAGTGTTTGTCCCATTCCAGATTCCTCCTAACACAGACCCTGGGAGTAGCAGGTCCTTAGGTCCTCAGGTCTCCCACCCACATGGGAGACCTCCAGCCTGGCCAAGCCTTAGCTGCTTGAAGCTTTTCTGAAGTAAAGTAATGGATCGGGGAATCTCTTTCTGTCTCTTTCAAATAAGTCTCTAAGCAAATTTTTTAAAGTTGAAGAAGTATTGGAGTTAAGAAAAAAGCCCATGATGTAGGGAATATTTTAAAATCTTGTACTCTGGTTCCCTCACCTCCACCCAAGTCAGGAAAAACAGGTTATTTAAGGGCCTGGCACAGTAGCCTAGTGGCTAAAGTTCTCGCCATGCATACCCAGGATCCCATATGGGTGCCAGTACTAATCCCAGCAGCTTGGCTTCCCATCTGGCTCTCTGCTTGAGAAAGTAGTCAAGGATGGCCCAAAGACCTGCGGCCCTGCACCTGCGTGGGAGACCCAGAAGAGGCTCTGGGCTTCTGGTTTCGGATTGGCTCATTTCCAGCTGTTGTGGCTATTTGGGGATTGGACCAACGAATGGGAGATCTTCTCTGTCTCTTCTCTCAGTATACCTGACTTTGCAATAAAAAATAAATCTTCAAAAAGAGCCTATTTAAAATTAAATCATTCAAAAAATTAAATCATTCGTGTTAGTATGTCACTAATGTTCTGATATCTCTCTTCTGTTTTCAAAGCATACTCAAGCTCCTCTCATAATATTCTATAAAATAATTTCATACCTTACCCTTTTAGTATACCCTTTTATAGTTGTTTGTCACTGCCTTTACCACATTGCTGAGTTTAAAAAAAATGTTTTCCATGATGCATGATAGTGTATCATAGGAATATACAAAAGAATATTTAGTATTATTCTGCTTTTAATGTATTCTACACTTTCATCATTAATGTCATATCTATTTTGTTCAAATAACAACTACATTTTGAAAGTCTTTACATGGATACAATTTCTATACACAGAATATTAGGTCAGAAAATTTATTCTAAGGGCTCTGAGCATAAATGGCGTTTCTATCCCTGTCGGTGCAATCTTCCCCCGGATGCCGATAGGATCCCCATCTTACTTTACTGTACTGAGAATTTAAACTCTTTGTCATATAAGAGGTTGAGAATGGTGCCTGCACTGAAGTGCTTTCTCCGTGTGCCAATAAGCCTGAATATTTTTCATATGTTTTATTAATATAGGCAGTATATATGCATGAGGATTTACGAAGTCTCACATAAGAATTTAAATATAGGGACTCAGCACAAAAAATCCAATCCTGCATTTCATGGGGCTTAGCTCCTAGAGAATGCTGAAAACAAAGGATAATGTGCTATTGTAATAAGTTAGAAAATAATGGTGATGCTTGTGTCTCAAACACTCATCAAGGACAGTCAGCAAGTGGCACTGTCTGCAGAGCCATTAAAGCAGGGAACAGACAATTCATGGGAAGGTTTGAGCCAGAGTGTTAAGCAGAAAGATGAGGAGAACAATGGGTTTTGCAAGCATGCCTGGTGCATTTGAACACTTGCAGGAACAGTTGGCATGGGGTGAAGGCGGTGGGTCGTGACGGGAGATGATCCAGAGCACTGGCTGGGTGCAAGATGGCATACAAGGACGAGGGTGAGGACTTGGGATGGCACTGGGGCGTTTGTCCTTTCCCACAGCTCTGACAAAAGTTCAGATCCCCTACTCTTGTGTGTGTGCAGGTGCAGCTTGATTCAATCCATCCTACACTGTTGTCTACTCCTGTGTTGAAACTCAATTCTTCCCTTTTTGAGACTCTACAATAGAACTTGGTATTTCATATGAAAGACTCAGATCTGTTCAAGGGTGTCTTGAAGTCACTGCATTTCACTGAATTTTAAAAGCCAAATCTATTAGGATCAGCAATTATGATGCTAGCCATACAATTGGGAATAAATGGAAACTGTGCATTGATTTGAAGATTAAAATATTGAAAACAGTGAGTCTTCTGATTTGAAAATATGATACCTCTCACAATTTAGTAAGGTCTTCTTTAATATTTCCAAATGGAATTTTGTATGTTTATTTCAGAGCTTTACATGCATTTGTTATATTTATGATTGGGTATATTATGTACAAAATTATATCTCTTCATATTTGTTTTGTTTATGAATTGCATATAGAAAGTGTTCTATTTTAAGCTAATTTAGAATATAGCAATTTCAGTGTTTTGCTAAAACAATGTATTTGCAGATTTGGAGAATTCTATGTATATGAGTAAAGTCACATCAGTGAAGAAGAATAAGGAGGTTCTTACATATTTAGCTACTTTTCTTCCATTATTGAAATGGGTAAGCTCTCTTGTACCAGATATGCATCTTTTACATATTCAGGAAAGAAATTTCACACACATGCAATTTTAAAAATAGATGATACTTATGAAATGAAAATTTCTGTTCCTAGTTTGATGAGAGGCCATTTTGAAATTTTAAAAATAGCCATCAGAATTTTTATTTTTAGTAGTAATATAGTAAAGCAGCTTTCCTTTTCATCCAATAATTTCTACTTAACGTTCTAGCATTTAAGCAAACCTGCATGTTTGTCGTATCATCAGAATAGTATGACATATATGTTTGGCAAATTTTATTCAGGATTTTTTTAGGATCCTTTTGTATGGATGAATGCAAGCACAAGTAGCCATTAATGTTTTCTACTTCCCTGCTGAATTTTTGTTCAAGGATGTGTTGGTCTTATCAATAAGTTCAACATTATTAACACATCTTTTGTCTTCTAAGATTGTGTAAGAAAGAATGTTACGGGATGTGAGAGTGATCAAGTCAGACAAGTCTAGGTTGTATCAAGGAGTCGTTACTAACTGGGCTTGGCGATGACAGGGCCCACTAGGAATTAGCAAATAACAAGTCCATGTGACAATCCAATCAGAATCAAAACTCTGAGAGGAACAAATGGTCATTACTGTGAAACCCATCCATTAAAGTGAAGATCTATGTCTCAACTTCCCTATCAACATAAATGACCCTAAGAGATACGCAGCGAACAACTTGGACACACTTAAAAAGCTGTAAACATTCACCCTTTTCTGGTTTCTCCGTTCATATTCCATTATTGCTGGGCCTCAGCTCTCCTGGAACTCTTGAACGTACACAAATTAGAAATACAAAGCATCTTAGCATTTGATTCTTCACTGACTCACGCAAAGCAGTGAGCAGAGGCCGAGGAATACAGACATGGGCCATGTTCAGGGTCTACCTGTCCTGGGAGTCTGTCTGTGGGAAGCCAGAGAGCAGGCTGATACCGGGGAGGCCAAGAGTCAGAGTGCTAGAGCCACAGAGAGCAACCCCACCCTATGATGGGCCTTTATGGGGCTGGTGAGGGGAGTGGTTGCTCAACAATGTGATACTGCCCCCTCTCAGGCTCCAGGTGACAGTAGGTGAGCTTCACAGGTGGGCAGGAGAGACCACTAAGTTGGAGGAAGTGTGGCTTTCACTCTAGTGACCCTGAACTAGCTATGCAAAACCACAAAAGGATTACTTTCATATGTTAGGTTTTTAGAATATGTTTCCTGCAAAGTCATGTGAGGACACAATTTTCTAAATAAACCCAACCGTGCTAATTCCATTTCTTTTATGATTATGCAACAATTCAGAATCGTTCTTAATGCTCTCTTACTACCCTCTTTCGTGGGTGCCTCTCTTGACTTTGGAAAGCTGCAAGGGAAGTATATTACCATGTCATTTTAATATCTATTGTATCAAGATAACAAACTCCTTTTTTATTTTACATATTGATTATTTGCGTCAGCTCTTTTTTGTGGATCATGCCCCTCAAAATTTGTTCAATGTTATTTTATTTGGCCACATTTTCCTTCTTTATTCCTTTCTGTTGTGTATTTGTTAATTCTCTTCTGTTATAATGAAAGTGTCCTTTGACATGATTACACATGGATTGCTGATCCCCATTGCTCTGGTGAATGCGTTCCGGGCTGTGCGTGGTCCCCAGTTGGTCTGGTGTCCAGTTCTCCTCTCCACCCCTCTTGTGGTCATTTCCCCTGGACTCGGGGTTCCTTAAGAGTAGTTTTCTTTCAAATAAAGGAGTCTTTCTAGCTATTAGTTTTAAACGCTGATTTCTGTCTTGTTTTATTGCTGTCAGAAGCCATTCCCAGTGTGGTCTTAGTTATTGGAAAGTTGTTGAGCTCTGTTTTGTAACTTTAAAACACCTTGAAAGTCTGTTTCCCATGTGCTCCTGCACCACGCTTATTCTGTGGTTGCAAAGTGTGGCTTCCTATGTATGTCCAGAGGCTCAATGTACAAGTTGTTGTAGTTCTAGTGAAATATATATATATATATATATATATATATATATATATA